>NC_052146.1:276035830-278435830 GCF_902713615.1 Scyliorhinus canicula | reverse complement strand
CAAACTGACATCTGAAAACTGACTGAATAAAGCTTGAATTTACTTCACGCATGAAGTTCAGTTTTAAAGTTCTGTCGAGTAATATATCGTGCGGCGACACATAAGATATATTGACCAAAGTACAGATCTATCAGTCTGGCAATGCTCCAAGTTGTTCGACTGTATCATACCACTTGTCACTCGTGGAAACATTTATGCAGAGAAATACCTTTGATCACAAGTCCATCAGGCAGTGGGCTGCACGCAACATCCTAGAGGCCCTGCAGGTAAAGCAGATGGTGGATTCTGGCAGATGGTTTCCTAAACAGACTTTCAAAGTCATTTGGCACAATGCCTCATCACCAGAACTATCCAACAAACACCAAGACCTAGCTTGGCTTGTGGTGAGAAAGGCTCTTCCTGTCAGATCCTTCCTGCACACCCAGAGTCTTACCCCACCTGCAGGTTGCCCGCAAGGTGGTTGTTGTGGGGAAGAGATCGTTGTCCACCTGATTGTAAAATTTACCTTTGCAAAGAAGGTCTGGAAAAGGATGAGGTGATTTTTATCGAGGTTCATCCCGAACAACACTGTGACGCAAGACTCTGTGCTCTACAGATTGTTCCCAGGGACTCACACCGAGACAAACATCAGCTTCTGCTGGAGGATCATTAACTCGGTTAAAGTGTTCTTTGGTATGCCTGAAACTTGTGGGGGCGATTCTCCGCACTCACGACGGTGCGGAGAATAGCGGGGGTCGTAAATTTTTACGGCCACGCTAGTCTGACGCCCTCCTGCTATTCCCCCCCCCCCCCCCCCCCCACGCCCGCCTCCCGACTCGAATCGCTGCCCGCCGTTTTTTTACAGTGAGCAGCGATTCTCAGCTGGCCGATGGGCCGAAGTCCAAGCCCTTTACGACCGTTTTTAGGAACGTCAAACACACCTGGTCTGACCGTTCGTAAAAACGGCCGTAAAGTTGGGATCTTGGGAACCATGGCACCGATTGGCACGGCAGTACCACGGCCGTGCCAAGGGTGCCATGGGCCCGCGATCGGTGGGCACCGATCGCGGGCAGCAGGTACTTACCCCGCGCACTCTTTGTCCTTCCGCCGCCCCGCTGAATCCATTCGCGGGGCGGCTGAGGGGCATCCCGGCCCGCCGCGATGACGTCATCCGCGCATGCGCGGGTTGGAGTCTTCCAATCCGCGCATGCGCGGCTGACGTCATGTGTCGCGTCAGCCGTCGCAAACTCTGGCAAGCAGGCTTAACGAAATTCGTTAAGCCCGCGATGCCGGAGTTCACGGCCGCGGCATGCTAGCCCCGACCGGGGACCAGAATCGGTTCCCGGTCGGGGGGGCGGAGGCTGGCGTCAAACCCGCCCGTTTTTGACGCCAGCTTCACGATTTCTCCCGGTTTGGGAGAATCTCGCCCGTTGTTCTTCCAATGCAAAAAGTTGTCCCCAACCAAGGGATAACTACCAAGTCCAAATCCCAGGACTACGTGCTGAGAGATGCACTGAAGCCTGGGGTAGCTGTTATAGAGGCATTTTGGGGAAAGGTCGCTGTCTAAGACCTTTCAGCCATATTGCACCAAGAGGAGGGGAATTGTATAGAACTCCTCAGGCTGTATGTTTCACATTGAATACAGTCAGTGAATATTACCTGCAGCCCACTTGTATTTAAGCACCTCAGAGTGCAACTTGATCTATATAGGCTTAAAAGGCATTGCGTTTTTTGTAATGACGGTTATGAAATGACTGTAATATTCTTTTGATTGTCTTGAAGCACCTCAGAGAGCAATATGATCTATGTCAAAAACTTAAATTTCATTGCACGTTCTGCGGTGGCAGTTTTGAAATGTTTGTAATGTTCTTTCAGATATTTTGAGAATGAAGTATATTTTTGCAACAAAAAAATCAAGTTACGTTGATTCCTGCAACTAGACTTGCAATGATTTTCTCCAGCTATTACAGCACTACCTAATGAAGTCAAACCAATAAAGCCTTGAAGCTCTGGCTCCTTCAAAGTTCCTACAAAGGTTATCAGTGACATTAACCAGTTTGTAGTTCATAATTTAATTAAGCAGCTGACTGAAGCCAAGTTGTTATTGCAAACACTTACACTACTTTTCCCAGACGTTTTGTAAGCAGCAAGATAAGGTTTGAGATTTAAAGAGTGTGCAGCCTTCCCCTAGCTCAGGACCTCAGGACTTCCGGTGATGACGATGTGCTGAGCAGTCGTACGTTAGGTGGCTCTCCTCCCGTGGACCCGAAAAACAGCCACCTTCAACATAATTCGCCAAAAAGACGCAGCAATCCATTCCCCAAACATAATAGCCATGATGTGGAGATGCCGGCGTTGGACTGGGGTGAGCACAGTAAGAAGTCTTACAACACCAGGTTAAAGTCCAACAGGTTTGTTTCAAACACGAGCTTTCGGAGCACGGCTCCTTCTTCAGGTGAAGAAGGAGCCGTGCTCCGAAAGCTCGTGTTTGAAACAAACCTGTTGGACTTTAACCTGGTGTTGTAAGACTTCTTACCAAACATAATAGGACAGAGGAAGGAAGAAAGTGAGGGATTATAAGCAAAAGTGCCCGAAGGAAGCCAAACTAGAGACAGGACACCAGGAGTAGAAGGGGCCAGGGGGTGACCACACTCAGAACCGGCGCACCAGGTGGTGAAGCGCAAGCTTTGCCGAAACAAAAAGAGCAGGACAGACAGGAACAAACCCCTCCTGCATCGGGGGAACTGGAAGGCATCCGTCACTGAGGCAGTGAGGGAGCACCATCAGGTGATAAAGGCGGAGGTAAAAGCAGACACTGAGGCCGTGGTGAAGGCAGCGGTGGCCGAGACCCTGGCTCAAATACAGCTCGTCCTGAGCAGAGCAGAGAAGAAACTTGAAACCCAAGAGGCGACCATCAAAGAGTTGCCCAGAGCGATCAGATCATGACACTGGAGAAGGAGGTGGCGAGGTTGGTCACGACGCAGGGCAGTCTGAAGGGCAAAGTGTAAGATCAAGAGAACCGCTCGTGAAGGCAAAACTTGCGGATTGTGGGCCTACCAGAGGGAATCGAAGGCAGGGACCCCAAGGTATACGTGGTCGAGATGCTGGGCAACTTAGTGGGGAGGGAAACTTTCCCCAATCCAGCAGAAATGGACAGGGCACACTGGTCGCTGCGCCTGAAACCTAAAGCAGGGAGGCAACTGAGGGCAGTAATAGCCAAACTGCACTGGTACCAGGACCAAGAATGAATCCTGCGCTGGGCCAGGCAGACCAAGAACTGCCGCTGGGAAGGACACAATATTAGGGTATACCAGGACATAGGGGCTGACCTGGTCAGGAAAAGGGCTGAGTTCAATAGGGCAAAAGCAGCCCTGTACAAGAACGGCGTACGCTTCGGTATGCTGTACCCAGCGAAGCTCTGGGTCACACACCAAGGCAAAGAACATTTCTTCACACCCCCGCCGAGACAAACAGGTTTGTCGTGGAATGCGGGCTGGAACAGCGACAGCAGGGAAAGCAATAAGAGGTAATGCTCTTGTTATGCTCTTGGCGTAGCATAAGTTGTTTCCTTGATGTTCACTTTGACAAAGGAAGGTTCAGACGTGGAGATAACTTCAACACATTTATTAAACTATTTACAATTCTCCTACTCGGATTTGCCTTACTGTTAATCCTTCTATAGCTACTCAGACTGACGAACCAGTCTGCTACAATCCACGTGGTGGGTGTGATGTTGAATCAACCCTGTGTCTGTACTCACTGAGTGTCTCCACTGGAAAGAGGAAGATCATGTGTGCTGTGTCCTTTATATATGGGTTGGTGTAATGCCCCCCTGTGGTAGTGTCACCTCTGTGTGTATCGTGAATGCCCATTGGTCGTGTCCTATCTTATTGACTTATTGGTTGAGTGTCTGTGTGTCATGTCTCTGGTGCTCCCTCTAGTGTCTAGCTAGTCTACGTGTACTTACATTAACCCCTTGTGTATCTACAGTGATGCATATCACCACAGGACCCCTGGCAAGGAGCAACTGCACACCGACGTGCTGACGAGGGGGTGTGAGGAAGCACCTCGCGCCCCCCCCAACAAAACACACCCTCAATAACAAAAAGCAAACCACTACCAGAGGGACCGCTTCACGTGGGAAATCGTGACCTTGTACAAAAGAACAAACACAGCGGAAAAGGGAGCGCGAAGTGGCAAACAAGAAGAGTGCAAGGTAAGACAGATAAAGAATGGGCAGGAACTACGGAGAGGGGGAGGGAGAAGAGAGACAGTAACCCCCGGGAGGGGGTCACCACACTAGCAGGAAAGCTAGCGCCAGGGGTATGGAGCAGAGCAGGGCCACGACGCACCTCCAACAGGGGGGGACGGCGCCATGCCGCGGGGGGGTACACACAACACGACACAAAACAAGGACGGGGGAGTAAACTGGGATAGGAGCTGGGGGAATGGGGGACAAAAGAGGGGAACACAGGAGGGTGTGATAAGGGGGGGGGAAGGAAGGGATCGGGGAGTGGCACAGGGAGGGGGGGAAATTAGGACTAGAATGAGAGCAGCAATAAGGCTACAAAGGGCCACAACCAGGGGCTCGGAGCAAAGAAGCACTGCCAGCAACCACCCAGTACGGTCTGGGCGAAGGGAGCCCCCGGAGTGCAGGGACAGATCCACGTGGCGGATGCACTGTGGGCGGCCATGTTCGGTGCCCCCTGGACAAAGGAAAACCCCGGAACGCAGGGACCTGACCGCATGGGGAGAGCAGTGACAGGGACTATTTTGAACAGCCCCCTTACAAAGGGAAACCCCAGACTGCAGGGGCGCATCCACCAGGTAAGTATGGTTAATCCCACAGGAGCAGGGGGTCAGAAACCCCCCCAGCAGGATAGTCACCTGGAATAAAAGCAAATTACTGTGGATGCTGAAAGAGATAATGCTGGAAAATCTCAGCAAGTCTGTCAGCATCTGTAGGAAGAGAAAAGAGCTAACGTTTCGAGTTCGATGACTCTTTGTCAAAGCTGACACTTGGAATGTCAGGGGACTCAACGGCCCAGTGAAAAGATCCAGGTGGGATTCTCTGACCCCCCGCCGGGTCGGAGAATCGGCAGGGAGTGACGTGAATCCCGCCCCAACGCTGGCTGCTGGATTCTCCGCTGCCGGTTTCTCGGTGCGTGCCGGTTGGGGGCTGTTGACAGCGGCCCCACTGCGATTCTCCGGCCCGCGATGGGCCTAGTGGCCGCCCGTTTTCGGCGGGCCCCGCCGTTGTGAAATACACCAGGTCCTAACCAGCAGGACCTGGCTCTGCAGGCGGCCTGCGGAGTCTTCGGGGGGGCGCGGGGGGGATCTGGCCCCGGGGGAGGCCCCCATGGTGGCCTGGCCCGAGATCAGGGCCCACCGATCCGCGGGCGGGCCTATGTCGTGGGGGCATTCTTTTGCTCCGCACCGGCCGGTGTAGGTCTGCTGGTGGCAATGCGGAGAACCCCACTGCACATGCGCTGGGATGACGGCAGCACACGCTGGCGCTCCCGTGCATGCGCCAACTCATACCGGCCAGCGGAAGCCCTTCGCCGCTGGCTGGCGCGGCGCCAACCCCGCCGGCGCCGTCCTAGCCCCTGAAGGTGCGGATGATTCCACACCTTCCGGGCGGCTCAACGCCGGAGTGCTTTACGCCATTCCTCGGCGCCGGAAGGGCCCACCCGCCGGTTAGGGGAGAATCCCGCCCCCAGAGACTTCACCCATCTAAGAAACAAAGCCGACATAGTCTTGCTCCAAGAGTCACACCTGAGAGAGCAGGACCGACTGCGGGTAAGAAAGGACTGGGTGGGACAGACCTACCATTCCTGCTATGGGACGATGGCCTGGTGGTGGCAATACTGATCAACAAGAGGACGATGTTTAAGGCGACGAAGACGGTTACAGACCCAGGGTGGCGGTACTTCATGGTCAGCGGGGCTCTGTATGGGGCACCGGTCATACTCGTTAATGTGACCCCTCCCAACTGGGACGACACGAAGTTCATTAAAAAGGCCATGGTGTAAATCCCTGACATAGCGATGCACCGACTGATCATGGGGGGGGGGGGGAACTTTACTGTGTACAGGACCCAAGGACAGACAGGTCAAACCCCAAAACAGGGAAAACCTCAAACATGGGAAAGGAACTCGGTCGTTTTATGGAGCAGATGGGGTGGTGGACCCTTGGAGGTTCACCCACCCAGGGGAGAAGGTGTTCTCCACCTTCTCCCCAGTACACAACGTATATACCAGGATTGACTTCTTTGTGTAGGGGAAAGCGGTGCTTCCAGGGCTGGTCCGAACGGAATACTCCGCAACCGTAATCTCCGACCATGCTCCACACTATATGGATGTGAGGTTGGAGAGGGCAGGGCGCAATGCCTCACATGAAGGTTGGACACTGCCCTACTAGCCGACAATGCTTTCAGCGAAAGGGGCCATAGCGGAGTATATGGAGAACAACCAAAACGGGGAGGTCTCACCCTCAACGTTCTGGGAGGCGCTAAAGGCCATGATTAGAGGGGAAATCATCGCCTTCAAAGCGTGAGAGACAGGGAGGAAAGGAAGGCTAGGCAGCAGCTGGTCGACTCCATACTGGAGGTAGACCGTAAATACTCCCGAGGCCCCAACCGTAGAGCTCCTGGCGGAGAGGAACAAGCTACAAATGGACTTTGACCTGCTCTCCACGAGGAAGGCAGTGCACTAACTCTGGCAGATCCTATACAAACACAGAGACAAAGCCTGCTGGCACACCAGCTGAGAAACAGGCAGCCACTAGAGAGATTGCACAAATCAGAGACAACAGAAGCACATTAGAAACAGACCCAGAAATGGTTCCTCGATGGACTGGTCATGCCAGTTGTGGGGGAGGACAGAAACCGGGGCTTCGAAGCACCACTAGAACTGGGAGAGGTCAAGAGTATTAGCTCCATGCAGGCGGGGATGGCGCCAGGACCAGACGGGTTCCCGGCGGACTTCTACAAAATATTTGCGACAGCATCGGCCCCACACCTGCGGGAGATGTTCACAGATTCGCTGGCTAGGGGCGCACTGCCACCTACAGCAGGCCTGAATCGCGCTAATACCTAAGAAAGACAACGACCCAACGGAATGTGGGTCATACAGACCCATCTCACTACTAAACGTAGACACCAAAATACTGGCCAAAATCCTAGCCAAAAGGCTGGAAGACTGCGCTCCAGAGGTGGTTGCAGAGGCCAGATGGGCTTTATCAAAGGTAGACAGCTTACAGCGAACATCAGGAGCCTGCTGAACATGCTAATGACCCCATCCAGGGAGAGAACACCAGAGGTGATCATCTCCCTGGACGCAGAAAAGGCCTTTGACAGAGTCGAGTGGCAGTACCTCATAGAGGTGCTGGAGTGGTTCGGGCTCGGTTCAGGGTTCACCTCCTGAGTGAAGCTCCTATACAACGCTCCCATGGCGAGTGTACGGACAAACTACACCAACTCCTATAACTTCCAGCTGCACAGGGCCACGAGGCAGGAATGCCCGCTGTTCCCACTGCTGTTCGCCCTAGTGATCGAACCACTAGCGATCGCTCCCAGAACAGCAAAAAACTGAGGGGATCTAAAGCGGATGCAGAAAGCAGAGTTTCGCTCTATGCAGAAGACCTGCTTCTCTACATCTTGGACCCACAAAGCAGCATGGAAGGAATCATCACACTCCTGAAAGAGTTCTGTGCCTTCTCGGGCTATAAACTCAACATGAGCAAAAGCGACATCTTCCCATTGAACCCACCTGGGGGGAGGGGCAGCACTAGTGGGATTGCCATTTAAACAAGCCCGACACAAATCCCGCGACCTGGGAATCCAAATCACTCATGGCTGGACGGGCATCCACAAATGGAACCTTACCAGTCTGACAGAGGCGTTTGGGGGGGGGGCGGAGAGAGAGAGAGAGAGAGAGAGAGAGAGAGAGAGAGAGAGAGAGAGAGAATGCTCAGATCCCAAAGAAGGTCAACAGAAAACAAAGTCCAGGGGAGGGCTAGCTCTCCCAAACCTACAATATTACCACTGGGCGGCGACAGCAGAACGAGTAAGTGGATAGATTAAGGAGCCAGAAGCCAAGTAGGTGAGCGCGGAGGAGGCCTCCAGCAGGGGGACCTCGCTCCGGGCCCTCGCCACGGCAGCACTCACATCCCCACCCAAAAAACACTCCAGCAGCCCAGTGGTGATAGCCACTGCAGACCTGGAACCAACTACGGCAGCAATTTGGCCTGACCAAAATGTCCGACAAAGCCCCCATCTGCAACAACCATAGGTTTGTACCAGTGCCCACTGACACCACCTTTAAAAAGTGGAGACAGGACGGGGGGACACTGACATTTAGGGGCCTGTACACCAACGGCAGGGTCACAACACTGGACGAACTGACGGACAGATTTCAACTAGCTAGGGGCAACAAACTAAGGTACCTGCAGATTAAGAACTTCATACAGAAGGTGACAAGGATGTACCCATGACCACTATGACAGACACTACTAGAGAAGTTACTTGATGCAAACATTCTAGGTAAAGGAAACTGTAGTGGCATGTACGAACGACTGGTAGAGAGGGCCGACACTGTACTGAACGCAACGAGGAAGAAATGGGAGGAAGACCTGGGACTCGAAATAAGGTGCGGTCTCTGGAGTGAAGCACTGCATAAGGTCAACTCCACCTCTACGTGCGCAAGACTCAACCTAAAACAACTAAAGGTGATACATAGAGCCCACTTAACAAGAACCAGAATGAGTAGGTTCTTCCCGGAGGTGGAGGATAGATGTGATCGGTGCCAAAGGGGCCTGGCCAACCTCGCCCACATGTTCTGGTCTTGCCCCAGACTTGCTTGGGACTGGACAGCCTTCTTCGAGGCAATGTCCAAACTGGTAGGGGTGAGGGTGGAGCCGTGTCCAAAAGTGGCGGTATTCAGGGTATCAGACTAGCCAGATTTCTTCATGGGGAGGAGGGCAGACGCCCTTGCCTTTGCCTCCCTGATCACTCACCGAAGAATCTTGCTCAGCTGGCGGTTAGCAGCACTAAAGCTGCAGACTGGCTGTCCGACCTATTAGAATCTCTCCAAATGGAGAAAATATAATTTGCCATCCGAGGATTGGATGGTGGCTTCTTCAGAACATGGGAGCCAGTCACCCAACTGTTCCTGGACCTGTTTGTGGCTAACGAACAAGAGGTGGTGGGAGGGGGAAGACGAGGGAACACAAACTGGAAGGAGAGCACAGTAAGTGACAACGACCATGATGAACACAGCACCAGAGAGTAAGAAAGTACAAGATGAAGAAATGACAAACGGCCGAAGCAGAGGCAAACGCGCAGCAACAACAATAGTGAAAACCGACCAGGAGAAGCAAACAACATCAGGCGTGCCATCCAGGCCCCCCCCAACCCCCACCCCAAACCCCCCCCCCCCCCCCCCCCCCCCCCCCCCCCTGCCCACCCCCTGCCCACCAGACTCTACTTTGTGTTACTGGTGTTAAATGTACCCTTTGTTCTTATCTTGTTTGTATTATTTTCTGGGTTTTTTCTCTCTTCTTTGTGTACACCTGTAAATCTACTATGTTCGAAAAACCCAATAAAAAACATTTATAAATAAAAAGCTTAGGACCTCAGTGGCTACACCCATGCTTCCCTGCTGGATTCTTAAAATCATAGCATCATAGAATCCCTACAGTGCAAAAGGAGGCCCATCGAGTCTGCGCCGACCCTCTGAAAGAGCACCCTAATTGAGTCCCAATCCCCCACCCTATCCCTGTAACACCACCTAGGGACAATTTATCATGTCTGATCCACCTAACCTGCACATATTTGGACTCAATACCTTAATGAATCGCATAAGCTTCCATTTCTGTAATTCTTCTTAGGCAGTCCCTCAGAGTTGAGGATGACTAAGGGCTGGATTTTTCAGCCGCGCCTGCCGCAAGTTCGCCATGGGCGAGATGCGGACCATGTAAAGGTCCATTGACCTTGGGCGGGAATATCCAGTTGCCGCACAGGGTGCAGCCGAAGAATCCGGTCCTAAAACTAATAATAATAATCTTTATTAGTGTCACAAGTAGACTTACATTAACACTGCAATGAAGAAAATTATAAATTGCCCTGAAGTTCCAGATCCCGAACTTCAATTTAAGGGATGGAAGATGCCTGTGCATGAGTTCTTTTAACGTGGCGTGGCCATTGCACACCAGCTACCACATGGGCTTGACAGAGCAAGGTCATGATCCAGTGACAAGGGGGTCCAAGACTACTGGAGACCAGGCTCTGCTGTATGGCCCTCAGACATACAAGCACACTACGATCCTTCTTTCTCCTTCCCACATAACCTCTCTCCCTTGGATTCATAAAGTGCAGTGGTGCCTGTTCTCCTTGCTGAAGTCACGCTCTTTATACCCGCTCTCCTCACAGAAGTCTTGTTCTTTATACGCTGCTCTCCTCAATGAAGTCTCACTTTTTATACCCTGTTCTCCATGCTCAAGTCTCAATTTTTATATACTGCTCTCTTTGCTGAGGTCATTTTACACCACTTTCCGCACTGAAGTCTCGTTTTAATGCACAACTGGTGCATCTTGAAGATCTATGTCCTCTTGCCCATCTCTTTCTCACAGCAAAGCAATTGAGAGGCTGGTTTCTTTGGGATAAGGGCTATTTCCCCTCCCTACCTGGCCTATGACTCCCCTCAGGAACTCATACTCAATGGCCAAGTTGTTACTGGATCCATGGGTCAAGTAGAGCTTTCATCATGCTGGCCATTGGTATCCTGAAGCAACAATTCTACTGCTTGGAGAGGTCTGGTGCTTCCTGCAATACAGCCTATATTGTTCATCCTTTCTCTTAATGGTTTGTTGCACAGGCAGCATGGTGGCACAGTGGTTAGCATTGCTGCCTTCTGGCGCTGAGGACCAAGGTTCAATGCCAGCCCCGGATCACTGCCCGTGTGGAGTTTGCACACTCTGCCCATGTCTGCGTGGGTTTCACCCCCACAACCCAAAGATGTGCAGGTTAAATGGATCGGTCACGCTAAATTGCCCCTTAATTGGAAAAAAAATCTGGTACTCTAAATTTATGTTAAAAATAAAATAATGGTTTGGTGTGCGCCGCGCAACTTTACTCTCCAAAAGGAACTACACATCAAATCACCATTTAATGAGGGCTGTCAGCCTCATGATGAGGGTGAGTATGCTAATCATCTCCAATTTTTGTCTGTAGCCAGAACTGTATAGTAATAGCTTATTCAAAAGTGCTACATCTCATCAAATTCCTGCTCCCTTGGGTTAAGAGTCTTATCCAACATCTCTCCCAGACCTTCCAGCCTACCTGCACAAAGATTTCAAAAGGAATTTTATTTTAGACATACAAATACCCAATATTAATTATTACTTTGGTTTGAGCCATTTGGACACGTCTGAAATTCCCACCTACCTATTTCAATGGTCCTATGGGTTTTTTTCCTGTGGCTTAAGCATTGGAAATGGAACAATGATGCAGTTCCATTAAATTCTTAGACTCATACAATCTCTACAGTGCAGAAGGAGACCATCCAACACTTAGAAAGAGCAAGCTATCGAGGCCCAAGCCACCACTTTATCCCCGTAACCAGGCCAAACCTTTGGACACTAAGGGGAAATTTAGCATAACAAATCCACATGACCTGCATACCTTTGGACTGTGAGAGGAAACCGGAGCGCCCGGAGGAAACCCATACAAACTCGGGGAGAAAGTGCAAACTCCATACAGTCATCCAAGGCCGGAGATGAGCCCAGGTCCCTGGCGCTGTGAGGCAGCTGTGCCAGCATGCCTCCCCAATTCTCTTGACATGTTCATGGTTGTTGACTTATGGGAGCCTATCCAAGATGGAGAAGATGGTTAAGCCAAGGGTCTGCGCTACCTTAATATCAGAATCTCTGACATATGCAACTAGTTGTACAAACCCTTGCAAGAAGGAGTCAATTCTAGTGCCCATTGAGCTAATTGTGTGCTCTTTACTTGACTGTAATATGTCAATGTTAGGAGTCAGAGCCCTAACCCACGCATGCTGCAACGATGAACTATCCATGGCTAACTAAGAAGTTAAGGATGGCAGAATTGTATTCAACCACAATCTGTAACCTCATTGTCTGGCATATCCCTGACTCCATCATCATCATCAAGCCAGGGGATCAAACTTGATTCACGAAAGAGTCGAGGACAACCTGCCCGGAGCAGCACCAGGCTTTCCTAAAAATAATATATCAACCTGGTGAAGCTACAGTACAGAACTACTTGCATGCCAAACAGTGGAAGCAAAATGCAATAGAAAGTGTCATGTGAGTGTTCCTTTAAGTAAGGTTTGGTCTTTCCACATGCCCTGTAGCACAGCTTCAGTGATGTCATTTGTGGGTGGAGCTGGGCTGTGGTTGTCAGGTGAGAGAAGGTTTAGTGTTTGTGTTTCAGTTTGTTGCTTTGGACTGCAGAAGAGAAGCAGTGTTTCCCTGTTTTCATTTTAAAGCTGTTCCAGTGAACTGAAAGCACATTGGGTGTGGCAAACTGCCTTGGTAACTTTAAAGATAGTGTTGCTTTCTGGAAGGAGTTTTGAATCTGCTGGTTGGAGGCTGGACCAAAATCTCAAGCAAAAGACCAGTCCTATTCACTTGCAATTACAGTGTGCTGGGCCACACCCTTGAAAGGGGTTTTGGTGTATTTGATTTTGTATTGAATTGGAACACCTACTAAGGGGGAATTCATTAAGAGTTATAGACATAAATTACTATAGCTGTTGTGTTTTCTTTATGTGTGTAATTGCTAACAAATTCTTGCTGTGTTTTATATATGTTAACTACATTCTTATAATAAACTTTGTTTTGATAAAAGCACCCAGGAAGTCTGATGAATCACACCTGAAGTGAAGACTCTTGTGCTCATCCTAACCAAATTCTTCATAAAAGGTATAGGTCAGGTGAACTTCAAAATACACTTTGGAGTTTCTAAGCCCTGGCCCATAACATAAGTGCTGAAAATTCCCATAACCAATAATCAGATTTAAGCTCTGCAGTCATGCCACATCCAGTTGTGAATACGGTGAACAATTAGACAACTCACCTCAAGAGGAGGCGCGCCAAATATCCCAATCTTCGATGATGGGGGAGCACAGCTCATCAGTGCAAAAGTCAAGGCTGACGCAATCGGAACCATTTTCAGCCAGAAGTGCCAAGTGGATGATCCATTTTGTCTTCCTCCTGTGGTCCCCAGTATCATAGATGCCAGCCTTCAGTTAACTTAATTAATTCCACATGATATCAAGAAATGGCTGAAGACACTCGATACTGCATAGGCTCTGAGACCCAACAACATTCTGGCAGTACTATTGAAGACTTGTGCTCCAGAACTGGCCGCATCCCTAGCCAAGTTGTTCCCATACAGTTACAAGACTAGCAGTACCCAGTATGTCCTGCCTGCAAAAAAACAGGACTAATCCAACCTAGCCCATTACTGTCCCATCAGTCTACTCTGGGTCATAAGGCAAAGCGAAGGTAGGTGATGTCAAAGGTGCTATCAAAGGACACTTACTCAGCAATAACTTACTCACTTGCCACTCACCACCTGATCTCATAACAGCATTGGACCAAACACAGACAAAATAAACCAACTAGTCTGGTGAGCAGGATGAGGACCGACTTGCAAAAGTGGGATAACCTCCCTCTGTCCTTTGCGGGCAGGATCCAAACTATAAAAATTAATATTGTCCCAAGGTTTTTATTTATTTTTCAGTGCCTCCTGATATTTCTCCCCAAATCCTTTTTTTCTGAAGATTAGCAAGTTTGTGGCCACTTTTATTTCGGCAGGTAAGACCCTAAGAATCTGTTGAGCTTTCCTTCAGAAGTCCGGCAATTGCCCGGGGGGGGGAGGGGGGGGGGGGGGTGTCTGGCGTTACCCAACTTACTTGTTTATTATTGGGCAGCCAACATAGAGAAGATATTGGGATGGTTTGGGGAGCCGGGCCCCATGTGGGGAGAGATGGAGGCAAGCTCCTGTAGAGGCTTTAATCTAAGGGCTATGGTTACAGCTTTGCTTCCCTTCGCTCCGATGAGGTTCTCCTTGAACCCCTGGTGTCCACTATTAAAATATGGTGGCAATTTAGGCAATGTTACAAATTGAGTTCCATGTCATTGTTGGCCCCAATCTGTGGCAACCACCTATTTGTTCCGTCAGATTTAGACGCAGCTTACGGTCATGGGAAGGGAAGGGCCATGGGAGTTTTCAGGATCTATTTGTGCAGGGACAGTTTGCTAGTTTGGAGATATTATCGATAAGGTTTCAACTTCCGGGGACGAATGTTCCGTTACTTCCAGGAGTGTGATTTTGTTTGAAAGGCTTTTCCCACATTCCTCTCGGCTTTGCAACCCTCCTTATTGAGTAGGATTCAATCGCTTGCAGGGTCTGGTAGGGGAGCGTTTCGAATATCTATGGGAAACTCTTATCAGCAGAGGTGGCTCTGCTAGAAAAGATAGGAGTAAAATGGGAGGAGGAACTGGGACCTATTTTAGACAAAGACGTGTGGTATGAGGCCCTTCATAGGGTGAATTCCACCTCCTAATTGCACAACTTAGATTAATTCAGCTCAGGGTAGTACATAAGGCTCACCTAACTAAAGCTAGGTTGAGCAGTTTCTTTTTTGGGAGTGTGTAAATTAATGTTTATTAAAAGAGAAAACTAAGCTGGCAAACTGCATTTAAATTTAGTCCATCCAGAAAAATGACAGACCCATGACAATTTCTCCAAGCAGACAGAATTGAAACTTCAGTCATTGCCCAGTCCATGCACCATGCTGCATACAAGAATTGACCCCACTCAACTTTACCCAAATATGACTCAAGTAATCAAAAGAAACTGAAGGGCTTTTATTATCATGGTAATACTCCAGGCTGGGATCTACTTTTTCTTGAAAAGGAGCTGGTATGAAAAAGTAAGGATCTACAGAAGACATCATGGGACATGGAGTGCAAAGAAACTGAAATCCTACATATTTTCTGGTACTATTAAGTGATTTGATGTTTCCCCACAGCTTATTGATGACCTCTTGTGACAAAAATCTAGTATTACAGTATTAGAATACTCTGCGCCGTGAATTGGCCTAAATAAATTTTTCAGCGATAAATATGAAAATTTCTGCAGTTTTATTTTGCCACGCATATCTCAAAATTGTAACAAGATCAGATACTATACATTGTGTAGCCCGATGGGCCTGGTTGGGCACAGGGGTACGCACCATGCTAACATGTCAGCCTTTCACCTCCTGCAAAAATGGATGTTGGAATTCAACCAGCAATGGTTGCATTGCTCCTAGTCACTGCAGCCCTGGGGGATGCACTGCAGCTGGACAGGCTGGAGCTGCACAAGGCGGAGAAAGCTGCAGCAGTGGAGCGTGCAGCAGTGGAGCGTGCAGCAGTGGAGCGTGCCCCAGAGGAACAGGAGGCTGTTGCTGAGGATAGAGAGCCAGCCGCCCAAAAGGCTGAGGAGAAGGAGGAGGTGCAAAGGAAGTGCCCCCTGAGGCCTCATGTATTCCGGCAGCGCCTGTCATTTGAGGACCTGCCGGACTAGACCTGACGTCAAAAACTGCGGCCGAGCAGGGGGACAGTGCCAGATCGTGACGCACGTGGCTCTGCGGGGGAATGGGGGAGGACACCCGCTCCCGTTGGCCATCAAGGTGATGGTCACCCTGAATCTTTATAGCACGGGTTCCTTCCAGGTGCCAAGTGGGGCCTGTCCGGGATCTCACAGACCTCGGTGCACAGCTGCATCCGCGCCGTCACAGAGGTCCTATTTGGCCAGGTGGCACAATACATCCACTTCAATGTGGATCGAGCCGACCAAGATGCCAGGCAGTGGGGTTCGCCGTCATCACCAGGATGCCCTGGGTCGAGGGAGTGATCGACGGGGTACATGTCACCCTCAGAGCGATGACAGGCCGCTTTACACAAACTGGAAGGGGTTCCACTTGATGAACGTGCAGCTGGTGTGTGACCATCAGCTGCGCATCATGCACGTCTACGCCCAATATCCGGACAGTGTGCACATCGCAGCCATCCTGGCACACTCGATGGTTCCTGGCCTCTTTGAGGCGCATCCCCAGCTGGGGGGTTGCTTCCTGGAAGACAGTGGTTATCCACTGTGGTCGTAGCTGATGACACCTATCTGGAGGCCACAGACTGACGTGGAGATCCATTACAACAATGTCCATTGTTTAATGATTAAGCGATGCTTCGACATCCTGAAGATGCGGTTCAGGTGCCTGGACCGCTCTGGAGGGGCCGTCCAGTATAGCGATGGACCCAAGCCGACCACCCCCCTGCCGACAACCCCACCCGTGATGCATACATGCTGCACTATGGGCTATGGACCCTGGGTTGGCAGTAACAGCAGGTGGAGGATAACGACGACCCGCTCAGCGATGAGCCCTGGTGCTCCGCATCGTTTGACAACATCTGAATCCTGCCCAATGGAGCACTTTCCACCGTCCACCTGGGTGAAATCTGCATGCGAGCTGCCCATTCCATCTCACAGTCCCACCAAATCTCTGGGGTGGCATAGGTGGCAATGTTGTGGGGGTGGGTGGTGGTGGTGGGCTGGGGAGGGTGGGGGAACACCGGAGCGGTGAGTGCTGGCTGAACCACGGTCCCTGAGCCAGGCCCACCCCCAACGTCCGACAATCCCCTCCCCGGGCCCCCTCTGCAGCCAGCCCACCCATTACACTCATCTGACAGAGCACCGAGGCAGATTGTAACATTGTGCACAGGTGTTTAATGTGAAACCATATGTGCAGATATGTGCCCCAGCCCCTATCACTAAACTGTGCACTGCATCCGTGCAGCTTAACTGGTGTCTACTTTTCCGGCATTACGGGCCCCAAGGCTACATCCAGGTGGATCCCCAGAAGGTACCTCTGGAGTGGAGGCGGCTGCTGTGATGTCCCCCCTACAACCTGGGTCCTCTTTAACAGGCATCTTCGGGGCCGACCGGACTTAAATGGGCCCGGCTGCTGTTCAGGTGTCCAGGTGGCATGGTGCCAACCTGTTTAGCCCATTGCCCACGAGATGCACCAGGGTTGGGGGGTTGAGGGGGGGGAGGGGGGGGGGTGGGGCGGTTGAGGTGCTGCAGTGTTCCGGCACCTCCCCTGCGGGAGACGCCGTGGACGCCACCCATGCGCTGTTAGCCTGCGTGGCAACACCTCCTGCTCCAGCCGCAGGTGGACTCCTCCACCTGTGCCTGAAGGTGCTGAATGTTCGCTGACAGCCCCTCATGCAGTCCCTGGCTCTGCGGCTGCATCTCCACGATCAATGGGATTGTCCATTCCAGAAGCCCTAAACCCGTCTGGACAACAGCTAGTCCCTGGGGTTGGCCCGCCCTCCAACTGTCCGCCCCCTCGGGTGCTCCTACCTCTACCTATTGTACCAGAGCACAGGTGTGGTGTGCACCAGATAGTGTCCCATGAGCCTCTTCACTGAAGTGCCCAACCGAGGCAAGTGTCACTGGGATAGTGCAGGATGCTGGATACCGCTATGACCGGAAATCAGTGTCATCTTCAGACACGAGCTCCGAGATGTCCTGCGTCTCGGGGTTATGGCTCGCATCCATGTCGGTGTCCTCTTCACTGGTCAGCACTTGGGTCTCTGGCTGTGGCTGGGGTGGGGAACACCAGAAGGGCCCAGCCCATCACCAGAAGCTCTTGCAAGACACAAGACAAGACATAGTAAATAGTACATAGAACATACAGTGCAGAAGGAGGCCATTCGGCCCATCGGGTCTGCACCGACCCACTTAAGCCCTTACTTCCACCCTATCCCCGTAAGATGCTTAATTAGAGCGTGGGCCAGGGGTGCGTTAGTGTTGTGGAGCGGGGGCTTGGGTGTCGTGTGGGTGTGAGGGTGGTGCGGGGTTGACGGGTGGTGTGGTGTGCGGGTGAGGGTGGTGTGGGGGAGAGGGTGGTGTGGAGGTGGTGTTGGGGGGTTTGACACACAAATGCCATGGGTAAGCGCAACTTAGTAGGGTCTCACTTCATCATCCCGCGCCTACCTCCACCCTGGCGACTGCCCTTTCCCAGGCCCGCCAACCTCATCCAGGGTGCTCTGCTCTGGTGCGGTAAGGGGCCAGATGTCCAGTGGTCCCCATCCAGTCTTTTCACTCTGCTGGCCGGTCCGGATGGTGTTGCTCACAGCGCTTACAACCTCTGCCACCTGCGACCAGACATGGTGAACAGCGACGCAGGCAACCTCGTTCCCTGCCTCCCCTCCATGGCATCCAGCAGGATCTCAAGTTCAGCATCTGTAAAACAGGTACCGGTCTGCTCGCTGTCATCTTGTTGGTGGGATGGTATGTGTGTGGATTGAAGTGTGTATATGCGGCTGCAACTTGTCGCAAATCCCACATTGTTTCTTATTGGAATGGTGCTGGTGCTAGCCCCTTAATGGTCGTTGAATCAGTCCAGGTGCGGCGCCAGTTTTGCTGTTGTTGAAATCCACAGATCCTGCCTCGGCGTCAACACTCAGGAACGGAGAATTCCACCAATTGTCTTTTTCTTACCTGAAATAACCTTCTCAGAAGTTACACTTAATTGCCTTTATAACAAGAGCTCACCTTTTTTAATAGAAATGTGAAATTCGCCCCCATCTTCCATTGTTACCAACTTGATTTCGGTAAACATTTTCCCAGTGTTCCATTAACCACTACTCTCTGCTTCCTGTCGCTCAGCCAATTTTGTATCCATGTTGCTGCTGACCCTTCTATTCCATGAGCTAGACTTGTTCTCACAAGTCTGTTGTGCGCCACTGTGTCAAATACCTTTTGGAAGTTCATGTACACTACATCAACAGCATTGCCCTCATCACCCCTCCCTGTTATCTCTTCAAAGAATTCCAGCAAGTTAGTTCAATAATTTTCTCTTAAGTAATCCATCCTGGCTTTCCATAGCTAGCCTGCATTGGTCTATGTGAATATTCATTTTGTCCCGGATTACTGTTTCAGGAAATTTCCCACCAATGAAGTTAAACTTACTGGCCTGAAGTTGCTGGGTTTATCTTTATACCTTTTTTTGAAAAAGGTGGTAACCTTTGTAATTCTTTAGTCCTCTAGCACCCAATGAGTCTAAGGAAGATTAAAAATTATGGTCAGCACTTCTCCAATTTCAATCTCACTTCCCTCTGGATGCATCTCGTCGGGTCTTGGTGCATTATCAAAACGCAGATGCCTATACAATATCTCCTCCCTATTTATTTTAAATCTTTCTAATGTATGACCTGAGTAGCATCTTCTTCCTTGGTTAAGACAGATGCAAAGTATTCATTTAATATCACAGCTATGCCCTCTACATCTATGTTAAGATAGCCCTTTTGGGCAGCACGGTAGCACAAGTGGACAGCACTGTGGCTTCACAGCGCCAGGGTCCCAGGTTCGATTTCCCACTGGGTCACTGTCTGTGTGGAGTCTGCACGTTCTCCCCGTGTTTGCGTGGGTTTCCCCCGGGTCCTCCGGTTTCCTCCCACAGTCCAAAGACGTACAGGTTAGGTGGATTGGCCATGATAAATTGCCCTCAGTGAGCAAAAAGGTTAGGAGTTATTGGGTTACGGGGATAGGGTGGAAGTGAGGGTTTAAGTGGGTCGGTGCAGACTCGATGGGCCGAATGGCCTCCTGCACTATATGTTCTATGATCTATGTTATTTATAAGCAATTGATAAATTATTCAAATTCAGATCAACAAAATCAAGGCAATGCTAGTCACCTATATTAATGGCAAGTGGAAACCATAGACTTTTTTAAATTTGTTACAGTAAATATAATTCAAGGATTTTAACCAGCTTTACTGACCAGTCTTTCTTCCTCCACCTTCCATTAACTTGAACTTGCCCAAAACTTGCACCATGTTCTATTCTTGGTTATTGAATTGGATGATCAGCCATGATAGTGATAAATCGAAGTGCCAAAAGTCCTTCTGCTCCTATATTCTATGTCTCTATTTGTATGTCTTTCCACCACCCTTTCCTCCTTTGGGACTCTCCTTAAAATGAAAATTTTTGATCAAGCTTTTGGTCTCCTATCTTAACATCTCTTCATGTTGTTCAGTGCCAAGTTTTGTTTGAAAGCATTCTGTATTTTACTACATCAAAGGAGTGATATAAATGCAGGATGTTGGTATTTTCAATGGTCTAGCAAGATAGCAAAATTACAAATTACTTTTTAATAGCATTGTTTAATTACCCAGCACTAACTACTACTGGGCCTACTGGGATCAGAGAGCCATTTGATAGTTTGGCAGGTGGGAATCCCAACCCAGATTAGGGCAGACGGGCAACCTTGAGCCAATTAACAAGATGGCAGGAAGAAATAAGAAAGCCCATCTGAAAAACAGTGCGGTACATTCATAGTTTGGGAGGCTATGTCTCCCGCCAGAGAATTGTATCTGTTTTATGATCCCCCTGGGAGCACAAATCGGGATGCAATTCTGCATCGCTTGTTACGCAAAATGCAAATTTCTGCATGGCGAGGAATACAAGCGATTCCTGAGAGTATCCCACTATCCGACCGCCATTTTGAACCAACAGTGCAGTCCCACAGCCATCCACCACCCTCCCTCCGCAATATAAATCAGCCATGTATGCCCATTGACTGCCGTATCGCAAAGTAGGCCCCACCCCTGGATTGTCTGGGTGTCCCCCCACCCCCCAAGTATGGGAGTAACCCAAACCGCCCCCCACCCAGGGACCCCTGCATTAGCAAGGCCCCCTCCAGGGACACCTGCAATAGGGACACCCCCTTCCCAGGACCCCATGAATAGGGAAAAAACACCCAGGAGCCCCAAGAATATGGAGACCCTGCAGAGGTACCTGCAATAGGGTGAATACGCCCGCCCCCCCCCCCCCCCCCCCCCCGCCCCAACCGCAGGGATCCCTGTAATAGAGAGATCGCAACAGGGACACCTTCAATAGGGAGACCCCCACCCAGGGACCCGCCTGACCAAATGGACTCCCCCCCTCTCCCCATATAGAGACCCCCTAACTGAAAGGATGCCCCTTTCTGAGAAAAGAGTCCCCTGTCTGGAAGCAAGTGAGCAGTCCAGACAAGGGCAGTGAAAACAATTACAGCTGCAACACTTAAGCTCCACCTGTCTGTCCCTGAAGGAGAACAGCTATGAACAGGCAGATCCATTAGCTACAAGCCATTCATAACTTTCTAGAAGTGAGCTGTGATTGACAGATTCCACAAACCAGCTGCAGCCTTGATCCATTCATCTCCCTTTTATGGATCAGTGACTCTAAGTGGTGCAACCCCAATGTTTACAAACATTGACCACAACAAAGAAAGGTAAGTGCATTGCAATCACACAGTTGAATGATTGGAATACACTTAGTACTTGGAATGCACTTACCTCTCTTTATTGTGGTCAATATTTCTAAACATTGGGGTTTCACACTTAGTCACTGATCAATGAAGGGAGATGAATAGATCAAGCTGCGCTGGTTTGTGGAAGCTATCAAACACAGCCCTCCACTAGAAAGTTATGGGGCCGGATTCTCCACAGCCCTGCGTCGAAATCGCGTTTGGCGTGGGGGCGGTGAATCCGATTTCACGCCAAAATCGGGCTCGGCACCGGTCTGGCGATTCTCCAGGCCATTGCCAGAGGCCCGCCCAGCGATCGTCCGCTCCCTACCGGCAGAGTTCCGGACGGCGTGGTTTTAACCACCTAACCACTCGGGAAGCTCATGTGGCAGGTGCGGACTCAGTCTGCGGCCGCCTTGATGGGGGGGCGGGGGGATCGGACACCAAGGGGGACCTTATAGGCGGCCGGGGAACAGATCGGGACGGTCAGATCTTCGGGCGCGCAGCCGATCGGGAGGGCCTATATTCTTCATCTGCCTCCGCGGTCCAAGTCCGCCATGGCACTCAGCACGGCTGCTGAAGGCCGCCTGCCATGCGCAGACTCAAAATTGTGCGGGGTACCGTATCCGCAGCTAAAGCTGCGTGAACTGCTCCCGGGCCCTGCTAGCCCCCTGCAGGTCAGTGAGTCGGCTCATCTTTTTCCAAGGAATCCTGAGAGTGAAACGCCAGCGTTTATACGCCAATGTGGGGGCATAGTCCCATTTTAAGAGAATCCAGCCCTTGAACTGGCTTGCAGCTAATGGATCTCTGGGGTTGAAACACAGGTCACAGCTGTTCTCCTTGGAAGAATGGATAGTGGAGCTCCAGGTAAGAATTACAGCTGTAGTTTATTTTCACTGCCCTTGCCTGGACTACTCTCTTGCTTCCAGGAAAGGGTCTCTCTTCTGGGGGGACAGAGGGGTGTCTGTGGGGGGGGTCCCTTTAGTCCAGGGGGGTCTATAGGACTCCCTTTAGTTAAGGGGCCTCTGTGGGGGTTCCCTTTAGTTTGGAGGTCTCTGCGGGGGTTCCGTTTAGCCAGGGGGTTCCTATGGGGGGGCCTTTAGTCAGCGAGCCCCTAGGGGGTCCCTTTAGTTCAGGAGTCTGCCAATTTCAGGTGCCCCAGGGAGGGGTCTCACTATTACAGGGTCCCTGAGGTGGGGGTCTCCCTTTTGCAGGTGCACATGGGGTGGTCTCCCTATTATGTGGGTCCCTGGGGGGGGGGGGGGGGGGGGGGGGGGAGTGTTCCCTGTTAATGGTGTTCAGTGGCTGGATCTGGTGGAGGAGGGGTGGATACATATTGCATTGTTGGTGGGGGGGGACACTGGACTTAGAGGGACACAGCCTAAATTCTCTGACAGATCCCAGGCCTCAGAGATCATGGCACTGTTTTTAATGGGCACCCCAATCTCAGAATAATATTGCAGCACCTCGCACCCCCAATCGCTGGCAAGCCCCCCCCCCCACCTCTCAATCGCTGGTAAGGCACCCCATCTCCACTGAATCACTGGCAAAATCCACCCCCCAAATCAGCAACACACCATTATTGCCTCGCCAGATGCCACCCCCACCACTTTTAGGGCCCCATTGAGGTGCAGAGCAGACAGAGCTCTTCCCAGGAAGCTCTTCAGTACAAAGAGAAAGCCTCTTTAAAAGAACTGTGGTTGGAAAGAGCACCTGCTCAAAAGAGGGAGCACTTCAGAGTTAATAAATCCCTACAGAGCTAAAAACAAACCAATGTTAGTTCTCCTTTGAAATTTCCTGTACCTGTCAATCAAAAGGTTTGTAAAAGGCAATGGGCCATGAAACTGAATAATGTAAACAATGCAGTTCAAAGCTGTTAGGCTTCTAAGCATGCCCAGAAGCTTGTAAAGTTAAAGGGAAATGAGATTTACTGTGAAACAGGTGGGTTTTTATGACAATCAACAGTGGTTTCATGCTCATTTTTAGACTTTTAATTCCAAATTTTCTTATCGAATTCCAATTTCACCATCTGTCCTGGTGGGATTCAAACCCAGGTCCACAGTGAATAACTCTGGTCTCTGGATTACTAGTCCAACGACAATACTACAATGCTACTGCCTCCCCTTCAAAGGTGTTCAACATATATAGGGAAGACTTTCATCTTCTTCTGACAGACCCTTGAATTTGACATATTGGCAGAGACATCAAAAGGTTCCAACACATCAGAGGGAAAATTTTAAATGAAAGACATGCTGAAATACAGTTGAATGATTTTCCATGCTACAGAGGGAAAACCTGTCATATAGCCCCTATTCCGGGAAAGACGCCCCATCCTGAGCCACTCCAGCCCAGCTCAAGCCCACAGACCCCCACCTTCCCTCAAGGAACCCCTCG
The DNA here is from genome assembly GCF_902713615.1 of Scyliorhinus canicula. Taxonomy (NCBI): domain Eukaryota; kingdom Metazoa; phylum Chordata; class Chondrichthyes; order Carcharhiniformes; family Scyliorhinidae; genus Scyliorhinus; species Scyliorhinus canicula. The sequence goes on along the minus strand of NC_052146.1, from coordinate 278,412,090 downwards.
GAATGCAAGGTGCCAAGTCCCAACTTGTCAGGATTTGTACAATTCACGCCAGCAAGACTCCCAGTTGGGGGGTGCTGGTGTATCCCAAGAGGCCGGTGAATCAGGTTTCTTGCCCGATAATGAGATTGAAATGAAGTTAAATTTGGAATTTGGATGTTCTCGCGCAGTTTGGGCAAGAACCTCATTTGGGCCGGCGGGAAACCCGTTCTGGTCCTCATGCCCAATTCAGCAGGCCATTGCATTTCCTGCCTGGAGCTAGCAGCCCCAGAGAGTCGTCCCCTATATATGCATCGGCAACAAAAAGTTACTTTCAATTTAATTTAGACAAATTTTGCAATATTGAATAAACTCACGGGCCTGAATTTTACGTTTGGGGCATGCCGAAAGTTGGCACTGGCATGAACGGATGTGAAACCTGCTCCTGGCCTGGATCATATTGTTAATGCAGCATTACGCTCGCTGGCCAAGTAATGGCAATCCAGCGTGAAACGCGTGGTGTGAAAGGCTGAACACTGTTGGGAAGGGCAGGTGGAGTGCTGGCGCTGAGAAAAGGGAGTGAGTGAGCAAGTACTTGCGATGTGTTCCCTTCAGTGGTAAGCCAATACAGAGATAACTGAGGGAGCTGCTGACTTATAAATAATAACTGGCAGTGGGAAAACTATGAGTGGCTGAGCAGCACAATCATACACAGACATCAGTACCTCGACACATTAGTTAATTCTATTAGAGCACTGACTTTCATCTTGCCCTCGATCGAGGTTGCAACCAAAACGTAGAGGCTGTCTTGCCAATTGGCCCGCCCGAAGACAGATGGGCAACATAAAATTCCAGTCAATTGCTGTTTAATTAATTTAAATTGGTTTCTTGATTGTTGGCAGGCTTGCTTCCGATTTGCACCCACAGACTGAAATATCGTCTGAGGCTGCAGTGACGTCAGGACACGCTCCCGACGTCTTCTCGCGCAATAGTACACGCTCCCAGATCGGGCATCCACCCGCCTGAGCAATGTAAAATTCTGCCCACAGATGAAGAGTGAGAAGCATGGTTAGAATTGTTCAGGATATTCAGGAAGTAAGTGTAAAAGATGATTTCTAAAGTTCTCAGGTTTCTACAAATATTAATCTAGATTATTTTTATACAATCACTGCCATTTTTATTCATAAATAACATGCAGTTACCTTAGATATGGATAACTTCACACAACATAGGACTACATAGAGCCAGAGAGTAAACTTGTTATTATTTGTGATCAAAGTTCTCAACTGCTCAAGTGTATAATTTATTTTTCAACACTTAAAAAATACAAATTCTAATAATCTCATTTTACATGATTATCTTGTATTAAAAAGTAGCATTTGGAAAGAGAAGAATACAGGAATGAGGGGCGGGATTCTCCGACCCCACGCCGGGTCGGAGAATCGCCGGGGGCCGGCGTCAATCCCGCCCCCGCCGTGTCCCGAATTCTCCGCCACCAGAGATTCGACGGGGGCAGGAATCGCGCCACGCCGGTCGGCGGGCCACACCCGGCAATTCTCCGGCCCGCGTTGGGCCGAAGTCCTGCCGCTGTCAAGCCTCTCCCGCCGTGGGAATCAAACCACCTACCTGACCGGCGGGAGGAGGCGGCGCAGGTGGGCTCCGGGGTCCTGGGGGGGGCGCGGGGCGATCTGGCCCCGGGGGGGTTCCCCCACGGTGGCCTGGCACATAATCGGGGCCCACCGACCGGCAGGCGGGCCTGTGCCGTGGGGGCACTCTTTTCCGCCTTCGCCATGTGCCTGCACAGGGATGACATCAGCAGCCGCTGACGCTCAGGCGCATGCGCGGACTTACACCGGCCGGCGAAGTCCCTTTGGCCCCGGCTGGTATGGCGCCAAAGCCTGTCCACACTAGCCGGCGGAGCGCCAACCACTCCGGCGCGGGCCTAGCCTCTTAAGGTGAGGGCTTGGCCCCTAAAGGTGCGGACACACCCGTACCTTTGGGGCGGCCCGACGCCGGAGTGGTTCACGCCACTCAATCACGCCGGGACCCCCCGCCCCGCCGGGTAGGGGAGAATCCCGGCCCAGAAAACTAAAACTTAAATTGAAATAAGAGTAAATGCAAATGTTGCCACAATCCGAGAGGGCCATAGACTGCTTTCCGCTTTGAGAGCTAAATGGTGGTGATTTAGCCTGAGGGTCACCACCTCAGACGAGGGGTAGAGCTGAGAAGGCGGGGTCGGCATGAATAACATCAGCCAGGTCGGGAATTGAACTCTTCCCTGTTGGCGTCGCTCTGCATCACGAGCCAGTCGTCCAGCCAACTGACTAACTGACGCCCCAGAGTTGTCATCTTTGAATAGACATGTTTGAATCAAATTTATTTACTAAAATAACCTATTAGTAGGCTGCAACAAGTATTTTTTCTGAAACTTTCTACTTGTATCAATAGGTCAGGACATCTTTAATATTTTAACTTTCCATCCACAGTAATATTGCATTCAATATTTGAAGGAAGAATAATGGAATGGAATAATGGTAATAGAGGAGCATCTAACCCAACAGTAAAATATGTGCCAGAAATAAATGATTTTCCCAGTTTCCATAATTTGACATAACTGCTCCACAGAGAATATTTAAATAACAGGATGTATCCCGTACTGCCCAACCCATAAGATTCTCACTTCTCTACTATCTCCAGTTTTATTAGCATCACAGCTCTGGTCCTTTTCCTAAGCATGAGGAGGATTATACAGTACATTACAGTGAAATGTATTACCAAAGGCATTCCAGTTCCATTTAATTTTTTTTAAAATATACTTCACGAACAGATGTTCTCTAAGTCCACCAATTCATTTATTTCTAAATCTAAATATTTATATGTCAGTTTTCTTACTACATTACAAATTATTTTAGGTATTTTTTTTGTAAAACATTTTATTAAAGTATTCATAATTTTATAATAATAACAGTAAACAGTACAGATACAACTGTAAACATCTCCATCCTTCGCTAATCCCACCTACTCTGAACAGAAAATAGCCTAACTCCCCCCTTTTATTACCTCTGCTGACAGTTTAGTTTTCCCCGAAGAAGTCGACTAACGGCTGCCACCTCCGGACGAACCCTAGCGTTGACTCTCTTAAGGTGAACTTAATTTTTTCCAGCCTGAGAAACCCAGCCATGTCGCTAACCCAGATCTCTGATCTCAGGGGCTTTGAGTCCCTCCACGCTAGCAATATCCATCTCCGGGCTACCAAGGAGGCAAAGGCCAAGACGTCGGCCTCTCTCGCCCCCTGGACTCCCGGATCTACCGACACTCCAAAAATCGCCACCTCTGGACTTGTTTTTCACACCGTGGACATGACCTCTGCAAATCCCTGCCAGAATCCCCTAAGTTTCGGACATGCCCAAAACATATAGATATAGTTTGCTGGCCTTCCCAAACACCTCGCACACCTGTCCTCCATCCCAAAGAACTTGCTCATCTGGGCCACCATCATGTGTGCCTGGTGAACCACCTTGAATTGTATCAGGCTAAGCCCAGCACATGATGAATTATTTTAGGTATTAGTGCTATTTCTACAGACAGCTTCTGTTAATTTTAAGATGCTATAGCTTCTTACCCTAAAGACAGGATTGGCTCCATGTTCCAATAAACATTTCACAGCTGACAAGCAGAGGTTTGATGCTGAAATGTGTAGAGATGTTCCAAAGTTGAAATCGCTGCAAGTGGCATCCACTTCTGTCAACAGGCACAGAATAAATACACACATTTACTGACAACGAACTAAGTCATTAGGCTAATTTCTGTCTTCAGATTAGGTATCATTACGAGGAAAATATTTTTACCACTGCACCACCTGGGGTTAGCATCATGAGGTCAATCTCACATATCACACGGTAAGAATAGCATACAACTTCAATTCCGGAATGTCACATCCTACTGGAGCATTGTGACCGTTATCTCCTACACCACCTGTGAATTGAGTGAGATTTCCAATTTTGTGGTAAATTACAAATAGTTTTGTACTCTAGACCCACCTACATAAAGTTAAGATGGATGAAGTACATATTATGTGAGACAATTGTTATGATCAAAAAGAAAATACTTTAATCCCATATTATCAGAGCAGGCGGGATTCCCTGGTGTCCTGACCAATATTTATCTCTCAATAAACATCACAAAAGACAGATTATCTGGCCATTATCACAGTTGTGTTTGTGGAAGTTTGCTGTGTTCAAATTGACTTCTACGCATCTTACATTGCAAGTGCCTACACTTCAAGATGTACTTCATTGTGGGTGGCATGACTGGGAAATTTGCAGATGTCACAAAAATTGGGCGCGTAGTTGATAATGAAGAGGATAGATGAAGACTCCAGAATGATGTCAATGGTTTTGCTGAGTGGATGGAGAAGTGCCAAATGGAGTTCAACCTGGAAAAATGTGAGATAGTGCATTTGTGGGGGGCAAATAAAGCAAAGGAATACTCAATAATTGGAAGATATTGAGAGAGGTTGAGGAAGTATGAGACCCTGGAGTGCATGACCACAGGTCACTGAAGGTGGAAGGACAGGTGGACAAGGTGATAAAGAAAGCATATGGAATGCTTTCCTTTATTGGGCAAGATATTGAATACAAAAGAAGGGATGTAATGATGCAACTATGTAAAATGCTGTTTAGGCCACTGCTGGAACCTTGAGTACATTTCTGGTCATATTACAGGAAAGTCGCAATTGCTCTGGATGGGGTAAAGAGGAGATATACAAGAATATTGCCAATGCTTGAAAAGTGCATCTAAGAGAGATTGGATAGGCTACGGTTAATTTCCTTAAAACAGAGGAGGCTCAGGGATACCTTAATTGAGGTGTACAAAATTATGAGGGTTCAAGACACAATAGATAGGAAAAAATGTGATCTGTAGAAGGATTAGAGGGGATATGAGGAAAAGCCTTTTCATCCAGAGGGTGGTGGATTCCTGAAATTCACTGCCAAAATGACAATTGAGGCTGAAACGTTCAACCCGTTTAGAAAATACCTGGATCTGTATGTGAAGTGCTGTTACCTGCAAGGGCATGGTCCAATGGGATTAAAAGGAGCGGCTAGTGTTTTTTTTTCTCTTTTTTTGTCAGTGCAGGCATGATGGACTGAAAGGCCTCTTTCTATACATTGTTCTACGGCTGTAAAGTGCTTTCAGACATCCAGCGGTAATGAAACGCACTATATAAATGCAAGCGTTTCTTTATTTTTAGATCTCCTTCAGCAGGAGAAAAGGGAAAATAAGTTAGGACTAATTACTGATCATAGCATGGAACATCTGGTCAATGTGAGTCAGTTATTAATCAGACCAAGTGGTACAAGGGTGCATGTGGAGGGCATTGGACTACAAGTCAGAACATGTTATAATGACATATAATGATCAAACACTTCCACCACCTGTCCTTCCTTATTCCCCAAAAGGAGGTCACGTTTTGCCTCCTCTTTAGTCAGGCCATCCACACTTTGAATGAGGAATTCTTCCTGAATACACTCGACAAATTTATCTCCATCCAAACCCCTAGTGCTATGGCTGTCCCAGTTAATTTTGGGAATGTTGAAGACCCCTACTATTTCCACCCTATTTTTCCGGCAGCTATCTCTAATCTCCTTACATATTTGCTTCTCATTTCCCGCTGACTATTTGGGGGCCTATAGTACAGTTCTATCAAGGTGATCTCATCCTTCTTATTTTTTAGTTGTACCCATAGAGACTCAGTGGGCGAACCCTTGGATATATCCTCTCACTGCACTGCTGTACTGTACTGTCCAAAGATGCGCAGGTTAGGTGGATTGGCGATGATAAATTGCCCTTAGTGTCCAAAATTGCCCTTAGTGTTGGGTGGGGTTGCTGGGTTGTGGGGGTGGAGTGGGGGTGTTGGCCTTGGGTGGGGTGCTCTCTCCGGGGGCCGGTGTGGACTCGATGGGCCGGGTGGCCTCCTTCTGCACTGTGAAATTCTATGATAATCTATGATTAATCTAGGACAAAGGTTCGGCACAACATCGTGGGCCGAAGGGCCTGTTCTGTGCTGTATTTTTCTATGTTCTAATGATGCATGGCTAGAATATCACGACAGCTTAGGCCACAATGTCAAGCAAAACAGATAGACACAAAAAGAGTTCATAGAAGAGTGTTTACGATAAATATAGTGGAAAGTTTCACAATTGCGTGGAAGCACCTCAGAGTGCAACTTGATCTATGTAGACAACTTAAATACTATTAGTCTATTTGTAATGACTATTTTGAAATGTCTGCAATGTTTCTTTGACTATATTGAAGCACCTCAGAGTGCAACATAATCTATGTGGAAAACATGAATATTATTGCACTATACCTGATAGCTATTATGAAATGTTTGTAATCTTCTTTCAGGTATTTTATGAATAGAGTTGTTAAGTCAGGGCAGTATGGTAGCATAGTGGTTAGCACTATGGCTTTACAGTGCCAGGATCCCAGGTTCGATTCCTGGCTTGGGTCACTGTCTGTGCGGAGTCTGCACGATCTCCCTGTGTTTGCGGGGGTTTCCTCCCCTCCGGGTGCTCCGGTTTCCTCCCACAAGTCCCGAAAGATGTGCTTGTTAGGTCATTTGGACATTCTCAATTCCTGCTCTGTGTACCCGAACAGGGGCCGGAATGTGGCGACGAGGGGCAGTGACGGACTGGGTCTAAAAATATTGGTTGCCAGGAGACAAAGGGGGCCCACCCACAACTACAATGCTATCACTTAATTTTCATAACGAATAAATAAAATTTTCAAAAAATACATATGGAAAAAAGGGTACAATTAAAATTTTTGTGGAAAAAAATGTGTATTTCTTAGTAATTACAGTGTACATGTACTGTACATATTACTGGCAGTAGATACCACATGTAAATAGAGAATGTTATAATTTAATTTTTTATTTATTTTTTTAAATTTTAAGTAATTGGTTGATATTTTTAAATAGTTTACTGCACAATTTACACATTAACAGATAGTTCAAAAGCACAATAGAGCATTGCATGCAGTCCACTATATTAAGAGCAATCGTTTGTGTTCGCTAGATGATTGTGCGAATCTGCCAATAATTGCTTCTGCATCCAATTCATCTAACAATTCCTTTTCAATGGATAGCAACATGTATGATTCCAAATTCTCCACAGACAGCGAATTTCTTAACCTTGTCTTTATGATCTTTAGCTTTGAAAATTTCCTCTCACATTGGACTTGAGTAACCGATAGTGTGCAGATGACTTTATAAAGTTCATAAAGGTTATCATATGCCTTGTCATGAAGTCTGTTGGATGCCAGAATTTTTAGTACACATGATGGGCAAGTGCTGCAAATTTTACAATTGTTGCAACTGGAATCCATATTCTCACCATCATTAAGCAATAGCTTTAATACATCAAAGTTTGAAGCAAAAGAAAACAATTCCAATATTACTTGATCTTTGCTGATTTGTGGAAACAGCTTAATAATACCTTCCAATGCTTCATCTTCAAGGCCCTTCTCTGCAATAGTTTTAAACTTTGCTGGGTCCAAACAGGACAAATCTTTATACAACTGTTTGTGTTGTACAAAGCGTCATTCTAGTGACTGGACAATGCGATCCATTATTAGGTTAAACACATTTACTCGAAAATCAGCTAGAGAATCTGAGGAATTTCTTTCATCATCAATAAGCTCATCTGCCATTCTTTTCTTCTTCCTCTGCCTCTTAACTGGCAATGCTGTTTCCAACGCATCAATTTCCAATGTTTGATTTTCATCCATATTCATCTGTGAAATCCTGTCATTACATTTATTTACAAATTCCAAAGCCTTGCTGTGAACGTTATCAAATGTTCTTGTCTGTTCCTTCAACTTTGTTGTAGCTGAATCTACCAAACTCCATGCAGTAAACATATCTAAACCACTTGTCTGTAGATAACTTGATAACGGGGTTGTAGTTTCAAATATATACAAGTAAGTAAATGCTGTCAATATGGTTTCAAACTTTAGAAGACTTTGAAGTAAAACATTTGCTTCATGTTTTGTTTTTGCATCAAACTTTTCTGAATCTTGTATCATTGATAAGCATGTCAATAGATTTACGAAAGTACTGGCAGCGGCATCATCAAAACGTCCAAATATAGTTGTTGCTGCATTGGATTTTCCTGACCATCTGGTCTCACCAATTAGCTTTAATCGTTTCATTTTTTCTTGTCCTAGATGTTTTCCAACAACTTCTACCCATACAGCCATTCTCTTGTATGATGCTTTCACAAAAGTTGCTATATTCTGGAGCAAATTGAAAAAAGAAACTGCAGGCACACAACATTTTGTTGTTTCAGTTATCACCAAATTCAAGACATGGCATAGCACCATATATGAACATGTTGATCAGCCACATCAGCAATTTTACTTTGTAAACCATTATACTGGCCATGGTAGCTTGCAGTGCCATCTGTGCTATCAGATAAACATTTTTGGGGGTCAATTTTAAGATGCTGTAATGTTTCAATCAATAGATCAAAAAGTCCCTGTCCTGTACCATCATTACTTGGCACAACTGAAAGTAGTCGCTCACAGATAATACCTTTAAGCACATACCGAATAATAATACTAAACTGATCGATGGATGAATTATCTTGTGTTGAATCAACCTGAATAGAATAATATTTTGCTTGAGAAACTTCATGACTAATTCTTTCTTGTACCCTATTCTTCATAATTTTCATTAACATGTTTATAGTTGTTTTACTCAGGTATGTAACAAGTCCACCACGGCCTTTACTTTGAGCCTTTCCTTGTTGCTCTAATCGTTTGATTCTTTGTTTAGACTTGTTTTGCACTGCAGAAACGTGAGCTGCCATAATGGGGTCATATTTTGCCATCGACTGCACTGTAGCTAAAAAAATTGCCATGATTCAGAACCTCATTATCTAGAGTGTAGGCCGATTCATTTCTGTGACCTCGAAAAGGAAGTGCTTGCTTGCCTAACATCTTTATGATGTCTATAATACTCATGACAATACTTCTCTGCTTCAATACTTCTTCTTTCCTTTTAATTAGTGATGCTGCAAAAAATTTATCTAAGGTGCCATCATTAACCACACTGATATATTGCTGAGCATTTCTGACATGTGTTGTTGTCGATTCATGTAAAGTCAAGCTCTGGCTAATACGCCTGTAGTCACTAAAGCCACGTACAAAGGGTGATGGATTACAAGTGTTGGGAAACTCAAAGGCTAAGCAGTGTGAACAATATAAGCATCTATTTTCTTTGTTATATGTTAGCCATTTTCTTGGGACTGAGTCATTCATAATTTTCCTCTCATACAAACGAGCATCAAATGGCAGATCATCAAGTGGCTGAAGTGGATGTTCAGCAAAAAACTGTTTTAGCTTTGCTCGTGATGGATATTGGAAGATTCCAGTAATTGATCTTTAATTTTCTTGCGTAGGTTCATTTACAGGATGTGCTTCAGAAACCAAGTCATTTATGCTTGAAGGAATATCTGATTCCCTGTCACTAGTTGAAGCTATGTGTTCAGATGTTGCAACTATAGGCAGTACAGATACCGGAACAAGGAAGCCAGAAGAAATATTGGGCCTGGGTTGAATAGTAATGGATGCACTTGTATTTGTCTCTACATTCAAAGTAGCTCTTCTCTGTTCTTGTAACTCGCATGTCATTGCATCATCACCATGAGCACTGTTTCTTGCTTCTTGATTATTTGTTGCAGAACTGGATATTGATGTGGATTGTGCTTGTGGTATTATAAACTCTGTAATAGGTCTGCATCGCTTGGCTGATTCCTTCCTTTCTGCTTCTTTTTGTTCTTTGCGTTTTAGTGACCCAGATTTATGCTTTTTCTTTTCCATGCTGGTAGGGGTAATATTCCTGAAATAAAAACTTAATTAAAAATAGCCCACATTGGGAAAGATGAATATTGATGATTGCAAGAATAACTTGAAGGAACGCCAGATAAACCCCTACTTGATAAAAAATATAAAATAACTTACTTACACTTCAATAGGCTATGTTCATTAGTCAATACTACTGTGGCCTATGCAGCTTCAGAAGAGGAGACAATCCACTGTCCAGTGTTCACACCAGCAAGCAACTGAGACAACTGTTGAAACTTAGAAGTTTGGTCCGACTATAGTAAGACATTAAGAATGGTCCCACGACCAAAGTTAACATGTCCAGTTTGATACCAGTGTAGTGTTACAAGTCGCAACCCTTTGAGTTTACCGATCATGGCTTATCACTTCAATATTTTTGACCTCATGATTTACGGTCAAAGGTACCGTTTCTCCTTTTCGGTGACCTCACGACCCTATGTACTGCTTGATATCCTTTCAAGTTGCCGACCATCTCAAATCACGAACTGTAACTTTATATTTAAATTCACACACTCTTGCTGAAAACGTGGATTTCCAACTATGTCCGTCCCGGGTGAACCCCCCCCCCCCCCTCCTCCACTCCTTTTCACATCCGTTTAACACTGCTTCGTTCCTTCATACACTGAGTGATTATTTGTTTGTTTCTTTATTGCATTTTTATTTGGTATTGCTCTTTTTAAAAACAATTATACTTTATTAAGTTAGAATACAAATCTCAGGAAAGAAGTTGGAGATTTATTTATCTAATTAATTATAATTTTTAAGGACCCTTCAGAGATTCACGGGCCCCTTCTTGGCTCTCCAGGCCCCGGGCCGATGTACCGGCTGAACCAAGACTACTGCTTGATATCCTTTGAAGTTGCCGACCATCTCAAATCACGAATTGTAACTTTATCTTTAAATTCACACTCTTGCTGAAAACATGGAATTTCCTTAATTATGCCCGACCCGGGCCCCCCTATTCCACATCCTTCCACTACCTCCCCTGCTTCGTTCCTTTTCATGCACTGCTTATTTGTGTCCTGTTCTCTTTTTTTTCTTATTCCTTTTTATTACTAAAACAGTTGTGTTTGTTTCTTTATTGCATTTTTATTTGATATAGGGGGCCCACTTCATCAGGGGCCCACTTGCCATCGGGCAAGCTGACACCCTGGCCAGTCCGCCACTGACTAGGGGCTTTTCACAGTAACTTCATTGCAGTGTTAATGTAAGTCCACTTGTGACAATAAGATTATTATTACGATAAGATCTTTATAGTTACAGAACCAGATGCAAATTTTTATTAGGATACCGGTGACGGTGATGTGCTGAGTGGACGAACATCAGGTGGCTCTCCTCCCAACTAGAACCAAAAAAGTTAATTTCAGAGAAATGTGGCCTGAAAAGCTAACAGAACAAAATCCAAAGAGACGGATACACAGTGGGGAAGAAGATGCCAGCGAACAGTAGATAGAGGGGCAGATGAGAGGCAGAAGTGGTGGAAAGGGACACAACCAATGGGTGGATGAGTCAGCGGACTCATGAGACGAGGTGGAAGTCCCGGCCGCCCAAGAGCGGGGAAGATCGGCGACCCGAGCACTGGCGCCGACACAAGCAACAACCTCCCCCACCCCACCAGGGGACGGGTGGAGAAGCTTTCTGAAAAAGGAACTGGCCGCCATGAAGGAGGCAGTAAAAACAGAGATCCAGGAGGCGATGAAGGAGGTGGTGACAGAGGCGATGGTCTCCCTTCAGCGCACCATCAATGGCCTGGGGAAGAAAGTGGAGGCGCAGGAATAAACAATCCTGGACCTCGAAAATACTTCGACAGACCAGAGCGAGAGGATTGTCGCTCTGGAGGCAGAAGTTAAAAGGTTGGTGGCGGCCCAAGGAAATTTGAAGGGGAAGGTCGAGGACCAAGAGAATAGGTCCCAGCGACAAAGTATTCGGATTGTGGGCCTGCCGGAAGGCATCGAGGACAGAGACCCAACAGACTATGTCTCCCAAATGCTGGGCAACACAGATGGGAGAAAAAGTTTCCCCAACCCCCCAGAACTCAACAGGGCACACAGGTTGCTCCGGCCAAAGCCCAAAGCGGAGGACCAGCCGGGATCGATCATAGCAAAGCTGCACCGGTATCAGGACCGGGAAAGTATCCTGAAGTGGGCCAGGCAGATGAAGGTGAGATGGTCTGAAGGACACAGAATCCGGGTCTACCAGCACATTGGGGCAGACCTTGCAAAGAAAAGGGCCGAGTTCAACAGGGCAAAATCGGCGCTCTAAAAGAGTGGGGTACAGTTTGGCATGTTGTTCCCAGCCAGACTCTGGGTTACGTGTCAGGATAAAGAACATTATTCCAACACCCCGACAGAGGCAAACGACTTTGTGCGAGCCACGACCTGGACAGGGACCAAGCTCGGTAGCGACAAAGGTGTGTTGGGGGAGGATCACTGGGGAAAAAAGAGATGAAATCAGAGACTATAGTCTGGGCTATAGCGGCACAGTAGCACAGTGTTTAGCACTGTTGCTTCACAGCGCCAGTGTCCCAGGTTCGAGTCCCAGCTTGGGTCACTGTCTGTGCGGAAATAGAAAAATAGAAATAGAATTTTACAGTGCAGAAGGAGGCCATTCGGCCCATCAGGTCTGCACCGGCTCTTGGAAAGAGCACCCTACCCAAGGTCAACACCTCCACCCTAGCCCCATAACCCATTAACCCCACCCAACACTAAGGACAATTTTGGACACTAAGGGCAATTTATCATGGCCAATCCACCTAACCTGCACATCTTTGGACTGTGGGAGGAAACCGGAGCACCCGGAGGAAACCCACGCACACACGGGGAGGATGTGCAGACTCTGCACAGACAGTGACCCAAGCCGGAATTGAACCTAGATCCCTGGAGCTGTAAAGCAATTGTGCTATCCACAATGCTACCGTGCTGCCTTTCCACCACTTCTGCCTCTCACCTGCCTGTCATCTGCCCCTCTAGCTACTGTTCGCTGGCATCTTCTTCCCCACTGTGTATCCTTTTCTTTGGATTTTGTTCTCCCTATATCTGTGTCCATTGGACGTGCTTGTTAGGTTAATTGGACATTCTGAATTCTCCCTCTGTATACCCGAACAGGCGCCGAAGGGGATTTTCACTGTAACTTCATTACAGTTTTAATGTAAGCCTACTTGTGATAATAATAAAGATTATTATTATGTGTTTGAGCGAGACTGCACTGCCTCGCTATAAACATAGAGACCAGGTATAGAAGGAAGCAAGGACAGGGAAAGCAGGTGAGGGGGCGCAGAAGGGAATGCAGGCAGTCAGTCAATGAAGGTAAAGGGCTGAACCAGCCCTGGGAGGCGAGCCACCCTACTAGCAGGGAGGGCTAGCACGGGAAGACAGGCAGTAAGGGGGGCCTTGACGCATCTCTGGGGAAGAGGGAGCGCATGGACAAGTTGGAGGGGGGAACACAGCGGTATGCAGGCGGAACACCAGGGGTGTGGGGGGGAGGCAGGGAGGGGGAGACAGGGGGAGAGAGGGGGGCAGAGGGACAGAGGGGTACACAGGATAGACTGGGGGCGGAACAGGGAAAAGAGTTGGCAGCAAGAATGGCTATGGCAGGCAGGGAGCTGGCCGAGGAATCAAGATGGCGGTGCGAGCAGCCACTTTGAGGGTCCCCACACTTTGGGGTGCTCTTTCCAAGGGGCGGTGCAGACTCGATGGGCTGAATGGCTTCCTTCTGCACTGTAAATTCTATGATCTAAACAAAGAGAAACCCCGGAATGCAGGGGCCACCCATGTGGCGTACACACAGTTAACGGCCATATTGGGTGCCTCCTGGAGCACAGGGGCATCTCCACCAGGTAAGTATGGGTGATCCCACAGGAACGGGGGACAGAGACCCCTCCATCAGGATAGTCACCTGGAATGTAAAGGGGCACGTGAAAGATCCAGAGTTTTCGCCCACTTAAAGAGCCTGAAGGACATCATAAACTACTTGCAGGAGACACACCTGAAGGAAAAGGACAGACTGCTGGTAACAAAGGGCTGGGTTGGACAGACGTACCATTCATGCTACTGGACATGGGCTAGGGGAGTAACCATACTGATCAGTAAGAGGACGAGGTTTATGGAGACCAGGACGGTTACGGACCCAGAGGGTCAGCGGTGTCCTAGACGGGGCACCGGTAGTACTGGTAAACGTGTACGCGCCCAACTGGGACGACAAAGACTTCATAAAAAAGACCATGGCGGAAATCCCCGACATCGACATGGGGGGCAGCACCACCCACAGCTGCAGACTGGCGGAATTTCTCTACCTGGAGAATATCAAATACACCATCCGAGGGCCGGAAGACGGCGTCCTCAAAGCATGGGCACAATTCATCGGCCTGTTCCAAGATCTGTTCGAAGCCAACGGTGACTAGAGGAAAAAGTGAGAGATGGGAGGAGACAGACAGGAATACACAACTCTGGGGGGAGGGGGTTAGAGGAAGAGACGAGGTTAAAGTCCAACAGGTTTGTTTTGAATCATTCCTTCCTCAGGTGAATAAGGATAATTGCAGCAACACATCCCTGCTGTGCATTCCCTCTCCCAATTTACAACCATTCAGGTAGTAATCTGCCTTCCTGTTTTTGCTTCCAAAGTGAATAACCTCACACTTATCCAAATTATACTGCATCTGCCATTGATTTGCCAACTCGCCCAACATGTCCAGATCATGCTGTAAGATCCCTGCATCCTTGTCACAGTTCACCCTCCCACCCAACTTGGTATAATCTGCAAACTTTGAGATTTTGTTCCCTCATCCAAATCATTTATATTGTGAATAGCTGGCATCACAGTACCGATCCCTGTGGCACCCCACTAGTTACTGCCTGCAAATTTCAAAGGGAATCATTAATTCCTACTGTTTGTTTCCTCTCTGCCAACCAGTTTTCTATCCACCGCAATACATTTCCCCCAATCCCCATGATCTTTAATTGTGCACAATAATCTCTTATGTGGGACTTTGTCAAACGCCTTCTGAAAGTCCAAATATACCACATTGACTGGCTCCCCCTTGTCAACTGTACCAGTTACATCTTCAAAGAATTCCAACAGATTTGTCAAGCATGATTTCCCCTTCATAAATCCATGCTGACTCTGACTGATCCTGCTTTCTAAATGTCCCGCTATAAAGTCCTTGATAATGGATTCAAGAATTTTCCCACTACCAACGTTAGGTTAACTTGTCTATAATTCCCTGCTTTCTCTCTACCTCCCTTTTTGAATATTGGAGTGACATGAGCTACCCTCCAATCTGCAGGGACTGTTCCAGAGTCTATAAAATCCCTGAAGATGACACCAATGCATCCACTATTTCCAGAGCTACCTCCTTAAGCACTCTGGGTTGCAGATTCTTTGTCAATGCTTGGGGAAATGATTGGTTAATTTTTAGTCAATAAACATTTTTCAATCCTTTTTGCTTTACATTCTCTCTTTTCTTTCACATGGTTACTTTCAGCGGCAAGTAAAGCTGAGGTTTCAATCTCCACAGAGTTGGTTGGCTTTATATGCACCATCCTTTGTTATACACCTTTTACGTCTTAATTGGAGTCTTTGTAATCACCGCTTTTATCTCCACTTAGTGATACGGACTTATACAATTAGTGCTATCCAGATTTCAACTTTTCTTCTTTACTTGCAGATATACCAAGGAGTGTCCATGATGTCATGGACATGGGTACCACCATTACACGTGAGAACACCACCCACCAGGTACGAGGTACATACTCGTGCGACTCGGCCAACGTTGTCTACCTGGTTTAGCACACTGAGCTAAATCGCTCAGACCCAGACCCAGGCAGGCCAGCAGCACGGTTCAATTCTCGTACCAGCCTCCCCGAACAGGCGCTGGAATGTGGCGACTAGGGGCTTTTCACAGTAACTTCATTGAAGCCTACTCGTGACAATAAGTGATTTTCATTTCATTCATTGACGCTGCAGGAAAGGATGTCCCGAAGCGTGGTACATTGGCGAGACCATGCCGACGCTGCGACAACGATTGAACGGACATCGCACGACAATCACCAGGCAGGAATGTTCCCTTCCAGTCGGGGAACACTTCAGCAGTCAAGGGCATTCAGCCTCTGATCTCCGGGTAAGCGTTCTCTAAGGCGGCCTTCAGGACGCGCGACAATGCAGAATCGCCGAGCAGAAACTTTCAGCCAAGTTCCGCACACATGAGTGCAGCCTCAACCGGGACCTTGGATTCATGTCGCATTACAATCATCCCCCACCATCTCGCCTGGGCTTGCAAAATCCTACCAACTGTCCTGGCTTGAGACAATTCACACCTCTTTAACCTGGGGTTACCCCTATCTCTGGATCTGTAAAGACTTAATTACCTGCAAATGCTCGCATTCTAAGCATTGTCTTGCATCTTTGAATGTGTCTATATATATGTTTCTGGACTATACCTCTTCATTCACCTGAGGAAGGAGCAATGCTCCGAAACATAGTGTTTGAAACAAACCTGTTGGACTTTAACCTGGTGCTGTAAGACTTCTTGATTTAAAGAGACATTATTCCTTTAAATGGTGGTGGCCTGCAACTATTTTTCACCTCATTATCAGAATCAAAGGATAGCACATTGTTGGTTCCATAAACTTTGTTTTTTTTATCAACAGATATGGTTGCAGAATCACTGCATGGTTCTTCATCCAGCTTCCTCTTCATGTTCAAAAGAAGTTGATCACTAATTATTTAATTTCCTTTGCTATTTGCTTCTATTACCTTAAAGAGGCACTGTGTGCCTGTAAAAGGAGGTGGATTAACCAGCTGTTTGCTTGGTGTCATTTCAGTCATTGCTGTCCTCTACCTATCTTTATGGCTGTAATGAGTGTGTGGTGAGTGGAGCACTTAAAAACAGCTCCAGCTGTCAGGGTCTTTAGCACTAATTCCAGCCCAGCGGTAATACCGCCCACAGAGTGCTGGCCCATTTGCATGACCTGAATCGCAGAACGAATAGCGCTCCCAACAGAAATGAAAATGTACGCTATTCAGTGCCAACGGGAACACTTAGGGCGCGATTCTCCGCAAATGCGGAGAGTCGTGAAGGCTGCCGTGAAACTGGCCGTGTTTCACGGCAGCCTCCGCGCCCCCTCCCGGGACCCGATTCTGCTCCCCGGTCGGGGCTAGCAGTGGGGCCCCGTGAACCTCGGCATCGCAGGCTTAGCGAACTTCGCTAAGCCCGCGCGCCAAGGTTAACGGCGGCTGACGCAAACGATGACGCATGCGCAGATGACGTCATCACGCATATGCGTGAAACCCGCGCATGGGCGGGCCGTTATGCCCCTCAGCCGCCCCGCGGACTGATCCAGCGTAAAAAACGGCGAGCAGCGATTCGTGTTGTGGGGCGGCCGTGGGGGGGGGGGAGAATAGCGGGAGGTCAGGAAAAATGTCGGGAAGGCCCTCCCGCTATTCTCCGACCCGTCGTGGGGGGCGGAGAATCGCTCCCTTAGTCTCCCAAATGGAGAATCCAGCCCCATGTGTATCTGTAATGACTTAGGCCAGGCCTTTGAGATTGGTCAATTAGAATACGAGTTCCCTCATTAGTGGCCCAATCAGGGAACCCCTTTCTGTGTACATAACAGGGAGTGTCAGATCCTCTGCACTCCTGGTGTAGACAGCAGACTCAATGGTCATGGTTGTTCAGCTGTTGGCTTTGTAAATAAAAGGAATTCTGGTGACGGGACTTCTGCCTCCGAGGACTTATTACAGTGGTGATGAGGAAAACGGAACGACCCGAAGAAACCTGCTCGTCAGCAGCTGCTGCATATTAAGGGGAAGCCACTGACAGGCAAAATGCCTTTATTCGGAAAGTTGGACTCTTTTGACCCTGCAGTGGAAGATTGGGCCCAATATGTAGAGCGGATGAAGTATTTTTTTTAGAGCAAATGATATAGTTCCGAATGAAAAGCAATGAGTCATTCTGCTGTCCGCGTGTGGGCCAGCAATCTTTCCCATTATGCGCAGTCTCACTTTTACGGAGGCACCGAACACAAAAACTTTCCAGGAATTGACAGACTTGGCAAAAGAGTACTATGACCCTAAGCCACCTCTGATTCTGCGAAGGTACCGATTTTAATCAGCATTCCGAGAAACTGGGGAGTCAGTTACAAACTTTTTAACAAGATTAAGGTGATTAGCAGAGGCTTGCGAATTTGGCCTGACGCTAAATGAGATGCTCCGAGACCGTTTGGTATGTGGAATAAATAATTTAGCAATACAGAAACGTCTGTTAGCAGAGGCTGAGCTGGATTGCAAACAAGCATTGCAGCTGGCTTTGTCCTTAGAAAAAGTGGCAAGTGGAGCTCATGAGTTACAGGGTACTCCGATGGAGGTAGACGCCCATTTAAGTGAAACTGAGTTAAGGTACTACCGCTGGGGGATAGGCAACTGCACAGCCACCCTCTGGAATGACTCGGATACTAAGTTAACCAGGCCCACTCGCAGAAGCCCTCACAAGCACGGGAAAATTAGGTCCAGACAGACGACAGCCCCTGCAGCCTTTTGCCCGGCAAAATATTGTAGTTGTTGCCAGAGATCGGAGGCAGAAAGGAAAAATAGAAGCCCAAAACCATCATCTTGGAGAAGGTCACGTAGGCTGGGGTACAGGAGAATGCATACCCTAGAATCCCTACCTCCGACGAGGAACAACTAAATTGTGTAACGATGGTGAAATCAAAACCCATTAAATTATCCATAAGGTTGAATGGACGTTCCACACGGATGGAAATCGACATTGGAGCAGCTATATCAGTGATAGGGGAAACAGTATTCAATAAAATTCACACTGGACTCCAACCCTTATTCCTAACCAAGACCTCGACAAAACTGAGGACATACACAGGGGAACCACTGAGAGTGTTGGGCACAACGCATGTAACTGTGGCTTAAGGAGAACAACTGGTTAGGCTGCCTTTAATGGTAGTGATAAGTGTGGGGCCAAGCTTATTGGGACAAAACTGGCTAAAAAAGATCCAACTGGATTAGGTAAACATTTTCCAGCTGGAAAATAGCCACCTGAGTGAACTCCTGTGCAAATACCCAGAGGTTTTCCGAGAAGGGCTCGGAACAATAAATGGAACAACGACGGCATTGCATGTAGATCCAGAGGCAGTCCCAAAATTCTACAAAGCCCCACCAGTACCCTTCGCATCAAGGCAGAAAGTCGATATGGAAATAAAACGATTAGAACGTGAGGAAATAATAAAACCGGCCCAGTTTGCAGAATGGGCGGCACTTGTGCCTATCCTTATGCTGGACGGCTCGGTCAGCCTTTGTGTCGATTTCAAACAAACAATTAATCACGACTCACAACTGGACAAATACCCAATTCACCGGATTGAGGATTTGTGTGCAAAGCTGGCTGGAGGACTCCTATTCTCAAAGCTGGATATGAGCCATGCATATCTACAGCTGAAGCTGGACGAAGAGTCCCAAAAACTCTCAACGATAAACACCCTGAAGGGCCTTTTTCAGTATACAAGATTACCCTTCGGGGTATCGTCAGCTTGTGCAATATTCCAGAGGACAATGGAGAATATATTGCAAGGGCTACCACAAGTCGCCATTTACCAGGACAACGTTCTCATTACAGGAAAAACAAAGGCAGAACACCTGCAAAACCTGGAGGAAATCCTTAGGAGGTTTTCAGCAGCAGGCGTGCGCCTAGAGAGGGAGAAATGTGTTTTCCGAGCACCTCAAGTCACCTATCTGGGGTACAAGGTTGACAAATCAGGGCTACACCCTTAGAAGGATCGGGCCAGGGCGATTAAAGATGCCCCGGCCCCCACCACAATCCAGGAGTTAATGTCTTTTTTAGGGCTGGTGACATATTATGGAAAGTTCATATAGAACAGAGCTTCCATCTTGGACCACCCTATAACAATTACTAAAAAAGGGGCAAGCCTGGGAGTGGTCCCCCCCCCCGCCAAGACAGGGCTTTCAAGAAGATAAAAGAACAGCTTTCCTGAGAGAACATCTTGGCACACTACGACCCCAGGAAAGAGTTGATGCTCACGTGCAACGCGTCTCCAGTGCAGTTTTAGCACACAGAAGGCAAAGCGGACAGGAACGACCTATAGTGTTTGCTTCCAGGAAGTTGGCAGCAGCAGAACGAAAGTACGCCCAAATCGAAAAGGAAGGACTGGCCGTGATCTTCGCGGTGAAGAAATTTCACCAGTACTTGTATGGGCGGAAATTCACTATAATTACAGACCACATGCCATTGCTGGGTTTGTTGAAAAGAAGACAAAGCAATACCACCAATAGCTTTGGCCCAGATCCAACGCTGGGCCCTAATACTGACGGTGTACCAATATCAACTGGAGCATCGGCCAGGAACCCGGGTGGCAAACGCCGATGCATTCAGCAGGCTGCCATTACCAGACGCCACACCATTAGTACCCAAAATAAAGGAAACGGTAATGACGTTACATTTCCTGGACGCCCTTGCAGTGACCGCACAAAACATTTGTTTATGGGCCCAAAGGGACCCTGTTTTATCAAAACTAAAACATATGGTGCTAACTGGGGAGATGGAAACACCGGTCCAGGCAAAATTCCACCCTTACTGGAGCTGAAGAGAGCAGATCACCGTGGAAGGCTGGATCCTGCTATGGGGGGCTCGAGTAATAGTTCCAAGTCAAGGCCGTCGAGCCATACTGGCTGAACTACATCATGGGCACCCTAGAGTCTCAAAAATGAAGATGCTGGCCAGAAGCTATGTCTGTTGGCCAGGCCTGGACACAGACATAGCGGCATTGGTAGGTTGGTGCCAAGAATGCCAACAAGGGCAGAAGGTGCCACCGGCAGCCCCGCTGCACCCATGGGAATGGCCAGGTAGACCATGGTCGATTTTTGCAGGCCCGTTTATGGGTTCAATGTTTTTTATAATAGTAGACGCCCATTCCAAATGGCTGGACGTCTACAAAATGAACTCTGCAAATTCAACAACTACCATTGGAAAAACTCCGCACTTCGTTCGCAACTCATGGTATTTTGCAGGTGTTCGTTTCGGATAATGGATCAGTTTTCACCTGCCAGGACTTCACAAAATTTATGAATTCTAATGGCATTCGGCACATAAGGACGGCACCATACCACCCGGCATCGAATGGTTTGGCGGAGAGAGCCATCCAGACCTTAAAAGTCGGGTTGAAGAAACAGTCAGCAGCATCATTGGACAGCAAACTGTCGCGCTGGCTATTCGACTACAGAACAACACTACACGCCACAACGGGAATAGCACCGGCGGAGCTACTCATGGGCAGATGACTCCGAACCCAGCTGAGTTTACAATTCCAGAATTTGAGTGGCAGAATAGAGCGACACCAAGAGGCCCAATGCAAAGGCCACGACAACACTCACCGAGAAAGGCAGTTCAACACGGGTGATAATGTATAGATCAGAAATTATGCGAATAGCCCCACATGGATAGCAGGAACAGTCAAGGCCAGGACAGGACCTGTATCGTATGAGATACGTGTGGGAAAACATGTAATAAAGAAACACCTGGACCAGGTGCGTGTCATGGTATGCAAACATGCACATAATGATATACAGACAGGCAGCTAATGAACACAGAGAACAGGACATGACCAATGAGCAAGCAGGACACTCAGGGGTGGGATCTCACTATAAAAGGCATGAGGCACGAGGGCAGCATGGTGGCAAAGTGGGTTAGCACTGCGGCCTCACGGCGCTGAGGTCCCAGGTTCGATCCCGGCTCTGGGTCACTGTCCGTGTGGAGTTTGCACGTTCTCCCCGTGTTTGCGTGGGTTTCGCCCCCACAACCCAAAGATGTGCAGGCTAGGTGGATTGGCCACTCTAAACTGCCCCTTAATTGGAAAAAATGAATTGGGTACTCTAAATTTATAAAAAACAAAAAAATAGGCATGAGATTTAAAGAAACACTCCGCCTCTTTCCACTGATGAACATTTACAGAGTGAGTCAGGGTGTATGTACAATATTACATCTTCAGCACGTGGATAAGAGCTACTCTGGTTCAGTCAGACAGAGAAACCACACTTAGGTTAGCAGAGAGTCGAACTCATTAAGAACTGTGCTAACTGTGCTACTAGTTCAATAAATCAGATTGAACTAACTTCCAAGGTCTGGAGTATCTTTTGGTCAAAGCTGCATCCAGTTGCAGCCGGTGTTAGCCCAGAGTACATAATACATCATGAAACCAGGAGACTGCTTAATCTAGGTGGTTTACCACAGTCCACTCCGTGACAACCAGCGAATGTATCCCGGCACAATGGAGAAGATTCAGGCGCCTCACTAGCTCAGGAACTCCGGCAATCTCAGTGCCAACTGGCGGACATTCAAGCAAAAGGTTCTGCTGTACCTCGAAGCATCGGACCTCGTGGGTGGGTCTGATGCAAGGAAGATCGCGCTTCTCCTCTCAACACCGGTTGATCAAGCCATCGAACTCTTCAACTCTTTTCACTTCACTGAAGGCCAGGACAAGACAAAGTTTCAGACCATCCTGGACAAGTTTGACAGTCACTGTGAAGTGGACACCAATGAAATCTTCGAGCGCTACATTTTTAAGCAGCGTCTACAAGGTAAAGATTAATCTTTCAACTGCTTCTTAACTAACCTCTGCCTGCTAGCGCTGTCCTGCAACTTTGGTGATATTGCTGACTCTATGATCAGAGACCAAATTGTTTTTGGTGTTCACCCTGATCCTCTGAGAGAGCAGCTACTGAAAATCAAGCATATGACCCTGCCAGTCGCGATTGAAACATGCACAGTGCATGAGCAAGCCAAAAATCGCTATGCCCAGTACAAATCGGCTGAAAATGAGAAACTTGCCTCCCACGAGGCAGAGAGTGTGCAGGCAATCTGCCGGATGCAGCGCCTCAGCATTGATGACAGCGGCCATATCGCGCGCTTTTCTCTAGGCCCCACGCATGCAAACAGGATAACGAAGCGGCCGACACCCGCACTGCGCATGTGCACCGACGTCAGGACGCCGATATCATGACGTGCTCGAGCAGCGGCAACGCCCACTTAAAGAAACACTGCCCTGCAAGAGGAAGGCGATGTTTAAACTGCGGGAAGCCTGGACACTATGCAGCCTTGTGCAGGTCTGCACCACCAGTCAGGGGCCAGCATTCCCAATTCCGACGACGCCACGTTCATAGTGTGCAACAACGATTACAAGATTCTGATCCTGGCAGCACAACGGATCCAGAGGGAGAATGTCTGGACTCCGCCGACTGTGTGGGCACCATTACCAAATGTGAATATGCAACATCCAACTCATCCCAACTCCAGTCCATCCTCGCTGTGGATTCTGCGGACGACTGGCGGCGGTGATGCAGGTCAACCATTGCTCCATCCAGTTTAAGCTGGACACAAGTGCTTCTGCCAACCTCCTCTCACAGGCAGATTTCAGACGCATCCAGAAGCCCCCCAAGCTCCTTCCAGCAGCCTGCCGGCTCCTGGGCTACAATGGGAATGCCATCGCGGCACTAGGATCCTGCCATCTACTCGTCTCTAACCGGAGTACCCATGCTCGGTTATGTTTTGAGATTGTCAAGCCAGACAGGGCATCCCTACTTGGCGCGCACGCCTGCAAGCAGCATAACCTCATGCAGCAGGTTTACGTAACCACATCCCCCCCAATGAGGATCTTCAGGCCGGCATCGACGACTTCCTCACTCAGTATATGGATGTGTTCGACGGGATGGGCATGCTGCCATATCGATACAAGATTCTGCTACGACCTAATGCTAAGCCAGTGGTCCACGCACCACGCCGGGTCCCGGCTCTGCTGAGGGAGCGCTTGAAGGCACAGCTCAAGGTATCATTTCCAAGGTAACCGAACTGACTGACTGGGTCAGCTCGATGGGATGTGAAAGGACGCCTTAGGGAGACCTGCACATCTGCATTGATCCCAAGGATCTCAATAAGAATATAATGTGTGAACACTGCCCCATCCCAAAGCGGGAGGAACTCACCAGTGAGATGGCACACGCATATTTTTTTACCAAGTTAGATGCGTCACCTGGATTCTGGCAAATCCAGCTGAATGTGTCCAGCAGGAGGCTCTGCACCTTCAACACACCGTTTGGCAGATACTGCAATAATCGCATGCCGTTTGGCATTGCCTCGGCATCGGAGATCTTTCATCGCATCATGGAGCAGATGATGGAGAGCATTGAAGGGGTTCGTGTGGACGTGGACTACATCATCGTATGGTCCACAACCCCCAAAGAGCATGTTTCCCGTCTCCAGCAGGTATTCCACCGCGTCGATGCCAATGGCCTGAAGCTGAACAGGTCCAAGTGTTGCTTTGGCATGTCGACACTCAAGTTCCTGGGAGACCAGATCTCTCAGCAGGGCGTGCATCGGGACACAGACAAGATCAAGGCCATCAAAGCCATGAAAGTCCCGGAGGACAAGAAGGCAGTGTTGCGTTTCCTGGGCATGGTCAATTTTCTGGGAAAGTTCATCCTGGGAAATTATTATTATTTTTTTAATCCCGAACCTGGCCTCCCACACCACGGCCCCATGCAACCTGATAAAAAAAGTCCACTGCCTTTGAGTGGCAGGCAGCACATCAGGCAGAGATGCTGGAGCTGAAAGCCAAGCTCACCACTGCACCCGACTTGGCATTTTTCGACCCCGACAGGGAGACTAAGATATCCACAGATGCGAGCCAGGATGTCATTGGTGCAGTGCTGCTTCAACGCAATGACACATCATCCTGGGCACCGGTAGCCTACGCATCGAGGGCCATGACGCCCACCGAAACACGGTATGCGCAGATCGAGAAGGAATGCCTGGGCCTTCTCACTGGAATTCTCAAGTTTCACGACTATGTCTACGGACTGCTGACATTCACTGTCGAGACGGATCATCGGCCTCTGGTCCGCATTATCCACAAGGACCTGAACGACATGACACCTCGGTTGCTGCGCATCCTCCTCAAACTCAGAAGGTACTACTTTGACTTTGTGTTCACGTCTGGCAAGGAGCTCATCATCGCTGATGCACTGTCCCGCTCCATCACATTGCCTAGTGAACCGCTGGAAATCATCCGGCAGATTGAATCACAGGTGTAGCTGTGTGCTAGCACCCTCCCAACGACTGATGAGAAGGTGGTTCGTATCCGCAAGGAGACAGCCAAAGACCCCCTCTTGCAGAGTGTTATGCACCACCTCGCCAATGACTGGCAAAAAGGGCAGTGCCCTCAATTTTATAATGCAAAGGACGACCTGACGGTGATTGATGGTATCCTCCTCAAGCTGGACCGGATTGTCATTCCACTCAGTCTCCAGAGCTTGGTGCTCCGCAAAATCCATGAGGAACACCTGGGCATCGAAGTGCAGACGCAGAGCCAGGCAGGCTGTCTACTGGCCCGGTATTAACCAGGAAATCTCGAACATGGTCCTCAACTGTGCGACCTGTCAACACTACCAGCCAGCGCAGAGCAAGAAGATGCTCCAGCAGCATGAGATCGAGACCTCCCCGTGGTCCAAAGTTGGCATCGACCTCTTTCATGCGAATGGTCGTGACTACGTGTTGATCATTTATTTCTCCAATTACCCTGAAGTCATGAAGCTCTCAGACCTCACTTCTCGGGCCGTCATCAAGGCCTGTAAGGAGATGTTCTCCAGGCATGGTATCCCACTCACTGTTATGAGTGACAATGGCCCATGCTTCAGCAGCCACGAGTGGACTATGTTTGCCAAGTCGTACCAATTCAACATGACACTTCCAGCTCACACTATCCGCAGTCCAATGTGAAGGTGGGAAAAGGGGTGCACATTGTGAAGCAGCTCAACTGCAAGGTGGCGGATTCTACTTCTGATATCTACCTCACGCTGCTTGCGTTCAGGGCAACCCCACTGTCCACTGGCATGTCGCCGGCTCAGTTCCTAATGAACAGGGACCTGAGGATGACGCACCCAGCGATACACTTCCCAACCCGGATCACCTCCCGGTGCTGCAGAAGGTGCAGCAGCTCCGAAACCGGCAAAAGCAGGGCTATGAAGCTTATGCCACTGATTTTGCCCGTGTTATCCCCGGCGGACTCTGTCAGGATCAAGATACCGGATGGTGGTTGGTCTGCTCCAGCTGTCGTTGTTCGACAGGCTGCGCCCCGCTCGTATGTTGTCCATATGGCTGATAGCTCTGAGCGTCGGAACAGATGGGCACTGCGCAAGGTTGCCTGCCCGCAACCGCTTTCTTCTCGGTTTCCGTCCATTCTTTTGCCACCTCCTGATACCTCGAACTACGAGGCTGCCAGTCAGACTTCCATCCCGCCTGTCAAGGCGCCGTCGTCCCCACCACCACCTCACCAGCGGTCAACGAGACTCAGACGCAAGCCACAGAGACTGGACTTATGAGCACTTGTGTTGTTTGATATGTTCTGTTTTCTCGCTTTAGACAGCTGTCTTCACATGTAAATACATTCACATATGCCACTGTTTGTAAATAGGCTAGTCTAGGCCACCACTCGTATATATATTTCCACAGGCCACAGAACATACAAAAAAAAATGAAAAATGAAATGCAATGAAAATCGCTTATTGTCACAAGTAGGCTTCAAATGAAGTTACTGTGAAAAGCCCCTAGTCGCCACATTCCATCGCCTGTTCAGAGAGGCTGATACGGGAATCAAACCGTGCTGCTGGCCTGCCTTGGTCTGCTTTCAAAGCCAGCGATTTAGCCCTGTGCTAAAGGGGAGATGTCATGATATGCAAACATGCATGTAATGATATACAGACAAGCAGCTAATGAACACAGAGAACAGGACATGACCAATGAGCAGGCAGGATATTCGGGAGTGTGATCTCACTATAAAAGGCATACGGCACTTACACTCCGCCTCTTTCCATTGATGAACATTTACAGAGTGAGGCAGGGTGTGTGTACAATATTACACCTCCAGCACGTGGATAAGAGCTAGTCTGGTTCAGTCAGACAAAGTAACCACACTTAGGTTAGCAGAGAGTCGAACTCATTAAGAACTGTGCTAACTATGCTACTGGTTCAATAAATCAGATTGAACTAACTTCCAAGGAGGTCTGGAGTATCTTTTGGTCAAAGCTGCATCCAGTTGCAGCCGGTGTTGTCCCAGAGTACATAACACATCAGTGCAGGCCTCAGATTTGTTTCCTCCTCCGGAGCTAACGTATATGAATTTGCATTCTTAATGTATGCAATGTTATCTTGGGCGGGGAGAAGGGTAAATTGTGATATTGCTTTGTTAGAGTATGCTAATGAGTATGACCATCAAACATTGTTCGGAGTAGGTTTTAGGTTTGCCAGTAGCATGTGGTGTGAAGGTGTTGCAGGTCTACTTTCCTGTTAACAATAGCTGTTTCTAGTTTGGTGGGGAGAGTGAAGGCTGATCTGGCAAGGTGGGATGGTCTCCCTCGGTCACTCGTGGGTCGGGTACAGGCAATTACAATGAACGTGTTGCCACGATTTCTGTTTATTTCTCAATGCCTGCCGATTTTCCTGCCAAAGGCTTTTTTCAGAGAGATTGAGGGAAGGATTATGTCGTTCATATGGGGACGGAAGGTGGCCAGAGTTAGAAAGGTGCTACTACAGAGAGGAAGGCAGGCAGGGGGTTTGGGGCTTCCGAACCTAATATATTACTACTGGGCGGCGAATGTGGAGAAGGTGCGGAGCTGGGTAAGAGGGGTTGATTCCCAGTGCATCAGAATGGAGGAGAGTTTGTGCAGGGGTTCGGGATTGAAAGCACTAGCAACAGCGCCGTTCCCGATAGCTCCGGGGAAATACTCAGGGATTCCGGTAATAATAGCTTCACTGTGAATTTGGAGGCAGTATTACCAGCATTTCGGGTTGGGGGCAGGGTCAAGGGAAATGCCGATTCGGGGGAACCACAGATTTGAGCCGGGGAGGTGGGATGGAAATTTTCGGAAATGGGAAGAGAAGGGAATTAAGACACTGAAGGATTTGTTTCTTAGGGGTCGGTTTGCAGGATTGAAGGAGCTGGAAGCAAAGTATGGGCTGGAGCAGGGAGAAATGTTTAGATACATGCAGGTTCGAGATTTTGCTAGAAAGGATACAGAACTTCCCAGAGGAACTGGCATCCACATTGCTGGAGGAGGTGCTGACGACAGGGGGACTGGAGATGGGGGTCGTGTCAGCGGTCTACTGAGCTATTTTAGAGGAGGAGAAGGCACCGCTGGAAGGGATCAAAGCAAAGTGGGAGGAAGAGTTGGGAGAGGATATGGAGGAGGGGTTCTGGTGTGAGGTGTTCTGGAGAGTGAATGCCTCCACCTCGTGCGCGAGGTTGGGGTGATACAGCTGAAGGTGATATAAAGAACACATCTCACGAGGGCGAGGATGAGACGAGCCGATTCTTTAAAGGAGTAGAGGATGTGTGTGAACGTTGCGGGGAAAGGGGGGGACTGAACCCGGGCCCCCCGGGAGACCATATTCGGGGTGTCGGACCAGCCAGGGTTGGAAACGGGTGCGGAGGCAGATGTTGTAGCCTTCGCCTCTTGATCGCCTGAAGGCGGATCCTGTTGGGATGGAGAGCAGCCTCTCCACCCTGTGCCCTGGCGTGGCGGGGGGATCTGTTGGAATTCTTGACTCTTGAGAAGGTAAAGTTTGAACTGAGGAGAAGGATGGAGGGGTTCTACAATTCTTGGGCATTATTCATTATGCACTTTCAAGAACTGGATAACATTGAACATTAGTTGGGGGTTGGGGGGGGAGGGGGGCGATGGGTGTTATTGGTGGCCATGGGTGATTCCTGATTCCTTTTTGTCAGTTGTCTATGTGAACATGTGGGCGAATGTTTTGGGAGAATAAAGAAATATTTTTCAAAAAGCAATAGCTGTTGAATATGTGTACTAAATATGTCTGCTGAGCAATCTTGTAACACTTCTTCAAAAAAAATCAAACATATGTTTGGTGTGTGAGATCGTTAAGTTTGTATTAAGCAAACAGAAATGCAACAATTACTGCTTCCAAACTTATATTCAGAGCATCATTGCAGGTGATTATATGCCAATCATATTCTCAGCTGGTTCTCCAAAACTGTTGAGAACAATTTTTAAATCTATATACTCGCCATTTTGAAAATAAAGCTAATTACAAAGACTCTTGATTTCATTCTCTTGAGACCATAATTTACAGGTTTCACCGTGCCTCCAATACAAATATTGATAAAAGTCTACTTGTAAAAAAGAAAGATAAGAAAGGAAAGCCTACATTTTATCCCTCGTAAAACAAAGTATGAGATTATTTACCTCCAGCATTTGCATCCTTCAGAACTACTCTTATTAGTTCAGGAACATCAAAATAAGCTGCATAATGCAAAGCATTCATATTTGTCCAACGGCTGCGAAGAGTGACATCAGCTCCCATAGCAATCAACTGTGAAGCGAATTTGGCAGCAATCTCTGCATCTCCTGAAAAAAATAAAGATATATTTCAAAAATAAAGTTGGTTGGCTTGCAGGATACATTGGAGGGGCAGGATAAGGCAGTATAAACTTGCATAGGGAACCACCAACCATAGAAACTCTGCTGATTGAAAATATAACATAAAACAATATTTTCCCAGAACCTCTTGTGGTACCTTCTACTCAATACACCCTATTTGCGTGCAGTTATTTTTATTTATTTTTTTTTAAATTTAGAGTACCCAATTATTTTTTCCAATTAATGGTCAATTTAGAGTGGCCAATCTACCTATCCTGCACATCTTTGGGTTGTGGGGGTGAAACCCACGCAGACACGGGGAGAATGTGCAAACTGCACACGGACAGTGACCCAGGGCCGGGATTCGAACCCAGATCCTCAGCGCCGTAGGCAGCAATGCTAACCACTCTGCCACCGTGCTGCCCTCCACGTGCACAGTTATTAGAGCATAGGACCCAACACAAGTATTTAATCCCATGAAGTGAGCACACTCTAACTGTTCTGCTTGCACTTAAAAATGTTCTTCCTGAAATATTATCCGTAAAACTTCTTGATGACAGCACTGGGAAGGATGGGGCTCTTCATGTGATAGTTACCAATCAATTAAAATTTGATGCACAATGAGGAACTACAAGACTGATATTGTGGTTGCTGAAGCACACTCCCGTGACTAATTATATACCATAAAAAGCTTTGGAAAAGCGGCATACTGCCGCAACTGGTCCACAGCAGACACCATCTCCCTAGCCCTCCTGTCATCCCTGGAGCATCTCGATAACAAGGACTTCTACATCAAATTCCTATTTATTGATTACAGCTGTGCCTTCAACATATAATCCCAGCCAAACTCATATCAAAGCTCCAAAACCTAGGACTTGTCTCCTCACTCTGCAACTGGATCCTCGACTTCCATACCCATAGACCACAATCAGTAAGAATTAGCAACATCTCCTCCATGATAGTCCTCAATACTGGGGCCCCGCAAGGCTGCTTACTTAGCCCCTATACACACACGACTACATGGCAAAATTTGGCTCCAACTCCATCTACAAGTTTGCTGATGACATGACCGTAGTGGGCTCGACATCGAACAACGATGAGTCAGAATACAAGAGGGAGATAGAGAATCTAGTGGAGAGGTGTAACAACAACAATCTCTCCGTCAATGCCAGCAAAATTAAAGAGCTGGTCATTAACTTCAGGAAGCAAAGTACTGTATACACACCCCTGTCTGCATCAACGGGGCCTAGGCAGAGATGGTTGACAGCTTCAAATTGCTAGGTGTGCACATCACCAAAAATCTGTCCTGGTCCACCCACATCAACGTACGACCAAGGAAGCACAACAGGGCCAACACTTCCTCTAGAAACTAAGGAAATTCAGCATGTCCACATTGACTCTTATCAACTTGCACAGGTGCACCATAGAAAGCATCCAATTTGGCTGCATCACAGATGGTATGGCAACTGTTCGGCCCAACACGACAAGAAACTCCAGAGAGTCGTGAACACAGCTTAGTCCATCACATGAACCGTCTCCCATTCATTGACTCCATCTTCACCTCCCACTGCCTTGGGAAAGCGGGCAGCATAATCAAAGACCCCTCCCATTTTACTCACTCTTCCAACTTCTTCCATCGGGCAAGAGTTACAAAAGTCTGAGAACACGCACAAACAGATTCAAAAACAGCTTCTTCCCCGCTGTTACTAAACTCCTAAATGACCCTCTTATGGACTGATCTGATTAATACTACATTTCTGTATGCTTCACCCGATGGTGGTGTTTATATATTCACATTGTGTACCTTGTGTTGCCCTATTATGTATTTTCTTTTAATGTACTAAATGATCTGTTCGGCTGATCGCAGAAAAATACTTTTCACTGTACCTTGGTACATGTGACAATAAACAAATCCAAATCCAAAATACCACAACAGGCTCTAAGACTGTAAAACGAAGCCTAAACATGGAGAACGAAGAAATGTTGATAAATCAATAATATTTAATCATTGCCCTCAACATGTCACACATATAACTCAATTGAGCATTTTAGGCTACATTGTTTTTAATACTTACCATTGTTGCATGTTCACTTTTATTATAAGTAACCGCAAATGTTGGCAAAATCAGGTTTAGTGAAGCAGGGCGAGAGGAGGCCCTTGTGGGACGTAAATACCAACACAGACCAGGTGGATCAAATAGCTTGTTTCTCTGCTTTATAATTTGATGCAATTCAATATAAATGATCATGATCTCAGACTCTAGTAAAATTGTTAATACAAGTATAAAATTATATATTGGGTGAAATTCTCCTGTTTACAAACTAAGTGGTCCCGCCTATAGGGAATTGAGAAGAATTCCCACTGCTGCTAGGAGCAAACCTAATATTCCTTGTAATGGCACTTCGAAAGTTTTTTTTAACCAGTATTGGGGTTTTGGTACCAAAAGACGTCCACGTCTTTCTGTGGATGTGAAAGAGACACCAGGATGGTATATAGGGTCAGAAGGCATAGAATCTCTGTGGGTAGAGTTGAGGAATCGCAAAGGTAAAAAGACCCTGATGGGAATTATGTGCAGGCACCCTAGCGGTAGTCAGGTGATGGCGCAGAAAATAAATCAGGAGATAGAAAAGGCATGTAATAAAAGCAATATTGCAATAATCATGGGGGACTTCAATGTGCAGGTGGACTGGGAAAATCAGGTTGGTAGTAGATCCCAAAAAAAGGAATTTGTGGAATGTCTAAGAGATGGTTTTTTGGAGCAGCTTGTGACAGAGCCTACCAGGGAACAGGCAATTCTGGATTTGGTGATGTGTAATGAGGCAGAGTTGATTAGGGAATTTAAGGTGAAGGAACATCAGGATAGATAAGACCCCTGGACCTGGCGGGGTATACCCAAGGTTACTACGAAAGCAAGGGAGGAGATTGCTGCGCCGTTAGCGATGATCTTTGTGTCCTCACTCTCCACTGGAGTAGTACCGGATGATTGGAGGGAGGTGAATGTTGTTCCCCTGTTCAAGAAATGGAATAAGGAAATCCCTGGGAATTACAGACCAGTCAGTCTTACGTCTGTGGTGAGCAAAATATTGGAAAGGATTCTGAGACATGGGATTTGTGAGTATTTAGAAAAACATAGTTTGATTGAAGATAGTCAGCATGACTTTGTGAGGGGCAGGTCATGCCTCACAAGCTTCATTGAATTCTTTGAGGTTCTGAGACGAGACACATTGATGAAGGTCGGAGAGTGGATGTGGGATATATGGATTTCAGTGAGGCATCTGATAAGATTCCCCATGGTAGGCTCATTCAGAAAGTCAGGGTGAATGGGATACAGGGAAATTTGGCTGTCTGGATACAGAATTGGCTGGCTGAAAGATGACAGCGAGTGGTAGTGGATGGAAAGTATTCCGCCTGGAGGTTGATGACCCGCAGGAATCTGTTCTGGGACCTCTGCAATTTGTGGTTTTCATAAATGACTTGGACGAGGAAGTGGAAGGGTGGGTTAGTAAGTTTGTCGATGACACGAAGGTTGGTGGAGTTGCAGATAGTGTTGAGGGCTGTTGCAGGTTACAACAGTAAGAAGTCTTACAACACCAGGTTAAAGTCCAACAGGTTTGATTCAAACACGAGCTTTCAGAGCGCAGCTCCTTCCTCAGGTGAATGGCGAGGTATGTTCCAGAAACATTTATATAGACAAAGTCAGAGATGCTGGACAATGCTTGGAATGCAGGCATTTGCAGGTAATCAAATCATTACAGATCCAGGGAGAGGGATAATCACAGGTTAAAGAGGTGTGAATTGTCTCAAGCCAGAACAGTTGGTAGGATTTTGCAAGTCCAGGCCAGATGGTGAGGGGTGGATGTAATGCGACATGAATCCAAGATCCCTGTTGAGGCCGCACTCATGCGTGCGGAACTTAGCTATAAGTTTTTGCTCGGCAATTCTGCATTGTCGCGTGTCCTGAAGACCGTCTTGGAGAACGCTTACCCGGAGATCAGACGCTGAATGCCCTTGACTGCTGAAGTGTTCCTCGACTGGAAGGGAACATTCCTGCCTGGTGATTGTCGCACAATGCCCATTCATTCATTGTCGCAGTGTCTGCAGGGTCTCGCCAATGTACCACGCTTCGGGACATTCTTTCCTGCAGCGTAAGAGGTAGACTACATTGGTCGAGTCGCACGAGTATGTGCCGCGTACCTGGTGGGTGGTGTTACTGCGTGTAATGGTGGTATCCAAGTCGATGATCTGGCATGTCTTGCAGAGATTGCCCTGGCAGGGTTGTGTGGTGTCGTGGTCGCTGTTCTGAAGGCTGGGTAATTTGCTGCAAACAATGGTTTGTTTGAGGTTGTGCGGTTGTTTGAAGACCAGTAGTGGGGGTGTGGGGATGACCTTGGCAAGATGTTCATCTTCATTGATGATGTGTTGAATGCTGCGAAGAAGATGTCGTAGTTTCTCCGCCCCAGGAAAGTACTGGACGACGAAGGGTACTCTGTCAGTGGTGTCCCGTGTTTGTCTTCTGAGGAGGTCGGTGCGGTTTTTTGCTGTGGCGCGTTGGAACTGTCGATCGATGAGTCGAGCGCCATATCCCGTTCGTACGAGAGCATCTTTCAGCATCTGTAGGTGTCTGTTACGCTCCTCCTCGTCTGAGCAGATCCTGTGTATACGGAGGGCTTGTCCATAGGGGATGGCTTCTTTAATGTGTTTCGGGTGAAAGCTGGAGAAGTGGAGCATCGTGAGGTTGTCTGTGGGCTTGCGGTAAAGCGAAGTGCTAAGGTGACCGTCCTTGATGGAGATTAGTGTGTCCAAGAATGCAACAGAATTTGGAGAATAGTCCATGGTGAGTCTGATGGTGGGATGGGATTTATTGATCTCATCGTGTAGTCGTTTCAGTGATTCTTCGCTGTGGGTCCAAAGGAAAAATATGTAATTGATGTATCTGGTGTATAACATCGGTTGCAGGTCCTGTGTGGTGAGGAAGTCTTGTTCAAACTTGTGCATGGAGATGTTGGCATATTGAGGTGCAAATTTGGTCCCCATGGCTGTTCCATGCATCTGGGTGAAGAATTTGTTGTCGAAGGTGAAGACATTGTGATCTAGAATGAAGCGGATGAGTTGCAGAATTGCGTCTGGAGATTGGCAGTTGTCAGTGTTGAGGATTGAGGCTGTTGCAGTAATGCCGTCGTCATGGGGGATGCTGGTGTAGAGTGCCGAGACATCCAATGTGACGAGGAATGTTCCTGGTTCAACTGGTCCATGGGTGCTGGGTTTCTGTAGGAAGTCCGTCGTGTCGCGACAGAATCTGGGTGTACCTTGTACGATGGGTTTCAAGATGCGCTCGATGTGGCCAGAGAGGTTCTCACACAGGGTCCCATTGCCTGAAACGATAGGACGGCCTATCCCACCATCCCACCATGGACTATTCTCCAAATTCTGTTGCATTCTTGGACACACTCATCTCCATCAAGGACGGTCACCTTAGCACTTCGCTTTACCGCAAGCCCACAGACAACCTCACGATGCTCCACTTCTCCAGCTTTCACCCGAAACACATTAAAGAAGCCATCCCCTATGGACAAGCCCTCCGTATACACAGGATCTGCTCAGACGAGGAGGAGCGTAACAGACACCTACAGATGCTGAAAGATGCTCTCGTACGAACGGGATATGGCGCTCGACTCATCGATCAACAGTTCCAACGCGCCACAGCAAAAAACCGCACCGACCTCCTCAGAAGACAAACACGGGACACCACTGACAGAGTACCCTTCGTCGTCCAGTACTTTCCTGGGGCGGAGAAACTACGACATCTTCTTCGCAGCATTCAACACATCATCAATGAAGATGAACATCTTGCCAAGGTCATCCCCACACCCCCACTACTGGTCTTCAAACAACCGCACAACCTCAAACAAACCATTGTTTGCAGCAAATTACCCAGCCTTCAGAACAGCGACCACGACACCACACAACCCTGCCAGGGCAATCTCTGCAAGACATGCCAGATCATCGACTTGGATACCACCATTACACGTGGTAACACCACCCACCAGGTACGCAGCACATACTCGTGCGACTCGACCAATGTAGTCTACCTCTTACGCTGCAGGAAAGAATGTCCCGAAGCGTGGTACATTGGCGAGACCATGCAGACACTGCGACAACGAATGAACGGGCATCGTGCGACAATCACCAGGCAGGAATGTTCCCTTCCAGTCGGGGAACACTTCAGCAGTCAAGGGCATTCAGCCTCTGATCTCCGGGTAAGCGTTCTCCAAGACGGTCTTCAGGACACGCGACAACGCAGAATTTCCGAGCAAAAACTTATAGCTAAGTTCCGCACGCATGAGTGCGGCCTCAACAGGGATCTTGGATTCATGTCGCATTACATCCACCCCCCACCATCTGGCCTGGACTTGCAAAATCCTACCAACTATCCTGGCTTGAGACAATTCACACTTCTTTAACCTGTGATTATCCCTCTCCCTGGATCTGTAATGATTTGATTACCTGCAAATGCCTGCATTCCAAGCATTGTCCAGCATCTCTGACTTTGTCTATATAAATGTTTCTGGAACATACCTCGCCATTCACCTGAGGAAGGAGCTGCGCTCCGAAAGCTCATGTTTGAATCAAACCTGTTGGACTTTAACCTGGTGTTGTAAGACTTCTTATTGTGCTCACCCCAGTCCAACGCCGGCATCTCCACATCAAGGTTACGACAGGACATTGACAGGATGCAGAGCTGGGCTGAGAAGTGGCAGATGGAGTTCAACCCAGATAAATGTGAAGTGATTCATTTTGGAAGGTCAAATTTGAATGCTGAATACAGGGTTAAAGGCAGGATTCTTGGAAGTATGGAGGAACAGAGGAATCTTGGGGTCCACGAACATAAATCCCTCAAAGTTACCACCCAGGTTGATAGGGTTGTTAAGAAGGCGTATGGTGTAGAACATAGAACATAGAACGATACAGCGCAGTACAGGCCCTTCGGCCCTCGATGTTGCACCGACATGGAAAAAAACTAAAGGCCATCTAACCTACACTATGCCCTTATCATCCATATGCTTATCCAATAAAATTTTAAATGTGTGTTGACTTTCATTAACAGGGGGATTGAGTTTAAGTGCCATGAGGGTTTGCTGCAGCTTTTTAAAACCCTGGTTAGACCACACTTGGAATATTGTGTCCAGTTCTGGTCGCCTCATTACAGGGAGGATGTGGATGCTTTGGAGAGGGTGCAGAGGAGATTTACCAGGATCTTGCCTGGACTGGAGGGCATGTCTTATGAAGAAAGGTTGAGGGAGCTAGAGCTTTTCTCACTGACGCGAAGAAGGAAGAGAGGTAACTTGAAAGAGGTGCACATGGTGATGAGAGGCATGGATAGAGTGGATAGCCAGAGAAATCTCCCAAGGGCGGAAATGGCTGTCACGGGGGGACATAATTTTAAGGTGATTGGAAGAAGGCATAGGGGAGATGTCAGAGGTAGGTCCTTTACACAGAGAGTGGTGGGTGCATGGAATGTACTGCCAGCAGAGGTGGTGGAGTCAGAATCATGAGGGACATGTAAGCGGCTCTTGAACAGGCACATGGACAGCAGTAAATTGAAGGGGTGTAGGTTAGGTTGATCATGGATTAGGATAAATGGTCGGCACAACATCATGGGCCGAAGGGCCTGTACTGTGCTATACTGTTCTATGTTCTATGAGCCCTTGGTGAGCAGTGACCACAATATGATAGAACTTACCCTGCAGTTTGAGAGGGAGAAGTTGCAATCAGATGTAGCGGTGTTAAATAAGGGTAACTACAAAAGCATGAGAGAGGAGCTGGCCAGAATTGATTGGAAAAGGAGCCTAGCAGGGAAGACAATAGAACAGCAATGGCAGGCGTTTTTGGGGGTTATTCAGGAGGCACAACAGAAATTCATCCCAAGGAGGAGGAAGCATGTTAAGGGGAGGACAAGGCATCCATGGCTGACGAGAGAAGTCAAGTACAGCATAAAAGCTAAAGAAAAAGCATACAAAGTGGTGAGAATTAGTGAGAAGCCGGAGGATTGGGAAGCCTTTAAAAGTGAGCAGAGGACAACTAGAAAAGCAATAAGGGGGGAGAAGATGAAGCATGAGTGCAAGCTAGCTAGTAATATATAGGAAGATAGGAAGAGTTTTTTTCAGTATATAAAAGGTAACAGAGGCAAAAATAGACATTGGACCAATGGAAAATGTGGCTGGAGAAGTAATAATAGGAAACAAAGAAATGGCAGACAAACTGAATAGTTACTTTGCATCAGTCTTTATGGTGGAAGACACCAGTGAGATGCCAAAAGTCGAGGAGAACCAGAGGGCAGAGGTGAGTGCAGTGACCATTACTAAGGAGAAGGTTCTGATGGCTATACCCCAGGGTTCGAAAAGAGATAGCTCAAGAGATTGTGGAGGCATTGGTGATGATCTTTCAGGAATCACTGGAGGCAGGAAGGGTCCCAGAGGACTGGAAAGTGGCTATTATAACATCCCTGTTTAATAAGGGAGGGAGGAAGAAGACGGAAGATTATAGGCCCGTTAGCCTGACTTTGGTCATTGATAAGATTTTAAAATCTATTATTAAAGATGAGATCGCGGAGTACTTGGAACTGCATGGTAAAATAGGGCTGAGTCAGCACGGCTTCGTCCGGGGAGGTCATGTCTAACAAATCTGTTAGAGTTCTTTGAGGAAGTAACAAGGAAGTTAGACATAGGAGAACCAGTGGATGTGATTTATTTATATTTCCAGAAGGCCTTTTTTTTAGAAAGTATTTTATTGAAGCATTTATAATTTTCAGTTTACCAAATTTAACAAATTAACATTCTAAACAACCTAGTGGCCCGAAGCACGTGACCACATCACAATGAAATGAAATGAAAATCGCTTATTGCCACAAGTAGGCTTCAAATGAAGTTACTGTGAAAAGCACCTGGTCGCCACATTCCGGCGCCTATTCGGGGAGGCTGGTACGGGAATTGAACAGTGCTGCTGGCCTGCCTTGGTCTGCTTTAAAAGTCAGCTGTTTAGCCCTGTGCTAAAGCAGCCCCTAGGCTTACTCCCTTGCCATACCTCGGAGTTCAGCATGCCAGGTTGGCACTGCCAATGGTGGGGAGTAAGTACCCTCCTTACACTTGCCTGCATGGTGCTGAGGGGAGTCATAGAACATAGAACATACAGTGCAGAAGGAGGCCATTTGGCCCATCAAATCTGCACCAACCCACTTAAGCCCTTACTTCCACCCTATCCCAGCAACCCAACAACCCCTCCTAACCTTTTTGGACACTAAGGGCAATTTAGCATGTCCAATCCACCTAACCTGCACATCTCTGGACTTCATTGGCGGTGTGGGGAGGGGATCTTTCCTGGGATACAGGTTGTTTGTCTGGTCTTCCCATCTGCAGCATTTAACACCTTTAAACTGTCTGGCAGCATGTCAAAATTAAAGATCTCTGAGAAGAGAGTGAACGTCTTCCCATAGCAGTCTTAAACCCTTTAAACTATGTCAGCATGTCAAGATCAAAGATCTGTGAGATAAAGGTAAAAGTATTCCCCTTAATGTGGTGGAAACTGTTTAAGTATATTTTCACAGTCATTTTCATTGCCCTTTAACTCATTGAAGCCTCTCTGCAAGCTTAAACGCTAAAAGAACATCTGACACTGTCAAAAGATTCGGTGTTCAACCAATTTTGAATATTAAAATATATTTAAATAATGGTCAACAGGTTCACACCCAGTACTTACATCGTCAGCGAGAGGCGGGAAGGATCTCATTCTGAGATCTCCTCGTTGCAAATCCTGTTATGGTCCTCTCGCAAGAGTTTCTGGCCATAATGGCACTTGCACCTGCGCCGACCAGCGGAAAATCACCCTCAATAGTGGAAAAACTGACATGCAAGCTCAAGAGGACACAACGGCAGTCTGGCAAAGATCTGTCTCCACTGAAGAACAGTAAGAAGTCTTACAACACCAGGTTAAAGTCCAACAGGTTTGTTTCAAACACTAGCTTTCGGAGCACTGCTCCTTCCTCAGGTGAATGAAGAGGTATGTAGACAAATTCAAAGATGCCAGACAATACTTAGAATGCGAGCATTTGCAGGTAATTAAGTCTTTACAGATCCAGAGATAGGGGTAACCCCAGGTTAAAGAGGTGTGAATTGTCTCAAGCCAGGACAGTTGGTAGGATTTTGCAAGCCCAGGCCAGATGGTGGGGGATGAATGTAATGCGACATGAATCCCAGGTCCCAGTTGAGGCCGCACTCACGTGTGCGGAACTTGGCTATAAGTTTCTCCTCGGCGATTCTGCGTTGTCGCGCGTCCTTAAGGCCGCCTTGGAGAACGCTTACCTGGAGGTCAGAGGCTGAATGCCCTTGACTGCTGAAGTGTTCCTCGACTGGAAGGGAACATTCCTGCCTGGTGATCGTCGCGCGATGTCCGTTCATTCATTATCACAGCGCCTGCATGGTCTCGCCAATGTACAATGCTTCGGGACTCCTTTCCTGCAGCGTATGAGGTAGACAACATTGGCCGAGTCGCACGTGAATGTACCGCGTACCTGGTGGGTGGTGTTCTCACGTGTAATGGTGCTATCTATGTCGATGATCTGGCACGTCTTGCAGAGATTGCCATGGCAGGGTTGTGTGGTGTCGTGGTTGCTGTTCTGAAGGCTGGGTAGTTTGCTGCAAACAATGGTTTGTTTGAGGTTGCACGGTTGTTTGAAGGCAAGTAGTGGGGGTGTGGGAATGACCTTGGCAATATGTTCATCTTCACTGATGACGAGTTGAAGGCTGCAAAGAAGATGTCGTAGTTTCTCCGCTCCAGGAAAGTACTGGACGATGAAGGGTACTCTGTCAGTTGTGTCCCGTGTTTGTCTTCTGAGGAGGTCGGTGCGGTTTTTTCCTGTGGTGCGTTGGAACTGTCGATCGATGAGTCGAGCACCATATCCCGTTTGTACGAAGGCATCTTTCAGCGTCTGCAGATGTCTGTTACGCTCCTCGTCGTCTGAGCAGATCCTGTGTATACAAAGGGCTTGTCCATAGGGGATGGCTTCTTTAATGTGTTTAGGGTGGAAGATGGAGAAGTGGAGCATCGTGAGGTTATCCGTGGGCTTGCGGTAAAGCGAAGTGCTGAGGTGACCGTCCTTGATGGAGATGAGTGTGTCCAAGAATGCAACTGGTTTTGGAGAATGCACTGAAGAAGGCAGCGGTACTCTAATTCTGGTCAACCACCCACATAATTTCTATCAATATGTAGTGATACAATATTCCCATTTGAGAAAAGTGTGGGACTAATTTACTTTGTGAGAAATACTCACATACGGTCATACCATTCTCCTTTAACAGCATGCAAAGGAATGACACATTCACATATTTCACACTTTTTCCGGTATCTTATTTGGTCCATTTATTCAGCAATCAATAAAAATACAAAAATAAATTCTGTCTCCATTTTCATACTGTTACAAATACAGCGCTCTTTAATATTAGATTTAAGTGACTTTGTCCTACAAGTGGCACCACATCAATTGACTTGAAGAATTGTTAATTTAAGTGTGTATACTTCAACGCAAGAAGCATCAGGAATAAGGTGGGTGAACTCAAGGCATGGATCGGTACTTGGGACTACGATGTGGTGGCAATCACGGAAACTTGGATAGAAGAGGGGCAGAAATGGTTGTTGGAGGTCCCTGGTTATAGATGTTTCAATAAGTTTAGGGAGGGTGGTAAAAGAGGTGGGGAGGTGGCATTGTTAATTAGAGATAGTATAACAGCTGCAGAAAGGCAGTTCGAGGGGGATCTGCCTACTGAGGTAATATGGGTTGAAGTCAGAAATAGGAAAGGAGCAGTCACCTTGTTGGGAGTTTTCTATAGGCCCCCCAATAGCAGCAGAGATGTGGAGGAACAGATTGGGAAACAGATTTTGGAAAGGTGCAGAAGTCACAGGGTAGTAGTCATGGGTGACTTCAACTTCCCAAACATTGAGTGGAAACTCTTTAGATCAAATAGTTTGGATGGGGTGGTGTTTGTGCAGTGTGTCCAGGAAGCTTTTCTAACACAGTATGTAGATTGTCCGACCAAAGGGGAGGCCATATTGGATTTGATACTTGGTAATGAACCAGGGCAAGTGATAGATTTGTTAGTGGGGGAGCATTTTGGAGATAGTGACTTTCACTTTAGTAATGGAGAGGGATAGGTGCATGCAACAGGGCAAGGTTTACAATTGGGGTAAGGGTAAATACGATGCTGTCAGACAATAATTGAAGTGCATAAGTTGGGAACATAGGCTGTCGGGTAAGGACACAATTGAAATGTGGAACTTGTTCAAGGAACGGATACTACGTGTCCTTGATATGTATGTCCCTGTCAGGTAGGGAACAGATGGTCGAGTGAGGGAACCATGGTTGACAAGAGAGGTTGAATGTCTTGTTAAGAGGAAGAAGGAGACTTATGTAAGGCCGAGGAAACAAAGTTCAGACATGGCGCTGGAGGGATACAAGATAGCCAGGAGGGAACTGAAGAAAGGGAGTGCTAAGAGAGGGCATGAAAAATCTTTGGCGGGTAGGATCAAGGAAAACCCCAAGGCCTTTTACACATATGTGAGAAATATGCGAATGACTAGAGCGAGGGTAGGTCCGATCAAGGACAGTAGCGGGAGATTGTGTATTGAGTCTGAAGAGATAGGAGAGGTCTTGAACGAGTACTTTTCTTCAGTATTTACAAATGAGAGGGGCCATATTGTTAGAGAGGACAGTGTGAAACAGACTGGTAAGCTCGAGGAAATACTTGTTAGGAAGGAAGATGTGTTGGGCATTTTGAAAAACGTGAGGATAGACAAGTCCCCCGGGCCTGACGGGATATATCCAAGGATTCTATGGGAAGCAAGAGATTAAATTGCAGAGCCGTCGGCAATGATCTTTTCGTCCTCACTGTCAACAGGGGTGGTACCAGGGGATTGGAGAGTGGCAAATGTCGTGCCCCTGTTCAAAAAAGGGAATAGGGATAACCCCGGGAATTACAGGCCAGTTAGTCTTACTTCGGTGGTATGCAAAGTAACGGAAAGGGTACTGAGGGATAGGATTTCTGAGCATCTGGAAAGACACTGCTTGATTAGGGATAGTCAGCACGGATTTGTGAGAGGTAGGTCTTGCCTTACAAGTCTTATTGAATTCTTTGAGGAGGTGACCAAGCATGTGGATGAAGGTAAAGCAGTGGATGTAGTGCACATGAATTTTAGTAAGGCATTTAATAAGGTTCCCCATGGTAGGCTTATGCAGAAAGTAAGGTTGCATGGGATAGTGGGAAATTTGGCCAGTTGGATAACGCACTGGCTAACCAATAGAAGTCAGAGAGTGGTGGTGGATGGCAAATATTCAGCCTGAAGTCCAGTTACCAGTGGCGTACCGCAGGGATCAGTTCTGGGTCCTCTGCTGTTTGTGATTTTCATTAATGACTTGGATGAGAGAGTTGAAGGGTGGGTCAGTAAATTTGCAGACGATACGAAGATTGGTGGAGTTGTGGATTGTGAGGAGGGCTGTTGTCGGCTGCAAAGAGACATATATAGGATGCAGAGCTGGGCTGAGAAGTGGCAGATGGAGTTTAACCCTGAAAACTGTGAGGTTGTCCATTTTGGAAGGACAAATATGAATGCGGAATACAGGGTTAACGGTAGGGTTCTTGGCAATGTGGAGGAGCAGAGAGATCTTGGGGTCTATGTTCATAGATCTTTGAAAGTTGCCACTCAAGTGGATAGAGCTGTGAAGAAGGCCTATGGTGTGCTAACGTTCATTAGCAGAGGGATTGAATTTAAGAGCCGTGAGGTGATGATGCAGCTGTACAAAACCTTGGTAAGGCCACATTTGGAGTACTGTGTACAGTTCTGGTCGCCTCATTTTAGGAAGGATGTGGAAGCTTTGGAAAAGGTGCAAAGGAGATTTACCAGGATGTTGCCTGGAATGGAGAGTAGGTCTTACGAGGAAAGGTTGAGGTGCTAGGCCTTTTCTCATTAGAACGGAGAAGGATGAGGGTCGACTTGATAGAGGTTTAAAAGATGATCGGGGAATAGATAGAGTAGACAGTCAGAGACTTTTTACCCGGGTGGCACAAACCATTACAAGGGGACATAAATTTAAGGTGAATGGTGGAAGATATAGGGGGGGATGTCAGAGGTAGGTTCTTTACCCAGAGATTAGTGGGAGCATGGAATGCACTGCCTGTGGAAGTAGTTGAGTCGGAAACATTAGGGACCTTCAAGCGGCTATTGGATAGGTACATGGA
This sequence comes from Scyliorhinus canicula, assembly GCF_902713615.1. Classification (NCBI taxonomy): domain Eukaryota; kingdom Metazoa; phylum Chordata; class Chondrichthyes; order Carcharhiniformes; family Scyliorhinidae; genus Scyliorhinus; species Scyliorhinus canicula. The sequence continues at coordinate 278,368,476 of NC_052146.1, read as the reverse complement.
TTACGGTAGAATGATGGAGTGTCGATTAATTTGTTCTTAAGGGCAGCACGGTAGCATTGTGGATAGCACAATTGCTTCACAGCTCCAGGGTCCCAGGTTAGATTCCGGCTTGTGTCACTGTCTGTGCGGAGTCTGCACATCCTCTCCGTGTGTGCGTGGGTTTCCTCCGGGTGCTCCGGTTTCCTCCCACAGTCCAAAGATGTGCAGGTTAGGTGGATTGGCCATGAGAAATTGCCCTTAGTGTCCAAAATTGCCCTTAGTGTTGGGTGCGATTACTGGGTTATGGGGATAGGGTGGAGGTGTTGACCTTGGGTAGGGTGCTCTTTCCAAGAGCCGGTGCAGACTCGATGGGCCGAATGGCCTCCCTCTGCACTGTAAATTCTATGATAATCTATGATTAATCTAGGACAAAGGTTCGGCACAACATCGTGGTCCGAAGGGCCTGTTCTGTGCTGTATTTTTCTATGTTCTATGTTCTAATGATCTAAATGGCAGGGTTTTAAAATTTGATTAGCATTGTTTCACGAGCAGTCCATTAAAAAAAGTCCGGATCACTTGAGTGACCATAACAGAAACAAATATCAGCAACCTATTTCTCAGTATAATCACATTGGTTAATAAGCGATAATAGGTAAAACGCCTGTCAAAAGATTGTCAAAAGAAGAAGCACTAAAGCAACAGACAACAAGGGAAGAAGATACAAAAGAAGTGTTAATATAAAATCTGCATTAAAATACATATTTGAGTTACTACTCACCAATTCCTTGAGCTCCAGCTTTGCAGGTGTAATGTAGCAGTGTCATATCTGTCAATCCATCTCTGTCATTCACATGGCATCCTCGACTCAGAATCTAAAAAGTTGTATCCACAACAGAATGACAGACGGTTCATTTGCTTTTTTGACTTCATTTTACATGAACATTGATAATCCACAAACAACTGAGAAATATGGAATTGAACTCTCTGTTAAGACAATCCTCAACCATAATCAGACATTATTTAAAAAACTAAATATTTTTTATAATTATACTTGTTTTCATTGAGACTTAATACATGTATCTGCTTACAGAAACTTGTACGGAGAGAATTTTCTCGGTCTGCACCACAAACAATTTTGCCTGGATTCAGCAAATACTGGGGGTGAACACTTCGAGCAGGAAGGAATGCACATTTTCAAAGGAACTTGCTTGACTTTCTTTGAAAGAAAAATCAGGCAGCTTCCTTTCTGGCATGTGCTCCAATTCATTCAATTTTCCAACATTCACTGGGACAATGCAGCTGAACCCAGAAACATCTCTGCAAGTTCCAGTTCTCTTTGACATTATGATTTCGTCATTGGACTGCCCATAAACATCAAATGCCAGCTTTTATTGATTTCCTTTTCCCTCATTCTTCTCCAGAACTTAACAGTGGGTCTACTTTAGCTCTATTTATGGAATTTCTTCCTCGGGCACAACCCTGAAGGAAAATCCAAAAAAAGTCACATCATGGGCTGGATGCTCCGATTTGCAGACTAAGTGCTGACTTAGTCACTTAGACTTAGTGCGTGGGAACAGTTGCGTTTTACGGCAGATAAAATCGCGCAATAGTTGCACCAATTCCAGGACCGTTGGGGGGCTTGCAGCCGCGCCGGGTAAAGCTCACGGCTCCCATGCCAAAAATGGCTGGAGAATGGCTGGGTCTGTGACCGCGCAAGCGCACGGCGGAGGCCCACGGTGGCCGCGCCATGCAACATGACGTCAGCCGTGCGCGGACCCAGCCGGACAAATAATTTCCCCTAGTAACTCCCCACACCACCCCCGGACCACCCCTCATCAGTCGCCCCAGCCCTCGCTGAACCCCCCCCCCCCCACCGCCGACTGTGGTGGTGATGGACACAGTCCACAGCAGCCACACGGGGTCCCCAAAACCAAACACCATGAGTGTTCCGTGCCATTGGGAACTCGGAGCATTGGGGAGGGCCTCAGATGACGTCCTGAGGCCATCCCGGCGGAGTACTCCTTTAGTACGCTGTTTTTGAGGATGTGGCGCATCGCAAAAGCAGCGCATCCCCCGATTTCGGCGTGAATGGGGCTTCTCCAGCCAATCGCGATTTTAGCGTTGGCGACCGTAGAATCCCACCCCATATATTCAAATTCTTCAAGTATGAATATTAATTGTTCAATTGTGGCTCGGATTTTCTGCTCAGTTGCTCTGCTTTTCTCAGCACAATACATCTGATATCACTGCAAACAGCACAAAAGATAGCGGAAATGTTAACACTCAGTGCAACTCAACTTTCCACAATCATTTGTATTAGTTTTAAAAACACCATGCTAGTTGCAGATCCCAATCACAAAACTGGACACATCCCCAGGTGAATTAATCATCAGTGGCAGTTTCCACAAATTGCAACTTTTGTGGATCTTTGAGGAAACTTCAATATTAAACTGGAACTTTTGGGTGCAAGGGCATTCATGCGTACATTTTGAATAAAAAATGGTTTTATTTACTAAGGAATTGATTACTGTGCCCCAATCTTACCGCAAAATGGTTTTGTATATTTTCAAAAGTCTATTTAAACAATTGAAAATTTATTTTGTTTTGTGATACTCATTTTCAGCTATTTCAAATCTTCTGTAAAAAAATTTTTAAAGAAGTACTGCCTGGTGGGCAGCACAGTGACACAGTGGTTAACACTGCTGCCTCACAGGACCAGAGACCCCGGTTCAATTCTGGCCTTGGGTGTCTGTGTAGTTTGTACTTTCTCCCTGTGTCTGCATGGGTTTCCTCCAGGTGCTCCTGTTTCCTCCCACAGACCAAAGATGTGCAAGTTAGGTGGATGGGCCATGATAAAATTGTCCCTTGGTGTAGAGGGATGTGCAGATTAGGTGGCGTTACGGGGATAGGGAGGGGGAGTGGTCTTGGCCTAGGTAGGGTGCTCTTTGAAAAGCTGGTGCAGACTCAATAGGTTGAATAGCTTCCCGCTGCACTGTAGGGATTCTTGGTTGTATGGTTCATGGCTGATTACACATTTGCTGAAATGCGAATGAGCTTGAACAGAAACTGGGAGGGGAGAGTGGTAAAATACTTTAAAAAGTATTGATAATTGCACACGAAATGAAACTCTTCACCTATATATCTATCTTCAATTTCAAATGATTCAACCATCATCATTCATGTACATTAGACATACATTTTTAAGAACCTGCCATCGAGGAAGCTTTTCAATTTTTTATACTCATGCCATAAAAATGCATTTAAAGGTTAAGAAAATACAGTGCAAATCTCTGAGGATAAATTTTAATAAAATATTCCAGTACAGAAAAGTAACTTTGTTACCTTCTGTGCCTGAAAATCTGGTTGTACGTTTGATAGCTTTTGAGATGCAATTGCATGACTCTCATGAATGAAGCTCTGTTTTGAGGCTTTTGGTAGACTGATCATTAGGCAGGATTCAAAAATTAAGGAGAAGAAGTTGTGTTCAATACACATTACAAACCTATAAAGCCTACGGAAAAAATTCAATATAGGACAGCAATTAGAAGTATACAATTTTAATTTACCTCATTCCCAATCACGTCTATCTGTTGCTGCACTTGTGGGACCCATTGACGCAAGATAGCAAACAATTCTGAAACGGTTGTTTTAAGATCACGTAGGATTCTTTTGCATGCTGGGTCATGAGGATCAAAGAAGGAAAATTCTGCAGGTGAAAATTTTAAACAAAATCATCACTTTCCTCATTAACATCTCTGGTGTTGGATTGTCCGTCCTTGAAACTAAGTGTTAACACCGGACAAGATTCGTGGACATTCACAACAGCAAAACTGCCGCCAAACCTGGACCGATTCAGTGACTGTGGAGGGGCTAGTACCGGTGACTCGTGGAACACAATCGCTTCCAATGAAAAACAGTGAGAAATTCTCCGGGTCTGTGCTGACACTCGGGAGGCTGACAAGCTGTAGCCGCATATACACATTACAATACCTACATACACTCACACCCATTCCACTGATGGATCGGCTGGGGCCAGAAGGTATATAGCTGTGTGCCCTGGGGGGGACACGCATACGACCTGTGGCCCTAGGTTCACAGTAGGCAGTCAGCAGAGTGCGCAGCTGCATGGCTGCCTGGCAGGCCGCGGCAATGGAGCTCCATGCCCATCCATCCTGACCCCACAGCCCACCTCCTGGCCAGCGCCTGCTACTCCCCCCCCCCCCCCCCCCCCCCTGCACTGACAAAAGCCCCCCGCAGCCATTGGCACAACTGTCAGCAAACTATGCCGATGTTGGACACTTTCCGTACCCCCGTCTCTCCCTCAGCAGCCACGATGCCGGCTTCACAATTTTTTAAATCCCAAGTAAAACTCGCCGTCAGGAATTCGGCCGATCAGGGGTGGAGAATCACAGAGGCCACGGAGAATATCAGGTCAGGCCCGCTAATGATATGCAAATGGTGTTTACTGGACATGCGTTCTGGAACGCATTGATGTCGCTGTTCAGGTGACGGAAAATTGCAATTTGGCATGAAAACAGCGCCTACCACGATTTTGGCGTCAAAACCAATTCTCCGACCAATCACGTTTCATGATTCCGGCGTCAGCCAACTGAGAATCCCGCCCCTGGTTTCTTGATCAGAATATGACAAAAGGATAATAACAACACCAGGTAGACTGCAATAGTTCAAGGCGGCGGCTTACCATCCCTTCTCAAGGGCAGTTAGGGTGAGCAACAAATGCTAGCCTTACCAACAATACTCACATCCCAGGAAGGAATAAAAAGATCCACAGTCCTACTTATCTCAAGTCCATATGTATTGATGGATCAATTATTTCAACAAAATATTTCCAATCCCTTTGCTACACATTAATACCAATACTTATCATCAACATAAAAATTATCATGCCAAAATAGACATTTTTTTAAAATTCGAGTTGTATTAAAACCTTATTTTACTACTACTCACATCTGCAAGGCCATAGAATGATCTCTAGAATTCAGAAGAATGAGAGGTGATCTCACTGAGATCATAATTCTAATAGGGTTCAAGAGGATAGATGTAGGGACAGTGTTTCACTTGACAGGGGGATCGGGGTCACAGTCTCAGAATGCAAGATAGGCCATTTAGGACCAAGATGGGTCTGGCAGATGGAATACAATGTTGACAAATGTGAGGTTATCCATTTTGGTAGGAATAACAGCAAACGGGATTATTATTTAAACGATAAAATATTAAAGCATGCCGCTGTGCAGAGAGACCTGGGTGTGCTAGTGCATGAGTCACAGAAAGTTGGTTTACAGGTTCAGCAGATTATTAAGAAGGCAAATGGAATTTTGTCCTTCACTGCTAGAGGGATGGAGTTTAAGACTAGGGAGGTTATGTTGCAATTGTATAAGGTGTTAGTGAGGCCACACCTGGAGTATTGTGTTCAGTTTTGGTCTCCTTACTTGAGAAAGGACATACTGGCACTAGAGGGTGTGCAGAGGAGATTCACTAGGTTAATCCCAGAGCTGAAGGGGTTGGATTATGAGGAGAGGTTGAGTAGACTGGGATTGTACTCGTGGAATTTAGAAGGATGAGGGGGGATCTTATAGAAACATCTAAAATTATGAAGGGAATAGATAGGATAGATGCAGGCAGGTTGTTTCCACTGGCGGGTGAAAGCAGAACTAGAGGACATAGCCTCAAAATAAGGGGAAGTAGATTTAGGACTGGGTTTAGGAGGAACTTCTTCACCCAAAGGGTTGTGAATCTATGGAATTCCTTGCCCAGTGAAGCAGTTGAGGTTCCTTCATTAAATGTTTTTAAGGTAAAGATAGAAGGGATTAAGGGTTATGGTATTCGGGCCGGAAAGTGGAGCTGAATCCACAAAAGATCAGCCATGATCTCATTGAATGGCGGAGCAGGCTCGAGGGGCCAGATGGCCTACTCCTGCTCGTAGTTCTTATGTTCTTATGAAGAGGAAATTCTTCACTGAGAGGGTGGTGAATCTTTGGAATTCTCTAACCTAATGGACTGCGGAGGGTCAGTTTTTGAATATGCTCAAGACAGAGATGAACAAATTTCTAACTATTAAAGACGACAGAGACAAGACAACAGGGATAGTGTGGGAAAATTACATTCAGCTAGAAAATCAGCTATGATAAAGTTGAATGGCAGAACAGGCTCAAGGGGGCCTAGAAGATCAGGGAAGAAAATTAAAATAACACTGACAAGGAGAGGCACAACAACGGAGAAGCATAATTTAGCCAACTTGCCTTGCATATGGTTTCAAACCACTTATATTAATAAAATTACAAAGATACTCAAATAATGATACTAATATAATTAAAGTGAATGGGTTTAATGGTAAAGTATTTCTGCAATTAGCTAAAATAGAGAACTGGATGCAAAAACTGATCTACAGGCTTGTTAATTTCTTTGATGTTATTTTCAGAAGCTAAAGTGATAATCTCAGCAAAGGTAAATCAGAAGACATTAAGACAAGTCAATTTTGTGCAGAACGTAGAGGTAGAATCTGGAGAAAGCACAGAGAATCATGACAGCATGATACTTGCCATAATTTGCTTTGTTCTATATTCAGCTCCTAGCAGGTGTTGACCTTTAAATGCTCATTAATCACATCAATGGTTAGGCATGCTATCTATGCAATTTACAAGCTGTAATATTTAATTCTTTCCAGCTTTCCATCATAATACATATGCTTTTCTCTTACATTTAGACTTTTTTTTATTTTACCATTCACTTCAACAGAGTATTGACTACAGAGTACAGAGCTAGTTTACTCCAAGCTAGTAAGTGTAGTTAGTGGTAGTGCTGTTTTACTTATAATTACATTTACTTGCCTGTGTTTTAATTGAGAAGATCATATGGCCTGATCGTCCTAGCTTCAACACCTAGATTCACCAATGGTTTGTTCTGCAACACCCACAATTCTAACCCGACTCAGCACTTTCAGAGGCAATATAATGAGACTGAATAACTCACTACTACTGAACAGCACCTCTGAGGGGAACTTTCTTGCTTCATACCAGCTGTTTTGCTTACAAAAGCAGCAGTTGACACAGGTTCTTGCATAGAGTATGATGAGACCATCAATTCACACGACACGTGGTTAGAAGCGAACAGTGGTTTTAATCGTCTTACAACAGAGCCTGCCTGTAACGAGATGAACTCTAGATGAACTGGCAGGCAGGCTCACAACAGCAACTTTTATACTTCCGGTTAGGGGAGGAGCCGTGGGAAGACTCATGGGCGGAGTCAAGGGTGGAGCCCAGTACAAGCTCCTCATCTCCCCCTATGGGTAACTACACATGATCTAGTACAAAGTACAGGCTCAACACATGTTGTACAATACAGTGTGGATTATTAGTGTTTATAATTCACCACATTCACTCCCTGTGAAAAAATCAAGTCCGGCGGGGGTGATGGCTTACAAATTGAGTCTGTCCGGTGGTCGAGTTGTCCGTTGTGATCAGCGGAGCACCGTGGTTGCAGCCTATCCTGGTGGCTGGACGATCACGGTTGGTTGGGGTACGATGGCGGACTCCGGGGGTGATTCTGTCCGAGCTTCGTACCTGTCTGGTTCGACTGGGGACTGGGGGCACTGGAAGCTTGTGGGCGCGGGTGCGTGGAACATGTGTAGCGACCCGTTAGGTGCGGGGGCGCGACGAGTTGGGTGGGGTGTAGTGTGAGGGGTACCTCGGCGGTGGTAGTGGTGGGATTCGGTCCTGCCGGTGCTAGGTCCCGGAGGGATACAGTGTCCTGACGGCCATCAGGATATTCTATGAAGGCGTATTGGGGGTTTGAGTGTAGTAGAAGTACTTTCTCTACGAGTGGGTCAGTTTTGTGTGCCCTGACGTGCTTCCAGAGGAGTATCGGGCCCGGTGTCTTCAACCATGCTGGGAGCGAAGCCCCCGTGGTAGTGTCCCTGGAAAAAACAAAGAGCCGCTCGTGAGGGATCTGGTTGGTGGCGGTACATAGGAGGGACCTAATAGCGTGGAGCGCGTCGGGGAGGACTTCCTGCCAATGGGAAACCGGGAGATTCCTGGACCGGAGGGTCAGTAGGACGGTCTCCCAGACCGTTGCATTCTCCCTCTCCACCTGCCCATTCCCCCTGGGGTTATAGCTGGTAGTCCTGCTCGAGGCGATGCCCTTGTCGAGCAGGTACTGACGCAGCTCGTTGCACATGAAGGACGAACCCCGGTCGCTGTGTACGTAGCTGGCGAACCCAAACAGGGTGAAGATACTATGCAGGGCCCTAATGACTGTGCGGGAGGTCATATCGGGGCACGGGATAGCAAAAGGGAAGCGGGAGAACTTGTCGATGACATTCAGGAAGTACACATTCTGATTATTCGAGGGAAGTGGCCCTTTGAAATCGATGGTGAGGTGTTCAAAGGGCCGAGAAGCCTTGACCAGGTGGGCCCTGTCTGGTCTATAGAAGTGCGGTTTGCACTCCGCACAGATCGGGCAATCCCTGGTGATGGCTTTTACCTCCTCAGTGGAGAAAAGTAGATTTCAGGCTTTGACGTAGTGGGCGAGCCGGCTGACCCCCGGGTGGCAGAGGTCATTGTGGATGGCTTTCAGGCGGTCGCTCTGCGTGCTGGACAGGGCATCTGGGGGCTCGTTGAGCTTCCCCGGTCGATACATGATATCGTATTTGTAGGTGGAGAGTTCAATCCTCCACCTCAGGATTTTATCATTTTTAATTTTGCCTCTTTGTGAGTTGTCAAACATGAAGGCAACCGATCTTTAGTCGGTGATGAGGGTGAACCTTCTACCTGCGAGGTAGTGCCTCCAGTGACGTACAGCCTCCACAATGGCTTGTGCTTCCTTTTCGACCGAGGAGTGTCGAAGTTCTGAAGCGGAGAGAGTTCGGGAGAAAAATGGTCTCCCCGGCTGATTCAATGTGGCTGAAAGAGCGGCCTCTGAGGCATCGCTCTCAACCTGAAAAGGGACGGATTCATCCACCGCCCGCATGGCCGCTTTGGCGATGTCCTCCTTGATGCAGTTGAAGGCCTGGCGAGCCTCAGCCGACAGGGGGAAAAGTGTGGCCTTAAATAGTGGGCGGGCTTTGTCCGCATATTGAGGGACCCACTGGGCATAGTATGAAAAGAATCCCAAGCACCGTTTGAGGGCCCTGGGACAATGAGGGAGAGGGAGTTCTAAGAGGGGGCGCATACGGTCCGGGTCGGGGCCCAGGACTCCGTTTTCCACGACATAGCCAAGGATGGCTAGCCTGGTCGTGCGGAAAACGCATTTCTCCATGTTGTAAGTGAGGTTGAGTTTCTGGGCCGTCTGGAGAAATCGATGGAGGTTGGCATCGTGGTCCTGCTGGTCATAGCCGCAGATGGTGACATTATCCAAGTACGGAAACATGGCCCGCAGCCCGTACTGGTCCACCATTCGGTCCATTGCTTGTTGGAACACCGAGACCCCGTTCGTGACGTCAAAGGGAACCCGGAGGAAATGGAAGAGGCGGCCATCGGCCTCGAACGCCGTGTAGTGGCGGTCCTCCGGGCGGATTGGGAGCTGGTGGTATGCAGACTTCAGATCCACCGTGGAGAAAATACGATACTGGGCGATCTGATTCACCATGTCTGCAATCCTGGGGAGGGGGTATGCATCGAGGAGCGTAAACCGATTAATGGTCTGACTATAGTCCACGACCATGCAGAATTTTTCCCCGGTCTTGGTGACCACCACCTGAGCTCTCCAGGTTATGTTACTGGCCTCTATGATCCCCTCACGTAGGCGCCTCCGGACCTTGGTTCTGATAAACACCCTGTCCTGCAGGCTGTACCGCCTGCTGCGAGTGGCTAAGGGTTTACAGTCCGGAGTGAGATTGGCAAAGAGTGGAGGGGGGGAGATTCGCAGCGTGGCTAGGCTGCAGATGGTGAGTGGGGGTAGGGGTCCGTCGAAGCTGAGGGTGAGACTTTTGAGGTTACACTGGAAGTCGAGTCCCAGTAAGAGTGGGGCGCAGATTTCGGGCAGGACGTATAGTTGAAAATTAGAGTAGCTAGCGCCTTGGATCGTTAGGGTCGCGACGGTGCGCCCTTGGAGGTGAACAGAGCGGGAGCCCGAAGCGAGGGAGATAGTTTGACGTGCAGGAAAAATAGGGAGCGAACAGCGTCTTACCAGATCTGGGTGTACGAAGCTCTCGGTGCTCCCGGAGTCGAAGAGGCACGGTGTACTGTACCCGTTGATTTTAACGGTCATCATGGAGTTGCAGAGGTGTTTCGGACGCGACTGGTCCAACGTGACCACGCTGAGTTGTGGGTAGTCGGCGGCTTGATCAGCTGTGCTGGAGTGGCCCCGTGATGAATGCCCGCTGAGGTCGCAGTCTTCAATCTGGGTTGCTGAGTTTGCAGAGGGTGGAGCCCAAGATGGCCGCCCCCGTGGATCGCACGTGGTGGGCGGCGAGGAAGATGGCGTCCAAAATGGCGGCCCCCATGAGTCGCACATGGCTGGCCGCGTGGTGGGGTTTGCCAAGATGGCGGCCCCCATGGGTCGCACGTGGTGGGTGGGGGCGGAGTCGGAGTACAGGCCGCGGCGTTACAGGGCCTGCGGGCCTGCGAATTCAGGGAGTGAGTGCTCTGGGCTGCGGGAGGGTTTCAGGCTGGAGCTTTCTTCGCCAGACATACTCTGGCATAGTGTCCTTTGCGACCGCAGCTGCTGCAGGTCGCGTTGCGGGCCGGTCAGTGCTGCCGCGGGTGTTGGGGCTGGCCACAAAGGTGGCAGGCTGGAGTAGCATAGTGGCTAGGTGGCCACGCGGCGCAGGCCTGGGGTAGTCGCTGGTCGGGGGCCCATGACGGGGTCGCGGAGTCCGCGGGGAACGAGGTGAGGCTACGGAACGAGACCTCCATAGTAGTGGCGAGTTCTACAGTGTCTTCTAAGTTTTGGGCCCCCTTCTCAAGCAACCGCTGGCGCACATAATTGGATCTGAGGCCTGCAACAAATACATCGCGGACAGGGAGTTCCTTATGTTCTGCAGCATTTACAGCTTGGTAATTACAGTCCCGGGATAAGGTTTTTAAGTCTCTTAGGAATTCTTCTAGCGATTCTGTGGAGCACTGGCGGCGAGTAGTAAAAACGTGGCGCGCGTAGACCTCATTGACCGGCCTCACATACATTCTGTCGAGTAGGGCCAGGGCCTCTGAATATGAGCCGGTACAATTAAGTTGAGTAGATATACGATGGCTCACCCTTGCGTGCAGTAGGCTGAGTTTCTGCTCCTCCGTAGCTTCTGTTGTGCTTGCTTCAGCCAGGTAGGCCTTAAAACATCGGAGCCAGTGTGAAAAGATTTCTTTCGCCTTTGCATCCTGAGGGTCGAGTTCCAGTCGATCAGGTTTGAGGGCTGATTCCATGGTCATTCCTTACTGTTTCTTAAGACGATTAAATTGATGAGACCATCAATTCACGCGACACGTGGTTAGAAGCGAACAGTGGTTTTAATCGTCTTACAACAGAGCCTGCCTGTAACGAGATGAACTCTAGATGAACTGGCAGGCAGGCTCACAACAGCAACCTTTATACTCCCGGTTAGGGGGAGGAGCCATGGGCAGAGCCATGGGCGGAGCCAAGGGTGGAGCCCAGTACAAGCTCCTCATCTCCCCCTATGGGTAGAGCCGCACAACTACACATGATCTACTACAAGGTACAGGCTCAACACATGTTGTACAATAGTGTGGATTATTAGTGTTTATAATTCACCACAGAGTACCAGTAGCTGTGCACATTAAGATGGATGTGACCAAGAAGCAAATATCTCAGGAAGCAACACGAGTTACACAGCATGCGAACATGTAATTTTAAACAATTAAACAACACAAAAAAATTTACTAAGAATGACACCCACATTATAACCCCAATTTATTAGACATCTTGGCAGGGATATACCTGAGGCTGTATAAGGCTCTGGTCAGACCCCATTTGGAGATTGTGAGCAATTTTGGGCCCCATATCTAAGGAAGGATGTGCTGGCCTTGGAAAGGGTCCAGAGGAGGTTCACGAGAATGATTCCTGGAATGAAGAGCTTGTCATATGAGGAACGGCTGAGGACTCTGGGTCTGTACTCGTTGGAGTTTAGGAGGATAGAACATAGAACATAGAACAGTACAGCACAGAACAGGCCCTTCGGCCCTCGATGTTGTGCCGAACAATGATCACCCTACTTAAACCCACGTAACCCGTATACCCATAACCCAACAATCAACCCATTAACCTTACACTACGGGCAATTTATCATGGCCAATCCACCTAACCCGCACATCTTTGGACTGTGGGAGGAAACCGGAGCACCCGGAGGAAACCCACGCACACACGGGGAGGACGTGCAGACTCCACACAGACAGTGACCCAGCCGGGAATCGAACCTGGGACCCTGGAGCTGTGAAGCATTGATGCTAACCACCATGCTACCGTGAGGCCCCTAATGGGGGATGATGGGGGATCTTATTGAAATTTACAGGATACCAAGAGGTCTAGATAAAATGACGTGGAGAGGATGTTTCCACCTGTAGGAAAAACCAGAACCTGAGGGCATAGCCTCAGGCTGAAGGGATGATCCTTTAGAGATGAGGAGGAATTTCTTCAGCCAGAGGGTGGTGAATCTGTGGAATTCTTTGCCGCTCTGAAGGCCAAATCACTGAGTGTCTTTAAGACAGATAGAAATAGGTTCTTGATTAATAACTGCCATGTCACCTTCTCTGCCCCCCCACCCATACACCCCTCTCCCCCATTCTAATCCCCCTCCCTCCTCCTCCCACACTGGCTAACCACCACAGCCCCCAATTCCCCCAGATTTCATTAAACTTCACTAGCATTTCTTGCTAGCGTGGCCACTCCCACCTGAAGGTCAAACCCAAAAGCCCACCATCCCCACCTCGTCTACACATCCCAACTCAACCCCCCGATGCTTCTCTCCAGACCTCCTCCCCAGCTCTTACCCCCATACCCTGCACCCAACCTAATATGAGAAATAACACTCCAAAATGGCCCCCATACAGAGCATTCTCGAGCCACCCAACCACCCTATCCTAACCCACAACAATCTGTCATGCACTGCACGAGCATAACCAACAGAGTGTAATACAATTAAACACCAACACCAAAGGGCCCCACTCCAAAAAAAGGAGATATTTAACTTCAACACAAAGATACAAAAATGCACAAATTTCAAACGTACAAAAAAAGAGGGTGCAACCACCCCAGAACAAACTTTCCCAATCTGCAAACAGAAGCAGATAACAAAATTCAACAGGGACAGAACTTCCGCCCATGTTCCCCCTTCAGCCGTCTCCCAGCTTATACTCCTTAATAAAGTAATCCGTCTCCACCAGTGTCCCAAAGTAATATTCCCGGCCCTTGAAAGTGACTCACCGTCTGGCCAGGCACAATACCCCAAACTGAATCTGGCGCCGGTACAACACTGCTTTAGCCTTGTTGAATCCCGCCCATCTCTTGGCTAGCGCCACACCAATGTCCTGATAAATCCAGATTCGGTTTCCTTCCCAATTGCAATCCCATTGTACTCTGGCTTATCTGAGAATATTTTCCTTGTCCTGGAAGTTGTGCATACGCATAATCACCACCCGCGGTGGCTCCCCTGCTCTTGGCCTCTGCCTCAGGGATCTATGGGCCCAATCCACCTTCGGGGCCTTGTCCACCACCTTCTCGTCCACCAACTTGGCCAGCATCCACGTGACATAGCCTGTTGCACTCATCCCCTCCACTCCCTCCACCCACAATTCTCAGATTTTGCCACCTTGGCCTGTTTTTCTGGTCCTCCACCTTTGCTTGCAGCATCTTACACATGTACCCAAGGATCACATTCTCCGGTTCCAGCGTCACAATTCAATAACTCTGGTCAGATACCACCATCTCCACCTCCTGGATTATTGTACCTTGCACCTTCAGGTTTTTCCCCATCCGTTCCAAAGTCCTGCCAAGATGTGCCACTGCCCCTCAATTGCTTTTGGCCAATCACTCTGCACTTCTTGACACTGTTGCCAAAATTTGTCCTTAATGAAGCTCATCAACTGCTCCATTTGCAGTTTTCCAGTAGAAAACGACTTGTCCCCTCCTCCATTTTTGCAATAGCTGCTACGCCATGAGCCTCCTCCAATTACTTAGCCAGGGCTCTCACTGTCTTCTGTTGAGTTTGGTAACCTGCAGACATGCCCGTCTGGGGTAAAACTAATCCCCTTCCACTCTCCGCACAACTTCTCCGCTGTAATTCCCCGAAGTTTGGGTTAAAGGTGCTAAAATCAACACCTTCAAGCAGGAGCCATCCTGCACATCTTTGGACTATGGGAAGAAACCGGAGCACCCGGAGAAAACCCATGCAGACACGGGAGGACGTGCAAACTCCACAGTCATCCAAGGCCAGAATGGAACTCGGGTCCCTGGCACTGTGAGGCAGCAGTGTAAACTACCATGTCGCCCTATTACAATGCCTGTTGACCTTACGACCACATTCTCTGTTCAGGTTGTAGCATTTTCAAGTCTCGTGCTCTGTGCCCGAAGTTGACTCTCTCTTTGTTGCTCCTCATGCTTTCTAACTTTCTCACAATCATCTGAGGTAATGTTGCACTGTAGTGTTTGTTGTAAAGCTGGAAGTTGTCTTCACAGCCATTTCCTGTTAATAGTTTTAATGGTGAAAACCCAATATTAGCGATGGGATTTTGCAGCTAAGAAGGGATAACTTAGGGCTAGGTACAGAGTGGAATTAAAGGGGTAGGAGTTAAGTAGGGAAGATGACAGAAAGTAGAGGGGATTGGAGGCGCAAACTTCCGGTAAGGTTGGTAACATGGAACGTCCAGGGACTGAGTGGGCCGGTTAAAAGGTCACGGGTGTTCACGCACCTCAGGAGCTTGAAAGCGGGGGTTGTCTTTTTGCAGGAGACAGACCTCCGTGTGAAGGACCAGGTTAGGTTAAGGAAGGGGTGGGTCGGGCAGGTTTTTCACTCGGGGTTTGATTTGAAATCAAGGGGTGTGGCAATTTTAATGACCAAAAAAATGGGATTCATGAGTGCGAAGGAGGTGAGGGATCCAGGTGGGAGATATGTGATTGTGAGTGGGGTATTAGTAGGTGCACCGTTAGTGTTGGTAAATGTGTATGCCCCAAATTGGGATGATGTGGGTTTTATGAGGGGGTTGCTGGTAGCAATCCCAGATTTGGCCACGTACCAATTGATCATGGGAGGAGATTTTTTTTTTAAAATTTAGATTACCCAATTATTTTTTCCAATTAAGGGGCAATTTAGCATGGCCAATCCACCTACTCTGCACATTTTTGGGTTGTGGGGGCGAAACCCACGCAGACACGGGGAGAATGTGCAAACTCCACACGGACAGTGACCCAGAGCCGGGATCGAACCTGGGACCTCAGCGCCGTGAGGCAGTTGTGCTAACCACTAGGTCACCGTGCTGCCCATGGGAGGAGATTTTAACTGTGTCCTGGAGCCGAGGGTGGATAGATCGAGCCCCAGGTCGATGGGGGGGGGGGGGGGGGGGGGGGGTGGGGTTTATGGCGAGGATTGGTATGGTGGATCCATGGCGCTTTCAGAACCCAGGAGGAAGGGAGTATTCCTTCTTTTCACACGTCTATAAGGTTTATTCGTGGATTGATTACTTTGTAGTGAGTCGGAAGATTTTGGTTGGAGTGGAGGGGGCAGAGTATGCGGGGATAGTTATCTCGGACCATGCACCCCACAGGCTGGATATTCGGTTCAGTACGGGACGAGAGCAGAGGCCGGGGTGGAGGTTTGACTCGGGGTTGTTGGCGGTTGGAGGTTTCTTGTGATAAGGTACGGTTGGCGATGAGGGATTATGTGGAGTTCAATCAGAATGGGGAGGTGCCGGCGGGCATTTTTTGGGAAGCACTGAAGGCAGTGGTCCTGGAGAAATTGTGCGAATAAGGAAAGGAGGGCGGAACATGACCGTCTAGTGAGCGAGGTAGTGGAGGTGGACAGGGAATATTCGAGTGTGTCCACCGTGGAGGGATTGGCGAGGAAGAAAAAGTTGCAGGGGCAATTTGACAGGCTGACAACGGGGAGGGCGGGAGGACAACTGCGTAGGGCAAGAGGGATGCAATACGAGTATGGGGAGAAGGCGAGCCGCATGCTGGCGCACCAACTGCGGAGGCAGGATGCGTCCAGGAAAATACTGAAGATCCGGGCTGGGGCTGGGGACGTGGTATCAGAGCCGGGGAAGATAAATGAGGCATTTAGAGAGTATTACCAGGGACTTTATGAGGCAGACTCAGGATGAGAGGAGGTGGACATGGGGTGGTTTCTGGACGAACTGGAATTTCCCTAGGTGGAGGAAGCAAAGAGGCAGCCGCTGGAGGAGCGCCCGGGTGCTGAGGGAGGTGCTGGATAGTATCAGGAATATGAAGTCGGGGAAGGCCCCTAGGCCGGATGGTACCCGGCAGAATTTTATAAGGAATTTCCGGCGGACCTGGCACCACATCTGTTGGGGGCGTTTAATGAAGCACTGGAAAAGGGGGAGTTGCTGGAGACGATGAAGCAGGCAGTAATCACACTAATCCCAAAAAAAGGAAGGATCCGGTGGAATGTGGGTCGTATAGACCCATTTCACTACTGAACATGGATGTGAAAGTATTGGCTAAGTTGTTGGCGGGAAGGATGGAGGATTGTGTCCCGGGGGTGATTGCAGAAGATCAAACAGGCTTCGTGAAGGGCAGGCAGCTCGCGGGTAATATAAGACGGCTGTGGAATGTGGTGATGAATCCGTCGAGAGCTCTGGTACCGGAGGTGGCGGTGTCCATGGACGCGGAGAAAGCATTTGATCGGGTGGAGTGGCGGCACTTGTTCGAAGTTTTGGGAAGGTTTGGGTTCGGGCCGAGATTTGTGGCATTGGTGCAGTTTCTGTATGTGGCGCCAAGAGCGAGGGTGAGGATGAATGATATGAGCTCACGGAACTTTGACTTACACAGGGGTACGAAGCAGGGCTGCCCGCTGTCGCTGCTGCTGTTTGCGCTGGCCATAGAGCCATTGCCGTTGTTTTGGATCCGTTGGAGAGTATGGGAAGGATTATGGGCCTGTTGGGAGGTTTGGAGGGTTCTCGGGATACAAGCTGAATGTAGGGAAAAGCGAGGTATTCCCGTTGAATGAGCTGGCACAGAGGGCTAATTTAGGGGGGATGCCACTTACGGTAGTGAGGGATAGGTTTAGGTACTTGGGGATTCAGGTAGCGAGAGAATGGACGGGGCTCCAAAAGTGGAGGGTGCCAGTGGTTCACTCTGCTGTTGGTTATTCAGTGCACACTTAAGACAATTCATGATTAAGTCTTCAATGGAGCAGCTGCTGCCTGCCACCAGACTGACTGCTGTGCTCTTGCTCGGCATTTCGCTATTCCCAAGTAACCTCAATTAATTTTCTGGAAAATGGCATGTCAAAGTGTTTCAGGGATAATTAGGTTGTCGTTAAAAACTAACAAATCATCAATGATTGTGAGATGATTTTTCTGTTCGAAGTAGTAACAAAGTAATGGGTTATTGGGACTATAATCAGGCCACCTGCTCTGGCAATACCATTGTTTTTTGGATGAATTTTTCATCCTGTTCTTATGCTTGCTTAATCTCTTGTAATTCCTTTTTCGTGCCTGGTGTTTGGTAATGAGTGAAGTATGTCCACTTCTTTAATAAAATTAGAATGTTCCAGTTTGACTCCTTCCAGCTAATAAGGCATTCGTTATCGTCTGGTACTTATCTTGAATGTATTCAGAAACATAAGTCACATGTCCTTTATCCTCACTACTGCTTGCCCCAGCACTCGAGCCACTGGCGATTGCCCTCAGGGTGGCGAATAGTTGGAGAAGTATCCAGAGTGGAGGCAGAGAGCATATTGTCCCATTCTAAGCGAATGACCTGCTCCTCTACATCTCGAACACCCGGAATAGCATGGGTAGGATAATGAAACTTCTAAAGAAGTTTGGAGCTTTCTCAGGTTACAAGCTTAACCTGAGTAAGAGCAAGATATTACTTGTGAACCTGCAGTGGGGGGTGAAGGACACAACTGGGGGGGACCATGACCCATCTGCAACAACTATAGGTTCACTCCCGCAACAATGGACGCCTCCTTCAAAAGGTGGAAACAGGACGAGGGGACTTTGACGGGTTATACACGTGTACGCGGATGGAAGAGCAGCGACTGAGAGGAAACAACATGAGATATATTCTGGTCAAAATCTGCCTCCAACGACGTACCCCCAGATGCCAGGACACTCACTAGTAAAAAGACTGCTGGACGCGGGCGACCCGGGGGAGGAACTGTGCGGTCATGTATGGGAGACTGTTGGAGGAGATATGCTCACCCCTGGATGAGACAAGGAAAATATGCATGGAAATAGGAGGTTGACTCTGGGGCAAAGCAGTGAACAGGGAAAACGTTACCTCCAAGCACATCTTAAACTGCAGTGGTCTCATTAATACAAAAAGTCCCATTAGCACACAAGATGACTGTGGGCAAATACACAGACTCCGCTCTGAACCCATGTTAGTGTCTGTGCATTTCTCCTCAGAATTCCCCCAGATGATGATGATCACATTACAGTTTACAAACGCCAATCCCAAAGCGCGCTTTAAAATATTCTCTCGTAAGGTTTGCATTCCAAAATCCAGTCCAGGTGTTACAAATTACACTTTAAAACAAATCTTCTGTTCCACTTTTAACCGCAAATCCAGTCTAGGATTTTACACCATCCCCTTTTAGGCTTCCTTTGTCTTAACTGCTTTTACACAAATTCCAAGATCCAGGCACAATTTCCACAGTAATTTCAACTCATGTTCCACAGGCTGTAGTAAAATCTCACAAACCTGTAAATCACTTCAGATATCTTTCTGGCCTCTCACGATTCAACCCCTTTTCAACTGAATGGCTTCACTGAACCGTTCTCTGTTCTAGTACTTTTAACCTCAGACTTCTTGGAAACTTCTATTCATTTATCTAATTTCCTTAACTAGCTGCACTTCAAATTTCTGCACTTGCTTTCTTCATCATTACTCTATGGTCTGGTGTTTCTGCTAGCAAAGCTGAGAGAGCCTTCTAACTCCACTACTTCTCACTATCTATCCCCAACTGCCCACAAATTAGCAAAACTAAAACTGAAAAGTTTCTCTACTTTACAAGGCCCCAGTTACTAAGCAAACCCCACAGTCTAATGCAGTGCTGGGCAGCATGGTAACATAGTGGTTAGCACAATTGCTTCACAGCTCCAGGGTCCCTTAGTGTCCAAAAAAGATTAGATGGGGTTATTGGGTTACGGAGATAGGGTCGAAGTGAGGGCTTAAGTGGGTCGGTGCAGACTCGATGGGTCGAATGGCCTCCTTCTTCACTGTATGTTCTATGTTCTATGTCTGCGTGGGTTTCCTCCGTGTGCTCCGGTTTCCTCCCACAACTCCCGAAAGAGGTGTTGTTAGGCGAATTGGACATTTTGAATTCTCTCTCAGCATACCCAAACAGGCACTGGACTGTGGCGACTAGGGGCCTTTCACAGTAACTTCATTGCAGTGTTAATGTAAGCCTACTTGTGACAATAATAAAGACTATTATTATTTTATTTATTCTTCATGCCGTATCCCATCTCTGCACAATAGATACACAGTTGGAACTTAACCATCCCCTACTCATGCAAACCACCTTTGTCCAGCATGAATCTAGCTATAAACTTTTACCCTTCCAGGCACAGAAACATTAAATTAAACACTAAAACTATACCTTATTTCTAATGTTTACCAATATGGGCAGCACAGTAGCATAATGGTTAGCACAATTGCTTCACAGCTCCAGGGTCCCAGGTTTGATTCCCGGCTTGGGTCATTGTCTGTGTGGAGTCCGCACGTTCTCCGTGTGTGTGCGTGGGTTTCCTCCCCCGAAAATATGGAAATCTGTTGGCTATGACATGACTAAATTTTCAGCTTCATATCAACCTAACTATAATCATGCCCTAACTCCACCCTCCCTCACTGTCCACTCATATAATGTTCAAGGTTCCATATGTTTTAATAAAACAGGGAAAGGAAAGATAATGGGGCAAAGTAGGTGCAACCTACCAATACAATCCCCTGGAGGACATCAGTTGATGATTTTACAGCCTACAATGGAACCTATTTCATATGCGGCACTAAAGCATATCCGTGGCTCCCCATTGATTGGACAGGGTCCTGCTTTTTGGGATATGTCGACCCCAAATGCATCATCGACCCACCCTTAAGCACCCTTAAGCACTCCCCCTCGCGAGCAAAAAGAACAATTTCTAAAACGGAACGGGCAAGGCATGAACGAACTGATCTACATGGCCTCAGCATTGGAACATCTGGCAAACGTAACGGCAACAGAAGCCAGGGACACTGGACAGGCACTGGCCGAGGTCTCAGCTGAACTAGTGGCTGTCCGGACCGTGGCATTACAAAATCGACTGGCTTTGGATTATCTGTTAGCCTCGCAGGGAGGAACGTGCGCTATCGTAGGCCAAGAGTGCTGTACTTACATTCCAGATGGCTCTGAAAATATCACTAACCTGGCCGACCATATTAAGAAACAGGCTGCTCAAATTCAAGAAATTGGCAGTGAATTTCACGACTATAACCCGCCGGGTTGGCTAGGGTGGTTGGGTCATGGATTATTTGACTGGATCTTTAAGGCCTTTATTCTACTTCTACTAATGCTATTAGGGATAGGATTGCTTTCCTGCTTGTGTAAATGCATTTTCAAACGAATCATGGATATACCTATTTAGCTAGTTGTCATGATATGACAAAAGGGGGGAGTGTGGTATTGTGTGAAGCAAATAATGGCATGATGGGAAAACTAGTCAAGTCTTCTTGGTACAATTGAATTTAACCTAAGACACAGATTCAAAATACACAGATATACACAGCCGAGGTCGACTTGACCTAAGAACCGAGTGACTCTAAAATTCTAAGATAAGGTGTTTTCATCATGCGCCGAAATGTAGTCTCAATACATAACAAGCTGAACAACTGTCTCTTCCTGTATGTAAACAACTTCTTCCCTTTCTTAAAACAAAGACAAGATAATGATATGAAACTCAAGTCCCCTAAAGGTCAGAAAGGTGACGCCATTGTAACGATTATTACTTATGTTTTACTTTCAATCAAATTCCTGACCAAGCTGTATTCATGTTATCTTGATCCTATAATGTATAAGAATCGCCTTCTTTTCTGTACTATCGCAGACTTGGGACGGACTCCGCAGTTTGTAATTGACTGCCTTCCGACTTTCCAAGTATCAGCCAATTTCTGCTAGCAGTTCTAATTAGTGAATAAAGTTCAGTTTTGCTTACCTAATGAATGCTGTTTGAATTTCTCTATCACAGTCAAGACGCGGGGAAAATATAAAATACAACACGGGTGCTCCGGTTTCCTCCCACAGTCCAAAGATGTATAGGTTAGGTGGATTGGCCATGGTAAATTGCCCTCAGTGTCCAAAATTGCCGAGTGTTGGGTGGGGTTACTGGGTTACGGGGATAGGGTGGAGGTGTGGGCTTGGGGAGCTTGCTCTTTCCAAGAGCCAGTGCAGACTCGATGGGCTGAATGGCCTCCTTCTGCACTATGACATCTATGAAATACAAATATCAATCTCTTAACACTCTGAAAACTGCTTTTGGTTTCCTAACTGTGATTTTTCTTGAATTGTCAATGGTCCCCAACAGGATTGTAATGTTACAAATGTTAAGTCAGTAGTCCTTGCTTTGTTTAATTCTTGTGCATTAAACGTTTTTGTTTAAAACATGGACTCTTGTGGAATATTTATTTTCGTTAACAACATTGGGTTAGGAAAGCACAGTGGCACAGTGGTTAGCGCTGCCTCCTCACGGCGCTGCGGTCCCAGGTTCAATACCGGCTCTGGGTCACTGTCCGTGTGGAGTTTGCACATTCTTCCCTTGTTTGCGTGGGTTTCGCCCCCAAAACCCAAAGGGTAGGTGGATTGGCCATGCTAAATTGCCCCTAAATTGGAAAAATTAATTGGATACACTAAAAAATTTAAAATAAATATAGAAAAACAATATTGGGTTTAAATTTATTTTTAAAAGTTCATTGTCTCCTCAAGATAATAACGATGTACTAGTGAATTTATCAAATATATAATTCACCATTGAAAAAACTAAATTAGAGACTTCCGGTGGCAACTATGAGGGAGTAGGTCGCACATTTGGTGGCTTCCGCTCTGGCTAGATATTTGGACCTTTCCCCCTGACTTTTTTTGCGCTTTTAAGCGCTGGACTTGAAGAAGCAGTGAACAAGTCTCTGTAGTATACATTGGTTTATGGAACGAAGGGATCGGAAGGGAAGAAACAAAAAGACAGGCTCGAGCTGGGTGTTGGCTGCAGCAGCGGACAAGATGGCTGATGTCCAGACCCCTGGGGCTTCAGCCCAACCATCAACGGAGGAGCTGATGCAGGTCATCCGGGAAGGCTTCGCCAGACAGAAACGGGAATGTCTGGACCCGATTGAGGAAACGGCAGAGAGGATGGAGCAGAGGATAGATGCCCAGGACCGGACGATCCAGAAACTGGAGAAGGCGCTAGCTGAACGGAAGGAACACCAGACGGCTGTGGAGATGGAGGTGGGAATGCTGAGGGACCGGCTAAAAAGGCTGCTGGAACAGGTAGAGGATTTGGAGAACAGGTCCCGTAGGCAGAACCTAAGGATTGTCGGCCTCCCGGAGGGGGTGGAGGGGGCTGATGCCGGGGTGTTTGTGGCGAACATGTTCCAGAAGCTGCTGGAAGCTTTCCTCCGACCGTTGGAGGTTGATCGGGCGTACAGAGCGCTGGCGAGGAAGCCGCGGCAGGGAGACCCCCCCGCGGGCGACGGTGGTCAGGTTCCACAGGTACCTGGATAAGAGGCGCGTTCTCCAGTGGGCCAAGCGCACGCGGAGCTGTAAGTGGGAGAACAGCATTTTGCGGGTGTACCAAGATTTAAGCGTGGAGGTGGCCGAGAGGAGGGCAGGCTTTAATCAAGTCAAGTCGATCCTGTTCAAGAAGCAGGTTAAGTTCGGACTGTTGTATTATGCGCAAATTTGGGTTACGCATGAGGATCAACATCATTACTTTGAGTCGCCTGAGAACGCTATGGAGTTCGCCAGGAGGAAAGGACTGGTGCCAACTTGAGAACATTCTGCTCTAAGTTTGAGAAACTGTTTTTCCTGTTCGTTTTAAATGCTGTTTGCACTGATTTATTCGTTCGTTCGTTTTCGTTCTTGGCCTTTTCTCTTCGATAACTGTGCTCTGTTTAAGAAGGGGAAAGTAGGGGTTTTTTTTAAATTACTCGATTTCGGTGGGTTTTCTGTGTTGTGAGGGGGATGGTGGTGGGGATTTTTGACTTCGTATTATTTTGAGTAGTATTACTTTGATCTGTATTATGGCTTTGGCTTTTTTTTTCTTTACACTGACCTTGGTTGGCGTCTGTTTCTTAAAGTGGGCAGTTGTCGGGGCTGGGTTGATGAGGGCTATGGTTTCGAGAGGCGGGGGGGAGGGCAGGTAGGCACCAATAGGTGGGAGACATGCTGGCGACGGAGCTCTGGGCCACCAGGCTAGCTGGGTGAGCTGTGGGAGCACAGTGGGGGATGTGTATACAATCATATTAGGAATTGGGTTAGGTTACAGAGTGTTGTTGCTAGGGGGGGAGGGGGGGGGTTGTTCGGCTGACGAGGGAGGGATTTAATTTTAGAAGCGTAAAGAGGTCGGGTTGGGCGCTGCCAGGAGGCTGGGCCAGAGAGGTGCGGGGCAGGGACTGGGGGCAGGCCCAGGAAGAGGATGGCCAACCGGCAAGGGGGGGAGGGGCGGTGCCCCCCACTTGGCTGGTCATGTGGAAGGTTAGAGGGCTAAATGGGCCGGTGAAGAGGGCAAAGGTCTTCGCACACCTTAGGGCTCTAAAGGCGTACGTGACAATGTTGCAGGAGACACCACCTGAAGGTAGCAGACTAGATTAGGTTGAGGAAGAGCTGGGTTAGTCAGGTATTCCACTCAGGGATAGATACTAAGTCCAGGGGGGGTCGCGATTCTGGTGAACAAGCGGGTGCAGTTTGAGGTGGGGTGTATTTTTACGGACGGGGGAGATCGCTACGTTGTTGATAGCGGTAGGCTGGCATGGAGGAAGGTGGTCCTGGTCAACATATATGCGCCAAACTGGGATGTTGCGGATTTCATAAAGAGGGTGCTGGGGAAGATACCCGACCTGGACTCCCACAAGCTGGTTATGGGAGGGGACTTCAATACGGTTATTGATCCGGGCCTGGACCGGTTGTGCTCAAAAACGGGCAGAGTGTCGGCAATGGGAAAAGAGCTGAGGGAGTTCATGGAGCAGATGGGGGGGGGGGGGGGGGGGGGGGGGGGGGGGGGTCGACCCGTGGAGGTTTGGAAGGCCAACAGGGAAGGAGTTCTCCTTTTTCTCGCACGTCCATAGGGTCTACTCCCGGATCGATTTTTTTGTACTGAGTAGGGATCTACTGACCATTTCCGATTATGCCCCGCCATGGGTCGAGCTACATGTGAGTGAAGAGAGCTTCCAGCGCCCGCAGTGGAGGCTCGATGTGGGACTGCTGGCAGATGAAGGGGTGTGCGAGAGGGTGAGGAAGTGTATACAAAACTACCTGCAGGTCAACGATACGGGGGAAGTCTCAGCAGCGGTGGTGTGGGAGGCGCTCAAGGCAGTGGTGAGAGGGGAGCTTGGTAGAGGATGCAGCGGGTGTGAACATGGCTTTCAAGGACTTTTATAGCAGGCTCTATAGCTCGGAGCCCCCCGCGGGGCCGGAGGGGATGAGACGCTTCTTCGACTGCCTGACATTCCGAAAAGTGGGTAGAAAGCTAGTAGAAGGACTCGGTGCCCCGATCGGAGCTGAGGAGATATTCGAGGGCTTAAAGACCATGCAGTAAAGCCCCGGAGCCTAATGGGTACCTGGTACAATTTTATAAAACGTTCTCCAGGATATTGGGGCTGCTGCTGGTCAAGGTTTTTAATGAGGCAAGGGACAGAGGGGTGCTGCCCGACGATGTTGCAGGCTGCCATCTCCTTGATTTTAAAACGGGACAAGAACCCGGAGTCGTGTGAGTCTTATAGGCCGATCTCCCTTCTTAATGTGGATGCTAAACTGCTGGCAAAGCTTTTGGCCACTAGGATTGAGGATTGTGTGCCGAGTGTTATTAGGGAGAATCAAACAGGGTTCGTTAAAGGTAGGCAACTGGTGGTGAATATAAGAAGATTGCTCAATGTGATCATGATGCCCCCAGAGAGAAAGGAGGTGGAGGTAGTGGTGGCAATGGACGCGGAGAAGGCGTTTGACTGGGTAGAATGGGAGCACTTATGGGAGGTGCTGGGATAGTTTGGATTTGGAGTGGGTTTCATCGACTGGGTCAGGCTGCTATATCAGGCCCCGGAGGAGAGTGTGAGGACAAATAGGACAACTTCCGACTATTTTAGACTGCACCGCGGGACAAGACAGGGGTGCCCCTTCTCCCCACTGCTGTTTGCGCTAGCTATAGAGCCACTGGTAATTGCTCTGAGGGCTTCAGAGGGTTGGAAGGGGCTGGTTCATGGGGGGTTGGAGCATAGAGTTTCATTGTATGCAGATGACCTGCTTTTGTACGTTTCGGACCCGATGGCAGGGATGGACGGAATCATGGCGACCCTGGGGGAATTCGGCCGGTTTTCGGGGTACAAATTGAATATGACAAAAGTGAAATGTTTGTAGTGCAGGAGAGGGGCCAAGGGGACTGGCTGAGGGAGCTGCCGTTCCGGTTAGTTGAGGACAGTTTCAGGTCCCTGGTAAAACAAGTGGCACGGGATTGGGGTCGACAGCACAAGCTGAACCTGTCCTAGCTGGTAGATCAAATGCGAGGGGAGTTCCGGAGGTGGGATGCGCTCCCGCTGTCGTTAGCTGGGAGAATACAGACAGTTAAAATGACGGTCCTCCCGAGGTTCTTATTCGTGTTCCAGTGTCTCCCCATTTTCATTCCACGTTCCTTTTTTAAGAGGGTAAGCAAAATCATTTTGGGCTTCGTATGGACGGGCAGGTCCCCGTAAGGAGGGTGATGCTTGAGCGGAACCGGGGGGAAGGGGGCGTACACTGCTGAATTTCAGCAACTATTATTGGGCGGCTAACATAGCCATGATAAGGAAGTGGGTGGTGGGGGTGGGGGTGGGGTTGACCTGGGAGCGGGTGGAGGCAGCCTCATGTAGGGGTACCAGTCTGGGGGCGGTTGGTGACAGTGCCTATGCCGTTCCCGCCAGCGCGTTTCTCCACCAGTCCTGTAGTGTTGGCGGATCTGGGGACAGTGGAGGAGGCACGATGGAGCAACGGGAGCATCGGTCTGGTCCCCGATATGTGACAACCATCGGTTTGCTCCGGGAAAGTTGGACGGGGGTTCCTGGTATGGCGGAGGGCGGGGATTGAGCGGATGGGAGATTTGTTTTTGGAAGGGAGCTTCCCTAGCTTGAAGGTGCTGGAGGCCAAGTTTGGGTTGACAAGGGGGAATGAATTCCGGTATATTCAGGTGCGGACCTTTTGCGTAAGCAGACGACATCTTTTCCACACTTGCCACTAAGGGGGATCCAAGATAGGATAGTGTCTAGAGGCTGGGTGGGGGAGGAACATGTCTCGGATATTTACAAGGAGCTCATGGGGGCGGAGGAGACGCAGACCGAGGAGCTGAGGCATAAATGGGAGGAGGAGTTGGGAGGGGAGATTGAGGAAGGCCTGTGGGCGGACGCGCTGAGCAGGGTTAATGGGTCTGCAAAATGTGCCAGGCTTGGCCTGATTCAATTTAAGGTCGTCCACCAGGCCCACATGACAGTGTCCCGGATGAGCAGATTCTTCAGCGTTGAGGACAGGTGTGTAAAGTGTCTGAGAGGGCAGGCAGACCATGTCCACATGTTTTGGGCTTGTCCAAAACTTCAGAGATACTGGCAGGGGTTCGAGGAGTATTGAACATGAGGGTGGCAATGATTCCAGAGGTGGCGATTTTTGGGGTTTCAGTGGCCCCGGAAGTCCTGGGGAAGAAAGAGGCTGACGTCTTGGCCTTTGCTTCCCTGGTAGCCCAGAGACGGATACTTCTAGCTTGGAGGGACTCAAAGCCCCCAAAGTCGGAAGCCTGGCTGTCAGACATGGCGAGTTTCCTGGGCCTAGAGAAAATCAAGTTCGCTTTGAGAGGGTCGTTGTTAGGGTTGCCCGGAGGTGGCAACCATTCATTGACTTATTTGCGGAGAATTAATCGTCAGCAGGGAGGGGGGGTGGGGTCAGGGGAATGTAGTATAGGGGGTCATTTAGGCAGTTCTGGGTGGGGCGGGCTATGGCAATTGCACCATGTACTTTGTTTACTGTACAGCCCTTTTGTTTTCTCGTTCTGTAATTCTACTGTTTACAATGCCGAAAAATACCTCATTAAAATTGTTTATTAAAAAAAAAGAAAAAATTGAATTAGTTAATGAAGTACATGATTAATAGTTCAATCTTTCACAAAGTTGGCTGTTGAAAAATTACTTACCACAATCTGTAGGCATAGGTGCTGAAACTACTGGATGGATAACAGGCCTCTCAGAATCGGAGGATACGGTACTATAACTTCCACTCACAGAGTCCTCATCATTAGAGGGTTCAACAAAAGGGTCTTCTTTTGTCATTTCAATGTTAGCCCCTGTAGAAGGTAACACAAGTTTATACTTTCAGTGATATTATGCTCAATTATTTTAAAAAGCGATCCCATGATGACTTGTCACAGTCACTCACATTTCATGCTTTTTATTTCTGTAATTTCCCTTACATTGCAATCTTGAAAAATAATTCAGTAACAAGACCCTGTTGATCTCACTTGCCTCCTTTAAGACACTCCTTAAAACTTCTTTAACCAAAGCTTTGGTCATCTGACCAAATCGCTCCATATATGGCTTGGTGTCTGTCATATAATGCTCCAACTAGCATCAATCATTAATACCCAGAGTGTGGGAAACATGCTTCAGCTTTTTGTCCAGTGAAGTAAGTAGTAACCTGCAGAGTCTCATCAGAGATATAGAAAGATGGAATTCCACAAAGGCCCAGTGAGTTTATCCAGAAACTAACAAAACTGCCCCTCTTTATACTAATTTAGAGTTCTGCTTGTTCCTATCAGTACAGGTTATAAAATGCCTATACATGAACAGAAAATGTTAAACAAGGATCCAGCACAACTAATTGAATAAAGGTTGAATTGGACAAATAAGTATAAAAAAAATATTCTTCCAAAACATTTACCTGCTGCTAATTTTTCCCTTTCTTACTTCGCATTTTCTCAACCTTTATATTCCTTCTTGTATCATACACCATTTCCCATCCATGAAGATGAAAAAAATCAAACATTCCCAAGAATTGCAGCATCCTTAGAGTGGTCATATGGGTGGATTTGGTTTTGAAGGTGGGGGTGGGTTGCGCTCATTAAATCCAGCAGGCTTCCTGTCCGCATTTATACAAGTGGTGGGGATGGCGTCAGGCAGCCTGCCCACCAATGGGCCAACTGAGGCCCTTAAATGGGAAATTGCCACAAGGGCTTCATCCTGCTGCTTAACCAGCGTCAGAAGAGATGCATGCCAAGCTGGTTTCCGAGACCGAATGCTGACACGTAAAACGCACGGCCTTCCTGATATAAATGCCTGGAGAATTGCCGGGTTCGTTGCCGCGCATGTGCACAACCTTCAGCGGTCGCGCCGTACAACATGGCGCCGGCCGTGCGCAGACACGATCTGTCAGATAGTGTCCCCCTGTAAACCCCTCTCCACCCCTGGGCCACCCCCCCAGCCCTTGCCGAAGCCTCCCCGGGCAGGAGCATGGTTCCCTCCCGACTGCTGGCGGTGCTGGACACAGTCCTCATTAACAGGTGCACTGGAGCCCATCAGAGCCCCCTTAAAGTTTTACCCCATCCGAGTTGTCTTCACCCACAAAGTTTAGTGGCTGGTTTAGCACAGGGTTAAATCGCTGGCTTTGAAAGCCGACCAAGGCAGGCCAGCAGCACGGTTCAATTCCTGTACCAGCCTCCCCGAACAGGCGCCGGAATGTGGCGACTAAGGGCTTTTCACAGTAACTTCATTTGAAGCCTACTTGTGACAATAAGCGATTTTCATTTCATTTCAAGAAGTGTATGATTTAGCTGCACTAGAGAAATCTGGGTTTTGGTTGGGTCTGTAGGGCGTTGGAAAAGCAAGAACAAAATGTAAAAGAACAAGCAGAAGAGGACATTGCAACCCAGTTGCATATTGGTCCTAGAGAAGTTATTAGTAAACAACAGGAAGGTATGTGTAATGTAAAAATATTGAGCCCTGAAGTATTGAACCGGAATGATTGTCATGATCATGACAATGGAACACATTTTCTTGGGTTTTCGAGATGAGAAAAAAACTAAGATCAATCTAATTTGCCATCTATCATCCTGGTAGTCATATGATACAACAACAACAGAGCGGTTGACTAATGGTCGAATATCAGGACTGGATTTTCCGCCTCTCTGCTGGCATATTAGAAGGGGGAGCTGATAAAATTCAGGGCATAGCCTGCCCACCACCTCCCAGCCTGACCCCCAACTTGCCTCCCATTGTACACAGGTCATTCTTCCAGCGGAGCGGGCAGAGAAGGGAGTGATTTTTGGAGGGGAGAGCTGGAAGGTAAGCTGAGTTTTTGATTTTTAACTTACTTTTTCGGAGCTTTTTTTTTTTCTCAGAGCAGCAAGAAACCGGAAGTCGGCCGTGGGGAGACCTGGGAAGGTTTTTATTACCCAATAAATTTGAACAGTGAGGAAACCCGAGACACTACATGTGTAGTGTGTCCCATCCTCCCTCCTCTAACCTAAATAAAAAGACTCAGTGCTGTGAGCAGGTAACCTATTTACTTTTTTTATCTTTCTTTCTTTTTTACTGGGAGACTAAGTAGAGGTGATGGCAGCTAGGGCAGTGGAATGTTCCTCTTGCAGAATGTTCGACGTAAGGCAGACCACCGGTGTCATTGCTGACTTCACCTGCGGGAAGTGCAGCCATCTCCAGCTCCTCACAGACCGTGTTAGGGAACTGGAGCTGGAGCTGGATGAACGGAGGATCATTCGGGAAGCTGAGAGGGTGATGGATAGAAGCTACAGGGACATAGTTACACCCGAGAACAAAAGTAGCTGGGTCACAGGTAGAGGTGGGAAGAGGAGGAAGCAG
Source organism: Scyliorhinus canicula (assembly GCF_902713615.1). Lineage (NCBI taxonomy): Eukaryota > Metazoa > Chordata > Chondrichthyes > Carcharhiniformes > Scyliorhinidae > Scyliorhinus > Scyliorhinus canicula. The sequence continues at coordinate 278,338,287 of NC_052146.1, read as the reverse complement.
TCAGTGCAGGGATTCCCTGTGGTCATTCCTCTCAACAATAAGTATACCGCTTTGGATACTGTTGGGGGGGATTACCTAGCAGGGGTAGGCTGCAGTGACCGGGTCTCTGGCACGAGGTCCGGCTCTGGGGCTCAGAAGGGAAGGGGGGAGATTAGGAGAGCACTAGTTATAGGGGACTCAATAGTCAGAGGTACAGACTGACGGTTCTGTGGGCACGGACGAGACTCTCGGATGGTTTGTTGCCTCCCGGGTGCCAGGGTCCATGACGTCTTGCATCGTGTCTTCAGGATCCTTAAGGGGGAGGGTGAGCACCCAGAAGTCGTGGTGCACATTGGTACCAACTACGTAGGTAGGAAAAGGGTTGTGGATGTAATAAACGAGTTTAGGGAGTTAGGCTGGAAGTTAACAGCCAGGACAGAGTTGTCATCTCTGGTTTGTTGCCGGTGCCACGTGATAGTGAGGCTAGGAATAGGGAGAGAGTGCAGTTGAACACATAGCTGCAGGAATGGTGTAGGAGGGAGGGCTTCAGGTAGTCCAGCAACTAAGGTAGCCGATGTTCAGGACGTCAAAGCGTGTAATGAGGCAGTGGGGAAGGTAACACTGACAAATGAGAGTACTTGCAGGCACGGAGATGGGTTGAAGTGTGTATACTTCAACGCAAGAAGCATCAGGAATAAGGTGGGTGAACTTAAGGCATGGATCGGTACTTGGGACTACGATGTGGTGGCATTCACAGAAACTTGGATAGAAGAGGGGCAGAAATGGTTGTTGGAGGTTCCTGGTTATAGATGATTCAATAATATTAGGGAGGGTGGTAAAAGAGGTGGGGGGTGGAATTGTTAATTAAAGGTAGTATAACAGCTACAGAAAGGCAGTTCGAGGAGGATCTGCCCACTGAGGTAGTATGGGTTGAAGTCAGAAATAGGAAAGGAGCAGTCACCTTGTTGGGAGTTTTCTATAGGCCCCCCAATAGCAGCAGAGATGTGGAGGAACAGATTTGGAAACAGATTTTGGAAAGGTGCAGAAATTACAGGGTAGTAGCCATGGGTGACTTCAACTTCCCAAATATTGAATGGAAACTCTTTAGATCAAATAGTTTGGATGGGGTGGTGTTTGTGCAGTGTGTCCAGGAAGCTGTTCGAACACAGTATGTAGATTGTCCGACCAGAGGGGAAGCCATATTGGATTTGATACTTGGTTATGAACCAGGACAAGTGATAGATTTGTTAGTGGGGGAGCATTTTGGAAATAGTGGCCACAATTCTGTGACTTTCACTTTGGTAATGGAGAGGGATAGGTGCGTGCAACAGGGCAAGGTTAACAATTGGGGGAAGGGTAAATACAATGCTGTCAGACAAGAACTGAAGTGCATAAATTGGGAACATAGGCTGTCTGGGAAGGACACAATTGAAATGTGGAACTTGTTCAAGGAACAAATACTACGTGTCCTTGATATATATGTCCCTGTCAGGCAGGGAAGAGATGGTCGAGTGAGGGAACCATGGTTGACAAGAGAGGTTGAATGTCTTGTAAGAGGAAGAAGGAGACTTATGTAAGGCTGAGGAAACAAGGTTCAGACAGGGCGCTGGAGGGATACAAGATTGCCAGGAGGGAACTGAAGAAAGGGATTAGGAGAGCTAAGAGAGGGCATGAAAAATCTTTGGCGGGTAGGATCAAGAAAAACCCCAAGGCCTTTTACATATGTGAAAAATATGAGAATGACTAGAGTGAGGGTAGGTGCGATCAAGGACAGTAGCGGGTGATTGTGTATTGAGTCTGAAGAGATAGGAGAGGTCTTGAACAAGTACTTTTCTTCAGTATTTACGAATGAGAGGGGCCATATTGTTGGAGAGGACAGTGTGAAACAGACTGGTAAGCTCAAGGAGATACTTGTTAGGAAGGAAGATGTTTTGGGAACTTTGAAAAACTTGAGGATAGACAAGCCCCCGGGCCTGACAGGATATGTCCAAGGATTCTATGGGAAGCAAGAGATGAAATTGCAGAGCCGTTGGCAATGATCTTTTCGTCCTCATTGTCAACAGGGGTGGTACCAGGGGATTGGAGAGTGGCAAATGTCGTGCCCCTGTTCAAAAAAGGGAATAGTGATAACCCTGGGAATTAAAGGCCGGTTAGTCTTACTTCGGTGGTAGGCAAAGTAATATAAAGGGTACTGAGGGATAGGATTTCTGAGCATCTGGAAAGACACTGCTTGATTAGGGATAGTCAGCACGGATTTGTGGGGGGTAGGTCTTGCCTCACAGGTCTTATTGAATTCTTTGAGGAGGTGACTAAGCACATGGATGAAGGTAAAGCAGTGGATGTAGTCGACATGGATTTTAGTAAGGCATTTGATCAGGTTCCTATGGTAGGCTTATGCAGAAAGTAAGGAGGCATGGGATAGTGAGAAATTTGGCCAGTTGGATAACGCACTGGCTAACCGATAGAAGTCAGAGAGTGGTGGTGGATGGCAAATATTCAGCCTGGAGCCCAGTTACCAGTGGCGTATTGCAGGGATCAATTCTGGGTCCTCTGCTGTTTGTAATTTTCATTAATAACTTAGATGAGGGAGTTGAAGGATGGGTCAGTACATTTGCAGACCATACGAAAATTGGTGGAGTTGTGGATAGTGAGGAGGGCAGTTGTCGGCTGCAAAGAGACATAGATAGGATGCAGAGCTGGGCTGAGAAGTGGCAGATGGAGTTTAACCCTGAAAAGTGTGAGATTGTCCATTTTGGAAGGACAAATATGAATACGGAATACAGGGTTAATGGTAGGGTTCTTGGCAATGTGGAGGAGCAGAGAAATCCTGGGGTCTATGTTCATAGATCTTTGAAAGTTGCCACTCAAGTGGATAGAGCTGTGAAGAAGGCCTATGGTGTGCTAGCATTCATTAGCAGAGAGATTGAATTTAAGAGCCGTGAGGTGATGATGCAGCTGTACAAAACCTTGGTAAGGCCACATTTGGAGTACAGTGTGCAGTTCTGGTCGCCTCATTTTAGGAAGGATTGTGGAAGCTTTGGGAAAGGTGCAAAGGAGATGTTGCCTGCAATGGAGAGTAGGTCTTACGAGGAAAGGTTGAGGGTGCTAGGCCTTTCCTCGTTAGAACGGAGAAGGATGAGGGGAGACTTGATAGAGGTTTATAAGATGATCAGGGGAATAGAAAGAGTAGACAGTCAGAGACTTTTTCCCCAGGTAGAACAAACCATTACAAGGGGACATAAATTTAAGGTGAATGGTGGAAGATATAGGGGGGATGTCAGAGGTAGGTTCTTTACCCAGAGAGTAGTGGGGGCATGGAATGCACTGCCTGTGGAACTAGTTGAGTCGGAAAAATTAGGGACCTTGGCACTGCCATATTGGCACCAGGGTAGTGCCTCTGCCACATAGCAGTGCCTGGTTCTCTGGACCACCCCCAGCGAGGATGTTTTGGGCATCTCCCGCAATGCTCCCGGTACAACTGAATTGCCGCCGGGCTCAACACGGTGGAAAAATCGTGCCCAAGTCTTCTGATGAAACCTGCTGGGTTCCACTAGTGGCTGAGACAGTTGTCAACAGATGCTGCACCATTCAAAATACTACAGATGCTGGAAATCCGAAATAAAGACAAAAGATGTTGGAAATACTCATCATGGGCGGAATTCTCTGACCCCCCGCAGGGTCGGGGAATCGCCGGGGCTGGCGTAAATCCCACCCCTGCCGTGGCCGGAATTCTCCGCCACCCGGGAATCGGCGGGAGCGGGAATCACACCCTGCCGATCGGCGTGTCCCCCGTGGCGATTCTCCGTCCCGCGATGGGCCGAAGTCCCGCCGCTGACAGGCCAATCCCGCCGACGTGGTTTAAACCACCTCTGTGCCGGCGGGATTTGCGGCGTGAGCGGGCCTCCGGGGTCCTGGGGGTGGCGCGGGGCGATCGGACCCCAGGGGGTGCCCCCACAGTGGCCTGGCCCACGATCGGGGCCCACCGATCGGCGGGCGGGCCAGTGCCGTGGGGGCACTCTTTTTCTTCCGCCGCCGCAACGGCCTCCACCATGGCTGCTGACGCCCCAGCGCATGCGCGGACTCACGCCGACCGGCGAAGGCCTTTCGGCCAGTCCCGACGCCGGCCGGCGCCAAAGGCCATTGGCGCTGGTTTTGGCGCCAGTCGGCGTTGCGGGAGCCACTCCGGCGCGGGCCTAGCCCCTAAAGGTGCGGATTCTCCGCACCTTTGGGGAGGCCCAACGCCGGAGTGGTTGGCGCCACTCCGCTACACGGGGACCCCCCGCCCCGCCGGGTAGGGGAGAATTACGCCCATGTCATTCAGCGACTGTGGAGAGAAACAGAGTTAATGGCCGGAATTCTCTGTCCACTCATGCCATTGGAAATCTCCAGTCCTGTTGCAGTGATTAGAGTTTTGACTGAGCGCCAAATATTGCTTTCTCGCTGGTAGCGGTGGCAGGGCGAACTCAGATCGGAGAATCCCGGCCAATGTTTCAGGTTGTTTACTTTTCATCATACTTCAACATCATGGCTGGTTCCACAAATTTGCTGATGGAGTTCGATACCGCTTCCATGATGGAAAGGATGAGCTTGATGCTCTGCACAAAACCTTGTGCCGTGTTGGTGCTGGATTCCTCCTTGCTCCTTGACATTGGTTGCAGATTTTCCAGCAGGCTTCCCAATGCAGCAAGCATTTTGTTTTGCATCACCATTAGCTTTTTTCTGTAGCCTGCACCATCAAACTGTTGAGCCCTCTGCAGGAGAACTCATTCCAACACTGCTCTCCAACAAATTGGCACTATCCTCAACCACTCCATGTTTGCAGCCTATTGGTGCTGGTATCTCACCATTTGCAGATTCTGCCTCTATGCCACAATCTGAATTACAAGCAGTATAAGTATCTGAGCTGATGATTGCGAGTGTGAAATTTAGTGACAGTGCATCTTTATCATCACTGCCTTCTTACTGTTCTTCCATTACCTGGAGATGCTGTACTTCTTGGTTATCTGAAAAGTGAATGGAACAAGGGTACGGTTGTGGTGTGGAGAGATGAGCGTAAAAAGGTACATGCTGACACCATCTGAAAATCAGAAAATACTGTGAGTTGAGAGGTGGAACGTTATGTGGAGAAATAAGTATACGGATATTGTCACCTTCTACAGTTTCAGCCCCTCCGAATGTTTTAGCAACAGGCATCCCAATAATGCCCAGCACCGACTTCTCCATTGTGGTTAGGATATGCAGGTATGCCTTAGCTCCTGCTGCCTCAAGTTGTGTGCTGCATTGTCTTGCAAGGGAGAGGGAAGTCTGACTTGTTAACATGGCTGTCTTGGTTGACTAGCTGACTGTGTATACTGTGGGAAATAGGTGTGAGGCTTGCAGCAGGCCTTATTGTGTGAGGGTGGTGTAGCATATGAGTGTCATGTATTTAATACTGAATGTTAAGATGGTTGGTTGATGAAAGATGGGCTTTGTGGTGAATTGGGCAGTGTCTAGTATTAGGGGTGCATTTGGTTGAATATAGCAATTGAAAATACATTCACTGAGTTTGACTATTCCTGTGAGATCATTGAGTTTCTTTCAGCTCCCCGTCTAGTTTCTTGGGCTTGATTCTTGGCAATAATCTCTCCAGCAATATATTTTCACTGTCTTCTGAACATGAGTCTGGTGGGTTTTCAGAACCCCTGTAGATTCAGGACATCTCTCCTATTTTTCACTTTCTCCACCAAGGCGCAAAATTCCACATCCTGTGACTGCTGAAGGCAATCTGGCACGACTGTTTGAAAACCAGCTGTCTCTACCAGCAAAATAGCTTAATAGTCTCACACTGGAAATCCTGGAGTCTCTCTCATTTTGTATCATTATTCAATATATTACAGGTCAGACTCACTTCCTCCGCAATGCCAGCACCCATTCCACAATTCCCCTCCCTTTTAAGAGGTGCAGACAGGTTTTAAGCAGTACAAGCTAACTTTGACTGATGCTGGCCAATCACAATGTTGGCCCCTTGCTCAGGTGTCTAGCCAATCAACAGTACAGTTAGCACTGTCCACATGCAGAAATCATTTGAAACAGTGGGCAACACAACAAGTTATGTGTTACAATCAAATGGTACGGGTTGGTCATGTTTCACAGTCACAGAGAATATTGTTAACACCTATTGAATTTAGAACCCCCCCCCCCCCCCCCCCCCCCCACCAACCCCTGGCATGTCTGCTTGGCATTTCCTGTCTACCAAATCCTATTTTCTGCTGTCATTCCTTTCATCTCAATTCTCCACTATAATTTGTCAAGATTATAATTTCCTATGTCCATATTTAAAATGGAAACCACCGAGGTAAAATCATCACCCTATGGGCAAGATTCTCTAGCCTCCCAGCCAAGTGTTTCACGGCAGCAGTAGACAGCGCGCCATTCACTGGCAACTCCCGCCGCTGTCAATGGGAATTCCCAATGAAGCCACTGCATGCCACCGCTAAAACCCGCGGCAGGGATGCGCTGCTTAAAAAGGAAATTACTGCGGATGCTGGAATCTGAAACCAAATGCGCTGCTGACAGTACCGGAGAATCCCTCCGGCGTGACCGGACGGAGAATTCCAGCCTATAACTCCATACTCTGTCCACTGGGTGATGCTATTTTTTTTATCTCTATATATTGCTCAAAATGATTCCTCAAGTACTATACCTGCCATTTTCTTCGAGGAACTAAACATTTAAATTCCCCAAATAAGGAATTAAATAAAATGAAACTGGTACTACAATAACATGATGAAATGTTATTAATTGAATCATCTTTTAATGACTTTCCCAATAGTCTGGGTTTGGACTGATATTTATGTCCAGAACTGAAATTTTGAATAAATACTGCACTTCATTTCTTAGAATATAATTTGTAATTTTAGTTAGGATCCTTTCAGTTATGTAGCAGGGGTAGAAACTTAATTGGAAGGATTCAAACATAGAATACAAATCTGCATTATATATGCACAGTCAACAGAGGAGACTAACAGAAAGAAACACAAAGAAAGGAGTTTATATCAATAGGTATATTTCTTCAAACATTTGCACCGTGTAAATGGTATATTAAACAAATAAATAAAATAATTTTGACCTAATAATTTGGTCTAACTATCTTTGTTCACTTGACTTAGGCAAAACACTTTCACTCATCGAACGCCATGTTTATCTCAACAGGTGTTAGTATTTCAAACATTTATTTTAAGTTTTATTGGAACATTAAGTAGATTTAAGATTTCCATTCAGAATACATTTTTTGTCAAAATTAGAACAGGTACTTAGCAGTTTCCTTTAAATTGGAGATAGCAATCTCAACCTCAAAATAAAGACATAATACTTACCAGTTTGTATCATTTTGAAATAATTTTTTAACTCGCAAAGCTGGAACAGTGCTGTCACTTGTTGTTAACACTGGATTATTGATAAAGGAAAGCAGTCAGGTAAATCAATGTTCTTTGACCCAAAGTGAAAACTGGGATAGACTACTGGCTGAACTAGTACAACAAACTATCACTGTGTTACCACAGAGGATTCATGGGTTGATAGTCTTTAAATAGCCTGGCAGCTATTTCAGGTGCTGAATATCCTTCCAAGTACTCAATGCATTTCCAGATCATATGCACTCTTCAACACTGCTCAGATTACTTTGATGTCAGTTAACTGTCACTGGCCAGTAATATAACATTGTTCAACCCAAGCTTGATGAGGGCACAATTTTTGCCACTTTACAGTTAAAGCTTCAAACACATCTAGTACCCACTGTGAGGTTTAAATAAGGCAAATAAAAGTCTAAGATCTTGCCTGGCAGGGGTCGAAATTGTAAGCAAATCCGTCAGTCGATATAGATTTGAATCACAGATAGTCAGGTTAAGGAGTAACTGAATGTAGACGTCACATGTGAAATATTAATACTGCAAGTATCTGCAACAAAGCTCAATTGCCATTCAAATTTTGAACACATTCCTTGCTGAGTAATCAGAAACTCAGGTACTTTCTGCCAGTTAAAAACAAGTTTGCTCAAATGAACAGCTCTGGTTTAGCATTTGATCATTAACAAAGAGCCGGGGAAAAATAGCCTTGGGTGCGAGGGCAAGCGGAGAGCCAGGGGGAGCAGCAGCACGCGTCAGCGTCAGGAAGGATAGCTGAGGCAGAAAAACCATATAGGCCCACAGCCACGGAAGGGGGAGAAATATGTAGTTGTAAATAAGTATAGTGATCTATGTTTGTGTGTATGTTCTCCCATTGTACTTTAATCTATATTTGTCGTGTAACGTTAGTCTTTCCTTGGTTGCCTTCCCAAACACTATGTGTGGCTATGAAACCTGTAAACTAATCGTACAAACTGAAATATGGAACATAAAAGTTGTTAAAATCAATAAAAACAATTTTTTTAACTTTTTATTTCATTAGCTGCATTAAACTACAATTGACAGCACTGTCTCACATAACAAAAGGAATATTGTTATGTAATAAAATTTAAAATGATGATATTCTGTGTAGTAACAGAGCTCGGGTTTAGGGTAATTAAGGGCAGGATTCGCCAATTGCCGACGCCAAAATTGATTTTCAGCAATTGGGCAGAGAATCCCTTTTGACGACAAAATTGGGGGAATCCCTGTTTTCGGATGCTCCGCCCCCTCCAAAACGGCATCATCGGTGAGTACGCCACACGCCTTTGGGACAGTCTCGGGACGTCACCTGAAGGCCCTTCCCCGATACTCCGCCCCCAATGGGCCGACTTCCTGATAGCGTGGATCACTTGTGGTCTGAGGTTTCGTCAACGCCACCACAATCGGGGTGGAGCAGTTCCGCTGGCTGAGGGGGGTTCAGTGGGAGTTGGGGGGACTGGCAGGGTGTGGTTTGGGGGTGACAGAGGGGCACTATCTCACTATCTGGTAGGCTAGATCCGCGGGTGGTCGGTGCCATGTTGTAGCGTCGGTGTGGGGGCGACGCCGACTGTTTTTCCGTAAGACTAGACACATGCTCCGGGCATAGCCTCAAAATCGGAGAATCCAGCCCTAAATGTTTGCAAATCAGCGTTCAAAATACATGGGACAGCAGGCAACTTTGTCCTCAAAATTTCATAACAAGACTGAACAATTGCAGGCACACGTATTTAGTTGAGATCAGGAAAATAATGCACAGTTTGATTGGAAATGCAGCGAGCATGGGAATGACAGAATGTGAAGAGCTGCTCCTCCAATCATAGATTCATGTTCGCTGCTCCAATTCCTCCAATCACAGGTTTCCCCTCCCCACCCCACCCTCCTGCTCCTCAGAATCATGATTGAAGGAGCACTTTCTCATTACTACTTTTTTTTAATACAATTTCCCAATTATTTTCTTTAAATATCTATTTTTCCTTCTAAAATCATCCTGCTGGAACAACAATAACCATACAAAGAAGAAAAAAATTAATAAAATCTTCTAATGACTTTCTTCTTTTATATTGGTCTAATTATTTTAAGCAAAGTTTAACTTAAAATTATCTGGAATAGAGTGCGAGTAGAAAATTGTGGGTGAAATGTAGTTTCATTTGTTTCCCTTTTTTTTTACATGTTTCTGATATAGAAGTGCCTGTCTGCCTACAAGCTTTTCCTGTCATTCTCTATGTGTTTACTTCTGTCACAAAAAAGGTTTTGATGTGTGAAAATAGCTGGTAGTCTATTCTTTAATGGAGGTGCAGAACAAGTTTTCAAATTCCTGCTGCTTCTCCAACAATTAGGTTTCTAACTTAAAACATGAAACCTGTTTTACATTTAAGGAGCCCCAGAAAACTAAAATGCAGCCTCCAACATTCAAATGATAGCTCAAGAACATCTCAAAAAAGAGCTCTTAGAAATAAAATTGACCTGTTGCAAACATATTCAGCCAGAAGTGCCAAGGGGACAATCCAGTTCAAATCATGTGCTGGATTCTCCGTTCTGGAGACAAAGTGCTCCGACCAGTGGAACATCGCTATTGGTCTTTGCTGGCGTTAGGAGGGACGGCCAGTGCGATTCCCTCGGAATTCCAATATCAGGCCGCCATTTTGAGTGGGCGTCTCAATACAGAGATCAGGCAACAGGCCCTTTCCTCCCCCCCAATCTATGATGACAGGAAGGGGCATTCTTCCCCCCCACAACGGGAATAGCGGGTCACCTCTTCCCAGCATGCACGCATGAGAATGACCGAACATCCCAAGTCACCCCGCAGCCCCGCAGTCAGACCCGCAGCCTCCCATCAGACCCCCTAAGCCTCCCCAATCACACGCTCAGTCTTCCCATTAGTACACCCCCAGCCCCCACCCCCCCCCCCCCCCCATCAGATCCCAAGTGCCAGAGGCGTCCTCGAAAGCCAAGTACACTTCCAAGGGCTTCAAACAGGACAGCCTTTGAAATGCAAACCTTTGAAATGTTTTCCTACTGTGGAAAATAGGAAGTGAACGCACTTAGCTGCTTTTGATGTGGTGAAGAACTGTCAATCATAGCAAGTGTTTATAAACATTGTAGTTAGCATTAAAGCAGAGTTCTTGAGATGCATTCAAACATGAAGGGAACGATAGATCAACAATCCACCAAGCACCAGTCTCTGGAGAAATAAAACTGTCAATTACTGACTAATGCAATGTACTGCTGTGTAAAATTAATGGGAGATTTGCATTTCAAAGGCTGTCAAGGAATTTGAAGCCCTTTGAAGCTTACTTGGCATTCGAGGAAGCCTCTGATACATGTAACAGTTGCTGCTTTAAACACTTTGTCGGAGGCAGATGTTAGGGAAGGGCAAGTGCAAATGAAGTAATTTTTCACTCCACTTCCGCTACTTTTCAGCTTTTCAGCAGGGGTCTTGGTTGGGGATCTCTGTTGGGGATTTCCTTTGGGGAGTCTCTGATGGGGGGACTGATGGGGGGACTGATGGGAGGGTCTGATGGGAGTCCCTGTTGGGGGTCTCTGTTGGGGGGGTCTGATGGGGGCCTGTGGGGGTCAGACTGGGAGGCAGGATTTGTGTTGCAGGGTGAAGGGGGCCTTCTGATGCACTTCATGGGGCACCTTAGTTATGCATTGGCCCCCCTTGACCCACTGTGGGGTCCGCCACGTCAGGACCATACTGGAGAAATCTTACACCAAATGCCACCAGGAGGATTTCCCGCTTTGGGAGTCAGTGCATAATTTGGGGGGGGAGACTTAGGTTTCCATCCTCCTGCCAGCTCGGGACGTGTAGATCATTGCTGTCGGCAGCAGGGCACCGGAGCATCGGAACAGGATAGATGCCCAGTACTGATCCCATTTTCAGCCGACGCTCCATTCGCCATTGGATTGGGAAACCCGCTACCAGTGTCCAGCAATGTAGAATCCACCCCCATGTCTCATTTAGCAGCATTTAAATGTACTGGACACAGCAAAGATTATAGAACCTGACAGAATCCAAGCCATAAAACTTCCCTATCACAAACTTTCATTGGTTTTCTTCTACCACTGTTTCTGTCAAGCATTGTGTGTGCACAGCCGTAGAATAAAGTAGAATAAAGGGGATGGCATTAAAGAAGCCATCCCTTATGGACAAGCCCTCCGTATACACAGGATCTGCTCAGACGAGGAGGAGCGTAACAGACATCTACAGACACTGAAAGATGTCCTCGTACAAACGGGATATGGCGCTCGACTCATCGATCGACAGTTCCAATGCGCCACAGCAAAAAACCGCACCGACCTCCTCAGAAGACAAGCACGGCACACAACCGACAGAGTACCCTTCGTCATCCAGTACTTTCCCGGAGCGGAGAAACTACGACATCTTCTTCGCAGCCTTCAACACGTCATTGATGAAGATGAACATCTTGCCAAGGTCATCCCCACACCCCCACTACTTGCCTTCAAACAACTGCGCCACCTCAAACAAACCATTGTTTGCAGCAAACTAACAAACCTTCAGAACAGCAACCACGACACCGCACAACCCTGCCATGGCAATCTCTGCAAGATGTGCCAGATCATCGACCTGGATACCACCATTACACATGAGAACACCACTCACCAGATACGCGGTACATACTCGTGTGACTTGACCAACGTTGTCTACCTCATACGCTGCAGGAAAGGATGTCCCAAAGCGTGGTACATTGGCGAGACCATGCAGACGCTGTGACGACGAATGAACGGACATCGCGGGACATTCACCAGGCAGGAATGTTCCCTTCCAGTCGGGGAACACTTCAGCAGTCAAGGGCATTCAGCCTCTGATCTCCGGGTAAGCGCTCTCCAAGCTGGCCTTCAGGACACGCGACAACGCAGAATCACCGAGCAGAAACTTATAGCCAAGTTCCGCACACGAGTGCGGCCTCAACCGGGACCTGGGATTCATGTCACATTACATTCATCCCCCACCATCTGGCCTGGGCTTGCAAAATCCTACCAACTATCCTGGCTTGAGACAATTCACACCTCTTAAACCTGGGGTTACCCTTATCTCTGGATCTGTAAAGACTTAATTACCTGCTCGCATTCTAAGCATTGTCTGGCATCTTTGAATTTGTCTATATATAAGTTTCTGGAACATACCTCTTCATTCACCTGAGGAAGGAGCAGTGCTCCGAAAGCTAGTGTTTGAAACAAACCTGTTGGACCTGTTGGTGTTGTCAGACTTCTTACTGTAGAATAAAGTAATTTCCCCTAACCTCTCCCTTTATGCTTATAATAAAGATCATAAATGTATCCCCTTTTGATACTGGCTCACCAACCGCTTGAAATAGTTTTTCCTTTTTACTTTATTAAAACTACTCCATCAGAACAACTGAAAACATTCATCAGATCGCCTCTTAGCCTTATCTGGTCCAATGAATGCCAGCCTGGTACCTTGGCACTGCCATCCGAGCACCCTAGTAGTGCCACCCTAGTCCTGCCAGTGTGCCTGGAGCCAATGCCAGGCTGGCAGGGGCACTGGAGGATGCTAGATTGGCAGGGGCACTGGCAGGATGCTAGGCTGGCAGTGCCAAGGTGCCCAGGTGCCAGGTTGCCTGTGGCAGATATCGGGCTAAGGGAGGCTCGTGTACTCCATCACAGGTACGTTGGGACTTGGGGGCAGGGGGTTAGAGAGTCCGGAGGCCATAATGGGGCGTCCCAGGGGTCAAGAGATCAGGGCAGTATATAAAATAACATCCCAATGTCTTCCTGTATTGGCGAGCTGAACTAATCAGTGCAGGAAATGAGGTTAAGTGCAGCCTTGACTGGATATTTCGCACCGAAGCCAAAAAAAGAGTTCCATTTGACACCCTGCCAAACACGCCCAAAATGAGACTGTTTTTATCCATTAAATCGCACCCCAAGTCTAAGTTTGACAATCAGGACACAGTATTACATTGTTAGGTTGATTGCCTTGACTTCTATGGTAAATTCTCTTCAGCCACATTCATTCATAATGTGAACAATCTGACCCGGGTTACCAGTCACATGCTGGGCTGCTTTTGAGATTCCACTTGTACAGCAGGTGTGATGTCCTTGCATGGAGTGGAGATCCTGTTGAATGTAGACAACTATTTTCAAGAGAAGTTGTACTTTTGAGGCAGTACTGTTGGATCACTCACCAGATTTTTGTTGATAATACTAGTGTCAGCCAAAGGTTGCACCATTTGTCCTTTATGTCAAAATCTGCAATGCTCAAAACATTTGCAGAGCTCCAAAATGGTGAGTCGCATATTTGGTAAGTTCCGAAGTCCTTCGTGGGTTGGCAGTTCTGAGTTGCCTTAAATGCGGTCAATCTCTTTTTGCCTTACAGCACACATCAAGAGGTGGGATACTAAGCAGAACTTGAAGAATTTTGTGGGCGTTGATTTCAGTGCAATACTGATTGGGGTGGCAGAATAACCTTTACGTGTTCGATCCGGTTTTTAAACTCATGTTATCACTTTTCATATGCATCTGCTCATAACCAAAGTCACTAATCCCTGATGTCTTTGTTTCAGTTCCCTCTGTACCATCTCCACTGGCCTGAGTTCCTTCCCAACCGCAAAACAGAAATTTGTATGCGTTCTAATCAATGAATTGATTAGATTGAGCATTATTTTGCTTTTATGCTTTTTGCCACTATTTAACCAAATAAAAATTACCCTGATGATACTGCACAAAAGAGATTCATTATAAACGGTGTTGTGAGGTGGTCACCAATTTTCTCAATTGTTTCAAGGGCTACAGGCCAAAGAAGTTCCTTATTATTTCAATTATCAGCTTTAATGTTAATTACAGACCAATAAAATTTTATTCTCTATTCTCCAACAGTCGCTAATCCTACGATTCCTACTGAAGTCTGCACTTCAGTTATCCTCTACCCAATGCTATTGCCGACATCTTCTGATTGAGAGGCACAGCTGTTATTTATAGTGTTTGAGGTTTACTCTGTCATTCACCTAAGCTCCCTAGTTCTACTGCAATTGTCATAATGCAATTGGTTTAACAAATGCTATTAACACATTTCTAACAGTATGGTACTATGAATGCAAAATTGGAACCAAACTGTTATGGTCATCAAAATTCTTGAAAGGCAGATACATTATTTGAGCTTATTAAAATTCTTGCTTGCCTCTTATAAATAAAACCTGTACTGAGAGCCTGCCTTGTCATTAATAGCTGCTTTAGAATTTCAGAATCACAATGCTTAATAATAAAAACTCAGCATCAATGCTGAATATGACGTTTTCCCAATTAATTTTCCCTCAAAATGACCTGAGGTATGTTTCTGATTTCAGCTGATTTGCTCAGTCATGTGTAACATAATTAAACAGCAATTCTTAAACTAGACTATTCAGTTCTTCTAATCGTAGCCAACCCCCTAGATTGTCCATCTCTAAAAGCCAGTTCTTGTTGTCACATTAAAATATGTTGATATAATTTAATACAGAAGTGTACATAATAGAGGAAAAATAAAATATTGTCCTTTGTAAAGACATATTTTTCTAGTCCCTAACACTTTAAAGACTTTTTTAAAGAAGCCAATAACAGAAATGCACTGTATCCGGAATCATATTAATTTGTTCTGTAAATTACTTGGAAACGTCAATACAGCAGATGATAATCATATATCTAGTCAATGTAGAGCAACAATGTTTCCTGCATCACACCAGTCACTGTATTTCAAAAGTATTTAATTGGCTGTAAATCACTTTTTGATGTCCCTACGATTGTGAAAAGCATTATATAAATGTAAGTTTTCTTTCTTCACTCGCAACAAAGCAATTATGCTGATAAGTTCTATAATAGAATTACATTTAAAGCAGTCATGCTGAAGCTATAACAATATTCTGTTCAGGCAACATCTTGGACATTGGGGCTGGTTTTGTTCACAAAGCAGAGAAATAACTTAAGACTTGGAAATGGTTGAGGTTGCTCTATGAGGCCCCGATGGCGAGTGTAGTTACCAATGGAAGGAGATCAGAGTACTTCAGGCTCTACAGTGGGACCAGGCAGGGGTGCCCCCTGTCCCCCTTGCTTTTTGCACTGGCGATAGAGCCTTTGGCTTTGGCGTTGAGGGAGTCGGGGAGGTGGAGGGGCCTGGTGCAGGGTGGGGAAGAACATAGGGTATCGCTGTATGCGGACGACCAGCTGTTGTATGTGGCGGACCCAGAGTGGGGAATGCCGGGGGTGATGGAGCTGTTGGCTGAGTTTGGGAGCTTCTCGGGCTATAAGTTAAATCTAGGCAAGAGTGAGGTATTTGTAGTACACCCGGGTGATCAGGAGGAGGGAATTGGGAGGCTCCCGTTTAAGAGGGCAGTGAAGAGTTTCAGATACCTGGGGGTGCAGGTGGCCAGGAGTTGGGGGACTCTCCATAAGCTTAATTTTACCAGGCTTGTGGAGCAGATGGAGGAGGAATTCAAAAGGTGGGACATGGTGCCGCTATCGCTGGCGGGTAGAGTGCAATCCGTCAAAATGACGGTTCTCCCGAGGTTCTTGTTCCTCTTTCAGTGTTTGCCCATCTTTATCCCTAGGGCCTTTTTTAGGAAGGTGACTAGCAGCATCATAAGCTTTGTTTGGGCGCATGGGACCCTGAGGGTGAAGAGGGTCTTCTTGGAGCGGGGTAGAGATGGTGGGGGGCTGGCGTTACCCAATCTCTCGGGGTATTATTGGTCGGCCAATGTGTCGATGGTGCACAAGTGGGTGATGGAGGGGGATGGAGCAGCATGGAAACGGATAGAGAGGGCGTCCCGTGGAGATACAAGCCTGGGGGCCCTGGTAAAGGCGCCGTGGCCGCTCCCTCCAAGAGGTATACCACGAGTCCGGTGGTGGCGGCTACCCTCAAGATTTGGGGGCAGTGGAGGCGACATAGGGGGGAAGTGGGGGCTCGATGGAGGCTTCGTTAAGGGGGAACCATCGGTTCGTCCCGGGGAACATTGATGGGGGGTTCCAGGGTTGGCACAGAGCGGGCATCAGACAGCTGAGGGACCTGTTCATTGATGGGAGGTTTGCGAGCCTGGGGGAGTTGGAAGAGAAATTTGGGCTCCCCCCGGGGAACATGTTCAGGTATCTGCAGGTAAAGGCATTTGCTAGGCAGCAGGTGGAGGGATTCCCTTCGCTTCCCGCGAGGGGGGTGAGTGACAGGGTGCTTTCGGGGGTCTGGGTCGGGGAGGGGAAGATATCTGATATCTACAAGGTAATGCAGGAGGTGGAGGAGGCGTCAGTAGAGGAGCTGAAAGCTAAGTGGGAGGGGGAACTGGGGGAACAGATCGAAGATGGGACATGGGCTGATGCCCTGGAGAGGGTTAACTCTTCCTCCTCATGTGCGCGGCTTAGCCTCATCCAATTCAAGGTGCTGCACCGGGCACACATGTCCGGGTCTAGGATGAGTAAGTTCTTTGGGGGCGAAGACAGGTGTGTCAGGTGTTCGGGGAGTCCAGCGAACCATGCCCATATGTTCTGGGCATGCCCGGCACTGGAGGAGTTCTGGAAGGGGGTGGCGAGGACGGTGTCGAGGGTGGTAGGATCCAGGGTCAAGCCAGGCTGGGGACTCGCGATTTTTGGGGTTGGGGTGGAGCCGGGACTGCAGGAGGCGAAAGAGGCCGGTGTGCTGGCCTTTGTGTCCCTAGTAGCACGGCGGAGGATCTTGCTACAGTGGAAGGATGCGAGGCCCCAAGCGTGGAGACCTGGATCAATGACATGGCGGGTTTTATTAAGCTAGAGAAGGTCAAATTCGCCCTGAGAGGATCGGTACAAGGGTTCTTTAGGCGGTGGCAACCTTTCCTCGACTTACTGGCTCAACGATAGGGTACTGGGTCAGCAGCAGCAGCAACCCGGGGGGGAGGGGGGGGAAAAGGGGGGACGACGTTGACTATGTTTGCTTATTTAATTTTAATTTATTTTTAAGTTCTCTTGTTGTTTACTGGGTTGGGGGGGGGGGGGTGATACATGCATTGATACGGTCTTGGGGGTGTTACAGTTATTATGTTGTTTTATTGTTGCTTTTCATTGTTTGTTGTTATATTTTCTGTAAAAAATTCCAATAAAAATTCTTTTTTAAAAAAAGACTTGGAAATGGTGCAGGAAAGAGCTCCCGGAGGCAGAATCTGAGAAAAGTAGGGACACCAGAGGACATCGAGGAAGTGGATGCAGGCTCTTATGTGGCCAAGATGTTGGAGCAGCTAATGGGCAGGAGGGTCTTTATTAAAACTACTCCATCAGAACAACTGAAAACATTCATCAGATCGCCTCTTAGCCTTATCTGGTCCAATATATACACTACCCAGTAGATCCTTATCAGGTTCCTATTCTGGTCGGTGCCTTAATGGCTGAATTTTCATACATTGGCTAATTGAGAAACCCCGCTCCTAGCAGGGGAACTCATACTCCACAAGGGGCATGGGAAGATAAGCACTCCCACCCCGTAAGTCCCGGCGGGTTATTACATTCCTCCAACCCAAAGTCCGGAATCTCCTTCAACGGGCAATGAGATGGAGGAGGAGGAGCAGGCTGAGGACGTCGGAATCATTTCGGCTCCAGCAAGTCATCATGGAGCTGATGTGCCGGATCAGTCGGTGAATACCTTGCTGGTGAACGTCGTCTGGGGCAGGAACATCGCGGCGGACGATCGCCAGGAGGCGGTTGAACTATGGAATCGGCATTCGAGACCTCAGGGATCTATGATTCCTGCTTGGGTCACTATCTGTGCGGTGTCTGCATGTTCTCCCCGTGTCTGCGTGGGTTTCCTCCGGATCCTCCGGTTTCCTCCCACAAGTCCCGAAAGACACACTTGTTAGGTGAATTGGACAGTCTGAATTCTCCCCCAGTGTACCCGAACAGGCACCGGAGTGTGGCGACAAGGGATATTCACAGTGATGGAACCATCAATTCACCAGACACGTGTTTCCGATGTGAATCTAGGCTTTAATCGACATACTTCAGAGCCAGCCTGTTACCCGTTGATGAGCTAGAAGTGACCCAGGCTGACTCTGGACACGGATACTTATACAGCTGCACTAGGGGGAAGAGTCGTGGGCGGAACCAAGGGTGGAGCCCAGTACAAGTTCCTAAGTGCTCCCAGCACTACTCCCCCTAGTGGTAGGATGGCGCTACTGCGCTTACAATAACAGTGTGAATTAGTATATATACATTCATATATTACATTCACCACACACAGTAACTTCATTGCAATGTTAATGTAAGCTTACTTATGACCACAATGAAGATTATTAATATAAACTAGTAATTTTGGCATCAAGGTTGCTTTCTTCTGCCACAATACTGAACTGTTTCATTCCATAAAGCAGCCACGCAAACTTGCTGTTGGTTTGAAATCTTTGTTGGACTCAAGTGTTCAATCTGGGCGACTTAAGGTGTACACACACATTGCATTTCTGGTGACAATGTAACAGTTCTGATGACTATGAAGATCATTCCAATAAATATTTCTCAAGATCAGGCCAGTGGCTGGTTCCTCTTTCTGATGGTTTTGGACATTTTCTTCAGAGCAGATTCCTTCTTAGAATAGAATCATAAAATCCCTCTAGTACAGAAGAAGCCATCCGGTCCATCTGGTCTGCACCGAGCCTCTGAAAGAGCACTCTACCTAGGCCCACTCCCCCACCCTGTTCCTGTAACCCCTTAACCTCACCTAACCTTTGAACAGTAAGGGACAATTTAGCATGGCCAATCCACCGCTCATCTTTGGACTGTGGGAGGAAACCGGAGCACCCAGAGAAAATCCACGTAGTCTCGGGGAGAAAGTGAAAACTCCACACAGTCACCCAAGGCTGGAATTGAAGCCGGGTCCCTGGTGCTGTGACGCAGCAGTGTTAACCACTGTGCCATCGTGCCACCCTCTTCTTCCATTCACATATCAGTTTTGCATTAACATCGAATTTTCACACTACATCCAGCAGTTATTTGACAAGTTAGCTGATGTTAGGACTCTTAGCTTGAAAGAAGCTTTGTGCTTTATTTGTTTTGCTTGAGTACCCTTTCTGTTTGTCACTACCATGCCATGAACAGTATCTTCCCTGTGTCAAAAATGGGATATCCCAAAAATGGGATATGACATTATCATACGGGATCATACCTTACAAGGTCCCAGACACCACCATCACCATCACAAGGTATGTCACAAACCACTGATTCAGCTGGGGAGCACAGTAATATACAGTCGGGAGGGAGTTGCTCTCAACATCGACTTTGGACCCCATGAACTCTCACAGCATCTGGCCAAATATGGGCAAGGAAACCTCTGCTGATTATCATGTACCGTACACCCCCTCGCCCACCTCACGCACCTCCTCAGCTGATGAATCAGTACTCCTCCATTTTGAATACAACCTGGAGGAAGCACTGAGGGTAGCACAGGTGCAGAATGTACTCTGGGTGGGGGACTTCAATGTTCACCAAGAATGGCTGAGTAGCACCACTACTAACCGAGCTGGGTGATTCCTACAGGACATAGCTGTTCGACTGGGTCTGCGGCTAGTGATGAGGGAACCAACAAGTGGGGAAAACCATAACTGGACATCATTCTCACCAACCTGCCTGCTGCAGATGCACCTGTCCATGACAATATCAGTAGCAGTGACTGCTGCACAGTCTTGCGGAGACAGGTTCCGTCTTCACATTGACAATACCCTCCATCGTGTTACGTGGCACTACCACTGCGCTAAATGGGATAGATTTGAAACAGACCTGCCAACTCAAGACTGGACAACTATGCTCCTCTGTGGGCCATCAGCAGCAGCTCAACCACAATCTCGGCCGCAGAAAAATACTTTTCACTGTACTTCAGTACATGTGACAATAAATCAAATCAAATCAAATCAACATCTGCAAACTCATGGTCCAGCATTTCCTCAAATCTACCATAGAAACATAGAAGATAGGAGCATGTGGAGGTCATAGCTGATCATCCAACTCAATAACCTGATCCTGCTTTCTCCCCAGAACCTTTGATCCCATTCGCCCCGAGTGCTATATCCAGCCGCCTCTTGAATATATTCAATGTTTTAGGCATCAACTACTTCCTGTGGTAATGAATTCCACAGATTCACCACTCTTTGGGTGAAAAAATGTCTCCTTATCTCTGTCCTAAACGATCTATCCTGAGTCCTCAGACTGACCCCTGTTTCTGGACACCCAGCTCGGTTAGTAGTGGTGCTATTGAACCATTCTTGGTGAACATTGAAGTCCCCCACCCAGAGTACATCCTGCACCCATGCCACCCTCAGTGCTTCCACCAGGTTGTATTCAAAATGGAGGAGTACTGATTCATCAGCTGAGGAGGTGCACAAGTTTGTACGGTACATGATAATCAGCAGAGGTTTCCCTGCCGATATTTGGCCTGATGCTGTGAGAGTTCATGGGGTCCAAAGTCGATGTTGACGACTTACCAGGGGTAAGCCATGGGTTACAGGTCTCTGGCACAGATTCTGTCCCTGTTGCTCAGAAGGGAAGGGGGGAGAGCAGTAGAGCATTAGTCATTGGAGACTCCATAGTTAGGGAATAGATAGGAGATTCTGTGGGAACAAGAGAGACTCGGGGTTGGTGTGTTGCCTCCCAGGTGCCAGGGTCCGCAATGTCTCGGATCGTGTTTTCAGGATCCTTAAAGGGGAGCAGCCCCAAGTCGTGGTCCACATAGGTACCAACGACATAGGTAGGAAAAGGGATAGGGATGTAAGGCAGGAATTCAGGGAGCTAGGGTGGAAACTTAGATCTAGGACAAACAGTTATTACCTCTGGGTTGTTACCTGTGCCACGTGCTAGCGAGACGAGGAATAGGGAGAGAGAGCAGTTGAACACGTGGCTACAGGGATGGTGCAGGAGGGAGGGTTTCAGATTCCTGGATAATTGGGGCTCATTCTGGGATAGGTGGGACCTCTACAAACGGGATGGTCTACACCTGGATCAGAGGGGTACTAATATCCTGGGAGGGAAATTTGCTAATGCTCTTCGGGTGGGTTTAAACTAGTTCAGCAGGGGATTGGGAACCGGAATTGTAGCTCCAATATACAGGAGGTTGAGAGTAGTGAGGTCATGAGTAAGGTTTCAAAGTTGCAGGAGTGTACCGGCAGGCAGGAAGGTGGTTTAAAGTGTGCCTACATCAATGCCAGGAGCATCCGGAATAAGATGGGTGAACTTGCGGCGTGGGTTGGTACCTGGGACTTCGATGTTGTAGCCATTTCGGAGACATGGATAGAGCAGGGACAGGAATGGTTGTTGCAGGTGCCGGGGTTTAGATATTTCAGTAAGCTCAGGGAAGGTGGTAAAAGAGGGGGAGGGGTGGCATTGTTAGTCAAGGACAGTATTACGGTGGCAGAAAGGACATTTGATGAGGACTCGTCTACTGAGGTAGTATGGGCTGAGGTTAGAAACAGGAAAGGAGGGGTCACCCTGTTAGGGATTTTCTATAGGCCTCCGAAAAGTTCCAGAGATGTAGAGGAAAGGATTGCAAAGATGATTCTGGATAGGAGCGAAAGTAACAGGGTAGATGATATGGGGGACTTTAACTTTCCAAATATTGACTGGAAACGCTATAGTTCAAGTACTTTAGATGGGTCCGTTTTTGTCCAATGTGTGCAGGAGGGTTTCCTGACACAGTATGTAGATAGGCCAACGAGAGGCGAGGCCACATTGGATTTGATACTGGGTAATGAACCAGGACAGGTGTTAGATTTGGAGGTAGGTGAGCACTTTGGTGATAGTGACCACAATTCGATTACGTTTACTTTAGTGATGGAAATGGATAGGTATATACCGCAGGGCAAGAGTTATATCTGGGGGAAAGGCAATTATGATGCGATGAGGCAAAACTTAGGATGCATCGGATGGGGAGGGAAACTGCAGGGGATGGGCACAATGGAAATGTGGAGCTTGTTCAAGGAACAGCTACTGCGTGTCCTTGATAAGTATGTACCTGTCAGGCAGGGAGGAAGTGGTCGAGCGAGGGAACCGTGGCTTACTAAAGTAGTTGAAACACTTGTCAAGAGGAAGAAGGAGGCTTATGTAAAGATGAGACGTGAAGTTCAGTTAGGGCGCTCGAGAGTTACAAATTAGCCAGGAAGGACATAAAGAGAGAGCTAAGAAGAGCCAGGAGGGGACATGAGAAGTCCTGGCACGTAGGATCAAGGATAACCCTAAAGCTTGTTATAGATATGTCAGGAATAAAAGAATAACTAGGGCCAGTCAAGGACAGTAGTGGGAAGTTGTGCGTGGAGTCCGAGGAGATAGGAGAGGTGCTAAATGAATATTTTTCGTCAGTATTCACACAGGAAAAAGACAAAGTTGTCGAGGAGAATACTGAGATACAGTCTACTAGACGAGAAGGGCTTGAGGTTCATGAGGAAGAGGTGTTAGCAATTCTGTAAAGAGTGAAAATAGATAAGTCCCCTGGGCCGATGGGATTTATCCTATGAATCTCTGGGAAGCTAGGGAGGAGATTGCTGAGCCTTTGGCTTTGATCTTTAAGTCATCTTTGTCTACAGGAATAGTGCCAGAAGGCTGGAGGATATCAAATGTTGTCCGCTTGTTCAAGAAGGGGAGTAGAGACCAGTGAGCCTTACTTCTGTTGTGGGCAAAGTCTTGGAAAGGTTTATAAGAGATAGGATGTATAATCATCTGGAAAGGGATAATTTGATTAGAGATAGTCAACACGGTTTTGTGAAGGGTAGGTCGTGCTTCACAAACCTTATTGAGTTCTTTGAGAAGGTGACCAAACAGGTGGATGAGGGTAAAGCAGTTAATGCGGTGCATATGGATTTCACTAAAGCGTTTGATAAGGTTCCCCACGGTAGGCTATTGCAGAAAATACAGAGGCATGGGATTCAGGGTGATTTAGCAGTTTGGATCAGAAATTGGCTAGCTGGAAGAAGACAAAGGGTGTTGGTTGATGGGAAATGTTCAAGTTGGAGTCCAGTTACTAGTGGTGTACCACAAGGATCTGTTTTGGGGCCACTGCTGTTTGTCATTTTTATAAATGACCTGGAGGAGGGCGTGGAAGGATGGGTGAGTAAATTTTCAGATGACACTAAAGTCGGTGGAGTTGTGGACAGTGCGGAAGGATGTTACAAGTTACAGAGGGACATAGATAAGCTGCAGAGCTGGGCTGAGAGGTGGCAAATGGAGTTTAATGCAGGAAAGTGTGAGGTGATTCATTTTGGAAGGAATAACAAGAAGACAGAGTACTGGGCTAATGGTAAGATTCTCGGTAGTGTGGATGAGCAGAGAGATCTCGGTGTCCATGTACATAGTTCCCTGAAAGTTGCCACCCAGGTTGAGATGGTTGTTAAGAAGGCGTACGGTGTGTTAGCTTTTATTGGTAGAGGAATTGAGTTTCGGAGCCATGAGGTCATGTTGCAGCTGTACAAAACTCTGGTGCAGCCGCATTTGGAGTATTACGTGCAATTCTGGTCGCCGCATTATAGCAAGGATAAAGAACAAAGAACAAAGAAAATTACAGCACAGGAACAGGCCCTTCGGCCCTCCCAGCCTGCTCCGATCCAGATCCTTCATCTAAACCTGTCTCCTATTTTCCAAGGTCTACTTCCCTCTGTTCCCGCCCATTCATATACCTGTCTAGATGTGGAAGCATTGGAAAGGATGCAGAGGAGATTTACCAGGATGTTGCCTGGTATGGTGGGAAGATCTTATGAGGAAAGGCTGAGGGACTTGAGGCTGTTTTCCTTAGAGAGAAGAAGGTTAAGAGGTGACTTAATAGAGGCATACAAGATGATCAGAGGATTAGATAGGGTGGACAGTGAGAGCCTTTTTCCTCAGATGGTGATGTCTAGCACGAGGGGACATAGCTTTAAATTGAGGGGAGATAGATATAGGACAGATGTCAGAGGTAGGTTCTTTACTCAGAGAGTAGTAAGGGCATGGAATGCCCTGCCTGCAACAGTGGTGGAATCGCCAACACTAAGGGCATTCAAATGGTCATTGGATAGACATATGGATGATAAGGGAATAGTGTAGATGGGCTTTAGAGTGGTTTCACAGGTCGGCGCAACATCGAGGGCCGAAGGGCCTGCACTGCGCTGTAATGTTCTATGTTCTAACTCCCTCCCGACTGTGTATCACTGTGCTCCTCACCATCGGGAACATCCTCCCTGCATCCACCCTATCTAGTGCTGATAGAATTTTATAAGTCTCTATGAGATCCCCCCCCTCATTCGTCTGAGCTCCAGTGAAAACAATTCTAACCTAGTCAATCTCTCTTCATATGTCAGTTCCGCCATCCTTGGAATCAGTCTGAGAAACCTTCGCTGCACACCCTTGAGAGCAAGAACATCCTTCCTCAGAAAAGGAGGCCAAAATTGCACACAATAATCTAGGTGTGGCCTCACCATCACCTTGTATAATTGCAGCAACACATTCCTGCTCCTGTACTCGAAACCTCTCGCAATGAAGGTCAACATACCATTAGCCTTCTTTACTGCCTGCTGCACCTGCATGCGTACCTTCAGCGACTGGGTCACTGCCTGTGCGGAGTCTGCACGTTCTCCTCGTGTCTGCGTGGATTTCCTCCGGGTGCTCCGGTTTCCTCCCAGAGTCCAAAGACATGCAAGTTAGGTGGATTGGCCATGCTAAATTGCCCTTGGTGTCCAAAAAGGTTAGGAGGGGTTATTGGATTACAGGGATAGGGTGGAAGTGAGGGCTTAAGTGGGTCGGTGCAGATTCGATGGACCGAATGGCCTCCTTCTGCACTGTATGTTCTATGACTGGTGCACAAGGACACCCAGGTCCCGCTGCACACTCCCACCAAGCCAAGGGATCAACTCTGGTTCAATGAAGAGCGCAAGAAGGCAAATAAGGAACAGCGCAAGATATATCTAAAAATTAAGGTGTCAACCTAGTGAAGCTACAACACACTACTTGTATGCCAAACAGCATAAACAGCAAACATGGATCAGAGTTCATCGTTTCCACATCCAATTGATCAGGTCTACAGCCGCAGTACTGCCACATTCAATCATGATTGGTTGTGGGCAGTGAAACAACTCACTGGAGAAGGCGATTCTGCCAGCATCCCCATCCTCAATGATGGAGAAGCCCAGCACATCAGCGCAAAAGATAAAACTGAAGCATTTTCAACGATCTTCAGCCAGAGGTGCCAAGTGGATGATCCATAGCCCCCTCCAGAGGTCATAGATTCACAGATGCCAATCTTCAGCCAATTCGATTCACTCCACATATCAAAAAATGGCTGAAGTTACTGGATACTGCAAAGGCTATGGGTCCTGTCAAAATTCCGATGACTTGTGCTTCAGAACTTGCCGCACCCCTCGCCAAGCTGTTTCGGTACAGCTAAACACTGGCATCCACCCAGCAGTGTGGAAAATTGCCAAGGTATGTTTTATACACAAAAAGCAGGACAAATCCGGGACAGCACAATGGCTTTGTGGTTAGCTCTGCTGCCTCTCAGCTCCAGGATCCCGGGTTCAATTCCGGCCTCGGGCGACTGTGTAGAGTTTCCCCTCTCTCCCCGTGTCTGCATCGGTGTCCTCCGGGTGTTCCGGTTTCCTCCCACAGTCCAAAGATGTGCAGGTTAGGTGAATTGGACATGCAAAATTGCCCCTTAGTGTCCAAAAGGTTAGGTGGGGTTGCTGGGTTACAGGGATAGGGTGAAAGCCTGAGCTTTGGTAGGGTACTCTTTCCAAGGGCTGGTGTGGACTCAATGGGCCGAATCGCCTCCGTCTGCACTGTAAATTCTATGGTTCTATGAAAGCCAACCTGGGCAATTACAGCCCCATCCATGCTTGGATTGATACTTGGTGTGACACTTCTGCCACATAAGTGCCAAGCAATGACCATCTCCAACAAGAGATATTCTAACCATCCTCCTTGCCATTCAATGGCATTACCATTGCTGAAACCCCCACTATCGATATCCTGGGAATTACCATTGACCAGAAACTTAACTGGGCGCCATATAAAATACTGTGGCTACAAGAGCAGATCAGGGGTTAGGAATCCTTTCACCTTCTGACTGTTCACAAATTACAAGGCATAATCCATGGGCCTGATGAATGCTCTCACCTTACCTGGATGAATTCAGCTCCAACAACACTCAATAAACTTTTTTTTAAAATAATTTTTATTGAAATTTTTACAAAATATAAACATCTCAACTCTATTAACAAAACCGCGGTAACACCCCAACAACAATACCCACCCAACTTCAAAAGCAGCTCCAAACAAAAGAAAAAACAAAAGAACACCCAAACAACAAAAGGGAAAGAGATAACACCCACCACATCCCACAAACCCATGTACACAGTACTCCCTCCCACCGAACCAAACACCCCCCCCCCCCCCCCCCCGTGTTGCTGCTGCTGCCGACCTATTTCTCTACCGTTCCGCCAGGAAGTCCAGGAAAGGCTGCCACCGCCTAAAGAACCCTTGTACTGATCCCCTCAGGTCAAATTTCACCTTCTCCAATTTAATGAACTCCGCCATATCAATGATCCAGGCCTCCACGCTTGGGGGCCTCGCATCCTTCCATTGGAGCAAGATCCACCGCCGGGCTACTAGGGACGCAAAGGCCAGAACACCGGCCTCTTTCGCCTCCTGCACTCCGGGCTCCACTGCAACCCCAAAAATTGCGAGTCCCCAGCCTGGCTTGACCCTGGATCCCACCACCCTCGACACCGTCCTTGCTACACCGTTCCAAAACTCCCCCAATGCTGGACACGCCCAAAACATATGGCCGTGGTCCGCTGGGCTCCCCGAGCACCTCGCACACCTGTCTTCGCCCCCGAAAAACCTACTCATCCTCGTCCCAGTCATGTGGGTCCTATGCAGCACCTTGAACTGTATGAGGCTAAGCCTCGCACAGGAAGAGGAGGATTTCACTCTCTCCAGGGCGTCCGCCCACGTCCCCTCCTCAATCTCCTCACCCAGCTCCTCTTCCCATTTACCCTTCAGTTCCTCCACCGAGGCCTCGTCTACCTCCTGCATCACCCGGTATATGTCCGAAATCCTCCCTCCTCCAACCCACACCCCCGAGAGCACCCTATACCGCACCCCTCGTGGGGGCAGCAAGGGGAACCCCTCCACCTGCTGCCTGGCATACGCCCTCAACTGCATGTACCTAAACATGTTCCCCGGGGGCAGCCCAAACTTCCCCTCTAACTCCCCCAAGCTCGCGAACCTCCCCTCCACAAACAGGTCCCTCAACCTCCTAACCCCTGCCCTGTGCCAGCCCAGAAATCCGCCATCAATGCTCCCTGGGACAAACCGATGGTTCCCCCGTATCGGGGCTTCCATCGAGCCACTCACTTCTCCCCTATGCCGTTTCCATTGCCCCCAAATTTTGAGGGTGGCCGCCACCACCGGGATCGTGGTATACCTCGTTGGAGGGAGCGGCAACGGCGCCGTTACCAGCGCCTCCAGGCTCGTGCCCACACATGACGCCGCCTCCATCCTCTTCCATGCTGCCCCTTCCTCGTCCATTACCCACTTACGCACCATCACTGCGTTGGCAGCCCAATAGTACCCACAGTGGTTGGTCAATGCCAGCACCCCCCTATCCCTGCCCCGTTCCAGGAACACTCTTCTCACCCTCGGAGTCCCATGCGCCCACACAAATCCCGTGATACTCCTGTTGACCCTCCTAAAAAAGGCCTTCGGGATAAGGATGGGGAGGCACTGGAACAGGAACAAAAACCTCGGGAGCACCGTCATCTTAACGGACTGCACCCTCCCCGCCAGTGACAGCGGTAACATATCCCACCTCTTAAACTCCTCCTCCATCTGCTCCACCAACCTTGTGAGGTTGAGCTTGTGCAGGGCCCCCCAACTCCCAGCCACCTGGACCCCTAGGTACCTGAAGCTCTTCCCTGCCTGCTTCAGTGGGAGCCTACCAATCCCCTCCTCTTGATCCCCCGGATGCACAACAAACAACTCACTCTTGCCCAGGTTCAACTTATACCCAGAGAAACCCCCGAATTCACTAAGAATCCTCATCACCTCCGGCATCCCGCCCCACCGAGTCCGCCACATACAGAAACAGGTCGTCCGCATAAAGCGACACTCGATGCTCCTCCCCACCCTGCACCAGGCCCCTCCAGTTCCCTGACTCCCTCAACGCCATGGCCAGGGACTCAATCGCCAACGCGAAGAGCAAGGGGGACAGGGGACACCCCTGTCTCGTCCCCCGGTACAGCTGAAAGTACTCCGACCTCCTCCTATTTGTGGCTACACTCGCCATCGGGGCCTCGTAGAGCAGCCTCACCCACTGGATAAACCCCTCCCCAAACCCAAACCTCTCCAACACCTCCCACAAATACTCCCACTCAACCCTTTCAAAGGCCTTCTCCGCATCCAATGCCACCACTATCTCCGCCTCCACTTCCACGGCCGGCATCATAATGACATTGAGGAGCCTTCGCACGTTCATATTCAACTGCCTTCCCTTCACAAACCCCGTCTGGTCCTCATGAATGACCCCGGGCACGCAATCCTCTATTCTAGTGGCCAGGATCTTTGCCAGCAGCTTAGCGTCGGCGTTTAGCAGTGAAATCAGCCTATATGACCCGCACAGCAGAGGGTCCTTGTCCCGCTTCAGGATCAAGGAAATCAGCGCCCGTGACATAGTTGGGGGCAAAGCCCCCCTCCCTTGCCTCGTTAAAGGTCCGGACCAACAGGGGGCCCAACAGGTCCACATACCTTTTATAAAATTCCGCCGCCCGGCCCCGGCGCCTTCCCGACTGCATGCTCCCTATCCCTTTGACCACCTCCTCCAGCTCGATCGGCGCCCCCAGTCCCTCCACCTGCTCCTCCTCCACCCTCGGGAATCGCAGTTTGTCCAAGAAGCGCCCCATTCCACCCCCCTCCACCGGGGGTTCCGACCGGTACAGTTCCCCATAGAAGTCCCTGAAGACCCCATTAACGTCTACCCCCCTCCGCACCACCTTCCCAGCCTTATCCGTCACTCCCCCAATCTCCCTGGCCGCGTCCCGCTTTCGGAGCTGGTGCGCCAGCATCCTGCTCGCCTTCTCCCCATACTCATACACCGCCCCCTGTGCTTTCCTCCACTGAGCTTCCGCCTTTCTGGTAGTCAATAGGTCGAATCTGGCCTGAAGGCTACACCTCTCCCCCAGCAATCCCTCCTCTGGAGCCTCCGCATATCTCCTATCCACCCTCACCATCTCCCCTATCAGTCTCTCCCTCTCCCTCTGCTCCCCCCTCTCCCTATAGGTTCGGATGGTGATCAATTCCCCCCTTGCCACCCCCAGACCGTCCCCACTCGGACCTCCCCGTTGTCATTGGCCTCAAGGTACCTCTCGATACACCCCCGAACTCTCCCGGCTACCTCCTCGTCTGCCAGCAGCCCCACCTCCAAGCGCCAGAGCGGACGCTGGTCCCTCTCCTCCCCCAACCCGAGGTCCACCCAGTGCGGGGCATGATCCGAAATGGCAATGGCGGAGTATTCCACATCCTCCACCCTCGAAACCAACCCCCTGCTCAGGACAAAAAAATCAATCCTCGAGTAGGCCTCATGTACGTGGGAGAAAAACGAGTACTCCCTGGCCCTTGGCCTCGCAAACCTCCAGGGATCCACCCCCTCCCCATCTGGTCCATAAATCCCCTCAACACCTTAGCCGCCGCCGGCCTCCTACCCGTCCGGGACTTGGATCGATCCAATGGGGGATCCAGTACCGTGTTGAAGTCCCCCCCCCCCCCCCCCCCCCCCCAATGATCAGGCCCCCCACCTCCAGGTCCGGAATGCGGCCCAACATAAGCCGCATAAACCCCGTATCGTCCCAACATTCACCAACACCACCCGCTCCCCCTGCAGCTTACCACTCACCATCACATATCTCCCGCCACTGTCAGCCACCACATTTAATGCCTCAAACGACACCTTCTTCCCCACCAGAATCGCCACCCCCCCTACTCTTCTCATCCACCCTTGAGTGAAATACTTGGCCCACCCATCCCTTCCTCAGCCGAACCTGGTCCACCACTCTCAGGTGTGTCTCCTGGAGCATGGCCACATGCGCCTTCAGCCCCTTCAGGTGCGCAAACACCCGGGCCCGTTTGACCGACCCATTCAGCCCCCTCACATTCCAGATTATCAGCCGGATCAGAGGGCTCCCTGCCCCCCCTCCCTGCCGATTAGCCATACCCCATCTCTTGCCCACCACCGGCCAGCGTCCCACGCTCTGCCAGTTTCCCACGGCGGCAACTCCCCCTGCGTCCTCCAGCTCCTTCCTGAGCGTTTCAGCAGCAACCCGGTACTCCCCCCCCCCCCCCCCCCCCAGGCTAGGACCCCTCCTAGCCGCGCCCCTCCCTCCATAGCACTCCCGTGAGCCAGCTAACTTCTGCTGACCCCGGCGACTCCCGCCCTACCTCTGACTCCTCCCTATGTGGGACTACCCCTCCTCCTTCGTGCCCGTCAACGGGTCCTCCCCTCCCCCCACTCTTGCGCGGGAAAAGAAAACAGCCAGCAACGACCCGCGCTTCTCAGCCCCGACCCCGCCCCCACTATCTCCCAGCGCGGGAAACCCGCAGAAAGCCCGCGCTTTCGCCCTGCCCGGCCCAGCCTCCTCTAGGGCAACTCCCATTGTCAGTCCCCCCCACCAGCTCCCCGAACTCCCCATTTACCCCCCTGCCCGAACCCATCCACCAGACCCCTACAGAAAAACCCATACAGAAAAGACAAATCGACAACACCCCACTCACCTTAAGGCCAACTCACATCTTACATTAAACCCAGCAAATACAAGTACAGTACTATACAGCATCCCCCATCTTAGACCCTCAGTTTGAGTCCAATTTCTCGGCCTGCACAAAGGCCCACGCCTCCTCCGGGGACTCAAAATAATGGTGCCGATCCTTATAGGTGACCCACAGACGCACCGGCTGCAACATGCCGAACTTCACACTCCGTCTGTGCAGCACCGCCTTCGTCCGCTTAAACACAGCCCTCCGCCTCGCCACCTCCGCATTCCAGTCCTGGATGATCCGCACCTCCGTGTTCTCCCACTTGCTGCTCCGCTCCTTCTTGGCCCACCGGAGCACACACTCACGATCCACGAACCGATGAAACCGCAACAACACTGCCCGCGGCGGCTCGTTCGGCTTGGGCCTCCTAGCCAGAATTCTGTGGGCCCCCTTTAACTCCTGGGGCCCCTGAAAGGACCCAGCCCCCATCAGCGAGTTTAACATAACCACCACATAGGCCGCCAGGTCCGACCCCTCCAGCCCCTCCGTGAGGCCCAGGATCCGCAAATTCTTCCTCCTCGACCGGTTGTCCAGCTCCTCGAACCACTCCTGCCATCTTTTATGGAGCGCCTCGTGCATGTCCACCTTCCCCGCGACAGCCACGGCCTCATCCTCCCTTTCGGAGGCCTGCTTCTGCTGCTCCCGGATCGCAGCCCCCTGGGCTGTCTGGGTCTCCATCAGCTCCCTGGTGGTTACCTTCAACGACTCCAGCAGCTCCAACTTAAGCTCCTGGAAGCAGCGCAGCAGAGTCGCCTGCTGCTTCTGAGCCCACTTCCTCCAGTCCTCCGGGCCTCCGCCGGCTGCCATTTTGTCTTCCTT
The DNA here is from genome assembly GCF_902713615.1 of Scyliorhinus canicula. Classification (NCBI taxonomy): domain Eukaryota; kingdom Metazoa; phylum Chordata; class Chondrichthyes; order Carcharhiniformes; family Scyliorhinidae; genus Scyliorhinus; species Scyliorhinus canicula. Next base: position 278,306,314 of record NC_052146.1, on the reverse strand, counting down.
CCCCCGCTTTTTCAGGGGTGCTTTCTCCGTTTTTCTCCTTACCCCACTCCTGGTCCGGACCATAGGACTGTAGGGGTCGACTCCTGTCCTCTTCCCACGTCGGGATTTGCCGATACAGCTCCGTTGGGGGCCCTGAAAAGAGCCCAAAAGTTCGTTTTCCGCGGGAGCTGCCGAATGTGCGGCTTAGCTCCGCATTGCCGCCACCGGAAGTCAATACTCAATAAACTTGACACCATCCAAGCTAAAGCAGCCTGCTTGATTGGCATCCCAACCATAAACATTCACACTCTCCATCAGCAACACACAGCAGCAGCATTGTGCACCATCTACAAGGTGCACTGCAAGAATTAACCAAGGTTCCTTTAGCAACACCTTCCAAACTCAAGACCACTACCATCTAGAAGACAAAAGCAGCAGATACATGGGAACACCACCAATGGATAATCCCCTCCAAGCCACTCACCATTCAGTTTTGGATATGCAACGCCATTCCATCACTGCGCTGGGTCAGAATCCTGGAAATCCCTCCCTAACAGCATTATGAATGTACCTATAATACATGGAACTGCAACGGTCCAAGAAGGCAGCTCACCACCACATCTAAATTAGGGATGGGCAATAAATTCTGGCCTAGCCAGCGATGCCCACATCTCCTCATGAATTTTAAATAAGGACAAAGTAGCCCGCTTGATCGGCACCCCATCCATCATCTTCAACATTTACTCCCTCCACCACTACTGAGCAATGACAGCAATATGCATCTTATACAGAATGAACTGCAGCAACTTATCAAGACTCCTGCAACAGCACCTTCCAAACCCGTGACAATTCTGTGATTCTGGCATGGCAACCCCACCAGCAAAAGCTAAAAATAAACTGGATTATGAAAACATTCATCTGCTGTGATTATAAAGCACAGCAATTGCTGTAATTCACTTCACCCAACGTTGATGAGAGTTCAGGTGATATATGTAGGTGAACTACAAGAGGTATGATTATGATGCTATTTGATCTGCTTAAGGCATTGATGGCTTGTAAGACATCCCAGCGTCTGTTATCTTGTATGCCAACAAACTCAGTGCATTTTGGAATGGTTCCATTTGAATTCCACTTTACTTGCACATTTTGTACACCACATGCATCCAATACCACGTATCAATTATGCAATCAACTTTACTCAGAACATACAGAACAGAACATTACAACTTTGTAACATTATTTTGAAAAAAGACAACAAATGTAATTTTCTCTTTTTCCAACTACCTAACGCTTTATGTGGTCTGTATAGCCCAGCTATTCACTGGATAAACATGCTGAGCCATCAGAGAAACATAATTATTCTTTTGCCTTATACTCTGTACCAAAATGGCCAGCATCCATTCAATACTCCTCCACGGTAGCTGATCGCAAGTAACAAGTTATTGATCCCAATCAAATTAGACACATGTATTGCCATTATGATAATGAGTGATACAGCACTATGACAAAAACATAATTATGTATGTGTTAGTTTACTAATTTGAAACCTTTATCATGAGAAGTTAATAGTGTAGGTTTATATAGAAAATATCCACACCATTTAATACACTTTCAAATTGGAATCCAGGCAGGTTGTCAAGATGGGAACCAAAGAGATTACAGTTCATGTATCAAAATCTATGATTGGTTTCTGACAAAAAGAAAAGGCAGCTTGTGGTAGTCACCACTGATGTATATATTGTATATAGAGGATGTTGATATAGGTGCTTTATGGTAACGCCCCTGCACTACAGGTACGGGATAGATCCCTGCCTGCTGGCTCTGCCCAGTAGGCAGAGAATAAATATGTGTGCACCCCGTACAGCAGCCATTTCATCAGCTGCTGTAGGAGGCCATACATCTCAGTGTAATAAAGCCTCGATTACATCCTACTCTCTTCTTTGCATAATTGATAGTGCATCAATTTATTACACTGAGTGTTTCAGAGATGGACATCCGCATCAAGCCGGATCGCCTACAGCTGCATCCTCAAGCAGACAATGCCAAAAAGGACTTTGAACATTGGCTAACCAGTTTAAAAGCGTACATTGGGTCTGCGCCAGACACAATTCCAGAAGCACAGAAGCTCCAGATCCTTTACACGCGGCTGAGCTCCAATGTCTTTCCACTCGTCCGGGACGTGCCGACCTACGCAGAGGCTATGGCGCTCCTGAAGGAAAACTACGCTCAGCAGACTAACAAAATCTACGCCAGACACCTCCTCTCCACGCGGCGCCAACTTCCCGGTGAGTCACTGGAAGATTTCTGGCGCGCCCTGCTCGCCCTAGTTCGAGACTGTGACTTTCAGGCAGTTTCGGCCACGGAACACTCGAATTTGCTGATGAGAGACGCATTTGTTACGGGCATAGGGTCTGACTACATCCGCCAGCGACTCTTATAAGGGGCCACGCTCAACCTCGCAGCGAGCAAAAAAACTAGCGCTCTCACTTACGGTCGCATCACGCAACATTCAGGCTTATGCCCCCAACCGCGCGGCCCACCCCCCCTGTGCATCATGGACTCTGCAGACAGCCGCCCCATCGTGGACCCCATCAGCGACCGCCCTCAGCCAACCCCACGCCTGTGCCGCGGGGAAGCCAACCAACCCCGGGGGGCCCAAATTCTACTTCTGTGGGCAGTCAAATCCCTGGCCTCCGGATCCTACTCCGTGGCGATCTGGGGATACTGCATCGCCACTCTCACTGTCCAGGGCGTGGAGTTCAGCGGCTTCCGCCTCTACGTCCTCCCGAACCTCTGCGCTGCCTTGCTACTCGGCCCTTAAGGTCGACCCACCTTCCCTCTTTGCAAACCTAACCCTGGATTGCAAACCCGTCACCACCAGGAGCAGACGGTACACCGCCCAGGACAGGACCTTCATCAGGTCTGAAGTCCAGCGGCTGCTTCGGGAAGGCATCATCGAAGCCAGGAACAGCCCTTGGAGAGCCCATGTGGTAGTGGTCAAAACTGGGGAGAAAAACAGGATGGTCATTGACTACAGTCAGACCATCAATCGTTACACGCAGCTCGACACGTACCCCCTCCCACGCATATCTGATATGGTCAATCAGATTGCACAGTACCGGGTCTTCTCGACAGTGGACCTGAAATCTGCGTACCACCAGCTACTCATCCGCAAGGCAGACCGCCCATACACTGCATTCGAAGCAGACAGCCGCCTTTATCACTTTCTTAAGGTTCCCTTCGGCGTCACCAAAGGGGTCTCGGACTTCCAACCGAATGGTTGACCGGTACGGACTGCGGGCCACCTTCCCGTACCTGGACAATGTCACCATCTGCAGCCACAATCAGCGGGACCATGACGCCAACCTTGCCAAATTTCTCCACACCGCCACTCTCCTCAACCTCACATATAACAAGGAGAAGTGCTTTTTCAGCACGAACTGCTTAGCCATCCTCGGCTATGTGGTCCAGAATGGCGTTCTGGGGCCCAACCCCGATCGCATGCACCCCCTCATGGAACACCCCCTCCCCCACTGCCCCACGGCCCTTAAATGATGCCTGGGGTTCTTTTCGCATTATGCCCAGTGGGTCCCAAACTATGCGGACAAGACCCGCTGATGCACGATCAATTGCACAAAGACTCAGATTGGGTACAACTGTGGCTTTATTGCAGTCAGATGTATGGCCTCCTACAGCAGCTGGCGAAATGGCAGATCAATGGAGGACACGCATATTTATCCAGCTCCTAGTGGGCGGAGCCAGCCGGCAGGGGCTACCGGCAAACCTGTAGTACAGGCGGCGATTTCACCGACGTTGGTGCTGGCGGTGTTGGTGCTGACCTGCTGTCAGATGACCCCGGGAGCGTGCCAAAATCTTCTTCGTCCTCTTGCGTGGGCAGGGGAAGGAGGGATGGGCCTGGTGGGGTCAATGTTGGTAGCGCCAGTGAAGGGGAGGGTGGCGCATGGGTGGGGAAGTGTGTTTGGCTGGAACCTGACGGTGCCAGGTCCCTGACGGAGACAGTATCTTGGCGGCCGTCGGGAAACTCCACGTAGGCATACTGGGGGTTGGCGTGCAGCAAGTGTACCATGTCCACCAAGGGGTCCGCCTTGTGGAGTCGGACGTGCCTACAGAGCTGGACCGGTCCTGGAGCTGCATGCCAAGTCGGGAGCGACACCCCGGATGTGGACTTTCTGGGGAAGGTAAAAAGACGTTCATGGGGTGTGTTATTTGTGGCGGTGCACAGTAGTGACCGAATGGAGTGTAGTGCATCAGGGAGGACCTCCTGCCAGCGAGAGGCTGGGAGGTTCCTGGACCGTAGGGCCAGCTGGACAGCCCTCCAAACCGTCCCGTTCTCCCTCTCCACCTAGCCCGTTTCCCCGGGGGTTGTAGCTGGTCGTCCTGCTGGAGGCGATACCCCTGCTGAGCAGGAACTGACGCAGCTCATCACTCATGAATGAGGATCCCCTGTCACTGCGGATGTAGGCGGGGAAACCGAACAGAGCAAAGATTGTGTTGAGGGCCTTGATGACGGTGGCAGACGTCATATCGGGGCATGGGATGGCAAAGGGGAATCTGGAGTACTCATCGACCACACTGAGCATATACGTGTTACAAGCTGAGGCGTTCAAAGGGGCGGGACGCCTTCATCAGGCGCGCACGGTCCGGCCGATAGAAGCGCGGCTTGCACTCCGCACAGACCTGGCAGTCTCTGGTGACTGTCCATACTTCCTCAACGGAGTAGGGCAGGTTGCGAGCCTTGACGAGGTGGTACAGTCGTGACCCCCGGGTGACAAAGGCTGTCGTGCAGGGCCCGGAGTTGGTCTACTTGTGCGCTGGCACATGTACCTCGGGAGAGGGCGTCTGGGGGCTCGTTGAGCTTGCTGGGGCGATACAGAATCTCGTAATTATAGGTGGAGAGCTCGATTCTCCACCGCAAGATTTGATCATTTTTGATCTTGCCCCGCTGCATGTTGTTAAACATGAAGGCTACCGACCGTTGGTCAATGAGGAGAGTGAATCTCCTGCTGGCCAGATGATGCCTCCAATGCCACACAGCTTCAACGATGGCTTGGGCCTCTTTTTCGGCGGATGAGTGCCAAATTTCCAAGGCATGAAGGGTGCGGGAAAAGAATGCCACGGGTCTGCCTGCCTGATTTAGAGTGGCGGCAAGGGCGACATCTGAAGCGTCGCTTTCTACTTGAAAGGGCAGTGTCTCGTCTACTGCGTGCATCCCGGCCTTGGCTATGTCTGCTCTGATACGGGCGAAGGCATGTTGCGCGTCAGCCGCGAGGGGAAATTGAGTGGACTGTATGAGTGGGCGGGCCTTGTTCGCATGGTTTGGGACCCACTGGGCATAGTACGGAAACAACCCCAGGCAGCGTCTGAGGGCCTTGGGGCAGTGGGGGAGGGGGAGCTCCATGAGGGGGCGCATGCGGTTGGGATCGGGCCCCAGAAGTCCGTTTTGGACTACATAGTCGAGGATGGCTAAGCGGGTAGTGCTGAACACACATTTTATTATACATAAGGTTGAGGAGAGTGGCGGTGCAGAGGAATTTAGCAAGGTTGGCGTTGTGGTCCTGCTGATCATGGCCGCAGATGGTGACATTATCTAAGTATCAGATATGCGTGGGAGGGGGTACGCTTCGAGCTGCGTGTACCGACTGATGGTCTGGCTGTAGGCCACAGCCATTCTGGTGTTCTCCCCCATTTTAACTACTTCCTATTGGGCTCTCCTGGGGCTATTGCTGGCCTCGATGATACCCTCCCAAAGCAGCCGCTGGACCTCGGACCTGATGAAGACCTTGTCCTGGGCGCTGTACCGTCTGCTCCTGGTGGCAACGGGTTTGCAATCCGAAGTTAGATTGTCAAAGAGGGAGGGGGGGGGGTCAACCTTGAGGGTCGTGAGCTCGCAAATGGTGAGTGGAGGTAGGGGCCCGCTGAATTTGAGGGTGAGGCTCTGGAGGTTGCCCTGGAAATCCAGGCCCAGCAATAGTGCAGCGCATAGGTTGCGGAGGACGTAGAGACGGAAACCGCTGAATTCTACGCCCTGGACTGTGAGAATGACCGTAGATCGGGACAGAGTGGGATCTGGAGGCCGGGGAGATCCGTTGATTGGCGGGGTGAACCACGAGGGAGCAGCGCCTTACCGTATCCGGGTGTATGAAGCTTTCGGTGCTCCTGCAGTCCAGCGAGGTCATGTGTACCGTTGATTTTCATCGTTGTCAAAGCGGTGGCCAGGTTGTGTGGACGAGACTGGTCCAGCGTCGTGGAGGCGAGCTGCGGGTGGTCGTCGGAGGTTTCGGACGGCGAGTGTCGGCGACCCAGATCGTGGGATGTAATTGGCGTCTCAGCCCCGTGGGGAAGACAAGGTGGTGGCGCACGGAGGTCCTGTGGGGAACAAAATGGCGGACCCAATGGGGCGCACATTGCAGGGGCGGGACAAGATGGCGGCGCCCATGGGCCGCACGTGGACTGAGGGGGAGGAGATGGCAGTGCCCACTGACCACACGTGGCCCCGGGAGGAGAAGATGGCGTTTGGCAGGGGGGAGGGGGCGATAGCGGCGACTGCGCGGGCCTGGCACACTGCTGCGAAGTGGCCCTTTTTGCTACAGGACTTGCAAGTGGCGGCGCGGGCCGGACAGCGTTGTCGGGGGCGCTTCTGTTGGCTGCAGAAGTAGCAGCGGGGACCCCCGGGGTGCGCAGACTGGCATGCGGCGCAAGCGTATTGGCTAGGCAGGGCCCCAGCTGGGGGGGTCGTTTGCGGGGTCCAGGAGGGATAGGACGGGTGGGCCGCGCGACGAGGGGGGTAGGCCTGAACATTACGGGATGCGACCGTCATGGAGAGCGCTAAAGTTTTTGTCTCCGCTAGCTCGAGCGTGGCCCCTTCCAGCAGTCATTGTCGGATGAGGTCCGACCCAATCCCCGTTACGAACGCATCGCGCTTGAGGGGATTTGAATGTTCGGTGGCCGTAACGGCCTGACAGTCACAGTCCCGGACAAGTGGGATTAGGGCCTGCCAGAAGTCTTCGATGTACTCACCAGGGAGTTGAGAGCGAGTGGCGAGTACATGCCTGGCGAAGATCGTGTTCGCTTTCTACGCGTAGTTTTCTTTTAGGAGTCCATGGCTTCCGCGTAACTCGGGGCGTCCTGGATCAACAGGAACACGCTTGAGCTCAACCTGGAATATAATACCTGTATCTTCTGAGCCTCCGCTGGCGTGGGTCGTTGCGTTGATGTAAGCCTCGAAACAAGCTAGCCAGTGATTAAAGTCCTTTCTGGCGTCGAGCGAGTGCGGATCCAGCTGCAGGCGATCTGGTTTGATTCTGATATCCATGTTGTTGAAAATCTGACTGCAATAAATTGATGCACGATCAATTGCACAAAGACTCAGATTGGGTACAACTGTGGCTTTATTGCAGTCAGATGTGTGGCCTCCTACTGCAGCTGCCGAAATGGCAGATCAATGGTGGGCACACAATTTATACAACTCCTAGTGGGAGGAGCCAGCCGGCAGGGGCTACCGGCGAACCTGTAGTACAGGTCCTACCTTACATCCCCTAATACAGGTGCACACAGTGGTTCACCACACCCGCCCACTCATCCAATCCACTGTTTTTCCTCTAACAGCCGAGGCTCACCAGGCCTTCAACCGTATCACGGCCGACATCGCCAAGGCCGCGATGAACGCGGTCGACGAGACGTTACCATTTTGGACAGCGATGCATCAGACGTCGCTCTGGCGGCCACCCTCAACCAGGCAGGCAGGCCATGGCATTCTTTTCCCGCACCCTCCATGCCTCCGAAATTCGGCACTCCTCTGTCGAAAAAGAGGCCCAAGCCATCGTTGAAGCTGTGCGGCATTAGAGGCATTACGTGGCCGGCAGGAGATTCACTCTCCTCACTGACCAACGGTCGGTTGCCTTCATGTTTAATAATACACAGCGGGGCAAGATCAAAAACGATAAAATCTTGAGGTGGAGGATCGAGCTCTCCACCTACAACTACGAGATTTTGTATCGCCCCGGTAAGCTCAACGAGCCCCACGATGCCCTATCCCGAGGTATATGTGCCAGCGCACAAGTGGACCGACTCTGGACCCTGCACAACAACCTCTGTCACCCAGGGGTCACACGTTTTTACCACTTCATCAAGGCCTGCAACCTTCCCTACTCCATCGAGGAAGTCAGGGCTATCAGCAGAGACTGCCAGGTCTGCGCAGCGTGTAAACCACACTTCTACCAGCCAGACTGTGCGCGCCTGGTGAAGGCCTCCCGCCCCTTTGAATGCCTCAGCGTGGACTTCAAAGGGCCCCTCCCCTCCACCGACCGCAACACGTACCTTCTCAGTATGGTCGATGAATATTCCCGATTCCCCTTTGCCGTCCCATGCCCCGACATGACGTCTGCCACTGTCATCAAAGCCCTCAACACCATCTTCGCTCTGTTTGGTTTCCCCGCCTACATCCACAGCGACCGGGGATCCTCATTCATGAGCGATGAGCTGTGCCAGTACCTGCTCAACAGGGGCGTTGCCTCGAGCAGGACGGCCAGCTACAACCCAGGGGAAACGGGCAGGTAGAGAGGGACGGTCTGGGGGGCCGTCCAGCTGGCCCTACGGTCCAGAAGTCTCCCGGCCTCCCGCTGGCAGGAGGTCCTCCCCAACGCACTTCACTCCATTCGGTCGCTCCTGTGCACTGCGACTAATGAAACCCCCCATGAACGTCTCTTTGCCTTCCCTTGGAAGACCACCTCCGGGGTCTCGCTCCCAAAGAGGCTGGCAGCTCCAGGACCCGTTCTCCGGAGACACGTTCGACTCCACAAGGCGGATCCATTGGTTGAGAGGGTACAGCTACTTCACGCCAACCCGCAGTACGCTTACGTAGCGTACCCCGACGGCCGCCAAGACAGTCTCCCTCAGGGACCTGGCACCAGCTGGTTCCCCACACACCCTCACCATCCAACCCAGCGCCACCCTCCCTTCCCCGGCGCACCCCACCGCAACCCCCACTCCGGGACAATCCGTCCTCCCCTTGCCCACACCCGGGGATGAAGAGGATTTTGCCACGCTCCCGGAGTCACTGAAGACGAAGCCGCCGCCGGAGTCACCACCAGCACTACGGCGCTTTCGACGACAGATCAAGGCACCGGACTGCCTGAATTTGTAATATTATCTGTACTTTTAAAACATAATTTCCTGTATATAGTTCTCCACCACCCCCGCCGGACTCATTATTTTAACAGGGGGTAAATGTGGTTGTCACCACTGATGTATATATTGTACATAGAGGATGTTGATATAGGTGCTTTACGGTAAGGCCCCTGTACTACAGGTACGCGGGTAGATCCCTGCCTGCTGTCTCCGCCCAGTAGGCGGAGTATAAATATGTGTGCTTCCCGTACAGCAGCCATTTCGTCAGCTGCTGTAGGAGGCCACACATCTCAGTGTAATAAAGCCTCGATTACATCCTACCCTCGTCTTTGGGTAATTGATAGTGCATCACAGCTTTACCTTCAATATGGTTTTATTCCGCTAATATCAATTAAATTTTCAATTGCAATTATTTTCTACAATCTTTGACAACTGATTGAGAAAAGTGTTGTTTAAGTTCAGAGCAGCCGGGTCTCGCTTTACACAGATGACCTGCTCTTGTATATTTCAGACCCGGGGGAGGGGATGGGGGAAGTTATGCGGATCCTCAGGGAATTTGGTAATTTTCCGGGGTATAAATTGAACATGAGGAAAAGCGAAATGTTCACGATCCAGGCAAGGGGGCAGGTGAAGAGACTGGGAGAGCTGCCGTTTAGAATGGTAGGAAGGAGCTTTCGATATCTGGGAATCCAGGTGGCCCAGGAATGGGAGGCACTGCACAAATTAAACCTATCCCGGCTCATAGGACAAATGAAAGAGGACTTTAAGAGATGGCACATGCTCCCGTTATCACTGGCGGGGAGGGTACAGACTGTGAAAATGACGGTCCTCCCCAGATTTCTGTTTGTCTTTCAGTGCCTCCCCATCTTCATCCCGAGGGCCTTTTTCAAGCAGGTGAATAAGGTTATTTTGGGCTTTGTGTGGGCAGGTAAAACCCCACGAGTGAAGAAAGTGTTGCTTGAGCGCAGTCAGGGGGAGGGTGGGTTGGCGCCGCCGAACTTTCGCAATTACTACTGGGCGGCTAATATAGCCATGATTAGGAAGTGGGTAGTGGGGGAGGGGTCGGTGTGGGAGCGGATGGAGGTGGCGTCATGTAAAGACACAAGTTTGGGAGCACTGATAACGGCGCCTCTCCCGTTCTCGTCGTCCCGACACTCCACAAGTCCGGTGGTGCTGGCAGCTCTGAGAATCTGGGGGCAGTGGAGGAGATATAAGAGAGTGGAGGGAGCATCGGTTTGGACCCCGATTTATAATAATCATCGGTTTGTACCGGATAGGCTGGATGGTGGGTTCCGGAGATGGCAAAGGTCAGGAATTTGGAGGATGGGGAATCTATTCATAGACGCGAGCTTCCCCAGCTTGAGAGCCTTGGAGGATAAATTTGAATTGCCAGCAGGGAATGGGTTTAGGTATCTGCAGGTACGAGACTTCTTGAGAAGGCAGGTTCTGGCCTTCCCGCTGCTGCTGCCACAGGAGATAGAGGACAGAGTAATCTCCAATACCTGGCTGGGAGAGGGGAAGGTATCAGATATTTATCAGGAACTTTTGGAATCAGAGGAAACTCCGGTGGAGGAGCTTAAGGGCAAGTGGGAAGACAAGCCTGGAGGAGAGATAGAGGCGGGTCTGTGGGCGGATGCCCTAAACAGGATTAACACATCCTCATCATGTGCCAGGCTTAGCTTGATACAATTCAAGGTAGTCCACCCGGCACACATGACGGTAGCCCGGATGAGCAAGTTTTTTGGGGTAGAGGACAGGGTGCGAGGCGTGTGGGAAGCCCAGCAAATCATGTCAACATGTTTTGGGCATGCCCGAAGCTTCGAGGGTTTTGGCAGGGTTTCGCTAAGGCAATGTCCACGGCACTCAAAACACGGGTGGTGCCGAGTCTGGAGGTGGCGATCTTTGGAGTGTCGGAAGAGCCAGGAGTTCAGGGGGCGAAAGAGGCCGACATCTTGGCCTCTGCCTCCCTGGTAGCCCGGAGACGGATCTGATAAATGTGGAGGGACTCAAAACCCCCGAGTGCAGAGACCTGGGTTAGTGATATGGCTGAGTTTCTTAGTCTCGAGAAAATAAAGTTCACCTTAAGAGGGTCAATGGTAGGATTCACCCGGAGATGGCGGCAGTTCTTCGACTTTCTCGGGGAAAATAAAAATGTCAGCAGAGCAGAATTCCAAAAGTGGGATGGGGGTGGAAATGCTTAGTGTACCATGTTTATGTCGCTGTTATTGTTATTATTATAAAATCTTGCAAATACCCTAACAAAAATATTTTTAGAAAAGTTAAGAGCGGTACGGTTGTACAGTGGTTGGCATTGCTGCCTCAGTGCCAGGGACCAGGATTCGATTCCGGCGAATGTGGCGACTAGGTGCTTTTCACAGTAACTTCATTGAAGCCTACTCGTGACAATAAGTCATTTTAATTTCTTTCATTTTCATCTAATGCCTTCTTCAATGTCTTAACTGAACCTGCCTCCACCACACTTCCAGACAGTGCTTTCCAGACCTAAACCACTTGCTATGTGTGAAAGTTTTTCTCACGTCACATTTGCTTCTCTTGCAAATCACTTTAAATGCGAGTTTGCGCGTTCTCCCCGTGTTTCTGTGGGTTTTCTTCAGATGCTCCAGTTTCCTCCCAAAGTCCAAAGATGTGGTTGGATGGATTGACCATGACCAATGCGCAGGGTTACCGGGGTAGGGCAGAAGAGTTGGCCCAGCGCTCTTTCGGAGTGTCAGTGCAGACTCGATAGGCTAAATGGTCTCCTTCTGCACTGCAGGGATTCTATGGATTTATCTTAAGGTACATTAGCTGGCACAAAAGAAAGGCTACCTTGTCAACTATATTTATATCACAGCATTAAAATAGTTTTTTTTTAAATCCAAGATGCTTCTTCACAGGTGAGTAATCAATCACTAATCACAGAAGCACAGATTTGGTACAGAGCAGATGGAGGCCATTTGGCCCATTGTATCTGCCTTGTATCAGCTCTCCAAATGAGCATTATGACTTAGTGCCATTACTACCTTTACTTACTGCCTTTTCCCCATTCCATTGCACATTGTTTCTACGCAACTAATCATCAGGGGTGGGTTTAGCTCACTGGGCTAAATCGCTGGCTTTTAAAGCAGACCAAGCAGGCCAGCAGCACGGTTCAATTCCCGTACCAGCCTCCCCGGACTGGCGCTGGAATGTGGCGACTAGGTGCTTTTCACAGTAACTTCATTGAAGCCTACTCGTGACAATAAGTCATTTTCATTTCTTTCATTTTCATCTAATGCCTTCTTCAATGTCTTAACTGAACCTGCCTCCACCACACTTCCAGACAGTGCTTTCCAGACCTAAACCACTTGCTATGTGTGAAAGTTTTTCTCACGTCACATTTGCTTCTCTTGCAAATCACTTTAAATCTGTGCCCTCTAGTTCATGATCCTTTTGCAAGCGAGTTTCTCCCTATCTACTTTATCCAGCCCCTTCATGATTTTGAACACCTCTTTCAAATCTCCTTTAGCTTATTCTCTCCAAGGAGAATAGTCCCAACCTCTCCAATCTATCCTCATAGTTGACATTTTTCATCCCTGGAACCATTCTTGTAAGCCTCTTCTGCACTCTCTCCAATATGTTTACTTCTTATAGTGTGATGCTCAGAACTGGATGCAATGCTCTTGCTGAGGTCGAACTAACATCTTGTATCAGGTCAGCATAATCCCCTTGCTCTTGTACTCTATGCACCTATCAATAAAGTGCAGGAAATGGGTGAGGTCCTAAATGAGTACTTTACATCAGTGTTCACCAAAAGAAAGGACTTTTTGGAAGATGATTCTTGGGTAGGGTGTGTGGACTGTCTGGGTCATGTTGACATTGAAAAGGAGGAGGTATTGGGTGTTTTGAAAGACATTAAGGTAGATTAAGTCTCCTGGGCCAGATAGGATTTACCTCAGATTACCGAGGGAAGCAAGGGAGGAAATTGCTAGGACCTTAATTCACATTGTTGTATCCACATTGGCTGCAGGTGAGATCCCAGAGGACTAGAGATTAGCTAATGTGGTACCGCTGTTTAAGAAAGATAGCAGGGATAATCAAGGAAACTATAGGCCGGTGAGCCTCACATCGGTAGCAGGTAAATTATTGGAGCGAATTGTCAGGGACAGGATTTATATCCATTTGGAAATAAATGGACTCCTTTGCGATAGATAGCATGGTTTTGTGAAGGGGAGGTCGTGCCTCACTAACTCGATTGTGTTTTGGGACTTCCGGTGGTGGCCATGGTGTGAGTGGTCGCACATTTTGTGGCTTCCATTCACGGTGGTATTTTTGGACCTTTTCCCCGGCTAATGGGTGGATGTGTTGAGGAAAAAAGGTGCAGGAGGGGTGGAAGGAGTGAGTGTCCCATCGGTGGATGGATTTGTGGACCAGGAGTGGTCTAAAAAGAAAGGAGCAGTTGGAGCGAGTTGGAGTTGTACCTGTGGCACAGGAGAAGATGGCAGAGGGTCAGGGACCAGCCCTACCCTCTCAATGGTTGACGGAGCAGTTGGTGGGCTTCTTGAATGAGAAGTTCACCCAGCAGAGGAAGGAGAATCTGGAGGTCCTGGCGAGGGTGGTGTACCCGATAAAGGCGGGCACTGACCGCCTGGAAACGAGACTGGAGGCCCAGTGCCAAGCAGTCCAGAAGGAGGAGGAGATGGTGGGGGAGCATGAGGAGCAGCTTGCCTCGATGGCAACGGAGATGGGGGTGATTCGGGATACTCAGAGGCGGCTGCAGGAGAAGATAGAGGACTTGGAGAACCGGTCCAGCAGGAAGAATTTGAGGATAGTGGGGTTGCCGGACAGCAGTGAGAGAGCAGACGCTGGTCGTACGTGGCTCGGATGTTCAAGAAGTTGCTGGGAGAGGGGCCTCTGAACGACCTTTGGAGGTGGACCGGGCGCTCATGGCACTGATGAGGAAGCCAGAGGGGAACGAGCCTCTTAGGGCGATGGCGGTGTGCTAGCACCAGTTCCTGGATAAGCGGATCCTGAAGTGGGCCAGGCAGACGAGGCGATGTACCTGGGAGGGCAGTGAGCTTTGTGTGTATCAGGACCTGGGTGCGGAGCTGACCAAGAGGAGAGTAGGGTTTAATAAAGTGAAAGCAGCCCTCTTCAAGAAGGGGGTGAAATTCGGCATGCTGTACCCGGCACGCCTATGGGTGACTTATAAGGGACGTGAACTGTACTTTGGGATGTCGGAGGAAGCGACGGAATTTGTCTGGGAACTGGCAGGAGAAGGAGGACATTGAACTTTGGAGGAGATGCTCGCTTTCTGTTCCTGTGGGATTGTTTTTGTATTCTTTTGGGGCCATTGCCCTGTGTTTTTCCTTTGTGGGGGATGGTGAGTGGCTCTTTTCTCTGTGTTTGGGTTAGTGTTGTTTTGTTTGCACCAGGATAATGTTTGAGCAGGGCAGGAGGTAGGATGCTAGGCGCCATGGGCAGGGTACCAGGCAAACTGGGCAGGTTGGTTCATGGAAGCACGATGGGGGGTGAGCAAGTGGTTAGTGTGTTGATGGGGGTTGGGGCTGTTATTTTGTGGTCGGGGGGGGAGGGGGGAACTGCTGACAGGGGAGGGGTTTTTAAAATGTGGTCTGGGGAGGGTCGATGATGGTGGTAATCCGAGGGCAGGCCTGAGGAGATGTGGGAAGGGGGCTCGAGGCTGGCCCAGGAGCAATTATGGTTGATCAGCAAAGGGGGGGCGCAACCAGACTAGGCTGATCACATGGAATGTGAGAGGGTTGAATAGGGTCAAGAGGGCTTATGTGTTCACACATTTAAGGAGTTTAAAGGCGGACGTGGCACTTTTGCAGGAAACACACGTGAAGGTTGGGGATCAGACTAGGCTCAGGAAAGAGTGGGTAGGGCAGGTATTCCATTCCGGTTCAGACTCAAAAATGAGGGGGGTAGCAATATCGATTAATAAACGGGTGGCGTTTGAAGTGGGGAGTAGAGTGGCAGACTCTGGGGGGAGGTATGTTATGGTGAGTGGGAAATTGGAGGGTTGCTGGTGGCGGTGGTAAATATTCATGCTCGAAACTGGAACGATGTGGGGTTCGTAAGGCAGGTGTTGGGGAAGATCCCTGATCTGGACCTGCATCAGTTGATAATGGGGGGAGATGGAAAGTCTAGTGGAGCAGATCTTGCAGGTGGACAGGAGGTATTCGGAGGCCCCGGAGGCGGTGCTTTTGAGGAACTGGCAGAAAATGCAGGTGGAGATAGGGCTTTATCCACGGGGAAGGAGGTGGGGCAGTTGAGAAGGGCGAGGGGGGTGGTTTACAAATATGGGGAGAAGGCAACAGGATGTTGGCGCATCAATTGAGGAAACAGGAGACAGCGAGGGAGATCGGGAGGTTAAGGACAGGGGGAGGTAAGCACGGTCTTAGACTCGGTGGAGTTGAATGGAGTGATTAGGGATTTCTACAGTAGGCTGTATAAGTTGGAACCCCCAACCGTGGTGGAGGGAATGAGGAATTCCCGAAGGTGGAGGAAAACCTAGTGGAGGTGCTGGGAGCCTCCACTAGGCTGGTAGAGGTGATGGAGGGGCTTAGAGGCGATGCAGTCGGGCAAGACCCCAGGCTCGGACGGACACCCAGTACAGTTTTATAGCAAGTTTTCAAGGGCCCTGGGCTTTTGCTGGTGAGGGTGTTAAACGAGGCGAGGGAGCGGGGCTGCTCCCCCCAACGTTATCGCAGGCTTCAATCTCCTTGATTCTAAAACGGGATAAGGATCCGGAGCAGTGTGTGTCCCATAGGCAGATCTCGCTATTGAACGTGGATGCCAAGTTGTTGGGCAAGATCTTGGCCTTGAGAATTGAGGACTGTGTGCCAGGGATGATAGGAGAAGACTAGACAGGGCTTGTGAAGGGGTGGCACCTGTCGGCCAACATTAGGGGATGATTAAATGTGATAATGATGCGCCCCGAGGGACAGAGGTGGTGGTGGCCATGGACACGGTGAAGGCCTTCGATCGGGTGGAATGGGAATATTTGTAGGAGGTGCTGAGGCGGTTTAGGTTTGGGCAGGGATTTGTGGACTGGGTGGGAATGCTGTATCAAGCACTGGTGGTGAGTATGTGGACAAACCAAGTGAGCTTGGAGTATTTCAGGCTGCATCGGGGGACGAGGCAGGGATGTCCACTCTCCCCATTGATCTTTGCCTTGTGATAGAGCTGCTGACAATGCGTCGAGGGACTGGCAGGAGATAGTACGGGGAGGGGGTGGAGCATAGGGCTTTATGCGGATGATTTGTTATTGTATATTTTGGACCCGCTGGGAGGTATTGGGGGGATTATGGGGATCTTAGAGAAATTTGGCCAGTTTTAGGGGTATAAATTGAACAAGGGGAACATAGAACATAGAACGATACAGCGCAGTACAGGCCCTTCGGCCCTCGATGTTGCACCGACATGGAAAAAAACTAAAGGCCATCTAACCTACACTATGCCCTTATCATCCATATGCTTATCCAATAAACTTTTAAATGCCCTCAATGTTGGCGAGTTCACTACTGTTGCAGGTAGGGCATTCCACGGCCTCACCACTCTTTGCGTAAAAAACCCACCTCTGACCTCTGTCCTATATCTATTACCCCTCAATTTAAGGCTATGTTCCCTCGTGCTAGCCACCTCCATCCGCGGGAGAAGGCTCTCGCTGTCCAACCTAAAAACCCTCTGATCATTTTGTATGCCTCTATTAAGTCACCTCTTAACCTTCTTCTCTCTAACGAAAACAACCTCAAGTCCATCAGCCTTTCCTCATAAGATTTTCCCTCCATACCAGGCAACATCCTGGTAAATCTCCTCTGCACCCGTTCCAAAGCTTCCACGTCCTTCCTATAATGAGGCGACCAGAACTGTACGCAATACTCCAAATGCGGCCGTACTAGAGTTTTGTACAACTGCAACATGATCTCATGGCTCCGGAACTCAATCTCTCTACCAATAAAGGCCAACACACCATAGGCCTTCTTCACAACCCTATCAACCTGGGTGGCAACTTTCAGGGATCTATGTACATGGACACCGAGATCCCTCTGCTCATCCACACTACCAAGAATTTTACCATTAGCCAAATATTCCGCATTCCTGTTATTCTTTCCAAAGTGAATCACCTCACACTTCTCCACATTAAACTCCATTTGCCACCTCTCAGCCCAGCTCTGCAGCTTATCTATGTCCCTCTGTAACCTGCAACATCCTTCCGCACTGCCTACAACTCCACCGACTTTAGTGTCGTCTGCAAATTTACTCACCCATCCTTCTGCACCCTCCTCTAGGTCATTTATAAAAATGACAAACAGCAACGGCCCCAGAACAGATCCTTGTGGTACGCCACTCGTAACTGAACTCCATTCTAAACATTTGCCATCAACCACCACCCTCTGTCTTATTTCAACTAGCCAATTTCTGATCCACATCTCTAAATCACCCTCAAACCCCAGCCTCCGTATTTTCTGCAAAAGCCGACCGTGGGGAACCTTATCAAACGCTTTACTGAAATCCATATACACCACATCAACTGCTCTACCCTCGTCTACCTGTTCAGTCACCTTCTCAAAGAACTCGATAAGGTTTGTGAGGCATGACCTACCCTTCACAAAACCATGCTGACTATCCCTAATCATATTATTCCTATCCAGATGATTATAAATCGTATCTCTTATAATCCTCTCCACGACTTTACCCACAACAGACGTGAGGCTCACCGGCCTATAGTTACCGGGGTTATCTCTACTCCCCTTCTTGAACAAAGGGACCACATTTGCAATTCTCCAGTCCTCTGGCACTATTCCTGTAGCCAATGATGACATAAAAATCAAAGCCAAAGGCTCAGCAATCTCTTCCCTGGCTTCCCAGAGAATCCTAGGATAAATCGCATCAGGCCCTGGGGACATATCTATTTTCACCTTGTCCAGAATTGCCAACACTTCTTCCCTACGCACCGCAATGCCATCTATTCCAATAGCCTGGGTCTCAGCATTCTCCTCCACAACATTATCTTTTTCCTGAGTGAATACTGACAAAAAGTATTCATTTAGTATCTCGCTTATCTCCTCAGCCTCCACACACAACTTCCCACCACTGTCCTTGACTGGCCCTACTCTTACCCTAGTCATTCTTTTATTCCTGACATACCTATAGAAAGCTTTTGGGTTTTCCTTGATCCTACCTGCCAAAGACTTCTCATGTCCCCTCCTTGCTCGTCTTAGCTCTCTCTTTAGATCCTTCCTCGCTTCCTTGTAACTATCAAGCGCCCCAACTGAAACTTCACGCCTCATCTTCACATAGGCCTCCTTCTTCCTCTTAACAAGAGATTCCACTTCTTTGGTAAACCACGGTTCCCTCGCTCGACCCCTTCCTCCCTGCCTGACTGGTACGTACTTATCAAGAACATGCAAAAGCTGTTCCAGGCGAGGGAAGGGCGAGGTCTTTCCGATCCAGGTGAGGGGGCAGGAGAAGAGATTGGGGAGATGATGTTAAAGGTGGTGGGGGAGCTTTCGGTACTTGGGCATTCAAATGGCGGGGGGGTGGGAGCAGCTGCATAAGCTAAATTTGGTTTGGTTAGTAGAGCAGATGAAGGGGGACTTTAGGAGGTAGGACCCGCTCCCATTGTCATTGGCGGAGAGGATTCAAACGGTAAAGATGACGGTCCTCCAAGGTTCTTGTTCATGTTTCAGAGCCTCCCAATTTTTATTCCCAAGACGTTTTTTAGGAAGGTGAACGCGGTGATTTCAGGATTTGTGTGAGCAGGTAAAACGCCACAAATGAAGAAGGTTCTGCTGGAGGGGGGTTTGGCTCTCCCGAACGTTATGAATTACTATTAGGCGGCGAATATAGCAATGGTCAGGAAATGGGTAGTGGGAGAGGGATAGCTATGGGAGCGGATGGAGGCAGCCTCATGTAAGGATACGGGTTTGCGGGGCACTGTTAACGGTGCCTCTGCCATTCTCGCTGGTCAGGTACTCCACAAGCCTGGTAGTGGTGATGGCCCTGAGAATGTGGGGACAGTGGTGACAGCACCTGGGGCTGGAGGGGGCTTCGGTTTGGGCACCAATATGCTGCAACCCATCCAGGGGGGCTGGATGGGAGGTTTCGGGAGTGGCAGCGGGGAGGGGTCGAGCAGTTTGGGGAGTTGTTTATCAATGGCGGCGTTCCGTGTTTGGAAGAGTTGGAGGAGGAATTTGAGCTGCCCGGTGGGAATGGGTTCCGTTATTTGCAGGTGAGCGACTTTCCACACCTGGCATCCCAGGGATGAACAGGTTTTTTGAGGGGGTGGAGGATAGGTGTCAGCGGTGTGCGGGTGGGCCTGCGAACCATGTCCACATGTTCTGGGCATGTCCAAAGCTTGGGGAAATCTGGCAGAATGGAGGGACTCGGACCCCCCGAAGTCAGGGATGTGGGTGAGTGACCTGGCGGGGTTTCTCAGGCTAGAGAAAATGAACTTCACCCTGAGGGGCTCGGTGGAAGGGCTTGCTCGGAGGTGGCAGCCGTTTATCGACTTCTTTGGGAAAAATTAAAATGTCAGCATGGGGGGTTAAAAGAAGGGGAGGCAGAGGGAGTCGGACAAGCTGGGGGCAGGTTAGAATAGAATAGAACAGTACAGCACAGAACAGGCCCTTCAGCCCTCGATGTTGTGCCGAGCAATGATTACCCTACTTAAACCCACGTAACCTGTATCCCAACAATCCCCCCATTAACCTTACACTACGGGCAATTTAGCATGGCCAATCCACCTAACCTGCACATCTTTGGACTGTGGGAGGAAACCGGAGCACCCGGAGGAAACCCACGCACACACGGGGAGGACATGCAGACTCCACACAGACAGTGACCCAGCCGGGAATCGAACCTGGGACCCTGGAGCTGTGAAGCATTGATGCTAACCGCCATGCTACCGTGAGGCCCCTGTTGGTGGGGAATTTTTGTTGGAGTGCTGGTTATGTTATGTAAAGCCATGTTGACTGGTTTGGGAGTGTGCTGTTGTCCATTGTGTTAAAATTTATAATATAAATGCCTCAATGAAACATTTTTCAAAAATAAAACTTGACTGAGCTTGTTGAGGAGGTGACAAAGATGATTGATGAGGGCAAGGCAGTGGATGTTGTTTACATGGACTTCAGTAAAGCCTTTGACAAGGTACCTCACACAGGATCAGAGGTGAGGTGGCAAGATGGTTAAAGAACTGGCTGGGTCACAGAAGGCAAAGGGTAGCAGGAGAAGGAGTTTTTCTGAATGGAAGGCTGTGACTACTGGTATTCCACAGGGATCGGTGCTAGGGCTTCTCTTGTTTGTAGTATACATAAACAATTTGGAGGAAAATTTAGCTGGTCTGATTAGTAAGTTCACGGATGACACCAAGGTTGGTAGAGCGGCAGATAGTGCTGAGAATTGTCAGAGGATCTAGCAGGACATAGATAGGTTGGAGACTTGGGCAGAGAAAGGAGAAGAAGGTGCCAAGAGAGCTCCGCATGAGGCCCCGTGTGTACCGGCACCACCTGTCATTTGAGGACCTGCCGGACCAGGCATGTCGTCGAAGACCCCAGCTTAGCATAGAACATAGAACATAGAACATTACAGCGCAGTACAGGCCCTTCAGCCCTCGATGTTGCGCCGACCTGTGAAACCAATCTAAAGCCCATCTACACTATTCCATTATCAACCATATGTTTATCCAGTGACCATTTAAATGCCCTTAATGTTGGCGAGTCCACTACTGTTGCAGGCAGGGCATTCCACGCCCTTACTACTCTCTGAATAAAGAACCTACCTCTGACATTTGTCCAATATCTATCTATCTTCCCTCAATTCAAAGCTATGTCCCCTCGTGCTAGCCATCACCATCTGAGGAAAAAGGCTCTCACTGTCCACCCTATCTAATCTTCTGATCTGTGAAATGTGACCATCAGCTGCACATCACACATGTCTACACCCAAAACCCGAGCAGTGTGCACGACGCCTTCAGCTTGGCACCCTCGACAATTCTTGACACGTCCGAAAGCCCCGCCCCGCCAGCTGGCGGGTTGGCTCCTGGCTGACAGGGGTTATCCGCTGCAGCCATGGCTAATGACGCCTATCTGGAGACCACAGACCGACGCAGAGATCCACTACAACGAAGACCATGCAGCGATCAGGAGCATGATCGAGCAGTGTTTCGGCTTCCAATGATGCTGTTCAAGTGCTGGACCGCTCTGGACGGGCTCTCCAGTATGATGCTGAGAGGGCCGCCCGCATTGTGATGGCCTGCTACGTCCACCACAACATCGCGCAGCAGAGGGGCGATGTGTTGGAGGAGGAGGAACGCCAGGCCTCATCCGACGAGGAGGATGCAGGGGAGGATGAGGATGGGCAGGACATAGGGCCGAAGCAGGCACGGGAGGCGGCACAACGTGTGCGCCAGAGCCCATATACACGGGACGCTCTGATCACTCCCAGGTTCACCAACTGGGGGTGGGGGAAACAGATACTGGATCCCAACCCCACACCCCTTTACTCCTCCCTCCAGCCAGCCCCCGCCTGCAACGCCCACCGTGATACATGCCTGCCACACTACGGGACGAGGGCCCAGGGTTGGCAGTTACAGCAGGTCTGGTCCATGGGCTGGAGATTGATGATAACCCGCTCTGTGATGCGCGCCGGTGCTCCACATTGTTTGACAACGTCTGACTCCTGCCCACAGTAGCACTTTCCACTGTCCATCTGGGTGATCCCGCATGCAAGCTGGCCATTCTATCACACGGTCCCATCGGATCCCTGGAGTCGCGGTGGGGGGTACAGTGGGGGGGGTGCAGGCCATCCATCATCCCCACAACATCCATCCATCCCCCTCCTGCCCCAACACCCCCCCCCCCCCCCCCCCAGCCAGCCAGACAACCATCCGAGCAACGAGGCAGGTTGTAACAGTGGCAATGGTTGTTTAATGTGAACGATTATATGCAGATTTGTGCCCTAGCCCCGTAACTAAAATGTGCCCTGCACCCGTGCCAACTTAATTAGTGTCTAACGTCCTGGCCTTACGGGCCCGAACGCTACGTCTCCGTGGTTCCTTAGGCGGTACAGCAGGAGCGGAGGCGGCCTTCTGTGACTCCTGCCCTGCGAGCTGGGTCCCCGTTGGCGGGCGTCTTCTGGGGCGGCCAGACATGGATGGCTGTTTTAGTGTCCTGGGTGACATGGTGCCCACACTGTTCTGCCCGCTGCCCACCAGATGCGCCAGGGATAGGTGGGGCAGAGTCGGAGGTGCTGAGGTATTCCGGCACCTCCCCTGCAGAAGTCACCAGCATGGGCCCCATCACCTCCCTCTCCCTCGGGATGGTCCCCAGGCTACGCCATGGATGGGAGTGCGAGCGGAGCTATCCTGAGGCTCCCCCACCACCTGGCGCTGCCAGTCCTGGAGGCCAGCTCTGGTCCCTGGGCACAGGGTGTGGACCATCTCCGTCTGGCATTGCGCCACATCACGCTGCAACTGTGCCACCACCTTCTAGGTTTGTGTCTTATCCGACAGTGACTGCGCCATCCCCATCTGGGATTGTGCCATCTCCTTCTGCGCCTGTGCCACCTTGGCCAGCGCCTGGGCAATGCTGCTGATGTTCCCAGCCATGGCCTTTTGTAACTGGGCCAGGCTGAGGAGCGCCGCTGCAATTTCCAGGTGACTTTGGGTCATGGTCGCCTGTGAGGCGGCAACCCTGTCCTGGGCCTCGGCTAGCGCTAGCAAAGAATGCCCCAGGCCTTGGACATGCTGATCCACAGCCGAAACCGTTTCCCCCGATGCCTCCACCGCGGACGCCACCCGTGCGGTGTTGGCCTGGGTGGCACGCATTGTCGGTACCACCTCCTGCTGCTGCACACTGTTGGACTTGGTTGCCCAACCTTTCTCTTTTGAGGGAATATGCCTTGACTGTGCCAGAACCATTTATTTTTTGATGGCAGCCCATTCTTCAGTTTTTCCTGACAAGCTTTTGTTCCAGTCAATCTGACCCAGTTGAAGTCGGCGCTAATTATTCTTACACTGGATTGCCCATTGTCATTTTCTACCATTGCCCTAAATAATACAATACAATGATCACTGTCTCCTAAATGTTTCCCCATTGACACTTGGGGCGGGATTGTCCGACCCCCCCCCCGCCAGGTGGGAGGATCGCCAGGGGTCAGTATGAATCCCGCCCCCACCATCCTTCCAATTCTCCCGCCCCCCCCCCAAAAACCGGCTTGGCGTGTGTCACGCCGCCCACCTCGGAGAATGGCGGGGTCCAGCGCGACTCAATGGGCCCCTGGGCTGTCCGGATTCTCCGGCCCGCGATGGGCCGAAGTCCCGCCCGTTCTATGCCAGTCCCGCCGGAGTAAATTGGAATTGGTCCCTTACCGGCGGGACCTGGCGGCGCGGGCGGGCTCCGGGGTTCTTGGGGGGTCGCTGGCGCTCCCGCGCCGACTCGCGCCGGCCGCCGGAGGCCCTTCGGCACCAGTTGGCGAGCGCCAGGCCCCTATCCCGCCAGCCGGCGGGGCGCCAACCACTCCAGGGCGGGCCTAGCCCCATCCTCCGCACCTTTGGGGCGGCCCGACGTCGGAGTGGTTCACGCCACTCCGTCCCGCCGAGACTCCCCGCCCCGCCAGGTACGGGAGAATCCCGCCCATGATCTACTTGGCTCACCTCATTACCAAGAACTAGGTCCAATAGTGGACTTTCTTATTGGACTGGACACATACAGTACTATTGTAAAAAATATTTCTGAACGCAAACTAGCAACTTTTGCATTCACCCTTTACACTATCACTGACACAGTCTACATTCAGGTAATTAAAGTCCCCATTATAATTACTCTATAATGTTTGCATCTCTGTAAATTCCCTGCAGATTTGTTCCTCTACATCCTTCCCCTATTTGGTGGTCTATAGACTACACTGAGCAATGTAATTGCACCTTTTTGTTCCTTAGCTCTGGGCAAATCGATTCTGTCCTTCGACTATCTGGGACATCCTCTTTCCCAGCACTGCTCTTCTGCCCTTCCTTGAGCCAGGTCTGTTATCGCCACAATATTATATTTTCACATTTCAATCCGCGATTGTAACTCCCCAATTTTATTCATTATATGCCGTGCATTCACATATATGCACAGTAATCCTGATTTAGACTTCATTACTTTCTCCCTTAATTCAACCCAACCTACTAACTTACTGTTCTCTATTCTAAACCTATCAATCGCTCCCAGTATTTTGTGCATCCTGGTATTCCTCTCTAATTTTCTCTCTTGGTTCCCACACACCTGTCAAGTTAGCTTACAGCCCTCCCAGGAGCACTAACAAGGGACTCAGTTGCAGATCTGCTCAGGTGCAATGCATTCAGCTTGTACAGGTGCCATCTTCCCCACAGCCAATCCCAGTGCCCCTCCTGCACCATCTTTCCAGCCACACATTCATCTGCCTTATCCTCCTTTTTGTGACGGCCACGAAGAATCCAGCACGAGTTTTCAGGATACAAAGAAATAACATTTATTTGCAATAACATATATATATACAACAGCAGCAGCAACTTCCCTTGCTGCTTACTCCTCTCTCTCCCTGGTTCCAAACTGCCCAGCTTTATTTATGCAGGGGGTCTGCTAATGATCTCTCCGCCCCCCTCATTGGGGAAGCTCATACTCCCACAGGATTGTGGGATTGTCATTAGTCCCCAGCCAATGGTAAGCAGGCAGGTTATAACATCCCTCCCCCCCCAAAGTCCAAGGAATCCACCGAAGACCCTGGCGAAGAAGGGCGACAGACTCATTTTGCCGCAGACCGCACCATTTGCACGAGGCGCTGAATCAGGCAGCATAACGGTTGTACATCCACGGCCCGTGGGCCTGAAGATTCCCCCTCTGAGGTATCTTGTGTCTCCATCTCGGAGTCAGAGTCTGCTGCCTCTGTCATCTCGGCGTCTTTATCTCCACGCAGTTCTGTCACGACCTGCGCAGGCTTTGAGTGAGGCACCAGAGGAAGATTGTGAGGAATACTTTCCATTGTGTCTGGTCTCTACGGCTATAGAAATGAGCTCCTGGGGCGGGGAATCTTTGGAAGGGATAATCTTCTGGACCGAACATGGTTTACATGTTTGCACTGGAGACGCCCCTGGGCTTGTACCTGGTAAGAGATAGCGCCCGTTTGGCGAACGATTACGCCAGGGACCCACAGGGCACCACCAGCAAAATTCCGAACGAACACTGGGTCAAACTGCCGAATCGGCCGATGCCGAGAAAAACCATGTCCCTGCCGTTCTGGTGTGCGGCGTACTTTTGCGGCAATGTCCGGGAAAACCATGCTAAGGCGGGTGCGAAGTCTCCAGCCCATTACGAGTTCTGCGGGAGCTACCCCAGTCACCACATGGGGGGTGGTCCTATATGAAAACAAAAACCGAGCCAGTCTCGTGTCCATCGACCCGGAAGATTGCTTCTTTAGGCCTCGTTTGAATGTCTGCACTGCGCGTTCCGCCAACCCATTTGAAGCCGGGTGGTATGGGGTAGTGCGGATATGGCGTATGCCGTTCATCTTCATGAACCTCGCAAACTCCTCACTTGTGAACGGAGTGCCGCTGTCCGTAACCAGCACCTCGGGGAGGCCATGCCTACTGAAAGACAAACGCATCTTCTCGATTGTTGAGCAGGACATTGTGCCTCCCATCTTATGCACCTCTAGCCATTTAGACTGGGCGTCGATTAATAGCAGGAACATGGATCCTTGAAAAGGGCCGGCGAAATCCGCATGCAAGCGCACCAAAGGCCGCCCTGGCCATTCCCAGTGATGTAGGGGCGCGGCCGGCGGAAGCTTCTGATGCTCCTGGCAAATGGAGCAGTTTTGGGCCACCTTCTCAATGTCGGTGTCGAGGCCTGGCCACCAGACATAACTCCGGGCCAACATTTTCATTTTGGTCACACCTGATTGCCCATTCTACAAGTCTCTTAGTATCAGCTCCTGTCCTTTTTCTGGGACAATCACACGCGTCCCCCACAAAAGGATGCCGTCTTCCACGCTGAATTTGGACAGCTTGGAGGAAAATGCCCGCAACTCGCCTGGGAGCTGTCTATGCTGCCCACCATACAGGACTATGTGCCGAACCTTTGACAGGACTAGCTCCATCTGGGTCCACTCATGGATCTGTGATGCCGTGACAGGCAAGGTGTCCATAAAATTTAGGGTTGCAACCACCTCACCGGTCATGGGGGTCGACATGGGGCCAGTCGATAAAGGCAATCGGCTCAGTGCGTCGGCATTCCCTATCTGGGTTCCTGGTTTGTGCTCCAGAGAATACTCGTATGCAGCGAGCAACAAAGCCCAAGCTGGATCCGTGCAGAAGCAATGGGCGGTATTGGCTTATCCTCTCTGAAAAGTCCCAGCAGAGGCTTATGATCAGTCACGATAGTGAAGTGGCGGCCATATACGTACTGGTGGAAACGTTTCACCGCAAAGACCACTGCCAGGCCCTCCTTCTCGATCTGCGCGTACTTCTTTTCCACTGCAGTCAATGTGCGGGAGGCGAAAGCTCTCGGCCGCTCGGCCCCGTTCTCCATCTTGTGGGACAGGACGGCCCCAATACCATACGGGGATGCATCACATGTGACGAGCAAAGGTTTTCCAGGATCATAGTGGGTTAGTAACCCAGAAGACGACAATTGTTGTTTTACCCGCCGGAATGCGGTTTCTTGCGGCTGACCCCAAACCCAGGTGTGATTCTTCTTTAGCAGAAGGTGCAACGGGGCCAGCGTAGTTGCCAGATTGGGGAGGAACTTTCCGTAATAGTTTACGACGCCGAGAAACGAACGAAGATGCGAAGTGTCAGTCGGGGCGGGGGCCTGTTGAATCGCGCGCACCTTCTCTGCGACGGGGTGCAAACCTTCGCGGTCCGATAACCCAGGTAGACTACTTCCTTCGCCTGAAAAACGCACTTTGTGCGACGTAAACGGACTCCAGCCTCCGAAAAGCGTCTCAGGACAGCCTCCAAATTTTCCAAATATTCCTGCTCCGACGTCCCTGTGATCAAAACGTCATCTAAGTAGACAGAAACACGCGGTTAACCTCTCAAAATGCCCTCCATAACGCGTTGAAAATAGCGCAGGCAGAGGATACTCCAAAGGGCAAACGTGTATTAATCGTTATATATGGCCGGGAGGCAGGGTCCAGCTCCAACTGTAGGTAGGTGTGACTCATATCTAATTTTGTGAACAAGAGTCCGCCTGCAAGCTTCGCGTAGAGATCCTCTATGCGAGGCATTGGGTATCGGTCGAGTCGGGAAGCCGTATTCACTGTAAGTTTATAGTCGGCACACGCGAACTGTGGCATCTGGCTTCATTACAGGTACAATTGGTGCTGCCCAGTCAGCGAAACGGACGGGCCTGATGATACACAAAGTCTCCAAATGAGTGAGCTCCCCTTCTACCTTCTCGAGCAAGGCGTAAGGCACCGGGCGCGCCCCAAAATAGCGTGGCGTGGCTCCTTCTTCGACTTGGATACGGGCTACAGCCCCTTTTATTTTCCCCAAACCGGGCTGGAATACATCTGGGTATCGTCCTAGCACCTCAGTCAACCCTCCAGAAACTGTTTGGAGGATGTGCTGCCACTGCAACCGCAAATGGCGCAACCAGTCCCGACCCAACAGGCTGGGCCCATGGCCGCGCACCACAATAAGTGGGAAACGCCCCACCTGGCGTCCATAAACAACAGGGGTCATCGTAGTTCCTGCAATGTCCAATGGTTCCCCCGTATAGGTGGCCAACCAGGTCTGTGTGTCGGTTAATGTAAGGGTCTGTATACCCTGCTTGATGCGGTCGAATGTCCTCTGAGCTATCACGGAGACCGCTGCGCCAGTGTCCAACTCCATCTCAAGCGGGTGACCATTGACCCGTACTGTCACTTTAATGGGGGCCACACGGGCAGCTGCCACACAATGCAGCTGCAGGCAGTCATCCTCCGTCTCCAAGTCCTCGGGAGTAGTCGCCGCAGGTTCATCCAAATGAAAGGTACGGCCCCTGGGCTGGCTCCAGTTTCGGTTGGAACGACGGCGCCTCTGGCGCCCCCAGGACCGGCATCCGCGACGGGGCCGGCGCCTATATGTCTGACACGGACATGGCTCCTCGTCCATTGGTTCTGGAGAAGGTTCCCTTCGGGGAGGAATGTCTGGCGGCCACTGGCGTCGATCCGGACGTCACCTCGCCCAAGGTACCGCAGGGGTGCGGGGGGATGCTTTTTGACGGAAGGGGTTGCGCCCCAAGGCATGCACCTCCATTCCCTGTAGCTCCTGCACTCCTCGTTCTGCGCTCTCTCGGGACAATACTATTCGAATGGCCTGTTGAAAAGTCAATGTTGGCTCGGCTAACAACTTTCTCTGGGTGGCCACATTGTTAATACCGCAAACCAAACGGTCGCGTAACATTTCTGACAAGGTCTCGCCATAGTCACAGTACTCCGCAATCCTGCGTAGCCTGGATAGAAAGTCGGCAAGGGATTCTCCTGGGATCCTCTCAGCGGTATTAAACCGATAATATTGGACTATCGTGGATGGGGTTGGGTTAAAATGTTGCCCCACTAAGTTCACAAGTTCATCAAACGTTTTGGTGTCCGGCGCAGCTGGGTCCGTAAGGCTCCTAATCACCCCAAATGCAGGGGTCACAGGCGGTGAGCAATATGACCACCTGGCGCTCGTCTTCGGTGATGTTGTTTGCCCGGAAATAGTACCGCATCCTTTGTGCGTACTGGTTCCAGCTTTCCAGCGCAGCATCAAAAACATCCAAACGTCCATACAGAGGCATGGTGTAATAGAAAACAACTTCCAACCTGTATCCAACAAAAATCCAGGGAAGTGGCTTCAGCAGTGTAGACAGCTATTCACTTTAACCCTCGTCGCCAGTTTTGTGAGGGCCACGAAGAATCCAGCACGAGTTTTTAGGATACAAAGAAATAACATTTATTTGCAATAACATATATACAACAGCAGCAGCAACTTCCCTTGCTGCTTCTCTCTCCCTGGTTCCAAACTGCCCAGCTCTATTTATGCAGGGAGTCTGCTAATGATTTCTCCGCCCCCCCCCCCTCATTGGGGAAGCTCATACTCCCACAGGATTGTGGGATTGTCATTAGTCCCCAGCCAATGGTAAGCAGGCAGGTTATAACACTCCTATTTCTGTATTCATTTGCACGTGTGACTGAGAGTAATCCGGAGATTACTACATATGAGGTCCTGTTTGCCATTTTCTACCCAGCTTCCTAAATTCTGACTGCAGAACCACATCCTCCTTCCTACCCAAGTCATTGGTACCAATGAGGACCACAAACTCTGGCTGTTCACCCCCGTAGAAGATGGTCCTGCAGCCGCTCTGTGACATCCTTCACCCTGGCACCAGGGATGCAATACCTACAGCCTCAGAAACATCTGTCTGTTCCCCTAACTAACGAACCCCTATCACTGTTGCTCTTCCTTTCTTCTTCCCCCAATTCTGCACAGCCGGGTTGCTCGTGGTGCCACAAAAGTAGCTCTGACTGTAATCCTCTGAGGAACCAGCACCACTTCCAAAGTAGAAAACAAATTTGTGAGGGCCACGGGGAACTCATGTACTACCTCCCTGGATCTCTGGACTGTCTGGTGGTCACCCTTTCTGCCTCCAGGTTCCTAAGCTGCAATGTGATAACCTCTCTGAACATGCTAACACAAAGAACAAAGAAAAGTACAGCACAGGAACAGCCCTTCGGCACTCCAAACCTGTGCCAATCATGATGCCCTAACTAAAAACAAAGCCTTCTGCCCTTAATCAGTCCGTATCCCTCTATTTCCTCCCTATTCATGTACCCATCCAGATGCCTCTTAATTGTTGCTCATGTGCCTGCTTCCACCACATCCTCTGGCAGCACGTTCCAGACACCCACCACTCTGTGTGAAAAACTTATCCTGCACATCCCCCTTGAACCTGTGCCCCCTTGTAATTGACACTTCCACCATTGGAAAAAGCCTCTGACTATCTGACCTGTCTGTGCCTCTCATAATTTTGTAGACCTCTATCAGGTCTCCCTTCAGCCTGTCTTTCCAGTGAAAACAATCCTAGTTTATTCAACCTCTCCTCACAGCCAACACCCTCTCAACCAGGCAACAGCCTGGTGAGCCTTCTTTGCACTCTCTCCAAAGCTTCCATGTGCTTCTGATAATGTGGTGATCAGAACTGCATGCAATATTCTAAATGTGGCCTAACAAAGGTTTTATCAGGTGCAAACATGATTTCCCAACTCCTGTACTCAACGCCCTGGCTGATGAAGGCAAGCATGCCATATGCCTTCTTAATCACCTTGGCCACCTGTCTTGTCACTATTAGGGAACTGTGGACCTGCACACCTAGAACCCTCTGTATGTTAATATTCCTAAGGGTTCTGCCATTTACAGTATAATTCATACCTAGATTTGATACGCCAAAATGCATCACCTCGCATTGGTCCAGATTAAATTCCATCTGCCATTTCTGTGCCCAAGTCTCCAACCTATCAGTATCCTGTTGTATCCTCTGGCAATCCTCAGCACTATCAGCAACTCCGCCAATATTTGCGTCATCCGTAAACTTACCAATCAGATCACCCACATTTTACTCCAGATGATTTATACATACTACACCCCTTCCACCGTGTAGCTCTTAGCTTCGTGGATGCGCCACAGTGAGCCGCCACTTGAGCTTTGACACCCACAGCTCATGTTTCTGCAGCTGACAATACTTCCTACACCTATTAGCCTTCAGGACACCAGTAGTGTCCATGACTTCCTACATATCACAGGACATGCATTCCACTCGCCCAAGCCATGTCTTAACTTTACTTTCCTTAGGTTAACTTTATTTCACTTTGGATTATTTATATTACTTTATTATACTGGCCCTGACTATTCCTTAATGCTGAGGCGGGATACTTCGTTTGGGAGACTCATCTTCCGCCGGAGCTGAATTGCACCGTTTTATAATCCCTTTGCAGTCATAAAGAGGGGTGCAATTCAATGTTCCATGCCATGCAAATTTATGCATGGTGTAAAATACAAGGGATTCGGGCAGCACGGGGGTGCAGTAGTAGCACTGCAGTCTCACGGCGCCGAGGTCCCAGGTTCGATCCCGGCTCTGGGTCACTGTCCGTGTGGAGTTTACACATTCTTCCTGTGTTTGCGTGTGTTTCACCCCAACAACCCAAATATGTGCACGGTAGGTAGGTGAATTGAACATGCTAAATTGTCCCTTGATTGGAAAAAATGAATTGGGTACGCTAAATTTATGAAAAAAAAGAAAAAGAAAAAACAATTACAAGGGATTCTCAGGCAATCCCACTATCGGGCCACCATCTTGAGCGGTGGGTCCGAAAGTGAGGTCCCACAGCCTGCCAACCCTCGCACCGCAAATCAGCCCTGGCCTCCCAGCCCCCCCCCCCCTGCCACCGCAAATCGGCCCTGATCTTCACACCCCCAGACCACACAGCAGCTCCTCGCCCCAGGATCCCTGTAAAGGAGGACCCCCACAGGGACCCTTTTAATAGAGGTACCCTCCCTGGACCCCATGAATAGGGAGACCCCCTAGGATTCCCTAACTGAAGGAACCCCCCCTCAGAGATTCCCTAACTAAAGGGACCTCCACGGAGACCCCTAACTATCATAGGCAATCACACACTTGTGTGATTGGAATGCACTTACCTCTCTTTGATGTGGTTGATGTTTGGAAATATTGGGGTTTCAGCACTTAGCGTGATTCATCCATGAAGGGAGATGAATGTCTCAAGACTGCAGGAGTTTGTGGGAGCTGGCAATCACAGCCCAGTACTAGAAATTAATGAAGGGCTTGCAGCTAATGGCTCTGAGGAGTTAAAACACACGTCACAGCTGTTCTGCTTCCAGGACTGGACATGTGGCACTTCAAGGTGAGTGTTAAAGCTGTAATTGTTTTCACAGCCCCTGGCTGGACTGCTCTCTAGCTTCCAGACAGGGGTCTCTTTTCTGAGGGGTGTGTGTGTGAGTGGGGTGGGGGGGTTGGGTGAGGGGCAGTACGTGGGGGTCCTATAGTCAGGGGGTCCCAGTGGGGGGGTCTCTTTATTTAGGGGGTCTCTGTGGAGGGTTATTTTAATTAGGGGGTCTCTGTGGGGGAGTTCCTTTAGTTAGGGGGACTCTGTGGGTGGGGTTCCTTTAATTAGGAGGTCTCTGTGAGAGGTCCCTTTAGTTAGGAGGTTCCTATGAGGTGTCCCTCTATCTAGGGCAGGGGTGGGCAAACTACGGCCCGCGGGCCGCATGCGGCCCGCCAAAGGTATTTCTGCGGCCCTCCAAGTCATTAAAAAAAAAAAAAAAAAAAATTTAAGGTTAATGGGGGGGGGGGGGGGGGGCTGTTGGGTTACTTACTGGTATAGGGTGGATACGTTGACTTGAGTAGGATGATCATTGCTCGGCACAACGTCGAGGGCCGAATGGCCTGTTCTGTGCTGTACTGTTCTATGTTCTATATGAGGCGCCCAGAATCATAACCGGGTGAATTTTACTTAATATACTATGCGGCCCTTTGTGAATTGTGAATTTCTGAATGTGGCCCTTGCACGGAAAAGTTTGCCCACCCCTGATCTAGGGAGTCCCTGTGGGGGGTTCCTCTTGCTAAGGGGTCCCTGTGGGGGCTTACTGGAGTTCGGGAGTTTCTGTGTGGGGGGTTCCTTTAGTTCGGGGTTCTCTGTGAGGGTTCCTTTAGTTAGTGGGTCTTTGGGGGATCCCCCTATTAAAGAGGTGCCGAGGGATGTCTCCCTATTAAGGGGGTCCCTCTGGGGGTTCCCTTTGTTAGGGTATCCCTGTAAGGGTCTCCCTACCTAAAGAGTTGTGGGGGGCAGGGCGGGTCACCCCTGTAAATGGGGAAGGAGGGCCCAGAAAATACTGGGGTGGGGCTGCTTTGCGATGCGGGGGGGCTAATTTGCAGTGCGGGGGAGGGTGGCTGACCATGGGTCTTCACTATTGGACTGCCTGTTCAAAATGGCGGCCCGATAGCAGGATTTCCTTAAGAATCCCTCCTATTCCTCGCCATGCATAAATTTGCAAGGTGAGGGATACTGAATTGCTTCCTGATTTGTGCTTCCAGTGGGAACGTAAATCAGTAGCAATTCTCTGGAGTGACAGAGAACATCTGGCGGGAATCTCCGTCAGCTGATTCTCCGCTTCACCGGCAGTGCATTCACGCCCGGCGATTTCCCAAAATTGTAGGGGTGGCCCCAATGGGAAACCCCATTGGCTGGCTGCCGAGACGGAGAATCCTGCTGCCGGCGGGGAAGCACCACACCAGAAAACAGGTGCTGTGGGATGGAGAATCCCACCCACAGCCTCCCAAATTTGGGTTTTGGGAAGTTTCTCCCCAGTCTAGACCACACTTAGAAATCCTTTCAGCAATACAGAGCTGAAATCGCTGGCGAGACCAGTCCTCAGAGACCGGGGCTGCCAGTTTAAAAGGATACCCCAATATCTAAGTGACCTTGTTGGTCCCCCACAAGCCCACCCACGGGCAATGTGAGCCCACGCACACATGGGCATTTCCCCAAACTTTCCCATGTGAGGACACCCCACTATAGGGTCACTGTGGGCCTCCCGCCTTTTCAGGCTTCTCCAGCCTGCCTTTCGTATCCACCCCTTTCAAGACCGCCACCCTTCACCCCCCCCCCCCCACCCCCAACCTTTATGAGGCCCTTTCATTCCCCCCTTCACTACCCCAACCTTCATACTCCCTCATTCCCCCTTCATGGGCATGGCCCTCCTGAGGACCCGGCCCTTGGCAGTACTGCCCTGGCACCCAGGTGCCAGGAGAGCCAGGGTGCCACCCTGCCATGTCCCTGACCATCCAGATGTCTCCAATGGCCTGGGAGATCCCCCCCCCCCCCACAGGTGCCATTACACCAGGTCCATATTTGTGTGGACCAGTGCTTAACGGTGCCATAGCGTGATTTCCCATGCATGTGCGTTGGTTCCCAGGCCTCGGGAGAATCAGGCGTCGACATATTTAAATTACCCTAATGGCTCATTTAAATATGTATATCTGGATCTCACGCAGTGAGAGCGTGATACAGATCATGATGTCTCATGAGATCTCGTTAGATCTTGCGAAGTGTTCCAAGTGTCACAAATCCCGCAAGAGGCAAACGGCCTCGTCGCATCACCAAGTCCACCACGACGAGGCCGTTCGATCACACCCTGCCTTTCTGAGTTTCGTGTCATCTGCAAACCTTTGAAATTATCCCCTATAGATCTAAGTTCAAATCATTAATAGATATCAAAAAAGAGCAGTGGTCCCAACACCAACCATTGAGGGTACATCACTGCATGAAAAACAGCCATCCACAAATAATCTGTTTTCTGATATTTAGCGAATTTCACATCAGATCAACGCAGATGGACTTCAAGGTTGCTACCAAGCCGATTACATGGTAACTCTATCAAATGCCATTCAAAAATCCAGATTTAGTGCACGAACTGCACTAATTCATCATCCATTTCTTTGAAGAACTTAAGTTTGCCTTTAACAAATCCATGCTGGCTTCCAGTTATTATTTTTACAGTCGGAGAAATATTCCTTTATCTTTTACTTTATGCTGTCAAAATTTCTTTCCCCACAGTAGGAGGGTTCACGCACTGTTTTTTTTACACAAACGATATATACACTACCGGATTGATCCCTACCGAGTTCCTCTCTCTGGTTGGTGCCTTACTGGCCAACTTTATATAAATTGGGTAATTGAAATATCCCGCCCTACAAGGGGAGCTCATACTCCACAAGGAGCACAGGGAAGACAAGTATTCCCTCCCCATAAGTCCCATGCGGGATATTACATCATGCTCATCATTAGACTTTTAATTACAGATCTTAATGAATTCAAATTCCACCAACTGTCATGGTAGGATTTGAACCTGGGTCCCAGGAGTATTACCCTGGGTCTCTGGGTTACTAGATGTGATCCGCAAAATGTTGATAATAGGGTTTTCAACAATGCCACTAAGTAACAAGGGAAGGTTGTCAGATTCTCTCTTGCTGGAGATAGTCATGACCTGGAATTTGTGTGTCACAAAAAGTGGAGTTGGGGGAAGACTGGCATAGCAGTAATGTCGCTGGATTAATAATCCAGAGGCCCATTATAATGCTCTGGGGACATGAGTTCAAATCCCATTATGGCAGAATTTAAATTCAATTAAAAAAATTGAAAAGCTAGTCTCAGGGCAGCACGGTGGAACAGAGGTTAGCACTGGGACTGCAGCGCTGAGGACCCGGGTTCGAATCCCAGCCTTGTGTCACTGTCTGTGTGGAGTTTGCACATTCTCCCCGTGTCTGCGTGGGTTTTACCCCCACCATCCAAAAGATGTGCAGGTTAGGTGGATTGGCCATGCTGAATTACCCCTTAATTGGAAAAAAAATCAATAATTGGGTACTCTAAAAAAAAGCTAGTTACTTAGTGGCATTGTTGAAAACCCTATTATCAACATTTTGCGGTGGCCATGAAACCATTAGGCGGCATGGTGACAGAGTGGATAGCACTGCTCCCTCACAGTTCCTGGGACCCGGTTTCAATTCCGGCCTCGGGCGACTGTCTTCATTAATCATCTTTCTTTGTGTCACAAGTAGGCTTACATTAATACTGCAATTAAATTACTGTGAAAATTCCTTAGTCGTCACACTCCGATGCCTGTTCGGGTATCCTGAGAGAGAATTCAAAATGTCCAATTCACCCAGCGAGCATGTCTTTCGGGAATTGTGGGAGGAAAACCACGCAGACACGAGGGGAACCTGCAGACTCTGCACAAACAGTGACCTAAGCTTGGAATCAAACCCAAATTGCTGACGCTGTGAAGCAATAGTGCTAACCACTTTCACTTTCTCCCCGTCTGGGTGCCCCGGTTCCCCCCCCCCCCCCCCCCCCCCCCCCCCCCGGGCCAAAGATGTGCAGATTAGCTGGATTGCCCATGCTAAATTGTCCCCTTAGTGTCCAAAAGGTTAGGTAGGGTTACAGGGATAGGGAGAAGGCGTGGGCTTAAGTGGGGTGCTCTTTCCAAGAGCTAGAACAGACTCGATGGGCCGAACAGCCTCCTTCTTCACGGTAGGGATTCTATGAATTATTAGCTGACGCCTAAATTTTGGAGTTTTGTTGTGTGGCCATCTAAAATGGCTGCCCACAAAAGATAATGGGAATTGTGGTCAGGTTGGGACATAGACGATACACAGCCCTGTGTATTGTGCAGCGGAAACCAGACCTACACAGAAACTTGCACCTGCTGAAGGTCAATCACCGATTTCAAAGAACAAAGAGAACAAAGAAAAGTACAGCACAGGAACAGGCCCTTCGGCCCTCCAAGCCTGCGCCGACCCTGCTGCCCATCTAAACTAAAATCTTCTACACTTCCGGGGTCTGTATCCTTCTATTCCCATCCTTTTCATGTATTTGTCAAGATACCCCTTAAACGTCATTATCGTCCCTGCTTCCACCACCTCCTCCGGCAGTGAGTTCCAGGCATCCACTACCCTCGGTGTAAAAAACATGCCTCGTAAATCTCCTCTAAACCTTGCCCCTCGCACCTTAAACCTATGCCCTCGAGTAATTGACCCCTTTACCTGGGAAAAAGCCTCTGACTATCCACTCTGTCTATGCCCCTCATAATTTTGTAGACCTCTATCAGGTCGATCCTCAACCTCCTTCGTTCCTGTGAGAACAAACCAAGTTTATTCAACCTCTCCTCATAGCTAATGCCCTCCATACCAGGCAACATCCTGGTAAATCTCTTCTGCACCCTCCCTAAAGCCTCCACATCAAAGAACAAAGAACAAAGAAAAGTACAGCACAAGAACAGGCCCTTCAGCCCTCCAAGCCTGTGCCGACCATGCTGCCCGTCTAAACTAAAATCTTCTGCACTTCCGGGGACCGTATCCCTCTATTCCCATCCTATTCATGTATTTGTTAAGATGTCCCATAAACGTCACTATCGTCCCTGCATCCACCACCTCCTCCGGCAGCGAGTTCCAGGCACCCACTACCCTCGGTGTAAAAAACTTGCCTCGTACATCTCCTCTAAACCATGCCCCTCGCACCTTAAACCTATGCCCCCTAGTAATTGACCCCTCTACCCTGGGAAAAAGCCTCTGACTATCCACTCTGTCTATGCCCCTCATAATTCTGTAGACCTCTATCAGGTCGCCCCTCAACCTCCGTCGTTCCAGTGAGAACAAGCTGAGTTTATTCAACCTCTCCTCATAGCTAATGCTCTCCATACCAGGCAACATCCTGGTAAATCTCTTCTGCACCCTCTCTAAAGCCTCTACATCCTTCCGGTAATGTGGTGACCAGAATTGAACACAAAATTTCCCCAGGACAATGGGACACAAATTGAAACAGAGCAGCAGTAACAGACTTGGGAGCGCCTATTTACCTTATTTGGGAGTGCCTACGTGCCTTGGACAATAACAACTAGGACCAGCCCAGCTATCAAGATACCCGCCCCTAATTGGCCAGAATCGATTAGGGTGATCGAAATCCTATCAATCCATTGAATCCTGGGTTGGGACCGCCCAAAAGAGCGCAAAAGATTGGAGGATAAGAAGAACTGCGCGACCAATATCC
This sequence comes from Scyliorhinus canicula, assembly GCF_902713615.1. Lineage (NCBI taxonomy): Eukaryota > Metazoa > Chordata > Chondrichthyes > Carcharhiniformes > Scyliorhinidae > Scyliorhinus > Scyliorhinus canicula. The sequence continues at coordinate 278,268,583 of NC_052146.1, read as the reverse complement.
TGTCTCTTTTGGGACCGGCGTCTGCCCCTACCAACTGCTGCACCTCGACCAGCCAAGTTCAAGGACCCGTGATCGCTACCTGAAGGACGAGCCGCAGTCTAGACATACCTGACGACTTCCAGCTGCCACACATGGGGATTCAGACAAAGGCCTTGTCTAACCTGCACAGAGCCCGTCACTTGAAAGTTAAGTAAAGGCCATTTAAACTGTTAGATATAGATTAATGTGTAGCCATGTGTAGATTATTACGCATAGAACCAAGCCTGTGTATAATAATAAACAATAATTGAACTAATATACTGGTTGTGTGGTCATTTGCCCAATACATGGAACATATTTGCGTCTTGTGGTTATTATTAATAAAGATAAAAGAGCAACAGTTGCTAGCAGGCAAAAACTCCTTCATTATGTAAGGAATTGAAAATGAAGTTGACTCTATACTTTATGGTAGAAAGGTGATTGCTGAAGCAGTTGTATATGATCAGGCCTTGGATACTGCTCGAAGAAACTTCTGCAGAAAACCCCTAAACTGAAATTACCACCTTTGTGTGTTGTATGACCCAGACAGTTGAGTTTTCCCCTGAATCCAATTCACTTCAATTATACTGATTTTCTTATGTCACACTTGGTTAAATGCCGTCTTGATGTCAATGCCAATCAATTTCACCTTACCTGTGAAATTCAACTCTTTGATCTATGTTTGGACCAAAACTAACGATGTCTGCAGTCGAGTGAACCTGGCGGAATTCAATGTTAGCATCAGTGAGCTGGTTGTGAGCACGTTCCTCCTAATAACACAGTTTTTTTTTAAATAATTTTTATTGAAAAATTTTGAATTTATACAGCAACGAACCATAATAAAATACCAAAAATAACAATAATAATAGCAATCATAAACATTCGCCCCACCTCCATGAACAACACAGCATATTAACAACGCAAATGAACACAGTATTAAGTTACATAATAGAAACTACAATAAGGAACACCCCCCCCCCCCCCCCCCCTTACCCCCCCCCCCCCCCTCCCCGGGTTGCTGATGCTATTGACCCAGATACCTATCTTTGAGCCAGGAAGTCCAGAAAAGGCTGCCATCGTTTATAGAACCCTTGTATTGATCCTCTCAGGGCAAATTTGACCCTTTCCAATTTTATAAATCCCGCCATGTCGCTGATCCAGGTCTCCACACTTGGAGGCCTCGCATCCTTCCACTGCAGCAAGATCCTTCGTCGGGCTACTAGGGATGCAAAGGCCAGGGCACCGGCCTCTTTCGCCTCCTGCACTCCCGGCTCTACCGCAACTCCAAAAATCGCGGGTCCCCACGCTGGCTTGACCCTGGATCCAACCACCCTCGACACCGTCCCCGCCACCCCCTTCCAGAATTCTTCCAGTGCTGGGCATGCCCAAAACATATGGGCGTGGTTCGCTGGACTCCCCGAACATCTGGTGCACCTGTCCTCACCCCCAAAGAACCTACTCATCCTAGTCCCAGACATGTGGGCCCGGTGCAGCACCTTAAATTGGATGAGACTAAGCCTCGCACATGAGGAGGAAGAGTTGACTCTCTCCAAGGCATCCGCCCAAGTCCCGTCCTCTATCTGCTCCCCGAGTTCCTCCTCCCATTTAGCCTTCAGCTCCTCCACTGACGACTCCTCCACCTCCTGCATTACCTTATAGATGTCAGACACCTTCCCCTCTCCGACCCACACCCCCGAAAGCACTCTGTCCATCGTCCCCCGCGAGGGCAGCAAAGGGAATTCCTCTACCTGTCGCCTAGCAAACGTCTTTACCTGCAAGTATCTGAACATGTTCCCTTGGGGAAGCCCAAATGTATCTTCCAGTTCCCCCAGGCCTGCAAACCTCCTGCCAATAAACAGGTCCCTCAATTTACTGACGCCCACCCTTTGCCACCCACTAAATCCCCCATCCCTGTTCCCTGGAATGAACCGATGATTGCCACCCAATGGAGCCTCCATCGAGCCCCCTGTTTCCCCCCTATGCCATCTCCACTGTCCCCAGATTCTTAGGGTCGCCGCCACCACCGGGCTCGTGGTAAACCTCTTAGGGGAGAGCGGCAACGGCGCCGTTACCATGGCACCCAGGCTCGTACCTCTACATGACGCCATCTCCATTCTTTTCCACGCCGCCCCTCGCCCCTCCATCACCATTTACGCACCATTGACACATTGGCCGCCCAATAGTACCCCAAAAGGTTGGGCAGCGCCAGCCCGCCTCTATCCCTCCCTCGCTCCAGGAACACCCGCTTCACTCTCGGAGTCCCATGTGCCCACACAAAGCTCAAGATACTGCTAGTCACTCTCCTAAAGAAGGCCCTGGGGATAAAGATGGGCAGGCACTGAAAGAGGAACAAGAACCTCGGAAGCACCGTCATTTTGACGGACTGCACCCTCCCCGCCAACGACAATGGCAGCATGTCCCACCTCTTGAACTCCTCCTCCATCTGATCTACAAGTCTGGTGAAATTATGTTTGTGAAGAGTCCCCCAGTCCCTGGCCACCTGCACCCCCAGGTACCTAAAGCTCTCCCCTGCCCGCCTAAGCAGGAGCCTACCAATTCTTTCCTCCTGGTCTCCAGGGTGCACCACAAACACCTCACTCTTGCCTAAATTTAGTTTATAACCTGAAAAGGTCCCAAACTCAGCTAGCAGCTCCATCACCCCCGGCATCCCTCCCACCGGGTCCGCCACATACAGTAACAGGTCATCGGCATACAACAACACCCTATGTTCCTCCCCACCTCGGACCAAACCTCTCCACCTCTCTGAATCCCTCAACGCCATCGTCAGCGGCTCGATTGCCAGTGCGAACAACAAGGGGGACGGGGACAACCCTGCCTGGTCCCTCGGTAAAGCCGGAAGTACTCCGACCTCCTCCCATTCGTGGCCACGCACGCCATCGGGGCCTCATATAGCAGCCTCACCCATCTAATAAACCCTTCACGAAATCCAAACCTCCCCAACACCTCCCATAAGTACCCCCACTCCACTCTATCGAAGGCCTTCTCCGCATCCAGCGCCACCACTATCTCTGCCTCCCCCTCAATCGCCGGCATCATGATGACATTCAACAATCTCCGCACATTCGTGTTCAGCTGCCTTCCCTTCACAAAACCTGTCTGGTCCTCGTGTACAACCCCTGGCACACAGTCCTCTATCCTGGTGGCCAGGATTTTTGACAGCACCTTGGCATCTACGTTGAGGAGAGATATGGGCCTGTATGAACCACACTGCTGGGGGTCCTTGTCCCTCTTTAGAATTAACGAGATCAGCGCCCGCGACATCGTCGGGGGCAAAGTCCCCCCTTCCCACGCTTCATTAAGTGTCCGCACCAGCAAGGGGCCCACTAGGTCCACAAACTTTTTATAAAATTCCACCGGGAACCCATCCGGCCCCAGTGTCTTCCCTGACTGCATCTGCCCGATCCCCTTAACTAGCTCCTCCAGCTCATTCGGCGCATCCAACCCCTCCACCTGCTCCTCCTGCACCTTCGGGAAAGAAAGCCCGTCGAGGAACCTCTCCATTCCCCTCCTCTCCCCCATTGGCTCCGACCGGTACAGTTCCCCATAAAAGTCCTTGAAGACCTCATTCACCTCTACCCCCTTCCGCACCACATTCCCACTCTTGACTCTCACTCCAGCAATTTCCTTAGCCGCATCCCACTTGCGGAGCTGATGAGCCAGCATCCTACTCGCCTTTTCACCATGTTCGTACACTGCCCCTTGTGCCTTCCTCCACTGTGCCTCCGCCTTTCTAGTGGTCAGCAAATCAAATTTAGCCTGCAGGCTGCGCCTCTCCCCCAACAGTCCCTCCTCTGGTGACTCTGCGTACCTCCTGTCTACCTCCAGCATCTTTCCCACCAGTCTATCCCTCTCACTCCTTTCGCTCCTCTCCCTGTGTGCCCAGATCAGCTCCCCACGAATCACTGCCTTCAGGGCTTCCCAGACCACCCCCACCTGAACCTCCCCCGTATCATTCACCTCGAGGTACCCCTCAATACTTGCCCGGACCCTCCTACACACCTCCTCCTCCGCCAACAACCCCACACCCAACCGCCACAACGGGCGCTGGTCCCACACCTCCCCCCATCTCCAACTCTATCCAATGCGGAGCGTGGTCGGAGATTGCAATGGCCGAATACTCGGCCTCCTCCACTCTCGGAATCAGTCCCCTACTCACCACGAAGAAGTCTATCCGAGAGTAGACCCTATGTACGTGGGAGAAGAAAGAGTACTCCCGTGCCCTCGGCCTCACAAACCTCCATGGATCCACCCCACCCATCTGGTCCATAAACCCTCTCAGTACCTTGGCCGACGCAGTCCTCCTACCCGTCCTAGAGCTGGACCGATCCAGTGAAGGATCCAACACCGTATTGAAGTCCCCCCCCATGATCAGACCTCCCGCCTCCAGATCCGGGACCCGTCCCAACATACGCCTCATAAAGCCCGCATCATCCCAATTTGGGGCATACACACAAGCAAGTACCACCTTCTCTCCTTGTAGCCTGCCCCTAACCATGACATACCTACCCCCCTTATCCGCCACCACCTCCGATGCCTCAAACGACACATTTTTCCCCACCAGAATCGCCACTCCCCAGTTCTTCACATCCAACCCCGAGTGGAAAACCTGCCCCACCCATCCCTTCCTCAGACAGACCTGGTCCGCCACCTTCAGGTGGGTCTCATGAAGCATTGCCACATCTGCCTTTAGCCCCCTCAGATGAGCAAGTACCCTCGACCGCTTTACCGGCCCATTCAATCCTCTCGCATTCCAGGTGACCAACCGAATCAGAGGGCGTCCTGCCCCCCCTCCCCCGTCGACTAGCCATAGCCCGTCGACTGCCCGCCCCAGGCCAGCACCCCCTGCCCGACCCAGTCCCCACAACGACAACACCTGACCTCTGTCCCCCCGGCCCCCAACCAGCTCCTTCCTGACCCTACCAGCAGCAACCTGGTATTCCCCTTTCCCCCCCTCCCTCCCCTCCCAGGCTAGGAACCCTCCTAGCCGCGAACCGTCCTCCAATGTACTTCCGTGGGTCAGCTAACTTCTGCTGACCCCGGAAACTCCCGCCAATAACCCGACCCCTCCCAAAGTGGGATCATCCCCCAATCTATCCCTCCTCCAGGCACCGCTCCAGCACGGGGAAGAACCAGTTAAGGCCCCGCCTCCCCCCGTCATCGTCTCCACCCCCCAGCCCCGCAGCGCGGGAAACCAGAGGAAAGCCCGCGCTTTCGCACTGCCCCACCACACCCTTCTGACGCAGCTCCCAAATACCAGCCCCACTCCATACCCCCAACCCGACATAGAATACAACAAACCCCCCCAACCCTCCCCGCAAGATACAAAACTCAAACAATGCCCCACCGCAAAAAAAAACACATAACAGAACAACACCCCCATAAATAACCATATCAAAATTGCAAAAGTACAGAAAAAGAGAACACAGCAACAGCAGAATCCAGCAATAAAGTATTACAACCGACCCCGCAACCCCCAACCCCTAGTTCAAGTCCAGTTTCTCCATCCGCACGAAGGCCCACGCCTCCTCCGGGGAATCGAAATGATAATGCCGGTCCGAGTAAGTTACCCACAGGCGCGCAGGCTGCAACATTCCGAACTTTATCTTTTTCTTGTAAAGCACCTCTTTCGTCCGATTAAACCCGGACCGCCGCTTAGCCACCTCCGCACTTCAATCCTGGTAGATCCGTACTACCCCATTCTCCCAATTGCTGCTCTTCACCTTCTTGGCCCAGCGCAGCACACACTTCCGATCACTGAATCGGTGGAACCTCACCAGCACCGCACGCGGGGGTTCATTCTCCTTAGGCCTCCTGGCCAGTACTCTGTGTGCTCCCTCCAGCTCCAAGGGCAGATGGAAAGACCCGGCCCCCACTAGCGAGTTCAGCATCGTGGCCACGTAGGTTGTCAGGTCCGACCCCTCCAGCCCCTCCTCAAGGCCCAAGATCCGCAGATTTTTCCGCCTCATGCGGTGATCAAGCTCCTCGAAGCGTTCCTGCCACTTCTTGTGGAGTGCCTCGTGTCCCTCCACCTTACTCACGAGGATCCCGGCCTCCTCCTCTCGTTCAGTGGCTTGTGTCTGCAACTCCTTGATGGCAGCACCCTGGGTCGTCTGAATCTCCGAGAGCCTTCTGTTCGTTTCCTGCAGAGAGCTCAGTACCTCAGCCTTGAAGTCTGCAAAACAGCGCAGGAGAGCAGCTTGTTGCTCCAGGGCCCACTGCTTCCACTCCTCTGGAGCTCCGCCGGCTGCCACCTTGGATTCCTTCCCCCGTTTTTTCTGGGGAGCTGCTGCCGTTTTTCCCCCCTTTCCACTCCGAGTTCGAGTCATGGACTGCGGGGAAAGTCGATCAGCACGTCTTCTCCCACCGGGAGACGTCGAAAAATTTCTGTTTTGGGCTCTAAAAAGGGCCGAAAAGTCAGTTTAAAACGGGAGCTCCCAAATGTGCGGCTTCCTACGTCATCGCCGCCACCGGAAGTCCCTAATAACACTGTTAATGACAATATCATCCATCACTTTTTTTTTAAATAAATGTAGAGTACCCAATTTTTTTTTCCAACCAAAGGGCAATTTAGCGTGGCCAATCCACCTACCCTGCACATCATTGGGTTGTGGGGGTCAGACCCATGCAGATATGGGGAGAATGTGCAAACTCCACACAGAGTGACCCAGGGCCAGGATCGAACACGGTTCCTTGGTGCTGTGAGGCAGCAGTGCTAACCACTGCACCACTGTGCTACCCACGATGGAAAAGCAATTGACTGGATTAAATTTGTCCTACTTTTTGTGATTGTGACACACCTGGGCAATTTTCTACTTGTCAGATGCCAGTGTCGCAGTTGTATTGGAATAACTAGCTACAGTTGCTTCTAGTTTTGGAGCACGTCTTAAAGCCAGGATATTAATGGGGCCCACAGCCTTTGCTGGATCCAGTCTGCTCAGGAATTTCATGCTATTATATAAAGTGAATTGTTAGGAAACAGAGCTGCTTTAAACAATTCATATTTGTGTTGTGGGTATTAGAAATAAGGTTTCAGTTTAAGTTTAATTGTTTTGTTGTATTTGTGTGCAAAGAAAAACTTTAGTTTAGCTTCAGGTTAAACAATAATAATAATCTTTATTATTTTCACAAGTAGGCTTACATTAACACTGCAATGAAGTTACTGTGATCCCGGCATCAAATGGGCGTTGCAGGATTTGCACATGCGCAGTGGCACCGATGCCAACAGGCGTATGCGCAGTGGCTTCCTTCAACGCGCCGGCCCCAACACAACATGGCACTGGATTACAGGGGCTGGGCGGAAGAAAGGAGGCACCCAGCCAGAGAGGCTGGCCCGCCGATCGGTGGGCCCCGATCGCAGGCCAGGCCACATCGGAGCCACCCCCTCCCCCCGGGCCTGGGGCAGTTGCAAGCACTTCACCTTTTGCACTCATGTGTTAGGCTACGCCATTACGGAGGATGGGAGGGCAGCACGGTGGCACAGTGATTAGCACTGCTGCCTCACGGCACTGAGTATCCTGGTTTGATCCCATCCCTGAGTCACTGTCCTGGTGGAGTTTGCACATTCTCCCTGTGTCTGCGTGGGTCTCACCCCCACAACCCAAAGGTGTGCAGGATACGTGAATTGGCCACACTAAATTGCCCCTTAATTGGAAAAAAAAAGAATTGGGTCGTCTAAAATTTAAAACAAATGATTGAGGATGGGGATGTTCATGGAATGTTTCCTTAACTATTCAGTGGTGGACCGCTATTCTCAACTAGGTGTGGCAAAACTGCAAAGCTTTGATCTGATCCATTGTTATGAGATAATTTAGCTCTATCTATAGCATGCTACATCCTCTGTTTAGCATGCATGTTGTCCCGTGTTGTAGTTTCACCAGGATAGCATCTCTTTTTACAGCACCCCTGCTGGTCCTAGCTTGCAATTCCATGCTCCACATTAAACCATGAAACGGAATAATTTAATGCCCTGCCTCTTGGCGAGTTTTGGAGGTGGGATGGCATCTAATCAGCCAGCAGGATTGCAGGTGGGGAACTCAGCCCCTTCCCGCCTCTGCCCCAATTAAGTCCAGGGTGGAGGCCCGCATAAGGCCCTCATCCACCACAGGTATTTAACAAGTAGCCTGCGCCTGACTCGCCATAAAGGACAAATGAATAGCCTTCGGGGTGAGGGGTTAGTGTCTTATCAAGCAATCTAACATCAGGAAGGGGAGGGGGAGGCATTGAGAGCCCCATGCTCTTGCTGTTAGCCCTCTACCCCCGCTCCCATGAACCCCACCGCACCCTCAATCATCTGTGGCCCGGGTCCACAGCCTGGGTGCATTGCCAGCAATAATCCTTCACTACTAATGGATACTCAATACGAGTCTTTCCAAAAGGTCAAAGGGCTCTCATCGGTTCTCCAGCTGGCAAGCAAGACCCTCGTCGTCATGGCTTCTCATGTGGTACAATGAAAGATATGCCAGTCAATGAGGATAGGGATTCTGATGGAATATAATCCTGAATCTGATAGCCCACAGCACCTCTTGAATGCCCACTTTTGAGTTGCTATATCTGTTATGAATCTAATCCATTTAGCATGGAGGTAGTTCTACACACCATGGTGGAAGCTGTCCTTACTGTGAAGACAGGACTTTGTCTTCACAAGGACTGTTTAGTGGTCACTCAATCATGGGTGAATAGATGTATCTGTGGGAGGTAGACTTGTGAGAACAAGGACAAGCAAGGTTTATGTGCATTTTCTCTATATTTTCATATTGCTTGCTGCAGACCCAATCTGGGAGCTATGTCTTTCAAGATACAGCCAATTCAGTCACTACTGATGCTGCAAAGGCACTAGGGGCGGGGTTCTTCGAGCCTGCGCCAGGTCAGAGAATCGCTGGGGATGCGGGAAATTCCCGCCACGACACTCCGACGCCGGACGCAACTCTCTGGTGACCGGAGAATCGGTAGCAATCGCACCCGCACGGACTCTGCGGCGCTGGTTGGGGGACGCTGAAAGAGGCCCCCACGGCGATTCTCCGTGGGCGACCGGCCAAGTTCTGCCAAGTCCCGCCGGCATGGTTCCAACCAGGTATCACCCGGGGTGAGCTCGGACCCCCCTGCCGTGGTGGACATCCTGGTGGGGTTGCGGGAGGATCTGACTCCGGGGGAATGGCCTCAACGGGGTTCAGGCCCGCGATTGGGGGTGTCCGATCGGCGAGCGGCCGCGATCTGGAGGGGGCCTACCTCCGCACGGGCCCTCTGTAGGTCTCCGCCATGTTGCTCAGTGCCAGCGCGGAGTAGGCAACCATGTGCATGCGCCCGGGCGGAGATGGCCATCGTGCGCATGCGCGAACCTGCGCCAGCCGTGCAGGGTCACCTTTCGATGCCAGAGCAGAGCGCAGCACTACGGCACTGTGCTGGCCCCCTAAAGGCCGCTGAATTGCTGGGCCAGGAGGCCTGTTGACGCCGGCGTACACCACTCCGGTGTTTACGCCAGCTTCAACACATGGCTGGTATTTCGGAGAATCCCTGCCTATATATATGAACACATGAACAAGGAGCAGGAGGAGGTCATTCACCCCTTGAACCTGTTCCGTCATTTAATAAGATCATAGCTGATCTGATAGTAACCTCAAATCCACATCCCACCACCCCCAATAATCTATCACGTCCTTGCTTATTAGGAATCTAACCACCTCGGCCTTAAAAATATTCAAAAACTCTGCTTCCACAACCTTTTCAAGAAGACAATTTCAAAGACTCACGACTCTCGGAGTGCAAACAAATCCTTATAAGTGGTGTGCAATATGACTAGCTGATAGAACAGGACATACCCAGAAATAGTGATGGCGAGGTCTGGGACATTGACTCAAAGGTATGATTCTACAAGTATGACTATTTTGAAGTTGTTGCTTAATTAGTCTGTGGGACAGCTTTCCCAATTTTGACACATGTCCCCAGATATTATTGAGACAGACTTTGTTGTGTTCACTGAGTTGGGAATGCCTCTGGTGCTTCCAAAAATGATGCTGAGTTGAATGTCTGGAGGTCTATTCCGCTTTTTAATTTTTTTTCCCCACAGTAACCCTTGTGCTTTTCATAAATGTTTAGAGGCAACTGAGTGGCTCACTAGAACATTTCAGTGGACAGTTAAGAGTTAATCACATTGCTGTGGGTTTGGAATTACAGATATGTCAAACGGAGGCAAGCATGGCAGAGCGCCTTCCCGAAAGGGTACCAGGGAATCAGATTAATTTTTATGACAGTCCAGCAGTTTCACGGTCACTATTACATCTGGTACTAACTTAATTCAATATTTATTTAACTGAATTGAAATTCCTCAACTGCCCTGATGGGATTTGAACTAAAGTCTCTGGAGCATTAGCCCAGGCCTCTGGACTGACAACTAATAACATAGCTATAAACTAGTAAACCTCGAAACGATCACATACCTAACACCTGGTAGTGGTCAGGGTGGACTCTCTTAACACTGTTACAGCACAAGGGGCTCTGGATGACATTGCATTCATGGCCCTGACAACGGAAGTAATTTGCTTCGAAAAGTAAACACCAGTTCACCCAGACCCAAATAAAACACAAAACAAAAATCGGATCTCCCAATTAAGGCACGTCCACCGTTAAGATAAATCTCGCCAGCCGGCACCTGGAGGAGAGGCGTAGCAGATAGTAGTGTATATCCCACACTCACCCTATGGAGAGCCGGTGGTCGGATCTTAGCGCTCGGTGCTGAGAGCGGTGACAGACACGGCTGCAAACAACATGGTAGCGGTGTCAGGTCAGCCACTGACTGGGCCCCGCGCTCTCCCACTCCACCGCACGGAGGCGCGCAAACACCTGTGCGCAGGCGCCGCTCCGAGCGGCCGTTGAGCTCGAGCGCGGGGAGGCGCGCAGCGGAGCGCGAGCTGTTTGTTGTGCTCGGGCTCACCGTGCTGCCTTCATCTGGACAGTTCAGACCTTATGTCAAGAGCTTGCGAGTGGGTGCCGGTCCCACTCCAGCCGGTCTCTCTTTTATCAAAGAGTAGGAAATCTTTAGCTTGGCGCTTTATTGCGATTGGAGACCTTCTCCTTTTTCTTTCTCTTCGGTTCGAAAAGCGGGCAAAGTTTTCTCCGGTGCCATGGTTGGCGAATATTTAATCTCAACCAACATCAATCAACATCGGTCGCAAAGAAGAATCACATTGGACTCGAATTGTTAACTCTGTTTCTCTCTCCACAGATGCTGCCAGACCGAGTTTTAGCATCACTCAGTCAACTCTCCAGCAGCCGCGGTATTTTACTTTCATATCAGTAACATTGGGCCCTTGCTGTGCACAAATCGACAGCCATGTTTTTCAGTTATAGATTGTTAGGTATCATTTGGTGTGTTTTAATGGAGCCTTTGTAATCTTATGTAGGTTAACTATGTATTTATTAACTATAAGAACTATGTAAATATATACAGTAAAGGGCACAAACTCAGAACTTTCTCCATGCCTGCTTGGTGCACAGGGCTCAGTCCAATTTTAGACTGATCACCAGGTTGGGTCATGTGTTCTCTTTCATGACTTTGTGGACAATACTGTACTCACCCCTGCATTAACCTTATATGTGCCAGACTCTTATACTACACCTCCCCAAGCCTTTAACCAATGTATTTCAAATTATTTACCCCTTGTATATACATTGTTATTACTACCACATCAAACCTGTGAGTTCATGGGTTGAAGTGGTCTTGAGGCTTTATAATCCTTCCAGATCTTGTTCCCAGTACTTTTTGGAGGAGTGGCAAGCACTGTTGTTACAGTTAACTCTTGATTTGGAGGTTATTCTGGCATCTGGGTATTATTCTCTATGTCTGCCCATTACTGTAGGCACAGGCAGTTTAAATATGAGGTGACTTCTCCTGTTCCTCCTAATTGAACCCTCTGAGATGCTGACCAGGTAGGATTGGGGTTGACCATTGCCCTTCCTAGTGATAACCTCTCTCTCGAGATCTTAATCCAAATCTTGTCCTTTTGTAGTTGTGGCAAATGTTTAGGTGCGGCACCATTTGCTGTAGACGGAAGCCTGTTTCTGCCTGTAGGATTGCTCTCCAGCTTGGATGTCCTGATAATCTTAATCCTTATATGCACGGAACAGCATTGGGACCAAATTCACACCTCACTATGCCAACATCTTCATGCACAAGTTTGAACAAGACCTCCTTACCGCACAGGACCTTCAACCGACGTTATACACCAGATACATCGATGACATTTTTTTCCTTTGGACCCACGGCGAAGAATCACTGAAACGACTAAACGATGACATCAATAAGTTCCATTCTACCATCAGACTCACCATGGACTACTCTCCAAAATCGGTCACCTTAGCACTTCGCTTTACCGCAAGCCCACGGATAACCTCACGATGCTCCACTTCTCCAGCTTCCACCCTAAACACGTTAAAGAAGCCATCCCCTATGGACAAGCCCTCCATATACACAGGATCTGCTCATACGAGGAGGAGCGTAACAGACATCTACTGACGCTGAAAGATGCCCTCGTACGAACAGGATATGGCGCTCGACTCATCGATCGAGAGTTCCAACACGCCACAGCAAAAAACCGCACCAACCTCCTCAGAAGACAAACACGGGACACAACCAACAGAGTACCCTTCGTCGTCCAATACTTCCCCCGAGCAGAGAAACTACGACATCTTCGCAGCCTTCAAACAACCACGCAATCTTAAACAAACCATTGTTTTCAGCAAACTACCCAGCCTTCAGAACAATGACCATGACACCACACAATCCTGCCATGGCAATCTCTGCAAGACGTGCCAGATCATCGACACCATTACACCTGAGAACACCACCCACCAGGTACGCGGTACATACTTGTGCGACTCGGCCTACGTTGTCTACCTCATCTGCTGCAGGAAAGGATGTCCCGAAGCGTGATACATTGGCGAGACCATGCAGACGCTGCGACAATGGATGAACGGACATCGCGCGACAATCGCCAGGCAGGAATGTTCCCTTCCAGTCGGGGAACACTTCAGCAGTTAAGGGCATTCAGCCTCTGATCTCCGGGTAAGCGTTCTCCAAGGCGGCCTTCAGGATGCGCAACAATGCAGAATCGCAGAACAAAAATATTTGCCAAGTTCCGCACACATGCGTACGGCCTCAACTGGGACCTTGGATTCATGTTGTATTACATTCACCCCCTACCATCTGGCCTGGGTTTGCAAAATCCTACCAACTGTCCTGGCTGGAGACAATTCACACCTCTTTAACCTGGGGTTACCCCTATCTCTGGATCTGTAAAGACTTAATTACCTGCAAATGCTCGCTTTCAAAGCATTTTATTGCATCTTTGATTTTGTCTATATATATGTTTCTGGAACATACCTCTTCATTCACCTGAGGAAGGAGCAGCGCTCCGAAAGATAGTGATTTGAAACAAACCTGTTGTACTTTAACCTGGTGTTGTAAGACTTCTTACTGTGCTCACCCCAGTCCAACGCCGGCATCTCCACATCATGCCTGATAATCTTTATCAGCTATGGCATTAGTTTCTTCGACAGGATTGGAAGTTGTGTGCAAAGTTTCCTACCCATCAGGAGTTCAGAAAGGGCCTGGCTGCATTGCAACAGAGTGGACCTGTATGATAGCAGTATTGTCGGAAAATCCTTATTCTTTTTTAGAGTTTTTACTTTTACAATGCGGACTCCTCTTTTCGCTTCCCCATTTCACTGTTGGTATTTACTGGTTTGTTGGTGAAAGCTGGATGTGGTGAAGTGCACAAAGTACTCCTTTGAAACTTGTAGGCCATTATCAGACATGATCTTGTCCGGGATGTCTTGGCTGATGTACATCTCTTTCAATGCCTTAATTACTGTCCCTGTGGTAATCGTATATAATTGCCTACCTTGAACCCATCTGGAAATGTAATTCACCACTATAAGGATCAATTTGCTGTTGGAGACAAATAGGTTGATGTCCAGCCTCTCCCACGGCCTGGTAGGGAATTGTGTGGGAATGCGGGGCTCTCTTTGGTCCTGCCTGTGCAGGGCACACGCCTTATAATTTGCTATAGTGTCCTCAATTGCCCTGGAAATGCCTCATGGATGACAGTGAATTAGGCTCATACCCTGCATGTTGTGATGCCCAGGTGAACCTGGTATATTTTTATGAAGCATCTCGGGCGAAGGGAAACTGGGATGACCAGCCCCTCATTGTAGAGCAGAAAAGTTTTGACAACCGTGAAGTGTTTTTGTTGATTAAACCAAGCTCTAATGGCACCTCTCTGTCTATCTGTTGTGGTTACCCTTGTAGGAAGGAATGTCAGATGCACGCACCGCATCCCCCTGGCAAATCTGTTAGGAGTTTACTTGTGGTCAACATTGCGGGCCGCAGGTGTCTGAGAAAAATAAAGAACAAAACCCTGGCATTGAGACCTGGGAGTGTAGCACTGAGGAGAGCGGGGGCAGAGAGGAGGCAGAGGAGTGTGGCAGACCCAGAGATTGGAATATAATCCATAAATTTAATCCATTTTCCTCCCCCTGACCAGCAAGACATGTGATAAGTCATTCAAAAAAGATATGAGAGGCTGTTGGCTTCACTCCTTGAGCAAGGGAAGAGCCTCTATGCACAGCCGGAGGGGATTTTGGCCTGTGTCAGGGCTGCCTCGGATATTTCTAAGAAGGACATGCTGTCGCATTCCAGAATACTAGACGAAAGAGAGAGGAGTAAAAAAAGTATAATATGAGGGTGGAAGATTATGAATTGTATCCTGATGAACCGGTCACAGCAAGGGCGAGATCCTTGGTATACCTGGCATGAGCTTGACCTGAGATGAAATTGCGGTGAACCGATGCATTGGGAATTTTGGTATTAGTAAAGCTTTGCCAAGCGAATGGGGCAAAGATGTAAAATTATAAACATGCCCTAAATGATGAGTTTGTGGAAATGATGAGTTTGTGGGTACTTGCGTGGCTGTGATAGCACCATTTGGTGCAATGGAGAGAAACCACGTGCGAGGTTGATCATATGGATGAAGTGAGAAGACAGGAACAATGCCCGCAGTTCCCCCCAAGGGGAAATTGGCCTGATGAACAGCAGGTACCCAGAAGGCAAGGTTTAAAACAGACTTCCTGTTCACTGAGAAATGTTCATTTGACATATTCATTAGAAATCATATGGTACTAAACTCCACATTTCATTATGCCGCTCAGTATCATGTTTTGACTGATACCACTTCTGTGGATCTCATTGAAGAGATGTGATATAAATGTAATACATTGCATTAGTTAGTAGGTATGGGAATAAATTAAGTGTCTACCCCCAAACTTCCTTCAATAACCCCCATAACTAACCGCCCACTGAAATTATCTGATCCTGCACCCCTCCCACCACACTCTCCCCAATCAGACCCTCTCCCTCCACACACTCTCTTTCTCCCACCACTTTCTACTATCACCCTCTCCCTCCACTATCTCTCCCACCACTTTCTACTATCACACTCTCCCTCCATTACTTCGCCACACTTTCCATTTTCTCACCCTCCACTCTCTTCCTCCACAATTTCTCCTGCACTCTCTCCACCCACCCACCCTCACGAAACCCACCAAAACTAGCAGGCGCCAACTTTTCATCACCATGGAGATGGGACACAGATGGCCCCACCCCATGTATGTGATTGGGCACTGTCGGTTCGCTACCATATTGTGGGGTGTTTATGAGCAGTTGATTCAGCTGAAAAAAGTGAGTGTGTCATGGAATTGTTTCTCATTGAAGATGTTACTGAAAAGGTTGGGAACCACTATTGTGGTGTGTTGGATATTGTTTGGTAGATCTTAATAAAATCTTTGTAGTCTTGGATTAATTTTTATTAACTACAAGTACTATGCACATATTTACAGTAAAGGGACAGCTCCGTGCTTGCTTGTGCACATGCTCAGTCCAACACCAAAATTGACCTCCAGGTGTTGATTATGTGATATCTTACATCACTCTGCACACTACTGTATTCAGTACCATGTTAACCCTATATGTGCCAGACCTTTATACCGCAATTCCTATATTACAATGTTAACTGGCACTTCAAAGATATTCATCGCTTTGAGATTGCCTGCTTCATGACCTCGGGACATCTGGATAAAAAATTGGTTTATTGGAAAACCATAATGGCAGCAAGTGCCACATTATGCTGATCATACAAATAAAACAAGTAATCATAATACATGACATGATTATGGACAATCATAAAAATAAAGAATAAATAAAATGATTACACAATTATTACTTCAGCATACAAATAGTTACAATATATTGCAAAATGCAGGTCTCCTTAATTTACATAACAGAATCGAACAGCCTATTGCGATCTGCATTTTGTATTAAAGTTCATGGTTCAGGTTGGCTGTCAGGTTGGATTCATTGAGTTCTCATTTACATACCATTTATGAGTTGTATAAAGTAGGGAATTTAGAAATTTCATTGTGTATTTGCTCTATTTTATTTGTGAAATGGTACCTACGTTATTCCATCGATTTACTTTGGCTGTTAGGTGGCTGTGAAAAGAGATGATGGCAATGGGATGTGGAATTCAAGACTTTTCAGCAAAGTCCAGACAGCTTTTTCCACCTTTCAGTAAAGGAACACACATTCAGTTGTTTGATTTTGTCAGTGTAGCTTTGTACAAATTACCTAGGATATAAACTGCAGGTATCTGAATACATGAGTTAAATAAGGATTGTGTGCTGCAGTTGCAGATAGCCAAGTGGGAAAATGATATGGCAATAACAGAGACCTAGCTCAAAAAAGGCAGAATTGCATACTAAATATTCCTGGATACAAGGGGTGGGATTCTCCATGAGGGACTGTGCCAGGATTCCCCGATGGCGAAATCATGGTCGGTGATCGGGCGGAGAATGGGCTCCGACGCCAAAAACGGTGCCGGTCTGACGCCGGTCAGCCATGCTCTCCACCCCCCCCCCCCCCCCCCCCCCCCCCCCCGAAATGGTGTCATTGCTCCGCGCGACGGTGTAACGGCTTTGCCGCATCATTGAACGGCCCTCCCACGATGCTCCACCCCCGCTGGGACGATTTCCTGACAGCGTGGGACAGTGTGATCTCAGCCGTGCGAGAACCTGGCATGGCGGCTATGGAGTGTGTCCAGCACCGCCACACTCAGCCGGGACATGCGAGGGCTGAGGGATGGCCAGTGGATGGGCTGTGGGGTCATGAATGGTGGATCGGGTCTGCGCATGGCCGGCACCATGTTGTATGGTGCGACCACTGCAGCCCATCAGCTGTGCATACACGCAGCCCAGGACCCCCACCCATTTTTCGGCACTGCACTTTCACCCAGTGCTGGCCCCTCACTGCCCCCGGAATCAGCGAGGGTTTCAAGCCGTTTTTTTTTGGTCGTGAAAGACCACACGTGCTATGTGGGCACGGGCAATTAGCCACTGAAACGGAGAATCCAGCTTTATGTTTTCCGACCAGAGCTGAATTGAACTTGTTTTACGATTCCCTTGCAGTCATAAAGCAGGATGCAATTCTGTTCCATGTCATGCAAATTTAGGCATGGTGTGAAATAGGAGAGATTCCCACGGGCCGCCATCTTGAGGGGGCGGCCCAATTGTGAGGCCCCGTGGTCAGCATCACCCCTGCCCCCCGCACCGCAACTTGGCCCCAACGCACTGCAAATTTGTATTGTTAAATATGAGAAATAGGGTGTAGATTTAAGTGAATTTAATTTAGTGTTTTTGTGTAAAACAAAGGGTACAATTCTATTTAAATTCGTGTTAAACAAAGATGTTTACACGTATGGGGGATTTGGTTTCATTTCAAACTTTTTCAGTTGTGCTGAGAGAGTTTATGATGAGAAAAGTAAACACGAGCTTGAGAAAATGAGATGTTACTGAGAAACCAGGGACCACTTTTAAGGAAGTACTTTTTTGAGGCAGAAGACAGGAAATTATAGGCCAGTTAGCCTGACTTCGGTCATTGGCAATATTTTAGACGGAGTGGATGTGATTTATTCAGATTTCGAGAAGGCCTTTGACACGGTGCCAAATAGGACACTGTTAAATAAGTTAAGGGGCAGCACGGTGGCACAGTGGTTAGCACTGCTGCATCACAGCGCCGAGGTTCCAGGTTTGATCCGGGCTCTGGGTCACTGTCCATGTGGAGTTTGCACATTCTCCCCGTGTTTGCGTGGGTTTTGCCCCCACAACCCAAAGATGTGCAGGGTAGGTGGATTAGCCATGCTAAATTGTCCCTTAATTGGAAAAAATGAATTGGGTACTCTAAATTTAAAAAGAAAGAGGAAGCAGGAGGCTGCAGAAGGACCTGGACTGGCAAGGAGAGTGGGCAAAGAAGTGGCAGATGAAATACAATGTGGAAAGTGTGAAGTTATGAACTTTGGACAGAGGAATGGAAGCATAGACTACTTTCTAAGTGGGGAAATGCTGAGAAAATAAGAAGCACAAAGGACTTGGGAGTCCTTATTCAAGATTCTCTTAAGGTTAACACAGGTTCAGTCGGAAGTTGGAAGGCAAATATTAGCATTCATGTCCAGAGGGCTAGAATACAAGAGCAGAGGTGTACTTCTGAGGCTGTATAAGGCTCTGGTCAGACCTCATTTGGAGTAATGTGAGCAGTTTTGGTCCCATATCTAAGGAAGGATGTGCTGGCCTTGGAAATGGTCCAGAGGAGGTTCACAAGAATGATCCCTGGAATGAAGAGCTTGTCGTATGAGAAACGGTTCAGGACTTTGGGTCTGTACTCATTGGAGTTTAAAGGATGAGGGGGGATCTTATTGAAACTTACAGGATACTGCGAGGCCTGGATAGAGTGGTGGTGGAGAGGATGTGGCCAGTAGTAGGAAAAACTAGAACCAGAGGGTACAATCTCAGACTAAAGGGACGATCCTTTAAAACAGAGATTAGGAGGAATTCCTTCAGCCAGAGGGTGGTGAATCTGTGGAACTCTTTGCCGCAGAAGGCTGTGGAGGCAAAATCACTGAGTGTCTTTAAGACAGAGAGAGATAGGTTCTTGCTTAATGAGGGTATCAGGGGTTATGGGGAAAAGGCAGGAGAATGGGAATGAGAAAAATATCAGCCATGATGAATGGTGGAGCAGGTTGATGCTCCAAGTGGCCTAATTCTGCTCCTATGTCTTATGGTCGTATAGTTGTTTTTTTTTAAATAAATTTAGAGTACCCAATTCATTTTTTCCAATTAAAAGGCAATTTAGCGTGGCCAATCCACCTAGCTTGCACATTTTTGGGTTGTGGGGGCGAAACCCACGCAAACACTGGGAGAATGTGCAAACTCCACACGGACAGTGACCCAGAGCCGGGATCGAACCTGGGACCTCGGCATCATGAGGCCGCAGTGCGAACCCACTGCGCCACTGTGCTGCCCTATAGTTTAGTTTTAACTGAAAGGCAGATTGGAAGAAGCCTAGCAGTGAAAGATTGAACATCTCTCACAGATTTGCTCGAAATGAAGGCTAACAATGGGGTAAAGGGCAAGCAAGCATGTGCCAGTAACCTAAGGAACAACTCCTTAGGGAAACTAGAGAAATTAAAACAATTTTCCAGGAAAAATGAAATTCAAGGAATAGGAAACTGGAACAGGGTACTTTTAATGTTGTTGTCAGATGCCTGATTTATTACAAGAACACTTATAGCTAATGCTATAAACGATTTATTAACATAACTGTGGGTAAACTATATACAAAACAATAGATTATTAACTGTAAAATTATGCAGTAAAAATACTTTTCACTGTACCTCGGTACACATGACAATGAACAAATCCAATCCAATGCACAAGCAACCTCTCTCCAGCTTCCTCCAGCCAGTCTGAGGTCAGCTGACTTCAACATTCACTTATAAACCTGTGAGATGCCTAATGTTTAGTTGGTGAATTACAACACAACCAGTACTGTTCATTGAAGTCGCAGGCATAATTTCAAAGAAGTTGGCTAGTGAGAAACTAAAGACATCTAAAACAATCCTAAAGGGTTGTGATATTTTACTATGGCCGGAAAAGTGATGGTTGAAACATTTAGTGGCTGGATCTCGGAGAGTTTGTAAATCTTAAAAGCATTCAAGACAAAGGAATACTGAGAGTTGGAAAACCTGGTGTTAGATCCTTGCTAAAACAGTGGAGACAAAACTGTATTTGAAAGGATAGTAGGAAAACCCAGAGGTGGATCTTTGATTAAAACAGCTGATTGAAAGTATTGGTTGCATGAAGATTTTTTTTTTTTTTTTTATTTTTTTAAATTTAGATTACCCAATTATTTTTTCCAATTAAGGGGCAATTTAGTGTGGCCAATCCACCTACTCTGCACATTTTTGGGTTTAGAATTCGGAAACACGTGTATGACAATCACCTCGGGGGAATTTGAGGAGAAATCCACGGAAGATCAATTGAGTGGCACCTGCCATCTGTTTTCAGAGTAGGGTGTTGTCCGACCACAGTTGACCTGTTGGGTTACAGTGACTGTGTTTTACCAAGAGCATTATAACATGAGACCTATTTTGTAACCTGTGTTATCCTTAAAATTTGTGAAGTGTGAGTGATGGAATATTGTATTATTTTCAAACTTTTCATGTTTAATAAACATTTTTGTTGTTAAAAGCTAATTAGTAGCCCTGTGACTCTTCTTCTATATTTTCTTTTTAACAAAATAAGCTATGAGGTGGGATTCTCCATGCCGCCACACCCGTTTCCTGCTGCAACACATCCCCGCCGACAGCAGGATTCTTTGTCCCAGCAGCCGGCCAATGGGGTTTCCCACTGTGGGTGCCATCATGAAATCAGCGAACGTGAGTGCACTGCTGGCGAAACGGATGAAATGAAATGAAAATCGCTTATTGTCACGAGTAGGCTTCAATGAAGTTACTGTGAAAAGCCCCTAGTTGCCACATTCCAGCATCTGTGTGGGGAGGCTGGTACGGGAATTGAACCGTGCTGCTGGCCTGCCTTTGCTTTAAAAGCCAGCGATTTAGCCCAGTGTGCTAACCCAGCCCCTGGAGCCCACCAGCGAAGAATCCAGCTGATGGTCTTTTGAACCAGGTTCCATCCTGGGATCTTCCAGAAAAGTAGTAACATTAACTGAGATTGTAAGAGATTATATTTGCTACTTTCCATTAAGATGGAACAGTTCTAGAATCTAGGGTGTTTCGAAAAAAACATTTTTTAATGCTTTAATTGTTTTTTTGTTACACATAACTCAATATAAATACACACAGAATGATAAGAATTTGGCAAGGGAGGGCACTAATGTTAGTTACATTACAGTCATTCTTTGCTATTTGCATGAGTTCATTTCATCATTTCTTTTTGCTCTTGTTTTATTTCCCATTGCCGCTTTTGCTATGGCCATTGTCGTCCCCTGTGTCGCCATTCCCACTTGTGATCCCCTCTCTTTTCTCCCTCTTGGCTCCCACCGTTGTTTTCCACCCCCCACCCACCCCCCCCCCCCCCCCCCCCCCCCCCCCGCCCTGCGGACCCCGGCCCTCCTGCTGGGTTCGGTTTTGTTTTCTTGTTTCCCCCCTCCCTCTCCCCCTCTTTCCTTTTGTGTCTTGGTTACTTTCTCTTTATCTGTGGCTACAAACAGGTCCTGGAACACCAGGGTGAATGGCTCCCATGTTCTGTGAAAGCCTTCTTCCGACCCATGGATGATTTTCTCCATTTTGAGAAATTCCGATAGGTCGGACAGCCAGCCTACAGCTTTAGGTGATGCTGTTGACTGACAGCCGAGCAGGAGTCCACGGCGGGCAATCAGGGAGGCAAAGGCAAGGGCATTGGCCCTCCTCTCCATGAAGAGATCTGGCTGATCTGATACCCGAAGACTGCCACTTTCAGGCATGGCTCCACCCTCATCCCCACCACTTTGGACATTGGCTTGAAGAAGGCTGTCCAGTACCCAGCAAGTCTGGGGCAAGACCAGAACATGTGGGGGTGATTGGCCAGGCCTTCTTTCACATCTATCCTCCACCTCCGGGAAGAACCGGTTCTGGTCCAGTGGGCTCTATGTACGACTTTTAGTTGCGTTAGGTTGAGTTTTGCACATGTGGAAGTGGAGTTGACCCTGTGCAGTGCTTTGCTAGAGAGTCCCCACCCTATTTTAAACCCCAAGTCCTCCTCCCACTTCTACCTTGTCGCATCCAGTTTGGCGTTGGCCCTCTCTATCAGTCGTCCGTACATGTCGCTAGTTTCCTTTGCCTACAATGTCTGCGACCAGTAGTTCTAGTAGTGGCGGTGGTGGGCATGTCCTTGTTTCTTTCCGTAGCAAGTTTTTGAGCTGCAGGTACCTGAATTGATTGCCCCCTGGTGGTTGAAATCTTTCCGTCAGTTAATCCAGTGTTGTGACCCTACCGTCAGTGTACAGATTCCCAACTGTCAGTGTCTCCCCCGTCCTGCCTCCACCCTTTCAAGGAGGCATCTGTGAGCGCCGGCGCGAACCTGTGGTTGTTGCCGATGGGGGCCTTGTCGGACATTTTGGTTCAGCCGAAATGTTGTAGCAGCTGGTTCCACGACTGGAGTGTTGCCAACATCACTGGGCTGCTTGAGTACTTCTTGGATGGGGCTGGGAGTGCCGCCATGGCTAGGGCCCGGAGGGAAGTCCCCTTGCTGCAGTCCACCTCCGTGAGCACCCATTCGGCTTCTGGCTCCTTTATCCACCCCTTCATCCTTTCTGCTGTCGCTGCCCAGTGGGAGAGCTAGTCCCCCCTCCCCGGACTTCCTTTTCTGTAGGACCTTCTTTGGGATTCTTGCATCTCCCCCCGCAGGTCCTTTTTAACTTCCTCTGTCAGGCTGGTCAGGTTCCATTTGTAGACCCCTGTCCAGTCGTGGACGATTTGGATCCCTAGGTAGCAGAATTTGTGTCGGGCTTGTTTAAACAGCAGTCCCACCAGCTCTGCCCCTACCCCTTGCGGGTTCACCGGGAAGATCTCGCTTTTGCTCATGTAAAATTTGTAGCTCAAGAATGCTCCAACCTCTTTCAGGAACGTGATAACTCCTTCCATGCTGCTTTGTGTATCCAAGTTGTAGAGGAGCAAGTCATCCGCATAGAGCGGAACTCTATAATCGCTGCCTCCTCTTCGGATCTCCTTCCAGTTCTTTGCTGTTCTGAGCGTGATCGCTAGTGGTTCTAATGCTAGGGTGAACAGCAGCAGGGATAACGGGCAACCCTGCCCCATGCCCTTGTGCAGCTGAAAGTATTTCGAACTGGTGGTATTTGTCTGTACGCTTGCCATGGGGGCGTTATACAGGAGTTTCACCCAGATGGTGAAACCTGTTCCGAGCCCAAACCGCTCCAGTGCTTCTGTGAGGTACTTCCATTCGACTCTGTCAAAGGCATTTTCTGCGTCTAGGGAGACAATCACCTCAGGTGTTCTCTCACCGGATGGGTTCATGATCACATTCAGCAGGCACCTGATGTTCGATGTTAGCTGTCTAACAAAGCCCATTTGGTCTTCTGCGACCACCTCTGGTATGCAGTTTTCCAGCCTCTTGGCTCGGAGCTTGGCCAATATTTTAGCGTTTACGTTTAGTAGCAAGATGGGTCTGTAGGAACCACACTCTGTTGGGTCTTTGTCTTTTTTAGTTATTAATGAGATTGAGGATTGTGCCAGCATAGGCAACAGTGTGCCCCGCACCAGCAAGTTTGTTAACATCTCCTACAGGCGCGGGGCCAGTGCTGTCACAAATCTTTTGTAGACGTCTGCCAGGAATGCACCTTCCCCGCCTAAATTGAACTAATACTCTCCATGACCCCTCCCAGTTCTAGCAATACTGTCAGGCCCTGTTTCCTGTCTCTCCCCCCCCCCCCCCCCCCCCACAACTGACATGTCCAGTCTGTCCAGGAATTGCTTCATCCCCAAATCCCCTGCTCAGGGCATCCTTGTTATATAGCCCCCGGTAGAAGGTCTCGAAGGCTTTGTTGACCTTGTCTCGGTCCATTTCCAATGTGCATCTGCTATCCCTAATTTGTGCAATTTCCCCTGTGGCAACCTGCTTTCTAAGCTGGTGCTCCAGCAGGTGGCTGGCTTTCTCTCCGTATTCATACAAGGTCCCCCGTGCCTGGTGGAGTTGGTGCACCGCTCTCCTCATGGAGAGCAGGTCAAAGTCCATCTGTAGATTTTTTCTCTTCGCCAGGAGCTCTACGGTCGGGACCTCGGAGTATTGATAGTCCACCTCCAGTATGGAGTCAACGAGCTGTTGCCTAGCTGCCCTCTCCTCTCTGTGCTTTAAAATGTCTCCTTTATCACCGCCTTTAGCGCCTCCCAGAACGAGGAGGGTGAGACCTTCCCATTTTGGTTGTTCTTTATGTATTCAGCCTGTGATGTTTTCTCGCTGAAGGCCTTATCAGGCAGTATGGCCGCGTCCAACCTCCATGTGGGGTGTTGGGCACTGCCTGTCTCCAATCTCACATCCATATAATGTGGAGCCTGGCTGGAGATTACAATTGCAGAGTATTCTGCCCTGACCAACCCTGGAAGCATCCATTTCCCCACTACAAAAAAGTCGATACTTGAGTATACATTATGCACGGGGAGAATGCGCAAATCCCCTCGTCGCCACACTACGGCGCCTGTGCGGGTACACTGAGGGACACGGAGGGAGAATTCCAAAAGTCCAATTAGCCCAGCATGTCTTTCGGGACTTGTGGGAGGAAACCGGAGCATCCGGAGGAAACCCACGCAGACACAGGGAGGAAACCCACGCAGACACAGGGAGAACGTGCAGCCTCTGCAGAGTGACCCAAGCCGGGAATCGAACCCAGGTCCCATGTGCTGTGAAGCAACAGTGCTAACCACTGTGCTACCCATAATGATAGTGGCAGAGGTATAACCCCCCTAAAGGTTGGAGATCTCAGAGGCCTGTCACTTTGGCTTTCCCCATTATGATATAATGGCAAAGAGATGTGCCGAGAGCCATGATCAACAACCCTCAGACAACAAAGACACAACTTTGAGATTTCCCTTTCGGAAAATCACATCAACGGTCTTTTATCATGCTTTTCTCAGGGGTGTTAAGATTTAAGCATTTGAGACAATTGGTGTCAGGCTAACTGGTCCATTTTATCTCTCAATTACTCGAACAGTAGTGTTGATTTCCAATCTGCCAGGACAACTCCTAGAATAGAGAGAATTTGGGAAAATCATAACCAATGCATCCGCTATCTCTTTCAGAATCTAAAGACATAGGCCATCAGGCCCTGGAGATTTGTCAGCTTTTAGTTCTTAGATTTCTCCAATACTTTCTCTGTTGGTGATATTCTGAGCTCCTCATTATTAGCCACTTGGTTACTCACTATTCCTGGTCATTTGGGTCTTCTGCTATGAAGCCAAAATATATGCTCAAGTTCTCTGCCATTTCCTTCCGCGCGCGCGCGCCCCCCCCCCCCCCCCCCCCCGCCCCGCCCCCCCACCCCACCCCCCCCGCCCCCCCTGCACCCCGCCCCGCCACCCCCCCACCCCCCCCCGCCCCCCCACGCCACCATCATTTCTCCTGCCTCCAAAATTTACTTCAGCTGCTCTGCAAGACATACACATACATAAAAGGCAATCTCTTTTTAATATTCTGCCTAGTTTACTCTCATTCAATTGTTTCCATAACAGATGGAGGCCATTCAGCCCTTCGGGCCTGCTCTGCCATTTGAGATCATGGCCGATCTAACACATTAAGTCCACTTTCCTGTTTCGCTCAATAACCCTCAATTTCCCTACTGACAACTTAGCGATCTCAGCCCTGAAAATGTTAAAGGCCTCAGCATCCACAGCTTCCTGGGGTGAAGAATTCCAAAGATTCACCATTATTTAAGAAGAAATTTTCCCTCAAATCCTTCATAAATGAGCACCCCTTTATTCTGCGATGATATCCTCTGGTCCTACACTCTCCCAAGTGGAAACATCCTCCCAACATTTTGGTTACCCATTGCTGGTTTCTGAAGTTCTCCTAATTCTCTAGCTCACTATTATTCTTTGCAATATTATAAGCTTCTTTTAACTTAATACTATACTTAACTTCCCTTTGTCATGTGGGAGTACCTTTAAGAAATGTACCTGTAAGAAATTGATGTTTCTCAGTGATGTCAGAGTGTGGGTGGAGCTGGGTTGTCTGTCAGCTTTTTACTTTCATTTTAGGCTGTTTGCTGCAGGGTGTGTTTTAGTTTTGTTTTCAGTGTTGGAGCTGAAGCCAGACAATGCAGGTGTACTGCTGTTCTCTCTGCCATGAAAAGACTATCTCTTGATCATTTGGTGAATTCAGAATTCTAAATGTTTTCAGTAGTGAATGTAAACTGTTTTTTTTTTAATTTAGTGTACCCAATTATTTTTTTCCAATTAAGGGGCAATTTAGCGTGGCCAATCCACCTACCCTGCACATTCTTGGGTTGTGGGGGCAAACACGGGGAGAATGTGCAAACTCCACACGGACAGTGACCCAGAGCCAGGATCGAACCTGGGACCTCAGTACCGTGAGGCAGCAGGGCTAACCAACTGGGCCACCAAGCTGCTATGTAAACCTGATGTGCTTCTATTAAAAGGTGTTTCTTTTGTCTTCTGGATGTTGTTTGGGAAGTTACTAAGGATTACTTAGTGTGTATTCTTTGGGGGTTGTATTTGAATTAATGGTTGCTAAGATGTTCACTGTATGTTTTAAAAAAGGGCAACTGGAGTTCATAAAATAAACATTGTTTTGCTTTAAAAAATACTTTTCCATTTCTGCTGTACCACACCTGTAGAGGGTGCTCCCCATAACACAATCTATTAAAAGTTGTGGGTCAGGTGAACTCCATGATACACTTTGGGGTTCTCTAAACCCTGGCCCATAACACCTTGTAAGCTACACATGGAACGTTCTCAGATTTATTTTAGTGGAAAACATTTTTGTTGAAAATTTTGCATAATTTCTTTGAATGCTTCCCAGTATATTTCTTATTATACCTCTGGACTTGCATATAATTCTCACAAAATTAATATGGAATTAGTCACTTGGCAATACAGAGTTTATGTATTGCTGAAAAAGAGACATACAATCAAAGCTTTTTGTCTTGTACTCATCAGGACAGGCACAAAGCTCCCCCCATTCCTCCAGAAGGTGTTTTACAAAGATTGCAAAATGACTGTCTCATTACACACGTGTAAACGTAGAACAGCTTTATAACCTAGTTGGTTCACAACATGTTGGTCTAGGAAACTTGTCACCAAAATGTTCCACAAATTCATCCTACACTGCCTTTGGCAATATAATTTGTCCAGTTTCAAAATGAGAATGAAGCGATTTGATAGATTTTTTTTTTAAGAAAGCAAAACAGGTAGTTGTGAAAAAGAATCGAACAGGCAATGCACCAAATGACCTGAGCTTCCTGTAAAATCCTGTAATGCTAAATTTATTTTTTATAACGTGCTTAGGAATGTTTGTGGGCTGGGGATGGGAACACAAGTCATGACAAATGCAAGCCTTGTTTTCTTTTCTGTGCATCGATTGGACTGCAAGTCATTAACAATACAAGTTAACAGCCAAGTTCTTTATTGATACGGAGGCCAGTAACAATACATTGTGTAGAATTCTGCCTTTATTGGCGAAATAAAAATCAAAGCAAATGACAGTATTTTCTTCCAATTAATATCATTCCTGTATTCAGTTTCAGAACAAAATCTTTGACGAAAGATGGCCTTTATATTTTAAAAAATTAGAAATGAATTCCTTTCATAATGCTCAATTCTATGGTCTGATGAGCATAATTCTGCCATCTAGTTTTCAGTTTTACTAGATCAAAAAGTAAATACGATTAAGGAAACATGCAACACAACTACCAGTGAAGTATAAATGAAAAGTGATCAATTCAACATGCCATTCTATAGACTTACAACTTTTAAAATTATTCCTGTGTATCTATTGCACTGTCACCAAAGAGTTGGCAGTTCTGTTTAAATTTTAGGTAACCAGCTTTGTACTCAAAAGGTGCTAAATGATGGTACATTTATAAAAATGTTTTTAACAGAGTCTTATTGGGGTTAACAGTAATCTGTTTTATATCAGACAAGAAATTCTATACTGGTACACTGTAAAGTCAGCACTGAGCAATATAATCTCTACTTTCATCAAGAGCAATAGGTTTTTCACTCTTGTCACGCATTATATAAAGCTGAGAGAATGCCAAATTGACTAACTGAATATTTTTCAGATACTTCTATATGAATTACAAACCAGGTGGGGGCAGACTTTGTATTTTTTGAAACGAACGTACGTTACCGTGAATTTCACACAACTCAAATATCGTAATCATGTCATTCACCCATTACATAGCTACAAAAGATACAAAGACCAATGAGCTGTGAAAAATAAATTGGAAAAGACTCCGTATAAGCAGCAGAGAAAATAAAAATGGAAGAAGCAGACTTAATTGTAGATATTTAGTCCACTTAGATATTTAGTCCACTTTAAAACTACTAGAAAAGACTCTTCCACAAGAATTCTTGGAACGAAAACAGCCATCACTTTAATGTTAATTCCAGTTCATTTTCAAAATCTACATTTAAAACACAGAAAATGTAAAGTGAGGTGCTAATGCTAAATGCAGAAAAGCTTGGTAACAAATTTAAAAATGAAGTTACTAGCTCCCATTATTTTCTGCTTCTGAAACTAATTGTCTAGACTTAGAAGACTGATGTAGATTTAAAAAAAATCAAAACTTCTGCAGTTATGAAGGTCTGGTAGTCTTGACGTGCATCAGAAGATAAACATTCATACACAAAACTAGACAATCAAATTTAATATTAAACAATGGCATACAAAATATTTTAACAAAACCTCAAAAGTGATTCTTCTGATTTTTTTTTCATACGGAGAGCACAGACACAAACTGTCAGTATACAACACTTCGAAAAACAGATTGCTG
Organism: Scyliorhinus canicula; assembly: GCF_902713615.1. Classification (NCBI taxonomy): domain Eukaryota; kingdom Metazoa; phylum Chordata; class Chondrichthyes; order Carcharhiniformes; family Scyliorhinidae; genus Scyliorhinus; species Scyliorhinus canicula. Next base: position 278,239,641 of record NC_052146.1, on the reverse strand, counting down.
CAAACTCAATTTATGAATTCAATTTCTCAACGGGTTAAGGCATTTCGTAACAATCTACCGCAATAGGTTTACACTTCTGGCCACCACAGAATGCATTTCAAAGTTATGCAGGTTGGCTAAAAGAATTTGTGGCTGAAATAATTTTGTGGGGGTACATCAGCAGTCAACTAGATATTTAGGTGAAATATCTAGCTACCAAATTGTTATAGTTTCTATCCTGGCCTCATGAAAGTATTTTCTTTAGATGAGCAGTCATTTTAAAGTAGCTATTTGATGCTAATTTCCACTATGCTAATGTTGATGAACACCGTACAACTAAAGACACACTACAAGTTAAAATCAACATAAAAGGTCCATTTTATTCCATTAAGCACGAGTGGAATTTAAACAGAGCCTGCCACTCTTCACATGTCCTGAGCTCTAGGATCAAAGAGAGGAGTTAGGATATTGTCTTCAGTTGTTTCTTCTATTGGTGTGGTGGGCTGTGGCTTCGGTTTCTTAAAAAGGGAGGGCAAGTTTTTGATATGCACCTCTTTTTTGAACTTCTGCCCAAGTGGCTTCTGAATAAGACAGGAAAAAATATTATTTGAATAAAGGATATTTAAAGAAATGATTGAAGATTAATTTTGTAAAATCTATTGTATGCAACAAACCACGTTGTGGTGAAAGCAATATGCAAAGTCAGGGATGCAGAATATAACTGCAATTAGGTATAAAGGTGATAAATTAACATACCCTCAAAAAGGAATTTTAAAAAAACAATTACCCTAAACCATGAAAACAAGTTTTAGTCAAAACTATAAAGGATGGGGATATTTGCGAATCCTCCTCCTCCAGTGAACTGTTTAATAGTCCACCACTATTCACAGCTGGGTGTGACAGGACTGCAGAGCTTGGATCTGATGTGTTGGTTGTGGAATAGCTTAAGCTCGGTCCATTACTTGCTGCTTATGCTGTTTGGCACACATTTGGTCCCGTGTTGTAGCTTCACCAGGTTGACACCTTATTTTTTGGTATGCCTGATGTTGCTCCTGGCATACTCTCCTGCACTCTTCATTGAACCAGGGTTGATCCTTTGGTTTGGTGGTAATACAATGGCTTTCATCTTCCCGATATTATAGTTGAGAGGAAGATTCTGCTTAGCGAGTATTGGATGCTGGATAGGCAATTCAGAGAGAGTGAAGGGGTCAAGGGACGTGGGTAGGGTAAAGCTGTGTGTAGTCAGCTTAAAACGTAGAAAATAATGCCGGTCTCAGAATGTCGGGAAGGGCTGGGAGAATGGTCTGGAAGAAGAAACAGACGTGCAATTTAGGTGGATTGGCAATGCTATAAAAATGCCCCTTAGTGTCCAAATATGTGCAAGTTAGGCGAGGTTACAGGGATAGGGCAGGGGAATGGGCCTAGGTAGGGTGGGTGCAGACTCGATGGGCTGAATGGCCTCCTTCTGCACTGTAGGGATTCTATGGATCTGGTTACGACAGGATAGCTAAGAATGGAACCAGACTATAATAATCTTTATCATTGTCACAAGTAGGCTTACATTAACACTGCAATGAAGAACTGTGAAAATCCCCTAGTCGATACACTCCAGCGCCTTTTCGGGTACACTAAGGGAGAATTCAGAATGTCTAATTCACCTAACAAGCATGTCTTTCGGGATTTGTGGGAGGAAACCGAGCACCCGAGGAAACCCATGCAGATGGGGAGAACGTGCAAACTCCGCACAAACAGTGACCCAAGCCGGGAATCGAACCTGGGACCCTGGCGCTGTGAAGCAACAGTGCTAACCACTGTGCTACTAGTGATGTGCCACCCAGTTGTATGAAGCAGCAGAGGTACTGGGGAAATGTCTGTAACCAGGGTACGAACATATTGAGAAGAACAAGGAGGAGTAGTTTACCTTTTGTAATAGTCACAGTGTAATTTATGACTTCCAAAAGAAATGCTTCAGTACCTTAGATGGGGCATCAACCTGACTGGAGGAATTTAGTCATTGAGTTCTGGCAAATGTGGGCAGAGACAGAGTGGAGATGGGGCATTAGTTTGAAAGGACAGAGGGGACAATAGTTGTTTCTTTTTGAGAAAGGATGACGACAGCAGATTTCAAGCAGATGGGTAGAGTAACTTAGAAAAGAGGGCCATTTACATCATCAATTAACATGGAAACTAGGAAAGGAAATTTGGTGGCCAGCAATTTAGTGGACCAATCTCAAGTCAATTTGAACCCAGGTTCTAGAGCTTCTTCACCCTCATAACCTGTGAATAGAATTTTAACAGTTCTTCAATATAAAGGAAGGTATCCTTTCCAGAATGTTAAAATAGCCCTTTAAAAGAATTAGAAATGGTGCAAAGCTGAACAACAATTTCCTTCAGCAAGGCATTGGGAGAGACGAGTAAATTTGCGGCATGTATTAGAGAGTTAATCATTTTTACTTCTTAAAATACATCATTGTGGAATACAACTTTTTGAAAACACCATGTACACAACTTACCCCAATGCAACCAGACAAGAGTTTCTTGAAGAGGTCCTTTCTCCTTTTGTCACCCATTTTATGAGATGATGGATTCAGAAGTTTTGTATCAAATTGATCCAAAGCATCTCCAGAGATTTGAGGAACCTGTTGCATCACCGTTTTCAAATCAGGATATCGTGGTCTCTACAAGTGTCATTCAAAAACAAAAGGAACATCTCTAGCACACACAGATAAAGAAATCAATTCAGTACATCATGAGGATGCCCAAAATGTTCACAATACTGTCAGTCTCTCTGCTCCAGTTATTATTTTACTTGCTCTATTTAGTTGCACTGTGCACCATTTAGCATTATGCCCATAAAAGGACAGGCACCTATGTAAACATTCCCGAGTCTACAATTCTTACTGCTGGTCACAGCTGGGTTCGGTCCTGATTGTCCTTCTGAAGGAGCACATGGGCTGCTCAAAGCCTCCATGCAAGATGAACACGTTGATTTAAATCTGCTGAAACAGCCTGTGTTCAAAATACCACTAATGAGAAAACAAACATACTTGAAATTCTGACTTAGAAAAGCAAGTTACTTTGGCTACACACTGCAACAACTCGGTTCTGCTTTGCTTTGGTAGTAAAGTAGTAACGGTAGACTCCTGGTTGTTCAAATATGTTCAATGTTGCAAGTGATTTTGACAGTCACACAATTTACAGCTAATCCTATGCTAAGGAATTTGATTAGAATGGAGGATGGGTGCATGCACCTGCCCCCACTCTCAATTATTTTTGCATAATTCTACAAAGAGGATCCAAAACTTCCAGGAAGCGGCAATAGATGTCACTTGGACGGCGCGAGTTGGTTGCACCGTATTTCTAGTTGAACCCAGTACCCGATTCCCTGTCGGGAGGCAAGTCGCAGAGCCCCCATCAGACACACGCAGCACCGACCGGCGACTCCGAGTCGATGTGTCCCTAGCTCGATCACGAGGGGACAAGGTGGGAAGGTAGGCCTCTAGAGTTACCTTGGCCAGTATGGAGATTAAACCAGTGTTATTTGTGTTATTCTACCACTCTTAGCCAATTGAGCTAATGGACCTTCATGTTAAAGACAGTGTAATCAAGCACCCCCAGGATGTAAAAATAGGAAAAGATATGCATGCACAAAGACAGAACAGAATGGTGAACGTGAGAATGACTCATGATGGGCTCTGGACGAAAGGAGGCGGAGGGTTGAGTCTCAGGCGAAAATGTGGCTGTAAGCATGGTCCAGTGAGAGAGGTACCAATAAGGCTCTGGAGGGGAGCGGGACACGAGATTGGAAGACAAAAATCCACCTGATTAAAGTTACAAGTGCCAGCCTCAATTCTGTGGTAGCACTCTCACCCAATTAAGATAGTCATGGTTTTAAAAGCTCCGCACCAAGGCTTAGGTGCCTATCCAGGCAAGCACTTTAGTGGCTTACGGAGGAAGAGAAAATATTAGGCACGATCTAATGCAAAGGTTTAAGTGTCATTTGCGGTAGGTTTTGCTGGAAGTTCCCCACTGATAGCGAATAACATTTACGTCAGTTTTTGGGCCCTGGGGAGTTTCTCACCGGTTTAGCCCACAGTTTTTTCATCACTGGGGAGCTGAACTCAGAGATCAGATCGCCATTTTCAAAGGGTTCCCCGATCTCCAAGTCAGCTTGTGGGTCCCCCCCATACCCATGGCCGAACCCCATACCCCCCAAATGACGACACCCCCTATGGGATCCCTGGGGCACCTCTCTTCAGGCCCCCTCCTTCTAGGACCCCAACAAGTCACCCACCCCCAGAGGCCATTTCCTACCTGCTGCACCCTCCTTTCATGGGCATGGCCCTCCTCAGGAGCAGACCCTTGGCAGTGCCATCTTGGCAATGCTCCTGCCAGCCTGGCAGTGCTGAGGTGTCAGTTTGGCAGAGCCATGGTTCCCGTGTTCTGGGGGAAGGCCGGAGGCCACACTGCCCTATCCCTAACCACCCAGGGGCCTTCGATGGCCTGGGGGACCCACCGGTTGCCATTCCGCCTGGTCCACATTTGTGTAGACCAGTACTGAATGGCACTAGACTGAGACCTCCTTGGGGAGGCTGTTAGATGTTGGGAGGGCAAAGATCCTGGGTGAGTACGCCATAGTAGGTTTATGGCCTACTAAAGGGAGTGCAGCTTGGTCCCACCCATTGTGGGCAGGACTTGGGTAGATCTCGCGAGGCGTAGTGGCGGAAGGGAAGCCCATGGGAGGCTTCACCTGGCATCTACCGTGTGCCCCTCCGGGCGCGACGTGACTGGTAAATCACATCCATTATGTCAGGGATAGATCCCATGAGTGGTCAAAGACCAGAGGAGGAAAAGACCAATAGCAGCAAACAGAAACTTTTTATTTACAGAGGAGAGCAGACAAGCAAAAGGGACCCTCACACCCTCAAAAAACATTTTTTTCAAAACTTAACGTTGAAAGATTTAAAGACTCAGCTCTGAAAATTTTCTGAAATCTTGTGCAGATTTACAGAATGCACACAAATCCATCAAACAATGACAAGTTCATATTATTTTTAACTTTTTCATGGGATCGGAGTATCATCGGCAAGGATAGCATTTACTGCCCATCCCCAATTGCCCATGAGCAGGTGGTGAGCCACCTTCTTAAACTGCTGTAGCTTGCGGTGCAGGAATGCTCACATGCTCTTTGGGAGCAAATTTCAGGATTTTGACCCAGCGACAGTGAAAGAACAGCAATATATTTCCAAGTCAGGATGTCATGTGGCAGAGAAGAAAACCTGCAGGGGATGCCCTTTTGCACCAGCTCTACTTGTTCTTCCAGGTGGCAGAGGTTGCAATATTTGGTAGGTTCTGTCAAGGAAGCCATGGCAAACTGTTGCAGTGTATCTTGTAGATGGTACACACTGCTGACACTGACCACCGTTGATGGAGGGAATGAATGTTTAAGGCGGTGGATGGGGCTCGCCAAAGGCTCGATGCTTTGTCCTTGATGGTGTCGAGCATCAAATTTTGCTGAACCAGAACTCATCAGGCAAGTGAAGAGTATTCCATCACACACCTAATTTGTGCCTTGTAGATGGTATCTGTACTCATAATTCTGAACTCTTGAGCGTCTCCTCATTTTTAACTGCTCCACCATTGGTGGCTGTACCTTTAGCTGCCAAGGCCCAAGCTATGGAATTTCCTCTCTCCACCTCACTTTATTTTTTTCAAGGCACTCCATGAAAACTACCTCTGACCATGCCTTTGGTCACCTGATCTAATATCTCATATGCCACATTTTGTTTTAAGGCTCCTGTGAAGCACCTTGGGATGTTGCAATAAACTAAAGGGATTATACTAATACAAGTACTTGCTGCTTAAAACAGTAACCATTCTCATTCCACTCACCCTACATTCTTCCCCATAATTAACAAAATGCAAACAGAGCATTAGAATCAACAATTTCGGCAATGCACTTTCCATTCATTAAACACTTTGCTTACCAGTGCCTCATAGATCATGAAAGCAAGATGGACCAATGCTGCAAGGCAGCCTTCATGTTGTCCATGCATTTGCAGCCCTCGAAGCACACTCATGAAGAACCAACTGGCTGCGTCTGAATGCAGGGTTGCGGACAATACCTGAATACAAAGAATAATCCAATTTAACCATCAAGGTTCATAAAAAGAAAAGGAACATACGAATTTGGAGCAATGGGCCATTTAGCCCCTGGAGCCTGCTCCATCATTCAATAAGATAATGACTGATTGGACTTGTGGCCTCAACTTCACATTCCCGCCTTCCCCCAATTCCTTTGACTACCCTGTTGGCCAAGAATCTATCTGCCCCTATCATAGAAATATTTAGTGATCCTGCCTCCACCGGTCTCTGTGAAAGACAGTTGCAAAGACTCACGATCCTCAGAAAAAAGTTCTCCTTCTCAGCTTTAATGGGAGACACTTATGTGTCTCCTAGTTCTGGTCTCTCTCACAAGGTGAAACATCCTCACAGTATCCACCCTGCCAGGTTCCTTCAGGACCTTGAGGAGTACGTTGCAATAAGATCGCCTCTCATTCTTCTGAACTCCAATGAATAGAGGTCCAGTCTGCCCAACTTTTTCCCACATTCCCACTCCCCATCTGCCAATTTATTGCCCACTCATTAAACCTATCTATATATCACTGCAGGCTCCCCATGTCCTCTTCACAACTTACTTTCCTACATATATTTGCGTCATCAGAAAATTTACCTTGCATACATTCTGCCACTTCATCAAAGTCATTGATATAAATTGTATAGTTGAAGCATCATCACTGATCCGTGCAGCACTCAACTTATCATATTTAGCCAACCCGAAAAGTACTCCTTTGTGCCTGCTCTCTGCTTCCTATTAACTAGGCAATGCTAATATATTATTCGCTACACCAAGAGCTATTATTTTACATAGCAAACCTTTGATGTGGCACCTTTTCAATTCCCTTTAGCCACATTCCTTGTTACTTGCTTAAAGAACACCAAGAAATTAGTAAAACATGATTTTCCTTTCACAAAGCTGTGATTACACACAGCTGATTACACAGATTTTCTAAGTGTCCTGCTGTAATCTCCTTAAAGATTCCAGCATTTTCCCCTTGACTGTTTAAGGTAACTGGCCTGAAGTTTTGGTCCGTCTCCCTCTACGACTCGCATCACTATTTTCCAATCCATAAGACCATAAGAAATAAGAATCGTAGTAGCCCATTAAGCCCCTAAAGCCTGCTCCGCCATTCAATAGGATCATGGCTGATCCGACATTATAGAACATAGAACGATACAGCGCAGTACAGGCCCTTCGGCCCTCGATGTTGCACCGACATGGGAAGTCCAAAAACTAAAGGCCATCTAACCTACACTGTGCCATTATCATCCATATGCTTATCCAATAAATTGTTAAATGCCCACAATGTTGGCGAGTTCACTACTGTTGCAGGTAGGGCATTCCACGGCCTCACCACTCTTTGCGTACAAAACCCACCTCTGACCTCAGTCCTATATCTATTACCCCTCAATTTAAGGCTATGTCCCCTCGTGCTAGCCACCTCCATCCGCGGGAGAAGGTTCTCGCTGTCCACCCTATCTAACCCTCTGATCATTTTGTATGCCTCTATTAAGTCACCTCTTAACCTTCTCTCTAACGAAAACAACCTCAAGTCCATCAGCCTTTCCTCATAAGATTTTCCCTCCATACCAGGCAACATCCTGGTAAATCTCCTCTACACCCGCTCCAAAGCTTCCACGTCCTTCCTATAATGAGGCGACCAGAACTGTACGCAATACTCCAAATGCGGCCGTACTAGAGTTTTGTACAACTGCAACATGACCTCATGGCTCCGGAACTCAATCCCTCTACCAATAAAGGCCAACACACCATAGGCCTTCTTCACAACCCTATCAACCTGGGTGGCAACTTTCAGGGATCTATGTACATGGACACCGAGATCCCTCTGCTCATCCACACTACCAAGAATTTTACCATTAGCCAAATATTCCGCATTCCTGTTATTCTTTCCAAAGTGTCTCACCTCACACTTCTCCACCTTAAACTCCATTTGCCACCTCTCAGCCCAGCTCTGCAGCTTATCTATGTCCCTCTGTAACCTGCAACATCCTTCCACACTGTCTACAACTCCACCAACTTTAGTGTCGTCTGCAAATTTACTCACCCATCCTTCTGCGCCCTCCTCTAGGTCATTTATAAAAATGACAAACAGCAACGGCCCCAGAACAGATCCTTGTGGTACGCCACTGGTAACTGAACTCCATTCTGAACATTTCCCATCAACCACCACCCTCTGTCTTCTTTCAACTAGCCAATTTCTGATCCACATCTCTAAATCACCCTCAATCCCCAGCCTCCGTATTTCCTGCAATAGCCGACCGTGGGGAACCTTATCAAACGCTTTACTGAAATCCATATACACCACATCAGCTGCTCTACCCTCGTCTACCTGTTCAGTCACCTTCTCAAAGAACTCGATAAGGTTTGTGAGGCATGACCTACCCTTCACAAACCATGCTGACTATCCCTAATCATATTATTCCTATCTAGATGATTATAAATCGTATCTTTTATAATCCTCTCCAAGACTTTACCCACAACAGACGTTAGGCTCACCGGCCTATAGTTACCGGGGTTATCTCTACTCCCCTTCTTGAACAAAGGGACCACCACATTTGCTATCCTCCAGTCCTCTGGCACTATTCCTGTAGCCAATGATGACATAAAAATCAAAGCCAAAGGCTCAGCAATCTCTTCCCTGGCTTCCCAGAGAATCCTAGGATAAATCCCATCAGGCCCCGGGGACTTATCTATTTTCACCTTGTCCAGAATTGCCAACACTTCTTCCCTACGCACCTCAATGCCATCTATTCTAATAGCCTGTGTCTCAGCATTCTCCTCCACAACATTATCTTTTTCCTGAGTGAATACTGACAAAAAGTATTCATTTAGTATCTCGCTTATCTCCTCAGCCTCCACACACAACTTCCCACCACTGTCCTTGACTCTTACCCTAATCATTCTTTTATTCCTGACATACCTATAGAAAGCTTTTGGGTTTTCCTTGATCCTACCTGCCAAAGACTTCTCATGTCCCCTCCTTCCTCGTATTAGCTCTCTCTTTAGACATTCTCGTGGACATTCCACCTGTCCACTTTCTTGCCCTTTCCTCATAACCTCGATTCCGTTTCTGGTCAAGAATCCATCTATCTCAGCCTTAAATATACACAATATTGAGATGCCTACGTTGGACTGGGGTGAGCACAGTAAGAATCACTAGCTTTCATTCACCTGAGGAAGGAGCAGTGCTCCGAAAGCTAGTGATTCAAAACAAGCCTGTTGGACTTTAACCTAGTGTTGTAAGACTTCTTACTTAAATATACACAAGAGCTCTGCCCCCGCAGCTCTCTGTGGCAAGGAGTTCCAAAGTCTCAGCGCGGTTGTTTGAAGGCTGCAAACAACCGTGCAACCTCAAACAAACCATTGTTTGCAGCAAATTACCCATCATTCAGAACAGCAACCACGACAACACACAACCCTGCCATGTCAATCTCTGCAAGACGTGCCGGATCATCGACAAGGATACCACCATTACACGCGAGAACACCACCCACTAGGTACATACTCGTGGGACTCGGCCAATGTTGTCTATCTCATACGCTGCAGGAAAGGATGTCCCGAAGCGTGGTACATTGGCGAGACCATGCAGACGCTGCGACAACGAATGAATGGACATCGCGCGACAATCACCAGGCACGAATGTTCCCTTCCAATCAGGGAACACTTCAGCAGTCAAGGGCATTCAGCCTCTGATCTCCGGGTAAGCGTTCTCCAAGGCGACCTTCAGGATGCGCGGCAACGCAAAATCGTCGAGCAGAAACTTATAGCCAAGTTCCACACACGAGTGCGGCCTCAACCGGGACCTGGGATTCATGTCACATTACATTCACCCCCACCATTTGGCCTGGGCTTGCAAAATCCTACCAACTGTCCTGGCTTGTGACAATTCACACCTCTTTAACCTGGGGTTACCCCTATCTCTGGATCTGTAAAGACTTAATTACCTGCAAATGCTCGCATTCTAAGCATTGTCTGGCATCTTTGAATTTGTCTATATATATGTTCCTGGAACATACCTCTTCATTCACCGGAGGAAGGAGCAGTGCTCCGAAAGCTAGTGTTTGAGACAAACCTGTTGGACTTTAACCTGGTGTTGTAAAACTTCTTACTATTCAGGCAATAGTAAGGGATGACATCGGTGCTATAGAGGATAAGGTTGAATCCATTTGGGTGGAAATCAGGAATAGCAAGGCGAAAAAGTCACTGATCGGAGTAGTCTATAGGCTACCAAATAGTAACATTATAGTGGGGCAGGCAATAAACAAAGAAATAACTGATGCATGTAGAAATGGTACAGCAGTTATCATGGGGGATTTTAATCTACATGTCGATTGGTTTAACCAGGTCGGTCAAGGCAGCCTTGAGGAGGAGTTTATAGAATGTATTTCCGCGATAGTTTCCGAGAACAGTATGCAATGGAACCTACGAGGGAACAAGCGGTCCTAGATCTGGTCCTTTGCAATGAGACAGGATTGATTAATGATCTCATAATTTGGGATTCTCTCGGAAGGAGCGATCACAATATGGTGGAATTTAAAATACAGATGGAGGGCGAGACGGTAAAATAAAACACTAATGTTTTGTACTTAAACAAAGGAGATTACAATGGGATGAGAGAAGAGCTAGCTAAAGTAGACTGGGAGCAAAGACTTTATGGTGAAACAGTTGAGGAACAGTGGAGAACTTTCCAAGCGATTTTTCACAGTGCTCAGCAAAGGCTTATACCAACAAAAAGGAAGGACTGTAGAAAGAGGGAAAATCGACCGTGGATATCTAAGGAAATAAGGGAGAGTATCAAATTGAAGGAAAAAGCATACAAAGTGGCAAAGATTAGGGGGAGACTAGAGGACAGGGAAATCTTTAGGGGGCAACAGAAAGCTACTAAAAAAAGCTATAAAGAAGAGTAAGATATATTATGAGAGTAAACTTGTTCAGAATATAAAAACAGATAGTAAAAGTTTCTACAAATATATAAAACAAAAACAAAAAAGAGTGGCTACGGTAAATATTGGTCCTTTAGAGGATGAGAAGGAAGATGTAATAATGGGAAATGAGGAAATGGCCGAGGAACTGAACAGGTTTTTTGGGTTGGTCTTCACAGTGGATGACACAAATAACATGACAGTGACTGATGGAAATGAGGCTATGACAGGAGAGGACCTTGAGATGATTGTTATCACTAAGGAGGTATCACTAAGGAGGTAAGATGGGCAAGCTAATGGGGCTAAAGGTAGACAAGTCTCCTGGCCCTGATGGAATGCATCCCAGAGTGCTAAAAGAGATGGCTATGGAAATTGCAAATGCACTAGTGATAATGTACCAAAATTCACTAGACTCTGGGGTGGTCCCGGTGGATTGGAAATTAGCAAACATGACACCACTGTCTTAAAAAAAAAAGAGGTAGGCACAAAGCGAGTAATTATAGGCCAGTTAGCTTAACTTCGGTAGTAGGGAAGATGCTGGAATCTATCAAGGAAGAAATAGCGAGGCATCTGGATGGAAATTGTCCCATTGGGCATACGCAGCATGGGTTCATAAAGGGCAGGTCGTGCCCAACTAATTTAGTGGAATTTTTTGAGGACATTACCAATGTGGTAGATAACGGGGAGCCAATGGATGTAGTATATCTGGATTTACAGAAAGCGTTTGACAAGGTGCCACACAAAAGGTTGCTGCACAAGATAAAGATGCATGGCATTAAGGGTAAAGTAGTAGAATGGATAGAGGATTGGTTAATTAATAGAAAGCAAAGAGTGGGGATTAATGGGTGTTTCTCTGGTTGGCAATCAGTAGCTAGTGATGCCCCTCAGGGATCAGTGTTGGGCCCACAATTGTTCACAATTTACATAGATGATTTGGAGTTGGGGACCAAGTGCAATGTGTCCAAGTTTGCAGACAACACTAAGATGAGTGGTAAAGCAAAAAGTGCAGAGAATACTGGAAATCTACAGAGGGATTTGGATAGGTTAAGTGAATGGGCTAGGGTCTGGCAGATGGAATACAATGTTGACAAATATGAGGTTATCCATTTTGGTTGGAATAACAGCAAACGGGATTATTATTTAAATGATAAAATATTAAAACATGCTGCTGTGCAGAGACCTGGGTGTGTTAGTGCATGAGTCGTAAAACGTTGGTTCACAGGTGCAACAGGTGATTAGGAAGGCAAATGGAATTTTGTCCTTCATTGCTAGAGGGATGGAGTTTAAGACTAAGGAGGTTATGCGGCAATTGTATAAGGTGTTAGTGAGGCCACACCTGGAGTATGGTGTTCAGTTTTGGTCTCCTTACCTGAGAAAGCATGTACTGGCGCTGGAGGGTGTGCAGAGGAGATTCACTAGGTTAATCCCAGAGCTGAAGGGGTTGGATTATGAGGAGAGGTCGAGTAGACTGGGACTGTACTCGTTGGAATTTAGAAGGATACGGGGGAGATCTTATAGAAACATATAAAATTATGAAGGGACTAGATAGGATAGTTGCGGGCAGGTTGTTTACATTGGCGGGTGAAAGCAGAACTAGGGGGCATAGCCTCAAAATAAGGGGAAGTAGATTTACGACTGAGTTTAGGAGAAACTTCTTCACCCAAAGGGTTGTGAATCTATGGAATTCCTTGCCCAGTGAAGCAGTTGAGGCTCCTTCATTAAATGTTTTTGAGATAAAGATAGTTTTTTGAGTTATGGTGTTCAGGGTGGAAAGTGGAGCAGAGTCCACAAAAGATCAGCCTGATCTCATTGAATGGCGGAGCAGGCTCGAGGGGCCAGATGGACTACTCCCACTCCTGGTTCTTATGTTCTTATCCCCTCCATGGACACCTCATCCTCCTCCAAAATCATCCCATAAATCACAGAGACGCCCGCAGTCTCCAACCCCCATCGCTGTCAGCACCTCCTCCAACAACGAAGAGGCGGTCACTATCCTCACTAAGTCCCGCACCTGTGCATCCCAGAAACTCTCCTCCCGCGCCAGTCCAAACTTCTCATTCAACTCCTCCAGGCTCGCAAATCGCCTTCCCAGAAACAGACCCTTCATCTGCCCGATCCCTCTCTCCTCCCACCCCATGCCGCATCCATCCTCCCCGGCTTAAATCCGTGATTGCCCCTGATCGGCAACATGCTTGACCCTGCTCCCAACCTAAAATGCTGCCGGAACATTAGACGACAGCTCTGTCCCAACGAACCCAGTCTTATATTCCTCGTAGTACATGTTCTATCTCTTTATTATCTTTTTAATCCTCCTTTGTTGGATTCTGATTTACTCGTCTTCAGGGCTATCACTGACATTTGCCTCCTTGTATGTTTTGTCTTTCAACTTAATACTCTAGTAATTCCAATGGGACTTTTCCAGGATCATTACATCCACTATCTCAGCAGCCATTTCTTTTAAGATCCTAAGATGAAGTCCATAGAATTCCTACAGCGCAGAAGGAGGCCATTCAGCCATCAAGTCTGCATCTGGCCTGAAAAAGTACCCAACCCAGGCCCACTCCCCCACCCTATCCTAGCAACCCCACCTAACCAACACAGCTTTGGACGCTAAGTGGCAATTTCACATCGCCAATCCACCTAACTTGCACAGCTTTGTACTGTGGGAGGAAACCGGATCATCCTGGGGCAAAAAACAGATAAGGGGAGAAAGTGCAACGTCCACACAATCACCCTAAGCCAGAATTGAACCCAGGTTCCTGGTGCTGTAAGGCAGCAGTGTTAAACACTGCCCATCAAGATCGGGGGACTAGTCAGCTCTTCGTTCTAATAATTTTCTCAATACCTTTTCCCTGGTGATTGTAATGGTTTTAAAATCCTGCCTCTCTTTCATCTCCTAATTCACACTTATTTCTGGTATATGTATCATCTCTAGTAAAGACAGACATAAAATATTCGAACATTAATAGTAGTGAGCCAAATGAGAAAAACATCAGGAACTTCAAATAAAATGTCAGCAAGTTGTGACCCAATCAAAGGAACTCGTGTGCCTGTAAGTTTAAATAAAAATCCAAAATTTCGTATCTGGGACATCCTTAACTCTATTTTCCAAAAACAAGACTGGAGAAAAAAAACTGTTCAACAGAAACAGAAAAACAGTTTTGGTATGACTGCCAATCCCCTTCAACATTTAATTCCATTACTGAATGAATCAAACATTTGATTACATTGGACAGCTTTTTAAATTAGTACTAGAGCTATACATTTTGGTGGGATTAGTACTGGCATTCAAATAGAAGGTTTCAAGGACAATGGACAGGGAAGATTACCTCCAAAATGAATTGCATTGAATGCAGCCATATGGTGAGCTGTGAGTGTTAATTGAAATATGTTGCACACATAGAATCCTTTAGTTTGCTAGTAATGAGAGCCATAGAATTAACAAATAAATTGACAGCAGTTTAACTAGAAATAGCAATACCTTGCGCTATGAGTGGGGTAGTTTTTACAACATTATTAAACCCACTGCAATGATAGAGATAAAATAAAATAGAGTATTTAAATAGTTATTCAAAGACAATACAAGTTGAAGTTGAGACACAAAATGTTTAATCTTGCACTCATCCGGACACTTCGCGTGAATATCAGTCAGTATTACGGAAAAATAGCAATTTATACTGTATGAAAAGAGGGTGCCGATTAGTTGGCAAGTAGACTGATTGGTAGAGGCATTGCCATGGAGAATGCACCAGTTGGTGGTGACTGATAGATAACTGCAAGACATTGTTTGAAATTTAAACCAGGCAGCTAGGGGATGGCCAAGGGGAATGAATCAGAGAATGACTGTAATTTTGTTTGGCTGAAACAGGTGCAATGTGTGTACATGTTCCTTCTGTCTGCAAGGAACATAGCCCTGTTATTAGTTATGTAGCTTCCAGTAAACATAAATGCGCCACATTGCACCAACTGAAACTTAATAATAATCTTTATTAGTGTCACAAGTATGCTTACATTAACACTGCAAAGAATGCAAAGAAGTTACTTTGAAAATCCCCTAGTTGTCACACCGGATCCGGTGCCTGTTCAGGTACACGGAGGGAGAATTCATAATATCCAATTCACCTAACAAACACGTCTTTCGGGACTTGTGGGAGGAAACTGGAGCACCCGGAGGAAACCCACACGGACACGGTGAGAACGTGCAGACTCCGCACAGACAGTGACCCAAGCCGGGAATCGAACGCGGGACCCTGTGAAACAACAGTGCTAACCACTGTGCCGCCCAATTGCCAATGGGCAGCACGGTAGCAGAGTCCCAAAAGACATGCTGTTAGGTGAATTGGATATTCTGAATTCTCCCTCTGTGTACCCGAACAGGCGCCGGAATGTGGCGACTAGGGCTTATCACAGCAACTTAATTTCAGTGTAAAGATTATCAGCGTAATTTGTAGCATAGAGGATTATTCAGCAACCGTTGTCCAATCATGGAATCATATCTAATGTAGGTACTGTGTTTTGAACTTTGGAAGTGCAGGCTGGTTGTGCCTTACCCACTGTGAATAGCGGCTTGGGCCATTCAGCCATACGCCTACGTTGGCATGGATTTCCATACTTCATATTGAAATGGAGCAGTCAACTGAACTCCCTTGACGTAGTCGTTGAGAAATCTGACGGTGTTCTCCACCGCGGCTTATCTTCATTGGTTAATATAGGTGCTAGGATTCTTACAATTTACATGCAATAGATCGATCTTGTTGGCAACCTTGCAAACAGAGTCTGAGCCATTTTCTCACCATGCAAACTTGATGCTGAAATAGGGCACATCAAATGCATCCTACGGGATAATGGCTACCCTGATCAGATTATTTTGCTCTGTAGATCACGCAAACTCTTGAGTGGGCCCAAGGCCGGCACTTATGGCCCTGAAAACAACCCATTCTACCTCAGATTATCCTGGAAGGTAGAGGTATCTCAAAAAGTTGAGCAAGAGATGGAGCTAGCTGTTTAAAGTTGCTACTATAAAGTAGCAACACAAGTGGCACTAGCCACTAACAGCGTGCTGAAAGAAGTTACTTTGAAAATCCCCTAGTTGTCACACTGCGGTGCTTGTTCAGGTACACGGAGGGAGTACATATAACACAAATGTAGGTTCTGCCTATAACACAAATGAGTAATGCGTTTTTTGAATTTCAGTGCCAGTGTGATGCTGGGTATGTAGGTTGCAAGTCTCAAAGACTGGTGGATTGTATCAAACATCATGTCCCTTCTGCTATTCACAATGGGCAAGGTACAAACTGTACCCAATCAACCCATGGTTGCAAAACTCAGAACACAGGGCTGGATTCTCTGGTCCCCCAGCCATGCGTTTTTCGGCAGTGTGCCATTCGCTGGTGGAGGGATTCTCGGTTCCTGCCACTGTCAACGGGATTTCCCATTGAAGCCACCTCACGCTGCCGGGAAACCCGCAGGCAGGGTGCTTTGCCGGCGGGAACAGAATCCCAATAGCTGGAGAATTCCGGCCAGTGTCCAACATTAGATGCGATTTGGTGATTGGACAACATTTGCTAAATAATCTCAATGTGCTAATAATTATACTGAGAACCGATTTAAGATTGTCTCTTGGGCTCACAGTGTAGCACATTTGCATGTACTGGAAGTTACATATATTAGTACACAAGGCCCTGTTCTTTGCAGACAGAGAGAAAAAAAAACTGGACACACATTGCACCTGTTTCAGTTAAACAAAATAAGTGACAGCCATTCGCTGATTCATTCCCCAGAGAAATGCTTTGATCAATCAGGGTCAAGCTGACTGGTTTAAATTGCAAACAATGTTTAACAGTTACCTGTCAGTCACCATCAACTACTAGTGCATCCTTTATGGCAATGCCTCTTGCTAATCAGCATCCATTTGACAACCAATCAGCACCCTCTTCTCACATTATAAATTGATGTTTTCCCCTCATCGGTATTCTCGTGACGTGGCCTGGTAAGTGCAAGACGAAAAGCTTCAACATGCTTCTTTTCTCAGCAAATGTTTTGTACAGCCAAACAACTCTGGGCCGAAGTTTTTAAAATACAGCAAAACTGACCAAACTGTGCACAACAGACACGCCAGACAAAAAGCAATGTACCAAAACAAATAGTAAATGGATCTAAAATTGGTAGCAATCACAAAAACATACCCATTTAAAACAACTTCAAACAGTGAATATTTCTCGTGATGATTTAATTAATAAACACACTGTCCCGTTCAACATGTAACCCAAACCCAAAAGTCTCAGGTGCAATCTCTGGTTTATATTATATCTTGTCCCACCAAATAAGAGTATCACAATTAGCATAATGAGGAGCAAAAAAGGGGGATAAAACAGGCTCAATTCCACTATGAATCACTGCCCCAGTGATCTCTGGCTGGGAAGTATGCATATGTATATGCCAAGCAATGGCAGGGCTGGAGTTGTTGTAATGTGCTCAATGGTAAAATAATCCACCAACTCATACATGTACTAGACTGTAGCCCAGCACAAATTAATTCCAACAGTATTGGAGGCAGAATATGAACATTATTTTGGAGGGATTATGAACTGCTTAATTCAAAATATGGCAACCACAGGCCAACTGAACAAAATGGATAGTAGGTTTATAGAATGAATGGCTACTTCCCATGCTATAAAATTCTGTGAATCCATGGGCGAAATTCTCCGAACCCCCGCAGGGTCGGAGAATCGCCCGGGACCGGCAAAAATCCCGCCCCCGCCGTGGCTGGAATTCTCCGCCACCCGGGAATTGGCGGGGGCAGGAATCGGCCGCACCAATTGCCGAGCCCCCTGCAGCGATTCTCCGGCCCACGTTGGGCCGAAGTCCCACCACTGAGGCCTCTCCTGCCGCCGTGGTTTCAACCACCTCTGGTGGCGGCGCGAGCAGGCCCCCAGGGTCCTGTGGGGGGGGGGATGGGACGATTGGACCCCGGGGGGTGCCCCCACCGTGGCCAGGCCTGCGATCGGGGCCCACCGATCGGCCGGCGGGCCAGTGCCGTGGAGGCACTCTTTCTTCCGCCGCCACCACGGCCTCCACCATGGCGGAGGCGGACGAGAACCCCCCCTACTGCGCATGCGCCGGTGGTGGCGCCGGTGGTGACGTCAGCGGCAGCCCCGACACCGGCCGGCGGGCGTCAAAGGCCGTTAGCGCCAGTCGGCGTGGCGCCAACAACTCCGGCGCGGGCCTAGCCCTTCAATGCGAGGGCTTGGCCCCTAAAGGTGCAGAGAATTCCGCACTTTTGGGGAGGCCCGACGCCGGAGTGGTTGGCGCCACTCCGCTATGCCGGGACCCCGCTGCCCCGCCGGGTAGGAGAGAATCCTGCCCCATATATCATTGCTGTAACCACAACAAATTCATACTCTCATAAAAACGCATGGGTGCTCTGGGGCCACTTGTATATTTACCTGCTTGATCAATGGCCAGCAGAGTTGGAGTGTCGCTCGCTGGCATGTTATAGTATCACTCCAAGTGATTGCACTATACGCAGTTGCTAACAGTGCCTTACAGATATCCTAAAAATGAGTAAAGGAGATCAGTCAGAGCTATTAACATGACAGAGTTGGTTAACAGACAAATTACGGTCGTAGTCTGAACCGCACAAATACAAATCCTCGTGAGAACATCACCAGTACATACCGAATATTACAAAGCAAAACTCATGCCTACAGCGCCTCCCGCTTTCAACCAAAATTGCTTTGCCCAGTATGAAAGAAAAGCAGACCCGTTTACCTCAGACTTGAGCAGACACTTTCCAAGGTCAGTGAGTTCTTCAGATCCAACATGTGGACCATCATTTGTGTTCATCATTTCATCATCTATTTAAAAAGACACATGTTTGATAGAATCAACTTTCCACAGTAAATGCAATGCTGTTCTAAGGAAAAAGCGACGTATCTCTTAAGTAGTTAAAGTTAAATCCTAGCATTAATTTAAAGATTCCATTGACGTTTTCTACGACATAGAAAAATACCATATAAAATCAAACTGTAAACCTTTGGAGCTTTCAAACCATAAAATACATCCATAGCATATTTTATATTTATATTCAACAAGGTGCAGTGACAGCAGCAGGCAGGAAACCAGATTTTATTTGAACATGTTAACTAAAGGCATGCATTATAATGAGATGAGGAGGGGGTCAGTGAAGATTACGTCTTTGGCTTCCTTCTGGTTGCAGAAATGGGTAAAGGGGTGAGCCAGGAACGTATTTATAGTTTCTCTTCCTAATAATCTAGGAGTTGCCAAGTTAGGATACAAACAAGTAAACCTTTTAGAAGAAACGGGCAATTGTATCCACCACTTAAAATGTTCCTATTTAAATAAAGCAGTTGCTTGCATAGACTGAAAAGTGAAAACAATGAACCATTTTCATTAATGTCAACTTTACTGTTGATATGGTAAAAGGAAGGTCTGAGCACTTTATATTTTGTTGTACACATATATTCATTCACCTGTTTGCACCCCATTGTGAGAAACTAAATGCCCCACCCAAATGCTTGGGGATAAACAAGTTTAAGAGCCACTAGTTTAAATGAAGCTGATTGCATTACAAGCAATTTTTCTTTTTTAGGTTCATCAATAATGATATCCCAGAGTAGGAATTCAAGTTTGCATGAATATGCCCCACTGTAAACGGCGGGATCTATGCTAGCTGATGTCAAGGACTTTTAGTTTCTAAAACAACTTTATAATAATATTAATAATAATCGCTTATTGTCACAAGTAGGCTTCAATGAAGTTACTGTGAAAAGCCTTTAGTCATGGAGGAGAGATATGCTTACTTTAAAAGTGATATATAGCAGGTTGAAACTGTATTTATTTCTTGGTTTACAACAAAACTTCACCACTGACACAAGTATCTGGTGACAATGAGCCTTAAATAGCCACACAAAAATACCTCCCCTTGCATCCCCATCTCATTTGAAGATTCAAATTCAATCCAAACGTCCGTAACACAGATAACCAAATCAGGTGTTGACCTCTGCCCAACTTTCTCTAGACAAAAATTCAGGAATATTTGTGATTTTTTTCTTCTTCCCCTACTCTCCATCACGCACACTTCAGGTGGACCCCCAAATCTGATAATATTTCATTCCAGTAGGCCACTGGTTTTACAAACCTGCTCTAATTAACACAAAGATTACTTGATCATAAAAAATTCTTTAACATTTCAAATAAGGTAATCACGGTGGCGCAGTGGATAGCACCGCTGCCTCATTGCGCCGAGGTCCCAGGTTCGATCCCAGCTCTGGGTCACTGTCTGTGTGGAGTTTGCACATTCTCCCTGTGTTTCCTTGGGTTTCGGCCCCACAATCCAAAAATGTGTAGGGTAGGCCATGGATTGGCCCTTAATTGGAAAGAAAATGAATTTGGTACTCTAAATTTATTTTTAAAAAACACATTTCAAATAAAATCCCAATTATTACATAAATCTGAAAAAAATGCTAGATTACTTACCATCCATTTCACCCGATATCGACTCGGGGCCCTTCTTAACACAACAGCACACAGCTGCAATAGAGGAATAAAGAGTGTAAATATTTAGAAATAGTCTTTACGGTTCATTTACCATTTGAAAGTTACCACGCGTGCTGGTAGATAGGGAGCATTAGGGGCCACAATGCTTAATTATAACAACTATATTCAAGTCTTTCATATATTCAACGTTTAAAAAAGCATTTTTAACTCCTGAACCATGAAGCCATAGGGGCTGCCGATATTCTCCAGGCTATCCCCCAATATCCTGTGGTAGAATGCATGAGTGAAAGAAACCACATCGATGTGAGAGCTGCAATAAGCAAACAGATAAAAACACCATCTGCAACCTGAATGGTATTCCAGCTGAGGTCTTGAAAGCTGGTTGGCTTATGCTTACATCAAGACTCTATGAACTCCTCCTGCAGATTTGGGAGGAAAAAGAACTCCTCACTGACAATTGTAACTATCTTCAAGAAGGGAGATAAATCATGCTGTGGAAACGGTCATGGTATTTCCCTCTTGGTAATAGCAGAGACAATCTCCACATGCATTCGCTTGAATCGCCTACACCCTATGGCTGAGGAAACCTCCTCGAGACAGGGTGGCGTTCAACTTCCAGAGGAATCTCTAACATGGTCTTGCTGGCAGACAAATCCAAGAAAAACATCAAGAACATCATGAATTCTTCATTATAGTCTTCAACCTGGCCAAGCGTTTAACTCAGTAAATTGTAAGGCTCTGTATTATCCTCAAAGATTTGGATGTCCAAGAATCGGCCTCACAATCATAGAACATAGAGTGCAGAAGGAGGCCATTCGGCTCATCGAGTCTGCACCGACCCACTTAAGCCCTCGCTTCCACCCTATCCCTGTAACCCAATAACCCCTCCAAACCTTTTTTGGTCAATAAGGGCAATTTAACATGGCCAACCCACCTAACCTGCACAAATTTGGACTGTGGGTGGAAACTGGAGCACCTGGAGGAAACACACGCACACAGAACGTGCAGACTCCGCATAGACGGTGACCCAGCAGGGAATTGAACCTGGAACCCTGGCGCTGTGAAGCCACAGTGCTAATCACTTGTGCTACCGTGCTGCCCAAATCCTGCAAATACATCATGAGGGTTTCACTGCCTTGGGTGACTGTCGATGTGCAGTTTGTACGTTTTCCCTGTGTCTGCATGGGTTTCAGACAAGCAGCATGGTCGGTGCAGGCTTGGAGGGCTGCAGGGCCTGTTCCTGTGCTGTAATTTTCTTTCTTCTTTGTTCAAAGCAAAGTTTGTATTAACCCACACCTGGACAGATCAATATGGCGCCTCCTATTTAGGTTGAAGGAGACACTCTGGAATATGTTCAGCACTTCTCATATCTTGGCAGCCACCTCTCTCAAAAGGCCTCCTTTTAATTAATGAAGAGATCAAAAGCAGGTTTGGCTGCGGGAACTCCGCCTTCAACAAGCTACAACAGGGAGTATCTGACAACGAAGACCTTTGAAAGTCAACAAAATCATCACATTCCTGTGCTGCAGTGTGACCTGGATTGTGTAAATGCCGCCAGCAATATCTCAGACGCATCCTCTAGATTCAATGTGAAGAGCACCGAAAATCACTGGTGTCCTTCTAAGCATTCAGGCAAAACTCCTGCAGAATCACTACATTGGACTGGACACTGCGTCCAGATGGTTGAAAAGCATATCCCCACTAGGTCCTGTTTTCACAACTCTCAAATGGTTTTTTTATTACAGCATTTGGTGCCCACCCCTAGATGCCCTTCAGAAGGCCCTTCAGAAGGTGGTGATGAGCTGCCTTCTTGAAACGCTGCAGTATCTGAGGTGTAGGTACATCGATGGTGCTGTTAAGGAGTTTCAGGATTACTATCCTTTGACCTGCTTTGGTAGCCACAGTATTTATGTGGCTAGCCTGTTCAGTTCCTGATCATTGATAACCCCAAGGATGTTGATAGAGGGTGATTCAGCAACAGTAATGACATTGAATGTCATGGGCACTGGTTAGATCCTCTCGTCTGAGTCATTGCCTGGTAATTATGTGCTGTTACTTGTCAATGGTCAATGTTCCGAGGGAGGACAAAGAAAACACTTCAAATACACTCTGAAGCTACCTTGAAGCATATCAACATTGACATTAATGACTGTCTTGCTATTCATCATTCAAAATGGCAACAACTTATCCATCAAGCTGCATCATGTTTCGAGTCCAAATGCCTTAATGACGAGATAGCAACAGCAGAGAAGGAAGCAAATGACAAACAAACCAAATGGAAAGGTTTGGATGATGGAGAAAAGAAAGTTGCTTTAAAAAAAAGCAACAAAAAAAAAAAATCAATCAACAACCTACAATCTGACCTCTCTCCTTTTTTGTACATGGACAATATAAAGTGCCCATTAATTGCCTACTAGCAATTATATACAACTGTCACTGGTGCCTTATGGCGACTAGGCCCCAGGTACAATCCCGGTCCTGGGTCACTGTCCGTGTGGGGTTTGCACATTCTCCCTGGCTCTGCGTGGGTCTCATCCCTACAACCCAAAGATATGCAAATCGGTGGGTTGGCCACACTAAATTGCTCTTTAATTGGAAAAATGAATTGGGCACTCTGAATTTATTTTTATTTATTTTTTTTAAATAAGGGCAACATTCTTTTTCAAAGCCAGAAAATTTTGGATTTTACTATAACTGTTGAGCACCCACGGGTAATAGTTATTGCTCCTCTAGCTGTCCATGCACTGTGGAATTCAAGATGTAATTACATACTCCAGCTCACGAAAAGCCTTTTTTTAAATTAAAATAAATATTTGACCATTGAAGGAAATTTCACATTGATAACACACATCACACTGATCCACATTAACTTGTCTGGAATTTATTTCGCCACATAGCTTTTATTTCTTCATAAAACGTAATTTGTTTCTATAACTGATTATACAAATAGCATATCCCTTACTCATCAGATCAATTGATTCGCGGGTGAGAAGGCGAGTCAGTTGCTCATCCAGCATTTCTTGCGACTCTGGATTCTCCTCAGGAACACCACTTTCAGCCCTAAAAGCAAGTGCACCATTGTAATCCTCATTGCAAAGATCAGATGGAGAGTAATTTATATTACTTCAAGGCATCACACCATATATCCACCTTCCCAAATCATAAAAAGTTGTACAACATTAGGTTAAAGTCCAACAGGTTTATTTGGAATCACAAGCTTTTGGAGCGTAGCTCCTTCATCAAGTGAGTGGAGAGGAAGGGCAGCACGGTGGCACAGTGGTTAGCATTGCTGCCTACGGCGCTGAGGACCCGGGTTCGAATCCCGGCCCTGGGTCACTGTCCGTGAGGAGTTTGCACATTCTCCCCGTGTCTGCGTGGGTTTCGCCCCCACAACCCAAAGATGTGCAGGTTAGGTGGATTGGCCACGTTAAATTGCCCCTTAATTGGAAAAAATAATTGGGTACACTAAAAATTTTTTTAAAAGTGAGTGGAGAGGTAGGTTACACAACACAGCATATATAAACAAAGCCAATGATGCTGGATGATACTTTGAATGAGAGTCTTTGCAAGTAATTAAGTCTTTATGGGTCCAGACAGGGCGACTGGAGAGGGGGATATTCACAGGTTAAAAAGCTGTGAAAGTCCAAAAGCTCATGATTCCAAATAAACCTGTTGGGACTTTAACCTGGTGTTGTCAGGCTTCTTACTGTGCCCACCCCAGTCCAACGCCGGCATCTCCATATCATGGCTTCCACAATTAGGGCATCATTAACAGCACAGAGTTCTACAATTAATTTGGAAATTAAATTCTCCACAAGCTTAAACTATCTTTAATGTAGAAGGCACTCGGGACATAAAATGGTAATGCATTTTATGTTTAAACCTCAAATGGATTTTGAAGGCACGATATTCTAATTCAGGGGTATGCTGTCATGGAGGAAAGTTGCACCAGGAAATGCATAAATCAAATGATACAAGTTAAATAGAAAGTACGGCAGCATGGTGGCGCAGTAGTTAGCATTGCTGCCTCATGGCGCCGAGGTCCCAGGTTCGATCCCGGCTCTGGGTCACTGTCCGTGTGGAGTTTGCATGGGTTTCGCCCCCAGAACCCAAAGATGTGCAGGGTAGGTGGATTGGCTGTGCAAATTGCCCCTTAATTGAATAAAATGAATAGGGTACTCTAAATTTTAAAGAAAAGTTAAATGGAAAGCAGAAGTGACTTTCAGTGCTTTGAGGGTAAAACACACTCATAACCAAAGTATAGTCACTGTTTTAACAAAGGGAATCACAATTTGTGCACACCAAAGCCACAATGGGATAAATGCAAAAATAATTTCCTTTTGGCAATCATGGGCAGAGACATGGGTGACCATGAAATCCCATGGGAACTTTTTGAGTCTTTAAGTTTAAAATTTGAAAGACATGCAGAAGACAATGGAGCATTTCCTCAGTACTGTACTAAATTGGCAACCTAAATTGTGTGTTTAAACCTCAAATTGATTTTGAAGGCACGATATTCTAATTCAGGGGTATGCTGTCATGGAGGAAAGTTGCACCAGGAAATGCATAAATCAAATGATAGACGGTACACTAACACAAATTTGTTTGATTTGGTGAGAAGATGGAATTAGATTTTTTTTTTTTTAAGTAAAAGAAATGGGAGGCAAAATTGTGTAACATGCAATTTTGTTAATAAAAAGTAAACCATCATTGGTCCCAACATTTGTATCCCTGCATATCCAAGTAAACTATAATCTCTATTTAACAGACAATCCCATTCAAATAAAATACTTTTTTGTGTTATATTTAAGCAATAGTCTCAAAATCTAAAACTATGACCAGAAAATTTGACACTTACTCCAACAGGCCTCTCTGATTGATGACAACCCACTTGGCACTTAGTCTCTGCCAGGCAAACAATGGTGTTACATATTATACTGACAGGTGAGCAAGTTCTGAAATTTGAATTCTAAACAATACTATTCATCAATAAACTAGTTTCAATATACTGACAAAAAGACAACATTTATCTGGATGTTTTAAGCACCATGTATTTAAGTGTTTTAAAGTCTGCAACTTTTGAACATTTTGTTTAATCAAAACTTTTCAAGATTGTTTCAGGTATATCTGGATTAATTTCAGCCAACTGGTCCAAGGCATCAATTTAAGAGACAATCACAGTTCTCTGCTGCTCTTGGAGTTTCATAGCATTTTTCCTACATTGCATTGATTGCAGGAATATTAGATACTGTATTTTGAAACAACAGAAAATGTTAGAAACAACACTTCAATCATAATATGGAGAAAATAGGCAGGTTAATAGTCCAATTTGCAGGGGCAGCAGAGTGGCATTGTGGTTAGCACTGTTGCCTCACAGCGCTGAGGTGCCCGGTTCGATTCCGGCTCACTGTCTGTGTTGAGTTTGCACATTCTCCCCATGTGTGCATGGGTTTCACACACAACATAAAAGATATGCAGGGTAGTTGGATTGTTCATGCAAATTGCCCCTTAATTGGAAAAAAATAATTGGGTACTCTAAATTTTTTTATTTTTTTTAAGTCCAATTTGCCCTCCCATTTTAATATTTTCCAGTTCAACAAGTGTTTTCCCATTAACTGACATTTTAGAACATAGAACATAGAACAGTACAGCACAGAACAGGCCCTTCGGCCCTCAATGTTGTGCCGAGCCATGATCTCCCTACTCAAACCCACGTATCCACCCTATACCCGTAACCCAACAACCCCCCCTTAACCTTACTTTTATTAGGACACTACGGGCAATTTAGCATGGCCAATCCACCTAACCCGCACATCTTTGGACTGTGGGAGGAAACCGGAGCACCCGGAGGAAACCCACGCACACAGGGGGAGGACGTGCAGACTCCACACAGACAGTGACCCAGCCGGGAGGGTGGGATCTTTCTGGATTATTATGCTCACTTACTGTTTTCTCCATCCATTCCTTCGCTCACTAGTTTTGTTTTTCTTTCCCCCCCCCTTCTCATGCTTCTCTTTTATTTGCCAATTGTTTGAAAATGTTGTTGGTGTGCTGCTAAGATGTTTTACAGAAGTATGATTGCTGTGTTTATTGGTTAGAAGGTATTTGATGGGAATGAAGGGTTATTTAGAAATGTTTGAATTAAAAACATTCTTGCCTGAAGTGAAAATGATAATGTTAAATTGTTTCTTCTCCCAAGACCCAAATTTTAACCTCAAGGTGTGTCTTACTGATCTATGAATTCTATTAGCAAAATTATCTGCGGTGAATAAGACAGATGCCTGACTTCTGCAGCAATGCTTTTGATACATGATGCTTCTGTGTACTAACGTACTGAAGCACCCCAGTGTGGAAAGATCCAAATCAAGTGTCAGTTGATGGGAAAATCCTTGATGAATTGGAAAATATTAAAATCGGAGAGCAAATTGGGTCTTGACTGATACCGTTGCCCAGAATTTCCAATTTCCTTCATTCCAATTGAATTTAGATCACAAATCTCTACATAGCTTTCTGGGGCAGCATGATTGGCACTGCTGCTTCACAGTGCCAGGGACCCGGGTTCAATTCTCAACAGGTGACTGTGGAGATTGCAATTTCTCCCAGTGGCTGTGGCAGTTTCCTCAGTGTGCTCTGGTTTCCTCCCACAGTCCCAAGTAGTACAGGTGAGGTGGACTAGCCATGCTAAATTGTCCCTTAGTGTTCAGGGATGTGCAGGTTAGGTGGGGTAAAGGATAGGGGGGGGGGGGGGGGGGGGGAGTAGGCCTAGGTGGGGTACTCTTTAGCGGTTCAGTGCATACTTGATGGGTTGAATGGCCTCCTTCTGCACTGTAAGAATTCTATAATTCAATGGTTGCTTAGTCTACCTGAGGTACAGTTCTTGCCAGAGCATTCCAACTTGCTATCTCCGACTTAAAAGATTAGGGCAGCATGGTAGCATAGTGGTTAGCACAATTGCTTCACAGCTCCAGGGACCCAGGTTCGATTCCCGGCTTGGGTCACTGTCTGTGCAGAGTCTGCACGTTCTCCCCGTGTGTGCGTGGGTTTTCCCCGGGTACTCCGGTTTCCTCCCACAGTCCAAATATGTGCAGGTTAGGTGGATTGGCCATGCTAAATTGCCCTTAGTGTTGGGTGGGGTTACTGGGTTATAGGGTGGGGGTGTGGGCTTGAGTAGGGTGCTCTTTCTAAGAGCCAGTGCAGACTTGATGGGCCGAATGGCCTCATTCTGCACTGTAAATTCTATGAAAGATTACAGGAAACGGCACAAAACTTACTTTTCTACGTTACATTGTTGTTCTCTGACTCACGACTATCAGAAAAAGAATCCACAAAATATTTAAAATGTAACCCCATCAGAAGAGAAAACCTCCAAAATCTAGGGTATTGCAGAATAATTTATCAATGGCTAAAAAATTATCCGTCAGATTTTATTTACTACTTACCTGCAGTAGGTAGGAGAACAGGGGTCCAAGAATTGGGCACAGCACAGATTCATAATGTTCAGGTGGGCAAGACTGGACCAAAGGCTTCACAAATACACGTACGTATGAGTTAAGTAAATAGCTTCCACTTTTGTTTGCGTCATAACAAAATAAAAAACCCAACATGCAAGCCAGGAATAACTCAGAATTCTCTTCCTCCAGGCCATCAAGGACATAGCCACTATTCTACTGTAAGAGATTTTGCTGGGGAAATGTAGTGGCTAAACTTCTGTCAGAACTCAATGTCACACCATGCTACATATTGCACCACATCACGAATTTCCATTCTCAGTCAACCATAACCATTTTTGCTGTACCTTTAGTCGTTTCACCCCAAGCTTAACCGATGTGAACAGCAAAAAAATAGAAAAGTGTCTATTTTTCTACTCT
Source organism: Scyliorhinus canicula (assembly GCF_902713615.1). Classification (NCBI taxonomy): domain Eukaryota; kingdom Metazoa; phylum Chordata; class Chondrichthyes; order Carcharhiniformes; family Scyliorhinidae; genus Scyliorhinus; species Scyliorhinus canicula. The sequence goes on along the minus strand of NC_052146.1, from coordinate 278,211,211 downwards.
GCAGATTAGTCATGATTTTGAATACCTTAATAAATTAATTCAGTTCTGTGCAGCAAGACAAAATATATCTAATTACTCAAATATAACACAAATGGATCCAATGGATTTGACTAACTGAGGCTCCAAAATTCAATTATCAACTCACAACTGCACCAACACATGTACAGACATACAGTTTCAGAACATTACATCCATTCGTAACGTCATACAATGAGGAAAAATATCTAGCAGAGGTTTAATATTGGACTTTTGTGACAAATCAAAGTAATTATTAACAAATTTGTTGCATTTATACAACTAATAATATAAACTGTAGAAAATTCTTACTATGCTTCCAATTATACATTTTTCAGAGTGATAAGATACTTTGAACAGGTTAACTACCAAAAAACTCACTCTCTCCACCACATTTGCACCCCTCCTCCCCCACATATAAATCTATAAAATTGCAACGGTCTACAGTACAGTCCAAATGTAAATTGCAGGCACCCATGTGTCACAAATTCAAATGCCGGCGGGGGGACGGGACGGGGAGCAGCCTTTTCACATTTGAATTCATACCACGTGCAGACCAATTTTATTCTATTTAGTTTTTCATTCCAGTTTTGGTGACCATTGGAAAGTAAAAGGATATGTAACACTGGACGGAGCCTGTAGTCAGGAATATTCTCCAGGTTCACAAAGGCTGAATTTATTACAGATTCTGCAAAATTGGCTATGTCGAAAAAATCTTGAAGCATACTTGGTCCTGCATTCCCAAGGATGTGGAAACTATTCAAAGAAAAAATTTAAAGGAATGTAATATTTTTAAATCCAAGAATTCAAGTTAGAAACATTATGAAAATCAAATTATAGGAAAAAAGTTCACAAATGGTTTAAGCTTGTAAACACATGGTGAGTTTTTGAGCTAAACAAATGGAAAAGATAGTGATTAAATCTCATGCCAAGTTTGCAATGATTGCGTAACATTTAATTATTCGTCAAAAATATGAAGGGAGAAAATACATCTGGCAAGATTGCTGTCATGTTACCCTCAATAGCCAAATAACCCAACAACTCTCACCCACCTGGTGTATACTTACGAACATACAAATTAGGATCAGGGGTAGGCCATTTGGCCCCTGGAGCCTGCTCTGCCATTCACTAAGATCATAGTTGTTCTGACTGTGGCCTCAACTTCACATACAGCCTACCCCAGATAATAAGCAAAGCACTAGAGGGCTGCTGGCAGACAATACAAGTATACCTCATCACACACATACAAAAAAGTTGACTATTGGCAGGAGACAAAAGTGTCCTGACACTTCAGTTAACAAAGTTTTCTGCTTGTATTACATAGTATACAGTAATACAACTAAAGAAACTGTGCATGTAAAAACAAGCACCAGAACAACATATGTGCAGGTTTATGACTTGGTATGGTGTAATCACGAAAGCAACATAATCATCAATTTCCTTTGTCCCATGTTCTACACCATGCACAGACACCATTTTGGCTTTCAAAACATGTTAGCCATTGAATACAACTTTTTAAAGTACTGACAAAATAACTTCCTACCAATTGTCATACAAAGTACAGAAGAAGCCTTGCATTCGTTCCAACACAGATTTGTACACTGGAGCATCAGCATGATCAAGCAGAGGCTGTGGAATTCCTGCATGGAATGTAACAAGAAAGAGTTTCTGTGGTGTATAACAGTTACAAACTCCTTAAAAATGTACAGTTGTTAAATAAAAACCCATTTTTGTAGTAATGTAGCAGCAATAGGTCTAAAGCAAGTTAAATCCAGAGACTTCAAAATCTGAGGGAAAGTGCTACTTGGGAAATAAAATATGTCCATTTCACTAAAGCATTTATGAAACAGACAAAATGTGTGTTTAAATCTACACAAGTCTTCAGGCCATTTGGGTGCACAAAGTAGCAATTATATGTCAAAAAGATATGTAATGAATGATTGAGTATTGAATGGTTGAGTATTTCTGAATGGTTTCAATTTTGAATGGGGATGAAGTTGAGAAGTCGTATCAAACTGGAAATGGTAGATGCTTAAATTAAATGAACTATTCTTACAGCAAACTGAGCAGCTTGCTGAACCACCAGCAAACCAAGTCAGTGTTTTGTTTTTTGATTTAGTATGTACAGGCTAAATATACCATTAGATTAAGAGGTTAAAGTTCAAAAATTAATATAGGGCTTTCTTGAATAATTTATTTTTTACCGAGAATAGCATTTTTTTCCACTTCCAGCATGTCATGGGCTTTTGTGAAGTGCGGGCTCAGCTGGGCCAACATCTCTGGCAGCCAAAGATTATTGTGTGTCCTACAAACAAGAAAACATAACAGCGCTAATAAGTAACAGCTCACTTAATCTTTCCAATCCCTTGTAGGTTATACACCGTAAAGGGATGTGCAGTTCTTAACACTGGAAAGAAAAGATAACTATTTAAGGAAATATTGTACCTAAAAATTAATATGCACAGGTGTAATTTTCAGGGAAATATGCCCAAATGATTAATTCCTGCAACTCTGTTCACTTTGTGGTCTCCAATTGAAGAGCTCCACTGCTAAGGCAAACATTTGTTGAAGGTAAATGGTGTGAAAGTGATTCATTCACTGGATGATAGCTGGGAGATGCCCTTAAAAGGCCTCCACTCTAAACAAATTTGGGGACACCGTGCAAGTCTGCTGGAAGATAAATTATAGTAAAGGTCCAGTATTCAATGAGCATCAAGGCAACAGATGTCTGCTGCTCAAGAGGCTAATTGTATGGAACATAATCTGCTGTCAGAAATCCTATTACTCTGACTGGTTACAGTTCAGTTCAAACATTTGAAACCAAAAGCAAAGAAAAAAAAAGTTATTTTGAAAATCTAAAAAGATATTGGGCATATACAAATTATTCAGCATGTGTCCTGACTCTTTCCACCCAAATCATAAGCATGCTTCCATCTAGTTCTTACATTGAACTAGCCATACATTCCCAGCATTTCTATCACAGATTACAAAAACTAATTTCAGGGAGGTGATAAACTCCTAACTGCACTTGCCAAAAGCAAATTTTATTTTAAAAAGCAAAACCTGAAAACGAATGCCCAGTTAGTTAGGCAATATAGAAAAATGTTTTTATTTCGATCCGTTTCTGCAATCTCATTGTTGGAGAAACTACGTCATAAAATTCTAAACCAGTTCAAAAATGTTTTTTTCTGGAAATATGTTGACGTAAAAATATCCCCATTAAATGAAATTAAGGTCCTTACACTGCCTTAGAGTAGAAAGTAAAGAACCACTGTTGTGCTCAAAGAACATGCATCCTGTTTCCCCATTCTAATTTACAGATCTTATTCAACTGAGCTATGATTTTGGGAACAGGGATGTGGGTTGGTGGAAAAAGCCAGTCACTGCCACAAGGTGACCCCCCAAGGTGAGCACGACAAAAGAGAAAATGATTAAGGAATGATTCCTCACAAAAAGTCCAACTGATCGAAGGCCCAATTTGCCCTCCAATTTTAATATTTTCCAAATTCATCAAGGATTTTCCCCATCAACTGACACTTATTTGGATATTTCCATGCTGGTGTGCTTCAGTATGTTAGTACACAGAAGCATCATACATCAACAGCATTGCTGGAGAAGTCAGGGTCTGTCTTATTCACTGTAGAGAATTTTGCAAATAGAATTCACAGATGATCAGCAAGGCACACCTTGAGGTAAACCTTGGGTCTTGGAAAAGAAACAATTTAACGTTTATCATTTTCACTTCAGGCAAGAATGTTTTTAATTTAAACATTTCCCACAAGTACCTTTTCTAACAAATAAATATAAAACTAATTTCTGTAAAATACTTTAGCAGCACACCAACAAATAATTTTCAAACAATACGCACAAGAATTAGCAAATGAAAGAGAGAAGCACGAGAAAGAAGGAAAAAGAAAAACAAAACGAGTGAGAGAAGGAAAAAAAGGAATGGATGGACAAAACAGCAAGTGAGCATAATAGTCAATGAACAGAAAATTTACAAGATTTCTGGGACCATGTCACTTACCTGCACATCCAAAATCAAATTCCTACACTGCCATTATAGACTCCAATAATTAAATTTAGTTCACGTTGAACAGTAGTTACCTGAAGATTGTTTCAAAATGAGGCACAACTTTGGAATATATTTCCAGAAATTGAACAGTATTACAAACTTGGTTAGAATACAATCTGGTCAAAACAATTTGTTCTTTCAAAGAAGACACACTTTGTATTGCACTACATCTGCATTCTGACTCATGCTAAACTGTCAACCCAAGAAAATGTGCCATATCTTTCTTAACTAATTCCCAACTTTTAAACATTAACTACACCAGTTAAAATCACAAGTGTTCAAGATACTTATTCAACAATTTCGCTTTCAGAATACCAATTCTGCAGACGTTTTCACCTTGTTGCCAATAGGCTACTACAAATAGCAGAACGGTTAAATGAGCAACTGTACCAGAAGTTTCACACTGATCCTGAATACATTATATTCCAAATAAATTTGTTTTTCCAATTTAAAAATAAGTCACTTTTAAATGAATACCTAAATGGTCACTAAATCATTTTTAAAATAAAAATCAAGATGCAAGTTGCCACGCTAAAACAATGCTTCAATGAAGGGAATACTTCAGAAAATTAAAAATTGATGTATCATTAAAAGTCAAAACAATATTTGAATATAATTCCTCACCATAAAATGGAGAACTTGCATTTCTAAAGCACTTTTCATGACCTTGGGATGTACCAAAGCACCTTACAGATAATCAAGTACTTTTGAAGTGTAGTCATTGTTGTAATGCAGAAAACGTGGCAGCTAATTTGCATATAGCAAACTCCCAGGATCAGTAGTTCGACTAATTTCAAGTGATGATGATTGAAAGATAAACAATGGCACATCAGGAATAACCTCTGCAAAATAGTGTCATGGGATCGTTTATGTCCATTAGTGGACAAAAGGGGATTCAATCTGACATCTCATCTGAAAAATTGTTAAACACAGATAACAAGCACAACTAATTGCAATCAGAAAATATGAGTGTGGGGGTCAACTACTACTTGCAATTGTCTAAACCTAATTTGGCAAGGATATATTTAGGTCATAAATGTTTCCAGAAAGGGCAATTTAGTTTACTTACTGCTATTGCATGGAGAGTCTATATTTTAAAAAATTACATTAAACCTATAGTAGAGAAACTAGCCATTCGGCCTGACTGATCTCTGCTGGAATTTATGTTCCACATGAGCCTCCTTCCACTATTCTTCATACAATCCTACGAGAAGTACAAAAGATGTGCGGGTTAGGTGGGTTGGCCATGCTAAATTGCCCGTAGTGTCCTAAAAAGTAAGGTTAAGGGGGTGGGGGGGGGGGGGTTGTTGGGTTACGGGTATAGGGTGGATACGTGGGTTTGAGTAGGGTGATCATTGCTCGGCACAACATAGAGGGCCGAAGGGCCTGTTCTGTGCTGTTCTATGTTCTAATATGCTGTTACTTTCTCCCTCAAGTGCATATCTAGCTTTCCTGTAAAAGCATCCATGCCATTCATTCTTCACGCACTTGAATTTCTTAGTGCATTCATTGGTACCTTAATGTTTATGGCTCCTAATTTTCCCCCACAGTGATAGCATCTTCACTACTTTACCCCCATCAAACTTCATAATTTTAAACCATGCAACAGGTTTACTATCAGCTTGTTCAAATAAAACAGGTTACAAACCATAGTGGTAGATAATAATACAAAGTAGCACATAAATTGGCTACAAATGTTTCATTTTTCAAAACAGCATGGCTAAATTCCCACCAGGCTTACTATATCACGGTATCCTCTCCAATCTAAGACCCATGGCATGGCATCACATGTACAATCAAAATAGTACTGCTTAACTACAAGCGAGCTAAAACAAAATCCAGTATGGATAATACAAAAAAGAACATTCGGACCAAGGCGACATACATGACTGGAAAGCTCCAGAAGTTACAGTGGGGGACCAATTCTCCAGACAGGGTGTTGGTTATGCAAAATTTCCCAGTTTGCTGCAGACCTCGGATATCCAAGCCTTCTCTAACAGCATTTCCAATTGTCCAAAACGGCAATTTCTCCAGATGTCAAATTACAAAACGTGTGGGTTATTAGCCTCCGTACTTCTACATCCAAATTCTTCCACCTTGTACTTAATCCAGTACCAGCACACATCATTCAATTCAAATGCCACTTGGTCGGAACTATGCTTCAGACTTCAAATTATACAGATAAACGGTTTCCAATGACTTAGTGAGTAGCCATATGACCCAGTATGGGGTGTAAGAAGAGCTAGAAATTGTTTCATCAATCTCAGGATAGATCATGGCATGGTACTGGTTGCCACTCATAACTTAACAAATTACCCTTATTGAAATGTGCATATCAACATCGGACGAGGAAGATTAGTTAAATCGTACCTTTCCTTCAACTTGATGGCCAAACAGGAGCGCAAGCACCTACTGCTCATGTTAATAACAACTTTTGACAAGATGACATGTTCCCAGAGAGCTACACCTAACAAGGAATCACCAACTCGCTCCAACAAAAAGTGGCCTTATGCTCCGGCATCAAAATAAAACAAAACTTATTTTTTTACTGTCTGGCTACCAGCATGAGATCCCAGTCAGTCTGAATTCTGTGGTGAGAAAAGATCCTTGAGAAAACAAAAATTCACTTGGAAAAACAGATTAATTAATGACAACTGACACAGATTTGTTAAAGGCAAATTTGTGTCTAACAAAACGGACTACATTCTTCAACGAAATAACACAGTAGAGGGAGATAATGAAGTTGATGCACATATGGACTTCCAGATAATTATCAATAAAGTACCACAAAATAAACTTGTTCGCAAAATTGAAGCTCGTGGGATTAAATGGGCAATGGCAAAATACATAGTAAATAGGTATAAAAGACAAAGATGAGTGTAATGGTCAACGGCCGTTGTTTAAATTGGAGGGAAGTACAGTGGGAGCCGAGCGATTTTTGAAATATATTGACCCAACTTGGGTATAGATAGCACAATTTCAAATTCTGGAAATGCAATAAACAGTGAGGAAGATAGTAGCAGAATTCAGAAAGACAAACTAGTGAAAAGGGTAATCGAAATTTAAAGCAAACATGTGAAGTGATGCATAACCAGAGACCTGGAGGTTCACATGCACAAACCTTGCCCTGCCACATTGCAAGTTATAAGAAATAGAAGTGGAGATTGTTTGGAGCAGATAAGGCTAATGAAAGATTTAATGTTGGTGTTCAAAACTTTTTTTTCAGAAATTTAGAGTACCAATATTTTTCTCCCTCAATTAAGGGGCAATTTAGCGTGGCCAATCCACCTACCCTGCACATCTTTGGGCTGTGGTGGCGAGACCCACACAGACGCATGGAGAATGTGCAAACTCCATACAGACAATAACGCAGGGCCGGGATCGAACCTGGGATCGGCGCCGTGAGGCAGCAATGCTAACCATCGCGCCACTGTGCAACATCTGTAGGTGTTGAAAACTGAGGAGATTTTATAGAGAAAATAAGGAGGTTATGGTTACACTGGTGGAAGAGTCATTAACTGAAGGACACAAATTTAAGATAATTGGCAAAAAGAACAAGGAGGCGATGAGCTACGGTGATTTGGAATGCATTTTTTAAAAAAAGGTGCTGGCAGCAAGTTCAATAACTTTCAAAAGGGAACTGGATCTATACTTTAGAAAAAAAAGGAGAGAGGCCCATCGGGCTATGCAGCAAAAGTGTGATTAATTGAAGAGCTCTTTCAAATTATATGCACAGGAAACAAAAAAAAAGTGTTCCGTCATTTTTTTTTTAAAAACCTATTAGATCTCCAACCACATGTGCGCACAAGAAAAAAAACTTGATAATCTCCAGTATATCGTAGGCATTAGCTGGTGGCATCCAGTGGCAAGACGCCACTCTCTGCAAAACAGTAATCAGATTCATTAAAGTAGAAACATTCACAGATTGCTTTCTGGTGGCAAAACTCCTACCATGATAGCCTCGACAAGAGGTGCAGTTCATGATTGTGATTAGGCTTTGGTGCAACAACAGTCCAAGGTCAATGTTTTGGAGCCTGGAGAAACTTTTCTGCTCCTCCTTGGCCTCACAAAAATAGAAAATTTACCAGCTGCACTTATCTTTTTCTGGACAGTCAAAATGGTTATCAGGATCTATGTGATTTATAGAACCTCAATCTTCATAATTAAAGTGCTAAACACCTGACCCAGGAAGACTGTCCAGCTACCCAATCGTCCTGTTGAAGGTGCAGACTTCCACAACAGAGCCCAAGTCAGTCCTCACCATTTTTGGGCTGCTATTGTTCCATATTCACTGGTTGGAGGCTGCACATCTCTCCCACTGTTTGTGGATGAAATGTTATTAGAAGCCTGGAATTACATTAATAGTTGGTGTCTGCAGTCTGCAATATTAAAATTCAGCTGCGATTGTTCATTTGACAAGTATTTTCTTCAAGTTTTAAACAAAAAGCTAGGCGTGTCTTGGATTTCCAGTAATTTTGTAAATACACTAAATTGGCCATCTGTGGAAAAAGATGAAATTCAGAGGCATTTAGCGAGCAACGTTAAACTTATTAATTTGATTAAAAATTCAGCAATTGCTTTCTTTAAATTTAAAAATGGAGCAATTTTTCTGGGCTTAAAATGCAAGCATGTTAAACCATCATTAGAATACCAAGTGTGCTGGAAAAAAGCACCTTTGAAACTCAGCAATAGAAATCTTAAAAATGCATTTGAGATTATCTGCTCAAAGAGGAAATTTAGTGAGGCAAGTGAAATTGCACAACACATCATGCAAAATGCATGAACAGAGAATTATTTTAAAATGATCTTAAATGTGGTAAATCTTTGACTTCTGTTTTGTGATCACTTTTGGGAATAGAGGGGAAAGCTCTGTGGTCAAAAAAATGTCAATTTTTAAAATTAAGTAAAAATGCACAGAGCGGTGAATGCTCAAAAATCTGGAATCCAGCAATTACCTCTAGCTCCATTCTCACAATTACTAGAACTGACTTACCTGACAACCTACCTGAATTTTCTTCAAATGGATAAAAAAAATTAGGTTTTGTAGAAAAATTCAAGTTAATTTTGAAGAGGAACACGTTCTAAGTTTAAAGCTATATGGTGATTTAGGCAATGCAAAACAAATCACACCGTCTAAATTATTATTCCTTATTTTCCTAAACTGTGATGCAGTACAAAGGTTTAAAGCAACAATATCCAAGCTCAAAATGAAAGACTTTGTAAAAGAGCACTATGCAGACTAGCTGATAGTGTACTTGTCTTGACATTTATTTTTCACTGGATCAAGACCATGTTTTCCTGGCCTAGATCCAGTGTTGGTATAATGGCTTTGGTTTAAGTGCTGCTACTCTTGTCCAACTTGATTCACCTTATCAGGGCGAGCAGGTTGTCAAGAAGTTTGATGACATGCTCAGTGCAGGCGTTGCGGTAGATCGGAGACCCGCTGGGTGTGAATCCAACCACGAACCCTCCGGCCTTTGCCTCCTCCAGGTCATTAGGCCAGCGAGCCCGCTTCACAACTCCAAGTATGGTGTAAACACACAAGCTGATCTGTTAAAATAAGGTAAAAAGCAGAGATGAAAACTCTCGCAAAATTTCATTGACCTTTACCAGTAGTACCAGGGGATCATTATCTCCAGGTAGCTGTGGCAACAAATTCCTGACTGCAACAGTTAGGAACAGCGGGCTTCGATTAGGATCTTTTCGTGGTGGAAAGGGCTGGCAATGTGCATGAAAGTGCTAAGAATTTCAGAAGGTGGTATTACACACTGGTGCTATGCAGGTTTTCAGTACTCCATGCTAAACACAGATAAGTACCTTTTGGTTTTTGAATCAAAACAGCAAGTCTACTATTAAATCTAGATGCAGTCCAAATCCACTGCTTTGACTAGATATGGAACTGCCAATATCGGATCAAATGGACAAAAATCAGACTTGACCTATTTGATACTTTTTATTCTCAACACTCCCCTCCCAAAAGGCACATTTGTAGCAGCTCCTGCCATTAAAGTCTGTAAACAACACATCATAAACTACACTTCTAGGTCCACATTGCTGTAATACCAAAAAATATACAAGTTATTCCACAACTTCACAACAGAACAGACTCTGTCCACCATAAAGAAACGCTGCTACTGACAAATGAAGCTTATTTCCAATTACAAAACTATGTTGTTCATTGTCACCAGCATCTCAAGATTATACAACAGTATCGGACAAACCCAGTTTTCTCTCCAAAAGTCACCATACTGCGATCAGTTTGACATAACTTTGCAACCTTGCTTACATTTATTTATTTTTTTTATAAAAAGTATTTCAGGCAGCTTCTTTAACCTTTCCCCACCCCACCTCCCCATTTTAAAAAAAACTTCACGGTACTTGATTTGTTTTGTAATATTTTGTTCAAATTACAGGTAGAAGTCTTCATCATAGATAAGTGATCAGCAAGCCTTGGTTATGTTCCATGACCATCCCTTAAGAGGATTCTTGCGTTACACGGTTTCTAAATTTAAGATTGAATAAAAAATCATCTTTGATAAATTTTCTGCACATTCATAGTATAGTAGCAGGACAGATGTTAGTTGAGTCACAAAAACTAAAATAGTTCTCCAGTACTTTTGAATTTAAACACCGTCAGTTTGATGGCACTGAATTAGCCATCCTCTTGGAATAATCCACAAACAGGTAGATGTGCAGTTCCTTGGGCATAGTTTAGCCACAACCATGTACGTACCCGAGATCTATTGATGCCTGCTGGATCTTCTCTAATGGGATCATCTGGAGTGACATCTGCACCAATGTATGAAAGAAACATCGCTGGATCTGAAAGCACTCTGCAACACAAAATGATCTTTAAGTACATGGACTAAAAGAAATGGTCAGCTTCTAAAGTTATACTAGTCATCAGTTACCCCTTGCTCTTAGGACATCTAACTTACAAAGCTGCAAAGCAGTTGTCTTCTAATGGAATCTCAAATATGCAAGCTCTAAATCTTTAGTACCAAAAAGTTGTCCTCCACAAATCTATGGGTGGAATTATGATTTCCCCCCACTACCCCCAAATTCTTGCCGTGGGCAGAAATAACCAGGAAAACCCGCACGCTGCAAACACCCCCCCCCCCCCACCCCCCACACCCACCAACAGCAACCCCCCACCCAAGAGCAAGCCCCCCAAAAGAATTCTGGGTACTGCCTGGGCATGACCCACTTCAACCCGCCGGGGGCTGCACTTACCTGTGCACCCCCGACTGGTTCTGTTTGCCAGGTTGCCGTGACGTCACGGCAGCAGGAGGAATTCCCTACGAGAAGCAACTGGTTTAAAGGCCAGAGGGGGAACATCTCTCCTCTTTGCTAGCAGAAAGGCCATACTGTGGAGTGATGGTTCAGAAACCAATGCTGGAAATCTCAAGTCTAACTAGTTAAGGAAACTAGAGAAATGGAGAAGTGTCCAAGTCGTCTGAAGTGAACAGAGATCAAGGTATTGTTCAGGAGAATTCAAGGAAGAGTAAACAAAGTGCTCTGAGTTAATGAGACAATTGCAGTAACCAGATTTAAAGTGGGACTGTCTGTCCAATCTTCAAAAGGTAAATCAAATGTCTGAAACCATTTTAATACAGTCTAGGAATTGAGTTGAAGCAATTGTGAGCAGCATGCACAGCAGTCAAGACAAAATCTTAAAACTAGTTAGTGCAAAATCCTGGACTAGATACTTTAGTAAAAGTGGAGTGGAAGCTTGTTTGAAAGTGTCATTTAGAAAATCTGGCCTGTAATTTGAATGCAAATCGCCAATGGGAAGCATACATCCAAGAGAATATTTTAAAGTATGTTTTTGGGGGTGGAGTTTGGAAACTGACGTAACAATCATTGGGGAGGATTCGGAGGATGTACCTGCAAACATTCACATGGGGTTCAACATGGGAGTGTGTGGTGGCCCACAGTCATCTTGTATTTAAAAGGGACTTCTTGTGTGAATGGCACCATTGCAGCTTGGTGTACTTTGTAATCCATGGTAATATTTAAATCGCTGTGTATTTGTTAAGCCCGAGGAGTGGGGGGGGGGGGGGGGGGGAGAAATGGATGAGAGAGAGGAGAAGGGAGCATTGCATAATAATCCAACTTTTCACGTTTAAAAAAATGTGTTTTCCTTGTTGTTAAATGTCTGTTCTGACTCTGTTCCTGCATGCTTTATTAAAAATATAAAAGTTACGGTCTTTCAAGCCAGGGTTCAATTCTGGGACCTTCCCATCCGGTTAGAATATCAACTAGGACCGTAACAAAAGGATAGCAATCAAACTTTATCCTGGATAGTGTCAAGTATCTCGAGCGCTGTTGGAGCTGCACTCATCAAGGCAAGTGGAGAGTATTCCATTACATTCCTGACTTGTGCCTTGTAGATAGTGGACAGGCTTTGAGGGGTCAGGTGGTGAGTTACTCGCCACAGGATTCTGAACATTTGACCTGCTCTTGCGGCCACGATATTTAGATGGCTAGTCCAATTTAGTTTCTGGTCAATGGTAACCGCCAGGATATTGACTATGGAGAATTCAGTGGTGATGCCATTGAATGTCAAGGGTGATGGTCAGATTCTCTCTTGTTGGAGGTGGTTTTTGCCTGGCACTTGTGTGGCATGAATGTTATTCGCCACTTATCAGCCCAAGCCTGGATATTGTCCAGGTCTTGCTGCATTTGGACATGAACCGCTTCAGTATCTGAGCAGTTGCAAATGGTGCTGAACATGGAGAAGCTATCTGCGAACATCCCCACCTCGGACCTTACGCTGGAAGGCAGATCATTGATGAAGCAGCTGAAGATGGTTGCGCCTACGACGCTACCCTAAGGAACTCCTGGAGCGGAAATGATTGACCACCATCTTCCTTTGGACTAGATCCACTGGCATTAATGGCTGGACTGCAGAGCTTCGATCTGATCCGTTAGTTCTGGAATTGTTCTGCTCTGTCCATTATTTGCTGCTTATGCTCTTTGGCACTCAAGTAGTCCAGTGGAGTTTTCCCCAATTCCCATCAACTCAAGTTTTGCTAGGATTCCTTGATACCATACTTGGTCAAACGCTGCCCTGATGTCAAGGGCAGTTATTCTCACCACACCTCTGGCATTCAGCTCTTTTGTCCATGCTTGAATCAAGGCTGTAATGAGATCAGCCAGGATACAGGGGCTGGTTAAGCACAGGGCTAAAGAGCTGGCTTTTAAAGCAGATCAAGGCTGGCCAGCAGCACGGTTCAATTCCTGTACCAGCCTCCCCAAACAGGCGCCGGAATGTGGCAACTAGGGGCTTTTCACAGTAACTTCATTTGAAGCCTACTTGTGACAATAAGCGATTTTCATTTCATTAGTAGCTGAACATGGTTGGTAATGCTTCCATCTTGTCTTTTGCACAGATGTGCTGGGCTCCTCCAACATTGAGGATGACTTCCGGTAATGTCATATAAGAGCACGACACATGAAAAGTGGCTCCCGGCTAAATCTTTGTTTTTGATCCCTTTTGCCCACCTTTTCAGGGGATTTTTATGACCACACACCCATTGTGGGGTTAGAGGACTGTTCCTCGATGGAGTCATGTCGAAAACATAGTCAAAGATGCCCAACTTGAAGAAAGCTCAGGAGGGTAGCCCAAAGGTTGGTGAAGGAGGGAAGATGTCCACCACGCCCACTACATTAGACACGTTAGCTGCAGTGATAGCGCAGGAACTGAAGAAATTTGGCAAATACTTGGATCGTCAGTTTGTGCAGCAGTGCAAGGAGATAAAAGAATCCTTTATGGCCACAGTCAAGGAGGCTCCGGGCCTGATTCCGGAGCAGTTCTTAAACACCTTGAATTTGGTTAATGCGGAAGGTGAGACTTTGAAGGGTGTGGAGGAGGCCCTGGTGAAGCACAAGAATTGGCTTGCCTTATTGGAGGCTTAGTTGCTGACTGTGGCGGATAGCAACAAAGGCCTAAGGTAGAAGGTGGAGGGTCTGGGGAACAGGTCAAGACAGTTCAACCTCAGGTTGGTGGAGCTGCTGGAGGGACTGGAAGGCTCAAAGCGGACCCAGTACTTTTCTGAGAACTTTTCCTGGTCGTACCGGTCATGATACCCCCCTTGGCCAAACCCCTCAGTCCTTCCGAATGCCATATCCCTCTATATCCATCCTATCCATGTATTTGTCGAGAAGACTTTTGATCGCCGTTAATGTATCTGCTTCCAAAACCTCCCCTGGCAGTGCAGTCCAGGCACTCACCACCCTCTGCGTAAAAAACCTGCCTCGCACATCTCCACTAAACTTTGCCCCACAGGCTTTAAACCTATGCCCTCTAGCGACTGACCCCTCCACCCTGGGAAAGAGTGCCTGCCCATCCACTCGATCCATGTCCTTCATAGTCCTGTAGACTTCTATCAGGTCGCTTCTCAATCTCCATCGTTCTAATGAAAACAGTCAGTCTATTCAGCCTCTCCGCATAGCTAACACCCTCCAAACCAGGCAATATCCTGGCAAACCTTCTCTGCACCCTCTTCAAAGCCTCCACATCCTTATGGTATTGCGGCGACCAGAATTGTGCACAATATTCCAAGTGCGGTCTTATCAAGGTTCTATACAATTGTAGCATGACTTGCCAGTTTTTAAACTCGATGCCCCGTCCAATGAAGGCAAACATTCCATATTCTTTCTTGACTACCTTGTTCACCTGTGTTGCCACTTTCAAAGATCGGTGGACCTGTACATTCAGATCTCTCCGACTTTTTGTATTACGATGCGTTTTGCCATTAACTGAACATTTCCCCTCTTCTGTTAGACCTGCCAAAATGCATTATCTCACACTTGTCTGGATTAAACTCCATTTGCCATTTCTCTGCCCAAGTCTCCCACCTATCTATGTCCTGCTGTATCCTCGGACAATCCTCAACACCATATGCCACTCCACCAACCTTGGTGTCATCCGGAATCAGATCAGCTACATTTTCCTCCAAATCATTTATGTATACCACAAACAACAAAGGACCCAGCACCCATCCCTGTGGAACACGACTATTCACAATTTTCCATTCAGAAAAACACCCTTCTACTGCTCCCCTTTGCCTTCGGTGACTGAGCCAGTTCTGTATCCATCTTGCCACCTTACGTCTGATCCCATGCGACTTCACCTTTTGTACCAGTCTGCATGAGGCACCTTGTCAAAGGCTTTACTGAAGTCCACGTAAACAGCATCCACCACCACCCCTTCATCAATCATCTTTTGTCACTTCCTAAAAAAACTCGATCAATAGTTACAGTGCTTTAGGTTCGTCTGCCTTACCTGATAAACTTCTGGCATTGAAATAAATACACTTCAGACCACTGCCTCGTGTTAATGATGGTGGGGTTTGGGAGTGTTGGTCAGGAGTTTGGGCCAGAAGGGATGGGGTGGTTGTTGTTTTTGATGGGTTATTGGAAGAAGGTCTAAGCTGGGGTCACTTAGATGGCAATGAGGAGAGGGGGGTAGCAAACATGCGAGTGGGGGAGAGAAAGAGGCAATCGGTTGGACCTGTTGGGTGGATTGGGGGAGGGGGTGGTGGGAAAGAGAGAATCCGGCTGAGAGAGAAGGAGGGAGCGCTCGAGAGAGAGAGAGAAGGAGGGAGCGCTCGAGAGAGGGAGAAGGAGGGAGCGCTCGAGAGAGGGAGAAGGAGGGAGCGCTCGAGAGAGGGAGAAGGAGGGAGCGCTCGAGAGAGGGAGAAGGAGGGAGCGCTCGAGAGAGGGAGAAGGAGGGAGCGCTCGAGAGAGGGAGAAGGAGGGAGCGCTCGAGAGAGGGAGAAGGAGGGAGCGCTCGAGAGAGGGAGAAGGAGGGAGCGCTCGAGAGAGGAGAAGGAGGGAGCGCTCGAGAGAGGGAGAAGGAGGGAGCGCTCGAGAGAGGGAGAAGGAGGGAGCGCTCGAGAGAGGGAGAAGGAGGGAGCGCTCGAGAGAGGGAGAAGGAGGGAGCGCTCGAGAGAGGGAGAAGGAGGGAGCGCTCGAGAGAGGGAGAAGGAGGGAGCGCTCGAGAGAGGGAGAAGGAGGGAGCGCTCGAGAGAGGGAGAAGGAATGGTGGAGCGCTCGAGCGGAGGGAGAAGAAGGAGGCGAGCGCTCGAGAGACCGGAGCAGGATACGGGAGCGCTCGAGAGAGGGAGAAGGAGGGAGCGCTCGAGAAAGAGGAGAAGGACGGAGCGCTCGAGAGAGAGAGAGAGAAGGACGGAGCGCTCGAGAGAGAGAGAGAGAGAGAGGGAGGGAGCACGCGAGAGAGGGAGGGAGCACGAGAGAGAGGGAGGGGGCACGAGAGGGAGGGAGGGAGCACGAGAGGGAGGGAGCACGAGAGAGAGGGAGGGAGCACGAGAGGAGAGGGGGAGGGAGCACGGAGATCGGAGGGATGGGAGCACGAGACGAGAGGGGAGGGAGCACGAGAGAGGGGAGGGAGCACGAGAGAGAGGGAGGGAGCAAGAGAGAGAGGGAGGGAGCACGAGAGAGAGGGAGGGAGCACGAGAGAGGGGGAGGGAGCACGAGAGAGGGGGAGGGAGCACGAGAGAGGGGGAGGGAGCACGAGAGAGGGGGAGGGAGCACGAGAGAGGGGAGGGAGCACGAGGAGGGGGAGGGAGCACGAGAGAGGGGGAGGGAGCAGAGAGAGGGGAGAGGAGCACGAGAGAGGGGGAGGGAGCACGAGAGAGGGGGGAGGGAGCACGAGAGAGGGGGAGGGAGCACGGAGAGAGGGGGGGAGGGAGCACGAGAGAGGGGGAGGGAGCACGAGAGAGGGGGAGGGAGCACGAGAGAGGGGGAGGGAGCACGAGAGAGGGGGAGGGAGCACGAGAGAGGGGGAGGGAGCACGAGAGAGGGGGAGGGAGCACGAGAGAGGGGGAGGGAGCACGAGAGAGGGGGAGGGAGCACGAGGAGGGGGAGGGAGCACGAGAGAGGGGGAGGGAGCACGAGAGAGGGGGAGGGAGCACGAGAGAGGGGGAGGGAACACGAGAGAGGGGGAGGGAACACGAGAGGGGGGAGGGAACACGAGAGAGGGGGAGGGAACACGAGAGAGGGGGAGGGAACACGAGAGAGGGGGAGGGAGCCAGAGAGAGGGGGAGGGAGCACGAGGGGGGAGGGAGCACGGAGAGAGGGGGAGGGAGCACGAGAGAGGGGGAGGGAGCACGAGAGAGGGGGAGGGAGCACGAGAGAGGGGGAGGGAGCACGAGAGAGGGGGAGGGAGCACGAGGAGAGGGGGAGGGAGCACGAGAGAGGGGGAGGGAGCAAGAGAGAGGGGAGGGAGCACGAGAGAGGGGGAGGGAGCACGAGAGAGGGGGAGGGAGCACTGAGAGAGGAGGGAGGAGCACGAGAGAGGGGAGGGAGCACGAGAGAGGGGAGGGAGCACGAGAGAGGGGGAGGGAGCACGAGAGAGGGGGAGGGAGCACGAGAGAGGGGGAGGGAGCACGAGAGAGGGGGAGGGAGCACGAGAGAGGGGGAGGGAGCACTGAGAGAGGGGGAGGGAGCACGATGAGAGGGGGAGGGAGCACGAGAGAGGGGGAGGGAGCACGAGAGAGGGGGAGGAGCACGAGAGAGGGGGAGGGAGCACGAGAGAGGGGGAGGGAGCACGAGAGAGGGGGAGGGAGCACGAGAGAGGGGGAGGGAGCACGAGAGAGGGGGAGGGAGAACGAGAGAGGGGGAGGGAGCACGAGAGAGGGGAGGGAGCACGAGAGAGGGGGAGGGAGCACGAGAGAGGGGGAGGGAGCACGAGAGAGGGGGAGGGAGCACGAGAGAGGGGGAGGGAGCACGAGAGAGGGGGAGGGAGCACGAGAGAGGGGGAGGGAGCACGAGAGAGGGGGAGGGAGCACGAGAGAGGGGGAGGGACACGAGAGAGGGGGAGGGAGCACGAGAGAGGGGGAGGGAGCACGAGAGAGGGGGAGGGAGCACGAGAGAGGGGAGGGAGCACGAGAGAGAGAGAACGAGAGAGAGAGCACGAGAGAGAGGGAGCACGAGAGAGAGAGAGGGAGCACGAGAGAGAGAGAACGAGAGAGAGAGAGAGAGCACGAGAGAGAGGGAGCACGAGAGAGAGAGAGAGAGAGAGAGAGAGAGAGAGAGAGAGAGAGGGAGCACGAGAGAGAGAGAGACCGTGCGAGAGTGAGAGAGAGGGAGCGTGAGAGAGGGAGCGCGGGAGGAGAGAAGGAGAGGGAGAGCACAAGAGAGAGAGACAAGGTTGGTCATCTGGAACGTGCAGGCCTGGGATGGCCGGTAAAGAGGGCGAGGATACAGAAACCATTTTCACCCAAAGCATAATCCTCTGTCATTTTCACCAACTCCAGCATGATGTCACCACCAAACATATCTTCCCTTCACTCCCTCTGGCAGCATTCCGCAGAGACCGTTCCCTCAGGAGACAATCTAGTCCACTCCTCCACCATACCCAATACCTCTCCCATCACCCATGGCACCTTTCCATGCAATCGCAGATGGTGTAACACCTGCTCCTTTACCTCTTTCATGCTTAACATCCTAGGCTCAAAACACTAATTCCAGGTTAAGCAGCGTTTCACTTGCATCTCTTCCAATTTGGTCTCTTGCATTTGCTGCTCCCAATGTGGTCTCCTCTATATCGGAGACACCAAACGCAGACTGGGTGATCGCTTTGCTGAGCATCTTCGGTCTGTGCGCATTCAGGACCCGGACCTTCCCGTTGCTTGCCATTTTAACAAAAGACCCTGCTCCAATGCCCACATGTCTGTCTTTGGCCTGCTGCAATGTTCCAGTGAAGCTCAACACAAACTGGAGGAACAAATCTCATCTTCCGGTTAGGCACGCTACAGCCTTCCGGCCTGAACATCGAATTCAACAACATCAGATGATCAGCTCTACCCTACCCCGACACATTTGTTTTCATCCCATTTCATTTGTCTTTTACCATTTCTTTCTTTCTTAATATATATTTAAGCCATCCCCCCCATCTTATCCACCTTTCCTTACCCTTTCTCCTCTTTGCTTCCCCCTTCCCACCCCCCACATCTACATCTGTCACAGTTTAGCCTCTGATGTTAGTTTCTCTGCTGTTTGGCCTTTCATATCCTTTGTTCTCTCTGTGGACTGCCATTAACACTCTTTCCCCTTGGTTTCTGTGGCCATCAGCACCTCGTTTCCCTGGGTTTCTGTGGCTATGACTCATCTTTCATTCTCACTCCACAGTATAAATATTTCCCACTTTCTCGGTCTGTTAGCTTTGACAGAGTCATTGGACTCGAAACGTTAGCTCTTTTCTCTCCCTACAGATGCTGCCAGACCTACTGAGATTTTCTAGCATTTTCTCTTTCGTCGCCCGTACGGGGTGGCGGTTGGATGTGGGTTTGGTAGCTGACCTCGGTTCGGTGTTAAGATTTCTTGGGCCAAGACTTCTGCTTGTGACCATGGAGTGATTGGTCACATAAAGGGCTGTTCCTGTTCAAAGTCACAGAAAAGGGCTCTTTTTACCCAGATCCGGGTGGAATTTTGATGAAAAGGCGTAGGTAAATGCTAGAGGAGTAGTTTACCCCTGGAATGGTTTGTCTTCTGATCACCGGCAGAAAACAATGAGAGGTTTGGCTGGAAAGTTGAAACAGTCTTGTGCTTCACAGCCAGTCTCTTCCAGCATGCAGGCAGGGGAGGGGCAAGCTGTAAGGCCCCAGATACAGGAACTGATTACTTTTATCAAGGAGGAATTCCATAAACAGAGGAAAGAAATGCATGAGTACTTGGAGTGGATGGAGGTGTTTGGAGCTGCAGGGGTCACAGATTCGAGAGACTGAAGGAGCGACCTTGGACCACAGCGATCGTGTGGTGGCTCTGGAGGCGGAGGTGGGGCTCCCAGGAGACCTTTGTAAAATGCGGAGGGCAAAAGTTGAGGAGCAGAAGAATACCTTGAGAAGACAGAATCTGTGAATAGTGGGCCTGCCTGAAGGAGTGGAAGGTGTGAGTGCCACAAGGTACATCTCGAGGATGCTGGCAAGACTGGTGGCAGAAGGGGTGCGAGATAAGGCACCTGAAGTGTACCGAGCGCATAGGTCCCTGAGGCAGAGGCCTAGAGCTGGGGAGCCGCCGCGGGCGGTGATCGTGAGACTCCATAAATTTGTGGAGAAAGAGAAAATTCTAAGGTGGGCCAGGGAGAAGCGCAGCTGAGACTGGGAGGGAAATAATGTCTGGATTTATCAGGATATCGGAGTTGGCAAAACGGCAGGCAGGTTTCAACAAGGCCAAGGCAGTGCTGTACCGGCGGCAGATCAGGTTTGGGGTACACTACCCTGCAAAATTATGGGTGATGTTCGGAGGCCGGGAGTATTATTTCGAGACACCAGAAGTGGCCGAAGACTTCATTAAGGAGCATAAACTGGGGGAGAACTGACTGGACAATGCTTGGGAACCGGGGTGCTGGCACTATGTAATGGGCGGGAGCATGTATGAAGTGGGTGGAGGGATTGGGGGATTTGCCCCTTTTTTGTGGGGGGGGGCTTTCTGTTCAATGCTGAGATTGTAAGGAGTTGTAGGGGTGAAACGTTTATGTGGCGATGGATGTTCCCATTCCCCCCTCCTATTTTATGGGACTGTTTGCGTTTAACATCGGTTTGTTTGCTTTTGCTGAAGGCTACCTGGAGTTCAGGAGAAGTCCTTGTTTGGGTGGGGGTGGGTAAGGCCAGCACGAGAGACGAATGGGAAAGTATTGGCTAAACACACCTCCGTGTGAAGGACCAGGTTCGGTGAAGGAAGGTGTGGGTCGGGCAGGTTTTTCACTCAAGGTTTGATTTGAAATAGAGGGGTGTGGCGATTATAATGAGCAATAAAATGGGATTTGAGAGTGCGAAGGAGGTGAGGGATCCAGGTGGGAGATACGTGAATGTGAGTGGGGTAATGGAAGGGGCACCGGTAGTGTTGGTAAATGTGTATGCCCCAAATTGGGATGATGTGGGTTTTATGAGGGGGTTGCTGGCAAGAATCCTGGATTTGGCCACATACAAGTTGATCATGGGAGGAAATTTTAACTGTGTCCTGGAGCTGAGGGTGGATAGATCGAGCCCCAGGTCAATGGGTAGGGTACGAAAGGCAAGGGAGCTGGGGGAGGGGGGGGGTTATGGCGAGGATGGGTATGGTGGATCCATGGCGCTTTCAGAACCCAGGGGAAAGGGAGTATTCCTTCTTTTCACATGTCCATAAGGTGTATTCGAGGAATGATTACTTTGTAGTGGGTCGGGAGATTTTGGTTGGGGTGGAGGGGGCAGAGTATGCGGGGATAGTTATCTCGGATCATGCACCCCATTGGCTGGATATTTGGTTCAGTACGGGACGGGAGCAGGGGACGGGAGCAGAGGCCGGGGTGGAGGTTTTACTCGGGGTTGTTGGCAGTTGGAGGTTTTTGTGATAAGGTGCGGTTGCCAATTAGGGATCATGTGGAGTTCAATCAGAATGGGGAGGTGTCGGCGGGCATTTTTTGGGAAACACTGAAGGCAGTGGTCCAGGGAGAAATTAACTGATTTACCGTTCGTGCGAATAAGGAAAGGAGGGCGGGACATAGTGAGCGAGATAGTGCAGGTGGACAGGGAATATTCGAGGGTGCCCCTGTGGAGGGATTGGCGAGGAGGAAAAATTTGACAGGCTGACAATGGGGAGGATGGTAGGGCAACTGCATAGGGCAAGAGGGCTGCAATACAAGTATGGGGAGAAGGCGAGCGGCATGCTGGCACACCAGCTGCGGAGGCAGGCTGCGTCAACGGAAATACTGAAGATCCAGACTGGGGCTGGGAATGTGGTGTCAGAGCCTGGGAAGATAAATGAAGCATTTAGAGAGCATTACCAGGGACTTTATGAGGCAGACCCAGGAGGAAGAAGGAGAGGGGTGGGTGGGCATGGGGTGGTTTCTGGACGAGCTGGAATTTCCCCAGGCGGAGGAAACAAAGAGGCAGGCATTGGAGGAGCCCCTGAGGCTGAGGGAGGTGCTGGATAGTATCAGTGATATGAAGTCGGGGAAGGCCCCTGGGCCGGATGGGTACCCGGCTGAATTTTAGAAGGAATTTGCGGCGGACCTTGCACCACATCTGTTGGGGGCGTTTAATGAAGCACTGGAGAAGGGGGAGTTGCCGGAGACAATGAAGCAGACAGTCATCACACTAATGCCAAAAAAAGGGAAGGATCCGGATATAGACCCATATCACTATTGAACACAGATGTGAAAGTATTGGCTAAGTTGTTGGTGGGGAGGATGGAGGATTGTGTCCCGGGGGTGGTTGCAGAAGATCAAACAGGCTTCGTGAAGGGCAGGCAGCTCGCGAGTAATATAAGACAGCTGTTGAATGTGGTGATGAATCCGTCGAGAGCTCTGGTACCGGAGGTGGTGGTGTCCATGTACGCGGAGAAAGCATTTGATTGGGTGGAGTGGCGGTACTTGTTCGAAGTTTTGGGTATGGCCGAGATTTGTGGCATGGGTGCGGTTGCTGTATGTGGCGCCAAGAGCAAGGGTGAGTACGAATGAAATGAGCTCACAAAGCTTTGACTTACACAGGTGTACGAGGCAGGGGTGCCCACTGCCGTCGCTGCTGTTTGCGCTGGCCATAGAGCCATTGCCGATAGCTCTCAGGGGGTCGGCAGGGTGGCAGATGATAATGAGGGTACAGAGGGAGCATTGGGTGTCGCTCTATGCCGATGACCTCTTGCTGTATGTTTCGGATCCATTGGAGAGTATGGGAAGGACTATGAGTCTGTTGGGGACGTTCGGAGGGTTCCCCGGATACAAGCTGAAAGTAGGGAAAAGCGAGGTATTCCCGGTGAATGAGGTGGCACAGCGGGCTAATTTAGGGGGGGATGCCATTTACGGTAGTGAGGGATAGGTTTAGGTACTTGGGGATTCAGGTAGCGAGGGAATGGACTGGGCTCCATAAGTCAAACTTGAAGAAGCTGGTGGAGGAGGCCAGGGAGGATCTTAAGAGGTGGGATACACTGCATTTAACGTTGGCAGGGAGGGTCCAAGTGGTGAAAATGAATATTCTGCTGAGGTTCTCGTTTATCTTTCAGGCTCTCCCAATCTTTATACCAAAGGCCTTTTTTTTGCAAAGTGGACACAATCATCTCCGATTTTGTATGGGTGGGGAAGGTGCCGAGGGTGGGGAGGACCCTGCTACAGAGGCACAGGCAGCAAGGGGGGTTGGCATTGCCAAACTTGCTTCATTATTATTGGGCGGCGAATGTGGACAAGGTGCGGCAGTGGTGGGAAGGAGAGGAAAAGGGGTAGAGTGGGTTAGGAAGGAGGAATCTTGTAAGGGGTCTAGTTTGCGGGCTATGGTGACAGCAGCATTGCCAATAGCTCAGAGTAGGTATTCAGGGAGCCCAGTGGTGCAGTCCACGGTGAAGATATGGAATTAGCTGAGGAGGCATTTTAGGGTGGAAGGGATGTCGGTGCTAACGCTGCTGTGTGAGAATCATGGGTTTGAGCCGGGGAGGGTGGATAGTGTATACAGGAGGGGAGGGAAGTGGGGCTGGTGAAGGTGAGGGATTTGTATTTGGAGGAAGGGTTCGCCAGTCTGGAGGAGCTAAAGGAGAGGGTAGAGCTGCCGAGAGGTAGTGAGTTCAGGTATCTACAGGTTAGGGACTTTGCACGAAAGGTCTGGAAGGGGTTCCCTGGATTGCCGGGATACACCTTGGGGTGAAAAAGGAGAAAAACATGTACAAACTGCATAGTTGATTGTTGGGAAGAATGTTTCCCGGGGTGTTTATTTGCTGTAACCTACTTTGATACAAGTTTGAATAAAATGCGTTTTAAAAAAAGTTTTCTTGGGCCAAAGGGGGCGCTTTGGCATGGAATGTCTCACACTCTACGTTGTGGGAGGTGTTAAAAGATGGTGATCGGGGTTGGGGGGGGGGGGGGGGGGGGTGTCATTTCACTCAAGAAGCCTAATGAAGGAGCAACGCTCCAAAGGTCATGATTCCAAATAAACCTGTTGGGACTTTAACCTGGTGTTTTAAGACTGTGGGAGGAATCCGGAGCACCTGGAGGAAACCCATGCAGACACCGCGAAAAAGTGAACTCCACATAGACAGACACCCAAAGCCGTGATTGAACCTGGGTCCCTGGAGCTGTGAGGTAGCAGTGCTAACCACTGTTCCACCGTACTGCCCATTGTATGTTACCTTCTTGCATACTTCCTTCAACAAGGTCTCAATTTTTGAAACGAAAACTTAGTTAAAACAAATTATACTACTTGCTGGCTTTTAAAGTCAACTCAGCAACATTGATATCTCAAATTCAGAAAAGGCATAACATTTGTATTAAGTCACAAAATGGCATATTAATTTCAACACCAATTCAATATGCAGTGCGTATAAACATGTGTGGTGGACAACAACTACACAAAGCTCTTCAAAAATATACCTTTGCATCTCCTCAGACAACCAAAGGTTAGTAACAGGGGCCATGAGTTCCCCCAGGAAGGCTTTTTGTCGTTCATAAGCCTTGAACTGATTGCTCAGGAGAACAAGAGATTCCATTAAGGCACACTTCTCCAACTGTGTAAGCTGCCTTTCGTCCTGTTGCAGGCGCTTGACGTGCGCGTAGAACATTTCAAACACCGGCTAAAAATAGAAGAACCATTTTGATAAAAACTTTTGCACAATCTTGGATAAAAGGATAAATCTACTGCAAAGAATAAGAATGGTACTTCAACGAAGCAACCACCTACCTTTGCTGCTAAATGCCAGGCCAAATTTGCCAATGTAATCATATTTACTTAAGTCAAAAACCTGGATTAGCAAAAATAATGCTTGAAAATCAGAACACTCTGCTAACTCCCCCTTCCTACCCACGCAATATTATAATGCCTGCATAAGTGATTAATTCTACTGGAAAAGTTAAGGACAGCACAAATCAGAACCAACTCTATGCATTCATTGAATCACATTGGCTTTTCAGATATTACTAGTACAAATTAATGGACACACTGATCTGCATATCAACTGTTAAAATCAATTTTAAAAGTCAACGATCAGAAGCCCTCTTACCTGCCCCATTATTTGCTTTCCTGGAGGTGCTAGCATTTGCTCGAGTATAGTCCATGGGCAGCCCAAATTGTCATTATCTATTGATTTTCAGTCCCATCAGTCTACCCTCAATCATCAGTGAAGTAACTTGTTCACAAATGCTCATGGAATCCAGAAGGTTCATTCAGCTCCTGACCTACTTACAGCCTTGGTTCAAACACGGACAAAAGAGCTGGCACCAGAGATGAGGTGAGAGTGACTGCCCTCAACGTCAAGGAGCCCCAGCAAAATTGGAGTCAATGGGAATCAGGGGGAAACCCTCCCAGCAAAAAGGAAGATTGTTGTTGTGGTTGGAGGTCAATCATCTCAGCCCAAGGACGTCACTGCCCCAGGAGTTCCTCAGAGTGGTGTCCTAGTCCCATCTTCAGCTGCTTCATCAATGACCTCCATTCCATAATAAGGTCAGAAGTGGGGATGTTTGCGGATGTCTGCACAAAGTTCAGCACCATTCATGACTCCTCAGATAATGAAGCAGTCCATGTCCAAATGCAGCAAAACCTGGACAATATCCAGGCTTAGGTCGGCAAGAGGCAAGTAGCATTCATGTCACACACAAGTGCCAGGCAATGACCATCGCCAATAAGAGAGGATCTATTCCATCGCCCCATGACATTCAATGGCATTACCATAGCTGAGTCCCCCCACTGTCAATATCTTGGAGGGTTACCATTGATCAGAAACTGAACTGGACCAGCCATATAAATAATGTGGCAGCAAGTGCAGGTCAAAGACTAGGAATCCTGTGACAAGTAGCTCACCTGCTGATTTCCCAAAGCCTATCCACCATCTACGAGGCACAAATCAGGAGTATAATGGAATACTCTCTACTTGGCTGGGTGAGTGCAGCTCCAACACTCAACAAGCTCGACACCATCCAGAACAAAGTAGCCTGCTTGATTGCTACCCCTTCCACAAACATTCACTCCCTCCACCACCGACGATCAGTGGCAGCCATGTGTACTGTCTACAAGATGCAGTGCAGGAACTCACAAAAATTCCTTAGGCAACATCTTTCAAACCCACGACCACTATCATCTAAAACGACAAAAGCTGCAGGTAGCTGGGAACACCTGGCTTGGAGGTTCCCCTCCAAGGCACTCATCATCCTGACTTGGAAGTATATTTTCACTGGATCAGATCCTGGAATTCTCTCCCTCACAGCATTGTGGGCGTAACTACACCTCAGGGACTGCAGCGGTTCAAGGCAGCAGCTCACCACCACCTTTTGAAGGGAGAGTGGGGGAAGGCCAATAAATGCCAACCTAGCTAGCAACTCCGAAATCCAGTAAAATCATTTTCAAAACCTACTGTTACAAATTATTTGTCAACGAAGTTGCAGTCATTGTCAGGTGCCCACAAATATTCCTTTCAGCAGACCACAGGGCAGCCACAAAAAGACAGAATCCTAGCTGATTTGTGCTCCATACTTCGGCCTTTTGGCTAAGATGAGTGTGAGGTCAGGTCTAATGCCTGGATCTGGTATGTCTCTCTTGTGGAAACCATGAATTGGATCTAATTTGAACTGGTTTTTGGAGCAGGCAAGGAGCTGGATTAGGGTTTGCCCCTGTCCACACTCTGAGCTCTGGCTTTGTAACACTGATAAAGTAATTTAAAACAAAAGTACATAGGAAAACTGGAGACATGAAATACCATTCCAGATTAGATTAGCAAATTTCCTAGAATCTCTACAGTGCAGGAAGCCATTCAGCCCATCAGGTCTGCACCAACTCTTTGAAAGAGCGTCCTACCTAGGCCCTTCCCCCACGCTATCCCGTAACACCACCTAACCTTGGGACACTAAGGCGCAATTTAACATGGCCAACCCACCTAACCTGCACATGTTTGGACTGTTGAAGAAACTAGAGGACCCAGAGGAAACCCACGCAGAGGCGGGAGAAAGTGCAAACTCCACACAGTCACCCAAGGCCGAATTGAACCAGGGTCCCTGGTGCTGTGATGCAGCAGTGCTAACCACTGTGCCACCGTGCTGCCCCTCCAACCCAATTCAAAAATATTTTTCTCCATTTGGGCAAAAGTTTGAAAACAGTGTACCAATTAGGAGGAGAGGAGTAGGCCATTTAACCGATCAGATTGTGGCCTCAATACCGTTATCCCGCCTAGCCCCTGTACTCTGATTGCCAAAACTGTATCTCCACCTTAAAAATATTAGTAAACCTGCCTCTACCAGAGTTCCACAGGCTCAATCCTCAGAATCCTCTTAAATGGGAGACCCCTGGGGCTGGATTTTCCTTTTCTGCGACCAAGTGTTGACATCAATGGAGAATCCATGGACTTACAGCAAGAAAATCAGTGCTGCACCTGCACCAATTCCGCTACCGGTGAGGGGTTAGCAACGGTGCCGCATGGAACACCATCAGTTTCCACAAAAAATGGTGCGGTATTGGCAGAGCTTAAAAGCTGCAGCCGTGCATAAACATAAACACACACACTAATTGAAGCCAAAAAGATGGTACAGGTTGTGCTGGACCACCCATACAGCTGATGGGTCGGCTGGGGCCAGAGGGCACCGGTGGGTCACCTAAACGGCCCAGGGCACCAGGTTTAGTCAGCGGGATGCGCAGCTGCATGGCTGCCTTGCTGGCTGGAGTAATGGTTTTGCATAACCATCCACCCCAACCCCACAGCTCACCTCCTGGCCACCCTCCACTATTCCCCCCCCCGGCCAGCGGCATGATTGACAGCGAAGCATGGCAGCGTTGGATACTGTCCGTACATTCTCTCTCTCAGCAGCCACCAGGTCAGATTCACGATTTTTGAGAGCACACGTGGACCGCGCCGTCGGGAACACGGCCCATCAGAGGCGGAGAATCGCAGGTGGGCCCACTAAAGATATGCAAACGTTGTTTAAAGTCCACGCGGCGTCCAACGCATTGACGCCATTCGAGGTGACAGAGCATCGCGAGCTGGTGTCAAACTGGCGCCTGCCACGATTTTGGCAGGGAAGCTATTCTCCGTCCGGTCGCATGCCCCAATTTCAGCGTTGGCTAATGTAGAATCCCGCCCCTTATTTTTTGAATGTTTATCCTAGTTTGGGCATTTTCCACCATGGGAAACATCTTTTGCAGCATCCATTCTGTCATGTCGCCTCAGCTCCATTCATGTTTCAACAAGATCACCTCTCATTCCTCTAAACTTCAATGTATACAGATCCATACTGTCCAACTTTTCCTCATAAGATAAACCCCACCACACAAATCAGTCAAATGAACCTTCTCTGAACTGCTTCGAATGCAGTTGCCCTTTCTTAAATAAAGAAAGCAAAACCGTCCACAGACCTCCAGGTGTAGTCTCACTAATGCCCTTTACTACTGTCGCAAAACATCCCTACTTTTATATTCCATTCCCCTTACAATAAATGACCTAATTCCATTTGTCTCCCTGATCACTTGCTGTACCTGTAAACTAACCTTTTGTAATTCAGGTACCAGGCCACTCAGATCGCCCATACTTCAGTGTTTTGCAATACCTCTCCATTGAGATAGTGTGCTATTTTTCTATTCTTCCTGACAAAGTGGATAGGCTCTCATTTTCCCACATTATACGCCACCTGACAATTCTAGCATTTCCCTATGACTGGTGTTAAGTTAACTGGTCTTAGTTTCCTCCTTTCTTGAATAAATGAGTCACATTAGCTATTTTCCATTCTGATGGAACCTTGACAGAAACTAAGGAAGCAATCTAGCATATCTGAAAAAGTATTTAAATCAATAAAAAGACAAAATAGCCTGTCAACATTGCAGGTCTAGATTCATAAAAGTGGCAAAGTGGGAGGTGGTATTAGAGGAAGTCCCAAACCATGATGTTTACCCCAGCAAAGAGACAACACTGTTTGGAGAAGAGGGAAGACAGGAAAGAGAAAATAAACTGACCAATAAAACACCTGCTTCCAAAGTACTAAGTGGTTTAGTCTGGTCAAGTTGGACTGGACTCGGACTTCCAGTGGAGACTGGCAAGGGAAGGTCGCACAGAAGGTTACTCCCGCCATGATCTTGTGTTTTTTGGACTTTGTAAACCTGGTTCCCAGGACATTTGGTTACCAAAACCGGCTTATTATATGCAACAAGGAATTTGTTGCCGGAAATGTGAGATCTAAGAAGGTTGGTGGTAAGAAGATTACAAAGAGTAATCCTTCAACAAAGCCAGAAAGGCTATAAAGCTCAGCAGGAGGGAAGGCGGCGGACCCGGCCTTGGGTGTGATTGTTCATACCACAGTGGAAACGCTGACCGAGGTAATGGCGCAGGAGTTGGAAAAACAGTTTGCAAAGTATTTTGAGGAGCAGGGCAGGGTGATGATGGAAACCCTTAAAAGGTGAATTGAGGGAGCACTTGGCCTGATCTGGGAGAAGCTGGAAAAAACTTCGGAGGCAGTGAAGGAACATGGAAACATGATTGGTGTGGAGGCAGCCTTGGCGCAGCATGGGGGGGTCAAATCACCTCATTGAATGCTGAGATTTTGCTTGTGGGGGAAGAGGAACAAGACCCTGAGGGCAGAGGTGGATGACTTGGAGAACAGGTCGAGGAGAAAGAACCTCAGAATCGTGCATTAGCCGGAGGGGGTGGAGGGCCCGAAGCCGACTGAGTATTTTCTCAGATGTTTGCCAGGGACTCAAGGTGGGAAGGAAGCATCATCAAGATACACCAAGATGTCGGAGTCGAGTTGGTGAAGCAGCGTGCGGTTTTTAATAAGGCAAAGTCAGCGCTATTCAGGAGTGGAGTCTGGTTTGGAATGGAATGGTGTACCCGGCGAGGCAGAGACACTTTTTGGTCGAAGGATTTTTTTCAATACGTCAAGAGGAGGCAGAGGCTTTGTCAAGGCCATGCACTTGGACTTGATTGAATGGATTAAATTGGGACTTGAATGAGGGCCGTTTGTTTGAGGTGTGTTGCAGTTTGTATCTGTTGTATGTTTGAGATTAAGGGGGCTATGGTTGTCGGGGGGGAGGGGGGCTGTTCAGCTTGTCAATGGGAGTAGGGTGGGGGGAGGGGCTCCGGTTTGCTGGACCTATTTGAACAAGCTTCACTGAGCCTAGTTTATTTGGTGCAGTGTGTGGGGTGGAGTTGGCTGTGTCCAGGCCTACTGGAGGTGGCAACCTTTGTATTCTATCGTTAGGAACCTGTCACACAGTCAGTGGGTCGGGATGGGGAATGGATTTGCTTGTATTTTGCAAAATGAAAAAACTTTAATAAAAATACTTAAGCAAAAGAAAAAACTTGGACTGCTCTTGCCACATAACATTGACATTATTTATAATGTTGGTTTTGTGTTGGCTTCGGAACATCATATTTTTACAATATCACCAAAGAAATAGTAAATTCAACCTCTTGGGAATAAGATGGCCTTTTGGCACTTACCATGATCAGTTCCGGGTGATCTCTGCACATCTTGAGAATGGATGAACAAGCATGCCTGCGAACATTCTTCACTGCTCTAGTTCTTGGAGCCTGCAACCCCAATAGATGCACATTTTAAGTATAGATCTGCTACTAATGTTTTCATACCATTTTGTTTTGCTTTTAGCAAAGAAAGTTGTCCTACCTGGCTCTCCTCAATCACTTCAAAAGTAGCAGACGCAAAGAGCTAAAAGAAAAAGAATTGAACAAATTAATACACTTTTAATCGTCTGACAGTCAGAAGGTTCTGAATCTTTGGAACTCCAGAGGGCATTGCATGCTCCACCATTGCTATTATTCAAGGTCGGGATAGATAGATTTTAAATCTCTCCGTGAATCAAGAAATATGGGAAGTGTACGAGAAAGTGGAAGTGAAGTAGAATCAGCCACGATTGTATCAAATGGCAGAGCAGATTTAAGGGACTATTCTTGTTCCTTCTCCTTATGTTCTTAAAACCAGTATATCAATTGATGCAAAAGGGGAAGTTGTACGTTCAGGAGCATCATTTTGTGATCCCGCAATAGCAGCTGTTACCAGAGTACTGGGTGTGTTTCAATGTGCAGGGGCCATTCTTCTCAAACACTATTTTATTATTTCCCACTTGATCATTATTCAGAATTTGCTGCCTGCTTCAAAATGCATCACAATAATTGTAAAAAGGATAAAAATAGAGGCATACTGGAGCATGGTGTGACAAGCATGGCGATACACTAATGGTAGACACCACACGGACCCACCCACATACACACACATACAACACGGTGGGTGTACCCACACCTTGCGGACTTGAGAAGACAGCTCACCACCACCTTCTCAGGGACAACTAAGGAGGGGCCGGCAACGCCCATGCCCTGTATATAGATTTTTTTAAAGCACATGCACTAAACAAAACAAATACTGAAATCTGCACACACTTCCAAATGCTGACAAGTTGCAGATCAAATAACAAAATTTCCTCTTTTGGGAGAGCAGTGAAAAAAGGGCAAACAAAAGGGTGATGACACTTTCAGACCTCCACAGCATCTCTATGAAAAATGATTTGATCAGCAGAGTTCACTTTCCCTCTTCACTTTCTAAATCCATCACCACAAATAACTGTACTCACCCCCAATCCATTATACAATTATGGAATATTTTGGGTATAGCAGAAGCTCAAGTAATGAAAAGTTCATGCCCCACTGCACTCTTATTGTAGCTATTTATTTTTCTACGTTATATGCGAGAGCAGTGTTTCAGGATTCATCCAAACGTATTGTGGCTAGATATAGCACTTGGGGATAATAGGATCAAAGGCTATGGGGAGAAAGCAGGATTAGGCTATTGAGTTGGATGATCAGCCATGATAGTGGTGATTGGCAGAGCAGGCTAGAAGGGCCAAAAGGTTTCCTCCTATCTTTATGTATCTATGTTTTCAGTTATCTTGAAAATGTGGACTTGGAACAAATGACAGAAGAACATTAGTAAAGTAGGAATCAATATGGGTGAAAATTAGGAATAGCAGGAGTTACAAAACACTGATGAGAGTAGTCTAAAGGCCCCCCCTAATGGTAGTTATACCCTTAGGCAGAGCATTAAAGAAATTATTAGAACTTAGAACAGCAGAAATGTAATAATTGTTGGGGGGGGGGGGGGGGGGTTTGATTTTCCTGTAGACTGCAACAATCAAATTGGCAGGATCGAATCCGAAGAGAATTTAGAAAATATTTTTGTCTCAGTTTCCTGTAGCAATATGTTGTGGAACCAACCAGTGATAATGCCATCTTGGATCTAGTATCGTATAGTGAAGCAGGGTAAATTGTAAATGTAATTCTAAGTGACATACTCCAATCAGAAGCAAGAATCTTAAACTTAAACAAAGCAAGTTACAGGGTATGGGAGGAGCAGTGGTTACGGTTAATTGGGGAGGTAGTCTAATAGGTATGGAGATAAACAAACAGCGGGAAGCATTTGAATAAACAACTCAAAATGATCAACGAAAATACATTCCACTGAAAAACAAAAAGCAGCAAGACTGACCCAGCTGTGGATCGCTCAGGAAGTTAAGGATATTACATTAAAATAACAGGCTTACAACATTGCAAAAGACAATAAATGTTACAACAGCAGGTAAAAGCCCAACATGTTTATTTGGAATCTCTTGCTTTCGGAGTGTAGCTCAGCTGATGAAGGTGCTACAGTCCGAAAGCTCGCGATTCCAAATAAACCTGTTGGACTTTAACCTGGTGTTGTAAAACTTCTTGCTGTGCCCACCCCAGTCCAACGCCGGCATCTCCACATCATTGCAAACTACAACAGCAGATCTGAGGATTGGGAATGTTTTAGGGGACAAAAATATTGCTAAAAAGGAAAATAAATAGAATAGTATACTGGCCGGAAATATAAAAATAGACTGCAAGAGATTTAATAGGTATATATAATAAGAGTGGGACATGCTACTGTGAAGACAAACATGGCAGCACGGTAGCGCAGTGGTTAGTGGATCCCAGGTTAGATTCCTGGCTGGATCACTGTCTGTGCGAAGTCTGCACGTTCTCCCCATGGGTTCTGCGTGGGTTCCCTCCGGGTGCTCCGGTTTCCTCCCACTAGTCCCCAAAGACGTGCTGTTTGGTAATTTGGGCGTTCTAAATTCTCCCTCTGTGTACCCGAACAGGCGCCGGAATGTGGAGACTAGGGGCTTTTCACAATAACTTCATTGCAATGTAAGCCTACTTGTGACAATAAAGATTATTAAGACAGTCACAAGTTTCATACAAGAAATAGATAGTAACCTAGTCAGGGGCGACATGGTGGCACAGTGGTTTGCACTTCTGCCTCATGCCGCTGAGGACCTGCCTGTGAGGAGTTTGCACATTTTCCCAGTGTTTGCGTGGGTCTCACCTGCACAGTCCAAAGATGTGCAGGTTAGGTGGATTGGCCACGCTAAACTGCCCCTTAATTGGAAAAAAAAAGAATTGGGTACTCTAAATTATAAATAAAAAAGATGGTAACCTAGTGAGGAAATGAACATTAACAGAATAAGTACTGGAGAAACTTAAGGGACCAAAATCTGAAAAATCTTTGGGACCTGATGGCCAACACAGTGTTCTGCAGAGAAATTGGATGTGCTGGCTATGATTTTTCAAAATTCCTTAGATTGGGGAACAGTCCATTAGATTGCTTTTCAGGAGAGGGAGAGAAAAAACACTGAACTACAAGCCAGTTAACCGAACATCAGATGTTAGGAAAACGCTAGAATCCATTATTAAGGAAGTATTAACAATGCACTTACAACAAATCAACATGGCTTTACGAAAGTGAAAGCTTATTTGATAAATTAGAGGTTTTTTGAAGATATAACTAGTACGATAGAGAAAGGGGAACCAGTAGATGTAATATACGTGGATTTTCAAAACACATTCAATATGGTGCAATATTAAGGTTAATACACAAGATAACGGTCACAAGGAGTTGGGGGAATATTTTAGCATGGATGGAAAGCAGAGTTTGAGCACAAACAGGGCTATTTCAAGTTGGCAGGTTGTGAATAGAGGAGTGCAACAAGGATCAGTGCTGGACCTCAGCTATTAACAATCTCAATGAATAACTTCAATGTTTGCAGATGATGCCAAGCTAGGTGGAAAGCTAAGCTGTGGCAAGAGGCTGTAAAGAGATATAGTCACGTTAAATGAGTGGGCAACAAGCTGGCAGATGGAGTGTTATGTAGGGAAGCATTAAGTTATTCACCGATTGGAAGAGTGAAAAAACAAAATGTTTCTTTTAAAATGTGCAAAATGTTGACGTTCTTGGGTGTGCTTGTACAGAAAGGTAGCATGCAGCTGCAGCAAGCAATTATAAAGACAAATGACATTTGTTAGCCTTGACTGCAAGGAAATTGGAGTACAAGAATAAAGAAATCTTACAACAGTTGTACAGGATTTTGGCAAGACCACATTTGGAATACTAAGAATCTAAGAAAGGATATTCTTGCTTTGGAGGCAATATGCAACGGTTCACTAAATTGGTCGCTGGAACGAGGGGGTTGTCCTGTGTTAATTGGTTACAGACTTTTGGTCTCTAAGGAAATTAAGGGAAATGGAGCATGGGCAGAACAATAAGAGTTGAAGCCGGAGATCAGCCATGATCGAATTGAATGGTGGAGCAAGCCAGACAGGCCATATGGTTTTCTCCTGCTCTTATTTCTTATGTTCTTGCAACTTGATCAATCTTTTGTTAGACTGCATTTCAGTCGTCAGCTTTTTGGTAACTGTGCCAGCTTGTTTTGAAGTACTTCGCTCTTTCTAAAGTTTCATAAATTCACGTGCAAGAATGATACCTTCTCGAGAACTTGTGGCAAGACAGTGGCATCATGGAGAAGGAAGGGAGAAAGTGTGGACACGGCTGTCAGGATGCATGACAGAATAAGTGGGTCATGGGTTTGATAGCTTAAAACAGCTTTGAGTAGCTCAATCCCATCTGGCACTGGTAATTGCTGTAAAAACAAAGAAAGAGTTAAGCATCTAGATGCCATTTTTCATATTCAATATTAAGTGCTGCACATTTCATATTCAATATTAAGTGCTGCATATGGAGATAAAATTTCAGATGCTACAATACACTGAAATTATAATTGTGTTTTCATAAAGGAAGATATAATTCATCTGGTTTATTATGCTGCTACAAACATTTCCCAAATCCATGGTTTGAAAAAAATAAAGCAAATTATATAAATTCTCCAATTCCCCTCCACACACTTAAACAAAAACAGTATATGTGCATCACTTCTTAACTGTTTAGCTTTGAAGAGATACAAGCCTAATTAAAGTGGTATACAATGTGAGAAAATTTACTGCATCCCCAAATCTATTGCCCTCAACTTTTCCCACAACGACTTCCGGTTGCGGCTATGACCAGCTAAGTCGCACGTTTGGCTGCTCCTGCTACAAAGGTGTTTTCGGGCCGATTGGAGGGCCCCAACGGTGCTGTAAGGACAAATCCCGGTGGGGGAAGGCTCCCTGAAGAGAACCAGACCAACTTTATGGTCGGTACCCGGAGTGGGGTGGTAAAGAAAGCAACAGCAGCTCCCAAAAAGAAGCGGGGGAAGAAGACCAAAATGGCGGCCGGTGGCGCACCCAAGGAATGGAGGAAATGGGCGGAGGAGCAGCAGGCCGCTCTCCTGCGCTTCTTTACGGAGCTGAAAATGGAGCTCTTGGAGTCAATGAATGCGACGACCACCAGGCTGATGGGAGCCCAGGCGACCCAAGAGGCGTCGATTCGGGAGCTGCAGCAGGAGATGACTGCGAGGGAGGAGGAGGCCACGGTCCTCGTGGGAAAGGTAGAGGTGCACGAGGCACTCCACCTGAAATGGCAGAGCCGTTTTGAGGAGCTGGATACCCGAATGAGGCGGAAGAACCTGAGGATCTTGGGCCTGGCAGAAGGCCTGGAGGGGTCAGACCTCCCGGGATACGTAGCAGAAATGCTGAGCTCCCTGATGGGGGCAGGGGCCGTCCCTTCGCCCCTGGAGCTGGAAGAGGCCTACAGGGTCATGGCTAGGAGGCCAAGAGCAAATGAGCCCCCGAGGGCGGTGCTGGTGCGGTTCCAGCGACTCAGCGACCGTGAGAGAGTGCTGGAGTGGGCCAAGAGGGAAAGGAGCAGCAAGTGGGAGAATTCGACGGTGAGGGTCTACCAGGACTGGAGTGCAGAGGTGGCAAAGCGGCGGGCCCGGTACAACCGGACGAAGACGGTGCTACATGCAAAACGGATCAGGTTCGGAATGCTGCAGCCAGCGCGCTTGTGGGTCACCTACAGGAACCAACACCACTATTTTGAGTCCCCAGAGGAGGCGTGGGCCTTTGTACAGGAAGAGAAACTGGACTCGAATTAGACCCAGGGGATACTTGGCGGCCGTAGCCGCTCGGGTACTTTCAGCTGAATTCTTTGTTTGGATTTTGAACTCTTGCTGTGGGTTTTTCTTCTGATGTTTTTTCCCCCCTTTGCCAACTTCCCTTAGTTATTGTTATTGTGGTTATTCATGGTTATTTATGCTGTTTGGTAGAGGGCGACTGTTAAGTACATTGTTATTTGTTATCTATCTGTTATTTATAATGTTAAGTTGGGGAGGCGGGACGGGGGGGAGAGCAGATCGGGGATATGGGCTCCTAGGGGGGGTTCTTTACAGGCATGGACGGGGACGGGGGTGGAACTGAAGATGGCGGGGTGGGGTGTGGCAGGGCGAAAGCGCGGGCTTTCCTCTGTTTTCCCGCGCGCGGGGCAGAGGAGGGGGGAGGGGAGGAGTGCGGGGCGTGGCTAGCGATGGCGACCTTTCCCGCGCTGGAGCGGGGCCAGGGAGGAGTGGCAAGGGGGGGGGGAGGCCCCCCCCCGAGCCGGGGGGGAGTCGGAGTGTGGCAGGAGCAGCCGGGTCAGCGTGAACCAGCTGACTTACGGGAGTACGATGGAGGGTACATCGCGGCTAGGAGGGGTCCTAGCCTTGGGGGGGGGGGGGGGGGGGGGGGGGGGGGGGGGGGGGGTTAGGGAGGGGCACCGGGTTGCTGCTGAAAAGACCAGAAACGGGAAGTGGAGGACTGGAGAGGTGGGGGGAGGGGGACATCGCCATGGGGAGCGGGTCAGAAGGGGAGGGTCGACCCGGTGCGAGCAGGGAACAGGACATGGCTAATCGGCAGGGGAAGGGGGCGGGTCGTCCCGCGACCTGGCTGATCACTTGGAACGTGAGGGGGCTGAATGGGCCGGTCAAGAGATCAAGGGTATTCTCACACCTGAAGGGACTGAAGGCTGATGTAGCAATGTTACAGGAGACCCATTTGAAGGTAGTGGACCAGGTTCGCCTGAGAAGGGGGTGGGTGGGACAGGTGTTCCACTCTGGATTGGACGCAAAGAACCGGGGGGGTGGCGATTCTGGTGGGAAAGAGGGTGTCGTTCGTGGCGGAGGAGGGTGGTGGCGGATAAGGAGGGTAGGTATGTGATGGTGAAGGGTAAGCTGCAGGGGGAGAAAGTGGTGATGGTCAACGTATATGCCCCGAACTGGGATGACGCGGGTTTTATGA
The DNA here is from genome assembly GCF_902713615.1 of Scyliorhinus canicula. Taxonomy (NCBI): domain Eukaryota; kingdom Metazoa; phylum Chordata; class Chondrichthyes; order Carcharhiniformes; family Scyliorhinidae; genus Scyliorhinus; species Scyliorhinus canicula. The sequence continues at coordinate 278,173,647 of NC_052146.1, read as the reverse complement.
GGCGCCTATTGGGCCTCATTCCGGGACTGGAGGCAGGGGGCTTGATCATGGGGGGGACTTTAACACAGTGCTGGATCCCGGGCTAGACAGATCGAGCTCAAGGACCAATAGGAGGCCGGCAGCGGCAGAAGTGCTGAGGGGGTACATGGAGCAGATGGGAGGAGTAGACCCATGGAGGTTTGGTAGGCCGAGGGCGAGGGAGTATTCCTTTTTCTCCCACGTCCATAGAGTGTACTCCAGAATCGATTTCTTCGTGTTGAGCAGGGGGCTGATCCCGAGGGTACGGGAAGCTGAGTACTCGGCCATTGCGATCTCTGATCATGCACCACATTGGGTGGATGTGGAAATGGGGGAGGCGCGGGACCAGCGCCCGCTGTGGCGGCTGGATGTGGGGCTGTTAGCGGATGACGAGGTGTGTAAAAGGGTCCGGAAGAGCATTGAGAGCTATCTGGACTTGAATGACACGGGTGAGGAGCAGGTGGGGATGGTCTGGGAGGCCCTGAAGGCAGTGATCAGGGGAGAGCTGATCTCCATAAGGGCGCACAGAGAAAGAAAGGAGAGGCAGGAGAGGGAGAGGCTGGTGGGGGAGCTATTGGAAGTGGATAGGAGATATGCGGAGGCACCAGAGGAGGGGCTGCTGGGAGAACGGCGCAGCCTGCAGGTCAAGTTCGACCTGCTGACCACCAGGAAGGCAGAGACGCAGTGGAGAAGGGCACAGGGCGCGGTCTATGAGTATGGGGAAAAGGCGAGCAGGATGCTGGCACACCAGCTTCGCAAACGAGATGCGGCTAGGGAGATTGGGGGAGTGAAGGAGAGGGGCGGGAAGGTAGTGCAGAAGGGGCAAGAAGTGAATGGGGTCTTCAGGGATTTTTACAAGGAGTTGTATCGGTCTGAGCCGCCGACGAGGAGAGGGGGAATGGAGGACTTCCTAAACAAATTGAGGTTCCCAAGGGTCCAGGAGGGGCTGGTAGAAGGGCTGGGGGCGCCAATAGGGCTAGAGGAGCTAGTCAAGGGAATAGGTCAGATGCAAGCGGGGAAGGCGCCGGGGCCAGATGGGTTCCCGGTGGAATTCTACAAGAAAAATGTGGACTTGGTGGGACCGGTACTGGTACGAGCCTTTAATGAGGCGCGAGAGGGGGGGGGTTCTGCCCCCGACAATGTCGCAGGCTCTGATCTCCCTGATATTGAAGCGGGATAAAGACCCGTGCAGTGCGGGTCCTACAGGCCTATCTCGCTTCTGAACGTGGATGCCAAGTTGCTGGCAAAGACCCTGGCAGCTAGAATAGAGGATTGTGTGCCAGGGGTAATCCATGAGGACCAGACGGGGTTCGTGAAGGGGCGGCAGCTCAACACGAACGTGCGGAGATTGCTGAATGTAATTATGATGCCGGCCAGTGGAGGGGGAGGCTGAGATAGTGGTAGCGCTGGACGCGGAGAAGGCATCCGATAGGTGGAGTGGGAGTACCTGTGGGAGACGTTGGAACGGTTTGGGTTTGGGGAAGGGTTTATAAGTGGGTGAAGTTGCTCTACTCGGCCCCGACGGCGAGTGTAGTGACAAACGGGAGGAGTCGGAGTATTTCGGGCTCCACCGAGGGACAGGCAGGGATGTCCCCTATCCCCCCTACTTTTCGCACTGGCGATTGAACCGTTGGCGATGGCACTGAGGGGTTCAGGGGGGTGGAGAGGACTGACTAGGGGAGGGGAGGAACATCGAGTATCGCTGTATGCGGATGATCTACTGCTGTACGTGGCAGACCCAGAAGGGGAATGCCGGAGATAATGGAACTATTAGCAGAGTTTGGGGACTTTTCGGGGTACAAACTAAATTTGGGCAAAAGCGGGGTTTTTGTGATACACCCGGGGGATCAGGGAGAGGTTATTGGGAGATTATTGGGGGGGGAGGGGGGGGACATGCACGACTGTAACGCGGGCAAGTCTGCTCGCTGCTCATGTCTGAAACTGTAGGCTGCCTTGTTGTTAAGTTGTTGCTTGGGGGGGGGGGGGGGGGGGAGGGAGGGATATTTGCCTAGAGGGATTGTGTTGTAAATAATTTAAAAATTAGTAGGGGTAAATGTCTGTATGGAAAAACTCTTTCAATAAAAATTATTTAAAAAAAAAAAAAAAACTTTTCCCACAACTCTCCCAAAAGCAAGAACTGTGGACAGTTTTGGTCTCTTTAGCCAAGAAATGATAAACTCGCATTAGAGTGGGTGCAACAAAGGCTCACTAGATTGACTCCGAAGATGTGGGAATGTCCTACGTAGAAAAGATCAAATAGGATAGGGCTCATTCTAAATTTAGGGAATAATATGGAATTTCATTCAAACTATAAAATTCTTAAGAGGACTCAAGAGGATAAATGTGGAGCTTCCCCAGCTGGAAAGTCTGGAACTAGAACTGTGTCACTTAAGACAACGGTTAAAATAATTTCTTCAGGCCGAACATAGTGAACTTATGGATGGTCAGTCAATAAACCATATTTAACCATGAGATCAGCAGATCTTGGGGCACCAAGGAATCAAGGGATATGGAGCTGGTGTAGAAGTTCAACCATGATCCATTAAATAGCAAGGGGGTTCAACGGCCAGCTCCCATTTCTTATGTTATAACTAAAACTTCAAATGATTGTACGGGTCGGCACAGTAGCACAGTGGTTAGCACTGTTGCTTCACAGCTCCAGGGTGCCAGGTTGGGTCACTGTCTGTGAGGAATCTGCACATTCTCCCAGTGTCTGCGTGGGTTTCCTCCGGGTGCTCCAGTTCCTCCCACAGTCTAAAGATGTGCAGGTTAGGTGGATCAGCATGCTAAATTGTCCTTTAGTGTTCAAAAAGGTTAGGTCAGATGACTGGGTTATTGGGACTGGGTGGAGGCATGGGCTTAAGTAGGGTGCCCCTTTCCAAGGGCTGGTGCAGACTTGATGGGCCGATGGGCCTCCTGCACTGTAAATTCTATGATCTATGATTCGTGCCATCTGAAAAGGAAGGCTGTCATGTGGGTACAGACTGACAGTTAGATTATAGCCATATTAAATATCAACTTCCTTTCATTATTCACACACACCTCAGGTTCCATTGTTCTGAATAGTTGGCTCATCACACTCTCCATAAAGAAGGTTAATGCATCCCATTGCACAAAAGATGGCGAAAAGATAGAGCACAAACCTTTGCCAGTCTTAGCTGTAAAAGAAAATAACATCTAACTTACTGACAAAAGGACTTGTTTATTCATTTATCTATATGATAAGAAACATCTGAACTGATGCATAGAACCACGAGCAATATGTAACCAAAAGATGTTGACCGACAAAAACTGGCTTTAAAAAAAATGAATTCTCAGGAAATGTGATTTGCAATAAACCACTACATCTCCCAGAACTTGTGCAACAAAATAATGAATTCAGTTTATTCGCTGTTTTAAAAAAAAACTGTATTAGGAACCTATCTTAAAAGGCAAAATTGTTTTAAATGGTTGTTTCATAGTTACCACTGTTATCTTGTTAAAATACAAAAAAGTACAATCAAATAATGTGTTACTTTCACAAAGCACAAGCTTTTGGCCCATCATTTTATTTCCTTCGGCACCACAGTTGAGATCTCAGACACTGGGCAGTTTTGATATTAGGTCTGGAGGGCAACTGGTGCAAGTACAGGGGCCAAGGCAGACCCGAAAACAGACATGTAACGGGATTGGTGGGGCCTCAGACTGACTAAGAATCTCAAGAAAGAAGACAACAGCTAACTGCAAACATCAGGCGGCTGTTGAATCAGGGAGGAACAGAGCTGGAGGGACTTCCATTCAAACTAGCCCAAAACAAATTCCGCTACCTGGGGATCCAGATAGCCCATGACTGGGCAAAGATCCACAAGTGGAATCTGACCAGTCTGGAGGAGGAAGTTAAAAAGGAACTACAGAGATGAAGGCACTTCCACTATCTCTGGCGGAGAGAATGCAGACGATCAAAATGAATGTACTGCCGAAGATCCTCTTCCTGTTCAGATCCATACTGATCTTCATCCCCAAGGCCTTCTTCCATAACATAGACAAATGATCATGGCTTTTGACCCTAAATCGACACTGTAAAGGAAGAAAAATATGGGCGGTCTGGCCCTGCCTAGTCATCCTGCAATGGAACGACCGTTCGGGCCATCGCCACGGCAACGCTCCAATCTCCCCCCGCCCCCGACAGAAGACACATCCTGCCCAGTGGTGGTCGCCACATTAAACACATGGAACAAGATGAGGTAGCATTACGGTCTAACATAATGTCGCCCATGTCACCCACCTGCGGAAACCACAAATTACCACCAGCCATGCTCGACACCACTGTTAAAATATGGAGACAAGGCAGGGGAATACCAACAGTCAGGGGCTTCGACATAACTAGCGACACTGGGCGAACTGAGGGAAGGCCTGGAACTACCCACCGGACAGGAACTCAAGAAACCTCCACGTGAAACACTTTCTCCACAAGGAGACGGCAAGATACCCCAGGGCCCCCGAGAGTCATACTATTAGAGGAACTGATAAACACCGATAGTAAAAGAGGGGCGGGAGGAAGCTCTGGAGCAAAGCACAGACCATGGCCAACTCCACCTCCTCCTGCGCAAGGCTCAGCCTCATGCAGTTAAAGTGGTGCACAGAGCGCACCTAACCAGAACCGAAATGAGCAGATTCTTCCCAGAGGTGGAGGGTAAATTTGAATGGCGCCAGGGAGGATCGGCCAACCACGTCCACGTGTTCTGGGACAGCCTTCTTCAAGGCGATATCGGGGGGGGGAGCAGCGTGAGCGTGGAGCCATGCCTGAGTGGCAGTCTTCGGGGTATCGGAACAGCCAGTGCTACATATGGGGAAGGGGGCCAACACCCTTACTTCCTTACTCGCACACCGGGGAATCCTACTCTGCTGGCAATCAGACACCACATCCATTAAAAGTGTCAATCTATAAAATTGAAAAACACCAGTAAAAACATTTTTTTTTAAAAAGGAGACAAGAGGATAACGAGTAGGAAGGAACTGCCAAGGCAACATATGTTTCTAGAGGAATGAAGGGATATGGAGAGGGAGGCAGGATCAGGGTATTGAACTTGATGATCAGCCATAATCAATGAATGGTGGTGCAGGCTCGAAGGGCTATCTATGTATGTTTCATTTCCATAAATTTTTTGAAAATAAAAAAAGTGCCCAATTCTTTTTTTCCACAATTAAGGGGCAACTTAGAGTGTCCATCCACCTATCCCGCACATCTTTGGGTTGTGGGGCTGAGACCCACGGAGAATGTGCAAACTCCACAGTGACTAACCCAGGGCCGGGATCGAATCCTGGTCCTCGGCGCCGTGAGTAGCAGTGCTAACCAATGCTCCACAGGCCACCCCATCTATATATGTTTCTATGTATGTCTACAGGCTTGGAATGACGGTCAAACTGAGCTTTGAGTATCAAGTACAGCAGTTTACTCTGATCCAGTCATCAACTCAAGTCACAATCCCAGTTACTGGCGGCATCCTTATAGAAATGTCACACCAGGCATCATGTCAGCAATATTCCAGCACAGATAAACTGTTAAACAGAAGAGGAGAGGAAAAAACTCCTGAAACATTCAGCAGCTGTGCAACAAGTATGTGGGCAGCAAGGGGTTACATCTGAAATAATGCCATTGTTTCCAAAAGGAGCCTGCCACTAAGCCCAATATTATGCCAGAAAGAGTTCTACAATCATACGGCTGAACTTGTTAGCAATGTTGCTTAACAGCACCAGGGTCACAGGTTCAATTCCTGCTTGGGTCACTGCCTGTGCGGAGTCTGCATGTTCTCCCTACTATATCTGTGTGGGTTTCCTCCGGGTGCTCCGATTTCCTCCCACAAATCCAGAAAGATGTGTGGTTAGGTGAATTGGATATTCTGAATTCTCCCGACTAGATTTTCACAGCAACTTCATTGCAATGTTAATGTGAGCCGACTTGTGACAATAACAAAGATTATTATTATTAGGGTTATGTTTATTTTTCACATCACCTTAAAACAAAGTCAAGGTCATCTCACGTGGGCATAAAAGACTCAGTGGCACTCTGAAGAAAGGCAGCCCAGTTCTCCTCGGTGTGCAGGAAAATATTTCTCTCTCAGCCAACAGCACAGATTATCTCACTGCTATTTGTGGGACATTGCAGTGCACAACTGGCTGCCACAATTCCCTACATTGCAATAGTGACTACCACCTCAAAAATACTTCTGAAACCAAATACTGGAACTCTAAAATAAAAAACAAGAAACAGGCCTTGTAATGAACTCCAATTGGCTTTATTGGTTGGCCAATTGGAGTACGAGCTCCCTCAATGATAGCTCATTGAGGGGGCCCATGTAATCACCTGTGTAGGCTTTGTGAGCAGTCTTAAGTTGACTGGACTGCTAGCAGCACTATTTGTAGCTGCTCCTGTAATGTCGTTATTGTAAATAAATATTGGTGTGGTGACGGAACTCCTGCCTCCCGTGGATTACTACAGTGGCGACGAGGTAAACTACGAATTTTGAGGAGACCAGCTGCCGCACTCGGAGGGTAAACCTTGCCATTTTTAAAATGTCATTTTTTGGGAGGTTAGAGGCATTCGACCCGGCTATTGAGGACTGGTCCCAGAATGTGGAGAGAATGTGTTACTTCTTCCGGGCAAATGATATACTGACGGACGAAAGGAGACGGCTCATCCTGCTGTTGGCGTGCGGACCCTCCGCTTTCGCCATTATACATAGTCTGACTTATCCCGATGCGCCGGACCCAAAACCACCCCTCATTTTGCGTAGGTACAGATTCTACACAGCGAAGCGGGAAGACAGGGAGTCAGTCACAAATTTCTTGACCCGCCTGAGAAGGCTGGCGGAAAAATGTGAGTTCGGCCCGACGCTAAATTAAATGCTTCGGGACCGGTTCGTGTGTGGTATAAACAACCTCACAATACAGAAACGCCTGTTGCCGGAAACGGAGCTGGTCTGCAGGCAGGCGTTACAGCTCGCACTGTCCCTAGAAAAGGCAGCAAGTGGGGCGCAGTAACTACAGGGCACGCCAATGGAGGTAGATACCTGTGAGAGGGACTACCACAACGGGTCCTGCTACCAGATAGCCGCTCTCAGGAAAAACCGGGGGAAGAGAGAGAAAAAAAAAGACGCCCCAGCTCCCACCACGGTCCAGGAGTTACGATCATTTCTAGGGTTGGTAACCTATTATGGAAAATTTATTGAAAATAGGGCATCCATCCTAGAACCCCTCCACCAGCTACTAAAAAAGGGGCAAGAATGGAAATGGCCCACCCGCCAAAACCGAGCATTTAGGGACATTAAGGAACAGCTGTCATCCGAAAATGTCCTAGAGCATTATGACCCAAGGAAGGAGTTGGTGGTCACTTGTGATGCATCCCCCTACAGGGTAGGAGCCTTCTTAGCCCATAGAGGAAGGAATGGGGAAGAACGGCCAATAGCATATGCTTCGAGGACCTTGGCGATGGCCGAGAGGAAGTACGCCCAAATCGAGAAGGAAGGACTGGCGGTGATATTCGCAGTAAAAAAATTTCACCAGTATCTGTACAGGTGGAAATTCACCATAGTGACGGACCATAAGCCGTTATTAGGGTTATTAAAAGAAGACGAGTCAATACCCCCGATTGCATCAGCTAGAATCCAATGCTGGGCGTTGCTACTGGCGGCATATAGATACGTTCTGGAGCACAGACCGGGAACACGAGTAGCACATGCAGATGCTTTGAGCAGACTTCCCCTCCCGGACACTCCGCCGCAAATACCAAAAGTAGAGGAGACAGTAATGACTCTAAATTTTTTGGACACCCTACCAGTAGATGCACAACATATTCGGTTGTGGACGCAAAAAGACCCAGTTTTAGCCAAGATGAAGCATTTACTGCTAACAGGACAACTGGAAAGACCAGTGGAGCCCCAGATGCACCCATACTGGAGCAGAAGGGACCAAATAATCGTAGAAGACGGTATCCTATTATGGGGAACCCGGGTAATCGTCCCAGCTCAGGGCCGTCAGGCAATCTTAACTGACTTACATCACGGACACCCAGGGGTGTCTAAAATGAAGATGCTAGCTCGAAGCTACGTTTGGTGGCCAGGTTTGGACACAGACATAGCAGCCTTGGTACGTCGTTGCCAGGAGTGCCAACAGGGGCAAAGAGTGCCACCAGCGGCGCCATTGCACCCGTGGGAATGGCCAGGCAGACCGTGGACCCGCCTGCATATTGACCACGCCGGCCCTTTCATGGGCTCAATGTTTTTGGTGATAGTGGACGCCCACTCCAAATGGTTGGACGTCCACCGGGTAAACACGGCAAGCACAGCATCGACAATTGAAAAGCTCAGGGCCTCGTTTGCAACACATGGACTTCCGGAGGTATTGGTGTCGGACAACGGAACGGCATTCACAAGTGGGGAATTTGGAAAATTCCTGAAGGAAAACGGAGTCCGTCACATCAAGACGGCCCCTTACCATCCAGCAACCAACGGCCTGGCAGAGAGAGTGGTCCAGACACTTAAAGCGGGACTCAAGAAGCAGTCGGCAGCGTCAATAGACACAAAGCTCTCCCGCTGGCTGTTTGATTACAGGACCACACCGCATTCCACAACGGGCATACCGCCAGCTGAACTCTTAATGGGAAGGCGGCTGCGAACGAGGCTGAGTCTCCTTTTCCCAAATTTAACTGGGAAAATGGAGAAACAACAGGAGGCCCAACGCAGGGGGCATGATAATAGTCGGCAGCAGAGACATTTCCAGGTGGGGGCACCGGTTTGGGTCAAGAATTATGGGAATGGACCAACTTGGGTCAAAGGCACGGTAGAGTCCCAAACAGGGGCCATATCCTATGAGGTTTCAATAGGAGGCAAGGTGCTGAAGAAACACCTAGACCAAATAAGGGCAGCGGAACCACACCTGGAGGCAGGACCGCCTCAAGCTTGGATAGCCCAGACGGAAAGGATACCCACACCCCAGCCCCGAGCAATTTCTCCAGACCCCGCCATCCAGTCATCAGAGTCGGAGATGGACACACTCGACGAGGCTGCCGCAACACCTCTCCCCGAGGAGGAGGAAGAACAACTTCCAAGGAGGTCGTCATGGAAAAGACGGCACCTATAAGGTACACCCTGCCCACTTCGGAGAACGACATGGCGGATGTCACAGAGGTGACAGACCCAGACATGAGGAGCAGGAAGAAGCTCAGAGGAATGCCAGCTGGCAGGAATTCCTCGGACCTTGACTGGACTGCTAGCAGCACTATTTGTAGCTGCTCCTGTAATATCGTTATTGTAAATAAATATTGGTGTTTTGACGGAACTCCTGCCTCCCGTGGATTACTACAGGCCTCATCTTTTGATTCGCCACTTTCCAGCTTTCCAGACACAACACCAAGTGCAACAATTTCAGACCATAACATCTGTCCCAGTTTATTTTTTCTTCCCCGATTCTAGTCTTTCTTTCTTTGCTTTTGGGGTCAGCCATTAAACCTTCTGCCATTTACACCTCGTCTGGATACAGTTTATGTTTCTTTTCTTGTTCCAATGCCACTCCCCTTGGCCTTGCACCATCAACCCTGTTGTCACTGAACCTCTCCTGTCTTCCATCCCATCACAGGCCTTTCATTTTGCTCTTTTTCCAACCCTCCCCCTTTCACTTGCTCAAAGTCTAATGCATTTCTAATTTTTCCAGCTCTCTCTCTACAGATGCTAACTCATCCGCTGAGCATCTCCAATTTTTACTTCAAAAGTACTTCATTGCTTGTAAAGCGCTTCTGGATGCCCTAAAAGGCAATATAACAATACGATTCATTTCTATTCTTCTAACAGTAGTCCAAACTGTATTTAAGTCACATGGCATACGACAAGGTGGTACAGTGGGCAGCATTGCTGCCTCAGTGCCAGCAACCTAGCCTTGGGTGACTAGCTCTGTTGAGTTTGCACATTCTCCCCGTTGGTTTACTCCCACAGTCCAAAGATGTGCAGATTAGGTGGATTGGCCATGTTAAATTGCCTCTTAAGTGTCCATTGATGTGCAGGTTAGGTTAAGGACTATTGGGATAGGGCAGGGAAGTGGGCTTGGGTGGAGTGCTCTTGCAGAAGGCCAGTGCAAACTTGATGGGCCGAATGGACTCCTTCTACATTGCAGGGATTCTCTGAAGACAGAATACATTTTTACTGTTAATGCAGCCTCGACTGTAACTACATTAGAATTGCCCAATTTAGAACAAAGAACAATACATCACAGGAACAGGCCCTTCGGCCCTCCAAGCCTGCGCCGACCATGGTACCTCCCTAAACTAAAACCGTATGCACTAACAGAGTCCGTACCCTCCCATTCCCACCCTATTCCTACATTTGTCTAGATGCCCCTTCAATGGTACTCTCGTACCTACTCCCACCACCTCCCAAGGCAGCATGTTCCATATATTTACCACCCTCTTGTGTAAAGAAAACATGTCTCACACATCTGTTCTAAGCTTTTCCCCTTGCACCTAAACCTATGTCCCCTGACTTCCAGTGGCGTATGCGAGCAGGGCGGCCGGATCAAGAAGAGCTCCCGCCGGTGGCCACGATTTGCGGCGCTTTCCCAGAGTCATCATTCACCCCCCCGACCATCGTCGGCCTTTGGAGCAGTCACGGGCAGCGAGTGGGGCCGGTTTAAAAATCAGCTGAGAACCCCGCGTGGGTGTCGGGGGCTGAGGCACTGGGCCCAGCACGGCACGGAGGTCGGAGCAGCGGGGGTGAAGCTAAAAGGAGGCCGAGGCGGCAGGCCCGAGGCCAGGGCACGATGTAGGTGGGGTGTCCCACATCGGATGGCTCCAACCTAGGATGAAGTAAGATGGCTGAAGTCCGGTCCCAGGGGAGCTCTGGGGGAAATGTAGAGGAAAAGAGAAAGAAGGTTTAAAGAAGTTTGGTGAAAAGTTTTTTTTTTTCCTCCCCTTTTTTTTGTGTGAAGGAAGAAAAACTTTTTTTTTTACAGAATTCAGATTGATGAAGGACAGGAGGGTGGAAGGGGGAAGAAAAGAAAGGTAAAACAATAAGCCGCTGGGTTACGGGTATAGGGTGGATATGTGGGTTTGAGTAGGGTGATCATTGCTCGGCACAACATCGAGGGCCGAAGGGCCTGTTCTGTGCTGTACTGTTCTATGTTCTATGGTAAGGTGGGATGGTCTCCCTCTGTCACTGGCGGGTCAGGTACAGGCGGTTAAAATGAATGTGTTGCCGCGATTTGTTTATTTTTCAATGCCTACCGATTTTCCTGCCAAAGGCTTTTTTCAGGGAGATTAGGGCGAAGCATTACCTCGTTCATATGGGGAGGGAAGGTGGCCAGAGTGAGTAAGGTGCTGCTACAGAGGGGCAGGCAGGCAGGGAGTTTGGGTCTTCCGAACCTAATGTACTACGGGCGGCGAATGTGGAGAAGGTGCGGAGCTGGGTCAGAGGGGTTGATTCCCAGTGGGTTAGAATGGAGGAGAGTTTGTGCAGGGGGTCGGGACTGAAAGCAATAGCAACAGCACCGTTCCCGATAGCTCCGGGGAAATACTCGGAGTCCGGTTATAATAGCTTCATTGAAAATCTGGAGGCAGTTTCTCCAACACTTCGGGTTGGGGGCAGGGTCAAGGGAAATGCCAATTCGGGGGAACCACAGATTTGAGCCATGGAAGTGGGATGGAAGTTTTCGGAAATGGGAAGAGAAGGGGATTAAGACGCTAAAAGATTTGTTTCTTCGGGGTTGATTTGCAGCATTGAGGGAGCTGGAAGCGAAGTATGGGCTAGAGCCAGGAGAAATTTTTAGATACATGCAGGATCGGGATTTTGCCAGAAAGGAGATACAGAGCTTCCCAGAGGAACCAGTCTCCACATTGCTGGACAACAGGGGGACTGGAGAAGGGGGTAGTGTCAGAGGTGTACAGGGCTATTTTAGAAGGGGATAAGGTATCACTGGAAGGGAACAAAGCAAAGTGGGAGGAAGAGTTGGGAGAGGTTATAGAGGAGAGGGGTCTGGTGTGAGGTGCTCCGGAGAGTAAATGCATCCACCTCATGTGCAAGGTTGGGGCTGATACAGCTGAAGGTGGTATACAGAGCACACTTCATGAAGGTGAGGATGAGCCGATTCTTTGAAGGAGTAGAAGATGTGTGTGAGCATTGCAGGGGGGGGCCCGCTAATCACGTTCATATGTTTTGGTCCGGTCCAAAGCTAGAGGATTACTGGAAAGAGGTTTTTAGGGTAATTTCCAAGCTGGTGCATGTGAAACTGGACCCGGGTCCCCAGGAGGCTATATTCGGGGTGCCGGACCAGCCAGTGTTGGAAATGGGTGTGGAGGCAGATATTATAGCTTTCGCCTCGTTGATCGCCCGAAGGCGAATCCTGCTGCGATGGAGAGCAGCCTCTCCACATTGTGCCCTGGCGTGGCAGGGGGACTTGTTGGAAAACGTGACCCTTGAGAAGGTTAAGTTTGAACTGAGGGGAAGGACGGAGGGGTTCTACAAGTCATGGGCATTATTCATTATGCACTTTCAAGAACTGGATAACATCGAACATTAGTTGAAGGGATGGGTGGGAGGGTGGCTGTGTGTATTAAGGGCGACTATGGATATTTCCCGATTCCTTTTTGTCATTTGTTTATGTAAACATGTGGGCTGATGTTTGGGGGTTGATGGGAGGATGGGATCGTTGTTATTGTTATGGGGATTGACATATTTGTTGCTGATTATTGTTGGTGGGTGTAAATTCGGGAGAAAATGTGAAAAAGGAGAATAAATTTTTTTTTATTTTTTTTTAAACTGTGTCCCCTAGTACTCAACTCTCCTACCCTAGGAAACAGCATCTGACTGTCCACTCTGTCTATGCCACTCAATCTTGCAGACCTCTAACGGGTTGCCTCTCAACCTCCATCGTTCCAGTGAGAACAGACATAGTTTACCTAACCTCTCCTCATAGCTAATGCCCTTCATATTGGGCAACATCCTAGTAAACCACTTCTGTACCCTCTCCAAAGCAGCCACATCCTTCTGGTAGTGTGGTGACCAGAATTGTACACAATATTCCAAATGATGCCTAACTAAGGTCCTGTACAGCTGCGACATGACTTGCCAATTTTTATGTTCAATACCCCGAACGATGAAGGCCAGCATGCTGTATGCTTTCATGACCACCTTATCCACGTGTTGCCACTTTCAGTGATCGGTGGACATGCACAACCAGATCTCTCTGCTTGTCAGTACTCGCAAGAGTTCTACCATTTACTGTGTAATTCCTACATGCATTGGTCCTTCCTCACACTGGTCTGGATTAAACTCCATCTGCCATTTCTCCACCCAAGACTCCAACCAGTTTATATCCCGCTGCATCCTCTGATAATCCGCTTCACTATCCGCAACTAGTGGGTAGCATGGTAGCATAGTGGTTAGTACTATGGCTTCACAGCACCCGGGTCCCAGGTTCGAATCCCGGCCTGGGTCATTGTCTGTGCGAAGTCTGCACGGTTTCCCAGTGTCTGCACGGTTTCCCAGTGTCTGCACGGTTTCCCAGTGTCTGCACGGTTTCCCAGTGTCTGCACGGTTTCCGCCGGGTGCTCCGGCTTCCTCCTACAAGTCCCGAAAGACGTGCGATTAGGTAATTTGGACATTCTGAATTCTCCCCATGTACCCAAACAGGCGCTGGAATGTGGCGACTCGGGGCTTTTCACAGCAACTTCATTGCAGTGTTAATGTAAGCCAACTTGTGATAATAAAGATAATTTTATTTCAACCTCCACCAATTTTTGTGTCGTCTGCGAACTTACTAATCAGACCAGCTACATTTTCTTCCAAATCATTTATATACACCACGAACAACAAAGGCCCCAGGACTGATCCCTGTGGAACACCGCTAGTCACATGCTTCCATTCAGAAAACCACCCTTTGACTGCTACCCTGTCTTCAGTGCCCAAGCCAGTTCTGTATCCAACTTGCCAGCTCTCCTCTGATCCCATGTGACTTCACCTTCTGTACCAGTCTACCATGGCTTCACTGAAGTCCATGTATACAACATCTACCCCCTTTCCTTCATCCATCATCTTTGTCACTTCGTCAAAAAACTCGATCAAAGTAGTGAGGCACACCCTCCCCTTCACAAAACCATGCTGTCCATCATTATTAAGTCCATTTGTTTCCAAATTTGAGTAAATCCTGTCTCTAAGAAGCTTTTCCAACAATTTCCCTACCACTGACGCAAGGCTCACCGGCCTATAATTTCCTGGATTATCCCTGCTGCCCTTCTTAAACAATGGAACAGCATTGGCTACTCTCCAGTCCTCTGGAACTTCACCTGTAGCCAATGAGGATACAAAGATTACTGTCAAAGCCCCAACAATTTCCACTCTTACCTCCCTCAGTATTCTGGGGTTGATCCCATCAGGCCCTTTGAATTTATCTACTTTAATGCTTTTTAAGATACCCAACACCTCCTCTTTATTAATATCAACATGGACTCCTCATCCACCAAGTCCTTCTTCTCTTTGGTGAACAGAGTCAAAGTATTCATTTAGTATCTCACCCATTTAGGGGCAGCAAGGTGGCACAGTGGTTAGCACTGCTACCTCACAGCACCGAGAACCCGGATTCGATCCCCGGGTCACTGTCCGTGTGGAGTTTGCACCTTCTCCATGTGTCGCATGGGTCTTACCCCCACAACCCAAAGATGTGCAGGGTAGGTGGTTTCGCCATGCTAAATTGCCACATTGCTAAGTAAAACACAAGACTTTCCTTTTGTTTCTCACAAATACTAAAAAAAAAGTATATTTGCTGCACGAAGTAGCTTAAACATAAATTTATCTAAAGATTACAGCAGAAATACATAATCATGTTGAAAAGAGTCTGTAATTTACATACATAGAAATTTTACAACTCATTTAGAGTTAGGCAATTATTTTTGAGTCAGACTCAGTAACCAATAGCATACGGTATTTGTGGTTTTGTTTTATCCATTTAGAGTACCCAATTCATTTTTTTCCAATTAAGGGGCAATTTAGCGTGGCCAATCCACCTACCCTGCACATCTTTGGGTTGTGGGGGCGAAACCCACGCAAACACGGGGAGAATGTGCAAACTCCACACGGACAGTGACTCCCAGGGCCGGGATCGAACCTGGGGTCTTGCCACCGTGAGGCAGCAGTGCTAACCACTGTGCTACCGTGCTGCCTCTACCAATAGCATGTTACATCATCATTCAAATGTTACAAATTCTAACTCGCCCCAGTATATAATAAAAGTAAACATCTGAATAACTTACAGACACAAACAGAATGCTTACACATAGTTGGGCCAACATCAATCACTGCAGTAAGCTGATATTGCAGTGCCTCAGAAGCCATGTTGAATCCAGTCATTGGTGATAGACGACAAGAGAGTCTAATGGTTTCTCCTTGTTGAGCTCTGAATGCTGCAAAACATAAACAATAAACAAAAACTTTTCACTCTAGTGCTTCAATATGCTACCCAGAGACGTGTACAGATTATGTACATTCAATCACAAATTCACTATCAATAAGGTAAATAGAATACAAATGTTACGTTTATCTAGAACAGACCACCACTTTCACATACACACAGTCCGAGATGAACTGTTGGGATCTGATATAATGGTTGACTGCTCAAATGGAAAATTTGAATCGCAGTTCTTTTGTTTTTAAAAAATGCATTTGATATGCTTTAATACGATACACTGCATAGGACTTACAATTGAAAAATGCATTGAAGTCTTCATCATTATCAAAGTCCACACGAGAATATTCACAACTTGGGCTGTCACTCTTGGAAGGAAATCCAACCTAGTCAAAAGAAAAGGTCAGTTAAAAAAAAATTGCGTGCAATTTCTTGTAATGAGTTTCCAACTACACTAAAAATTTAAGATCATCATGGATTTGATGAGGGGAAAAAAGTTTATACTGGAATTAATTTGTAACTATAGTTATCCATTTAGCACTAAAGGGGTTAAACACTTCTACATTGAGCAGTCACACAAGCTTTTAGCTGAAGTTGTCCAATTGTAAGAAGACACCCCGAGGACACAATCAGCCAGGGTTTGTTCTCAGGGAAGAACTCCACAAGTGTCAGCTCTCAAGGGCTGTAAGAACAATGTGGGTATTCTACTATTTGCTCTGGGCCATGGTGTCTGGAGATAACAGAAAGGAGGAAAGGATCACAGAGCAGTTTGTCTATTCCAGCATCCATACCTCGAGAGAAGCCATTAACAGCAGTGATTCCGGCAAGGAAGGTGATTGACGAGAACAAACAAGATAATGAAAATGAAAATCGCTTATTGTCACGAGTAGGCTTCAATGAAGTTACTGTGAAAAGTCCCTAGTCGCCACATTCCGGCGCCTGTCCGGGGAGGCTGGTACGGGAATCGAACCGTGCTGCTGGCCTGCTTGGTGTGCTTTATAAGCCAGCGATTTAGCCTTGTGAGCTAAACCAGCCCCTAACCAGATAACGAACCATCGATATAAATATTAGGCGACAGCATGTGCTGATTGGATATGCTAATTAAAGATGAGTGCACATGTTGTAAGTGCTCAACTGTACTGATATATGCTTGGTGTAAACCTAATCGATAAGTCATAATTGGACATAGATAACCAGTAACAAAAATGATTGGTATATGCTAATTCCTTGTAACTGAATCTGAAGTATCAGCCTGTACAATTCTTGAATCTGTGCTCTTTGGCATACAGTTGGAACGTCATCAGCCCAATTATAGCTGTAATAAAGGGCTTGTTCGTAACTCCCAGAGTCTTGGTCTGGTCTCTCGTGAACACGAGGGTGAATTACACAATAGTAGAAGAGCTGTATTACTTTATCCTCAACACAATTAAGCTATTAAAAAGAGGAAAATTCAGACACGCCCCTTGAAAAGGAAATTATTGGGTTAACCATAGAAGTTCACCACACAAAATATATGGCTTAGTATAATACTGGGCCGTACAATCATGCAAGGTGGCAAGAGGAAGTATGACATTACGATTGGCCTCCATGTTTCTCAGTTTAGAGTGGGGAGTGCATGTCCCGAGTTTTAAAAAAAGGACACCTGTGAACACCAGAAATGGAATTAAAACAGAAAATCCTGGGAAACAAGTTTGGCAGTATATGTGGAGAAAGAAACAGATTTATTGTTTCAAGTTCAATATAATACTTCAGAATTCAGGATTCAGGAGGAACGGATTCAGCATGTTTGTGTATCACTTCATCAAGTGTCTCCATACTGCAAATTTGCATTGAAGGTAGCTTCAATAACCAATAACACAAAGACAATTTATTTTTCCTTCCGTTAAGTTAAGAGTTCCAAATGGTCAAGGACAATTCACTAAATCAAAATTACTGCTGATCCACTCTGTACCATTGACCAGAAAACACACCTGCCTCTGAAGAGAGCATTTGTCTTACTTCAGGATTAGCTTTACTTCCAGGAACTTAGAAGTTCCTAATTTGGCAGCTCTCAAACGTTCCTGATGCAATAGTGGTGGAATCTTGTTGATTATTGCTTTGCTGCCCAAGTCAATAATACCAACACATTGATAAATGAGATACAAGCCACTTGAATTAAGTCACCATTATTAAGAGAGTCTACAAAAGGGCAGCATGGTAGCATAGTGGTTAGCACAATTGTTTCACAGCTCTAGGGTCCCAGGTTCGATTCCCGGCTTGGGTCACTGTCTTGTGTGGAGTCTGCACGTTCTCCCAGTGTGTGTGGGGGTTTCCTCCCACAGTCCCAAGATGTGCAGGTTAGGTGGACTGGCCATGCTAAATTGCCCTTAGTATTGGGTGGGATTACTGGGTTATGGGAATAGGGTGGAGGTGTGGGCTTGGATAGGATGCTCTTTCCAAGAGCCGGTGCAGACTTGATGGGCCGAATGGCCTTCTTCTGCACTGTAAATTCTATGATTCTATGAAAAGAAAAGCCAAGTCTACATACCTTCAGAAGATTAGCCATTGTTGCATGCAACAATTGTGGAATGACATCCAGCAATACAGTGTCCTTAGAGACATGCTCGTGTCGTAAAAATGAACACCAAGCTATCTGGGTTGAAGATCTTAAATACTGGACAAAAGAAAAATTGGAAATAAGTGGTTAATTCTTCAGCACCCTTTCTTCCAATCCCACCCCATCCCATCCACTGAGTGGAGGAAAATAACTCTGCGTAACTCTTATTAGCTTTGTTTGTTTACCAGAACATTCAGTTGCAGCTCTACACTTGACCTGTGCCCATGTCTCCTTCCAATCCACCTCCCTCAAAACATGGAAAACTTGAATTTTGTAGTAACTGGACTCAGAGACGACAATCATTTTAAGACATTACAGGAGAATCACACATCAGGGCGGCTATTCAGTTAGTCCTAATTGATAGAGAAATTTAACTTCAAACACATAATTGTTTCCCTTTTGACGTTTATCCAACACATGGATCTTAGGTGTGAGGCCTTCCTTGTATCTGTCATTTACTGGTTTGAGCCCATCTCACATGATCGTACATTTTCAGTTTAAACTTTAGTAATATTTTGGGCAATTTATTTCTTAATCTTAGATATTGCTACAAGATGAGTCCTCACAGACGCCCATGCCAACATAAAGTATTTCCCTCTTTCCCCAAACTTAGAACACCTGACACTAACAATCAGCTTCTTCTCAACAATGTCGACTGTTTATGATAAAAAAAACAGTTGCACTGTAGTTTGATATAACCGCTTGAGACTTCTCTTTTACAGTTGTGGCTGAATAGTTTTTGTTTAGAAAATATTTTATTGAGGCATTTATAATTTGACATTTTAGCATTCTAAACAGAATGGTCCAACACACGCAAAAAACCCCACAATAACATACCCAACTTCCCCACCCAGCTCCTAGCTACCCATATATTACAGTCCTGCTGACGTTCAGTTTTCCTTAAAGTCAATTAACGGCTGCCACCTCCGTGCGAACCCCTGCAATGAACCCCTCTAATGAACCCCTTAAGGAGAACTGAATCTTCTCTCGCCTAAGAAACCCTGCCATGTCATTGGCCCACACCTCTCACTTTGGAGGATTAGAGTCCCTCCATCCCAGCAAAATCTGTCTCCAGGGAGACAAAGGCTAAAATGTCGGCCTATCTTCCCCCTTGGGCTCCTGGATCTTCCGACACTCCAAATATTGCCACCTCTGGACTCGGCAGTCACGCTCCCTTCCAGGACCTCTGACATGACTTCCGAGAATCCCTGCCAAAATCCCCTCAGCTTCGGACAAGCCCAAAACATATGTACATGATTTGCCGGACTTCCCCCGCATCGCCCACATCTGTGGATACTGGTGGGGGTGGGGGGGGGGGGGCTGTTGCTCAGAAGGGAAGGGGGGAGAGGAGTAGAGCATTAGTCATTGGAGACTTCGTAGTTAGGGGGATAGATAGGAGATTCTGTGGGAACGAGAGAAACCCGCGGTTGGTGTGTTGCCTCCCAGGTGCCAGGGTCCATGATGTCTCGGATCGTGTTTTCGAGATCCTTAAGGGGGAGGGGAGCAGCCCCAAGACGTGGTCCACATAGGCACCAACGACATAGGTAGGAAAAGGGATAGGGATGTAAGGCAGGAATTCAGGGAGCTAGGGTGGAAACCTAGAGCTAAAACAAGCAGTTATTATCTCTGGGTTGTTACCCGTGCCACGTGCTAGCGAGACAAGGAATAGGGAGAGAGCAGTTGAACACGTGGCTACAGGGATGGTGCAGGAGGGAGGGCTTCAGATACCTGATAATTGGGGCTCATTCTGGTAAATAATGGAAGTAGTCAGCAAGTCTTCACAACTTCCATCAATTATAGTTTGAAAATAAATTTTGTAGTTTATAATCTGTCAGGGCTCTAATTGGTAGTAACGAGGACAAGCAAAGGGCCATAGAGAATTGGATTTAATCTAATATCAAACATCTTTGAAAGCTTTAATTTAAAATGTAAGTCTTGGCAGGAGAACTCAAAGCCTTGGTTTGTTGCTCTTGCTGCATGTAGGAGGCCGGGAACATTTCCAGTGCCCAGGAAGTATCTCCAGCTACAGCTCCTGGAAGCTCGCGTTTCGGCGCTGGAGCAGCAGTTGGGGACACTGTGGAGGACTCCACAGGCAGGAAGGGAATGGATGGCCACCAGGCAGAGCAAGAGAGCTAGACTGGGAGTGCATGAATCTCCTGTGGCCATTCCCCTGCAAAACAGATGGATACTTTTGGATACTTTGAGGAGAATGATCTCTCAGAGAAAAGCAGCAAAAGCCAAATTCATTGCACCGTGGTTGGTTCTGCTGCAATGGGGAGGAGTAAAAAGTGTGGGAATGCAATACTTTATTTATTTTATTTTTTTTTAAACTTTTTTTTTTAATTTTAATAACCCAATTAATTTTTCCAATTAAGGGGCAATTTAGCGTGGCCAATCCACCTAACCTGCACATATTTTGGGTTGTGGGGGTGAAACCCACGCAGACACGGGGAGAATGTGCAAACTCCGCACAGTGACCCAGGGCCAGGATTCTAACCTGGGTCCTCAGCGCCGTAGGCAGCAATGCTAACCACTGTGCCACCGTGCTGCCCTTGGGAATGCAATAGTTACGGGGGATTCGATTGTACGGCAAATAGATAGGTGTTTGTGTCCACAAACGAGACTCCGGGATGGTATGTTGCCTCTCTGGTGCTGGGGTAAAGGATGCTCGGAGCGGTTACAGGACATTCTGCAACGGGAAGGTGAACAGCCAGTGGCTATGGTGCACATCGGTACCAACGACATAGGTTAAAAGAAAAGGGGGGCATCACGGTGGCGCAGTGGGTTAGCACTGCGGCCTTACAGCGCTGAGGTCCCAGGTTCGATCCCGGTTCTGGGTCACTGTCCGTGTGGAGTTTGCACATTCTCCCCGTGTTTGCGTGGCTTTCGCCCCCACAACCCAAAAATGTGCAAGCTCGGTGGATTGGACACGCTAAATTGACCTTAATTGGAAAAAATGAATTGGGTGCTCTAAATTTATTAAACAAAACAAAAAAGGAGGATATGGTCCTGAAAGCAGAATATAGGGATTTAGGGAGAAAGTTGAGAAGTTGGACCTCAAAAGGTAGTCATCTCAGGACTACTACCAGTGCAAAGCGTTGGTCAGAGTAGAAATAGTAGGATCGGATGAGCAGGTGGCTGAACAGATGGTGTCAGGGGCAGGGTTTCAGATTCCTGGGGCATTGGGACCGGTTCTGGGGGAGGTGGGACCTACACAAACTTGATGGTTACACCTGGGACTGATGTCCTTGGGGGAGAGGGTACTTGCTAGAGCGGTTAGGGAGGTTTAAACTAATATAGCAGGGGATGGGAAACTATGTTAGGATTCAGAGCAGGAGGAATAAAGAACAAGAGAAAAAGACAGAAAGAAGAATAAGAAATCTGATAGGCAGAGAAATCAAGGGCCTGTATCAGATAATAACACTAAAAATAGTAGGGAAGGGACAGGGTATGTTACAAGGACTAGCCTCACGGTTTTGTACCTGCACGTGCAGAGCATTCAAAATAAAATGGATAAATTAGTTGCGCAGAGAGATGTAAAGGGATATGATATAGTTGTGATTACGGAGACATGGCTCCAAAGGTGACCAAGGATCAGAACTAAACATTGAAGGCTATTCGGTTTTTAGGAAGGACAGACAGAAAGGAAAGGATAGTAGAGTTGCATTGTTGATTAAAGATTATATTGATACAATATTGAGGAAAGATATTAGCACACATCATGCGGAATCTGTCTGGGTGGAGTTCATTAAGGGCCATTCGTAGGGGTGGTATACAGACCACCAAACTGCAGTGGAAATGTCGCGAATAGCATTAGACAGGAAATCAGAGATGCACGTGATAAAGGAACATCTGGATTATGGGTAACTTTAATCCGCATATAATAATAATCTTTGTCACAAGTAGGCTTACATTAACACTGCAATGAAGTTACTATGAAAATCCCCTAGTCGCCACATTCCAGCACCTGTTCAGGTACACGGGGAATTCAGAATGTCTAATTCACCTAACAAGCACGTCTTTCGGGACTTGTGAGAGGAAATTGGAGTACCCGGTGGAAACCCACGTAGACATGAGGAGAACATGCAGACTCCGCACAGGAGTGTTGTGCAATGGGAAAGGATTAGTTGGCAATCTAGTTGTGAGAACACCCTTGGGGATGAGTGACCATAATATGGTAGAATTCGTGATTCTGAGACCAAAGTCCTGGGTCTCAATAAAAGTAACTGTGATGGTAAGAGGCATGAGCTGGCAATGACTGACTGAGAAACATTACTGAAAGGAAGGACAGCGGACAGGCAATGGCAGGCATTCAAGGAACGAATAGATGAACTCCAAAAGTTGTTTATTTCTATTTGGTGCAAAAGTAGAAAGGAAACTGTGGCCAAACCATGGCTTATGAGGGAAATTAGAGATAGTATTAGATTCAAAGAAGTGGCATTCAAATTAGCAAGAAAAAGCAATAGACCTGAGGATTGGGGACAGTTTAAAATTCAGCAAAGACAGACCAATGGACTGATTAAGAAGGAGAAAATACAATTTGAAAGTAAACTAGTCGGGAACATAAAAACTGACTGTAAAGGTTTCTATAGGTATGTAAAGAGAAAAAGATTAATAAAAACTCATGTGGACCCCTTACAGTCAGAAACGGGATTTCATAACAGATTTCAAACAGAAAGGGCTGAGGAACTAAATTCGTACTTTGCTTCTGTCTTCAAAGGATTTCATAACAGATCATTTGGAAAATATGTGGTGAAGATTTTCAGGCCCTGGAGATTTGTCGCCTTCAATCCCATTAATTTGCTCAAAACCATTTCTTTACTAATATTAATTTCCTTCAGCTCCTCACGAAAACTTGCGCTTCTCAGAACTTCCGGTGCATTATTCATATCATCCTTTGTGAAGACAGAAGCAAAGTACGAATTTAGTTCCTCAGCCCTTTCATTTGGAAAGCAGTGCTGTAATCAAAGTCATGATGTGGAGATGCCGGCGTTGGGTTGGGGTAAGTCTTACAACACAAGTGATTCACCCCGAGGAAGGAGCTACGCTGTGAAAGCTATTGATTCAAAACAAACCTGTTGGACTTTAGGTGGTGGCATCCATGGACACAGAGAAGGCATTTGATCGGGTGGAGTGGTGGTACTTGTTCGAGGTTTTGGGAAGGTTTGGGTCTGGGCCGAGATTTGTGACATGGATACGGTTGCTGTACGTGGCGCCAAGAGCGAGGGTGAGGACGAATGATATGAGCTCACAAAGCTTTGACTTACACAGGTGTACGAGGCAGGGGTGCTGCTGTGGCCGCTGCTGTTTGCGCTGGCCATAGAGCCATTAGCGATGGGTCTCAGGGGGCCGGCAGAGTAGCAGGGGATAATGAGGGGACAGAGGGAGCATCGGGTGTCGCTCTATGCGGATGACCTCTTGCTGTATGTTTCGGATCCATTGGAGAGTATGGGAAGGATTATGGGCCTGTTGGGGAGGTTTGGAGGGTTCTCAGGGTACAAGCTGAATGTAGGGAAAAGCAAAGTATTCCCAGTGAATGAGCTGGCACAGCAGGCTAATTTAGGGGGGGTGCCATTTACGGTAGTGAGGGAGAGTTCATTCGGTATTTGGGGATTCAGGTAGCGAGAGAATGGACAGGGCTCCATAAGTAGAATTTACCGAAGCTGGTGGAGGAGGCCAGAGAGGATCTTAAGAAATGGGATATACTGCACTTAACGTTGGCAGGAAGGGTCCAAGTGGTGAAAATAAATATTCTGCTGAGGTTCTTGTTTATCGTTCAGGCTCTCCCGATCTTTATACCAAAGGCCTTTTTCGGAAAGTGGACACCATCATTTCTGACTTTGTATGGGCAGGGAAGGTGCCGAGGGTGGGGAGGACCCTGCTACAGAGGCAGAGGCAGCAGGGTGGGTTGGCGTTTCCGAACTTGCTTCATTAGTATTGGGCGGAGAATGTGGACGAGATGCGGCGGTGGTGGCAAGGAGAAGGGGTAAAGTGGGTAAAGATGGAGAAGGAATCTTGAAAGGGGTCTAGCTTGAGGGCAATGGTGACGGCAGCGTTGCCGATGGCTCAGAGTAAGTATTCAAGGAGCCCAGTGGTGCAGGCCACAGTGAAGATATGGAATCAGTTAAGGAGGCATTTTAGTGTGGAAGGGGTGTTGGTGCTAACGCCGCTATGCGAGAATCATGAGTTTGAGCCCGGGGGGGGGGAAATGGATAGTGCATACAAGAGGTGGATGGAAGTGGGGATGGTCAAGGTGAGGGATCTGTATTTGGAGGAAGGGTTCGCCAGTCTGGAGGAGCCAAGGGAGAGGGTAGAGCTGCTGAGGCAGAGTGAGTTCAGGTATCTACAGGTTAGGGACTTCGCACGAAAGGTCAGGAATGCGTTTCCTAGATTGCCGTGATACACCTTGTTGGAGCGACTGCTGCTTCCGGATGTGGAAGGGGAGGGAAGAAGGTGGTGACGATAAAGGAGAAATGGGAAGCGGAGTTGGGAGAGGAGATCAATAGTGGGATCATGGTGACGCTCTGCATAGGGTAAATGGGACCTCCTCATGTGCAAGGATGAGCCTGATACAGTTTAAGGTGGTGCACAGGGTGCATATGACTCGGACGAGAATGAATGGGTTCTTTCAGGGGGTAGCAGATGAGTGTGAGAGGTGTGGGCGGGGGCCAGCGAATCACACGCACATGTTTTGGGGTTGCAAAAATATTGGGAAGATTCTGGGCGGGGGTGTTCGCAGTCTTAGCCAGGTAGTGGAGACGATATTTGGGGTCTCAGAGAAGCTGGAGCTCATGGAGAGGAGGATGGCCGATGTCCTGGCCTTCGCTTCTCTGATTGCACAGCGGCAAATTTTGCTGGAGTGGCGGTCGGGATCGCAACCGGGTGTAGCGGCTTGGTTGGGTGATCTGTATGACTTCCTGCGATTAGAGAAGATAAAGTATGAGTTGAGGGGCTCTTCACGGGGGGTTGAGGAAAGGTGGGGGATGTTTGTGACCATGTTTGAGGGGCTGTTCATCGCGGAGGAGTGTGAAAAAGAGGAAAAATCTGGACAGACTGCAGAGTTGATTGTAGGGAAGCATGTGTCCTGGGGCGTTTGTTCACCTGTTTTGATATATGTTTTGATACATGTTTGTAATAAAACACATTTTTTTAAAATCTGTTGGACTTTATCCTGGTGTTCGAAGACTTCTTACTGTAATCAAAGTCAGCATGGATTTACGAAAGAAAAATCATGCTTGACAAATCTACTAGAATTCTTTGACGATATAACTAGTAGAGTTGACCAGGGAGAACTGGTGGATGTGGTTTATTTAGACTTCAAGACGACATTCGACAAGGTCTCACATAGATTAATATGTAACATTAAAGCGCATGGGATTACAGGTAGCGTCTTGAGATGGATAAAAAGCTGGTTAGCAGACAGGAAGCAACAGGTTGGAATAAATAGGTATTTTAATGATTGGCAGCAGTGACTAGTGGGGTACTGAAGGGGTCCGAACGTTCACATTACATATTAATAATTTGGACGATGGGGAGGGCGCGAGGCAGTGAGTGAGGGCTGTTGGTGATAACGACAGGAAAATACGTAGTCTTCTTTTTCTACCCACTTGATTTTTCCTACGTGTGTCCAACTGAGATTATCGCTTTTAGTGATCGTGTAGACGATTTCAACAAGATTAATTGTGAAGTAATTGCTGCTTCTACAGACTCCCATTTTGCTCATTTGGCTTGGATCAACACCCCAAGAAAGCAAGGAGGACTTGGTCCAACAAAAGTCCCTTTAGTGTCAGATCTCCGTCGCACGATCTGTGTAGATTATGGTATCTTAAAAGATGATGACAGTGTCGCTTTTCGAGGTTTGTACATCATTGATAATAGTGGTATCCTACGTCAGATCATGATCAATGATCTGCCTGTTGGGCGTTCAGTGGATGAAGTCATGAGGCTGGTTCAAGCATTCCAATTTACAGATGAACATGGTGAAGTTTGCCCTGCTAATTGGAAACCTGGTGCTGACACCATCATGCCCGATGTAGAAAAGAGCAAGAATTACTTTGCCAAACAGAAATAGCTTCCAGTTTGTTTATGGTTCATTGTAACCAAGAGGAACATTAACCTGTTAATTGTGTGGCTGAAATAGTGTTGTTTTTAGTGAGCAGATATTTTGCTGCAGTTTGCTGAAACCCAAACTGATAGGTATGAGGGTACTTTTTTATGCATCGAAGCTCTCTGCACAGAGCCTTACTTGCAGAGACATGGATCGGAGAATTGGCATGGAGATTGGTGTGCCCAATTTGTGTGCTCCTGGTTTTCCAGTGATTAATTTCAGTCATTGGAAAATCAGGAGGCCATGTGTTTGGTGTGCTGATCCCTGTGTCTGATTTTCCAGTTATTGGCCTTGTGGAGTGAAACTCTGTTCCGGGAGTAAAGTCTTGCAAAATTTACCTTGTGTCTGGCAAAATCAGTTTCCACTTGTGTATTAGTTCTAGTTCTAATGAATGTTCTTTTCTGTAGCCAAAATGCTCCAATGTTTTATAGGTGTTGGAGCATAGTAATGACTTTGAATAAACCAGTGCTGTTTGAATTAAAAAATTAAAAAAAATAAAAATAATTTGGACGAAGGAACTAAATGTATGATCTCCAAATTTGCAGATAATACAAGGTTGGGTGGGAGGGCGAGCTGTGAGGAGGATGCAGAGATGCTTCAGTGGGATTTAGACAGGCTGAGTGAGCAGGCAAATGTAAGGTTATCACTTCGGTAACAAAACTAGGAAGGCAGATTATTTGAATTGGTGTAAATTGAGACAGGTGCATCCTCAACGAGACATTGGTGTCCTCGTGCATCAGTCGGTGAAAGTAAGCACGCAGGGACAGCAGGCAGTAAAGGCAGCAAATAGTATGTTAGCCTTCATAGCGAGAGGATTTGAGTCTAGGAATAGAGATGTTGAACTGCAATTGTATAGAGCATTGGTGATGTCACACCTGGTGTAGTGTGTGCAGTTTTGGTGTCCTTATCTGAGGAAGGAATCTCTTGCTATGGAGGGAGTTCTGCTAAGGTTTACCAGACTGATTCCTGGGATAGCAGGGCTGTCATATGAGGAGAGACTAAATTGGTTAGGATTATATTCTTTGGAGCTTAGAAGAGTGAGAGGGGAATGTCATAGAAACGTACAAAATTCTAACAGAGTTAGACAGGGTAGATTCAGAAAGAATTTTCCCGATCATGGTCGAGTCCAGAACCAGGGATCATAGCAGGCTCGAAGCGCCGAATGGCTCTTCCGAATGGTTCAATTTTCAATGGTTTCAATTTTCCATGTTTCTACTCGTCGCGGCTGCACTGTTCCCACCAGCATGCCTTATCCAATATAGTCTCATTGCTGAGCTGTACGGTCTGATTTTTATTTCCCTTCTTATACCATTCACAATTTATTATTTCTACACTTTGCATCGAGTTACTGAACCCAGACCATTGATTTGGATTATCTATTCCTGCCGCACACTAATTCAAGGCAACAGCATACAAATTGCACTCATGCATGTTGTACATCAAATACTCATTGCTGTCAGGAAGTTGCATCATATATCAAATTTAAAATTTAATTACCTGACTAGGATGATTGGTGAAAGCCAAAAATGCTTGTAAATATTTATTGAAATTAGGAGGTTGGCCAATATCTTTATCGCTACCCTGGAAAAATAAAAATAAATTATTGGTTCAATTTTGGCACACATGTATATCATTTGTTTTTGTTTTTAGAATGCAATACAATTCATCTCTCCTCTCATGGAGGGGCAGATATGACAACATGGTCTACTTTTAAAATTTGCTGCGTTTTCCAATATTGACCGATTGACGATAAGAAGCGCAAGCACAAACGGCAATTTAACTTATTTCACGGCCTACAACTTGCTCGGAAGCAGATCATTACTACAACATTAAGGAGGCTCGTTTTTCCCCTCAATTTTATAGACTTTATGATCACACTTTGAAACAAACATTTAAAAAAAAAGTTATTTCCACCAATCACAGGAACAACCTCAAGATAGTCTGATCAATTTCTGAAATATTTATAAGGTATTATTTGCAATCCTGAAACTAAAATTCAAAGATAGCTACGTTATATATTTTTTTTTGCTTTGTTACACACACTTTTTCAATTAGGTACAAAAAGATATCGTCAGGTCCACAGAATTAGCACGTATTTTATTTCAATGTAAAATCACTCCACAACCATGAGTTCAGAACATCTGAATGTGATGTTGCCTCAATTCTTATCTTTCTAAAAACACATATCTGACAGTGACTACATAAATTGTATTATAAACAAATATGTGACTTGATGTTACCATTAAAACAGACAGAAAGGATATATGTGCTCAACGTACCCACAATGCAGTCAGCTGTCCACCTAGGGCTGTAAGTACTTGACAAAGCCTCTTCAGAAACATGTAGTGTTGTTCCACAAGCCCTGCTCCATGAGCTGTCCTATGATAAGAAACATGGAATTTTGCATCTTTTCTGAGGTGTAACAATTAAGCAGAGGAGTTCCTACAGAATTACATGAAATACAATACCACAGCACAGGAGGTGGGCATGAATCCTATCAGGCCTATGTTGGATCTTTTAAAGCACTGTACAATTTAACCCCTCACCACATCTTTTCTCCTAACATTACAAGTTAGTTGGCATCAAATACATATCGAATTATCCTTTTTGCCTTTAGAATCGGACTCCAAAGTCTGTTAGCTGGTTCCAGCCCACTGGAGATAAAAGTTTATAATTTCCCCTCTCATTCTTCTGCCTTCCATTTTAAATCTAGGCCACTGGTTATCAACCCATCTGCTAGGCAAAACGGTTTATCCCAACTTCCTCTTCTGTTTCCCTTTACATTTCTTGGCTCTGGAGAGAACAATCCCAGCTTCGCTGATCTCTCCACCTAACTCAAATCTTTCACCCTTGGTATTACTGCGTTAAAACTGCACTGCATCCTCTCCAGGACCTAGACAGCATGCCTGAAGTCTCATGCAACGCAAGGGGACTAAATGGGCCGATCAAAAGGTCCATTGTTTGGCCATTTAAAAAGTTTGAAGGCAGATGTGGTCTTTCTGCAGGAAACTCATCTTAAGAGTTCAGGACCAAATGAGATTGAGGGAATGTGGGTGGGACAAGTGTTCTATTCAGGGTTGGATACGAAGACGAGGGGGGCTACGGTGCTTATTAACACAAGGGTGGCTTTTTTGGCGAGTAATATAGGGGAGGATCCAAGGAGATGATATACGATACATGATGGTGAGTGGAAGATTGGAGGGTCTCCTGTGGTGCTCATGAATTTGTATACTCCTAACTGGGATGATGTGGAATTTATGAAAGTTTTGCCGAGACTTCCAGATTTGGATACAAAACAAGGCACATAAGGAGAAGGTAAACAGGATTGAAAAGCAAAGGTTGATGAAGGTCATTTTGGCAGTGTATCAGCAGTACCCGGCCACCCAGAGGAGTTGAAGGAGAGGAAGAAGCTCCACATGGAGTTTGAACATTTGTCGACTGGGAAGGCAGTGGGTCAGCTGCGCCGGATAAGTGCTGGGGCGGTTCATGAGCATGGGGAAAAGCCCAGTAGGTTGCTTGCATGCCAGTTGAGACGGCTGATGGCAATAAGTGATCTTGGGCAGATAAAGGACTCTGGGGGACAGGGTGTTCTCTGATTCGGATCGGTGAATGGGGTGTTTGAGGTGTCCTATTGGGGGGTTTGGTTGGAAGATTGTGTGCCGGGACTGTAGCTGAGGACCAGACAGGGTTTGTGAAAGGATGACAGTTACCGTCTGATATTAGAAGGTTGTTAAATATGATGATGCCCCTAATGGTTCAGAAAATGAGGCGATAATATCCATGCACGCTGAGAAGACATTTGATCGGATTTAGTGGGAGTACCTTTGAGGTGCTGGGGCAGATTGGTTTTGGACTGGGGTTTATTGGTTGGATCAGGGCCCCAGAGCGAGTGTTCGCACTAATGTAACAAGTTTGGGGTATTTTTGATTGCACCGGGGAACAACGCAAGGATGTCCACTTTCCCCGTTGCTTTTTGTATTGGTGATTGAACTATTGGTGATGGCGCTGAGGGGGGGGGGGGTGGCCCCGAGAGAAGACAAGTGTGGAGCATCGAGTGTCCTATCTGGCTGCATCACAGCCTGGTATGGCAACTGCTCGGCTCAAGACAAAAATAACCTTTAGAGAGTCGGGAACACAGCCCAGGGGCTGGTTTAGCACACTGGGCTAAATCGCTGGCTTTTAAAGCAGACCCAGGCAGGCCAGCAGCACGGTTCAATTCCTGTACCAGCCTCCTCGAACAGGCGCCGGAATGTGGCAACTAGGGGCTTTTCACAGTAACTTCATTGAAGCCTACGTGGGACAATAAGCGATTTTCATTTCATTTCAGTCCATCACAAACCCGCCTCCCATTCATTGACTCCATCTGTACCTCCCGCTGCCTGGGGAAAGCGGGCAGCATAATCAAAGGCCCCTCCCACCCGGCTTACTCACGCTTCTAACTTCTTCCATCGGGCAGGAGATACAGAAGTCTGAGAACACACACGAACAGACTCAAAAACAGCTTATTCCCCGCTGTTACCAGACTCCTAGACGACCCGCTTATGAACTGATGGACATATGGACTGATCTGATCTCTTCACACATCTTCTCTACTGAGTAGTACTACACAGTATGCTTCACCCGATGCCTGTGTCTATGTATTTACATTGTGTATTTTATGTTTGGCCCACTATGTATTTTCATGTATGGAATGATCTGTTTGAGCTGCCGCAGAACAATACTTTTCACTGTACCTCGGTACACGTGACAAACCAATCCAATCTAAAAATATGCGGACAACTTGCTGTTATGCATGATGGACTCAATTTCAAGTAGGAGTAGGATTATAGAGATACTGGCTAAATTTGGCTCGTTTCGGGGTACAGGTTAAATGTGGGGAAAGTAAGGTGTTCCAGTTAAGTTTCCAGGTGAAGGGAAGGGGTTGGAGAAGTTGCAGTTTCGGCTGGTCAGGTCGAATTTTTGATATCTGGGAATACAGGTGACGCATAAATTGAATATGGCTAATTTGGTAGAGAGAGGAAGGAGGATTTAAAGAGGTGGGATTTTCTTCCGCTATCGCTGGCTGGGCGGGTCCAAACAGTGAAAATGACGATCCTCCCCATATTTTAAATTTACTTTTCAGAATCTCATGATTTTCCTGTCCAAATCTTTTTTCTGGAGGGTAAATAGGATTTCAGCCTTATATGGGCAGATAAGGTGCCTCGGATACGGAGACAGGCGGTCGGGAGGTTGGTGTTGCTGAATTTGATGAATTATTATTGGGCAGCAAATGTGGAGAAGGTTTGGAATTGGGTTGTGAATGAAGGGTTCTTTTGGGGGTGGATGGAGATGGCTTCATGGATGGGGTCAAGTGAGGACACTGGTGATGGCTCCACTTGATTATCACCGGCTAAATACTCTACGAGCCTAGTGGTGGTTGCTTCGGTAAGAGTTTAGGCAACATTTTAAGGTGGAAGGCCTGTCACTGTGGGCGCCGTTTTGTGGAAATCATAGATTTATTCCAGCAGGGTTGAATTCAACGTACTGGGTTGCAAATGGGGGAGATAGAGAGGTTCAGGACTTGTTCATGGAAGGTAGATTTGCAGAGTTGCGGGAGCTGGTAGAGAAGTTTCAGTTGCCAAGGAGGAACTGGTTCCAGTACCTGCAAATTAGGAGTGAGGAAGGAGTTGGCAATGTTTCTGCGGTTACAACAACCTGCACGCGCACACACATTTTCGGCCTCCCTAAAATTGGTGAGCGTCCTTTTGCATTGGATTGGATTTGCTTATTGTCACGTGTACCGAGGTACAGTGAAAAGTATTTTTCTGCAAGCAGCTCAACAGGGACGGTGCCAGAGATCTTGGGAGGTGAATTAGCCTCATACCCGTAGTTGCCAATATTTGGGGTAACGGAAGATGCAGCAGTGCAGGAGGAGAGAGAGGCTGACCTGTTGGCCCTTTGCCTCCCCGATAGTCTGGAGGAAGATCTTGTTAGGGTGGCAGGATCCGAAACCGCCAAGGACAGCAGGGTGGAATTCTTGCATCGGGAGAAAGATCAAGTTTACCATCAGGGGGTCGGAGAAAAAGTTCTACTCGAGGTGGAGACTGCTCATCTTCTTTAAGCGTTGGTAGACGTCAGCTAGGGGGTGAGGGGTGGTTTTTTTGTATTACAGTTATCAAGTGGGGCAGTATGATGGAGGGGGTGTTCACAGTGAGAAATGTACATGGATGGATGTGTTGTGTTTTGTAAAATGAAATGAAAATGCCCTGAATTAAAATATTTTGAAAAAAGAGGGGATCGTGAAACACAGAAGTTGACTGTATGTCAAGTTAAGTAACTTAACTTATGAAACTAACATCCCTATTTATGACCATATGGAAAAGAAGCACTTACTGTGCAGCTGACAAAATGCAGTGCATGGCTGCATCACTAAAGAGGACCAGGAGAGGCTTGCGATCCTCCAGTTTACCCTAAC
Organism: Scyliorhinus canicula; assembly: GCF_902713615.1. Taxonomy (NCBI): domain Eukaryota; kingdom Metazoa; phylum Chordata; class Chondrichthyes; order Carcharhiniformes; family Scyliorhinidae; genus Scyliorhinus; species Scyliorhinus canicula. The sequence continues at coordinate 278,141,052 of NC_052146.1, read as the reverse complement.
AAATTAAGAAAACAGAGGTGATTCAGTCGAAGTTTACTAGAATTTTGTGATCATTCCAGGCCTCTAATTTTGATACAAAACAAAGTGATAAAAAACTGTTATACAATCAACCATGTAACTTACATTATCAATTTCATTCAGGCTTCTATGTGAAAATTACAAAGGACAACTCAAGAGGCTTCAAAGAAAATTCAACCTCTGAAATCAACTAAAACAACCATTTTAATCTTTGGATCTCGCTCACGGGTTAGAATTTTACATTTTCTCGGGCGGCATACTTGTATGTAGGGGTTTGCTGTGAAATTCTTTGATGGCCTTTCCATTCAGTTTTTTTTTCACCCTGACCTCTTCGCAATTTTACAGTGGGACGGGCAAGGCCTAAGCCAATGCCCAAATTGAGGCCCTCAAGCAGCAATTAATGACCACTTCAGGGTCATCGCCCACCCAAACTCTGGCAGGGAGAGTTCCGAGGGAAGGGGGAAACTCAAAGTGACCCTACTCGGGTCTTGCGCAGGAAAGTCAGCCGGCCACCTCCTTTCAACATTGCCACACTCCCACCCCTGTCCTGGACTCCAGGGGACTGCTAAGAGTTCCAGTCCTGTCCACTGCTCCTGCTGGTACCACCGAGACTAAACAGCTACTGGTCAATCAGCTTAGCCAGCAACTCTTGAGTGGGACTTTCTCCCGAACGATGGGCAGAAGACACACTTCCAATCAGCAAACCTTCGTTAGAGTGTTAAATTGATCGTTCTTGGATGATATGGGGAAGGGAGGGGGGTGATAACTGCAGTACGAAAGAGCCACTAAAATATTGAAACTACAAGATTGATTTACATACAAAAAATAATTTTACCCTCAAAACTCCTGCTGACCCACGTGTACCTCATTTTAGATCTTAATTGCACATTAAATTTGATCAATAAATTTGATCAGTCTATTCATGCTGAATCATTTTACTAGATGCCAATACAACTATGAAAACATCCTGTGCAATTTTATTATTTAATTTGAATTGCTTCAAACTTTGCCAAAATAAAAAGCCTTAAAATCATTAGTATTAGAATGTATTTATTGTTTAAACTAGGTCCCCAAGTTTCCAACCTAAAACTGAGCAACTTTGGAAAAATTAACCCTTTATCCTTTGGTACAAAGTTTTACCTTTCGGCTGATGGCAATGAGTAGACATTCTGCTGCCTCAAGCTGCAATTCGGGTTCAGTTAGTAACATGCACAACACCTCAAGTAGCTTGCAGCTATCAGCTGTAATATGGTGCAATGCAACCCAATCCACATATCCAGCTAGGGTATTGAGAGTTGCTACTGCAACACGACAGTGTGCCTTAGCCTAAAGGGAAATAATTTCAGAAAGTTTAGAAAATCAGCCGCGAAGTGTTCAAATATTAAAACACATCTATTCAGCATGTGAAATATAGAGACTTTTAAATGCTGCATATAATGTATTGTTACAGGATTATTTATACTGTTTATTACATTTTAAAGTGAAGATGTAGTAACTGATGTCTAGCAATGCTCCTTTTAACCAGCAGAGAGAAAAAATAGCATAAAAGTTGCATAACAGCAACCCTCCAACCCATCAACATTCTCCGCACAACATTTCATTTGGAGAATCAACTGCAAAATTACATTCAACTATTTGGTAAAATTTGCAGGACTTTAAAGTTACTCTTTTTTTTTAAAGCACCAATAGAAGAAATAATATAAATGGAAACCCACTTGATTTTTTTTTTTTTTTTTGAGTACTATCTGAGCACCAATAGAAGAAATGTTATAAATGCAAACCCACCTCATTTTCTTGACTACTATCTGAACACCAATAGAAGAAATGTTATAAATGCAAACCCACCTTATTTTCTTGAGTACTATCTGCTTTCTGCAAGACATTAAAAGGGAGATTTTAGACAACATATATTTTGCAAAATATCAACAAGAGAACATAAGTAGACTGTTTGGCCCCAAGCCTTCCCCGCCATTCAATAATGGATATGTAAAATTCAGCACTGGCCGATATGATTGTGGCCTTAACCCCACTTTCCCACCTGCCCCCAATGACCCTCGATTCCCCTTCAGATAAAAACTCATGCAGTAGCTGCTAAACTGGGAGGAAATGACCAAGGCCACAGATTGGCAGATCTCATGGACAAGTGGACAGAGCCAGTTATCTTTAAAATGTTGATCTCACACAATCCTACGCAAGAAAAAATGAACAGGTTCCATGGTGAACTAGATCTCTACAAACAAATAATCACTCAAGTAATTACTGAAGGATAACTATTATTTTATAAATTCAGTACACCATGTATCAAATCTGAGACATTCGTAGTGTACACAACATATATTTACTCGAGTTCTCAGGCCCCAAAGACACTGACTCATATCACCAGAAAACTCCACAGGATCTTGTTCACCTAGTCCGTCCATGAAAATACTTGTGGTCAAAAAAAAGGCTGTCCAGCATAAGGTGCACCACAGGTAACCCAAACCTGTAATTAGTTGACGGTATGTATTTTGCAGTGGAATTCATCGGGATCAACAGTAGCAGGCACAGCTGTCTGGTATTCCTTCCCTATCCTAACTGGCGGAGATGCACTGCTGCATCAGTTATCTCTGGAAAGACCAGAAAATGAACCTCGGACATTTCTGATTCATCAGCTATAGCACTATACCATGCTGTTGGTTTTGGACTGTACCAGAAGGCAGTTTTTGACATTCAACAGTTAATGGAATTCTTCCAGGATTGGTAGTAACCAGATATACAGTAATTACCAGCTGTTTGTAGCTCTGAGTGTGCTCCTGCAAGATGTCCAAGAGGAAACTAAAAAGCTGCATCATATTTTGAGTCAGTGCATGCTGGATGTCCTTACGACGCTGTGCAGGTATGGTCTGGAAAGTCACCACATCTTCCACCAGGCGCAGAAGGATTAACATCACCAGCTCAGTTTGTGTCTCCTAAGATAAACAAGTTAGATCACGTATAGGTTATAAAATTTTATGCAGGGTGGCACGGTGGCGCAATGGTTAGCATTGCTGCCTCACGACGCAGAGGACCCGGATTCGTCCCAGTTCACTGTCCATGTGGAGTTTGCACATTCTCCCCGTGTCTGCATGGGTCTCACCCAACAATCCAAAGATGTGCAGGGTAGGTGGATTGGCCACGGTAAATTGTCCCTTTAACTTGGAAAAAAACTAAATAAATAGTAAGCAAACCTTGACAGGCTATTAAGTAGGGAATTACAGATAACATAAATTTGGGGGTGGGGCATAGTATCCGCCGCCTACCTCAGGTAGCAGAGTTCCTGAAGCGGAGAATGTAGTTTTTTTTGGGGGGGGGGGGAAAGAGAGAAGGAGAAAAGAGCGAGAGAGAAAAGAGAGAGAAAAGAGAGAAAAGAGAGAAAAGAGAGAAAAGAGAGAAAAGAGAGAAAAGAGAGAAAAGAGAGAAAAGAGAGAAAAGAGAGAAAAGAGAGAAAAGAGAGAAAAGAGAGAAAAGAGAGAAAAGAGAGAGCGCGAGAGGGAGAGAGAGGGAGAGAGTGGGAGAGGTTCGGCACCAGTTTGTGATGCTCCAGTCTGCCACCGCTGTGGCATCGACGTTCACACCCTGCACGAACAGGAGGATGCATCCTATTAATGGACTGGACATCAGCTGAGATTCATGCGGGAATGGATTGGTGAAAGTATTTGTCAGCGTGGCCCTGACACTGTAGGCCAAAGGAGGCGAGTATTTAAAGTAGGTGCCGCCAAAATCCATCGGAGGGGCCCTCCACAATGCAAATCCTGCCCATCCCATTCCCCCCCATTACAACACCCCCATATCCGAGAGCCACCACTCCACCACCCCCCCCCCCCCCCCCCAAAATTAGAAATCCAAAAATAGATATCTGGATTGTTAATTTTCATTTCCCTTCGAATCTCTACAGTGCAGAAGACGACCATTCAGCTCATCATGTCTGTATAGGTCCTCTGAAAGTGCACCTGACCGAGGCACACTCCACCACGCTATCCCCGTAACCCCACCTAACCTGCATGTCTTTGGGCACTATGGGGCAATTTCTTTGCATGGCTAATCCACCAGACCCGCACATCTTTGGATTGTGGAAAGGAACTGGAGCATCCAGAGGAAACCCACGTCGACATGGGGAGAAAGTGCAAATTCCACACAAGTCATCCAAGACCAGAATTGAACTTGGGGCCATGGTGCTGTGAGGCAGCTGTGCCAACCACTTCACCTTCACGGTTGAATGCATCTCGAGCAGCTGTTTTGAACCTGACCGCAATGTTGGTAAACATCGAGGAGTTGAGTGCTGTCACTTCCTCTTTTTCTCAGCAGGAAGAACTTGCATTTGGTGTGGTCAGGAGCTGTCAATCATTGATGGATGTTTACAAACATTGTGGTTAGGTTCACAGCAGAATACTTGAGACTCATTAAAGCGTGATGGGAAGTGAAAACAAACAATCCAGACATGGGGGGCGGGGCAGAGAATTGTGTTGCAGGGAGCCCAATAGCAGAATTCGCGATGGAATCTCTTGTGGTTCCCGCCATGCAGAAATTTGCACGGCTGGGGAGTTCATTGCCTGTGGGTGCCGCTCCTAGTACCAGCGCGAACCACAATTGATTCAGCTCTGGCAGGAGAACATAGAATCCCAAACTGAGAATCCAGCCCCAAATGTATGCTGATTCACAAATTTGCATACTACAGCATAATACCAGAAACATTTAAATCTATTTCCTTCACTTGTTTAATGACTTGAACAACATGTGAAGGGGCTGCAATCCATTTTGCTTCTTAGTTATTTGTCAGCTCCCTATGAAATAAAGCATGTATAATACCACTTAATACATTTATTCTTTTATGGTTCCAATTATTTTGCTGCAGAATGAAATGCTTTGGCAAAACAAAAACCAGGTTGGATCTCTTTTCTATTGGGATGAGCCATGTTCAAGGTGACCTAATAGATGTCTTTACGATTATGAAACATTTTGGTAAGAGTAAATGGGCATTTCCATTTGTGAGAGAAAGGGGGGGAAAAAAGCCCATTGATCTAAAATAGTCACCCAAAAAAAATCAAAAGGGAATTCATACATAAACTTTCATTGATCACAGAATTTACAGAGCAGAAGAAGGCCATTCAGCCCATCGGGTCTGGACCAGCCTTCGGACAGAGCAGCATACGTAAGCTCCACCCTATCCCCGCAACCCAACCAAACGTTTTGGACATTATTGGGCAATTTAGCATGGCCAATCCACCTAACCTGCACATCTTTGGACTGTGGGAGAAAACCGGAGGAAACCCACACAGACACCCGGGGGGGGGGGGGGGGGGGGGGGGGGGGGGGGGGGGGGGGGGGGGGAGGAAGAGTACGAACTCCACACAGACAGTCACTCGAGGCCAAAATTGAACCCGGGACCCTTGAGCTGTCACCTCAAAAACTTTACTCAAAAAGTGGCGAGAATATACTCAAAAAGTGAGAATATGTCTCTGGCACAGGGAGTGTTTGATGTGAATATGGTTCCACTTACGGAGAGGTGGGAAGCACAGGAGGAATAGGGGAATACAACATTATGCTCATCAAGTTAGGTGAAGGATGGAAGAGAGTCTCAAGTGGAACATAATGCTAGCATGGGCTCACTGGCCTGTTTCTGTGCTGAACGTTCCATGTTACAGTACATAGAGAGAAAGACAGAAACAGAAGAGAAGTAAAAGTTGGATGTGCATGGAAGCATGATCAGCACAGGACTTGTATGATGTTGCTAACAAATACATGTTTTGAAGATTTGTACTTACCCCCATGGCAGTTAGTTTATCCATTTCATTTAGCATATCTGGCCACTGCTGTGGCCACTCCCGCTTGATCATTTCTACCACAATGCGGGAAAGTGCATCTTTAATGTAAGCCTCTTCCACCATGATATTATGAGTACCCTGAGGACACAGAAGAAATGTTTGATTAACAATTCCTTTCAAACCTGTACAGATTTTAGAAAACACAAACTGTAGTCATGTTAAATACGAAAACACCGAACAGGTGTGTCAAGGGAATGCTTAATATTTTGCACAATATCCAAAAATCAAGTGCTCCCTTGTTCATGAAAACAGATGTTACAGCTTCTCCCTACTAAAGTACATATACTGAATGAAATGTCACAATCACTGGAATACCAGATAAATAATCTTTAAATCCACATCGCCAGTTTGATTGTGGAAATAGACTTTGAAACTAATCATTTATGTCTGAGACTAACCATTCATGTCACCTATTGATACACACAGCTAGTTGCAGAATCCAATGAAATCACAGGCGCTTACCAATAGAAACCAAGCTAAAACGTCAGCTTGAAATGCAACAATAATGTTCTCCATTAAAATGATCAGTCCTCAAGAGCAAGACTTTTTTTGGAACAGTCATTGCCCAGGCTCCAGACATTGAAACTCTTGTCAAAGCAAATAATTTCCAGGCAGCCTTGTATCTTTCATCTATTAGGAGCATGGAATCTACATGGAATGCCACTTATAGGTCCCCGAAAACAAAGGCACCATCATTTCTTTATACAACAATGAATTAGTTCCCAAATTTTCACCATTGGCTACAGAATCTTGTAGAAAAAGTAATCCAGAAAAAGTGAATAGTCACTCTAGGCTTAACAGTCATCACTTTCAATAACTGTATTGAAGACACATATCTTTGATGCCAAACATTCTGCTGAGCAGATATTAAAATAAACAACTACAGAAGTTGGAATCTGGAATAAGTAAAGAATATGACATGACAAATGGAGAAACAGCACAAGAAATCACTTTCATAAAAACCTTCATCCCAGACTTGCTGGCACCAGGCTCCAGGTGTGTATTCGTAACATTTTGTTTAACAACCCTCTGAAGTGCCTTGGGTCATATTACTACCTTGGAAGTGCTATATAAATGCAGGTTTGTTATTGTTACAGTAGAGGGCAGAGAAAAGCAGAACACTACCTCCTCCAATAAAATATTATTCTTAAAGAAATAGGGCTACTGAAATTAATGGGACTTCTGGATTTGCTGGCCTGCGCCCTAAATTTCAAGAAGGTAACTAGGTTTAATACATTACTCATCGGTTTTGATCTTTCAGAGGTCTAGATTCTCAGGCAGTTCCCAGGGATTCGAAGGTAGCAATTGTAACCATGCTCTACAAGGGTGGGAGAAAGAAAACAAGGAACTATAGACCTATTAGAAAATGCTGGAATCTATTACAGATGGCAACAAAATTGTTTGGCAACGTGTTGAGAATGGTTTTGAGGTTATGGGTGCGATCCGACAGCCACGCTGCGCTGGAAAAGCAGCTTGCCGCTGAGCAGTGTGGCCATTGAAAGCCGGGAGACCCCGCTCCCAGGATCTATCCAGCTCGCAACGCCTCGTGAGATCCAATGCAATCTCACAAGATATTGCAATGTGAATCACGATCTCTCGTTACAATGGGGAGTCCCAGCGAGCGGAGCGCCCCATTGTAAAAAATGGCACTATATGCAGCCTCGGGCGGTGTTTCCCATTCAGGCCCCTTATTCAATGCACTGCGAGTGTTGGGAAACACGTGGCTAAACGCGCTCGTTCGGGGACTTGTTTTCTTTTAGAAGAATCGCGTCCTAGAAGTAACAAAGTTAAAAGGGAACCATAATAATGATCTTTCATAATAATAATCTTTATTGTCACAAATAGGCTTACACTGCAATGAAGTTACTGTGAAAATCCCTTGTCGCCACATTCCGGCGCCTGTTCGGGTACACAGAGGGAGAATTCAGAATGTCCAAATTACCTAACAGCACGTCTTTCGGAACTTGTGGGAGGAAACAGGTGCACCCGGAGGAAACCCACAAAGACAGAGGGAGAACGTGCAGACTCCACACAGTGACCCAAGCCGGGAATAGAACCTGGGACCCTGGAGCTGCGAAGCAACAATGCTAACCACTGTGCTACGATGCTGCCCCACAGAATCATTTGAAGTTTTAGTTGGGAAGAGGAATCAGAATATCTGATTTGTATTTTGAAGTTGTGCCAAGCGAGAGTCATCAACGATAGTGTTTCTGAAAGGACTTCCAGATCTACTGTGACCAGACCTCTTACAGATCAATAGCGTTGAGATCTTTTTGAAAGTTATCCTTTTAAAAGTTTCCCTGACACTGATCTCTCCAGACACCTTGGGCTGGATTCTCCGTTTCTGCATCCAAGTGCCAGCTCAAATCCATGGGAGGTTTTAAGTGAAAAAAAATCACCGCCGATTCTGGTACCGGTGAGGGGCTAGCACCGGCTCCAACTGGAACACCTGCCGTCCACGACGAAAACAGCCAGAGAATGGTCGGGTTCCTGGCCGTACATGCGCACGGCTGATGACCTGCACCGGTCGTCCGGCACAACGTGGCGCCGACCATGCGCAGACCCAACCTGCCGTCTTTGACCCCACAGCCCACCCCCTGGCCATCTCCCACCAGTTCCCTCACAGATGTCCCCCTGGCCAACGGCACGGATCCCGGCCGAGTGTGGCGGTGCTGGACACAGTCCGCAGCCGGCACATCAGGTCGGGAACCCTGCCCATTTGGGGCGGAGCATCACAGGTGGGCTGGCCGATGAGGCACCAATGGCATTGCGACTGCGTGCGCCACACGTCACTATGACGCCGGTTTGGAGGGAGCGTCAAAACCGGAAACCGGTGTTGGGACCGATTCCGGGATTTTTATAAGAGGGTAAATTGGTACACTTCCAGATTACAAATTGTATGTTAACTGGTAATGCAATTTGTTTAAAAAGTAGTTTTGTTTCATAATAAATCAATTATTCAGCACTCGTTGAAAGAAGTCTGGATAAAGCCATTTGTGTTGGGTATAGACATTGCGACGGTAAACAATTGACCATTCTGGTAAGTGCATTTATACTATTGTTCTGCCCTGTGGAGTAGCAGGGCTAGAATTAACTGTGCACTCCAACACCTTGGTCGCAACACTGGGTTGCCTTAATTGAGAATATTTTTCTCTTGTAACTGCTGCTGGCATGAAAGAAGTTCCAAGCAGCAGAACACCAAAGAACAGGTGACAGGAGGAAAAGAAGAGCAGGGGAAAGGGGAAAGGAGAAATAATTTGTGTTATCCTCAAAGCTCCCGGTCTCCATCGCATCTCTTGATCCCCATATCCCCAATTTAACTCACCCGCAAGCCCTCATTGTCTTGTTTCACTTGGTGATTTCGAAGCCCCTGCTTACCTCCCTGTTCACTAGCAGTTCCTGCCTTATATGTAATAAGGATCATAGCCAGTATACACAGTGAGTTACACATAGCCGGTATACACAGTGAGGGCAGCAGGGTAGCATGGTGGTTAGCATAAATGCTTCTCCAGGGTCCCAGGTTCGATTCCCGGCTGGGTCACTGTCTGTGTGGAGTCTGCACGTCCTCCCCCTGTGTGCGTGGGTTTCCTCCGGGTGCTCCGGTTTCCTCCCACAGTCCAAAGATGTGCGGGTTAGGTGGATTGGCCATGCTAAATTGCCCGTAGTGTCCTAATAAAAGTAAGGTTAAGGGGGGGGGGGGTTGTTGGGTTACAGGTATAGGGTGGATACGTGGGTTTGAGTAGGGTGATCATGGCTCGACACAACATTGAGGGCCGAAGGGCCTGTTCTGTACTGTTCTATGTTCCTCGATCCAGGCTAGAGCCATGCAAACATTAAAGCCCAGAGATATCCTGTCATCCCTTATCTACCCGTGCCACCAGTGTTTCAAACAATCAGTGGACTTGGTTGAAGGGCGTCCATAATTAGCAATTTACAAAGACCACGGTTTCAAGGTGCAATTTACATATATTACAATGAGGTATTTGGGTCTGCCAGTAACTATCCATTTACTAGAGCACAGCCATTTGTACAAATTAAACTATAAATGCCTTGTGGTGAGATTTCCGGATTAAAAGCTAACAAGACAACTTACACGTGAAAGGAGAGTCATCACACTATTCTTCAGTTGGACCTTATCACGATGCACCATACCATTCCAGCGAAACCTTAAAAAAGAAGCCAAGTATCAGCTTTACATCATTTTGTAAATACCATGGAACCTTACTGTTTTTGAATTTTGCAAAGATAAAACAACACTCAATCATTACTATTTGCAAAGAATTGCAAAACACACCAGTGAGGACAAAAAAAAATGAAAACTCATTAAATGTACATAGGAAACAAAAGCCTCTGTTTAGCCTAAACTCTACAACAAGGGAGGCGGGGGAGGGGTGGAGAAGATGACTGGGGGTGAGGACATTCAATCCAAATCAGAAAGAAAACGGTCAATTTCCGAATTTCTATCATGCTGGAAAGTAAAGGCCCAAGTTTTGCAGATGTATTGGAAGAGGAACTGGTTCACCATCATTACTTCATTGAAAGAAAGAGTGTAACTTTGGAAGTGTGCAGGTATCAGGGGGACTTCCGGTGTGCATCATGAAGTGAGTGAGCACACAAGGCAGCTCCTGCCTAAGGTTGCAGAAAAGAGCTCTTTTTTGGGCAGCACGGGTTGGAATTTCGATGAAAAGGCGTGGGTGAATGTTCAAGGAGTATTTTCCTCCAAAAATAGGATGTTTCTTGGTTATCAGACCCTCAGAAACAGTACAAGATTTGTCTGAGCAGCAACAAACAAAAGGCTCTGCAAGCATGCTAGCGGGGGAAGGGCCAGCTTATAGGTCTCAAGCTGACCTGAGGGCCTTTATGAAGGCTGAATTCTAGCAGCAGAGGGAAGAACTGTGAAAAGATCTCACCAAGGCCATTGAAGAAGCGGAGACGGACTTCCGGTAGCGGTGATGGGGCTCTTTTAAGGGCTCATAGTGGTGCTGTTTGGAATTTTCCCCGTGTGGGAACACTCCTTCTCAGATTCTCAACCGGTGGATGGCCTGGACTAGGAGTGGAGCGGTCAGAAAACCGGCTTTGCAGTTGCGGCTGAGCCGCACCGCAGCTCCTGCTACTTAAGGACTTTTGGGCCGATTTGAGGGCCCCAAACGGCGCTGTCGCAACGAATCCCGGTGGGGGAAGGTGTCTAGAGGAGCATTCCCCATAATTTATGGTGCTCACCCGGAGTGGGGCAAAGGAAAAAGCTGCAGCAGCTCCCCAAGAAAAGCGGGGGAAGAAGGACAAAATGGCGGCTGGCGGAACACCCGAGGACTGGTGGAAGTGGGCGCAGGAGCAGCAAGCTGCTCTTCTGCGCTGTTTTGCGGAGCTGAAGGCTGAGTTGCTGGACTCACTGAATGCGACAACCAACAAGCTGCTTGGAGCTCAGGCGGCCCAGGAGGTGTCTATCCGGGAGTTGCAGCAGCAGGCCGCTGAGAGGGAGGAGGAGGCCGTGGTCCTCGTGGGGAAAGTGGAGTTGCACGAGGCACTTCACAAAAAGTGGCAAGACCGCTTGGAGGAGCTGGACGTTCGCACGAGGGAAAAGAATTTGAGGATCCGGGGCCTGGCGGAGGGGCTGGAGGGGTCGGATCTCCCGTAGTACGTGACCACGATGTTGAGCTCGTTGATGGGAGCGGGGTCCTTCCATTTGCCCCTGGAGCTTGAGGGAGCTCACAGAGTGCTGGCCAGGAGGCCTAAGGCAAATGAACCCCAGCGGGCGGTGCTGGTGCGGTTCCATCGATTTAGTGACTGGGAGTGTGTGCTGCGCTGGGCCAAGAAAGAGAGGAGCAGCAAGTGGGAGTTTTGTAGTGAGACTAATGGTGTTAAAGGGCAAGTCTCCTTAATTCACTGATTTCATAGAATTCCTACAGTGTAGAAGGAGGTCATTCAGCCCTTTGAAAGAACACCCTACCTAGGCCCACGTTCCCACTGTATCCCCATAACCCAGTAACCCCACCTAACCTTGGGGGGGGGGGGGGGGGGGGGGGGGGGGGCCAGGCACAACAATGCACTCGCTGTGAGAACAGAGAATCACTGACTGCAAGTACTGAGTTTCCATGTTAATCTGGATGTCTGCACACTTCCAAAGTTTTTTTTTAAATATCATTTTTATTGGAATTTTTTACAGAAAATATAAAACATAACGACAAATAAAAAGTCAGAATTCACAAATGTTAGGATTTATAGCTGCATCGTGCCCCCTTAGTTGTATTTTATTTTGTAAATAACATTATGGGTTTTTTTAAAGCATTGTATCATTACAACAGTTGGGACAGATAAAATTTCACTCACTTGATAGAATGTTCCAGTATCTGAAGTCCAAAATGGCGGACAATCCCTGTATTATTTTTCTCAGCCAGGCGTAACCCACACTGCACTGTGTGTGGACACTTCTCCTTAAACTCTTCACAAAACTGTTGAAGAAATATAGTCACTCAGTTAACTTACAGAATGCCATCATTGTGAAAATTTGCTCGAGAATATTTCCCAGCGATAAAAACAAAAATTCAATGAACCCGTTAGCTCTCTCAGCAACTGTGATGTGTCCAAGGATACACAGTACTCCGAATAGGTAGACTGGATGGAATAGAAAGTGGAGTTGCTTTATTGGTTAAAGATTTTTTTTAAACAAATTTAGGAGTACCCAATTCATTTTTTCCAATTAAGGGGCAATTTAGCGTGGCCAATCCACCTACCTTGCACATCTTTAGGTTGTGGGAGCAAAACCCACGCAAACACGGGGAGAATTTGCAAACTCCACACGGACAGTGACCCAGAGCCGGGATCGAACCTGGGACCTCGGCGCCGTGAGACTGCAGTGCTACCACCGCGCATGCCCCATGGTGAAAGATGACATCAAGGCTGCATTAAGTATTTATACTGGCAGGGGCAGCACCGTGGTGCGAGGGTTAGCACTGCTGCCTAGAGCACTGAGGACGCAGTTCAATCCTAGCCCCTGGGTCGCTGACTGTGTGGAATTTGCACATTCTCCCCATGTCTGCGTGGGTTTCACCCCCACAACCCAAAGATGCGCAGGTTAGGTGGATTGGCCATGCTAAATTGCCCCTTAATTGGAAAAAATAATTGGGTACTCTAAAATTTAAAAACAAAATGATATTGGCACGAAGGGCCAAAATGTCGAATCGATCCAGGTGGAATTTTAAAAATCAAGGGAAAAAACTCCTTGGTAGGAATAATTTACTTCCAAAGTGGGGCATAGTATAAATCATAATGAGGGCTTTTTTTAAAAATATTTTATTCTCCTTTTTCACATTTTCTCCCGAATTTACACCCACCAACAACAAACAATAATCAACAACAAATATGTCAAACCCCATAACAATAACAACGATCCCATCCTCCCACCTACCCCCAAACATCAGCCCGCATGTTTACATAAACAAATGACAAAAAAGGAATCAGGGATTACCCATAGCCATCTTTAATATACACAGCCACCCCCCCAACCATCTCTCTCCCCACCCCCCCCCCCCAAACTAATGTTCGATGTTATCCAGTTCTTGAAAGTGCATAATAAATAGTGCTCATGACTTGCAGAACCCCTCCGTGCTCCCCCTCAGTTCGAACCTAACCTTCTCATGGGTCAAGTATTCCAACAGGTCCCCTCGCCACGCCAGGGCTCAGGGTGGAGAGGCCGCTCTCCATCCCAGCAGGACCCGCCTTCGGGCGATCAAGGAGGCAAGAGGCTATAATATCTGCCTCCGCACCCGTTTCCAACCCTGGCTGGTCCGACACCCCGAATATGGCCTCCCGGGGACCAGGGTCTAGTTTCACACACACCACCTTGGAAATTACCCTAAACACCTCCTTCCAGTACTCCCTTAGCTTTGGACAGGACCAAAACATATGAACGTGATTAGCGCCCCCCCCCCCCCCCCCCCCCCCTCCCCCCGCAACGTTCACACACATCTTCTACTCCTTCAAAGAATCGGCTCATCCCCGCCCTCTGAGGTGCGCTCTATACACCACCTTCAGCTATATCAGCCCCAACCTCGCACACTAGGTGGAGGCATTCACTCTCCGCAGCACCTCACACCAGACCCCCTCCTCTATAACCTCTCCCAACTCTTCCTCCCACTTTGCTTTGATCCCTTCCAGTGGTGCCTTATCCCCTTCTAAAATAGCTCTGTACACCTCTGACACTACCCCCTTCTCCAGTCCCCCTGTTGTCCAGCTATGTGGAGACCGGTTTGCCTCAGGGGTCTGTGCTGGAACCACAACTTTTCACAATATACAGAAATGGTCTGGAAGAAGGAACTAAAGGCACTGTTGCTAAGTTTGCAGATGATACAAAGATCTGTAGAGGGACAGGTAGTATTGAAGAAAGAAGAGGCGGAGCAGACTCAATGGGCCGAGTGGCCTAATTCTGCTCCCATGTCTTATGATCTCCTCTCCTCCTGGATCTGCCTCATAAAGTCCCTGGCAGTACTTCCCAAATGCCTCATTTATCTTCCCTGGCTCTGATACCACATCCCGAGCCCCAGTCCGTATCTTCAATATTTCCCTGGACGCAGCCTGCCTCCACTGCTGGTGCGCCAGCATGCGGCTCACCTTCTCCCCATACTCATATTGCACTTCCCTTGCCCTACGCAGTTGCCCTACCACCCTCCCTGTTGTCGGCCTGTCAAACTGCCCCTGCAACTTATTCCTCCTTGCCAATCCCCCCACGGTGGGGACCCTCGAATATTCCCTGTTCACCTCCACAATCTCGCTCACCAGATGGCCATGTTCCTTCCTCCTTTCACTATCTGCACGAGCCTTAAACAAAATAATTTCTCCCCCCCCCGGACTACTGCCTTCAGTGCTTCCCAGAAAATGCGCACCGACACCTCGCCATTCTGATTAAACTCCACATACTCCTTAAATCGCCGCCCGCGCTTATCACAAAAACCGCCAACAACCCAGAGTCAAACCTCCACCCCGGCCTCTGCTCTCCTCCTGATCTAAACCGAATCACCAGCCAGTGGGGTGCATGGGCCAAGATAACTATCCCCGCATACTCTGCCTCCTCCACCCTAAACAAAATCTCCCGACTCACTACAAAGTAATCAATCCTCGAATACACCTTATAGACGTGTGAAAAGAAGGAATACTCCCTTCCCCCTGGGTTCTGAAAGCACCATGGATCCACCATACCCATCCTCTCCATAAACCCCCCCAGCTCCCTTGCCATTCATACCCTACCCATCGACCTGGGATCCACCAATCCACCCTCGACTCTAGGACAGTTGCGATCTCCTCCCCATGAACAACTGGTATGTGGCTTAATCCAGGATCGTGCCAGCAACCCCTCAAGAAACTCACATCATCCCAATTTGGGGCATACACACTTACCAACACCACCGGTTCCCCTTCCAATACCCCACTCACAATCACCTATCTTCCACCCAGATCCCTCACCTCCTTCGCACTCACAAATCCCATTTTTTTTGCTCATTAAAACGGCACTGCCCTTGATTTCAAATCAATCCCCGAGTGAAAAACCTGCCCGACCCACCCTTTTCTTAACCTCACCTCGTCGTTCACACGGAGGTTTGTCTCCTGCAAAAAGGCAACCCCAGCTTTCAAGCTCCTGAGGTGCTCGAACACCCGCGACCTTCTTTTTTAAATAAATTTAGAGTACCCAATTATTATTTTTTTCCATTTAAGGGGCAATTTAGCGTGACTAATCCACCTAACCTGCACATCTTTTGGGTCGTGGGGGTAAAACCCACGCAGACACGGGGAGAATGTGCAAACTCCACACGGACAGTGACCCAGGGCTGGGATTCACACCCGGGTATTCAGCACCGCAGTCCCAGTGCTAACCACTGCGCCACATGCCACCCTCTACCTTTTAACCTGCCAATTCAGTCCCCGGAAGTACCATGTTACCAGCCTTACCGGAGGCTTATGCCTCCAATACCCACCACCGTCTGTCATCTTCCCGACTTAACTCCCACCCCTTTAATTCCACCCTTACCTAGCCCATCGTAGATGGCCCCATGTCATCTCACCGCCTGCCATGTCGCAAGCCCCCCCCCCCCCCTCACAGCCCTGGCCACCCCTCTCGGCCATCTCCCCCACCACATCACTTCCTTTCACCAGCGTAACCTGCTAGCGCAGCAGCCCCTGCCCAAAGGCACTTACCAGTGACCTCTTCTCCCCCCCCCCCTCCTCTCTCCCTCTTCCCCCCCCCCCCCCCGCCTCGCACTCCTCAGCTCAAAGAGGAAGTCTCCCTGTTGATCTTACCCTCCCCCACCTGAACAAAAACTTCTCTTGAACTCCAGGCAGCCTTCTCCAAAAGCAAACAAACAAATGTGAAACATAACAGTCTCAGAAAACAGGAGGGGGGGGGGGGAAGAGTGGGAAGAGAAATCAGGAACATCCATCCCCACATTCCACCCCTTACAATTCCAACAATCCCAAGAGCAAACTTCACCCAAAAAAATGAACATTCCCCAATCCCTACCTCCACTTCAAACTGCTCCCAACCATGACAAAGTGCCAGCACCCCGGTTCCCAAGCATTGTCCGCTCAGTTCTCCCCCAGTTTATGCTCCTTAATGTAGTCATCGGTTGCTTCTGGGGTCTCGAAATAATACTCCTGGCCTCCGAACCTCACCCCATAATTTCGCCGGGGATAGCACCCCAAACCTGATCTGCCGCGGTACAGCACCGCCTTGGCCCTGTTGAAGTTTGCCCGTCACTTTGAGAACTCCGCTTCAATGTCCTGATAAATCCGGACCCTTCCAGTTGCAGGTACGCTTCTCTCTAGCCCACCGCAGAATCTACTTTCTCTTCAAATTTGTGGAGCCTCACAATCACTGCTCGCGGCAACGCCCCAGCTCTCGGCTTCTGCCTCAGGGACCTATGCGCTCGGTCCACTTCAGGTGCCTTTTCTTGCATCTTTCTGCCGTCAGCCCCGCCAACATCTTCGAGAAGTACATCGTGGCACTCACACCTTCCACTCCTTCAGGCAGGCCCACTATTCATAGGTTCTGCCTTCGAGGCAAACTCCTGCTCTTCCACCTTTGCCGTCAACATTTTACAGAAGTCTCCGAGGAGCCCCACCTCCGCCTCCAGAGTCACCACACGATCGCTGTGGTCAGAGATCACTCCTTCAATCTCCCGAAACAAAGAGCTCTTGCTCTTCAGGTGCCACTACTTCTTCTGTGGCCTTTGCACGATCTTTCCACATTTGTTCTCTCTGCTGCTGGAATTCAGCTTTAATAAAGGCCATCAAGTCAAGTTGAAGCCTTCCAGCTTGCATCAGCCCTTTCCCCGCCTGCATGCTTAAAGCCGCTTTTGTTTTTGCTGCAGCAGCAGAAGCTTGTTCCAACATTTCAGCCAAATCTTGCACTGTTTTCTGCCAGGTCTGGTAACCAGCAGACATACCACGGTGGAAATTACTGCTCCAACATTCACCTACATCTTTTCATCAAAATTCCATTGGTTAAAATGAGTTATTTTCTGTGAATTTGAGCAGGAACCGCTCTGTATGTGACCACTCACTCCATGGCCCACACTGGAAGTCTCCTTTAATAGTGGATTCCATCAGTTTTCCTATGATAGATGTTAGGCTTACGGACTTCATTAATTCCGTCTTTCTGTATCCCTCCTTTCTGGATTTGTTTCTTTATTCAATTCCACATATATTCTTTCTGGAGGATCAACACGAGCTTTAGTTAATCTTTTCCGATTGAAATCCTTGTAGAAATTATTACTGTTTTATATTCCCCTTTAGCTTTTTCTCGTATTCCACTCGTCCTCAGCCCCCTACTATACTCCTTATACACCTATGACTGTGTTGCTAAATTCCCCTCCAACTCGATTCTCAACTTTGCTGATGTCACCACCATAGTGGGTCGGATTTCAAACAGACAAGAGTACAGGAATGAGATCGAGAATCTGGTGAACTGGTAAAACGACAATAATCTCTCCCTCAATGTCAACAAAACGAAGGAGATTGTCATTGACTTCAGGAAGGGTGGAGAATATGCCCGTCTACAGCAATGGAACGAAGTAGAAAGGGTCAAGATCTTCAAGTTTTAGGTGTCCAGATTACCAACAACCTGTCCTGGTCTCCCCCATGCTGATAATACAGTTAAGAAAGCCCACCAACGACTCTACTTTCTCAGAAGACTTAAGGAAATTTGGCATGTCAGCTACGACTCAAACTTTTACAGATGCACCATTGAAAGCATTCTTTCTGGTTGTATCACAGCTTATTATGGTTCCTGCTCTGCCCAAAACCGCAGGAAACTACAAAAGGTCGTGAATGTAGCCCAGTCCATCACACAAACCAGCCTCCCATCTATTGACTATCTATAATTCCCGCTGCCTCGGAAAGGCAACCAGCATAATCAAGGACCCCACACACCCCGGACATACTCTCTTCCACCTTCTTCCGTCAGGAAAAAGATACAAAAGTTTGAGGTCACGTACCAACCGACTCAGGAACAGCTTTGTCCCTACTGCCATCAGACTTTTGAATGGATCTACCTCGTATTAAGTTTTTTTTTTCAGAATATTTTTATTCTCCATTTTCACATTTTCCTTCAAAATTTGCACACCCCCAACAAGCAGTAAACGGTAACAAATACAAAGTTAATACCCTTAACATCAACAACGATCCCACCCAGCCAACGGCCCACCTGTCAATATATGCAGCAAAACAAACCCTCCCACGGTGGAAAAACAAAGGAGAAAAAGAAATCCAGAATCACCCATTGTCACCATTAACCTGTAGTCGTCCCCCCCCCCCCCCACCGACACTCAATGCCATCCAGCCTCCAAAAGAATACCGTAAATGACACCCAAGAGTTGTAACCCCCCCCCCCCCCACCCCCCCCCCAACGCCTCCCCTCCACTTCCTCTTGTAAAACTCCTCCCGCCAACCTCGGTTCCTCCCCCCCCCCAACTTACCACCCCGGCTAGACCACTCGGACCCTGTTCTGCCAGGCTCCGATGGCAGCTGCCCCTCCCCCCACCTCACCCCCGTTCACTGGCCGGCTTAAACTGGCCAGCGTGGAGGCCCCCGCCCGGGTCTCTTTCCCCCCCTTGTCCGGCCCCAGGAAAACCCAGAAGTCCCCTTTAGCACACAAACCCCGCATACACACCCACACCCCAAGAACCCTCATTACGACTGAAAGTCCCATTTCTTTCCTTGTCCAAATATACACAACGTTGGCTCCTATAGCCCATACACCAGCACGCAGTGAAACAAAAAAAGAAAAAATAGAGTCATGAAGCTACATCGGTACATGACCATTTCTCAATTCTGCCACAGTCCTTCTGCCTTTGCAAACTCCTCCGCTGCTTCCGCCTTCCCAAAATAAAACTCCTTGAACTTGTAGGTCACCCTCTGCTTCGCTGGATATACAATGCCGCATTGCACCTTGCTAAAGTACAGTGCCCGCTTGACCCGGTTGAAAGCAACCCGCCTCCTCGCCAGCTCCACCGTAAAGTCCTGGTATACACGTAAACCAGCTCCAGTCCACTGCACCACTCGCTTCTGCATGGCCCAGCACAGGACCTTCTCCTTTACACCGTACCTATGGAAGCACAGAGTCACAACTCTTGGCGGC
This sequence comes from Scyliorhinus canicula, assembly GCF_902713615.1. Classification (NCBI taxonomy): domain Eukaryota; kingdom Metazoa; phylum Chordata; class Chondrichthyes; order Carcharhiniformes; family Scyliorhinidae; genus Scyliorhinus; species Scyliorhinus canicula. Next base: position 278,121,570 of record NC_052146.1, on the reverse strand, counting down.
TCACTTGCCTTTGGTACAGGCCTCCACAACCGATGAGCCGATTCAGTTCATATCGGGAGGGAGCCTCCCCCAATAGCTTCGCCAACTTTGTGGCAAAATACTCAGTCGGCCTCTGTCCTTCCACTCCTTCGGCCAGCCCCACAATCCTCAAATTCGGTCATTTGGATCGGTTTTCCAGGTCTTCCATTTTGCCTCGCAGATCCTTGTTGATCTCTATCACCTTCCCCATCGAGGTAAGTTGATCACTGTGCTGCAATAATGTCTCTTCCACTTCCTTCAGCGCCTCGCCTTGCTCCCGAACTTCCGCCACTGCGCTCGCCACCGCAGCACTCCGAATCGCCTCCTCCACCAGCACTTTCAAAACCGCCCCCATCTCCTTCCCACATTCTGCCGCCTGTTTGGGGAAGCCGGTACGGGAATTGAACCCACGCTGTTTAGCCTACTGTGCTAAATCAGTCCCATGTCAGGTTGGGCTGGGTCACAGGGATAGATAGAGCGGGCAAGTGGGCCTGTTTTAATAAAAAGATATGGCCTGGGTGGAGTGCTCTTTCAGAGGGCCGGTGCTGACTTGATAGGCTGAAATTCTGCACTGTAGGAATTATCTTTCTAATTTATCCAGTTTAAAAAAAAAAAATAAAATAAATACTTATTGTTAAAGACTTCTGGCAACAGATTTTAGGCCAGGCAATCTGTGTGAAGAGAGGAACAGAGTTAATATTTTAGGCCAGAGTTTTATACACATTTTCTTGTGCAGTAATACTGATTTCCAGCACGCATTTTGTTTATGATTGGGAATTGTTGCACTGTGAGCGAGCACCAGAATAAATGTGCAAAATACACAAAGAAGCACTCTGTCGTGAATTATTAAATCAAGATAATCAGGAACAATGGAAAGGCTTTCCATTAATCCGCAGCAGCTCGAAGACCACTTCTCCAAAAATTAAAAAATTAAATTAGATTACAATACTTTCTTTTTTCACAGCAATTTCATTCTTAAATGGTCAGCAAGAATTATACAACAATCAAGAGGAAAATCATACATGTGGAACTTGAATCCGCAATCAAAAATCTCAGGTCAGCCTATTCCAGGCTTTACATTTTATGAGGTACTGCATGAACTGGCAATTTAAAAAAAGGAACTAGAGGACAAGGACATTCTGAAAGGCCACATTCATGACCATTCCTCACTGCCCCGACTGTCGGTGATTGTACAACCGAGCAGCTTTCTGGGCCATCAGAAATTCAGACCAGATATAGGTCAATCCCTAGTTTCCCTATGGCAAGGAGGTGGTGTGCCATTTTCATTAAACACGGCAGACCATGTGATCAAGGTATTCCCACTGAGCTGAAATATAGATTAGATTTAGTCACAGGCAGCATGGTGGCGCAGTGGTTAGCACTGCTGTCTCACGACACCGAGGCCCCATTCGTTCCCGGCTCTGCGTCACTGTGTGAGGAGTTTGCACATTCTCCCCGTGTTTGCATGGGTTTCGCCCCCATAACCCAAAGATGTGCAGGGTAGGTGGATTGGCCACACTAAAATTGCCCCTTGAATTGGAAAAAATTAATTGGGTGCTCTAACCAGCCACAGGCGCCGGAATGTGGCAACTAGGGGCTTTTCACAGTTACTTCATTTGAAGCTTACATGTGACAATAAGCGATTTTCATTTCATTTAAATTTAATTTTTAAAAAGATTTGTCACATGTCACGCGATATAATGAAAAATATTGTTCTGCCAATAGTCCAGGCAGATCATTCCATACATGAAAAACATAGGACATACGGTAATCATAGACATCGGGTGAAGCACACAAGAGTGTAGTGCGCACAGTAGAGATGATGTGCGGAGAGATCAATTCAGTCCGTAAGAGGGTCATTCAGGAGTCGGCTAACAGCAGGGGAGAAGCTGTTTCTGAATTTGTTTGTGCCTCTTGTCAGACTTTTGTATCGCCTGCCCAATGGAAGAGGTCCGAAGAGAGAGAGGAGGAGCCATGTGCTAGGTTTTAGAGTTTGGATACGAGCTTGGCTTCGATTATAGTGTTGGAGGCAGAGCTATAGTCAATTAATAGGAGTCTGGCGTAGGAGTCCTGGTTGTCGAGATGCTCCAGGGATGACTGTAGGGCCAGCGAGATAGCATCTGCTGTGAACCGGTTGTGGTGGTATGCGAATTGCAGTGGATCACGGCATTTTAGGAATATGGAGTTGACGTATCTCATGAAAAACCTCTTGAAGCACTTTATAATGATAGAAGTCTTGGCCGTCGGACGGTAGTCATTGAGGCATGTTGCCTGGGTCTTCTGTGGCACCGCTACGGTGGTGGTCTTCTTGAAGTAGGTGGGAACCTCAGAATGGAGTAGGGAGGGTTTTAAGATGTCCGCAAACACACCCACCAGTTGGTCCACACAGCATCGGAGTGGACGATCAGGGAGTTCACTTTTAAGAAGGCTGCGACTGCAGGTATGGATGTGTCCGAGGCTGTTGGGGCAGTTGACAAGGTTTGATGGTTTCCTGATCGAAATGAGCATAGAATCTACAGTGCAGAAGGAAGCCATTCGGCCCATCGAATCTGCATCGACCCTTGGAAGAGCACCCTGCTTAAGCCCAAATCTCCACCCTATCCCCGTAACTCAGTAAACTCACCTAACCTATTTGGACACGAAGGGGCAATTTAGAATGGCCAATCCACCTAACCTGCAAATCTTTCTACTGCGGGAGGAAACCGGAGCACCCGGAAGAAACCCACGCAGACACTGGGAGAACGTGCAGACTCCGCAGACAGTGACCCAAACCGGGAATTGAACTTGGGATCCTGGAGCGGTGAAGCAACAGTGCTAACCACTGTGCTACCGTGCCACGCACAGAATGCATGGAGTTCATTGGGGAGGAAGTGTGCCTTTGCCGGAGATTCTACTCAGCTTTGTAGCTCGGATTTTCACAATAACTTCATTGTAGTGTTAATGTAAGCCTACTCGTGACACTAATAAAGATTATTGGCCCATTATGTTGTTTAAGGCTTGTCGCAAACGAAGAGAGTCCGTGTCGTTATTCTGCGAGTCTCATTTAGTCTGGTATTGTCGCTTGGCATCCCTGATGGCTTTGCGGGGTCGTTGCTAAAGAATTTAATCTTCCCAATGTTTATTTGGAGGAAATTGCAACTTTAAAAAAAAGATACAGCAGAGGGATCAAGAGAGCGGTGTTGAGTTATACAGAAACATAGAAAATAGAAGCAGGAGGAGGCCATTCAGCGCTTCAAGCCTGTTCCGCCATTCATTATCATGGCTGATCATCCAAGTTCAATACCCTTATCCCGCCTTTCCCCCATATCTCTTGATCCCTTTTAGCCCCAAGAGCTATATCTAATTCCTTCTTGAAATTACGCAACATTTTGCCCTCAGCTACACTGTGGCAGCGAATTCCACAGATTCACCATTTTCTGGGTGAAGACATTTCTCCTCGCCTCAGTCCCAAAAGGTTTACCCGTTATCCTTAAACTATGGCCCCCAGTTCTGGACATCCCCCACCATCAGGAACATTCTTTCTGAATCTACTCTGTCTAATTGTGTTACAATTTTGTAAGTTTCTATGAAATCCCCGCTCACTCATCAAAACTCCAATGAATATAATCCTAAGCAATTTAGTCTCTCCTCACATGACAAGTATGCGCGTGGAATTTGATGTGTTTTCAAGTTATGTTACCGAGAGACAACATAGTGCCCAGGGACTCAAACTAATCCTTCCAGGAGACACTGCAATTTACTTGAATTTCACGATGCCGTTATGCTGGGGAGATCAAAATGGAGGGAAGTTGTTGATGGACTGGTGAGCAGAAAAGGGGCAAATAAGATGCCAAGCTGGAGAAGTGCATGGTGATGCATTCTGGGAGGTAAAAAAAAAAAAAGCAAAAGGATTACACAATAACTGGGAGGATACATACAGGTGTGGAAATCAGGGACTTAGGTGGAAATGTTCACAGATCTCGGGGTTAAAGCAGCATATAGAATACTTTCCTTATTAATAATAATAATAATAATAATAATAGCTTATTGTCACAAGTAGGCTTCAATGAAATTACTGTGACAAGCCCCTAGTCGCCACATTCCGGCACCTGTTCGGGGAGGCCGGTACAGGAATTGAACCTGCACTGCTGGCCTTGTTCTGCATTACAAGCCAGCTGTTTAGCCCACTGTGCTAAACCAGCCCCTTATTATCTGAGCCAGTAAATGTACGATCAGGGAGTTTATGCTGAAGTTTATGCTGAAATCACCAGTTAGGCGACAACTTGAGAACAATGTGCAGTTCTGTTCACCCCATTACAGAAAGGATGTTAACACTCTGGAAGGGCAGTAAAGAGATTTACAAGGACGTTACCAAATGGAAAGAATGGACAGGCTAGGGTTGCTTCCTTGGGAGAGAGGAGGTTGAAGGGAGATTTGACTGAACTGTAATAAATTGATTAGATTTAGGCTGGTTAGATTGGACCTTAGCAGAGAGGTCAGAGACGAGGCGGCATAGATGCAAAGTGATTGGTAGAAAGATTAGTAGGGGGAGGAGGAAAAGCTTTTTCACCCAGAGAGTGATGTGGAGATGCCGGCGTTGGACTGGGGTGTGCACAGTAAGAAGTCTTACAACACCACGTTAAAGTCCAACAGGTTTGTTTCAAACACGAGCTTTCAGAGCGCAGCTCCTTCCTCAGGTGAATGGCGAGGTATGTTCCAGAAACATTTATATAGACAAAGTCAGAGATGCTGGACAATGCTTGGAATGCGAGCATTTGCAGGTAATCAAATCATTACAGATTCCGAGAGAGGGAAAATCACAGGTTAAAGAGGTGTAAATTGTCTCAAGCCAGAACAGTTGGTGGGATTTTGCAAGTCCAGGCCAGATGGTGGGGAGTGGATGTAATGTGACATGAATCCAAGATCCCTGTTGAGGCCGCACTCATGCGTGCGGAACTTAGCTATAAGTTTTTGCCCGGCAATTCTGCGTTGTCGCGTGTCCTGAAGACCGCCTTGGAGAACGTTTACCCGGAGGTCAGAGGCTGAATGCCCTTGACTGCTGAAGTGTTCCCCGACTGGAAGGGAACATTCCTGCCTGGTGATTGTCGCACGATGCCCGTTCATTCGTTGTCGCAGTGTCTGCATGGTCTCGTCAATGTACCACGCTTCAGGACATCCTTTCCTGCAGCGTAAGAGGTCGACTACATTGGTCGAGTCACATGAATATGTGCCGCGTAACTGGTGGGTGGTGTTGCCACGTGTAATGGTGGTATCCAAGTCGATGATCTGGCATGTCTTGCAGAGATTGCCCTGGCAGGGTTGTGTGGTGTTGTGGTCGCTGTTCTGAAGGCTGGGTAATTTGCTGCAAACAATGGTTTGTTTGAGGTTGCGCGGTTGTTTGAAGGCCAGTAGTGGGGGTGTGGGGATGACCTTGGCAAGATGTTCATCTTCATTGATGATGTGTTGAAGGCTGCGAAGAAGATGTCGTAGTTTCTCCGCCCCAGGAAAGTACTGGACGATGAAGGGTACGTCATGTGGAGTTCGCTAGCTGGGCCAGCATTTATTGCCCATCTTTAACTGCCCTCCATTCTAAAGGACTCCATTCTCCAGTGGCAGGGGTCTGGAACTCACTGTCTAAAGGGAAGCAGTGTATAGAGGCAGAAAGCCTCAATGCATTTAAAAAGTGTCTGGATATACATCTCTAGTCCCATAGACTACAGACCAAGTGCTGGAAAATGAGATGAGGCTACGGTGCTCGTTTTTCAGCTGGCGCAAATACAATGGGCGAGTGGTCTCCCTCCTTTTGTACCATAGCTTTTTCCCCATTTTCTAGATATTTGAAAAGGAGGAAAGTGAAGGAATGTGGTGAGAGTGCAAGGGAGTGGCTGCATGCAAATTGCTCCTTAGGGGAACCAGAATTGACAAGATGGGTTAAATGGCTTTCTTCTCTGCTGTAGCCATTCTATGAAACAAACCCTAAATTGGTGGTCACTTTCCTAAACTGTGGCTAAACAAGGTCAGAGGTTTGGTGTTCTGCAGCAACTCCTACCAAAGCTATGTAGGACAGATACTGTCGTTGTGGAAGGCAGGCCAGAAAGTGGAGTTAAGATCACAATCAGATCGATCATGATCTGATTAAATGGCGGAGCAGGCTCGAGGAACTAAATGGCTCACTTCTGCACCTATTTCTTATGCTCTTGATTTAGGAGTGTGGTCGAATATTCTCCCCACCAGCCTCAAAGAATGGAGCTCCAACATAGATAAGCTTGACAGAATCCAGGACAATCCAGAAACCTCATCTTGAACACTCACTACCTCCACCAACAGGTCACTATGGCGGCAGCATATACCATTTCTAAGCAAGCGGTTTTATAATCTTACCTTTCTAGCAGCTTTTCCAAAATTAATTTATGTCATGTGGAGTTCGCTAGCTGGGCCAGCATTTATTGCCCATCTTTAACTGCCCTCCATTCTAAAGGACTCATCTTCGGGGAGTGGAGACCACCTGACCTACGAGGGACATCTCTACTGGGGCAGGAGACTGAAAACTATCCAGAATCACAGGAAAACCGCAAATTCAGCACTTGTTGAGAAGCTGCTATTAGGAATGGTGTTTAAATAGAAAAGCAGGTATTTATAAAGAAGTAGATCCTTGAATTTCATTAGCCGAGCAATAGGGAAGTTAAATTAAGTCAAAGTGAAATAAGGCAATTTCATTAAAAAGTATGATACAGTTGGAGAGCAGAGTCAGGGAGAAAAAAAAACACAAAGAAAGAGCAAAACTGAGTGGAGTTCCAGCTTCGATCTCAAGTGATATCAGGATTCAAAAGTGACGCAGGGCAAGTGGAAGCAGCTGACTGGCCGAGACTCTTGGGTAAATATTTACAACTTTTATCACAGTTTTTAAAAGTCTGATTTTGTGGTTCATAGTTTGAGAGGGCTGTATCTGTAACATCAAGGAGCAGGGAAGAATGGTCCTCGATTAATTGATATAATTGATACTAAGTATCTTGCAAAAGATTTAATTGAAAGGGGACAGGTCATGGCAGGAGAGTTCAAAGTGTGGTATGCTCTTCCTACACTATGTGGGAATTCAGAAATATTTCCAGTGCCCGAGGGCCAGCACGTGTGCAGGAAGTGTCTCCAGCGGCAGCTCCTGGAAACCGGAGTTTCGGAGCCAGATCAGCGACTGGGGACACTTAGAACATAGAACATAGAACACTACAGCGCAGTACGGGCCCTTCGGCCCTCGATGTTGCGCCGACCTGTGAAACCATCTGAAGCCTATCTGACCTACACTATTCCATTTTCATCCATATGTCTATCCAGTGACCACTTAAATGCCCTTAAAGTTGGCGAGTCTACTACTGTTGCAGGCAGGGCGTTCCACACCCCTACTACTCTCTCAGTAAAGAAACTGCCTCTGACATCTGTCCTATATCTATCACCCCTCAATTTAAAGCTATGTCCCCTCGTGTTGGTCATCACCATCCGAGGAAAAAGACTCTCACTGTCCACCCTATCTAACCCTCTGACTATCTTATATGTCTCTATTAAGTCACCTCTCAGCCTTCTCCTCTCTAACGAAATCAACCTCAATTCCCTGAGCCTTTCCTCGTAAGACCTTCCCTCCATACCAGGCAACATCCTAGTAAATCTCCTCTGAACCCTTTCCAAAGCTTCCACATCCTTCCTATAATGTGGTGACCAGAACTGCACGTAGTACTCCAGGTGCGGCCGCACCAGAGTTATGTACAGCTGCAGCATGACCTTGTGGTTCCGAAACTCAATCCCCCTGCTTATAAAGGCTAGCACACCATATGCCTTCTTAACAGCCCTATTAAATCCCTGAAAGTTGCCACCCAGGTTATGTACCTGGATGCCGAGATCTCTCTGTTCATCTACACTACCAAGAATCTTGCCATTAGCCTAGTACTCTGCATTCCTGTTACTCCTTCCAAAGTGAACCACCTCACACTTTTCCGCATTAAACTCCATCTGCCACCTCTCGGCCCAGCTCTGCAGCTTATCTATGTCCCTCTGTATCCTATAACATCCTTCAGCACTATCCACAACTCCACCGACCTTCGTGTCATCTGCAAATTTACTAACCCATCCTTCTACACCCTCTTCCAGGTCATTTATAAAAATGACAAACACCAGTGGCCCCAAAACAGATCCTTGCGGTACACCACTAGTAACTGAACTCCAGGATGAACATTTACCATCAACCACCACCCTCTGTCTTCTTTCAGCTCGCCAATTACTGATCCAAACTGCTAAATCACCTTCAATTCCATACTTCCTTATTTTCTGCAATAGCCTACCGTGGGGAACCTTATCAAACGCCTTACTGAAATCCATATACATCACATCAACAGCTTTACCCTGATCCACCTGTTTGGTCATCTTCTCACAAGGTTTGTGAGACATGACCTACCCTTCACAAAACCGTGTTGAGTATCGCTAATCAACTTGTTCTTTTCAAGATGATTATAAACCCTATCTCTTATAACCTTTTCCAACATTTTACCCACAACCGAAGTAAGGCTCACAGGTCTATAATTACCAGGGTTATATCGTGGATAGCACACGTAGAGAGGTGATCACACCGCAGGCTAAGACATCACAGGCAGGAAGGGAATTGGTGACCACCAGGCAAAACAAGAGGGGTTGCCAGGCAGTGCAGAAATCTCCTGTGGCTATTTACCTGCAAAGCAGATATACCACTTTGGATACTGTTGAGGGGACTGGCTTCTCAGGGGAAAACAGCAATAGTCAAATCTGTAGCAAAACAGTTGGCTCTTTTGCACAGAGTACAAAAAGTGTGGGAATGCAATAGTTATTGGGGATTACATTGCAAGAGGAATAGATAGGCTGTGGCTGCAAAGAAGACTGATGGTATGTGCCTCCTTGGTGCTCGGGTCAAGGATGTCTCAAAGCGGTTCCAGGACATTCTGGAGGGGTGAACAGCCAATGGTCATGGTACACATTGGTACAAACCACGCAGGCAAAAAAAGATGAGGTACTAAAAGCAGAATATAGGGAGTTAGGAAGAAAGTTGAAAAGTAGGACCGCAAAAGATAGTGATTTCAGGATTACTACCAGTGCAATAAGGCCGCTGTGCGAGAATCATGCGTTTGAGCCGGAAGAGATGGACAGGAGGAAAGTGGGGCTGGCCACGGTGAGAGGATGGGTTCGGCAGTCTGGAGGAGCTAAGGGAGAGCGTAGAGCTACCGAGGGGGAGTGAGTTCAGGTATCTGTAGGTTAGGGACTTTGCGCGAAAGATCTGGAGGGGGTTCCCCTAGGTTGCCGGGATACATCTGCCTGAGCGACTGGGTGAATCACACGCACATGTTTTGGGGTTGTGAAAAATCTGGAAGATTCTGGGCAGGGGTGTTCGCGGTCTTAGCCAGGATAGTGGAGGAGGTGGAGGACCCGGATCCTTTGGTGGAGATATTTGGGGTTTCAGAGAAGCCAGAGCTCATGGAGAGGAGGAAGGCCAGTGTTGTGGCTTTCGCCTTTCTGATTTCACGGTGGCCAATTTTACTGATGTGGCGGTCGGGATCGCCGCCACGGGTAGCGGTTTGGTTGGGTGACCTGTATGACTTCCTGCGGTTGGAGAAGATAAAATATGAGTTATGGAGCTCTGCAGAGGGGCTTGAGAAAAGGTGGGGGGGTGTTTGTGACCATGTTTGAGGAGCTGTTCGTCTGGTTTGGGGGGGGGGGGGGGGGGGGGAAGGAGGAGAGAGAGAGAGAAGAGAGAGAAAGATATATGTACAGACTGTACAGTTGATTGCTGGGAAGTATGTTTCCCGGGGTGATTGTGTTGTAAACTGTTTATTAGCAACCACATGTTGTAATAAAATACATTTTAAAAAAGAATTACTACCAGTGCCACATGCTAGTCAGAGCGGAAATTGCAGGATATATCAGATGAATACATAGTGCTCATTAGACTTTTAATTCCAGGTTTTGTTTTTTGTTTTTTTTTTTTTAAAACTGATTTGAACCTAGATCCCAAGATCTGGCTTACTACTCCAGTGACAATACCACTGTGCCACGGCCTCCCCCGAAGTTAACTCTATAAGTCAACATGGCCCCACATTTTAAGTGCTACAATCTTCAAGCTGCTTTAGTTGCATTTATTCCAGTCAAATTTTAAACTTCCCAGAACTAAAAATATGAAGTATATAACACAAGGTGCAGTGCAGTAATTGAGCAAGGTTTCTCCTCCACCATCTGAAACTTATTTTCATTTGAGACTTGCATACCTCTTTGATGGAGCAATGAGCCAGCAGAGGGAGTCAGAAAACAAAACAGCTAGGTTTTAACAGCATGATTCAGTCCTGAGCTTTGAATATTTCTTACGAAGAAATTAACATCGAACAGAAACTGGCCACTTGTATTAAGTCATCAGCCAATGCTACCTAGCAACAATCGCTATGTGGAGTGCTATAGTTATGAGCAAATTAGATTCCTGACAAGATCATTGCTGGACCTTCGCTGTGCTTTGGTGGGATGTTAAAATACATTTAGAGTACCCAATTGTTTTGTTTTTCCAATTAAGGGGCAATTTAGCATGGCCAATACACCTACCCTGCATATCTTTGGGTTTTGGGGGTGATACACATGCAGATACGGGGAGAATGTGCAAACTCCACACAAACAGTGACCCAGGGCCGGGATTCGAACCCGGGTCGTCAGCGCGTAGTCCTAGTGCTAGCCATTGTGCCGTGTGCCATCCCTGGGTGTTCTTTCAGGGTAGCTCAGTGGTAGGGTGAAAATTCCCTCCAATTTAATCCTGTGCCTTATCTATTTTATTCTTATTTTCGGAATTGGGGTTGGTTTGCTGTTCAGGATGTGCTCTTCGCATTTAAAACTACTGCCACTACAGCAGGCAGTGAGGGGAATTAAAGAACCTGAATATTCCCAAAAGGGAAGAGACTTCCAGTTTTCACAAACTCCAACCTGAGAAAAAGGTCTGGGAAAAAAATGCAAACTAAGATCCTTCATCACGCACTATGATCAAGATGGTGATGGCTATACCAACCTATCATACTTTGAGACAAGCACTCTGAGCCATCATCATCCTAAGTTGGCAGAGGCAGCTGCAGCATTTCAACGGTGCAATGCCAGGCACATGGGGTGCCAAAATGGGAGTGGGGCAGTAGGTAGGCTGAACAGGTCACCATAAAGGGCAAGATATTGCAGCACGGATAGTTTCGACTAGCTTGTGGGTTTGCGTCAGTCAGCCTGTGTGTGGTGGAGTAAAAGACAAGGCATCACTCATTATTCTTTACGATCGCAAACCAATTGCAAATGGTTGTAGAGCAATATTATTGGCAAAGAAAGAAATGCTCTCAATCATAGGGGTGTTTTTACATTTTTCATCTCTACTTGTATGGAAGTGAGTTTGAAGTGATAACCCATTGTAGGCCACTAGTAAACCAGTTCAACAATCCATAGCAAACCACATACTCCAAAGAGCGTTGGCTGCAACTGTAATAGTGAGTATCGGTCAGACCATCTCAAACCAGCCGACTACCTCCCACACCATCCTTGACAACAATCAGCCCTATTAATTGCAAAGAAAAAATTGCTAAACAACATTTCAACTTCCTAAGCGCAAATTTTGTGGCAAAGTCATACAGATTAGCAAGCTTTAAAGTGGCAACAAAGAGGTGTTGCAGCTATGTACGACAGCTACGGAGTGACAAAACTGGAAAATGGGAAACGGTGACATTGAAATCACTCACATTCAAAATGAGCCCAGAGTTGCAACCACATTTGATCCTGTTATATGACAACTGTAGTGTAATTCAGCTGCAGCTGAGAGAATGTGTTGTAAATATGGTACCTGAAGGTCACTAGGAAATTGTCCAAACTAAGCAACTTCTTCGGGAAAAATATGGCTCCAGGAATTGACTACATAGTGAAGCACAAAATCAGTGTCTACCATGTCAAGCGAGCAGTGCGAAATTCTCATGATGTGCTCAATACATCCGAGCCACTGTCAGGCCCATGGATTGAAGTTAGCACTGACTTTGCAGATTTGCCCACTGGTGAACTTCTGGTTGTCACTGACGACTACAGCAGATTCCAAGTCGCAGAAATAATTACTTCCATTTCAACAAAAGCAGTAATTCCAAAGCTTGACTAAATATAGCTTAGTTTGGAGTTCCTCAAACAGAAAAATGACAATGGACCCCCCCCCCCCCCCCCCCCCCCCCCCCAACACAATTCAAGAGTGATGAGTTTTAACAAATTCACAAACTATCTGGCCTTCACTCATTGAAAAATCGCACAGCAGTGGCCAAGAGCTAGCGAGACATTTGTGCGTACTTTGAAAACAAAAAGTGATATGTACAACTACTGCTGAGAGCAAGTCTTGGAAGGAGTTTTTAGAATAATAATCTTTAATAAAAATAGGCTTACATTAACACTGCAAAGAAGTTACTGTGAGAAGCCCCTAGTCGCCACATTCCGTAGCCTGTTTTGAGTACAGAGGAGGAGAATGTCCAAATTACCTAAAAACACGTCTTTCGGGAGGAACCCAGAGCACCCGGAGGAAACCCACACAGACACAGGGAGAATGTGCAGACTCCACACAGACTGTGACCCAAGCCGGGAATCAAACTGCGACCCTGGTGCTGTGAAGTAACAGTGTTAACCACTGCATTGCCATGTGGCCCATTGTATTGCTTTCTTCACAAATACAGAGTGACTCCTCACTTGACTACTAAGAACGCCTTCAGCTACACTGTTCGCTATGCCACAAAGCTAATGATAAACATGGAAAACAAAAGGACCAAAAGAGAAGTAAACACACAGCAAAACATGAAATTCAGAGCAACTGTTAAAGCCAGGTGACAAGTGCTTCTCAAAAGTGAGGATCATGTTGGATTGGAAAGCAAACAATTATCTATGACACTTAGCCATTTGCTGGGACCAACACAAAAGAATCAATGATCACTGCTAAGGGCGATTCAAAAATTACACAAAACACATTGTTCTTAAAAACACTGAAAACATTCCCAAGCGTTGAATCTGAATGAGACAGCAGCACCTCAGATGAAAAACAGGAGTTAAATGAGACATCTGATGGCATACATTAATATCTTAAACTCGCTGAAGGAAACATCCACCATACTTAAGTGATTGCATTACAAAAGAGCACAATCTTTTGTTAGGTAATACAAAAGTTTGCATATGTAATGGTGAAAGTTTGCCATGAGGTCTTATTTTTAAAAAAGGGAAGAGGTGGAAATGATTAGTGATTTAGAGGTCGTGTCACTGTGTAGTTGCCTGCACAGTTAATTCATTGTTCATTGTATGCACATGTTTGAAAGCAAACCATTCAAATACACTGGCCCAAATAGCCTGTTCTGAAAGTTTGAATATCTACTGATTCATGGAAATGGAGATTTGCCTCTCATTTACCAAGAAAAGGAGAAGATGTCAACTATTGTTCACTTGGGGCCACTTTAGATGCCTGATGGATGCAACACACCAATTGAGGGAATCAGAACACAAAACAGCCATGTTTCAGCAGCAAGATGTAGTCCCACGTTGAGTGTTGCTCCCCCCATATGTTCATTATCTCCAGGGTTATTCAAAGTTCTATCCCTGGTCTTCTTGTTCTTCCTCTACATTGTCACCTGATATCACCCACAGGCATGAGTTCAGCTTCCATTTATAATAATGAAACCCAACATTATCTTTCGATCACTTCTTGACCACTTCAATACTGTCAGACTGCCTGTTCGAAATTAAATGCAGATTGGTAAACTTCCTGCAGCTCAGTTACAGCCATGATCAAAGTCAAAGTTTCAGCCTTTCAAAATGCTGCACAGTAGACATGCCTTTATCCTACACTTGACCACTTTCTCGAGGAAAGCACAGCCATTTGTAATATTAACATCCCATTTCACTTTTAAAGTTGCGCTTTAAACCCTACACCATCAACCCCATTTACAACATCTCCCACCTGCATTCCCTGCTGCGGAAACCTTGATATATAGCATTGACATCTCCAGTCAACTACGTATTTCCAATCCTATCCATTCATCCCTTGCATCCTGCCATTCATCAACCATCAATTCTATATTTAGTGACTTAGATTTGAAAATGATATATCAATGTATTAAATTTTAAATCCTCACTTAAATCTATAAATCTCTCATCTACTTTAAAAGTCTCATAAATGACAGCACCCTTCACAAGTAAGCCATTCCCCCAACTCATCACTCCTGTGCATCCTCTCCGCCAGCTAACAGTGCCTTGGACCATCTCAGCCCACCTCTTCAGCACTCCCAGCCCTAAATACTGTCACCTTTAAAAATTAACTTTTCAGTTTTAGTCATCCTGCCCCAATCACCCCAAATTGTACAACATGCAAGTAAGCAAGTTTTGTTCTTCAATCGGCACACACACAAATTTAGCTGAAAGGGTAGATCTGGCAACCTGCATTTATAGAGCACTTACAGTAGAAATGTCATCAGAAAATAATTCACTTGAGGCATTACTTTGAAGGGAACGTTGAGCTAAACCAAAGTGTTGACTAAATGTTTGCTCAAAGTTAAGTTTTGAACGTTGACTTAAAGCAATATTGGCTTCCTTCGTAGCAATTGATAATTAACCACTGGGGTGGCAGAGGGGATACACCAAGGCCAGAGTCAAAGTCAGAGTGCGTGTTTTGGTGTAGGCAGAGGAAGTAGTAGTCAATCTTACAGGCACTTTGACTGATTGGATATGGAGTCCAAAACTCAGCCTGAGAGCAAACACAATGCCAAGGCATGTCTGGTTCCATCGAAGATGATGGCTGGGGAATAGATGACAGGTAGAGTATGTGGAAGGTGGTGAAGGGAGGGAGGCAGACAGTGGTTGAGATTTTGTAAATATTCGTCTGCTATTTGTGGGCAAAACTAATAAAACTATACATATTATTCATCATTAGTTGACTGAAGATGGTTAAGGACGTTCTGGAACACTTGTAGCCTTGAGATATCACTTCCACAATGGTGATAAGCAAAGTATTCCTGTATAATAATCCAGTGATGATTTGGGAATGCTGATATACGCTTGAAGATGGTGTCATTTGGAGAAAAACCTTCAGGAGATGTTGTTCCCATTACTTCAATCGAGCTGTTAAAAGTTGCATGTATCCCTCAGGTTGAATCTACAATCCAGTTACAATATGCCAGT
Organism: Scyliorhinus canicula; assembly: GCF_902713615.1. Taxonomy (NCBI): domain Eukaryota; kingdom Metazoa; phylum Chordata; class Chondrichthyes; order Carcharhiniformes; family Scyliorhinidae; genus Scyliorhinus; species Scyliorhinus canicula. The sequence goes on along the minus strand of NC_052146.1, from coordinate 278,106,366 downwards.
TATGAAAAAGTGGATATTGAATTCAACTTTCTGACTTGTGTGGCACTAAACTTTTGGAATGTCATATTCCCAAATTGAGCCTTGTAGATAGTGGGTCAGGCTTTGAAGGATCATGTCATGAGCCATTAGTCAGAGTACCCAGCCTCTGTCATGGTGTTGATATGGCTGAGCCAATTCAGCTTCTAGTCACCCAAGATATTGACGGTGGGGAACTCCAATAGTGATGCTGCCGTTGAACAACCAGGAGCGATGGCTGGAATTTCTCATTCGTAAAGATAATAATCCAAAATTTATATGGTATTAAAATAATCCACTACTTATCACACAAATCTGGTCTGATGGTGGCTGACATGAACTGTTTCACTAGAAATGGAGTTATGGAAGGAGATAAATTGCTCAGTAAATAACCCCACTCCTAACTGTGCAATGAAGAGACGTTTACTGGTGAAGCAACTAAATGTGTTGGGAAGAACTTCTGTAGTGACACACCAGGACTGATACTGACATTCCATAACTACCTTCCTTTGCATCAGGTATGGTCTTAATAACCAGAAAGCTTTTCTCTGGCCCTGGACTATCTCCATTTCACTTTAGATAGTTGGTGCAATACAGTTAAGTGCTCCTCGATGTCAAAAGCAGTGACTCTGTAGTCCTTCAACTCTCCATTCATGTCTAAATTAAGACATGAAAAGACATCTTAAGATGAGTGGTTATGGTGGAACCCAGCTAGACTGTTGAACAAATTCTGGCATACAGGTTTTCAGCACTACAACCCGCATGCGAGTTGACAGGACTTACCGTGGCTGTGCACTCAGCCACTTAATATGACAATGATTAAAACAGGTTGGATACTGGTAGGGTCTTTGCTACAAATTGTTCCCTAGCTATTGACTCCATTCCTCGCCCTTGCAACACTGCACGACTAGACCAGATCGTTTGCAACTTAGTGTCATACTTAATCCTGAGGTTTTCCGACCACATCCGGAAACCCTCATTCAAATCCGTTACCTCCAAACCTGACTATTTACCACTGGCATACCACATTCTACCTCTGCACAAATCCCATTCACCCATCACCCTTATTCACTGACCTACATTAGTTACCATTCAAGCAAGCCTTAATTTTAAATATTCTGAGATCTGTATCTTCAAATCCTTCTGCAGCCTTATAACTCTTCAAAATATATCTATTCCTCCAATTCCGGCCTCTTGAGCATCCCCTCAATTTTGACTATCTGTCCTAATATTGCCATAGTTGGTTCAATGTCAAATTTTGCTCTATTCAGTTCCTATGAAGTGCCCTGGGACATTTTATTACACTAAACATGTGATATAAAAATGAATCGTTGTTGGGGACTTCAGAAACAGGTCAAGTAAGATCAACCATTTGCCACTTTTGGCTGCAGACATCTTCAAATACTTATCTTCAGTGGCCACAATTATATGCTGAGTTCCAACAGCACAAGATTAGATATGTCCACATAGTCATCACCTATTGTAGTTGCCTGGTTGTCCACCACCATCCTTAACCAGAATACAATATGGTTTTGGAGGTTTATTCCAATCTATTAGCTACGGATTAGCTTAGCTCAGTCAGTAGCCTGTTGATTTAGTGTTTAGAATAAAGGTGGCCATGAATGGTAGATCTTTAGTTGGACATTTAACTCCTAATTATGCCTGGTCCAGTTCCTGTCTTGCTTTTCTGCACTCCCAACAAAACCAAGATTGATCTCAAAGAACAATACAGCACAGGAACAGGCCCGTCAGTCTTCCAAGCCTGTACAGGTCATGATACCAACCTTTGCCAAAACCCTCAGCACGTCCTTGTGCCGTATCCACCTATACCCATCCTATTCATCTGTTTGTCAAGATACCTTTTGAATGCCATTAATGTATCTGCTTCCACAACCTCTCCTGGCAACATGTTCCAGGAACTCACCACCCTCTGCGTACAAAATCTGCCTCGCACATCTCCTCTATACTTTGCCCATGGACCTTAAACCTATGCCCCCTGGTGACTGACCCCTCCACCCTGGGAAAGAGTGCCTGCCCATCCACGCCCCTCATAATCCTGTAGACTTCTGTCAGGTCGCTTCTCAATTTCCATCGTTCTAATGAAAACAGTCAGTCTATTCAGCCTCACTGCATAGTTAACACCCTCCAGACCAGGCAACGTCCTGGTAAACCTCCTCTGCACCCTCTCCAAAGCTTCCACATCCTTCCTGTAACGTGGCGACCAGTATTGTGCACAATATTCCAAGTGCGGCCCTACCAAGGTCTATACAACTGCAGCATGACTTGCCAGTTTTTATACTCGATGCCCCGTCCAATGAAGGCAAGCATTCTGTATGCTTTCGTGATTACCATGTCCACTTGCGTTGCCACTTTCAAAGATCTGTGAACCTGCACGCCCAGATCTCTGACTTTCTATATTCCCAAGCATTTTACCATTTACGGTATATTTCCTCTCTTATGTTAGACCTACCAAAATGCATTACCTCACATTTGTCCGGATTAAACTCCATTTCTCTGCCCAAGTCGCCAACCTCTTTGTCCTGCTGTATCTTCTGACAATCCTCAACACTATCTGCCACTCCACCAACCTTGGTGTCATCTGCGAACTTACTAATCAGACCGGCTACATTTTCCTCCAAATCGTTTATGTACACCACAAACAACAAAGGCCCAAGCACCGACCCAATGGAACACCACTAGACACAATCTTCCATTCAGAAAAACACCCTTCTATTGCTACCCGTTGCCTTCTGTGCCTACCTCACCTCTGATCTCGTGTGACTTCACCGTGTGCCATGAAGCACCTTGTCAAAGGCTTTGCTGAAGTCCATGTAAACATCATCCACCACCCTCCCCTCATCAATCATCTGTCACCTCTTCAAAAACCTCGATCAAGTTAGTGAGGCACAACCGCCCCTTCACAAAACCATGCTGTGTATCGTTAATGAGTCCATTTGTTTCCAAATGGGTATAAATCCTGTCCCTGAGAATTCTCTCCAATTATTTACCTACTACCGACGTGAGGCTCACCGGCCTATAGTTTCCAGGATTATCCCTGCTACCTTTGTAGCAGGGTGTTGAGTAGGGTGATCATGGCTCAGCACAACATTGAGGGCCGAAGGGCCTGTTCTGTGCTGTACTGTTCTATGTTCTATGTTCTTTCTTAAACAGCGGTACCACATTAGCTATCCTCCAGTCCTCTGGAATCTCACCTGTAGCCAATGAGGATACAAAGATGTCAGTCAAGGCCCCAGCAATTTCCTCCCTTGCTTCCCTCAGTATTCTGGGATAAATCCCATCTGGCCCAGGAGACATCTACCTTAATATCTTTTAAAAGACCCAATACCTCCTCCCTTTCGATGTTAACATTATTTAGACTGTCCACACACCCTACCCAAGAATCAATTTCCACAAAGTCCCTTTCTTTTGTGAACACTAATGCAAAAGTATTCATTTAGTACCTCACCCATTTCCTCTGGCTCAACACATGTCCTTAAGTGGTCCAATCCTTTCCCTGGCCACTCTCTTGCATTTGACATACAAATAAAAAGCTTTGGGATTCACCTTAATCCTACTTGCCAAGGACTTTTCATGACCCCTCCTCGCCCTCCTAATTTCCCGCTTCAGTACCATGCTGGGTTTTTTTGTACTCCTGATGGTTTTGACTGTCCCAACCTTCCAGACCGTACAAAAGATTAATTTTTCTTTTTATCGAGGTTCACAATTTCCCGCGTTATCCAAGGCTCCCTAAATTTCCCATACTTATCCTTCATTCTCTCAGGAATGTGACTTTTCTGAATCCTAATCAACTGTTGCTTGAAAGACTCCTAAATGTCCGATTATGATTTATTATCCAACAGCCGCACCCAAACCAAATTCTTCAATTCCTGTCTAATGTTATCGTAATTTGCCTTTCCTCACTTCAGCACCTTAACGCGAAGGTTACCCTCATTCCTGTCCAAAAGTACCCCAAAACTGACGGAATTGTGGTCACTCCCAAAATGTTCCCCTACTGAAACCTCAACCACCTGCCCAGGCTCATTCCCCAATGCCAGATTCAGAACTGCCCCATCCCTAGTTGGACTATCTGCATAGTGCATCAAGAAGGCTTCCTGGATACATCTTACTAACTTTGCCCCAGCCAAACCCTTAGCATTAAATGAGTCCCAGTCAATATCGGGGAAATTAAAAACCCCTACCACAACAACCATGTTACGTTTGCACCTTTCCAAAATCTCTCTGCTCCTCTATCTCTCGCTGGCAGTTGGGGTGGCTTGTAATAAACTCCCAACATTGTGATTGCCTCCTTCCTGTTCCTAAGCTCTATCCAGATTGCCTCATTGTATTCGCCCTCCAAGGTCTCCTCCCGCAGTACGGCTATAATATGCTCCTTAATGAGTAATGCTACTCCTCCACCCCTTTTATACCCCTCTATGTCTCCTGAAGCATCTGTACACTCCAACATTCAGCTACCAATCCTGCCCTCCTTTAACTATGTTTCTGTGATAGCCACAACATCATAATTCCAAGTACTAACAAGTGCTCTAAGTTCATCTGCCATACCTGCTATACCTCTGGCATTGAAATAAATGCACTTCAAACCACTATGTTTGTGGGTATTGTTCTTGGGGTGTTACCGCGGTTGTTTTGTTAATAGAGTTGAAATGTTTATATTTTGTAAAAATTTCAATAAAAAAATTTTTATTTTTTTTTTAAACCACTATGTTTGAGCAGACAGGGTGATGTTCTCTTATTTTTGTGCTCTATTTCCCCTTCGGTTTTACACTTTCTAAGCTAGCGCTCTAGTTCCCACCCCCCTGCCATACTAGTTTAAATCCTCCAGAGTGATTCGAGCAAACCTCCCAGCCAGGGTATTGGTGCTCCTCCAGTTTAGATGCAACCCGTCCTTTTTGTGCAAGTCACACCTGCCCCGGGAGAGATCCCAGTGGTCCAGAAATCTTAAACCCTCCCTCCTGCATCACCAGCTCAGCCACGTATTTAGCTGCACTATCCTCCTATTTCTAGCCTCACTGGCACTTGGCACAGGGAATAATCCTGAGATTACAACCCTAGAGGCCCTGCTGTTTAGCTTATTGCCCAACTCCCCGAACTCCTTCTGTAGGACCTCATCCCTCTCCTGCCTCTGTCGTTAGTACCTATGTGTACTACGACCTTTGGCTGTTCACCCCCCCCTTCAGGATGCCCTGTGTTCGTTCAGAGACATCCTTGACCCTGGCACCAGGGAGGCAACATACCATGCTGGAGTCTCTTTCCTGTCCACTTAAGCACCCATCTGTGCCCCTTGCTATAGAGTCCCCTATAACTATCGCTCTCCTGCACTTTGCCCTCTCCTACCTGGATGGGTTGGATTTGTTTTTTGTCACAGGTACCGAAGTACAGTGAAAAGCATTGTTCTGCGTACAGTTCAGACAGATCATGCCATGCATGGAAAAAAAAAATAGGACATCCATAAGTACACAATGTAAAACATAGACAAAGGCATAGGGTGAAGCATACAGGACTGCAGTACTACTCAGCAGAGACGAGATCTCAGTGTGACGAGATCAGGCCAGTCCATAAGAGGGTCGTTTAGGGGTCTGGCAACAGCGATGAAGAAGCTGTTTTTGAATCTTTTTGTGCGTGTTCTCAGACTTTTGTATCTGCTGTGCGATGGAAGAAGTTGGAAGTGTAAGTAAGCCGGGTGGGAGGGGTCTTTGATTATGCTGCCCGCTTTCCCAAGGCAGTGAGGTGTAGACAGTCAATGGATAGGAGGCGGGTTCACGTGATGGGACTTGGGCCGAGTAGTTGCCATACCAGGATGTGATGCAGCCAGATGGGATGCTTTCTATGATGCATCTGTAAAAATCAATGTGGACATGCATAATTTTCTTGTTTCCTGAGGAAGTATAGGCGCTGTTGTGCTTTCTTGGTCATAGCATTGGCATGGGTGGACGAGGACAGATTGTTGATGATGTGCAGACCTAGGAATTTGAAGCCGTCAACCATCTCCACCGCAGTCCCGCTGATGCAGTACTTGTTTCCTGAAGTCAATGACCAGCTCTTTACTTTTGCTGACTTTGAGGGAGATTGTTGTCATTAAACCACTCCACTAGGTTCTCTATCTCCCTCCTGTATTCTGACTCATCGTTGTTCGAGATCGAATCAGCAAACTTGTAGATGGAGCCAAATTTTACTACAGTCGTGTGTGTATAGGACGTACAGTAGGAGGCTGAGCACGCAGCCCTGCTGTGCCCCGGTATTAAAGACTATCGTGGAGGAGGTGTTGTCGCCTATCCTTACTGATTGTGGATATGGGTCAGGAAGTCAACATCCAGTTGCAGTGGGAGGAGCCACGTCCTAGGTTTTGGTGCTTTTATATGAGCTTGGCTGGGATTATGGTGTTGGAAGGCGGAGCTGTTGTCAATGAATAGGAGTCTGACGTTGGAGCCCTTGATGTCGAAATGCTCCAGGGATGAGTGTAGGGCCCGGGAGATGGTGTGTGCTATGGACCAGTTTTGGCGGTATGCGAATTGCAGTGGATCTAGGCATTCTGGGAGTGTGGAGTTGATGCGTCTCATGACCAACCTCTCGAAGCACTTCATAATGACCGATGTCAAGGCTACCGGACGGTGTTGAGGCACGCTGTCTGTTTCTTCTTTGGCACCGGTATGAAGGTGGTCTTCTTGAGCAGGTGGGAATCTAGGAACGGAATAAGGCGAGGTTGAAGATGTCCGCAAACACATCCACCAGCTGGTCGGCGCAAGATCTGAGTGCACGACCAGGGACCCCGTCAGGACCTGTTGCTTTCCAAGAGTTCACTTTCAAGAAGGCCAATCTGAGTTTGGAAGCTGTGATGGTAGGTGTGGGTGTATCCGAGGTTGCTGGGGCAGTTGGCAACGGTTCGAACTGAGCATAGAATGCATGGAGTTCATCGGGGAGGGATGCGCTGCCGCCGGGGATTATATTCGGTTTGCTTTGTATCGTGATTACAGATAAAAGTGTTAAGAATAATAATCTCTATTGTCACAAGTAGTCTTACATTAACACTGCAATGAAGTTGCCGTGAAAAGCCTCTCGTTGCCACATTCGGGCACCTGTTCGGGTATACAGAGGGAAAATTCGTACTGTCCAAATTACCTAACAGAACATCTTTCGGGACTCGTGGGCGGAAACCGGAGCACCCGGAAGAAACCCGCACAGACACAGGGAGATTGTGCACGCTCCACATAGACAGTGACACATGCCGGGAATCAAACCTGGGATCCTAGAGCTGTGAAGCAACAGTGCTACCCACTGTGCTACCATGCTGCCCATATTGTTATCCAATTGTACAATCCGCTGTGCCTCATGGATGCCCAGTTTGGACACTCTTAGCCAGTCCAACTTAAGACAGCAGTCTCTTGAGCATTGCAGTACAACTATGTCCAGCCAGTGGAAACAAATTAGGCTTTACAAGGGTGGTTACCTCTACCAATGCCTCCAAGGACAGACAGGCAGTTCAACTGTGTCAAAGTCAAGCAGGTTACTTCCTCAACTTGGTTCTACGGCCATCTAACACAAACTCATCCGGTCAGCTTTTGTCCTCGAGTTGTGCCTCTGCATTAAGGTCTTCTATCCAGGACACATTCTGTGCCCGAGTTGCTCAGAACTCCCACATAAAACTTAACAAGGAGATATACTTTGCAGCAAGCAATATAATTGACTTTGCATACCCTAAAGCCACAACATCTAATGCAGACCAGGAAGATGACAAGATCCCCTTCCCTTGGGCACATTAAGAATCTGGAAGCCTTCACAAAAAAAAGGGTAGCATTTATATAGCGGCATTTATGACCACAGGTATGTCAAGTATTTTACAGCCAATTAAGTGCTTGTGAAGCGTAGTCCCTGTTGCAATATAGGAAATGCAATGGCTAATTTCAACACATCAAGCCCCCACAAACATCAATGTGATAATGACTATATAATCTGTTTTTGTGATGTTAACTGAAAGATGAATACACTAGAGACTGGGGATAACTCCACTGTTCTTCTTTAGAATAGTGCCATGGGATTTCATTTCACCCAGATTGCAGATGGGCCCTTGATTTAACAGCTCAGCCATAATATAGCACCTCTGGCAATGCAGCACTCTCTCTGTACTACTGTCTGCAAGGCTATCAGCCTTCCAAGAGCAGAACTTTAACCTACAACCTTCTGACTCAGGTGCAAATACTACGAACTGAGCTACAACGGACATGTATTTTCATTGTGCCAGCTCTCAAACTATTTAGTTTAGTTTTTTAATATAAATTGAGTACCCAATTCCTTCCCCCCCTCTCCCTCACCCAAGGAACAATTTTAGCATGGCCAATTCACCTACCAAGCACATCTTTGGATTGTGGGGGCAAGACCCCCGCAGACACCGAGAGAATGTGCAAACTCCAGTGACCCGGGGTCAAACTAGGGTCCTCGCCGTCATGACAAATTATAGTTTAGTTAATGTGGGTTCCAATATGCCAGATTGCTACTGCAATGCTATGATCATGTGAAGAGTGCAAGTGTACATGTGCCAAACAACATGTAGCATCAAGAAACGTTCCAAGATGCTTCATAGAAACATGAAAAACAACATATGGCACCGAGCCACAAAAGGAGATATTAGGTCAGATGATCCAGACTTAGTCAAAGAGTTGGTTTTAAGGAGTGCCGTAGGACAACGAGGCAGAGAAGTAGTAACGGTAAAGGAAAAGTCACCATACTCCCAGGTGACCATAGGGGAGAGGTGACTGGCAGAGGTTTAATCTGAGGATCACCACACATCAGGCGAGGGGAGGGACAAGGTTGGGATGGCAGGCCTTCATGAATAACCTCAGCTGGTACAGGAATTGAACCCAAGCACTGGCCTTGATCTGCATCACAAACCAGGTGCCTAGCCCACTGAGCTAAACCAGCCAAGTGGAGGGGTCCAAGGAAGTGATTCAAGCTTGGCACTTAAGTAACTGAAAGCACAGTGACCAATGATGGAGCAGTTACAATTGGGTATGCACAAAAGGCCACAATTAATAAAGCACCAATATCTTGGACGATTGTGGGGCTGGAAGAGATTACCGAATAAAGAGGAACAAAGTAGTTTGGGGTACGAGAGGAGACAGGAGCCTACGCCCGAGTAAGATGGAGACCAAATGATAGCAAATTAGGTTCACATTGGAATTCCATGCATGGGGGAAGAGGAGGTACTTTAAGTAATGTTTATCGCAACTCAACGTGTGTCAAGTGCTCGTTGGAATTAAATCAGTAGTAGTACGGTCCATATGTAGTTGCACAGTTTAAGTTAAAGGCAAGTAAAGTTAATACAAGTAAACAAAAGTAACTTGAATTAAGACATGGCAGGGCAATTTGGTCCCGTGAAATGCATGTCCAGTAGCATAGAGTGGGTCATGGACGCTGTCAACGGCCATATGAGCAGGAACTGTCATCAGCTCCGAAACCTGAGCTCCAGGTTTCAGAGGACAAGCAGTTGCTGGAGTCACTGTGGTATATCTACAAGACTGGAAGTTACGTGGATAGCATGTCCAGAGAGATGATCACACCGGGAGCCAAGAGCATGGAGGCAGAAAAGGGAATGGGTGACCACCAGACAGTTCAAGAGAACCAGAAAGGTATTGGAGGAGTCCGCTGAGGTCCCACTCGCTTTTGGACACGAGTGGACATTGGTTCCTGGGAGGTGTAGTCGAAACTATATTTGTGGGACCACAGGCAGCTCAACTGTACAGAAGGGGAAGAAGAAGAGGGGACAGGCAGTAGTAATAGGGAATTTGTTCATTAGAGAAGCAGACATGCGTTTCCGTGGCCATAGACATGACTCAAGAATAGTATGTTGCCTCCCTGGTTCCAAGGTAAAGGGTGTCATGGAGTGGCAGCAGGACATTCTTCCGGGGAAGGGTTATCAGCCAACGGTCACGATCCACAAAGGTACCAATGACTTGGGCAGGGAAGAGGATGCAGTTCTTGAAAGCAGGGGAAACAAGCAGGATCTTTAAAACAGTAATCTGAGGATTGCTCTGAGTTACATGTGCTGGTGAGCATAGAAATAGGAGAATTGAGTGATTGAACATGTGGTTGGAAAGCTGGTGTAGGAAGGCGGGCATCGGAACCGGTTTCAGTGAAGGTGGGACATGCACAAGTAGGACAGTTTAGACCTGAACAGGACTGGGATGAATATCCTCGTATCGAGAGTTGCCAATACTGTTGGAAGGGTTTAAACTAGATTGGCAGGGAAAAGGGAACCCAAGGGCAAATTTGGAGCATGAACAGGAAACAGAAAATTAGTAACTCTGAAAGACAGACGCAGCACAGGCATTTGATAGTGTTATAAAGTCCCAACAGTCCCAGATGTTTTCAACTTTGAGGAGGAGAGCTGACTGGTGGTGATTTAACTCGAGGATCACCATACCTCAGGTGAGGGGCTAGGTTGCGACGGCGAGACCTTCATGAATATAAAGTTTATATGTAAATGCAAGGAGTATAGCAAATAAAGAGGATAAACTGAGGGCAGAGATAGGCAGATGGCACAATATCATCGTTGTATTGGAAACTTGGCTGAGAGAGGGGCAAAAATGACAACTCAACATCCCCAGGTGGAGAGTTTTCAGGTGTGATAAAGAGGAGGTTAAAAAGGAATAGCATTACTTGATAAAGAATGAATCACAGCTATGAGGAGGGACAAGCGACTACACAAAGCGTTAAAATGAGGCCATCTTGGATCAAGCTCAGAAACAAAGAAAGGAACAGCCACACTGCTAGCAGTGCACTGTATATCCCCAAATAGTGGAGGGGTGTTAGAAGAGCAAATTTGTATGCAAATTTCTGGGAATAGTTGGGAATACGAACAGTGTGAAGGGCAGAGAGGACACAAAAAGTCTTGGAACTGCATTCAAGATAACTTTGTCAGTGCATAACAAGCCCACCAGGAGGGGCGCAATTCTAGATTTTGGAAATGAAGTGGATGAAGTAGCAGTGGGAGAAACATTTTGGGGATAGTGACCACAATACAGTTAGATTTAGCATAATTATGGAAAAGGACAATGATAGAACAGGAGTAAAGTTCTAATTTAGGGTGGAACAAATTTTACAAAGCTGAGACATGAACTGGCAAAGGTTGACTGGTACAGCAAGTAGAAGGGAAACCCATGTCAAATTAGTGGGAGGTATTTAAAAGAAAACTTCTACAGGCAAAGTGTAGACATATTCCCACAAAAAAGCGTAGCACAGCCAAAGCTAAAGTCTCCTAGCTATCCATAAACATACAAGGCAAAAAGAAAGCTTCTGACAATCGCAAAAGGCTTAATACTATAGAAAGCCTCAAGGAAGATAGAAAGTACAGGGGTGAGGTAAAAATAAATTAGGAAAGCAAAGAGATGAGAAGGAAAAATATTGGCAGGTAAAAATCAAAGAAAATCCAAGATGTTTTACCAAACTTTAAGAGCAAGTGAAGTAAAGAAAAGGTAGGGCCCACCAGAGATGTACATGATAACTTGTGGGTTGGTTCAGAAGATGTGAGCAAGATTCTCAACGAGTATAAAAGCAAATTACTGCAGATGCTTTGACAAAGAGTCATCCAGACTCTAAACGTTAGCTCCCTTTTCTTTCCACAGATGCTGCCAGAATCACTGAGATTGCCCAGTATTTTATGCTTTTGTTCTCAGTGAGTACCTTGTCACTTTCTTCACGGAGGTGGGATGATGTAAACATTAAGAGTTAAAAAGTGTGAAATATTAGATACAGATGAGGCAGCAGTGGTCAACACTACTGCCTCACAGCAACAGGGACCCAGGTTCGATTCCGACCTCAGGTGACTGTGTGGAGTTTGCAATTCCCCCCATCTCTGCGTGGGTTTCCTCCCACAGTATTAAATATGTGCAGCAGGTTAGATGGATTGGCCATGCTAAATTGCCCCTTCGGGTGGTCTTTCGAAAAGGTCGGAGGGCGGAATGGTCTCTTTCTCATTGAAGGGATTCTATGATACAATAAATATTTTTTTTTTTTACATTTGGTCATGGGATGTGGCCCATCCCAGAGGGCACTTAAGTCAACCACATTCCTGTGGGTCTGGAGTCACATGGAGGCCAGACCACATAAGGATGACAGATGTCCTTCCCGAAAGGACATTAGTGAACCTTAAGGGTTTTTACAACAATCAACAATAGTTTCATGGTCACCTTTTTTCAGACTTTTAACCAGATTTTTATCAAATTCAAATTTCACAATGCCATGGTGGTATTGGCACCCGGGTTCCCAGATCACGACTCTGGGTCTCTGGATTACTAGTCCATCGATAATACCACAACCCCACCATCTTCCCTCAAGAGAAGTACTAGAGGGACCGGCACCCTTCAAGGTGGACAAATCACCAGGATGGATTGTACCCCAGGCTGTTGAGGGAGCCAGGGAGGAAAAAGCAGATGCCCCAAGGATCATTTTCCATCCAATCCTCACTTAGATACAGGAGAGGTCCCCGAAGACTGGAAGCCTGCAAATGTTGCACCATTATTTAAAAAGAGTGGACAGGCCATAAAAATATAGGCCGATCATTCTGACTTTGGTGCTGTGCAAGTTATTGGAATCAATACTGAGAAACAGGGCAAACTGTCACTTCGAAAGGCACGGGTTAATGAGTGATAGTCAGCATGGTTTTGTTAGGGAAAGAACATAAGAACTAGGAGCAGAAGTAGACCGCCCGGCCCTTCGAGCCTGCTCCGCCATTCTATAAGATCATGGCTGATCTTTCCGTGGTCTCAGAACCACTTACCCGCATTCTCGCCATATCCCGTAATTCCTTTATTTTTAAAAAAAACATCTACCCTATCTTTAAATATATTCAATGAAGTAGCGTCCACTACTCCTTTCGGTCGGGAATCCCATACTTTAACCACCCTCTGAGTGAAGAAGTTCCTCCTTGATTCAGTCCTACATCTGCCCCCCCTAATCTTGAGGCTATGCCCTCTTGTCCTACTTTCACCTACCAGTGGAAACATCCTTTCTACTTCTATCTTATCCATTTGCTTCAAAATTTTATATGTTTCTATTAGATCCCCCCTCAACCTTCTGAATTCCAGTGAATATAATCCCAATCTACTCAGCCTCTCCTCATACGATAACCCCCTCAACTACGGAATCAGCCTAGTGAACCTCCTCTGCACCCCCTCTAGTTCTAGCACATCCTTTCTCAAGTGTGGAGACCAAAACTTCACACAGTACTCCAGGTGTGGCCTCACCAGCACCTTGTACAACTGCAACATTACCTCTCCACTTTTAAACTCAATCCCTTTTGCAACGAAGGACAAAATTCCATTTGCCTTCCTAATTACTTGTTGCACCTGCAGACCAACCTTCTGTGACTCATGCACAAGTACACCCAGGTCCCTCTGCATAGCAGCATGCTGCAGCTTTTTACCATTTAAGTAATAATCCATTCTATTGTTACTCCTACCAAAATGCATGACTTCAAACTTATTGACATTATACTCCATCTGCCAGACCTTTGCCTACTCACTCAATGTGTCAATGTTCCTCTGTAAGGTTTTACAGTCCTCAGTACACTTTGCTCTGCCACACACCTTCGTGTCATCTGCAAACTTGGATACCTTACACCTAGTTCCCAACTCCAAATCTTCTATATAAATTGTAAATAATTATGGTCCCAACACCGATCCCTGAAGCACACCACTCGTCACTGATTGCCAGCCAGAATAGCACTCATTTATTCCCACTCTTCGTTTCCTGTTAGACAACCAATCCTCTATGCATGCTTGAACTCTACCCTTAACACCATGCATCCTTATCTTATGCAGCAGCCTCTTGTGCGGTACCTTGTCAAAGGCCTTTTGGAAATCTAGGTACACCACATCCATTGGGTCCCCTTTGTCTACCTTGCTCGAAACGTCTTCATAGAATTCCAAGAGATTCGTCAAGCATGACCTGCCCTTCATGAATCCATGCTGCATCCGTCCAATGGGACAATTTCTATAGAGGTGCCCTCCTATCTCTTTCTTGATAATAGACTCAAGCATCTTCCCCACGACAGAGGTTAAGCTAACCGGTCTATAATTCCCCATCTTTTGTCTACTTCCCTTTTTAAACAGTGGCGTCACATTTGCTGTTTTCCAATCCTCTGGGACTGCCCCAGTGTTCAGCGAATTTTGGAAAATTACCGCCAGTGCATCTGCTATTACTCCAGCCATCTCTTTCAGTACCCTGGGATGCATTCCATCAGGGCCAGGAGGCTTATCTATCCTGAGCTCCATTAGCTTGCCCAACACTTGCTCTTTCATTATAGTAATGGTTTCCAGGTCCTCACCTACCTTCTTCTCTCGGTCAATTGCTGGCATGTTATTAGTGTTCGCCACTGTGAAGACTGATACAAAATATTTGTTCAATGCCTCCGCCATCTCATCATATCCCATAACTAAATGACCACTCTCATCCTCTAACGGACCAATGTTTACTTTAGCCACTCTTTTTAGTTTTATATAATTATAAAAACTTTTGCTATCTGTCCTTATATTCTGTGCCAGTTTTTTTTCGTGTTCTATCTTACTTTTCTTTATGGCTCTTTTCGTGGCTTTCTGCTGACCTTTAAAGTTTTCCCAATCTTTTAGTTTCCCGCTGATCTTGGACACTTTGTAAGCCTTCTCTTTCAATTTGACAGCCTCATGTATCTCCTTAGACACCCAGGGTAGATTACCTCTTTTCTTACAATTCTTCCTTCTCACTGGAATATACTTTTGTTGAGCACTATGAAAGATTTCTTTGAAAGTACTCCACTGCTCCTCAACTGTCCTACCATAAAATATTTGTTCCCAGTCTACTTTAGCGAGGTCCTTCCTCATTCTATCGTAGTCCCCTTTGTTCAAGCATAGGACCCTGGTATTGGATTCTATCATCACTCTCCCCACCTGTATACTAAATTCAACCATGCTGTGATCACTCCTCCCAAGAGGATCCCTAACGATGAGGTCATTAATTATTCCTGCCTCATTACACAGGACCAGATCTAGGATAGCTTGCTCTCTCGTCGGTTCCATTACATATTGTTCCAGAAAACTATCCCGGATACATTCAACGAACTCCTCTTCAAGGCTACCCTGACCGAGCTGATTTGACCAATCTATATGCAGATTAAAATCTCCCATGATAACTGCTGTACCCTTTTCACAGGCAAAGAGCGTCTCACTAGCTTAATTTAATGTTTTGGGCAAGTAACAAAGAGGATTGATTAAGGTACTGCAGTGGGTGTTGTCTACATGAATTTTAGTAAGGCATTTGACAAGGTCTGACATGGCAGGCTGATCAGTAAAGTGAAATCCCATTGGGTACAGGGGACTTGGCAAACGGATCCACGATTGGCTCAGCAGTGGGAAACAAAGGGTCAATAGATGATTTTGAAAATGGAAAGCTGTTTTCAGTGGCGTTACGCAGTGCTTAGTGTTGCGGCCCGTGCTGTTTGTTGTATATGTTAACGATTTGGACCTAAATGTGGGAGGATTGATTGGGAAATCTGCAGGTGCCAGGTAGTTTATAGTGATGGGGATAATTGTCTCCAGAATATTAAGAGTTTGATTAAGTGGGTGGAAAAGTGGCAAATGGAATACAATCAGCAGAAGTGTGAGATAATGCATTTGGGGAAGACAAACAAAGCTAAGGAATACACAATAAACAGGAGGCAGTGAGACGAGCAGGATTAGAGGAGATGCGAGGAAAAATCTTATTACCTAGAGGGAGGTGGGCAACTGGAAGTCACCACCCAAATTAATGATTGAAGCAGAAATGCTCAATGGATCTGCACATGGACAGCTGTAACCTGCAAGGCTACTGTCCAGGTGCAGGGAAAGTGGGATTGAAACGAGTGGCTAGTTTCTTTTTTCTCATTTCTTGGCTGGCGCAGATACGATGGGTTGAATGGCTTCTTTCTGCACCATAACCTTTCTCTGATCGTGAAGGGATTTCAAGAAAGAAAAAAAAGAATTTTAAAATCAAGACATTGTTTAACCAGGAGCTAAATGTAGGCCAATGAGCAGAGGGAAACAAGACGTTCTGCAAGTTAAGACACAGATAGCAATATATTGATGACATGGTTATGGAGTGAATGAGTGGTAGGGTAAGATACTGTCATGGAAGGATTTGAAATTGCACAAGGACCTTAAGTCCACTCTCCTGCAGCCTGGGATACACAAAAGATAGGTTTAAAAAACAAAATAAAGGCATTTTGCACTTCAGTCACTTATTATCCAAGCAATTTCAGATGAGGTATAGCAAGGGTCAAATTAGGCATTGCAAATGCACACTGAACGAGACACAACCAGAGGCAAGCAAGACTCAAAAGCAAGTTTTTTCGACTTTGCTTCGGTTTTCATCCAAGCAAAATGGAGATTGGTATGGTGCTTCAACTTTGTCACTGGTAAATCAGGCTAAAGATACCAATTATTTGGGCAACACAGTGGTTAGCAGAGACCCGGGGTCACTTTGTGTGGAGTTTGTACATTCTCCCCATGACTGCGTGGGTTTCCTCTAGGTGATGCTGGTTCCTCCCACAGTCCAAATATGTGAGGGTTACATGGATTGACCATGCTAAATTGCCCCTTAGGGTATCCGAAAAGGTAGATGGGATACTGGGTTATGGAGATACGGGTGGGGGTGTGGGGGCACTTTCAGAGAGTCATTGCAGACTCAATGGGCCGAATGGCTTCCTCCTGCGCTGTAGTGATTCTATGATTCTACTTATTAAGGAAAAGTTATAGCCAGCAGAAACAAACTGTCATCATCCGAATTGTCTGAACAAAGCTTAACTAATCCAGGTGTAAAAGCAATGCAATCGTCTCCTCTCCCTCAAAATAATTACTGTAGTCACGGAATGGTTACAGGACAAAAGAAAGCCATTCAGCCCACATCGGGCGGCACTGTAGCACAGTGGTTAGCACACTTGCTTCACAGCACCAGAGTCCCAGATCCGATTCCCATGGGTCGCTGTATGTGCAGAGTCTGCACGGTCTCCCTGTGTCTGCGTGGGTTTCCTCCGGGTGCTTCAGTTTCCTCCCACAGCCCAAGGATGTGCAGGTTAGGAGATTGGCCGTTTTAAATTGCCCTTACTTTGCATCAGTCTTCACGGTGGAAGAACCCAGTAGGATGCCAGAGCTCCAGGAGAAAAGGGGGCAGAGGTGAGTGCAGCGACCATTACAAAGGAGAAGGTTCCGGGGAAACTGAAAGGTCTGAAGGGGGATAAGTCACCTGGACCGGATGGACTACACCCCAGAGTCCTAAAAGAGATAGAGGAAATTGTGGAGGCATTGGTGATGATCTTTCAGGAATCACTGGAGGAAGGAAGGGTCCCAGAAGACTGGAAAGTGGTTAATGGAACACCCCTGTTTAAGAAGGGAGGGAGGCAGAAGACAGGAAATTATAGGGTGGTTAGCCTGACTTTGGTCATTGGTAAGATTTTAGAGTCTGTTATTAAAGATGAGATCGCGAAGTACTTGGAAGTGCATGGTAAAATAGGACTGAGTCAGCACGGCTTTGTTAAAGGAAGGTGGAGTCCGACAAACCTGTTATAGTTCTTTGAGGAGGTAACAAGAATATTAGACAAAGGAGAACCAGTAGACGTGATTTATTTAGATTTCCAGAAGACCTTTGACAAGGTGCCGCATAGGAGACTGTTAAAATAAGTTAAAAGCCCATGGTGTTAAGGATAAGATCCTGGCATGGATAAATGATTGGCTGACTGGCAGAAGGCAGAGAGTGGGGATAAAGGGATCGTTTTACGATTGCAGCCAGTGACTAGTGGTGTGCCTCAGGGGTCTGTGCTGGGACCACAACTTTTCACAATATACATAAATGGTCTGGAAGAATGAACTGACGGCACTGTTGCTAAGTTTGCAGATGATACAAAGATCTGTAGAGGGACAGGTAGTACTGAGGAAGCAAGGGGGCTGCAGAAGGATGTGGACAAGCTAGGAGAGTGGGCAATGAAGTGGCAAATGAAATACAATGTGGAAAAGTGTGAGGTTATGCACTTTGGAAGGAGGAATCTCAGCATAGATTATTTTCTAAATGGGGAAATGCTTTGGAAATCAGAAGCACAAAGGGACTTGGGAATCCTTGTTCACAATTCTCTTAAGGTTAATATGCAGGTTCAGTCGGCAGTTAAGGCGGCAAATGCAATGTTAGCATTCATGTCAAGAGGGTTAGAATACAAGACCAGGGATGTACTTCCAAGGCTGTAGAGGGCTCTGGTCAGACCCCATTTGGAGTATTATGAGCAGTTTTGGGACCCATATCTAAGGATGTGCTGGCCTTGGAAAGGATCCAGAGGAGGTTCACAAGAATGATCCCTGGAATGAAGAGCTGCTGTACAGGAACGGTTGAGGACTCTGGGTCTGTACTCGTTGGGAGTTTATAAGGGTGAGGGGGATCTTATTGAAACTTACAGGATACTGAGAGGCCTGGATAGAATAGACGCAAGGATTTTTCCCCACTTGTAAGGAAAACTAGAACCAGAGGATACCATCTCAGAGTAAAGGGACGATCCTTTAAAACTGAGATGAGGAGGAATTTCTTCAGCCAGATGATGCTGAATCTGTGGAACTCTTTACCGCAGAAGGCCATGTCCGCCAAATAATTGAGTGTCATTAAGACAGAGTTAGATAGGTCCTTGATTAATAAGGGGATCAGGCATTATGGGGAGAAGGCAGGAGAATGGGGATGAGAAAATATCAGCCATGATTGAATGGTGGAACACTCGAATGGGCCGAGTGGCCTAATTCTGCTCTTGTCTTATGATCTTAATATCCAAAATGGTTAGGTGGGGTTACTGGGATAGGATGGAGGTGTGGGCTTAAGTAGGGTGCTCTTTCCAAGGGCCAGTACAGACTCAATGGGCCTAATGGCCTCCTTCTGAACTGTAAATTCTATGCAAATCTATGTTATCCCTCCAGTTCCCTGCCTTTTCGAATTAGCCCTCCACATTTTCCCTTCTGATCCAATTCTTTTTTCGAAACCTCAATTGACCCCATCTCCACCACTTTCAGGCAGCGTATACCAGACTAACCCACTGGCTGCATGAAACCGTTTTTCCCGGTCTACTCTGTCATGGCCCCCACCTCATTACTTTGAATGAGTCTGTCGCGTCAATTCAGATTTATGGAGTAAATGAATCCAATATGTAATGGAGATCCGATAGATTTGACCAACTAACTGTGGCCCGAGCAATCAATTATCAACACACAACTGTACCAACACGTGTAATTACGATTTTTAAAAAAGAAAATGACACCAATGCATATTATGCCTGCAGGAAAATTTCTAAACGCACGAGTGAAATCCAAGACAACACAACGTGACGTCGAGATGAAAGGAGACACAAATAGAAAAACTGTTTCAAATTCACTGATTTCAATTATGATTAAAGGCCTTTCCATGCGTTAAAAGAGCTGCTTTCACCAACGCAAACAGCTATTGCCGTTCATCGGGCAACTAACTCCACAAGAATGAATGAAAAGGCAAAGCCCGCCGCAATGGCGCTACAATTTCTTTGCAGAGGGATTGGTCTATTTCTATATTTAAAAAAACACAAAGCAGGAACACCCGGGATGAAAACGTATTTAAAACTTGCCGCTGCCGCAGCAACTTCCTGCTGGAATAACGATTTTGAAAATATATACCCAGCCTGTAGGAGAAAAATCGGGCTTCTTGCAAAAACTAATTCTAGGAAAAAAATGGAAATGGTGGGGAGGTTGGGGAGATGGGAGCACATGTGGGTAAATGCATTTGAGACAAAGGTGTCCCAGTTGCCTCCTTGTTTTGCGAGGACTCGCCTTCAGGGCCTCCAGCCGGTAGCGCGAACTCGAGCCTCCGTCCATGATCACGTTTACCGCCTTCATCAACTGCTCGCACAGCGTCGTGATCTGATCGGCCGACATAACTGCACCGGCAGACGGTCCCTTTGTGGTGGCTTGAAGGTGGGCGCCGACTGAGCGAGGCGTCAACGACGATAACCGGCGACTATTTTCTCTAGACGAAAAGAGAAATAACTAAACCCCGATGACGCAACCCCTTATTGTCTGAAGCACCGGCGGCGTGGACTGGCAGCGGCGTCGCTTCGACGCAGGCCGTCTGAGCATGCGTGCCACCGCCACCCTTCGTGGGCCCCGGGGGCGGAGGTCAAAGAAGAAGAAAAAAACCCGTCCGTTGTTGTCGACCCGCTCATCGCCGGCTTCCGGTTGGCGGGGAACGATGGGTAAGCGTTCGACTCGAAAGGACTACAATTCCCACAGTGCAACGAAAAGCGATTTCCGTTGTGCTTGGCGCTGAGCCACCAGCCGTTATTGATTGTCGGTTGCTTTCCCCGCTTTTTTGGGTGGGGGGGGTTGCCCACTTGGTTAGGCAGTTGGTTCGTGCTGCAAGGTTTGAGCTGCGCTCAAGTCCCACCTTCTCAATGGTGTGCTGATCCTCAGGTTAAATCATTACCAGTCAGCTCTCCTCCTCAAAGGGGAAAGCAGCCTATGGTCATATGGGACTTTACCTGACCTGCTCTCCCGCTTTGATTTCTGGGCCTTGCCGATGAGTTAGTTCCAGTTGTTAACACAAGGAGTATTTCTTGCCGCAAAACATTCAAATCTGATACTAACAATGGAGCCACCGTTTTTTTTTGGGGGGGTGGGATGTTTTATTGTTCAACCTGCCAGAGTTTCCGTCTCTGTTTTTGGTTTACTGTTGGTAGTCTGGAGACGTTTCATTTTTTGCAGTTATAACAAGCATGGTAGATTCCTGGGTGTGGGGGAGCTGGTGGAAATGGTGGATTTGTGTGAGGCAGCACAGTGGCACGGTGATTAGCATTGCTGCCTACGGCGCTGAGGACCCGGGTTCGATCCTGGGTCACTGTCCGTGTGGAGTTTGCACATTCTCCACGTGTCTGCTTGGGTTTCACCCCCACACCCCAAAAATGTGCAGGTTAGGTGGATTGGCCACGCTAAATTGTCCCTTAATTGGAAAAAATAATTGGGTACTCTCAAATTTATTTTTTTTAAGTGCATTTGTGTGGAATTAGGGCATGTACCGTGCAGAGGGAGGCCATTTGGCCCATCGTGTCTGCACCGGTCCTTGGAAAGAACACCCTACCTGAGCCCATACCTCCACCCTATCCCTGCAACCCAGTTACCCCACCTAACGTTTTGGATACTAAGGGCAAGTTAGCATGACCAATCCACCTAACCTGCATATCTTTGGACTGTGGGAGGAAACCGGAGCACCTGGAGGAAGCCCCCGCAGAGACAGATAGAATGTGCAGATCTGCACAGACAGTGACCCAAGCCGGGAATCGAACCTGGGACCCTGGAGCTGTGAAGAAACCGTGCTAACCACTGTGCTACCTGCCGCCCACAAATGTACAATGTTTGGACTTTCATAAAGTGTCCCATCATTTTGCCTGCAAGGAATCCAATGAGGATTTGATGAGGTGCCACACGAAAAATTACTGTACAAAATTAGGGCTCACAGGATTGGGGATAATATGTTAGCATTAAGAATGGTCAATAAAGAGAAAACAGAGGAATAAATGGGATGTTTTTGGGTGGGTGGGCAATATCTTTAGCAGGTTACTGCAAGCATCAGTGTGTGAGGCCCAACTATGTACAATCTACATCAACAACTGGATGAGAGGCTGGGTATAATGTGTCCATGTTTGCTGTTGACACAAATTTATGTGTGAAAGTTAGCTGTGAGATGGATGCAAAGAGGAATATAGAAAGGTTAAGTTCAGTCGGCAGGTATGTGGGAGATCAAACACAATATGGAGAGTATGAAGCTATCAATTTTGGAAAGAAAAATAGATAAAATGTTTTAAATGGTGAGAAAGTGGAAACTATTGGCGTTTAGAGGATCTTGGGTGACCTTGTGAGTGAATCACAAAACTAACATGTAGCTGCAACAAGCAATCGGGAAAGCAAAAGGTATGTCAGCCTTCACTACAAACTGATTAGAGAGTGAGTCTTGTTATAATTATACAGTGCATTGGTGTGACTGCACCTGGAACACTAGCCTCCGTACCTATGGAAGGATATACTAACCATAGAAGGAATGCAGAAAAGGTTCCTGTAAAGTCTCAGGCAAGCGAACAATTGGTTTCATTCAGGTTACTATATAATCCTCCGATCCCCGAAGGGTATTTATATCCCAGCCCCTTGGCTCCTTTGAACAGAGGAATTGGCCCTGCCCCCTCATCTGGGTAGATCAGGTGAGGTGACAGGGACTCGAATGTTGCAGATTTCTGGGTCTCCTGTAGGGTTATAACACCCCCCCCCCCCCCCCCAGTCCAAAATGTCATCCATGTCAATGGAATCCTTTGCCCTCTTCGCTCAAGACTGATTATCCGGCACCCAACGCTCTGGGCCCGGAGGGGTATAACAGACCAGGGTGCAACGCTTCTTGGTTGATCGCCTGGGAGGCTCTGTTACCAGTTGTTTGCTAGCCACCCCTGGACATGTGTCGATGTCCATCGGCAAAAATACCATTTCTGACTCCTGGTCGATCTCCCGCATTTCCAAGTCACCGGGCCCAGCCACTTCACTGGGCACCACTGGCATCTGCTCTGGAGGGAGGAACACCACCAGTCTCGGGATCCGTGGTTGGTCCTCGGGTACCTGTTCCATCCAGCTCCGCAGATGGTCCACGTGTCAATTTGAGTCCTTCCCTTGCACCTACACAGTATACGAGACTGGCCCGGTGTGTTGCACAACTGTTCCCGGAATCCATAATACCCCGTCAGTAAAATTCCAGACATAAAACGGAATAGCCAGCGGCATATTCTCTCACGGACCTGGCCGGCTGCGCTCCGGTCCTGTTGGTCACAGACCTTATTGCCGATGTCCGGCGAAATGAGGCTCAACCGCATATGCAAGTGACGACTTATCAAGAGTTCCGCTGGCGTCACCCCAGTGTTGGTGTGGAGTGTAGTCCGATAATGGAATAGAAAGCGGGCGAGGCGTGTTTCTGGTGAACCCGCAGTCTGTTTTCTCATCCCCAGTTTGAAAGTTTGTATGCACATTCTGCCAACCCATTTGAAGACGTGGGATAGGGCATGGTGTGGGCATGACAAACTCCATTTTGCTTCATAAAATCTGCAAACTCTGAACTAATGAAAGCGATGTTGTCCGAGACGAGGACCTCCAGGAGTCCGTGAATGCTAAAGGTCTGCCAGAGTCGTTCGGTGGTGGCACACGACGTGGCCGCCGTCATTCTGTGTACATCCAACCATTTGAAGTGTGTGTCCACTATCAATAGGTACATTGCCCCTGGAAGGGACCCGCAAAATCCACATGAAGGCGGGTCCATGGTCTGCCCAGCCATTCCCATGGGTGAAGTGGAGCTGCTGGTGAGAACTTCTGCCGGTGGTGCTCCTGGCAGCGGGTACACTGTTTCACCAAGATCTCGATCGCTGTGTTGATGCCAGGCCACCACAAGTTGCTCTGGGCCAACATCTTCATTTTGGAAACACCTGGGTGTCTGCTGTGGAGGTTCTGGAAATGGCCCCCTGGCCGCAATCGGGGATAACCACTCGGGAACCCCACCGAAGGATGCCGTCCACTAGGCTGAATTCCGCCACCTTCATGGTAAAAGCCCACAGGTCCTCTTGGAGGCCCTGGTGCTGGACCCTGTAAGCACAATGTGGTAGACCCTGGCCAGCAGCGGGTCTGTCCATGTCCAAGCCTTTAATTGGGCTGTCGTTACCGGCAGCAAGTCCATAAACGCAAGGTTGCGACTACCTTGCCCGATGGCGCTGGCATTGGTGCGCTGGTGAGTTATGGGAGGCGGCTGAAAGCTTCCGCGTGGGAATCTTTGTTCCTGTGCAATGCTCCAACACGTACCCGTACACTGCCAGTAGGAGAGCCTCACGCTGAATGCAGGTGGATGCCACCAGGGAATTGCCTTGTCCTCTTTGAATAACCCTAAAAGTAGTTTATGGTCGGTATAAGCTGTGAATGCATGGCCCTAGACGTATTGATGGAATCGGCAAACACCAATGCCAACCCTTCCTTTTCTATTTGAGCATAATTTCGCTCTGCCGCCGCCAACATATATGAAGCAAGCGCAGTGAGCCGTTGGGTACCATCATCCATCCATTGTGCCAAAATGACCCTGATCCCATAGGGCGAGGCATCACAAGTGAGGAACAAGGCTAAGCCGGTTTGAAATATGTCAGCAAGTGGGAAGATGACAGCTACCGCTTTACTTCGGCAAACGCCCTCTGATGCAGCGGGTCCCGAATCCACCACTGGCACTTCTTCAACAACAGGTGCAGCGGGGCCAAAACTGTCGCCAAATTTGGGATGAACCTCCCGTAATAGTTGACCAGACCGAGAAATGAATGGAGCTCCATGGAATCTCTTGGTACAGGACCCTGTCTGCCTTGAAACGGTGCAGCACATCCTCCAGCTTTTTTAGATGCTCTTGGTCAGAGGAACTGGTGATTAGCACATCGTCTACTTGTGGCAAATCTCGGAGGATATTCTCCATTACCCTCTGGAGCATGGCACATGCCCACCAGACCTCGAGCAGCAGCTTGGTATATTCCTAAACCCCCCTCTGTGTTTTGATGGTTGTGTGCTTTTGGGAGGATGGAGCCAAAACTACCTGGAGATCGGCATGGCTCATGTTGAGTGGGGTGCAACGGTGGTGGGTGGGCAAAGTGTCCTCTTGGCGCCGGTCCCGCCTTCTCCCTCTGGCAACGGTGCTCTCATTCTGCACATCAGGAAACTCCGGTGTACGCGGTGCATAGCGTCCATTGGCAAGGAATTGGTGTCATCGGTCCTGGTCCCCTGGAGTGTGCCCCGCACGCCGGGAGTCTGAAATATCCACCCAGGAGGGGGCGCCTTGCCGAGGTTCAAGGTGGCCATCCCTTGGAGCTCCTTGACTCCTCTGCGCCCTCTGGGACAACCCGATCTCAGTTGCCATTTTCAGGTCCAGGTCAGTCTCACTCAATAAACGTTCTTGGGTCGCCCGTCTCTGATAATACCAGCCCGGACTCCCAAAATTCAGCGGGCTTGTGCATCCGGCCCAGGAATTTCGTCCTGGCATTGAGAAGCCGAGTGTAAATGGAAATGTTGAACAATAAGTGGAAGTTTTGGGTCGAAATGGTCGCCAACCACGTAATGAGCTCCGCGAACTGGCAGTTGTCAGGCGTCAGGAAAAGTTAAACTTTTGATAATGATGTATGTCTGTGCACCACAAACCGCAAAGAGAGTCATGGTCTGTCTTGTCCCTGACATGTTGTTCTGACAAAAGAAGTACTTCATCCGTTCTATGTACTGGGTCCAGTCCCCAGTCTCAGCTTCGAACACCTCAAGCTTTCTGATTGATGACATCTCTGCTGCCTGATTAGAGGCACTCTGAGGCCGAATCAAGGTGGGCCCAGAGGAAATGACGCCTCCTGCAGCTCCACTTGACCCTCATCATCAGTGTAAATTCTCAGGCAAGCTACCACTTGGAAGCAATGCCTGTCACAAAAAATTGGTTTAATTCAGGGTACTATACACTCTTCCTACTACCCGACGAGTCTCCCACACCTGGCCGGGGTATTTATATCCTAGCAGTCCTTTGAACAGAGGGATTGGCCCCGCCCCCTCAACTGGGTAGATCATATTCAGGTGAGCCCAGAGGGACTCTGATGTTGCAGATCCCTGGGTCTCTTGGAGGGTTATAAGGGGCAGCAGGGTAGCATGGTGGTTAGCATAAATGCTTCACAGCTCCAGGGTCCCAGGTTCGATTCCCGGCTGGGTCACTGTCTGTGTGGAGTCTGCACGTCCTCCCCCTGTGTGCGTGGGTTTCCTCCGGGTGCTCCGGTTTCCTCCCACAGTCCAAAGATGTGCGGGTTAGGTGGATTGGCCATACTAAATTGCCCGTAGTGTCCTAATAAAAGTAGGGTTAAGGGGGAGGTTGTTGGGTTACGGGTATAGGGTGGATAAGTGGGTTTGAGTAGGGTGATCATGGCTCGGCACAACATTGAGGGCCGAAGGGCCTGTTCTGTGCTGTACTGTTCTATGTTCTATGTTCTAACAGTTCCCTTGAATGATTCCTGGGATGATGGAATTGTCCTAATTCGGAGTGTAGGATGGGATTATATTACCTAGCATTTTGCAATGTCTAATGTTTCTTTGACTGCACTGAAGTACCTCAAGAGTGCAATATGGCATATGTAGAGAGTGTTAATATTATTGAACTTTGTGTAATGTTCATTTTGTTTTGAAATGTGTGTAATGTTCTTTCAGATATTTTATGAATACAATTTGTTTTTGCAAAATAAATTGCCATGAAATTAGCGATCTCAAAGAAAAATATATATTTCTTAGAGAGCTTGACAGAGTAAATGCAGGAATGATCCACAAACAGGACTTTTCTTATTCCAGACCTACTCAGGCCTTCACCCTACCCCTTCCTTTTTCCACAGCCAAGGATTCCCCCCACCCCCTCCCCGGCATCCCACTGTGGTTGACAGGATCCTCAACCGTGTCTGACCAATTCCTACACTTCCACCCTAACCCCTTCCCCTCCCAAAAACTTGATAGGATTCCCCTTGTTCTCACTTTCCACTCCAGCAGCCTCCAGATTCAAATCCTCGACAATTTCCGCCAACACCAGCATGATATCACACCAAACACATCTTACTAAACCTCCACTGTCAGTGTTCCAAAGGGATGTTCCCTCTGTGACACTGGGTCCACTCCTTAATCACCCAAAACCGCATCCTCTTCCCACTGCACCTTTTCATGCAAATGCAGAAGGTGTAACACCTGCCCTTTTACCTCTTCATTGTCCTGGGACATAAACACTTTTCAGAGGTGAAGAAATGATTTACTTGCACTTCTTTCAATTTTGTCTACTGTATTTGTTGTTCACAATGCAGTCTCCTGTACATTGAACAGACTAAATGCAGACTTGGTGACCATTTTGTGGAATACCTTTGTCCACTTCTCCAGCATGACACCAACATTCCTGTCACTTGCCATTTCAATTCACCATCTTGCTCTCATGGTCACATTTCTGGTCTCACCTACTGCAGTGTTCCAGTAAAGCCTTATGCGGGCTGGAGTAACAGCATGTTACCTTCCGAATAGGCTGTTTACACCCTCTGGTCTCAGTATTGAGTTGAACAACTTCAGGCTATGAACTCTGTCCTCATTTTGAATCTCCCCCCCACTCCCCTCGAAAATGCTAGTCCATATCTTGCTCTCATGCTTTTGCCTTCAGACAGTGCTGCACTCTTTCTCTACTGTTAGCCCTTTCTGCTATTTTGCTTTCAGACAGTGCTGACCTTTATTCTGCTATTAACACCTACCCTGGACCAAAGATTTAATCTTTATACTATCATTACTACTCCCTTTTGTCTTGTGTTCCACAACATCTTTGTCATTTAATCTCTCGTGCCTTCCAATGTATCCCAGGCCTTGTACTTTGCTCTACCTGTTCCTCCCCACTTTCTCAATGGCAGAATATCCACCAAATTTCTATCTCGCTCCAATTCTGAAGAAAAGTTATATTGGACTCGAAACATTAATTCTGTTTCTTTCTTCATAGATTCTACCAGACCTACTGTTTTTCCAAATATGCCCTGTTTTTAGATGCAGAAATGATGTTTCCCCTGGCTGGGAAGCCTTGAACTAGTAGTAACACTCTTATTTTAAGGAAGTGGGGAATATGTTAGGTGATATAGTGGTAACATCACTGGAATAGTAATCCAGCGACCCAACCTAATGCTCAGGGGACATTGGTTCAAACCCAACCATGACAACTGGTGGACCAAATTGCCCCTTCATGTATACAAAAGTTTAGGTGGAGTTACTGGGTTATAGGGATATAGTGGGGCTCTTCTAGAGGGTTGGTGCAGATGCGATGGGCTGAATGGCCTCCTTCTACACTGCAGTGATTCTATGAATTGATAGGTTCAACTATTTGTTTTGAAATGCCTTCAGAGTGAGGAAGGAAGAAGAATTAATGAGACAGGGATTCTACTCGAATCTGGTGACCTTTGCTGTAAAGTTCTTGTATGTGACTTCTGGGCACCACACTTTCTGATGGATATCAAGGGATAGGAAAGGGTGCAGAGAGGATGTACTGAAATAGCAATATGAAGGACTTGAGAGACCAGGGAAGCAGGGATTCTTTTTAGATTGGAAAAAGTTAACCCATAATTTAATAGAGGTGTTAAACATCGAGGTATTTGGTAGAGCAAATAAGAAGGAAACATTGCCATTTGCGGATGGCTTGGCAACCAGAGGACACATATCTAGGGTAATTAGCAAGAGAACCCAAGAAGAAAAATATTTCTTTTGATGCATAACAAGTTGTGATGATTTGGAATGCGCTGCATGTACCTGTGGTAGATGTAGATTCAATGGTAACCTTCAGAAGGAAATTAGTAAATACTTGAAGTGGGGGTCGAGGGAAATGAGTGGAGCAGTGGACTAGTTAAATGATCGTTTCAAACAAATGGCAGAAGCACAATAGTTCAATTATAATATAATGCATGCTCCGCTTTGCTCTGTTGTCTCAGTTGGCTGAGTTCAGTTATTGGTTCCAGTGTCACCATGAGTAGACATGAGCATATAATCTAGTATTGTTGTATTGCCAGAGGTCTTGACTTTCCAAGAAGATGATAAAATGAGATCTCCTCTGCCTGTTGAAATACGTGTAAAATATCCTACAGAATAACTTAAAGAGCTGGAATTTTGGTGTCCTGTGAAATATTTCTCTGAACAAGCCCGACTAGGCAGTTTCTGAAGTTTTGCTATGGTGTAAATATTACTGTATTTGTATACATAACAATAGTAGCTACATTTAAAATGTAATTCATTAGTTGTAACTCATTTTAAAGTATCCTGGTAAGATAGATGATTGCAAGTTTGTTTTTATTTTTAATTCCATGCAAAGAGCAAAAATATACATCAGAGCCTCCCATTTTTCTGCTGCTAAAGGTTGATTTTCATAGAATTTCATAGAATCCCTACAGTGCAGAAGGAGACCATTCAGTCCATCGAGTCTGCGCTGACCCTCTGAAAGAGCACCCTACCTAGGCCCATTCCCTCAACATATACCCATAACGCCATAACCCACACATCTTTAGACACCAAGGGGATATTTAGCATGGCCAATCCACCTAACATGCACATCTTTGGATTCTGGGAGGAAACCCACGCAAACACGGGGGGAATATACAAACCCTACGCAGACAGTCGTCCAAGGTTGTAATTGAACCCGGTGCTAACCACTGTGCTGCCTGTCTTTGCAGGATTTTAAGAAGATGGCACACTGTCACTTTATCAGGTCAGTGAGGGGCAGCCAACAAACCTTGGCTTTGCCAGTGATGCCTAGGTGTTAATTTCTTTGTTGGTGTCTTTGCGTCAGTGGTGAAAAAAAGAATGATTCAGGTGCTGATCAAGTGGGTTCCTTTGCCTTTGGTGTTGGGTTTCTTGAGTTGTTGGACACTCATCCGTGTGTAATATCATAGAATCATAGAATTTACAATGTAGAAGGAGGAAACCCACGTGTATGCATTATAGAGTAACAGGTTAAAAGGTTTAATTAATGTGTATCTGTACTACTACAATAATTAGCACAAGGCTGTAATTTTTTTTTAATCGATGCTTGTCTTTCCGATGGTTTTTCTTTGCTAGGGGTGTGTTTGTCTTTTTTTTTTCTCCCCACATTCAGCTCTTTGCAAGTAGAACTTTCACTGTTATTGTCTACATTTTCACGTATCAAATTTAACACACACACTTCGAGCTTTTAAATTCTCATTTACTTTCTTACATAATGGCTTATTTTTGTCCTTAATTGCAAAATGAAGTTATTCTGTAATTGCTGCACTAGTAAAGCTCTCAGGGTAATATCAATAATACATGCGTATGCCTGACCTGTCCTTGAATGTTGTCAAAACAAAACTCATACCAACCCACATCTGGTCAGCCAAATATTCCACCTCCCATATACATCAAAGGAGAGATTCTGAAATGTGTTGATTTCTTCCCACACCTTGACAGTCACCTCTCTCAAAATGCCACCTTTGATGAGAAGAACCAGCAATGCATCAGCTCAGCCTTCAACTACAGCAGCATGGGCGGCACGGTAGTACAGTGGTTAGCACTGTGGCTTCACAGCTCCAGGGTCCCAAGTTCAATTCCCGGCTTGGGTCACTGTTTGTGCGGAGACTGCACATTCTCCCCATGTATGCGTGGGTGCTCCAGTTTCCTCCCACAGTCCAAAAATGTGCAGGTTAGGTGGATTGGCCATGCTAAATTGCCCTTAAATGTCCAAAAAAGGTTAGGTGGGGTTACTGGGTTACGGAGATGGGTTGAATGTGTGGGGTTAAGTCAGGTACTCTTTCCAAAGGCCGGTGCAGACTCAATGGGCTGAATGGCCTCCTTCTGCACTGTAAATTCTATGATTCTATGAAGTGTTTCACAACAAAGACCTCCACAAGTCAATAAAAGTCCTAGTGTGCCGAGTAGTTGTCGTCACCACACTCATATTCTGCAGGGAGACCCAGACTGTACATCAGAAATAAGAGCACTGGAGAAATTACATCAGCAATAACTCTGCCTCATCCTCCAGGTTCACTGGGAAAATCATCAAACAAATGCCCATGTCCTTGAAACCTGCTCCACAGCCTTCAGGCTAAGCTGTAAAATCAACTTTGATGGATTGGACACGTGCCCAGATGGCTGAAGAGTATTTCCCCTGCCAGGTCCTGTTTTTCAACACTCACATGGCTAACATTCCAGAGGAGGATAAAGAAAACTCTTCAAAGTGTGGCAGCATTGACATTAATGACTGGTGGGAACATACAAACTTGAGTTGGTCATTCAGCCGCTCGAGTCTGCCCCGCGATTCAATTAGATCCTGGCTGATCTGTGATATCTCCATATACCTTCCTTTGGCCCATATCCCTTAATATTTTTGCTTAACAAAAATCTATCTCAGATTTAAAATGAACAACTGTTCTAACTTCAACTGCTGTTAGTGGGAGAGAGTTCCAAACCTTTGAGTGAAGAAATGCTTCCTAACATTTCTCCTGAACGGTCCAGCCTTATTTTATAGACTATGTATTAGAATCTCCAACCAGTGAAAATAGTTTAGCTTCATCGACACTGTTTTTCCCTGTTAATATCTTGAATACCTCAATCAGATCACCCTTCAACATTCTAAATTCTCGTGAAAACAGGTCTAATTTAAGTAATCTCGCCTTATAACTTAACCCCTCTAGTCCAGGTATCATTTTTATAAACCTACATTGCACTCCCTCCAGGGCCAAAATATCCTTCCTAAGGTGTGAGGCCCACAGTTCTCCAAGTACTTGTTGCCAGTCGTTGGAAATGGTGACAACTGTTCCATAAAGCTGCATCACATTTTGAGTCACGCCTTAATTAATTTTTAAAATTTAGAGTACCCACCTTTTTTTCCAATTAAGGGGAAATTTAGCATGGCCAATCCACCTATCCTGCACCTCTTTGGGTTGTGGGGGGCAAAACTCACGCAAACAGGAAGAGCATATGCGAAGTCCACACAGACAGCGATCCAGAGCCAGGATCTAACCTGGGACCTTGGCAGTGTGAGGTAGCAGTGCTAACCACTCCCCCATCATGCTGCCCTTAGAGTCACACCTTAATGATGAGGCAGAGCAGCAGCAGAGAAGGAAAGAAAATG
This sequence comes from Scyliorhinus canicula, assembly GCF_902713615.1. NCBI lineage: Eukaryota > Metazoa > Chordata > Chondrichthyes > Carcharhiniformes > Scyliorhinidae > Scyliorhinus > Scyliorhinus canicula. The sequence continues at coordinate 278,074,626 of NC_052146.1, read as the reverse complement.
AAGTGAATCCTGTATTCCGGATCTCATGCCCTCGTGGAACATAAGAACATAAGAACTAGGAGCAGGAGTAGGCCATCTGGCCCCTCGAGCCTGCTCCGCCATTCAATGAGATCATGGCTGATCTTTTGTGGACTCAGCTCCACTTTCTGGCCCGAACACCATAACCCTTAATCCCTTTATTCTTCAAAAAACTATCTATCTTTACCTTAAAAACATGTAATGAAGGAGCCTCAACTGCTTCACTGGGCAAGGAATTCCATAGATTCACAACCCTTTGGGTGAAGAAGTTCCTCCTAAACTCAGTCCTAAATCTACTTCCCCTTATTTTGAGGCTATGCCCCCTAGTTCTGCTGTCACCCGCCAGTGGAAACAACCTGCCCGCATCTATCCTATCTATTCCCTTCATAATTTTAAATGTTTCTATAAGATCCCCCCTCATCCTTCTAAATTCCAACGAGTACAGTCCCAGTCTACTCAACCTCTCCTCATAATCCAACCCCTTCAGATCTGGGATTAACCTAGTGAATCTCCTCTGCACACCCTCCAGCGCCAGTACGTCCTTTCTCAAGTAAGGAGACCAAAACTGAACACAATACTCCAGGTGTGGCCGCACTAACACCTTATACAATTGCAACATAACCTCCCTAGTCTTAAACTCCATCCCTCTAGCAATGAAGGACAAAATTCCATTTGCCTTCTTAATCACCTGTTGCACTTGTAAACCAACCTTCTGTGACTCATGCACTAGCACACCCAAGTCTCTCTGAACAGCGGCATGCTTTAATATTTTATCGTTTAAATAATAATCCCGTTTGCTGTTATTCCTACCAAAATGGATAACCTCACATTTGTCAACATTGTATTCCATCTGCCAGACCCGAGCCCATTCACTTAACCTATCCAAATCCCTCTGCAGACTTCCAGTATCCTCTGCACTTTTCGCTTTACCACTCATCTTAGTGTCATCTGCAAACTTGGACACATTGCCCTTGGTCCCCAACTCCAAATCATCAATGTAAATTGTGAACAATTGTGGGCCCAACACGGATCCCTGAGGGACACCACTAGCTACTGATTGCCAACCAGAGAAACACCCATTTATCCCAACTCTTTGCTTTCTATTAATTAACCAATCCTCTATCCATTGTTGCACGTTTTGCTATGGGTGTAAAACGCGTTTATTGGGGTGTATTAACTTGCCTCTGTTAAAGGCCGTGTGCTTAACACCACTAGGCTCTGTCTATGTATCTTTCAGCTCAGCAGTCGCCAGTTGCCGTATAGACAACTCACAGATATCTCAAGGTCAGGTTCAAAGTAATAAAACGATACACCGATTAGTAAGTTCCAAACGATCAATATTTATTATACAATTATAATAAATACGCATGCACACACTAAGGGACTAAGCTATGACTAAACTAAGCAAACAGAATACTTAACTACACAGGAACAGGCAAGGTCAGGGAGCGAGGCCTTCGTCCCGGTCTTGGTCTGCAACCTTCAGAAAGCGTGCTGGTCACTGGGGGTCTAGCGGGCTTGGTTCGCGTAGCGAGCGTCGTATTGGCACTTACGGTTCGGCGGCTGGTGCTCAACGGCTGGAGTCAGGATACACGTTCAAGGTCTTGGTCAAAGCCGGAGCACGAAACAACAGACAGGACCATGTGTGGGGTCTATTTTTATAGGGGTCCCCAATGTCCTTGCCTTTTCCTGGGCGGGCTTTACCTTCAGGTATCGATTGGATCGCTTCCAATCGATATCTTTTGAATTCCTCCAATGTGAGGGTCTTTCTCGATGGTGGGGGCGGTTTCTATAGTGGATACTTCTGGTGCCGCTCTGTCTGGACATCCACTCAAGTATCTTATTCAAACCCAAATGTTGCCATTGTGTGTGCCTAGATCTGGACTGCCTCATTAGTATGTAAACGTTCTGCCATTATCACCTTTGGTTTGGGATCTTCCACCTGGCCAGAAACTGGTTTTGCTGCTTGCAAAATGCTAATGAGTGTTTGCAGGCTGCTTGCCTTGGCTAAACTGTTTTTCCCTGCAGTCTTAGCGATTCTCCATTTTGTTTAGTTCAGTGTCCATTTTAGGTGGCTACAGTGGCTACACCATGCTACTACTTTACCCTTAATGCCATGCATCTTTATCTTATGCAGCAACCTTTTGTGTGGCACCTTGTCAAAGACTTTCTGGAAATCCAGATATACCACATCCATCGGCTCCCCGTTATCTACTGCACTGGTAATGTCCTCAAAAAATTCCACTAAATTAGTTAGGCATGACCTGCCTTTTACGAACCCATGCTGCGTCTGCCCAATGGGACAATTTCTATCCAGATGCCTCGCAATTTCTTCCTTGATGATAGATTCCAGCATCTTCCCTATTACCGAAGTTAAACTCACTGGCCTATAATTTCCTGCTTTCTGCCTACCTCCTTTTTTAAACAGTGGCGTCACGTTTGCTAATTTCCAATCCACCGGGAACATCAAGCTCCATGTATCCAATAACCCATGGTAGAAACTCACAACCATGAGTTGTCAGCCTCGAATCGAGGAACAACCAACTGCGATGTCAGATACCAGAATCCGAGCACCTGTTCGACTCTGAACTCGGTTGTGGCAGGAGACTCCCAAGAGAATATACTTTAGGGATGTCCTCAAAGCATCGATGAAGAGGTCAAAAATCCCACCAAACCCTGGGAGTCATTTGCTTGTTACCGACCAAAATAGAGGTTAATTCAGTAAGGCACCAAACACATTGGTAGAATTTGGGAACACGCAGAGGCATGGTTGAGGCATTGGAGAGAGCACACAAACCTTCAAACACCTAACTGGTCCAATGCTACAAGCACCACGTATGACAGAGTCTGCAGATCACATATTGGACTTAGCAGCCATCCCAGAACACATCAAACCAGTGTAGAAGCAAGTCATCCCGAAGGACAGCCAAAGAAGAAGAGAAGACTATATTTAACATTCTCCTCAGTAATCTTAATCCAGGCACATTGATTCACCCGAGGATGGAGCTGCGCTCCGAAAGCTAGCGATTCGAAACAGACCTGTTGGACTTTAACCTGGTGTTGTAAAAGTTCTTATTGTGCCCACCCCAGTCCAATGCCAACATCTTCACATCATGCATATTGAGTAATCTACATGATGCACAAGATGTCAATATCGATCATTACCTGTCCTCTTCCCAAACATGCTTCCTCATTTGATAGTAATAGTAGTTACTCCCTCGATTCCAAGCTGGGACAGACAGATGATCTTGTTTATTTAAATCACTAGATGTATTTTGGGCAAGGAGACCTCTATCTACAATGAAAATAACCTTTCTCTTTTACCATGCAAAATTCTCAGATGCTGTCTGAAGACTTACCATCAAATCTTGTTGTTTAAGGGCAGCACGGTGGCGCAAGTGATTAGCACGGTTGCCTCACGGCGCCGAGGTCCCAGGTTCGATCCTGGCCCTGGGTCACTGTCCACGTGGAATTTGCATGTTCTCCCGTGTTTGCATGGGTTTCACCCCCACAACCCAAAAGATGTGCAAGGTAGTGGATTGGCCACACTAAAATTGTCCCTTAATTGGAAAAAAGTGAAGTGGATACTCTAAATTTTAATTTTTAAAAATCTTGTTGTTTCTGTTGCACATCCTTTCCAGCATGCTTGTAATCTTGAAATATCTTGATTTTTTTTATAGATTTGCAATGAATGCAACATTATAATTCAAAAACTTGCATCACTTACCATGCTACTAAAACTGAAATTTCACCCAACACTACCAGCAAAGCTGTGGCCAAAAGAAACATTGGTGCATATATTTTGGTGGTTGTCCCATGTCTAGCGTCCTGGTTTCAGGTACCATGTGGGATCTATCTTGTTTCTAGAATTTCCTATTAGGTCCTTTGCTTTGAACTGTAACAAGGTCATAGTCTATATCTTTAAAAATAAAACTAGAGCTGTCTTTGCTTTCAGTTTTATTTTAGCATTTTAGCTTGTCAATCATTCTGTAAAGCTAACTTATATCTCTGGGAGGATTGACAAATTGAAGCTGGTTTCTGTGAACGACGTTTCAGCAGTTTTCTTTAATATATGAACATTTGAGTGAATACTATAGTCTGATTTTAAAATCCCAGCAGCCATATCTGCTGGCTCTGTATGGATCTGGGATTATATCAAGGATAATTCATGCTTTATTTTGGAGATTCCTATCAGACTGATGTTAAGAAATGCAAACCTTCAGATGCAGTCATTCTGCTTATTGGATAAGCCACCGAAAAGAAGAAAAAACAGCCAGAGCAGGTAAGGTTTCCTCCAACAAATTATTCAGAAAAATATTGTATAGTGTACACTGCCCACAAACTTTATTTCACTTCTTTTATCCCTGTTGTCATCATGTAGTTGAAGGCTCTGGCCACCAAGTGGCCATGTGCATCTCTCCCTGGCCACTATTGGAGGCTAAACCAGACTGCTGCCAATCTGTGTGTAATATCTGAGCCCAAGATGATCTTCCAAGCACATATGCTCCGCCATCAACTAAGATTGCATATTTCTGCTTCTATAACATTGCCTGACTCCTCACTGTCTTCAGCTCATATGCTGCTATATCTTTCATCCATGTCTTTATTACTCCCTAAGGTCAACTATCCCAATGGTCTTCTGGTCAGCCTCACACTTTTGCACTCGCCATAAATTTGAGCTCATCCAATGCTCTGCTGCCCTAACTCACACCAAATCCCATTCATCCATCACCCCTGTGTTTGCTATTACAATTGTGTCCAGTGGAGGACTGGCCAGGGTGCACCTGATGAAGTGGGCCCCCTATATCAAATAAAAATGCAATAAATAAACAAACACAGACAACTGTTTTAGTAATAAAAAGGAATAAGAAAAAAAAGAGAACAGGACACAAATAAGCAGTGCATGAAAAGGAACAAAGCAGGGTAGGTAGTGGAAGGATGTGGAATAGGGGGGCCTGGGTCGGGCATAATTAAGGAAATTCCATGTTTTCAGTAAGAGTGTGTGAATTTAAAGATAAAGTTACAATTCGTGATTTGAGATGGTCGGCAACTTCAAAGGATATCAAGCAGTAGTCTTGGTTCTGCCAGTACATCGGTCCGGGGCCCGGAGAGCCAAGAAGGGGCCCGTGAATATCTGAAGGGCCCTTAAAAATTATAATTAATAAGATAAATAAATCTCCAACTTCTTTCCTGAGATTTGTATTTTAACTTAATAAAATATAATTGTTTTTAAAAAGAGCAATACCAAATAAAAATGCAATAAAGAAACAAACAAATAATAACTCAGTGTGTGAAGGAACGAAGCAGTGTTAAACGGATGTGAAAAGGAGTGGGGGGGGGTGCTAGTTCACCCGGGTCGGACATAGTTGGAAATCCACGTCTTCAGCAAGAGTGTGTGAATTTAAAGATAAAGTTACAGTTCGTGATTTGAAATGGTCGGCAACTTGAAAGGATATAAAGCAGTACATAGGGTCGTGGGGTCACCGAAAAGGAGAAGCGGTACCTTTGACCGTGAATCATGAGGTCAAAGATATTGAAGTAATAAGCCATGATCGGTAAACTCAAAGGGTTGCGGCTTGTAACACTACACTGGTATCAAACTGGACATGTTAACTTTGGTCGTGGGACCATTCTTAATGTCTTACTATAGTCGGACCAAACTTCTAAGTTTCAACAGTTGTCACAGTTGCTTGCTGGTGTGAACACTGGACAGTGGATTGTCTCCTCTTCTGAAGCTGCATAGGCCACAGTAGTATTGACTAATGAACCTAGCCTATTGAAGTGTAAGTAAGTTATTTTATATTTTTTATCAAGTAGGGGTTTATCTGGCGTTCCTTCAAGTTATTCTTGCAATCATCAATATTCATTTTTCCCAATGTGGGCTATTTTTAATTAAGTTTTTATTTCAGGAATATTACCCCTACCAGCATGGAAAAGAAAAAGCATAAATCTGGGTCACTAAAACGCGAAGAACAAAAAGAAGCAGAAAGGAAGGAATAAGCCAATCGATGCAGGCCTATTACAGAGTTTATAATACCACAAGCACAATCCACATCAATATCCAGTTCTGCAACAAATAATCAAGAAGCAAGAAACAATGCTCATGGTGATGATGCAATGACATGCGAGTTACAAGAACAGAGAAGAGCTACTTTGAATGCAGAGACAAATACAAGTGCATCCATTACTAATCAACCCAGGCCCAATATTTCTTCTGGCTTCCTTGTTCTGGTATCTGTACTGCCTGTAGTTGCAACATCTGAACACATAGCTTCAACTAGTGACAGGGAATCAGATATTCCTTCAAGCATAAATGACTTGGTTTCTGAAGCACATCCTGTAAATGAACCTACGCAAGAAAATTAAAGATCCATTACTGGAATCTTCCAATATCCATCATGAGCAAAGCTAAAACAGTTTTTTGCTGAACATCCACTTCAGCCACTTAATGATCTGCCATTTGATGCTCGTTTGTATGAGAGGAAAATTATGAATGACTCAGTCCCAAGAAAATGGCTAACGTATAACAAAGAAAATAGATGCTTATATTGTTCATACTGCTTAGCCTTTGGGTTTCCCAACACTTGTAATCCATCACCCTTTGTACATGGCTTTAGTGACTACAGGCGTATTAGCCAGAGCTTGACTTTACATGAATCGACAACAACACATGTCAGAACTGCTCAGCAATATATCAGTGTGGTTAATGATGGCACCTTAGATAAATTTTTTGCAGCATCACTAATTAAAAGGAAAGAAGAAGTATTGAAGCAGAGAAGTATTGTCATGAGGATTATAGACATCATAAAGATGTTAGGCAAGCAAGCACTTCCTCTTCGAGGTCACAGAAATGAATCGGCCTACACTCTAGATAATGAGGTTCTGAATCATGGCAATTTTTTAGCTACCGTGCTGTCGATGGCAAAATATGACCCCATTATGGCAGCTCACGTTTCTGCAGTGCAAAACAATTCTAAACAAAGAATCAAACAATTAGAGCAACAAGGAAAGGCTCAAAGTAAAGGCCGTGGTGGACTTGTTACATACCTGAGTAAAACAACTATAAACATGTTAATCAAAATTATGAAGAATATGATACAAGAAAGAATTAGTCATGAAGTTTCTTAAGCAAAATATTATTTTATTCGGGTTGATTCAACACAAGATAATTCATCCATCGATCAGTTTAGCATTATTATTCGGTATCTGCTTAAAGGTATTATCTGTGAGCGACTACTTTCAGTTGTGCCAAGTAATGATGGTACAGGACAGGGACTTCTTGATCTATTGATTGAAACATTACAGCATCTTAAAATTGACCCCCAAAAATGTTTATCTGATAGCACAGATGGCGCTGCAAGCTACCATGGCCAGTATAATGGTTTACAAAGTAAACTTTCTGATGTGGCTGATCAACATGTTCATATATGGTGCTATGCCCATGTCTTGAATTTGGTGATAACTGAAACAACAAAATGTTGTGTGCCTGCAGTTTCTTTTTTAAATTTGCTCCAGAATATAGCAACTTTTGTGAAAGCATCATACAAGAGAATGGCTGTATGGATAGGAGTTGTTGGAAAACATCTAGGACAAGAAAAAATGAAACGATTAAAGCTAATTGGTGAGACCAGATGGTCAGGAAAATCCAATGCAGCAACAACTATATTTGGACGTTTTGATGATGCCGCTGCCAGTACTTTCGTAAATCTATTGACATGCTTATCAATGATACAAGATTCAGAAAAGTTTGATGCAAAAACAAAACATGAAGCAAATGTTTTACTTCAAAGTCTTCTAAAGTTTGAAATCATATTGACAGCATTTACTTACTTGTATATATTTGAAACTACAACCCCGTTATCAAGTTATCTACAGACAAGTGGTTTAGATATGTTTACTGTATGGAGTTTGGTACATTCAGCTACAACAAAGTTGAAAGAACAGACAAGAACATTTGATAACGTTCACAGCAAGGCTTTGGAATTTGTAAATAAATGTAATGACAGGATTTCACAGATGAATATGGATGATTATCAAACATTGGAAATTGATGTGTTGGAAACAGCATTGCCAGTTAAGAGGCAGAGGAAGAAGAAAAGAATGGCAGATGAGTTTATTGACGATGAAAGAAATTCCTCAGATTCTCTAGCTGATTTTCGAGTAAATGTGTTTAACCTAATAATGGATCGCATTGTCCAGTCACTAGAATCACGCTTTGTACAACACAAACAGTTGTATAAAGATTTGTCCTGCTTGGACCCAGCAAAGTTTAAAACTATTGCAGAGAAGGGCCTTGAAGATGAAGCATTGGAAGGTATTATTAAGCTGTTTCCACAAATCAGCAAAGATCAAGTAATATTGGAATTGTTTTCTTTTGCTTTAAACTTTGATGTATTAAAGCTATTGCTTAATGATGGTGAGAATATGGATTCCAGTTGCAACAATTGTAAAATTTGCAGCACTTGCCCATCATGTGTACTAAAAATTCTGGCATCTAACAGACTTCATGACAGGGCATATGATAACCTTTATGAACTTTATAAAGTCATCTGCACACTATCAGTTACTCAAGTCCAATTTGAGAGGACATTTTCAAAGCTAAAGATCATAAAGACAAGGTTAAGAAATTCGCTGTCTGAGGAGAATTTGGAATCATAGATGTTGCTATCCATTGAAAAGGAATTGTTAGATGAATTGGATGCAGAAGCAATTATTGGCAGATTCGCACAATCATCTAGCGAACACAAACAATTGCTCTTAATATAGTGGCATTCAATGCTCTATTGTGCTTTTGAACTATCTGTTAATGTGTAAATTGTACAGTAAACTATTTAGAAATATCAACCAATTACTTAAAATAAAAAAATAAATAAAAAATTCAATTATAACATTCTGTATTTACATTTGGTATCTACTGCCAGTAATATGTACAGTACATGTACACTGTAATTACTAAGAAATACACATTTTTTCCACAAAAATTTTAATTGTACCCTTTTTTCCATATGTATTTTTTGAAAATTTTATTTATTCGTTATGAAAATTAAATGATAGCATTGTAGTTGTGGTTGGGCCCCCTTTGTCTCCTGGCAACCAATATTTTTAGACCCAGTCCGCCACTGATTGTGCCTCAGTTGCCTAGGCCCTAAACTCTGGAATTATCTCACTAAGTTTCTTTGCTTCTCTACCTCTCCTCTGATACCTTCCTCTCAGATCAACCTGCCCCATCTCCACGTGTGCCTGCATGTCAAATTATGTTTAATTATTGCTCCTGTGAAGAATGTTAGAATATTTAGGATGTTAAAGGCACTATATAAATGCAAACTTTTTGGATAAACGTTTATGGCTTATTGGGGATAGATGTTTTTGTTTGAGGTGATAAGCATATTCAACTATTTCCATTTTTGTGGCAGGCAGAGATCCATTTGTTCACTTGGCTTACTTGTATTTCTGGGCTACTGCTGTGAGTGAATGCCATGAGCAATAGAAGATACATTAAAACACAAATGAAGGTCTGTGGAAAAGGAATTGAAGAACCTCAAATATACTTTTATTATTTTGATCTCAGGATTGAGTTTAATATAATTTTATCTGTTGATCTGATTTGCTTTGGCATATATTCCTTTCTCGTAATAAGTCATTGATTTTATTTTTTGCTTGACCTGTCAAACACACCAGGAGAATGCAGTGATTTTTGTCTGGTATAAGTCCATAGTAAAATCACAGATTGTTCAGCCCGAGGTATTCTTTGTCTTATTTGCTACACTTGTAACGTTGTAAACTTGTAAATGTAACATTGGTTACGTTTTGGTTCATAAAAGGAACATGTGTATCAAAGTTATCTTGGGCACAAGTCCAAACAGCAACAATGTGCAACAATTAATTTTGGCAGATCAGTATTGTACTTTCATCCAGCTAAACTCTTGTACAATTTAATAAAAAATTAAGGTGGGTGAGAGCAAGATAAAAATCGGTGGTGAGGCTTACAGTAATGATCCCAACAGTGCTGTTTTAAAACAATCAAAATTAGTTAACATTTGTCATCAAGTTGTTTTGGCATCTGTTCTGAGGTAAAGACCATTTTCTTAAAGTTATAAATAGAACAATTTAAGGATTTAATTATGACGCTACTACACAAGAAAAAAAGGTATTGTGTAAAAGTTCAACAAAGAAAATAGTAAACTTGGGGTATATTTTTGAAGCACAGTACCACAGTGGTTAGCACAGTTGCTTCACAGCTCCAGAATCCCAGGTTCGATTCCCGGTTTGGGTCACTGTCTGCACGTTCTCCCCGTGTCTGTGTGGGTTTCCTCCAGGTGCTCCGATTTCCTCCCACAGTCCAAAGATGTGCAAGTTAGGTGGATTGGCTATGCTAAATTGCCCTTAGTCTCCTATTTCCTTACTGGAATAGGTAGGAGGTGTGGGCTTAAGTGGGGTGCTCTTTCCAAGGGTCGGTGCAGACTTGATGGGCCTCCTTCTGCACTGCAAATTCTTTGATGTAGAATATTTAATCAGATATATAGAATGAGTGTTATAAAAATGACAATCTACAAGGACGATTACTTCGAGGCACCTGAGGAAGCAGACACCTTTATTAATAAGCATGAACTTGGTTCTAATTGATTGTGTTGTGTGGGTTTGTTGATTTCTGTGGGTTGGGTTGAGTGTTGGGACATTTTGTATATAGTTGTATTTGAGGGATTTTTTAATGATGTAACAGGTATGATTGTCGTGGGGGGGGGGGCTGAAGGGTGGGAGATGGGCTGGGTCGACATTGGGCTCCCATTGGAAATTTAATTTGGTAGGGGATTGGATACAAAGAATAGTTTATCTTTGGGATGGGCAATGTTGTCTTTTTCTTTGTTCTTGGTGTGGGGAGGGGGTTTGCTCACTTGGCTAGTTTATGATGAGTGAGGTCAGCATTGCGGGTTCAATTCCCATAACAGTTGAGGTTATTTTTGAAGGTCCCACCTTCTCAATCTTGCCCTTGCCTGAGGTGTGGTGATCCTCAGGTTAAAACACCACCAATCAGCTCTCCCCCTCAAAAGGGAAAGCAGCCTATGGTCATCTGGGACTATGGCATCTTTACCTTTAAACCAGGCTAGCGAACAGGAGTGAGATGGGGGACGGGGTGGGGAGCTGCACCCAGTTGTACCAGTTTGGTCAGGATTGATGAGCTTGGGGTGTGGGGGTTGCGGCTTGGTTTTGGGTTGGTTTCAGTTTGTGTATTTGGGCGGGATGGTGAATGGGAGCACGAGGTGGGGAGAGGGGTTAGTTTGCTGATGGTGGTTAAAATAGTTTCTTTGTTTCGCTCTGAAGGTTTGGTTGGTAGCCACCTTTACTCTGTTCCTCATGAATATTTATTTGGCAAGGCCCTGACAGTGGAAATGGCTGATTCTGGGATGGGGGGCAGATATGGTGTTTTTGCAGGAGACTCACTTGCGGGTAAGAGATCAAACCAAATTGCGGAGGGGGTTGCTGGGACAGGTGTTTCACTTGGGCTTGGAAGAGCCCAATGTGTGGCAATCTTGGTTAATAAGCTGGTCCCCGTTGGCCACCAAGGTCATGGCGGATCCTAACGGTAGGCGTGTGGTGGTTAGTGGGTCTCCGGCGCGAACAGGATGGTTCTGGTAAATGCCCATTCCCCCAACTGGGATGATGTGGTGTTTCTTGTGAATCTGCTGGCTTCTATCCCGATCTGGTCACACCAGCTGGTTCTGGGAGATGACTTCAATTGTGTACTGGAGCCTAAAATGGACTGGTTGAGGCCTAAGTCTCTGGCGGGGCGGGGGGGGGGGGGGGGGGGGGGGGGGGGAGGCCCTTTGATCCTTTTTTTTGGTGTAAACACATTTTCTTACTAATACGGTATTTAAAAAAATATATTTTTATTGCTTTTGCATTTGTACGTAATAATATTGCCAGAAAAAAATAGAAAAAATAAGCAGGTATGAATACATAGGAAACATGTATACAGATACGAGGCATATTAACATTGGGCTCCCAGTAATCAGTTACCACAACCGTACTGTTTAACTGTCTGATGAGACCATCAATTCACACGACACGTGGTTAGAAGTGAACAGTGGTTTTAATCGTCTTACAATAGAGCCTACCTGTGACAAGATGAACTCCAGATGAACTGGCAGGCAGGCTCTCAGCATCAACCTTTATACTTGCGGTTAGGGGAGGAGCCATGGGTGGAGCCAAGGGTGGAGCCCAGTACAAACTCCCAGTGCATCTCCCCCTAGTGGCAGAGCAGCGCAACTGCTCGTGTGCCGAGCTTACAGAGACATAGTACAACATGTGTAATACAATGTGAATTACGCTACTGTGATTCACCACATTCACCCCCTGTAAAAAAAATCAAGTCTGGCGGGGGTGGTGGCTTACAGATTGAGTCTGACCGGTGGCCGTGTTGTCCACTGTGATCAGCGGAGCACCGCAGCCCCTTCTGGTGGCTGGATGAGCGCCGTCGGTTGGGGTATGATGACGGACTCCGGGGGCGATTCCGTCCGAGCTTCGTACCCGTCTGGTTCAACTGGGGACTGGGGGTGCTGGGAGCTAGCTGGCGCGGACGCGCGGAAAAAATGTAGCGAACTGGTAGGTGCGGGGGCGTGTGGGGCGAGTTGGGTGGGATGTAGTGTGAGGGGTACCTCGGCGGTGGTAGTGGAGGGGTTGGATCCTGCAGGTGCTAGGTCCCGGAGGGATACAGTGTCCTGATGGCCGTCAGGGAACTCTACGAAGGTGTACTGTGGGTTCGAATGCAGTAGGAGCACTTTCTCTACGAGTGGATCAGTTTTGTGCGCCCTGACGTGCTTCCGGAGGAGTACTGGGCCCGGTGTCTTCAACCATGCCGGGAGCGAAACCCCCGTGGCAGTGCTCCTGGAAAAAATAAAGAGCCGTGTCGGGGAGGACCTCCTGCCAATGGGAGATCGGGAGATTCCTGGACCGGAGGGTCAGTAGACGGTCTTCCAGACCGTCGCATTCTCCCTCTCCGCCTGCCCGTTCCCCCTGGGGGTATAGCTGGTAGTCCTGCTCGAGGCGATGCCCTTGCCGAGCAGGTACTGACGCAGCTCGTCGCTCATAAAGGACAAACCCCGGTCGCTGTGTACATAGCTGGGGAAACCAAACAGGGTGAAGATACTATGCAGGGCCCTAATGACTGTGTGGGAGGTCATATCGGGGCACGGGATAGCAAAGGGAAAACGGGAGAACTCGTCTATGACGTTCAGGAAGTACACATTCCTGTTAGTCGAGGGGAGTGGCCCTTTGAAATCGATAGCGAGGCGTTCAAAGGGCCTAGAAGCCTTGACCAGGTGGGCCCTGTCTGGTCTGTAGAAGTGATGTTTGCACTCCGCGCAGATCGGGCAATCCCTGGTGATGGCATTTACCTCCTTGGTGGAGAAAGTCAGATTTCGGGCTTTAATGTAGTGGGCGAGCCGGGTGACCCCCGGGTGGCAGAGGTCATTGTGGATGGCTTTTAAGCGGTCGCTCTGTGCGCTGGCACACGTCCCACGGGACAGGGCATCTGGGGGCTCGTTGAGCTTCCCCGGTCGATACATAATATCGTATTTGTAGGTGGAGAGTTCGATCCTCCACCTCAGAATTTTGTCATTTTTAATTTTGCCCCTTTGCGAGTTGTCAAACATGAAGGCTACCGATCTTTGGTCAGTAATGAGGGTGAACCTTCTACCTGCGAGGTAGTGCCTCCAGTGACGAATAGCCTCCACAATGGCTTGTGCTTCCTTTTCGACTGAGGAGTGTCGGAGTTCTGAAGCGGAGAGGGTTCGGGAGAAAAATGAGACTGGTCTCCCTGCCTGATTTAGTGTGGCTGCAAGAGCGACCTCTGAGGCGTCGCTCTCAACCTGGAAAGGGACGGGTTCATCCACCGCCCGCATGGCCGCTTTGGCAATGTCCTCCTTGATGCAGTTGAAGGCCTGGCGAGCCTCAGTTGACAGGGGAAAAAGTGTGGTCTTAAAGAGTGGGCGGGCTTTGTCCGCATATTGAGGGACCGTTTGAGGGCCCTGGGACAATGAGGGAGAGGGAGTTCTAAGATTCTAAGCATACGGTCCGGGTCGGGACCCAGGACTCCGTTTTCCATGACATAGCCGAGGACGGCTAGTCTGGTTGTGCGGAAAACGCATTTCTCCTTGTTGTATGTGAGGTTAAGCTTCTGGGCCATCTGGAGAAATCGGTTGAGGTTGGCATCGTGGTCCTGCTGGTCATAGCCGCAGATGGTGACGTTATCCAAGTACGGAAACGTGGCCTGCAGCCCGTACTGGTCCACCATTTGGTCCATTGCTCGTTGGAACACCAAAACCCCATTCGTGACGCCAAAGGGGACCCGGAGGAAGTGGAAGAGGCGGCCATCGGCCTCAAACGCCGTGTAGTGGTGGTCCTCCGGGCGGATTGGGAGTTGGTGGTATGCAGACTTCAGATCCACCGTGGAACAAAACCGATACTGGGCGATCTGATTCACCATGTCTGCAATCCTGGAGAGGGGGTACGCGTCGAGGAGCGTAAACCGATTAATAGTCTGACTATAGTCTATGACCATGCGGAATTTTTCCCCGGTCTTGACAACCATCACCTGAGCTCTCCAGGGACTGTTACTGGCCTCTATGATCCCCTCACGTAAAAGCCTCTGGACCTCAGATCGAATGAACACCCTGTCCTGTAGGCTGTACCGCCTGCTGCGAGTGGCTACGGGTTTACAGTCCGGAGTGAGGTTGGCAAAGAGAGGAGGGGGGGGGAGATTCGCAGCATGGCGAGGCTGCAGATAGTAAGTGGGGGTAGGGCTCCACCGAAGCTGAGGGTGGGACTCTTGAGATTGCATTGAAAGTCGAGTCCCAATAAGAGTGGGGCGCAGAGTTCGGGCAGGACGTATAGTTGGAAATTAGAGTAGCTAGCGCCCTGGATTGTTAGAGTTGTGACAGTGCACCTTTGGATATGGACAGAGTGGGAACCCGAAGTGAGGGAGATAGTTTGCCATGCACGGAAAACGGGGAGCGAACAGTGTCTTCCCAGATCTGGATGTACAAAGCTCTCAGTGCTCCCAGAGTCGAAAAGGCACGGTGTACTGTACCTGTTGATTTGGACCGTCGTCATCGAGTTGTGGAGATGCTTTGGGCGTGATTGGTCCAGTGTGACTGCGTTGAGTTGCGGGTAGTCGGTGGCTCGGTCGGCTGCGCTGGGATGGGGCCCCGTGATGAGTGCCCGCTGAGGTCGCAGTCTTCAATCGAGTTTTCTGAGTGTGGAGAGGATGGAGCCCAAGATGGCCGCCCCATGAGTCGCCCGTGGTGGACCGCGTGGTGGGGGTCCGCCAAGGTGGCAGCCCCCATGGATCTCACGTGGCGGGTGGGGGCGGAGTCAGGGCATAGGCCGCTGCGTTCCGGGGCCTGTGGGCCTGCGAGTGCGGAGGGCGATTACTTTGTGCCGCTGGAGGTTTAGGGGCTGGGGCATTCCTTGCCAGGCACACTCTGGTGTAGTGGCCTTTTCGCCCGCAGCTGCTGCAGGTCACATTGCGGGCCGGGCAGTGCTGCCGCAGGTGCTGGGGCTGGCCACAATAGTGGCAGGCTGGGGCAGCATGGTGGCTGGGTGGCTGCGCGGCGCAGGCCTGGGGGTGTCGCTGGTTGGGGGCCCATGACGGGGTCGCGCAGTCGGCAGGAAACGAGGTGAGGCTACGAAATGAGACCTCCATAGTTGTAGCGAGTTCAACAGTATCTTCTAAATTTAGGGCCCCCTTCTCCAGCAGTCGCTGGTGCAAGTAATTCGATCTAAGGCCTGCAAAAAAGACATCGCGGACAGCAAGTTCTCTGTGTTCTGCAGCAGTTACAGCCTGATAATTTCTGTCCCGGGATGAGGCTTTTAAGTCTCTGAGGAATTCTTCTAGCGATTCTGTAGGGCGCTGGCGGCGAGTAGTAAAAATGTGGCGCGCATAGACCTCATTGATAGGCCTCACGTACATTCTATCGAGTAGGGCCAGGGCCTCTGTATATGAGCTGGTACAGTTTAGCTGAGTAGATATACGATGGCTCACCCTCGCGTGCAGTAGACTGAGTTTCTGCTCCTCCGTCGTTTCTGTGGTGCTTGCTTCAGCCAGGTAGGCCTTAAAACATCGGAGCCAATGCGAAAAGATTTCTTTCGCCTCTGCATCCTGCGGGTCGAGTTCCAGTCGGTTAGGCTTGAGGGATGATTCCATGGTCATTCCTTACTGTTTCTTAAGACGATTAAATTGATGAGACCATCAATTCACGCGACACATGGTTAGAAGTGAACAGTGGTTTTAATCATCTTACAACAGAGCCTGCCTGTGACAAGATGAACTCAAGATGAACTGGCAGGCAGGCTCTCAGCATCAACCTTTATACTTCCGGTTAGGGGGAGGAGCCGTGGGTGGAGCCAAGGGTGAAGCCCAGTACAAACTCCCGTACACTCCCAGTGCATCTCCCCCTAGTGGCAGAGCAGTGCAACTGCTCGTGTGCCGAGCTTACAAAGGCATAGTACAACATGTGTAATACAGTGTGAATTACGCTACTGTGATCCACCACACTGTCTCTCTGATCTGTCCAATGGCCCAATGCCTCTTTAATGGGGTCCCTGTATTTCTGGAGCTCTATTGAAAGAAGCTCCATAAACTGCTCCGTCAGTGGGTGGACAGGTGTTTGCGTTGCTGATCTTGCTCAGTCCACCCTGCTCCGTCTGCCTCGCTCCGCGGTTCGGGTCCTCCTTTCCAGCCCTGTTGCTGCTCCGATGGCATCACTTTGTTGGTTGTTGGGGGGGGGGTGGGGGTTGTTACTTTTGTGTCCAATTGACGGGTTAAGAGGCCCAAGTTGAAGTTCCCAAGAGACAGCCACCTCCACCTTTTGGGCAACCGCTCAGCTCACAGCCGCCAACAGAAGTCCCCTCGGGCCTTCAGAGAGCAGATGGGGAGAGGACACGTGGAGATTTTTACACGCATGCGTGAAGAAATTTCCATTTTCTCCCCATGTGCATGAGTGAGTTATACTCCAGGATTCATTTTTTTTTACATTGGGGGAAGGGGGTTCCTTGCTTCCGTGAATTAAAAGGGTGGGATATTCGGCGACAGTAATCTTTGACCATGCTCCACATTTTGTGGACTTGGTGCTGGAGACGGATCCCATTCAGCGCTCGTCATGGAGGTACAATGTGGCGCTACTCACTGAGAAGGGATTCTGTGAGCACATGTCTGCGATTATCGAGGAATATATTAGATTTAACAGGAACAGGGCAGCATGGTAGTGCAGTGGTTAGCACTGCTGCCTCACGGAGCAGAGGTCCCAGGTTTGATCCGGGCTCTATGTCACTATCCGTGTGGAGTTCACACATTCTCGTTTTGCCCCTACAACTCAAAGATGTGCAGGCTAGGTGGGTTGGCCACGCTAAATTGCCCCTTAATTGGAAAAAATGAATTGGGGACTCTAAATTTATATTTTAAAAAAAGGTTTAACAGGAACGACTCGGTCTCTTCCTCCACACTATGGGAATCCCTTAAGTCGGTGGTACGAGGGGAGGTAATCTCTTATAAAGCGCACTTAAACTGTGCAAGCGGAACGGCAGTGACTAGTTGGGCAATATTGTAAATCAACCGCAGCTATTTGGAGGACTCGACTCGCGAGTTGAAGACAACTAGGAAGCAGCTGCAAATGCGGTTTGACTTGGTGTCCATGGAGAAGGCGGTGGGCCAGCTGCAGCGCTCGAGAGGGATGGTTTACGAGCACAGGGAGAAGGCAGGCTGCCTATTGGTTCCCCAGTTGAGTGAATATTTTCTGGTTAACCCCCCAGGGAGCCAATCTGGAGCCTTTTTGTCTTGCTGGTGGTAGCTTCTGGTATCTGGATATCCAAGTGGGCCAAGATTGGTTCATGCTTTACAGTTAAATTATGCAAGTTTTGTGAGTAGGGTGAGGTCCAATTTACAGAGGCGGGATACCTTTCCACTGTTCCGGGTGGGCATCGTCCAGACAATTAAGATGAATGTTATGCCTAAGTTACTATTTCTGTTCCAGTGTCTCCTCGTTTTCCTTGCTAAGACTTTTTCTACCAAGGTGAACAAGTCGGTGACTTCTTTTATTTGGGCGGGTAAGTCACCAAGAATTTGTAGGGTGTACCTTCAGCAGGACCGGCAGTCTGGGGCCTGGCTTTAACACATGTTCTCCTTTATTATTGGGCGGCCATTGTTGAGAAGGTGCTGGGTTGGCTGAGGGAGTCAGACTCCATATCGGGAGAGGGGATGGGGGGTTTTGGTTACGGCTTCGCTCCCGTTCTCCCGAGCGAATGAGGTATTCCTCAAACCCATCTACTTTAAGGCTATGGAAGCAATTTAGGCAGCATTACAAGCTGAGTGCCATGTCATTGCTGACCCCCATATGCAGTAATCATTTGTTTGTGCCTTCGGGTTTGGATGCGACGTTTAAGTGATGGGAAGGAGAGGGCCTGAAGTGTTCTAGGGATCTCTTCATGGAAGGACGGTTTGCCAGTTGGGAGGAATTCTCGGTGAAATTTCAACTGTTAGAGGGGCGCATTGGGGCAGCACGGTAGCATAGTGGTTAGCATAAATGCTTCACAGCTCCAGGGTCCCAGGTTCGGTTCCCGGCCTTGGTCACTGTCTGTGCGGAGTCTGCACATCCTCCCCGTGTGTGCGTGGGTTTCCTCCGGGTGCTCCGGTTTCCTCCCACAGTCCAAAGATGTGCGGGTTAGGTGGATTGGCCATGCTAAATTGCCCGTAGTGTCCTAAAAAGTAAGATTAAGGGGGGGGTTGTTGGGTTACGGGTATAGGGTGGATACGTGGGTTTGAGTAGGGTTATCATTGCTCGGCACAACATCGAGGGCCGAAGGGCCTGTTCTGTGCTGTACTGTTCTCTGTTCTCTCTCTGTTCTATTTGTTCCGATATTATGCATTATGCGATTTTTATCGTAAGGCTCGTCCTACATTTCCCATAACACCACAACCCTCAGTGCTGGGGAGAATCCTATTGTTGGAATGGTCTGGGGGGGGGGGGGGTGGGGTGAGCGTTTGAAATGTTTATGGGCCGTTCATGTTAATGGAAGCAGCTCTGCAGGAGCAAGGGGCTGCTTTAGCTCACTGAGCTAAATTGCTGGCTTTTAAAGCAGACCTAGCAGGCCAGCAGCACGGTTCGATTCCCGTACCAGCTTCCCCGGACAGGCGCTGGAATGTGGCGACTAGGGGCTTTTCACGGTAACTTCATTGAAGCCTACTCGTGACAATAAGCAATTTTCATTTTTCATTTTCAAGTGAGGGTGAAGTTGGAGGAGCAGCTGGGACACATTCTGGATGAGAATGTGTTGAATGAACTTTGTAGGGTGGATTTCACCAACTGTACACTGCTCAGCCTGATTCAGCTTGAGGTGGTACGTAAAGCTAATCTAACTAACGCTAGAATGAGTGGGTTCTTTGATGGTGAAGGAAGTGATGCTTTCATGGGCCCGCTAATCATACCCACATGTTCTGGTCATGTCCAAGGATGGTAACCTTTTGCGTCTCCTTCTTTAGCACCATGTCAGCAATTCTTAACATTGATCTAGAGCCTTGTGCATTGGTGAACATTTTCAGGTGTCATACTCGCTGGGGCTGCAGACCGGGGTTAAGGTGGATGTTCTTGCCTTTGCCACGCTGATAGCCTGGAGGCACATTCTGCTGTGATGGAGATATTCCATTCCATTCGGACTGCATCACTTCTTTCATCATCAAGGAACCTACTCAACCTGTCTAGGTGCCTGTTAATCTCATTCGTGGGAAAGTCACATCTCATCCTGGCTTTTGAATGCTGGGTACTGCTGTCGCTAGGCTGATTTCTGCCTGTTGCTAGGCAGATCGCATCCTCTCATGCCTTGTAAAATTTGTTTTACTGCTGTTACTAGGCAATCCATGAGAATATCATAAACCAACTGGAATTTATTGGAGGAAATAATGGTAAACAACCAATGATTCAAATTTCCAGGAGAAAATTTCAATATTTTAAAGCGTTTTAAAAAGTTTTGTATGTAAATTTACATGGAATTAATGGAAAATCAGATGACTGGAATGAAAATAATTTGGACAATAGCAACCATAAGTTAATGGACAAATTAAAAGAGCTTGGTTCTCCATAGGTGCCCCTCCACAACCATTTGCAAATTGTTCAATTGTGAACTCAGCCTAACCCACTCCTGAGGGAAACAACATGGGCGAGATTCTCCCAAAACGGGAGAAATCGTAAAGCTGCCGTAAAACCCGGGCGCGCCCCTTCCCGACGGGGGACCGATTCTGGTCCCCGGTTGGGGCTAGCAGCCCGACGCCGTAGGCTCCGGCAAGACGGGCTTAACGAAAATCGTTAAGCCCGCTTACCGGAGTTAGCGCCGGCTGACGCGTCATATGACGTCAGCCGCGCATGCGCAGTTTGGAAGACTCCAACCCGCGCATGCGCGGGTGACGTCATCGCGTTTTTGCGCGAAACCCGCGCATGCGTGGGCCGGGTTGCCCCTCAGCCGCCCCGCGAATGGATACTGCGGGGCGGCGGAAGGACAAGTAGTGCGCGGGCATCGGGCCCGCTGCCCGCGATCGGTGCCCACCGATCGCGGGCCCATGGCACCCTTGGCACGGCCGTGGTACTGCCGTGCCAATCGGTGCCATGGTTATAAAAAGCGAGTTGGTGACGCCGTTTTTACGAACGGCAAGACCAGGTGTGTTTGCCGTTCGTGAAAACGGCGGAAAGGGCTGGGACTTCGGCCCATCTAACAGCTGTGAATCGCTGCTGGCCGTAAAAAAATGGCGGCAGCGATTCGGGTCGGGACTTCGGCGGGGGGGTGGGAGAATAGCGGGAGGGCGGGAAAAATGTCGGGAAGGCCCTCCCGCTATTCTCCCACCCGTCGTGGGGGGCGGAGAATTTCGCCCCATATTCTTGGGACTGGTTTAGCACAGGGCTAAAGAGCTGGCCTTTAAAGCAGACCAAGGCAGGTCAGCAGCACGGTTCAATTCCCGTACCAGCCTCCCCGAACAGGCGCCGGAATGTGGTGACTAGGGGCTTTTCACAGTAACTTCATTGAAGCCTGCTTGTGACAATAAGCGATTTTCATTTCATTTCATTCATTATTTGTGATTTGCCAATGATTTCGGGTTTATTTTATTGATTAATATAGGAAGTGTCATTCTTCATACTTCTATAGAATGATACATTACTGCTTTGGACGTATGCATAGATATAACATTTAAACAAAAGCAAAATACTATGGAAATATTATGGTGCTGGAAATCTGAAACGATGATTGTAAGATTGGGGAGGGGAACAGAGCTGATATTTTGTCAGAACAGCAAGTTATTCAAGATGAACAGGTTTGAAACAAGTACAGAGCCAGAGAAAAGGGGTGAGGAAAGGGACAAAATGGAGAGCTCCGTGAAAGGGTCAATAAATAGCCAAGCCCAACACTTTTACCACAGTGACTTCTATTATAAACAGTCATTAGTTTTCAACGCACCCACATATTTATACCTTGATGCTCACTGTGCCCTGAGCCAGTTTTAACGATTTTATTTCCTCATCCTCAGGAAGAAAATAATCTCCTTTCTGGATTACAAACATCAGTGATTTTCAATATTTCGTATAACTAGCCATTATTTGTGTCTAAATGGGAACTGTGAATATTAGCAGACTACAGTATTCCTATATTTGGGTGCTTTCCATTTATTTTCATACCAGACCTTTTGCAGCAATACTTTAGATTCCCAAGGTACCTTAAAGACCTTATTTACTATCCTTTAATTTTAGTAATATTCTTCAGGTTAACAAACAAAAGAACAATGCTCTTAATCTTAGTTAAATCTATTTTTTTTTCCCAGCAATGTAATCTGGCTGGTTCTCCTTTCAACCCATCACATTTGAGTAATTTCAAATCCAGCACTGTTATCGTGGACCCTTCTTTCTTTATCTGTTTGCATCTGAACGTTCATGGCTACTATTACCCAAATGATGTGCCAGCTTCAAATCAGTTCCTGTCCCATTGTGCTACCCAGACCTTGGCCAGGATTCTCCGAGCCTCCGTGCCACAATCACACTCGGCGTGGGGGTGGTGAATGAGGCGTCAGACCAGCGATCGGGTCTGACGTCTTCATGCGATTCTCCAGGGACCGGAGAATCGCTGCCGATTGGGCTTGCGCGGTCGACATGGCGCCGGCCGGGGGCCATTGAAAGAGGCCCCCGCGGCGATCCTCCGCCGGCAACTGGCCAAGTTCCCACCAGCGTGGTTCACTCGTGGTTCCACCCGGTGGGCACTGGGGAGTTGCGGCTGCGGACACAGTCCACTGCCACCCTGGTGGGGGGAAGAGGGGATTCGTCACGGGGGGGGGGGGCAGGCTCGTGATCGGGGGCCACCGATCGGCGGGCACACGTCATCTGGGGGGCCTATATTGTCGGGGCCGGCCCGCTGTGTGGGTCCGCCATGTTGCGCGGACCTGCGGCCGGAAGTGCAGGGCCCCGTATCGGCAGACGAAGCTGCGTGGAGTACTCCAGGGCCCTGCAAGCCTCCTTCAAAACGGAGATTTGCGCCCGTTTTCTCGCGGGCGTGGGGACATAGCCCCATTATGAGAGAATTTCGCCCCAGATCTAGAACTGTTGGGCAAACAAAACATTGATTAAAGATTCACTCCTTGGCCTTCCCCACTTTGGGCACAAACATTTCCCTTATTCCAATCCATTTTAGGATATCTAAAGTCCATCATTACTGTCTCTGCAATGATTTATAAATTGTTTACATACTTCATCCTTCTGTATGAGAAGGTCTCATGGCGCAGAAGGTGGCATTCCTGCGTTCAAGACCAACTCCAGCGTGGATTGGCCACGCTAAATTGGCCCAGTTGGAAAAAATGAATTGGGTACTCTAAACTTATTGATCAAAAAAAATGATAGAAGCACTGGAAATCAAAATGTGAAATCAGTCTGGGTAGAAATAAGAAATTGCAACGGGACAAAGTTTCAGGTAGGTCGCAAAGCAGTAGTTCCACAGTGGGGTACAGTATAAACCAGGAAAAACTGTAAGAAAGGGACAGCAATAATCATGGATGATTTTAATATGCACAAAGACTGGATTAATCAAATTGGCAAGGGTAGCCTCAAGGGAGAGTTCATTGAATGTATTAGAGATTGTTTCTTGGAACAATAAGTTGTGGAACCAACCAGGGTGCAGGCTACTTTGGATTGGTATTGTGTAATGAGGAGGGATTAATTAATAACCTCATAGTTAAGAATCCTCTGGGGAATATGACCATTGTATGATAGAATTCAAAATTCAGTTTGGGGCCGAGCAAGTGGAGTTCCACACTAGCGTTCTGGAATTAAACAAATGTAATTTCATGGGCATGAGGACAGATTTGTCCCAAGTAGAGAGTGGCAGGAAGGCTAAAAGGTAGACAGCTGATGAGCAGTGGCAGTTGTTTAAGGAGATACTCAATTCCTCACAACCAAAAATATATTCCAGAGTGGAAGAAAGACAGTAAGAGGAATAAAAAATATCCATGGCTAAGCAAGGCGGTTAAGAAAGATGCAAAGACCACTGTCAGGCTGGAAGATTAGGAAACTTTCAAACATAAACAAAGGGATGCAACAAAAGTAATAAAAAGAGCTACGGTAAATTACAAAAGAAAGCTAGCACAAAAAATCAAAAGGATAGCAAAGCTTCTACAAGTACATAAAATACAAGAGAGTCACTAAAGTGAACATTGGTCCCTTAGAAGATAAAACCGGTGAGTTAATAGTGGGGAACACAGAAATGGCGGAGATGCTAAAGTAATATTTTGCCTCAAGTTTTCACAGTGGAGGACACTACTACCATCCCGAGGGGAGCGGGTAATTCAGAGACAATAGCGAAACAGTATTCAACAAACTAATGGAATTGAAGGCAGACAAGTCCCCAGGGCCTGATGGCCTACATCCTCGAGTGTTAAAGCGGCAGTGTAGAGAGTGGATCCATTGGTTATAATATTCCAAAATTCCCTGGACACGGGAAAGGTTCCAATGGATTGGAAAAACTCTGATGTAACGCCTTTATTCAAAAAGGGAGGGAGGTAGAATGTAGGAAATTACAGACCAGTTAGTTTAACATTTATTTTTAGGAAATTGTTAGAATCTGGGGCAGCACAGTGGTGCAGTGGATAGTAATGCTGCCTCACGGTGCTGAGGACCCAAGTTCAATCCCGGCCCCGGTCACTGTCCGTGGTTTGCACATTCTTCCCGTGTCTGTGTAGGTTTGACCCCCACAACACGTGCAGGGTAGGTAGATTGGCGACACTAAATTGCCCCTTATTTGGAAACAAATAATTGGGTATTCTAAATTTAAAAAGAAGGAAATTGTTGGAATCCATTATTAAGGATGTAATATCAGTACATTTGGAAAGTCAAAACGCTATACATCAGAGTCAGCATGGTTTTATGAAGGGTAAATCATGTTTGACTATTTTGCTCGAGTTCTTTAAAGATGTAACAAGCCAAGTGGATAATGGGGTTCCTTTCAATGTAGTATATCTGGATTTCCAGAAAGTATTAGATAAGGTGCCATACAGAAGGTTAATGCACAGGGTTAGATCACATGAGGTTAAGGGTAATTTATTAGCAGAGATAGAAGACTGGCTGACGGACAGAAACAGAGAGTCGGGAAAAATAGGTCTTTTTCTGTGGCAAGATGTGACTAGTGGAATGCCACAGGGTTCAGTCTTTGAGCAGTACGACAGCACAGTGGTTAGCACTATTGCTTCATACGCCAGGGTCCCAGGTTCGATTCCCGCTTGGGTCACTGTCTGTGTGGAGTCTGCACATTCTCGCTGTGTCTGTGTGGATTTCCTCCCACAAGTCCCTAAAGACATGCTGTTGGGTAATTTGGACATTCTGAATTCTCCCTCTGGATACCTGAACAGGAGCCGGAGTGTGACGACTAGGGGATTTTCACAGTAACTTAAGTGTTAATGTAATCCTAATTGTGACAATAATAAAGATTACATAAAATGATTATAAAACTATTTACAATCTATATTAATGATTTGGATACAGGAATAGAAGGTTCTATAGCCAAATTTTCAGATGACACTAAAATAAGTGGGACAGTAAGTTGCAATGAGGAAATAAGAACTTTACAAATGGATATAGATAGGCGAGGTAAGTGGACCAAATTTTGGCAGATGGAGTTTAATGTGGATAAGTGTGAGGTCATCCATTATGGTCAAAAAAATGGAAAGGCACCTTATTATCTGAATAGTGAGACGTTGGGGTGCTCAGTGCAGAGGGATCTTGGTGTCCCCATGCACGAGTCACAGAAAGCTAGCATGCAGGTGTTGTGTTTGGCCCTTTGTACTTCACGAAGGAACTCACCAAACACTACAATTGTCCAAACCGGAATCTTTTATTGAGTCTCGTGTGGTAAGATAGCAATCTGATACAGAGCACGTTATCATGGAGTCTGGAGACTACCTCTCTGGAACTTGCACCTAGCACTGACCATTCACATGTATGTCTTATTACCCTCTCAATCTTCTTATGAAGATGGCTGGATGGGTCTCCCTTTATATGGAGTCACAGTTCACATGACCTTAGTCAACCTTAGTCCAGAGACCGTGTGGTGTGTTTGTACCACCACCTGCTGGTTGGAGGTTGCACACCTTTGAACTATGATATAGCCCGTAGGCATATCACCACAGCAAGTAATAAAGAAAGTCAATGGAATGTTGGTATTTATAGCGAAAGGAATGGAGTATAAAGGTAAGGAAGTGTTGTTGCAACTGTACAAGGCATTGGTGAGACGGCATTTGAAGTCCTGTGCACAGTTCATAAAATCATAGAATTTACGGTGCAGAAGGAGGCCATTCGGCTCATCGAGTCTGCACAGGCCATTGAAAAGAGCACCTCACTTAAGCCCACACCTCCACCCTATCCCAGTAACCCCCCTAACCTTTTTGGACACTAAGGGCGATTTAGCACGGCCAAACCACCTATCTGCACATCTTTGGACTCCTTGCTTGAGGAAAGCTATAGTGGCATTTGAGGTAGTTCATAGAACATAGAACATAGAACTGTACAGCACAGAACAGGCCCTTCGGCCCTCAATGTTGTGCCGAGCCATGATCACCCTACTCAAACCCACGTATCCACCCTATACCCGTAACCCGACAATCCCCCCTCAACCTTACTTTTATTAGGACACAATGGGCAATTTAGCATGGCCAATCCACCTAACCCGCACATCTTTGGACTGTGGGAGGAAACCGGAGCACCCGGAGGAAACCCACGCACACAGGGGGAGGACGTGCAGACTCCACACAGACAGTGACCCAGCCGGGAATCGAACCTGGGACCCTGGAGCTGTGAAGCATTTATGCTAACCACCATGCTACCCTGCTGCCCCTTCAGATGAGGTTCACTAGATTGATTCCAGAGATGATGGATTTGTCTTATGAAGAGAGATTGAACAGTTTAGTGTAATACTCTCCAGCATTTAGAAGAATGAGGGGAGATCAGATTGAAGTATACAAGATGATAAAAGATATGGATAAAGAATGTGGAGTGGATGCTTCCTTCTTGTGGGGCATTCTAGAATGATAGGTCATAGTCTCAGGATAAGGGGTAGCAAATTTAAAATAGAGATGAGGAGAAACTACTTCTCACAAAGGGACGTGAATCTGTGGAATCCGCTATCTCAGAGTGCGGTGGATGCTGGGATAGTGAGCAAATTTAAAGAGGAGTTAGACAGATTTTTAATTGGTAATGGAAAACATGAGAAGAACAGGCAGGATGGTGTTGAGGCCATGAGGAGATCAGCCATGATCACACTGAATGGTGGATCAGGCCTGAGAGGCTAAATTGCCTACTCCTGCTCAGAGTTATTATGTTCTTTCTTAGAACAAAGAACTATTCTGTCTAATTCACCTTCCAGCTCTTGGTCTATAGCCTTATAGGTAGCAACACCTCAAGCACAAATTTGGTGTTCTTGATTAATAACAGGATTTCTTGATTAATAAGGGGATGAGGAGTTTTTGGGAGAAGGCAGAAGAATGGGGATGAGGAACATATCAGTCATGATCAAATGGCAGAGCGGACTCGATGGGCCTAATTCTGCTCCTATATCTTCTGGCCTTATGCTCTACCTTTGGGCAGCGAAGAGAGGAAAAGTTTCTCTCCAAACAGGAAATGTTCGATAATTAATTCTGAATATGCTGATTCAACCCAGACAAACTCTTGACTGCCAAACTCAAGAGGTTGATTTTGAGGAGGAAACAGAAGAAATACCAGAGCTTAGGGCCCCTGTCCATTGAAGGTATGGCAATCAATGGTACAGCAATTAAAATCCAGGATACTCAAGGAGGTCAGAGTTAGATGAGCATAATATCTCAGAAGATTCATTGGCCTGCAGGAAACTACAAAGATAAGGAGAGGCAAGGCCAGACAGGGTTTTTGAAATGGTGATGAGAATTTTAAGCTTGATGCCCTGCTGGAGACGATTCAAGTCAGGAAGAAAAGGCATGATGCGTAAATGGGACTTGGTGCCAGTAAGGACAAGGGCAGCAGAGTTTTGGATGAGCTCAAGTTTATGGAATGTAGAATGTCAGGCTGGGCAGGAGTGCTTTGGAATAGTCAAGTCTAGAGGAAACAAACACTTGGATGAGGGTTTCTGTAACAGATGAGCTGAGGCGGGGTGGAGTTCAGCAAAGGAGGAGGAAATAGGCATTATTTTGGATATGTGCTTGGAAGGTAATCTCTGAGGGAAATGTGACACCACGGTTGTGAAGAGTGGTTTAGCCTCAGATAGCTCTCAGGGAGAGGAATGTTTTTCGTGGCTCGGAAATGGAATTTGTGGTGGGGTCTTGAGGCAATGGCTTTGGTCTTTATAATAACTAATTGGAGAAAATATTTGCTAATTCAGTACTGAATTTTGAACAAGCAGTCTGATAATAAAGAAACATTGGAAGATTTGAAGAGATGTGGCAGTGAGGTTGAGTTGAGTACTTTCAGCATATTTGAGAAAACTGAAATTGTGATTTTGAATGATGTTGCAGAGGGGCAGCAGGAGGACAAGAAATGGTAGGGGGCCAAGAAGAACATAGAAATAGGACTGGGAGTAGGTTATTTGGCAGCACAGGCTTGCTCTGCCATTGACTCCCTTGCAGATCTGTAACATTTCAGACTACTTAACCAGACACTGATCCATCATTAGACCTCAAGCCTTTCTCATCTGCAGATTGGAGTCATTAATTTCATTTTCATTTAACTGGCCTGTAAGTCATCATAATATGAAGTATCTTAAGACAGTATTGAAAGATTGGATAGGAGGCTGCAGAAGGCAGAGAAGGGGGTATCAAGGCAAAGTGATCTGAGGAGAGATGGCTACCATGTAACTAATGTCTTAACTCCTGAAAGCCTGTTTATCATCTACAAGGCACAAATCAGGAGTGCGATGGAATACTTTCCACTTGCCTGAATCAGTGCAGCTCCAACAGCACTCAAGAAGCTCAATGTTATCACCTTGAAGGGCATGTGCACCAGCTGCATGGGAACACCACCAAGCTACTCACTGTCCTGACTTGGGAATTATATTGTCATTTCATCACTGTTGCTGGGTCAAAATCCTGGAAATCCTTTTGTAACATCACTATTGTTTTACCTACACCACATGGATTGCAGTGGTTCAAGCATATGGCTCACTGGCAATGGCAATTAGGGATGGGTGACAGAATGTAATGTAATACTACATTTTAATTTAATTTTGTGTTTGTGACTGTGTTTAGAAATTTTTGTTTCACACTTTGCATTCCTGAAGGATTTTTTTGGAAATTCTTTATTTAAAACAAATTTGTAACATTTACAGAGAAAAGAAAGGCCCTATGCAAAGAGCTTTAACATAGTGAAAACGAATGGTGGGAAAGAATAAACGTGTTAATAAGGCATTTCCCCTGTCAGCTCTGTTTGCCCATGCCACACGTGTTCAACTAAACTAACGTGGCTCTTAAACCCCCCCCCCCCCCCCCCACCTCGGGTGCTGTTGCTGTCGGTTTCCTGCGCTGCTCCCTGAGAGTCTGCAAGTGACTTTCTCCCCCGGGGATCCCTGGTCACCCCCCTTGCCCACTTAAGTCTCCTCTGCTCTACTTCTCAGCCCCCCCCCCTCCCCTCCCCCCCAGCCGCCCCCCGCCCCCCGAGGCCTGACCTGCCAGGTCAGCCCTGCGCTTGGCCCTAGCCCGCCCCTCCTCCTACTCTCCCTGGTGCCCCCTGACCTACGCGAGCTACGCTGACTTCTGCCCTTGGCGCCTGTCTGCTTCCCGCCCGAGAGCTCGGGCCCTCCCCCCACACACCAAGGACCCATTAGCCTGATTGTATCTCATTGTCACTGATTGCTTTCCAGTACCTCAATGTGTTTTTTCCATCACTTAGCTTTTCAAATGTGTTTCATCGATAAGATGCAGAACAGAACCACTCTGTCAAGTCCCCTCAGGATCTGATATGCTTCAATAAGATCACCTCTCATTCTTTCCTTCCCAGCAGCCTTCATGGCACAATTGACAAGACGGGATATAAGACAGACTTTGGAATACACTATGTTTTTTTGTTTTGTTTTTTAACGAGTTTTAGAGTATCCAATTATTTTTTCCAATTAAGGGGCAATTTAGAGTGACCAATCTACCTATCCTGCACATCTTTAGGTTGTGGGGGTGAAACCCACACAGACACGGGAGAATGTGCAAACTCCACACGGACAGTGACCCAGGACCGGGATTCGAACCCAGGTCTTCAGCGCCGTAGACAGCAATGCTAACCACTGTGCCACCGTGCTGCCCTGAAAGACACTATATTAACGGGATGGCGAGGTGGTCTAGAAACAGGCCGCAAGTGTCAATACGAAAGAAGATTTATATCTGAAATAAACAAGGACAGAAACACCTTTAACAATTATGACAGGAGGAATGAATTGGGAAATCTCAAGCAGAAAATGAACCCCAGAAATGCCCAGGGTGTGTTCCGTCATACAATAAACTGTCCCCAGCAATATAATAGGGTGTGTGATGTACCATCAATTCACTGCAAGACGATGATAACGAGTGAACATAGGTTGTTTTATCCAAGAACTTGCCTGCCTGTGACTGCTGTAACAATGAGCACCGCCCACAGGCGGCAGGTCTATGTACCGCCTGTGGTGAGATAACCACTGTAGTTATGCGTACTGCAGTAGGGGGATGTATGCCTGTACCTGTAATACAGGTTCCTCCGGTAAGCCCCTGCCGGCTAGCTCCGCCCACAGGGAGCTTGTGTATAAATATGCATGAGAGCCACTCAGACCCTGAGTCCACAGTTGCAGATGGAGGGACAACATCGTACAACAATAAAGCCTCTATTGAACCAGTCTCTCGGCTTTGAGTATAATTGTTAGCGCTACAATTTATTGTTGTACGATTTCCCATTCACCATGGACATCAGAATCAAGCCTGACCGTCTGCAGCTGGATCCGCAGTCGCCTCACGCCAGAAAAGACTTTGTTCACTGGCTCGCAGTCTTCGAGGTCTACATCTCTTCAGCGGACCCTCCCCCGACGGAGGCTCAGAAAAAGAAACTCCTGTACTCCAGACTTAGCTCCAGCGTCTTTCCGCTCATTCGAGATGCGACTGACTACACCATAGCTATGGAACTGCTCAAGGAGAACTATGCACCATCGGCGAACCACCCTGTTTGCGAGGCATCAACTTTCTACTCGCGTCCAGCAGCCGGGTGAGTCGATTGAGGACTTCTGGAGTGCCCTTATACCTCTGGTACGAGACTGCGACTGCCGGGCCCTCACAGCCGCGGAACATTCGGACTTACTCATGCGCGATGCCTTCGTTACAGGCATTGCATCGGACCCCATCCGGCAACGACTGCTGGTAGGGGCCGCCCCCGACCTCAAAGGCCCTGGCGCTTTCCATGACGGCCGCCTCTCGTAGTGCGCGAACTTACTCCGCTAGCCACTCGGCCCACCCGTCCTACCCCTCGTGGACCCCGCAAACAGCCCCCCAGGCCCATCCGTCCTACCCCTCGTGGACCCCGCAAACGGCCCCCCCAGCAGCCGCCCCCGCGCACTATGCCTGCGCTGCCCGCCGCACCGCACCCCCTGGGGGTCCCCACTGTTACTTCTGCAGTCAGCAGAAGCACCCTCGCCAACGCTGCCCGGCCCGCACAGCGACCTGCAAAGCTTGTGGCAAGAAAGGCCACTTTGCAGCGGTGTGTCAGTCCCGGACGGTCGCCGCTATCGCACCGCCGGTCCCCTCGCCTCAGCCGCTCCCTCAATGGGCCCCGCCATCCGCTTCCCCCGACCCCACATGCGATCAGTGGGCGCCGCCATCTTTTGCCGCCCCGCCACGTGCGTTCCATGGGCGGCGCCATCTTCATCCACCACCGCCATGTGCGTTCCATGGGCGCCGCCATTTTGTTCTGACCCCACAACGTGCGTTCCATGGATGCCGCCATTTTACCCACAGGTACTGCAGATGCCGCCATCTTGTCTCCAGGTGCCACCATTTTGTCCTCTCCCCGGGACGGGGCCACGGGTCGCTACCGCTCCTCGTCAGACTCATCTGACTCAACCGCCGATCAACCACTGCTCGCCTCCGTTACACTTGACCAGTCCCGTCCTCGCAACCTGGCACCCTCTTCCACATCGGTGCTGGTCAACGGCCACGTGACCTGCCTCATCGACTCCGGGAGCACCGAGAGCTTCGTCCACCCGGATACGGTAAGGCGCTATTCCCTTGCGGTCCATCCCGCCAACCGGCAGATCTCTCTCGCCTCCAGGTCCCACTCTGTCCCGATCCAGGGTTTCTGCCTGGTTAAACTTACTGTACAGGGCGTGGAATTCGACCGTTTCCGTCTGTACATTCTCCCCAACCTCTGCGCTTCACTCTTACTAGGCCTGGATTTCCAGTGCAATCTCCAGAGCCTCACCCTCAAATTCGGCGGACCCCTACCCCCCCTCACCGTTTGCGGCCTCGCGACCCTCAAGGTCGAGCCTCCCTCACTCTTTGCCAATCTGACCACAGATTGCAAGCCCGTCACCACCAGGAGCAGACGGTACAGCACCCAGGACTAGGCCTTCATCCAGGTCCGAAGTCCAGCGGCTGCTTCGGGAGGGTATCATCGAGGCCAGCAACAGCCCTTGGAGAGCCCAGGTGGTAGTGGTTAAGACCGGGGAGAAGCACAGGATGGTCGTGGACTACAGCCAGACCATCAACCGGTACACGCAGCTCGATGCGTACCCCTTCCCCCGCATTTCTGATATGGTCAATCAGATTGCACAGTACCGGGTCTTCTCTACTATTGACCTGAAATCCGCCTACCACCAGCTCCCCATCCGTAAATCGGACCGTCCCTACACTGCCTTCGAGGCAGACGATCGTCTGTACCAATTTCTTAGGGTTCCCTTCGGCGTCACGAATGGAGTCTCGGTATTTCAGCGAGAAATGGACCGAATGGTTGACCGGTACGGACTGCAGGCCACCTTCCCGTACCTCGACAATGTCACCATCTGCGGCCATGACCAGCAGGACCATGATGCCAACCTTTATAAATTCCTCCACACCGCATCTCTCCTTAATCTCACATACAACAAGGAGAAGTGTGTGTTCCGCACAGACCGCTTAGCCATCCTTGGCTACGTAGTCCAAAACGGACTACTGGGGCCCGATCCCGACCGCATGCGCCCCCTCATGGAGCTCCCAATTCCCCACTGCCCCAAGGCCCTCAAACGCTGCCTTGGGTTTTTTTCTTATTACGCCCAGTGGGTCCCACAATACGCGGACAAGGCCCGGCCACTTATCCAGTCCACACATTTTCCCCTCTCGGCCGAGGCACAACAGGCCTTAGCCCGCATTCGATCTGACATAGCCAGGGCGGAGATGCACGCAGTAGACGAGACACTGCCTTTCCAAGTAGAGAGCGACGCTTCAGATGTCGCCCTTGCCGCCACTCTAAACCAGGCAGGCAGACCCGTGGCATTCTTTTCACGCACCCTCCACGCCTCCGAAATTCGGCATTCCTCTGTTGAAAAGGAGGCCCAGGCAATCGTTGAAGCGGTGCGGCACTGGAGGAATTACCTGGCCGGCAGGAGATTCACTCTCCTCACTGACCAACGGTCGGTAGCCTTCATGTTCAACAACACGCAGCGGGGCAAGATCAAGAATGACAAAATCTTGCGGTGGAGAATCGAGCTCTCCACCTTTAACTACGAGATCTTGTATCGCCCTGGCAAGCTCAACGAGCCCCCAGCCGCCCTCTCCCGAGGTACATGTGCCAGCGCACAAGTGAACCAGCTCCGTGCCTTGCACGAGAGCCTTTGCCATCCGGGGGTCACTCGCTTGTACCATCTGATCAAAGCCCGCTATCTGCCCTACTCCGTCGAGGAAGTACGGACAGTCACCAGAGACTGCCAGATTTGTGCGGAGTGCAAGCCGCACTTCTACCGGCCAGATCGCGCGCGCCTGGTGAAAGCATCCCGCCCCTTTGAACGCCTCAGCGTGGACTTCAAAGGGCCCCTTCCCTCCACCGACCGCAACACCTACATCCTTAGTGTGGTCGATGAATTTTCTAGGTTCCCATTCGCCATCCCATGCCCGGATATGACGTCTGCCACCCTAATCAAGGCCCTGGATTCCATTTTCGCCCTGTTCAGTTTCCCCGACTACATCCACAGCGACAGGGGATCCTCGTTCATGAGCGATGAGCTGCGTTAATTCCTGCTCAGCAGAGGTATCGCCTCCAGCAGGACGACCAGCTACAACCCCCGGGGTAACGGGCAGGTAGAGAGGGAGAATGGGACGGTATGGAGGGCCGTCCAGCTGGCCCTACGGTCCCGAACCTCCCAGCCGCTCGCTGGCAGCAGGTCCTCCCTGATGCACTACACTCCATTCGGTCACTACTGTGTACCGCAACTAACAGTACACCCCATGAACGTGTTTTTGCCTTCCCTAGGAAGTCCACATCCGGGGTGTCGCTCCCGACGTGGCTCACGACTCCGGGCCCAGTCCTTCTCCGTAGGCATGTACGGCACCACAAGGCGGAACCCCTGGTGGACAAAGTACGCCTTCTCCACGCCAACCCTCAGTATGCCTACGTGGAGTTCCCCAATGGCCGTCAGGACACAGTCTCGCTCCAGGACCTGGCTCCCTCAGGTGCCGATCCCATGCCCACACCCCTTTCTCTTCCCGCGCCAACCCCGGCGCCCCCCTATTCGTCCCCACCAGGTCCATCCCTCATCCCCCTGCCCACCCTGGAGGATACGGAAGATTTCGGCTTGCTCTCGGAGTCATCCCGCCAGCAGCCAGCACCAACACCGCCAAAACCTGCACCATTGTTGCCATCACCGCCTGTGCCGACGTCACCACCACAGCTACGCCGATCACAGCGGAACGTTCGACCACCGATTCGGCTCAACCTGTAACCTGCTAAACGGATGGACTCTTGATTTTCCTTGTTGGACTCTCTTGTAAATAGCATCCTTTGTATTAGAGTTACATGTCACCCCCGCCGGACTCAATTTTTTACAGGGGGTGAATGTGGTGAGATAACCACTGTAGTTATGCGTACTGCAGTAGGGGGATGTATGCCTGTACCTGTAATACAGGTTCCTCCGGTAAGCCCCTGCCGGCTAGCTCCGCCCACAGGGAGCTTGTGTATAAATATGCATGAGAGCCACTCAGACCCTTAGTCTACAGTCGCAGATGGAGGGACAACATCGTACAACAATAAAGCCTCTATTGAACCAGTCTCTCGGCTTTGAGTATAATTGTTAGCGCTACACCGCCCCGGGGGGGGGGGGGGGGGGGGGGGGGCGGAACCAGAGGCGGAGCCCACCAGGGTTCCAGTATAATACATGGAAGGAGATCATATTACCATTCCCTGGTCATAGGCCACAGTACTATACAGACAACTTATATTATGGTGAATACATTCACCACAGTGTGTGAGACCAAAGACGAGACAGAAGACTCTGAAGAAGAGGAAGATATTAATCAAAGAGAACACATTGTCTTAGTAACGAGAAGTTTCAGTTCCGTGATGAAAGTGCTGGTCGCAGAGTACTTCAGTTGTGCCATATTAGATCCTATGACATAAGATCCTATTATCCATAGATTACGTCCTATGCTGCTCTTGATCATGTATTTGCTTTGTTTGGCCCCGTTCCGCACCGTAACAAATCACTGTTGGTCGATGTATCATTTGTCAATGTACCCTGTCAATTATTCTTTTATTGTCTACTATGTACGTACTGTGTACGTTCCCTTAGCCGCAGAAAAATACTTTTCACTGTACTTCGGTACATGTGACAATAAATCAAATCAAATCAAATTATTCAGATGTATATCTATAGTATGTGTAATGGACTGGTTGAAATGTTACCTGAACTCTAAGTGACAAAGAGCAGAACAAGTTAAAGGAATTTAGAAGTTGCATGAGTTTCAGATTTGGGGATGATAGTACCCTTAAATCACTGAAAAAAGTCGTGGTTCCTTGCAAAATCGCCAGAAGGAATCATTCTATTAGCACGGATGTCATATCCAGCAAAATACTTTTGTTATTGAGCCAACCTCTGATGAAGAAAGCACAGATGAAACATGACATGGAAATCGACAAGGTCATTGTATTTGGAAACACTTACAATACAGAGTCTGGACACTATTGTATCCCGTTAACGAATCCTGATTTTCTTGTTCAGAAATTAGGCAAATAGTGTTGGTGTCAGAGATTAGGAATCTAGGAGGCAACATTTAAAAATTTTTTTTTTAAAGTACTCAATTATTTATTTTCCCCAATTAAGGGGCAATTTTACGTGGCCAATCTACAAACCCTGTACATCTTTGGGTTTGTGGAGGCGAGACCCATGCAGACACGGGGAAAATGTGCAAACTCCACATTGACAGTGACCAGGGGCAGGATTGAACCCGGGTCCTCGGTACTGTGAGGCAGCAATGCTAACCACTGCACCGCCATGCCGCCCTAACCTCTAAGAACTCTTAACAGATTTGTTGGACGTGCCGTCCCTTGATGAAGTTGTGCTGACTCAGTCCTATTTTATTATGCATTTCCAAGTACTCCGCAATCTCATCTTTAACAATGAACTCTTAAAATTTTACCAATGACCGAAGACAGGCTAACCGGCCTATAATTTCACATCACCTCCCTTCTTGAGTCGGGGTGCTACATTAGCCACTTTCCAGTCCTCTGGGACTCTCCCTACCTCCAGTGATTCCGGAAAGATCACCACCAACGCTTCCACAATCTCCTCGACTATCTCTTTTGGAACCCTAGGGTGTAGTACATCCGATCAAGGTGATTTATTCACCGTCAGACCTTTCGGTTTCCCCAGAACCTTCTCCTTAGTGATTGCCACTACACTTACCTCTGCCCCCTGATTCTCCTGAAGTTCTGGTATCTCACTTGTGTCTTTCTGTTGTGCCTCCAGAATAACCCCCAAAAAACTCCTGTCATTGCTGTTCCACTGTCTTCCCTGCTAGGCTCCTCTTCCAATCAACTCTTTTAAAAAAATATATTTTTATTCCCCTCTTTCACAATTTTTCTCCCGAATTTACACCCACCAACAACAAACAATAATCAACAACAAATATATTAAACCCCATAACAATAACAACGATCCCATCCTCCCGCCAACCCTCAAACTTCAGCCTGCATGTTAACATAAACAAATGACAAAAAAGGAATCAGGGATTACCCATAGCCATCTTTAATAAACACAGCCCCCCCTCCCCCCCCCAACCCACCCACCCATCCACCCCAACTAATGTTCGATGTTATCCAGTTCTTGGAAGTGCATAATAACTAGTGCCCATGACTTGTAGAACCCCTCTGAGCTTCCCCTCAGTTCAAACTTAACCTTCTCAAGGGTCAAGTATTCCAACAGGTCCCCCTGCCACGCCAGGGCACAGGGTGGAGAGGCTGCTCTCCATCCCAGCAGGATCCGCCTTCGGGCGATCAACGAGGCGAAGGCTATAATATCTGCCTCCGTACCCGTTTCCAACCCTGGCTGGTCCGACACCCCGAATATGGCCTCCCAGGGACCCGGGTCTAGTTTCACACGCACCACCTTGGAAATTACCCTAAACACCTCCTTCCAGTACTCCCCTAGCTTTGGACAGGACCAAAACATATGAATGTGATTAGCGCCCCCCCCCCCCCCCCCCCCCCCCCCCCCCGCAACGCTCACACACATCTTCTACCTCTTCAAAGAATCGGCTCATCCTCGCCCCCGTGAGGTGTGCTCTGTACATCACCTTCAGCTGTATCAGCCCCAACCTTGCACATGAGGTGGAGGCATTCACTCTCTGGAGCACCTCACACCAGACCCCCTCCTCTATAACATCTCCCAAATCTTCCTCCCACTTTGCTTTGATCCCCTCCAGTAGTGCCTTATCCTTTTCCAACATAGCTCCGTACACCGCTGACACTACCCCCTTCTCCAGTCCCCTTGCCGTCAGCACCTCCTCCAGCAACGTGGAAGCCGGCTCCTCCGGGAAGCTCTGTATCTCCTTCCTGGCAAAGTCCCGAACCTGCATATATGAAAATACTTCTCCCTGCTCCAGCCCATACTCCGCTTCCAGCTCCTTCAATCCTGCAAATCGACCCCGAAGGAACAAATCTTTTAGTGTCTTAATCCCTTTCTCTTCCCATTTCCGAAAGCTTCCATCCCACCTCCCTGGCTCAAATCTGTGGTTCTCCCGAATCGGCATTTCCCTTGACCCTGCCCCCAACCTGAAGTGTTGGCGAAACTGCCTCCAGATTTTCAATGAATCTATTATTACCGAACTCCCTGAGTATTTCCCCGAAGCTATCGGGAGCGGCGCTGTTGCTAGTGCTTTCAGTCCCAACTCCCTGCACAAACTCTCCTCCATTCTGACCCACTGGGAATCAACCCCTCTGACCCAGCTCTGCACCTTCTCCACATTCGCCGCCCAGTAGAAGTACATCAGGTTCAGGAGACCCAAACCCCCTGCCTGCCTTCCCCTCTGTAGCAGCACGTTCATCACTCTGGCCACCTTCCCTCCCCATATGAACGAGGTAATCCTTCCCTCAATCTCCCTAAAGAAAGACTTTGGCAGGAAAATCGGTAGGCGTTGAAAAATAAACAGAAATCGCGGCAACACATTCATTTTAACTGCCTCTACCCGACCCACCAGTGACAGAGGGAGACCATCCCACCTTGCCAGATCGGCTTTCACTCTCCCCACCAGACTAGTGATGTTGTATCTGCGAAGTCTTCCCCACTCCCCTCTTCCAATCAACTCTGGCCAGCTTCTCCCTCATGTATTTGTAGTTACCTTTAATCAATTGTAATACCATTACATCGGATTCTAGCTTCTCCCTCTCAAACTGCAGGGTAAATTCTATCATATTGTGGTCACTGATCCCAAAGGGTTCCTTCACCTTAAGTTCCCTAATCAGGTCTGTCGCACGGTAGCACAGTGGTTAGCACTGTTGCTTCACAGTTCCATGTTCGATTCCCGGCTTGGATCCCTGTGTGGAGTCTGTACATTCTCCTCGTGTCTGTTTGGGTTTCCTCCGTGTTTCCGGTTTTCTCCCACAGTCTAAAGATGTGCAGGTTAGGTGGATTGGCTATGCTATGTTGCCCTTGGTGTCCAAAAAGGTTAGGTGGGGTTACTGGGTTGTGGGGATAGGGTGGCAGTGTGGACTTAGGTGGGGTGCTCTTTCCAAGGGCTAGTGCAGACTCGAGTGGCTGAATGGCCTCCTTCTGCACTGTAGATTCTATGATTACACATCACCAAATCCAGAATTGCTTGTTCTCTCGTAGGCTCTACCACCAGATGCTCCCAAAAAAAAAAAATCTTGTAGATATTCCACAAATTTCTTCCTTTTCTTGAGATCTGCTAGCAACCTGATTTTTCCCAGTCCACCTGCATATTGAAGTTGTCTCCATGATTGCCTTTCTTATATGTTTTTTCTATCTCCTGATTTATTTTCTGCGTCACATCCCGACTACAGCGAGGGGGCCTGTACATAACTCCCATCGGGGTCTTTTTTTCTTTGCGATTCCTCTACCCACACAGATTCTATGTCTTCCGATCTTATTGCTTTTTGCTATTGACCCAATTTTAATTACTCATGGTAAGGCATCACAAAAGGATACGGCGGCTTCTAAAATGGAAAAAGAGGAACTTCAAAGTTTAATTGGACAGTTGAATTGGTTAGCTAGACAAACAAGACCGAACGCCAGTTTTGATGTTTTAGAGCTAAGCAGTAAAATGTTTGCCCTCAGTTGAAGGAATTGTTAAGAGTATACAAAACATTGTCGAAATTAAAATTGGAGAATTAGAACATAGAACATAGAACAGTACAGCACAGAACAGGCCCTTCGGCCCTCGATGTTGTGCCGAGCAATGATCACCCTACTCAAACCCACTTAACCCTATACCTGTAGCCCAACAACCCCCCCCTTAACCTTACTTTTTAGGACACTACGGGCAATTTAGCATGGCCAATCCACCTAACCCGCACATCTTTGGACTGTGGGAGGAAACCGGAGCACCCGGAGGAAACCCACGCACACACGGGGAGGACGTGCAGCACATTGTGTTTTGAAATTCCCATCTTTAGGTGATATTAGACAACTGAAACTAATTGTTTATAATAACACATCTTATGCTATTCTCAGTGATGGTTTTTCGAGTGCAGGAGGATTTATAATTTTTCTCCTCGGGGAGAAAGGTAAATGTTGTCCTTTGGCATAGGAAACTAAAAGGATAAGAAGAGTAATAAAAAGTACATTGGCAGCGGGAGACACTTGCCTGAGTGGAGAAAGTAGATATGGCATGTTTTATAT
Source organism: Scyliorhinus canicula (assembly GCF_902713615.1). Taxonomy (NCBI): domain Eukaryota; kingdom Metazoa; phylum Chordata; class Chondrichthyes; order Carcharhiniformes; family Scyliorhinidae; genus Scyliorhinus; species Scyliorhinus canicula. The sequence continues at coordinate 278,034,750 of NC_052146.1, read as the reverse complement.
CCAGGATCCTGACTGAAATTTTATTTGGGAACAGTACCTATAAGAGTGTCACATAGCCACTCCCCACTCCAGTTGGATACGTTCTGAGATGGATGATCAGTCCAATGGGAAATCTGCAGATGTGGGGCAGATGGTGGTGTTTTTCGGGTAAGGCATCCAAGTTCCAGCCCAAGGCGGAAGAACAAAAATCAAAGCTGACAAAGGAGGCAGTGGTATTGTCGTAGGAGGCGTAATCCAGAGAATCAGGGTAATGATCTGGGAATGCAGGTTCGAATCCCACCACAGCAGATGGTCAAATTCAAATTCAGTTAAAAAAGTGTTCCGAGGGCAGCACGGTGGCCTAGTGGTTAGCACAACCGCCTCACGGCGCTGAGGTCCTAGGTTCAATCCCGGCTCTGGGTCACTGTCCGTGTGGAGTTTGCACATTCTCCCTGTGTCTGCGTGGGTTTCGCCCCCACAACCCAAAAACGTGCAAGCTAGGTGGATTGGCCACGCTAAATTGCCCCTTAGTTGGAAAAATGATTGGGTACACTAAATTTAAAAAAAAAGTGTTCCGGAATTAAAGTCTAATGATAATAAACCAATGTCAGTTGTCGTTATGAACCCGTCTGGTCCCTTGGGGGAAAGGAATCTGCCATCCTTACCTGGTCTCCAGACCTCACAACAATGTGGGTTGACTCTTAAATGCCCTCAGGGGCATTACCATGGTGTAGCTCTGTTGGAGCACCCCCCCCCCCCCCAAAAGTGTGTCAAAAACAGCCTGAAGGAGCAGCATGGTGTCACAGTGGTGAGCACTGTTGTCTCATGGTGCCGAGGTCCCAGGTTCGATCCCAGCACTGTCCATGTGGAGTTTGCACATTCTCCCCGGGTTTGTGCATGGGTTTCACCCCCCACAACCCAAAAGATGTGCAGGGTAGGTGGATTGCCAACGCTAAAATTGCCCCTTAAACTGGAAGAAATGAATTGGGTACTCTAAATTTATATATTTAAAAAAAAAACGGCCCGAGACTCAGAAAATGTTGGAACCGTCCGGGAGGCCTCACCTCTGCGGGGGGCCGAGCAAGGGAATGAGTAAGTCGCGCTCGGTGTGGTGACGGGGGCTGTCAGCGGACGGCAGGGCTCCCGATGCTGACGAATGTGGGAGATTGACGCCGCGACCGCCCATTTCCGGCCGTGACGCAGTCTGAGTCAGTGCGTGGCCGAGTGTTGTTACGGAGCCGCCTGGAAGCAGTGGGGGATATATATATATACAGTATATATATATATATATACACACATAGATAGGGAAAAGGCTTTGGTGGAAAGATCGCTCCCGCGAACGACGCCGCAGGACAAGTAAGCGGGCAACGGCACACACACAAAAAATAATCCTCCCTCGCCCCACATAAACCACCACTTCCCAAACGGACGGCTCTCCCAAACTGTGCGACTGGCATCAAATCAGCAGAGCCGGAGAAACTTTGTCGTCGGGGAGATTGGTGGAGTAGGCCGCGGGCAGCACAACAGGTTTCCAGAGGCTTCTTCCTTCACTGACTCACCGCCGGCTTTCAATTTTCCTCCCTCCTGCTCCTTTTGTTTTGCGGAGGGGGGTGGAAAGAGGAGAAAAAACGTCCTGATTATAAATGCGGTTCGGACCCAAAATGATGCCAGTAAGTTGTTTTTTTTAAAAGATTAAAAAATAATGTCAAAACTCGAGGAGACGTGTGAACCGTACCTCGTTTGTTGATTATTCTCTGTTGTAATCTTCGAGGGGGTTCTGTCGGTTGTGACTGCCTTCGTTCAACTTCTCGGTTGCTGCGTACCGTGTGTCGCCATTTGATGGTTTTCGTTCCCCTCAATTAACGAAACTGCAACGAATAGCACGGAAAATTACTTCAATAAATCGGCAAATTAACCCCATGGGATTTCTTTCGAAGTTGGTGTCGTCGTTGTCCCCCCCCCCCAAAAAAAAAATATTGAATGATTGAAATAATGCGTCTTGCGTCAAAACATTTGGTCTAAATACTGCTATTAGGGATCGGTTGATTTTTCTTTGAACGTCCTATCCCAAATTTTGGAAGGAAAAGCTGTTTGTCAGCTGCAGTCACTAAATCTTCAGCCCCATCGCTGTGCGGACATACGTTTTAAATGTGGTTCTAATTATGCCCCTTTATAAATAGTCCAGTATAGTGCTGTGATTTCTGTATCCGAACGTTTGGATTATCAAAATAACTTGCTTATATAATTTGCAGAACACGTATAAAAGAGTCAGAACCTTATTTTTTAAAAAAATAATTATTATAATTAGCATTTGCATCCTATTTTATCACCCCTCTCTTGCGTCAAGCTCATATGTTAATATCTGGGCTACTGGCGTGAAGGAGTTACTGAGCTTGATCGTAAGAGAGTTGAATTATTTTTGGCAGAGATGGTCCAAACTTAGAGATGATTAAATATTGTTGCGTATAGTACCCTTGTCCTACATTTATATTAACTCAGGGCAGCATGGTAGCACAAGTGGATAGCATTGTGGCTTCACAGTACCAGAGTCCCAAGTTCAATTCCCCGCTGGGTCACTGTCTGCATGTTCTCCCCCTGTCTGCGTGGGTTTCCTCCGGGTGCTCCGGTTTCCTCCCACAGTCCAAAGACATGCAGGTTAGGTGGATTGGCCAAGATAAATTGCCCTCCGTGACCAAAAAAAAGGTTAGGAGGGGTTATTGCGTTACAGGGATAGGGTGGAAGTGAGGGCTTAAGTGGGTCAGTGCAGACTCAATGGGCCGAATGGCCTCCTTCTGCACTGTATGTTCTATGTTCTATCCAGAAAAACATGGTTGTACACTGGCAGCAAAGAAGGTTAAGCAGCTTTTTGGGGATTAACGTATGATTTGATTTCTGTTATTGTGAATCTCTGCAGTAAATTTTTTTTGTCAACACACTTGTATTTACATTGTGTGTTTGTGTGTACTGCACTGTGGAGTTATAAGTTAGGGTGCATTTACATTGAAGCTTTAGTTTCTGTGATAAGTTAACACGCATACAAAATTTGCAATGTCAATCTGGAGTCATAGTCCAAAGTGAGTGTGGGGTGAAGCAGTGTGAGATTTCCCAGAAAGATTCCCTGTGTTAGACACCAGATGAATTATAACATCAGTGAGGTGATAAACCTGCTTTTTTTGGGTGGGAGTCATTTGGACAGCTTGGTAAATCTGGTTTCATTCGGATGTGAATGACTAGTAGGATGGAAGCAAATGAACTGTAACCAAATTTGCAAACAAAAAAAATAGGCGGAAAGGCAAGTTATGAGAGGGATACAGACCGTTTGCAAAGGGCTATTGATAGGTTAAGTGGGCAAAAAGTTGGCAAATGAAGTATAATGTGCGAACATGTGAAGTTCATTTTGGAAGGGAGAAGAAAAGAACAACATCAGTTTAAATTGAGAAAAACTGTTGAAAGCTGCACCACAAAGGGGGTACTTGTGCACAAAACACAGAGAGCTAGGATACAGGTCTGCAGGTAATCAGGAAGGCAAATGGAATGTCGGCCCTTATTTCAATGGGTTGGAGTATAAGAGTGGGGAAGTCTTGCTGCAACTGGAAAAGATACTGGTGAGACCACAACTGGGGTACTGCGGGTAGTTTTGGTCCCCTTATTTAAGGAAAGATATTATTTCATTGCCGGCAGTTCAGTAGGATGATCTCTGGTATGGAGGGATTATCGTATGAGCAAAGGTTAAACAGGTGGGATTCTACTCATTGGAATTTAGAAGAATGAGAGGTGATCTCATTGAAACATAGGATTCTTAAAGTGCTTGACAGGGTAATGCTGAAAGGATGTTTCCCTTCATGGGAGAGTCTAGAATGAGCGGGCATAATCTCTGAATGAAGGGTGCCAGTTTAAAACTGAGATGAGGAGGAGTTTCTTCTCTCAGAGGGTTGTGAGACTTTGGAACTCCTTGCCACAGAGAGCTGTGGGGAAAGGGTCCTCGTGCAGATTTAGGGCTGAGAGGGAGAGCTAGATAGATTTTTGATCAGTAAGTAAATCAAGGGTCGTAGGCAGAAAGTGGACATGAGGAATGACGGATGAACCATAATCCTATTGAATGGTGAAGCAGGCTCGAAGGGCTGAATGGCTTATTCCTGTTCCTATTTCTTATGGTTTTCAGTCTTATGGTCTTAAATATGATAGCAGAGATTCCTCCCTCTCTGCTGTTATAATCATTTAAACACCTAACTGTTGGGAGAGGGAGCTCTGCTGATCTGTTGTCTTGAGATCAATAGTTATAAATGCTATATAGATCCATGGCAATAGAAACCAAATCATTGACATGATCCACAGAAATAGTACAATGGGTAACTGGAATTAATTTACTTGCAAATCAACCACTGCTATCCCACTGCGCACAAAACCTAATTGATGCATACTATCAAAATAAGAATTTAATACAGGATCAGTGGCATAAAAGGAGCCCTTTTAGTTTTATCGTGTCACCTAAAGTAGCAATTATATGATTAGATTGTTTAAAAGGTCGAACTTTGAGCTGCAAGAGCAATTGATGTGCCAAAATAAATAGATATTCCACTTATTTTTCATTTAATTTCAAGAATACTGTGAATACATATAGCTTTTATTTCCATATACTGTGACTTCAATGTTTGGTGTTTTAAGTTTATCATATTAACCAGGTGTTATCCGAAATGCCAATTACTGTATTTATAAAGTATGTTGCAAGCGAGGATGATTTGATTCTGTTTCTGGCAGCAACAGGTGTCATTGTGTTTCATGACACATGGGAAGTCCATGTGAACTAGTCATAAAGTTTGAACTAAAATACATTTGTGCCATATTACATCAGCTTAGAATTGTGTTTTTCTTCTAATACATGATGCAGGGAATGGAGTGTCTTCTCTCTCTCTCTCTCAGAATCACAGAATTGTTATGGTGCAGAACGAGGCCATTTGGCCCATCGTGTCTCCACTGACTCTACAAAAATACTTTATGCCTTGGTGCCATTCTCCTGTCTTTTTTTTGAACATTGTTTCTGTTTAAATAATGCATGCCCTTTTGAATGTCTCAATTGTACTTGCCTCCACCACACTTCCAGGCAGTACATTGCAGACCCGAACCACGCATGAGGAAAGTCTTTTTCACACAACATCACATTTGCTTCTTTTGCAAACCACTTTAAATCTGTGCCCTTTCATTCTTGATCCTTTTACAAGTGGAAACATTTTCTCCCTATCTACTCTGTCCAGGCCTCTCATGATTTTGAACACCTCTATCAGATCTCCTCTTGTCCTTCTTCTGCTCCAAGGAGAACAATCCCAGCCTCTCCAATCTATCTTCATAACTGAGGTTTCTTGTTCCTGGAACCATTCTTTTTCAACCTCTTCTGAACTCTCCATTGCTTTTGCGTCCTTCCTATAGTGTAGCACCCAGAACTGTGCACAATGTTCCAGCTAAAGTCGAACTAGTGTCTTATATAAATTCAACATAACTTCCTTGTTCTTGTACTCTATGCCTCTATCAATAAAATACTATATGCTTTATTATCTGCTCTATCCACTGTCCTGACACCGTCAATGATCTATCCACATATACACCCAAGTCCTTCTGCTACTGCATCCCCTGAAGAATTTTACTCATTTTTATATTATCTCCATGTTCAAATTGTATCACCTCACACTCCTCTGCATTGAACTTCATAAGGGGCCCAATACTGACCCCTGGAGAATATCACTACAAACCTTCCTCTAGCCCAAAAACTACCCATTGACCATTAATCTCTGCCTCCTATTATTCAGCCAATTTTGTATTCACGTTGCTACTGTCCTTTTCATTCCATGAGCTATAACCTTTCTCTCAAGTCTGTTGTATCAAATTCCTTTGGAAGTTCATGTACACCACATCACAGCATTACCTTCACAACCCTTTCTGTTACCTCTTCAAAAACTCCAGCAAGTTAATTAAACATGATTTCCCCTTCAGAAATCCATTTTTCCATGTGACTACTAATTCTATCCCAAATAATTGTTTCTAGAAGCTTGCCCGTAACTGATGTTAAATTTGAAACGTGCTTGCCCAAAAACTGAATGGGATATCCTGTTTTTTTTTTTTTGCAATAAGTTGTTGATATTGTAGAGTTGGGAAGTTTCTCAAGGTGGCATCTATAACTTGTGAAATAGCACAAAACTGTCTTTTGACCCACTGTTCAGGTTTGTCAACTGCCCAAGTTAGGGCAAATGATTACTGATCTTGAAAGCATATAAGTGACAAACTTCAACTAGTATGTTCAGTTCCAGACTTTATATATTTTTCCAGTTGAAGTACTTTTATGATTGAATCTAAGCCATTTTGTCCATTATTGCTCATTCCATTGGCTCTAGATTATTTTCCAAACCCCAATCAACTTTTAAAAGCTATCTTCTACTTCATTATTTTCCCTATTTATATTTGAATCAGCAAATATACTCTACTCGTTTATGTCCAACAGAACTGTGATCATTTGTCAATGCACCTTCTCTTCTATTAGTTTATTGAGTTACTGCTTCATCCTCCTATCAGGTGCTCGCTTGTCATGCAGTTTAATCAACAACATTTTGTGTAATTGAAAATCGTTTGGTTGTCTTTATCACCTTCTTAAAATTGTGTGGACAAACTTGCTGAGCCATTCGGCCAGAAAGAGTTGGAGGTGACTAGGATCAGGGGAACTATACCCCAACAAGAATCAGTTTCCATAGAAATCCCTACAGTGTGGAAAGAGACCATTTGGCACACTGAGTTCTGCACCGACTCTCTGAAAGAGCACTCTAGGCCTCTCTCGTCCCCTCCCTTCCCCAATCCCCATAAACCATCTAACCTGCACATTCCATGTTCCAGTTCTACTCCGGCCTTATCCCACAATTCTTTTTTATCGGTCGATCATTGGTTGTGTTGGTGCTGCTTCATTTTCCCATCTGGACCTGGAAAGATTTATTAATTTTGCTTCTAATTTCCATCCCTCTATCACCTTCACATGGTCTATCTTTGTCAATTCCCTTTCCTCCCTGGATCTTTCTATCTCAATTTCTGGGGATAGACTGTCCACTAGTATCCATTACAAACCCACTGACTCCCACAGCTACCTCGATTACAGCTTTTCACACCCCACATCCTTTAAGAACTCCATCCCATTCTCCCAGTTCCTTCGCTCCGTTGCATATGTTCCGATTATAGCACTTTCCAAAGCGGTGCTGCCCGACATGTCTTCATTCTTTCTTGATCGTGGTTTCCCACCCACTGTCGTTGCCAGGACCTTAAACCATTTCCGCCCATCTCCTGCACCTCTGCTTTCACCCCTTCCCCCTCCTTCCCAGGGCCAGGATAGGGTCCCCTTGTCCTCACTTTTCACACCCAAACTTCTACATTCAAAGAATCATCTTCCGCCAGTTCCATCATGATGCCACCACCAAACACATCTCCCCTCACTGTCTCTGTGAGCGTTTCGCAGGACCACTCCCTCCAGATACTTTGGTCCACTTCACCATCAACCCCAACACCTCGCCCCCTTCCATTGGCACCATACCATGCAATCGCAAAAGGTGTAACACCTGCCCCTTTACCTCCCTGCTTACCATACAAGGGCCTAAACATACCTGCCTCACGTGCACCTCCTTCAATCTAGTCTATTGCATTTGCTGCTCCCAATGTGGTCTACGCTAAACGCAGACTGGGGGTGACCGCTTTGCAGACACCTTCAGTCCGTCCGTAAGCAGGACACCGACCTTCCTGTCGCTTGCCATTTCAACTCACCATCCTGTTTTCATGGCCACATGTCTGTCCTTGGTCTGCTGCAATGTTCCAGTGAGCCCAGAGCAAACTGGAGGAACAGCACCTCATCTTCTGATTAGGCAGGTTAAGGCCTTCCGGTCTTAACCATTGAGTTCAACAACTCAGATTGTGAAACTCACTCTCTCCTCTACCGTTGCCCCATTTTTATCTCTATCAATTTACTTCAATTCTTCCATCAATCTTATCTGATCCCCCCCCCCCCCCCCCCCCCCACACACCAGCCCATTCGGGCCATCTGTTCTAAGTTATCCTTTGACACACTGCTTACCTTTGTTCTGCCATTAGCACATTCTAACCTCTTAATGTGCCACTATGAGCACCCCTTCTTAACCTTGATTGCCTCCATTCACAGTCCCTTTGTCTTTCTGTCCACGACATCTTTGTCATTCTCAACATATAGCTTGTCCTCTATCCAGTCCCACTGCTCCACACTCTCTCTCTCGCTCGCTCTCTCTCTCTCTCTACACCCCCCCCCCCCCTGCCCTCACACACACAGTATAATATATCTGACCCTATTACAAGTTCTCTCCAGCTTTGACACAGTCATCCACATTCAAACATTAGCTCCCACTATCTTCTATTTAACCTGTACGTGCTACCCAGGGATTAGACCAGGCTTTAGCTAGAGTGACCGAGCGAAAGTGAGGTGGGAAGAGAATTGGCACAAAGATGTGTAGAGAAAAGTAAGATGATTTATTAAGAATAATTGCAAAAGAAAGAAATGAGCAATAGTTTTAGGGTGCTATGAATTAGAAGTTAGAAACTAAAGAATAATTTAAAGAATGCGGATAAAGAAAAACATTAGAAACATAGAAGTAAACTACTTTACAAATACAAGGTATGTAAATATCAAAGAAATTTATTAAAATGATGTGGGATTCCTGAGAGGAGAGGATTGTCAATTTGTCAATGATCTAAACATGGTGGAAGTAACCTTATTACAGTGTTAGCCATTGAACATTCAGTTTAAAACTTGGCTGACTAACATTTTGTTAACCAAATAGACAAGTTGTACAGCTCCCTCCTGTATTAGAAATTGATTGATTTACATGTTAACACTTGGTGCAGCAACGCAATATTAGGCGCACTGTAGCACAGTGGTTAGCACTGCTGCCTACTGTGTTGAGGACCCGGGTTCGAATCACTGGTCCCATGTGGAGTTTGCACATTCTCCCCGTGTCTGCGTGGGTTTCAGCTCCACAATCCAAAGATGTGCAGGGTAGGTGGATTGGCCATGCTAAATTGCCCCTTAATGGGAACTCATTTTTTACAAAAGCAACGCAATGTAAGTTTTATTCATAACAGTTTGAGTAAATCTTTTCTATCCCGATGTCTATCGTTCCCAAAATCAATGTGATTTTGGTGAGCTGTTCCCAGTTTTCTGGTTGTACAAATAGTGACCAGTTCTACAAATCTGCAAAATGAAGTGGGGTATGGTGAACTTTTTTTCTAAATTAGTGTTGCAAAAAAAAAAAATTGTAATGTGACTTTTTTTGGGTTGTGTAGCACAAATTCTACTTTGTCCTGTTTACGGTGGTTATGTGTCAATGAAAAAAAAAATGAAATGAAAATTGTTCATTGTCACAAGTAGGCTTCAAATGAAGTTACTGTGAAAAGCCCCTAGTCGCCACATTTCGGCGGCTGTTTGGGGAGGCTTGTACGGGAATTAAACCGTGCTGCTGGCCTGCCTGGGTCTGCTATAAAAGCCAGCGATTTAGCCCTGTGCTAAACCAGCCCCCGGTCAGCCCCCTATCAAACAACCCTCATAACATTTTATAACACAGACTTATTCCTCTTTGGAAGAATTGCAAAAATAAAGATGCTTGGAGGGTGAAGAGGTATACAAAATAAACTTAACTTAGAAATACAGTTTGTGGTAAAGTGACCACTCTGCCATGCAATTGAAAATCAGTTGTCTGTTAAGATACGGTTTAGCTCAGCTGGTTTTGTGATGCAATGGGAGGCCACCAGCGCGGGTTCAATTCACGTATCGGCTGAGGTTATTCATGAAGACCTGTCTTCTCAACCTTGCTCCTTGCCTGAAGTGTGGTGATACGCAGGTTAAATCACCATCAGTCAGCTCTTTTCCCCCCTAAGAACAGCCTACAGGTCAGTTGGGACAATGACGGTTTTACTTGCATACTTTACTCAGATACTCCAATTTAAAAATATTCTGTGTGCAAAGTTAAGTAAAATTATGCATTTTCCAACGCATATTATACTGAGCACCATCTAAATTATTTTGCGATATATTCTGTGTTAGAATTTGAATATTGTAAAGAGGAACACTTGTTTCATAGACTTTATAGTGAAGAAGGAGACCATTTGGCTCATCCAGTCTTCACCAGCCCTTGAAAAGAGTACCCCACTAAAGAGCACACCTCCACCCTATCCCCAAAACCCAGTAACCATTTGATATTTGATTTGATCTATTGTCACATGTACCGAAGTACAGTGAAAAGTATTTCTGCGGCTGAGGGAACGTACACAATACGTACATAGCAGACAAGAGAATAATCAACAGAGAACATTGAGAAATGGTCCATCGACAAACAGTCATTGGTTACAGTGCGGAACAAGGGGCCAAACAAAGCAAATACATGAGCAGCGCAGCATAGGGCGCTGTGAATAGTGTTCTTACAGGGAACAGATCAGTCTGAGGGAGAGTCGTTGAGGAGTCTTGAAGCTGTTCCTATGTCTGGATGTGTGAGTCTTCAGACTTCTGTACCTTCTGCCTGATGGAAGGGTCTGGAAGAAGGCAATGTCTGGGTGGGAGGGGGTCTCTGATAATGCTGTCTGCCTTCCTGAGGCAGCAGGTGGTGTATACAGAATCAATGTGGGGGTGGCAAGCTTGTGTGATGCGTTGGGCTGAGTTCACCACACTGCAGTTTCTCGCGATCTTGGACCGAGCAGTTGCCATACCAGGCTGTGATGCAGCTGGATAGGATGCTCTTTATCGCATCCAGTTTTGACTTCCAGTAAAATGAAGTTTTGTGAGACTTCATTTGGTAAAAATCATTGTTGGAAAACCATTGTCATTAGCTTTCAAAGTAACTGGTGATTTTTGTGTTGTATGGCGTTTGGTCAAATCAATTAAATTTTCCAATTTCATGTTCTCATAACTTGATTCTACAATGTGCTACTTTACAGGGACTTATGAAAACCTTTGATGCTTTCAAAAGATGAATTGTGATAAAATTGAGAACTTATTAGAACACTTCAGTTTGGAACAACACAAGCCCCTAAAAGGCATTGGGCGAAATTTAACACTCAAAAAAATATGCGGCATGTTTTGGACACGTATAGCGGGGCCTGTAACGACCTCACGATCAATCGTGACTTTCTTTTATGGCCTCTGTCGGGAACACCCTGCCGATGCCGCACTGACTCATTTAGCAGGAAGAGATTGGGATGCCGTTTTTAAATGCCGACCCAGTCTCTCTACCTCCCTCTTGGACATGACACTATGGCCTCTCGGTCTCTCCCCCCCCCCCCCCCCCCCCCACTGCCCAACTTCCTCTTAGGGGGTCCTTGATGCCCCCCTCACCCTACCTCTTAAGGTAGCCCAATGACTCACTTAAATATGTTAATCTGGATCATGCCATTGAGGGCATGACATCTCGCAAGATCTCATTGTCACAAATCTTGCAAGAGGTGCCTTGTGAGGTTTAACGGCCTCGTTGCATCACCGTGTTGGGCGTTGACAAGGCCGCTCAATCGTGCCCATTATGCCATACCTCAGCATGTGGCTATTTTCATTTCAGCTGCATTGAATGCATGGTATTTGATCATGTTGGAACACCAACGTCGCAGCTGAATGCAATGAAATTCTGACTTTGCCTATGTTCTGTACTTGGGAACATTTTGACAACAGTTACCAGATGATGATCAAGAGTGGAATCTCTGCAGATTTTCTTCGGCACCTGCTTAAGCTGTTTCCATTACCTATTTCTATGCTTCTCTCTTCCCAATTGTTCAGTTTCCCCGTTTTTCCAAATCCTTGCTCAGTCTCCTTGACTTATTGCTCCTGAGGTTTTTTTTTATTAAACATACTTGGGATGTGGGTGCTGTTGGCAAAACCAATAATTATTGCCCTTTCCTAGTTGCCCTGAGATGGTAGGCAACCTTCTTTTATTGCGGGTCTTAAAAGATCAACGGGAGGTGAACAGGGGACACTTTTGGGATATGATTTAGAGGGTGTGCCTTTGGAACTGGAGGTATGGTCAACAGTTGTGAGTCGAAAAGGAAAGAGGAGGCACAAGAGACCAGAGTAAGTAGTTTTAGGTCAAGGTGTGGCAAACCTGGACGAGGTTAAACATTCCTTCATGCTGTGCTTATCTCTTATGCCCAAATTCTTTTTGTTTGATTTTGGTATTTGCAATCATTCAAATTGTAAAATACTAAGGAAAATATTAATAACAAATTGATCAAAGAATTTGAAATTATTCTGCAGTATTTATATTGTAATGTTCAGACTGCTTCAAGACCTAAGTTCATTCGAAAGTAAATTAGCTGACTGCAACTGTTCATTTTTAAAACTGAAATCGTGACGCTTAAACTTCAGGCTCAGTGTTGCCATATTATTGATTTGCATTGCAATGCAGTGTCTAATTTTTACATTCAAGTGACTTCCTGATAGGCATAGTGTGTAATATCCAACCTAGGCATTCACTGAAGTATATGATATTTTCTGCAGTTAGTTGCTGAGTGCAACGTAGAAGTACGATTGTAACATGCAAATGGTAAATGTCACTTCAGATTTCATTCCATATTGGAGAAATTCAATATTTTTCTGTCATTGGCTGCTGCATATGATTAAATGGCCGAAGATACTGGGTTACAGCAAAGGTTATGGCCTCTGACCACATCCTGGCTATAGTGCAGCTAGCTACACTCCTAGCCAAGCTATCAAGCTCAGCAGCAACACGGACACCGACACAAGATTGTGAAAAATTGCCACAAAAGGACAAACTGAACCTCGTCAATTGCCACCCCCATTAGTCTACTTACTCTCGATCATGGGCAAAGTGATCATCAAGTAGCACTTGCTCAGAAATAACCTGTTTATTGGGCGACGCAAAGGTTAGCACTGCTGCCTCATGGCTCCGAGGACCGGGTTCAATCCCGGCCCTGGATCACTGTCCAACATCAGGTCAGAAGTGATGATGTTCACTGATGATTGCACAATGTTCAGTACCATTCGCAAAGACTCAGATAATGAAGCAGGCCTTGCCCACATCGAATAAGATCTGGACATTTTCAGGCTTGGGCTGATAAGTGGCAAGTGACATTTGTGCCACGAAGTGCTAGGCAATGACCATCACTGATGAGGGAGAATCTAACCACTTGTTCTTGACATTCAACAGCACTCTCATTGCTGAATGTGTCATCATCAATATCATGGGCGGTTACCATCAACCGCTGAAGCTCCTTTGACAATATCTTCCAAACACATGATTTTAATCTACAGAAGGGCAGGGCAACAGATGCATGGGAACACTTGCCACACATGCAATTGTTACACCACATGAACCACGGTGGTCGAAGAAGGTGGTGGTGAACCACATTCTCAAGGACACTTAGGGCCTGAGCTTTTTGTCCATCCCTGCTAGTGCCTCTTGCAGCCCCTGAGCGAGTTGGGGGAAAAAGGAATATTGTTTGCTTCGGTATCTAAGCAACTGAATTTTCATTCTTAGGAGTGGGTGGGGTTGGGAGAATAGAAAAATACCAAAGTGATTTGATCACCTGGATTATTTTGCATATATGTGGGCAGTGAAAACTGCTTTAATTCATATGATGAGCTTGTAGCAGTTTTAAATTTTAGCAGGAAATTCCCCCTGTACTATGTTACTTATTGGAGTACACTGTATATTGTGGAGGAACCTGGTGCTGTGTAGTATGAAAACTTATGTTTAAAGAAGATGGAGCTCTCTTCTATATAGGTAAAAAATATTGGAAATATGATTTACTTAGGAAATATTATGACAGTAAAATGTGCACTATTGAACTGTGCAAATTTTCAAAACTGAATGAATAGAATAGCTAATTTACTCCTAGCAGCTTAAAAACTGACTTGCTTTATCCTTAGCAGTTTAGATGTGCTTATAATTTTTGTTTCCCTGTATAATTTGCCAGTAAATCTGCTGATTTTTGTTTCCATGAATAAAAGTTGGCAAAAGTTCATGTTTTTTAAATCATTAATAGTTTAAATAATTAGCATTCCACTATATATGATTAGACCTTGATAAAGCTGTTGTGGACTTCCTTGACAAAATGTGCATATAAGCCTTGTTGCAAAATTGGAGTAAAGTATTTGTCTTCCAGTTCTTGGGTACTGTACATCAGTTAGCTCATTTATTGAACCATTGTTCTGGGCAAGTGTTTTGGGTCATTGACTTGTTTACTTTTCTGGATGTACAAAAATATACATAAGTTTTATAAATTCCATGGAAGCATCTTGGGGTTTGGGCAATAGGAAAGGAAGCAGGGTGTGTGATGGTTGCAAGTTGTTTTATTTGTATTAGTCCACATGGAATTCCCTGCACATTGCTTTTGACCTTGGTATGGTTTGTAACATCGCTGCAACTGTTCAAAGATTTGTTTCCAAAGTTGTGTGATAATGCATGAGAACTTTATTTATGATCTCTTATTGGTGATCTCTTATTGGTCAAATTTAGATAATATTATAGGTGTTTGAACTGAAATAGAATAAACTATTATTCCTGGTTTATACTCAATCTATATACTTAGTTATTTTGGAGGTAAACAATTTGTACAAAATAATCGCATTGTCGTGATGATTTGTATTGAGAAGGATAAGTGTTACCTCGTTGCTCTAGGTCAGGGTTTTTCAAACTCTGGGTCGTGACTGTGGTGGGTCGCCCGCAAAGAAGTCAATAAATGGTTGCCACTTCCGGGCGAACCCCTGTACAGACCCCCTCAAGGCGAACTTAATTTCTTTCCATACCCAGGAAACTCGACATGTCCCGCAAGCTGCAACTCAGTCTTCCGGGTCTTTGAGTCCTCCACGCCAATAGTATTCGTCGCCGGGCTAACAGGGAAGCAAAGGCCAAAACATCGGCCTCTTTCTCCCCCTGGACTCCCGGGTCTTCCGAAACCCCAAAGATTGCCACCCCTGGACCCATCGCCACCCTTGTTTTTAGCACCGGGACATGACGCCCGCAAATCCCTCCCAGTACCCCCTAAGCTTAGGGCATGCCCAAACATGTGAACGTGGTTCGCTGGTCCTCCCGCGCACCTAGCGCATTGTCCCCTATCCCAAAGAATTTGCTCATCCAAGCCACCGTCATGTGGGCCCGGTGAAAGACCTTAAATTGAATCAGCCTGAGCCTGGCACATGTCGCAGTCGAATTACCCCGACTCAGGGCCTCTGCCCACAGCCCGTCCTCCATTTCCCCGGCCTAGCTCCTCCTCCCATTTAAGTTTCAGGTCCTCCGTCTGGGACCCTTCTCCCTCGAGCACCTTATAAATATCAGAGACTCTACCTCCCCTTCTTCCCCCCCCCTAGAGACTATTCTGTCTTGGATCCCCATTGGCGGGAGGCGTGGGAAAGATGGGACCTGTCTACGAACAAAGTCCCGCAACTGTAGGTACCTAAAATCATTTCCCCTTACCTGCCCAAATTTCTCCTCCAAGCTTCTCAAACTCGCAAAGCTCCCTTCCAGGAACATATCGCCCACCCTTCCCACTCCCGCCCGCCGCCATGCTCGAAACCCCCCATCCATACTCCCGCGGGCAAACCGATGGTTGTCGCAAATTGGCGCCCAAACTGATGCCCCCGTCTCCCCTACATGCCTCCTCCACTGGCCCCATATCCGCAGGATCGCCGCCACTACCGGGCTGGTGGAGTACCTGGCCGGCGGCAGCAGTAGAGGAGCCGTGACCAGGGCTGCCAAGCTGGAGCCCCTGCACGAAGCCGCCTCCACCCGCTCCCAGATAGACCCCGTACCCACCATCCACTTCCTTATCATAGCGATGTGTTGGCCGCCCAGTAATAATTAATCAGACTCGGCAAAGCCAGCCCTCCGTCGCTGCGGTTCCTCTCCAGCAACGCCTTCTTCACCACGGGGATTTCTCGCCCAGACAAAGCTCATGATCAACCTGTTAACTCTTTTGAAGAAGGACTGTGGGACAAAGGTCGGGAGGCACTGAAAAACAAACAGAAATCTAGGGAGGATTGTCATCTTTACAGTCTGCACCCTCCCTGACAGCGGGAGTGCATCCCATCTCCGAAACTCTCCCTTCATTTGCTCCACCACCCTGGCCAAATTAACTTGTGCAGCCTGCCCCAGTCTCGTGCCACCGGATTCCCAAATACCGGAAATTTTCCTCAACCAGCTTAAACGGTAGCCCTCTCAATCTGTTCTCCTGGCCCCTTGCCTGTACCACAACATTTCCTCTTAGCCGTATTTAATTTGTATCCTGAAAACTGGCCGAATTTCCTCACATTCCCAGTATACTTCCCATCCCGGCCACTGGGTCCGACACGTACAGGAGCAGGTCATCTGCGTAAAGAGAGACCCTATGTTCTACCCCGGCCCTACGCCATCCCCTTCCAGCCCTCTGCGGCTCTCAGCGCAATCGCCAGCGGCTCTATGGCCAGCGCAAACAGCAGCGGGGAGAGCGGGCAGCCCTGTCTGGTCCCTCGGTACAACCTAAAGTACTCCGACACTTCTCTGTAGTCCTGACGCTGGCCTTCGGGGCCTGATATAATTTGATCCAATCCATCAGTTCCTCCCCGAACCCAAACCGTCGGAGCACCTCCCATAGATAGTCCCACTCCACCCGGTCAAGGCCTTCTCGGCGTCCATCGCCACCACTACCTCCACCTCCCTGCCCGCCGGGGTCATCATTATCACATTAAATAATCTTCTCAGGTTGGCCGCCAGCTGCCTACCTTTCACAACCCAGTTTGGTCTTCCCCAATCACCTCCGGTACGCAGTCCTCCATTCTAACCGCCAGTACCTTTGCCAGGAGCTTGGCGTCAACATTAATCAGGGAGATTGGCTTGTAGGACCCGCACGCCTCCGGGTCTTTACCACGCCTTCAATCTCAGTGATATAGTGGCTTGCGACATTGTCGGTGGCAGGGTCCCTCTGTCCCTTGCCTCGTTGAAACCCTTGCCAAGACCCGGCCCACCAGCTCAGAAAACTTCCTATAGTACTCTACTGGGTATCCATCCGGCCCCGGGGCTTTCCCCGACTGCATGGCCTTTAGGCCCCTCAATACCTCCTCCACTCTAATCGGGGCCCCCAGCTCATCCACTCGCCCCCCCACCTACTGTTGGGAATGTTAACCCGTCCAGAAACCTTTTCATCTCCTCCGGTTCTTCCGATGGCTCCGAAGTATACAGCTTGCGATAGAAGTCCTGGGACACCTTATTCAATCCTGCCGGGTCCTCCACTTTGCGCCCCTTCCTATCCATCACTCTACTTATTTCCCTGGCCGCCTCCCTCTTCCTAAGTTGCAGCGCTAACCGTCTGCTAGCCTTTTCCCAAATTTATTTTTAAAACTGCAGTCTTCTCTGAAGTGGCGGCAGAGAGCAGGTCACGTGCCTGGTACGTACACTGAAGTCACGTCGTCCATGCTTTGGGTGCAACATCACAGAGGAGAGATTCCTCCATTTTGTAGCTGCAAGCAAGTAACCGTACTGTGAAGAACTGAAGATAGATCGTGCCGCACCCACCCAATCGTGGGAGAGTGCCTAATGGCTACGACTGGCTTTTAGCTTGTGAATGCCGGCTTTCCCGTGCATGCGTTACCCTCAGGCAGATCTGGTAGTACGCAAGCCTGGAGCCCAGCGGGCAGGCTGCCTCCTCCTGACGTCAGCGCGCTGTCCCAGTACCGTCTCCTCCTGACGTCAGCGCGCTGTCCCAATGCCGTCTCCTCCTGACGTCAGCGCGCTGTCCCAGTACCGTCTCCTCCTGACGTCAGCGCGCTGTCCCAGTACCGTCTCCTCCTGACGTCAGCGCGCTGTCCCAGTACCGTCTCCTCCTGACGTCAGCGCGCTGTCCCAGTACCGTCTCCTCCTGACGTCAGCGCGCTGTCCCAGTACCGCTCCTTCTGACGTCAGCGCGCTGTCCCAGTACCGTCTCCTCCTGACGTCAGCGCGCTGTCCCAGTACCGTCTCCTCCTGACTTATCCGTCAGCTGCGCTGTCCCAGTACCGTCTCCTCCTGACGTCCATGCAATCCCAGGACCAAATTTATTTTAAAAATGGCAGTGTCTTCTCACCGAAGTGGCAGCAGAGAGCAGGTCACATGCCTGGCACGTACACTGAAGTCACATGGTCCATGCTTTGGGCGCAAAATTACGGAGGAGAGATTCCTCCATTTTGTAGCTGCAAGCAAGCAAAAGGACTGTGACGAACTGAAGATAGATCATTTTATAATAAGGGGAGAGAGGGTCAGAGACACAAACAGCCGGGATCTCACAACTGAATCTGCTAGAGAGAGCTTTACTGGAGAGTCCATGGCAGGACAGTGCTGGTGTGAGCTCCAGGGCCTCTGATGAATCAGGAACAAAGCGGTGTGAAGATGATTTCTTGAGGTATGGCTTTATTAATTGTGCCAATTGCAAATCAGGATGTAAAGCCATGTGTGTTATGGGCACGGAAGTACTGGCACATGAAAGCTTAAAATCCTCCGAACTTCAAAGGCTTTTGAAGACTAAGCATGGTGAGTTGGAGGACGAACTTCTTGATTTTTGTTTTCAAAGAATACAGCGAGAACTTAAATCATGAGCTGAAGTCCTCAGCGAAATGTTACATTGAATGACAAAGCAAGTGAGATCATGAGGACCAAGCAGGCTTACCTGTCTATTAAAAGTAAGCAAAATGGTGGGTTGTGAATGTAGGCCGGCGTGGGGTCCAAAGGTTGGCTGGTGGTAATAGTGGGTCCTGGAAAAATAGTTTCAAAAACCTGCTCCAGATAACATCAGCTGGTATGCAAATGTATGCATTGGTAGCACTACTAGATTTAATGGCTATTTTCCTAAGCTTTTAAGAATATGCTGCGTGTTTGATTTTCAATTTTCTACCTTATTTGGGAAAGGAAGAAACATGAAAAGGCTGTATAACATCACAACTCCAATAAAAGGAAGTTTAGCTTTAATTAGGGATGCAAGCTTTCCTGTGACTGAGAGTACAGTGATCCTGCAATTGTTCACCAAGTACATAATTATTTTTTCATAACCCCACCTACACAACATCACTTCCTGTTTTCTTACACAGCTGTGAATTGGTTCATGTGAACACTAAACTTGGAAGTCAGGCCTTGCAGAGGTAACTGGATAATCACTCGGTAAATTAATAGTGTTTTAATACAGGTTGCATCTATTGTAGTAACGTTGTAATAAATTTGAGATATGGTTGTGTTTCACAGAATGGAGTTTTATCTCTTCAAACCAAATGTGAGTATTTTAGAAATCATAGTATATCCATGATGTCTGTTGTGCAGAAGATATTACTGCAAAACAGTGCCTTCAGATTCCAAGGGAGAATGCTGCCTGTGCACTGATCTCTTCAGTTAAGATGTGTGGCTGTGTGTATAAGCCTACAGCTATGAACATCTCTTAAAGTATTGCACTGCTTCTGAGATGTATCTTGCAAGAGAGGTGCACAAAATCAAAATATTTTTGAGAAGCCAGCATCAAGGGTCATGAATGAAAACAAGTGAAATACAAAAGGAAATCCCAGAGAATGAAAGTGATTCAAGAGTTAAGGGAGAAGTAAAAGTATGCACCAGGTTGGGGTAAAACGGATACTAGTCAGATAACTTTTCAATCGACTCTAATGCTATGAAATTAGTCTTTTAATGATGAAGAATTACTTTTGTTAGTTAATACTTTGAACATATCTGTGGCCTCCTTTCAAAGTACTATCTTCTGTGGTAAAATTAAACTAACTTTGATCACAGCAAAGATGGAAATTTTAAGCAATTGATTATGCGAATGGATCACTGACATGCACCAAAACCATGAGGGGAACAGGCACATTATTGTTTTTAATTGTGTGTGCAGACCAAAGCTTGTAAAACAATACAGCACAAAAGTTGAAAAGAACATTCAAATCAAATCAAGGACCCTAGATGGCACCTTTTATTAATGTATAATTATGTATTTTCAATTTGGGTATTGGATTTTAAAGTGCCATTTCGACAGAGATGTGTGCAGATGCAGGAAGGCCTTTAACTGTTTTCCCCCCCTCACAGTTATGTAACAGCTTGGATGTTGTGAAAACAATTCCACGTGAAGCAGATAACAGTAAACGTCAGGATACAGACCAAATTATAACATAGGAATATAGATCGCAGATGGAATTTAATTTGTGTACAGTAATGGTAAGAGATGCATTTTGAACGGAAGAACGAGGGTAAGCTAGATAAATGAAATGCTACAATGCAGAGAAGAAGAGAGATCTGACATACAGGACAGCTCTATCAACTCTTGTTGCCATTTCAAATGTGTTTTTTTAAAATGCGGCAGCACATGTTGGCCCTTGACTATAAATACAAAAGTAAAAAAAGCAAGAAAGTTGAGCTTTTTAAAAATAATTCACTGGTTAGGCTTCATTTAGGGTGCTGATAATTTTGTGAACCACACTTTAGGCATAATGTCAAAGCCGTGGAAAAGATGTAGAGGAGATTTGGAGTGTGAGGAGCAATTATGTAGAAGATCATCCACGCAAAACATTAACTCTTTAGTGCTCAACATTTGCTGCCTGTTTCCAACATTTATTTACAGTTTGTTTAAATTTGAGTGCTATTCCCTTTCCTGCTCTGTAATGATTTCCATGACATGCATGCATAATCCCCCCCCCCATTAAATTTAAAATCCTTGCGGCCTTCTCCAAATCCCCTATGACGCTCATCCGTTCTTGGATACGATCTCCAGCCTTGCATTCACGCCTGAAGCCTTTGAACAGATGTGCACAGGAATTGGGAGCAGGAGTAGGCCATTAAACCCTTCAAACCTGCTCCTCCATTCATAAGTTCATGAATGATCTACCTCAACTTCTCCTTCCAGTACTATCCACAAAATATTTTAGCTTCCAAAAATCTATTGATCTTTGTCTTTATTACACTCATTAGTTGAGCTTCCATAGCTATCTGGCATATAGAATTCCAAAGGTTCACATCTCTTTTAATGAAAATATGTCTCCTAATCTCAGTCCGAAATGACAGATTCCTTAACCTGAGACTGTGACCACTAGTTCTGGATACCCCAGCCAGAAGAAACAGCTTCCCAACATACCATCCGTCATGCTCTGTGACACCACCACTGGCCTAAATATGATAGACTCAGAACAGATGCAGCTCAAAAGTGGACATCATGGGGTATTGTGGCCATCAACAGTTGCAGAATTGCATTCAAACATAATCTGTAACCTCATGACCTGGTATATCCCAGGTCCTCCATTACCATTAAACCAGGGAAAAAACCCTGGTTCAATTAGTGTAGGAAAGCCTTGCAGCGTCAGCAGCAGTCATACCTAAAAGTGATGTATGAATCTGAAGGTACAAAACAGGGCTCCATGCATGTCAAATAGCAGAAGCAACATGCTATGGACCAAGCTAAGTGCTCCCACAACCAGTGAATCAGATGTTTCGTGGTCCTACCACACCCAGTTGTGAGTGGTGAACAATAAGCAATTAACTGGAGGAGGAGGAGGAAGCTCCAAAAACATTGAAATTCTCAGCACCCTATCTGAAGCCTAACCATTGATTGGGGGTGCCTGGAATATCATAAAATCATAAAACAGGAGCAGAATTAGGCCACTCAGCATATCGAGTCTGCTCCGCCATTCCATCATGGCTGATATTTTTCTCATCCCCATTCTCCTGCCTTCTCCCCATAACCCCTGAAACCCTTATTAATCAAGAACCTATCTATCACTGTTTTAAAGACACTTAATGATTTGGCCTCCACAGCCTTCTGCAGCAAAGAGTTCCACAGATTCAGAACCCTCTGGCTGAAGAAATCCCTCCTCATCTCTGTTTTAAAGGATCATCCCTTTAGTCTGAGATTGTGCCCTCTGGTTCTAGTTTTTCCTGCACCAGGAAACATCCTCTCCATGTCCACTCTATCCAGGCCTCGCCGTATTCTGTAAGTTTCAATAAGATCCCCCCATATCCTTCGAAACTCCAACGAGTACAGCCCCAGATTCCTCAACCGCACCTCATATCTGCAATAGCCAAGGCCCAAGCATTTGCAACCATCTTCAGCCAGAAGGGCTCAGTAGATAATCCATCTCTGCCTGTTCCTAAGGTCCCCATCAACGTTGGTGCCAGTCTTCAGAAAATTAACGTCCATGTGATAACAAGAAATGGCTGCTGGCACAACACTGACGGCGCTGGCAATATCCTGTCAATTGGACCGAAGGCTTGTGCTCCAGAAATAGCTGAGCCTCCAATCTGGTCAAGCATCTACCAACAATATGAAAAATTGTCCAGGGATGTCCTGTCCACAAAAACAGGACAAATTTGGCCAATTATTATTCCATCATTCTACTTTCAATCATTAGCAAAGTGATGGAAAATGTTGTTGTTGACAGCACAATCATCCTAGATTATGTGCACACTCCCATAATGGAGACACTGCAATTATCAGAAACCAAGATCAAGCTATCCCACTCCCTGTCATTCTGGTGTGCTCCATGTGCCTATCCAATAACTGCTTGAAAGTTCCTAAAGTGTCCGACTCCACTATCACAGCAGGCAGTCCATTCCACACCCTAACCACTCTCGGAGTAAAGAACCTATCTCGGACATCCCTCCTATATCTCCCACCCTGAATTTTATAGTTATGCCCCCTTGTAACAGCTGCATCCATCCAAGGAAATGGTCTCTGAAGGTCTACTCTATCTATCCCCCTAATCATCTTATAAACCTCTATTAAGTCGCCTCTCATCCTCCTCCACTCCAAAGAGAAAAGCCCTAGCTCCCTCAACCTTTCCTCATAAGACCTATCCTGCAAACCAGGCAGCATCCTGGTAAATTTCCTTTGCACCCTTTCCAATGCTTCCACATCCTTCCTATAATAAGATGACCAGAACTGCACACAATACTCCAAATGTGGTCTCACCAGGGTCATGTACAGTTGCAGCATAACCCCGCGGCTCTTAAACTCAAGCCCCTTGTTAATAAACGCTAACACACTATAAGCCTTCTTCACGGCTCGATCCACTTGAGTGGCAACCTTCAGAGATCTGTGGACATGAACCCCAAGATCTCTCTCTTCCTCCACAGTCCTCAGAAACCTGCCGTTGACCCTGTAATCCGCATTCAAATTTTTTCTACCAAAATGAATCACCTCGCACTTATCAGGGTTAAACTCCATCTGCCATTTTTCAACCCAGCTCTGCATCCTATCAATGTCTCTTTGCAGCCTACAACAGCCCTCCACCTCATCCACTACTCCACCAATCTTGGTGTCATCAGCAAATTTACTGACCCACCCTTCAGCCCCCTCCTCCAAGTCATTGATAAAAATCACAAATAGCAGAGGACCCAGCACTGATCCCTGTGGTACTCCGCTGGTCACTGGTCTCCAGTCTGAAAATTTTCCATTCACCACCACCCTCTGTCTTCTTTGTGATAGCCAGTTACTTATCCAATTGGCCAAATTTCCCTCTATCCCACACCTCCTTACTTTCTTCATAAGCCGACCATGGGGAACCTTATCAAACATCTTACTAAAATCCATGTATACGATATCAACTGCTCTACCTTCATCGACACACTTGGTTACCTTCTCAAAGAATTCAATAAAATTTGTGAGGCAAGACTTACCCTTCACAAATCCGTGTTGACTATCCTGGATTAAGCTGCATTTTACCAAATGGTCATAAATCCTATCCTTCAGGACCTTTTCCATTAACTTACGGACCACCGAAGTAAGACTAACTGGCCTATAATTAACAGGGTCATTCCTATTCCCTTTCTTGAACAGAGGAACAACATTCACCACTCTCCAGTCCTCTGGCACTATCCCTGTGGACAGTGAGGACCCAAAGATCAAAGCCAAAGGCTCTGCAATCACATCCTTTCCCTCCCAAAGAATCCTTGGATATATCCCATCTGGGCCAGGGGACTTGTCGACCCTCCGGTTTTTCAAAATTGCTAATACATCCTTCCTCAGAACATCTACCTTCTCCAACCTACCCGCTTGTATCACACTGTCATCCTCAAAAACATGGCCCCTCTCCTTGGTGAACACTGAAGAAAAGTATTCATTCAACGCCTCTCCTATTTCTTCTCACTCCATGCACAAGTTCCCACTACTGTCCTTGACTGGCCCTAACCTCACCCTGGTCATTCTTTTATTTCTCACATGAGAGTAAAAAGCCTTGGGGTTTTCCTTGATCCGACCCGCCAAGGACTTCTCCTGTCCCCTCCTAGCTCCCCATAGCCCTTTTTTTATTAGCTCATTCCTTGCTACCTTGTAACCCTCAAGCGACCCAACTGAACCTTGTTTTCTCATCCTTACATACTCTTCCTTTTTCCTCTTGACAAGACATTCAACCTCTTTTGTGAACCATGGTTCCCTCACATGGTCATTTCCTCCCTGCCTGGCAGGGACATACCTATCAAGGAGACGCAGTATTTGTTCCTTGAACAAGCTCCACTTTTCATTTATGCCTTTCCCTGACAGTTTCTGTTCCCATCTTATGCTCCCTAATTCTTGCCTAATCGCATCATAATTACTCCTCCCCTAATTATAAACCTTGCCCTGCCATATGGCCCTATCCCTCTCCATTGCAATAGTGAAAGACACCGAATTGTGGTCACTATCTCCAAAGTGGTCTCCCACAAACAAATCTAACACTTGGCCCGGTTCATTACCCCAGTACCAAATCCAATGTGGCCCCCTCCTCTTGTCGGCCTATCCACATATTGTGTCAGGAAACCCTCCTGCACACACTGTACAAAAACTGCCCCATCCGAACTGTTTGACCTATAGAGGTTCCAAACAATATTTGGAAAGTTAAACTCACCAATGATAACTACCCTGAGACCTCCACACCTATCCATAATCTGTTTTGCAATTTCTTCTTCCACATCTCTATTACTATTTGGGGGCCTATAGAAAACTCCTAACAACGTGACCGCTCCTTTCCTATTTCTAACTTCGGCCCATATTACCTCAGTAGGCATGTCCCCTTCGAACTGCCTTTCTGCAGCCGTTAAACTATCCTTGATTAACAATGCTACTCCTCCACCTCTTTTACCACCTTCCCTACTCTTACTGAAACATCTATACCCTGGAACTTCCAACAACCATTCCTGTCCCTGTTCTAACCATGTCTCGGTAATGGCCACAACATCGTAGTACCAATCCACGCTCCCAAGTTCACCTACCTTATTCCGGATGCTCCTTGCATTGAAGTAGACACACTTCAACCTACCTTTCTGTCTGCCGGTACACTCCTGCGACATTGATACCCTCCTCAGTACCTCACTACTCTCAACACTGGCTTCTGGACTACAGCTCGTTTTCCCAGCCCCCAGTCAAGCTGATTATTTTAGAACTTTTTAAAATAAAATTACTATTCCAAAAATCACTTTTGGAAGATTTTTTAAAAAGTAACATGCTATCATTTAATGTCATTGCTGAATATTGAGGTTATTCATGAAGGCCCACCTTCTCATCCTTACCCCTCGCTTGAGGTGTGATTTAACCTCAGGTTAAATCACCACCAGTCAGCTCTCCCCCTCAAAAGGGCAAAGCTGCCTAATGTCATCTGGGGCTACGGCGACTTTAACTTTATTCTATTCCAGAAACTATAATGTAAAATTCTAAAAACTCTAAAAATATTATTAAATCTAGTATAACTCTAACCATACATAATGATTTAGTTTATTTATCAGGTCATGGGTTGGCATTCTGCCGTAGGCTGTTGTTGATTAATCATAGTAACAGATGACTTCCCGTGATGGCCATGGAGGAGTAGGTCGCACATTTGATAGCTCACGCCTGTGACGGATGTTTGGACCTTTCTCCCCCGTATTTTTCTGGATTTTATGGGATAAATCGGTAAAGAGTGAGACATTAAGGAGAAATCCCCCTCCGGTGTATGGAGAATTGGACCAGAAGTGGCCCTGTCAGAAGACAAAGTCATATAAGGAAGACGCGAGCAGAGCTGGTAATGCGGGAAAGTATGGCAGAGAAGCATGGCCACGGGGAGATGGCACAGTGGTCAACGGAGCAGCTGGTGAAGTTTTTCGAAGATTCTTCGCCAAGCTGAAGAAGGACATGCTGGACCCGATTAAGGCTGCGATTGATGAAGTTGTGCAGAATCAAGAGACCCATGGGAGAGCGATCCAGGAGCTGGAGAAAAAGGTGTCCGAGCACGAGGAGTACATAACCATGCTGGAGACCAAGGTGGAGATGATGAACGACTGCCAGAAAAGAATGCAGGAGAAGCTGGAGGACCTGGAGAACAGGTCCAGGAGGCAGAATCTTAGAATTGTCGGCTTCCCTGAAGGCAGTGAGGGATCAGATGCGAGGGCTTATGTGACTGACATGATGGGGGCTGAGGTGTTCCCTCGGCCCCTGGAAGTGGATAGAGTGCACAGAGCCCTCGCGAAGAAGCCCCGAGCGAACGAGCTGCCAAGGGCCATGGTGGTACACTTTGGACAAGGAACTCGTTCTGCGGTGGGCCAAGAAGGAACGGAGCAGCAAATGGGAGAACTGTGAGCTGCGCATTTATCAGAACCTGGGCGCGGATCTAGCGCGAGCTTGGTTTAATCGGGCAAAAAACGATCCTCTTGAAGAAGGGGATGAAGTTTGGGATGCTGTACCCAGCCCGTCTGTGGGTCACGCATGAGGAACGGGACTTCTACTTTGAAACACCAGACGAAGTATGGACTTTTATTAAAGAAAAGAGGCTGGAAGCGAATTAAATACACTGAAGCCTTGGAGAAGTACTGTGGCGGTGATTTGTTGTGCTGGATTCTATAAATATAAGTAGTGTTATGTGTAATAAGGGGCTCTTTGGATGGCTATAGGTAACTTTGTCTTGCAGGGAGCTGGTTAAAGGGGGGATGGGCTTTGGGGTTGGTTCTGCTTTTTGGGTGCTTATTTTTCTAAAGTGTCTGTTTCTTCACTTTTTTCTGATTGTTTACTGGGGAATGTGATGCTTTTAAAATGTTTATCCATGTGGTTGGGGCGGGGGGGGGGGGGAGAGAACAATGGGGAGACAGACTGTTTGGTGCCGGGGCGGGCGCTATCAAGTCAGCATGGGTCAGCTGACTCTCAGAAGCGCAGTGGCGGGTGAGCAGGTGTTAAGCTGGAGCTTGACTGGGGGGGGGTTGGGTTTCTAGTGCTGTTGCTAGAGGGGGGGGGAGCTGCTTTGCTGACAGGGGAGGAACTGTTACTGGGGGACAAATGGGAGGTAGGAAACGGTGACTGCCCAAGGGGGGGCTCGAGGAGGCAGAGGGTGAGAGCTAGAGGCTGGCCTAAAAAGGGTGATGGCTAGTCGGGGGGAGGGGGGGGATTCCAAGAGGGCTCGCGTGCTTGCGCATTTGAGGGGGCTGAAGGCGGACGTGGCAGTGCTACAAGAGACACTGGGGCTGTTTAGCACAGGTCTAAATCGCTGGCTTTGAAAGCAGGCCAGCAGCACGGTTCGATTCCCGTAACAGCCTCCCCGAACAGGCGGCGGAATGTGGCGACTAGGGGCTTTTCACAGTAACTTCATTTGAAGCCTACTTGTGACAAGCGATTTTCATTTCATTTCATTTCACCTAAAGGTTACAGACCAGACGAGATTGAGGAAGGGGTGGGTTGGCCAAGTATTCCACTCAGGGCTGGACTCAAAGACCAGGGGGGTAGTGATCTTGATCAGCAAACGAGTGGCTTTTGAGGCAGGGAGAATCGTGTAAGACAAGGGGGGTAGGTACATAATGGTGAGTGGGAAGCTGGAGGGGGTGCGAGTGGTACTTGTGAACATATATGCTCCGAATTGGGGCGATTTGGAATTTGTGAGGCGGGTTTTACGTAAGGTCCCAGACTTAGAGTCACGTAATCTGATTCTGGGGGGAGATTTTAACACAGTCATTGATCCGGAATTGGACCGGTCAAAATCCAGGACAGGGAAGGTGCCAGCCGCGGCAAAGGAATTGAAGGGGTTTGTGGAATAGATGGGGGAGTCG
The DNA here is from genome assembly GCF_902713615.1 of Scyliorhinus canicula. Classification (NCBI taxonomy): domain Eukaryota; kingdom Metazoa; phylum Chordata; class Chondrichthyes; order Carcharhiniformes; family Scyliorhinidae; genus Scyliorhinus; species Scyliorhinus canicula. The sequence goes on along the minus strand of NC_052146.1, from coordinate 278,006,773 downwards.
ACCCATGGAGGTTTGGACAGCCAAGAGTGAGGGAGTTTTCTTTTTTCTCCCATGTCCTCTCGCATCTACGTTTTTGTTCTGAGCAGGGTGCTAATACCGGAGGTGGTGGATACGGAGTTCTCTGCAATCGCAGTGTTGGATCATGCCCCGCATTGGATGGCTCTGCGGGTTAGTGTGCAGAGAGAGAGAGAGCAACTCCCGCTGTGGAGACTGGATGTGGGGTTGCTAGCGGATGAAGCGATCTGTGGGCGGGTTAACAAGTCCATCCAGAACTACCTGGAAACAAATGATACAGGGGAGGTTCTGCAGCGACAGTTTGGGAAGCTCTGAAGGCAGTGGTCAGAGGGGAATTAATCTTGATACGGGCCCACAGAGAAAAGGCAGAACGGGCTGAGAGGGATAGATTAGTGGAGGAGATACTCCAGGTGGACAGGAGATACTCTGAGGCCCCGGACATGAGGCTACTGAGGGAGCAGCGGAGGTTACAAGCAGAGTTTGGGCTGTTGACCACAGGGAAAGCGGTGGAACAGTTGAGGATGGCAAGGGGGGGTGATTAATGAGTACGGGGAAAAGGCAAGCCGAATGTTGGTGCACCAGCTCAGGAAAAGGGAGGCGGCCAGGGAGATAGGTAAAGTAAAGAGTAGAGGCGGGAATACGGTATTAGAACCAGCGGGGGTGAACGAGGTATTTAAGGACTTCTCTAGTAAATTATATGAGTCGGAACCCCCGGCTGGGGTGGAGCGGATGAGGCAGTTTTTGGATCAGTTGAGGTTTCAAGGGTAGATGAGGATCTGGTGGAAGGGCTGGGAGCCCCAATTGAGATTGAGGAAATAATCAAGGGGCTGTAGGGCATGCAGCCGGGCAAAGTCCCGGGGCCTAATGGCTACCCGATGGAATTCTACAAGACGTTTTCAGAGATATTGATATTGAGCCCACTGCTGGTGAGAACATTTAACAAAGCAAGAGAAAAGGGAGTGTGCCCCCCCCCCCCCACACACACACACACACACACACAATGTTGCAGGCCTCGATTTCATTGGGAGAAGGATCCGGAGCAATGCGGGTCATACAGGCCGATTTCTCTACTGAATGTGCATGCCAAACAGCTGGCTAAGATACTGGCCACAAGGATAGAGGACTGTGTCTCGGGAGTGATAGGGGAAGACCTGGAGGGATTTGTAAAGTGCTGGCAACTTGAGGCCAATGTTTGAAGGCTTTTAAATGTTATTATGATGCCCTCAGAAGGGGAGGAGGTGGAGGTGGTGATAGCGATGGATGCGGGGCGGCTTTTGATCGGGTGGAGTGGGATTACCTGTGGGAGGTGCTGGGAAGTTTTGGGTTTGGTGAGGGCTTTATTGACTGTGTGCGGTTGCTCTATCAGGCACCAGTAGCGAGTGTGCGTACGAACCAGATGAGGTTGGGGTATTTTAAACTACACCAAGGGACGAGGGTAGGGTGCCCCCTCTCCCCGTTACTTTTTGCTCTGGCCATAGAGCCATTGGCCATGGCTTTAAGAGCCTCTAGGAACTGGAAAGGGGAATGGTAGGGAAGAACTTTCGATATCTGGGAATCCAGGTGGCCCGAGAATAGGAGGTACTACACAAGTTAAACGTATCCCGGTTGGTAGAACAAATGGAAGGGGACTTTAAGAGATGGGACATGCTCCTGCTATCACTGGCGGGGAGGGTACAGACTGTAAAAATGACGGTCCTCCCCAGATTTCTGTTTGTCTTTCAGTTCCTCCCCATCTTCATCCCAAAGGCCTTTTTCAAGCGGGTGAATAAGATTATTTTGGGCTTTGTGTGGCCGTGAAACCCCGTGAGTGAAGAAAGTGATGGCTCTGAGAATCTGGGGGCAATGGAGAAGATATACGAGAGTGGAGAGAGCATCGGTTTGGACCCCGATTTATAGTAATCATAGGTTTGTGCCGGGTAGGCTAGATGGTGGGTTCCGAAGTTGGCAAGAGTGCAGGAATTAAGAGGATGGGGGATCTATTTATAGATGGGAGCTTTCCCAGCTTGGAAGCCAAGGAGGATAAATTTGAATTGCCAGCAGGGAACGGGTTTAGGTATTTGCAGGTGCGAGACATCCTGAGAAAACAGGCCTTTCCGCTGCTGCCGCCACGGGGGATATAGGATAGAGTAGTCTCCAGTACCTGGGTGGGAGAGGGGAAGGTTTCAGATATTTACCAGGAGTTTTCGGAGGCGGAGGAGCTTGAAGGCAAATGGGAGCACGAGCTAGGTGGAGAGATAGAGGCGGGTCTGTGGGCGGATGCCCTAAGCAGGGTTAATGCCTCCTCACCATGTGCCAGGCTCAACCTGATACAATTTAAGGTAGTCCACCGGGCACACATGACAGCGGCTAGGATGAGCTGGTTTTTCAGTGTAGAAGTTGGTGTGCGAGGTGTGTGGGAAGCCCAACATATGTCCACATGTTTTTGGGCATGCCCGAAGCTTGCAGGGTTTTACTAAGGCAATTTCCACGGTGCTAAAAACACAGCGGGTGCCGAGTCCGGAGTTAGCGATCTTTGGAGTGTCGGAAGAGCCGGGAGATCAGGAGGCAAAAGAGGCTGACGTCTTGGCCTTTGCCTCCCTGGTAGCCCGGAAATGGATCTTGTTAATGTGGAGGGACTCGCAGCCCCCTAGTGTAGAGACCTGGGTTAGTGACATGGCTGGGTTTCTCAGTCTCAAGAAGATAAAGTTCGCCGTAAGAGGGTCAGTGTTGGGGTTCACCCAGAGGAAAATTAAAATGTCAGCAGATGCAGTATTCCAAGGTTGGGGGGGGGGGGGGGGGGGGAAGGAGACAGCCAGATTGTTGTTGTATGGTTGGGGTGTGTGAAGATTGAGATGGGGGGCAAATTTTTATACCATGTTGATGTCATTGTCTGTTATTTTTATAACAATTTTCAAATACTGTAATAAAAATATATTTTTTTTAAATCACAGTAACAGATTGATGCTGATCATGGATACATTTACAATTATGGACAAGCTTGATGTTTGAACTAAATGAAGGCTTACATGACCTTGATTATGGGGATATGAATGTTCAGGAATACTCTTCTGAGTAAAGCTTTTCCCTTTGTTCTGATATAGATGTTTCTCACTGTGTACCTGAGCAACAACGATCAGCACTACACAGAGGTACCAATCACTCCAGACACTACATGCCGAGATGTTATTGGTTACTGCAAAGAACCAGGAGAGGTGGACTGTTATTTAGCTGAGCGCTGGCATGGTGGTGGTAAGTAGAACCTGTTTTAACTAACATAGATATGTTCCAGTTGTTTGGTGACTAGCGATTGAATAGTCACTATTGTATTTTTGTTTAACTTAAGGTAGCTTACTCGTGGATTTTGGGGCTCACTAACATGTTGTACCATGAACTTATAGCTAGCAGCTTGTCTTAACTGGTAGCCCTTTTACTTTGGTGCAGATTACCACCTGGAAAATGCTACTTGAATAGAATACATTTTTTCTGGATGGAATGTGAAACCACAGCCCTGTTTATTTGGTTTAGTATTAAAATACAGTAGGTGAAATTAATAGATATTTTGTACTTTGTGTATGGAGGTAAATCTCCTCCGTAGTAGGCAGTCATGTTTGACAGAAGTCATCTAATTGTTTTTCCTTGTAGAGCGTGCCGTAGCAGATAATGAGCATGTATATGATATTCTGCAACAGTGGGGAGTACAGAGAAAGGATGTTTGTTTCTACTTGCGTCATGAGCGTCCACCGAACACTACAAGGAATGCGGGTAAGATTTGTGTAACATTTGTTCTGCCCAACTTTGAGGGATTTTTAGTAGACTGGAGTCAGTTAATTTTCAGATTAGCTTGTTTTCCATTTGTAGTTTATTTTTTTAATGGCTCCAGCTCACTTTTCATGTTTTTGTTTTATATAATAACTTCTGGAATTACGTTTTAGTGGATAAACAGGTTTGTATAAACAGAACAAGTAAATCTAGTCTGGTGCAGGTTGGGTGTTTAAATGCTCATGCAATAGACTGCACCACAGTTTGATTTTTTAAAAAACATAAAAGCTTTATGCAAGTTTTCCAAATGACCGACTGGCGAATTATATTTCTGGAGAAGGACATATTAATTTGCTCATCAGTATGTTTCAGTTCAGTGGCACTAAAACTTTGTTGCATTTTGTATCTATCCTTTGATTTTGACATTTAGTAGAATGGGAACTGAACCTCTTAACACATTTGCTGCTCCAGAGTACTGCTTTTTAAAAAGAAAAATGGTTTCCTATTTTGAGGATTTTAACTAGCAGTTCATTTGAATTCGAGTTGGGAGAATAATTTTGAAGTTTATAGACCAGGGTTGGTGGTGGTTCATTAAACATTTGCCCGCTTTCCATTGCAACATCTCCCTGTCAGCACCAGGTATTAAATTTTGACATGATGAGGCCAATATAAGGGGCGGCATGGAGGCGCAGTGGTTAGGACTGCTGCCTATGGTGCTGAGGACCCGGGTTTGATCCCGGCCTTGGGTCACTGTCTAATAATAATCTTGACTGTCACAAGTAGGCTTACATTAACACTGCAGTGAAGTAACTGTGAAAAACCCTGGTGAGAAGTTTGCACATTCTCCCCATGTCTGCGTGGGTCTCACCCCCACAACCCAAAAATGTGCAGGGTAGGTGAATTGGCCACGCTAAATTGTACCTTAACTGGAAAAAAAATAATTGGGTACTCTAAATTTGTTTTTTTTTAAATGAGAGGCCAAAATGTGGCATTACCAATCTACCAATGAAACTATGTTTTGCAGTTTGTTGTGGTGAATAATAGTAGCATGAGTACCAGAGGAAATAATTACACCATCCTTTGTCATATTAAACACATTTATTAGACTACTATCGCAATTTATCACTTAATGGACTTAATAATCCAGAGACCTGGACTAATGCTCTGGAGACATCAGTTCAAATCACACTGTGGCAGGTGGTCAATTTAAATTAATTAACAAATCTAATAAAATTAATTAGTCAAATAAAATGCGAGTCTCATTATCATGCAACTACAGGATTGATGTAAAAACCCATCTCTTTCATAATGTCCTTCCACCATTCTTACCCAGTCTTGGTTTACACATGATGCCAGATCCACACCAGTACGGTTGACTATTCCATCCCTCTGAAATGGCATAGCGAGCCACTCAGTTGCATCAGAACACTGCAGACAAAAAACACTGGTCTAACTATGTCTAATGGACTGCAACAATTCCAAGAAGGTGGCTCACGACTATCTTAAGAGCAATTAAGGATGGACAATAAATGGTGACTATGCCAGTAGCATTCAAATTCCAGGAAGAAATTTAAATAGATTGAATTAAGAGAGCAAAATAAACTTTGACGAAAAGTGTACTGGAGACGATATAATACATAGCCATGTTAAAAGACATGAGCACATATCTGGCATATATGTTACAACATAAATGTGGCATACTGTACATTTTTGGGGGGAAGAAAATGAGGAAAAATTACCTTAAGTTCAAACATTCTCAATGGAGGGGAAAAACAGAAAAATCTTGGGTGTGCATGTGTAAATCGGGGGCTAGTTTAGCACAGTGGGCTTAACATCTGGCTTGTAATGCAGAACAAGGCAGCAGCGCTGGTTCAATTCCCATACTGGTCTCCCCGAACAGGCGCCGGAATGTGGCGACTAGGGGCTTTTCACAGTAACTTCGTTGAAGCCTACTTGTGACAATAAGCGATTTATTATTATTATTATTATTATTATTATTATTATTATTATTCCGAGATCCTCCCCTCTCCAACCCATACCCCCGAGAGCACCCTGTCCGGGACCCCATGTGGCGGCATCAGGGGGAACCCCGCCACCTGCCGCCTGACAAACGCCCTTACTTGCATGTACCTAAAGGTGTTCCCCAGGGGGAGCCTGAACTTCTCTTCCAGCTCAGCCAGGCTCGCAAACATCCCGCCTATGAACAGGTCCCCCAGCCTCCTGACACCTGCCCTGTGCCAACTCAGGAACCCGCCATCAAATCTCCCCGGAACAAACCGGTGGTTCTCCCGTATTGGGGACCCCATCGAGGCCCCCACCTCCCCCCTGTGCCGCCTCCATTGCCCCAAAATCTTGAGGGTAGCTGCCACCACCGGGCTTGTGGTATACCTCGTCGGAGGGAGCGGCAGCGGCGCCGTTGCAAGCGCTTCCAGGCTCGTACCCACACAGGATGCTATCTCCAGCCTCTTCCATGCCGCCCCATCCCCGTCCATTACCCACCTACGCACCATCGCTGCGTTGGCAGCCCAATAATACCCACAGAGGTTGGGCAATGCCAGCCCCCCCCCCCCCCCCCCCCCCCCCCAATCCCTGCCCCGCTCCAAGAACACCTGTCTCACCCTTGGAGTCTCGTGTGCCCACACAAACCCCGTAATGCTCCTATTAACCCGCGTGAAAAAGGCCTTCGGGATAAGGATGAGGAGGCACTGGAACAAGAACAGAAACCTCGGGAGCACCGTCAACTTGACTGACTGCACACTACCCGCCAAAGACAGCGGCAGCATGTCCCACCTGGAATCGTTATTCTTGATATGGGGATTGACATTGCATTTGTTACTGAATATTGTTAATTGTTGGGTGTAAATTTGGGAGAAAATGTGAAAAAGGAGGAGAATAAAAATATATTTAAAAAAAAAAAAGGGCAAATAAGAATTCTGTATTCTGCTTACAACTGTGCATACCAATTCGGGTCTGTTTCCATGAACACTTTTAAACCTGTTCATTTATGGAAGTTGTCTCAGATTGCGTTGTCACTTATGTAACCTACAGACAAACATGCACTGGATATTTGCCCCATTTACTCACCACTTTCAAACTTGCTTACATACACTAACTTCCCATCCACCAGCAAATTAAATATAAAATCCTTGTTACCCACAAGTCCCTCCATGGTCTGATCCTATCCTAGCTTGAAACCACATTGTCCTAGCATCCTCTTTTGCAATCTCCAGTGCTTTAATGCTAGCTTCTTGTACATTGGCACCGACTTTTGTAGCAATGTCATGTTAGCCTCACTCAATGGAACTTGCTCTGTGAACACCTTTGCCCCTCAACATCTGACCTTAACTTGAAACTCTTCTCAAAAAACATTTCTCTAATTTAATCTTCGGGCACATCTGCTAACCCATCTTAAAGTAATAAATAGCTCTGCTGGAAAGTAGGAAGGGAGGACCAATTACAGTGTCTGATATATTTTGTGATATTACACCATCCGCTTTATCTCCCTTGTACCCCTAACCATGGTGGCACTTCTAAGGATCAGAAGTCTGTTGTGGGGGCAGCAATATATTCTGAGGAGGCAATGGTAAAATACTTCCTAGCAAATTCTACTTCTGTGTCATTGTTCTCAGTTTAAGAATACTCATTTGATATATGTATTTTCCACTAGATGCACAGAAAAATGCTGTATTAATTAGTGAATAATTTAAAATATCTGTACTTCGTCACATGTAATTGAATGTTTTTATTGAGAGTTGGAGCTGAGCTCAGAAAACTTTTCTGAGATTGCCAATGTTCTAGTCTGTTGCCCAATAAGTAGTTGTGTTCGCATTGCGCTGCGTTCAGCAACACTTATTTATGTGGACATGAGATTATGCTAAATCAATATTTGCCTGTTGGTATTTATGATTTCTTCAAATCATGGACTCCTAGATACTGCTATTGTCAATTTTGTTAGACATCTGTCTTTGTTAAATTTGAATTCAGAGGTATTTTGTTATTAAACCATTTAATGCACATAAAGATATGTGTTTGAGGCATGGCTAAACTAAACAGTGATGTAAAATAAATCCACTTTTTTGTTTGTGCTACAGTTGTGCTTCTCTCTTTTCAAAGCCCTGCTTTCTCATTTGCGCTTCCTCTTGAGCTTTTAAACTTTACCTCTTTCTGTGAATTTTAATATTTCGTTTTTCGTGCAACACCCACCCTCACCCAGAGCCTCTGAGATTAGACTGGGAACAACATGTTGTAAACGGTGAAACTCTTTGTTTCTGCCAAACAATTGTTTCTGGGTGGAGTCCTAAATCACAGCTGCTGAACACAATGAATTTTCTGTGTGCAACATGTAACCACTGTTTATTTAAAATAACACGTTTTTTTCACAAGGCTCTTTGAGACTCCAGGATCCAATGTTGAAGAGAAACCGAGTCCAGGGTGTGACGGATAGACAGATGGAAAATGGGGTAAGCAGAGTCAGTTGTTTATTTTTGAAATTTAACCTTTATTTGTTGTGTGGTATTGTGATTCTAAATCCCTTCCTGCTGATTTTTCTGCTTCTATCCCATTTCCCTATATAAACTGAATTTAAACTTTTTTTTGGTAAACAATGGCTTTGCTTCAAGTAATTGAAAGTAATAGAATAAAATCTCTACATGCTTGACTGGTCCAGCAGATAATATAATGTAGAGTAAAAGATAGGAAGTTAATTTAATAGAATTGAAGATAAATGGAGGGCGGTTCTTGTTTCACTTCAATTGGAGCAAAAATCAAGTACTAGTCTAATTCATCACGTGAAATAAAGTTAAACTTGGATAAAAGTTTCTATTCCAGAAATACCAATTCCACTTGTGACTTGTAAACTAAATTCCTCTTGCATCGTAAAGGTGTGAAATAATTAATGTTCATTCAAACATTTTGTGGCCTTTATTGTATAGGTTTTACTTTTAACTCGTGGTGACTACTTCTATATAATTCTATAAGTAACATTATTTTTGATAGAAAAAATTGGAGTCTCTATTGACTCTAATTTCAGTCAGTGAGTTGGACCAAATCAACCGATGTAGCAGGATGACACTTGGGGCAACTCACAGCAAGCACTCTATTTTTAAGACAAACAGACAAAGCCCATTTACTCAGCAATGCACTCTGGCAAAGTCGAGTCTATTTTAAGAGTGCCTGTACAAGCACCCATAACTAAAACTTCAGCAACTTCTCCCACTAAAAGCAGGGTATTTTCTCCAGAAAAATGTAATGAGTAGAGATTATTTACATATAAATTGTGTGTGACATCAATCCAGGTCACTTAATGTGGTCTTCAGGTATGATTGAAGAAGCAATTATGCAATCACTCCATTCTGGCTGGGTATACTAATGTCTCTTTATGCAGCTGAAAACATCTTTGTTCATCATGTTGAAATTCACCTGTGAATCATGAAGTCCTTTGAACATTTTGGTTCCTGACATCAAAACAATGTAAAATTTTAGATGGACCTGAACACTTCATTGGTTTCATGATTTTTTTTCAATTTGTAATTTTTAATGTTTCGTACAAAAAAAGTGTTAACTTCCCATCAATACAGCTTTTCACAAAAATAAAATGAACCATCCGTGCATTGAGTGGGCGGGATTTTGAAGTTTGCTTACATAAAAGGACCATTTTTTTTATTATATTGAAAAAAACACAATAAAATCAACTCTGCGATTATTGGAATGGGGGCCGCTCGGTGACCGTCTAGCGAATATACATTCCTACACAATTTCCTTCAAATTGAATACAAAGAGAAAAAAGTATTTTAAAGATACAAACAAGGTGATCGGATTTTATTTGTCACAATGAAGAGACCCTGGGCCATACAGTAGCGGTGTAGATTTGTGGAGGGGGATGGGGAAGTAGGGAGGTGGGGGTCAGAAAGCCGCCACCGCTGGGTCTAAGCAGAGATGGAGCAGCAAGCCGCCAGCCTCTCTTTGGTACATGGACGGGGACAGGTTGGCCAATTATAATCTAACTGGGAGAACATGAGGCTGGGAAATTAACGGATCTCAATCTCTCCGCTAAACAAAAAAAAATTAAAGTAATGGAAAGGGAGGAGGTTGGATCTCAGAACAAGATCAAAGACTCAATGTCACTGGTTGTAGGAGCTGCGTCCTCCATAGCCGTCGCCTCCCCGGCCCCGGGAGTAGCCGTCTCCCCGGTAGTAGCCGTCGCCCCGAGTTTCGTACTGCCGAGAGGCATAGCTGCCGCATTTGCAGTTACCGCCATCGCCCCGGCTTCCTCCGTAGCCGCTGCTGCCCGACTTTTTCTCGCCGTGGTCCACCCAGTCTGCCGCCCGTCGGGATTTTCCGTTCATCGCCTCCATCGCGTCGTTGGCGTCCTCGGGGTTCTCGAAAGTGATGAAGCCGAAACCGGGGGACGCCATGGTGTCTTTGTCTTTAATCACTCTCACCTCAGCGATCTGCCCGTACTTGGAGAAAACATCTTCCAGGGCCTGCTCGTTTGTGTCGAAGTTGAGGCCGCCGACGAACAACTTCCCTTCTTCCGTCATGGTGTTGAGATATATCTGCCTGGGTCCCCATTAGATTCGGAGCTGCTCCTTAACGGTCCGCACACGCTGCTTTCCTCCGCACGCTGTCTCCATTGGTTTCATGATTGAGTGCCACTATTTGAAACCAATGGTTATGTTTAGCATATCTCCATTCAGCCAAAAAAAAATCATGTTTGATTTGTGTTTGCAAATCCCACAATGAAGCACAACAGTTTCTTTCTATTTGAGTTTTTTCAAGCATCTTTCTTTTACTGGACTGTGTATGATCTGACAGATTTTGACACTTCACAACAAAATAGAAGTTCCTCAACTACCAGATTCATGTGGAAGACTGCTGAGTTTTTCTTTTGTAAAATATTTTTATTCTCCATTTTTCACATTTTCTTCAACATTTGCACCCCACCAACAAGCAGTAAACGGTAACAAATACAAAGTCAATTCCCTTAACAATAACGATCCCCTCCTCCCACCATCCCAAACAACGACCCACCTGACAATGTAAGCATAAAATAAAACAAATCCTCCCACGGTGGGACAAACAAAGGAGAAAAAAAAGGAATCACACACACACACACACACACACACACACACACACACACACACACCTCCTCCCCATCACTTCCTCTTAAGTGAAAGTCCCATCTCTTCCCTTGTCCAAGTATATACAACGTTAGCTAACTTAGCACATACACCAGCCGCAGTGAAAAAATACAGTTACATGAGGCTACATCAATACATGACCACTTCTCAATTCAGCCACAGTCCTTCTGCCTTCGCAAACTCCTCCGCTGCTTCCGCCGTCCCAAAATACAAGTCCTTGGATTTGTAGGTCACCCTCAACTTAGCTGGGTTTACTATGCTGCACTGCACCGTACTGATGTACAGTGCCTTTTTCACCCAGCTGAAGGCAGCCCGCCTCCTCGCCAGCTCCACTATAGTCCTGATATATGCGTATTCCAGCTCCAGCCACCTGCTTCTGCTTTGCCCAGCACAGGACCTTCTCCTTCACACTGTACCTACAAAAACACAAAGTTACTACTCTTGGCGGCTCACTCTCCTTTGGTGCAGGCCTCCACGACCGATAACCCTGATCCAGTTCATATCGGGAGGGATCATCCCCGTATCCCAATAACTTCGCCAACATCGTGGCAAAATACTCAGTCGGCCTCGGGCCTTCCACTCCTTCGGGAAGACCACAATCCTCAGATTCTGTCGTCTGGATCTGTTTTCCAAGTCGTCCATTTTGGCTCGCAGATCCTTGTTGATCTCTATCACCTTCTGCATCTCCTTCCCCATCGAGGTAATTTTATCACTGTGCTGCAATAATATCTCTTTCACTTTCCTCAGCGCCTCGCCTTGCTCCCGCACCTCTGTCATGGTGCTCAATACCGCCGCTCTCACCGGGGCAATCTCCTCCAGCACTTTCAATACCGCCCCCATCTCCTTCCTCTTCGCCTCCATGTGCTTTGTGAACTGCCTTTCGAGTTCCACGGCCATCACCGTAGTCATTTCTTCAGCCGTGGGCAATGCGGCCTCCCCTGGTGCCCCAGCCTCCACTTTTCTTGCCATCCCCGCGGTGACCTTTCCACTCCCCGACGGACTTTCAGCTGCTTTTTTCACGGCCGATTTTTAAACTTTTTTTTATTTTAAACTTGTCTTCGATATTTCCCTTCACTGTGCCTTCTCCCTGCTTTTGCCGACTCTGTTGCCCCTGGGACTGTACGTTAAACCCTGAAAATGCCGTTCCCGAATGGGAGCCCTCCAATGTGCGGCTGCCTCCCGCCCACCGTCACCGGAAGTCGACTGCTGAGTTTTGATCGTATTCTGCGTGCTGGGATGGCTCAGGCGACGAGGAATTTTCTCTCCAGGAAGCTGTATGGGTTTGAATAGTTGAAAGGAAAAATTAACTTATGGAGTTGTTGAAGGAAATTTGCAGAGAGAATGCTTTTTAAAAATAAATTTAGAGTACCCAATTTTTTTCACAATTAAGGGGCAATTTAGCAGGGCCAATCCACCTACCCTGCATATCATTTTTTATTTGGGGGTTATGGGGACGAGGCCCACGCAGACACGGGGAGAATGCGCAAACTCCAAACGGACAGTGTAGAGATTTTGTATAATTCACTTTACAACTTTACCTTGCAGAGACTCTGTACACATGTTTGATTTGGGACCAACATTTTCTCAGTTGTTTTAAATGCACAGGTGATTTATTTAAGTATGCAACTCCCTTAAAACGTTTTTGCGCCGCCACAAAGGTGCAGTAACCAACAGGTGCCAACTTGTACATGACCTGTGTAGGACCTCTAGGGCGGCTGCATAGCCATGGAATTGTTTGGGATACCTATATATTATTAGAAAACTATATTAAAAGCCTGTCCACCATCTGCGAGGCACAGGGTTGTAATGGAATACTGTCCACTTGCTTGGCTGAGTGCAGCTCCGACAGCACTCAAGAAGCTCAACACATCCAAGACAAAGCAGCCTCTCTCCGGCACTGACGAAAGGTAACAACAGCCTGTACCATCTACAAGATGCACTGCAGCAACTCACCAGGTTCTTTCGACAGCACCTTCTAAACCTGTGCCCCTACAACCTAGAAGAATACGGGCAGAAACTGCATGGGCACATCACAACCTGCAAGTTCCCCTCATAGCCACTAACCTTCCTGACTTGGAATGGTGATATAGTTCCTTCACTGTTGCTGGGTCAAAATCCTGGAACTCCCTCCCTGACAGCACTGTGGGTGTACCCATGCCACATGGACTGCAGTGGTTCAAGAAGGCAGCTCACCACAACCTTCTCCCAAAGCATTTAAGGATGGGCAATAAAATGCTGGCCTAGCCAGTGACCCTCATGTCCCTGAATGAATAAAACAAAATAAATTGAGTGGGTGTTCTTTCATTTTCTTTTGTATTATTTGTTTAATTGCATGGGTTGCACGATTCTGATGTCACCATGTTTACTGCTATTAACCTATTGTGTAAATGATAGCAAAATGGCCAAAATATTCTCTAGCTGCTTTGTGTTGGTATTTTTTTGTTTTTGAAAATATTTTTTATTCTCCTTTTTCACATTTTCTCCCAAATTTACACCCACTTGGTATTTACCAGGGAGGTTAATAAGGTGGGACATGACACTGGAAGAAATTATCAAAAAATGTACAAAGACCTTTAAGATAGAAAGAGGGTAGATAATTGATAAACTGAAAAATCTGGATGCACTGTATCCATGTGTGTTAAAATAAGTTAGGAAACTGCTTAGATCATTGCCTGGGATCGTCCGTGAACGAATTTATGCATGTCATGTATTCATATAATTGCACTTGTAAATAAACATTTTTTATGCTGGTCTTCTTCCACTCTTGAAGCTGCTGATTCTTGTTGGTGCAATTGCATCTCCCCAGTATCTCTCGCAAGGAAATTATTGATATTGAGAGTTACTTGCAGTTTTTATTCTGTATGTTGTCACATTTAACTTGCAACCATTAGCATTTGATTTGTTGCATGAATGCTATCTTATATACCTGACTGAATAACAGAAGCAGTTGATTTATTTTTTTACTTTCCCAAGTCTGTGCATTGAGGCCAATTGTAGTGTACCTGCTCAGTGACCTTAGCACAAACTGGAAATTGAACTCCGAACCTTTGAGATGCAGTTTACACATGCTTGATTGCATGCTGTTTTCATTTTTTAAAGTCAGCATTGGCTTGAGTGAAATTAGTATCGATATCCAGCATCAACTTTTAAACAAGATCAGAACAGTAGTTGGAATGGAATCTTGCAGAACCACAATTCCCTATTTTATCTGATTTTCTGTTGAATGCCGTGGAGCTATGATTAAAGTCTGTATGAAGGATTGATTTACACTGTCTTGCTAAACCCTAAGATTGACAGAAAGAGGGCAGCACAGTGGTTAGCATTGCTGCCTACGTTGCTGAGGACTCGTGTTCGAATCCTGGCCCTAGGTTACTGTCCGTGTGGAGTTGGCACATTCTCCCTGTGTCTGTGTGGGTTTCAGCCCCCACAACCCAAAGATGTGCAGGATAGGTAGATTGGCCACTCTAAATTGCCCCTTAATTGGAAAAAATAATTGAGTACTCTAAATTTACAAAAAAAAAGATTGACAGAAAGGTTTACTTTTCATTATTTGTTTACCTCAGTTTAACATTTTTTCCCACTTACCTTGGGACTTGATAAATGGACAATAAATGGACAAGTAATATTGGAGTATAAGAGTCACTTTCACACTGTCAGGTACAGGATTAATGCAATCAGAATTAGTTATGCGAATATTGGATCCTATAGAGTAAAGTAAATACTATCAGAAAGATTAAAGAAAGGAGCTTTGTTATGGTGGTATCTTGGTTGCTGTGGAAACCATTTTGGTTTACTGAATAACAAACAGATGTTTATATTAGGTAGCTAGCATTGTGAGCCTTGGGGCTAGGGAGTTAAATTCCATGTGAGTTTACTGTTGGTTTCTGTGGCTTTGTGCTATTTTTATTTCAATCTTTTTCCTGAAAACATTATTTAGGTGCAACCTCAATGAGGGCGGCACGGTGGCATAGTGGTTAGCACTGCTGCCTCACAGCTCCAGGGACTTGGGTTCATTCCGGCTGTGTGGAGTTTGCACTTTCTCCCTGTGTATGCGTGGGTTTCCTGTGGGTGCTCCGATTTCCTCCCACAGTCCAAAGGTGTGCAGGTTAGGTGGATTGGCCAGGCTAAATTGCCCTTGTGTCCAAAGAGGTTAGGTGGGGTTACTGGGTTACAGGGATAGGGTGGAGGCATGGACTTGAGTAAGGTGCTCTTTCTAAGGGCTGGTGTAGACTCGATGGGCCGAATGGCCTCCTTCTGCACTGTAAATCCTATGAATTTTTTTTCTAAGTACCAGTTTAATCTCTTTTTAGTCCATTCCCCTGTGTTGTTATGTCCTTTGGTAGTTCCTTTGATCATAATCAACTATATTTCCAATTTGGTATTCTCTGCAAATTTTAACACCACTTCATCGAGGACTATATCTAAATCGTTGGCAAACTGAAGTGGCTTCCAGACAGCCTACTTCAAACTCCTTGAGAAGGTAATCTTCCTAACCTCTCTACCATGCCTTTTACTTCCCAAGGTTTTGAAGATTGACAAACACAGTCATGTCTTTTTAAATCAGCGCTGTCTATTGCCAGCTTATTGCTTTCACTCTTAACTATCTGGATAGATATTAATTTTATCCTTACAGACTCTACCACAAATTTTTCTACCACAAAGTTAAACTAATTGGCCATAATTATCTGGAAGTCTGAGGTAATGCATTTTGATTGGAAGAATATGGACAGACAATATAAAATAAGGGGTACAATTTTTAAGGGTGCAGGAGCAGAGGGACCGGGGTGCATATGTGCATAGATCATTGAAGGTTGCAGGACAGGTGGAGAGAGCAGTTAAGAAAATGTAAAGTGTCCTGGGCTTTATGGATAGGGGTATGGACTCGAGCAAGGAGGTCATGCTGAACTTTCACAAGACACTAATTAGACCTGAGCAAGAGTATTGTGTACAGTTCTGGGCACCACACTATCGGTATTGAGCAAGAGTATTGTGTACAGTTCTGGGCACCACACTATCGGTAGGATGTGAACATTTTGGAGAGAGTGCAGAAGAAACTGACAAGAATGTTTACAGTGATGAGAAACTTCAATTATAAGGATCGATTAGAGAGGTTGGGATTGTTCTCCTTGAATAAAGGCTAAAGGGAGATTTGATAGAGTTATCCAAAATCATGAGGGGGCTGGACGCAGCAGATTGGGAGAAACTATTCCTGCTCGTAAATGGATCAAGAACGAGAGGGTACAGATGTGATTTGCAAGAGAAGTAAATGAGATGTGTTGCACAGTGTTTGGTATGTATCACCTGGAAGTGTGGTGGAGGGAGGTTCAACTGAAGCATTCAAGAGAACATTCAATGATTATTGGAAACCATGTGCAACAATATGGGGGAAAAGATAGGAGAATGGCACTAAGCCATAATGCTCATTCAATGCAAACATGATGGGCCAAATGGCCTCCTGTGCCATAACAATTCAGTGATTCTGGACGAGCTCTGTCTCCATTTTTAAAATGGACATCACATTGGTCACTGTCCCATCCTTTGGTATGCATCGCATATTTTCAAGGCCTAAAATATTATCTCCTTCATATTCCTAGGATAGTTTAACTTGCCGCTTATTCATGAAAATATCACTCTTGTCACTTCAGGATTCACCAAAGAGTGATGTGAGGTAGTCATTGAATGCCCCTTCCATTTCTTGATCATTTGCTAAACATTGACTAACTTCTCCTGCCAGGTTTAACCCTGCTTTCAACAATTCTCTTTGTACTGATATACTTGCAAACATCTTGCTTTTTTATTTTGTTAAACTTTTTTCTGCAAAATTTCTCTTAGTGTTCCTTGTCTCGCTCTTAAATTGTTTAATTTTATCCTTCAATGTTTATATTATTATTCTTAGTCCTCATAGAGAAATTGTAATTTGCTCCTAGATTCCCTAAAACTAATTGTTTCCTTATTAAATGGCATTTACTTATTTGGTACTGTTTATCGATCTCAATCTCTCTATCTTTCTCTCTCATCAGTTTGTCATGCCACCTGTCCTCAGGCTTTCTCATCTTTTCATCTTTCTAAAGTATGCCCTAACCCAGTCTTGTGTAATGATTTTCATACTGACTTTCTTTTCAGACGGAATCTTAAACTTTTAATTATGTTGCCTCTCCACACCCAAGGCTCTCACCCACATTTAGCTAATCTACTCAATCTATTTTATTACTCAAAACCAGATTTAGCAGCACCCACCCATAAGTATTTGTTGCAGTTGCCTCAGTTAATGGTGTACCCTGTGCATTGTAATACGTGCATTTTAACTTTTTTAAACACTACTCCCTTTCCCTTGATTTTATTTTGTTTAAGTTATCATTCACCTTCACTTGAATCATATGTCTTTGGTTCACCTTGCATGCTGTCCTGTGACTTTTCCATTTTAACCTCTCTCAGATAATTATTACTTTATCATTAGTTACTAAGAGGAGATGTCTGAATATCAACATAGATTTTGCAGTCAGTAGCAAAGTACGGGCTGCTGACGTGGAAGATTTTTTTGCTGAAAAGATCTAGCTACCCCTGTGGCGATTAAATTTACCTCTCTGTGTGCAATTGATTGTAGTGTTCTTTAATTGGGATTTCCTACCTGTGGATCCAAATCGCTCATGATTGGACGGAGGTCCACAATGGAACCTGACCAGTCTGACAGAGGAGGTAAAAGGGATTTCCATTGTGGAACCGCAGTGATGTTATCGAGCTCTCCATGCAACCAATCAGAAATAATTCTCATCACTGAAAAGGGTGATATAAATCAAAGTAAAGATTAAGACATATGGAGTGAAGGTTCAAGCTGAAATATTATCAATACATATTTTTAAATTATTTTAGAATTTAATTTAAAATGTCTAGTAATTAATCCTAATGGAGACATCTAACAACACTCCACAAACAAAGCACAATTTTTAATGTCCAAAACTATTGGTTAATAGTTATTACTCAGATCGCAACGAGAAGAAATCCAGTTATACCTGTTAAGAGCAAGGTGTGATATGGAATTTACAACCGTGATATAAGAGTGGAAAATGGGACGTTCTCACCAGATCAGATGATTTCACTGCTGACTCTGGCTGGTGGGTAGGGGAGGGCACAGCACAGCCTGTGTTGGAGCAGCGAGTGACAGGCCACACCTCCAGGATTCATGCACTTGTACTAAATCCTGAAGTTGTGGTCCGTTTC
This sequence comes from Scyliorhinus canicula, assembly GCF_902713615.1. Taxonomy (NCBI): domain Eukaryota; kingdom Metazoa; phylum Chordata; class Chondrichthyes; order Carcharhiniformes; family Scyliorhinidae; genus Scyliorhinus; species Scyliorhinus canicula. Next base: position 277,988,663 of record NC_052146.1, on the reverse strand, counting down.
AGAGGGATCATGAAGGTGACTGTTGACAACTCGCCATCTAGAATCAGGATTTAGCCATTTGATTAGTGTTTAAACAGCCCAGAAATGAGGATACACAAATATTTCATGCCTGTAAAATCATTTGATACAGTGGTTAATAGGATGGACATTGAATCAGTTGTAGACAGGAGAACAAAATTATTAAAGGGAGTACAATACTCTCCCTTAAAGTTTGTGGAGGCTCTTCCGGTGATGTCATGTAAGAGCAACGTGCACAAAAAGTGGCTCCCAGCAGGGTCCTTGTTTTCAATCGCTTTTGTGAGGGATTTCACAAGTGTGAGCAGCCAGTGGGTGGTAGCATTCTTAGAGGATTTGGAGTTTGAATTGCAGGAGGAGTTGGAGGTGCTGCTGGAGTTGAGGAGGTCTGCACGGCTTTAGGAAAGATGCAGACGAGGAAGGCGGTGGGGCCATACAGGTTTCTGATATAATTTTATAAGAAGTTCGTGGATCAGTTGGCCCTGTTAGTGTTGGGGATGTTTAACGGTTCACTGGGGTGTTCTCTCCTGGAAATGTTGGGGCAGGCGTCCATCTCCCTCCTCCTTAAGGATAAGGACCCCACAAAGTGTGGATTATACTGCCCGATTTCATTGCTCAATGTGGTTGCAAAGCTTTGGCTAAGGTCTTGGCATTGTGGTTGGAGCCCTGTTCTCCAGAAATAGCGAAGGGCAGAAAAGTGTTGTCCAATGTGAGGCGGTTACTCAGTGGTTTTTACACCGGTGGTGGGGCCGGAGCTGGAGATAATCGTGTCTCTGGACCCAGAAAAAGTGTTTAATAGGGCTGAGTGGAGCTGTCTTTTCGAGTTCCTAGTGAAGTTTGGGCTGGGTCCTGCGTTTGTGTCATGGGTGTGGCTGTTAACAAGATGTTAACAGCTTGGAGGGGCCTCACGGTAGCATGGTGGTTAGCATCAATGCTTCACAGCTCCAGGGTCCCAGGTTCGATTCCCGGCTGGGTCACTGTCTGTGCGGAGTCTGCACGTCCTCCCCGTGTGTGCGTGGGTTTCCTCCGGGTGCTCCGGTTTCCTCCCACAGTCCAAAGATGTGCGGGTTAGGTGGATTGGCCATGCTAAATTGCCCGTAGTGTAAGGTTAATGGGGGGATTGTTGGGTTACGGGTATACGGGTTGCGTGGGTTTAAGTAGGGTGATCATTGCTCGGCACAACATCGAGGGCCGAAGGGCCTGTTCTGTGCTGTACTGTTCTATGTTCTATGTTCTATGTGGAGATGCCGGCGTTGGACTGGGCTGAGCACAGTAAGAAGTCTTACAACACCAGGTTAAAGTCCAACAGGTTTGTTTCAAACACGAGCTTTCGGAGCACTGTTCCTTCCTCAGGAGGAAGGAGCAGTGCTCCGAAAGCTCGTGTTTGAAACAAACCTGTTGGACTTTAACCTGGTGTTGTAAGACTTCTTACTGTGCTGTTAGACAAAGCTCCGTCTGCCAGTGTGGGGCTCGGGGTCATTTAGGCTGCAAGGGGGAACGAGGCAAGGGTGTCCTACGTCTGCTCTTGTGTTTGCGTTGGCGATCGAGCTATTGGCTATCGCTTTGAGGGCCTCTGTTAAGTGGGGAAGAATTGTGAGTGGTGGAGGGTAGAGTAGAACATTGGGTGCCCTTTATCCGGACAACCTTTTGCTGTACGTAAGGAATCTGGGGGCAGTTATGGGGACAATCTAAATATATTGCCGAGGTTCGGTTCCTTTTCGGGGTACAAACTAAACGTGCAAGTGATGTTTGAGAGGGCCAGCAAACCACATTCACATGTTCTGATGCTGTCCCAAGGTTTTTTGGGAGCCTTTTCCCAGCACCATATCGACAATCCTGAATATTGATTTGGAGCCCTGTCCAATAGTTAGCTATGTTTGAGGTGTCAAATCAGCCGGAGTTAAGGATAGGTGCGGGGGCGGGTGTCCTGGCATTCGCCTTGTTGATTGCTAGGTAGCAGATTCTGAGTTGGAGGCAGGCAACGCCACCTAGTGCCACAGCATGGCTCTGTGGCTTGATGGAGTTTCTGTATCTCGAAAGTGATGTTCACTGTCAGAGGGTTGATTGATGGGTTTGACCGTAGACGGCATCCGTTCACATTGCACTTTAAGGAATTGGTCACTGTTAGCTGTTAGTGGGGGGAGGGGGTGGGGGATTTGGGTTGGATTTTTGTTAAGGGAGGGATTGTTACAATTGTAGCCTGGTGTTTTTTCTGGTGTTGATGCGTGTGTTAGTTTTGTTTTGTAAATTTTTGACACAAAACGTTACAAGTTCAAAACTATTTTCCAAAAAAAAATGTTAAATGTGGCGGACAGTGATTTGAAAAGTAAAGAACTTTGGTTTACTAATAAAGGAGGAGAACAGTCAAACCGGTTTGAAGTAAAAACAAATGGCATCAACACACAACTGTTAATATTATCTCAAAAAAGAGAGGGCATTAACCCAGTACCTAAAATGAAATGAGTGAATGTATTTATAAAACTGATCAAGTACAGTGGGTTATGAGGCAAATTTTCTAAATAAGAGCATAATCATAGAATTCATAGAATTTACAGTGCAGAAGGAGGCCATTCGGCCCATCGAGTCTGCACCGGCTCTTGGAAAGAGCACCCTACCCAAGGTCAACACGTCCACCCAACACTAAGGGCAATTCTGGGCACAAAGGGCAATTTATCATGGCCAATCCACCTAACCTGCACATCTTTGGGACCCGGAGGAAACCCCGCACACACGGGGAGGGTGTGCAGACTCCGCACAGACAGTGACCCAAGCCGGAATCGAACCTGGGACCCTGGAGCTGTGAAGCAATTGTGCTATCCACAGTGCTACCGTGCTGCCCACATAAATAGTTGTTATGGGTTTCATCATTTTCTGAAAAGCTGGAAAAAGATAGAAAGGGCTGGAGCCCCCCACTAACAGCTAACATTTATAAAGGTAAACGGTGTAGAGTACAGCTTCATAATGGAAGGGCGTAATGTGGACTGTAAGCAGGGATTATAGGTAGGAAAATGAGGGATGACAGCTCAGTTGCTAAAGGTAAGAGAGCTGCAGTTACTTTTGTTAAAGTCTACACTGAGCAAAGTTGGAAGTTTGATTTTAAAATACTATTTTCCTAATTGTTTACAGGTTAGTGGGCCACGCATGGACATGACGCTTGCTGAATTACAGGAAATGGCAACTCGGCAACAACAACAGATTGATTCTCAGCAGCAACTGCTAACAACAAAGGTACACAAATAGCCACTATTTAACGTCATATCAGAACAGTCCTAAATTATTGTCTTTTTCTCCTTTCCTTTTTGCCTCTCTTCCACTGTTTCCCTATCCTCTAAGTACCTTAGTTCTTGGTAAAGACATTTCTTCATTTCTTTCTTTACTGCTCCTATCTCTGCAACCTCCTCTATCATTATATCTTTTTTTGTTCCATTTTGGCCTTCTGACTAGCATTCTATCCATCTTGCTCTCTCTTTTCTCCACTCTTGGTAGAATACATGTCCCTTCCCAAATGGGGACCGGGTGGGAAAGTGAAGTAGAAACCAAAGATTAGCCATGATCATATTGAATGGTGGAACCAGTTCGATGAGCCAATAGTTCACTGCTGCGCCCATTTCTCGTGTCCTTAATTCCATGCCCATCTTTTCCAGAACTCCATCTTTGAATCCCTCTGATCGTGTTTCTCACCCACTCCCCCAGCCATAGCTTTTACCAAAATCACGAGAACATCCTATTTGAATGTAACAGAAATAAACTTCCCTTCTTCCTCTCGTCTGCCCTATTTGACTACACCATCCTCCTCCAGTGCCTCTCCTAGATGGAACTGCTCTCACCTAGTTCCATTCTTATCTCTATAAGTGTATTAAGAGTATCACTTGAAATGGCTTTTCTTGCTCCTGCATTATTACCTCTGGTGTCCCCCAAGGATCTATCCTTTGCCCCCTCCTATTTCTGTTATATATTTTGTCCTTCAACAACTTCATTTTGAAAGCACCGAGCTTGACTTCACTATCACCTCTCTTAGCTCCTGCACTATTGTTAAATTACCAACCTTATTAGCCAACATCCAATATTGCGGAGCAGAAATTTCCTTAACTTGAAAGTAAAAATGAAATTAAGAATTGATTTTCATTGGAGGAACTACTGAAGAATCTTCAAATATTTAACAGTGGCACCAACACCTATTTAGATGTAATGCAACCTCTCACTGCTATATTGGTGTGCTTTGTATCTGTTGTATTTCCTTTTTGTTTTAAAGAGTACCAAATGATTTTTTTTCCAACTAAAGGGCAATTTAGCATGGCCAATTTACCTAGCCTGCACATCTTTGGGTTGTGGGTGTGAGACCCACGCAGACAAGGGGAGAATGTGCAAACTCCACACGGGCTGTGATCAAACCCGGGTCCTCAGCGGCGGAGGCAGCAGTACTGAGCACTGCGCCACCATGCTGCCCTTTATGTTGCACTTCCAATTTCTAAATAATATATTTTTTCCCCTTGATATTGAAATTACCTTTTATTAAAAACATTTAAAAAATATTTACAAACACAAAACGGCAAAACCAAAAGGACAACGGAAATGCAAGCCCCAACCACCACACTAGTCCATAAAACTCCTCCGAAACCAACACGTCACCTGCCTACCACCCCGACATCCGCCTTTTCCCATTTTTTTCGTAGTCGCCCCCCCCCCCCCCCCCCCCCCCCTCCTCCAAACCAGAGACTACAACCCATACTAAACTAAAGCAAAAACCACCACCCCCACCACCTCTTGCTGACGGCTTAATCCACCTGAAAGAAGTCAATAAACGGCTTCCACCACAAAGTGAACCCCTCCTCCTCCCCAAGAATGCTGAATGTGATTTTTCCAGCTGCAGAAATACTCCAGGGCTTGGCGGCTCTGAGTCCCGCCAGCACAACAAATTCCGTAGCAGGGCTATCGGACGCAAAAGCCAAAACAACGGCCTCTCTCCCATCTACACACCCGGATTCTCCAACATTCCAAATATCGCCACATCAGGACTCAGAGCTTCTACTCCTCAATACCGTTGCCATATCCTCTGAAAAGCCCATCCAGAATCCCCTCAACTTCGGGCACATAGCCCACACCTTTCCTCCACTCCCAGGAAGAACCAACACATACTCAACACCATCATGTGGGCCTTGTGCACCAACTCAAACTGAATAGGGCTGAGCTTTGCATACGATGAGGATACATTCACTCTCCATAAAGCTTCCCTTCACACTCCAGCCCACACCTACCTTCACACTTAGCCTAATCTCCTCCACAGGGTGTGCTCTTCCTCTCCATCAATTCCCCATACATGTCTGCCATTCTGTCCTCCCCAATTTCATCTTCAGATAGAAGCTTATCCTGCAGCACGGGGGCAAGTCTCTGAAACTATGGCACCTCCTTCCGAACAAAGTTCCTCACCTGTCGACACCTGAATCTATTCTCCTTTGGTAACTGATACGTGCCCTCTAGCTCCTTCAGCTGTGCAAACTTTCTCCCAATGAATAAATCCCTGAAACATTTTATCCCTACTTGCCGCCACCCAGTGCAAATCTATGATTATCACTGATTGGCGCCTGCAAAGGCATGCCGTCCAAACCGAAGTGCTGCCTACACTGGTTGCCAAACCCCCATTGTTCCCTCTCCATGAACACCCTCCTAACATGCTCGGCCTTCCTCGCCCACACTCAACTCAAAATCATACCATTGATTATTAAAGTTTATTTGCTTTCACAATCTCTATTTATAAGGCCCCAGACCCAATACATCCAATTAACTGCTTTCTCAATCTGTCCTTCAATGATTATGCACATATCTCTGGGTCCTTTTTCTCCTGAACCCTTTTGGAATTGTTTTCTTAAAGTTTTACTTTGCCTTTATTTGTTGTTCTGACCAAAACGCATAATTTTATACTTCTGAATTAAATTTCATCTGCCATGCGTTCTCCCATTTGCTCAGCCTGTGTCATGTCAAAAAATACAAATATCCTCCACACAATTTGCAACACTTTCTAATGTTGTCACCTGCAAACTTTGATCTTTGCAATGTAACTAACTACATGTTAAACACTGACATTGTTGATTGTGTTGAAATTCTACTGTGTACTAATAGGGGGCACCAAATTGATACTACCAGTAGTGCCTTGTTTGGCAAAAATTCAACAGTGTTTGATTGCAGAAAATTGTTCCTTGTTAACATTCAGGACTTTAAACATTTTTTACTCATCCTGCTCGGAGTGCACTTTGTTCCCCATTTCATTCCTACATCCATCAATATTCTTAAGAAATCTGATACCAATATCAGATTACAGACTAACTGTACAAATGACTTACTCTTTCGGTTCTGTAGTAACCTCATCGCAAGCTAGAAATTATCATCACTGATATTAGTGGATGAACACCTAATATATCTGTATGACATTCGTCTGAGCACTTTTGTTGCAATGTGAATCTATTTTTTGTGAAAGAACAATATCATATGAATGACTTTGGTGTTCATCAATAACAGCAATATTAATTTCCAGATAAATTGGGTTTAATATTCTCTGGAGATTAGAAGAATGAGAGGAGATCCCATTGAAATGAACAACATTCTGAAGGGGCTTGACAGGGTGAACACTGAAAGATTGTTTCTGCTGGTGGGGGAATCCAAAACAGACACAGTCTTAGGGTAAAGGGACAATTACATAGGACTGAGATGCAGAGAAATTGCTTTACTCAAAGCGTTGTGAATCTGGAACTTTGTTGGGTAGAATTAAGACTAGGCTCAACAGATTTTTGGTTTCAAAGGGGGTTATGGGGAGTTGAAGCTCACAATCAGCCATCATCGTTTTAAATGGTGGAGCAGACTCAACGGGCCATATGATCTACGGTGTTCCTGTATTGTTTAATCTTTTTAAAATTTTTAATCTGAGTTGAGGATGTTTGACACAGCAATTTGAAATACTAGTGTGCAAGTGCTCTGTTCTCTTAAGTTTATCTCCACACACTTTTTTGATCTTTTCGTTTTGATAGTATAAATCTGATCATTACATTGCACTCCATACTAATCTTTAGGAGCAGCATCTGAGATATCTGAAACAGCAGGATCATCGAGAGCAGCAGGCAGCAGAACAAGAGAAGTTGCAAAAGCTTCGTGAGATTGCGGATTGTCAGGAAGCCAAATTGAAGAATGTACGATCACTTAAAGGACAGGTGGAACAAAACCGACTTAGCAATGGGAAGCTGGGTAAGTTTATAACTGTTACCTTCACTCTACTCCTGCATTGATAGGATCATTTGTTAAAAATATAAATGTTCTGGTGGCTTGAGTTTCTAAATTGGATTTATATTGGTTTTCCCATGTTTCTTAAAACTTAAAAAAAGTTACCTCCCTTCAACTAACCTTTTGGTTTCACCTTAAAATAATTACTTATTATTGAATCTATTTTACAGACTCATTGGCCTTCATCCCACAAAGCTTCTTCAAAGCAATTTTTTGAGTTGTGATGTTCAGTTAAACTGTCATTATTAAATTGCTTTCTGTGTGTACTCGAGATAGTTGGAGTTTCCTGTAAGACGACTTTCAGTTATTCTTAACTCATTTTATTTATATGTACTTGGTTGGTTGCTGGGAGATGAGTATTTGTGAGTCAGGGCCTGGTTGCATCGTTTTCCTTCGATCTATAAGTTTTCTATCTAGATAAGGGAGCCAGGTTTGGTTTTGAAAACACCAAAAGCCAACTCCTGGAACTCTAGCTAAAATAGCAACAGTATAAATGTAGCTTGTTGAAACAAAATGCTGGAAACATGCAGCAGGTCGGCTAATTGATTCAAAAGAATAATTTGTATTTGATCGTTGCTGGCTGACCTGTGTTTCCCATATTTCTTTGGTTTATATCTAACACAGGGGTGGGCAAACTTTTCCGTGCAAGGGCCACATTCAGAAATTCACAATTCACAAAGGGCCGCATAGTATATTAAGTAAAATAATTACTTCACCCGGTTATGATTCTGGGCGCCTCATATAGAACATAGAACAGTACAGCACAGAACAGGCCCTGCGGCCCGCGGGCCGTAGTTTGCCCACCCCTGATCTAACATCTGCAATATTTTGCTTTTTCTTACAATTGAATTTAACAAGTTATTTTGTGAAGTCTTAACTTGTGAAGTGAGATATATGTGATGTTTTCATAGGCATCTCCTCAAATTCTTTTATTTTGATAAAGTTCAGACATGCATGCTCAAACAGCTACTGCAATTATGTCATGATGTAGGCAACAATTAATCATGACTAACAGCCTTTCTTTGAGATCTTTTGTAATATGACCAGGCTGATCATCAAAAATCTTTCATTCGCAAGTTGGAAGTCAACAATCTGATTTGTATTGGCAGCTGTGCACATTTTAAAAGTAAATATTACGTGTAAATAGTTGTAAAAGTAAATATTACTTGGTCTCCAATTCCATAATAGAGCTTGTATCCTTTGAGGAGATGCCTATGAAAACACCACATATATCTCATTTCACAAGTTAAGGCTTCACAAAATAACTTGTTAAATTCAATTGTAAGAAAAATCACCCTCTAGAAGTGATGGAATTTACATAATGAATGTTCTCACGAAACCAATCAACTAATTTGGAACATAGGGGCAGCATGTGGCGCAGTGGTTAGCACTGGGACTGCGGCGCCGAGAACCCGGGTTCGAATCCCGGCCCTGGGTCACTGTCCGTGTGGAGTTTGCACATTCTCCCCATGTCTGCGTGGGTTTCACCCCCACAATCCAATGTGCTGGTTAGGTGGATAGGCCACGCTAAATTGCCCCTTAATTGGAAAAGAAAAATAATTGGCTACTCTAAATTTATAAACAAAAACTAATTTGGAACATGGCATGGAAGTCTTTTTGTATTATGTTTTGTTTGTACCCAATAAAATCATTGGATTAAACAATTCATAATTCCCCTTCTAGTCCAGCAGTCCTGAAATAAAGGAATTTAACAACAGGCTTGTTGATGGAGTAGTCTGATTTTATTCCATCAGAAGTTTCCTATGTTATAAGATTACTTGTAAGTGTCTCCATAGCTCTTTTATTTGTTTTCCAATGTGTCATGAAGGAATGAGTCTTCTGAGCTAATGATCAGAGCTGAACCTTCCTGTAACCCCCAACATCATCCTGGAGAATAAGAACAAGCACAGACTACGTCATATACCGAAGTTCCAAACTTTCCTCACCTCTGATAATATATGTAGATCGGCCCTTCACCATCAAAAAAGGTTGAGGCCCTCGGCGTGACTGCCTCCTCTCAACTCAGCCCACATCCACTAACGTATGAACTTGATATTTTCACTTTCCACTTGAAAACTGTCTCCACTTTGAAGTGCACCATCTGCCCTTTCAATATCCTCCTTTTACTTAATTCACGTACTAAAAACACTTTTTTTCCTTTTTATGAATTTAGAGAACAATTTTTTCCAATTAAGGGGCAATTTAGCGTGGCCAATTCATCTGCCCTGTACATCTTTTTTGGTTGTGGGGGTAAGACCTACGCAGACACCCAAGTTACTGTCCGTATGGAGTTTACACATTCTTCCTGTGTCTGCATGGGTCTCACCCCAACAACCCAAAGTTGTGCAGGGTTGATGGATTGGCTAAATTGTTCCTTAAGTGGATACAAAATGAATTAGGTACTTTAAAAAATATATAAAAGGAAAAACAAAAAATAATTCTAGATGCCACTGACTGCTGAAATTATTGGGCTGCTGTGGGGAAATTGTTCTGAATAATATATTAGTAGTCTGGTAGCACCAGACCCCTTGGCATAATTGATCGAGTGTCTGTCTGTATGCAGTGAAGTACAGCATACCTCAATTTATTTATTTATATAACTGACCTGCAGGCTGGTCAGTAAGCTGGGCTTTCATTTGAAATGAATGTTTATTATTTTTACTTCAATTTCAAAAGGTAATTCCAAATCTATACCCAGTGTATTGGTTACTTCCAGAATGACACTCCCACATTTTATTCCACAAAATGTGATGATAGTAATAGTATAAAGAACGCAGCTTGTGAATTCTTGATAAATTGAGGTAAAGCAATAAAAGATTGGGTAATGCACACAGGTTTCCTTGTTTCACAATTTGTCTACAATGTTCATATTTAATGCAGTAAATAATTAATGATTTTTGATGTAATTTTCCATTCATTTACCTCCATTTATGCCACATTCTCTTGTATGCAGGTTCAAAATAGTTATGGCTTCAAAAATCATAGCTGGATACCATTCAGCCTGGGTAGCATGGTGGTTAGCACAATTGCTTCACAGCTCCAGGGTCCCAGGTTCGATTCCCGGCTTGGGTCACTATCTGTGTGGAGGCTGCACGTTCTCCCCGTGTGTGCGTGCGTTTCCTCAGGGTGCTCCGGTTTCCTCCCACAGTCCAAATAAGTGCAGGATAGGTGGATTGGCTATGCTAAATTGCCCCTTAGTGTCCAAAATTGTCCTTAGTGTTGAGTGGAGTTACTAGGTTATGGGGATAGGGTGGAGGTGTGGGCTTGGGTGGGTGCTCTTTCAAAAAAGAGCCGGTGCAGACTCGATGGGCAGAATGGCTGCCTCCTGCACTGTAAATTCTATGATTGATTTTCTTTGAAAAAATATCCCATTAGTCTCGAGCCTGATTTCCCCATCATCCTACTATTTTCCTTTTCAAGTCTTTATCTAGTTTCCTTTTCAAAGTTGTTATTGAATCTGTTCCAATTTTATTTGCTAAGGCTGCAAAGCTTTGTGATTGTTTTATTTGTTTTTTAAATCTCTATCTCGGAATCGCCACTCCACCCTTCCCCGCACTCTGGGGAAGCGACTTCCTTCTCCTCTATCCACCTGAACAAATCTGGTTGAATTCAGTTCAATACCACACTTCATTATGACCTCATCAGGATGGCCACAGTTAACCTTTGTTTGTTTTGACAATGAAGCTCATTTGTGAGCCAATTGGCTTTCAGTATTCAAATAAGATATATTGGCAAGCATTATTATTACTTAATATATGTTTGGAGAGATGTATCTGGTTCAATTTTTAAAATTTTATTCTGAATTCTGGTGTTAAATACTTGAAATTTTATTCTTGCAGTTGAGGAGATTGAACAGATGAACAGTCTCTTCCAACAGAAGCAGAGAGAGTTGGTAATTGCTGTTGCAAAGGTGGAGGAGTTAAGCAGACAACTAGACATGTTAAAAAGTGGAAAGATTGATGGTTACCATGACAACCAATCCGCTGTAGCTGAGCTTGATAGACTCTACAAAGAGTTGCAGGTAATTGATATATTATTATGTCAAGGTTCCAAATCTACAGCACCTGTATGTGTTGGGCAATGTTAACATGCCATTTGGTGATTAATTGATTGCAATGGAGCATCACTGAACATTGTGACAACACCACAATGCACCGAACTACACAATACACTGAACGACACCGTCATTGACATGAGGGACTACTAAATTTGCAGGGTTAGCTGCTCAATTTTGTTGGCTGTAAGACTTTTTCTGTAATTACTTTCTCAGTCAGCCTTTCTTTCCCTTTCCAGCTGATCTTTTCTCCCCATCCTTTTGCTGTTTTTGAGGTCAATTTCTGCTTCATCCTGTTCTCTTGATTATTCTAATTGCAGTGCCTTTATAACAATTCCTTGAAAAGTTTGCCAACTTATTCCCTCTTTTCTGCCCCACCCAGCCTCAGTGAGTGAAGTGCGTGGTTGTTGATTGGAAAGTATCCCTGCCCCACTGATGAACTGAATTTGGTGGTCAGTTGTGGAAAGGCCCAGCTCCTAGCTAACCTGAAGTTGATACTGGAAAGTCTGTTCCGCTTCTCTTTCTGAACGGAAATTTGGTGTAGAGGTGCAAAGATTGCCGCCTTCCTTCTATTCCCTCCACTTCTTGACCCATTAATAACTCTTGATCTGTACACCTGCATTACCCTTGGTTTGGGTCCCCCATATGCATTGCCATATGAAATTAAATAATTTTTTGCTCTACTGTGCTTGCTTAAATGCTAAAGATTGTATATGTAGATTTCAACAAAAGACAGCAAATTTTAAGTTATCTAACCTTTTTGCTTAATACAGTAACAAAATTTTTTTAATTTAATAATAATCTTTATTGTCACAAGTAGGCATTACATTAACACTGCAATGAAGTTACTGTGAAAGTCCCCTAGTCGCCACACTCGGGCGCCTATTCGGGTACACACAGGAAGAATTCAGAATGACCAAATTACTGAACAGCACGTCTTTCGGGACTTATGGGAGGAAACCGGAGCACCCGGAGGAAACCCACACAACCACAGGGAGAACATGCAGACTCCGCACTGTCAGTGACCCAAGCCCAATTTAGATATCTCCACAGTTGGACATGAAAAACAATTAATGGAATTTGTATTTATTTTTAAGTACTGAAGAATTGCTTATTTCTGTTTCACAATCAGGTAAGGAATAAACTGAACCAAGAACAAAATGCAAAGCTTCAGCATCAAAGGGATTCTCTAAATAAGCGCAACTCTGAAGTTGCGTCAATGGACAGACGCATTGGGGATCTGCGTGAACGCTTGTGGAAAAAAAAGGCGGCCTTACAACAAAAAGAGAATATGCCGGTAAGTTGAGGTCTACATTTGGGTGAAAAATTATTACCAACTTAGTATCGCACGGCAAAATTAGTGGCAGGATGTTTGGATATGTCACTTAGTGGACCCGCTGCCAATTAACGCTCAACTGACTGGGGGGTGCACAGGATATGGGATCTGGATGGACAGGCCAGAGAAGGATGCACCTCTAAAGCAGCTTTTATTTTGTACATGGGTATTGGTGAGTTGAGTGGGTAGAAAAACTCTGAAAAAGATAGTAAAAAGCTATTTCCCTCACTAGCGCAACTTCCTTGTAATTGTATACATTTCCAAAATGCTGCACCAGTCACAGTTTGCTCTGAACACAGTATAATTGTTACTAAATAACTTGCATTGTTCACTTGAGCAATAACAATGTCAATTTGTAGTTAAAACTGTGTGCCTTTTATGCCTAAATGAAGAATAATCAATAAACAAAGTTGTCAGTGGAAAGAGCACTTTTAAACCTAGACAAGGATAAGTAGAAGATAGGAACAGGAGGAGGCCCTTTGGCCCTTCGGGCCTGCTCCGCCATTTATCACGACCATGGCTGATCATCCAACTCAATAGTCTAATCCTGCTTTCTCCCCATAACCTTTGATCCCATTCTCCCCAAGTGCTATATCTAGCCGCCTCTTGAATATATTCTATGTTTTAGCATCAACTACTTCCTGTGGTAATGAATTCCATAGGCTCACCACTCTTTGTGTGAAGGAATGTCTCCTTATTTCTGTCCAAAATGGTTTACCCTGAATCCTCAGACTGTAACCCCTGGTTCTGGACGCACCCATCATTAGTAACATCTTCCCTGCATCTACCCTGGCCAGTCCCGTTAGAATTTTATAAGTCTCTGTGAGATCCCCCCCATACTCTTCTGAACTCCAGCGAGAACAATCCCAACCCCTAGTCAATTTCTCCTCATGTCAGCGATTATTATTATTGTATAAAGAAAGAATAAACTTGCATTTGTATAAACAGAAATGCTAGAAACACTTGGTGGATTCGGTAGTATCTCGGAGAATACAAAGATCTAAAACTCAATTGTCATCCATTACAGCTATCATTGTTAAAATTGTCAGTCAAGTGTAGAGAAGCCACATGGATGGCTGACATGAGAAATATAGGTACAATAAGGAATTCAGTTGCGGTAGATTTGGGAATTTCTATTCTGCTATTTCTGACCTCTAAGTGCTTGCTCCTCCGAGAGCAAAACCCCAATATTGATTAATATCAGGTTTTCCAACTCTAGAGCACCTTTTACCTCCTCTTTGGTGTCGGCTTAGGGATTGCAAAATTTACTGAACATTTGAAGATTCACAAGGCACAATGAAATAAGTCAAAATACAATTATATGTGTACTTGATGAGAAACTATGGCATATAATGGAAAGGCTGTCATCAAGGTAAAAATTTGCCTGATCAGTGAACCTGATTACTTCTATTAAAGGTTGCTGGACAAATATTCTTATCCCAAACTTCAGTCTGTGGTATCAGTTTAGACACCCCAATGCTTCCCTGACTGAGCTGCACATCAACCAGAAATTGAAACCGGAACCTCATTGGTCTGGATTGTTAATTCTGTTGAACTACTGGGGCCATAATGTTATAAAAACATCTAAAGTCATTGCTAATTTTGGGGTATAATCTGCCATCATTACAATTTTAAAATGGATCCAAAAATTCACAACAAATGGATGTATTTTTGATCACCAAGCTGGGTTTCACAAAAAATAAACACAATTTGTTTTACCAATGTCAGATTGGCAAGTGTTGTAGATAGCGTGAATGAATTGATTCAGAGAATATATGATTAAACTAAAGGCTAACAAAGTACCTGACAAAAGTTATGAGTTCAACTCCATTTTGGATAAGTGCACTAGTCCTTGAAATCCATTTTCTGTGACACTCAGTTTTCACTGTGAGGGGGGTTTTCGTTCTTTGAAGGGATTTTGATTAGGCTTCTCAGTGAAGGGATTGTTTCAATCATTATATAATATCTGGTCATATGTTTTCTATCTGTAATGGACATACAATGCCGTCAGTCTGTAAATTTACTTAATTTCAAGCTGAAACAAGAATTTTAAGTTCCGTAAAATATGATACGGCTTTGTCTGATTGAAAGAAGGAAACTTGGTATGATTTAGGGAAACTCAAGTTTGTTGGTTGACTGAAATATTGCAACGGGCTATTGGTTTAGTTACGTAGGATATATAGTGGACTAAACTAAATACTTAGTTAATTTTGAATAAAATGATGTTGATTAACTGGATTTTCTATGTAGGTTTCATCTGACAAGAATATCCCTCAACAAGTGGTGTCATCTGCACCCAGCCGAGTGGCTGCAGTTGGACCATATATTCAGTCGTCCACCTTACCTCGTGTCCCACAGAAGCTTGAACTCTTGGTAAAGCCAGCCTTTCCCAATGGATCGTCCACTCTACCCAATGTGCAAGTGCATACAGTGAACGCTCAGACACCTATGAAATCTGGTGTTTCCCCAGTCAAAACTCCTGGTGGTAAGCAAATAGAGCTCAGTGTTTCTTTTGATGTGATGTTGGGGGGGGGGGGAGAGAACAGATTAAGGTTTTAGTATTATACAAATGGTTGTAAATTGTAGCTATATTTTTGTGCTGAGGTTAGCTAATCCAATTAAATCTGTGTATTCAGTGCCGTTCCTCTTTGAGCTCATAAGGAAGGTCAGATCACCAATAAGTAATTTGTTTTTCTATTTCTTAATCCCAGGAAGATATGGCATAGTTTTCATTCACTCGTTAAAAAAAATGTTTCATTTCAAGCTTCAAAGAACATCCCGCACTTTAGCTATGTTCCAAAGGTGTTTATGATGCCCAGTTTTGTAACCAGTTTCAATTTTGTGGTTTTCGTTTTACAAAGAAATCTCCTTAATGTATATGAAGAATTTAAGGTGGTATCTCTTATGTTTTGTAACTGAAATATTGCAAACAAAAGCTTCTCAAAAGGATTTAACGCTTAATGACTATTTCCATTCCCCTTCTCTCATAGAACTAGGAATTATAGGATTGCAGTTTATAACTTGTTTTTGTTCCCTACAAAATTAGAACATGGTGGAGGGATTGGTGGAGATCCCGTGGTCTTCCCACCAGTCTGAAAATTAAGGTTGGCTAGAAACGGCTTCAGGTGATCATTATTTGGCTACTTAAGAGCCGTGGTTCTCTTTTCGGTCCTAATTGGCCCCACTGCTCATTTACCACCCTTTTACTGTTTTTATGCCAACAGCATTTTTTGGAATTCTCCTTTATGTTGGCTGCCAATCTTTTCTCATAATCCTTCTTTGCATCTCTAATGTACTTTTTCACCTCTCCACTTAACCTCCTGGTTTCCTCTTGGTTCTCATTTGTATTTTCTTCCTGCCACCTGTCAAAAGAACACTTTACCTTATTTTAATTTCGATCTTTTTCATCCAGGGAACTCTGAATTTGTTTGCCCTGTCTGTCCCTTTTTAAAGGAATGTAATTTGACTGAGCGGAACATTTTTTTAAATTTAGAGTACCGAATTCTCTTTTTTCCAATTAAGAGGCAATTTAGTGTGGCCAATCCACCTACCCTGTACATCTTTAGATTGTGGGGGTGAGATCCATGTAGACATGAGGAGAACGTGCAAACTCCACAAGGACAGTGACCCAGGCCGGGATCGAACCGGGGTCCTTGACGTCGTAAAGCAGCAGTGCTAACCACTTGAGCCACCATGTAGCCTGTTGTCTGAACCACTTCTGTTTTGAATGTAGCCTATTATTCAGCTAGAGTTTTTCCTGCCAATCTTTCGTTCCACTTCAGCCAGCACAGCTCTGTTCCATGGAATCATAGAATTTACAGAGCAGAAGGGGGGCCATTCGGCCCATTGAGTCTGTACTGGCCCTGGGAAAGGGCGTCCTACTTAAGCCAACGCCTCTACCCTATCCCTGTAACCAAGTAACACTATCCAACCTTTTGGACACGAAGGGGCAATTTAGCATGGACGATCCACCTAACCTGCACATCTTTGGACAGTGGGAGAAAACCGGAGCACCCGGAGGAAACCCCCACAGACCCTGGGAGAGAGTGCGAACGCCACACAGTCACCTGAGGCCGGAATTGAACCTGGGCCCCTGGAGTTGTGAGGAAGAAGTGCTAGCCACCGTGCCGCCTCATGTTCTTGCCCCATTGAAGTCTGCTCTCCCCCAGTTCATTATTTGTACTCCAGATTGCCTATTATCCTTTTCCATAATCATCCTAAACCTTACAATACAATGATCACTGTCTCCTAAATGTTCCCCCACTGACACTTGATCGACATGGTCCACCTCATTTCCAAGAATCAGGTCCAATAGTGCATCCTTTCTTGTTCGATTGGACACATACTGCTGTAGAAAATTTTCCTGAACACAATCTAGGCACTTTTGTTCCTGTCTCCACTTTTCCAGTCTACATTTGGATAATTAAAGTTCCCCATTATAACTACAATATAATGTTTGCATCTCTGTAATTTCACAATATATTTGTTCTTCTACATACTTCTCACTAGTTGACTGTCTATAGACTACGGCAAGCAATGTAACTGCACCCTTTTTTGTTCCTTGGCTCTAGCGAAATTGATTGTGTCCTTCTGGGACACAATCAATTTCTCCACCAATGTAATGCGCCCCTTAACCAATACCGCCGCCCTTCCCCCTTTCATACTTTTCCTATCTTTTTTGAACACATTGTACCCAGAAGTATTTAACAGTTTGACTTTCCAGTCACTTTATGTTGTGAGGAAATGGCAGGATGGGCTATCATCTGTATGCCATGATGCATTGTATGAAATTGAATTTTGTTGCAAGTTCTGGTTCATGTGCCCGGCTCCATGCTGTTTCATGGGTAAAAAGGGTAAGTATAGGCCATTTGATTTGTGGCATCTGCCAGCGGTGCTTTTAGTTTAATCATTCATTGTGTTGGCACGACACAATGCTTTGCTTCCATTTTCTTTGCTCCATTTTGCTTTTTCACTGAGCCGCTTCCATAATATGGCTGAGTTTGTAAACGTAGGACAATTGTAAGTACAAATCTGTATTTTAGTAGCAGTAACATGTTGGCACACTTATTCAATTTGTTGGCCCATATCATTCATTTAGATTTCTTTTGCTTATCTAAACTGAAACTTGTAGGATTGAATATCCCTGTCAGCATTATGATCATGGATACAAGCAGTTAGTTACCTACTGTTGTGCAAATAACTTATCATGGAAAAGAATAGGAAAATACTGAGAAAATGTGAAGCTGGAGTACTCCATTAAATATTTTCATCTCTTTAATGTGTTGAATCCTAAATTAGTTAACTGTCTCTTCTCTGTCTGTACATAACTTACTTAATCTCCTTGTCTTGTAGGTACAAGGATGGTTTCACTTCTATTAGTTGCTGGAAATTTAAAGCAAATGCTCTCCTCCAACCTCCCCCATCTTTTTCTCTTGAAAAGGAGCAAATCATTGTATCTATTTACTAGATTTCATAGAATTTACAGTGCAGAAGGAGGCCATTCGGCCCATCGAGTCTGCACCGGCTCTTGGAAAGAGCACCCTATCCAAGGTCCACACTTCCACCCTATCCCCATAACCCAGTAACCCCACCCAACACTAAAGGCAATTTTGGACACTAAGGGCAATTTATCATGGCCAATCCACCTAACCTGCACATCTTTGGACTGTGGGAGGAAACCGGAGCACCCGTAGGAAACCCACGCACACACGGGGAGGATGTGCAGACTCCGCACAGACAGTGGCCCGAGCCGGAATTGAACCTGGGACCCTGGAGCTGTGAAGCAATTGTGCTATTCACAATGCTACCGTGCTGAACATTGATTGTGAGAACATTTCAAACTAAATTTTGTGATGGTCTACGATTTAGCAAAGCATGACTAGAATTGTACAAATGGAGTGAATGTAAATGTGCAGCACGGTAGCACAGTGGTTAGCACAGTTGCTTCACAGCTCTAGGGTCCCAGGTTCGATTCCCTTCCCGGCTTGGGTCACTGTCTGTGCAGAGTCTGCACGTTCTCCCTGTGTCTGCGTGGGTTTCCTCCGGGTGCTCTGGTTTCCTCCCACAGTCCAAAGATGTGCAGGTTAGGTGGATTGGTCATGATAAATTGCCCTTAGTGTCCACAAAGGTTGGGTTGGGTGGGGTTACTGGGTTACAGGGATAGGCTGGAGATGTGGGCTTAAGTGGGGTGCTCTTACCAAGGGCCGGTCAGACTCGATGGACCGAATGGCATTCTCCTGCACTGTAAATTCTATGATTCTATGCATAGACTTGGCCAGTGAATGTTTTAAAAGTTGCGTTGCCCATTGCAAATGTTCTTGGCTGCAAGTGGCATGCATCTTTGAAAGGGGTTGTACAAAATTGCAGGTCACTGGATAGTCAGCATTGCCTTATATAGGTTTGCTAATGTCCGTTTGAACAGAATGCTAAAAACCTCCAAAAGTCATTCGTCTCCCAGTCACAATAATGGGTAATTGTTTAGAATGCATGGAGGAGGGGTGGGTCGAGTATGAATATAAAAAGATTATTGTGTGCTTGACTGTACTAAAGGTCATTAATCTCATTTGTTCCTTTTTGATTTAACAGTGTGGCAAGCAAAAAAAGTAAGATTTGCTTTATTTGGAAGTTTAGACTGTTCATAATGTTTACTACGTCCCTTTTCTGGTCTTCAAGCCAATTTGTAAGATACTTGATTTTTGCTGAAGTAACCAACCCTTTCCGAGTGCTGAAGACTAGATGATTATATTCTTCCCTTTGAACTGAATGTCTGTAAATGAAAATTACTTAGTTTGTTTCTGGGATATTCACCCAGTAATTCTGGCCCTTTCTGATCTTTGCAGATCAGACACCGCCCTGTAGCTGAGACGGCAGATGAATTACCCATAGATTATTGTGTAGAATATATAAAATGTTAGCAATGACTGTGTACTTAGTTATTGGGATATTCGCTTAATGGGGAGTTTCCACGAAGTCCTCAAGTGTGTGCTCACTAGTTGTGAATTGCAAATTAAGTAGGCCCGGGGACAGCTAACAGAAGGTATTATTGTCCTTTTAAAGGTTAAGCCACCCAAAATTCCAGTGAAGCAAGTTTTCAGCAACAGTGACAACCTCTGTTCGCAAAACATTTATAGCAGTTACATTTTTTTTTGTTCTTAGCTGGCATTGGGACGCAGGCGCAATTGCAGACACCACCTCAGGCTGTTCCCGAAAGGAATGAATTGAGTTTTGGTGTTCCTGTTCGTCAGCCTGCAGCAACAGTTTCCTTGAGTATCGGTACCTCAAACCTAGCCAAAGGAGCAACAGTACCCAATACAGGTCAAGGTAACGTCTATGTTCATACACTACTCTTGCTATTTGAACTGTTGAGATACACCAATAATGGAATGTATTACCGAAGTGCGTTTGTTCTGCATTCATTACTGAGAAGCAAATGAAATAAACTTGCACAGATGAAATTTCTTTCAAGCCTTCATCTGTTCAATTTTGTTTCAAAATAACATTTAGAAAAGTTATGGCACTCAAATGGTTTTAAGGAAACAAATTTATTAACTTGTTTTACAAATCGATGACCTTCAAGGTCCAGTTGTTAAAAGGGTAAGTAGCCACTTTTTGCCCTTTCCTAATGCTTCTTTTAAAACATCTTGGATGTATGATCTAATAACTTGGGTGACTTCTGTTTTGTTAATCTCCTACTCCAGATTTGTGGGGAATCTTAATCATTTATCTTCCACCTAATAATTTGGCTGAGATTGGGAATTTGCTGGGACGTTGGAAATAAATTTGAGGGTGGGGACGAAGAAATGTAAAGGAGTGAATTATAATTGTCTTTCTATCCTGTCCTGCCGATTTCCGAATTGGTGCATTCCCGAATAGGTGCATTCGAACAAGAGCAGGCCATTTAGTTCCTCAAGCTGTTGAGCATTCAGTGAACTCATTGGTGACCTGTGGCATAGCTCCACACACCTGCCTTTGCCCCATATCTCATAATATCTTTGGTTAGCACAAATCTGAGCTGAGCTGAGGAAACCATGAGAAGATTCTGATTTAAATATTGAAAGTGTTTAAGTGACATTTTTAGTCATTTAGCATCTGTGTTCTGTTTGTGCTGCACTTTAAATTAGAGAATTGTATTGATGCAATTCACTGCATTGATTTATCAATTTGCATTTCCAGCAATTATTTGCACAACTATGGTGCAATCTTAAGGGTGAGGTTAAGAGTTCAATTCCCGTCACTTGCTGTGCAATTGCAACGATTTCAGGACCATCACAGTATTTTAACTGATTTCCAGATATATTGATCATTTATTGTCAAGATTATGCTGAGTTCCAAATGCAATGTTTTGAGATTTGTTTTGAATTAACATTACATTGAAATGGATAAGATTGAATTTTTAAATTCCAAATGCTTAATTTAATCATCTATTGGATTATTTTTGGATTTGGGCAGCATGGTAGGATAGTGGTTAGCATTGTGGCTTCACAGCGCCAGGGTCCCAGGTTTGATTCCCAGCTGGGTCACTGCCTGTGCTGAGTCTGCACGTTCTCCCCGTGTCTGCGTGGGTTTCCTCCAGGTGCTCTGGTTTCCTCCCACAGTCCAAAGATGTGCAGGTTAGGTGGATTGGCCATGCTAAATTGCCCTTGGTATCCAAAAAGGTTAGGAGGGGTTATTGGGGTAAGGGGATAGGGTTGAAATGAGGGCTTAAGTGGGTCGGTGCAGACTCGATGGGCCGAATGGCCTCCTTCTGCACTGTATGTTCTACGTACCTCAGCCAAAATCTTGGCAAGAGTTTTGAAACGCAGTAGAGTTTTTCTGGCCAAAGTAACTGTCCTCGACTGTGCATGTGCTCAACAGAGCAATATCCAGGAGACTGATCCACCAACATCGAAGTCACTGTGGCCCAATTGTTCCTGGTCGTGCTGAAAACATTACAGCATATGCAGTCCCTATTTATCTTTTGTTCAAAAAAAGTCAGCAATTTTTGGACCTACTTCCTAATCCACTGCATTTTGGGCTTTTCCTTCCAATGACGCATACTGTTTTTCAGTGACACTCCACTTTTCAATGTGCCCTGCACTGTAATGCTATTGTTCTGGATGTAACGTGGTCAGAATGCAGTCTGTCTGCAACTTGATGACCTCTGACATAAACCCTGTACAACAACAACAGCAATATTTCTATATTCTTGTACTACAATCCTCTTGCAGTAAAGACAAACATGCCATAATCCTTCCTAATTGTTTGCTGTACCTGCATGCCAACTTTCTGCATTCCTTATATAAGTGCACTCGAGTCTCTTTGAACATCAAAATGTACAAGTTTCACACCTTTTAAACAATATTCTACTTTTCTATTCTTAAGACCAAAGGAAATAACTTGACATTTCCTTACATTATACTGCATCTACCATCCTGTTGCCCATTCTACTAATGTCTATATCTCTTTGCAGCCTCTGTGTCCTTCCCACAGCTTACTTTTCCACCTAGCTTGGTATCATCAGCAAACGTGGAAACTCTATTATCTGTCCTATCATCTAAGTCATTAATGTCAGCATGGTAGCATTGTGGATAGCACAATCGCTTCACAGCTCCAGGGTCCCAGGTTCGATTCCGGCTTGGGTCATTGTCTGTGCGGAGTCTGCACATCCTCCCAGTGTGTGCGTGGGTTTCCTCCGGGTGCTCCGGTTTCCTCCCACAGTCCAAAGGGTTAGGTGGATTGGCCATGATAAATTGCCCTTGGTGTCCAAAATTGCCCTTAGTGTTGGGTGGGGTTACTGGGTTATGGGGATAGGGTGGAGGTGTTGACCTTGGGTAGGGTGCTCTTTCCAAGAGCCGGTGCAGACTCGATGGGCCGAATGGCCTCCTTCTGCACTGTAAATTCTATATATGTAAATAGCTGAGGCCCCAGCACTGATCCTTGTTGCACTCCACTGTTCACTGCCTGCCAATATGAAAAATTCCCATTTATGCCTACTGGTTAACCAATCCTCAATCCAAGAGACCTTATTTTTCCCTTTTGTGCATCACCCTTTAGTAAAACTATGTTGATCTGTTCCAATCATATTATATGCTTTTTAAGTGCCCTGTTAAGACTTTCTTCATAATAGATTCCAGCAATTTCCCAATAACTGATGTTGGGCGTGCGTACATGTAGTTCACTTTTTTCTCACACTTTTCAAGAAAGGAGGGAAACATTTTCCAACTTCCAATCGAGTGGGACCATTCCTGAATCTAAGGAATCTTGGGAAATTATAGCTAGCACACCGACTATTGCTGCAGCCAACTCTTTTCGAACGATATGGTGTAGGCAATTGGGTCCTATGGATGTGATGAATTTTGGTCCCTTGAATTTCTCCAGTACTTTATTATCCCTGCTGTCATTAATTTTCCTGATTTCCTCACTTTTTAGCCCCTCGGTTGCCATCTATTTCTGGTATGGAAGTATTGTCTTTTACTATGATGGCAGACGCAAAATACTTGTTCAATGCCTTTATCATTTCCTCATTCACCATGGTAGTTTCTCCTGTCTCTGCTTTAAAGGACTTAATGTTAACTTAATTTTTTTTGTATAAATAAATAAAAATAGAGTACCCAATTATTTTTTTCCAATGAAGGGGCAATTCAGCATGGCCAAGCCACCTACTCTGCACATCTTTGGATTGTGGGGGGTGAGACCCACGCAGACACAGGGAAAATGTGCAAACTCCACACGGACAGTGACACGGGGCCGGGATCGAACCTGGGTTCTTGGCGCCATGAGGCAGCAGTGTTAACTGCTGTGCCACCATGCCGCCCTTGATGTTTACTTTAGCTACTCTTTTTATATATTTATGGAAGCATGCTTGCAATCTGTTTTTATATTTCTGGCCAGTTTATTCTCGTATCCTATTATTCCCTCCATTTTATCAACTTTTTGGTGGCTCTTTGCTGGTTTCTAAAACAGTCCCAATCCTCAGACTTGCTGTTTTTGCAACATTATAAGCATCTTTTAATCTAACGTTATCCTGAGTGAGTGAGCCATATATGGGTCCTTCTTGCTGAGGTTTTGTTCTTCACTGGAATGTATTTTTGCTAAAAATGTTTAATTGTTTCTTTAATGTTCTCCAGTGTAAAGTTACCTCCATAGATTTTGGTCTGTTTACCCAATTAACCTTAAAGCTAATTAGGTATGTGTGAGGGGAGACCTTGTTAAGTTTCAGATCTTTGTTTGTAACTGGACTATGTTGCTTTCAAACTTAACATGGAATTGACTGTTTTGGTCACTATTTCCCAGTGGATCTTTTACTCTGACATAACTAATTAACCCTGCTTCATTACACAATACTCTATCTAGGATAGCTTTATCTCTGGTCAGTTCCACTACGTGCTTGCTCCAAGAAACTGTTATGAAAACATTCTACAGACTCATCTTCCAGACCAGGGGTGGGCAAACTATGGCCCGCGGGCCGCATGCGGCCCGCCAAAGGTCTTTATGCGGCCCACCAAGTCATTAAAAAATAAAAAGGGGGGGGGGGGGTGTTGGGTTACTTACTGGTATAGGGTGGATACGTTGACTTGAATAGGGTGATCATTGCTCGGCACAACATCGAGGGCCGAAGGGCCTGTTCTGTGCTGTACTGTTCTATGTTCTGTATGAGGCGCCCAGAATCATAACCGGGTGAAGTAATTATTTTACTTAATATACTATGCAGCCCTTTAAAATTGTGAATTTCTGAATGTGGCCCTTGCACGGAAAAGTTTGCCCACCCCTGTTCTAGACCATTCCTGCCAATTTGTTTGTCCTAGTCTATATTCAGTATGAAATCCCCACAAGAATCAAAATGGAGGATAGAGTTCATGGTCTGAAATTGTTGAACTCAATGTTGAGTCCACAAGGCTGTAAAGTTCAGAATTTGAAAATGAGGTGCTGTTCCTGGAGCCTATGTTAAGCTTCACTGGAACTAGCAGGCCAGTGAGAGGAATGTGAGCGTTAGAGCAACATGATAAATTTAAAAAGCAAGCAACCAAAAACTCAGTTTTATGCTTGCTGACTGAGCAGAGATGTTACGCAATCTGATCAATCATTCTGCATTTGATTTCCCCAGTGCATTGTGGGCAGCGAATGAAGCATGCTAAGTTGAAAGAAGCACAAGTAAATCACTGCTTCAACTGGAGGGAGTTTTGGGGCATTTGCTGAGGAATGAGGAGGTAAAAGAGCAGGTGTTACACCGGCAATTGCACGGGGATAGGCAGAGGTGTTGAATGATTGAGGAGTGGACCAGGGTGTTGTCGATGGAACAGCCCTTTTCGAATACTGACGGGCAGGGAAGGGAAGATGTGTTTGGTGGTGGCATCATGCTGGAGCTGCAAACAAACGCAGAGGATGATCTTTTGAATGTGGAGGCTCGTGGGGTGGAAAGTCAGGGGAGAGAGGGCATAGGGGTGAGAACAGAATTGCAGGAAATGGATCAGACATGTTTGAGGGTCATGTCAACCACAGTAGGGAGGGAATCCCAGCTGAAGAACAAGGCAGACATAACAAGCGCTGTTTTGGTAAGTTCCACCATTAGACTAGATGCACCAAAGACAGAGAACCTTTCTTCCTCCCTTCTTCTTGACTCTATTTTTACCCCTTGTTCAATTTCTTCCCACCTAATCCCTGACACTTTTGATGTCCTATATCAGTCGATGAATTTCCAGATTCCTGGCACTATCCACCACCATTCACTATGGACATCTAATCTCTACACCACCATCCCAACCAGGATGGTCTAAAGGCTCTGCTCATTCCATGACAGAGACACGACCAATTCCTCTCCTCTGAATGTCTAAACTTTGTTCTCTAGAAGAACAATTCTCATTTAATGCCTCACATCCTCCAAATTAAAGGTGTTGCTATGGGTATCCATATGGATCCTAGTTATGCATGCCTGCATGATGTGAATGTGGAATATTCCTTGTTCCAGCCCTGCTAAGGCCCCCATACACAACTTTTTTCCAGTACAATGATGATTTTATCAGTGCTCTCTCCTGCTCTCTCCTGGAATTGGAGAACATCATCAACTTTGCTTCCTGTTTCCACCCTAGTCTCACTTTCACATGGTCCATACCTGACACTTCACTCCCTTCCTTGACTTCTGTCTCCATTTCTGGGGATAGGTTATCCACTAATATTCATTGTAAGCCCACCGACTCCTGTAGCTACCTCAACTGCACTTCCTCACAACCAGGTTCCTGTAAAGAATCCATTCCAAGCTCCCAGTTCTCTCCACTGCCATCACATCTGTTCTGGTGATGCAACCTTCCACAATGCTGCTTCTGATTTAAAATCCTGATAGTACAGAAGGAGACCATTCGGCCCATTGAGTCTGCACCAACCCTCCGAAAGAGCGCCCAACCTAGGCCAATTACCCTGCCCCATCCCCCAAAACTCATGCATTTATCATGGCCAATCCACCAAACCTGCACATCTTTGGACTGTGGGGGGAAATCTGAGCATCCAGAGGGAACCCACACAGACGTGGGGAGAACGTGAGCAAACTCCACACAATCACCCCAGTCATCAGATCCGGATCCCTGGTGCTGAGGCAACAGTGCTAATCACCGTGCAAGCCCTTTTTCATGGTTTAGTTTTGTCTTCTACCAAGGTTTCCTTCCCACAGTCGTTGATAACCCTCAACCATGTCCAACCATTTACCACATTCTGCTTTCACCCCTTGCGCTTTGAGGAACTGTTATAGAATTCGCTTGTCCACACTTTCCACCTCACCAGTCTGCAAGTTCAAAGGATCTTTCTCGCTACTTCCGCCACCACCACACATTTTCCCCTCCCCGTCAGCATTTTGAAGGGACCGTTCCCTCCCCTGGTCCACTCCTCAATCACCCCAGTGCCAGGCCCTCCTTCTCATGTACCTTCCATGTAATTGCAAGAGGTGTAAACACCTGCCCCATCTCTTCTGCCCAAGGCCCCAAACATTCCTCCCAGATGAAGCCCTGATTTACTTGAAATAAAAACAGAAACTGCTTGGAAAACGTAGCAGGTCTGGCAACATCTGTGGAGAGAGAATGAATCAATGTTTATGACTTCAGAGCTGATTTACCTGTGCTTCTTTCCATTTCATATACTGGACCTTATCATCTGAATATGGACTTTACAGCTTTGTTGGACTCAACGTTGAGTTCAACAATTTCAGACCATGAATTCTGTCTCCCATTTTGTTTCTGTATTTTTGCCGTGTGTCGCTCTTCGCCTTTTAATATTCGGCTCAAAACTGAGGACCAGCATTTTCCGTTTTTATTCCAGATTTATGGTGTCCACAGTATTTTTCTTTTTGAGCATTTCAAATTGTCTAATTTTAATAAGTCATGTAATTTTTTTCATGTCTCCTTAATAGTTCAAGATTGTATTGATGTTTCAATAGACACTGACTCGATGGGAAGTGATACCATTTTCCAGCTATTGTCACCGAAATCATATTCATAAGAAAAATGTTTCTAGATGTGATCTGATACTTTCAATTGCTTTATTCCAATATGCACATTATTTGAATTGAAGTGATAAAATGATCTCCATACTAGAAACCAAAATGCTGCAGGTGTTGGAAATCTGAAATAAAAACAGAAATTGATGAAAAATGTTCAGCAGGGTCTGGCAGCAATCTGTGGAGAGTGAAAAATATTTAATGTTTTGGGCCCATAACCATTCATCAGTCCTAATAAAAAGTAATTGACCTGAAATATTAAGTTTCGGTGAGATTTTTTGGCTGTTCATTCAAGTGGCAGAGGGTGCGAACACTGGGAAACCCCATTGATAGCGGTGGGACCAGAACACCCTGCCACCGGCCATTGGCGGGGAGCCTACTCTGCTGCAAAACACACTACCCAGGGAGTTGGTAATCGAGGTCGAAAAGTCTTGTCCTTTGTTTCTCTCGCCCCAGATGTAACCAGACCTGGGGATTTTCCAGCATGTTATGTTTTATTATCTCTAGGTTCCCCGTTTCATTGGAATTCCACATAAAAGGGCACTTGATTCCCCAAACAGTACCCCTCAATGGGAAATATGTCAGAGTTTTGCTATTTGATCTTGAGGCTCCTATAAATATTTTAATAAAATGCGATCCTTGTACACAAATACTTTAAATTGCCAGAGGGTTGACACACAGCCATTTTGCTGCATACCATACCATCAAAGTTGAAATGTTTTAAGTATGCTTGGGTCAATTAGGTTGAACTAGATCACCTTAATGGCCAATTTCCCATGTGCCCAAAAAGACATTGGGCAGGATTCTCCGACCCCTTCCCCGCCGGGTGGGAGAACCGCCGGGGGTCGGCGTGAATCCTGCCCCCGCCGTCCTCTCAATTCTCCCACCCCCCAAAAACCGGCCTGGTGTGAGTTGTGCCGACCGCCTCGGAGAATGGCGGGGTCCAGTGCGACTCGATGGTCCCCGGGGCTGTCCGGATTCTCCGGCCCGCGATGGGCCGAAGTCCCGCCTGTTCTATGCCGGTCCCGCCAGCGTAAATTAGAGTTGGTCCCTTACTGGCGGGACCTGGCGGTGAGGGCGGGCCCCCCGATCCGGAAGCCGTGGTCATCCGCCATTCCCGGTGCGGATGTGAATCTCTCTGCGCATGCGTGGGGATGATGCCAACACACACTGGCGCTCCCCCGCATGTGTCGACTCGCGCCGGACGGCAGAGGCCCTTTGGCGCCGGTTGGCATGGTGCCAAGCCCCTATCCCGCTGGCCGGCCGGGCGCCAACCACTTCAGGGCGGGCCTAGCCCCTGAAGGTGGGGAGGATTTGGGGCGGCCCGAATCCGGAGTGGTTCACGCCACTCTATCCCGCAGGGACCCTCCACCCCGCTGGGTACGGGAGAATCCCACCCATTCTCTTCCACCCCTCCCATCCAAAAAAAATTGGTCCATCTCACTGACTGGAAAATAATCCAAATGCAATCCTCTCTAGCGTTTGCATGGTTAATTGGAGATAGTCAACATGTTGTAGACCAGCTTTCCAGTCAGAAACCTGATGAACCTTCACATGCATGGGTTGTGTGTATTGTCTTGATATAGCTAGAGATTTGTTCCGTAGAGGCTTTGAGTTGAGAAAGATGTGCATTTTTGATCCGGGTCATTTAAAATCTGGAACAAGAAATATGCCTTAAGTCATGACATCACAGGACATAGGTGCGAGGTGTGATTTAGTACTTTTATTCATCATTCCCAGAAGCTAGAGGAACTGGAAAAGGAACACACTGCAGAAATAAAAATAAGCATGGAATACCCTTATGCTAATTTGAACCTGGTAGCAGGTGAACTGCAAGCCAGTGGAATGTTTTTAGGCATTAATTCTGGATAATTTATAGAATCCACCTCCACTGACCATTCCTGTAAATGGCTCATGTGTTCCTGATGGTCCAGAGTACATCTTTTGTCCACTCTATCTAAATAAACAGTAGTGAGACCTAGCAATCACAGCAAAACACTTTCTGTATATATCAGCTACTGGACTGTATGCCAGCATGTGAAACAGCTCTCTGATCAAATGACTGAATATGTACTACCAGACCAAGTGTCAGACTATAACTTAACGGGTAATTCAATTTATGAAAACAGTTGACAAAATGGTAAATGGTATAAAATATCTGCTCTTGATGCATAATAACCCCATAATCTGTGGACTTCAAACAGAAATGCATTTAAGAGTGGCCTATTGAAAGGGGCTTCCAGCAAACCAATGATCCTACCTGTAACTAGGGGCACTGTCTGTGTGGAGTCTGCATGTTTTCCCCAGGTGCTCTGGTTTCCTCCCACAAGTCCCAAAGGACATGTTTGTTAGGTGAATTGGACATTCTGAATTTTCCCTCTGTGTACCCGAACAGGCGCCATAGTGTGGTGACGAGGGGCTTTTCACAGTAACTTCATTGCAGTGTTAGTGTAAGCCTACTTGTGACACTAATAAAGATTATTATTAACTTAAAGGTGTCTAGCCACAGCTATCAATGAAATACATTATCTAGACTCAGCCTGGTTATTTGATCTAAGTCATGGTTACTGGGGGACAGCTTAACCATGCAATTATTATTCAAAGTTGTTTGAACTTGCTGGTTTTAGCAATACTAAATACAAGTTTACAAAGTATAATACAGGTAAAAGTCTAGGATTTGCATTTGGCACACGTTGCATCAACTGGTATAATATTTCATTTCATGTTGAAACTCAACTGAAATAAATGATTGAACACATTTTTAATTATGCTTTAACAGCTGGTGATGGTGATGTTGTGATGAGAGACAAGAATGATAAGAGAGTGCGTTGCTTCTCCATGTTTGAGTCCATGGATCCGCCTGCAGGAATTCCATCTACTGCAGCACTAAGAAAAAACCAGAGCAGTGAGGACCTTCTGCGGGACATTCAGGTATAGAGGTGGATGTAGATAAATAATTTCTTATGGTATGTAATTTTGAAGAGGGACCAGATGAAATTCAGTCAACAAGGTACTTGTGCAATTCTCCAATTAGCTGCTGTCTTAACCAACATTCCTGTCTCAACCAACACCACCAACAACAAATCCTGTAGTCATTTATTTGCTTTTCATGGAAAATTCTCTTCCATATTTGCTGACATAATAGCAGTTGACTGCACTTCAAAATTTGATCGTAAAGCTATTTAGAGCTTTCTGGCAATGTGATGAATTGATTTATAAATGCAAGTTATTTTTCTCAAAGTCTTGAGAAGACTGGACTCTTTGCATTAAACCTAATATTTCAGTGTTTTCTTATTAACTACCCTCATCTGGTGCTAATTTTCTGTGTTTCCTTGTTACCAATTAACCAAACTTTCTCTTTACCCTCTTAAATTACTATTGGAGCCTCTTTAATTTTCTGTATTCCAGTGAAAGAAACCACTTTTTTTTTTCTTCCTTGATAACTGTAATCTCCCTCAATCTTCCATCAATTCAAAAAACTCACCTTTTTATTCCCTCGTTATCCATCTGCTTATGAAGTTACATTCCCTTAAATACCATGTGCCTTAATTTTCATAATTATTTTTTTCTGCAGCACCATATTGAACACCTTAAAAAAATATATTATCAACGATATTTTCGTTTTTTATAAATATTTTTTCACGTTTTCATATTTACAACAAAAATTTACAATAACAACAAATACAATGGCAATCCCCTCATCCCACCCACCCTCAAACATCTCCCAACATTTTGAATACAAAACACCAATGAAAAAGAATCATTACTAATTTATACATTTGTGAAAATGCATGATGAACAAGGCCCATGAGTTGTAGAACCCTTCCACCCTCCCCCTCAACTCAAACTTTATTCTGTTGAGTGTTAGGAACTCCATGAGGTCCTCCTGCTATGCCAAGGCACAGGGCGGAGAAGCCAGCCTCCACCCCAACAGAACCCACCTAGGGCGATTAGTGAGGTGAAGGCTAAGACATCTGCTTCTGCACCCGCTTCCAACCCCGGCCGATCTGACACCGCAACTATGGCTTCTAGGGGACCTGATTCGCACCTCACGTGCATCACCCTTGAGGTTACCTTAAAGATGTCCCTCCTGTTTTGGGCAGGACCAAAACATATGAACGTGATTTGAAGGCACCCCCACAGCGTTATGAACATCCTCCACCCCCTCAAAAACTCGGCTCATCCTCTCCCTTGTGAGGTGCGCCCTATACACCACCTTCAACCATATCAGCCCTAACCTCGCCCATGAAGTTGAGGCATTCACCCACCGAAGCACCTCACACCACAACCCCTCCTTCATGCCTTTCCCAACTCTTCCTCCCACTTTGCCGTAATCCCATCCAGTGATACCGTATCTTCTCCCAGAATAATCCCATAAATTGCTGACACCACCAGCTTTCTCTCCGCTTTCAATATCTCTTCCAACAGTGTGGGGGCCGGTGCAATCGAAAAAGATCTGTACCTCCTTCCTGGCAAATTTCAGACCTGCATATATCTAAACATCTCCCCCCCTGCCCCAACCCATATTTCTCCCCCCAGACCCCTCCAACTTCGCAAACCGGCCTCCCAGAACAAATCCTTTAAGATACTCTTAACTCCCCCTCTCCTCCCATCTCTGAAAATTCCCCATTCCACCTCCACAGCCTCATATCTATGATTCCCTCGAATCAACATTCCCTTGACCCTTCCCACAACCTAAAATGCTGGCGAGCTGCTTCCAGATCCTGAGTATTTCCCTGGGGCCATATTCTTAATACCCATACATTATCAAGTTTGATCTGGCTTTTCCAAATCAATGTAAAATATTATTGGAAATACTAAGTAGGTCAGGCAGCATCTTTAAAGAGAGAATCGAGAAAATATTTCATGGTCAATAATCTTTCATCAGAACTGGAAAAAAGCCAGGTATATAGCTGGGGGAGAACAGTATTGAAATATTTGCAATGGAACGGAAGGCAGAAAAGAAAAAGGGATAATGATGCAAGTCAAAAGGGGATAATCCCTTTACACCTGCATCTCCACCAGGACAGGCCGAGGGTCTCTGCTCCTTTCTTGAATAGAAGCCTAAGCAGTCCTCATGCGCCATCAGCCCTCCATTCTGGCTGAATGTTAAACAGCTTCTTCTTTTGCTCTGCTCACTTCCTCCAAATAAAAAGCATTGCTAGGGAACCTGTTTTTATGGTTGTTCTTTCATGCATTTGGGGCAAGGTAAACAAACAAAACAGCAAGTGTAAAGGGAAAGGAGCACAATCATACCCAGCAGTTGCTGTTGGGGAAAATTGACTGAAAAATTGTTGGACTGATATTGAGTCCAGAAATTAAAATTCAAAGATGAGGCGCTGTTCCTCAAATGTGCATTGAACCTCATTAGATGATTTTTGTGGCAGCTAACTTGTGAAGAGAAAAATGGTTAGTTTTTAAAAACAAAAGATTTCTGTGTTCAATAGAAATATTAAATAATGCAGAGCCTCATTGTCAATAACTTCTATTTTCAGATATCTATTTTGTTCACTCTCACTTTTCAGATTGGTAACAAGAATGTGGTAAAGTACCACCCCCTGTCCCTTCCAAACCCAAACAGATTTCCTTACCTTATTTTGGGCCATCGAGTTCAGTTTCTGCAGGAGAGAACAAGCCAGAATACAGCCCACAAAAGTTAACGGTACTGTAGAACCATAGTCAATAAACTGAAGCCAACCCAAACGGAGGACCGAAGCATTGTGTTTCAAATGTGCAGCTTCATCCTTCTCCAGAGGCGCCTCCTGCAGCTACTGTTCGACCGTTTTACCCCACAACCATCTACAGAACCTCCACCCCAGCCCCTGAAAAAACCAGAGACAGTGGCTGCGAGCTCTATTTAACACATGTACACCCAACAACAGGCACCTGGCAAAACTTCCAGCAGGCAGTTCAGAGTGCCCTGACGAGAGTTACAGACGCTGGCCTCAATTCACAAGCGGTAAGTGAGCATTATTTAACTGGAAAGATGTTGGCAGTTTTGAACTGGGTTTGTATTTTGGTGTCTGTCATCCCCTATAGAACATAGAAACATTACAGCGCAGATACAGGCCCTGCGGCCCTCGGTGTTGCGCCGACCTGTGAAACCACTCTAAAGCCCATCTACACTATTCCCTTATCATCCATATGTTTATCCAATCACCATTTAAATGCCCTTAATGTTGGCAAGTCCACTACTGTTGCAGGCAGGGCATTCCACGCCTGTACTGCTCTCTGAGTAAAGAACCTACCTCTGTCCTATATCTATCTCCCCTCAATTTAAAGCTATGTCCCCTATTACTAGACATCACCATCCGAGGAAAAAGGCTCTCACTGTCCACCCTATCTAATCTGACGTGTGATGTCGGGCAAGTATTCTTCTCCTTCTCCCATTCCCAAAGATTTTTCAATCTTAACCTTGTGGGGACGCAAAAATATTAATTATTTGCCCAGGAGATTTGTAGTTTTGTCTCTCCATACTCACTCACAGTCAATCCTGATTATTATGTATTCAGATGCTTCCTGATTATTATGTATTATTCCTTCGTGGCATTGTGCGCCAGCACTAGTTGTAGTTGATGTCTAATAACTGAGCTGGTACATTTGAAATCTCTTTGGGAAAATTAATTTGGAAAATTAATACTTAACTCAAAATCTTCCAATAGAGATAAATTCTTAAACAATGTGTGCTCACTTTTACATTAATCTTCTCCATGGTGACTCCTATGCTGCTGGAGAGATGAAGCAAGCAATTTTACTTTTTTAAGTGGTAGCTAGATTTGAATTGTGGAAATATTAGGCCGGATGAAAATCCAGAATTTCATTTTTATATCCTTTTGATCATTTTGTTTAATGCTAATGTTACATCAGGAGATAAAACACATGGCATTGTAGATTGCACATTATGTTTGAAACCAGATGAAAGCAATCTTCTCTAAACTTTCCATTCTAGGATGTGATGTTGCTACCTTGCCATCTCCTTTAAAAAATATTGTTTGAATCCCTTTGGTCAAATGTTTGCACTCATCACCAAGTCACAAATGGCATCCTGTCCAATTAAGGCCATGGTACATTTCTGTTCTTGTTTTTTTTTACTTCATCACAATCCTTGATGTGGTCAACCATGCCACCATGCCCCCCCCCTTCAAGGAAACTGCCCTCTTATGACACAACCACTTTCAACCCACAGAAGTCATAGAACCCAATGAGCAACTGTCCCAAAATAGTTTCTGTTCTGAATCCGTCATTTTCAGGGTCACGAATGATCCCTGGAGCTCTCTTCCTTGTTAGATAGTTGTCAACTTCAGGTCAACTTTCACATGTTATGGGCAGCACGGTGGCCTAGTGGTTAGCACAACCGCCTCACGGCGCTGAGGTCCCAGGTTCGATCCCGGCTCTGGGTCACTGTCCGTGTGGAGTTTGCACATTCTCCCCGTGTCTGCGTGGGTTTCGCCCCCACAACCCAAAAAATGTGCAGAGTAGGTGGATTGGCCACACTAAATTGCCCCTTAATTGGAAAAAATAATTGGGTAATC
Organism: Scyliorhinus canicula; assembly: GCF_902713615.1. Classification (NCBI taxonomy): domain Eukaryota; kingdom Metazoa; phylum Chordata; class Chondrichthyes; order Carcharhiniformes; family Scyliorhinidae; genus Scyliorhinus; species Scyliorhinus canicula. The sequence goes on along the minus strand of NC_052146.1, from coordinate 277,953,999 downwards.
TAAATTTTAAAAAATAAAAAATAAATAAAAAAAACTTTCACATGTTATGCCAGTGGACACTGCGAGCTGAGCACCATTACTTTACTGACTGTGTGATGTCAGATTGCGTTTCCAGTATCAAGTTCAGGACGAGTCTAAATTTCCTCGAGCTAAATATTGGGAAGACCATTTTGGATTTTTGGCTATGAAGTCGATACACATGTCACTGATTTAATTCCCCCTTTCTCCAACTGTTTGGTCACGCTGAATGAGACTGCTGGAAACCTTCATATCCGATTGATATTTCATCCTTAATAAATTTGATCTTCTCCAAAGCCTAACTGTATAACCGTCCTGTTTCCACTGACGTCGGTTGGTTGCCAGTCCCCCAATGAATTGAATATAAATATCTCCAATCTTTCCACAGCCTTACCTTGCCCTATTTCTACTATATTTTTCAGCGTCATCCACCCACCCTGCACTCTTTGACCCACTGCCACAAGTCTATTTCACAGATTTCACAGCTTCAATGGTCTCAGCCTTTTGTACACCTTACCCTTTCACAAAGATACAGACTATGGTCATTACCAGATCTTCTGTGAAAGTAATTTTTTTGAAAGCAATTTTTTTTGTAATCTGTATTTGAAGAAGTGAAGAAGTGCATCCTCATGCACAATAACATAGTGCAAGGCCAGAGTTAGTATTCTGATGAGAGTTTTGGGAAATATATTATGAGGAAAGCCTTTCCTAGAGAATGGAATGATAAAGTTTAGCCTACTGATTCCAAATCATTTTGTTAGATTATAGCTTGGATAGTTCATTTTTTACAGTCCCTGAGATCATAGTAAAATGATCTTTTTAATAGACTATAAAGTTTAAAGAAACCTGAAACTCTGAGTTCTCTGTGTAAAATGTGCATCTTTAATCAAAATGAACACAGTTTAACATCACAAAATTAGCCCAGGGCTGGTTAAAAAAAATTGATTATACTGTATCAGAATATCTTTTTTTGGGGGGGGTTGAACTATCTTCTGCATCAGAGGGGAGGGGAGACAATGGTGTAGTGGTATTGTCACTGGACTAGTAATCCAGAGACCTTGGGTAATGCTCTGGGGACCCGGTTTGAATTCCATGGCAGATGGTGAAATTTGAATTGAATAAAAAAACTAATGATTACCAAGAAATCATTATCGAGTGTCGTTAAAACCCATCTGGTTCACTAGTGTTCTTCAGGTAAGAACTGCGGATTTCCTTCCCTATTCTGGCTGACGTGACTCCAAACCCACAGCAATATGGTTGACTCTTAACTGCCCTCTTGAGATGGCCCAGCAAGCCACTTAACTCGTGTGGGCGGCACAGTAGTAGTGGTTAGCACTGTTGCTTCACAGCATCAGGGTCCCAGGTTTGATTCCTGGCTTGGGTCACTATCTGCGTGGCATCTGCACGTTCTCCCTTGTCTACATGGGTTTCCTCCGGGTGGTCCGGTTTCCTCTCTCAAGTCCCGAAAGACATGGGGAGCAATTCTCCCAATGGGAGACTAAGTGCTGACGCCGGAGTGAAAACCGGAGTGTTTCACTCCGGCGTCGGAGGCCGCTCCTCGCCCCCTATTCTCCCACCCCCAGGGGGCTAGGAGTGGTGCCGCGTCAATTGCGCACGCAGGGCCTTGGCGCCGCATAAATGACACGGCCGGCGGCGCGGTTGCCGTCCTCCCCGCGGGCGCCCGCAAGACATGGAGGATTGATCTTGCGGGGCGGCGGAGGAGAAAGAGGGCGTCTTTAGAGACGCCGGGCCGCCGATCGGTAGGCACCGATCGCGGGCCAGACCCCTCCTGAGCACCCCCTGGCTCAATTCCCCCCCACCCACCCACCCACCCCACCACACACAGGCCGCACACGCAGCGTTCGCGCGTTGTTCACGCCGGCAGCGACCAGGTGTGGTTGGCGTCGGTGTCGACCGGTCGGATTGGGCAGGCCGCTCGGAGAATCGCCGCTCGACCATTAGAAACGGAGAGCGCCGATTCTCTGGGCGGCCTGTCGTAAAATGCGGCATGCCATTTTGGAGGGGGGTGGGAGAATCGAGTGCGGGTGCCAGGGCGGCGTGGCGGGAATCGCCTGGCACTCCCGCGATTCTCCCACCTGGCGTGGGGGTCGGAGAATCGCGCCCATGTTGTTGGGCAAATTGGACATTCTGAATTTTCCCTCTGTGTAGCGAACACGCAGTGGAATGTGGTGACTGGAGGTTTTTCACGGTAACTTCATTGCAATGTTAATGTAAGTCTACTTGTGACAATGAAGATTATTATTATTTAAGGGCAAATAGGGATGGACAACAAATGCTGGCCCAGCCACCGCCGACAACCCCTGAATGAGTAACAAAAAATTAAATAACCCATTTGAATTGAACAGAATTTCATTCTGTTATAAAACTACACAATGTAGATTGCTGCATATTCCTGCTTTCTTCAGTGCACACTGTTTTGATCATGTTAACCAGTCCAAAAAGATTCAGTTCAAGTGAAGGAATAACTAGTTCTGTTTCGCCCAGATCCTTATCATTTCCTCATCTTCCAACTCAATGCAACTAATTCACTCAATTGTTGAAAGAGGGGCTTGGTTCCTTCAAATTAATTTTCTTAACACTTAAGTTTTTATAAATTCTCAATATCCCACATTCATTTGTCACAGACAACATTTTCTTTGGGCCACAATTTCCTGAGATCACCCAGTGCACTGTTGCCTGGTTGCAGTTGCCTCATACCAGTTTCCTCGTTGCTGTTGCTTCCGCATACCCATTGAATCTTTGCAGTTTGTATGCAAATGGTCGGCTTTCTAAGGGCAACAGGTTCATACATCAGGCATGATTCGCACAATGATGAGCTATCGTCAAATATTCTCAGCCCAGATTCTATCATTGTATCTCATTTGATTTGGGTCAACCCTCCAGTGTTGTTGTAGTAGAGCTAATTTACACTGAAAAATATTGAGTAGTGCCACTGGGTATTGAAACCGGGAATCGCATAAACCGAGTTTGTTGTAGTGATGATAAGCTGTACGTTTATACTCTCATTAAAATAGAAAATGTTAGAAATGCTGCAGGTCAGCCAGAATCTGGAACGAGAAAAGACAGGGCATTGTTTCATATGTACACTAAAAGATAAGCAAGCATCTTGGTAAGATTGGATAAACAGCAAAATCAGAAAGGGATTTTTGTCTTGCTGCTTCTTGGTTAACTAGCTGATATATATGTCAAATTTAAGGAGAAAATTCACAAGGAAATAGTGATTCGATAAAATTGTTATTTCAAATAGATATTAAAGCTTATTTTGTTCATTGCAGTGTATGGCAAACCAGTAATTCCCGGATCCTCGCAGAACAACATAGGCAGTCAGCATCAAACTGATCAGGAAATTAATAGTATGTATTCAAAAAGCCAAGATAAACCAGACTGTCCTGATTCTGAGACTGATAATGCAGCATCTCCAGCAGACCACTCAGAGACTGAACGCATTCCACGACCACTGAGTCCCACCAAGCTCCTGCCTTTTATGTACAATCCATACCGAAATCAGAGTGACGCTGACTTGGAGGCACTAAGAAAAAAACTGTCCAATGCTCCGAGGCCACTGAAGAAACGTAGCTCTATTACAGAGCCAGAGGGACCAAATGGGCCCAATATTCAGAAGCTGCTATACCAGCGCACAACACTGGCTGCTATGGAGACTGCTAGTCCAATGCCATTTTATCAACCAAAACAACCTACTCTTTTATCTGCGGAAGAGAATGCCATAGATGAAAATGCAGATCTCAGTGTTAAACTGGAGGAAGACACTACAACTCCAACAGATGTCATTCCAGATCAACTGGAGCCAGTTCTGAAGAAAGAAACTGAGGCATCAGGTGCTGAAGAACTTGTTTCATCTTCTCCATGTGATCCTGTTCCTGTTCTGGAAGGACAGACTCCAACTTCTTCTGTTTTACCTTCTGTAGAAGAGCAACAGAATCCGGAAAGCCCACTCTCTCCAGAAGAATTAGCAGAAGAGTATCCCCCTTACCCACCTCCTCCATATCCTGTTATTGGTGAACATGAGAATATAGATGATAGCTTTAATATGCGTCCACCTGAAATTACTGGACATACTATACTACCACCTGTGAGTAATGCATACTGTTAAGAATTTTGTTGGAAACTTGAAATCATTAATTTTGTTTGCACTAATGATTTGTATGGATGTGGAATTTGTGTTTGACAACAACACTTTATTCACATTATTGCCCATATAAATTTCCAACCAAATTGACTAGTCTCTCCCAAATGCAGTCCGATTTCCTGAAAATGTGCTTAACAGTTTGAGATAATCACATTGAATGGCAGAGCAAAGCTTGACTGGCCATATGGTCAATTCTTCCCTTGTGTTCTTAATTAATCAAAATGGGCTTATTCTGGACTTATTTGGACCCTAGTTAAGTCTATTGCTCTACTTTAAAAACATTTGAAGTTTGTATATGATGCATATTTTATATTATATGTGTATATGTTATTACCATTCCAGACCAGACCCCAACAGTGGCTAGGATATTGGACCGAAACCCCAATATTTTAGTTTATTTGTAAGACTGTGCGGAAACAATGATTGGCTCCATGAGTGATTGCATGAAGAAATAGGGCTTGGTTATTTTTAAAACAAAACTTTATTATGAATACAATATTAAACTTTTAGTTCACACCCAAAAAGAACAGCTTTCAATTGCCCCTTTAAACTAGTACTCAATTTCCCATTACACAGCAAGAAAATAAACATACAGCTTTCAATCTATCTTACTGTGGGAGAATTATGGACAGCATCAGGCAGATCAGAAGTCATTTCCTCTTGGGTGGTGCTGTGGTTAGCACTGCTGCCTCAGTGTTGAGGACCTGGATTCTATCCCAGCCACAGGTCACTGTATGTGCGGAGTTTGCACATTCTCCCTGTGTCTGCGTGGGTCTCACCCCCACAAAAGAAAGATGTGTAGGGTAGGTCGATTGGCCACACTAAATTGCTATTTAATTGGGAACAAAAATTGGATATTCTAAATTTATATTTTTAAAAATTCCAATTCCTGTTTTCAAAGGCTTTCTTCACAAAATGTTTCTCCAAAGTTTTAAAAAATGTCTCTCTGCATTCCTTGGCTCCACCCAGCAATGATCTAATCTCTCCAAGTTGAAAAACGAATTATCTCCGCAGCCTGCAAAGTACTTTAATCCCCAGAGACTTTCCAAGTCAAACCACAGTCCATTAGCCCAGACTGAAAAAACGCATTCCTTTGTCAATTTCACCTTCTGGCTGCTAACAGCACCCAGACCCTGCAAAGCTGAATTATTATTATTTTTAAAAACATGACCACTGCAGCCACACACAGTCAAACCCTAGACTTTTAATCCTTAACCGTAGAAACTAATATTCCTAAAGTCTCCCAGTTATCACAATCTATAACAGAGTTAACAGTTTGTACACTTATCAGCTCTTAATCCCCCCCCCCCCCCCCCCCCCCCCGGTGCCAGACAGCTCCCCAGATATCATCATGATTGGCCCCCACCATACCTTGAAGCCCTCTTTTGACCCCCTTAAATCTTTTCCATCTGGAGAAACTCATACAGGTCTCCCAGCCAGGCCGCAAGCCCCTGGTGGCGTATCTTACCTCCGTCGTCGGAATCAGAGAGGCATCGGCCTCCTTCCACTCCGGCACCTCCAAAACTGCAAAGATCGCCACAATGGGGTCCAGCTTCATCTTGGCCCCCACTATCCTCTATAAGGTCCCAAACACTGCCTCTCAGAAGCTCTCCAACTTCTCACAATCCCAAAACATGTGAACATGATTCACCGGCCCCAGCCCAGACATCTCGCATCCATCTGTTACCCCGGGAAGAACCCACTCATCCTAGCCGGAGTCGTGTGATCCTTCAGTAAGTCTTGCGTTACTTTGGCATTCGGGTGTTGGCAGCATTGGCACACTTTGTTTTCCTAATGGTTCATTGTTTTTTTAATTAAGCTTGAGAACCAATGGTCCTGGAATTCATAATATCATAGAATTCCAACAGCACAGACGGAGGCCATTTGACCCATCATGTCCGCACCGACCCTCCGAAAGAGCACCGCACCTAAGGCCCATGCCCTGTCCTATCCTCGTACCTCCACCTAGGTTTTGAACAGTAAGGGCCAATTTAGAATTGCCAATCTACCCGACCTGCACATCTTTAGACTGTGGGAGGAAACATCCAGAGAAAACCCATGCAGACGATGTGCAAACTCCACAGTCTCCCAAGGTCGGAATCAAACCCAGGTCCCTGGTGCCGTGAGGCACCAGTCGAACCACTGTGCTACAATGCCACAACTGTTTCCCTTTGAAAGCAACTTCTATATTAGTCAAAGCTTTAGCACTCTGTAGTAATAGAAAAAAAACCTTTTTGATTTTAACACAACAGAGGGTATATGTGTCATTTTACAAATATTACTGAGTTCAATTGTACTTGTTTGCTCTGGCTGCAATTTAGATCAATATGCCATGCCTTTCTTGTTGACATATCTGAAGTACTAGCTGGAGTAAAACTTATTCATTCCTTCTGTTCTAATCTGATCATTGCAGCACACTAGTATTTTAATAGAGGTGCATTTCAAGATTATTTTAAGTTTGACAGTTTTTCAACCCTTTTTTTGGTACAGAGTTGATATTTAGATAGAGGAATAAATTTCATTCTTTGTTACTTGGCTCACATTTCGTAACATGTTGGAGTTTATTTCATTTTTTAAAATTGTTGCTACTTATCTCTGTACTATCTCCTTCATCCAAAAGAGCTACGGTACAACCAACAGAAGCATTATATAGTGGAATCTCCCTTATCAGCCATAATAAATAGGACATTTGGCAGGGTGATTGGGAATCGAATTAAATAAAGCTAAAAATAAAATTAAATAGTTTAGCATGAATTATTCAATCTAGTAACCATTCCATGTAAACATACAGCATAAAAGTAATATATCTTGGAGAACCGAGTTTCTCAAAACTTTATAAATAGATTTTTTTGTTAATATTTTGTGTTTGGGAAGTTATGTTATAGGACCTGAACATTATTTTTTCTGATTTTTTTTTGACACTAGTACAAAGGATGTTTACTTCCTACCAAAAGAGTGCTGCTGAAAAGTAATGATACAAATTTGAAAATATACATTGTAAATTATTCCTCCCGGTACTATTTTTATTTTGTTAGTTCTTTAATTGGATGTGAGTGGTGATGATTGCCCTTGCGAAGATGGTAGTGAGCTACCTTCCTGAACTACTGCAGTCCATCTGGTGTAGGTACATCCATGGTGCTGTTAGGAAGCAAGTTTCAAGATTTTGATCCAGCGACAGTAAAGGAATGGCAACAGAGTTCGAAGATGGTGTCTGACCTCGGTGGGGTGGATGGGAAAAGGATCTTGCAGGGTGGTAACATTCCCAAGCACCTGTTGCCCTTGTCCTTACAGGATACTAACAAAAAAAGATCATAACTTATCCAAGCACCACTGCTTTTCCACTGGCATTTATCCCTTTTAAGGATTTTGAGAGGTATATCGGTACATTGTTAACTTTGGGTTTTTCTGGTTGCAATCACCACCTCTGCTGAAGACTTTGAATCATTGCTAGGGTATAGTTTCAGGACAGTGACCAATCTCTGCTATATACCATTATTCAGATTGTCTTTGAAGTACCTTTGGATGTTTTACAACATTAAAGGTGTTACATCAATGCAAATTATTGTTGTTGTTAACCAAGGGATAAAGTGACAGCATTATATGGCTATATAATAATGTAAACCCAATCATATGCTCACCAGACATTCCCACACTTGCTTCCACTGATCAGTCACTGAGTAGGTATCACGTGTCAACTCTAGTAGACTCTATAACAGGGGTGGGCAAACTTTTCCGTGCAAGGGCCACATTCAGAAATTCACAATTTTAAAGGGTCGCATAGTATATTAAGTAAAATAATTAATATTTAAAATAGCCAAAATAAAAGGTTTTTAAAGGAAAAAAAAACAATTAAGTTTTATCAATTAATATTTTAAAGTAGAAACTTTACATGAAATACATTTATTTGAAAAACAAAGTAACTCAGTTTAAAGAAAAAAAAGCAATTAATTTTTATTAATTAATATTTTAAAGTAGAAACTTCACATGAAACACATGTTGTGCCGAGCAATGATCACCCTACTCAAGTCAAAGTATCCACCCTATACCAGTAACCCAACAGCCCCCCCCCCCCCATTAACCTTAAAATTTATTTTTTTTAAAATAAATAAAAAAAATTTTTTTTTTTTTAATGACTTGATCTTGGTGGGCCGCATAAAGACCTTTGGCGGGCCGCATGTGGCCCGCGGGCCGTAGTTTGCCCACCCCTGCTCTATAATGACATGTTTGACCTATCTAATATCGCCTAGTATCAAAATTATGTACTGTACCAGCAACATAGTCCATTGCTTAATTTCTGTCTCAATACTTACTTAATTTTTTTTGTTTTAGGGAAAGAGAACAAACCTGAAAAAGCTTGGGTCAGAACGCATAGGTCATGGAATGAGGGTGAAGTTCAATCCTGTAGCACTGTTACTTGATTCTTCTTTGGAAGGTGAATTTGATTTAGTCCAGCGCATAATTTATGAGGTATGTTAGAGTACCTTCAATGTGACTTGATATACAGTAGGTGAATATCTTTGTTTCCTGCTTCAGCGTCTAGTTTTACTGGGGACAGGTTGAAATACAACCAAGAAAATGGGCTGAATTTTATTCTTGAGTTGGGGATCATCGGCTGAAAAGCCAGGGGAGACCCTATCTCTGCCATTTGCAGGATCAGCAGTCGTATTTTATGGGGGTTTGGCAATTTGTTGTCATCAGGGCTTTTGAGTGCTGGTCAGTTGGAGGACCAGCAGCTCGGCTGTCTCAACAGTGCCGCCAGGAGCAGTGGTCACTACTGGGACTGTACCTAGAAGAATGGGATGCGACAGAAGGCTGCTGTCCTTCAGCCTGTTAGGTTTGAGGGGGAGGTGGTGGTTGGTGTGGACAGGCAACATTGTTGCCACTCTGTGGGCCAGGGAGGCTGCCAGAGTTTAGCAGTGGTCAATCATGTGCTGAGGAGAGCTCATGTGCGAATGGTAAAATGCAAGCAGCGGCAGGAAGAGGTCTTCATTTGGCCATTTAAGTGACTCAATTGACCACTATGCAGGAGGGCCATTCTACACTTCCCTGCTGCTGACACAAAGACATGGCATCAAGAGGGCAGTAGGTACTGCACCCCTGCCTTCACTCACAATTTTAAGACCCTCTCAGTTTGTCACCAGAAGGCTGGGAAAAGCCCTCCCCAGAAGCCCTACCCAATGTTTATCTTCTGTGCTTGATGGTTTGCCACCATGTGTTAGCATGAAAATCTACAACACTTGCTTGACAGGCCAAGGAGCATTGTGGGCCATCCAATCTAGAAATAGCTTAAATAATTGCTTTCAAATTTTTGGAGCAAACCTGGACTAAATAGTCGTTTCAGAATTGGTCTAATGTGAGCTGGCTGCTAAATGAATTCAGTCGTATCCTAAAATAAAGAGCTCTGTTGGCAAGTGTATTGACACTACCTAATTATTGAATAGTTTATTGTTTTTACAATTTATTTCAAGAATGCTGTGACAGGAAAAATGCAGATGTGATTGTGGTTGAAATAGTATTCGAAGTTCTAAATGGTGTATTTGTAATATGGTAACACTGGATTTGCGGAGCAGGCTTGAAGGGCCAGATGGCCTACTCCTGCTCCTCATTCTTAAGTCCTAGTTCTTATGTTTATTTTTCAGGAATGTAACTATGCAACATGTCAATTTGCTTTTGTGTTTGGTTTAAAAATCAATTAATGTTTGTTTGTAATTTTCTTTGTATAGGTAGAGGATCCTAGCCAACCAAATGATGAAGGAATTACAGCCCTGCATAATGCTGTCTGTGCAGGTCACACAGAAATTGTGAAGTTCTTGGTACAATTTGGAGTGAATGTTAATGCAGCAGATAGTGATGGATGGTAAGTTGTAAAACAAATGTGCTTGACGCCCGTTAAGTCACCTTGTTACTTAATTCCAAATATGGTACTGTCAACTTTTGTGCCAAAACAGTGTTGTATTGTCTTTCAATGTTGTTAGGAAGCATTTAAAAATAATTCTGTCTTTTTTTTTTTTGCATTGTACTCAAAACATCTAAACATTCTAACATTCTTCCAGTGTTCCAAGAAAATCTAGAGGAATCTATGGTGAAAGAAATATGCACACGGCCAAATGGTTGTTTGAGGCATTGCATTTAAATCTTCTGTTATCCTAACGCACCGTATTAATTTATGGTTACAAGTGATGTCAATTGATAATTATAAACAGATGGTGGTCATATTACACAGATGAGATAGATGGCGAGATTCGCTAAAATAAAACATTGCATTTATTTTTATTGAGTGTTAATAAAGCTCCTTGAGTGTTAAGAATATTATCTCCTGATGGATTTGTGAACATCTGTTCATTGTAAAAACACACATAAAACCATAAGACATTGGAGCAGAATTAGGCCACTTGGCCCATCGAGTCTGCTCCGCCATTCAATCATGTCTGATATTTTTCTCATCTCCATTCTCCTGCCTTCTCCCCATAACCGCTGATCCCCTTATTAAACAAGAACCTATCTATCTCTGCCTTCAAGACACTCAGTGATTTGGCCTCCACAGCCTTCTGCGGCAAAGAGTTCTGGGCAGGATTCTCTGATCCTGAGGCTAAGTGTTGACGCCGTCGTAAACGCCGTCGCATTTCTCGACGGCGTCAACATGCCCTCAGGAGCAGCGATTCTGACCCCTACAGGGGCCAGCACTGCACTGGAGCGACGCACGCTGCTCCAGCTGCCGATTCCCGGTGTCAGATGGGCGCCACGGGTCTGCGCATGCGCAGTGGGACCGGCTGCAATGCACGCATGCGCAGTGGCTCCCTTCTCCGCGCCGGCCCCAACGCAACATGGCGTAAGGCTACAGGGGTCGGCGAAGACAAAAGAGGCCTCCAGCCTGAGAGGCCGGCCTGCCCCGACCGTGGGCCAGGCCACAGCGGAGTTCCCCCCCCTGGGGTCGGACCCCCCCTGCCCCTCCCCCACTAGGCCGCCCCCAGATGGATCCATGCTGAGGTTACGCTGGGTAAGAGTAGGTGTGAATGGCGCCGGCGGGACCCGGCTTTTTTTGCGTGGCCGCTCTGCCCACCCCGGGCGGAGAATCGCTGGGGGGCCGCTCGATTGGCGCCGATTCTCCACTCTCCGAAGAATTGTCGGGGCGGCGTGGTGCGATTCGTGCCAGTCCCGCCGATTCTCCGGCCCGGCATCGGGGTGAGAGAATCCCACCCTCTGTCACTGTCCGTATGGAGTTTGCACATTCTCCCCCTGTTTGCATGGGTTTCACCCCCACAACCCAAAGATGTGCAGGATAGGTGGATTGGCCATGCTAAATTTCCCCTTAGTTGGAAAAAATGAATTGGGTACTCTAAATGTATATTAAAAAAATATAAAATTCAGTTGAGTGGTTTGATGGAGGCCGAAGAACTGATAGTCTTGTTAATTTACTGAGGGATTCAAAACTTGTTCTTGATACCATCATTATTTTTGAATTTTTCCCTCCCTTTTGTAGGACTCCTTTGCATTGTGCGGCCTCCTGTAATAATGTGCAAGTTTGCAAGTTCCTAGTTGAATCTGGGGCAGCAGTATTTGCAACAACCTACAGTGACCTGCAGACTGCTGCTGATAAATGTGAGGAGATGGAGGAGGGCTACATCCAGTGTTCGCAATTTCTGTATGGTACGTGCTATGATGTTTGGTGGAATATTACTTGCGCATAGAACTAAAATTCCTAAAATGTTGTTCTTGTGTTTATATACATAATATTTGATGAGGTGTTTCTAGTATTTTGTTTTCATGCAGACTGAAATGTGAAAACCAGAATGTGCGACAAACTTTGATAGCATTAAAAATATGCCAGTTTATTTTGCTTTCATTGCACAAAATCATTAAAGGTCTATTGTGCTTTATAAAAGTGCATACAATCTCAAAATTACGGTACCTGGTGTTGCACGTTTTGGTATGAGGGCAAAACGCGTTTATTGGGGTGTATTAACTTCCAAGTGCTTAACACCACTAGGCTCTGTTCTATGTATTTATTCAGCTTAGGAGTCGCCAGGTGCCGTATAGACACCGTCACGAGTATTCCAAGGTCAAGTTCAAAGTAATAAAGACGATACACCGATTAGTAAGGTCCAAATGATAATATTTATTATACAGTTATAATAAATACTCATGCGCACACTAAGAGACTAAGCTATGACTAAACTAAAGTAATCAGAATACTTATCTAACAGGAACAGGCAAGGTCAGGGAGCGAGGCCTTCGTCCTGGTCTTGGGCTGCAACCTTCAGCAAGCGTTCTGGTCACTGGGGGTTCTAGCGGGCTTAGTTCGCGTAGCGAGCGTCGTACTGGCACTTACGGTTTGGTGGCTGGTGCTCGACGGCTGGAGTCAGAGTATATCTTCAAGTTCTTGGTCAGGGCCGGAGCACGGAAAACAGACCGGACAACACGAGGTCCCTGTCTTTTATAGGGATCCCATTGTCCTTCCCTCTTCTTGGGCGGGCTTTAACCTTTGGATATCTATTGGGTCAATTCCTCATCGATACTGTTTTAATTCCCCAATGCGAGGGGGTCTCCGTGATGGGGGGGGCGTTTCTTATGCCCTTTTGTTTGGAGGTTTCTGGTGCCTCGATGTCTGGGCCTTGATTCAAATGTGTCCATTCAGAATCAAATGTTTCTATTGTGTGGGTGTTCAGGTCTGATTGCCTCATTAGCATGCAAAGCGTTTTGCCATTTGCACCTAGCTAAGGTCTTCTCACCTGAGCCCAAACTGGTTTCTGCTACTTGCAGAATGCAAAATGCTCTCTTTGCAGACTGCTGGTCTGGCTAAACTGTCTGTTTCCCTGCAGACTTAGCGCTTGGCTTATTTTGTAGCTCAGCGTCCATTTTAGGTGGCTACATTCCCTCCTTGTGATCCTCACAATCCAAATATTGTGAAGGATCACCTATGTACGTCGCCTTGAGTGCATCTGGGTTGCCTTCTTTGTGTCCCCTGACCTCTTGCCAGTTCCTGGGCTACTCTATCTTAAACTATGGGAAGAAAATTTTTACCTTACATTTCTACTTGGCGCTATGTCAAAGGGGACATGCATTACCATAAACTGGGAACCTCTACCTATCACAATTATCCTTAACTTAACTTAAACATTTCCTCACACTCTAAAACCTTAACCATTCACACCACAACATCACATTTCCTAACTCGGCAGTCGAGTATAGGACAATACAATACAGGGTCGAATTTTTATTCATTACACAGTGCTTTATTCATCATGGGGCAAAGGGGATTGATGAAATCGGAAAATTGGAGATCGAACTCCATGGACGGAAGGGCAAGAACGGGAGGCTCTCCTCTTCCACTTCCTCAACCTGAGGGTCTGTACAAGGATAACGAGGATCGCAATCACCAGTAGTGATTCGATTACGTATGACATGGAGTACCATGTCATAAATTTAGTGCACCAGGTCTGAACCTCACTGATCAGAGCTGAGCACTGGGGAGTGGCTGTAAGGGAAACATTTACGGTGGGGGTTGTGGGGGAAACGTGTCTTGCTTCCACACAAACAGATATAACAGTTAACAACAATAGGTGAGCTTCCATCATCTTCAACTTGGTTTTCCTTCTTTCTTCCTCCTGTATGGACAATCCTTGCTTCGATCCCTGTCTCGTCCTTCGAAAGCTATGGGATCAAGCACAGTATCTGTCAATACACAGTTTAAGATCTTTACCTGTTAGTGCATCTGTCTTTTAAATTCCGATTGACCCTTTAAAAATGACTGGCCAAGTCACACCCTGTGACTCCCCTCATTTTTTTTTTTCAAAAGCGAATTTGAAGACCAGAATACACCTAACAATCCTTCTCCTGCGAGCCGTCTCGCAGGCTTTGCTAGTTTACCATCCGAATGTTCCTGGATGTAAATAGCATGTGGGATGGCGGCCTAAGGGCTGCCTAACGAAAAATGAAAACAAAATTGTGAAAGAAACGTCCGAATGAATTGCGTATGGGCCGCTACGGGTACGAGGTGGATGGGATCCCCGGGTAGGGCGTGCTGTGCCATACCCGAGCTTGGCTGACCAAAGTGGGTTCTCAGACAGGGCGGGTCCTCAGTGCCGTTTGTCCACTGCCTGAGTAACCTGGATTAAACGGGTACGAATGTGGTTACCGTGACTTGCAGCCTCTATTCGCCGAATAGAGGGGCACCTAAAAACAAGGGAGCCAAGATGCTCCGTTTGGGAAATGAGCTGGGCTTCAGATATTGTAGCCGATAAGGTGAGCTGCTCACCATAGAAGTTCTCAGAGGTTTCGGCAGAGAAACTAAAGTGCGTGTAAGGGGGTCACAAGCCTTACAACTTTGAAAAGATATCCAATCAAACTGGTTTTTTGGAACCGAAGTTCTCAAAGGTATCGGCGGACAAACTAACGTGTATGTGAGGTGGTCACAATCTTTTCAGCTGAAAAGAAGATGTCCATCCTCCAACTGAACCATTTACAGTACTGAAAGACAAAACAAACATAAAACGAAGACAAACATACGTGCAGGTTCCATCAGAAAGGACATCGTTTCCCTCAAACGATTCCTATTTTACATCATCTGGACACCTCACTTTTCCTCTGTCTCTGTGAACAGGGTCACAAAGGGGTTGCCGTATCGGGATTCAGACACCGTGTCGTCCTGCTCTCCCGGATCCCACACCCTTGTGTGGATCAGGCATGATATTTTCGAATTGTGTGACCGGGGGTCACTTTCATCATTGCGGACAAGTCTGTATGAATTGTCCCTGTGCCATAGCGTTGTGTCAAGTGTGGTGTCGGGGTAGTCGGGGTCGGGTGGTGGTTCTGGGTTTTTAAGGTAAGTGACTTCCATGGGGTCACTGGAGTCGGGGTCGTAGTTGGTGCAGTGTGGGCTGTATGGCTGTGTGCTGTCGCTGTCTTCAGAGTCAGTGTCAGTCCTGCTGTCTCTGCTGTGGCAGCTTGTGGGCGTTTCGGGGCGTGGTCTGTCGTGGTCTGTGGGCGGAGTCGTGGGCGAGTCCGTTGATGAACTGGTCTGTGAGGGGGATGGTGGAAAAGTGTCTCTAGTGGGCGGGGTGAAGTGTTCTGCTGCATCTAGCAGTACATGATGAGCATGGTTAGACTGTGTTCCATATGCCTTTAACTGGTTGATATGGAACCGCGCGGTCTTCCCATTAGGATATTTTACCCTGTAAACTGAGGGGCTAATTTTATCCGAAATTGAGTAAGGGCCGGAATATTTTGGAGCCAAAAAACTGCTGGGGTTGTAAACAGATAACATTACCTGTTGCCCAACCTGGAATTCTGTGGGGTGTACGGTCTTATTAAAACAAGCTGTGCGTTGTTGACGGCGTTTGCCTAGCTGAACTGCGGCTGCAATCTGTGCAGACCTCACAGTCTCAACCAAGTCTTTAACCGTCTTTTCGTGTGTGAGGGCCGTCACCTCGGGGCTGGTCATGTCCAGTCCTAAAAGGAATTCTGTCCCTTTCATAGGGCGTCCGGTCATGAGTGTGTGTGGTGTGTAGCCTGTGGAAGTGGAAACAGTGTTCCTTATGAACATGAGTGCAAATGGGAGCACTGAATCCCATGTGGAGTTATTCTCTTGAACCATTTTTCTAAGGGTAGTTTTTAGAGTCCGATTCATGCGCTCCACAATCCCGCTGGACTGTGGATGATACGCAATATGAAAATTTTGTTTTATTCCAAATATTGTCAGGACGTTCCTCATGACCCGTCCTGTAAAGTGAGATCCCTGGTCCGAATCGATACTTCGGGGTAAACCCCATCTCGTGAAGATGTGGTGGGTCAGGATCTTTGCAGCTGTCTTAGCTGTATTTGTTCTAGAGGGGAATGCCTCTACCCATTTGGTAAAGGTGTTGATGACCACCAGAACGTATTTATAGCCATTCCTGCAAGGGGGCAATGGTCCTATAAAATCGATCTGGAGGTTTGTCCAGGGGCCGTTAACTGGGCGAGTATGCCGAAGTTGTGCCTTCTTAGAATACCTCTCCGGGTTATTCTGAGCACAAATAAGGCAATTCTCAATATAATGCGTTACATCAGTCCTGAGATTAGGCCACCAACAGAGTTGCCTGAGGTGCCTCGTTGTTGCATCAATTCCCTGATGCCCTTGGTTATCATGGAATAAAGCAATCATTGCATTCCTGTCCTGCTGCGGGACCACATAAAGTTGTTCCTTTATGATCACACCCTCATGTGTGGTCAGTGCGTGTTTAAATCTCTCGTACTCTGGCACAAAGTTGCCTTTAAAAACCTCCCTGAGGTCCTTATCCTGCTTCTGTGCTGCTACAAGATCTTTAATATCTGTCTGTGAGATGTGGACTGCACTCACAGGGGCGCTAGCTGGTGCGCTAGCTGGGGGAGTCCATAAGTGTCCTCGCCTGGAACCTGCCTTAGCCAGTGCGTCGGCCTTTACATTCCCAGGGGGGGATGACCTATGGTGGCTTCGTACTTTTATTATGCCGAAGGTCCTGTCCTTCGCTTTTTCTAAAATATGCTGGAGTAGAGGGGCTGATGGAAGGGGTTTCCCGTCTGCGGAGACAAAACCTCGTGTCCTCCACAGGGGCAGAAAATCGGTCAAACTGTTACAGACATATAAGCTGTCTGAATATATGTCTGCTGGGCTGGGGAAAGAAGCGGGGTGGTCCACTATATACGCTATGGCCGCGAGCTCTGCTGCCTGCGCGCCTAAGTGACCTGGTAGTTTTAGAGCGATTTCTTCGAGAGCGCGCCCCTGCGCGTCCTCGACATAGATGCCGCATCCTGTGATACGCTCACCATTTAAAACTGTGGATGAACCGTCTACGTAAATCCTCAGTGGTCCACACGTGTCTGTGGGCTGGGGGCTTTGTTTGTGGTTCCCTATCTTCCTGGGGGGTGTTTTTGCGATAAAGGGTCCTGTGTTATGCAGGGGAGCTACAATTTCACAGTCATGGGGCTGTCCTGGGTATTGGAGGTTGTCTGCTAAATATGTGTGTGTGCGGGTCCGTTTTACTGTAATGTCCCGTCCTTGTAAGAGTAGTGTCCATCTAGCTGCCCTAATCTGGCTAACTGAACCGTCCTTCAGTCGACCGTCTAGGAGTAACTGTGTGGGTGTGTGTTCGGTCAGAATAGTAATGGGGTTGAGTCCGGTAATGTATGAGAAGTATTGTACTGCCCAGAAGACAGCAAGGAGGTGCCTCTCACAGGCAGAGAATCCTTGTTCTACCGGGTCTAACAGTCGGGAGGCATAAGCCACTGGTCTTAGCTGCTCGTGCCGTTCCTGAAGCAACACGGCCGAGAGGGTCAGATCGGTGCTCGCTACCTCTATTGCATAGGGGGAAAGTTGGTCTGGGACTAGCAGCGCGGGTGCTGCGCTAAGGGCTCGTTTTAACTCCTCCACAGCCTCTGTATGCTGCGGAAGCCATTCCCAGGGGGCTCCTTTCTTAAGGAGGTCTGAGAGTGGGGCGGCTTTTGTCGCGAATCCGTCGATGTGGTTCCGACAATAGCCAACCAGTCCTAAAAACGACCGGAGGGCTGATACATTTTGGGGAAGGGGCAATTTGACAATCGAATCAATTCTTTTGAATTCGATCTCGCGTTTGCCGTGTGTGATGATTGTTCCCAAATACATCACTTTAGTTTCCAAAATCTGGGCCTTTCTTGGGTTAACTTTACATCCAATTGAAGTCAACAGTTCCAGGAGTTCGGCCAGAAGCGTAATGTGCTCTGCCTTTGTGTCTGTCTGCAGTAGTAGGTCGTCTACATACTGTACCAGACATTCGGGGCGGGAGAATTTCTCTAAACCACTTGCCAACTGTCGGTGGAAAATGGAGGGGGAATTGTGGAATCCTTGTGGAAGGCATGTCCATGTATACTGCTGTGATTTGAAAGTGAAGGCAAATTTGTACTGGCACGCTTTTGCCAATGGTATTGACCAGAATCCGTTACTGATGTCCAATACCGTGAAGTATTTGGAGTTGAGTCCCTTCTTGAGCATGGTCTCGGGACTAGTAGCTACCATTGGGGCTACTGCGGGGGTGACTTTGTTGAGTTCCCGATAATCGATGGTCAGACGCCATGATCCATCGGGCTTCCTCACTGGCCAAATAGGGGCATTATTGGTCGAGGCTACCGTTCTGAGCACACCTTGCTCCAATAAGCTTCCTATCACCTTTTCTATTTCCACCTCTGCTTCCAGGGGAAATCTATACTGTTTCTGTGGTCGGGGGTCCTGTCCGGTAACGTGAACTGGTCCAGTCATTCTGCCACAGTCATGACGGTGACTTGCAAATGCTGTCCTGTGTTTGTTCAGTAGGGCTTTTATTTGTCTGTCAGAGTGGAGTGTAGTCAGGTCGAATGAGTACTCTCCCACTGCGCTAATCCGATTAGCGTAGTCTCCTACTGTGAGGGTGGCTGGTGCTCTGTCTGATCTAGCCATGCGCCAGACACACTGGTTCACTGGGTCGAACGAAAAGCTATGAGCGTTCATAAAATCTATCCCCAGGATGTGTTCTGCTGTCCGGGGAAGATTTACTAAAACAACGGGGTGTTTGGTTGAGATGTTCCCTAGCTGGATCGCTACGGGTGCTGTAATGTGTCCCTGCTGCGAGTGTCCGGTGAACCCGCTAAGTGTAATGGTGGATGTGGTCGGCCACGTGTCTGCGTGTGCCGTGGTCGTAGAGTTAATGGTGGTGCGGGAGCCTCCTGTGTCCCAGAGTAACTCTATGGGCTTCCCTTTTACTCTCGCTGTGACTACGGGTCTCCCTGAGGAATCCCATAGTGTGTCACAGACCCAAGTGGGGGAGCCCGAACACCGTCAGTTCGTCTCGTCCACATTGGTGGGTCCTGACTGTACTGCTACATTGTGGATGGGTTTTGCCTTACTGCGGTTCAGAGTGCCTGTCTGCTGGCCTCTCTGAGATCGCTGGGGTGCATTGCATTCCTTTGCCCAATGCCCTAACTGTCCACAGTTATAGCATTCCTGGCCTTTCTGTTGTGGGCTGCTCTTCCCTTCATTTACCCATGCGGGTTTCTGGTGCTCTCTCACTGCCTGAATATCTGCGGCAGCCTGAGCCTCTTCTGGGGATTGAACCTTACTCTTTCCCTGAATTGATTGCTCCCAAGCGCGGGACAACCTTTTCAGGACCCATTTCTCATTATGTGCCTCTTCTGAGGGGTCATAACTGTTGCAAGCGCTCTGTCCTGCCTCTGTCGCGTGTGAGATAATGGTGCGCGTCCATTTGACCATATTTTCCTGGTTCAAATGCGCTCTATTTAACTCGCCGAAAACTGCGTTGAAATGAATCCACAGCCTTCCTGCGAATGCTGTGGGGTGTTCGGATCTTTTCTGCCGGCACTTATTAAGTCCTTCTACGGGGTCACCTCGATTATACCCTATGGCATCTAAAATGGAGGTGTGCATCTCTTCTAGGGTGCCTCCGGCAACGTTCTGTGGGTCGGGGAGGGCTGCTACTACTGACTGGTCTAAGCTCAGAACTGTGAGCTTAACCTGCTCTCTCTCATCCAGGCCGTACATGGTAGCCTGCTGTTTCACCAGCGAAAAACTGGTGGGGGTCTGCGGTGGGGAGGAACGGAGTGATCTTCTCACATGCGTCCCTGAGCTGGGTTACAGTTAAGGGGGTGGTGTAGGTTATATCTGGTGCGCCTTCTGCTATAGCTTTTCTCTGCGTGGTTACTGGGTTCATGGGTGCGGTTATGATCTGATCTGTGGGGGGTGGGGGTGCCTGCCTTTTCTGTTGCGCTGCTGGCGCACATGTTCCCTGAACATATCGCTGCGCTGTTTCACTTAATTCTTGCCAATCTGGGGCATTTTCTCCATCTAACTGGGTTCCAAAGGTGCTTTGGAACCCATTTTGCACCGAAAGCAGCGATTGCAGCTCTGCAATCTGTTTCCTGCATTTCGCGTGATCCACAGTACTTTGCCTTTGCTCTGTGGTTGCAGCATGGAGTGCTCTCAAAGCTGCTTTGAGATCAGAGCATTGCCTCTGCAACGCCTTCACCTGCTTGTCTGATTCCTCTCTTATCAGAACGGCACGTTGCACGTCCTGATAAGCCTTTTCGTACTGGGTCTGGGAACTGCTGAGATGGGCTAGACAAGACTGATGTGCCCTCTTGGCATCATCCACCTCTCTACCTTTCTCTATCAACTTCCCTCTTAGATCCAGATTTTCCTTCTCAATGTCCCTGACATCGACCTTACTCATTCGGTTCCTTTCTTCTAATTCTGCCCGGAGCGTCCTGACGACCTCCTCTGTGCCTCGCAATTGTGCCAAACAGGACACAATCGCCATCGGCTTACGTGCTTTACTGAGGTTCTTTTTGTGAATTTTAGAGAGGTTCTCCCACCAAGTATGTCCTATACTTCCGGGACCTGTCTCCTCATTCAAACAAAACTCTTTCCAAAGGGGCCATCCCTTTCCCTGCAGATATTTGCGGAGTTCCAGCTCCCACGTGGGACACTGACCTACCCTGCTACTGCTGCTGGTCGCTGCGACCACAAACTTTTCTGGATCCATCAGACGTTCCATTGCCTGCATGGCCATTTCCTCTGACTCTCTTTTAGTTAATTTGGAACAGGGGGTTGCTGGGGTTGTGTTTCAAGAAACGGGTACGGCTTACGCTATGTTCCGTTCAAAAACTGCCGAAAGTTTGTCGCAACAAAAATGCTTTCAGTTTTACCTTACAGCCCTGTTAGTACGCATGCACTAAACACACTTCCGAATTACGCTTATTAGTTTGAACACCTTGAATACTCGTGATTTTCTTTACTTTCTTACTTTCTCTGTAATTTGGAGTTCTAATTCAAATTTCAGGGTCCTGGACGGTGTGGGGTTTCCACTTACAACCGTGTCCCGTCAGGATGTCGCCACTAAATGTTGCACGTTTTGGTATGAGGGCAAAACGCGTTTATTGGGGTGTATTAACTTCCAAGTGCTTAACACCACTAGGCTCTGTTCTATGTATTTATTCAGCTTAGGAGTCGCCAGGTGCCGTATAGACACCGTCACGAGTATTCCAAGGTCAAGTTCAAAGTAATAAAGACGATACACCGATTAGTAAGGTCCAAACGATAATATTTATTATACAGTTATAATAAATACTCATGCGCACACTAAGAGACTAAGCTATGACTAAACTAAAGTAATCAGAATACTTATCTAACAGGAACAGGCAAGGTCAGGGAGCGAGGCCTTCGTCCTGGTCTTGGGCTGCAACCTTCAGCAAGCGTTCTGGTCACTGGGGGTTCTAGCGGGCTTAGTTCGCGTAGCGAGCGTCGTACTGGCACTTACGGTTCGGCGGCTGGTGCTCGACGGCTGGAGTCAGAGTATATCTTCAAGTTCTTGGTCAGGGCCGGAGCACGGAAAACAGACCGGACAACACGAGGTCCCTGTCTTTTATAGGGATCCCATTGTCCTTCCCTCTTCTTGGGCGGGCTTTAACCTTTGGATATCTATTGGGTCAATTCCTCATCGATACTGTTTTAATTCCCCAATGCGAGGGGGTCTCCGTGATGGGGGGGCGTTTCTTATGCCCTTTTGTTTGGAGGTTTCTGGTGCCTCGATGTCTGGGCCTTGATTCAAATGTGTCCATTCAGAATCAAATGTTTCTATTGTGTGGGTGTTCAGGTCTGATTGCCTCATTAGCATGCAAAGCGTTTTGCCATTTGCACCTAGCTAAGGTCTTCTCACCTGAGCCCAAACTGGTTTCTGCTACTTGCAGAATGCAAAATGCTCTCTTTGCAGACTGCTGGTCTGGCTAAACTGTCTGTTTCCCTGCAGACTTAGCGCTTGGCTTATTTTGTAGCTCAGCGTCCATTTTAGGTGGCTACACTGGGCAAGCGGGCAGGAGATATAAAAGTCTGCGTACACGCACTAACAGATTCAAAACAGTTTCTTCCCCGCTGTTACCAGACTCCTGAATTGACCCTCTTATGGACTGAACTGATCTCTCCACACTGATCTTCTCTACGGAGTAGTACTACATTCCATATGCTTCACCTGACGTCTATGTATTTACATTGTGTATCTATCGTATGTCTTTCAATTTTGCATGTATGGAATGATATAGAACGATACAGCGCAGTACAGGCCCTTCGGCCCTCGATGTTGCACCGACATGAAAAAAAAAACTAAAGGCCATCTAACCTACACTATGCCCTTATCATCCATATGCTTATCCAATAAATTTTTAAATGCCCTCAATGTTGGCGAGTTCACTACTGTTGCAGGAAGGGCATTCCACGGCCTCACCACTCTTTGCGTAAAAAACCCACCTCTGACCTCTGTCCTATATCTATTACCCCTCAATTTAAGGCTATGTCCCCTCGTGCTAGCCACCTCCATCCGCGGGAGAAGGCTCTCGCTGTCCACCCTATCTAACCCTCTGATCATTTTGTATGCCTCTATTAAGTCACCTCTTAACCTTCTTCTCTCTAACGAAAACAACCTCAAGTCCATCAGCCTTTCCTCATAAGATTTTCCCTCCATACCAGGCAACATCCTGGTAAATCTCCTCTGCACCCGTTCCAAAGCTTCCACGTCCTTCCTATAATGAGGCGACCAGAACTGTACGCAATACTCCAAATGCGGCCGTACCAGAGTTTGGTACAGCTGCATCATGACCTCATGGCTCCGGAACTCAATCCCTCTACCAATAAAGGCCAACACACCATAGGCCTTCTTCACAACCCTATCAACCTGGGTGGCAACTTTCAGGGATCTATGTACATGGACACCGAGATCCCTCTGCTCATCCACACTACCAAGAATTTTACCATTAGCCAAATATTCCGCATTCCTGTTATTATTTCCAAAGTGAATCACCTCACACTTCTCCACATTAAACTCCATTTGCCACCTCTCAGCCCAGCTCTGCAGCTTATCTATGTCCCTCTGTAACCTGCAACATCCTTCTGCACTGTCTACAACTCCACCGACTTTAGTGTCGTCTGCAAATTTACTCACCCATCCTTCTGCGCCCTCCTCTAGGTCATTTATAAAAATGACAAACAGCAACGGCCCCAGAACAGATCCTTGTGGTACGCCACTCGTAACTGAACTCCATTCTGAACATTTCCCATCAACTACCACTCTCTGTCTTCTTTCAACTAGCCAATTTCTGATCCACATCTCTAAATCACCCTCAATCCCCAGCCTCCGTATTTTCTGCAATAGCCGACCGTGGGGAACCTTATCAAACGCTTTACTGAAATCCATATACACCACATCAACTGCTCTACCCTCGTCTACCTGTTCAGTCACCTTCTCAAAGAACTCGATAAGGTTGTGAGGCATGACCTACCCTTCACAAAACCATGCTGACTATCCCTAATCATATTATTCCTATCTAGATGATTATAAATCGTATCTTTTATAATCCTCTCCAAGACTTTACCCACCACAGACGTTAGGCTCACCGGCCTATAGTTACCGGGGTTATCTCTACTCCCCTTCTTGAACAAAGGGACCACATTTGCTATCCTCCAGTCCTCTGGCACTATTCCTGTAGCCAATGATGACCTAAAAATCAAAGCCAAAGGCTCAGCAATCTCTTCCCTGGCTTCCCAGAGAATCCTAGGATAAATCCCATCCGGCCCCGGGGACTTATCTATTTTCACCTTGTCCAGAATTGCCAACACTTCTTCCCTACGCACCTCAATGCCATCTATTCTAATAGCCTGGGTCTCAGCATTCTCCTCCACAATATTATCTTTTTCTTGAGTGAATACTGACGAAAAGTATTCATTTAGTATCTCGCTTATCTCCTCAGCCTCCACACACAACTTCCCACCACTGTCCTTGACTGGCCCTACTCTTACCCTAGTCATTCTTTTATTCCTGACATACCTATAGAAAGCTTTTGGGTTTTCCTTGATCCTACCTGCCAAAGACTTCTCATGTCCCCTCCTTGCTCGTCTCAGCTCTCTCTTTAGATCCTTCCTCGCTTCCTTGTAATTGCTTGATATGTCGGGACTATACGCAGAACAATACTTTTTACTGTACCTGTGACAAACCCAAATGCAATCCAATTTCCAATATCTCTAGTAAACACTCCACTCAGTTAGTATTAGTGTAAGGCTGAACCAGATGGTTTGTGACCACATTGGTGGCTTTCTCTATTCAGTCTATGTCTTATCCATCACTAAGATTGCTTATTTATACCTCTAATATTGTCTGCCTTTGCCCTTATTTCACGCTTGATTCGCCTTTAGAATGACCTCACATTTTCACAAGCTCCATTCTTCACAATCTGCAATTCCTTTCAAATATTTGATGTAAACTTTCGATCCCAAAGTATTGAATACAGAATCCTTATCTTGTTGACAAATATCACTGTCTTCATATATCTGTATCTCCCACAGCCATCTATCCCAACCTTTGATTTTCTGTACATCTTCTTTTGCCCCTGGAACGAGTACCCAAACTGTCAGGTGTGGAGTTGGCAGACCAAAAGGCTGTTGTTTTGCCCGGGCACTTTGTGGTTATTTTAAAATTGAATAAAGCAACCCTCACCTTCTCCCCTGCCCCCCCCCTTCCCCATGTCCCATCAATGGCAACCAATGCAACTGTATGCTTGCTCTCCACCCACCCCACATGGCTTCTCACTACCCTTTGTTCCTCACTCATCCCTATGGCCTTTTATAGATCTTCTGCCAATTTAGTGCCAACTCGTATCAACCCACGTTTCCCAACGCAGCATCTTTTACCCTTACCCCTCCATGCCAATTCGCCCATGGTCAAACCTCAGGAACCAAAATGATATAAATCATTGATAGTTGAAGGTATCATTCATTCCTTCAACTAATATCTAATGAATACAAATATTTCTGTTGTATAATTACTTGGAGCTATCGCCTTTCCAGGCACCCATTATGATAATGTAAGTTGTAAAATCAGTCATGCAGGACAGATGCTATAGTGATAGCCCTTAGGCTAATGTCAGCAGAGTGAAATAGCAAGCACTGATTTTTTTTTAAAATTCCATATTCTTTTAAATATAAATTCCAGCAAAGTTAAATACCCTGACAGCTATGGCAGTTCCAGCAAGTTTATGCACTTTCTGTGCACAATCACAAAGTGGTACCTTACTTCTCCCAGAGTGCAGTACATCTCCCAAAGGGCATGTGACCCTTCCCAAGGTGTCCCGGAATTAGATTCCAAACGGTAACTTACCTCTCCAAAAAGGTAAATTGGCGATACATTCAAATTCATGAAGTTCTGACCTGCACCTTACCAGGGTTGATCTGCAGCTTCAGGTTTCAGACTTCACCAAAATCTCACATGGTTGGAGGCTGCTAGTGAGTTCTGTGGACAGCTGCCTTTGTGAACCACAGATTGGGAGGGGGGGGGGGGGGGGCTGCACAGAGTGCCACATCAGTTAGGGGCCCTAGCATCTTCTCCTGTTCTGGTTGTCTCCCTCTCTTCCCCCAGGTCCTAACTGAAGCGTCTTGCTGCCAGTGATGCAGAAATTGGAATTATCATCAGAAAGTTGCCTGGCAACAGCGAGCAGGGCTTGCAGCTCACCAGTCTCCTGTAATTCCCCGTGTCTGCGTGGGTTTCCTCCGGCTGTTCCGGTTTCCTCCCACAAGTCCCGAAAGACGTGCTGTTAGGTGAATTGGGCATTCTGAATTCTCCCTTAACCCAAACAGGTGCCAGAATGTGGCGACTCCGGGATTTTCACAGTAACTTATAATAATAATAATCTTTATTATTGTCACAAGTAGGCTTACATTAATACTGCAATGAAGTTACTGTGAAAATCCCCTGTCGCTGTTAATGTAAGCCTACTTGTGACAATAATAAAGATTATTATTATTGTTTCCTAATATCTCAGGACTGTCTATTCCGACACAATCATTTTCCCTGGCCGGTTTTGTCAGTAACCCCTCTTCATTTCTTGTCCTATCCCATAAAACTTGAAGCAGATACACTGTGTTCTGATATTGTCTGACAGCAATATGTGGCTGTCTGCATTTTGGAAGCCTCGTATTCAATTCCAATAATCCAGCAAAGTGTTTGACTCTGGATTGTAATTCGTTCTCCCTAAGGTTGTGATCCACACACCATAACCTATGGAGTGTTTCTGGTCAAATGAATCCCGCCAAGACTGCTTGGAGTAATTTCTAGTAGTGAAGGAAAATGACTGATGTGGATGTTTGCTTCCTCTTTCAGGTGTGCAAGAGAAAATGGGTATAATGAACAGAGGAGTAGTATATGCCCTATGGGATTATGAATCTCAAACCTGAAGATGAGATATCTGTTAAGGAAGGTGATTGTATGTCAATCATCCAGCCGAGAAGATGAGGCTGAGATTGAGTGGTGGTGGGCACGTCTAACGATGGGGAAGGTTATGTGCCACGTAACTTACTGGGGTAAGTTTTTTGCAAGAATAATGCCTCTTGTATTTTGTGGTATTGTTACATTTAGTTACAGTAATGAGAACTGAAAAAGGCAACTGGGGACTATTTTTTGAAAAAATCGGTCTTTACGGGATGGTGAGCGTCACTGGTTAGGGCCAGCTTTTTTCTGCCCATACCTAGTTGCCCTTCCGAATGTGGGGGTGGTGGAGTTTGCCTTCTTGAAACTGTCTGCAGTTCTTCAGGTGTACTGTACACCCCCGTGCTGTTTAGGGAGGGAGTTTCCAGGATTTTTGTTCCAGCGACAGTGAAGGAACTGGCCATGTATTTCCAAGTCCGGGTGGGTGAGTGGACTTAGAGGGGAACCTCCAGGTATGGGGGTTCCCAGAGTATCCTGCTGCTCGTTGTCCTTATAGATGGGTGAGTGGTTGTTGGGTTTGGAAAGGATGCTGTCTAAGCAACTTGGTGAGTTTCTGCAGGGCATCTTGTAGATGTACACACGGCTGCCACTATTCATCAATGATGCGAGGGTTGAATGTCTGTGGAAGGAGGAGCAATCAAGCGGGCTGCTTTGTCCTGGATGATGATGAGCATTTGAGTGTTGTTGGTCCAAGCAAGTGGAGAGTATTCCATTACACTCCTGACTTGTGCCTTGTAGATGGTTGACAGGCTTTGGGGAGTCGAGAGGTGAGTTGTTCGCTATAGGATTCCTAGCCTTGACCTGCCCTGGTAGCAGGTGGTTTTCTATTTACAAGAACATGCAATTGCTCCCTACCTTTTGTTATCCTGAGAAAATGAGTTCTCCCCAATGCATTTAGGCACTAATTAGTTGTGGATGACCTACTGGAAGACTGTACCAAGCATACCTTCTTTGCATGTGAAGTTCTTCATTTAGTTTTCTTCTGCGTCCTTGAAAGCCAACAGCACTTGCCGAGTATTGTTCCATGAACTTCCAAAGTTGACCCAAGGATATGGGCCAACAATGGTGCTTTCAATGCTGTTCTGGAATTGAAACTAGTTTATATGGCTCAGTACTGCATTAGGAAGTATACAATTAGGATAACTCTCAGAAAATAGATCTTTAAATTATCATAGCCGTGTGCAATCCTCAAATTTAAATTTGCTCTCTTTTACAGCTCTATCCAAGGATTAAACCAAGACAGCGAAGTCTGGCATAGAGTGCTTATGTGAAAAACTACAGAAAAAGACTTTAAACCTTTATTCATTTTTAAAGGTAGCTGTACCAATTCAAATCCAACAGAATTTTGCAATAAAATAGTGGTCTCCAAACTTAAATGAAGGAAAATTCAATGGACACAATTAATGCTTCTGTAATGAAGTGAGCGATTTTTGTTGTTCAGTGTTAATGATCACCTAATATAAATGGTGAACTGAAGGTTTTTTTTGACAGTGGACTTATTGATGTAGATTTAAGATATTTTAAGGGCCTTAACGTAGTTAAAAGCACAGATGATTTGGGAAAAGAAATCAGCTGACTTATTTTGTTTTTCCTCCACTACTATTTTTGTTTAAGCACAGTATTATATTGCCTTGGTTATCTTTGGAAAGGTGCAAAACTAAACCCAGGAACTATTAAGCCATTTGATGGTATGAATAATGAAACCAACTCAGTTTATGATGAATCTTTTGAAGAGACTGAAATTTGATGTTCAGTCAGCAAGAATTGGACTCTTGCTTCAATAGTTCCATATAGGACGACAGAAAGTTGAAGCATTAATTGCCCTTGGCTTAGTTTGTAACCGTTTCTAGTAACCAACAACAATGAATATTCATCTGGGCATCTTTCTCTTGAGCATAATGTAACATTCCAAAACATGGATCCAAAGGTTTGAAAGAAGTGTAGTTTAACTATGTCAATGCTTATTTTTTTAATACTTTCATTAACTTAATCTGACACAGGCTAAACATAGCAGTATTTTTGAGGATGACACTATCAATTTCTTTTTAAAAACTGTTTGTGCACAGACTCTATTAAACATGAATCCTTTAATGAAGAATTCATTTTAATTTGATTTCTACATATTCATTTGTATTTAACTATAATGAGCACAGCTAGTAGTATTTTCAACTTTTAAGGAAACCCAGTAAGTTGTTCGAAGGGTTAAAATGAAATGTTTTTTGAAATATGCTTTGTAATTGCAGTCTAAAATATTTATGTTGTAATCAATCATATAGTTTTCCATCCATTTTAATTCAGTTTTCCTTTTTGTCACAAAGATATTTAGCTGCCTGCTTAGCACAGTGTAAAACTAAAGCATTTTATGTATTGATACATTTAAGAATGATTCCTTTTAAGAATTAAGAAGCATTTCACAGTTTTCATTTTGATATTGGGTGTTTAATTTCTCCCATAGCCTATGAAAAGTTTGTGAAGAAAATCTTCATGTCATTGTGGTTTCAGTGTTTTTGTTTCCCCATTTTCAGAGTTCTGGGTTGTTAGCTGTTTAACTCTGTTTCTGGTAAGACTTATTAAACATTGTATGCACAAAATGTGTTTGTTATTTGAGTTGGCAATTGCCCCAGACTTCTGTGTTTGCTGTAGACCCCTCACTCGTCGATTAATTTCTCACTTCCCATCTTGCCTAATGATAAGTGAAATAATTCGGGTAAAAACCTCCAGTTTTAAACCATGTTGGTTGTTATGTCAACTTGGAGGTTGAATGTTGTCAGCTGTGGATGAATAAACCTATCAGATTTTGCTTGCACCATTTAAAATAAATGAAATTTTGACATTTCCATTTAGAAATTCAAAGGTGAAGTACTGTCTTGTAAAGGAAAGATTATGTGAGAAAAGCAGAAAATAGCATTTATTTACAGTAATTCTACTGCCAGGTATAATATGTGGAAAATGAATGGTAGAAAATTATCATAAAAATACCTCAATTATTTAAATCTTTATGTAATTTACATAAGAACAGGAGTATGCTTTCAGCTCCCTATTGTGTGTATATATATATATATATATACAAGCCTGTCATTCAGTTAGTCCGTGGTTGATTTGGGTCTCAACTCCATTTACCCACTTTGGTTCTATATCCCTTCATACCATTTTACCTATAAAAAATCTGGAATTTCAGTTTCAAAATGTTCAACTGGCCTAGTCTCAACAGCTTTTTTGGGGAGAGAAACTTTCACATTTCCACAACCCTGAGTGCTTCCTGCACCACCCCAGAATTGTCCAACTCTAATGTTAAGATTGTATCCTTTGTTCTGTACTTTCCTTGCAAAAGTTTATGTTTATCGAGTCGTTTAATCATTTTAAACACCTTGATCAGGTTGTCCTTATGAATGAAAAATGAGGGGCAGCACGGTGGCACAGTGGTTAGCATTGCTGCCTACGGCGCTGAGGACCCGGGTTCGAATCCCGGCCCTGGGTCACTGTCCGTGTGGAGTTTGCACATTCTCCCCGTGTCTGCGTGGGTTTGCCACCACCAACCCAAAGATGTGCAGGATAGGTGGATTGTCCATGCTAAATTGCCCCTTAATTGGAAAAGGTAATTGGGTACTCTAAATTTTTATTTTTTAAAAAATGAATGAAAAATGAAATGAAATGAAATCGCTTATTGTCACGTGTAGACTTCAGTGAAGTTACTGTGAAAAGCCCCTAGTCGCCACATTCTGGCGCCTGTTCGGGGAGGCTGTTACGAGAATTGAACCGTGCTGCTGGCCTGCTTGGTCTGCATTCAAAGCCAGTGATTTAGCCCAGTGTGCCAGTACAGTGCAGTACAGTACAGTACAGTGCCTAATCTACATTAAGAGAATAAAGCCTAGTATATGAAATTTGTCCTCCTAATTTAATCCTTTTCTGAGGAGTTTTGCCCAGGACTGAATTTAAGATTTGGTCTAACCAGAACCTTGCGCACTGAAGTAAAACTCCAACCCCCTTATGATAAAGTATTGTACTCCATGGGACGTATATTTTTTTGTATCTGTCCACTTGAATTTAATGTTTATTTTTTAGCAATTCCTAGATTTGAATCTTTTGGTCTGAGTGTTTCCACTTCGATAGCCTTCTCTAGCTGAAGGATGCTGGTTTGGAACTACCTGTCTGCAAGGACTGCTTTTCCTGGGCTGGACAGCCATGAAACATATTTTCATACTTTTTATTTTCATAATTTGTATTTTCGTACAAAACTTTGACAAAGAGCCATCCAGACTCGAAACTTTAGCTCCCTTCTCTCTCCACAGATGCTGTCAGACCTGCTGAGATTGTCTAGTATTTTCTGCTTTTGTTGCATGAAATATGTTGGTTATTTGACTTTGCAGATTATAGACAAGTGGTGGCTGACATTTGTTAAATTTCAGTACAGTCGGCAAGACATGCCTGCAGCACAAAAACTATAATGTCATAGCTGTAGTTTTTTGGGGTGGAAATTTGTCTGGGCCTATTTGTGGAGCCAGTCCAAGGATTGAAAAGAAATAGGCCCTTGGGTCACAGTTGAATGATTATGTGAGCTGTTGCTGGTGGTTGCCCCTTCGCAGGAATTCTCTTGATGGAGCAGAATATTGTTGGGCTGCCTTCCTTTGCTGGAAGTGACCCTGTGCTAAGATCTATGAGGAAGGAAGGGAGCAATAGATGGAGTGCATGTGAGGGAATGACAACACTGACTTCTTAAACCAAAGAGACACTGACTTCTTAGTTGGGGAAGCAACTCCCCAGCTCCTCATGGCTCTACAGGAAGGATTTTATTAAATTTTTCTCAAACTTGCTTACTTTTAGTTGGCTACCTGCAGAATTCTGAGCAGGTTACAGTCAATATCTGCCCCATTCATTAAGAACTAATTTTGAAAAGGTGTCCTTCTACACACATTGAGCCCCAACGCTAACATGTTTTTGAGGGACCTAGGGATGCCTAAAATAAGAGGAATCAATGCCTGCACAAATTGGATATAGGCTATATTGACATGCTTTGTTCCCTGTTTAAGGCCAAGAGAAGGGAATAACTCATTCTAATTTATACTCTTTAATGTTTGAAATATACACGGGATTTTTTTTGATTGGACTTTGCCAACCTTAAGAGTAGCATGTGCAGCACTTGTATTGCACTCATTTCCTGATCCTTAAAACAGTCACCAGTACAGATAATGATTAACTGTAACAACAACTTGTATAGTGCCTTCAACATGATAAAATGTTCCAAGATGCTTGACAGGAACATTATCAAATAAAATATGACCCCAGGCCACATAATGGGGCAACACGGTGGCATAGTAGTTAGCACTGCTGTCTCACAGCGCCAGGTACCCAGTTTCAAAGGGGCTGGTTTAGATCACAAGGCTAAATCACTGGCTTTTCAAGCAGGCCAGCAGCACGGTTCGATTCCCGTACCAGCCTCCCCGGACAGGCGCCGGAATGTGGCGACTAGGGGATTTTCACAGTAACTTCATTGAAGCCTACTCGTGACAATAAGCGATTTTCATTTCATTTTTCATTTCAATTCTGGTCTTGGGTCACTGTCTGTGTGGAGTTTGCACATATTCCCTGTATCTGCTTGGGTTTACTCTGGCAGCTCTAGTTTTGTTCCACAGTCCAAAGATGCGCAGGTTAGGTGGTTTAGCCATGCTAAATTGCCCCTTAGTGTCCAGGGATGTGCAGCTTAGGTTGTGGGGAGAACGGGGGAGTGGTCATGGATCCAGAGTGCTCATTCGGTGCAGGCTCGATGGGCCAAATGGTCTCCTTGTGGACTGTAGAGATGCTTTGATTCTAAAGAGATACCAGACCAGATCTTCTGATCTTGGGATAGTCTGCTGAACATATAACCCAAAGTGAACATTGGAACACTATGGAAGTCCCGACATGATGGCCGACGTGGGATTTGCCAAGGAAGTTTGAAATTCTGATGGGCAATTTCCCTGTGACCCTTCGGTTCTTTGTTAGAGTCCAAGACTTGACAGTTCTGACTGACTTACCTGGATAGCTACCCAAGAAATGTTAGAAAGAAGTGTCCTAGTCTAACTCCTGGATAACTACAGAACTGACCCTCTTAGCTGCCACCTTGCCCACTTCATCCACCTATCCACCTTCACCATTCACTCAATTCATCCATTTACTAGCATTCATACTGGACGTTCAGACTTTCATACTGACACGACAATGGATTTCCTTGTGGGACTTTATGCTCTGCATTTTTGAAGAAACGAGGCTCAGGAGATCTAACCAGAAAAGTGGAGCACTATCGAGGCATTGAAATGTTTGAGCAGAGTGGCAATCCAACGACGATTGCCACTCCAGGGAGACAATCTATGCCATTAAGTCAGACAACCAAAACAAACCTCTTTAGTCAAAGAGGTATGGTCGAAGGAGTATTTTAAAGGAGGAAAGAGAGATGAAAAAACAGGTGTCAGGAGGATATTCTAGAGCTTAGATCATATGCAACTGAATTGCTCAATGGTGGAGCAGTTATAAAATAAGGGATATTCCAAGGCCAGAATTGGAGAATAATTTAGTACTCATTAAATAGAATAAGTTTTGTTATGAAATGGATTTTTTTGCTCCTTTAGGAAAACAAATAGGTTTGTTTTCCATTTTCACATCACAATCCTTTACCATTGATTGAGAGTACAATTCTAGCAGCACATTTGTATAATTGAGATTACTGCTGTCTCATTGTGAATTTTTAACATGTTCCGTATTGAAATAAGATAATCTAATGAGGTGAACAGGAATACATATGGTAAAATCTGAAACTGAAATTCATCACAAAAATGTATTGATTTTGAAGATTTATTGAAGATATTTTAGTTTGTGAATTTGTTTTTAAAAAAGGTTGTACCCTGAAGAGTTAGTTGTTCTTGACCAGTGACCACTACCAAAGCCTGATTGTAACTCATTCCACCACTTAATTCCATGGCCACTGTTTTGATGTACATTAGAACTTTTATGGTCTTTCATACAGTACACATCTATTTTGCAACTTGAAGTCGTGTTTGGCTATCCAACATATTTTTATATCCATTTAGATATTGACTGATGATAGTAAGATTTTACTATCAAAATTTAAAGTATCAGAATAATCTTGATAGTGTATTCTAAGGAAATAGTTGAAAGTTTGGTTTTGTACACTTCTCTAACTTCAATTTATAATGTTTAGTAGAAATGTACAGAAGAATTTAGTTTTGCATATGTGTGAATTGAAAAGGGGATGTATATCTTTTGAAGGCTGAATTTCTTTCCATGTTGCTTAAAGTACACTCTGGCTTGCTGTGGTAATTTGTTTGCTGTACCATTTGAGCAAAAGTGTGCAGTACTTGAGGCACTGATGTGTAAACTGACAGCTTCATAGAAGTTATAGTAGATGTGCTTCTTTGATTGTTACTGCCACTACATTTTGCAAACTTTATTTTAAAGGAGAACGTGGCATGATATTTTCAAAGTCAGGTCCTCGCCTTTTTTGTGCTTGACATCCCTGAACTTAAATGTAGAAGCAAGGTTTAGCGTGATGACAAAAAGGTGCATCTGATTGTAGCTTGAGGTTTTGAATTGTTCATATAGTTTAAGAAATATTTTTCTTGTATATTTGAAGAGTTTAATGGTTGTTGAAATAGAAAATAGTTTTGAAATAGAAACCTATATAAAACACCTGACATTAGTTTAAAACAGCGACTTTTAATTCCATGGAAAATCTTTCTGTCCACCAGTCTTTTCTCACATTCCCACAGAATCGTAAAAGCAAGCTCATGCTTTACCCATAATGATGACTCTTCAACAACAAAAAAAAGTAGCTTGATTATACCTCCATAACTCTCTCTATTAATAAGACTCTCAACTCTTATCAAGGAGATGAGCAGCACGGTGACGCAGTTGGGAGCCCTGCTGTCTCACGGCGTCGAGATCCCAGGTCCGTGCCCGGCTCTGGGTCACTGCCCGTGTGGCGTTTGCATATTCTCCCCGTATTTGCGTGGGTTTCGCCCCCTCAACCCAAAGATGTGCAAGTTAGGTGGATTGGGCATGCTAAATCGCCCCTTAATTGGAAAAAAAATAATTGGGTACTCAATTTTTAAAAAAAACACTATGAAGGTGTTTAGATTTATCTGAAAATAGAAATATGGCTACTTTCAAAATGAAAACAAATATGGACGACTTTTAACTAATTATCCTCTTTTAAACAAAATTACAAACTCCATTGGGTAAATGGGGTGTTTGTATATGGGTTAATGACAAGACTTTATGACTATATATGTTAGTAGTTCTTGTCTTTGTATTCTGTAATTTGAAAACCTGCAGTTTGCAAATGTGTTTCCCATCAATATGGCTCCTTGAATACAGACAAGTGTCACAACACTATTGATGTAGAATGTGTATCTCACAGAACAGACATCTTTTACCATGTGTATTTATTTGTATTTTTGTGTTTGTTATAAAAAGTTTAAAAATACCTCTTTGTAGTCAATGAGGGTTTAAAAGAAAGCTAGTAACGCCAAGTTACAATTCTGTATACAATTACTAACCATTTTACTGAATTGTACAACTTTAGTTATCTGGTATTAAAATCTTTAAACCCCAGCAATGAATACAAAATGTGTTTTTATTTCTCTTTTCAAGTTCGACTGATGAACTACTTAATACAGCCAGTAGCGTTTAAAAATACTAAGATGAAGCCCTTTGTTACACTTTACATAATGCAACCAAGACAAACTGCCTGTCTCCTGGAATGCGAAAGCCTTGCTGGGGGGGGGGGGGGGGGGGGGGGGGAAGAGAGGAGGTGGTGAAGAGGGCAAGGTTTGGGGGTGATATGTTCTTGCAGGAGACTCCGCTGCGGGTGTGAGACGACCAGATCAGGTTGCAAGAGGCTTGGGTGAGCCAGGTTTTTCATTCCGGGTTTAAAAGTAGGTCAAAGGGATTGGCGACTGAGTTAGCAAGAGGGTTCATTTCCAGGCATGGATGGTAGTGGCTGATCAGGGTGGTCGCTATTGGTCACAGGTACACTGGAGAGGAATGCAGTGGTGTGAGTGAATATATGCCCGAAATTGGAATGATGTCAATCTCATGGAATGACTATTCGCTGCCATTCCAGAGTTGGGCTGATTTTAGGGGGGAATTTAACTGTTTAAATCCAAGATTTGATTGCTTCAGGTCAAGGTCGCTATCTTTTTTGTGGGATGGCAAAGTTTTTGGCTACACTTGAAAAGGAAATGAGAGGGGTGGATCTGTGGTGGTTTGTAAACCCGGTGGGGGGGGGGGGGGGGGGAGGTAAGGAGGTTTTTTTTTGCCGGTGCTCAAGATATACTCGAAGATTGACTTCTTTGTTTCGGGTAAGACTTTGCTCTCTGGGGTAAAAAGTGTGGCGTTTTCGGCGTGGTCATTTCGGACCATGCGCTGCATTGGGTGGATTTGAAGCTAGAGAAGGGACGGGTGCAGGTAACAGGTTGGAGGTGGGATGTGGGTCTGCTGGCTGACCACCTGGTTTTGTGCTAAGAATTCTTGGTCCATTAGGAACTATATGGCATAGAACGAGAATGGAATGGTGTTGTCCTCTACGTTGTTAAAGGCCTCCACCCTATCCCCATAACGTTGTAAACCCACCTGACCTTTTTGGACATTGCCATTTCAGCATAGCCAATCTACCTCACCTGCAGATCTTTGGACTGTGGGAGGAAACCAGAGCACCCAGAAGAAACCCACGCAGACAAGGGGAGAAAGTGCAAACTCAACACAAAGTCACCCGAGGACAGAATTTAGCCCGTGACTCTGGAGCTATGATGCAGCAGTGCTAACCACCGTGCCATCCTAATTCATTGGCGTGAGGTTCCCATCCAGAGACATTGAGGCAGGCTTGTATTTATCTCCTAAAGAAGGTTAAGGACCTACGGAGAGTGGGTCATCCTGGCTGATTTCTATGCTTAACGTGGATGCAAAACCTCTAGCTAAGGTTTTCCGTTGAGTTTGGAGCCGTGTCTCCTGGAGGTTCTGGGGAGGATCAGAAAGCTTTGTGAAGGCAGGAAGCTGTCGTTTAATGGGAGGCAGTTACTCAATGTGATTCTTGCACCAGCGGTGGGACCAGAGCCAGATATAATTGTGTCTTTGGATGCACAAAAAGCCTTCAACTGTGTTGAATGGAGATACCTGTTTACAGCTTTGGAAAAGTTTGGGTTTGTTCTGGTGTTTGTGTCATGGGTGCAGCTGTTATATGAGGCACCATCTGCTAGTGTTAAACTAAAACCACGAGCTTGGGGTCCTTTCGGTTGTATTGGGGGACGAGGCAGGGTTGTCCTAGTCTTCATTATTGTGCGCATTAGTGATTGTGCCATTGGCAATTGCCTTGAAGTTACTGTGAAAATCTCCTAGCCGCCACACTCCAGCACCTGTTCGGGTACACGGAGGGAGAATTCAGAATGTTCAATTCACCTAACAAGCACGTCTTTCAGGACTTGTGGGAGGAAACCAGAGCACCTGGAGGAAACTCACGCAGACACGGGGAGAACGTGCAGGTTCCACAGAGACCGAGATCCGTGGCTGGAATTGAACCAGCGTCCCTGGTGCTGTGAGGCAGCAGTGCTAATCACTGTGCCACCACTCCATTCTAATGAGGGATTTGTGCTCATGAGCGGGGGGGAAGGTGGAATGGGGAGGCTGGGATGGAGGTTATCTATTTATTCGGGCACGTTCCTTTTTATTTGTCTGGGACCAGGCATAGGTGTTCTGGCAGATTCAGGGCAGTTGTGAGCCTCGTGTGAGAGTGACCATACTGGTGTGAAAACCAGTAAATGGAAGGGATGTGGGGGATAAAATGGTGCGAGGAGGGTAGGGTTATGTATATTACTTTCTTTTGGTTTAACTTGAGGGTGGGAAGGGTAGGAATTGGGAGGGGGTTATGGGACAGCTGATGGTTTGAGTTTTGTTAAGGTACTGTGATGTAGGAGCCAATGGCAGTGGAAGCCTAGTGGTGGCCCCATAAGATGTGACTTGAGGACCTGGAGGGTTTGGCTGGAGCAAAAATATGGCTGATTGTTGGGGGGGGTGGGGAAGAGGGAGGGGGTAGGTGTCCCCTCACTCAATTGGTAACTTGGAATGTTTGGGGCCTGAATGGTCCTGTTAATAAGTAGAAGGGTGTCTTTCTCAATGAAGAGGGTCATTGCGGATCTGAGTGGAAGATATGTATTGGTAAGCAGACAGTTTGAGGGCTCCCCAGTGGTACTGTGCAATATATATGCACCAAATTGGGACGAGGTGGACTTTGAGGCGGGTTCTGTCCTTGACCCCGGACCTGGATTCGCACAGACTCATCATAGGGGGAACCTTGAACCTGGAGTTGGACCGATCAAGCCCTAGATCTGGGAAGATGTCAGCGATGGCTGTGGGGGGGGGGGGGGGGGGGCATATATCCATGGCGCTTTGGGAGGCCTAAGGCGAAGGAGTTTTCTTTTTGATTCCTAGAGCTGTAGGGACAGAATACACAGTGATCGTGGTGTCTGACCGCACCCTGCACTAGGTGGAACTGCAGGAGGAAAAATAGTCCACTTGTAGACCCCAGTGGAGACTGGACGTTGGTCTCCTTGCGGATAAGGGAATATGTGAGAGGTTGGATGGGGTCATTCGTAATTACATGGATCAAAATGACTGGTGAGGTCTCTGCCGGGGTGCTATGGGAGACACTGAAGGCTGTGGTTCGAGGAGAACATTTCGATCCAGGCGCAAAGGCTAAGGGTGGAGCGAGAAGAGCAATCGAATTGGTGGAGGCAATATCGGCAGTCGATCGCAGTTACTTGGAACCACAAGATGAAGCATTGTTGAGGGAATGTCAGAAGCTCCAGATGGAGCTAAATTTGGTCACCTCAGAGGAGATGGTGAGACAGCTACGCAGAGCCAGGGTGTTCGTGTCCGAACATGGGGAGGTCTGGTCGGATGCTCGCCCATCAAGTAAGGAAGCAGATGGGTGCTAGGGTAATAGGTAGAATTAGGAGAGAGGTGGTCATAGACCCAGCTGGGATTAATAAAATCTTTGCGTCCTTCTATCGTAGGCTATATCAATCAGTACCGCCACTAGAGGACGAACTGAGATGTAGATTGCTGGATGAGTTGGAGTTTCTGAGGGTGGGTCAGGCTAGGGCGCAAGGATTGGGGGCTCCGGTAGGTCGGCAGCATCTGCTGAGATGTGCGAATACGATGCAGTCGGGGAAGGCCAGGGACTGGATGGATTCTCAGCCAAATTTTATAAATGTTTTGGTACACTGCTGGGTCTGTTAATGGTTTGAATGTACAATAAGGAGATGGAGCGGGGCTTCCCCCCCCCCCCCCCCAACCCCCACACACACACACATTGTCGCAGCCATCCACCTCCCTTATCCGAAAAAAGGACAAAGATGCTGAGCAATGCGGATCTTATTGTCCAAATTCACCCCTGAATTTAGATGCAAAGCTTCTGGCCAAGATCTTGGCTACTCGTATTGAGGGATGTGTTCCTGATGTGGTTGGAGAGGATCAAACTAGGTTCGGAAAAGCAGTGTTGCCGACCAATACATGGAGATTGCTAGACATAATCATGATGCCCACTGGAGGAAATGAGGTGGAAGTTGTGGTGTCAATGGATGGCGAGAAGGCATTCGACCAAGTGGAATGGTGCACTCATTTGACATTTTGGAGAAATTTGGGTTTGGCCAGGAATTTGCGGACTAGGTTAAACTGTTGTATATACCCCTGAAGGCAAGCATCTCCAATAACGGGGTTAACTCTGAGCATTTCACTCTGCAACGTGGGACGAGACAAGGGTGCCCACTCCTTTGCTATTCGCCCTTACGATCGAACCTTTGGCAATCTGGAGAGTTAAGCCGGGGGGGGGGGGGGGGGGGGGGGGGGGAGAGCCCTTTGGAGTCATTTGCTACGATCCTGGGGATTTTCAGTTAATTTAGCTCTTTCAGATAAAATCTTAATACGGCAAAGAGTGAGGTGTCCTTGATTGGCTCTGGGAGACCGGAGGGTTGTTTGAGTCGGCTACCGTTTCGCCTTGCTAGTAGGAGCTTCCACTATTGGGGATTGCAGTAGCATGGGATTGGGCCCAGCTTCACAAGCTCAATCTGACATGATGAAAGAGGAGTTCAAAAGGTGGGACAGATTGCCTCTATCTTTGTCCGGACGAATTCAGACTATTAAGATGGTGATCCTGCCAAGGTTCCTTTCTGCATTTCGGAACCTCCCAATCTTTCTGACCAAATCCTTTTTCAGAAAGATTTTTTCTTTTAATATATTTACAGTACCCAATTATATATCTTTTTCCAATTAAGGGCAATTTAGCATGGTCAATCCACCTAACTTGCTCATCTTTGGGTTGTGGAGCTGAAACCCACGCAGACACAGGGAGAATGTGCAAACTCCACATGACAGTGACCCAGGGCCAGGATTTGAACCCAGGTCCTCAGCACCGTAGTCCCAGTGTTACTGTGCCACGTGCCACCCCTTTCAGAAAGATTAATAGACTAGTGTTGGGCTTTGTGTGGGCGGGAGAGCCCCGTATTACGAGTTTGTCTGGAGAGGAATAGACTACGGGGTGGCCTGGCATTTCCCAATTCTCAATGTTACTACTGGGCTGCTAATATTGTTATGGCCCGAAGATGGTTGTTGGACCAGGGGTTGGTTATGGTGCAGAGTATAGGAGGCCTCGTGTAGAGAGACTTCGTTAAGGGCATTGGCTTCAGCTCCCCTTCCATTTTCGCCGATTAGGTACTCATCAAATCCAGTGGTGGTTTCCACTCGGAGGATTTGGAACCAGTGCCGGTTACATTTTGGTTTGGAGGGCATGTACAGGAAGGCTCCAATTTGTGGTAACCATAGATTTGTCCCAGCGAGATTGGATGCCAAGTTTAAGGAATGGGACTGCCTGGAGATCAAATGCTTTGATGTTTTTGGGTGGAAAGTTTACGGATCTAACTGAGCTGATGGAGGCCTACAGATCTAACTGAGTAAATGCTCAGCAGTAATGAGTTTAGATATCTCCAGAGAAGGGCTTTTTTGGGTAAAGAGCTGGGTTCAAAGCCAATGTTGCCGCCCTTGGGTCTACGGGACAGGCTGCTCTCGGATGGTGATATTGGAGAGGGTAAGATCTCCAATGTGTATGCTGAGTTGGCCAGGAGGGAGGGATTTTCGATGGTGATGATGCGGCAGAAATGGGAGGAGGAATTGGGAGACGCGATGTGGGGCTGGATTTGGGACAAAACATTGCGTAGGGTTAATACATCCTCGCCGTCTGCTAGACTCCGTCTTATTCAGCTTAAGTTTGTGCACAGAACTCATTGACACTGGCTAGACGGAGCCGTTTCTTCCCAGAAGTGGCTGACCGATGTGCCAGACTCCTGCGGACCATGTCCACATGTTCTGGTCCTGTCCAAAACTAGTGCGGTTTATGGGATGCTGTTATGGTGGTGGTCACACCTTTTCCATGTGTAGCTATCAATGGTGTGTCTGAGGTTCCTGGTGTCATGATGGGAAAGGGGGCCAATGTCGTGGTTTTCACCTCCCGACTAGCTCTGAAGGAGGATTTTGCTTACTTGGCGGGCTGCCAAGCATTAGGTCATGGGTACTGGACCTTGCTGAGTTTCTTCTTTTTGGAGAGAATCAAGTTTGCCATTAGAGGTTCGGATGAAGGGTTCTCCGTGAGGTGGGTGCTGTTCATCGACTTTTTCAAAAACTACTAGAATGTCGGGGGAGGGTGGGAAAAGAGAATTGGGGATGGCACTGAGGTACAGTAATTCTTGACTGGTGAGGGGGGTACTTTATTTTGTTTTTTAAAAATTTTGCTACGTACGTGTGTGTGTATATGTATGTGTATATATACATATAGGGGGTTCCTGTTGTATTGTTATAGTATTATATGCATTATTATGTTTTGAGGTGTTCGTTGTTTTGTGTTATGGATTGTTCCTGTTTCTGTATTCTCTGTCTGCTTTGTCTGTCTTTCAAAAAAAATTTGAAACAACTCAAGGTGGTATTCGGGCACATCTCACCAAGGCCAGTATGAGTTGGTTTTTTGAAGAGGTTGAAAATGAAGTGTGAGCGGTGCTCGAGAGTGTACATGTTCTGGTCCTGCCTCAAGTTGGTGGGTTTCTGGGGGCCTTTTTTAAAACATCATATCGGCAATTTTAGATGTGTATTGGAGCCCTGCCTATTAGTTGTGATATTTGGGGTATCAGACCAGCTGGAATTGAGGATGGGTATGATCACGGTGGATGGTCTGGTTTTTGCCTTGTTGGCAGATTCTGTTGAGTTGGAGGCAGGCGACACTGTCCAGTAATGCATCGTGACTGGGTGATTTGATATGTTTTGTACTTTCGAAAAGGTTCATGGTGAGGGGGCGATTAATGGGTTCTACTGTAGGTGTTGTATGTTTATATTACGCTTCAAGAATCTGGTCACTGTTGGGGGTGGGTGGTGGGGCGGTCTACTAATGGGAACAGTAAAAAGTCTTGCAACACCAGGTTATGTTAAAGTCCAACAGGTTTGTTTCATAAGAACATAAGAACTAGGAGCAGGAGTAGGCCATCTGGCCCCTCGAGCCTGCTCCACCATTCAATGAGATCATGGCTGATCTTTTGTGGACTCAGCTCCACTTTCCGGCCCGAACACCATAACCCTTAATCCTTTTATTCTTCAAAAAACTATCTATCTATATCTTAAAAGCATTCAATGATGGAGCCTCTACTGCTTCACTGGGCAAGGAATTCCATATTCACAACCCTTTGGGTGAAGAAGTTCCTCCTAAACTCAGTCCTAAATCTACTTCCCCTTATTTTGAGGCTATGGCCCCTAGTTCTGCTTTCAACCGACAGTGGAAACAACCTGCCCGCATCTATCCTATCTATTACCTTCATAATTTTATATGTTTCTATAAGATCCCCCCTCATCCTTCTAAATTCCAAAGAGTACAGTCCCAGTCTACTCAACCTCTCCTCAGGTGAAGTGCTCCGAAAGCTAGTGATTCGAAACAAACCTGTTGGTCTTTAACCTGGTGTTGTAAGACTTCTCACTGTGCTCGCCCCAGTTCAATGCTGGCATCTCCACATCATGGCCACTAATGGGAAGGGTGGTTCTAATTGTTAGTGGGGATTTTGTTTAAATATTTGTTTGCGTGGTTGTTGATATGGGTAACAGTTACTTCACAACTCCAGGTTCCCAGGTTAGATTCCTGGCTTGATTCACTCTGCGTGGGTTTCCTCCCACAAGTCCCGAAAGACGTGCTGTTAGGTGAATTGGATAGTCTGAATTCTCCCTCTGTGTACCCGAACAGGTGCTGGAATGTACGGACAAGGGGCTTTTCACAGTAACATCATTGCAGTGTTAATCTAAGTCTATTTGTGACAATAAAGATTACTATTATTATTGTTTGCTTATATATATGTTAGAAGTGTAATAAAAATATTTTTTTTTTAAAATAATTTTTACTTGTATAATGCTGAATAGGTCAGTGGGTATTTTCTGGACCATTGCTGCTTGTATGGATATCATGAGACAAAAATAAGCTTGTAGATTTTTTTATTGTAATTGTCTAATTACAAAACATAGAGCATTGCTTGTTTTGCCCCGCTTGTGAACTTTTATTATTAATAAAGCTAGGATTGAAGGCTGTATATATACACTGAGCATCAAGCTCAATAACCTGTTGCTGTCATTATGGTGACCTTTAAAGATCGACTTGCTTTCACGCTTAATACAGTATTGCAGATGTGTGGATGGAGATGATGAGTCTTTTCAACACTTAATTCCCAAACCAATTTGTTAAATAGTACCAATTTCTTTGTAAGGTAGTGTGACTGCAGTTCATGTGCAGTTTACATTGAACTATTGCGAAATAACACATCAAGTCGCATGTGGTGAGATGACCAACAGATCCTGAGAAATAAAAGTTTTGACGCTGAGTTGATCAATTCTCACTTGTGCATTGGCAAATGGATAGAGTTTAAACATGGGACTTGCTGTGCACGTATTTATGATTATACACATAATAGAAAATGAGGGTTTAGAGTGGTTATTACTTTTTACATGCAACTTTGCAACTTTCATCTTGAATTTCTTTGCAATAT
Organism: Scyliorhinus canicula; assembly: GCF_902713615.1. NCBI lineage: Eukaryota > Metazoa > Chordata > Chondrichthyes > Carcharhiniformes > Scyliorhinidae > Scyliorhinus > Scyliorhinus canicula. Next base: position 277,910,425 of record NC_052146.1, on the reverse strand, counting down.
CCCGGGAATGAACTTTCCCTTCAGGAAGCTCTGAGTGAGATGAGAGAATAGTAACAATGTGCATCTGTGGCATTGGCATCATCTTGTGAAATTATAGACTTGTTAGTTCTTGTTCTTGCTTCAAATACTTGTGCTTCTGAAATGTTTGTTTGGATTTGGAGTTTTTTTGTAATGTAAAACTGAACTCCACAAACCAGTGATCAATTTGAGAGCAGCTGGAAAATTGTTTTTTACGTTATACATTTTGTGCAATTCTGAAATGCAGCAAAATACCAAAAAGTGACCTGAAGTTCACTAGGTTACGCCTTTTACTACTAATATATTTATCAGTGAATCAGTTGGAATTGAAATGCATGTGCAAGTTATTCAGGCAAGCCATTAAAGAACACTGGGTAGATTTCACGGAGAGAGGGACAAAACACTCGTGGAAATATAGAAAGGAGAAAGGGTGGTTAGGTAACCTGGAAGAAACAGGCTTGATGTAGATGCTGGTGAGCAGAACAGTATCATACCTTCAGGATACAGCTGGGAAAACCGGCATGTTTATTACGTAGATAAGTTTAAACTTGGCATGTACACACGAGGCAGTAATTATTACAAAGACCTTGCATGCTCCGTGCACGGTTCCTGGAATGAAGTTGATCTCCTTTGCTCATGGTAAGCTTGAGAGTTCACAATAAGAGTGGCTTCATTATGCCACATGGAGATTAACAGCAACCAAGTCAAATTCTAATTTTATAAATGGTGTTCTGAAATTTTTACTGGTACTTTAGAAAGTCAATTGTGTCCATTTTTCTGGAAAGCAACAAAGTTATGAAACGGAGTTTAAGGAAAGACATTTGTGCAATGGATATTTCCTTGAAGTATACCAGGGACCCTACTTCAAAAAGGCACTAACTGGCGTTGTAAATACAGAGAACGATTCCCTGTGGGCCTGAAGTGGGCATTCTGCTCAGCTGTCTATTTTGAACGGAGAACACACAGTGCAGAAAGGCCATTCAGCCCATCGAGTCTACAGACCTATCCCCGTAACCTAATAACCCCATCTATCCTTTTTGGATACCAAGTGCAATTTAGCATAGCCACTCCACCTAACCTGCATGTCTTTGGACTGCAGGAGGCACCTGAAGGAAACCCATGCAGACACAGGAAGATCGTGCAGACTCTGCACAGGCAGTGACCCAGCGGGAATCGAACCTGGTGCTGTGAAGCCACAGTGCTAGCCACTGTGCTACTGTTTGGGTTATTATTGGATCCCAATTAGCCTGATATGCACATACCTCAACAACATCATTTATGGGGTGATTGAGGTGAGGAAACCATGCCTTGTTTTCTTTGAATGGATTTAAACTTAAACAAAAGTGTTTGTCATAAAGTGCATGAATTACATATTGCTGTTGTAAGAGTCATAGAATAGAATCCCTAGAGCACCCTACCTATTCCACATCTCTACCTAAAAGGGTAATTTAACGTGGCCAATCCACCTTTGGAGTGTGGGAGGAAACCGGAACACCTGGAGGAAACCCACACAGACACAGGGAGAATGTGCATTATGTGCGCATGTGTGTGATTTATAATACTGTACATAAAAGGTTACTTGTGTTTTAAAGCTACAAACCTGGTGACTTCACCTAAGGACCTCTGGTATTTTAAATAAAATCTAATTTCACCTGTGTTGCAACTCCGGGTGAAGTGGAGCTGGAATTGACCATGCACTACAAGACCAGAGTATTGTGACATTGTGGATTGTGCTAAATAATCACCATCTGTATCAGTATCTACTGATTTTCCAATTGAGGGGCAATTTAGTGCAGGCAATCCACCTACCAAGCACATCTTTGGGTTGTGTGGGTGAGACTCACGCAGACACAGGGAGAATTTGCAAACTCCACACAGACAGTGACCGTGTTCGTGGTCCTCGGCATCATGAGGCTGTAGTGCTAACCACTGGGCCATCATGTTGTCTGGATAGCACATTGATAATGAGAACTTCCACCCAAAGACAAAGATGAAAAGAAACCATAAGTAAAGGAGCCAAAGTTACTCACACTGTATTTAATTTCCAGATACATTTTTGTCCAAATAAAATCAGTTTATAGTTTGATTATATTAAGAAACCACAACCATCCCAGTAACTTATATAACAAAAAATAAAGAAACTCTGCTTTAGTTGCCACTCTTCGAGCAACCAATCAGGAAAAACTGGCATGACCACATTACATCCATTAATTTTAGCTACAGAACAGAAATCAAGCAATTCTCTAAATTTAAAGCTCACTTTAGTTTGAATATTATATTTCTATTTTAAAATATGTTCAAATGACAAAAAAAAAGATAAACTGAACAGGTTGACAATTACAAAATGCAAACCAATGCACTATATATGGATTAAAATATCAGGGAAGGCAAGTTCTAGCTGGTAATTATTCAACCACCCAAAATATTGATTAAAGCACAGGATAGCGATCCACTAAAAGAAAACAAACAAACCTATTCCCTCATTCCATATGTGTTTATGATAACCTAACTGACTAAGTTAGTTCCCATTTTTCCTTTACAGCTTAAAATCAGTCTGTGGGAAGTGTTTGTTGATTGACCAAAGTCTGGCTTCTTGCAGTTGAGCACCACTTCAGTTTTGTACCAATCCTAACCACTGTTAAGAGAAAAATCAGACAATTATAAATGAATTTCAGACTGTGTACACAAACTATGCTGACAGATCATGTTTGAGCCAAAAGAACACCATGTGCTCTAACATTCTAACTTAAGATAACCACTTTAGAGGCATGTTTTAAACTTTTTTCCAATCCAGCAAATTTGACATTAAAATGAAAATCAATGCCCACTTTCAGTGGTCATCTCATTAGCACAGCAAGCTAAAAAGCAAACTTAGGGTGAGAGAAAACTTGAGACAAAATTAGCGACGAGGTTAGTGGAGTGTGTCAATTGGATTCAAAGCCGCAAGAAGAAATCAGAGAAGGTGAAGGAAAAGGAATTTCAAGGTGTAAGCCTGTTTCTACAGCCACGTGATAGAATTCTTTTTTCCATCTGCTCATGTTGGGGATTGTACTGCATAATGACTCTACAAGGAGGGTTGCCCTCAGTGCTATGCCACAGGAGCATCCCCAAAGAGTAGCAACGCAGAATAAGCCCAGTCAAGCCACAACTGCCCATTAGTATCACTGCACCCGTCAGCCCTCTACTGCATGATGCTTATAGGTATCCACACAGCAGTTTACACATTTATGTATAATCATCTGGCTTGGACCACTTTCCATGTTGATCATCAAGTAGATTTGTAACGAGGAAGGAATGGTAAGGTGAAGGAGCCTTGGATGACAAGAGAAGTGGAGCTTCTAGTCAAGAGGAAGAAGGAAGGGCAGCACGGTGGCCTAGTGGTTAGCACAACTGCCTCACAGCGCGGAGGTCCCAGGTTCGATCCCGGCTCTGGGTCACTGTCTGTGTGGAGTTTGCACATTCTCCCCGTGTCTGCGTGGGTTTCGCCCCCACAACCCAAAAATGTGGAGAGTAGGTGGGTTGGCCACGCTAAATTGCTCCTTAATTGGAAAAAATAATTGGGTACTCTAAATTTATATTAAAAAAAAGAGGAAGAAGGAAGCTACGCAAGGTTGAGGAAGCAAGGATCTGGCACGGGCCGAGAGGGTTACAAGGTAGCCAGGAAGGAACTCAAAAATTGACTTAGGTGAGCTAGAAGGGGGCATGAAAAAGCCCTGGCGGGAAGGGTTAGGGAAAACCCCAAGGCGTTCTACACATGTGAAAAATAAGAGGATGATCAGAGTGAGAGTAGGGCTGATCAGGGATAGTGGAGGGAACTTGTGCCTAGAGTCTGAGGAGATAGGGGAGGCCCTAAATGAATATTTTGCTTCAGTATTCATGAGAGAGAGGGACCTTGTTGCTCAGGAAAACAGCGTGAACCAGGTTAATAGACTCAAACAGGTTGATATTAAGAATGAGGATGTGCTGGAAATTTTGAAATGTATCAGGATAGATAAGTCCCCTGGGCCCGACAGGATATACCCAAGGTTACTACGGGAAGCGAGGGAAGAGATTGCTGCGCGTTGGCGATGATCTTTGTGTCCTCACTCTCCACTGGAGTAGTACCGGATGATTGGAGGGAGGCGAATGTTGTTCCCCTGTTCAAGAAAGGGAAGAGGGAAATCCCTGGAAATTACAGACCAGTCAGTCTTATGTCTGTGGTGAGCAAAATATTAGAAAGGATTCTGAGAGATAGGATTTATGATTATTTAGGAAAACATAGTCTGATTAAAGATAGTCAGCATGGCTTTGTGAGGGGCCTCATTGAATTCTTTGAGGATCTGACGAGACACATTGATGAAGGTCAGGCAGTGGATGTGGTTTATATGGATTTCAGTAAGGCATTTGATAAGGTTCCCCATGATAGGCACATTCAGAAAGTTAGGGGGCATCGGATACAGGGAAATTGGCTGTCTGGATACAGAATTGGCTGGCCAAAAGAAGACAGCAAGTGGTAGTGGATGGAAAGTATTCCGCCTGGAAGTCGGTGACCAGTGGTGTCCCGCAGGGATTTGTTCTGGGACCTCTGCTCTTTGTGGTTTTTATAAATGATTTGGATGAGGAAGTGGAAGGGTGGGTTAGTAAATTTGCCGATGACACAAAGGTTGGTGGAGTTGTAGATAGTGTTGAGGGCTGTTGCAGGTTACAACAGGACATTGACAGGATGCTGAGCTGGGCTGAGAAGTGGCAGATGGAGTTCAACCTAGATAACTATAAAGTGATTCATTTTGGAAGGTCGAATTTGAATGCTGAATACAGGGTTAAAGGCAGGATTCTAGGAAGTGTGGAGGAACAGAGGGATCTTAGGGTCCATGTACATAGATCCCTCAAAGTTGCCACCCAGGTTGATAGGGTTGTTAAGGCGTATGGTGTGTTGGCTTTCATTAACAGGAGGATTGAGTTTAAGAGCTACGAGGTTTTGCTGCTGCATTATAAAACCCTGGTTAGACCACACTTGGAATATTGTGTCCCGTTCTGGTCGCCTCATTATAGGAAGGATGTGGATGCTTTGGACAGGATAGAGAGGAGATTTACCAGGATGCTGCCTGGACTGGAGGGCATGTCTTATGAAGAAAGATTGTGGGAGCTAGGGTTTTTCTCACTGAAGCGAAGAAGGAAGAGAGGAGACTTGATAGAGGTGTACAAGGTGATGAGAGGCATGGATAGAGTGGATAGCCAGAGACTTTTCCCCAGGGAGCAAATGGCTGCTACGAGGGGGACATAATTTTAAGGTGGTTGGAGGAAGGTACAAGGGAGATGTCAGGGGTCGGTTCCTAACACAGAGAGTGGTGGGTACGTGGAATGCACTGCCAGCGGAGGTGGTGGAGTCGGTCATTAGGGACATTTAAGCGACTCTTGGATAGGTACATGGACAGCAGTAAATTGAAGGGGTGTAGGTTAGGTTGATCTTAGATTAGGATAAATGGTCGGCACAATATCGTGGGCCGAAGGGCCTGTACTGTGCTGTAATGTTCTATGTAGGAATCTGTAGAAATGATTGGTTGTGTCTGCCCAGGGTGCCATCAATCAGGCTACACTGGTTCGGACAGGGAAAACGGAACCTCCTTTTATGCTTTTCAGTGCCAATACACTAGATACTGTGACCCAAAGATTTCAGATTTAGACAAAGATTCACTTATCCACATCACTCAAAGCGGACCTGTTCTCGCTTTCTTTGGGAAGATGAACCTCGAACCTCATTTACCAAAAAGAGAGACGTGGTTCTCCTTTGCCAATATAGATGTAGAGTCAGTGGGGACTGGATAGAAAATGTATCTGAAACAATCCGATTACAGTCTCAAGATCATAGGAGGCAGAAAATGCAAAACAAACTTGCAAAAGCTGGTAGAGGACATGGAGACAATTTTCAATTTGAATTTGCAGTTTCCACCTAACCGCTCTCTCCACCTTGGTTATTTCAGCGAGCACCCGGATAGCAGCAGAAAGTGTTGTGGGGCTGCCCTCCTATTGTATTTAAAGTAGCCTGACAAAAGATTTTTGAGGCCAATACTGTTGGCAGTGGGCATCCCACATCCACCCATTCCTCCCCTGGAATTTTCGGGTTAAAATGTTCAAACCCTTCACTGTCAATACATCTGTCTGGAAACGTGGAAGTGTGTGTAATATATTAAAGACTCTTTTGAATTTGTACAGCTTTTCTTCTAATTTGCAGCACCTAATACATACCTGGCCTATATTGAGCTCTGCATATCCCTCATCATCCTTGTCTAATTGTTTGAATATTCCTGAAAAGGCAAGAACATGAATGAGCACATTTCAAAACAAATTTTCTTTTTTGTTTCTTTCACCAAGGGGATTGCATTCTCCCTGATAAACAGGAGCCGTTTCACTATCTTTTTAGAGGAAAGGTAATTCTGCAAAGTTGTATTGAATACAGCAGCAAAACAGCATGGATTCCTCCATCAATGAATGCATTTAAAATGGAACCTTACATCAACCTTTCCATGTAAACGGAGTCTGACAGGTTTAACAAATTAGATGAGCATTGCACATGTGTGCCAGCTGAACAAGGAAATACAGAGGGTAATAATCTCAATTCTGAAAGCAACCAATGCATGCACAAATTGAACCCCCCCCCCCCCCCCCCCCCCCCCCCCCCCCCCCCCCCCCCAAATAAAGGAAGGCCATGGGACGTGTAAGAGTTAAAACTCATTTTTTGGAAAATTAGGAATGGGGGGATGTATTGTGACAAGACGCTAAATAGGATGGAGACATATTAAAGTGATGTGCTGGAACTTCAGCTACCCATTCTACGTCCTGCCAATTTTACATTTCCATTGACCTATTGCGCTCAATCAACCTTATTTGCTTTCTATAAATTCTCAACTTCCCAAATTAACTTTAATCAATCTCTATCGGATACACCTAAATGAGCCAGAATTCAAGTAGAGCTAAATACCTTTGACAAAGCCAGAATTGGGGCTGAATACAGGGTAGCCTCCATGGTTAGATAAGCAGACCTTATTGATGTGACACATCCAGAGGAAAGAAGAGACCAAGTATAAATTGCTGATGAACAAATTTTGGGGTGTGCCTGAGGGAGTTTCTACCCTATCTTTTGAATTCCATCCAATATGCTGTCAGCCCAAGCTGATCTCTCCGATGATGAATATTAGAATGTCAAACCTTTACCCCCCCACCACTCTTCAGCCAACCCACCCCCCATTCTATCCCCTATGTTAAGATACCACTCCGATTTTTCTATTGATGTTGGGGCAAACACCTCTAATATGCCCTTATAGATAGATAGAGAAATGCAGCACAGAACAGGCCCTTCGGCCCACGATGTTGCGCCGAACTTTTGTCCTAGGTTAATCTTATGGGCAAGAGCTGCATGCCTGAGTATTCAAGTGATTTATTTCCCCCAGTTATTTGCCAGAGGTGGATTGTCAATATGAAAGTTCTACCTTGTTATACTTTCACCAGTGGAGCAGGGCTCCCAAAATTTTGGTCCCCAAATTGCTTATTGAATTTGGGACTTTAATGTAACAAAGACATTTTGAAAAATAACTTACTGAACATGGTTTCCAGACGGATCAAAGAGCCAACAAAGTTATCAAAGTCAATGAGAAGATTAGTATCTGCATATCGGGCAACAAGGATCTGAAACAATGTATTGTTCAGAGTGAAACCTGGAGAGAAAAAGAGAAAAGAATATATTAACACAATAGCGAATTTTATTAACCACTCATTCTACATGTGCAGATTCATCTCCCCTTTGTACAAAGTTGTTAGTCATGCAGAGCAAAGTTTTGAATTGTTTATTCCGACCAGGTGTGAAGTGAACTGGCTTCAAAGAACAAAGAACAGTACAGCACAGGAACAGGCCCTTCGGCCCTCCAAGCGTGCACGCCGATCGTGAAGCCTGTCAAAACTAAAACCTTCTGAACTTCCGTGGTCCTTATCCCTCTATTCTCGGCCTATTCATGCATTTGTCAAGATGCCTCTTAAACATCACTATAGCACCTGCTTCCACCATCTCCACCAGCAGCAAGTTCCAGCCACTCACCATCATCTGTGGTGCCTCGCACATCTCTAAACTTTGCCCCCCCCCCCCCGCACAACCTATGTCCCCTAGCAATTGACGTTTCCATCCTAGGGAAAAGCTTCTGACAATTTATCTACTCTGTCATGCCCCTCATAATTTTGTAGACTTCTATCAGGTCGACCCTCAACCTCCTTCGTTTCAATGAAAACAAATCCAAGTTTATCCAACTGCTCTTCATAGCCAATACCCTCCAGACCAGGCAACATCCTGGTAAATCGCTTCTGCATCATCTACAAAGCCTCCACATCCTCTGGCAGTGTGGTGGCCAAAATTGTATGCAATATTCCATGTGTGGCCTAACAAAGTTTCTGTACAGCTTCAGCACTGACTTGCCAATTTTTATACTCAGTGCCCCGACTGATGAAGGCAAGTATGCCGTGTGTCTTCTTGACTACCTTATCCATCTTTGTCACTTTCAGTGATCTGTGGACCTGTATGCCCAGATCTCTCTGTATACTTCCCACCTGTATTAGGCCTTCCAAAATGCATTACCTCACATTTCTCTGCCCTAGTCTACAACTGATCTATATCCTGCTGTATCCTTTGACAATCCTCATCACTATCCGCAATTCCACTAATGTTTGTGTCGTCCGCAAATTTACTAATCAGACTAGGTACATTTTCCTCCAAATCACTGATATATACTACAAACAGCAACGATCCCAGCACTGATCCCTGTGGAACACCACTAGTCACAGCTGTCCATTCAGAAAAGCTCATTTACTCTCATTTATCCCCCTTATTGGTCACAACGAAGGATTGTTAATTTATTTTCCCTGTGGAAGCCTTTTTCAAATTCAAATGTATTTTGATGCAGAGAATAATAAGGAGCCAATCAACGAATCTTTCTTGAGTCAAAGAAGAATACATTTATTAGCCACTAAACATACAAAAAACAATAAAAGATGCAATGCCACACGCGCGCGCGTGCTCACATGTATCAGAACAAAGGAAAGTTAGAGCCCAAATACAAGTTCAAAGAATATACGGTTAGAAATCTTTAGCTTATCTTTGAGGCATTGATTGTTAAACATTGCCAATTTAGGTTATCTGCTACCTTGGAGCTGGTACGTGTAGAAGATGTTGTAATTCTTACAAGATCTCAATTTGTTGATTGGTTTTAGGCTGATTTCTTGAACTGGGTGCTGGACTTATCCCAGGAAGAATCAGAAAGTGAAATTCCTTACTACTCCATTAATGGCTTCTCCAGGTTCCTCTGCTTCCGCTCGTCAAACCCAGTTTTTAATAAAGTCCAACTCACTGTATATACCAAAGGAATGTCTGCTGTAGTGTGTTGTGGGACAGTTAATCAGATTTTGATTTCTTTCACGATATTAACTGTATAGATCCTTTTAATGGTGCCTCCTGTATATAGCGTCACAATGATGGGAAATTGCAACTGAACTGAATGAATAGCCAATAATGTCACCAACTGACATTTCAAGATGGGATTGTTTGATCTTCCACAGGGGGTTTGAATATCTGTTGGCTGTATATCCTGGCTGAATAATGTTTTGAAGTGAGCCTTGACACTCCCAGATGTGACATTTCATAAGCAATCATGACAGAACATATCTGCAGTGCAATCCATATTGTAACTTAATAGTCAACATTGCCAGACATCAGTAGTCAACTTACACTGACATAAATCAGGTGACTTATGGCAGCCATCCTTAGTCAGTGTTTTCTTTTTCTTTCCTTTTAAAAAGGTTCCTTTTAAACGGTTGTGTTTTTGATCAGCTGGTGACATTATTGGCTATTCATTCAGTTCAGTTACAATTTCCCATCGTTGTGACGCTATATACAGGAGGCACCATTAAAAGGATCTATACAGTTAATATCGCGAAAGAAATATTTGGTGATGATTGCATGTGTGGACAAAGTACACTTTGTTTTTATTTAGTCTTTCACGCAGTGTGGGTAGGCCAGCATTTTCCTGCCCATCCCCAATTGCCCTCGAGGAGGTGGTGGTGAGCCACCTTCTTGAATCACTGCAGGCCATGTGGTGTAGGTACACCCACAGTGCCGTTAGGAAAGGAGTTCCAGGATTTTGACCCAGTGACAGTGAAGGAACGGCAATATAGTTCCAAGTCAGAATGTTGTTTAGCTTAGAGGGGAACTTGCAGGTGTTGGTATTCCTTGCATCTGCTGCCCTGAGCCTTTCAAGTAGTAGAAGTCATGGGTTTGGAAGGTACAGTCAAAGGAATCTCAGTGAGCATCTTGGAGATGGTACACACTGCTGGCATAATGCATTGTTGGTGGATTACATGTTTAAAGGGTGGCTGGATTCCAATCAACTGGGCTGCTTTGTCCTGCATGGTGTCAAGCTTCTTGCTCATCCAGGCAAGTGGAGAGTATTCCTCCACTCCTGACTTGAGCATTGTAGATGGTGTCAGGCTTTGGGAAGGCAGGAGGTGAGTTACTAACTGCAGAACCCCAAGCCTCTCACCTACTCTTGTAGCCACAGTATACATATGGCTGGTCCAGTTCAGACTCTGGTTAATAGTAACTCTCAGGATAAAGGGGCATTCATCAATGGTAATGGCATTGAATTTGAAGGTGAGATGGTTACATTCTCGCTTGTTGGAAATGGTCATTGCCTGGCACTTGTGAGGCGGCAGTGTTGCTTGCCACTTACAGCTCAGCCTGAATGCTGCTCAGGTCTTGCTGCATATGGACATGGACTGCTCCAGTATGAGGAGTCACAAATGTTACTGAACATTATGCAATCATTAGCAAACATCTCCACTTCTGACTTTATGATGAAGGGAATGTCATTGATGAAGCAGCTGAAGATAGGACACTCCCTGAGCAACTCCTGCAGTGATGTACTGGAAATGAGATAATTGGCCTGCAACAACCACAACCATCTTCCTTTGTGATAGGTATGTCTCCAATCAGTAGAGAGATTCCCTGCTCGACGTAGTATGGATAGCTGTGCCAGATGAATTCTTCAAATATTACCTGCTTCTTCAAGTGCCATTCGCATTTCATGTGAGCTCATGGTACCAGAATCATCAGCATCCACCTTCTTGAAGATTTTCTGAATGGAGGAAAATGAATATATTTGAGCATTTCTAAATTTGCAGGGGGGCGGGGTCTCTGGACTTCCTACCCTCAAAATCAGAAGGGTCATCAAAGAGTAGCAGTCAAAATTGTGGTCAGTGGTGGACCAGGTTGGGTAGGTGGGCCAGGTAAAAGCTACAGTTCGCGTGCAGCACAATAACTTACATTTTTTAAAAGTGCTTTCTCTCTCAAGTTCCAGATTTATTATTAAAAAATGACTTTCAATCAATTGGAAAAACCTGTACTCTCTCCCACAAACTCCACACACTCCTTACAGTCAAAATTGCCAGCTCACGAATTTGATGGGATTCTTTAAATGTCATTCCAAGTGACCAGCAGGGGGTGCACATATCACACCTTTAACAAATTCTTTATGAAAATTAGCTATGTCCAGAGTTGATTTTCATCTGCAGCATTAATCATAGAATTTACAGTGCAGAAGGAGGCCACCTGGCCCATCGATTCTGCACCGGCCCTTGGAAAGAGCACCCCACTCAAGAACACACCTGCTCCACCCCATCCCCTCAACCCAGCAACCCCAATCAACCTTTTTTTGGATACCAAGGGCAATTTATCATGGCCAATCCACCTAACCTGCACATCTTTGGACTGTGGGAGGAAACCGGAGCACCCGGAGGAAACCCACGCACACACGGGGAGAACATGCAGACTCCACCCAAGCTGGGAATCGAACCTGGGACCCTGGCGCCGTGACGCAACTGTGCTAACCACTGTGCTACTGTGCTGCCCCAAAAGTAGACAGAAGTAGGTGGTGTACAGTATGCCATTCCAATGGTGTAAGTGTGGTGTCTTGGTTGGGCCTTATTTAAATGAACTTGATGAGGTGCCTGTGCAAAACACTCCTTAAAGGCAGCCTGTCGAGCTGAGAACAGGGAATCTGGTGGGAGACTGACTTCAATCGGGAAATGTTTACACTTACCAGTATCTTCTGTAATTTTATCCAAAATATCTTGAATTCCACTAGTCCAATTTTCCCGGATCGATCTTTCTGTTTTACAATTCTCATTCAGGAAAAACCACTTGAAAGCAAGTTGTCATTAATGGAAATACCCAAATTAGTCAAACTCACAACCTTCAGCACCAATCTTAATATAGGTGTGATCAGCTCAGACATCACCTGGCTGGGTACCAGCTTGTGTCCGGGCCTTTTGGAAACGAGGGAGATATGTGTCGCAAGCATATGAAATGAAATGAAAAGAAAATCGCTTATTGTCACGAGTAGGCTTCAAATGAAGTTACTGTGAAAAGCCCCTAGTCGCCACATTCCGGCACCTGTTCGGGGAGGCTGTTACAGGACTCGAACCGTGCTGCTGGCCTGCTTGGTCTGCTTTCAAAGCCAGCAATTTAGCCCTGTGCTAATTGCTTCACCAGCACGATATAATGATAGGACATGATTCCTCTTGCAGTCATTTCACAGTCACTACCTGGTCATCTGACAGGGGCGACCAGTGGGTTGTGGGGGTGAAACCCAAGCAGACACGGGGAGAATGAGCAAACTCCACACGGACAGTGACCCAGGGCCAGGATTCGAACCCGGGTCTTCAGCGCCATAGGCAGCAATGCTAACCATTGTGCCACGTGCTGCCCCTCTTCAGTACTAGTTAACAGCTTATTCGAGAATGAGACTAGCAGAAGCTTGGATACAAATCACCTGACTGGCAAGAGGGTATTAATAAAGTTCACATTCACAGCATTTTATAACTGAAAAGTTTTATATCTGGAGAGGGCAAAAATTAAACTTCAGATTTTTACTTCTTCTGGGGAAGGAGAGAAAAGCGAAACAACACACACAGTTATTAAAAGGATACATCCAATAGGCTTATTACATTTCGGCAGGTTTCCAAACTAAAACCATCAGTTTTAATGTCATCACCTAAGAAGAAAATAGTGCATGAAAAACATAATTTAAGTCAATATTTAATGCAATAACATTAATGAGACAACTCAATTTTTCCATACAGGAGGCCTCAGAGGTCATGGGCGGGATTCTGCCATAATCGGCAGGGTGGGGAACTCCGGCGGGAAGGAGTGGCGTGGAGTCATCCGCACCTTCAGGGGCTAGGCCCGTCCCAGAGTAGTTTGCGCCCCGCCGGCTGGCGGGGGAGGGGCTTGGCGCCACGCCAATCGGCGCCGAAGGACCTCAGCCGGTCGGCGTGAGTTGGCGCATGCGTGGGAGGGGTCGTCTCCGCATCGGCCATCGCGGAGGACCACAGCGGCCGATGCGGAGGAATAGAGTGCCCCCACGGCACAGGCCCGCCCGCGGATCGGTGGGCCCCCATCGCGAGCCAGGCCACCGTGGGGGCACCTCCCGGGGCCAGACCCCCCCACGCCCCTCTGAGGCGGCCCACGCTGCCAGGTCCCGCCGGTAAGGGCCTACTCCAATTTACGCCGGTGGGACTGGCAAAAAACAGACGGCCACTCGGCCCATCACAGGCCGGAGAATCACTGGGGGGGGCCGCTGTCAGCGGCCGCCGACTGGCGCGGCGCGATTCCCGCCCCCGCCAAATCCCCAGTGCCGGAGAATTTGTCAGCCGGCGGGGGCGGGATTCACGCCGCCGCATGGCGATTCTCCGACCCGGCGGGGGGGGTCGGAGAATCCCGTCCCAGATCTTTCAGTGTAATGAAGTTTCCAATCAAGATTTGGGGTAATATTCTATGCAATCTGTGAAACGTATAGGCCTTAAAGTAATGCCCGACTCTGGTTTCTTCCATTGCAGTTTTTGGCGGAGGGAGTTGAAATCCAGGGAATATCTGATGCATTTAGATGTTTATCAAATCCATTATGGAATCGTTTTAATCACCTGTGTGTTCTGGGACACGAATGCCGACAAATTGCACGAATCCAAAGAAGTCAGAAGAAAAAGTAAAGCTTGGTGTCCTGTGTTTGCAGGAAATTCAATTTTCTTCCAATTTGGCTGAATAGGGAGTTAAATTCACCAGCTTTACCCAGCTGGTGCAAATCTGCAGTGCCAAGATACCTTTGTCTTCTGTGAGTACTGATAGGATAGGGACCTTGGCTGTTTTACCTGATGCCAATCTACAGGCATATGCAACACCCCATTGTCGTCTCAGCTGAGATCATCTAACTAAACACAGATTGAAGCAAACTTCTTATTCGGCACAGTTCTTCGTGAATCCTCTGCAATCCAACGCCATGGGAATTCTGTTCAAAAAGGACCCGATTCCTTTATTTATGCACACGGCAATTATAGCATGCAGATAATTGACTTGATTCGAGCACGAGTACGTCAGCCATTAGTGTAAATCTATACAATGTTACTTACGGTTAGCTACAACTCTGTTCAGTATTCTTTGCAGCTCAAAGGCAGATATCTCTGAATCCTGGATTTGAAAGAGCAAAGAAAAAACACCACGTTCAACTAGCTGCCGTATCCCAGCCCCCCAACCAACAAATTCAATTATGTCAGAAAGAGGGCAGCACGGTGGCCTAGTGGTTAGCATAACCGCCTCACGGCGCTGAGGTCCCAGGTTCGATCCCGGCTCTGGGTCACTGTCCGTGTGGAGTTTGCACATTCTCCCCGTGTCTGCGTGGGTTTCGCCCCCACAACCCAAAAATGTGCAGAGTAGGTGGATTGGCCACGCTAAATTGCCCCTTAATAGAAAAAATAATTGGGTAATCTAAATTTATTAAAAAAAAAAAAAAAAAATTATGTCAGAAAGTGCCGAGATAACTTTCCCTCAAAGCGGAAGGAAAATATTTGGGGTGATTTTCCTTGTTTTTCTTTTTCCAACTAATTATCCAATTTGTTTTCAGTCATGTTATGTTCTCTGCTCCAATACCCTCCTGTTTCAGCGCTCCCTTGATGCTTTTAGTTAAGTGGCCTGGGCGTTCAAAGCGGTTACTTTGAAAAATGAACCTCTTGCTTCAAGTTCTAATATATGCATTGTGTAAAAACATTTTAACATTCCCCTCGTTCTTTTAGTGATAAATCTTTATCCAATTAGTTAACCAGTGGAAATTTTACAATAGCAGAGGTGACATTTTGATACCAAAACAGTTCATGGATGAGATACAGTTTTCCTCTGCATGTCTAACTGTAGTCATGGTTCTTTGACAACCTCCTCAGGCTGATGTGAAGTGCTTAAGCATTTCTGCCATCCCCTCACTCTCAAATGCAAATTGCCTTGTCTCTCAGTGACAATTCTCCTTCTTTGACTCTCCTAAAGCACTGGCCTTGTACCATTTACATTGAAATGCTTTCGCTGTTTTTCCATACATTTTACCATCACTTCTAAAAATCTCAATTTTGCTCTAACCTCTCTAGCCACAAAACTCCTGCCTCTGATCCAGCCCAACTAAGTCTAGTTGAAACGCATTTAGACGTAAATGTATCTAGTTTCATTATTGAATGATTCAATTGATAATCTGTTCTTAATTTGCTATTTTTCCCTAAAATCATGGTTCGATGCCTTTTCACACCTTCTAAATTAGTTTATTTTATTATGTTTATTTGTTTTAATGAAAATTTATTTGGTTATGCATGTGGGAATGAATGCTTACCATACCCAAGAACATTGATGTCCTTGGCTGTCTGGAATCGACACAGTGAGATCTTTCTGGTGAGCTTGGGACATTTTTTAACAAGTTTTAATGCAAGGGGGTCTTGTCAAATAAAGGACGGACAGAATGTATGAAATTCACTCGGCCTATGATGGTCCAAAGCTTTGCCAGTTGTGTTTATGATAAACAAAACGATCAGTCGAGTTAAGAGGACAATGTAACAATAATCATGAAAACAGGGTGATTCGAGCAGATTGGGAAGAACCAAATGCATTTTGCTGGCTCTATGTTTTTGTGTTCACACAGAGTCATAATGGCACAGGAGCCCGCATTCAGTTCACTGATTCCCATGCTGGTTCTCTATAAAGCAATCCAGTCAGCCCAATTCTGCTTTTATCTCTGTAGCTCTACAAGTTTATTTCCCTCCAGACACCATCCAATTTCCTTTTGAAGTAATTTGCATCTCTGCTTCCACCACACATTATTCACACTTGCTTCTCTTGCCCAAAACCCCAAATCTTCTTCTAGTCCTTGTACCATCAACTAATGTGAACAGCTTCTCTATGCCCTCTGTATCTAAGCCTGTCATAATCTTGCACGTCTCAACCAAATCATCCGTCAATCTCCTCTGCTCGGAGCATAAACCAGTCTGAGAAAATGAAAAAAAAAAAGAAAATAGCTTATTGTCACAAGTAGGCTTCAAATGAAGTTACTGCGAAAAGCCCCTAGTCGCCACATTCCGGTGCCTGTTCGGGGAGGCTGGTACGGGAATTGAACTGTGCTGCTGGCCTGCCTTGGTCTGCTTTCAAAGCCAGCGATTTAGCTGGGGAGAGCACGACAATGCTGAGGAGTGTAAACCAGCGTGAGAAAAGGAAAACAAAAAAGAGAGACTTTAGAGCATTAACCAGAGAAGTTAAGGCGGGCGGGTGGGGGGTCTCAGTTTGTGCATTGACTGTATTCAGAGAACAAATTTAAAACATGTAATTACAGGGAAAGTTAAAAGATTGGTCGGTGAGTATTTTGCTGATTTATCTTTCAAAACATGTGTAATTTATGTTATGATTCCAGCTGATGTTGTAACTGGATGGGAAGATCTCAGAATGGAACCTGGCTCAAAAGACCACGGGCAGGACTCTCCAGTCGCTGATGCCAAAATCGCGTTTGGCGATCGGCCGGGCAATCAACTTTTCTGACAAAACCGGGGGGGGGGAACGCCACTTTCGCGATGCGCCTCCCCCTTCAAAGCGGCGTACTCTAGGAGTACACCCCGTGCCGTATTGACAGCCTCAGGATGTTGCCGGAGGCCCTGCCCCCGATGCTCCCCTCCCGACCGCTGGGTTCCCGATGGCGTTGGTCACGTGTGCTATCATAGAACATAGAACATTACAGCGCAGTACAGGCCCTTCGGCCCATGATGTTGCGCCGTCCTGTGATACCCTTCTAAAGTCCCTCTACACTATTCCCTTATTGTCCATATACCTATCCAATGACCATTTGAATGCGTTTAGTGTTGGCGAGTCCACTACTGTTGCAGGCAGGGCATTCCATGCCCTTACTACTCTCTGAGTAAAGAACCTACCTCTGACATCTGTCCTATATCTATCTCCCCTCAATTTAAAGCTATGTCCCCTCGTGCTGGACATCACCATCGGAGGAAAAAGGCTCTCACTGTCCACCCTATCTAATCCTCTGATCATCTTGTATGCCTCAATTAAGTCACCTCTTAACCTTCTTCTCTCTAATGAAAACAGCCTCAAGTCCTTCAGCCTTTCCTCATATAATCTTCCCTCCATACCAGGCAACATGGACACCGAGATCTCTCTGCTCGTCCACACTACCAAGAATCTTACCATTAGCCCAGTACTCTGCCTTTCTGTTATTCCTTCCAAAATAAATCACCTCACACTTTTCTGCATTAAACTCCATTTGCCACCTGTCAGCCCAGCTCTGCAGCTTATCTATGTCCCTCTGTAACTTGTAACATCCTTCTGCACTGTCCACAACTCCAACTTCTTTCACCTGAAGAAGGAGCCGTGCTCCGAAAGCTCGTGTTTGAAACAAACCTGTTGGACTTTAACCTGGTGTTGTAAGACTTCTTACTGTGCTCACCCCAGTCCAACGCCGGCATCTCCACATCATGACAACTCCACCGACTTTAGTGTCATCCGCAAATTTACTCAACCATCGTTCTACGCCCTCCTCCAGGTCATTTATAAAAATGACAAACAGCAACGGCCCCAAAACAGATCCTTGTGGCACACCACTAGTAACTGGACACCAGTCAGAGCATTTCCCATCAACCACCACTCTTTGTCTTCTTACAGCTAGCCAATTTCTGATCCAAACTGCTAAATCACCCTGAATCCCATGCCTCTGTATTTTCTGCAATCATTTGTCGGGATCGTGGTGTGGCGGCTGCGGACGCAGTCCAGTCGGGGGAGGGCCGATCCGCGGATGGGGGGACTTTGGCAGGGGGCACTATTGGGGAGTGGTCCAGGGGTCGCGAACCGGCCAAAGGGAGGGGCATTATTTTGCAGACCATGTTGCACGGTACGGCCGCTGCAGGGATGCCCCTCAGCCGCCCCGCAAATTGATACAGCGGGGCGGCGGAAGGACAAAGAGTGCGCGGGAATCGGACCCGCTGCCCGCGATCGGTGCCCACCGATCGCGGGCCCATGGCACCCTTGGCACGGCCGTGGTACTGCCGTGCCAATCGGTGCCATGGTTGCCAAGATCCGAACTTTACGGCCGTTTTTACGAACGGCCAGACCAGGTGTGTTTGCCGTTCGTAAAAACGGCCGTAAAGGGCTTGGACTTCGGCCCATCGGCCAGCTGAGAATCGCTGCTGGCCGTAAAAAAACGGCGGCAGCGATTCGTGTCGGGAGTCGGGCGTGGGGGGGGGTGAGAATAGCGGGAGGGCGTCAGACTAGCGTGGCCGTAAAAATTTACGACCCCCGCTATTCTCCGCACCGTCGTGAGTGCGGAGAATTGCGCCCTATAGGTTTTACCCTTCAGGCACAGAAACATTAAATTAAACACACTTAAAATTATACCTTATTTCTAATGTTTACCAATAAACATATCAATCCCTTGAAACTGCCTTTGTTTTCCTAGCATTTATTTGCAATTATAAGGTTAGGATTGGGGTACTGCTTGCCAGCAGCAATAAAGCTTTTTGGGAGTACAATAAAGATGACACAGCAGGTGGTGTGTTTTACAGCTGCAGCATGTGAGAGCTCCCTGGACACCAGTGTGATCCATGGCAAACAGTACAATCTGCAGCTTGAGGAACTTCACCTTGAGTCATTGAGCAGGAGGCTAAGCTGTTGACACTGCAATGCATCAGGGAGGGAGAGGTTTCCTGGGCACTTTATTCCAGTAATTCCAGGAATTCCTGGATTGCTACCTGAGCCACATGCCAATTGGCATTGGGTTAAACAGATTAGAGAATTACATGTGTGGTTCAAAGAGTGGTGTGGGAAGGTGTTTCAATTCATGGGATACTGGCATCAGTACTCATGGAAGAGTGAACTATTCCACTGAGATGGGCTCAACTTGAACTGGGCTAAGACCCGTGTCCAGCTCAATTGTATAACTAGGGATCTTAAACTAACAGAGCAGTGGAATGGGGGCAGGTTAGGGAAATCTTATCTAATGGCCGAGCAGGCTTGAAGGACCGGATGGCCTACTTTGGCTCTTATTTTGTACATTTGTAAAGTTCATATGCAATATGCATCCTTTCAAGGGCCGTTACATCTTTACTGAAGAGTGGTCACCACAACTGGATGCAATTCTCCTGAGACCCAACCAGGGCTTTATAAAAGGTTCAGTAGAACTTCCCTGTCTTTGTACCCAATACACGTTTTTAAGAAGCCCATGGTCCCAAATGCTTTACTAAAATTACTCTCTCAATAAGTCCATAAACATATTTCATCTCAACTTACTTTAGAATTGGTTAAATTAAAATGAAAGAAAACTGTCATAATGGCATGCAAAAGATTAAAGCTGCAAAAGGCAAGTGGAACAATCCAGACAGTGAATGTAAATCTCTCACCTGCCCTGCTAAATGTTGAAACATATTCTCGAAACTGTCACTAATGTCTTCTTCTTCGACCTTTAAGATTTTTTTTTAAAGAGAGAAGAATTGGGTTAACCATTCATAGCCAGAAAAAAGATATTAGCAACAACACTATATTGCATTGTACATCCAGGGACTCACTAATTTAAAATGCATCAATTCTGATACTGTTAATATAGTATGATATTAACAACATAAAATAACAGCAGCATGATCTGGATATTCTTCTGTGGGGGCAATGGTATGTCTAGTATACCAGCATAATCCTGTCTGAAACCTCGGGGCTAGAAGAGGGTCTCAATTCCTTTTATTCCCTCTCATTTATTCATTCACGGGATTTGGGCATTGCCATCCAGGTCAGCAATTTATTGCCCTTGAGAAGGTGGTGGCGAGTTGCCTTCTTGAGCGGCTGCAGTTCATCTGTTGCAGGAACACCCACAGTGCTGTTAGGAAGAGAGTTCCATGACTTTGACTCAGCTCCATTTATCACAGGGTCAGCCTACCAACTATGTGGAGTCACTTTTCAAGGATTACTAATCCTTGGCAGGTAGGTTGAAGGACCTAGCCCTGATCATCGCCTAAGGTCCATGGTGAGCTCAGATTAGTATTTAAAGAAGCACATAACAATGAAAAAATATGTAATCGATTAACCCTCTATCAAAAACCAAAATAGCAAACAGTGACACAATTAAGAATTTATTCCACTGCACTGTTACACAAAGGAGGTAGATAAGATTCCTATTCGGCAAGATAATCAAAGGTTATCAGCAGTAGATGGGAATGTGGAACTTGAAACACAAATAGATCAGCCATGATCTTATTGAATTGGGGAGCAGTTTGAGGGGCTGTATGGCCTACTTCTGTTGCTGTTTCATATGTTCATGAGGCTCATCTGCACCCTTTAGTAATAAAATTTTTACTGAAGTGTTGTGACAGTGTTGAAAGTGCGGAGACACCTGAAAATGGAGAGTGGCAGTGGACATTTAGCCCAGAAAATTCACAATATTCATGGTCCATATAGGATTATCCTATTTTTGAACTTCTCTCCCACATTGCAGGCTGGATTTTACATGCCTGTGTTTCAACAGTGGTGTCAGGGGGGTTTGTACAATAGGTCAGGTGGCTAGCCCGTTATTAGCCCACCCACTTGTCTTTGCCCCATATGCAAGGTGAGCAGGTGAAAAATCAGCAAATATAAATAAATAATTACGGGTTATTTAGACTATTAAGTCTACTATTGACCTGAATAATATGCGGCTCATGCCATAACATGGTTGGCAGAGGCAGGCCATTTTTAAAGGTCAACATGAACAAAGGTAGGAATGATGGGGCGCAACTCATTCGGTGGGGGTGTGGAGTGATATAATGGTCCTTCTTGTTGATCCCCTTATTTCCCCTTTCTTTATATTTGCCATTATCATTTTTGACCCATGGATGAGGAAGTTGCAACACTATATTTGGTGCTAGTGTTCAAACTCAGTCCTCAGACTGATGTCCGAGAGATATGGGGTGGGACTTGGTTTGATTGGTTGGCTGGTGGCCGATAAATTGGCCAAAAGGCCATATTCTGCCCGGTAACAGGTGGCGATTTGATTTGATTTTCAGAGACCCAAGGAGCTCAGTGTTGAGTCCTGGATGCTGAAGAAGGAGCTGCGAGTGCCTGCTCTCGATATTGCTCTCTGTCCAGAAATGGGGTGTGCTTCTGTCCCCCTGAAGCTACAGAGAACCTCGATGAATAAATCTGCAGTGATAACCATTACAGAATGTAAACAGAGACATCAACCTGAAAGCTCACTTTGAAGGAAGGTGTGCTTAAACGTACTGAGAGAGAGAGAGAGAGTGAGAGAGAGAGTGAGAGTGAGAGTGAGAGAGAAATGAATTAAAGTCGGGGATTAGGAATTAGATAATAGTTAACCAATTATATTTTCTGCATATTTCATTATAGTTCTTGCTGTAAATAAAAAGTAACTGTGTTTAAATTTACAAACCTGGTGACTGTAAATATTGGGCAGCCAAGGAGAAAGACTTTGAGCATTATTGATTAATTCAATTGTGATGTGACTCTGGGTAAAGGGAGGTTGGAATTGACTGCGCCCTAGCCCAGGTGTAATAGTGTCACATATGCATCAGGCCCTACTGCCCTACCCCAAGGTGTCACAACTCCCTGCCTCCTTCTGCACCATCTGCCGGACAGAACACAGCACTGACATATTGCCTCTTCCGGACCTCAGTTGTGACTGTTGCCAGGAGTGATGGAGCTGCCGGCCAATTGAATTGGCCAGCAGCTCCCAAGGTCAGGATCTCCACCCAAGTGAGGAGTACAATTTCCACTCTCCATCAATTTAGCCTGCCTAGGGCCTATTATGGCTGTGGGGCATGCTGGCATGGAGAGAATTATCTTTTGGCCGACTTTACTTCGGAGGAGGGTGATGGGGTAGGTGAACAACCCAGCTTGCCATAAAGTGCAACAAGATAGGTGGGAAGGAAGGTATAAAAAAAAACCTTTATATATCTCAATGACCACCAACAAATAAGCAATGTGTAGATGTGCGGGGATTTTTTTTTTTTAAACACAGAGGGTGGTGGTGGCCTGGAATGCACTGCCAAGTGAGGTGGTTGAGGCAGATACATTAGTGCTTAAGATACGTTTAAGACTTATCTGGATAGACACATGAACAGACGGGTAATAGAAGGATATAGGTGTTTGGTCTAGATAGGACACGTGATCAGTGCAGGCTTGGAGGGCCGGGAGGCCTGTTCCTGTGCTGTATTGTTCCTTGGTCTTTGTGTTCAGCAGGCACGAGGGTGAACCACCAGTATGCTATCTAATATCTACTAAACATAACAGGATATTTACAGGGAAGGACTTTTATTTAATCCATTTAATTTAATCCGTCCAGAGTGACCCTGACGATCTCCCCCCTCTCGCCCCTTTACATTGGTTGTAAATAATTCCAGGGTTTCTCCCTCCAGTATTTTCGGTGTCTATTCCACACATTGACCACTGTGTGAAGAACTTAATATGAGTCGTTAATATGCTGTTACAGACGTGTGTAACCTTTTGTCCTACTCATGTAACTTAATTTAGAATTAAATTTCAGATGTTACCCTTTCATTCTATTTAAAATCATATCTGCACCATTTACATAATTGCCTCTCTGGCCCTTTCTCCAAAGTCTAACCAGCCCACATTTCTTTGATCTATCCTCATTATTCCAGATTCTCAATTAGGAATTAGCTAATGGCTCTTCTCTGCACCGCCTCCCATATTTGATTGTCTCAGTGGCTAGAACTGAACACATGAATCAAGCTGCACGCTGAGTGAAGCAAAATACATTTTGATCATGACTTTCACCGACTTTGGAGGCAAATTCTCCTTCTCAGTTCCACCCAGTCTTCCAGTTGTGCCTCGGCCTTGGCCCAGTCATCTTGAATACCTGATGGGATTCCCAATGCTCAGTCACAACACTCAAGCAGTTAAGCAGCATAAAAAAGCTGATCATTTATCGAGGATCGGCAGGCTTATATATGCATCTGCTTTTAAACGAGTGCCAGGCAAGAGGGAGAGGAGGCCAATGAATGTTGGGACATCGGGATTGTGACATTTAATGATAGCCTTACTGACTTTGAGGACAAGGCAAAACATCTCAAAGAACAAAGAACAACAATTAGTCTCATGTACCTCCTCATCTTCCAGTTTCGCATCAACGATAGTATCCATTATTCTGTAATGGGAAAAAGTATGCATTACTACTCACAGTGAAACTTTCAGACATGCTCCATGTATCCCGAATACATTTCAATTAAATGTCTAGAAGGGAATTTGTAATAAATTTTCATGCAACACAATTCTTTTGACATTTAGTGATTGCCTAGTGGGCAGCATGGTAGCATGGTGGTTAGCATAAATGCTTCACAGCTCCAGGGTCCCAGGTTCGATTCCCGGCTGGGTCACTGTCTGTGCGGAGTCTGCACGTCCTCCCCGTGTGTGCGTGGGTTTCCTCCGGGTGCTCCGGTTTCCTCCCACAGTCCAAAGATGTGTGGGTTAGGTGGATTGGCCATGCTAAATTGCCCGTAGTGTCCTAATAAAAGGTTAAGGGGGGGTTATTGGGTTACGGGTATAGGGTGGTTACGTGGGTTTGAGTAGGGTGATCATGGCTCGGCACAACATTGAGGGCCGAAGGGCCTGTTCTGTGCTGTACTGTTCTATGTTCTATGTTCCTTTGACTTTCTCCCCACTTCCTCCAATCCTGAAGGAAGTGGACTGACACATGCTGGGCTGTTCAATGGGCAGTGACACAGTACTTCGCTCAAATATCTATTTTTCACATGGCTGCTCTGCCAGCAGCCATCTCCAGGTTATTTTACATGCGAGTGCATCGCAGACAAGTCTAACCTCACATTCAGCCAGTATTCACATTCGCACACTTTCTAGCACAGGACTCAGGAGTGCTATCAGGAGGGATTGCCAAGCTCAACCAAGTTTAGGGGTACAGAGCTCAAGTGTTGTAACCTTCCCACTGAAAGTGACCAACTCAGCACAGACTAGAAATTAAAACCGGTACCTTCCTCACACATGGTTCAGACATTACCACATAAAATTCCACAGAGCCCTTTCGGAGTGCTGGGGATTTAGTACTCTCATCACATTTTAGCCCAAATTAAATTTGTTAGCTGCATGCAATTTCATTCAAAACAACTATAAGGTTCTCCTCGCTGCACATGTAAGATATGTACACAAGAAAAATTAGGCTCGAATTTAGTAAACTACCCAAGAACAGAACCTTGTTTTCCAAATCATTTTGCTGCTAGTTTGTCTGGAATTATCAGTGAAATATTTGCAGAATATTTTCCCCTGAAGTGCTGGGAAATTAAACACATTTTGTAGTGGTAGCATTACGCACTCACAGGTCAGTAAAAAATAGATCAGATGCTCCATTTTACACCGGTCTAATCATTTACTGATGTTCAAATGAGTGTGTGTGTCAGTGCGACATATCCACTTTACACATCATTCGCATCCTTTGGACAAATGCGAAAATGCAATTGCACCAAAAGCTACTCAGAATCAAACGGCACAGAAGGAGACCATTTGGCCCATTGTGCCTGTGCTAGGTCTTTGAAAGAGACGTCCAATTGGTTCCATCCCCGGCTTTCCTCGCGGCCCTTAAAATGTTCCCCTTGAAATGTTTATCCAATTCCCTTTTGAAAGTTGCTACTGAATCTGCTTCCGCCACCCTTTCAGACAGGGCACTCCAGACCATAACAACCCACTGCATTTAAAAATTCAAAGTATCATAGAACATAGAACAGTACAGCACAGAACAGGCCCTTCGGCTCTCGATGTTGCGCCGAGCCATGATCACCCTATACCCGTAATCCAACAACCCCCACCCTTAACCTTACTTTTTAGGACACTGCGGGCAATTTAGCATGGCCAATCCACCTAACCCGCACATCTTTGGACTGTGGGAGGAAACCGGAGCACCCGGAGGAAACCCACGCACACACGGGGAGGACGTGCAGACTCCGCACAGACAGTGACCCAGCCGGGAATCGAACCTGGGACCCTGGAGCTGTGAAGCATTTATGCTAACCACCATGCTACCGTGCTGCCCCTTGCATCTTGCATCATTGACTTTGTCTATATATATGTTTATGGAACCCACCTCTTCACTCACCCGATGAAGGAGCTGCGCTCCGAAAGCTAGTAACTCCAATCAAACCTGTTGGACTTTAACCTGGTGTTGTAAGACTTATTACTGTGCCCACCCCAGTCCAACGCCGACATCTCCACATCTTAAATTATCTTCATCGTCCTCCATTTCGTTTTGTTGCCAATTCTCTTAAACTTTTGTTCTTTGTTTACTGACCCTCCTGCCATTGAAAAGACTTTCTCCCCTTGTATCAAATGTATCAAAACCCCTCACATTTTGAACATCTCTATTAAATTTCTGCTTAATCAACTCTGCTGTTGAAAAGCACAAGCCAGCTTCTCTGATCTTTCCACATAATTTAAACATATACCATGTAGGATTATTAGAACAGGCCAAGGTTTGTTCCTGATCCAACATAACTTCATCACAAGTGTGGGTGGAAAAATCCAGTGATCCACAAATAAGTGGAGTTTCCACCCCACTCCTGACAGTTACAGCAGCTGACCAGGCCCCCCCCCCCCCCCCCCCCCCCCCCACCAAACCTCCTCCACCCCCGTTTTACTCACGCCCAGGTTGAAGAGTGACAAGAATGGTTTCACTTTGAAAGCATGGCACCATCCAGCTCCCAAAGATCCCCTTGCTGAAAAGCATATCCAGCTGCCAGTGCCTTTCCTAACACTGCTGATATCCAAATCCTTTACCCGTGTCGTTTATACTTACTGTACGTTACTTTGTTTTTCTGAAAAGATACGAATCAAAAAGTCGCAACTTTGATTTGGCTCAAAAGTGGATGGTATAATGAAATATTGCCCAGGTTCAAGAGCAAGCCGGCTCATGACCTCCCGCAGGTTGATGAAGGTTTCCGATCTTGCGCTGGATGCATTCGTCATGAAAAAATCTCTCTTCAGCTGAACATTGGTCTGGTTTTGGTACTATTTTATAGGAACAAAAAAAAATGTCAGCTTGTTTCCGATTTTGCAATATTTGTGCAGTTTTATAGCAACCCATCGATTATATGCAATACCTCAAATCTAAGATTGGTGCAACAGGCAAAATATCTCCACAGTACATAGCCTGCAGGTTACCAAAGGTGCAAACCTCCAACTCCATTCACACTGATATCATCACTATCAGGAGAGCAAAAAACAACAAAGTATTGGTCAACTCCTCATCTACTTCACTGTTAAACTTTTCCTTAGCAGGACTCCCGGTGATGGTGATGTGCTGAGTGGACGCTCTCCTCCCAACTAGAACCAAAAAAGTTAATTTCAGAGAATTTAGGCCTAGAACATAGAACATAGAACAGTACAGCACAGAACAGGCCCTTCAGCCCTCGATGTTGTGCCGAACAATGATCACCCTACTTAAACCCACGTAACCCGTATACCCATAACCCATTAACCTTGCACTACGGGCAATTTAGCATGGCCAATCCACCTAACCCGCACATCTTTGGACTGTGGGAGGAAACCGGAGCACCCGGAGGAAACCCACGCACACACGGGGAGGACGTGCAGACTCCACACAGACAGTGACCCAGCCGGGACTCGAACCTGGGACCCTGGAGCTGTGAAGCATTGATGCTAACCACCATGCTACCGTGCCTAAAAGCCAACATAAACAACTGCCCAGATAAAGACTAACAGTGGTAAAGAGGATGCCGGTGAACGATAGCTCGAGGGGCCGACGACAGGTACAACTGGTGGAAAAGGACACAACCAACGGGCGCGCGAGCTGGCGGACCCCTGAGGCAAGGTGGGAGCCCCGACCACCCAAGTGTGGGGAAGAACGGCGACCCGAGCATTGGCGCCGACACAAACGAGGAGCTCCCTCTCCCCACCAGGGGGCAGGTGGAGAAGCTTTCTGAAAAAGGAACTGGCCGCCATGAAGGAGGCAATTAAAAACAGAGATCCAGGAGGCGGTGACAGAAGCGATGGTCTCCCTTCAGCGCACCATCAATGGCCTGGGGAAGAAAGTGGAGGCCCAGGAGAAAACAATCCTGGACCTTGAAAAAGCTTTGATGGACCAGAGCGACAGGATTGTGGCTCTGGAGGCAGAAGTGAAAAGGTTGGTGGCGGCCCAAGGGAATATGGAGGGAAAGGCCGAGGAGCAGGAGAATAGGTCCCAGAGCCAAAACGTTCTGATTGGGGGCCTGCCGGAAGGCATCGAGGACAAGGACCCAACGGACTATATCACCCAAATGCTGGGTAACCTAGTCAGGATAAAGGTGCACCAGTACCAGGACCGGGAAAGGATCCTGCGAGCAACCACTTTGGAGAGTCCCTAAACAAAGGTACACCCCGGAGTGCAGGGGCGCACCTACGTGGTGTACACACAGTTGGCGGCCATGTTGGGTGCCCATTGGACAA
The DNA here is from genome assembly GCF_902713615.1 of Scyliorhinus canicula. Taxonomy (NCBI): domain Eukaryota; kingdom Metazoa; phylum Chordata; class Chondrichthyes; order Carcharhiniformes; family Scyliorhinidae; genus Scyliorhinus; species Scyliorhinus canicula. Next base: position 277,882,587 of record NC_052146.1, on the reverse strand, counting down.
AGGGAAACTGCAGAGCGCAGGGGCTCGACCTCATGGTGAGATCAGTGACCGTGGCCATTTTGGACGGCTCCCTAACAAAGGGAAACCCCGGAGTGCAGGGGCGCGTCCAACAGGTAATTATGGTTGATCCCGCAGGAACGGGGGGGGGGTCAGAAACCCCCCATCAGGATAGGCACCTGGAATGTAAGGGGACTCAATGGTCCGGTGAAAAGATCCAGAGTCTTCGCCCACTTGAGAAGTCTGAAGGCCGACATAATCTACCTCTAGGATTGGGTTGGATTTGGATTTGTTTATTGTCACGTGCACCGAGGTACAGTGAAAAGTATTTTTCTGCGAGCAGCTCAACAGATCCATCAGTACATGGAAGAAAAGGGAATTAAACAAAATTCAAGAAAATACATAATAGGGCAACACAAGATATACAATGTAACTACATAAGCATTGGCATCGGATGAAGCATCTAGGAGAGTGTAGGAGAAGGACAGGCTGCTGGTAAGGAAGGGCTAGGTGGGGCAAAAGTACCATTCATGTTATGGGACGAGGGCTAGGGGAATAGCCATACTGATCAGTAAGAGGATGAGGTTTACTGAGACAAGGATGGGTACGGACCAAGGAGACGGTACATCATGGTCAGCAGTGCCCTGAAAGGGGCACCGGTAGTACTGGTAAATGTGAACGCGCACAACTGGGATGACACAGAATTCATAAAGAAGACCATGTCAGAAATCCCCGACATTGACACACATACTAACTGCGTACAGGACCCGTTGGCCGACAGATCAATCCCCAGAACGGGGAGAACGACAGGCATGGCTGGGGAACTGGGAACATTTATGGAACAGATGGGGGCGGTGCATCCATGGATGTTCCTGCACCTGGGTGAGAAGGAATTCTTGTTCTTTTTGCCGGTACGTAAGGTAAACACCCGAATCAACTTCTTTGCAGTGGGGAAATCGATTCTTCCAGGAACTGTAGGAGCAGAATACTCCGCGATAGTCATCTCCAACCATGCTCCGCACTACGTGAATGTGAGGTTGGAGACGGGCCATGCCCAATGCCCCACATGGAGGCTGGACACAGACCTCCTGGCCGACAAGGACTTCTGCCAGGAAACATTGCAGGCCATAGGTGACTACGTGACTAACAACCGGAACGGGGAACTCTCACCTTCCAGGTTCTGGGAGGCGCTAAAGGCTGTGGTCAGCAGGGAAGTTAAAGCCTACAAGGCGCGCAGAGACAGGGAAGAGAGGGCAGCCAGGCAACAGCTAACTAACTCCATCTTGGAGGTCAACAGAAAGTACTCAAGAGGCCCTGACCGTAGAGCTGCTGGTGGAGAGAAAAAAGCTACAAATGGACTTTAACCTGCTACCTCCTCTCTACTAGGAAAGCCAGACATGGGGATCTTTTACGAACACGGAGAAAAGGCTGGCCGTCTACTGGCTCACCAGCTGAGAAAGCAGGCAGCCACAAAGGAGATAACTGCGCTGAGGCAGACTGGTAACGGAACCAAAAAAAGTTCAATCGAGCATTTGAAACCTTTTATCGAGGACTGTACATCTCCGAGCCCCCTGACGGGGATGCCGGGATGAAACAGTTCCTCAATGAACTGGATATGCCAGTTGTGGGAGAGGACAGGAAGGGGAACTGGAAGCACCAATAGATCTGGGAGAAATCATGGTGAGCATCAGCTCCATGCAGGCGGGTAAGGTGCCAGGACCGGACAGGTTCCCGGCGGACTTCTATAAAAACTTTGCACCAGCCCTGGCTCCACATCTAAGGGACATATTCGCAGACTCGCTAGCAAGGGGCACTTTGCTCCTACTCTAGCACAGGCCATGATTTCGTTGATACCCAAAAAAGACAAGGACCCGACGAATGTGGCTCGTATCGACCCATTTCACTGCTAAATATAGACGCGAAGGTTGGACAGAGCCGAATGGAAGTGATACTGGTGCGGTTTGGGCTAGAAGCAGGATTCACCGCCTTTGTGTGACTCCTGTACAACACCCAAGGCGAGCGTTCAAACCAACACCACCAGCTCAGAATACTGCCAGCTGCATAGAGGCACAAGGCAGGGATGCCCACTGTCCCCGCTCCTGTTTGCAATAGCAATCAAACCCCTGGTGATCGTCCTGCGGGACGCAAAAAGCTGGAAAGGCATCCTCAGGGGAGGCACAGAGCACAGAGTCCCACTCTATGGGGAAGACCTGCTCGATACGTCTAGAAACCGCAGGAAGGACTGGGAACAATCATGCAGATCCAGAAAGAGTTTGGGACCTTCTCGGGTTACAAACTTAACTTGGGGAAGAGCGAGGCATTCCCGATGACCCCAAACGGGGGAGGGACCGAGCTGGAGGGACTCCCATTCAAACTAGCCCAAAACAAATTCCGCTACCTGGGGATCCAAATAGCCAGGGACGGGACACCAGATCCACAAGTGGAATCTGACAAGCTTGGTAGAGGAAGTCAAAAAGGACCTGCAAGGGTGGGACGCACTCCACTCTCCCTGGTGGGGAGGGTGCACACTATCAAAATGAACATACTGCCGAGGTGCCTCTTCCTGTTCAGATCAATACCGATTTTCAACCCCAAGGCCTTTTTCCAAACCGTAGACGGATTAATCATGGCGTTTGTAGTGTGTGTGGGGTGGGGGGATGGGGGGGGGGGGGGGGGGGGGGGGGGGGGGTGGAGCCGTGCCCAAAAGTGGCAATGTTCGGGGTATCAGAACAGCCAGAGCTACACATGGGCAAGAGGGCCAACGCCTTAGCTATCGCTTCACGAATCGCACGCTGGAGAATCCTGCTCGGCTGGTGATTAGCAGCACCACCCACAGCTGCAGACTGGCTGGCAGACCTGGCGGAATTTCTCCACTTGGAGAAGATAACATACACCATCCGAGGGTCGGAGGAAGGCATCCTCAAAGCATGGGGGCCATTTGTCAGCCTGTTTGAAGCCAACAATAACCAGAAAGGAAGAAAATAAAAATTAGAAAAAGACTGACAGGAATTCGGGGTGGGGGAGGGGGAAAGAAGAGAGGAGGGAACCTGGGGGAAATGAGGGGAATATCACAGAGGGAGGGGCAGGGGGCGGAAGATGCCCCCTACCCACATGGCAGACACAGCAGAAAGCAAAAAGGAAAGAAGGGGGGGGGGGAGTACACCCTGAATGAATAGGGAGGATATAAAGAGGGGGGGGGGGGGAGGAGGATAGCACACCAAGAATATATATATTAAAAAATGAATCCCATGTACTGTACATATCAAACACAAAATGCAACCCTGTACAAAATTGCAAATGCTAATAAAAATAGTTTTTAAAAAATTCTCCTGGCAGCATGTAGATTTTGTCGGGTTAGTTAAACAATGTGAGAGCAAATGAAAAATGGCCTCCATCGATTTTAATAATTTTAAATCCATCTTCTGCACAGGTCAACAGGGTGCACCACACAATCCAAAAAGGTACTCTCAAAATTTGAACTGTCTTGACCTGGTAAGAATTTATTGGATGTAAAGAGGCTGGTGCACAGCTTTAAAAAGAAATGAAATAGAATGAACTCTGCATCTTATGACACAAATTTTTTATGGAGTTCTGGACCAAAATGGTGCCAGGACCCAGAATCTGGAAATCCCTCCCCCCATTTCTGACAGATCCTATTTTGGCAGTTAGGGTAAGGTGGCGGAATGTGGCTCACACAAATAAAATAAACCTGAACCAACCAGGGTCATTTGAGTTCAGAGCCACCAAGTTCAAACAGTCCCTATTTTCGCTAGAGTGAGGTCTGTTTCCCACAGTGTGTGACTTATGATTTTTGACAGTCGACTTGGATGTTTGAAAAAGAGTGGATAAGATCTGTGAAACTGTCAAGCGTTCAAGTTATTTAAATTCCCTGCCCTTTATATATGAAAACAAAACTGGTTCTGCAAGTTAGAAAGAAAAAATGGTGCCTGTGAAATGCTTGTAGACAATATTTCATGTACTCAGCAGTGTGACCTCCCACCTGCAGGTGGCCATGTATGCAGCAGTGTGACCTCCCACCAGCAGGTGGCCATGTATGCAGCTGTGTGACCTCCCACCAGCAGATGGCCATGTATGCAGCTGCGTGACCTCCCACCAGCAGGTGGCCATGTATGCAGCTGCGTGACCTCCCACCAGCAGATGGCCATGTATGCAGCTGTGTGACCTCCCACCAGCAGGTGGTATCAGTTTTAAGTCAGGGCAACTCCAGCTATCCTCAGAAGGTTATAAGACGTACATGCGGACAGTCGTGCATAGGAGTAGTTCCAGGTGAGTCTAAAGAAACTCCATGATAACTTGCTCTGTATCTGATCATTAACATACCATGTGTGAATGAATAAAAATCCTGGTTTGGACAAATTACCAATAGTTCTGTAGATTCCTTGCTAGACAACGAACACCAAGCACAAAAATGCCTATAATTTCAACAGCTGTTCCTGGCATAATTCTAAGGGTTATCATTTTTCTGTTATTGCTTTGCTGCTTTCACAATTATTATTATAGCTCGGCAGCACGGCAGCAGAGTGATTAGCACAGTTTTTAAAAATAAATTTAGAGTACCCAATTATTTTTTCCAATTAAGGGGCAATTTAGTGTGGCCAATCCACCTACTCTGCACATTTTTGGGTTGTGGGGGCGAAACCCACGCAGACACGGGGAGAATGTGCAAACTCCACACGGACAGTGACCCCCCCCCCCCCCCCCCCTCATAAGAGCACGCCCGGGCCCGATAGCCAGCACGGGAAAGATGCCACCTGGGCACCTTGGCCCTGCCAGCACCACCTCCACACCCTGGCATTGCCAGGGTCACACTGCATGGGTGCCCATGTGGCATTGCCAGGGTCAGGTTGGCATCGGGAGTGCTAGGATACCACCCTGCCCAGAACCCGACCGCCCACGGACCCTCTCCAAGTGCTGGTATGCCTGATCTACGTTTGTGAAAAGAAGTGCTGAACGGCTCTGGGTTGTGGTTTCCGAGGCGAGGCCTTGGATCCTGCGCCTTGGGTAACTCCGGGGTAGACATAGTCAAGTGAGGCCTACTACTCACATGAATATACAAATTTGGATCCCGCCCCAAATCGCAACGGTTCATGAGATCTCGTTCAATCTTGTGAGCCGTAATGAGCGTAGTAATACCGCCCGAGTCAGGCGCGGCAAGGTCATTGGATCGTGCCCATAATGTGTAATGAGGCAAAATATTACAAGAAAAATAATTTCTGCCGTTTCTTTAGTAGTCCTCTGAAAACTGATTTGAATAATTTTACTCAGCATGTTATTAAAACTAGCAAAATACCACCTGCATATAAGAATCTAAATAATTTTGTAGCCTGGATCTTAATCCTACGCACCTCTTCAGGGACCTGTGGAAGAAAAAAAGACAAGAACATAAGTCTAATGGATTATACAACGCAGCTAAACAACTGAGGTCATGTTTTCAAGTAATGTGACAGCAATTAAGCTCATGGTGACATTTCAGTAATGATACTAAAACCAATTAAATATGCCTGTGCCATAAAATGAAATTTGATATCAGTAAAGCTTCAATATTGATAAATACAAGTAGATTTAAATTGCGAACAAATGGAGTATTTGTCATCATCTGGCCCTGGGAGCTACCAGGGAGTGTGAAGAAAGGGCCACTTAACCTCGTAGGGAAAAACCCAACCTCGATCTATGTACAAAATTGCCAATGAAGGTTACAATTCCATTAATTTCATCACCTTATGGATAGGTTCTGCATCATTTTTCTATTCTCAAAATAATCAAGCAAAATACACAAACATTCAACTATTTTTGCACCACCACATGCGATATGGTCATGGCCATATTTCTCAATACAAACATACAACATAGGAGCAGAGGTAGGTCATTCCCCGCCTCAAACATGTCCCCTCATTCAATAATATTATGGTTGATCTACAAATTCCATACTCCCAACTCTCTTTGATTCCTTTGCCTTATGAGAATCTACCGACCTCTACTTTATGGCCCCACTTGCACTACCTTCCGCGGCAGGGAGTTCCAATGTGGCACAACTCGTAAAGAAACATTTCTCCTCCTGTCTCTCCTATAAAGGTGCCCCCTTATTTTGAAACAGTGCTCCCTAATTCTGGACTCACCCAGAAGAGGAAACATCCTTTCCACATCCACCTTTCGAGACTGTTCAGGATCTTATATGCCTCATTCCAGTCACCCCTCACTTTTTTAAATTCTAGTGGAAATAAGCCCAGTCTATCCCCATACGGCAGCCCATTTATCAATCGAATAAACCTCCTTTGAATTGCCTCTAGGACATTTACACCTGACCTGAAATAAGGAGACCCAAAACAAAACAGTATTTCAGACACCATGGGCGGAATTCTCCAACCCCCCGGGGGGTCGGAGAATCGCCCGGGGTCAATCCCGCCCCCGCCGCGGCCCGAATTCTCCGCTACCCGGGAATCAGTGGGGCGGGAATCGCGGCGCGCTGGTTGGCAGGCCCCCGTGGCGATTCTCCGGCCCGCGATGGGCCAAAGTCTCGCGGCTGACAGGCCGTTCCTGCCGGTGGGAATCAAAGCACATCTGGTGCCGGCGGGATTGGCGGCGCGGAGGGGCACCGAGTTCCTGGGGGGGGGGGGGGTGTCGATCTGGCCCCGGGGGGTGCCTCCACGTTGGCCTGGCCCGCGATCGGGGCCCACCAATCGGCGGGCGGGCCTGTGCCGTGGGGGCACTCTTTTTCTTCCCCCCCACCATGGCCTTCACCATGCAGCCTTCAGCAGCCGCTGACGTACCGGCGCATGCGCGGACTTTCGCCGGCCGGCGAAGGCCTTTCGGCCCCGGCTGGCGGGGCGCCAAAGGCCGTTCGCGCAGGCCGGCGGAGCGGGAGCCACTCCGGCGCGGGGAGGCCCGACGCCGGACTGGTTGGCGCCACTCCGCTACGCCGGGACCCCCCGCCCTGCCGGGTAGGGGAGAATCCCGGCCCATCTCATCAATGTCCTGTATAACTGAAACTGAACAGGCGCGATCTAACGGAAAAGTTTTGAAGTGTAATTTCAGGCGGGTTGGCTGAAGGTTTCTCCCCCGACTTGAGTTCCCCACTGCAATCTAACCACACAAAGAACAAAGAAGAACAAAGAAAATTACAGCACAGGAATCAGGCCTTCGGCCCTCCCAGCCTGCGCCGATCCAGATCCTTTATCTAAACCTGTCTCCTATTTTCCAAGGTCTACTTCCCTCTGTTCCCGCCCATTCATATACCTGTCTAGATGCTTCTTAAATTATGCTATCGTGCCCGCCTCTACCACCTCCGCTGGTAAAGCGTTCCAGGCACCCACCACCCTCTGCGTAAAAATCTTTCCACGCACATCTCCCTTAAACTTTCCCCCTCTCACCTTGAAATCGTGACCCCTTGTAATTGACACCCCCACTCTTGGGAAAAGCTTGTTGCTATCCACCCTGTCCATACCGCTCATAATTTTGTAGACCTCAATCAGGTCCCCCCCTCAACCTCCGTCTTTCCAACAAAAACAATCCTAATCTACTCAACCTTTCTTCATAGCTAGCACCCTCCATACCAAGCAACATCCTGGTGAACCTCCTCTGCACCCTCTCCAAGGCATCCACATCCTTCTGGTAATGTGGCGACCAGAACTGCACGCAGTATTCCAAATGTGGCTGAACCAAAGTCCTATACAACTGTAACATGACCTGCCAACTCTTGTACTCAATACCCCGTCCGATGAAGGCAAGCATGCTGTATGCCTTCTTGACCACTCCATCAACCTGCGTTGCCACCTTCAGGGTACAATGGACCTGAACTCCCAGATCTCTCTGCGCATCAATTTTCCCCAAGACCCTTCCATTGACCATATAGTCCGCTCTTGAATTTGATCTTCCAAAATGCATCACCTCGCATTTGCCTGGATTGAACTCCATCTGCCATTTCTCTGCCCAACTCTCCAATCTATCTATATTTTGTTGTATTCTATGACAGTCCTCCTCGCTATCTGCAACTCCACCAATCTTAGTATCATCTGCAAACTTGCTAATCAGACCACCTACACCTTCCTCCAGGTCATTTATGTAGATCACAAACAACAGTGGTCCGAGCACGGATCTCTGTGGAACACCACTAGTCACCCTTCTCCATTTTGAGACACTCCCTTCCACCACTACTCTCTGTCTCCTGTTGCCCAGCCAGTTCTTTATCCATCTAGCTAGTACACCCTGAACCCCATACGACTTCACTTTTTCCATCAACCTGCCATGGGAAACTTTATCAAATGCCTTACTAAAGTCCATGTATACGACACCTACAGCCCTTCCCTCATCAATTGTCACTTCCTCAAATAATTCTATTAGGTTTGTAAGACATGACCTTCCCTGCACAAAACCATGCTGTCTATCACTGATAAGTCTATTTTCTTCCAGATGTGAATAGATCCTATCCCTCAGTAACTTCTCCAACAGTTTGCCTACCACTGACGTCAAGCTCACAGGATTAATTCCCGGGATTATCCCTGCTACCCTTCTTAAACAAAGGGACAACATTAGCAATTCTCCAGTCCTCCGGGACCTCACCCGTGCTCAAGGATGCTGCAAAGTTATCTGTTAAGGCCCCAGCTATTTCGACCCTCGCTTCCCTCAGTAACCTGGGATAGATCCCATCCGGTCCTGGGGACTTGTCCCCCTTAATGTCTTTTAGAATACCCAAAACTTCCCCCTTCCGTATGACAACTTGACCGAGAGTACTTAAACATCCATCCCTAGCCTCAACATCCGTCTTGTTCCTCTCCTTTGTGAATACCGATGCAAAGTACTCATTAAGAATCTCACCCATTTCCTCTGACTCCACGCATAAATTTCCTCTTTTGTCTTTAAGTGGGCCAATCCTTTCTCTAGTTACCCTCTTGCTCCTTACATACAAATAAAATGCTTTGGGATTTTCCTTAACCCTGTTAGCCAAAGATATTTCATGACCCCTTTTAGCCCTCTTTATTGCGCGTTTGAGATTCGTCCTACTTTCCCAATATTCCTCCAAAGCTTCATCAGTTTTGAGTTGCCTCGATCCTATGTATGCTTCCTTTTTCATCTTAGCTAGTCTCACAATTTCACCCGTCATCCATGGTTCCCTAATCTTGCCATTTCTATCTTTCATTTTCACAGGAACATGTCTGTCCTGCACTCTCATCAACCTTTCCTTAAAAGACTTCCACATTTCAAATGTGGATTTACCCTTAAACAGTTGCTCCCAATCCACATTCCCTAGCTCCTGCCGAATTTTGTTATACTCTGCCTTTGCCCAATTTAGCACTCTTCCTTTCGGACCCCTCCTGTCCTTGTCCATGAGTATTCTAAAACTTGCGGAATTGTGATCGCTATTCCCAAAGTAATCACCGACTGAAACATCAACCGCCTGGCCGGGATCATTCCCCAATACCAGGTCCAGTATGGCCCCTTCCCGAGTTGGACTATTTACATACTGCTCTAAAAAACTCTCCTGGATGCTCCTTACAAACTCTGCTCCATCTACGCCTCCAACACTACACAAATCCCATTCAATGTTGGGGAAGTTAAAATCTCCCATCACAACCACCCTATTGCTCCTACATTTTTCTATAATCTGTCTGCATATTTGTACCTCTACTTCATGCTCGCTTTTGGGAGGCCTGTAGTAAAGTCCCAACAATGTCACTGCATCCTTCCTATTTCTCAGCTCCACCCATATTGCCTCAGTGCTCGAATCCTCCATCGTGCCCTCCTTAATCACAGCTGTGATATCATTTCTGACGAGTAATGCAACTCGTCCACCCCTTCTACCTCCCTCTCTATCCCTCCTGAAGCATCTATACCCTGGGATATTCAGTTGCCAGTCCTGCCCTTCCCTCAACCAGGTCTCAGTAATACCAATAACATCATATTCCCAGGTACTGATCCAAGCCCTAAGTCCATCTGCCTTACCTGCTACACTTCTCGCATTAAAACAAATGCACCTCAGACCACCTTTGCGTTCATCATCTCTTCCCTGTCTATTCTTCCCCTTAGTCACATTGAGTTTATTGTCTCGTACCTTACTGGCTTTAGTTGCTGCTTCTTTACTGACCTCTAACTTCCTAATCTGGTTCCCATCCCCCTGCCACATTAGTTTAAAACCTCCCCAACAGTGTTAGCAAAAGCACCCCCTAGGACATTGGTTCCAGTCCTGCCCACACAGTCACTTTATCAGGCCCTGGGGAGTTTCTCTCTGGGCTAGCCCACACTTAGAATTTTTTTCATCACTAGGAGCTGAACTCGCAATCCTCAGGGATTGAGCCACCATTTTGAAATGGTCTCCAACTAAGCTTGAAGATCCCCCACACCCCCACCCATGGGCAATGTCATCCCACACACACATGACATTACCCCACAACTCCAAGTGAGGACATCCTGTTATGGGGTCACTGAGGGCCTTCCCATAGCCTCTTTGGGACCCGCTAATTCCAGGACCCCCCAACCTTCACTCCCCCACCCCAAATTTCCAGCAGCCACTTCATACCCACCCTACATCCCCTCCGTATCCCTTCTTTCATGGCCATGCCCCCCCCTCCAGACCCCGGCCCTTGAAAGTGCCACCCTGGAACCTGGGCATCATGGAACTGCCACTGTCTGACAGTGTCAAGGTGCCAGAGGGAGAACTATGGTGCCACCTTGCCCTGTCCCTGACCACTCGGGGGTCTCCAATGGCCTGGGAGACCCCCGACTGCCGTAACACCTGGTCCACATGTAGCCACCGAAGTTGGCCATTCCCTCAATACAAAATGGAGGAACGCAAAGCTTGCAGGTTAAAATGGACAATGTTTGCAGCACAAGCAGGCTGCACCAAGCCAATGAGTATTCTGTCTGCTAAGAGAGCGGACAGCACCGAAACGAACATTCCGCATACTAATGAGGCAATCTCCGGGATAGTTAACATATTAATGGAACCACGTACATAGGGTCTACTCTCGGATAGACTTCTTCGTGGTGAGTAGGGGACTGATTCCGAGAGTGGAGGAGGCCGAGTATTCGGCCATTGCAATCTCCGACCACGCTCCGCATTGGATAGAGTTGGAGATGGGGGAGGTGCGGGACCAGCGCCCGTTGTGGCGGTTGGATGTGGGGTTGTTGGCAGAGGAGGAGGTGTGTAGGAGGGTCCGGGCAAGTATTGAGGGGTACCTCGAGGTGAATCATACGGTGGAGGTGGTATGGGAAGCCCTGAAGGCAGTGATTCGTGGGGAGCTGATATCCACCCTGGCACACAGGGAGAGGAGTGAGAGGGATAGACTGGTGGGAAAGATGCTGGAGGTAGACAGGCGGTACGCAGAGGCACCAGAGGAGGGACTGTTGGGGGAGAGGCGCAGCCTGCAGGCTAAATTTGATTTGCTAACCACTAGAAAGGCGGAGGCACAGTGGAGGAAGGCACAAGGGGCAGTGTACGAACATGGTGAAAAGGCGAGTAGGATGCTGGCTCATCAGCTCCGCAAGCGGGACGCGGCTAAGGAAATTGCTGGAGTGAGAGACAAGAGTGGGAATGTGGTGCGGAAGGGGGTAGAGGTGAATGAGGTCTTCAAGGACTTTTACGGGGAACTGTACCGGTCGGAGCCAACGGGGGAGAGGAGGGGAATGGAGGGGTTCCTCGACGGGCTTTCTTTCCCGAAGGTGCAGGAGGAGCAGGTGGAGGGGTTGGGTGCGCCGATTGAGCTGGAGGAGCTAGTTAAGGGGATCGGGCAGATGCAGTCAGGGAAGGCACCGGGGCCGGATGGGTTCCCGGTGGAATTTTATAAAAAGTTTGTGGACCTCGTGGGCCCCTTGCTGGTGCGGACACTCAATGAAGCGTGGGAAGGGGGGACTTTGCCCCCGACGATGTCGCGGGCGCTGATCTCGTTAATTTTAAAGAGGGACAAGGACCCCCAGCAGTGTCGTTCATACAGGCCCATATCTCTCCTCAACGTAGATGCCAAGGTGCTGGCAAAAATCCTGGCCACCAGGATAGAGGACTGTGTGCCAGGGGTTGTGCACGAGGACCAGACAGGTTTTGTGAAGGGAAGGCAGCTGAACACGAATGTGCGGAGATTGTTGAATGTCATCATGATGCCGGCGATTGAGGGGGAGGCAGAGATAGTGGTGGCGCTGGATGCGGAGAAGGCCTTCGATAGAGTGGAGTGGGGGTACTTATGGGAGGTGTTGGGGAGGTTTGGATTTGGTGAAGGGTTCATTAGATGGGTAAGGCTGCTATATGAGGCCCCAATGGTATGCGTGGCCACGAATGGGAGGAGGTCGGAGTACTTCCAGCTTTACCGAGGGACCAGGCAGGGTTGCCCCCTGTCCCCCTTGTTGTTTGCACTGGCAATCGAGCCACTGGCGATGGCGTTGAGGGATTCAGAGAGGTGGAGAGGTTTGGTGCGAGGTGGGGAGGAACATAGGGTGTCGTTGTATGCCGATGACCTGTTACTGTATGTGGCGGACCAGGTGGGAGGGATGCCGGGGGTGATGGAGCTGCTAGCTGAGTTTGGAACCTTTTCAGGTTATAAATTAAATTTAGGCAAGAGTGAGGTGTTTGTGGTGCACCCTGGAGACCAGGAGGAAGGAATTGGTAGGCTCCCGCTTAGGCGGGCAGGGGAGAGCTTTAGGTACCTGGGGGTGCAGGTGGCCAGGGACTGGGGGACTCTTCACAAACATAATTTCAACAGACCTGTAGATCAGATGGAGGAGTTGTTCAAGAGGTGGGACATGCTGCCATTGTCGTTGGCGGGGAGGGTACAGTCCGTCAAAATGACGGTGCTTCCAAGGTTCTTGTTCCTCTTTCAGTGCCTGCCCATCTTTATCCCCAGGGCCTTCTTTAGGAGAGTGACTAGCAGTATTTTGAGCTTTGTGTGGGCACATGGGACTCCGAGAGTGAAGAGGGTGTTCCTGGAGCGAGGGAGGGATAGAGGCGGGCTGGTGCTGCCCAACCTTTTGGGGTACTATTGGGCGGCCAATGTGTCAATGGTGCGTAAATGGGTGATGGAGGGGGAGGGGCGGCGTGGAAAAGAATGGAGATGGCGTCATGTAGAGGTACGAGCCTGGGTGCCATGGTAACGGCGCCGTTGCCGCTCTCCCCTAAGAGGTTTACCACGAGCCCGGTGGTGGCGGCGACCCTAAGAATCTGGGGACAGTGGAGACGGCATCGGGGGGAAACAGGGGGTTCGATGGAGGCTCCATTGGGTGGCAATCATCGGTTCATCCCAGGGAACAGGGATGGGGGATTTAGGGGGTGGCAAAGGGTGGGCATCAGTAAATTGAGGGACCTGTTTATTGGCGGGAGGTTTGCGGGCCTGGGGGAACTGGAAGATAAATTTGGGCTTCCCCAAGTGAACATGTTCAGATACTTGCAGGTAAAGGCGTTTGCTAGGAGACAGGTAGAGGGATTCCCTTTGCTGCCCTCGCGGGGGACGATGGACAGAGTGCTTTCGGGGGTGTGGGTCGGAGAGGGGAAGGTGTCTGACAACTATAAGGTAATGCAGGAGGTGGAGGAGTCGTCAGTGGAGGAGCTGAAGGCTAAATGGGAGGAGGAACTCGGGGAGCAGATAGAGGACGGGACTTGGGATGATGCCTTGGAGAGAGTCAACTCTTCCTCCTCATGTGCGAGGCTTAGTCTCATCCAATTTAAGGTGCTGCACCGGGCCCACATGTCTGCGACTAGGATGAGTAGGTTCTTTGGGGGTGAGGACAGGTGCACCAGATGTTCAAGGAGTCCAGCGAACCACGCCCATATGTTCTGGGCATGCCCAGCACTGGAAGAATTCTGGAAGGGGGTGGCGGGGACGGTGTCGAGGGTGGTTAGATCCAGGGTCAAACCAGGGTGGGGACTCGCGATTTTTGGAGTTGCGGTAGAGCCGGGAGTGTAGGAGGCGAAGGAGGGCAGTGACGTGGCCTTTGCGTCCCTCGTAGCCCGACGAAGGATCTTGCTTCAGTGGAAGGATGCGAGGCCCCCAAGTTTGGAGACCTGGATCAGTGACATGGCAGGATTTATACAATTGGAAAGGGTCAAAGTTGCCCTGAGAGGATCAATACAAGGGTTCTATAAACAATGGCAGCCTTTTCTGGACTTCCTGGCTCAAAGATAGGTATCTTGGTCAATAGCAGCAGCAACCCGGGGGGGGGGGGTGTACCTTATTGTAGTATCTATTATGTAACTTAATATTGTGTTAATTTGCTTTGTTGTTAGAGTGCTGTGTTGTTCATGGAGGTGGGGCGAATGTTTATGGTTGCTAATATTATTGTTATTTTTGGTATTTTACTATGGTTCGTTATTGTTGTATAAATTCAAAATTTTTCAATAAAAATTATTTTTTAAAAAAACATAGTAATGGAACGGATCAATGGACACAAATAGGGAAGTAATTGCAACAGTGTACGGGAAACCAGACACCCCGGCACCAGCGGGGTTCGAAGACAAAGCACCTGAAGGCCCGCCCAGTAGCCGAGGGACAGCCTCAGTATTGAGGGGATTCAAACAAATCGATTGGGAAGAGACCCAATCGATTCCCAGCAGGTAGAGGGTCCGCCCAAAAGGGCGCGAAGCCCTAGGACCTATAAAAGACAGGTCCCAAACTTAGTTCGTTCTTCTTGACCAGCCCTCCTCTCTTGACCAGCCCTCTCAACCAGCCTTTTACCGAAGAAGACCTTGACCGAGAGAGAGGAGAGGTTTGGGACAGCAGCCGCCAGCAAGTAAGTGTCTCACAACGATCGCTACCAGAGATAGACACTCCTGACCCCTTTTTAACCCGTACCAATCTGAAGTCTGCAGACCAGTGCAGAGCAAGAGGCCTTGTCCCCTGATCCGGCAGTTCCCTTTAAGATAAGTACTGGTTTATTTAGTGGTAAGAATAGTTTAGTCATCTTAGCGTGTGCATGAGTAGATTATAATTGTATTATAATAAACTCATTTGTTTGAACTTACTAATTGGTGTATGGTTTTATTGCTTTGAACTTGACCTTGAAACTTGTGGCGGTATCTTAACGATACCTGGCGACTCCAGAGCTAAGTAACGAAACAGAGCCAAATTGAGTGTTAAGCACACTCACCCAGAACGAGCAACACACATTTGTGTGGGGCAGTACTAATCGGCACCCGGGCGACCTCTCACTGGGGAGCTCATTTGATCACAGGAGGCCATTAGATCAGGCTTTCATCTTACTAATGAGATGGAGATTGCTGTTAATTGGCCTCAGTTACTTCGCATCAGGTCTATGCAGGATCAGGATCCCTCCAATAGTGCGGGCCAGTTAGATCACAAACTGTTCGGTGCCAGGTGCAGATCCCGACTTACTTTAGGAAATATCCCATTAGCCTTCTTAATTATTTGCTGCATCTGCATACAATTTTTTTGATAACATATGCACTAGATTCCTCTGCACCACAGAATTCGACAGCTATTCTCTGTCTAAGTAATAGTTTACTTTATTAATTCTTGGCAAAGTAAATTACTTCACATTTTACCACATTTGCCAGATTATTGTCCACTCACTTATCTATACCCATCTGCAACCTCTTCATGTTCGCTTCGGAACATACTTTCCTACCAATCTATATGCCATCTGCAACTATTAGTTACCGGGGCGGAATTCTCTGACCCCCCGCAGGGTCAGGGAATAGCCCGGGGCTGGCGTAAATCCCGCCCCCGCCGTGGCCGGAATTCTCCACCTCCCAGGAATCGCCGGGAGTGGGAATCACGCCCTGCTGATCGGCGTGCCCCCTGCAGCGATTCTCCGGCCCGCGATGGGCAGAAGTCCCACCCCTGTCAGGCCTCTCCCGCCGACGTGATTTAAACCACCTCTGGTGTCGGCAGGATTGGCAGCGCGAGCTGGCCCCCGGGGTCCTGGGGGGGGGGGGGGGGGATCTGACCCCGGAGGGTGCCCCCACGGTGGCCTGGCCCGCGATCGGGGCCCACCGATCGGTGGGCGGGCCAATGCCGTGGGGGTACTCTTTTTCTTCCACCGCCGTCACGGCCTCCACCATGACGGAGACGCAACAGACACCCACCTACCACGCATGCGCCGGTGGTGACGTCAGCGGCCGCTGACGCACCGGCGCATGTGCGGACTGGCGAAGGCCTTTCGGCCAGCCCCGATGCTGGGCGGCGTAGCGCCAAAGGCCGTTGGCGCCAGATAGAAACCACTCCGGAGCGGGCCAAGCCCCTAAAGGTGCGGAGAATTCCGCACCTTTGGGGAGGCCCGACGCTGGAGTGGTTGGCGCCACTCCGCTACGCAGGGACCCCTCGCCCCGCCGGGTAGGGGAGAATCCCGGCCCAGACCTTTTCTCCCTTCATCTAAGTCATTGATGTAAATTGGATAAACTCGAAGCCACAGCACAGACCTCGGTGAGAATCCACTCAGCATATCCTGCCGATCAGAAAACAACCTATTTATGCATACTCTGTATTTTCTGCCAGTCAACTAATCTTCTTTCCACATTAATATGTTACCCTTGCACCTTGAGCATTTATCTTGCACAATAACCTTTGATATGGTACCTTATGAACTGCCTTCTGGAAATCTAAGCACAGAACGTCCACAGGGTCCGCTTTTCTCCACAGAACACATTACTCTTTCAAAGAACTCCAATAAATTGGCCAAACAGGATTTCCCTTCAACAAAGCAATGCTGATTCTTCTCGACTACTTTGTGTTTTTCTAAGTGGCCAGCTATAACCTCTTTCATGATTGATTATAATACCTTCCCAGTGACAGACATCAAGCTAATTGGCCTATAGAACATAGAACAGCACAGAACAGGCCCTTCGGCCCTCAATGTTGTGCCGAGCCATGATCACCCTACTCAAACCCACGTATCCAC
The DNA here is from genome assembly GCF_902713615.1 of Scyliorhinus canicula. Classification (NCBI taxonomy): domain Eukaryota; kingdom Metazoa; phylum Chordata; class Chondrichthyes; order Carcharhiniformes; family Scyliorhinidae; genus Scyliorhinus; species Scyliorhinus canicula. The sequence continues at coordinate 277,865,739 of NC_052146.1, read as the reverse complement.
CCTATACCCGTAACCCAACAACCCCCCCCTTAACCTTACTTTTATTAGGACACTACGGGCAATTTAGCATGGCCAATCCACCTAACCCGCACATCTTTGGACTGTGGGAGGAAACCGGAGCACCCGGAGGAAACCCACGCACACAGGGGGAGGACGTGCAGACTCCACACAGACAGTGACCCAGCCGGGAATCGAACCTGGGACCCTGGAGCTGTGAAGCATTTATGCTAACCACCATGCTACCCTGCTGCCCCTATAGTTTCTGGTTTTCTGCCTCCCTCCCTTCTTGAATTGAGGGATTATATTCACTACTTTCCAGACTGTTGGAAGCTTTTTAGAATCTCTCAAATTTTGGAAAATTAACACCAATGCATTTACTACTTCATTTATCACCTCTTTTAAGAAATATTACTTTGCTACACTCATTAACCAAACTGTGCATGCTGCACTAGCTACATTAGTGTATCGCAGTAGAAATACAGAAAACAAAAAATGTGCTCACTCTAAAAGTTATTGGTAAATGACTCATATACCAAACAATCTTTTGAGAAGAGTTCTTCAACACATGGTGATAGCATGGCTGGAACATTTACTTTGCTGCATTTTTTACCCATTTATTTATTTTACAGTTAAGTTTACAGGTAGACTCCTTAAACCTGCCTCATAGATAGCGAAGCCTATGGTACGCATGTCCTCGCCCATTTTCCGTTTACATCTACGATTCTTTTGTATCACACCAGCCAGGAAGCTACATTTATCATCGTCATCAGTAGGATCATCATCTGCTTCATCCAACTGGATCTTAAATTGAGGATTTGTCCAAAAAGTCCCTAAAAAAAAAACCAATAGTTTTCAATTAGATCAGCAAAGCAACAGTTGATGCACATGCATGTTATTCTAGTTTGATCAATACAGAATGATTTCATTTTTTCACCACAGTTTAGAAATTAACACACAACATATCGCATGACACTACTTGCTTTGCTATTTTAACACCGGTATTAACCAAGTGGTTAACAGAATTGCAGAACATTGCAAAAACATAGAATACAGATGAGGGAAAATAACATTTGAGTTCAATAGAACATTGGTTCGTCTCATAAATAAAAGCATTGCTGATGAGAAAATGGAGATTTCAGGACATCACAAGGTTATATTAGTAAAACTCATTCAATTGAAGCATTGAAATGAGACTGATCAGTACAGATTTGGCACAGGAAACAAAATGTGAAGCAGTAATGTCTGACCCTGCAACAGAAGGAGAATTATGCTTTCTTGTCACTTAAATGCCTTTGTCCCAAAGTGAAAAGAAGCTCATGTGATAGTGATTGATATATGAAGTGTATAAGACGTGAAAAATGAAAGCAGTATTGCTCTGGGACTGTTCTATAGTCATTAAACTGAACTCCCCCAAAAAAGATAGTGGCCCAGAACTTCCTCAGAGTGGCAATCTCCGGCACTCTGAATGGACTTACCTACAAAGCCCCCGTCTTGCCCAACCTTCCTCACTCAGGCTGGACAAGAAAGGAGCAGCGAAGCACACCCCCGGCTGCATCGGTGTGGTGTATCTGGGACACAGGGAACACGGTGGCACAGTGGTTAGCACTGCTGCCTCATTGCGCCAGGGACCCAGGTTCGATTCCGACCTCGGGTGACTGTGTGGAGTTTGTACATTCTCCCCACGACTGTGTGGGTTTCCTCCGGGTGCTCCGGTTTCTTCCCACAGTCCAAAGATGTGCAGGTTAGGTGGATTGGCCTGGCCATGATAAAAAGTGCCCCTTAGGGTGTCATTGCAGGAATAGGATAGGGGATTGGGCCTAAGTAGGGTGGTCTTTCTAAAGTGCGGTGCAGACCCGATGGGCTGAACGGCCTCCCTCTGCACTGTAGGGATTCCATTCTATGATTCTAAGTAACGCCTCCTTTTTATGGCACTAGCTGCCGGGGGATGGGGGAGAGAGAAGGAGAGAGAGAGAGAGAGAGAGAGAGAGTGCGGAACTATCGGGGTCAAAGCAGCAGAAACTTCAAAGTTAACGATTCACTTCTGCCAGATGGTTCCCAGCGCAGCGTATTTGCCCAGGGCAGGTTAGTGCTTCTGGACAATTGCCGAGTAAACCCTTATGTGGGATCTTCCTGGAGGGACTCCCCAGAGCACGATTGGGCCACTCTTTAATTGTGACTCTGGGGAACCAAGATGCTCAGGGCTGTCGTCATAGAGAAGAAATAGAAATTACATACTTGGATAGTTTCGGCACCCCCCTGCAGTAGATCCAGTTCTCCAGCTCCCATTGTACATCACCATGCTCCACTTGCCAACTTCATCACTGCTAAGGCTGTCAGGAGTGAGGTTGCAGATTTCCACTCGCGAGAAATTTTGGAGAAAATCGGTAAATGACATCCTGCAAAGCGATGATAAATTAAAAAGATAACTGGACAAAAACCCCTTAAAGAATGGCTAGCTAATTAAACCGCCCTGAAGTGCAGACAGTTGTGAATGGGATGTCCCGTGCTTTTAAACAAAATGGAATGATATTTACAAAGGAATTACAACATGATAACAGGCACACAGTCAAGCACTTCATTTTTGTGTTTATCCTCCATATGGGCATTAGCATTAATGCTAGTGTTAGTCCTTCCTCTGTGGCGTCTAGGTATTTACTTTTTGTACTTTGTGCTGCCCCATTATGTATTTTCTTTTCTTTTCATGTACTAAATGATCTGTTTGAGCTGCATGCAGAAAAATATTTTTCACTGTACCTCAGTACACGTGACAATAAACAAATCCAATGTTAACAAATGAGGGCAGATCCAAGTGCAGTGATGGGCGGGAAAGTTTAATTCCTGCTGGGCAGCAGATCCAATTAATCCACACGATTTGCACTTTTCAATTATTTTATTATGCATCAACAAGGAGGTCGTCGAATCTTGTAGGAGGTGTGGGCAGTGGTTCATCCGCTCTGCCATTACCTTATGGGGTTGAAGGTCCTGGAGGCATATTTAAACAGCAGCTGGACAGACATTCAATCACTGCAGGCCTGGTGTTTCGATCTCCTCCTTAATGGTGCACAAAAGAATAAAGCCCTCCACTCCACAGTTCAGCAAGGCCTCCCTGGGGATTATCCTCCAGGAATGGCGCAAGATTCTCTTTCCAAGGGATGGGAGCAGGAGGTCCTATCACTCACCTTGCAGGCCTGGAAGGAGGGCGCCAGGAAGGTCGGCCACGTGACCAAAGAAAAAGGGCCATCCTGTAGTGCAGGGAAGGAATTAATGATCTGATTGGCCCCAAGAGACATGTTGGGAGATGTAGCGGAACATCAGGCAGAGTTATCATAGGGCATCTGCAGACTGGAACGAATGTCATGGTTCTGGTATGCAAGCGGATTGATGTATTCATGGGAAGGGTGACAGCCACCTTGGAGACCCAGGACCGGCAGTTTCTGCCAGTTTTGCCTTCAGACCTGCACACCCTTGCTCTAGCCATGAGTGTATTCCAGCAATGGCTAACAGAGGGGCATCATAGAATCCCTACCGTGCGGAAAGAGCACTACACCCAAGTCCACTCCCCTGTCCACTCCTGCCCTATATCCATAACCTAACCTGCACATCCCTATACTAAGGGGCAATTTAGCATGGCCTGCATATCTTTAGACTGTGGGAAGAAACCGGTGTACCTGGAGGAAACATACCCAGACACGGGAAGAACATGCAAACTCCACACCGACAAGTCACTCAAGGCCTGAATTGAACCCGTGTCCCTGGTGCTGTGCTAACCATTGTGCCACCCTGCTGCTCCGGGTGCCCCTTCTTCTCAAAGACTTTTGGAGGGCCTGCTGGCACCTAAAGTGAACAGGACACCACCCAGACAGCCTAGTGACATCCAGCTCGGACCCCCTAGCAAGGTCTGACACTGTAAATCCCCTTTGTCTGTGATTCCATCAACTCCAGCAGGTTAGGCTGAGGAGTGTGCACCTGACTCAGAGCAGACGACCCCTAGCAGGCCAGGTCCATCCTGGCTTCAGACCCGCAGAGGATGCCCACCAAGTCATTTCAGGCAACAGGGCACAACAGTCAGCAGGCTGCCTCCACCTCTGCTGCGGATGTCATGGCTGCACATAGACATCGCATCAGTTCGAAAAATTAAGACTTTTGAATGCACAATGGGGCTCAGTAGCAAGATGCAGCCTTTGCATTGTTCATCATTGAGAGCTGCCGTTTGGAGATGATGCTGTCCAGATGTTGCGCTCTCTTGAGACAGTCAAATGTTCATCATTGGCAAATGTTCATCACGGCACTGGATACTCCTGGAAGATGCTACACCAGAATGCTGACAGCTTCATGGACTTTTGGTGTGTTTTTAATGTGCTGTCCCAGGTCAGGTATAGTCTTTTCATTTGGAGTCACCTGGAAGTTAAAAACTGACTCTCGAGTCTCAACCTCAAAAGGATTTGTTCAACCACCACTTCTCTTTCAAAATCTGAAACTTCTCCTCTCGTATGCCAGTACTTCCCTTCATATAACACACGCGGCCTTTGCATCCTTTTTTGCATTTCCACAATTGGCAAACCCATACCTCAAGAAATTATCTTTAAACTGCTTGGTCCAGATTTAAGTTTCTTCTTTGGAGGCTGTTAACCAGAGGCCCTGGAGCTCTGTACAGAGCTAACATTAGCACAGTTCTGTCGTGCCGTGGAATCTCCTGGGCAGCTCTCTCCAGCAGATTCAAATGCAAGATGCTGACCACTAGGTACTCTGCCTATTTGTGTCTCTGGCCGTCTCTTTCTTGTAACAAGATAATTCACTTCACAGTCCTCTTGCCTTGCTTAATAGCAGCTAGATAATGGAAGAAACGCTCCTTCGGGATTTGACGCCAAAATCATGTATACATGGCGCATGACCTGCTCACTGCTGCTGCTTATGAATGGAAGACTGCGCATAGCCTTATTTTCTTCTCATTTAAAAGGCAGCAGCACCATCCATTCTCAATAAAAATGCCGGTAGTGGCTGTTGAGACGCTTCTCCTGCGATCGAGACCACCCCAACCGATCACTCCGCGACCCTCCAGACACCTGCCCATGGGTGCGATCCGCATTTTTAAAAACCCTGATTTAGAAAGTATCCCCTCTTATCCTTTCTCGGCCAAACGTGGATGACCTCACATTGACTGCATTAAAATCCATTTGCAACAGTTTTGACCATTTTCTTAGTCTATCGCTATCTCTCTGTAATGTTACCTTTCCATCTACACTGCTCAAATGTCACCTATTGATAAATTGTGACGTGCAGCTTTCTATCCCATAATGCAAGTATTCCATAAATACAGTAAACAGATAAGGCCCGACCCAGGTCCCTGTGAGGCTCCACGATGCACATTCTATGGGCGGAATCTTCTGGTCCATCCAGCAATGGGAAGCTTGGCAGTCAGGGGAACTTAATTTTATGGGAGGCAAAAACTTAATTTCCCGGCGGCAATCAGAATTAAGTTCTCCGGACTGTCAAGGATGGTTTAAAGCAGGTTACAAGTGGGTTGGGCTTCCTGAGCTTTAGCACATAGTGCACACTCATTAAAAGGTCACCTCGACCGAATCATGTTCCCCTTGCTAAGTAAATACCCTGCCAGCGCCAATCAGCAAGCTCCTTGTGGATGCATATTGAATGCGCTGAACAGTGCAGGATTGCGCATGACCAGCCACCTCCCACCAGAAATCATTCCATCTTCTGTGCTCACCATAAAAGATTCAACCCAAGAAATTAGAGCACATACCTATTATCCCGATTCTCTTCTGCTTAGCCAAATTCCTAACTGGGTTTCGTTTCTTGTAGATGGTACACACTGCTTCCACCACCCTGGACTATTGTTGGGCCCTAAAACAACTTTCAATGTCTTTTAAATCTGGTCTCTCCCTTCTCCCCTTGCTTCTCTATTCTGGCTGTGCCTCCAGCCACTTGGTTCACCCATCTGCTTCCTTTCGGAAGGATATCTGTCATCCTTACCTGGTCTGGCCTATGTGTGACTCCAGACACACAGCAATGTGGTTGACTCTTATATGCCCTCAGGGATGGGCAATAAATGCTGGCCAGCCAGTGACTCCCACATCGCATGAACAAATTAAAATAAAACTTAGATTTGTGAAACCCCTGCTTCTCCAGATCTTTCTCTTCTCATTTAAGGCCCCGATTATAACCCATGAAAGTATTTTAACATCTCTCTTAATATTGCCTCTTTTGGGCCAGCATCAGTTCCATGTAGTGCTTTTTCTGCATTAAAAAGGACTAAATGAAAGCAAGACGTTGCTATACTGTGTTGCAGTGTGGGTCTGTCAGACACCTGTATTCTATTTTAGGAGAACTAGTGCAGTAACAATCTCTTCATGATATATTTTCCGACCCACCCCCCAACCCATTTTTCCTTTTGCCAATTTCCTCATAAGGTGTTCAACTACACCATCTTCCAATTCTGCTAAAGAGGTTTTAGATATGCCTGGCCTAACTAGGGTCGGGATTCTCCCCTACCCGGCGGGGCGGGGGGTCCCGGCGTGTCGGAGTGGCATGAACCACTTCGGCGTCGGGCCGCCCCAAAGGTGCGGAATTCACCGTACCTTTAGGGGCCAAGCCCTCACATTGAAATGCTAGGCCCGCGCCGGAGTGGTTCCCACTCCGCCGGCTGGCGTGAACGGCCTTTTGGCGCCAGACGTCATACCGCCGCATGTGCAGTGGAGGGGGTCTCGTCCAGCTCCGCCATGGTGAAGGCCATGGTGGACGCGGAAGAAAAAGAGTGCCCCCACGGCATAGGCCTGCCCGCCGATCGGTGGGCCCCGATCGCGGGCCAGGCCACCGCGGGGGCCCCCCCCAGGACCCCGGAGCCCGCCCGCGCCGCCAATCCCGCCGGTCAGGTATGTGGTTTAAACCACGCCATCGGGGGAGGCCTGTCAGCGGCGGGACTTCGGCCCATCGCGGGCCGGAGAATCGCCGCGGGGGGCCCGCCGACCGGTGTGCCGCGATTCCCGCCCCCGCCGAATCTTGGGGGGGCGGAGAATTTGGGACAAGGCGGGAGAGGGTCTTCCTGACATTTTGCGTCTTTTTTTCAAATTTCCATCTATCTGGTTTCCTGTTTGTATTAGTGTTTATAACGTGGTAATTGGAAATTGTAACCTGGTCATAAAATTCACAACTAAGGGCTGGTTTAGCACAGTGGGCTAAACAGCTGGCTTGTAATGCAGAACAAGGTTAGCAGCGCAGGTTCAATTCCCGTACTGGCCTCCCCGAACAGGGGCCGCAATGTGGCGACCAGGGGCTTTTCACAGTAACTTCATTGAAGCCTACTTGTGACAATACGCAATCATTTAAAAAAAAATATATAAACTGAGTTCACTTTACCAGAATTCTCCATCATCTGATTCGTTACACAGCCTCTCTCTTTCTTCATCAGGGATGCAATCCCACTCAGCCCCTCTGGAATGAGATGAACATTTGTAAAACAAAAATGACCAAACAATTCATAGGAGCGGCATGTGAACATAAACATTTAGCTTGTGAGCTTGATTGTTTGTACAATCTCCTTTGTTTGATGCCTTAAACAACTTGGGTCAACATAATGGATCTCGGGTTGCTTTATATAATTTACTTATTTGGTTTGTAGGGCTGGGTCCAGAGTTTTTTTTTGATTGAACAACATTAGCAGAGCTTTGAATTGGGCAGCAAGATTAAAAAAAATTTTTTTGTGTGTGTTAGATCAAAGCCGCAATTCTTTATCGAGTCTGGACTTCACTTTGCGTTTGGGAGAAAGGAAAGGAAGTTTAATCAAACGAGGAGAAGCTCAGAGTGAGGAAAGAATAGGTTGACACCTGCTCACTTTGGAGTTATTATATTAATGAGTATGTGCATGTTTGCTGTGCTTTGTTATTCAAGAAGATTATATCCGTACAGGAAATGATGCACCTATGTTAACATACATCAAGATGCCTATTTTTGACATATATAGGTGTTCTAGGATCTCAAAGTGATTTACTTATCTTTTTGTTTGCAGATAGAGGAGTGATGGTCATTCTGATACTCTCCCCCAAATCCTTCAGCCTTTCATGCAGCTAGGGTGGCCTCTAAATTGGCTTTTATTTGAGTATGAAATTGTGAAGGGCACGATAGGGCCATAACTATGCAGCACACAGGAGCTGCAGCATATTGAAGAACCTCCACCTCCTGACCAAAGCAACAGCATTAACTTCAAGAGACTGATGGTCTTGATAGCTGCTCTGATAAAGGCCGTTGAATAACTCGGAGTGGTCAACTCGGAGTGGTTTTTAGCAATCTGTTCAAGGGATGTGGGCGTCATTTGTTACTCATTCCTAAATGCCTTTGAGAAGGTGGTGATGAGCTGCCTTTTTGAACATCTGCAGTCCATATGGTGTAGGTATACCCACAGTGCTCTTTGGAAAGGGGTTCCAGGATTTTGGCGCAGTCACAGTGAAGGAATGGTGATATAGTTCAAGTCAGCACGTGTGTGTCTTGGAGGAGAACGTGCAGATGGTTATGTTCTCATGCATCTGCTAACCCTTGTTCTTCTTGGTGGTAGAGGTTGCAGGCCTCAAAGGTGCTGTCGAAGGAGCCTAGATAATTCACTTTAGTGCACTGTGTAAATTGTACACACTTCTACCACTGTATGATGGTGACAGAGGAAGTGAATGTTTAATGTTTATACATTAAGAATGTTTATGGCCCTTGGGAGATGTTACCCACAAACCATCTGTTGCATGGAAGTGAAGAATTCTGAAGGATGAATTCATCGTGACAATTTCTAATGAGATCATAAAGATGTTTGATAACTAATGAAGCAGAAATGCCATTCTGGGAAGCCCAAAAGAACATACTTGTCACTCCAGCTTCCTGTCCACTCCACTTGACCCCACGGGTTCCGGATGCGGATCAGTTTCTCCTCATCACCTTGATAATTCACCTAGAAAGGTTAGAATACAAGGAGACTACATTGCCACAATGTTTCTATTTTATCCGTTGCATCAGAAATTAATATTTAGTGCCAGTTGTGTAATACCCACCAGGAGAAATAAAACAAGAATTGCTTCAGGTGCTTAAATGGGGAATTTCTCTTCCCGGGCTGTCAGTTTGCTTTTCTACAGTGCCCAACAATGCAAGATAAATTTTTACACAATTCATTGGTGATGCGGCCACACTTATAAAAAATGTCCCTAACTGCACAACAGGAGGTGGCTGACATCCCAAGGAGGAAACCTAATTCTCAAATCAATCATTACCCCAAAGTTGTATTCCATATTTTAATAAAATATATATCCACGTCCATGCTCCATACACATGCAAACGTTGACAAAACCAAAATAAAGTTTAATGCTACCACACCGAGTAGCACTCAACTCAACTTGTTCCACTTAATTTTGAACTAGAATAAAGTTTTATTCAGCTAACAGGAAATAAACAACCTGCCTTCATAAACAGGTCAATGGCTTGTTTCTGCATATCTTTTAGTGATCATAGGGGAATGTGGACATTGCAGGAATGAAATAGATTAGAGTCAACAAATAACAAGCACAGTTGAGGAAGTGCTGAGGGTTTTGGCCAAGTGTGGTATCATGCCGGGTGTTGTGTTATGTACTCTGAGATAACACAGGCTGCAACTGGATGCAGCTTTAACCAAAAGATACTCCAGACCTTGAAGTTAGGTCAATCTTATTTATTGAACCAGTAGCATAGTTAGCACAGTTCTCTATGAGTTCAACTCTTTGCTAACCTAAGTGTGGTTACTCTATCTGACTGAACCAGACTAACTCTTAGCCACGTGCTGGAGGTGTGATACTGTAAATACACCCTGACTCACTCTGTAGATGTTCATCAGTGGAAAGAGGCGGAGTGTGAGTGCCTCGTGCCTTTTATAGTGAGATACCACCCCTGAGTGCCCTGCCTCCTCATTGGTCATGTCCTGTTCTCTGTGTTCATTAGCTGCCTGTCTGCATATCATGACAGACGGGTACAGGCTTGGAGGGCCGAAGGGCCTGTTCCTGTGCTGTATCGTTCTTTGTTCAGCTAACCTCCTGAAGTACATAAGTGCCCCATTGAGAACTGGAAGGCACTAGCCTTCTGAGGAATGTCAAATGGAGGTACTGTTAAGAGTGAGAAACAACCTGATCAGCTGAGAATGATCAGTATTAAATGTAAGCTGGGATCCAGCACAGCCTCCGCTCAATACCTGTCCCCACCATGCTCCTCCTGATCAGTGTGGTGAGCTCTAAGCCTCCTGGTAGTGAAGTTCACACCAGCCCACTTCCTGGTAACAGTTTCACTCTGAGCAATTAGGACACCACTGCAGTCAGCATGAGCACTTTCTGTTGAGCATGCTATTAGCAGACTTTATTTTATTACATTACGGTCCACATTCTTATAAAAATAGAAATGAATCATCAGGCTAGATTCTTGGTCTATATTCAATTAGCTAATAGCAATCAGGATTGCAGGTTCAGAACTAGATCACAGGGAAACCATGGGGAAGATTTGACACTATGGATAAGGCAAAGAGGCTGATGTGGCAGAAAGAATGGAGCAGACAAAACTCAGGAGTTCCTCACATTTACTGTTGGAGATTAGGGTCAGGCTCTCAGGGAAAAGTAGTTTAAGAAGGTAGTTGGAGCAGCGAAAATAAATCAGGAGCTGTCTTGCATCTCAAGATGAACCCGTGTGTGGTCCAGCCAGATGTGGCAAAATGAATGGCTGGACCAGTTACGTGTCAGATATGTTCAAGTCTGTGCTGTTTGTACTTGAGGATTCATAGCAAAAGGAGTGACCAGGGTGGGAGACAGTAAGGGTTTTACTGGGGACAGGAGGCTGAAAGGCAGAGGTAAGGGAGAGTTTGAGCAGACTGACACAGTGTTAAGAGCTGCACATGGCAAAGGGAGGACCAAATACCAGGGAAATGAACCTTAGAAAGTGCAACGGTGAACGTCCGAGGCAATGGATGACGCACCAAAGGCCGACCGCAACTCTTTCTGTCAGTATGACTCATAATCACAGGATGATAGAATCCCGACAGTGCAGAAGGAGACCATTCGGCCAATCGAGTCTGCACCCACCCTCAAAATGAGCACTCCCACCTCGGTCCAGTACCCCGCCCTATCCCCGTAACCTTTGGACACATTTAGCATGGCCAATCCACATAGCCTGCACATCTGTGGTCTGTGGAAAAAAAACGGAGCACCTGGAGGAAACCCCCACAGACACGGGGAGAACTCCACACGGTCACCCAAGATCGGAATCGAACCATGGCGCTGTGAGTGCAGCAGTGCCAACCACTGTGCCACCTGTGCCACTGTTTCAGTCTTACCTTTGAGAAAAATGTTGGGGAATTCATGAAATATTATTTTGGCACATCACAGAGAACAACACTTCACCGTTTCAGAGAATTGTTTTAAAAAATGAGTATTAAAAACATTGTTTTATCGAATTTTCACAGTAACTTCATTGCAATGTTAATATAAGCCTACGTGTGGCACTGATAAAGACTATTATTATTACTTACTATTTCTGCTCCAGTAACGGAGTAAGCGTGACCTTTGACCAACTTCTGTGAAGTGATTGCCTCCGTCTCTGCTGAACTGGTGATCTAACACATAAAAAAGCATCAGTTAAAGGTCAACTGTCACATTATCATACAGCCATTGATAAAAATGTTTCATTAGTCACCTCGATGCATAATTTGTTATGCTATTTAACATTACTATTGCAGCATGAAATTTTATTCAGAATACGGATTTTGTATTTGAGAATCCGTGAGCAGCCAAGATCTGAATGATATTACATTACCAAGTGTAGGAGGTGAGGTAAATCATAAAGCAGTTATTATCTGATGCTAAAGCAGAACTTCAAAGGCTTGTAGATTATAGGATGAAGGGAAGAGTGGAGAAGGCAAGGAATTCCAGTCTTGAGATCCTAGAAAATAATTAAAGATAGGAAACGGTGCCATAAACAAAGCAAAGAAAGAGGGAACAAAAAGAATATAGTTCAGTATATTTGCAGGCTTGCATTAAAGTCAATAGGACACACAGGTATCAACAATTTAAAAGACACAAACATGGTCGAGTCCCTGAATTAAATGCAAAGATATTGCGAAACAGAAATGAAAATTTTTAATTTGTTTCGAGGAATTTAAATGTAAAGGATTTCTTGTGTGCGGCACATTGTTTCGGGAGGATTGAATCAGAACCCACCAGACCGCGTCAGAACCCACCAGACTGCGTCAGAACCCACCAGACCGCGTCAGAACCCACCAGACCGCGTCAGAACCCACCAGACCGCGTCAGAACCCACCAGACCGCGCCAGAACCCACCAGACCGCATCAAACCCACCAGACCGCGTCAGAACCCACCAGACCACGTCAGAACCAACCAGACCGCGTCAGAACCCACCAGACCGCGTCAGAACCCACCAGACCGCGTCAGAACCCACCAGACCGCGCCATAACCCACCAGACCGCGCCATAACCCACCAGGCCGCGTCAGAACCCACCAGACCGCGTCAGAACCCACCAGACCGCGCCAGAACCCACCAGACCGCATCAGAACCCACCAGACCACATCAGAACCAACCAGACCGCGTCAGAACCCACCAGACCGCATCAGAACCCACCAGACCGCATCAGAACCCACCAGACCGCATCAGAACCCACCAGACCGCATCAGAACCCACCAGACCGCATCAGAACCCACCAGACCGCATCAGAACCCACCAGACCGCATCAGAACCCACCAGACCGCATCAGAACCCACCAGACCGCATCAGAACCCACCAGACCGCATCAGAACCCACCAGACCGCATCAGAACCCACCAGACCGCATCGGAACCCACCAGACCGCATCGGAACCCACCAGACCGCATCAGAACCCACCAGACCACATCGGAACCCACCAGACCGCATCGGAACCCACCAGACCGCATCGGAACCCACCAGACCGCATCAGAACCCACCAGACCGCATCAGAACCCACCAGACCGCATCAGAACCCACCAGACCGCATCAGAACCCACCAGACCGAATCAGAACCCACCAGACCGAATCAGAACCCACCAGACCGAATCAGAACCCACCAGACCGAATCAGAACCCACCAGATTGAATCAGAACCCACCAGACCGAATCAGAACCCACCAGACCGCATCAGAACCCACCAGACCGCATCAGAACCCACCAGACCGCATCAGAACCCACCAGACCGCATCAGAACCCACCAGACCGCATCAGAACCCACCAGACCGCATCAGAACCCACCAGACCGCATCAGAACCCACCAGACCGCATCAGAACCCACCAGACCGCATCGAAACCCACCAGACCGCATCAGAACCCACCAGACCGAATCAGAACCCACCAGACCGAATCAGAACCCACCAGATTGAATCAGAACCCACCAGATTGAATCAGAACCCACCAGACCGAATCAGAACCCACCAGACCGAATCAGAACCCACCAGACCGAATCAGAACCCACCAGATTGAATCAGAACCCACCAGATTGAATCAGAACCCACCAGACCGCATCAAAACCCACCAGACCGCATCAGAACCCACCAGACCGCATCAGAACCCACCAGACCGCATCAGAACCCACCAGACCGAATCAGAACCCACCGGACTGAATCAGAACCCACCAGACCGAATCAGAACCCACCAGACCGAATCAGAACCCACCAGATTGAATCAGAACCCACCAGATTGAATCAGAACCCACCAGACCGCATCAAAACCCACCAGACCGCATCAGAACCCACCAGACCGCATCAGAACCCACCAGACCGCATCAGAACCCACCAGACCGAATCAGAACCCACCGGACTGAATCAGAACCCACCAGACTGCATCATAACCCACCGGACCGCATCAGAACCCACCGGACCGAATCAGAACCCACCAGACTGAATCAGAACCCACCGGACTGAATCAGAACCCACCGGACTGAATCAGAACCCACCGGACTGAATCAGAACCCACCGGACTGAATCAGAACCCACCGGACTGAATCAGAACCCACCAGATTGAATCAGAACCCATCAGATTACCTGTGAATTTAACATAATCAACAGAAACTGGACTGGTTCCAGTGCCTGTGCGCAATTGCCCCCTATAATATTATTCCACATACTACAGCCCAAACATGATGTCATTTTACAATACTAACTAATTTAAGAATACTAATGGGCAAAGTTCAAGTTTTATCATAATTTGTATGTTGCTTATATCCCAACACAGCTAATGGAAACTGCCATGTACTCTCAAGCAAGTGACACAATTTATTACTTTGTTACTATTGATTTTCTGATGATCACTGGGGAGGTTTTGCTGCCAGAATTCCAAAGCGGTGAATATAACTTTTGAGCAACTTCACAAAGGCAGCTGCTTCAGTCTGACTGCCAATGGCCTGATTTCATCCCAATTCAACCAGGTCCCATGTTAATACCACCACCTCCCACATTACCTTCCCTTTTACGCTGAACCCACATAATGCCTTAGTATTTCATATCTAGTACTATCTGTTTCTTCCAATATTCTTTTCACCTTTGTATATCCCCTGGAGTATTACCTCCTGGCTGCCACTTCTCCTGCTGGTTTTAACCCTCCCCAACAGTGCCAGCAAATCACCACGCAAGGAAATTGGACCCAGCTCTGTTTTGGTGCAACCTGACTGATCTGTCTGCTCCCATCACCCCAGAACTGATCCCAACAGCCTAAGAATCTAAAGCCCTCCCTCCTACACCATCTTTCCAGCCCCACATTCATCTGCTCTATCCTATTTCTATACTCACTTGCGGGTAGTTCCAGAAGCAACTCAGGGATTACTATTTTTGAAGTCCTGCTTGCTAACTTCCTACCTAGCTCCCTACATTCCGACTGCAGGACCACATTCCTCCTTCTACTTATGTTGTTGGTATCAATGTGGATGACAGATGCTGGCTATTCACTGTCCACCTCCCCCCCCCCGTAACCTCAAGGTGCTCCTCAACCAGTGACACCCTTTACCCTGACACCAGCGAGACAACTTGACACCTTGAATTCATGTCTGTAGTCGCAAAGAAATGCCTGTCCGTTCTCCTAGCTATCAAATCTCCCATCACTATTGCTCTTCCAGTATTCTTCGCAGCTAGGTTTTTCGTAGCTAGGAATGATATGTTCTGATGATATTTTGGATTAGGTAGAGACTCACATTGATAGAGCAGCCAAGCAGTGACCCACTTCTTAATGCCTTTCGGATGATCTTAAAGAGGTTGCTTGGTGCTTTTTCTAATTCGTACCACTCCGAAATTCCTCCCGTAAAATCTTCAAACCCTTCAGTGGTGGATCCTCCAGAAAGCGCTTCATACGATCCATTTAACCTGGGAAGCAGTTACATAGCAATTAGTCCAGCTGGAGATCTAAGCACGTTTCGGCCCTAAACCTGAAGCCAGTCCCCCAGTGAAGAAGTGGGATTCGGCAGGAAGCAGCAGGGAAGTAATGTGGCCCAAAGTTACCAATCGATACAATATGCAGTATTAATTTAAGTAGTTATAGAATCGGGCGAAGGAGAATCCACAGCAGGGAAAACGTGCGAACCAAAGGACTTCCTTGTCCTGTTCCCCCAGAAGGAAATTTTAAAACAAAGTTAAAACTATACGTGTCTGGGTTTAATCAGACCCCTGTTCCTCTCTTTATCTTTATATAGCGGGAATACCGCTACGGCTTCTTGTTATAAGTTATCCCATTAAAATTCCAGTTGGGTCCCAATGAAGCTATCAGGAGCAGCCAATTATGTGTTTAAATAAAAAGGTTCCCCAGATACGAGTAGGTGTCCTTGCCGTTTGCCCCACTGAGCTGGTTAAAATCTAATAGCTCTATGGCGGGGAAGTCAATGTTACCCTGTTTCCCTGGGTAGGCATGGCTAATGCCAACACCAAGATTTGGTGCTCCGTACTCAATCCCATCCTAACCAGTGCTGTCAGACAGCAATCAGTCATAGGAATCTTGGAAAGATTTTTCCTTTCACTCTCAGCATAATCAATTTTAAACAACATGACCATTGTCCTTCCCGCGATGAGATAAACCAGGGACAGAATCCATGAACCTTCTGGTCCATATGCGAATGACCCAAGATTACTGGACCCGTGGTTGATTCCAAACTTTCCAACTGACAATTAGGATTCATATAAAGCAGAGATTTCCTCTGGATTCATGTTTTAAAAAAAGGAAGACATCTTCTTCAACCCCCCACCAGCCTCCACATGGCACTAACCTCCCCAAGGAACAACTCAGATCAAGATCAGAGTTGAGTAATTATGACGTACTACTCAACTCCAAGTTTCCTCTCTCGTTTCTGATCATAATTAAAACATTTCTTTTCCACCTCTGTACCATTGCGTGCCCACATAAGAGCCTTAAATGGGCTGCCCACTCAATGCCTACCCACCCCTCAATGTTATGGCTTGTCTGGCAGGGGGCGGCGGAGACAGGTTAGCAATGGCACAGCACCCTATTTCCATATTGTATGGGTCCACCTGCTTTCCCACCTGCAGGTGTCCCGTAAAGTCCAACCCTTGGAGTTGGCTTACTAGCACACCATACGATACATTTGCTCACTTATCAATTGAGGAGTTACACAGATATTTTAAAGACGTTGTTTTGTGGATTTGTTAGGACTGAAACCAACTAATAGTTAAAGAACCAGAAAA
The DNA here is from genome assembly GCF_902713615.1 of Scyliorhinus canicula. Classification (NCBI taxonomy): domain Eukaryota; kingdom Metazoa; phylum Chordata; class Chondrichthyes; order Carcharhiniformes; family Scyliorhinidae; genus Scyliorhinus; species Scyliorhinus canicula. The sequence continues at coordinate 277,849,034 of NC_052146.1, read as the reverse complement.
AGGCCATAGAGAACTGGATAATAGCCATGATGGACTTACTTTGAATAGGCTTTCTCCAGCAGAGCACTCCAGAACTCATTCCCAGATGCAGAGTGCACAAACATCAGCTGATCATCCTTTGTGGGCAACCTATCATCAATTACCACATCCACCCATTCTCCGTACTGCCAGAACTGAACAGGAACATCAAGAGATCATTACATTGGAATAGACACACAAAATGGTCAAACGAGCTGAATTCAGGCAGCGTTAGCAATTCTCAGATTAGAATCTTTTCAATTCAGCAATCCGCTGCAGTGATGGTTCGCCAATTAGAGCTACGTTTCCTACTACAGGAGAGATTCTGAATAATTAAAAGCATCAAAAGGGGCACAATTGATTAATAAAATCCCAGATATTTCCCAATGATTGAGGGGTCCAGAATGCGGGGCATAAATATAAGGGGAATAAAAAGATATGGATGTTAGGACGACTGATCATCTACTTCTGTGTTCTAACATCTACATCACTTGCACTCCCAAAGGCATATGCCCCCCAGAGGTCAATTTTCCTTCCTCTCAAGTTGGTTTCTCAGTCTTTTCTCCCATTTTAGCCCTCACTTAGGTCTCCCCACCTAGCATTCACTGAGGGTCTCCACTCCTAGCCCTCATTCACCTCTTATTTACAGCCCACACTCTCTTTAACATGCCCACTTGCCCTATTTTCTAATATACGCATTGGGCAGAGCTCCTTTGACTCCTTCATTTAGAAGCACAACTAGAGTCTATCGTTGCCCAGTATCTCCTCCTCAGAGTAAAATTTTAAAGTTACATTGACGAGACTTACCTGGAAATGAAAGATTCCTGCATAATCAGAATCAAAGTTTTGATCCCTAGGAACAACCCTGGACAGAATCTCATTATTCAGGGTCAACGACGCAATGGCAGCCAAGAGCCAGCAGTCACCTGCAATGAAAACCAGGAGGTAACCACAGAGTCACTTTACTTTTACATCCCCCAATCAATGCAAATACATCTGGGTGTTGGTTTTATTTATTTCAAACTCCTGGAATTTTCAGATTTGTGTGTATAAAATTAGGAAGAAATTGGCACCATGTGACTAAAACATCCAGGCCCGGGGTGATGGAGTGGGTGCAGGAAACAGAAAATATTGTCGGTCTCCCTTAGTGGTGCAAAATAAGGAAGGGAAAATTATTTGTCTGCCTTTAGAGAGCAGTCTAAACTGAAGTAGTTGAGTTGAAGGAGTATTCAACTTCCTCACATCCATAAGGCCACATTTAATGATCTACTTAACTGGTTGTGAGGGTTTTACTTTTTAAAAAATAAATTGAGAGTACCCAATTCATTTTTCGAATTAAGGGGCAATTTAGCATGACCAATCCACCTACCCTGCACATCTTTGGATTGTGAGGACGAAACCCACGCAAACACGGGAGAATGTGCAAACTCCACACGGACAGTGACCCAGAGCCGGGATTGAACCTGGGAATCTGCGCCGTGAGGCAGCAGTGCTAACCACTGTGCCGCCGTGCTGCCCCGGTGAGGGTTTTACTATTGTCTATATAAACAGCATGTAGCACACCCGCTGAGCACACTGTGGTGATCACAAGTTAACCAGATGCAACACAACTGAGCGACCACTAGAGGGAGCACGGGAGAGCCATATAAATAGATCAGGACAGGAAGTGAGGACACACTCTTCACAGCAGGCGGGCTGGTAAGCAGGACACACAGCAAGCAAAGCTGGTAGTTAGCACTGGAAGGTAGTTCTAGGTCGAGCTCTGGAAACTGAACGAACTCACAATAAAGCATCTTCTCCACACTTGAGACTACGAGCTTTATTAAGACACGAGGAACAACACACACACAAAGGCAGCCTGTCCGAAGGGAGATGAATACACCAGCATGGCAGTCCTTGATCAGCTCTTCTGCGCCATGTCAAGGTGGCGCCATGTCAAGGTGGCGCCATGTCAAGGTGGCGCCATGTCAAGGTGGTCTTTCCTCCATTTGCTCAGAATAGCAAGAGCAACAATTCAAAATAATTAATTCAAGGCTTATTCTGCAATCTTGCCCTCCCAATGTGAATCTACCTGCTCAGGGAACACAGTTTGGAGACCGGGCTCTTAAGAGAATCTGTCTCCGAAGTTCATATTGCACACAGTTTACCCAGCCAGCCTTCGTCTAGTACTTTGGAAGGTGCGGTTTGACTGCATTCTTTTCCTTTTCTGGGGAACTAGCACAGACCAACTAAATGCCAGGATGTGGTACCTAATGTGAAAAATCTGTTGTTGGCAAATTTTCTATCGGAAGGTAGCCCAGTAGGGCATCTGGCAGCCTTGGCGTCCCCACTAATTTAATTAAATATTGTTTGGAGGCTCACATATGGAATAAGGTACCAAGAAACAAAAAGTGAGAATAAAATAAAGAGAGAAAGCAGCATTTAGAACCAAGATTCTGGATGTGAATGGTGTTTTAATGCACTGAAACCACCACCATGCCCAATTTCCATTCACATTTCTCAATCAACAGGTTCTCAAATTTCAGATGTTGCTGTATATGCAAATGCAATGGCCTTCATGTAGAAAATGTTCCAAATATGATCTGTACAGGAGAAATAGATACCAAAATGGAGACACTAAAGGGACATGACCAGAAGCTTAGATGAAAAAAAATGTATATTTTGTGATTACTGTAGTTTGAGGATAAGTTTCAGACAGTAGGGCTAAGATTTACCATTAGCGGAGGTTTGGGGAAGGGGGAAGGCCCTGTTTTTATAAATGAGACCCAGTGTCATTGAATACAACAAACAGGATCCAATGTAAACGGAGTGCTGAACTCAATTAAAACTCTGTTCAGAGAAAACCGTTGAGCCAAAAGGCGCTAAATCACTTCCCTTTCCCACATTTTGGAAACCCTTCAAGAAGGGAACAGAGTCAAAGATTGTCCATTGACGGAATATTTGAAGTCGCCCCTTATTTTGGAAACTCAGCATTGCCCAAGCCGAGACTAACTAAAATTCCCAAGTCAACACAGAGACATACTTTCACACTGAAAGTTTATGTAGCCACACATTTTAATAAGATTCTGAACCTTCAATGATTTATATTTCATGCATTTGAAAATAAAATAGATAATCAGTATCTTCACCATTAAAGATAGAGGAGAGAAAAGAAAAACAATTCCAGGAGAGATGAATGACAGGACCAGGAATTTGGGACAAAATCTGCCTTACAATCATATAGTCATTGTATCATAATTTGCAGAGGAAGAAGAGTCCATTTGGCCCATCAGTGTCATACCAGCCGACAAGTAGATAGATCTAGCTAAATCCCACTTTCCAGTTCTCAATTCATGGCCTGCAGTTGACGGCACTTTTAACAATAATCTTTATTAGTGTCACAAGTAGGCTTACATTAATACTGCAATGAAGTAACTATGAAAATTCCCTAGTTGCCACACTCCGGCGCCTGTTCGGATACACGGAGGGAGAATTCAGAATGTCCAATTCACCTAACAAGCACGTCTTTCGGGTCTTGTGGGAGGAACCCGGAGCACCTGGAGGAAACCCACGCAGACACGGGGAGGACATGCAGACTCCGCACAGACAGTGACCCAAGTCGGAAATCGACCCGGGATCCTGGCGCTGTGAAGCAACAGTGCAAAGCACCGTGTTACCGTGCTGCCTAAATGGGATTGAAGGAGTCATGGGAGGAGGATAAGCATGGATTAGTTGTGTGAGTGACTTATTTCCATTCTGTACATTCGCTGTGAAACAGTGGTTAGCACTGCTGCCTCATAGTGTCAGGGACCGAGGTTCGATTCCAGCCTTAGCTGACTGTGTGGAGTTTGCACATTCTTCCCATGTCTGCGTGGGTTTCCTCTGGGTGCTCCAATTTCCTCCCACAATCCAAAGATGCGCAGGGTAGGTGGAATGGCCATGATGAGTGCGTGGTGTTACAGGGTTTGGGCAGGGAGTGAGCAGAGATAGAATACTCTTTTGGAGGCTCGGTGCAGACTCGATGGGCTGAATGGCCACCATCTGCACCATAGGGATTCTATGGATTCCACTCTATTTGCAAAAAAAAGTGAGATGGTGGCATGTAATAATGTCATCGGACTAGAAGTCCAGAAGGTCATGTTAATTTTGTGGGGTTATGGGATCAAATACCACCACGACAGCTAGTGGAATTTAAATTAAATTAATAAATCTAGAATTGAGAGCTAATCTCAGTAATGGTGACAATGAAACTAACAACAACTGTCATTAAACGAAAACACGAATGGGAAGGAAATGTAACTCCACATCCACAGTAACCTGACTTTTAGCAGAACAGACTCAATGGACCGAATGGCCTACTTTTGCCCCCATGTCTTATGGTCTAAATCCCTTAATTGGGGAGGTCGGGTGAATGGATTCTGAGCAAATCTACTAATATTCCCAACGTCAAGAGGGTGTATCTGGCAGAGTTCCAGGGCTAGAACGCCACCCTTTAAAGCAGGGGTGGGCAAACTACGGCCCGCGGGCCGCATGCGGCCCGCCAAAGGTATTTCTGCGGCCCACCAAGTCATTGAAAAAAAAAAACAAATTTTTTTTTTAAGGTTAAGGGGGGGGGGGGGGGGGGCTGTTGGGTTACTTACTGGTATAGGGTGGATACGTTGACTTGAGTAGGGTAATCATTGCTCGGCACAACGTCGAGGGCCGAAGGGCCTGTTCTGTGCTGTACTGTTCTATGTTCTATATGAGGCGCCTAGAATCATAACCGGGTGAAGTAATTATTTTACTTAATATACTATGCGGCCCTTTGTGAATTGTGAATTTCTGAATGTGGCCCTTGCACGGAAAAGTTTGCCCACCCCTGCTTTAAAGTCATCAATGGAACTCACTCAAGGCTATAAAGTACTGAATTCCTAATAACCCTGGATCCCAGAAAAATGGATTTAATTGGATTACAAGATCAATATGAGACTAGCTATCACATCGTCTACTCTATTGAGTGTAAATAGAAATGACAGATCCAAAGAATTGTGTGTGGATAAGATTTGGATTGGCTCTTAAAAATAGGAGCATGAAATGAAGTAATTTGCCTTTGCAAAGAGGTTACTCACGTTCTCTTTTGTCTGTACCTGGTCAAACCTGCTTTCTCATTCACCTGCTTCATGATTTATGCTCGACAGACCTGCCCAGATCAAATTACTTCAATCCACCTCTGTGTTTAGATAAGGTGAGGCAGTCTGTCAGATGATTGCTAAAAATGAAATGCTGAAAATGCACGGCTAAATGAATGAACGAGGAAAGTAGGCTAGCATTTTGGTTCCAAACCTGTTCACCAGATCTAAACTTTTTATTTTCTTCTTTCAGATCAGGCTTATTCACCTATTTATTGTTCTTATTCTATGTCGGTAAGCAGAACTGCTTTTTGGCTGTCTGTGGTCTTCGAGATCCCTGTGAACGCCATTAACATGAGGATTTTAAAAGAATGACTGATGTCAACAGACTTAGACTTTGTTTCTTTGCACTCGTGTGGGTCAATGGGCAGCGAGACCCCACCAGTGGCCCTGGTCCATTGAAATTTCTTTCACTTTGGGTCAAGTGATATCCCGCTCTTGAGGGTTCTCCTCAAACGTACTTCACCAGACTGACTTTGGCTGGCCCAGTCTTCTTTTTCCACTTGCTGGTGTCCATTTTACTGTCACCCTAGCAGGGCATATGTCCAAGGGGCGAAATACATGCCTAGCCAGTCTCAGTCATCTGTCCATCATGATATCCTGCAAGTCCTTCTGATCAGGGCCAGGATTCTCCCCTACCCAGCGGGGCAGGGGTCCCGGCGTGTTGGAGTGGCGTGAACCACTCCGGCGTCGGGCTGCCCCAAAGGTGCGGACGTCTCCGCAGCTTTAGGGGCCAAGCCCTCATGGCCTTTGGTGCCACGCCAGCCGGGGCGGAAAGGACTTCGCTGGCTGGCGTAAGTCCGCACATGCGCCGGAGCGTCAGCAGCTGCTGACGTCATCCCGGCACATGCGCAGGGGAGGGGGTCTCTTCCACCTCCGGAAGAAAAAGAGTGCCCCCACGGCACAGGCCCACCCGCCGATCGGTGGGCCCCAATCGCGGGCCAGGCCACTGTGGGGACACACCCCCCCGGGGTCAGATCGCCCCGAGCCACTCCCCAGGACTGCGGCGCCTGCGCCGCCAATCCTGCCAGTAAGGTAGGTGTTTTGATTCCCGCCGGCGGGAGAGGCCCAACGCTGGCCAGAGAATTGCCGCGGGGGGCCCGCCGACCGGCGCGGCGCGATTCCCGCCCACGTCGAATCTCTGGTGGCAGAGAATTCGGGACAAGGCGGGGCGGGATTGACGCCGGCCCCGAACGATTCTCCGACCCGGCGGGGGGGTCGTAGATTCCCGCCCCAGTTAGCATCTGGAAAAAGATAAAAATGACTGAAGGGAAAATTTTCACCACACAGCAGAAACTGGACAAATGACAGGCACGCAAACATCCCCAACAGATTCCATCGCCATCTATTTAAACCTGCTGTTCTGTGCAGGCAGCTAAGGTACCCACATGAAATCTGTGGTTCCATCTTTAATCGTGCAGATTGGGATCTGATGACATACAATTTCAGAAGTTCCCTGGACGAAGGAGCCATTGTGACTTTCTCGCCGTGTGAAGACTGCAGGAAAATGTTCCAGAGATAAAAGAGGGCCGAACAGACACAGCTTTGAATGTTTTCAATGTGGGGTCAGTAACAGTAGGTCCAAACTGGGCTCCTTGAAAGAAGTTTACCCTTGACATTCCACAGGACGTTTTGAAACCGCCCCCCTTCCCGAGACATAATCTGTTGCGGCAACCATTCCTTTGGTGCCAACCAAGTTGGGGTGCCAGCTGCCTGCTGGCATGTGGGGATGCCGGCGACCTAAAATTGTCCGAGTCTCATGCTGCCAAGGTCAGTGCCGTTGGCACTTGCTTCATCAGGTTGTCTATGCGCACGATGGCCTCGGGGACTGGTTAAGATCAACTAAAGTTACATTTTAATTCAGTTTACAAAATCACAGAATACTAGTGTAGAAGAGGCCCTTTGGCCCATCAAGTCTGCACCGACGCATGAAAGGCCCTGACCTGCCCACCTAACCCACTTGCCAGTACTTGGTCCATTGCCTTGAAAGTTAGGACGTGCCAAGTACTCATCCAGGATTTTCTTTAAAGGATGTGAGGCTAGAATTTCCCAGCTCCCCCTTGCCCCGGAAAAACCTGCCCTTTGATTACATCCCAGTGGTTATTGGTACGTTTTACTTTGTAAATACCCTGATTACTGTGGTTGATTTATTTCTAATCTCTTCAGAAAGAGAATAATAAACAGACACCTTGCATAGATTTTTTTGAATCCTCTGCAGCTTTTTCAACTCAAACCTAATATCAAATTCAAACATATTTTGGTCATTACTCCCAATATCTTTTATTGTCATATTATTAACAATTGTGGCATGTTATTCATTATTAATTTTGGTAATAATAATAATCTTCATTATTGTCACAGGTAGGCTTACATTAACACTGCAATGAAGTTACTATGAAAATCCTCGTCGCCACACTCCGGCGCCTGTTCGGGTACACAGAGGGAGAATGTCCAAATTACCTAACAGCATGTCTTTCGGGACTTGCGGGAGGAAACCGGAATACCCGGAGGAAGCCCACGCAGACATGGGGAGAACATCCAGATGGTGACCCAAACCTGGAATCGAACTGGGACCCTGGCACTGTGAAGCAACAGTGCTAACTGGTATGGTCTGTTACCTACTCCGTACTAAATTTCTCGGCAATATATTGTTCTATTAAACTCCAGAATACATTTTTAGATGTTTGTCGCCTTTACTGCTTGAACGGGTCTATTCCTCCCAGTTTAATGCAATTGAAACCTCCCATTATAATCACTGCTTATGCTACACCCTTTCCCATTGTCTTTATTCATACAGCCACCTCATCACATCATCACTGGTGGAGAGAAAACACCCATCAGAGCCTTGCATTTTTTGTTGTCCCTTAAATTTTGCTCCTTGAACATCCTGACTGAAATCCCTACATTCGACAGCTGTAATTGTGTCTATTATTAATATTGCTACACCCTTCAATTTCTCATCCCCCAAGTTAAATAAAGTCCTTCCCCACTCCCCTATTTACTTTGGTCAACAGATGCCTCTCCCACTTAGGCCATCTCTTTGGTACAGTGGTACAGTGTCCCTTGGCCACAGGTGTGTTCAAAGTCTTTGACCCCAAAACCATCCTTTCTGCGCTGCACTTGCAGCCATGTGTTAACTCCATGATGTCCAGCATTTTGCCTTCTAGGTGCCAGGGTACCCCGCTACAGCTGTGGATTATGCCTTTGGCATCACCACATGCCTTTTCGTCCTACTTTTAATGTTTCCTCCATGGGTAAAATATTTACTCCTCAAGAGTCTTGTGGTTCTCATATGGTCACCTACCAGTTACTGATTTTGACCATATTACTGGTATCTAAACAGATATACTTAACATTAATCCAGCTCTGCAAATGATTCTCAATTCTACCTTTATCTGTTGCACCCTACCCAGTTTATCGATAGTCAGCCTTGACTACTCCTACAGAGTGATGTGACCATGTACCTTGTGGAACATTTGTTCCAAAACACGTTCCTCCTCCCAAGTGGTGCAAAATGCATCCAGTTGACTTTTAAGCCGGGCATCCCTTTGGTGGAATTTAACGTCTTCCCCCGTGGTGAGTTTGGTGGTGGTGGTGGTGGTGGTGGTGGTGGTGGGGGGGAAGCATTTAATCAGGTAGGAGATTGACGGGTAGGAACCCCACAGCCTCCCCACTCCACCTCGATTAAGTAGATAGCAGAAAGGCCCTTGGAGGGCTTCCTGCCCTGTTTCCAATTGAGGCCTTCAAGTGGGCAATTAATGCCCACTTAAGTCCACATTGCACCACTTAGCATGAGCTTAAGAGATAGTGGGTGAGATGGCAGGTGAGATAACGGATGAGGGTGGCGGGGGAAAAAAGAACGTTTTCAGGGGGCAAAAGCACAGTCAAAGGAGAAGATCTTGTGTAGATTGTTGAAAAGCAGGAGAAGTGATGTGGCAGACTTACTAAAGAAGGAAACTATCAACATCTGCTGAACTGGGCTGGCCATATAAATACTATGGCTACAAGAGTATATCAGGGACTGTTACGAGGGGGAGATATCAGAAATTGAGTCCAGAAACGGGAATGAAGCTATAATAGGCAAATTAGGGGTTAAACAGACTAAGGGAAAAACTGCTCGCACGGAGTCAGTGGGATACACCCATACTTGGCCTGAGTTACATCATCTCATTCAGATTTAAACTCATTAGTGGGAATATACAGGATGCCTCTGTTCAGCTCGGGTGATTCACTCGAGATCCCTTGTCGTTCGGGGCACTTCTTTGACCAGCCATTACAGAGTCTGATGGCCTCTTTTGTCCGTAAATGTGAGGTTAGTGGCATATCAATAGTATGGCTCTGTTCTTTTATATAAACAGGTGGGAGATTAAACAGCCATGATAACGAAAATGGGTTCAAGTCTGGACACCCCAGGGGAGAACCTTTGGGCAGAGCTTAGAGAGAGAGGGAAAGAATCCTGTCTGAACAGGTGGGGAGAAGGATTTGTCAAGCCACCGAAAAAGGTCATGGAAAGCTGCCCCAGAGACAGGTTTTCAAAAAGGGTTCTGAAGGATCTTAGCAGAAAAATTGCTTCATAAATGCAAGTATCATCTTTGCCTAACTGTGTAAGTGGAATGAGAGCTGTATGTTCCTTATAAGTGCTGTTTAATGGTAACTCGTGTGATAGGGTTAAGAAACCACATGTAATATATTATTGTTACGGTTGAATGATGTGGAGATGCCGGCGTTGGACTGGGGTGAGCACAGCAAGAAGTCTTACAACACCAGGTTAAAGTTCAACATGTTTGTTTCAAACACTAGCTTTCGGAGCATTGCTCCTTCTTCAGGTTGAAGTTTAAATATTGTTTTTCTTTTGTTTTAATAAAGTTTGTTTATAAAATAACTAAGCCCTATTTCTTATGCTACCTCTCCTGGAACGAATCAATCTTTCCGCACCCCTTAAAACTTTAAAAGTTATGGTTCTGATCCAGTACCTTAGCCACTGTTGAGCTGACCAGACATCCGTAACTGAGATGAGTCACTCACCTCTTGACTCCAAATGTCAGTCCACCATTTGCAAGGTACTGGCACAAGTCAGAGGTATGATGGAATATTCTCCACTTGCCTGGATGAGTGCAGTTCCAACAACACCCATGACACTCAACACCATCCAGGATAAAGCAGTCCGCTTGATTCCACAACATTCTCCCTGTCCACCAACGATGCACAGTGGCAGCAGTGTGTATCATCCACAAGATGCACTACCTTCCAAACCTGTGACCACTACCATCTAGAAGGGCAAGGACAGCATACACATGGGAACACCACCACCTGGACATTCCCTCCCAAGCCACTCACCATCCTGACTTGGAAAGATAATGTTGTTCCTCCAATGCTGCTGAGTAAAAATCCTGGAACTCCCTCCCTAACAGCACTGTGAGCATACCTACACCATATGGACTGCAGCGGTTTAAGAAGATAGCTCACCACCACCTTCTCGAGGGCAATTAGGAATGGCATCAAATGCCAATCTAACCAGCGTTGCCCACGCCCCATAAGCGAGTTTTCAAAAAATGAGGGGTTGGGGGGCAGAAATCACAGTTGCTGTAGGAGCTATTGAAGAACGCAGGATATAGGCTGGTGTTAGATTATGTAGTGGTTTGAACCAGGATATAGGATTGAAAGCTTTCACAGGTATAGGGAGACAAGGCTGCAGAAGCTATCAAGGTTAAAAAAAAAGCAAAATTTTCCTGTTTTTATTCTTATTTGTCCTCCGTTAATTTTGCAGGTGATAAACTGAGAAGGGGGAAAATGATCAAATAATGTTAGGAAGTGATACCAGGAGAATCTTCTTCATGCAAAGAGCGTTCAACCATTTGGGACGGGCAAGGGAGGCAAAAACCCTGCAATCATTTAAAACAAACATGGGGGGCAGGGGGCACAGAGAGAAAATGGGGCGAGAGCTCTTCTGATAATAATAAAAAATGCTGGAAAAACTCAGCTGGTCAGGCTGCCTCTGTGAAGAGAAACAGGTGAACGGTCTTCGACCTGAAACATCAACTCCGCGTCCCTCCCCAGGTACTGCCTGATCTGTTGGGATTTTCCAGAATTTCTTGCAGTTAATTTGCAGTATTTTACTTTTGCTAAAATTGTTCCCAAGAGCCAAATGGCCTTTTTCATCTGGGATGCTTTGCAGCACGGATATTGAATAACAAGCATTCATCACCAGATTTACAGGACTCAAATTCTTCAAGCCTCACATTACCACTCACGTAAAGCGGCTTGTTGGAAAATTAAACAACACAGTTCCAGTGATTTGCCATCCGCCAATTTCCAATTGATAGAACATCCCGATCAGTACATTAACAATTTGCCGCTGTGCTGCTCGACCGATGCAATGCTCTGCCGGCAGCACTGAAACTTGGAAATTCTACCCCCCTATTTAAATTGGGCAGGAGGAGGCGGCCATTATTTTTCAGTGTGTGCCTGGCCCCCAACCAGCTTGTCAAACCGTATGCTATCTCAGGACTGCCTTCTGTTGTTCAGCACAGAAGAGGAGAGCTTCTCAAAAGTTCGGCAAAATTCACATTCCACAATTGGGAAAGATTAGGGGCGAAATTCTCCAACCCCACGCAGGGTCGGAGAATCGCCCGGGGGCGCCGATAATCCCGCTCCCGCCATGTTCAAAATTCTCCCACCCGCCATAAAACGGCGTTCTTCAAATCCCGCCGCCCGCCTCGGAGAACGGCTGGCACCGGCGGGATGCCATTGTTTTTTGAGGCTTAATTATTCTCCGGCCCGGATGGGCCGAAGTCCCGCCGACGTGGCCACGGGTCACGTCGGCAAAAATCAAAGTTGGTTTATAACGCCGTCAACCATTGATGATGGTGCCGGGGAGAAAGATAAATTACCTACTTCGAGTGCCGGGGGGGGGAGGGTTTGTGAAGAGAGAGAGTGAAATCACTTACATCGAGTGCGGGGGGGGGGGGGGGGGGGGGGGGGGGGGGGGGGGGGGGTTGGTTGGTTGGGGTGGGGGGGTTGGTTAGTTGGGGTGGGGGTTTGGGTGGGGGGGTGGGGGTTGGGGGGGGTTGTTGGGGGTGGGGGTTGTTGGGAAGAAAGAGAGATAAATCACTTACTTTGAGTGCCGGTGGGTTGGGGGGGGGGGGAGGGGTTTGTGAAGAGAGAGAGTGAAATCACTTACATCGAGTGCCGGGGGGGTAGGGGTGGGGGGGTGTGGGGGGGGGGGGGGGGGGTTGGGGTGGGGGCGCTATTTATATCATGTTTCGCCGGGCGGCGTTGATGATGTCGCCCGATGTCAACCGACGCGCCACTTCCGCAGCGGGTGAAACTGACGCGGACATCGTCACTCCGCTGCTGGCCCTTTCGGGACGGGAGATTTAGGGCTGATAAGCCGGCCCCGACGCCTGAGTCACCAGCGCCGATTTTGCCCGCCGGTCAAGGGCGTCACGATGGACTTCGGTGAATTTTGCCCCTGATTTGAAACACATAACATCCTGCCCAAACTTTCAGCTCTTTCGGCTCTGGTTCACTGCAGTTGTTCATTCTGCCTAATCACGAAGGCAGCTCTCAAAATCTGGTCGATGGCTACTCTTCCTGATGGCTACGAGGCCGGCAGGGGGGGGAGGAGAGTCCTGCTCTCTCTCTCTTACTTCACAAGTGAGAAACACCCATCGCAATTGTGGGCCAATCAGCTGGCCACACATTGTTTAGTTACCTCGATTACCTACCTTGGCTACGTAACCCAGTGTCATCGGAGTCAGGTTACAGTTTGCATTAACGTCCGACTTCAGCCGCATTTGTTGCTGCAAAGAAAAAGGGACGAGCCCAGTGACGCAAGAAAAGGAGAAGCACGATTGCGAAAGGTGAACAAGCTTGCTCTCACTGATTTAAACTGAGTGTCAAGACCTGATCACCGAATAGCATGAAATTACCAATCCAGACAGAAAGAGGAGGGCAAGGATATGAGGAGGTTCCAGAGGCATTTTTGCACTGGCTTCAAAATAAAGGAGTGATGCATTGCTCATCGGCCTCCTTGTTGAAGCCGACAGGCTCGATTTTAATCTCTTTGAAGAGTAGCACCTGGGGATTACCACCCTGGGGATTACCATTGACCAGAAACTGAATTGGACCAGCCATATAAATATTGTAGCTACAAAAGCAGGTCAGAGGGACTGCAGCAAGTAACTCATCTTCTGACTCCCAAAAGCCTGTCCACTATCTACAAAGCACAAGTCAGGGGCGGCATTCTCCCCTACCCGGCGTGACGGAGGGTCCTGGAGTAGGGGAGTGGCGCCAACCACTCAGGGGTCGCGCCTCCCCAAAGGTGGGGAATTCTCCACCCCCGCGGCGGATGATGTCGCCCGATGTCAACCGACGCGCCACTTCCGCAGCGGGTGAAACTGATGCGTACATCGTCACTCCGCTGCTGGCCCTTTCGGGACGGGAGATTTCGGGCTGATAAGCCGGAGCGGTTGCCACCAGAAGACCGGCGCAAAAAACCGGCGCCCCCGGCAGCGGGGCTGGCCGAAAGGCTTTCGCCGGCGCTGACGTCACTGCCGGCGCATGCGCGATGTGGGGTTCTCTTCCGCTTCCGCCATGGCGGAGGCCGTGGCGGAAACGGAAAGAAACTAGAGCAGCCAGGGCACTGGCCCGGACTCTGAGGGGGGGGGGGCCCGATCGCGGGCCAGGCCACCGTGGGGGCACCCCCCGGGGTCCGATCGCCCCCCCGCCCCGCCCCCCCCCCCCCCCCAGTATCCCAGGGGCCTGCTCGCGCCGCTGACCCCGCCGTTCCAGAGGTGGTATAAACCTCGGCGGCGGGAGAAGCCTCCCAGCGGTGGGACTTCGGCCCATCCGGGCCGGAGAATCACCGCAGGGGCCTCGCCGATCGGAGTGGCGAGATTCCTGCCCCCGGCGCTTCCTGGGTGGCGGAGAATCTCTGCCACGGCGGGGGGCGGGATTTTAGGCGCCCCCAGGCGATTCTCCGACCCTGCTGGGGGTCGGAGAATTTCGCCCCAGGACTGTGATGGAATACTCTCCACCTGCCTGGAAGAGTGCAGCTCCAGCCAAACAAGAAGCTCAACACCATTTAGGGCAAAGCAGCCCGGTTGATTGGTGCTCCAATCACAACATCCACTCCTCCACTGGTGCAGCAACTCACCAAGGCTCTGGTAGCACAGTGGTTAGCACAGTGTTGCTTCACAGCGCCAGGGACGTGGGTTTGATTCCCGGCTTGGGTCACTGTCTGTGCAGAGTCTGCACGTTCTCCCTGTGTCTGCGTGGGTTTCCTCCGGGCGCTCCGGTTTCCTCCCACAAGTCCCGAAAGACGTGCTGTTAGGTGAATTGGACATTCTGAATTCTCCCTCTGTCTACCCGAACAGGAGGAGGAATGTGGCGATTCTCAGTAACTTCATTGCAGTGTTAATGTAAACATCCTTGTGACACTAATAAAGGTTATTATTATTATTTCGTGGACACACTAAGAAGAGGCAGAAAGGTTTGGATAGCATGCCACCAAAAAAGACAATGGAGACACAGATTCCAGAATTTGTCACCATGCATTATTGTGTGAAATGTAAAGGATGGTACATTTACTTACTCCATGATGAAATCAGAAGTTAAAACTTTTCATTTGACTCTTTAAAAAAGTGTAACTTCAATAAACAAATATAGAAAATGCTGGAAATACTCAGCAGATCAGGCATCATCTGGGGAAAGAGAAAGAGTTAACATTTCAGGTCAATGACCTCTCGTCAGAATAGTTCTGAATCAACCTGAAATGTTAACTCTGTTTTTCTCTCTCCCCGATACTGCCAGACCAGCTGTATTTCCAGCATTCTCTGATTTTACTTCAAATTTCCAGCATCCGTGGTATTTTGCCCTTGTATTTGTAGCTTAAATAAAGTTTGTAAAGGCACATACTTGATGGCGCACATTTTTTTAAAATGAGTGATTTGGGGGCACTTTGAATGTGAAGTTAACGTTTGAGAAGCACTGGCCATTTTACCATTTCCCGGGTATCGCAGACAGACTGCGTTATCAATGCACACGTTACAAGTGGCGGGACTGGTACATTAATAGATATTAGGCAAGGTTTTCAACGCAGCCCGCCCGCCACTAACTGGCGGAGGGATCTTCTGGTCCCGCCGCTGTCAAAGTGGTTTCCCGCTGAATGCACCCCTCACCGCTGGCAACCCTGTGGCGCGGGGTGCGTCATCAGCTGGAATGGAAGATACCGCCAGCATGGAACACCCAGAAGATTCCAACCATAGTTTTTATTTACAGTACTGTCAAATGCGGCTGATTGCTCAGGAATAAAAATGTGCCAGCCTGGAAAAGAAGGAAACATGGAAGATCTTGCTTGCAAATAACATTCCGGAGTGGGAGATTTGGCATTCTGTTAAAATGGAAGAATATCGAGGGCAGCACGGTGGCGCACTGGTTAGCTTTGCTGCCTCAGGCCGCCGAGTACCCAGGTTCGATCCGGGTGAAGCCACTGTCCGTGTGAAGTTTGCACATTCTCTCCGTGTTTGTGTGGGTCTCACCCCCACAACCCAAAGATGTGCAGAGTAGGTGGATTGGTCACGCTAAATTGCCCCTTAATTGGAAACAATTAATTGGGAACTCTAAATTTTTTTTTAAAGTGGAAGAATATCGCATAAAGATCTGGAACTCAAAGGTTAAAAATATGGGTCACCTCGTCATCTGAAACAACTCCCTTGAGGCCCTTTGCATGTCTCAGGCATGGATGCTCCACTCATTTTATCTGATGACAGAAATCATCCAGAAGTAACAACTTTGTAAATTGTACTTCTCAAATGACAGCTACACAAGCACACATTAAAGATGAGCCAGGACTCAAATTTTAAACTGTGCTAGAAAAAACAGATTGGTAACAGAATGCAACATAATTAGGTTTCGGACCTGGTGCAACGTAGTTTTTCACCTTCAGGGCTTATATTCAAATCCAGCCCAGAAAGATGATATAAACGGATGACACGGTAACACTGTGGTTAGCACTGTTGCTTCACAGCACCAGGGTTCCAGGTTCGGTTCCCGGCTTGGGTCACTGTCTGTGTGGAGTCTGCATGTTCTCCCTGAATCTGCGTGGGTTTCTTCCGGGTGCTCCGGTTTCCTCCCAAAGTCCTGAAAGACGTACTTGTTAGGTGAATTGGACATTCTGAATTCTCCCTCTGTGTACCCGAACAGGTGCCGGAATGTGGCGACTAGGGGACTTTCACAGTAACTTCATTGCAGTGTTAATGTAAGCCTACTTGTGACAATAATAAAACGATTATTATAAATACTGATTAACTTGCAGATTTTTCATTTTAAGGCATTTTACCACGTCTCTGACAAGGACAATCTTGTAAAACATGGGCGCACGCATGACTGGTGGGACCAGAAGCGGCCTCGTTGACCACTTCCACCCAAAGGATGTGACATCACACCGACAGGCCAGGGCCGACCAGTAAAGCCCCCCATTGGAGATGGGCTGCCAGCAGGGGCAGGAGTGTGGCGGGCACCCGGTGAGGAGTTTAAAGCGGGGCTGTGTCAGCATGCAGGAGTCAGCCAGGTGTTACAGAGGCGCCCCAAGGGGCTGACCAATCCAAAAAGTGACATCAGCAGCACCTGGTCGACTTGCCTGGTGGGAGGGTAATGCAGGTGGGCACTCTGCTCCCCACTTCTCGAACGTGTGCCTCTGTACTCTCATGGCCAAGCAGAACATCCTGATGCGCGGGATGGCAAAGAGCAGGCCCAGCCTTCAAACAAAGGTGGCCTGAGAAGAGGTGGCATCCGAGGTCAGCAGATACAATGAGGTGTGCCGCATCTGGATACAGTGCTAATAAAGACTCAATGATTTTCTGTGCTTTTCTGGCAAGGGTGAGTAACCAGTTGGCATTGTCCAGTGTGGAGGAGTCTGGAAGGGTGGCCATTCTCAGCAGCACCCAGGGGTGTAGGACTCAGTAACAGAAGGCACATATACCTGGGCGTGTTAAGCTGGGAGATGAGATTAGAAATCCTGTGTCCATCCAAAGATGATGGAAACTTCAGCATGGTTCGTGAGGTGGGGGAAGAGCATGGCATGGCATTGCAGGTAGAGGGTAGAGTAATTAATGGACCTTTGTACATATAAGGGAAGAGAAGCCATAGGGCAAATTAAGCGCACAAAAACTGGTGGTGGGATGACCAACCTGCTCATCCTGAACACTTATGAGATGGATGCCCTTGATCTCAAGTGTGAGCACGGTGAAAGACATCAGGTCCCGGAAAGGGAGGCGTCTCAGAGGAAGGAAAGACTCTAGCGGACGGAAGCGGGACAAGCCGAGAGTGCAAACTTGGCATGGTTGTCTCATCTCTCATGCGGACTTCTAAACAAGAGTCCCCAGTTATTTAGCAATTGCAAAGCCATCATGATGCCATTGATATATGGCTCACCCGGTCGCCTAGCCTGGACATTGACCATACGAGGAGAGACAAAAGTGACGATTATCTTCCTCCCTCATGGGCCATTCTGCAGAGCCAGCCGGAGCCCCTAGGACCCACCGTCGGCACTCAAGGAGGCACTGCTGACAGAGCTACCTGCATCTTACCCTCTCTCACAACCAGGCACAAGCTCAGATACAATCAGGTTGGTTGTAACTCATTGGTTCAGATGGTTGTGCACTGCGGGGCAGGCATCACACACTCACATGAGGAGCTGGCAGAGGCGGAGAATGCCCAGAGCAAAGGGCTGTTGGAAGACTGCTAAAGTTCAGGACAAAGCTGAGTCTGAGGCAGACAATAATCCTCCGGAGTCGTCCAGCAGGCGGCAAATGCGGGATGTCCAGTAGAATCCAGGGAACATCTAGTGGAGATCCATGAGAGTCTGTGTGCCATTGACCAGGTGCACAGCTTCGTCTTTTGAGAGGCAGCACTAGGAACAATTTCTGGACCTAATGGGGTTATGCTTGGACCGGCAAGCCTAAACCCTGGCAGTGATCTCAGGAGGACACTGGTGGGGTGAAGGCTGCAGGAGGGTCAGCCAATCAATAATTTTGGAGACAGCTCAAGTGCGAAGGTGTGCTGTTTAAAAGGCCCTCGCCAGTGTGGCGGGCGTTGTCCCACTTGCATTAAAAACATATAGCCCTACAGTTCAAAACCCTCACACATTCCCCATGCCCCATCCATGCTACCTTACAACCCCGTAACCCCCATGCACCACCCAATGTCTCTTATGCCCCCCATGCCCCCCTAAACATTTGAACCTTTTTTCTGGTGCAAATAAACATTGCAAAATTGATAGTCTAGATAAGAGAGTCAAGCAATCATTTTCTTGGGGTTCAGAGATTTCAACAGGCTAATGGATGCTCGACTCAGCTTTTGCTCTCTGATCTATACTGCCAATTTCTAAATGTGTATTTACATAAGAGGTTCACGTGTTTGCAGTTTCAACTATTGATACTTGTCTGGATGATCTATACTGTCAACTTGAAAATGTTTATTTACATAAGAGCTAAGCATGTGCCCTGCCTGAATCTGACCAGGAAAACACCACAGGCAGCACCTTCAATGTAAACCAAACAGTTACTGATTTCAAAGAAAAAGACAGAGATCATTCGTCAAGACTTTAAGTCTGCATAGAATCCAGAAAAATCAATGAAAACATGCTTGAATCTATCCAACACATCGACCCACAGGATGCATAAATGATAGCCTTTGTTTTGGACACTCCTATCCTCCTTCCTCGTAACCCAATTTTGTGTATTTATGTGTGGTTGCTTCTCTCGGATGCATGCGAGTGTGATTTGAAGCACTTTTTGTTATTTTTAATCTGACAGATATTGAACTATTTTCTTTCTTTTTGAAGCTTACAATAAAACCTGTTCACGTCTTTCACAGTCACAGGGATTAAACCGTTAAATACTCACTAAATTAACAAGCACATCGTGTGCCATTCTACCACTTCTCACCCAGCTGGAACAGCCACAAATCACTTTAAACAAAAATAAGTTGTGCAAATAGTTTGCTTGTTAACGGGATTTTGTTGCCCCTGCTGAGTTGTCACGTTAATTTCTTTCTTTCGGGATGTGGGCATCATTGGCAAGGCCAGTATTTGTCAGCAAGAGTGTTAACCACTGTGCCGCCCTTGATGGCGATCTCACAAAAGTAAGATTGTAAGTACTCAGCCAGTGTAATATAGAAATGGGAGGAGGCCATTCAACCCCTTGAACCGGTTTGACCATCCAATGAAATCATGGCTGACATACGACCTAACTTTACAACTTTGGCTAACCAAAATATATCAATCTCAAATTTCAAGGATGACAACCCTAGTTTGTATAATCTCTCCTCGTAACAACTCAGAGTTCAAATATCATTCTGGAAAATCTACACAGCACTCCCTCCAAGGCCAATCTTTCCTAAGGCGCAGTACCCAGAGGTGTCCATAATACTCTAGGTGAGGTTTAACCAGGGCTTTGTATTTTTGAGGCAGGACTTCTGCTGTCTTGCATTCCATTCCCCTAGTTACAAAGACCAATGTCCCTTGGCCTTTTTGATTACTTTCTGTACCTGTTCATGACATTTTAATATCCTGTGCACCAGGACACTGTAGCCTTCTCGTTTGGATCTCCATAATTTCTATCGTGTTCTATCTTTTAAGTCCAAAGTGGATTTGCCTACATTACAAATTTTGGAATATTTGCATTGTGCAAAATTAGCAACCATGGGCGGGATTCTGTGACCCTGAGGCTAAGCGTTGACGCCATCGGAAATGCCGACACGGCCTCAGGATCAGCAATTCTGGCCCCTAGAGGGGGCCAGCACGGCACTGGAGCGGTTCACGCCGCTCCATCTGCTGATCCCAGTGTGAACTGGGCGCCGTGGGATTTGCGCATGCGCAGTGGCTTCCTTCAACGCGCCGGCCCTGACGCAATATGGCGCTGGACTACAGGGCCGGCACGGAAGAAAGGAGGCTGCCAGCCAGAGAGGCTGGCCCGCCGATTGGTGGGCCCCGATCCAAGGTCGGACCCCCCCCCCCAGGTCGCCCCCCGACCCTTCCACGCCGAGTTCCCGCCGGATGAGTGCCGGTGGGACTTGGCGTTTTTAGGATGGCCGCTCGGCCCATCCCGGGCTGAGAATCGGCGGGCCGGCCACTTGGAGCGGTCCCCGACCGGCGCCGCGCCAACCACGCGCCGCCGATTCTCCGCTCTGCAAAAAATCATGTGCCGGTGTCGGGGCGGCGTGGCACGATTCACGCAGGTCGCAGGGATTCTCCGGCACGGCCCCGGGCTGAGAGAATCCCGATCCATGTGTATCAGGAAACTTTTGTTCATTGATAAACACAAGCCTGGAAATTCCTGTTCCCATTTAGATAGTAACGCAGTGAATTATGATTTCCATAACTACATTTGCTTGGCTAATTTACATTCAATAGGAATTACTTACTATCCTTGTGTATTCTATGTAAGTACAGGTTTTTCCCCCAATAATAATAATCTTTATTAGTATCACAAGTAGGCTTACATTAACACTGCAATGAAGTTACTGTGAAAATCCCCTAGTTACCAGACTCCGACGCCTGTTCGGGTACACTGAGGGAGAATTCAGAAAGTCCAATTCACCCAACGAGTACGTCTTTCGGGACTTGTGGAAGGAAACCGGAGCACCTGGAGGAAACCCACACAGACACAGGGAAAACATACAGACTCCGCACAGGCAGTGACTCAGCATTCATGTCGAAAGGGCTAGAACACAAGAGCAGTGCTCCTGAGGCTGTATAAGGCTCTGGTCAGACCCCATTTGGAGTATTGTGAGCGGTTTTGGGCATCATATCTCAGGAAGGATGTGATGGCCTTGGAAAGGGTCCAGAGGAGGTTCGCAAGTATGATCCCTGGAATGAAGAATTTGTCGTATGAGGAATGGTTGAGGATCCTGGTCTGTACTAGAAGGGCGAGGAGGGATCTTATTGAAACTTACAGGATACGGCAAAGCCTGGATAGAGTGGATGTGGAGAGGATGTTTCCACATGTGGTTAAAAACTAGAACCAGAGGACACAATCTCAGATCCTTTAAAACAGAGATATGGAGGAATTTCTTCAGCCAGAGCGTGGTGAAGGCTGTGGAGGCCAAATCACTATGTGCCTTTAAGACAGGGATAGATAAGTTCTTGATTAATAAGAGCAGGGGATCCGGGGTTATGGGGAGAAGGCAGGAGGAATGGGGATGAGAAAAATCTCAGCCCATGATTAAATGGCGAGCAGACTCGATGGGCCGAGTGGCCTAATTCTGCTCCTTTGTCTTTTGGTTTTATGGGAATCAAACCTGGGACCCTGGCGCTGTGAAGCAACAGTGCTAACTACTGTGCTACCGTAATTTAATCTATCAATATCTCTTTCATTTTATGTTTCCATTTACACTATTTACATTACAAAATTAGGATTCAATGCGAGGCGGCCATGGTATGTGACTTTCTGTTCCATCCTGTGTCATTAGAGAATACAGTAAATAGTTGAGGTCCCAACACAGATCCTTGCAAGACAGCGCTAGTCATATCCAGAACCTATTATCGCTATTCTCTACTTCCGATCCAGATCAATAATTTGCCTTCATTTCCATCAGCTTCAATTTTAATAATTAATGAAGAAATGTTTTTACTGCTTAGCGAATCAGTAACGGGGAGGGTGGTGGGTAGCAGGGAATTATCAGAATTATTACGAGACAAAGGACAGAGTAGCAAGAAGATTTTTCTTCACCTCACACGCTATTAGAACAAGAAGCTTACAGCAAATGTCATTTGAGACAGAGTCTCTAACAACATTTAAAAACCAAGCAGGGATAAGTATTAAGAAAAGCTAAAGTGAAATGATACATGTGGGGTTTACAAAGAGGCAGTAGTGATGTGTAAAATATTTTAATCCCAGGTTCAGTTCCTCCAACAGAAACTCCAAAAATCCTTTTCCATCAAGTTTGTTCTCCTTATAAGGTTCCCTCTATACCTTCACTGAGGTTTTTGAGACACATTGGCGCACATTTCCATGCCTCCGTCCATGCTGGAATGGAGACAGGTGCAACCCAATTCTGGGATTCCCAACCCCATTCCCATTGAGGATTCCCATCACACAGAGCACTCCA
Organism: Scyliorhinus canicula; assembly: GCF_902713615.1. Lineage (NCBI taxonomy): Eukaryota > Metazoa > Chordata > Chondrichthyes > Carcharhiniformes > Scyliorhinidae > Scyliorhinus > Scyliorhinus canicula. Next base: position 277,826,757 of record NC_052146.1, on the reverse strand, counting down.
AACCTTGCCTGCTCCATTGCAACCGTGGGTCAATTTTGATGAAGTCATGCCAGTTTCTGAACTCAATGTGGTTCATGGAATCTCAGACAAGTTTTGAACGATGGGGGAACTCTAATGTGGAGTCAGGAACATTTTTTGAGGTAAGTTCAGAAGGGGTTGTCGACTTTACATGTCATAATGTAATGGTGTATTGCACAGTGATTGATGATAGGGTTTTGTTCTGAAAGGAAAGTTAAATTGACCAGCACTGTGAAAGTGGAAAGTGTTCTGATTCATTTTCAAAATGTCAGCTAACATCTATTTTTTTCCATCTTTGAAAATAATCCTTACTTTCATAAAAAATGGACATGTTTTCAAAGCAACCTTAGTGCCAAATTTTGGAATATTTGCATTTTGAACAATTAGCAACCATGTGCACCAGGAATTGTTTATCCATTTATAAACACAAGCCTGGAAATTTCTGTTCCCATCCAGATGGTAACACAGTTAATTAGGAGTGATTTCCACAACTACATTTGCTTGGCTAATTTACATTCAATATGAATTACTTGCTACCTTGTGTATTCTACTTAAGGTGCTACCCCACTCCTTAATACAGCACAATTTCAGCAGTTGAGGCTAATTTCATCTGCTTCATTCTCAGTGGGATTTAAGGAGGTAGCTGTACCTGGAAATTGTAACAGGAGAGAATGGAATGATAGGCAGTTCTCCTTGTGTACTGCAGATCTTGAGGGATCATCCCACCTGCTTCATTTTTTCTTTGGGTAGACGTGGTACAGGTGAACTGACTGAAACTAAAAGCACCATGGCTGATGTCTGGAGGATAGGCATTGACCTAAAATATATTGAGTTGATGGTCAGTAACCAAATTCACATTAAGAAGTCTTACAACACCAGGTTAAAGTCCAACAGGTTTGTTTCAAATCACTAGCTTTCGGAGCACTGTTCCTTCCTCAGGTGAATGAAGAAGTAGGTTCTAGAAACATATATACAGACAAAGTCAAAGATGCAAGACAATACTTTGAACGGGATGAATTGTCTTGAATCTTTGACTTTGTCTATATATATGTTTCTGGAATCTACCTCTTCCTTTACCTGAGGAAGGAGCAGTGCTCCGACAGCTAGTGATTTGAAACAAACCTGTTGGACTTTAACCTGGTGTTGTAAGGCTTCTTACTGTGTCCAACCCAGTCCAACGACGGCATCTCCACATCAAATTCACATTGTTAGAGTAGAATTCCCACCTCTTTATTTAGATCCCAACCGAGAACCTATGTGGCTATTGAGGCTTATAGGCACAATCAATGACTCCTGTATGCTGGAATACTCAACAGTTCCTTCTATATAACTTTAGCAACATGGCAAAAAAGGTTACATTTGTTGTGTAGGAGTTAAAAATAGAAGGGTAACTTGTAATCTTTGGCTGAGAAAGGCACTTCTATACAATGAAGCAATTAGAGTAAAACACTCCTTAATGTTTATCCCTCGAGCAAGGGCCACTCACAGGAACATTTGGATTTCCAAAATGCATGACGCCCTTGTTTAATTTTACAATGCATGCAGTAATTTGACACATCCTAAATGACTGCAGTTGTAATGAACACGTCCTTTTACGAAATTAATCATCCAGCATCCAAACCTGCCACTCAGGAAGATATTTAAATCTGGAGGACTGTAATTCCCTAATTTTCCAAAAGATATGAACAACTCAGCTCATGGAAATCTTTTAAACTTGGTGTGCGTAAACCGGGTCTTTTGGGAGGAAAACACACAAACACTGAAAAATGAAAGTGTTCTTTCCCCAATAGCAAAATCATCACATTTGTGACGAATGATACTGCTGACAAAGGAAATGACTACAGCCTTATATTTCTGCGGTGGCAAGTGAGTGTAAATGCAGACTCAAAGAGGTTAGCGATAAATAATAAATACCGCTTTCCCAGAAACCTTTATTTTTGGAGGGCATTGAGTTTCTTCACTTCAGGTTTCACAAACCTGAAATGAAATGAAAAATTAAAATCGCTTATTGTCACAGGTAGGCTTCAAATGAAGTTACTGTGAAAAGACCCTAGTCGCCACATTCCGGCGCCTGTTTGGGGAGGCTGGTATGGGAATTGAACCGTGCTGCTGGCCTGCCTTGGTCTGCTTTCAAAGCCAACAATTTAGCTCTGTGCTAAACCAGCCCCATCGGTCATTGTCATCAATGCAAAAGCTTAATGTTCACTAATTTATTTGTAAGAAGTCTTACAACACCAGGTTAAAGTCCAACAGGTTTGATTCAAACACGAGCTTTCGGAGCGCAGCTCCTTCCTCAGGTGAATGGCGAGGCAAATTTATTTGTGGCTTTGAATTAAAATTGCCACTGCCAACTTGCAAGCTGTATCAACAAAATTCAAATCAGTCTTGTTTACTTTGTTTCATTGAGCGTAAATGAGGTGCTAAAATTGGGAAAAGATCGGAACTGTCCCGAAGGTAATATGTAATGTTTGCAGAGCCACAACCTTTATGCGCAGTTCCTCCCAATCCCTTTCCCTTTCGCACCACAAGTACACCAAAAGGTGCCAGACCAATGCAAGTCTGATCAAACAGATTCTGGGGTAAAATAACAAGGTTTCTTTTCCATTTCTGTCACATTCGCCTTCCCCTTTGCTGCAGACACACCCTTCTTTTTGGCAAATAAAAAAAAGAAATCACACAGGAAGGAGGATATGGCGACAATGATGAAAACCAACTGAAACTCTTAAACTTTAAACCTACTGTTCAGAAAACAGAAGGACTTTAGAAAATGCTGCGTGGGCACAGGTTTGGTTCACATTTGGTTAACTAGCTTTAGACGGAAGACTGTTTTCAAAGTACGACAGGCTCACATTTTAACTCTTCTGCAAAACTATTAAATTGGCAACATTGGCTATCCAGGTCCAAGCATTGTAAGTAGGTAGGAAAGGTTCATTAAACCACATTACTAACAGAACCGAGTGCAACATTTCTTAATTATAAATCTTTTGCGCAAGTGCAGTGCAACTACACAAAACTGGCTGCCGTGTTGCTGCTTGCTACAAATTTCCAAATTTGAAGCACATATCAAAAGTCAATTTAAAAACACACACAGCGGGTTGCTTTTTCACTTACAGAGGTGGCGGCATTATTAGTTAACCTTTTCAATGCTTCTCCGTTTGCAGAAAACGGAGAACTTTTCCCAAGCTTTACCCAAGAGTGGGGGTGTCAGTTACAAGGGGTCACGATTTCAAGGTGAGAGGGGGAAAGTTTAAGGGAGAGGGTGGTGTGTGCCTGGAACGCTTTACCAGCGGAGGTGGTAGAGGCGGGCAGGATAGCATCATTTAAGAAGCATCTAGACAGGTATATGAATGGGCGGGAACAGAGGGAAGTAGACCTTGGAAAATAGGAGTCAGGTTTAGATAAAGGATCTGGATCGGCGCAGGCTGGGAGGGCTGAAGGGCCTGTTCCTGTGCTGTAATTTTCTTTGTTCTTTGACTAAGGATATAATTCAATTTCTAGCCCAGCTCCATTCAAGCCTATGCCATATTTGGAGAAAAAAGATGGCCGCCCTGCAATCACTCCCGTGTCAGGCAACACCACAATCCCAGAACGAATTAGGGAGAAACTTCTTTACCCAGAGAATGGTGAAAATGTGGAGCACGCTACCACATGGAAGAGTTACGATGAATAGCATATATGTTCCTAATGGGTAACTAGATACCACATGAGGGAGAAAGAAGTATTAGGATATGTTGGTAGGATTCGATGAGGCTGGGTGAGAAGAGGCCCATGCAAATGTAAACACGGACCAATTGAGCCAAGTGACAAGTTTCTATGTTCAAGGGTTCAAGCATCATGTTATTACCAAAATAAATATTTTCAAAAAAGTCTCTTTGCCACTTACCCAATGCTCCCTGGCAGATGTCCGTGCGTGAAGCTTCTCCAACAATAAATTTGGGGTCCGCACACAGGTCCTGAAGTGATAAACAAATTAAGAAGGGATTTAATGTTAATTTCTTGAGGCAAAACAAGAGAAGGGACTGAAAAATGGGAATTTGCTAATTAAAGGAGTTTGCAATGTTACCAAGGGAAAGGTGCACTGTTGAACAATTTTATTTTTTGCATAGTTATCTACCAGATGCAGCAGAAGCTTGATCTTGGTTTCGGACAAGGCTCGGCACAACATCGAAGGCCGAAGCGCCTGCTCTGTGCTGTACTGTTCTATGTTCTATATTAAGCACATGGTTCAAAACGCACAAGCGTTCTCTTCATTAACCATGGGAAAACAATTAATTTCCAATGTTAGCTTTCTATAGCTTCTTCCAAAGAAACAAATAATTCTGTGCCAAATTCTGGGTTGTGGGTCATGAGCCATTGGGAATGGTTTTGAAAGTGCCTCAACTCATTTTTGTTCTTAAGATAAAGATAGATAGTTTTTTGAAGAGTAAAGGGATGAAGGGTTATGGTGTTCGGGCCAGAAAGTGGAGCTGAGTCCGCAAAAGATCATCCATGATCTGATTGAATGGCGGAGCAGGCTCGAGGGGCCAGGTGGCCTACTCCTGCTCCTAATTCTTATGTTCTTATTCACACGTGGAAGCTTACACCCTGCAGACTGACATCCCAATAGATTGGGCTCAATTTAGATTCTGGGCTATTATATGGTTTTAGAAACTCTTATTGGGACATGAGCTTCTGACTTTAAAAAAATATATAAATTGAAATGTACTTTCAGTTACAGAATGCTCAATGAGTGGTAAATCTTGGCTGAAGTATAATTTGTCCATCAAGCTCACAACTCTTGAACCAATATAATTTTGTTCTTTGTTCAACTTTTATTTTTGGGCGAACAAAGGAAAAGACTGAAAGGTTGGGAGTTTGATTCTTTGCCCCTGCCCAGCAAACTTCAATGAAATTCCAAACTACAACTTTGCCCCCATACAGACAGGTGGATCCAAAGGTTGGGAGAACAATAAGCAGCAAGGACAAGTCCATTGCAGACCCAATCATTTTTGTGCTGTAGACAAGAGTCTGTTTTCTCTGCATTCCTGAAGTTCAGACAAATGCTGTTAATTCAATAGAGTTTTAAAAACTTTCTTTTGATAATATTCCTAACGTTGGGAGCTCTAAAAACACAAATAAAAAAACTTTTTTCCTTCTGATAATATCAGGCACTTTTAATGCATCGTATCTTTGGCAATTTCCTTAATCATAAAGATGAAATCATAATTAAGAACCACACTGATGCCATTCAGAGAAATGTCATTTAATCCCTACAGTGCAGGTGGCTATTCGGCCCATCAAGTAAGCACCAAGTCTCCAAAGAGCACTCTATAGGCCTACACCCCGTCCTATCCCCATAACGTGTGCTCGATCATGGCCAATCCACCTAACCACCAAAGAGTGTTGAGTCTGTGGAATTCATTACCACAGGAAGTAGTTGATGCTAAAACTTTGAATATATTCAAGAGGCGGCTGGATATGGCACTTGGGGAGAATGGGATCAAAGGCTATGGGGAGAAAGAATCTTTGGACTGTGGGAGGAAACTGCAGCACCCGTAGGAAACCCACACAGACACAGGGAGAACATGCAAACTCCACACAGTCAGTCCACTCAAGGCTGAATACGAACTGTATGACTATAATTCCCATTTTAAAATTAGGACCTACAGAATGGATCTGGGGAATGCAGCTCATTGGCTGCCACAATTCGTTGAATTGGCATTGCAGCCAACACTATCTAGGCTGCACACCTTTATTTTGAAACTGTGCTCCTTGGTTTCTACATTATAGTGGCATAGTGGTTAGCTCTGCTGCCTCACAGCACAAGAGACCCAGATTCAATTCCGGCCTCAGGTCACTGTCTGCGTGGAGTTTCCACTTTCTCCCCGTGTCTGTGTGGGTTTCCTCCGGGTGCTCCGGTTTCCTCCCACAGTCCAAAGATATGCGTGTTAGGTGGATTGGCCATGCTAAATTGCTCCTTAGTGTCCAAAAGGTTAGGTAGATAGATAGATAGAACAGTACAGCACAGAACAGGCCCTTCGGCCCTCAATGTTGTGCCGAGCAATGATCACCCTACTCAAACCCACGTACCCACCCTATACCCGTAACCCAACAACCCCCCCCCCCCCCAACCTTACTTTTTAGGACACTACGGGCAATTTAGCATGGCCAATCCACCTAACCCGCACATCTTTGGACTGTGGGAGGAAACCAGAGCACCCGGAGGAAACCCACGCACACACGGGGAGGACGTACAGACTCCGCACAGACAGTGACCCAGCCGGGAATCGAACCTGGGACCCTGGAGCTGTGAAGCATTTATGCTAACCACCATGCTACCGTGCTGCCCATGGTTAGATGGGGTTACTGTATTACGGGAATACGGTGGAGTCATGACCTTAAGTAGGGTGCTCTTTCCAAGGGCTGGTGCAGACCGGTGGGCCAAATGGCCTCCTTCTACACTGTAAATTCTATGATTCCCCATTAGAGGAAATATCCCCTCAGCGTCTATCCACTCAAGCCTCTCAAAATCATTTTTTAATAAGAGCACCTCTCATTCTTCCAAACTCCAATGAGTTCAGAAGAATGAGTGGTGATCTTATTAAAACAACCCCTTTCCTCCAGGAAGCAGCCTAACAAACCTTCTCTGAGCTGCTTCCAAAGCAATATAATCCCTGCTCAAGTAAGGAGGCTAAAACTCTGCACACTACTCTAGGTGTGGTCTAACCAGTTGTACCAAAACTTCCCAACTTTTATATTCCGCCCCCTCTTGCAATAAAGCCAACATTCCATTTGCCTTCCTAATTACTTGCTGTACCTGCATGCTAGCTTTTTGTGAGTCATATAAGACAAGGACATGACAATGTACTGAAATCTGAACAATTACCGAACTACAAGCATGACTTGCACTGTACCAACACAATATTACTTACAAACAGCCAGCAGTTGTGACTCACAAGTTTCCCTTTGGTCCTGTCCGGTCGGGAGCAGCTACAACCCCGCACTTAAAAATTGTTTACTATGGGTAGGAAAGACTCCATGTGGGGTGGGTGAGTGAGGGGAAAAGAAATGCAGTGCCGCCCTTCAAACTTGGGGCTATAATACCAGACTGCTGAAGGCATTTAAAGCACACCACTGCAAGCTAAGTCTTGGAAAATGACCATTTAGCAGTTTGAACACTTCGCTCAAATAAGAACAAATGCCGAAAGATAGCTTTATTATTCACCCTCCACCCTAGATATGTCTAAAAGCCTAGAATCCTGCCTTCATTTTGCTTCTTTTTAACAAATATTTTTATTCAACATTTTTTGATAAATATAGAACAGTAAAATAAGAAAAACAAACCCAAAAAAGCAACATCATCCCCTCGCCCCCGGAACCCCGCCTCCTCCCAAACAGCTGACGGCAACAAGCTCTTTAAAGTACAGAATGAATGGCTGCCATCTTTTGTAGAACCCCTCAATTGCACCCCTAATGGTGAACTCAATTTTCGCCACGGTGCAGAAACTCATAAGATCCCCCAGCCATACCGAGGCCTTGGATGAAGGAGCTGACCTCCACTCCAACAGAACTCGCCTGCGAACAATCAGCGAGACCAAGGCGAAGACATTCACCCCCCGCACCTGTCTGCAGATCCGGCAGGTCCAATACCCCAAATAAGGCGCCGAGGAGAATCGCCGATATGGTGCTGAAGAAGGAATCTCACCAGCTCAGGACGTGCCCAGACCATATGCACCCCCCGGGCCCCTCCCACAGCGCTCTCACAAATCCTCCACCATCTCAAACAGCCGATTCATCCTAACCCATGGTAAACATGCCTGTCCTTCCACCTTTAATTGTATACAGCCAAGCCTCACGCACAAGGAAGTGGAACATAGATACATAGAAGATAGGGGCAGGAGGAGGCCTTTTGGCCCTTCGAGCCTGCTCCGCCATTTATCACGATCATAGCTGATCATCCAACTCATTAGACTAATCCTGCTTTCTCCCCAGAGCCTTTGATTCCATTCTCCCCAAGTGCCATATCCAGCCACCTCTTGAATATATTCAAAAGTTTTAGCATCAACTACTTCCTGTGGTAATGAATTCCACAGGCTCACCACTCTTTGGTGTTCACCCATCACATAACACCGCCTCCTCCAATTCCACCCTCATCTCCTGCTCTCACTTGGCCTTAATTCCCTCCAGGGGTGCAGCATCCTCCACTAAGATCCTCCTGAAAAATTCCAGAAGTACTCCCCTCCTCCGTCCAATAAGCGACAAAATATTTTCCAACAGCGACAATGGCGGCACTACCGGGAATGTTAGGAAAGTCTTCCACGCAAAGTCCCGAACCTGCAGATACCTAATATTTTTTGACTGCAAAATCCTAAACCTCTCTGACAGCTCCTCTAAAATCACAAACCGCCCCTCCAGAAACAAAAGCCTCATTCCATCCACCCCCTTGTCCTCCCAGCCACTGAACCTGGCATCCAGCCTTGCCAGCTCGCACATGTGATTCGCATAAATCGGCACCATCTTCGCCATCACTCCCAATTTAAAATGCTGCCGCAATTGTCTCCATAATTTTAATCTAGCGGCCACCACTGGGTTAGCCGAAAATTTCACTGGTGGGAACGGACGTGAGGCCGACGCCAATGGACGTGAGGCCGCCAGGCTGCTCTTACCCCCGACATGAACCTGACTCCATCTTCACCCACACTGCCTCCTGGTCCCTGTCCCAGCCCAACAGCTTCTCCGCATTCGCAGACCACAATAGTATATCAGGCTAGGTAATGCCAAACCCCTGACACTGCACCAGCCCAACACCTTCTCCGCATTCGCAGACCACAATAGTATATCAGGCTAGGTAATGCCAACCCTCCGACTGCTGGCCCCTCTGCACTTTTCCGAATCCTGGCTACCTGGCCCGCCCAAATGAAGGATGAGATCAATCTCTCCATCCCCACAAAAAACGTTTTTGGTCAAATAAAAACGAAAAAACTGGCAGAATGTTCATCTACACAGATTGATTTTGTCCTGCCAAAGATAGAGGGAGGCTATCCCACCTCTGTAGATCGACCTTAACCCCTACTCCCCAGACAGGTAAAGTTTAATTTACGAAGCCAGGCCCATCCCGAGCCACCTGCACCCACTGAAGTGAGGGCATGACAAACGGAATTACAACACCCCCAGGTTATCTGCCTTCCCCGATGGGGAAACTGAAAAATCCTCACTTTTCTCCAAACTTAGCTTGTATCTGGATAAATCCTCAAACTGCTTCCACAGGGTCGTCATGTTCCCCCATTGTGGGGATCAGATCCGCAACGTACAGTAACAGATAGTCAGTGTACAGGGGCACCCTGTGCTGCACCCCCCTCCCTCACTATCCCCCTCCGAATTGCTCGAAGCCATGGCCAAAGGCTCAATCGCCAATGCGAATAGGAGAGGGGACAAGGGCACCCTGCCTCTGCCTCGTCCCCCTTTGCAAATGGAAACATTTTGAGCTCACATTATTCGCCGGGGACAGTGGCCTTAGGTTCCTTATACAGTAACTTAACCCAAGAGACACGCCAATTGCGGGGTTGTCACTTTTATTTTTAAAGAAGGGGAAGCCAGGGAAAGACACTCTCACCCACCCCAGATAAAGCTGCGTAGATTAAGCACAAATTATTAGTCAGAATATAGTTCAAATGAACGAGGTAATAAATCAATGAACAATTAAGCATAGTTTGGGTTTTGGTTTCAATTTGTACCCTTTTAATCACATTTTAGTTAGGTCTTTTAAATTTAAGTTGTGATTTGTTCAAGGCTTTGAGAGGGCATGGCCCCTTTCAAATTGGTCCCTGGCTTCATTTCACTCAGTTTGTTTGGTTCAATGAAAATAGTTGGCAAGCTCAATACCTTTGGGCGCCTCCACTCGACATCCCGGGTTTTGAAGGAGCCCGGTCCCAGTTCATTGTGGCCCAGCGCCGAAGGACAGGCGGGGAAGGACTCGTCACAGAACAGGCTCCCGGTCTCCAGGCACTGCTGCCGGAGAGCCTCGTAATCCTGCCGGAGGAACTTGACGGGCTGCCCGTAGGAGCCGATACCCGCCGCCTGGTCCCTCAGCTTCTTGATCCTCGAAGCCATCCCTGACATAATGACGCCGCGCTGCAGGAGTCTCGGGTGGGTGAAAGTGTGTGGACGGGTCGCTGGAAAAGCAGCACCAGATTCGCCCCTGGCCTGGATGGGATCGCACCGCAGGGAGACTTGCTCTCCTTGTTCTTGTGGTGCACTGTCAGAGCTGGGTGCGGCTGCACCTGCACCGAGGCGTGGGGAGAGTTTTCGTAATCTTCCCACCGCCCATTGCCACAGCGAACAGGACACGTTTGCAGCCACTGGGCTGCGATCCTGGCGTGACCAAGGGCGGCAGCGCCATTTACCAACACGCTGTTGTGTGGTTAATCAATGCTTGCCTGGGAATGAGACATTAAACTGCCCTGCCTCCGTTTCATCAAGCACATGCACCTTCTGTCGGTGCTGATGAAAATGTATTTTGAAAACATCACGGGACAAAAGCGAAGGATAAATTAACACATTTCCTCAGGTTACACACCCAGTTGCTGGCTTTGGAATCGTAGGAGAGGATTGATTCTATTTGCTATTAGGGCTTATTATTGAGATATTGGTTGCAATACTATAACAGCATCTGCTCCCCTCCCCCATTCATTCTGGGGACGTGGACGCCACTGCCAAGGCCAACTTTATGCCCCCTCCAATCAGTGTTGAGAAGATAGTGCTAGGGCTGCGTTACAGCAGCCCAAATGGGCAAAATGCTGTCTTGCCAATGTTGCCACATCTCCAAAAGGAATGGGGGGGGGGGGGGGGGGGAGTGGAAGATAGTGGGGGAGGTACTCCCACATTATTGTTCGGTAGGCAATCACAGGCGTCTGATTCAGTGATGTGGAGGAATGGTGATGAACTTTCAAGTAAGTCAGCATTACCTGTAACTTGGAAGGTAGTGTTTTTCATGTGCCTGTTGTCCTTCAAGATGGTCGAGGTTGCGGGCTTGGGAGATGCTGTCGGTTTAAATGTCGCAGACACAAAGCAATCTAATAAAATCTTCCCCGGTTAACATCCATTGTGTGAAACAGACATTTGTACCTTCTATCCATCTAACACCTTTCGAACCAGCCCATTCAAAAATTTGGACAAATTACATCTCTGCTTCCACAGGCCAGAGTTTTCTTCCATAGACACAAATGATCCTTCCATCCCTCGGGCAAATGAGCCAAGACAGTGATCGCCAGTAGGGCATTCAACAATGGAGCATGCCACAGCTCTGCCTGATCCTCACCCAATATCTATTTGCACCAATTTTACAAATAATGATCAGAAGCACGAACCAAGTGTAAGTTTACATTACAGTTGTTTTAATTAAGTTTGTTTGGAATCACTAGCTTTCGGAGCGCAGCTCCTTCAAGGCGTTGTAAGACTTCTTACTGTGCGCACCACAGTCCAACGCCAGCATTTCCACATCTTAATTAAGTTGGGGATGGGCTCCCACCATCAACATCTTTTTAAAAGTCATACCTGCTAGAAGGTATTTTGAATAACATTAACCGCTTCTTATTTTTCTTGTCAATTTCAGTTAATAATAATCATAATAATCTTTATTATTATCACAAGTAGGCTTACATTAACACTGCAATGAAGTTTCTGTGAAAAGCCCCTAGTCGCCACACTCCGGCGCCTGATCGGGTACACAGAGGGAGAATTCAGAATGTCTTATTCACCTAACAGCACGTCTTTCGGGACTTGTGGGAGGACCCGGAGGAAACCCACGCAGACACGGGCAGAACATGCAGACTGCGCACAGACAGTGACCCAAGCTGGGAATCGAGCCTGTAATCCTGGTGCTGTGAAGCAACAGTGCTAACCACTGTGCTACTGTGCATTGCTATGTAAAAATATTTTTTCTCGTAAAAATGTGTGCTAACATCATAGTAGTGAACAAAATACACTGAAGCTCTGTTCAAATGGATAGGGTGGAAGTCTTTGGATCTGAGAAGTTTCAATCCAATTCCAAAATTCTAGTCAATGCCAGTCCACAACACATCAATTTCCCACCTACTGTAACTTTAATTGGCAGGTATTCAATTCCATTTGTAATTCCACAGAAACTCAAGCAGTCTGTACCTGCAGGCAGTAAGAGCATGGACAACTTTCAGGTTTGGGCTGATAAGTGGCAGGTAACATTTGTGCCACAGGAATGCCAGGCAATAAACAATTGTCCAAAGAGGAAGAATGCCATCGGGAAGATGGTGGCGGAGTGATAATGCCGCTAAACTAATGATCTAGAAACCCAGGCTCTTTGGTTCACAGGTTCAAATCCAACCACGGCAGCTTGTGAAATTTAAATTCAATTAATAAATCTGGATATAAAGCTAGTCTCGGTGACCATGGCAACTACTATTGGTTGTCGTCAAAACACATCATCTTCACTATTTTAAGGAGTGGTGCGGTGGCACAGTGGTTAGCACTGCTGCCTCACAGCACCAGAGACCTGGGTGACTGGCTGTGTGGACGGGTTTCATCCCACAGTTCATAAATGTACAGGTTAGGTGGATTTTCCATGCTGAATTGCTTCTGACTGTCTAAAGGTTAGGTGGGGTTACGGGAAAATGTGGGGGTGTGGTCCTAGGTAGGGTGCTCTTTCAGAGGGTTGGTATAGACTTGATGGGCCAAATGGCCTTCTTCCGCACTGTGGGGATTCCATGATCATTCCTTCTTGACATTCAACAGGTATTGTCAATGCTGAATCTCTCACCATCAAAATCATGACCAGGAACTGAACTAGGCCAGCCATATAAATACTGTGGCTCCAAGAGCAGGTGAAAGGTCGGGGATACTGCGGGAGAGTAACTCACCTCCTGACTCCCCAAAGTCTGTTCGCCATCAATAAGGCAGAAGTTAGAAGTATGATGGAATACTCTCCACTTGCCTGGATGAGTGCAGCTCCAGCTTACACTGAAGAAGCTTGACACCATCCAGAACAAAGTCACCTGATTGACTGCCACCTTAACATTCATTTCCTTCACACCAGCACACAGTGTCAGCAGTGTGTACCACCTAGAAGATGTACTGCAGCAACTCACCAAGGCTCCTTTGACCTCCAAACTTGTGAGCTCTACAACCTGCAACAGTGGTTCGCAAAGTGGGGGGGCGGTACCCCTGAGGGTACAGCACATGTCTATAGGGGAATTTAAAGAGAAATTGTGTAATGATGGGTTCCCCATTTAACTTGAGTCTACATTCACTGAATAGAGCTGCCCCTTTTTGTTTCAGCGCAGTTACAGCGCATGCACAGTCATTTGTTTTTAGAAATTTAAAGTACCCAATTATTTTTTTTCCAATTAAGGGGCAATTTAGCATGGCCAATCCACCTAACCAGAACATTTTTGGGTTGTGGGGGTGAAACCCACACAGACATGGGGAGAATGTGCAAACTCCACACGGACAGTGATCCAGGGCCGGGATTCGAATCCGGGTCCTCAGCGCCGCAGTCCCAGTGCTAACCACTGCGCCACATGCCGCCCATGCACAGTCATTTTTAGTAGCAAACAGCTGCTTTGCTTGCTCGAACCTTCTCACTCAACTCTTTCCTCTCCCGATTCTCCCACTCGCCTCTTCCTGTCCCGACTCTCCCACTCGCCTCTTCCCTCTCCTGACTCTCCCACTCGCCTCTTCCCTCTCCCGACTCCCACTTGCCTCTCCCGACTTTCCCACTCGCCTACTCTGTCTCCCGACCCTCCCACTCACTGCTTTCCTCTCCCGACACTCCCACTCGCCTCTTCCCTCTCCTGGACCCCTCCTCCCCACTCGTCTCTTCGGTTTCCCGTCTCTCCCACTCACCTCTTCGCTCTCCTGATCCTCTCACTCCCTACTTCCCTCACCCAACTCTCCCACTTCCTACTTCCCTCTCCCGACTCTCCCACTCACCTCTTCCCTCTCCTGACTCTCCCACTCACCTCTTCCCTCTCCTGACTCTCCCACTCACCTCTTCACCTCCCGACTCTCCCACTCAACTCTTCCTCTCCTGACTCTCTCACTCACCTCTTCCCTCTCCTGACTCTCCCACTCACCTCTTCCCTCTCCTGACTCTCCCACTCACCTCTTCCCTCTCCTGACTCTCCCACTCACCTCTTCCTCTCCTGACTCTCCCACTCAACTCTTCCTCTCCTGACTCTCTCACTCACCTCTTCCCTCTCCTGACCCATTCACTGATACCCTCTCCCAACCTCTCACTCACTGCTTCCTTCACCCAACCCTCCCACTCCTTCCATCTCCCAACCCGCCCACTCCCTACCTCCCTCTCCCGACTCTCTCATCCATCTCTTCCTTTCCCTGTCCCACTCCGGGCCGTCCCACTCACTGCTTCCCTCTCTCGACCTTCCCATTTGCCTCTTCTCTCTCCCGACCCTCCCACTCATCATTGCTCTCTGCGACCACTCCTGCTCCCGATTTCCCACTCGCACCTTCACGCTCACTGCTTCCTGTGACACTCCCATTCTCTGCTCCCCTCTCCCGACTCTCCCACTTTCCACTTCCTTTCTTGACCCTCCTGCTTTCCTCCCCTGAGCTTTCTCTGCCCCTCTTGCCTCCCTGACCCTCTCACTTTCCCCTCCCAACATGTCTGCTTGCCGCTTCCTTTCCTGACCCCTCTCGCTTTCCACTTGCTACACCTCTCCTGAGCCCTTGCACACAGCATGAGGGAGAGAGCAGGGTGGGAAGTGGGAAGCAGCTAATGGGAGGCCGGAAATGGGAGTCAGGAGAAGCAACGATTGGAGGCTGGAAGCTACAAAAACAAGCTCATCCATCAATATCAATCACAAGTGAAACATTCATATTGCAGACAACAGTTTACCTGTAATGTGCAATCATGATGATTTATAAAATGTGTGGTCATTAATGTCTGGGTAATTAAAAAAGAAACTGCCGGTAGAGATATTCAAAAAGCAAGGGCGGCATGGTGGCACAGTAGTTAGCATTGCTGCCTCACGGCGCCAAGACCCTGGGTTCGATCCCGGCCCCAGGTTACTGTCCGTGTGGGGTTTGCACATTCACCCCGTGTCTGCGTGGGTCTCACCCCCACAACCCAAAGATGTGCAGGGTAGGTGGATTAGCCATGTTAAATTGCCCCTTAATTGAAAAAAAAAGAGATACTCAAAAAGTTGATAAATCTGAATAAAGTTACAAGACCAAAAACATTTGTGAATACTGGCATCAAAGAAAAAGAGCAGGAGATGATTGGGAATACCACTGGCAGGAGGTTCACTTCCTCGCCACACACCACCTGACTTGGAACTATATCACCGTTCCTTCACTGTTGCAACGACTGTCTGGAACCCCCTCTCTAACAGCACTGTGGACGTACCTACACCACATGGACTGCAGTACTTCAAGGTGGTTCACCACCATCTGCACAAGGACAATTAGGCATGGGTAATAAATGCTCACCTTGTCAGTAAGAAGTCTTACAACACCAGGTTAAAGTCCAACAGGTTTGTTTCAAACACGAGCTTTCGGAGCACGGCTCCTTCTTCAGGTGAAGAAGGAGCCGTGCTCCGAAAGCTCGTGTTTGAAACAAACCTGTTGGACTTTAACCTGGTGTTGTAAGACTTCTTACTGTGCTCACCCCAGTCCAACGCCGGCATCTCCACATCATGGCACCTTGTCAGTGACACCCACAACCCAAGAACAAATAATAAAACTTTTGCTTGATTCAGTTAGCAGCACTGTTGCCATATGGCCTAGCAAGCCACTCCATTCTATCCAAACGCTACAAAGCAAATAGAAAGGAAATAAACTGGATGGACCACCCAGCACCGACCTAAGCACCGGAAATGACAATGGCAAACCCAGCACTTTCGACCCTGCAAAGTTCTCCTTACTAACATCTGGGAACTTGTGTCAAAATTGGGAAAGCTGTCCCACAGACTAGTCAAGCAACAGCTACCCTCAGCTGATGGATCAATACTCCACCACGTTGAACAACACTTGGAGGAAGCACTGAGGGTGACAAGGATGCAAAATGTACTCAGGATGGGGAACTTCAATGTCCATCATCAAGAGTGGCTCGATAGTACCACCACAGACCAAGCTGGCCGGTTCCTAAAAGACATAGCTGCCAGACGTGGACTGTGGTAGGTGGTGAGGGAACCATCATGAGAGAAAAACATACTTGACCTCATCCTCACTAACCTGCCTGCCACAGGTTTTTCTGCTCGTGACAGTATCGGTCGCAGTGCCCACAGAACAGTCCTTGTGGAGACAAAGTTCCGTCTTCAACTGTACAGGACCTTAGGCCTCATTTGGAATAGTGTGTACAATTCTGGTTGCCACACTACCAGAAGGATGTGGACGCTTTAGAAAGGGTACAGAAGTGGCTTACTCAAGGATGAGCCTGATACAGTTTAAGGTGGTGCACAGGATGACTCGGGCGAGAATGAGTGGGTTCTTTCAGGGGGTAGCAGATGAGTGAGAGAGGTGTGAGCGGGGGCCAACAAATCATGCGCACATGTCTTGGGGTTGTGAAAAATTGGGAAGATTCTGGGCGGGAATGTTCGCGGTCAGGATAGTGGAGGAAGCAGTGGACCCCGGACCCTTTGATGGTGATATTTGGGGTTTCAGAGAAGCCGCAGCTCATGGAGAGGAGGAAGGCCGATGTCTTGGCCTTCGCCTCTCTGATTGCACGGCGACGAATTTTGCTAGAGTGGCGGTCGACTCCGCCACCGGGGGTAGCAGCATGGTTGGGTGACCTGTGTGACTTCCTGCAGTTAGAGAAGATAAAGTATGAGTTAAGGGGCCCAAGCAGGAGTGTTCGAGAAAAGGTGGGGGATGTTTGTGTTTGACGAGCTGTTCGTCGTGGGGGGGTTGGTGAAAAAGCAGGAAAATCTGTACAAATTGTAGCGTTGATTGTTGGGAAGAATGTTTCCTGGGGTGTTTATTTGCTGTAACCTGCTTTGATACAAGTTTGAATAAAATGCGGTTTTTAAAAAAACGCATACTAGGCTTACTAGAATGTTGCCTGGTATGGAGGGCATTCACTATGAGGAGAGGTTAGATAAACTCAGTCTGTTTTCACTGGAACGATGGAGGTTGAGAGGCGACCTGATAGAGGTCTACAAGATTATGAGTGGCATAGACAGAGTGATAGTCAGATGTTCTTTCCTAGGTTAGGAGAGTCAAGTACTAGGGGACATAGGTTCAAAGTGTGTGGGGAAAAGTTTAGAACAGATGTGCGAGGCAAGTTTTTAACACAGACAGCGGTAAATATATGGAACTCGCTGCCTGGGGAGGTGGTGGGAGTAGGTACAATAGCGGCATTTAAGGGGCATCTAGACAAATATATGAATAGGGTGGGAATGGAAGGAAACGGACTCCATATGTGCAGACAGTTTTAGTTTAGGCAAGTACCATGGTCGGCGCAGGCCTGGAGGGCTGAAGGGCCTGTTCCTGTGCTGTATTGTTCTTTGTTCACATTGAGGGTACCCTCCGTCCATCATATTGTTTTGCACAATCTTTTTTTTTTTTTTTTAATTTTTTTTTTCTAACACACCGTATGCCTTCTTTTTTTTTTTTAAATTTAGATTAGCCAATTATTTTTTCTAATTAAGGGGCAATTTAGCGTGGCCAATCCACCTACTCTGCACATTTTTGGGTTGTGGGGGCGAAACCCACGCAGACACGGGGAGAATGTGCAAACTCCACACGGACAGTGACCCAGAGCCGGGATCGAACCTGGGACCTCAGCGCCGTGAGGCGGTTATGCTAACCACTAGGCCACCGTGCTGCCCTTGTTTTGCACAATCACCATGCAAAATGGGATAGATTTCAAACAGATCTAGCAACTCAAGACTGGGCATCCACGAGGCACTGTGGACCATCAGCAGCAGCAGAATTGTACTGAACCACAATCTGTAACCTCATGGCCCAGCAGATCCCGCACTCTACCATTACCATCAATCCAGGGGATCAACCCTGGTTCAATGAAGTATGCAAGAGGGCATGCCAGGAGCAAGACATACCTGAAATGGAGGCTCAACCTTGTGAAGCCAGAACAGAGGAAGAGGCACGGCAAACAACAAAAGCAGCAAGTAATAGACAGCTAAGTGATTCCACAATCAGCGAATCAGATCTAATCTTTGCAGTCAATGACATCTAAACTCATCACCTCCAGTCATGAATGGTGATTGAGAATTAAACAACTTACTGGAGGAAGATGGAGGAACCCAGCACATCTGTGATTGAGACGACTGAAACATTCACAACAATCTTCAACCAGAGGTGCCAAGTGGATGGTCCATCTCGGTCTGCTCCGTAGGTCCTCAGCATCATAGATGTCAGTCTTCAGCCAATTCTATTCACTGCACATGATATCAAGAAGCGGCTAAATGCACTACATACTGCAAAGACTTTGGGCCGTAACAATATTCCGGCAATAGTACTGAAGACCTGTGCTCCAAAACTTGCCATTCCCGTGGCCAAGCTGTTCCAGTATAGCTACAACACTGGCATCTACCCGGCAATGTGGAAGGTTGCCTAGGTGTGACCTGTACATAAGTAGCAGGATAAATCCAACCAAGCCAATTACCCCCTATCAGTCTACTCTCTATCATCAGCAAAGTGATGGAAGGTGTCATCAACAGTGCTATCAAGCGGCACTAACAGCAATAACCTGCTCACTGATACTCAGTTTGAGTTCCGAGGGGGTCCTGACCTTATTACAGCCTTGTTTCAAACATGGCACGGGTCGGGGGCCATTGACAGAGGCCCCCGCAGCGATTCTCCGATGAAAACTAGCCGAGATCCCGACGGCGTGGTTCTAAACCACGTTTTGCCTGTCGGGAACGGCCAGTGGCGGCTGCGGAGTCAGTCCGTGGCCACCCTGGGGGGGCGGGGGCTCCTTCACTGGGGGGGGGGGCCTCATGGACGGCCAGGCTAGTGATTGGGGGCCACCTATCCGCGGGCGAGCGCGGTCTCAGGGGAGCCTATATTTTTGGGCCGGTCCGCGGAGTGAGTCCGCCTTGTCGTACAGGGCGGCCGCTGCTGCTGCGTGTATCCCAACCAGAAGTGCAGGATCCCGTATCGGCAGCCAGAGCTGCGAGGAGTACTCCGGGGCCCTGCCAGCCCCCTTCAGGTCGGAAAATCCCTCTGGACTTTCTTCAGAAAAGTCCAGAGTGAAACACCCGCATTTTGACGCTGGATTGGGGACATAGCCCCATTATTGGAGAATCCCGCCCCAGATTTCTACCCTTTATGTGAAAAACACTTCCTGATTTTACTCACAAATTGTTGGTTTCCATGTTAAGATTGTGTCCCCTTGTTCTGTATCTTCCCAGCAGAAGAGATGGTTCCTTTGTGTCAACCCTATTAATTCCCTTTATCAATGAATTCACCCAACCTTCTAAGCTCAAGGAAACACAAACCAAATGTATGCAATCTATCCTCAGAATGTTTTTTCAGCCCTGATATAATTTTGATAAATCGCCATCGTATTCGATCCAAGGTCAATATATCTTTCCTGGAATCCAGTTCCCAAAACTGAATGCAGCACGGTCGATGGGGTCTGCCCATAGTTCACTTCTTCACTTTTGAATTCCAATCCCTCCAAGATAAGTAGCAAGATTTCATTTGCCCTTTCAAATACATTCTTCGTAGCTGTGCACCCGTATTTTGTGATTGGTGTCCACAGGCGCTAAAAATTATTTTTCACAACTAGAGCTTTTACTCTCTCAGCTTTAAGAAAATATTGCGAATTCTCATGCTCATGGATCAAAGTGGATGAGCTCCCCCTTGCCCACATTGAACCTTAATAGCTTATGGCCATTTGTGACTTCCTTCACCTGTTGACATGATGTACTGGCTCCCCTAACTTAGCATCTGCTGCCACTTTGGAAAACCGACTCGATTCTTTCATCCACGTCTTTATCATATGCATTGAAAAGCTGAGACGCAGATCCCTGGGGTATTTTATCAACTTCAGCAGGAATGTTTTCTAATGTTTTGGGACTGAGGATATTTCTGGACATGTTCTGGACATTACAGTTATAGTGGTTGCAGCCAGAACTTTGCAGAAACTCTTGCTTCCACGCAAGTTGACCTGCACAATTGGATTCGCAACGGGTCGGTCAGAAGCTGTTTATGGATGATGATTTGCAGAAGGCACTTGATAAACGTCCTCATAAGAGACTGCTAACTAAAGTTGAAGGGCATGAAATGAATTGAAGGCAAATGGTTTGACTGAGATTAGGGGAAGGTGATGTCATTGACTGGATGTGACGAGTGGTGTTTGCAAAGGATCTGTGTTGAGGCCTCAATTACTGACCCTATTTAGTAATAATTTAGAGGGTGAGATTAAAAAGCCACATATCCAAATCCAAATTTATCCAAACAGGTGGAACAGGCTGGTGGGGGTTTAATGGCCTACGCCTATGACTGATGCTTCCTATTTAGGTGGTAATCCAAACTCACCACCAGTTGATGTATTTGGGGGTCCAATAACCAATTAAAAGAACAGAAATTAACTAAGGGATAAATTAAATGGGGCCGCTCCTAAAAAACAAATGGAGCCCAGCCCAAAAAGAACAAAGAGGAACGCAAACTTGAAAACATTAAATCAAAATGTGAAAACTAGGGTGGATAAAGCAATCCACCCCCTGCGGCACGGCGTCCACCGTGCACAGGAGGCTCACTCCCAGTTGATAATTGGGCCGTTGTTGGGGTAAATCAATGGAATAATAATTGGAGAGAATCTACCACAGATAGGTGATCCACTCCATCATTTATCACTCTGGCAATAATGTTGAAAATCACTCCCACAGAGTTTTATCACAGAGAATGATGATTCACATTTATTTGCAGCACTTATAATTTTGGGTGTTACTGATTCTAAATGACCTGCGGCTCTCTATCAGTGATGGAAATGAGAAAAATCACAGAAATTTGGACGTGTGTAATGTTTATCTGTGTAGACATAAAATGAATGCTAGAATTCCCTTCCCAGCCTCCAGACTGTATAACATGTAGTCCAGGAGAATTACAAGAAGCCATGAGTCGTTATAGTCAAATCACCTTTTCTAACCAATTTTGTTTAGTGCTGACCTACTTTTGGTCAATGTAATTTTTTGAATGTAGTTATGATACCTCAGTTTGTGAAAATCTGCTCAAGTGCTCCAGGTATAGATATCACATGTCACAGCAGATATACCTGAAGCTACACAATTGGTTCCTGTAGACATCCATATGCCCAATCTCTGTTTTACCGAATTCCACATATAATAGTGCTGGGGTACACCAATTCTGAATTGAGTTACTTAATATATATGATGACTCAATAATCGAGAAGTGAAAAATTACTGAAGGAAATTAGGTAAGAGGAGGGTGTAGCTCCCGAAAGATTACTCATTACAAGTTCTTTTAAATCTGAGAAATCAGATCAACACCATACATTTTCAATTTGCTCCAGGGAGTGCGTCAATTTGTCATACAAACTCTGATTTGAACAATCACCAAGGCATGTTCAATGATTTGCTAAAACAAGTTGTTTTTGTTAATTATACAAGCTGGGATGTGATTTACAGATAAAGTCGCCCCTGTTTGAACTAGGGTTGGGAATCATGTAGGAAGTGTGCACTGTCATGATATACAGACATGCAGACAATGATATACAGATAGCCACAGGTAGACAGCTAATGAACACAGAGAACAGGACATGACCAATGAACAGGCAGGACACTCAGGGGTGGTATCTCACTATAAAAGGCATGAGGCACTCACACTCCGCCTCTTTCCACTGATGAACATCTACAGAGTGAGTCAGGGTGTATTTACAGTATCGCACCTCCAGCGCAACGTCATCCCAAACCTGGCCTCACACACCACGGCCCTATGAAACCTGGTAATAAAGTCCACTGGGTTTGAGTGGAAGGCAGCACATCAGGCAAAGTGGTTGTAGCTGGAAGCCAAGCTCACCACTGCACCCGTCTCAGCATTTTTCAACCCAGACAAGAAGACGAAGATCTTGACAGATGCGAGCCAGGATGTCATTGGTGCGGTGCTGCTTCAACGCAATGACACTTCATCCTGGGCACCGGTAGCCCACGCATCGAGAGCCATGATGCCCACCGAAACAAGGTATGCGCAAATAGAGAAGGAATGCCTGGGTCTTCTCACTGGCATTCTAAAGTTTCATGACTATGTCTACTGCCTGCCGACATTCACTGTCGAGATGGATCATAGGCCTCTGGTCCACATTATCCACAAGGACCTGAACGACATGACAACATGACACCTCAGTTGCAGCGCATCCTCCTCAAACTCAGAAGGTATGACTTTGGCTTAGTGTACACGCCTAGAAGGGAGCTCATCATCGCTACTGCATTGTCCCGCTCCATCACACTGCCTAGTGAACCACTGGAAATCATCCCGAAGATTGAATCACAGGTGCAGCTGTGTGCTAGCACCCTCCCGACGACTGATGAGAAGGTGGTTCGTATCCGCGAGGAGACAGCCAAAGACCCCCTCTTACAGCGTGTCATGCACCACCTCGCCAATGGCTGGCAGAAATGAAATGAAATGAAAATCGCTTATTGTCACGAGTAGGCTTCAATGAAGTTACTGTGAAAAGCCCCTAGTTGCCACATTCCGGCGCCTGTTCGGGGAGGCTGGTACGGGAATCGAACCGTGCTGCTGGCCTGCTTGGTCTGCTTTAAAAGCCAGCGATTTAGCTGAGTGAGCTAAACCAGCAAGGGCAGTGCCTTCAATTTTACAATGTAAAGGCCGACCTGACGGTGATTGATGGTATCCTCCACAAGCTGGACCGGATTGTCATTCCACTCAGTCTCCAGAGCTTGGTGCTCTGCCAAATCCATGAGGGACACCTGGGCGTCGAGAAGTGTAGTCGCAGAGCAAGGCAGGCTGTATACTGGCCCGGTATTAGACAGGACAGCTCGAACATGGTCCTCAACTGTATGACCTGTCAACGCTTCCAGCCAGCGCAGAGCAAGGAGACGCTCCAGCAGCATGAAATCGAGACCTCCCCGTGGTCTAAGGTTGGCACGATCTCTTTTGTGCGAATGGTCGTGACTACATGTTGATTATTGACTATTTCTCCAATTACCCTGACGTCGTGAAGCTCTCAGACTTCACATCTCGGACCGTCATCAAGGCCTGTAAGGAGACGTTCTCCAGGCATGGTATCCCACTCACTGGCATGAGTGACAATGGCCCGTGCTTCAACAGCCACGAGTCGTCTATGTTTGGCAAGTCATACCATTTCAAACATGTCACTTCCGAACTATCTGCAGTCCAACGGGAAGGTGGAAAAAGGGGTGCACATTGTGAAGCAGCTCAACTGCAAGGCCGGGGATTCTGCCTCTGACATCTACCTCGCGCTGCTTGTGTACAGGGCGATCTCACTGTCCACTGGCATGTCGCCAGCTCAACTCCTGATGAACAGGGACCTGCAGACGACACTTCCAGCCATATACTTGCCCAATCTGAACAAAGAACGAAGAACAATGAAAAGTACAGCACAGGAACAGGCCCTTCGGCCCTCCAAGCCCGTGCCGACCATGCTGCCCGTCTAAACTAAAATCTTCTACACTTCCTGGGTCCGTATCCCTCTATTCCCATCCTATTCATGTATTTGTCAAGATGCCCCTTAAATCTCACTATCGTCCCTGGTTCCACCACCTCATCCGGCAGCGAGTTCCAGGCACCCACTACCCTCTGTGTAAAAAACGTGACTCGTGCATCTCCTCTAAACCTTAAACCTATGGCCCCTAGTAATTGACCCCTCTACCCCGGGAAAAAACCTCTGACTATCCACTCTGTCTATGCCCCTCATAATTTTGTAGACCTCTATCAGGTCGCCCCTCAACCTCCATCGTTCCAGTGAGAACAAACCGAGTTTATTCAACTGCTCCTCATAGCTAATGCCCTCCATACCAGGCAACATCCTGGTAAATCTCTTCTGCACCCTCTCTAAAGCCTCCACATCCTTCTGGTAGGCGACCAGAATTGAACACTATACTCCAAGTGTGGTCTAACTAAGGTTCTATACAGCTGCAACATGACTTGCCAATTCTTATACTCAATGCCCCGGCCAATGAAGGCAAACATGCCGTATGCCTTCTTGACTACCTTCTCCACCCGTGTTTCCCCTTTCAGTGACCTGTGGACCTGTACACCTCGATCTCTCTGACTTTCAATACTCTTGAGTGTTCTACCATTCACTGTATATTCCCTACCTGCATCAGACCTTCAAAAATGCATTACCTCACATTTGTCTGGATTAAACTCCATCTGCCACCTCTCCACCCAAGTCTCCAAACGATCTAAATCCTGCTGTATCCTCTGACAGTCCTCATCGCTATACGCAATGACACCTACCTTTGTGTCATCTGCAAACTTACTAATCAGACCAGTTACATTTTCCTCCAAATCATTTATATATGCCACAAACAGCAAAGGCCCCAGCACTGATCCCTGTGGAACACCACTAGTCACAGCCCTCCAATTAGAAAAGCACCCTTCCATTGCTACTCTCTGCCTTCTATGACCTAGCCAGTTCTGTATCCACCTTTCCAGCTCACCCCTGATCCCGTGTGACTTCACCTTTTGTACCAGTCTACCATGAGGGACCTTGTCAAAGGCCTTATTGAAGTCCATATAGACCACATCCACTGCCCTACCTGCATCAATAATCTTTGTGACCTCTTCGAAAAACTCAATCAAGTTAGTGAGACACAACCTCCCCTTCACAAAACCATGCTGCCTCTCACTAATACGTCCATTTGCTTCCAAATGGGAGTAAATCCTGTCTCGAAGAATTCTCTCCAGTGATTTCCCTACCACTGATGTAAGGCTCACCAGCCTGCAGTTCCCTGGGTTATCCTTGCTACCCTTCTTAAACAAAAGAACAACATTGGCTATTCTGCAGTCCTGAAGACAGTGAGGATCCAAAGATTTCTGTCAAAGGCCTCAGCAATTTCCTCTCTAGCCTCCTTCAATATTCTCGGGTAGATCCCATCCGGCCCTGGGGACTTATCTACCTTAATATTTTTCAAGACACCCAACACCTCGTCTTTTTGGATCTCAATGTGACCCAGGCTATCTACACACCCAGCTCCAGACTCAACATCCACCAATTCCTTCTCTTTGGTGAATACTGATGCAAAGTATTCATTTAGTACCTCGCCAATTTCCTCTGGCTCCACACATAGATTCCTTTGCCTATCCTTCAGTGGGCCAACCGTTTCCCTGGCTACCCACTTGCTTTTTATGTACGTGGCCTCCTTCTGCACTGCAGGGATTCTATGAAAAATATTAGCACGTGGGGACCCATAAATGTAGATTAGAACACTCAAAATAGTAGAATTGAGTTTTACAAAACTTTACGCATACTTTTTCAAGTTGGGTGCTGATGGGAAGAAGAAAAGGCCAAAATGAATCCATTCACCTGTGAAAGATTTGTTTCCAAGTGGATTTCTGTGTGTTAAACTCCCAGGTTCAGGTGGGCATCCCAACAGTACCCGAGCTGAGATCGCTTTCCTCAATCACAGATCAGGGATCTTACCTTTGACTTTACTGCTCTGTAAGGTACAGTTCACACTGGGTGTTAATTTATCAATCAACTATTATCATCATTCCATCATTGATGGTTGTTCCTTCAGCTGCCTATTCGTAAACTCGGGAATTCCCTTCCCAAAAACTTCCCACCCACAACCCTGCTAACGCTCTCCACAACCACCCACCCCAACCCTGCTGACCTTCTCCACAATCACACCCCCCAAATGCTGCCACATCTATCTACAACCACCCACTCCCAAAGTCTGTTAACCCCCGCCACAACCACCCACTCTCAACACTGCTAACCCTCGACACAATCACCGCCTTCCAATCCTGCAAACCCTCTCCACAATCACATCCCAACCCCTCTAAACCTCTCCACATCCACCCACCCCAACCCTGCTAACTCTCTCCACATCCACCCACCCCCAACCCTGCTAACTCTCTCCACATCCACCCACCCCCAACCCAGCTAACTCTCTCCACATCCACCCACTCCCAACCCTGCTAACTCTCTCCACATCCACCCACCCCCAACCCTGCTAACTCTCTCCACATCCACCCACCCCCAACCCAGCTAACTCTCTCCACATCCACCCACCCCCAACCCTGCTAACTCTCTCCACATCCACCCACCCCCAACCCTGCTAACTCTCTCCACATCCACCCACCCCCAACCCAGCTAACTCTCTCCACATCCACCCACTCCCAACCCTGCTAACTCTCTCCACATCCACCCACCCCCAACCCCTCTAAACCTCTCCACAACTACCAATCCCCAACCCTGCTAACTATCTCCACATCCACGCACCCCCAACCCTGCTAACTCTCTCCACATCCACCCACCCCCAACCCTGCTAACTCTCTCCACATCCACCCACCCCCAACCCTGCTAACTCTCTCCACATCCACCCACCCCCAACCCTGCTAACTCTCTCCACATCCACCCACCCCCAACCCCTCTAAACCTCTCCACATCCACCCACCCCCAACCCTGCTAACTCTCTCCACATCCACCCACTCCCAACCCTGCTAACTCTCTCCACATCCACCCCCCCCAACCCCTCTAAACCTCTCCACATCCACCCACCCCCAACCCTGCTAACTCTCTCCACATCCACCCACCCCCAACCCTGCTAACTCTCTCCACATCCACCCAACCCCAACCCTGCTAACTCTCTCCACATCCACCCACCCCCAACCCAGCTAACTCTCTCCACATCCACCCATCCCCAACCCTGCTAACTCTCTCCACATCCACCCACCCCCAACCCTGCTAACGCTCTCCACATCCACCCACCCCCAACCCTGCTAACTCTCTCCACATCCATCCACCCCCAACCCCTCTAAACCTCTCAACATCCACCCACCCCCAACCCTGCTAACTCTCTCCACATCCACCCACCCCCAACCCAGCTAACTCTCTCCACATCCACCCAACCCCAACCCTGCTAACTCTCTCCACATCCACCCACCCCAACCCTGCTAACTCTCTCCACATCCACCCATCCCCAACCCCTCTAAACCTCTCCACATCCACCCACCCCCAACCCTGCTAACTCTCTCCACATCCACCCATCCCCAACCCCTCTAAACCTCTCCACATCCACCCACCCCCAACCCTGCTAACTCTCTCCACATCCACCCACCCCCAACCCGGCTAACTCTCTCCACATCCACCCACCCCCAACCCCTCTAAACCTCTCCACATCCACCCACCCCCAACCCTGCTAACTCTCTCCACATCCACCCATCCCCAACCCCTCTAAACCTCTCCACATCCACCCACCCCCAACCCTGCTAACTCTCTCCACATCCACCCACCCCAACCCTGCTAACTCTCTCCACATCCACCCACCCCCAACCCAGCTAACTCTCTCCACATCCACCCATCCCCAACCCTGCTAACTCTCTCCATATCCACCCACCCCCAATCCTGCTAACTTTCTCCACATCCACCCCACCCCCAACCCCTCTAAACCTCTCCACATCCACCCCACCCCCAACCCCTCTAAACCTCTCCACATCCACCCCACCCCCAACCCCTCTAAACCCTCTCCACATCCACCCACCCCAACCCTGCTAACTCTCTCCATATCCACCCACCCCCAATCCTGCTAACTTTCTCCACATCCACCCACTCCCAACCCAGCTAACCCTCTCCACATCCACCCACCCCCAACCCGGCTAACTCTCTCCACATCCACCCACCCCCAACCCTGCTAACTCTCTCCACATCCACCCACCCCCAACCCTGCTAACGCTCTCCACATCCACCCACCCCCAACCCTGCTAACTCTCTCCACATCCACCCACCCCCAACCCTGCTAACTCTCTCCACATCCACCCACCCCCAACCCCTCTAAACCTCTCCACATCCACCCACCCCCAACCCTGCTAACTCTCTCCACATCCACCCACCCCCAACCCCTCTAAACCTCTCCACATCCACCCACCCCAACCCTGCTAACTCTCTCCACATCCACCCACCCCCAACCCCTCTAAACCTCTCCACATCCACCCATCCCCAACCCTGCTAACTCTCTCCACATCCACCCACCCCCAACCCTGCTAACACTCTCCACATCCACCCACCCCCAACCCCTCTAAACCTCTCCACATCCACCCACCCCAACCCTGCTAACTCTCTCCACATCCACCCACCCCCAACCCTGCTAACTCTCCACATCCACCCATCCCCAACCCTGCTAACTCTCTCCACATCCACCTACCCCCAACCCAGCTAACTCTCCACATCCACCCATCCCCAACCCTGCTAACTCTCTCCACATCCACCCACCCCAACCCTGCTAACTCACTCCACATCCACCCCACCCCCAACCCTGCTAACTCTCTCCACATCCACCCCCCCCCAACCCCTCTAAACCTCTCCACATCCACCCACCCCCAACCCTGCTAACTCTCCACATCGACCCACCCCCAACCCTGCTAACTCTCTCCACATCCACCCACCCCCAACCCTGCTAACTCTCTCCACATCCACCCCCCCCAACCCCTCTAAACCTCTCCACATCCACCCACCCCCAACCCTGCTAACTCTCCACATCCACCCCACCCCCAACCCTGCTAACTCTCTCCACATCCACCCACCCCCAACCCCTCTAAACCTCTCCACATCCACCCACCCCAACCCTGCTAACTCTCTCCACATCCACCCACCCCCAACCCTGCTAACTCTCCACATCCACCCCACCCCCAACCCTGCTAACTCTCTCCACATCCACCCACCCCCAACCCTGCTAACTCTCTCCACATCCACCCACCCCCAACCCTGCTAACCCTCTCCACATCCACCCCACCCTCAACCCCTCTAAACCTCTCCATATCCACCCACCCCAACCTCTCTAAACCTCTCCACATCCACCCACCCCAACCCTGCTAACTCTCTCCACATCCACCCACCCCCAACCCAGCTAACTCTCTACACATCCATCCACCCCCAACCCTGCTAACTCTCTCCACATCCACCCACCCCCAACCCTGCTAACTCTCTCCACATCCACCCATCCCCAACCCAGCTAACTCTCTCCACATCCACCCACCCCAACCCTGCTAACCCTCTCCACATCCACCCACCCCCAACCCTGCTAACTCTCTCCACATCCACCCACCCCCAACCCTGCTAACTCTCTCCACATCCACCCACCCCCAACCCCTCTAAACCTCTCCACATCCACCCACCCCCAACCCTGCTAACTCTCTCCACATCCATCCACCCCCAACCCCTCTAAACCTCTCAACATCCACCCACCCCCAACCCTGCTAACTCTCTCCACATCCACCCACCCCCAACCCCTCTAAACCTCTCCACATCCACCCACCCCCAACCCCTCTAAACCTCTCCACATCCACCCACCCCCAACCCTGCTAACTCTCTCCACATCCACCCACCCCCAACCCCTCTAAACCTCTCCACATCCACCAACCCCCAACCCAGCTAACTCTCTCCACATCCACCCACCCCAACCCTGCTAACTCTCTCCACATCCACCCACCCCCAACCCGGCTAACTCTCTCCACATCCACCCACCCCCAACCCGGCTAACTCTCTCCACATCCACCCACCCCCAACCCTGCTAACTCTCTCCACATCCACCCACCCCCAACCCAGCTAACTCTCTCCACATCCACCCACCCCCAACCCTGCTAACCCTCTCCACATCCACCAACCCCCAACCCCTCTAAACCTCTCCACATCCACCCACCCCCAACCCTGCTAACTCTCTCCACATCCACCCACCCCCAACCCTGCTAACTCTCTCCACATCCACCCACCCCCAACCCCTCTAAACCTTTCCACATCCACCCACCCTAACCCTGCTAACTATCTCCACATCCACCCACCCCCAACCCTGCTAACTCTCTCCACATCCACCCATCCCCAACCCAGCTAACTCTCTCCACATCCACCCACCCCAACCCAGCTAACTCTCTCCACATCCACCCACCCCCAACCCCTCTAAACCTTTCCACATCCACCCACCCCCAACCCTGCTAACTCTCTCCACATCCACCCCACCCCCAACCCTGCTAACCTTCTCCACATCCACCCACCCCCAACCCTGCTAACTCTCTCCACATCCACCCACCCCCAACCCCTCTAAACCTCTCCACATCCACCCACCCCCAACCCTGCTAACTCTCTCCACATCCACCCACCCCCAACCCCTCTAAACCTCTCCACATCCACCCACCCCAACCCTGCTAACTCTCTCCACATCCACCCCACCCCCAACCCCTCTAAACCTCTCCATATCCACCCACCCCCAACCCCTCTAAACCTCTCCACATCCACCCACCCCAACCCTGCTAACTACCTCCACATCCACCCACCCCCAACCCTGCTAACTCTCTCCACATCCACCCACCCCAACCCCTCTAAACCTCTCCACATCCACCCACCCCCAACCCTGCTAACTCTCTCCACATCCACCCACCCCCAACCCTGCTAACTCTCTCCACATCCACCCACCCCCAACCCTGCTAACTCTCTCCACATCCACCCACCCCCAACCCCTCTAAACCTCTCCACATCCACCCACCCCCAACCCTGCTAACTCTCTCCACATCCACCCACCCCCAACCCTGCTAACTCTCTCCACATCCACCCACCCCCAACCCGGCTAACTCTCTCCACATCCACCCACCCCCAAACCCCTCTAAACCCCTCCACATCCACCCACCCCCAACCCAGCTAACTCTCTCCATATCCACCCAACCCCAACCCCTCTAAACCTCTCCACATCCACCCCCCCAACCCTGCTAACTACCTCCACATCCACCCACCCACAACCCTGCTAACTCTCCACATCCACCCATCCCCAACCCTGCTAACTCTCTCCACATCCACCTACCCCCAACCCTGCTAACTCTCTCCACATCCACCTACCCCCAACCCAGCTAACTCTCCACATCCACCCATCCCCAACCCAGCTAACTCTCTCCACATCCACCCACCCCCAACCCCTCTAAACCCCTCCACATCCACCCACCCCCAACCCGGCTAACTCTCTCCACATCCACCCACCCCCAACCCCTCTAAACCTCTCCACATCCACCCACCCCAACCCTGCTAACTCTCTCCACATCCACCCACCCCCAACCCTGCTAACTCACTCCACATCCACCCCACCCCCAACCCTGCTAACTCTCTCCACATCCACCCCCCCAACCCCTCTAAACCTCTCCACATCCACCCACCCCCAACCCTGCTAACTCTCCACATCCACCCACCCCCAACCCTGCTAACTCTCTCCACATCCACCCACCCCAACCCTGCTAACTCTCTCCACATCCACCCACCCCCAACCCAGCTAACCCTCTCCACATCCACCCACCCCCAACCCTGCTAACTCTCTCCACATCCACCCACCCCCAACCCAGCTAACTCTCTCCACATCCACCCATCCCCAACCCTGCTAACTCTCTCCACACCCATCCCCAACCCCTCTAAACCTCTCCACATCCACCCACCCCCAACCCTGCTAACTCTCTCCACATCCACCCACCCCCAACCCTGCTAACTCTCTCCACATCCACCCACCCCCAACCCAGCTAACACTCTCCACATCCACCCACCCCAACCCTGCTAACTCTCTCCACATCCACCCACCCCCAACCCAGCTAACTCTCTCCACATCCACCCACCCCCAACCCTGCTAACTTTCACCAGAACCATAACACCCCCCCCAACCTCTCTAACTCTCACCAGAACCCCCTCCCCCCCAAAAAACCGCAGTCACTCTCTTTTCCCCTTTACACTGCTCCTGAAAACCTGCCTCTTCAACCAAATGTTTGATCACCTACCCTAATCACCTGCCCTGAGCAGCACCGTGGCACATTGGTTAGCACTGCTGCCACACAGCACCAGAGACCTGGGTTCAATACCAGCCATGGGTCTGTGTGGAGTTTGCACGTTCACCCCGTGTCTGCGTGGGTTTCCTCCAGGTGCTCCAGTTTCCTCCCACAATCCAAAGATGTGCAGTTCAGGTGACTTGGCCATGCTAAATTGTTCCTTAGTTGCTCAGATTGTGCAGATTAGAGGGATAGAACGGGGGAGTGGGCCTAGGTGGGGTGTTTTTTCAAAGGGCCGGAGCAGACCTGATGGGCTGCATTGCCTCCTTCTGCGCTGTAGGGAGTGTATTAGATTTAACATCTATTTGATTGGCTCTGTTTAGTATCAGCAGTGGCTCAGATAAAACATTTGCTCTGAGTCCAAAGCTTTCACCCACACCTGTGGTATAATACAGGCTGGACGTAGTGCAGTACTGAGGAAGTGTCGCACTGTCGGAGTTGTTCATTTCAGCTGAGACGGTGCAACCTCGGCACGGTAGCACAGTGGTTAGCACTGTTATGTCACAGTGCCAGGGACCTTGTTTTGATTCCCTGCTTGGGTCACTGTCTGTGTGGAGTCTGCACGTTCTTCCCGTGCATGTGTGGGTTTCCTCCGAGTGCTCCAGTTTCCTCCCACAAGTCCCGAAAGACGTGTTGTTCGGTAATTTGGACAATCTGAATTCTCCCTCAGTGTACCCGAACAGGCGGCGGAATGTGGCGACTAGGGGCTTTTCACAGTAACTTCATTACAGTAGCAAGCTTTGTACGCCATGGCAACAGCTTCTTTTTGTTACTGGAATAAACCTGAGTTTCTTGATAGCCTGACCTTGGCAGAGTTATTACACATTCGTAATTATATGTTTCTTTTTTTAAAAAATGCATTTTATTTCCAACATGTGTCAAAATAGGTTGCAACACATAAACATCCCGGGAAACGTACTTCCCAGCAATCAACTATACAGTCTGTACAAATGTTTTCCCCCTTTTCACCCCCCTCTCCACCCCCCTCTGACCCCCCCCCTGCGCCGAACAGCTCTACAAACATCCCCTACCTTTCCTCACCCTCCCCCCACCCCCCCCCCCCCCCCCCCCCCCCCCCCACTGAAGAGCCCCGTAACTCATATTTTATTTTCTCCAACTGCAGGAAGTTGCACAAATCACCCAACCAAGCCGCTACCCCTGGTGGCGATGCCGACCCCCACGGCAGCAAAATTCGCCTCTGTGCAACCAGAGAGGCGAAGGCCACGACACGGCCTTCCTCCTCTCCATGAGCTACGGCTTCTCTGAAGCCCCAAATATCGCCACCAAAGGGTCCGGGTCCACTCCCTCCTCCACTATCCTGGCTAAGACCGCAAACACTCCCGCCCAGAATCTTCCCAATTTTTCACAACTCCAAAACATGTGCGTGTGATTCGCTGGCCCCGCCCACACCTCTCACACTCATCTGCTACCCCCTGAAAGACCCACTCATTCTCGCCCGAGTCATATGCACCCTGTGACCACCTTAAACTGTATCAGGCTCATCCTTGCACAAGAGGAGGTCCCGTTTACCCTTCGCAGTGTCTCACTCCATGCTCCCCAATTGATCTCCATTCCCAACTCCTCTTCCCATTTCTTCTTGATCTTCACCTCCCGCTCGCCTCCCTGCTCCCCCAGCCACTTATATATATCCCCAATTCTTCCCTCCCCTTCCACATCCGGAAGCAGCAGTCACTCCAGCAGGGTGTATCCCGGCAACCTAGGGAATCCCCTCCAGACCTTTCGCGCAGTCCCGAACCTGCAGACACCTGAACTCACGACCCCTCGGCAGCTCTACCCTCTCACTTAGCTCCTCCAGACTGGTAAACCCTTCCTCCAAATACAAATCCCTCACCTTGACCAGCTCCACTTCCCTCCACCTCCTGTATACACTATCCACCCCCCCCCCCCCCCCCCCCCCCCCTCTCGGCTCAAACCCATGATTCTCACACAGCAGCGTTAGCACCGACATCCCTTCCACCCTAAAATATCTCCTCAACTGATTCTATATCTTCTCCATGGACTGCACCACTGGGCTCCCCGAATACCTACTTGGAGCCACTGGCAACGCTGCCGTCACCACAGCCCTCAAACTAGACTCCTTACAAGATTCCTCCTCCATCCGAACCCACTCTATCCCTTCTCCTTCCCACCACCGCTGCACCTTATCCACATTCGCCGCCCAATAATAATGAAGTAGGTTCAGCAACGCCAACCCCCCCTGCTGCCTCTGCCTCTGTAGCAGGGTTGAAGTAACTTCTACAAGGGTCCTCCCCACCCTCAGCACCTTCCCCACCCTACAAAGTCCGAAATGATCATGTCCAATTTCCGAAAAAAGGCCTTTGGTATAAAGATTAGGAGAGCCTGAAAAATAAACAAGAACCTCGGCAGAATATTCATTTTCACCACTTGGACCCTCCCCGCCAACATCACCTGCTGTGTACCCCACCTCTTAAGACCCTCCCTGGCCTCCTCCACCAGCTTCATTAAGTTCCACTTATGGAGCCCCGTCCATTCCCTCGCTATCTGAATCCCCAAATACCTAAACCTAGTGCTCGCTACTGTAAATGGCATCCCCCCTAAATTTGCCCACCATCCCAGCTCATTCGCCGGGAAAACCTCGCTTTTCCCTACATTCAGTTTATACCTCGATAACCCACCATGCCTCCCCAGCAGGCCCATAATCCTTCCTATACCCTCCAATGGATTTGAAACATACAGCAACTGGTCATCAGCATAGAGCGACAGCCAATACTCCGTCTGTCCCCTCATAGTCCCCTGCCACTCTACCGACCCCCTCAGAGCCATCGCCAATGGCTCTATGGCCAGCGCAACCAGTAACGGTGACAGCGGGCACCCCTGCCTCGTACACCTGTTTAAATCAAAGCTCTTCAAACTCATATTATTCATCTTCATACTCGTCTTTGGTGCCATTAACAGCAACAGCACCCATGTCACAAATCTCGTCATCGTCTCTGGCAGCACCCCCTTCTCCAGCACTTCATTAAATGCCCCAAAAAGGTGTGGTGTCAGGTCCATCGCAAATTCCTCATAAAATTCCGCTGGGTACCCATCTGGTCCAGGGGCCTTCCCCGACTTCATACCCATGATACTATCCAGCACCTCCCTCAGCCCCAGGGGTTCCTCCAATGCCTGCCTCTTTGCTTCCTCCACCTGGGGAAATTCCAGCTGGCCCAGAAACCACACCATGTCCCCCTCCTCTTTCCCCAGATCTGCCTCGTAAAGTCCCTGGTAATACTCCCTAAATGCCTCATTTATCTTCCCTGGCCCTGACACCACATCCCCAGCCCCAGTGCGTATCTTCAATATTTCCCTGGACGCAGCCTGCCTCCACAGCTGGTGCGCCAGCATGCGGCTCGCCTTCTCCCCAGACTCATATTGCATCCCTCTTGCCCTACGCAGTTGCCCTACCGCCCTCCCCGTTGTCAACCTGTCAAACTGCCCCAGCAATGTTTTCCTCCTCGCCAATCCCTCTACGGTGGGCACCCTCGAATATTCCCTGTCCTCATCCACTATCTCGCTCACTAGACGGTCATGTTCCTCCCTCCTTTCCCTATCCGCATGAGCCTAAAACAAAATAATTTCTCCCAGACCACTGCCTTCAGTGCTTCCCAAAACAGGGCGGCCGACACCTCCCCATTCTGATTCAACGCCACATACTCCTGAATCGCCGCCCGCATCTTATCACAAAAACCTCCATCCGCCAACAACCCCAAATCAAACCTCCACCCCGGCCTCTGTTCTCGTCACAATCTAAACCGTATCTCCAGCCAGTGGGGCGCATGGGCCGAGATAACTATCCCTGCATACTCTGCCTCCTCCACCCTAAACAAAATCTCCCGACTCACTACAAAGTAATCAATCCTTGAATACACCTTATAGACGTGTGAAAAGAAGGAATACTCCCTTCCCCTGGGTTCTGAAAGCGCCATGGATCAACCATACCCATCCTTTCCATTAACCCCCCCAGCTCCCTCGCCATTTAGATATAGAACAGTACAGCACAGAACAGGCCCTTCGGCCCTCGATGTTGTGCCGAGCAATGATCACCCTACTCAAACCCACGAATCCACCCTATACCCGTAACCCAACAACCCCCCCCCCCCCTTACCTTACTTTTTAGGACACTACGGGCAATTTAGCATGGCCAAACCACCTAACCCTGCACATATTTGGACTGTGGGAGGAAACCGGAGCACCCGGAGGAAACCCACGCACACACGGGGAGGACGTGCAGACTCCGCACAGACAGTGACCCAGCCGGGAATCGAACCTGGGACCCTGGAGCTGTGAAGCATTTATGCTAACCACCATGCTACCGTGCTGCCCCACCCATTTGTACCCTACCCATCGACCTGGGGCTTGACCTATCCACCTTGGCTCTAGAATACAGTTACAATCTCCTCCCATGATCAACTGGTGCGTGGCCAAATCCGGGATTGCTGCCAGCAACACCCTCATAAAACCCACATCATCCCAATTTGGGGCATACACATTTACCAACACTACCGGCTTCCCTTCCAATACCCCACTCACAATCACATATCTCCCACCTGGATCCCTCACCTCCTTCACACTCACAAATCCCATTTATTTGCTCATTAAATCGCGACTCCCCTTGATTTCAAATCAAACCCCGAATGAAGTAATTATATGTTTCCTAATGACATTTACAATTCTCTATAGAACCAACAATAGCTGGTCAGTCCGGAAGCTAGACCATCTCGTCTTGCAGAAAAAGCTTGAGGTTACAGATGAGACAGAGAGGAATGTCATGATATGCAAACATACAGATAATGATATACAGACAGGCAGCTAATGTACACAGAGAACAGGATATGACCAATGAACAGGCAGGACACTCAGGGGTGGTATCTCACTATAAAAGGCACGAGGCACTCACACTCCACCTCTTTCCACTGATGAACATCTACAGAGTGAGTCAGGGTGTATTTACAGTATCACACCTCCAGCATGTGGCTAAGAGCTAGTCTGGTCCAGTCAGACAGAGTAACCACACTTATGTTAGCAGAGAGTTGAACTCATAGAGAACTGTGCTAACTGTGCTACTGGTTCAATAAATCAGATTGAACTAACTTCAAGGTCTGGAGTATCTTTTGGTCAAAGCTGCATCCAGTTGCAGCCAGTATTATCCCAGAGTACATAATACATCAAGGAAGTTGAGGATTCAGGACTGAAAGCCAAACCAGCTATCATCTTAATTTGTGTGCGATTAGTCATCATTAACTCATAGACCTATAGGAAATAATGCATGGGAGGGACTCCTAATGAGTCAGCAAATAAACAACAGTCATTAACTTTCATTTCAATATTTGTCACTTACAATACTTCCAACAATAATTGTAGAATCATTCCATCAAGACAAGCACTTAACACGCTAAACTGGCTCAATGTTGTGTATGACAAACTTATATCTTCTTTCAGGAACATGTCATTACCAACAACTGCAAAGCAGAATGTAGAGCTTTCACACAAGAAAACGTTGAACAACAAGGAATTTTTCCTCTTTCCAAAAAATAAACATAAGGGTGGAATGGGTTTCCTGATCTAGCAGGGAATCGAGCATCGACCGGAAAATGGGATCGGCGCCAGGCAGCAATCCCGTTCCAATGCTCCGGGTTCCCCACCAGCGATGGCAGCGAGCTACACTCCCCATGTCACAGACAACATGCAAATGGTTATTATCACCCATTTGAATCTGGTAAATGGGCTGGAAGCCCAAGTCTCTAGGCCTCCGTGACGCTGCAGCCCTCTCAGCCAGGATTTACATGGGCATGGATATGTGCAGGTATTTTCAGGCAGTGGGTCAAGCAAGTCTGTGCGTAACTGTCTGTGCAAATCACGTGCAAATGACGTTCATATGTTTTGGTCCTGTCCAAAGCTAGAGGATTACTGGAAGGAGTTTTTTAGTGTAATCTCTAAAGTGGTGCACGTGAAACTGGCCCCGGGCCCTTGGGAGGCCATATTCGGGGTGTCGGACCAGCCGGGGTTAGAAGCTGCGATTGCCGAGTACTCAGTATCCACCACCATTAGCGCCCTGCTCAAAACAAGAAAGTCGGTGTGAGAGTATACCTTATGGACATGTGAGAAAAAAGAAAACTCCTTCGCCCTTGGCCGTGCAAACCTTCATGGGCCTACTCCCCCCATCTGTTCCATAAACCCCTTCAATTCCTTTGCTGCGGCCGGCTTCCTCCCTGTCCTGGATTTTGACCGGTCCAATTCCGGATCAATGACTGTGTTGAAGTACCCCCCCCGGCCGACTAGCCATCACCCTTTGTAGGCCAACCTCTAGCTCTTGCCCTCCGCCTCCTCGAGCCCATCCCTCGGGCATTCAACGTTCCCGACCTTCCATATGTCCCCTAGTAACAGTTCCTCCCCTGTCAGCAAAGCAGCTCCCGCCCCCTCCCCCGAGAAAAAACACTAGAAACCCAACCCCCCCCCCCAAGTCAAGCTCCAGCTTAACACCTGCTCACCCACCACTGCGCTTCCGTGAGTCAGCTGACCCATGCTGACTTGATAGCGCCCGCCCCGGCACCAAGCAGTCTGTCTCCCCATTGTTCTCTCCCCTCTTCCTCCCCCCCCCCCCCCCCCCCCCCCCCGCCACCACATGGATAAACATTTTAAAAGCATCACATTCCCCAGTAAACAAACATCAGAAAAGCCAGTGAAGAAACAGACACTTTAGAAAAATAAGCACCCAAAAAGCAGAACCAACCCCAAAGCTCATCCCCCCTCTAACCAGCTCCCTGCAAGACAAAGTTACTTTTAGCCATCCAAAGAGCTCCTTATTACACATAACACTACTTATATTTATACAATCCAGCACAACAAATCACCGCCACAGTACTTCTCCAAGGCTTCAGTGTCTTTTAGTTCGCCTCCAGTCTTTTTTCTTTAATAAAAGTCCGTATTTAGTCTGGTGTTTCAAAGTAGAAGTCCCGTTCCTCATGTGTAACCCACAGACAGGCTGGGTACAACATCCCAAACTTCATGCCCTTCTTAAAGAGAGCCGTTTTTGCCCAATTAAACCCAGCTCTCCTCTTGGCCAAATCCACGCCCAGGTCCTGATAAATGCGCAGCTCACAATTCTCCCACTTGCTGCTCCGTTCCTTCTTGGCCCACCGCAGAACGTGTTCCTTGTCCAGGAATCGGTGAAAGTGTACCACCATCGCCCTCGGCGGCTCGTTCGCTCGGGGCTTCTTCGCGAGGGCTCTGTGCGCTCTATCCACTTCCAGGGGCCGAGGGAAAGCCTCAGTTCCATCAGCTTCTCCAACATGTCCGTCACGTAAGTCCTCGCATCCGATCCCTCACTGTCTTCAGGGAGACCGACAATTCTAAGATTCTGCCTCCTGGACCTGTTCTCCAGGTCCTCCAGCTTCTCCTGCATTCTTTTCTGGCGGTCGTTCATCAGCTCCACCTTGGTCTCCAGCACGGTTATGTATTCCTTGTGCTCGGACACCTTTTTTTCCACCTCCTGGATCGATCTTCCGTGGGTCTCTTGATTCTGCACAACTCGATCAATCGAAGCCTTAATCTGGTCCAGCGTGTCCTTCTTCAGCTTGGCGAAGCAATCTTTGAACAACTTCACCAGCTGCTCCGTTGACCACTGTGCCATCTCCCCGCAGCCCTGCTACTCCACCATACTTTCCCGCGTTACCAGCTCTGCTCGCGTCTTCCTTATAGGACTTTGTCTTCTCACACGGCCTCTTCTGGTCCAATTCTCCATACACCGGAGGGGGATTTCTCCTCACTCTTCACCGATTTATCCCATAAAATCCGGAAAAAACCAGGGTGGACAGATCCAAAAGTCCGTCACAGGCGGGAGCTATCAAATGTGCGACCTACTCCTCCATGGCCGCCACCGGAAGTCATATATCCTATATTCTAATTAAACAAAAATGTGCTGAACCCTGCACATTTAAGGCTCCCAATACACATTCACTATTTAGTCTTTTAAATTCTTTCATATTTTCAGACATGGTTATTAGATCACTCCCTAATCTTTGTCATAGTTAATATAGTCATGGAAAGTGATCTTGGCCTCAGTAACACTGATTGTTTGGGGTGTTGAGTCCCCTCAGTGTTCCAGATAGGATGTGTGGTGCATTGCTGACATGAAATATGGTAAGAAGTCTTACAACACCAGGTTAAAGTCCAACAGGTTTGTTTCAAACACGAGCTTTCGGAGCACGGCTCCTTCTTCAGGTGAAGAAGGAGCCGTGCTCCGAAAGCTCGTGTTTGAAACAAACCTGTTGGACTTTAACCTGGTGTTGTAAGACTTCTTACTGTGCTCACCCCAGTCCAACGCCGGCATCTCCACATCATGAAATATGGTGAGTGCCATATCAGTAAAGCGGGATAATGTGTGTCCACTTAACGTCTGCCAGAAATATGCAGTGTGTTTTGTGGTTTGGCTTGTGTTCTAATCCATGCTGGGAAGGTTTCCTTCTACTCATGGGTGACTCAGGTCAGACTCAGGTAGGAGATTTCAAAACTACTTTATTTACACCTTGTACACAGTAGCATGCTAGGAAAGTACCTCCCTCTTGCCTACAAACTATTGCATCCCTCTACAGAGTCTCTTGTCTGCCAATGTCACTATTATACCATGATGCACCATGTATCTTTATACCACAACTATTAACCAACTGTGTCACATAGAGCAAGCAGATCATGGTGTCAATCAATATTCCTTGCTGTTTGACACCAGCAGAGCCATGCTGCAATTCAATGTTGCAGCCCATGACATCTCTCAACGTCGCACAGCTGGACGTGACATTAAGCAGCATGAAGAACACCCCACCAGTGCTATTTAAAGGTCTGATCAATTGCTTAAGGCCACTACTTGCTTAACTGCTTCTGGCTGCTACAGCTCTCCAGTTGTTAGTGTGTTCTCTAGTTGCTTCAAGTTCCAGAAATCTACAGGGGGTGGTGTGGCAGGTGTTAAATGGTCTTTGACTGACTTCAAACTTCTGCACAAATCTGGTGCTCTAATATATTTTATAAGAACGGACCTACCTCGACTTCTAGTGGTGGCATGAGGTGAACGGTCGCACATAAGCACGGAATTACAAGAATGGTAGGTTTACAAGGGCTAGAAAAGTGTAGCCGCGAGGAGAGATTGGATAGGTTGTGGATATTTTCCTTGGAACAAGGAAGGCTGAGGGGTTACTTAATTGGGGTGTACAAAATTATGAGGGGAAGAGAGAGGGTGGACAGGATAAAATAGTTTCCCTTGGTGGAGAATTCTAGAACCAGGGGACAATGATTCAAGATAAGCGGCAGAGGGGACATGAGGAAGAACTTCTTTACGCAGAGGGTAGTGGGAGCCTGGAATTTGCTGCCCGAGTTGGTGGTGGAGGCAGAGACACTAAACTCTTTTTAAAAGTACCTGGATCTGCCCTTAAGTGCTCTAAGCTACAGGGCTAGCGACTGGGAACAGGAACGTGGGATTAGAAAGGGCACCTGGGTGTCCTTGGGCTGGCATGGACAAGATGGACCGAATGGCATCCTTCTGTGCTGTAACTTTTCTGTGATTCTATGAATTCTCTGTGCCAGAAGCGAAGTGCTGATGCCGGGACTGAATCAGTGAAGGTTCTACGACAGCAAAATTGGAGCCGCTCCCAGATCAATCCACCGCCTGTTAAGGGGCTAGCACCGGCGACACGTGGAACATGCCTGATTGCAATGGGAAATGGTGTCTGATTCACCGGATTCAGGATTGGCACTTGAGAGGCTGACAAGCTGCAGCCACATATTAGCACTCTACTCCACACACACCATCCCAGCCAACAAGATGGCAGCAAGGAGAGAGGCACCCTGATTCACAGACACCGAGTTGGAGACCCTACTCGACGCAGTGGAGGAGAGGCGGGCTACCCCGTACCCCGGGATGGGGAGGCGGTTGCATCGAGCGTGGGCGCAGATGGGAGAGGTCGTGAGCACGGTGGGCAACGCCACTGGCACCAGCCAGCAGTGCTGCAAGAAACTACACAACCTCCTCAGGGCTTCAACCCCATTTCCCTGCCCCCTCCCCATATCCTTTATTTCCCTGAGAGATCAAAAATCAGTCCACCCCAGCCTTAAATGCAGTCAATGATGGAGCATCTACAACCCTCTGAGATGGAGAATCCCAAAGATTCATGACCCTTTGAGTGAAATAATTCCCCCTCATCTCAGCTCTAAATGATTAATCCCTATCCTAAGACTGTGCCCCCAGCACCCCGCCCCCTCATTCTCTTTGAATCCACACTTTGAAGCTCTTCATGTGTTAAAGACATCATCAGGCTTCCTGTTAGACTTCTCTTTTCTGGAGAAAAAAACACAGTCTGTTTGTTTTTTTCTCGTAGCTGTAACTTCACAGTTCTAGTAGCATCCTTGTATATCTTTATTGCAGATTCCTCTTTGCCTCCTGTCGTATTTTAACTATGAATGTGGGAAATGTGCAGTTATTTAAGAATGATTTAATCAAGGTTCCCTTTGGATTTAACATAGTCCTCTGCTTTTGAATTTCATTCTTTTGGACATAAACCCCAATAGATAAAGCTGCATGATGTAATTGTAATTTGCTTGTAAAGAAAAGGCTGTATTTGATGGAGGTGTCCGGGGTCTTGCCTGAAATCTCTCCAGTGAGCAGAAGCCCCACATCCTTTTCTTTGAAGAATGCCCACTGAAGAATGACCAGCGGAGGTCCTTCCACAGGATCAAGGAACAGGGGTATGGAAATACTATCCCCCACCTCAAAAGCTGCTGGTCAGTTGGAGGCTGACAGTTGTCCCTTGCAAGACAGTGTCAGCAGGCGTGGTAATGTGCCCAAGGAAAGGCCTAGGATTGCCCAGGTGACCCAGGCTACATGTGAGTGAGGGCAGGGTGAAGGTTTCAGGGAAGGGGAGTAAGGGTGGGGCGGGGTTTGGCAGCAATGGCGGGGTGTTGCTGCCAGTGGTCCCCTCCTTTCCCGAAGCTGAGTCTCAGAATCACGCAAGAACAAGGGCACACCCCTTTGAGAGTCGGCAAGCAACCCCAGTTTGTTTTTTTGGTTTCCCACATGGTGACTGCCCCATTGTTGGTTGAAGGCCGGCAGTAGCAGGATGAGGCCCTTAATGGGCATTAATTGCACACGTGGGGGCCTCAATTGGAGCTGGGCTATGAAGGCTGCCCATAAGCCTTTCTATTCTACATTTAATCGGGGCCGAAGCGGGGAGGAAGTGGGATCCCCACTTGGCATCACCCTGCCCAACTAAATGTCCCTCCCACCTCAAATTTCATCCAGAGTGTGGAAATCAGCTCGCCAATGATTTACAAGATTTGGATCCTTTTAAAATCTTTGAAACCTGGAAATAGAAGGTAAGTAAAGTGGAAATTTTGACCTAAGTTCACCATTAATCTATCACTCTTTTATTGAACCAATGTAATTTTTCATTTTACTGCAACAAAACAGCCTCTTAAATGATCCCCATGTTCTCACCTCCGATATCTAGAAATCCATTGAAACTTGATCTCTACTTTAAGGTTCACAGTTGTTGCTTGGAACATGGTTTTGCAATCACTTTAACTTAGGCAACTAAGTTATGAATAATAATCCATGTTTCATTTAATGATATAGCAACCAAATAGAGGTATATTGAATGAGTCATATGCTCAAATCATTAAGATGCTACCTAGAGCAGGATTTTTGACTTGTATTGAGGGTGGGGCTGGAGGTGGGAGTGCTGCAAGTTTGGCCTTGGGGAGTGGCGTGTTAACATGTTCCAATCTCCAGGACATTTTG
This sequence comes from Scyliorhinus canicula, assembly GCF_902713615.1. Classification (NCBI taxonomy): domain Eukaryota; kingdom Metazoa; phylum Chordata; class Chondrichthyes; order Carcharhiniformes; family Scyliorhinidae; genus Scyliorhinus; species Scyliorhinus canicula. The sequence goes on along the minus strand of NC_052146.1, from coordinate 277,782,983 downwards.
AAAGTGCCTGGTTGGGGGGTGTGGAGGGGAGGCGGGGGGCATTACAGATCCTGCTCAAAAGTAGTGGTTAGCAATTTAAGGTCTTTTAAAGGGTATATTAAGGGCACTGGGTCAACACTCACTGGAATTTCCAGTTTGGGCTTCCCTTGTAGTGGCCAAACCACAGCCTGGGAATTTAGATGGCCTCCCAACAGCACTTTAGGAGTGGATATCGCATTCCCCCCCCATTAGCGATCACCGATCCCTCCACCCACCATGGCCTCCTCGATGACTTTCTGAATTGAAAATGTTGTCCCGTTTCTTTAGAGGGGACCTCCACTGGTCCTCCAGCCTGTGGAGCCCATTTTCCATCCTTAATTGGATGTTGGGTGTGCTGCCCTCCCACGAATTGGCATGCTGCGCATCGGCCATCTGATGCTGAGGTGACACGTACTGGGGACCCAAATTCACCCGTCAATGGTGTCCCAATTGCAAAAGAAAAAAGCTAGCTTCCAGACTACACAAGCAAACATTCTAATGTTTAGGCAGCCTTTTCTGCCTTGACACCTTCTGTAAAGAAGACATTTGTATCCCTATGGCTATCTCTAGAGACATGTCCAAATTTGGACCATTTAGCTGAAGAACATTAATCATTATTGCTTGTATCAGTTTTCATTATGCAGCTCTTGATTAGATAAGGCATAAAATTCTTACAAGTATAAGTAATTTCATACATGCAAAGCGAGTACAGAAGAGTAACTGCATGCCTTCAAATAGGATCCTTTTTCTCAGCAATACCATCTGTCTTCTTGGAATTTCATAAGAAACATTTCAACCTGTAATAATTTTCCAATTTAGCATTTATTGCAAAGCATCACCAGACAAAAGTAAAACTGAATGGGGAAAGGAATGAATGCCAATAATGGAACATGCTTGATTTTTCATCTATTCATTTAAATACATGGCAAACTGAATGGGTCTCTGTTACAAGCCTGAGCAATCTCTCTGCCCAGTTTTTTTTAATCTGGGTGTTCTATTCATTACCTCCCGGTTTTAGAGAGAAATTTCCGCTCCAATCTGTTGACCATCTCTTCCCCCTCCCACTCTTGTCCTCAGCAACAGCTCAGTAGACAGCACTCTCGCCTGGATCAGGAGGCTTTGGATTCATGTCCCACTCCAGAGACTTGAGCACAAAAATCTAGGCTCACACTCCACTACAATACTGAGGGACTGCTGTTTTGTCAGATGTGCCGTTTATTTGATGAAGCATTGAACCAACGTCCTGTCTGTTCTCTCAGAAGGATGTAAAAAAAGTCCCATGACGCTATTTCAAAAATGAACAGGTGAGTTATTGTCAGTACCCTGGCCAATATTTATCCCTCTATCAGCAACACAGGGAAAAAAAAGATTGGTGATGATCACATTGTTCATTGTGGGATCTTGCTGTGAGCAAAGTTGGCTGCCGTGTTTCCTAATTTATAATGATATAATCTTTATTGTCACAAGTAGACTTACATTAACACTGCAATGAAGTTATTGTGAAAATCTCCTAGTCGCCACATTCTAGCGCCTGTTCGGGTACACTGAGGGAGAATTCAGAATGTCCAAATGACCTAACAGCACGTATTTTGGGACTTGTGGGAGGAAACCAGAGCACCTGGAGGAAACCCACGCAGACACAGAGAAAATGTGCAGACTCCGCACAGACAGTGACTCAAACCAGGAATTGAACCAGGGACTTTGGTGCTGTGAAGCAACAATGCTAACCACTGTGCTACCATGACGCCCACATCAGTGACTACGCTTCAAAAGTATTTCATTGGCTGTAAAGCAACGTGGGACGTCCTGTTGTGATGAAAAGTACCAGTATAAATACAACTCTTTCTTTTTAATTCACTTCCTCCAATCACCCGCAAGTTGCCAATGACATTTTCAGCAAATCTTGAGTTTGTTTTTCTGTTCAATTGGATAACAATTCTGAATTAGCTAGACTATCAGAAAGTGGGTGACGTATAGCAATTGATTCATCTACAAGTGTCTCGGTTGCATTACTGTAGAAGTTTCTGGCAATTCACCCTTACTTTCCTCGGTCTCTTTTTGATTAAAGCTGCAATGGAGCAATGGCCTCAAATAACGAGCCTCACTGCTTACACTTAAAAAGCTCTCGGTTAAACGAATTGAGAAGGTGTTGTTGGAAATAAGCTTCTCAAGGCTGAAGGTAGGCCGATACCTTTGTCATTAGGAAAAAGCATGGGATATAACCCGCTGGATTCTTTAGGGATCATTACTGCAGCTGGTGGCTTTCCCCTTCCCTGCCTTTGGGCATAGGGCTGTGCTGTGGGAAAACACTTACCTGTGATGAATACACTACAACTTGAAATACAGGCTTGTTCAGCTTGCCCTACTCGGTACACCCAGGTGGAACCTGGGAGGAGAGCATTTACAATTATTGTAAACTCATATGCTACTGCAATGCTCTCAGTCAATTCTTTTACTTCACTTTTATTCCTATCTGTTTGGATAGTCAGCAATACTTGGCACTTCTCTAAAGTACTGCCTTGCCTAAGCAATCCAGAAAGCCTGATGGTCATTCAGTTCAGTAACTTCGAGTTCAGTAACTTTGAGCTTGAGCAGAGGCAACCGGAGATATTTGCTAAAATCACAGGCCAAAGCAAAGTGTACTCACAACTACTTACTGTTGCTTCAGGCTGGTGTGGAACACCACTTCTTCAGTATGTCATAGAATTTTCATAGAATTTACAGTGCACAAGGAGGCCATTTGGCCCATCAAGTCTGCACTGGCTCCTGGAAAGAGCACCCTACCCAAGGTCAATACCTCCACCCTATCCCCATAACCCAGTAACCCCACCCAACACTAAGGGCAATTTTGGACACTAAGGGCAATTTATCATAGCCAATCCACCTAACCTGCACATCTTTGGACTGTGGGAGGAAACCGGAGCACCCGGAGGAAACCCACGCACACACGGGGAGGCTGTGCAGACTCCGCACAGACAGTGACCCAAGCCAGAATCGAACCTGGGAGCCTGGAGCTGTGAAGCAATTGTGTTATCCACAATGCTACCGTCCTCCCAGGCCTTTGATGTCCCTTGCTATTATCATTGGAAAACCATTGGGCGCCATTACTGGTGGAGGCGGTGAAAATAACTAGCTCATGGGGACCTATGTCCCAGCATAAAGAAAAGGAATGGTTGAGAAAGGGCTGAAAATAGCTTAGCATTATATTATTATACTACGTTATTTAAATCAATTGCTGCCTATCCAACTCAACCCTAAAAAATACTGGATATTTTCAGTATCGTTTCATCTGGATTTCTTGAATCTCTAAGCATCAGTAAATTGTGATTATTCACCTAATTTCAGGTTCTGTTACCCCCCTCCCTGTGCTCTTCTCCAGGGTATAACTGAGATTATAATTGTCCAAATGACTGTGGCTGCATTATAAATGAGTCATTCTTTTGGTTAGCTTCATGTACATGCAACGACAAGAAAAATGATATGGTTGGTGTTTTCCACCTTTGTACTTGCCAATCATGATTATCTGCTCACTTACTTAAATGGGAGGAAAATTGTGCCTAAAATTGCTGTTCGACACGTTTACCTTTTTAATATTTTAACCTATAAATGGGTAATAAAAACCTAAAAATGTTCAACGTATGTACAGCCCCTAAAGTGTGAGGATGAAATCTAACTGTACTTTCCAAGCAATTCATTTTTAAACAACACAAAACTCTATGAAGAAATTTGAAAACAAATAATAATTCTTTCCTTCAAATACTCTCTGGGCCTCAGGTCCAGGCTGCAGGCAAGTTCCAGGTAATAAGCAGGTACCACCCAAACCCATGCTCACTTGTTTCGGTTTCCTACTTAAATGTTTTATCTATTTATGAGAAGTGGGCATTGCTGGTGGGATCAGCATTTATTACCAAACCTAATTTAATGGGAAGGTGCAAGTCCAGGAGGTATAGAGGAAAAAAGGAGTACAAAGCTGTGCCCCAGGTTAGCAAGAACTTGAAAACGAAACACACACTGGGCTTTATTTCTGGAGAGATAGAATTGAAAAATTAGGAGGTAATGCTAAACCTCGAGAGTACTGTGTGTACTTCTGGTCGCTTGTGTCTGCTTTGCTCAGAGCAAAAAGACTGGATCACCTGATACATTTTCCTTCTGGTGATGTCATGCTGATATCCTTCAAAGGCATATTACAACACCCCCTTTCCTCTTTACACAGAGAGAAAGGTTGGTGGAGAGGAAAGAAAAATGATGATAAAGTAAAACGGATAAAAGATCTCTGATGTACAATGATGGTTACCGCATAAAATGTTTCAGGAGTTCAGGGGGGGTGAGGGGGAAGATAGCTAAACCTGGGAGAGGGAGGCGAACCGTGGAGGGAGGGGCAGGGAAGCGGGAGCCGGAGGGAGGACACAGGATGCCAGAACGTGCATGACATCTCCAGGAGCGGGGAACGAGGAAACTGGAGATGGAGGACGGGAGGAGCGGCAGAAGCGGGGGCGAGCATGGGATGGCAGCGAGACCCGTCCGGGAAGGGCAGGCGACAGCAACACACAGCACAGCCAAATATCGCACACTGTGATTTTCTCCCCGGCACCCAAAGGTGTGCTTGCCCCCCCAGACCCCGCACCCCCGCAGGCAGTCGCCTACTTATGTGGGGTGGGTAATTGTGCCAGATGTACAGAGATGCCGCTGTCGAGCTGGTGCACAATACCCCACCAGTTATTCCATTTCATATGTTATTGTATTTTTTTTAATGTTGCGGTGTGCCCTTCACCTCTAAATGTGTGTATGTGTTTCTTATTCTGTGTACATAACGGTACTTATACCTTGTTCAAAAAAACCCAATAAAACCATTTATGAAAAAAAAGAATATTAGGTTGCAAAGGTTCCCAGGATAATGACCTGCCTGCCTTTAAAAATGAATTCCTGGGAATTGCCTAGCTCATCCCGATAAGGTCAGAATGGTTTGATGTGTTAGTGACCTGGCTGAATTGATAGGTGGCATGGGAGCACAGTGGTTAGCACTGTTGCTTCACAGCGTCAGGGACCTAGGTTCAATTCCTGGTTTGGGTCGCTGTCTGTGCGGAGTCTGCACGTTCTCCCCATGTCTGCGTGGGTTTCCTCTGGGAGTTCCGGTTTCCTCCCACAAGTCCTGAAAGACATGCTTATGAGGCGAATTTGGCATTCTGAATTCTCCCTCAGTGTACCCGAACTGTGCACTGTGGCGACTAGGGGCTTTTCACAGTAACTTCATTGCAGTGTTAATCTTAGCTTACCTGTGACAATAATAAAAATTATTATTATTGAATTAGAATTCTTCAATTACGGTATTCCACAGTTTAGAATCTGTCACCATTTTTCTTTTAGCTGTTGGCATTTGTGTTGTGCAAAGTGGATCAGCTCAATTTGGAGAACATCTTCAAGTTCAATGTCAATTAAGTCAACTTGTAAATCTACAGATATATCTTCCTTCTTCACTGGGTTAGGCAATCTGCTAAGTGTGTCCGATGTGATTATCTAGTTACCTGGCTTGCAGGGCGGCATCTCATCTTCCGGTCAGGCACGCTACAGCCTTCCTGACTCAACATTGAATTCAACAACAAATTCTACCCCACCTCGATCCATTTGTTTGCATCCCATTTCAATGTAACTATATTTTATCTTTTATTTCTTTCTTGCCCTTCTTTACATATATTTCCCCCCCACTTTTTCCCCTATCTTACCCCCCCTTTCTTTACCTTTTCTGCCCTTTACTTCCCCCTTCCCCCTTTTCTCATTTTACCTCTCTCCCACTCATGTCCCCCTCTCCCCCCACATCTACATCTGTCACAGTTTACCCTCTGATGTTAGTTTCTCTGCTGTTTGGCCTTTCACACCTTTTGTTCTCTCTAGGGACTGCCATTAGCACTCTTTCCCTTGGTTTCTGTGGTTATGACTCATCTTTCATTCCCTCACCTACGGTATAAATATTTCCCACTTTCTATGTCTTTTAGCTCTAACAAAGGGTCATCTGGACTTGAAACATTAGCTCTTTTCTCTCCTTACAGATGCTGCCAAACCTTCTGAGATTTTCCAGCATTTTCTCTTTTGTTATCAGAGCCTCTGTCTGTTAGGGGGTGTTCCATTTATCTGGGATCAAGGTAGCTGTAGAAGTAGCTTCTGTTGGACCTGCTTCATAATGACTCTCTCTTGGCATCAGCACATCATTTTCCACTATTTTCTCAGTCTCAATGGGAGCAGAACTTTGGCCTGACACTGGCTGAGCAGTCACTTCACTCCTTGGACAAGGAACAACACTATTTGCTGGCGCAATGGGATCCGGTGGTAACACTAGCCCTTGAGGGCTCCCGTCTCCTCAAATGATCTATATGTTTCTTCAAAAACCCATCCTGCACTTCCACTGCATAGGGAAGCCGCCACCTTGGCCACCACAACTCCCAGGACCCAACTTGGCCCACTTCAAAAATTCTTTACAAAAACTGGCTCATCTATCTCAGATGCTCTTTCCTCATTTGCTGAATCACGGTTTCTTTTCTGACAACTCTGCTTTGTCTCCACCCTCCCGGTCAAATTTGGAATTACCAGGCTTAACCTGGTTCTCAAGCGTCGGCTCACCAGCAGCTCAGCTGGAGATATGCTAGTAGTGGTAAGTGGGGTGGTTCTGTCGCTAGCAGGAACCATGCTATCTTGGTTCCTAGTGAGACAGGTGATTGCTTCTTCAGACCAGCCTTGAATGCCTGAACTGCGCATTCAGCCAACTCATTTGACGAGGGATGATATGGTGTGGTCCGATTATATTTTATTCTATTAAATGTCATGAACTGCTGGAATTCCTCACTTGGGAACGGTGTTCCATTTTAGTATTGTAGCCACCTGGGATGGCCACTTACACAGGAAACATGGATACTTGCAAAGACTCAAGGGAAATATGGCCAATACAGGATTCAGGCAAACCCAGAGCCTGAATGTATATTTGCTAACAGAGAACCAGACAGTATCGAAACCTCTAGCCGATTTGCATTCTCATGACCCATTTCCTGAGGACAAAGGACTGGTACTCAGGTATCAGATACAATTCCAGACACATCGGTGCCACTCCCTTCACCCAGGAAGCCCAAACAGCCAAGGTCAATGACCGCTCAGGACACGCCCAGCCATCGAGGCACCCTCCCCTTTATTGGCTCAAATCGAAGGCAGTGATCAAAGCCTGCCGAATTATTGGGTCCAAAGCGAAGTACCGCCCAAGTACAGGTTGTTGTAGTGTTAGGTATAATTTAGCTCGTAGTGTTTTTATGTTGCATGTGTGAGTTAATCTTGTGTGTAAATAAACCATTATTGAACTTGAACTAACTGACTGGTTGTTGGGTCTTTGAGCAATATCTGGTTGAACCTTGTGGTGGTATCATTTGATAACTGGTGACTCTGAAAAGCAATATTACTCAATATTTTTATTTATTTATTTATTTTTTTAAATTTAGAGGCCGCGATTCTCTGCTCCCCACGCTGGGGGGGGGGGAGAATCGCGGGAGGGCCGGGTGAATCACGCCATGCCGCCCTGGCACCCCCACATGATTCTCCCACCCCCCCAAAATGGCGTGTCGCATTTTGCGACAGGCTGCTTGGAGAATCGCCGCTCCGGTCAAGCGGCGATTCTCTGGCCCGGATGGGCCGAGTCGCCTGCCGAATCCGACCAGTTCACGCCGGCGCCAACCACACCTGGTCGCTGCCAGCGTGAACATCACGCGACTGCTGCGTGTGGGGCCTGTGGGGAGCGGAGGGAGGATCGAGCACCAGGGGCGTGCTCAGGAGGGGTCTGCCCCACGATAGGTGCCCACCGATCGTCGGGTCGCCGTCTCTAAAAGACGCACTCTTTTCCCTCCGCCGCCCCGCAAGATCAATCAGCCATGTCTTGCAGGGCAGCGGAGGGGAAGACGGCAACTGCGCATGTGCGGGTGACGTCATTTAGGCCCCGCCGGCCGCGTCATTCAGGCCACGCCGCTTTGACGCAAGTGTCAAGGCCCGGCGCGCGAGATTGACGTGCCGCCACTCCTAGCCCCCTGGGGGGGGGGGGGGAGAATAGGGGGCGAGGAGTGGCCTCCGACGCCAGAGTGAAAAACTCCAGGTTTCACTCCGGTGTCGACACTTGGTCTCCCTTTGGGAGAATTTCGCCCATTATCTTCAGCTTCCCATATTCACCTGGTGTCAGCAGAATTTCACACCTAAACATTTGTCACCTAATTCAACTGAACTTCCTAGCCAATCTTTCTAGTTGCTTACTAAAATAATTAACTTCAAAGAAGGTGCAAAATATTGCTTTTTTCCATATAACTAAAAGTTCAATGTGCTGTGACTTAAAAGACATACATCAGTTTTACAGCTTGAATAGTCACAAGCTGTTTTCTTAACGCCTGTTTGATAAAGGCTATCTGCATTTCAAAACCTTCTTTTGCAGCTGCTGTTAACCCTTTGTGGGATTTTCCCCGACATTCTCTCATGTAGCCTTAGGTCATGTATTGCCAGACCTCCATGTTTCAAATGACATATTTTCCCATTTTTTATTTTACAGGGGGCGAAACCACGCAAACACGGGGAGAATGTGCAAACTCCACACGGACAGTGACCCAGAGCAGGGATCGAACCTGGGACCTCGGCGCCGTGAGGCAGCAGTGCTAACCACTGTGCCACCGTGCTGCCCTATCTTTATCTCCTTTAGTTGCAGATGGTGCATCCTTCTCCTAGAGTCTTTATTTCTAACTAGAATGTATCTTTGCTGATTGTTTGGAAATATCTCTTTTAATGTCCGCCGCTGCATCCCTCCTGTTCCACAGTACTAATGTCAGTGCCACAAGAATTGAAACTCATTCTCCCCATACCAATCTGTGAGGCACACATTAAACTCCCTAATCTTATTTATCCTTTGCCAATTTGCTTGTGGCTCATGGCTTAAAGAGCAGGTCAAAGGGTTGGAATCCTCCGGTGAGTAACTCGCCTTCTGACTCTCCAAAGTCTGTTCACCATCTACAAATCACAAGTCAGGCGTGTAATAGAATAGTCTCCCCATGCCTGGATGAGCGCAGCTCCAACAACACTCAAGAGGCACGACATCAGGGCTGGTTTAGCACAGGGCTAAATCGCTGGCTTTGAAAGCAGACCGAGGCAGACCAGCAACATGGTTCAATTCCCTTACCAGCCTCCCCGAACAGGCGCCGGAATGAGGCGACTCGGGGCTTTTCACAGTAACTTCATTTGAAGCCTACTTGTGACAATAAGCAATTTTCATTTCATTTCATTTCATCATCCAGGACAAAGCAACCTGCTTGATTGACATGCATCCACTCTCTCCACCACTGACACACAGTGGCAGCCATATGTACCATCTACAAGATGCACTGCAGGAACTCACCAAATGTCCTTGGGCAACACCTCCCAAATCCATGACTTCTACCTACTCAAAGGACAAGGGGCAGCAGATACCTGGGAATTCCCCTCCATGTCACTCACTATCCTGACTTGGAAATATATCGCCATTGCTTCACTGTCGCTGGGTCAAAATCCCACAATTCCCTCCCTAACACTACATGAACAGCAGCGATTCAAGAAGGCAATTCTCCAGCATCTTCTCAAAAGCAATTAATGATGGGCAATTAATGCTAGCCTAGCCAGCAATGCCTACAAGCCATGAATAAACCCCCTCCCCCAGGTAACCTTTGCAGTTCTGCTTTCTAATTTAGCCCCAAACTACACATATTCTCTGAGCAGAATTTTATTCCTAGTCCTATCTACATCATTAGTGTCTACATGGACCACGATAACTGGACTCTCCCCCTCCCATTGCAAGTTCTTCTCCAAACCCGAGGAAATGTTCCGAACAGTGACACCAGGCAGGCAACAGAGCCTTCTGGACTCGCACTCAGCTACAAATATGAACCTCAATCCAGATGGGCAATTGCAAAGGCTGAGACTCCTCACTCCTGCCTCCTCAATCCCCTCACTTGCCTGACTCGCATGTCACACTCTCCTGTACCTGACCACTGAACAAACCAGATGAACCTAACCAAAGGGGTGACTGATTTCTGGCACAACATGTCCAGCTGGCTTTCCTCCTCTGGGATGCATCGCAGCTCAGTCTCCAGCACATTATGTCTGTGCTGCAGCTCCACACGTTGTAGCTGGGCTGCCAGAGAATGAAGCAGACAATTACAATTCAATCACAAAATCGAGTATTGCTGAAAAAAAGAGACATGTTGTCAAAGCTTTTCATCTTAAACTCATCAGGACAGATCCACAGTGCTAAATTTCAAAGGGAACAACAATTTATATTGCATGAGAAAAGTGCGCCAATTGATTTGATGTCAATTACCCACTGTACAAGCTGCCTTTCAGAGGCTTAGTAATGCTGATCTTACCGATTTGCCCAGTTTTTTATTATGGCTGTGTGCAGACTTTGTCTGAATTCACAAAACTCTGCATGGGACTTGAGTATTTTTTATTTTTGCACTCTTTTTATTGACATTTCTCATATTTATAAACAATTGTATACATCACATTTTTCTTATCCGCGTTGAATTACTTTATTGAACAGGGAGGTTTATTTTGTCTGTCATTTCGCCGTCCTCTGGATCGGTCAATGCCTCCCACCCCTCCCTTTCACCCCCCCACCCCCTCCCCTTTTGGCTTCAGCTGTGTTTTGCTTTTGTTTTCAGGTATAATAAAAGGGGGGGGGGTTTAACCCCCCTCCCCCCTAGTCTTCCTTTGAGGTTTCCCCATCTTCCTTCCGTCCCGTACCGTCCTCCCCTGTCCCCCTGCCCCCCAAGTTGCGCAGTCCTTTGGTTCCTCATCTATCTTGTATTTTTGTTCTTAACTTACTCCTCGTTGCTGGCCTCGAACAGGTTTTGGAACAGGCCGGCAAACTGCCCCCAAGTATCCAGGAAACCTTCCTCTGACCCTCAGATGGCGTACTTAATCTTCTCCAGGTGAAGAAATTCCAAAAGGTCAGCAAGTTAATCTGGGGACCTGAGTTTTGAGTCTGAAAATGAAACCTACAAAGTTTGGGAGTGTGATCTCATAAAAATGTTCCAAAAATGTACATCACAAAACCTAGCATGTGAGTTTAAAAACCTCCAAAATCAACACTTTTTAACTCTGATGCACACAATTAGTACATGTGCTAGTTCTAATGCACAGAGAAAATTAAAGACCAATCTGTTCATGCTACTGAATGTGATGATTATTTTCTGAAAGGTGTTCTTTGGGCTTTATTATCTCTGATTCCCAGTTAGATTTTGAGCAGAGCTAACCCGCTGGTAATTTACCTATATCCCTTATTTGCCTTTAATTGGACTATTGTAGCTTGGCTGTCATGTTACTGCACTAGTAATCCAGAGTTCTATACTAATAATTTGGAAATGTGCATTCAAGGCCCATATAACGACATCTATAGGGAAGAAAATCTGCTGTCCTTAACTGCTCTGACCTACAACCCTGGCATCTACCCGGCAATGTAGAAAATTGCCCTAGTAGACCCTGTACACAAAATAGCAAGACAAATCAATCTCGGCCAATTACTGCTCCATCAATCTACTCTCGATCATCAGTAAAATGATGGAAGGAGTCAGCACGGTGGCACAAAGGTCAGGACTGTTGCTTCGCAGCGCCAGGGACCCGGGTTCAATTCCAGCCTCAGGTGACTGTGGATTGGCCCATGACTTTCTGTGTGGAGTTTGCACTTTGTCCCCGTGTCTGTGTGGGTTCCCTCCAGGTGCTCCGGTTTAATCTCACAGTCCGAAGATGTGCAGTTTAGGTGGATTGACCATGCTAAATTGCCCCATAGTATCCAAAAAGTTAGGATAGGTTACAGGGACAGGGTGGGAGAGTGGGCCTAGGCAGGGTACTCTTTCCAAGAGTCAGTGCAGACTCGAGGGGCCAAATGGCCTCCTTCTGCACTGTAGAGATTCTATGATTAACAGTGCTCTCAACCAGCATCTGCTCAGCAACAACCTACTCACTGACATTCAGTTTGGGTTCTGCTGGGGCCACACAGCTCCTGACATCATTACAGCACTGTTTCAAACATGGACAAAAGAGCTGAACTTTAAAGGTAAGGTGAGAGTGACTGCCCTTGATATCAAGGCAACATTTGACCAAGTCTAGCATCAAGGTGCCGCAGCAAAATTGGAGTCAATTGGAATTAGGGGTGAAACTCTCCACTGGTTGGAGTCATACCTGGCACAAAGGGAAATGGTTGTGGTTATTGGAGGTCAAGCATCTTAGCTCCAGGACATCTTTGCATGAGTTCCTCAGGGAAGTGCCCAATGTCCAACCATCTTCAGCTACTTCATCAATGACCTTCCTTCTGTCATAAGGTCAGAAGTGGGGATGTTCTTTGTTGATTGCACAATGTTCAGCACCGTTTGTGACTCCTTGGACACTGAAGAATTCCACTTGCAAATGCAGCATAATATCCAGATTTGGGCTGACAAGTGGCAAGTAACATTCGCACCACACAAATGCCAGGCAGTGACCATTTCTGAAAAGAGAGAATCAAATCATCGCCCCGAGACATTCAATGGAATTCCCATCACTGAATAGCCCGCTGTCAACATCCTGGGGGCTTACCATTGACCAGAAACCGAAATGGACTATCATGTAAATACTGTGGCCACAAGAGCAGGTCAGAAGCTGGGAATCCTGTGAATCCTCCTGACCCCTCCAAAGCCTGTTTACCATCTACAAGGCACAAATCAGGAGTGTGATGGTGTGGAGATGCCGGCGTTGGACTGGGGTGAGCACAGTAAGCCCACCATCTGGCCTGGGCTTGCAAAATCCTACCAACTGTCCTGGCTTGAGACAATTCACACCTCTTTAACCTGGGATTTTCCCTATCTCTGGATCTGTGAAGACTTGATTACCTGCAAATGCTCGCATTCTAAGCATTGTCTGGCATCTTTGAATTTGTCTATATATATATGTTTCTGGAACATACCTCTTCATTCACCCGAGGAAGGAGCAGTGCTCCGAAAGCTGGTGTTTGAAACAAACCTGTTGGACTTTAACCTGGTGTTGTAAGACTTCTTACAGGAGTGTGATGGAACACTCTCCACTTACCTGGATGAGTGCAGCTTCAACCACACTCAAGAAGCTTGGCACCATTCAGGAGAAAGCAGCCGGCTTGATTGGCACCCCATCCACAAGCATTTAGTCTCTCCACCCCTGAAGCACGGTGGCAGCCAAGTGTATTATCTCCAAGATGCACTGCAGGAACTCACCAAGCTTCCTCAGAAAGCACCTTCCTAACTCACAACCACTACCATCTGGAAGGACAAGAACAGGAGACACATGGGACAACCACCACCTGAAATTTCCATTCCAAGCCACTCGCCACCCTGACTTGGAAATAGATTGGCGTTCCTACACTGTTGCTGGATCAAAATCCAGGAATTCCCTCCCTAACCTCACTGTTGGTGTACCTGCACCATGTGGACTGCAGCAGTTCAAGAAGGCAGCTCATCACCACATTTTCAATGGTAATTAGGGATGGGCAATAAAGGCTGGCCTAGCCAGCGACGCCCACGTCCCATCAACTGATCAAAAAGAGTGACTCTAAACCTACAACTCTTAATCACCCTCTGAATTGGCTTTGGAGGCTATTATGTTGTAATGAAAAGGTGGTTCACGGATTGTTCAAGGGCAATAATGGAGGCCTTGGAGATGCAAATGAATTTTTAAAATATGTAGTAATATAGGGTAACATTTACAATATTTGCAAATTCATCAAACTCAAATTTTGCCACAATGACATAGAACATAGAACATAGAACAGTACAGCACAGAACAGGCCCTTCGGCCCTCAATCTTGTGCCGAGCCATGATCACCCTACTCAAACCCACGCATCCACCCTATACCCGTAACCCAACAACCCCCCCTAACCTTACTTTTATTAGGACACTACGGGCAATTTAGCATGTCCAATCCACCTAACCCGCACATCTTTGGACTGTGGGAGGAAACCGGAGCACCCGGAGGAAACCCACGCACACAGGGGGAGGACGTGCAGACTCCACACAGACAGTGACCCAGCCGGGAATCGAACCTGGGACCTTGGAGCTGTGAAGCATTTATGCTAACCACCATGCTACCCTGCTGACGTTTTATTTGATTATGGAGCATTCAATGTGTAATCATATTTTGCTACGTCCCCAGCACCAAAATGCATGACCTTACATTCTGCAACATTTTAATATATTACCTGCTATTCAGCTGGCTGAGTTGTGTAGTAGCTTTTAGCTACATTGCTCTCTTCCCTGTTGATCTTCCCACACAACTTAATGTGCTCCTCAGGTATTGGCAGTCTGCTTACACCACTGTGCTAATTGAGGCCAGTAATAAAGATTAGGAGCATCAGGTGATTAGTAGATCATCTACTAATTGCAACTGTCCAACCAAAATGATCATCAATAATAAACTGCCTTCTGTTTTCCAATATGTCACTGATTTATTTTAAAGTTTACAACTTCCTCTGTGACCCTGTGTGTTAATATTTCAGATCTTCACTGCCTGTAAAATGGCGGGGTGGCCCTGAATTGTTACTCCAAATGTAACCCTGACTACAATTTCAGATTTAATACAGAATCACAGCAGAAGAAAATCTTATTTCTCCTATGCTTCAGTGGCACTATCATTGGCAGGGTAAAAACAAATTACTGCTGGAATCTGAAACCAAAGATAAAATGCTGGAAAATCTCAGCAGGTCTGGCAGCATCTGTAGGGAGAGAAAAGAGCTAATGTTTCGAGTCCAGATGACCCTTTGTCAAAGCTACGGTAGTAGGCAGGGTAGTCCCTCTAAGCTGATCTATCTCCACCAGCGTAACTTCATTGGAAACGCATAAGAAATCCTGACAAAATAATGTTGCTGACGCAGGAGCAGTTCGGTAGCATAGTGGTTAGCACAAGTTGCTTCACAGCTCCAGGGTACCAGGTTCGATTCCCGGCTTGGGTCATTGTGTGTGCAGAGTCTGCATGTTCTCCCCGTGTCTGCGTGGGTTTCCTCCGGGTGCTCCAGTTTCCTCCCTCAATCCATAGATGTGCAGGTTAGGTGGATTGGCCATGATAAATTTCCCTTAGTGTCCAAAAAGGTTAAGTGTGGATTACTGGGTTACATGGATAGGGTAGAGATGTGGGCTTGAATGGAATGCTCTTTGTTAGGACCGGTGCAGACTTGATGGGCCGAATGGCCTCCTTCTGCACTGTAAATTCGATGATTCAAAGCATTTTCCTGCTGGCATTTTCAGCCATTGAGCAGCTGTGTATCAGACATTGTTACCTGCTGTAAACCTACATTGTTTTTCTTACAATCCATGCCACAAACTCTGCCCTCACCACAAGTTCCATGCCTGACCCCAGCCACTGTCTCTGACCTTTGGAATCTGCCATCCTAGTTTGACTCCAGTCAGAGGTTTTGATTGCATTCCCTCTCCATCGCAAAACGTGCCCCTCTGTAACATTGCCTACCTCTACCCTGGTTCAGTCCATCTTCGTTTATTGTCACCGGTTCTTAGATGGCCTCCTGTCCTTAACCCTCTAAAACCTCACCTCATAAAATTTACAGTGCAGAAGGAGGCCATTTGGCCCATCGTGTCTGCACTGGCCCTGGGAAAGAGCACCCTACTTAAGCCCATGCCTCCACCCTATCCCTGTAACCCAGTAACCCCACCTAACCTTTTGGACACTAAGGGGCAATTTAGCCTGGCTAATCCAACTAACCTGCACATCTTTGGACTGTGGGAGGAAACCGGAGCACCCGGAGGAAACCCACGCATACACGGGAAGAAATTGCAAACTCCACACAGGCAGTTACCCGAGGCTAAAATTGAACCCGGGTCCCTGGAGCTGTGAGGCAGCAGTGCTAACCACTGTGCCACCGAGCCACCCCACATGCAAACGCTGAAATCCATTCACCCACTTTACTCATCCATCAACCCTGTCTTCACTGACCTACAATGGCTTCCAGTTCACTAGGTTCCAGTTCATATCTTTAAGCCTAAAACCCTTCATAACCTAATTCATCCCTACCTCTGTAACTTACTCCAATCCTATAACCACCCCTGAACTCTCCATTCCTTTTCCTCTTACCCTTTGTGTCGCTCCCTCTCCCTTAGCCCACCATTGTTAGCATTACCTTAAGCTATTTGTGCCCTACAACCTTGCACTCTGGAACTCCCTTTCTAAATCTCTTTGCCTCCCTATTTTTCCCTCTTTCTCTAAGATCACCCTTAAACTTTTCTCTTACCAAAGATTTGGTCAACCCTCTTACTAACTCTTTGTTTTGGCTTGGTCTCCACTTTTTGGTCTGGATTCCTGTGAAGTGCCAGATGTTTTTCCACAGCATCGGCACCGTATCAATGCAAGTTGTTATTTATTTATGTAAATTACATTTCCTTTGCCTCAAACACTATTGATTCACTGTAATTTATTTTTCTTTGTATTGATCTTCATTCTAACTCTCATTGTGCTCACAGCTCCCCTGAATGGAAGGTGTTGTAAATGGCACTGTTGTAGACATAAGCTCATTAACACTTCCTGTGTCTTATGCTCTGTCTTGTGCATCTCTCCTGAGCTCCCACAAGTCACTGATCTTCCACTTTACTCCACCCACCCCATCCCCTCCTGTACAGTATAAAATCCACCACGTACCTCCCTCTCTTTAGCTCTGAAGAAGAGTCACACGGACTCTGTTTCTCTCTCCACAGATGCTGCCAAACCGGCTGAGTTTTGCCAGCATTTTCTGTTCTTATTCCACGTTTACATTAGACCTTGGAGAGCCACAGTCACACTGTTTTTATCATGCAGAATGTAGCTGTTTTTTTGCTGATGAGTAGCTTTCAGTTCCAAACAGTGCCACCTTGTGTTTTGCACCTATCGTAGCAGGATCTCCATTTCTTCAACACTCATCTGTCCATAGGTGGAACAAATACTATTATCCTCCCTTGTCATGTGGTCATCAGCTAAAGGTAAGTTTAGAATTACTTTTCTTTTACCCCCCCCCCCCCCCCTCCCCCGCCTCCCCAAGGGACAAACCTGGGGCATGAAATGGATATCGGCTTTGTCTGGGACTGGCGAGAAAAGAAAAGATTCCTCAGTCTTAATATTTAACTTATTTCTGAGCATGAATCCCTAATTAAGTGAAGTCAATGCTCACTTCCCAGGAAGTTGTATTAGGATCCCAGACTAGACCCAACAGTGGCTCGGATGGTGGACCGAAACACCAATATATTAATTTATTTAATATAATTTACAGAGCAGAAGGAGGCCATTTGGCCCATTGAGTCTACACCGGCCCTTGAAAGAGCACTTCCACCTTATCCCCGCAACCCAGTAACCCCACCTAACCTTTGGACACTAAGGGGGAATGTAGCATAGACAATCACTTAACCTGCACACCTTTGGACTGTGGGAGGAAACCGAAGCACCCAGAGGAAACCCACGCAGACACAGGGAGAAAGTGCAAACTCCACACAGACAGTCACCCGAGACGGGAATTGGACCTGGGTCCCTGGAGCTGTGAGGCAGCAGTGCTAACCACATTGCCACTGTGCCAACCCAGTCTTATTTGTAAAACTGTTCGGAAAGAATGATTCGGTCCAGGAGGGATTGCATGAAGAAATAGGGCTTCGGTATTTCTAAAACAAATCTTTTTTGTGAGTACAATATTAAACTTTTAACTTCACACCCGAAAAGAACAGTTTGCAATTACCCCGTAACAAGTTCCCATTAAGGAACAAGAAAATAAACATACAGCTCTCAATCTACCTTAAACTTAGTATGGCATAGAGTAAAACAGGATTTGCTCCGGTTAGCATTCCTTCAGACTCTGGCTGAATATCTTCAAAAAGCTGGTTCATCTGGCATGTTTCAGCTTCTTTCTTGTCCCCAGACAAGACTGCTCTGCTTTTTTACTCTTTTGTAACTATCCTACTATGAGGGAATTGTGGACTCAGGGTCAGGAAGGTCAGAATTTAGCTCCTCTCTCCCAAAGCCTTCTCCAAATCTAACTTCCTCTCTGCATTCCTGGGCTCCACCCAGTAATGACCTCATCTCCCCAAGCTGAAAAACAAAGTGTTCATGCCAATGGAGAATCCGTGGACCTTTACAACAGAACAACTGGCGCTGCGCCTGGACCGATTGCACCACCGTTGAGGGGCTAGCACAAATGCCAGCCACGTGGAACACAATCGAATCCAATGAAAAACAGTGCAGGCTTCGCCTTGTCGACATTTGGGAGGCTGGCAAACTTCAGTTGCACATACACATTACACTTCCCACACACACTTATCTCAGCCAAAAAGATGGCACTGGTTTTACTGGAGTGCGCCCATACAGCTGATGGGTCATCTGGGGCCAAAGGGCACTCAGGGGGTGCCCTGGGGGGACACCTACATGACCCATGCACCAGGTTCAAAGTGGGCTGTCAGCGGTATGCGCAGTTGCATGGCTGCCTTGCCGGCTGCGGCAATGAAGCTCCTTGCCCGTCCACCCTGGCCCCACAGCCCACCTTGTCCACCCCGGCCCCGCAGCAGCCGCCACACCGGTTTCAAAGCACAAGTGAACCGCGCCATCGGGAACTTGGCCCATTGGACGCGGGGAATCGCGGAGGAGGCCCTGAAGAGTACTGGGTCAGGCCCACTAATGATATGCAATCTGTGCCTATGTACCGGTGAAGTGAAATACGTTGACGCAGTTTGGTGTCAAATTGGCGCCTGCTGCGATTTTGGCATCAGAAACTATTCTCCGTCCAACCGCATTTCCCGATTTTGGCGTCGGCTAAAAGGGGGAATCCTGCCCATTATCTCTGCCTGTTGCTTGCGAATAGAAAGAAGCTGTAAGCACAGCTTGATTGGCTGTCCACCGGGAAGATGGTGAGCCAGCTCCGATACTCAAGGGGACTTTTTTATGAATGTGGGGAGGCCAGTCGTCTTCTAGCTCACCAGCTGAGATGGCATGTGGTTTCCCGAGAGATTATACAAATTAAAAACTTGGATGGCAGTTGGGTTTCCACCCCGAGTGAAGTCAGTGAGGTCTTTGGCTCCTTTTACAGGCACCTCTATAGGTCAGAACCACCGGAGAATAAGTTGGTCATGTTGGCATTTTAAATGGATTGTCCTTTCTGATGGTGGAGAGAGAAAGGTGAGAGGAGTTGAGGGCCTCGTTAAGCCCGGAGGATGTTCTGAAGGGCACTGGATCGATGCAGTCGGGTAAGGCCCCTGGTCCTGATAGGTTTCCCAGCAAATTTTACAAGATGTTTGCGAGCCAGTTAACACCATTGATTCTGGACATGGTCAACAATTTCTTGTCACGGGGGTCCTTGCCCATTATGGTCTCCCAGGCTTCTATATCCCTCATTCTGAAAAAGTCAAACAACCCACGGAGTGTGGTTTTTACAGACCCATTTCTCTGCTAAACTTTGGCGTCAAATTGATAGTTAAGGTGTTGCCGCTGCGTTTGGTGCCATGTGTCCCCGAGGTGATATCAGACAGATTTCATTAAAGGTTGACAATTATCAACTAATGTGTGGCGATTATTGAATGTTGTCCTTTCCCCCTCCCTGATTTCCGAATCAAAAGTGATTGTGTCTTTGGGCACGGAGAAGGCATTTGACAGGGTAGAGTGGGAATACCTCTTCGAGGGGAGGTTTTGTCTTGGGCAGAAGTTCATTTTGTGGGTGCAGCTGCTTTACTGTGTCCCTTCAGCCAGTGTACGCACCAACGCTTCGAGCTCAGGATATTTCTCATTCATTAGGAATACTAGGCAGGGATATCCTTTGTCATCATCCCTGTTTGTGCTAGCAATTGAACTGTTGGTGAAAGCGCTGAGATCTTCGGATATGTGGAAGGGGATAGAGAGGGGGGGGGGGGGAATGGAGCATAGGGTGTCTCTATATGCAGACGACCTGCTTCTATATATTACAAACTCAGTCTCTATGGATGAAATAATGAAGCTACTCAGGCGCATTGGCTCCTGGGATACAAACTGAACCTGAAAAAGAGTGAATGTTATCCAGTTAACCCCCTCCCCCCCCCTCCCCCCCCCCCCCCTCCCCCCCCCCCCCCCCCCCCCCCCCCCTCCTCCTAGGGAGGGGAACTGATCTGGGAGTATTACCTTTCATCTTACCAGAGGTAGCTTTTGCTTTCTGGGTATCGGTGGCCTGCAACTGCCCATCGCTCCATAGATTGAACTACATTGACTGATGAGCAGGGTGAGGTCCGACTTGCAAAAGCGGGATAACCTCCCTCTGTTCTTGGTGGGCAGGATCCAAACTATAAAAATGAATATTCTCCCGAGGATTTTATATCTTTTTCAGTGCCTCCTGATCGTTCTCCCCAAATCCTTTTTTTGATAAGGTTAATAAGTTTGTGGCCTCTTTTATTTGGGCCCAATCCGTCAAGCTTTCCTTCAGAGGGACCGGCAATTGAGGGGGGTCTGGCGTTACCCAACTTACTCACTTATTATTGGATTGGGCAGGTCTGAGATATTAAAGAGCAGGTCATCTGCGTAAAGCGAGACCCGGTGCTCCACTCCCCCCCCCACCGGGAACCAGCCCTTTCCAGTTCCTAGAGGCTGTTAACGCCACGGCCAATGGATCTATGGCCAGAGCAAACAGTAACGGGGAGAGGGGGCACCCTACCCTCGTCCCTTGGTGTAGTTTAAAATGCCCCGACCTCAGCCGGTCCGTACGCACACTCGCTACTGGTGCCTGATAGAGCAACCGCACACAGTCAACAAAGCCCTCACCAAACCCAAAACTTCCCTGCGCCTCCCACAGGTAATTCTACTCCACCAGATCAAAAGCCTTCTCCACATCCATCGTGACCACCGCCTCCATCTCCCCTCCTTCTGAGGGCATCATAATAACATTTCAAAGCCTTCGAACATTGTCCGTGAGTTGCCTGCCCTTTACAAACTCCATCCGGTCTTCCCCTATCACCCCCGGGACACAGTCCTCTATCCTTGTGGCCAATATCTTAGCCAGCAGCTTGGCGTCCACATTCAGTAGAGAAATTGGCCTGTATTACCCACATTGCTTCGGATCCTTCTCCCGTTTCAGGATCAATGAAATTGAGGCCTGCGACATTGTGTGTGTGTGTGTGTGGGGGGGGGGGGGGGTGGGGGGGGGGGGGGTGGGGGTGGGGGGCGTGGGGCGGGGGTGGGGGGGTGGGGGGAGGACTCCCTTCTCTCTTGCTTCATTAATTGCCCTCACCAGCAGTGGGCTCAATATCACCGAAAACTTTGTATAAAATCCCACCAGGTAGCCGCCCGGCCCCGGGGCCTTGCCAGATTGCATGCCCTCCAACCCTTCCATTATTTCTTCAATTTCAATTGGGGCTCCCGGCCCTTCCACCAGATCCTCATCTACCCTCTGGAACTTCAACTGATCCAAAAACAGCCTCATCCCCTCCACCCCAGCCGGGGGTTCCGCCTCATATAATTTTCTGTAAAAGTCCTAAAACACCTCATTCACCCCCATTGGGTCCAGGACCATGATCCCACCTCTACTCTTTACTCTCCCTATCCGCCTCCCTTTTTCTGAGCTGGTGCGCCAACATTCTGCCTTTTCCCCAGACTCATTGGTCAGGCCCCTTGCCTTCCTCAGCTGTTCCACCGCATTCCCTGTAATGAACAGCCCAAACTCCACCTGTAACCTCCGCCGCTCCCTCAGTACCCAACCGTCTGGGGCTTCCGAGTATCTCCTGTCCACCTGGAGTATCTCCCCAACCAGCCTATCCCTCTCACCTCGTTCCACCTTTTCTCTGTGGGCCCGTATTGAGATTAATTCCCCTCTGACCACTGCCTTCAGAGCTTCCCAGACCGCCGCTGCAGAACCTCCCCGTGTCATTTGTTTCTAGGTGGTTCTGGATGAACTTGTTCAGCTGCCCACAGGCCGTTTCGTCTGCTCACAACCCCACATCCAGTCTCCACAGCAGGCGTTGCTCTCTCTCTCTCCACACTAACCCGTAGATCTACCCAATGTGGGACATGATCCGACACTGCGATTGCCGAGTAATCAGTATCCCCACCCCCGGTATTAGCACCCTGCTCAGAAGAAAAAAGTCAATCCGAGAGTATACCTTGTGGGCATGGGAGAAAAAAGAAAACTCCTTCGTCTTTGGCCGTGCAAATCTCCAATGCCCTCCGGGGAGGCCGATGGTTCTCAGGTTCTGCCTCCTGGACCTGTTCTCCAAGTCCTCCAGCTTCTCCTGCATTCTTTTCTGGCAGTCGTTCATCATCTCCACCTTGGTCTCCATCACGGTTATATACTCCTCGTGCTCGGACACCTTTTTCTCCACCTCCTGGATCGCACGTCTGTGGATTTCTTGATTTTGCACCACCTGATCAATCGAAGCCTTAATCGGGTCCAGCGTGTCCTTCTTAAACCTGGCGAAGCATTCTTCACAAAACTTCACCAGCTGCTCCGTCGACCACTGTGCCATCTCCCCGCGGCCCTGCTTCTCCACCATGTCTTCCCGCCGTGCCAGCTCTGCTCGGGTCTTTCTTGTAAAACATTGTCTTCTCACATGGCCACCTCTGGTTCAGTTCTCCTTGAACTGGAGGGGGACGTCTCCTCACCGTCTCACTCTCCACCGATTCATCCAGTAAAATCTGGAAACTAACGGGAGAAAAAGGTCCAAAAGTCCGTCACAGGCGGGAGCGATCAAATGTGCGACCTACTCCTCCATGGCTGCCACCGGAAGTCAGCCTTCCAACAAATTTCTAAGTCAGGAGTGCTACTAACGGAGTCACTGCTGACACTCATATTGACTTGTTCATTTAAACTGCTGCAGCGAGTGACAAATTGCTGGAGGACAGTACTGGTGCTCCCATCATTAAATGGCTGGTGTATTACCTTGCCTGCCCACATCAGGTCATTGAACTTCATGAGGCACAGTTTAGAAGCCATCATGCGGCGCAGGTTGTTGGCCGCCTTGCGGAACCGGTTCACAGCACCCAGGGCAAGTGTGGTGCTCCAAAGGCTGCTGCCATTTCCACATCAACAACGCAATGGATGGGATTTTCCAGCCCTCTCGCCAGCAGAATCTTCTGGTCACCACCAAGACCAACCCTCAATGCGTGGACTTCTGTGGGACCAGAAGATCCTGCCACCAGCTGGGGATATAGGGGGTGGGGATAAAATCTCAGTCAATATACTTTTTTTCATTTGTAGTTTCCTCCTGTGGTGATCCAACAATTTTCCCTTGATTTGGTGAATATTCTAGAGAAGGTTTTGGAGGGGTATATTTTCGTGCTTGTCAATTTTGAAGTTGCAGTGTCTTTTCAACTCTTTTAATTGGCCTTTGTTACATTGTACAGGGGGAAGTGAGGGACGAGGACTCTGGAATTGT
Source organism: Scyliorhinus canicula (assembly GCF_902713615.1). Lineage (NCBI taxonomy): Eukaryota > Metazoa > Chordata > Chondrichthyes > Carcharhiniformes > Scyliorhinidae > Scyliorhinus > Scyliorhinus canicula. Next base: position 277,759,577 of record NC_052146.1, on the reverse strand, counting down.
CCTTACAGCTGGGAAGATTAAAGGGGAATTAATAGAGGCTGAAAAAATATAAATGGATTTTGATGGAGAACAAGTCTGTAATTGGAAGACGCACATTTAAGATAATTGACAAAAGAAACTAGAGGGGAATGAGGAGAAATCTTTTTATGCGGCGTGTTATGCGGTAAGTGATGCTTGTAAAAGTTGTGGAATCGGACTCAATGTTAACTTCTAAAAGAGAATTGGAAATGGACTAGAAAATAAAAATTTGCAGAGATGTGGGGGAGGAGAATGGAAAGGGGGACTACATGGTTAATTCCTTTAAACAGTTTTACAAGCATGATGGGGCCTCCTTCTGTGCTGTAAGTTTCTCTGATTCTCTGACCCTGGAAAATGGCACAGAATTGCATTTGAGCCTTCGGGTCCTCCTATCCGGGAGTCAGCTGGCTGCATCAAACACTTCAGCAGCCGCTTTATCTTCAGCCAGACTTGTCTCTTTAAGGGATTTAATTCACAATCACCCCAGCACAAACACAAGATGGAATTTGTGCTACTGAACTGTCAGAGGTTCGTGAAATAAACAGTCCTCCTCATCGACTGCGAAACATCACCAGGTGCAACTTCTGTTCCATTGGAATAAATCTGTCACAGCCATGACATGGAATTAGAGCAGGGGTGGGCAAACTTTTCCGTGCAAGGGCCACATTCAGAAATTCACAATTTTAAAGGGCCGCATAGTATATTAAGTAAAATAATTACTTCACCCGGTTATGATTCTGGGCGCCTCATATAGAACATAGAACAGTACAGCACAGAACAGGCCCTTCGGCCCTCGATGTTGTGCCGAGCAATGATCACCCTACTCAAGTCAACGTATCCACCCAATACCAGTAAGTAACCCAACAGCCCCCCCCATTAACCTTAAAAAAAAATAATTTAAAATTTAAAAAAAAAAAAATTTGTTTAAAAAATTTTTTTTTTTTTTTTTAATGACTTGGTGGGCCGCATAAAGATGCGGCCCGCGGGCCGTAGTTTGCCCACCCCTGAATTAGAGAGTCACTGCTTGAAAATTATAGTTGCAAAGTTCAGAATGTCCTCTAGGTGGCAACCAACTCCAATGTTAGCTTGATGGGTAATTGGTCTGGGGTTTTTTTGCCTTGTTTTATTTCCATGATACTGTTTTTGCCTTGTATATTCTTGCTGATCTTTGGTGTTTCATTATTATTTTTACACTTTTCCTGAAGATAGTATTTTTCTACATAATTTACAGTACAATATAAACAATGTGGAAAATGTTGGAATACATTAAGGACACAATATTAAACAACCAAGTAAAGTTTGACCTTAAGATTCTGCTGTGCAAAATGTTTTTATTTTAAATGTTTTTGGATGATTTTTTTTCCCCTTTAGTCTCATTCTCCTCAAGGTTCTGAATCATGCTGGGGTTCAGCTTCAAGATTCTGAGTGCTGTCCAGCATTATTTCCAGGTTAGCCAGTATTCAGGGGCGGGATTCGCCGACCCCCCCGCCGGGTCGGAGAATCAACGGGGGCCGGCGTCAATCCCGCTTCTGCCGTGTCCCGAATTCTCCGGCACCGGAGATTCAGCGGGGGCGGGAATCGTTCCGCGCTGGTTGGCGGCTCCCCCCCCCCCCCCCGGTTATTCTCCGGCCTGCGATGGGCCGAAGTCCCGCCGCTGTCATACTGTTCCCGCCGGCGTGGATCAAACCGCCTACCTTACCGGCAGGAGCAGGCGGCGCGGGCGGGCTCTGGGGTCCTGGGGGGGGGGAGCAGAGCAATCTGGCCCCGGGGGGGTGCCACCACAGCGGCCTGGCCGGCAGGCGGGCCTGTGCCGTGGGGGGGCACTCTTTTCCTTCTGCCTTCGCCATAGTCTTCATGATGGTGGAGGCGGAAGTGGCCCAATCCCCTGCGCATGCGCGGGGATGACGTCAGCGGCCGCTGACCTCCGGCGCATGCATGGACTTCAGCCGGCCGGTGAAGTCCCTTCGGCCCCGGCTGGCATGGCGCCAAAGGCCGTCCACGCCAGCCGGCGGAGTGCCAACCACTCCAGCGCGGGCCTAGCTTGTTAGGGTTTGGCCCCTAAAGGTACGGAGACTTCCGCACCTTTGGGGCGGCCCGACGCCGGAGTGGTTCACGCCACTCCATCATGCCAGGACCCCCCGCCCCACCGGGTAGGGGAGAATCCCGACCCAGGTGTGAGCTGGACAGTGAGTGATCTTTCGAACCTTTTCAGCTACCCCACTGCTTCCTCCGGACCCCCTGCACCCAACTTACCTCTTCTGGGGTTGTCGAGCCCCCCCACCAACACCCTACCTCTTAAGGGCAAGACACCCCAGGTCTGACCCCCTGGCACGGTCAACCTGGTACCCGTGAACCTTGGCACTGCCAGCCTGTCACTCTGGAATGTCATCCAGGCACCCTGGTAGTGCCAAGACGCTAGGCTGGAAGTGTCAAGGTGCTCAGGTGCCACTGGGAGTGGGAGGGTACCACCCTGTCCCAGAAGGCGACCATCCAGGGTGCTAAATTACACCCTCGTGAGGTCTCCCAGGTGAGGCCATTAAGTCCTGTGAGCTGGAGAATCTAGAGCAGACATATTTCACGCTCATCATATTGCAACTGAATCTTGTGAGACCTTTTGAGTGTTGTGAATCTTGGGAGAGGCCCCTCACTAATTTCAATGGATTGTCGCATCACCACGTTGGCTGCGATGAGGCCGGTAAATTGCACACAACATCCAAATTTACAGTTCCTCCCCCACTAAACTCCATTTCCAGGATCTCCCTTCACTCTCCTCTCAGCCGTGATTCAGTTGGGTGGCCACTGACCTCTAGATCTCCAGGTTCTGGGCTCGAGTCCCACTCTCGAGGTTGAGTACAGAAATGCAGGCTGAAGGCTCAGTGGAATACTGAGGGAGCATTGCATTGGTGGGAGTATGTTCCTTCAGACGAAACTGAAGGCCTTGTTTGGGTGGATGTAAAACATCCTATGGCACTATTTTGCAAGTGAGCTTTCCCTGGCCGGTAATGATCGTTCAATCAAAATTACAAAATCAGATTATCTGACCAATTGTCCGGATGTTTTCTGTCTGCAATTTAACCCCTGTGTTTCATAGAAAAAGAGAAAATAGAAGCAGGAGGAGGCCATTCGTCCCTTCGAGCCTGCTCCACCATTCATCATAATCATGGCTGATCATCAAGTTCAATACCCTAATCCCACCTTCCCCCCCATATCCCTTGATCCCTTTAGCCCCAAGAGCTATAACTAATTCCACCTTGAAATTACATAACGTTTTGGCCTCAACTAGTGTGGTAGGGAATTCCTATATTACAACAGTGACTTGAATAAGCACCCCATTGACTGTAAATTGCTTTGAGATCATAGAATTTTACACTACAGAAAGAGGCTATTCAGCCGGTCGAGTCTGCACCGACTCTTGGAAAGAGCACCTCACTTAAGCCCACGCCTCCACCCTATCCTCGTAACCTAGCAACCCGACTTAACCTTTTTGGACACTAAGGGCAATTTATCATGACCAAATCCGCCTAACCTACACATCTTTGGACTGTGGGAGGAAACCGGAGCACCCGAAGGAAACCCACGCAGATACAGGGAAAACGTGCAGACTCCACACAGACAGTGACCCAGAGGGGAATCAAACCTGGGACCCTGGAGCTGTGAAGCAACTGTGCTAACCACTGTGCTACTGCACTGCCCCTAATGTCTGCTGATCATGAAAAGTGCTACATAAATGCAAGACTCTTTTTTTCATTCTTTCTTTTGCCACTGCCTCCAGCCATTTCTATTTATGCCCTATTGTTGAAACTGCTGTAGACCAAAGTAATTGAACAGAGTTGCACTCTGAGCACGAATGACTGTACTGGCTGTGACTTTCCTGTCTCGCTGACATTTGGTTGTTGGCACTTTGCCTCACCCAGGGCTATTCTGTTTTGTTAACTTTCCTGCTACACAGCTCTCGTGCTTCAGAATAATTGGAGGGAAAGCTGCCCAGGTGTTACCTTTGTGAATATAGGTGTTTCTGTCACCACCTGATCATTCCCTTTCATGGCAACCTTGGAGAATCCCCCGATGTCCCTTTGTAACTTCCTAATCATACTCGCACAATTTGCATTGCCTCCTAATTTAGCGCTACATAAACGCTGCCGTGTTTCCCTACATTACAACAGCAACTGCACTTCAAACTTATTTAATTTGCTGTAAAGCGCCCCCCCCCCCCCCCCCCCCCCCCCCCAGGACGTGAATGACGCTTTGTAAGTTCTTACCTTCGTACAGGTAGAACTAAAACCAGCTGTGACAAAAAATGCACGACGAGAAAGTTCTTCTCAATCCTCTTTTCGATTGTTCTCCCGGATCTTCACTCTCACTTCATTCATCTCTCTCTGCTCTGTGGACTAAATTTCAGGATACGATTATGAATTGAGTTGCCGCCCAAACGTTGAATCATGATTCAATTTAGTTTACTGAGATTATTTAGGTTTAACATACTATGGTTTCCTTTGATAGTCTGCATTTTTTGTGAACACTCTGGATTGCTTCTCTCCCTTTGTTTACCTGTCTGAAAACAGCTGCACCTCAACAGTGGATGTCAACATGACCCTCATGATGATCTTAGTCTTATCTTATCTTGCACTGAAGGATGACAGATAGTTTCTTTTTCACTGTTGAATTTTTACGCACTACCATGTCTATTTTGTTGTGCAAAGGAATTTGATTGTGTTGCTCTCGATTTTTTGATATTAAGCTGCCTGATGACCCTCTGATATAGCAGGTAGGAAGCTCATTATGAGCTGAAAGTACACTGCCATATTAGTGCTGGTAGAAATTAATTGGTGTCTGGGCCCACACCCAGAATAGTTGTTAGCCCTTTGCATATTTAAATGAGAGGCCTAACATCTCGTTGAAACTCCCTCTACATTATTGGGTTGCCCTGAATTCAGCTGAGAGAGCCCAATGGCTCTCCACACATCGATAAGTAATTTTGTAGAGGCATGCTTCCAGATATGTTAAGCTCCAAACTAACATATTATCATGTCTTCCTAAGACACCTAAATAATGGGCCTCAGAGATCTGTGGTGGGAACAAGTCCAACACAGATTAGGTGCAGATTGTTCCATTGCTTTGTGCTGTTTTAAACCCAAAACATTGATGCAACTCATTGCAATTTCTACTTAATTTATCGCAGCAATCTGGGTTTGATTTGAACCAGAGGGCAGTATTTGAACTCACTCCATCATCATTTTATTTTTTTTTAATTTAGAGTAGCCAATTATTTTTTCCAAAGAAGGGGTAATTTAGTGTGGCCAATCCACCTACCCTGAACATCTTTGGGTTGTGGGGGTGAGACCCACGCAGCCACAGGGAGAATGTGCAAACTCCACACGGACAGTGACCTGCGGCCAGGATCGAATCTGGGTCCTCAGCGCCGTAGGTAGCAGTGCTAAACACTGCGCCACCGTGCTGCTCTCCATCACCATTCTAGACCTTAAGCACACAACTGCAGATTCAAACCGTGTTGAGATTTTCAGTTATCTTATTGTTATTTCTGCAACCTTCTGTCTTTAATCTTCAATGTGCGAGATAATCCTGCTTTTTCTCCCTTGTATTGCCCTCTCTGGAATGCACCATACAGGTTGGTACAGAGCCATATAGACCTGGAAAGTTCCACATCAGCTGTACTGGTACAGGAGCTCCATCAGGTCTTAAACAATTTATTGGTTATATTTAATAGAATGGAAGACTAATGAACTTTACAGTTGATGTTTGCTAGCTGTGGCTGATACCATAAGGCCAAGTTTCCCGCTGCCACCACCCCAACAACTCTCTAGAAGCTCGACAACATCCAGGACAAAGCATTCCGCTTGATTGCTTCCCCTTCACAAACATTCAAACCCGCCATCAACGATGAACAGTGGCGGCCGTGTGTAACATCTTCAAGATGTACTGCAGTAACTCACCAAGGTTCCTTAGACAGCACCTTCCAAACCCACTACCATCTAGAAGAGCAGCAGATATCTGGGAAACCCACCACCTGGAGGTTCCCCTCCAAGTCACCCACCACCTGACTTGGAAATATATCGCTGTTCCTTCACTGTCGGTGGGCAACATCCTGGAACTCATTCCGTAACAGCAGAGTGGCTGTACATACACCTCAGGGACTGCAGCAGTTCCAGAAGGCAACTCATCACCACCTTTTGAAGGGCAACTAGGGATGGGCGACAAATGCTGGCCTAACCAGTGACGCCCACTTCCCGTAAATTAATAAAAAATAAATAAATGTTTGTCAGTTTTGGTGGCGTAAAAATCCAAAACAGTAAGTGCCAATCTCCAACATTGGGTTTCTACTTTTCTGCATTGGACACATTTACAGTGGGCGAATAGGCAGGAGAACAACACTCCTTAAGGAAACAGCTGCAAATTGCATGAAAGTTACATCATGCAACTTTTGCATAAATCTTTTGTCTTTATGATAGGAGTATTCAATCTTAAATAAAGAGGTGTTAGGTTGCAGTTTCAGTTGAAGAGGTCTTTAAGGCAACAGTCAACAACTCCCAATTGGAATTGTAAGGTTGTTTTACAATGATTTCAATTACTTTGTGTGATTCAAGGGGATTGTGGTGATCCACCACTGTGTAATTGTGTGTGTACCTGTATTACAGGTTTTCCGGTAGCCCCTGCCAGCTAGCTCCGCCCACAGGGAGCCGTATAAATATGTATGAGATCTCCTGAGCTGCCATTCTACCAGCTGCAGTCGAAGGATAAACATCTCACGGTAATAAAGCCTCTCTTGTACCGATTAGAGTCTTTAAGTGCAATTAATAGCGCATCAGGGATCTTTAGTGAAGCTTTGGTGTATGGTTTCAAGCATTCGCCTGATCCATTTGCACAATTGGTGTCCTGCTTGAAATGCCACTGTACCCATGTAGGAAGGAGAGGAGAATGGAGAGAAATGGAGAGGTGGTGGAGAGGTTGTTTTTGACTGGTGCAGACACGATGGGCCGTAGGGCCTTTTCTGTGCTGTAGACCACTATGATTCTAGATTTTTCCAAATGGTACGTTTCTCCAAAGTTTAAGTTGGCAATGCAGCAATCCTTAAAGCAAAGCAAGCAGTAACATCAGTTATCCCAGGGGCAAAAGAGATCGGGGTAGGAGGGTTGATCAGTAAGTTTGCGGATGATATGAAAATTTGTGGCGTGGTAAATAGTGAGGAGGTTAGTCTAAGATTACAAAAGGATGTAGACAGGCCGGCTAGATGGGCTGATCAGCGGCAAATGGAATTCAATCCAGATAAGTGTGAGATGATGCAATTGGGCAGGGAAAACAAGGCAAGGGAATACACGATGAACGACAGGATCCTGGGTGGCACCAAGAATCAGAGGGACCTTGGTGTGCATGTACACCGCTCCCTTAAGGGAGCACAGCAGGTGGATAAAGTGGTTAAGAAGGCATATGGTATACTTGCCTTTATTAGCCAAGGCATAGAGTTTAAGAGCAGGGAGGTTATGCTGTAACTGTAGAAAATGTTGGTTAGGTCATAGCTAGAATCCACATTATAGAAGGGATGTGATAGCACTGCAAAAGGTGCAGAGGAGATTTATCAGAGTGTTGCCTGGACTGGAGAGTTTTAGTTATGAAGAGATATTGTTTTTATTGGAGCAGAGGAGGCAGAGTGGAGACGTGATTGAGATGTATAAAATTATGAGGGGCATAGATAGAGTAGACAGGAAGAATCATTTCCCCTTGGTGGAGGGATCAATGACCAGGCGGCAGAGATTTAAGGTAAGGGGCAGGAGGTTTAGAAGGGCTATGAGGAAAATCTTTTTCAACCAGAGGGTGGGGGTCTGGAACTCACTGTCTGAAAGGGTGGTGGAGGCAGAGACCCCCATAACATTGAAGAAGTATTTAGATGCGCTGGCAAGGCATACAAGGCTATTATGGGCCAAGTGCTGGAAAATGGTATTAGAATAGTTTGGTGGTTGTTTTTGACTGGTGCAGATGTGATGGGCCGAAGGGTCTTTTCTGCGCTGTAGACTTCTATAACTCTAGATTTTTCCAAATGGTACAATTCTCCAAAGTTTAAGTTTAATTGATTGCATGCATGGGCACATATTGTTTTCCAGTACACAAGCATGCATAATACTTCAACTCATTTAAGATGGAGTATGTATGATTATCCTTACAGGACAATGCAGGTGAAAGGCTAATTCCCTGGCTGTAGAACCAAAGTCTTATTTTATGATAGTCCTGTTTCCTTCAAGTCAAAAGTTCAATCCTGAAAGGCTAATGCTCAAAAAGACTAATGCAACATTGGTTCATGATTCCTCTGTGGCATCAATGGATTACAACAGAATTTATAGGGTGCGATCTTCTGACCACATTGTGCCAGAAAAGCATCTCGCTGCGGTGCAGCATGGCCGGGAAAAGCTGGGGACTTCACGCCCGGGAACTACCCAGCTCACAACGCCTTGCGAAATTCAACTCAATCTCGCAAGATGTTGCAAGTTGAATCCAGCCCACAATGGGTGGATCACTTTTTATCAAGTCTGCATATTAGAGCGAAGGCAGTAAGCCTTACTCTAATGTGCAGATTTCCAAGGTGCCCGAAGCTTTGGGACTCAATCCCTTCACCTCGGGGACCTCGTGCGAGTGCCGTTTGGTACTGGTCCCCACAAACAGGGATCAGATAAGATGGCACTTGCGGGGGTCTCCAAGGGGAGGCCCCCAACTGCATGCCCTTTGGGCAAGGTGGTACCCCTGGCACTCAGACCTGCTCATGAACAACATCACAGCCTGGCTTTTTATCTAAACTCCTGTCCACCCACCCAAACTCCTAATTCAGAGCTCTGCTGAACATCTTCCTTCTCGTCCCGTCCTCCAAAGAGGACTAATCCAACCATATACCAACATTCACATACATAACACAGGACAATGCCAAGTGTGCCACTTCTGTACTGCGACTGCAGATGCATTTGGGTCGAAAATGTAACTTGCCATTCAATCCACTTTTGATGTTGCACAAGGATATTCTCTCCCCAAAAGAATCAACGGATCCAACACCTGATAACCTTTTCAACTTGGCAAACAAAATCAGATGGGCAGTACTAAGGGTAATCCCAAGCAACACACTTGATTATCCCCCGCCCCCCTGGTATCTTCAGTGGCCAACTTTGGATAGAAGAAGTGGCTTTTGTACATAGGTTAGAAGGCTGTGTTCGAGTTTGTCTGGCCGACCACATTATCTAACCACCCCCATCCTCTGAGAAATGATAATGTCCAATGGATCCATGGAAATGATGGTGCTTGTGAACATGTTTAAAAACAATAACAGCTGAATAGCAGAAATGGCTGACCACACACTTCTGAGGAAAAGTAGGCAACTCTTTCTTTGCTTCCTTTTCCTTATTCCCTAGCTTGCCTTTTTAGTTGGAATTCTGTTCAGCAACCAGTCCTGAATGAGAATTATTTGCATGTAAACTTTTGCGAATGTTCCTGGTCGCTTGTGAATCACCAATGTTTTTAGCACATGTTTTGTGAATATCAGCTAACTATCTAAGGTACAAATTGCATTTGAGCCAAAATTGGTTCATCAAATGGAATCTGCCGAACCTATCGGCTGCTGTTGCGATTAATCTGCATCATATCCAACAAAAACATTTGGGGAAGAGACAGTAACTGAGGTAATGCTTATGCAGGCTTGTTTCCTTGAAGGCTGAGTACAAGGATTTTCTGTTGGAGAAGATAATGAAAAAGGGCGTTGTGCTTCCTTCAAAGCTTGACTTCGATCTGAAGGACAGATCTCATCTGCAAAAGTTGTTGAATTCCACTCAGAATGTGATTTTGTAACTGAAGGCTTACTAAATGGCTTCATCCCAAGGGAAATAAAAATAGGAACAAATACAAATACGGAAAATTTGTTTTCTTTTCATGAGAACAAAACGGACACATTTACAATGATGAAAGATGGGACATGGTAGAAATAAAGACATTTTTTCATAGATGAGGGGATCAAGACGAACCAAGTCCCCTTGGCAGGCAATGTCATGACCATAACTAATTCCCCTCTATCAGCACGTTGGGGGTTACCATTGACCAGAATCTTAACTGCACGAGCCATATATAGTAAATATTGTGGATACAAGAGCAGACCAGAGGCTGCAAACTCCACTGTGAGTAACTAGAACAAGGAATTCCTACAGTGCAGAAGAAGGCCAATCGGCCCATTTAGTCTGCTCCGACCCTCTGAAAGAGCACCTTACCACGCCCACTCCCCGCCCTGTCCCAGTAACCGCATAACCCCACCTAACCTGCACATGTTTGCACACTAAGCGGCTATTTAGCATGGCCAATCCACCAAACCTGCACATCTTTGGACTGTGGGAGGAAAGCGGAGATCCGGAGGAAACCCACGCAGACACAGGGAGAACGTACGAACTCCACACAGATAGTCACCCAAGGCCAGAAATGAACCCTAGTCCCTGGCGCTGTGAGGCAGCAGTGCTAACCACTGTGCCACCGACTCATCTCCTGATTCCACAAAACATGTCCACAAGTCAGGAGTATGATGGAATATTTCCCATTTGCTTGGATAAGCGCAGCTCCAACATCACTCAAGCGGCTTTACACCATCCCGGACAAAGCAACCCACTTGATTGGAACCCTACCCATGACCTTAAACATTCACTCCCTCTACATCCAGTGCATTAATGACAGCACCGATTACCATATACAAGATTCACTGCAGGATCTTAGTTCCTGCGACAGCACCTTCCAAACCTGTGAACTCTATCACATGGAAGGACAAGGGCAACAAATGCAAGGGGACATCACCAGTGCAAGTTCCAGTTCAAACCATACAGCATCTTGACTGGAACTATATAACCTTTGCTTCAATGTTGCTGAGTCAAAAACCTGGAACACCCAAAAGAACTGTGGTGCACCCACAACAGATGGAGTGCAGCGGTTCAAATAGGCAGCTCACCGTCACGTCCGGCTCATAGACCGCACATGCTCGTGGCGGGAGCCTACAGCGACCGCGCCGTGCTCCATGGCGCAATCAGCCCACGGACCTGGACCGGCAAAATAGTGCTCCGCATCAGCCATTCACGCGCTCTGGACCTCTGGCCCACATTGCCCCCAGCAACGAAGCCCCCCCCACAACCCGCCAATCGGCCCTCGCCCGACTGTGGCGGCCCCCAACTGAGTCTGCAGCCGCCATGTGATAATCCCGGTTGGTGAGACCACACGAGTCCCACGCCGTCAGGAATTTGGCCGGATGACAATTGAACATCGCAGGGCAGGCCTCAGGCAATGGCTTGAGGCAGTGGAAACTCACCGCGGCGTACTCCACGAGTACGCCGATTTTCGGGGGGGGGAGCAGAGAATTTAAAAACTGGCACCACTTCCGATTTCGGCACCAAAACTGATTCTCCGCCCAGTCGCCGAATGTGATTTTGGTGTCGGTGAGCGGAGAATCCAGCCCCAGCTATAGTAAAACACAGAGCCCTGCTCATTGCAGGCAGAAAGAACATGTGCACACACTGCGCCTGTTTCAGCTAAACAAAATAAGTGTTAGCCATTTGCTGGTTCATTCCTCAGGGAAATGCCTTTTCTAATCCGAGTCAAGCTGCCTGGTTTAAATTTTCAAATGTTGCTTGACAATTAATTGTCAGTCACCACAAACCAGGGGGAGTAGAGTGAGTGTTTGAAATCCATGATCAGAACCAGAGCTTCACAGTTGAAGAGGAATCCAATTTTTGCAGAGCTAGAACCTGATTTTAAAAAAACGTGGGCTTGACTGTGCGAACACCTGCTCGTTCAGACACTTTTACTCGCTGCCTAAAATCAAGACCGTTTTCTTTAGCAATATGAAACGACATTGTCAATCTCGCAGTCAAAAATGCAGAAAAATGAAGGCAAGCTAAGGGGACGAAGCTAGGCATAAAGACAGTCTGTCATTTTACTTTAAAAAGCTTGAAGTATTGAATGGTTTTAGTGGCTTCCTCCTTTGCATTCCGTGGGGTGAGGATGGGTAAGGTGGGAGGCATCAAAGCCTCTGTCTCCAAATCCCAAAGTCTCATCATCCCCTTCCTGATTGCTGGAACGGGATGGGATTCCAGCCGTTCCTGCCCTGCTCCGACCAGGCTGCCAACATAGCTGATAGCTGGATGGGAAATGGAATCAGTTGTTGTTTATGAGGTCCGACTATGAAATTCAACAAAACCTCTGCCTCCCGGCCTTGCCCAGTTTTGGCAAGGGTGCAGTTTGTACAAATTGCCATTGGATTCTGAATCAATTGAGATCTTTAAGAATAAGATCAATAGATTTTTGTTCGGTAAGGGTTATCAGGGGACAAAGGAGCTTAAATGGAATTGAGGCACAGATCATGCTTTAATTTAAGAACTGTTGTTCCCACATTGTCAAACCAATTTCAGAAGACATTAAGGCTGTTCTGTATGCTTTTAATTTAATTTATAGTAATTTAGACGTTAGGTAGTATAGAACTTGAGTATTGCTGAAAAATACATTTTTGTCAAAGTTTTTTATCTTGCACTCATCAGGATAATTGCAGGACCATCCCTTTTACTGTTTGCAATGTACAAAGTACTGACTGTAGTCAACCAGCCCATGCTTACCAAACTCAAAGCACAACGTCCAACATCAAATGCGATTCTGCGATTGGACAAAATTTGCTAAATAATCCTCAGTATGCTAAACTTATGCTGACAACCAATTTAAGATCATCAGTGGTGCATTTTCATGTGCTGGAAACTAGGGGCTGGATTCTCCGTTTTTGGGACTAAGTCCCCACGCCATCGTGAAAACGGTGCCTGGAAAACTGGCGTCAAAAGGCCACAGATTCACCATTTTGCTCAAGGCTAGCAGGCAGCCATCATAGCTGCCGATACGGCCCCCAGCAATTCCGGGTCAGAGGCCGCGGATGCGCACGGCGGAGGCCTGGCAACATCGCCGTGCTCCATTGAGGAATCAGCCCACGGACCTGGACCGGCAAAATAATGCCCCGCTTCGGCCGTTCACGCACTCTGGACTGCCCGCTCACATTGCCCCGAGCCCCGAATGAAGCCCCCCCGCCCACCGAGCGGCCCTCTCCCAACTGTGGCGGCCCCGGACTGAGTCCGCAGCTGCCACGTGAGGATCCCGGACGGTGAGACCACACGAGTCCCACGCCATGGGAATTCGGCCGGACGGCAATGGTGCATCACGGGGCGGACCTCAGGCAATGGCTTGAGGCAGTGGGTACTTGGCACGGCATGCTCCACGAGTACGCCAATTTTCGGGGGGGGGGGGGGGGTGTGTGGTGCATTTAAAAACCGGTACCGACGCCAAAACGGATTCTCTGCCCCGTCGCCGAATGTGATTTCGGCGTCAGTGAGCGGAGAATCCAGCCCCAGATATATTAAAACACAGAGCCCTGCTCTTTGCAGGCGGAAAAAACATGTACACACACTGTGCCTGTTTCAGCTAAACAAAATAAGTGATAGCCATTCACTGGTTAATTCCTCAGGACTAATCCGAGTCAAGCTGCCTGGTTTAAATTTTCAAATGATGCTTGACAATTAACTGTCAGTCACCAATATCCGGTGCATTCTTCATCGCAACGCCTCTACCAGAGTCCACTTGCCAGCCAATTAGCACTCTCTTCTCACACAGTATAAAGTTGTTGTTTCCCCTGACATTGATATTCTTGCGATTGACCTGATGAGTGCAATAAAAAGATTTGACAAAATGTCTTTTTTCAGTAATACTTATAGGGCGCAATTCTCCCAAAGGGAGACAAAGTGCTGCCGCCGGAGTGAAAACCGGAGCTTTTCACTCCGGCATCGGAGGCCGCTCCTCGCCCCCTATTCTCCCACCCCCAGGGGGCTAGGAGCGGTGCCGCGTCAATTACGCGCGCCGGGCCTTGATGTCCACGTCAAAGCGGCGCCGCGTAGATGACATGGTCAGCGGCGCTTAAATGACGTCACCCGCGCATGCGCAGGTTGGCCGGCGCCAACGCAGGTTGGCCGGCGCCAACCCGCGCATGCGCAGTTGCCGTTCACCCCGTGGGCGCCCCGCAAGACATGGAGGATGGATCTTGCAGGGCGGCGGAGGGAAAAGAGTGCATCTTTTAGAGACGCCGGCCCGATGATCGGTGGGCACCGATCGCAGGGCCAGACCCCTCCTGAGCACCCCCCTGGTGCTCGATCCTCCCTCCTCCCCCCACAGGCCCCACACGCAGTGGTCACGCGCTGTTGACGCCGGCAGCGACCAGGTGTGGTTGGCGCCGGCGTGAACCGGTCGGATTAGGCAGGCCGCTCAGCCCATCCGGGCTGGAGAATCGACGCTCAACCGTTAGAAACGGCGAGCAGCGATTCTCCGAGCGGCCTGTCGTAAAACGCGACTCGCCATTTTGGGGGGGGGGGGGTGGGAGAATCGCGTGCGGGTGCCAGGGCGGCGTGGCGTGAATCCCCCGGCACTCCCGCGATTCTCCCACCCGGCGTGGGGGTGGGAGAATCGCGTCCATAATATTTTAAACTCATCAGTACTTAATAATCGAAAGAACTGGGTTTTGGCATTTGCGGCCCAATAATTTGCCAAAGTGTCATTTTTTGTTCGTCAGAGAAATTGGAAGAGTGTGTCGCTGATTTAATTAAAACAGAAAACGTGGGATGATGTATAAAATTTTGATAGGATGAGGCAGAATAGACAGATAGTTGAGAGAAAATTAAATAAAGGGATATGGGAGCAGAGCAGACCAGGGGCGGCATTCTCCCCTACCTGGCGTGACGGAGGGTCCCGGAGTAGGGGAGTGGCGCTAACCACTCAGGGTTGGGCCTCCCCAAAGGTGGGGAATTCTCCCCACCTTTGGGGGCCAGCCCCGCGCCGGAGGGGTTTGCACCAGAAGACTGGCGCAAAAAACCGGCGCTCCCGGCAGCGGGGCTGGCCGAAAGGCTTTCGCCGGTCGGCGCATGCGCCGGCAGTGACGTCAGCGGCAGCTGGTCGCTGACGTCACTGCCGGCGCATGCGCGATGTGGGGTTCTCTTCCACCTCCGCCATGGTGGAGGCCGTGGCGGCCGCGGAGGAAAATAGTGCACCCAGGGCACTGGCCCGGCCCCTGATCGGGGGCCCCCGATCGCGGGCCAGGCCACTGTGGGGGCACCCCCCGGGGTCTGATCGCCCCCCGCCCCCCCAGGACCCCGGGGGCCTGCTCGCGCCGCTGAGCCCGCCGTTCCAGAGGTGGTTTAAACCTCAGCGGCGGGAGAGGCCGCCCAGCGGCGGGACCTCAGCCCAACCGGGCCAGAGAATCGCCGCAGGGGCCTCTCCGATTGGCGGGGCGAAATTCCTGCCCCCGCCACTTCCCGGATGGCGGAGAATCTCTGCCACAGCGGGGGCGGGATTTTAGGCGCCCCCAGGCGATTCTCCGACCCTGCTGGGGGTCGGAGAATTTCGCCCTTGAGATTGCTATTTATATGAAGGATAAAGACCCATATGGACTGTTTAGGCTGAATGAGTTGATTCTGTGTTGTAATGTCTATGCAATTCATTGTCAAGCAGAGTTCCATGAAATGTCCCTAATATTATGTTTAAATGTTCCTAAGCCTCTCAGGTCATAGGAATTTCAGTAGATGGAATCTCTTGACCTAGCTTGGAAAGCAGTTTAGGATCTGGACAGCAACCAGCTGCGTTTCTGATGAACTTTTGCTGCAAACTTTGTAGTGTATCTCGAGGAAAGCCACAAACGAAGGGGATAAAGTTTGCTGTATTCATGTGGTGAGGATTATTCTTGTTTTCATTCTGCATGGTATCCAGCTCCTTGGCACCAAGCGGCTTTAGGAACATGAGACTGCAGTTTGGTATTAGATCAGATATTATGAATCTGGGAACAATTAACGATGACCAATTTCTATTAGACATTTCCAGCTAATACTAGCACAGTACTTCCAAACTGAAGGAAGTTTTATGAGGGGATAAACTCAGCCAAACAATGAAAGTATGAGGCGTAACCAAATCAGCTAGGGATTCAGGGGTCACTTTGGACTCCAGTAGCTTTGGGGGTCTTGATGACCTCATGTAAAATCCGACGCATTTCTCGGATTCTGAAATGCATTGCTTTCTTTATTCTTTCATAAGATGTTATGTGTTGCCTCCACTTTTGAAAGCCTTTCGACCTTCCACACTCCTTCTCGTACGTTGATCAGGAAATAATTTCTCCAACTTTGTCATGTTGTGACTACTCAATGGTTTGCAGCAGGTTTGCACTGTCAAGTCTTTGTAGAATGATGCCCTTAATTTGTTAAATGACTGATAAGGTAACTGGAGGATGATGGTGATGATGATGCCTCATGAATAAAGGAAGGGTGGGTTAGCCCTGCAGCCTCACGGCGTTGAGGTCCCAGGTTCGATCCCGGCTCTGGGTCACTGTCCGTGTGGAGTTTTCACATTCTCCCCGTGTCTGCGTGGGTTTCGTCCCCACAACCCAAAGATGTGCAGGGTAGGTGGATTGGCAACGCTAAATTGCCCCTTAATTGTAAAAAATTAATTGGGTACTTTAAATTTTAAAAAAATGAATAAAGGAAGGGGCATGCAGATGTGCTCGTACTGAAGGAGCAGAATGGTCCACATAGGGCAGAAACCAAGCCGGTGGGTGGTTGCAACTGCGTGGGTTAGTTACAGCTGCCAAGAACTTACTGTTTGTAATTAATAGAATAGGTGGTAAAGGCACCCACCGAAAGGTGGCAAGTCTTTCTTACACATTTTATTCCCCACCTTTTTCACATTTTCATCATATTTACAACAACAAATAATTAATAATAAGAACAAATGCAATGGCAATCCACGAGCCAACAATCCCCTCATCCCACCCACCGTCAAACAGCTCCCAACATTTCAAATACAAAACACCAATGAAAAAGAATCACCACTAATTTATACATTCCAACCCCCCCTCCCACGCAAACCCCTCCCCCCCATTTTCGATGTCATCCAATTCATGACAATGCATGATGAACAAGGCCCATGAGTTGTAGAACCCTTCCATCCTCCCCCTCAACTTGAACTTTACTTCTCCAGCGTTAAGAACTCCAGTAGGTCCACCCCCACACCGAGGCACAGGGCGGAGAAGCCAACCTTCACCCCACCAGAATCGTGCAATCAGCGAGGCGAAGGCTAAGACATCTATCTCCGCAGCCGCTCCCAACCCCGGCCGACCCGACACCCCGAATATGGCTTCTAGGGGACCTAATTTGAGTCTCAAGTGCACCACCTTTGAGATTACCCTAAAGACCTCACTCCAATACCCCGCCAGTTTTGGGCAGGACCAAATCACATGAACGTGATTTGCGGGGCTTCCACCACAGTATTCACAAAGATCCTCCACCTCATCAAAAAGTCGGCTCATCCTCATCCTTGTCAGGTGCGCCCTACACCATACCTTCAACTGTATCAGCCCCAACCTCGCACACAAAGTTGACACATTCACCCTCCGCAGCATCTAAGCCTTTCTTAAACAAGTCAGAAACAATTAAAAAAAAAATTTAGAGTACCCAATTCTTTTTTTCCATTTAAGGGGCAATTTAGCGTCGCCTACTCACCTATACTGCACATCTTTAGGTTGTGGGGATGAGACCCACACAGATACGGGAGAATGTGCAAACTCCACACGGACAGTGACCCGGGGCTGGGATTGAACCCAGGTCCTAAGCGGCATAGGCAGCAGTGCTAACCAGTGCGCCACCGTGCCACCCTGAAACAATTTTAATTGGTGGTCTGAGCAGGGAATCTGCTGCAGCTTTCCAGCCATGTGAAGAGAGTGATGTAATGTTCTGTAGACTGGCCAATATGAATGAGGCACTACAGAACATCTAGTTTAAATAATTTATTCTGAAACAACTGCGTAGTAAAGAAAACTGGAAGAAATAAATAACAAACTACTAACAATAACTAACTATTATATAGCTACTGCAAAATATGTCTATCCACCAGCCTGACTTACTCCCAACTCCCCCTAGGCACAGAGCTGCATAGTAGACTTACATTGCCGCACTGCCACCTGCTGGTCGGAGGTCATGTACAATATTGTGTACAAAATTGCTTTATGCATATCATCACAAGTGGCAGAGGAGGTCACACATTCATGTTTTTCTTCCACTATTGTTTGGGGCCTGGAGGAGTACGCATGCACCTCTGGTCTCAACAGGAAAGATTTATGCATCCCAGCTTTGCATTATTCTTGCCTTCTTGAAATCGAAACCTCTCTGAGACAGCCCGAAAGCCAACTCCACGTGGTATCAGCGGGCAGGGCTGCATAACTTTCTTCTGCTTCTCGCTGACCTCCCACTTAGAATAATCAAGAAATCTTTTGGCTGGATTTAAATAAGACATGGGAGTTAAAATAGTTCCCCTGCTCTGGCTACCCACTGCCTGGAGTTAAATAATTTTGTCTGGTAGCAGTCAAATTAGATAAATGTAGTTGTATTTAAACAAAGGTGAGTGGCATGAAGATACATAGATTATTGTTTAGAAATTGGCATGATATCCTCAAAGACTGCTGTTCATCAGTGTTGACATATTGTTGACACATTGCATTTAGTAGCAAATTAAATGCAGTGCAATGTAAACAGATGATGAAGAAAGTCTCCAAATTGGACAGCAAAAAACTGCAACCAAATGATTTGAAACAAGGGTTTACGTGGCTGTTTTTTGACATCAGGATTATAATATTACAAATATTACAAAAAAGTGACTCCTCAGTGGTATCTGACCTTAATGGTGTTATAAAATATATCAAACGTTACTGAAAAGATAAACCGTGAGCAAATCCTCAAGGTATAACATGAAATAGACAAGGGGCATAGCTTCCAACTGGTGAAAAGTAAACTTCAGGCCGATAGTTAGAAGCTTTTACAATAGCAGTGATTTATACTTGAAATGGACTTTGGGAGCAAAAGGCTCACTTTCATCCATTGTAATTAATTTCACTCTCAGGGTCGTAAGAGAGATGCTCCAATCTTTTTAAATTGGCCGAGGATATCTTTTTCCACCAAAAAAATCTGTTTTCCTCCAAAATACAATTTCCGACTCTGGTGGAGGGTCTTGAGTTTGAAATGTACGAAGATAATGACCAAGCTGTTATTTGAGCATAAATTTGCCAACATAAAGTTCTTGTTTGCCCCTTCCATAAAATTGAACGTAAAAGGTATTGACAGTAATTTGGAAACAAATTCAACCAGCCTTTTGCTTCTGGAGCTTCTTCATTTGCCAGAGTGGACAACACGTAAATCAAAGCTCAGAAGAAGGAATCCACTGTTTCTCAATATTCAGTAAGTTCCAAACAGAATAATAAGTAATTCCTGGGTTAATGCACATCCCACTGAAGTATCTGAAAGCAAATCACAGAATAAACCACTTTTGAGTGTGGTAACGTTGAGGTGGAGTTGCACCAGTAATGAATGACCCATAATCAATTTGAGATAAGTGATTTTAGCCCAGTGAGCTAAACCAGCCCCTCTGGGAAGATCCCAGAATGAAACCTTGGATCAGGGGACTGTAACTTGTACTTTTAGTCAGAACACGTGGAGGGACAGAGCCACTGGACCGCTAATTAGTTTTAACAACAAGAAAAAAAAATAGATGTGAGACGTTTAATTATGACGTAATACTCCTTTACTTCCCCCTTAGCATCACAAATATACACAGATTTTAAGATTAACATGGATTACAAAGTATATCTTAGGCTACAATGGCCTCAGTAACACACAGTCCCCATAAACACTTAACTGGCTGTGGTCAGACACACTCCACTCTGAACCCAAGCAAATTCCTGTGGATCTCTCCTCATAATCCCCCCAGATGATTTTTGTGCCGTGAGTCACCTTGTCTCACTGAACTGCAGCTTCCACACAAGTGATTTCAAAGTCAGCTTTCAAAAAGACATGCTTCCAAATCTTCTTTTAAATTAGGCTCTCTCGCTCAACTGCTCCCATCAAAGTTTCGATTTCAGGTTTTACACCTCTTACTTCAGGTTTCCTTTGCCTTAAAGGCTTTCACACAAGCTCCAAGGACCACCACCAATTTCCACAATGTCTCACAAACAGTAGCAATTTCTCGCAAACCTTAGCACTACTGCAGATATCTTTCTGGCCACTCACAATCCAACTCTCTGCGGCTTTACTGAACAGTAATCTCTTCTGGTTCTCAGTTTCCTCCACTGTTAATTCTAGACTTCTCGGAAACGTCTCTTCATTTCTTGAATGGCCTTAACTAGCTGCTCTTTAAATCTCTGCACTTGTTTTCTTAATCATTACTCCATTGTATGGCTTTTCATATAACAAAGCTGAGACAGCTGTTCCCTCTCTAGCCTTCTATACCAACTGCTTCTAACAGGGCTATGAGAGCTCCCTTATCTCTCCCTTATCTCCGTCCCAGGACACCAGGATCATGTTCCCTGATGGGATGGAGAATTGGCCATCAGGACAAAATTGGGATCGGCGCCAGCTGAATACAATGCTCTGACCGCTCACTGGCGGCAGGAATGAGGTCCACATCGTGCACCAACGGGAGCGTATGATTGCAAATGGGTCGTAATTTGCATCCATTTAGCGGGCCCGGCACCCTATACTCCGGCCCACCGTGATTCTCCAGTTCTTGCAGCGTAAGTCTGCGCATGCGCCGTAGCCTCAGCAGCTGCTGACGTCATACCGGCGCATGCGCAGGGGAGGTGGTCTCTTCCGCCCCCGCCATGGTGAAGGCCATGACGAGGGTGGAAGAAAAAGAGTACCCCCCACGGCATAGGCCCGCCCGCTGATCGGTGGGCCCCGATCGCAGGCCAGGCCACCGTGGGGGCACCCCCCCGGGGTCAGATCACCCCACATCCCCCCCCAAGACCCCGGAACTCACCTGCGCCGCCAATCCTGCCGGTACCCGAGGTGGTTTAAACCACGCCGGCGGGAAAGGCCTGTCAGCGGCGGGACTTCGGTCCTTCACGGGCAATTCCCGCCCCTGCCGAATCTTCCCGCCGGAGGTGTCGGAGAATTCTGCCCTATGTGTGTGTTTATGTGTGTGTGTGTGTGTTTATATGTGTGTGTGTGTGTTTATATGTGTGTGTTTATGTGTGTGTATATGTGTGTGTGTGTTTATATGTGTGTGCGTGTGTTTATATATGTGTGTGTTTATATGTGTGTCTGTGTGTGTTCATATGTGTGTGTGTGTTCATATGTGTGTGTGTGTTTATATGTGTGTGTGTGTTTAGATGTATGTGTGTGTTTATATGTGTGTGTGTGTTTATATGTGTGTGTGTGTTTATATATGTGTGTGTGTTTATATATGTGTGTGTGTTTATATATGTGTGTGTTTATGTGTGTGTGTTTATATGTGTGTGTTTATATGTGTGTCTGTGTGTGTGTTTATATGTGTGTGTGTTTGTTTAGATATGTGTGTCTGTGTTTATATTTGTGTCTGTGTTTGTATGTATGTGTGTGTGTGTTGGTATTTATGTGTCTGTGATTCCATGTTTGTGTGTGTGTGTTTATATGTGTGTGTGTTGGTATTTGTGTGTGTGTTTATATGTGTGTGTGTGTTGGTATGTAAGTGTGTGTGTTCGTTGGTATTTATGTATCTGTGTTTATATGTGTGTGTTTATGTGTGTGTGTGTTTATATGTGTGTGTGTGTTTATATGTGTCTTTATATGTGTCTGTGTGTGTTCATATATGTGTGTGTGTTCATATGTGTGTGTGTTTATATATGTGTGTGTGTTTATATGTGTGTGTTTATATATGTGTGTGTGTGTTTATATATGTGTGTGTTTATATGTGTGTCTGTGTGTGTTTATATGTTTGTGTGTGTGTATATATATGTGTGTGTGTGTGTTTATGTGTGTCTGTGTTTGTATGTATGTGTGTGTATGTGTGTTGGTATTTATGTGTCTGTGATTACATGTTTATGTGTGTGTTTATGTGTGTGTGTTTTTATATGTGTGTATGTGTTGGTATGTAAGTGTGTGTGTTAATTGGTATTTATGTGTCTGTGTTTATATGTGTGTTGTTATTTATGTGTGTGTTTATATGTATGTGTGTGTGTTTATATGTATGTGTGTGTGTTGTTATTTATGTGTGTGTTTATATGTATGTGTGTGTGTTTATATGTATATGTGTGTGTTGTTATTTATGTGTGTGTTTATACGTATGTGTGTGTGTTTATATGTATGTGTGTGTGTTGTTATTTATGTGTGTGTTTATATGTATGTGTGTGTGTTTATATGTATATGTGTGTGTTGTTATTTATGTGTGTGTTTATATGTATGTTTGTTGGTATTTATTGTCTGTGTTTTTATGTGTGTGTGTTTGTTGGTATTTTTGTGGCTGTGTTTATATGTGTGTGTGTCTGTGTTGGTATTTATGTGTCTGTGTTTATATATGTGTGTTTGTTGGTATTTATGTGTCTGTGTTTATGTGTGTGTGTGTTTATATGTATGTGTGTGTGTTTATATGTATATGTGTGTGTTGTTATTTATGTGTGTGTTTATATGTATGTTTGTTGGTATTTATTGTCTGTGTTTTTATGTGTGTGTGTTTGTTGGTATTTTTGTGGCTGTGTTTATATGTGTGTGTGTCTGTGTTGGTATTTATGTGTCTGTGTTTATATATGTGTGTTTGTTGGTATTTATGTGTCTGTGTTTATGTGTGTGTGTGTTTATATGTGTGTGTGTGTTTATATGTGTGTGTGTTTATATGTGTGTGTGTGTTTATATATGTGCGTGTGTTTATATGTGTGTCTGTGTTTGTATGTATGTGTGTGTGTGTTGGTATTTATGTGTCTGTGATTACATGTTTATGTGTGTGTTTTTATATGTGTGTGTGTTGGTATGTAAGTGTGTGTGTTCATTGGTATTTATGTGTCTGTGTTTATATGTGTGTGTGTTGTTATTTATGTGTGTGTTTATATGTATGTATGTGTGTTTATATGTATGCGTGTGTGTTGTTATTTATGTGTGTGTTTATATGTATGTGTGTGTGTTTGTTAGTATTTATTGTCTGTGTTTTTAATGTGTGTGTTTGTTGGTATTTTTGTGCCTGTAAACTGTGTGTGTCTGTGTTGGTATTTATGTGTCTGTGTTTATATGTGTGTGTGTGTCGGTATTTATTGCCTGTGTTTTTATGTGTGTGTTTGTTGGTTTTTTTGTGCCTGTGTTTATATGTGTGTGTATCTGTGTTGGTATTTATGTGTCTGTGTTTATATATGCGTGTGTGTATGTGTGTGTCGGTATTTATGTGTGTGTTTATATGTGTGTGTGTGGTGGGGGGAGGGGCAGGGATTTCTGTTTCTATGGGTGCAGGATGTTTGCGCTCAGGGTCAAACCCTTTTTCAATTTTGGCACTGGGATCAAGTATTCCCACTTAAGCAACCAGCTATAGGACAAAGCTCCTCTATTGTGCTGGGATGATTAAAAAGAATCTCACATCAGCTATCGTGGCTTCTTTAAGTGGGATTGCTAATTGTTGCCGAAGAAGTACAGATGTCCCCAGGATGTACAGTAAAACATTTCATGGAGTATCTCTATAGTCATGAGAGAGAAACAGACATATGGGGGCGTGGGTGGTGGAGGGTGGGGGTGGGGGGAGGGGGGGCTGGTGGTGGTGGCTACATCCCATTGTTCTTGGATGGATTTGAATCCACGTTTTCTGATACATGGTGATCATTTTGTGTTTCACTACCTGTTATTTTTTTCCAGTCTTGATGGCGACCATCAATTCACTCGAGACAAGAGTAGAAATAAACTGTGGCTTTAATCAACTTAGAACAGTGCCTGCCTGCGACTGATCCAATACTGAGAACCGCTTACAGGTCGACTGCTCTCTATACCTCCCTTCAAGGGGAGGAGCCATGGGCGGAGCCCATACATGCCTCAATATGTTCCCCTATGGATAATGCCATACAATGGCCCATAGGAGAAGCCCACAAGGGCAACAGCATAGCACAGATACAAATACAAGGGCAACAGCACAGATACAAATACAATGGTGGATTATTGGCATAATACATTCACCACAAGTCTCTTTCTTATTTTCTCCTGAAAGCTTTCTATTGGTGACTTCTTGTTACTTTCCTTGTTCCATTTTTCCTTCCAGTGAACTCTCTGTTTGCGACTGGAATCACAAGAAGCTGGGAACAGAACAGCAGCATAACTGGAGGAAGGAACTGCCAGTGCTTAGCACCGTGCAAAGGGCTTATGAGAGTGAGTGAGACGGAAATTGTGGAGTGTCTGGTGTTACCACTGCTGGCGAGGAGTAATGGTGTCAACACATGTACTTGCATATTTCATATCAAACCTTCAAACGTCAGGATGTAGCTTGGCTGGAAGCTCCTTTGGGATAAGTAAGTTTTAATGCAACAAGAGTGTTGAAAATAAAAGAGTAACCAGCTGGAGAGGAGAAAACAATAGAGACTTCACGGCTGAGGAAGAATAAACTTGATGAAAACTCGAGGAAGAAAGTAATAGAAGATCTTGATAGATTATGGAGTTTGGTTCGGCTAAAGGAAAAAATAAATGACTAAAGAAAAGTTAGACACCCCAAAACAGAATGCATTGTATAACATGAGAGAGATGTATCAATCTAACACAAAGTTGCAGCTAATTGGACCATGAGACTAGAAGGGCACCTGCTGACCTGCCTCTGTTTCCACCATTCACACACACCGCCCCCTCCTACCCCCGAACTGATCCTCTGGGTAAGGGAGCATACTTTACTCTCCGTTTTGTCAGTGAGGGAAAAGATGAGGATTCTGGGAGCATGCCAAATTTACGCAGTGAGGTGGGGGTCAAAGAGCAGAAGAGAGCTTTATCAACAGATTTAAATGGTATGGTGGGCATCCAACAATGTTGAGTGGCTGCTGTGGAACGGGCGGGTCGCCACAATGCAGTACATTTGCTCTGAAGGTTGTTTTATGATATTTAAGCTCCTCCCTCAATCCCATGTGTAAATTCCAATCACAGTGGTTAGCACTGCTGCCTCACAGCACCAGGGACCTGGGTTCAATTCCAACCTTGGGTTACTGTCTGTGTGGATTTTGCACTTTCTCCCCGTGTCTGAGGGGGTTTCCTCCGTGTGCTCCAGTTTCTTCTCGCAGTCCAAAGATGTGCAGGTTAAGTGGATTGACCCTGCTAAAAAATGCCCTTTAGTGTCCAAAGATGTGCAGGTTATGTGAGGTTATGGGAATAGGGTGGATGAGTGTGCCTAGGCAGGGTACTCTTTCAGAGGGTTACTACAGATCTGATGGACCAAATGGTCGCCTCCTGCACTGTAGGAGGTCTACGAATTCTCTAAGTGGCCAATGCTTTATTTGGCCTTCTGTTCAATGATTTAAATGTGAATTTTATTCCCACCTGTTCATTTTCTGCTTTGCTATTTGTGGGAATCCTTCAATCTGATTGGTTGATTTGGTTACCAGCTATAACAAATGGCCTAGAGGTGGCGCCAAATTTAAACTGATGTTAGGCATGACAAAATGTACACTTCAGATCTCAGCAAATCTTTGTGGGCAGCTTTTCCCATCGCTTCACCACTGACTGCAAACTCTGGGCCAATGTAAAGGCTTTGTACTATATTTTGTGTATTTTGAAATGGAATGTAGTGACCAGTCCAGTGAGTTTAGTAAATAATAATACATTCACACCTTCTGTAGCAGTACAGGAGATAATCGCCGTGAGTTCTCTCTCTCCTGGTTCTCCTGCCCTTTGGCTGGAGGAGCTGCAAGGGCCTCAGAAAAATTGCATTTCCTGTAACTTTCTTGGGTTTCCATAGTTTTCCCACTGAGGTTATGGTGGTTGAGCAGAAGACCCTCCTCCTCCCACACCCCACCCTGACAAAAGGTTCCCCCAAAGAATCTGTGCAAGAATGCCAAGCCTTTGTTCCATAGTATTTAAAAGAGCTACTTCTATCAATAGGTTTGACCAAACAGAACATACTATACAGTGGAGGAGGGATTGTCTCTGTTTGCTGTTTATAGTGAAATATGGAAACTTATAAAAGATGCAAACTCTGGATGAGAAAATTTCAACGGGGAAGCTCTGTAAAGGTGATTAGAATTCAACGCGATATATGACATAGTTAAACATGTTAACATATGCAGTCAAGGCTGCACCACATTCAAGGGCATCAGATGACTGTTAATGCTTCAACCTTCATCCCTGAAGTTTATGTAACACCAGCTGAACTCCAGAGTACCGTTAAATTATACACTCCCAGCCACTGGAAACCAGAATACCATTAAATTGTACACTCCCATATGTATTTTCTTTTATTTCCTTTTCTTTTTATGTACTTAATGATCTGTTGAGCTGCTCGAAGAAAAATACTTTTCACAGTACCTTGGTACCCGTGACAATAAACACTTCATGAAATGTGTGATGCCCAGCGACTTCCCTGGTGATCTGCTAATTAGAAAATATTTAACATTATAACACAATACCAATCGTGTCAGGTCACATACTTTTAGCTGGGCCCTGCTATCATATTTATTACCCTTTCACCGACTGAATTCAGTGTTCCCGAGCAAACAAAAATATTTTAAAAGAAACCAATGGTGCTTAAAATATAAAAATGCACTATCTGGTTTTTTTTTAAAATGTTACTTTACATATCAGTTTAAGTAGTAATTTAATCTGATGACATTCATAAAGTTCTTAAACTGTTCTATTGTGGTTAATTATCTCACCAGAAGCTCCCGTGGCATCACTGCCCTGTAACTCTCTGCCACCCATACGCTGTAAACAAGTCATAATATAATTCGTTGTGATGCAGAAGACGTCTGTGGCAAGGTTATTTCATTAACTTTTTGTCAATAGCCGCAATCCCAAACATTGTTTTGGAATCAGACTTATAAATGCTCCGAACACAATTCGCCGGAGTGACTGGATGCAGCTGGTGGACATGATTCCCACAGGCATTCCCAATTTCAGTCATGCCAGCCCATTTGCTGACTGCTGCAAATGGAAAAGTAAATATAAAGAAACCATGACTATGGAAGTTTTTTCTGCCTGAATGCTTAGTTCAATTGTATGAAATCCTTTAGCATGCTGTTTTATGGAGGCATGGCCAATTTATTTTTATCAGAATAATAATCATGTCCACAATAACTCTCACCAACTTTTACAGATGCACCATAGAAAGCATCCTATCTGGCTGCATCTCAGCCTGGTATGGCAACTGCTCGGCCCAAGACCGCAAGAAATTACAGAGAGTCGTGAACACAGCTCAGTCCATCACACAAACCCACCTCCCATCCATTGACTCCTTCTACACCTCCCGTTGCCTGGGGAAAGTGGGCAACATAATCAAAGACCCCGCCCCCCCACCCACCTTACTCACTCTTCCAGCTACTTCCATCGGGCAGGAGATACAAAAGTCTGAGAACACGCACGAACAGACTCAAAAACAGCTTCTTCCCACTGTTACCAGACTCTTAATTGACCGTCTTTTGGACTGACCTCATTAACACTACACCCCTGAAAGCTTCACCCGATGCCGGGTGTTATGTAGTTACATTGTGTACCTTGTGTTGCCCTATTATGTATTTTCTTTTATTTCCTTTTCTTTTCATGTATTTAATGATCTGTTGAGTTGCTCGAAGAAAAATACTTTTCACAGTACCTTGGTACACGTGACAATAAACAAAATCCAATCCAATATAATAATAAAAACCTTTTATTGTCACAAGTATGAAGTTACTGTGAAACGCCCCTAGTCGCCACATTCCAGCGCCTGTTCGGGTAAGCAGGACCAATGCCTGTATTGAACCCATGCTTCTGGCCTTGTTCTGCATCACAAACCGGCTATCTAGTCAACTGAGCTAAACCAACCCTGATATTGTCACAAGTAGGCTTTCATTAACACTGCAATGAAGTTACTGTGAAACGCCCCTAGTCGCCACATTCCGGCGCCTGTTCGGGTACATGGAGGGAGAATTTCAGAATGTGCAAATTGCCGAACAGCATGGGTGGAATTCTCTGCTCCCGCGCGGAATCGGGAAGGCCGTCGTGAACTCGGCCGAGTTTCACGACGGCCTCGGAGGCCGCTCCCCGCACCTTATTCACCCCCACCCGGGGGGCTAGGAGCGGTGCTCCATAATTTTCGGCCGCCGGGCCTTGACACTTGCGTCAAGGCGGCGCGCCGAGAATGACGCGACAGCGGCGCCTAAGTGACGTCAGCCGCGCATGCGCAGGTTGGCCGGCTCCAACCCACGCATGCGCGGCTGACGTCACGACGGCTGACAGCTCCAACCCGCACATGCGCGGTTTCCGTCTTCCCCTCCGCTGCCCCACAAGACGTGGCGGCTTGATCTTGCGGGGCGGCGGAGGGGAAAGAGTGCGTCCCTTGGAGACGCCGGCCCGACGATCGGTGGGCACCGATCACGGGCCAGTCCCCTCCCGAGCACGGCCGTGGTGCTCACTCCTCTCTCCGCCCCCCACAAGACACAAACGAGCATTTGGCGCCCATGTTCACGACGGCAGCGACCAGGTGTGGTTGCCGCCGTCATGAACCGTCCCGGTCGAGAACATCAGGCCACTCAGCCCATCTGGGCCGGAGAATCGCCGGTCACCGTGAAAAACGGCGAGCGGCGGGCGATTCATCCGAGCGGGGGGTGAGAGAATCGCGGGGGATGCCAGGGGGGCGTGTCGTGAGTCGCCCGGCCCTCCCGCGATTCTCCCACCCGGCGTGGGAGCGGAGAATTGCGCCCATGTCTTTCGGGACTTGTGAGAGGAAACTGGAGCACCCGGAGGAAACCCTTGCAGACACAGGGAGAACGTGCAGACTCCGCACAGACAGTGACCCAAGCCGCAAATCAAACCTGGAACCCTGGCGCTGTGAAGCAACATTGCTAACCACTATGTTACCGTGCCACCCATACTGTTGAACTTGATGGTTTTCCCCCCCACCCTGAAGTCCACCATTTTAATTCCACAATTTTTCAGCAAACTTTCTTCTGCTCCATCAATACCTCGATAGTTATGAAGCTTGCTCCTAAGATTTTGTTTGGTGCAAAAATATACTTTCTTCATAACATATCTGAAAGAACATTACAAACATTTCAAAATGGCCATCACTGAAAGTGCAATAATATTCAGGTTTTCTACATAGATCAAATTGTACTCTGAGGTGCTTCAAAACAATTGTGCTACAAGTAGTGCCATTAAATGAACCTCAACTCCAGGACTACCTGATGCTGACTTATCTTTGCTTTTATTTCTATCAGCTGCCATCATAAACTACATGAATGTCAAATCAAAATATTTACCACAACCTCTGACACACCTAAAATGTAAACATCCATTCACTATAATCTAGAATATTTGTGAGATCTTCTTAGATTCTTTCCACTTCTACTTCCAGTCATCTTAATCTTGCCTTTAGTTTCTCACTGAAGCCGAAGTGTCCTCTTTCCAATTTCCCTTTTCCACTATTTGAAATGAAATGAAAATGAAAATTGCTTATTGTCACGAGTAGGCTTCAATGAAGTTACTGTGGAAAGCCCCTAGTCACCACATTCCGGCGCCTGTCCGGGGAGGCTGGTACGGAAATCGAACCGTGCTGCTGGCCTGCTTGGTCTGCTTTAAAAGCCAGCAATTTAGCCCAGTGAGCTAAACCAGCCCCTTATTTACTTCAATGTCCAAGCAAAACATTATCCTGGTAGTTTTACACATTCTGAAAACTTAACTACTCACATTAGATTCCTTAATCAACTTGTTTTGATTTCCTGGGACTAAAAAATATTTATCTCGCCTCTGCATCACAAGGTTGTGATATAAAGTTTCATGATAAGGACTTGACTACCAAAAGCAAGGCTGATACTTCAGTGCAGTACTGAGAGAGTAATACGTTGTTGTAAGTGCTGGCTATCTGAAGAGACTTTACACTGAGACCCGTCTGCCCTCTCCTGTTCATGTCCCGAGTATTCACAGTCAGATCCACAGATGACAAGCCGGTTTTCTCCTCTGACCACTGCCTCCTACTGACTGACTAGAGGATTAACTGGGAGACATGGGAGCCAAACCTGAAACTGTTGTCCAGAAAACAGTGAAGAACTCAAAAGGGATTACAAATGTTGGAGAACTGTGAAACACGTCTTTGAGTTTCTGACACATTGGAGGGAAGAGATCAAGGTGAACCTCGAGGTTTTTCATCCTCAAAGGTGTTCAGCAGGTTGGAAATGACCAGAGGGAAATATCCCAACTCAGGGGAAGCATGCAGAATCTGCTCTAGTTGCTGTTGATGGGGGTCCATGTCAAGGAGGATCTCCAGGAGGTGAGGTGCCCGCAAACCTCACTCTTTGCCTCAGTGACCTTCAAGATAATCTTCTAGTCGAGAATCTACTCCATGGAGCAGGGTGAGATGTGCTTGCATTTCTTCTTCCAAAAAGTGCACACATAGAGTACTGTGATCATCAGCCTGAAGGAAGAAGATGGCTCAGTAATCACAGTCTAACATATTTATTTTATTTTTTATTTTTTATTTCAAATCTCAAGTACTTGTAGGCGTTTTATTCAATTTGAATCAGTGAAACACTGATTCACTGTGTTAGCTCAAAACATCGTTCTATTTCTTCTTTGGTCTATCACAGCTTCTTAAGTGCAACGTCTTGCAGCTCTTCTGCGATGAACAAGATGAGCCCTGACAATCGTACTCGATCTTTGTTTGCACGCCCGCTTCTTCCGCTTGCACGCATTCCTGCGCCTGCGCTTGCGCCCACACTTCATGGTTCAGACATAAAGCCCATATACAGTACAGCCTCCCAGTCCTTTCTGTCTTCTAAAATGAGAGTCTTAGGTCACAATACACAGGAGAGTATGGACAGCCACTATTTCTGGGTGAGCTCATTAAGGCCCTTGAGGACTTTGAGAAGAGTAAAACTCCCAGAAGCGATGGCTTACCAACTGAGTTGTGTTCAGCTCTGTGGGACAGGATCAGCCCAGGCCAACTGGAAGTGTACAAGAGTATGGGCGAGATCTACCAGCCACGTTAGCCCGAAAGGCAGAATGGTGTGTCCGGTAGATCCCAGGAAATCCCTCTTCCGGGATTTACCTGGCTCGCCAGGCCTCATGAGATCGAGCACTATCTCACGAGACTTTGTGATGTGAATCCGTCCATTTTGGGCAGGAGCACGTTTTAGTAAATCTGCATATTAGGGTGACACAGCTAGTTTCACTCTAATATGCATTCCCACGATCTACCCAATGCGTGGGATCTAACTCCCTCCCCTTGGAGATTTGGCGAGTGCTGTTCAGAGATGGTCCACACAAATGGGAACCAGATGGAACAGCACTTGTGGAGGTCTCCCAGGGGCTTGGAAGCCCCCAGGTGCTTGCCCTCTGGACAGGGTAGCCAGGCTGGCACCTAGGTGGCAGGGGTATGACAAGGGTGCCAGGATGGCATTTTTGTATGTGATGGGGATCGGACCCGGGGGTGCCCTCTATGTGTATGGGGGCACCTGAGGACCCCCTTCTAGGTGAGTTGGGGCTGTGGGGTGGGGGGGGGGGTGAGAGATCAAGATGTTATTTTTACTAAGTTCAGCCTAGTCGGGGCGTTCCCCACAGAGGCCCCCAATCTACCCGAATGGCCGTTTGAGAGCGTGGTGTTTCCCGGCCACCCGGCTAATCGCACGCACTAAGGGACTCTTCCCATTTGGGTAGATCATGTCCTATTATTCTGGCTGGCAGAATGTTAGGATTCATGAGGAAAGGCATCATCATCCTCGTTTATAAGTAGATAGGGGAGAGGGAAGAAACTGGGAACCCATTTCACTGCTGAATGTGGAATATAAAATTCTATCTAATGTCATTGCCAATCGGGTCCGATCTGCACTGGAGTTGGTGATCCATCGTGACCAGATCTGCGCTATACCCGGCAGGAAGATCTCTGATATTCTCTGGTACTCAGCGATATGATTACCTATGTATGGCGTGTGGACAACTGCCTCATCAGCCTGGACCAGGAGAAGGCCTTGACAGAATATTGCGCATGCAAAATGTAGGATGTGCTCTCCAAAATAAGGTTTGGGGAAGGAATCTGCCATCAGTCCAATCTCTCTACACAAACATCAGTGATGCAGTTTCAATCAAAGCATGCTGTTCAAACATGGAATCAGGTACGGCTGTCCTCTCTCCCCTGTCTTGTCCGTGTGCTGCATAGAATGCTGCTGAGTCATCAGGAAGGATTGAGACAGAAGAGGAGCGATGATCCCACCAGTGCAGGCACTCGGGTCAAAGCCTCCCTGTACATCGATGATGTCGCTGTCTTCTGCTCGGATCCACTGTTGATGCGCAAACTGATTGGCATCTGCAACCAGTTTGATCTAGCCTCGGGAATTAAGGTGAATCACAGCAAGAGCAAGGCCATGTTCTTTGGAAGCTTGGTTGGCTGCCTGATGATGCTGGGGATATGGTTCAGGGACGGGAATGCACTAAAAACTGGAAGGAGTGAGTAGCTATGGTCAAACAAAAAACTTTGCATGGGGGAGCGATGCTCCCTCTCCATTGACAAAGAACCTGGTCATGCGGTGTGAGGCATAGTTGGTGTTGCTGTACGTGGCACTGGTCTGGCCGATTCCTACCTCCTACACTGTGACAATCACCCACTCCATCATCTGCTTTTTCTGGGGGCCAAAAGTGAACCGCGTTTGCAGGGACATGATGTATAAACCTCTCAGATAAAGGGGGGAATAAACACATCTAACATCACTTGATGGCCACTTTTGTTTGTGGCTGCATCAAGCTGTGCATAGATCCTTGGTATTCAAATACCAAGGGCGCGATTCTCTGCACTCACGCCGGTTCGGAGAATAGCGGGCCGCGCATATTTTCACGTCGACGCCGGTCCGACGCCCTCCCGCTATTCTCCGAACCCCGCACAAACTACACGTTGGCATTCCTGGCAAAGGCCTCGAAAGACCCCCCGACACGACCAGAATCCCGACTTATTGGCCCCCCGCTATTCTCCTGCCCCGATGGGCCGAAGTCCCGACGTCATCACGCAATGTTTTCACGCCGGCCAACACACCTGCTTTTGAAGTTTGTCAACCAGTCGTGCTGGCTGACGAGAGCTTCGAGGAGGTGAGCGCACCGCTCAGCGCACAGCTCAGCGCACTGCTGGAGTCTGGCCACAACGGGGAAGGCATCCCCGAGAGCGGGAGGGGTCCAGAACGGGGGGATGTGGGAGACGGAGGGGGGAGTGGGGGAGACTGAGAGGGGAGTGGGGGAGACTGAGGGGGGAGTGGGGGGAGTGGGGGAGACTGAGGGGGGAGTGGGGGAGACTGAGGGGGGTGTGGGGGAGACTGAGGGGGGAGTGGGGGAGACCGGTGGGGGAGTGGGAGTGGGGGGGGGGGGGGGTAGGGAGAGAGTGAGCAAGTGACTCATCCAACCCCAGTTACAAAATGTCTGCCACCATGCCATGGCGTGCCGGTCACGAGGACACGGCCGCTGGTTCCCCTGTGGCTTCCGGCCACAGGCCACTGACGCACCGGTGAAGAGGACGTAGTTAACTGCCAGTTGGATGCTGAAAGTGACCAGGGGTTAGGCTGCCCGCGTGTCAGCAGCGCGACCAGGCCACCGGGACACACAGGTATCCCGTGGCTGGCGGCTGCCGAGGTGTCGACTAACCTCCGTCTAACATGTCCCGTTTCTCTGCCCCCACCACCCTTCTGTAGGTTAGCACAATGTCTGCGAACAGAACGGCTATGTTCAGCGCAGTGGTTGGGGCCGCTGCACTGCATTTGGCGATGCAGCAGCATCCACAGCCACAACCCGCAGTGGATGCAGGGCCAGCTGCAGCAGCAGAGGGAAGGGCCGAGGAGTTGCCAGTCGTCGAGCAGCATGGGGGGGGGGGGGGGCGGGGGAGGAGGAGGAGGAAGAGGAAGCGGAGAGAGTGAGGGTGCAGCCACGGCACCAGAGGCGACGACCAAGGCCGAGGGTGTATCGTGTCCGGATCTCTTTCCTAACAATGACGGACATCACCTGCAGGAGGAGACTCCGCCTGAGTAGGCGGACGGTGATACATATCTGTCACCTCGTGGCGCACCTCGCCCCACGTGGAACGGGGGGAGGACACGCGATCCCGGTTGCCATCAAGGTGACGTTCGCTCTTAACTTCTATGCGTCCGGCTCCTTCCAGTCTCCGAGCGAGGACCTCTCCGGGATCTCCCAGTCATCGGTCCACAGGTGCATCCGGGATGTGACTGACGCCCTCTATGCCATCGCGGACCGCTACATCACCTTTCCCGAGGACCGAGCAACTCAAGACTCACGAGCTCGTGGATTTGCCAGCGTGGCCGGGATACCGATGGTGCAGTGGGCAATCTGTTGTGTTCATGTCCCCATGCGCCCGCCTGCAGGGGATAGGGAGGTGTTCACAAACAGGAGGGGGACATACTCCATGAATATCCAGGTGGTATGCGACCCCCACATGACGTTCATGAACATCTGTGCAAGGTTCCCAGGGTGTGTGCATGACTCCTACATACTGGCGCAGTCGTACATACCTGTGATGTTTGAGGGACGTCCCCCCCCGGCTGAGGGGCTGGTTGCTAGGCGACAGGGGTTATCCGCTGAGGTCTTGGCTGATGACGCCTATACGGAGGCCTCAGACCAATGCGGAAACCCGATACAACGAGGCCCATGCAGCAACCAGGGGTGTGGTGGAGCGCTGCCTTGGCCTCCTGAAGATGAGATTCAGGTGCCTGGACCGCTCTGGAGGGGCCCTGCAGTACCAGCCCGACAGGGTCGCTCGCATTGTTGTGGTCTGCTGTGCGCTGCACAACATTGTGATGCAGAGGGGAGATGACTTGCTGCAGGAGGCGGAGGGAGAAGCAAGTGGCAGTGGTGCCAGCACAGAGGAGGAGGAGGAGGAGGCTGGCGGAGTGGCGGGCGCAGCACGCAGACACGACCCAGGTGCTGGTGATGTCCAGGAGGCGGCACAACGGACCTGGCGAGGACGGCGGGCACGCGACACCTTGGTGGCAGCACGGTTCACGCGTCGCATGCGACGTCCCCGCTGAACACCAAACCACCACCTGCATCGCTAGTCGTGCAACACACAACTGCCACCACCACAACCCCTCCTCCCCCCTCCCCCTACACCCCCTCTCAGTGTACACTGCTCCACTTCGACATCACCCTTACCACTGGGTCCAGACGGTATGGCACAACATTGATGGCTGTGTCAGCGGGTGTGATCAGTGCCATGTGGAATGATGACAGCCTGCTCTGCGATGAGCTGTGAACTCAGAATCATTAGAGAGAGTCTGACCCATGGCAATAGCTGAACCATCCACCTTGGTGGCCGCTGAGTTCGTCATGGACACTCCATCACGTGCCCGCGTGGGCTAGCTGTGGGAGGGGGTAGGGGCAGGGACTGCACACCCGGCACCGAGGTTTCACCGCTCGTCAACCCCAGCGACACTCGGTCACCATCACGATTCCTGTGGCTGTGGAACAATCACACGGTATTACAAGTAAGGTGGAACAGTGCGTTTAATGTTAACAATAATTTACAGGTGCCCTAGCCCCTACAACTAAACTGTGTCCTGCACCCGTGCCAACTTACTCAGTGTCTCTCTTTGTTGCCTTACAGGCTCTACCACTACGTCTAAGTGATTCCCCAGATGATACAGCAGGAGTGGATGAGGACTGCTGCGAATCGCCCCCTTCGACTCGTTTCTCCTTCGGCAAGCGTTTCCTGGGGCGACCCGGCCTTGATGGGCCAGGCTGCTGTGCGGGCGTCTCGGGTGACGTTGTGCCACCCTGCTCTGCCTGCTGCCCACCCGATGCACCAGGGATGGGACGGGGGGAGGCCGAGAATTCCGGGACGTCCCTTGATGGAGTTAATGGGACGGGCCCCGAAACCTCCTCCTCCCTCGGGGAGCCCGGTGGCCCCCAGGCCTCACTTTGGGACAGAGGTGCGAGCGGGGAGGTGCCCCGTCGCGCCACCGACACCTGGTGCTGCCAGTCCTGGAGGCCTGCAATGGTATCCACCAGGATCCGAAGGTTTGCAGAGACGGAGTCCAGGGAGTTAGACATTCCCGCCAGGGACTGTGTGATCTCAACCTGTGAGTGCACGACGCCATCCAGCACATGTGTCAGGCGGTTGATGCTCTCCGCGACTGACTGCTGGGACTGTGCCATCGACTTCTGGGACTGTGCCATCGACTGGGCCATGACCTGCTGAGACTCGGCCAAGGCCCGCAGCGCGCCGGCAATGTCGTGTTGGCTCTGGCGCATTGCTGCCTGTGAGAGGGCAACCCTGTCCAGGGCCGAGGATGACGCGTGCACATTTAGCCCAATGCCTTGCATAACCTGACCCATTGCCTCCACCGCGGATGCTATCCGTGCGGTGTCGGCCTGGGTTGCTGCCATGAGTGGCACCACTCCCTGCTCGTGGATGCAGTTCGACTCCTCTAACAGCGTCTGCAGAGTCTGGAAGACAGCCCTCATCCCGTCATTGTATCCCTGGGTTTCTTGATGCATCGGCTGTGCGGGTGGGTTGAGAAACTCCAGGAACTCGGAAAACGTCTGGGAGCCAGTTGGATGCTGGGCCTGGCCTGCCCTCCGCCAGTCCGGGCCCTCGGCTGCTCCGACCTCCACCTGCTGTACCTGCTCAGCTGTGATGTGCGACCCAGACTGTGACCCAGGAGCCTCATCACTAAATAGGCCAACTGGGGTGAGTGTCTCTGGGATGGTGGATGGTGTGGGAGATAGCAGTGCCGCAAGCTCGAGGTCGTCTTGGGTTGACGCCTCCTCTGTGTCATCGGCCCGCTGAGAGGCCGCAGGGCGTTCGCAGGCCATTTCTCTCTCTTGCTCTCTCGCCGTCCTCTGGGCGTCCTGCTCCACAGATTTGGTTGGGGAGGATGGGACTCCCCGCTGATCGGGCACCCTCTGTCGTGTGGCCCTGGGTGAGGTGGGGGCAGATGCCTGTGTCCGACTGGAGGCAGACGGCCCTGGTCGTTCGGCATCACGTCCTAGGGAAGAGAATGAAACGGATTATTTAGAGACGCTCGGCCGGACGCTGGACGGTCCCAGTGGGCAGGGTGTGAAGGGACAGAGGATGGGGGATGTGTCCAAGTGGGAAGGGTGTGTGAAGGGACAGAGGATGGGGGAGGTGTCCCAGTGGGCAGGGTGTGTGAAGGGACAGAGGATGGGGGAGATGTCCCAGTGGGCAGGGTGTGAAGGGACAGAGGATGGGGGAGGTGTCCAAGTGGGCAGGG
Source organism: Scyliorhinus canicula (assembly GCF_902713615.1). Taxonomy (NCBI): domain Eukaryota; kingdom Metazoa; phylum Chordata; class Chondrichthyes; order Carcharhiniformes; family Scyliorhinidae; genus Scyliorhinus; species Scyliorhinus canicula. Next base: position 277,722,322 of record NC_052146.1, on the reverse strand, counting down.
TGTGTGAAGGGACAGAGGATGGGGGAGCTGTCCAAGTGGGCAGGGTGTGAAAGGACAGAGGAGGAGGTGTACCAGTGGGCAGAGTGTGACGGGACAGAGGATGGGGGAGGTGTCCCAGTTTGCAGGGTGTGAAGGGACAGAGGATGGGGGAGGTGTCCCAGTTTGCAGGGTGTGAAGGGACAGAGGATGGGGGAGGTGTTCCAGTGGGCAGGGTGTGTGAAGGGACAGAGGATGGGGGAGGTGTTCCAGTGGGCAGGGTGTGTGAAGGGACAGAGGATGGGGCAGGTGTCCAAGTGGGCAGGGTGTGTGAAGGGACAGAGGATGGGGGAGGTGTTCCAGTGGGCAGGGTGTGTGAAGGGACAGAGGATGGGGGAGGTGTTCCAGTGGGCAGGGTGTGTGAAGGGACAGAGGATGGGGCAGGTGTCCCAGTGGGCAGGGTGTGTGAAGGGACAGAGGATGGGGGAGGTGTCCAAGTGGGCAGGGTGTGTGAAGGGACAGAGGATGGGGAGGTGTTCCAGTGGGCAGGGTGTGTGAAGGGACAGAGGATGGGGGCGGTGTTCCAGTGGGCAGGGTGTGTGAAGGGACAGAGGATGGGGGAGGTGTTCCAGTGGGCAGGGTGTGTGAAGGGACAGAGGATGGGGGAGGTGTTCCAGTGGGCAGGGTGTGTGAAGGGACAGAGGATGGGGGAGGTGTTCCAGTGGGCAGGGTGTGTGAAGGGACAGAGGATGGGGGAGGTGTTCCAGTGGGCAGGGTGTGTGAAGGGACAGAGGATGGGGCAGGTGTCCAAGTGGGCAGGGTGTGTGAAGGGACAGAGGATGGGGGAGGTGTCCAAGTGGGCAGGGTGTGTGAAGGGACAGAGGATGGGGAGGTGTTCCAGTGGGCAGAGTGTGAAGGGACAGAGGATGGGGGAGGGGGGAGCAGCTCCACCAACCTCGCATTGCGCGATCTCCCGGGTGGCAGATCCCCCAACAAGGTCCAGTGCCCTCTGCTCAAACGTGGTGAGGGGGTGCAGGATGGGCGAACCCCCTCCAGTCTTGTTCCGCTCACGAGTGTTGTGAGCGGTCTTGTCCTGCTGGGGGAGGGGGCATAGGTAGATCATTACAATACGGCAGGTATCAGCAGGCTGTTCAGATACTGGCACAGTTTGGGGGTCAAGTTGTAATAAGACCATTGCATCTCTCCACGGGGGCCAGAGCGCTGGGTCTGTGACTACTTTGTGAACCACCCTCAACTCACTCTGCCTCCACCCTCCGTGCCGGGGGGGGGGGGGGAGGTGGGTGATTAAGTAAAGGGGGGAGGGATGGTTGTGACCCGGGGGCACCCTCTTGGCACTTACCCTGGCAGCCCTGGTGAGGTCGTGCATCTTCTTCCGACATTGGTCTGCAGAGCGAGGGGTCTGCCCCACAGCACGGACGGCAGCAGCCACCTCACGCCAGGCCTGGCGCACCGCGCTGGCAGGGTGGCGATGCCCTCTGCGCGGGCAGATGATGCCCCTCCTCTGCTCGATTGATTCGAGCAGCGTCTCCATGTCAGCCTCCACGAATCGCGGGGCTGCTCTCCTGAGCTCCGACATCCTGGCCTAGTTTCTGTGCTCGTCCGCGCTCTTTTACGGCGTCGGGCGGCATCACGTGGGCGAGTTCGTATCGTCGCCGCGTTCCGGCGTCATCGCGCACCTGATTGACGCGGCCCCGTTCCTAGCCCATTTCCCGGACGTGAATACGTCGGGAACGGGGCCGTGTCGGGCCACGCCCCAAGTGTCATTACGTGCTCAGTTTCGACCTGACTTTGGTGTTTCTGAAGGATGGGACTGGCCACGATATCGCGGAACACTCCATTTACCCAGAACGTTCAGACCACCATCCCTCGTGGAAAGATTTATGCAGAAGACCTTTGACCTCAAGTCCATCAGGCAATGGTCTGCACGTAATGTCCCAGAGGTCCTGTGGAAAAAAGGGATGGTGGAACCTGTCGGATGGTTCACTGAGCAGTGGTATCATGACCGGTACAGGCTTGGAGGGCCGAAGTGCCTGTTCCTGCGCTGTATTGTTCTTTTTAAAAGAAATATTTTTATTCTCCTCTTTTTTCACATTTTCATCCAAATTTAAACCCACCAACAAACAATCAATGGTAACAAATACAATGTCAATGCCCTGGCCAACAACCCCCCTCCTCCCACCAACCCCCAAACAGCCCCCAATGTTTTAAATATAAACATCAAAGAAAAGGAATCAGGAATCCACCATCCACTATACATAGTCATCAGCAACATACACAGTCCAAACCCCCCCCCCCCCACCCCAACCTCCCCCCCTTCCAATTCTTGAAAGTGCATAATGAACAAAGCCCATGAATTGCAGAACTCTTCCATCCTTCCCCTCAACTCAAACTTCACCTTCTCGAGTACCCACACCATGCCAGGGTACAGTGTGGAGAAACTGACCTCCACCCCAACAGGCTCCGCCTTCGGCTAAAACATCTGCCTCCGCACCTGCTCTCGATCCCAACCGATCCAATACCCCGAACATGGCTTCCAAAGGACCCGGCTTAAACCTCACATGTGCCACCTTCGAAATTACCCTGAACACCTCCCTCCAATACCCCTTCAGCTTTGGACAGGACCAAAACATATGAACATGGTTTGCGCCACTGCCCCCCCCCCCCCCCCCCCCCCCCCACCCACTCCCCCTCCCATGCACAGTTCACAAGCATCCTCTACCCCCTCAAAGCATCGGCTCATCCTCGCCTTTGTGAGGTGCCCCCTATACTCCACTCTCAGCTGTATCAGCCCCAACCTCGCGCACAAAGTTGAGGCATTGACCCGCCGGAGCACCTCACACTACAACCCCTCTTCCATGCCCTCTCCCAACTCCTCCTCCCACTTTATCTTAATCCCCTCCAGCGATGCCTTCTCTTCTCCTAGAATCGCCCCATAAATCGGCGACACCACTCCCTTCTCCATTCCTCCTGTCGGCAGCACCTCCTCCAACAGTGTGGGCTGTATTGTCCTTTGTTCAGACTGTCAAAGTCACTTGGCAGAATATCTCATCACTAGAACTTTCAAACAAGCACCAAGACGCAGCTTGGCTGCTGGTGAGAAAGGGCCTCCCACAGATCCTTCCCACATACCCAAAGTCTCACCCCATCCGCACAGTGCCCTTGAGGTGTCTGTGATGGGGAAGAGATTGTTGTCCACCTCCTTCTGGTTTAGCACACTGGGCTAAATGGCTGACTTGAATGCAGAGCAATGCCAGCAGCGCGGGTTAAATCCCCCTACCGGCCTCCCCGAACAGGCACCGGAATGTGGCGACTAGGGGCTTTTCACAGTAACTTAATTGAAGCCTACATGTGACAATACGCGATTATTATCCTGGAACATGCTTTTGCAAATAAAGTCTGGAGAGAGATGCAGTGGTTTTGTCGAGGTTCATCCTGAGCGGTTCTGTGAGGCAGGACTCTACGTTCTACGGGCTGCTCCCAGGGATGCACACCAAGACAAACGTCAACTGCAGCAGGAGAATCATCAACTCAGTGAAAGATGCTATTTGGTCTGTCCAAAACCTATTGGTCTTCCAGTGCAAACAGATGTCTACGACTGGGTGTTACAGACTGGCACATTCCAAAGGTCTAGGACCATGTGCTGAGGAATGCACTAAAGCCTGGGGCTGCTGTTGCAGCCGCACAATGGGGAAAAGGCCTTTCAGCCACAGTGGCTGGAGGACCCCACGAGCTGTATATATAGTAACAATTACATGTGTCACAATTATATTGAAGCACCTCAGAGATGAACTATGTATAAAATTTGAATATCATTGCACTATCTATAATGACCATTTTGGAATTTTCTTTAAGATATTTTATGAATAAAGTATATTTTTGCAAAAAAGGACATACAAATCTGGTGCCACTATTTCAAAGAAGAGCAGAGCAGCTATTCATCGTCTCCTGACCAATATTTTTCCCTTGATCAACTGTACAAAAGCAGATTATTTGGTCATTGTCACATTGTTGTTTATGACAGCTTGCTGTGCCAATTTACTTCTGCCTTTTCTATTTTGCAACAGTGGATATACTTTAAAAGTACTTAATTGTCTGCAGAACACGTTGGGATGACTGGTGGTTGTGAAAGGCATTATATGAATGCTAGTCTACAAATCACAAAATTCAAAAACTAAGGAGCTGGTTATTGACTTAAGGAAGCAAAGTACCATACACACCCCTGTCAGCATCTATGGTGCCGAGGTGGAGATGGTTGACAGCTTCAAATTCCTAGGTGTACACATTACCAACACCCGGTCCACCCACTTCGATGCTACGACCAAGAAAGCACAATAGAGCCTACACTTTCTCAGGAAACTAAGGAACTTCGGCATGTCCACATCGACTCTTACCAATTTTTACAGGTGCACCATAGAAAGCATCTTATCAGACTGCATCACAGCCTGGTATGGCAACTGCTCGGCCCAAGACTGTAAGAAACTACAGAGAGTTGGTAACATAATCCAGTTTCCATCACGCAAACCCGCCTCCCATCCACTGACTCTAGCTACACCTCCCGCTGCCTGGGGAAAGCGGGCAGCATAATCAAAGGCCCCTCCCACCCGGGTTATTCTCTCTTCCAACTTCTTCCAACGGGCAGGAGATGAAAAAGTCTGAGAACACACAATAACAGATTCAAAAACAGCTTCTTCCCCCTGTTACCAGACTCCAGAATGACCCTCTTATGGACTGAACTGATCTCTTCACACATCTTCTCTACTGAGTAGTACTTCACTGCGTATGCTTCACCTGATGCTTGTGCCTATGTAGTTACAGTGTGTATTTATGTATGTCCTATGTTTTCTCATGTATGGAACAATCTGTCTGGACTGTACACAAAAGAATACTTTTCACTGTGACAATAAATCAAATCCAAATCCAAAATTTTCTGTCAGTTGATTTCCAAACCCCCAAAGCTCGAAATAACGTTTGAAGAATTTATAAAGGAAAAGCAAATCCAACAATTCCGATTTTCCCCCGCCTGAACGCAATATTCATAGTGGCTTCAGTATTCACCATTTATAATCAGTCATCCATTGAGAAAGGCATGACTTATTCAAAGTATTTTGCAATTCTAATTGGCCTCCAGCAACTTGTAGATTGGCCTTTCTGCTCTGTACCCCTGATTGTTGCAGTAATTCAGCTAATTGTTCTTCTCGTCTCTTAGTTATAACTCTTACCCTCGACCAAATGAATCTTGTGAGTTTAGTCCACCAGCATGCAAGCCAATTCAACGGGAAGGCAGAGTGGCAATTGAGCAATCAAGACAGTTCATCTGATGTGCAGCTCTCTGATCAGAAGATCTAGTGGGCCATGAGTTAGGTCTGTTAACATTTGTGTCTGCATATCCTACCTGATTTCCTGTTGTATGAGAATCTGCAATGGGAGCTCTGCCTTGTAAAATTGTCTTTTGTGACCCCTATCCCATATCCACTTTCTTACAAAATTGTCTGCAATAAATCACACTCTGTAAACCAACTGTGTATCCTTTAAACAGGGTGGAAGGGTCATTCTTCACGGTGAACACTGAAGTCACTAAGAATGCTGCCACCAGAAGAAGAGAAATTGGAATAGTTAAATGTGATTTTCCTTTATCTGTATCTGTTTGAGGTTGCCGTCCTGATGCTCAGCAAGAGTATTGATTGGAGAATCAGGAGCCAAGGTCACTGTAACTAATTTCACCATGTGTGTGGTGCAGGTCACACCTCAGTACTCAATTTTCTAATCCATCTCCATCAAGCTTTGCTCAGTTAGCAGAATGCAATCTAGCCAAAATCTGCTCTAGTTCTGGGATTTTGAGATTTTTTTTTCTCTGCTTTTCCTCAGTCCAGCTGTTGCTGCTTACACTTTTATCCTCCAACCCTAATCTCAATGATATTGGTAGACAACATTGTTCAATTGTTCCATTCTCCTGCATTCTCTTCTCACTTGTCTGTAATGAAACATCTTTAGGATAGCCTCAACAGCCAGAGTTATCCTTAAACCTGGCCATCGCTTTAATCTCTATTATGTTCACTTTTCCTCATCATCAAGCCCCTTCAGAATCTTGTACGTTTCAATGAAATCACTAATCTCCAGACAGTATAGGCCTAAATTACTCATCATAGGATAATCCTCTCATCCTTATATTAATAATAATCTTTATTGTCACAAGTAGGCTTACATCAACACTGCAATGAAGTTACCGCGGAGAGTCCTAGTCGCCACATCCCGGTGCCTATTCGGGTACACGGAGGGAGAATTGACAATGTCCAAATTACCTAACAGCACGTCTTTCGGGACTTGTGGGAGGAACCCGGAAGAAACCCATGCAGAAACGGGGAGAACGTGCAGACTCCACGCAGACAGTGACCCAAGCCAGGAATGTTGAGCTAACTGGCCTGATGTTGAGCTAACTGAGCTAATTTCACACATCCCAGGTGTGTTGCTGAAGAGGGCAAAATCCATTCACGTGCTTATCTCAAGCTCCCGGGAGCCGGTCAAGTGAATAATGGTTTTGTACCTTTACTTATTTTTCCAGGGACCAAGATTTTTAACATAGAGCAAATGGACATCTGTCGAATTTGTTTGTTTATTGTTATTGAAACCTATAATATTGAGTGAACATTCGTATGATGCTTAATTCCAAGGATGTTACCCGTCACATGTTTTTTAATGAGCTTAATCTATATCTTTATGTATCATAGATGTTTTCCCTTATATTTAGGTACATGATGGCCTGTTAAAAATTAGTTGTTGGGTTATTATGGTAAATAAGATAGGAATGAGAACTCTGATTCTGAGAAGAGTTGATCTGCCAAAGACAAATTACAACATATCACACTGAATAGTTTTTGGAATTGCTGCTAAAGTATGTTCAGATGGATATATCAATCTATCTGAGTCCAATATCCTCTGAAGATATGCCAGTTCCTTGTAGCATGCTGTGTTCTCTCTTGCAATTCATCTTGGAATATTCCTAACCCTTCAAAGACTTGAACACTGCTGACCTCTGTCACCTCGCAGGCACTGGTCAAGGATCTGCTGGAGCCAGGACAACAAATCTATTTAACAGAGCAATACTTCACCTAACTGAGCAGACATCACAATCTGTGACTATGTCACATTATGCAAATATAGCAAAAATAAGGCTGGAAATCCCTGTTTTCACATTAATGGGGGTAAACAATACATTGTGAGTTGCTTCAAATTGCAACCTTTAGGATGTGCTTATATTATGTATGGTATTTGAGCAACTGCACATGCATTTCTAATGGCGCATTTGTATTGTGGAGGAAAGTTACATCATTTAAAATCAGTCCCAGTGGGACATCCAGTGGCACGTGCGAGCGGAGCGGTCGCGTTGGAGAGGGGCTCCTGCTGGTCCGCGGCATTTCGGCGTTTTCCGGGGGTTTTCCAGTGGTTTCGCCGGCCGGGATTTCTTCGGCCATTGGGGCCTGAGGGACGGGAACCGGGTCGGGCCGGTAGGGACCCCCGGGACCGGAGGAACAGGGGCATCGAGCCCGAAGCAAGTGGCGGGGGAGGAGCGTGGCCTGAGGCGAGGCCTGAATCCAGCACAGATGTAAAGGGGGAGTAGCGCACACCGGGTGGCCCCCCCGGCTGAAAATGAATGTTTGGGATGTTTGAAGTCCGGTCCCAGGAGAAGAGATGTTTTGAACTTTGATTTTTGAAAACATTATTTTTAAATTTTTTTTATTTTAAATTATTAAAATTTCTTTTTCTTTGAATTTAATTTTTATTTTTATTTTGCTATTTTATTATTTATCTCGAGATTGAAGAAGGATGGAGAAAAAGATTGTGGCTAAGGGATGCCAAAAACAGCTGTAAAGAAGGAAGGAAACGCGGGCTCGCTGCCAAAGGAAAGGACCAGTAAAAGCGCAGACAAGATGGCGGATGCCGGACCGCATGGTGGGGCCGCACTACTTACAGTGGAAAGGACGACTGAGGTGATGGCTGTGGAGCTGGAGAAGCAGTTTGCGAGGCACATGGAGGCGTTGAGGAAGGAGATGGCGGTTGCACTGAGATCATTAGTGGAGGAGGCAATCGCCCCGGTGAGGGTAGCTGCGGCAAAGACATCGGCCGAGGTGAGAGAACAGGGTGAAAAGATGAAGGAAGTGGAGGAGGCCGTGCCGCAGCACAGTGACCAGCTCACCTCGATGGGAGACGAACTACAGAGGGTGGTGGAGGTCAACAGAGGACTCCGAGCAAAGCTCGAGGACTTGGAGAACCGCTCGAGGCGGCAAAATCTGAGAATTGTGGGCTTACCTGAAGGGGCAGAGGGCTCAAGACCAACTGAGTACTTTGCTAAGAGGCTGGCGGAGTTGATGGGTGAGGGTGAAGACCCCGCCTGGTATGAACTGGACTGAGCTCATTGGTCGTTAAGGCCGAAACCCAAAGTTTTAGTTCACTCGGCTAAATCGCTGGCTTTTAAAGCAGACCAAGCAGGCCAGCAGCGCGGTTCGATTCCCGTACCAGCCTCCCCGAACAGGTGCCGGAATGTGGAGACTAGGGGCTTTTCACAGTAACTTCATTGAAGCCTACTCGTGACAATAAGCGATTTTCATTTCATTATTTCATAAACGAGCCGCCGAGAGCAGTAATTATCTGCTTCCATAAATACCACATGAAGGGGAAGGTGTTAAACTGGGCAAAGCAGAAGCGGGAGGTGCAGTTGGACGGTGCTAGAGTTCAGATTTACCAGGACTTGACGATGGAGTTGGCAAACAGATGAGCGGCGTTCAGCCGAGTGAAGGCAGCACTGTACAACAAGGGGCTGCGATTTGGTATAGTATACCCGGCAAAGATGAGGGTGACGTTCAACGCGTTCAAAGGTTTTTATTTTGAAACGATGGAGGCGGCTGAGGTGTTCATGAAGGCAGAAGGCTTGGGACAGAAGTGAGGAGTGGAGCTGGAAGAGAGATCGTGGACTGTGATTGGGGAGCTGGAAAATGTATAAATGTTATAATTTTCTTTTCACTGACCTGTATTGTAACTTACTTGACTTCACATTGTTAGAGAGTTTAGGCTTTTGTTTAGTTTGATTGGCATTTTTGCTCCTTTTTGTTTTTGTTGCAACGGTTATATGTTATTTCATTGAATTGCATGGGTTAGATTGTTTTTCTTTTTCTTCTGGGATTGGGTGGGAGGTGACAGTATGCCTTTTTGGAGGAGAGGGGTCTACCCGCACTAGCTAACTAAAGTCAGCTAGTGAACGGAGATGAGGTGAGAGGAGGGCTACGGACGTTGGAGCCTGGTTAGAAGGTTTTGATGGGCCTACGAGGCAGGCAAGTTGGGGGGGGATCGATACTGGGTGAGATTTTTTCGAGGGGAAGTGCAGGGGGGGATTCTGGGAGGGGTTTGATGTTAATAATGGAAAGGGACGGGTCAGGCTCATGGGCAGGGCCCGGTGGTATAATGATGGTGGATAAGAAGGGGGGGGGGGGAGGTGAGAGACCTCCAGTTAGGATAGTCACATGGAAAGTGAGGGGGCTGGGAGGCCCAGTCAAGAGGTCAAGGGTGCTTGCGCATCTTAAAAATTTGAAGGCCGTGTACCAATGAGGGTGAAGAACCAAGTGAGACTTAAAAAGGGCTGGGTTAAAGGGTCGAAGTACTCGGCAATTGCAATATCAGATCATGCTCCGCATTGGGTGGATATGGTACTAGAGAAGGGGATGGTACAGAGACCAGGGTGGAAGTTAACTGTGGGACTGTTGGGGGACTGAGTGTTCTGTGAAAAAATTGAAAAAGAAATTGAGGAATATGTAGGTTTTAACTGCACAGGTGTGATGTCAAAGGCGGTTGTCTGGGAGGCTTTAAAGGCGGTGGTGAGGGGTGAGGTGATCTCGTTCAAGGCTAGGCTAGACAAAGAGGAGAGGTTGGAACGTCAGAGGGTAATAGATGTAATGCTGGAGTAAGACAGGAAATATACAGAAGATAGGGACTCAGCGCAGTTGGAAAAGAGGAAGGAACTCCAGGCGAGCTTTGACCGACTATCTACCAGGAAGGCAGTACGCCAATTGAGGCGAGCAAGGGGGGCAGTTTACGAGCACGGAGAGAAGGTTGTTGGTAGGTCAGCTCCGTAGGGAGGCTGCGGCAAGGGAAATTGTCCAGGTGCAGGACAGGGCAGGGAAGTTGGTGGTATCTCCAGATCAAATTAACAAGGTCTTTAAGGAATTTTATTCAGGTCAGAGCCACCTGGGGGAGGCCGGGAGATGCAGGAATTTATAGATGGGCTGGAGTACCCAAGGTTAGGGGAGGGGGACAGGGCTACATTAGAGGGGGCAATAGTGGAGCAGGAGATAAAAGATACGATTGGGAGAATGCTGTCGGGGAAGGTGGCAGGGCCTGATGTATTTCCAGTGGAATAGTATAAAAAATTCAAAAATAAGCTGGTACCGCTGATGGTGGGGATATTTGAGGAGGCGATAGGGAAGGGGGTGTTAGCACAAACTTTGGGGCAGGCATCGATTTCCCTGTTAGGATCCGACGGAGTGTTGGTCATGTAGGCCCATATCACTTCTAAACGTGGACGCAAAGATATTGGCGAAGGTACTGGCAGGTAGGCTAGAGGAGTGCCTCCTGAAGGTGATAGGCGAAGGTCAGACAGGATTTGTGAGAGAGAGGCAGCTCTTTTTGAACATTAGGAGGGTATTGAACATGGTTATGGTACAGGCGGAGGGGAAGGAAACAGAGTTGGTTGTGACATTGGACGCCGAAAAAGCGTTTGACCGGGTAGAATGGGGGTACTTGATGGCAGTTCAAGAGTGGTTTGGAATTGGACCCAGATTTGTGGACTGGGTAAAGCTATTATATGATGTGCCGAGGGCAAGTGTCCACACAAATAACATCAGCTCAGAATACTTTCCTCTCCACCGTGGGCTGAGCATAGGGTGGCCTTATATGCCGATGACTTGTTATTAGATGTGTCGGAACCAAGTGTGTCAATAGGTGGAATACTGGAGCTGCTTCAGGTGTTTGAGTCTTTCTCAGGGTACAAATTAAATCTAGACAAGAATGAATATTTTGTGGTGTCTCGGCCGGGGGTGGGGGCTAGGGTTGGGTGGCTGCCATTCCGTAAGGCAGGGACTCACTTTAGATACCTGGGGGAGCAGGTTGCTCGAGATTGTGGGGGGGCTCCGTAGGTACAACATTTCTAGTTTGGTGAGGAGGACGAAAGCTGATCTGGCAAGGTGGGATGGTCTCCCTCTGTCATTGGCTGTTAAAATGAGTGTGCTGGGCTCGCGATCTTTGGTGTAGCATTGGAGCCGGGAGTGCAGGAGGCGAGAGAGGCCGGTATCCTGGCCTTTGCATCTCTAGTAGCCCGGCGTAGGATTCTTCTACAGTGGAGAGACGCGAAGCCCCCGAGCCCGGGAGCCCCGTTGAAAAATGAGTGTGCTGCCGCAATTCCTATTTATTTTTCAATGCCTGCCGATTTTCCTGCCAAAGGCATTTTTTAGAGAGATTGAAGGGATGATTATCTCGTTCACATGGGGAGGGAAGGTGGCCAGAATTAAAAAGGTGCTACTCCAGAGTGAAGGCAGGCAGGGGGTTTGGGTCTTCCGAACTGATATATTATTACTGGGCGGCAAATATGGAGAAGGTACGGAGCTGGGTCAGAGGGGTTGACTCCCAATGGGCCAGAATGGAGCAGAGTTTGGGTAGGGGGTCAGGATTGAAGGTGCTAGTGACAGCGCCGCTCCCGACCACCCGGGGACATTCGCAGGGAGTCCGGTAGTAATAGCTTCGTTGAGAATTTGGAGGCAGTTTCGACAGCATTTCGGGTTGGGGGCAGGGTCAAGGGAAATGCCGATTCGGGGGAATCATAGATTTGAGCCAGGGAAGTGAGATGGAAATTTTCGGAGATGGGAGGAGAAAGGAATTAGGACACTAAAAGATTTGTTTCTTGGGGTCGTTTTACGGGATTGAAGGAGCTGGGAGCGAAGTGTTGGCTGGAGCAGGGGGAAATATTTAGATACATGCAGGTTCGAAACTTTGACATAAAGGAGGTACAGACCTTCCCAGTAGAGCCAGCTTCCACATTGCTGGAGGAGGTACTGATGACAGGGGGACTGGAGAAGGGGGTAGTGTCAGCGGTTTACGGGGCTATTTTGGAGGAGGAGAAGGCACCGCTACAAGGGATCAAGGCAAAGTGGGAGGAAGATTTGGGAGAGGATGTGGAGGAGAGGTTCTGGTGTGAGGTGCTCCGGAGGGTGAACGCCTCCACCGCGTGTGCGAGGTTGGGGCTGATACAGCTGAAGGTGGTGTATAGAGCACACCTTACAAGGGCGAGGATGACTCGGCTCTTTGAGGGGGTAGAAGATGTGTAAGAACATTGCGGAGGGTGGGGGGGGGGGGGGGGGGGGCAAACCACGTTCATATGTTTTGGTCCTGTCCAAAGCTGGAGGATTACTGGAAGGAGGATTTTAGGATAATGTATAAAATGGTGCACGTGAAACTGGACCCGGGCCCTCGGGACGCCATATTTGGGTTGTCGGATCAGCCGGGGTTAGAAACGGGCGGGGAGGTAGATGTTGTAGCCATCGCATCGTTGATCGCCCGAAGGCGGATCCTGTTAGGGTGGAGATCAACCTCTCCACCCTGTGCCCTGGCGGGGGGACCGGCTGGAATTCCTAATACTTGAAAAGGTCAAATTTGAACTGAGGGGATGGATGGAGGGGTTCTACAATTCATGGGCGTTATTCATTATGCACTTTCGAGAATTGGATCACATCGAACATTAGGGGGGGGGTTGGAAGGGTTGGGGGGAAGGGGGACCGTATGTGTTAATGCTTATTATGGATAATTCCTGATTCCTTTTTGTCATTTGTTTAGGTTAACATGCGGGCCAATGTTTGGGGTTTGGTGGGAGGATGGGATCGTTGTTCTTGATATGGGGATTGACATTGCATTTGTTACTGATTATTGTTTTTTGTTGGGAGTAAATTTGGGAGAAAATGTGAAAAAGGAGGAGAATAAAAAATATATTTGATTAAAAATCAGTCCCAGTAACTTAAAGCTGTGCAATCTCCAGTCTCAACTGACAGAGGAATTAACCAATCATCTCCATTCTGTCTGGAATTTGTGGTGTTACGATATACAACCAAAAGAAGTAAAAGCAGATGGTAATGGGTGAAATTTATTGGCCTCCGTACGGGCTCCTTTAGAATTTAAATCCAGATTGATCTGCAATAATAATAATCTTTATGATTGTCACAAGTAGGCTTACATTAACACTGTAATGAAGTTACTGTGAAAATCCCCTAGTTGCCACACTCCGGCGCCTGTTCGGGTACACAGAGGGAGAAATCAGAATGTCCAATTCACCTAACAAGCACGTCTTTCGGGACTTGTGGGCGGAAAGAGGAGCGCCCGGAGGAAACTCGCGCAGACACGGGGAAAACAGTGACCTAAGTGGGAATCGAACCTGGGACCCTGGTGCTGTGAAGCAACAGTACTAACCGCTGTGCTACCATGCTGCCCTATGAGGCTAGATGCCAGCAGAAGGTACCGTACTGCCTTTCTGGAGGATGGAGGTTGTGAATTTTAGGGAATAGATGCAGGTGAGTTCGATTATACAAGTGAGGTCACGGAAGAGGAAGAACATGACAGCTGGAGGGCCAGCTATGTTCTCCGTCAACTGCAGTGCCTCACATTCACACATCATGGGACCTGCGCAAAAAAGGAGGCTGTCGCCTGAGCAGGATTGTCCACAGCAGTCTTGCATCAGTGCAAAATACATTGTCCCTTTTGCAGAAGTCAATTATATGCATCTGCAAAGTGGTGCAGGAAGGATCCTTTGTACTGCAGTCTACCATGATGCATGTGACACCTTTGTAGTGCAGTCTACCATGAAGCATGTGACACCTTTGGGGCATTTGGAGTGGAGCATCAGTGTTTCTTGCTCAGACTAATCAAACTTCGGGCTCCAATCTCCAAATGATTCTCAGGTGCAGGGAACTTGCAATAAGGTTTCACGGACTTCATTGATTTTCCTTTGCAAATTAAAGGACAGGCTGCTTGAGTGCCCAGTGGCAGCACATGGCTGGAGTAAAAGCATTGACCAGGCTGCCATCCATTCTGTCCAGTATTCCTGTGCAGATGACAGTAACCGTATCAAAAAATGAGCAAGACCAGCCAACAATTTCTGAATCAGCTGCACAACCATCTCACGCCTCGTAAGAAAAACGTTTGCACACAGTGAGGGGCTCAAGTCTGGAATGCGCTACCTGGAATTGTGGTGAAAGCAGGTTCAATTGAGGCTTTCAAGAGGGCATTTGATTGTTAATTGAATAGATACGATGTGCAGGGGTACGGGGAAAGGGCAGGGGAATGGCACCAAGTCACAATGCTCATTTGGAGAAGCGAATGGGCCGAAAGGCCTCCTTCTGTGTAATAACAACCCCGTGATTTGGTGAACACAAGATTGCATAGGACAGCCCAAAACCAGACCGGACTTCACTGAACCCCCAAACCTAAGAAGTTGGACAACATACTTACTCCTTCTGTGTAAGGGATACTTAGAAGAGATGACAAGTTAGAGATTAAAAATCAGATACAAAACACCAGCAGTGAGGAGAAGCACTGTAAGAAAAGACACAAATATGGTCTGACACATGGCAGCCTGATAAACGTGTGGAATTCTACTTGAGCCTTGACTGGAGAATGTCTTTCCATTGTGCAGAATACACTAGCCATACAGCAAACATGGACAGTTGATGTTGGTTGAGAAATTATAAAGTGCAATATTATATAAAGTGTGTTGAGGTATTTTCTTTGAACCATGTAGACAAAGAGTTAATTAAAGGGGCAATTCAGGCTCTAAGCTGGGCGTCTCTTGGATGAGTTTGGGAAACAACAATCTTCTTGGCTCTGCTGATGCAACTTCTTGGTTTAGGGACTGTGACTTTGTTTGTGGTTTGGCTTCTTCCTCCACCTCAGGACACCAAGTGCTTGTATCACAACTTCACGGTACAGAGATCTAGCACAGTCTCAGAAAATGTAACTTAAAAAACAATCTAGCCTACTACAGTTAGACATGAATCCATTTTGCTTGTTTAGAAACCTCGGGCTAGGAATTGATTTGCCCAATTTTTGGCCGCTGGAGTCCATGCCATCTGGACTGAGGTGGGTAACTTGGATCTTGATCTGAACGATTGTGATACAAGCTGATGTGCCTCTAGTGCTAATTGCAGCCTCGTAATGCTGCGAGCGAGCTCTGGATGCAGCAGAAGGCTACAGCAGCATTGTTTGTTGATCAGTACAGGCAGTCTTTCTTCTTTTTAATTTAAAGTATCCAATTCTTTTTTTTTCCAATTAAGGGGCAATTTTAGCGTGGCCAATCCACCTAACCCTGCACATCTTTTGGGTTGTGGGGGTGAGACCCACGCAGACACGGGGAGAATGTGCAAACTTCACACGGACAGTATCCCAAGGCCGAGATTGAACCTGGGTCCTCGGCGCCATGAGGCAGCAGTATTAACCACTGCGACACCTTGACGCCCTCAGTCTGTTCTTCTTAAAGATAAGTTGCATCTTAACGGAAAGCTACACAAGAAAATTACTCCAATGGAAAATCCTGGAAACTGAGCACTGGGGCACACAGGGGGATCTTTGGTGATGCTGGAGATGTAATGGCCTATGGCAGCAACAGGAAACCTTTAAGGCCTATCCTCAGAATTGGGTTGGTGCAGGTAACTATAAAGGACAATCCTGGCCAGGACTGCAAATACGACAACCAAAACCTCTTTTTCGATGTGGGCCTAATTTCGCTCCGAATTTCTTCAGCAGTTCATGTAGTGGATGTTGTGTTATGCTTCTTCATGTAGCATAAGCTGCTTCCCTGATGTATACTCTGACAAAGGACGGTTCAGACTTGGAGATAGGTTTAACACATTTATTGAACAGTTAACAATTCTCCTGCTTGAGTTCGACTCTCCTGCTGATCTTGCTATAGTAACTCAATCTAACTAACCCGTCTGCTCTAAGCCATGCGGTGGGTGTGATGCTTCTGATCTGCCCTTGTCTCTCTGAGTGTCACCTGTGGAAAGAGAAAGAACATGTGTGCCCTGTCCTTTTATATGGATAGCCCCCTTGTGGTAGTGTCACCTTTGGGTGTGTCTTGACTGCCCATTGGTCGTGTCCTATCTTACTGACCTATTGGTTGAATGTCTGTGTGTCATGATGTCTCTGGTGCTCCCTCTAATGTTTACTTAGTCCTCGTGTATCTACATTAACCCCTTGTGTTATTACAGTGATCACCACAGTGGGGCGAAAATGGTTGCTAGGCCAGGAATACATTTCCTGTAGTGGTTTACGAGACCTAAGAACGATCGTAACTCTGTTGCGCTTTCTGGAGTGGGGGCTTGCTTTATCGCCGACACGTTCTCCTCAACTGGGTGCAGTCCATCCCGACTCACGCGCTATCCCCCAGTAAGTAACTTCCTTGGCATAGAAAACACACTTTCCCCTCTTGACGCAGACGCTGTTCTTGGAAAACCGGCAGAGGACTTCTTCCAGGTTGCTCAGGTGCTTCCTTTTCACGGCTCTAGTGACGAGGACGTCCTCCAGGTAGACCACCACCGAAGGTAACCCTCTCAGCATTTTCTCTAAAATATGCTGAAAAATTGCTCAAGCCGATGACACTCCAAACAGCAACCTTGTGTACTCATAAAGGCCCCTGTGGGTATTAATGGTTACGTAATGCCCAGAATCGGCATCCAGCTCCAGCTGATAGGTGTGGCTCATGCTGAGTTTGGAAAAGGAATGACCCCCAGCTAACTTTGCATATAGGTTTTTTATCCACGACATTGGGTACCTGTCCGGATGGAAGATCTTGTTTACAGTCAACTTATAGGGCGGGTTTCTCCTGCAATTGGCGGGGCGGCCCGTACCGGCGGCAAGAATGGCGTGAACCACTCCGGCGTCGGGCTGCCCGGAAGTTGCAGAATCCTCTGCACTTCCGGGAGCTAGGCCGGCGCTGGAGGGGTTGGCGCCGTGCCAACCGGCGCCAAAGAGCCGCGGCGGCCGGCGCGAGTCAGCGCATGCGCAGGTTCTGGTGCATGCGCAGAACCGCTGCCATGTTTCCTGCGCATGCGCAGGGGGTTTCCCCTGCGCAGAGAGAAAGAGCGCCCCACGGCACAGGCCTGCCCGCAGATCGGTGGGCCCCAATCGTGGGCCAGGCCACCGTGGGGACCCCCCCCGGGGCCAGATCCCCCCCACGCCCCCCCCCCCGAGGACACCGCTAGACGGCTGACAAGCCAAGGCCCGCTGGTATGGACCATGTCCATTTCACGCCGGCAGGATTGGCTGAAAATGAGCGTCCGCTCAGCCCATTGGGGCCCGGAAAATTGCCGGGGGGCTGCTGCCAACAGTCCCGACTGGCGCGTCGCGATCCCTGCCCCCGCCGAAAACCGGCGCCGGAAATATTCGGCAGCCGCCGTCGGAGCGGCGGGGCAGGATTCATGCCGTTCCCCGGCGATTCTCCGACCTGGTGGGGGGGGTCGGTGAATCCCGCCCATATTCTACGCACAGGCGTACGGTTTTGTCAGGTTTTCATAGCTGGACTGCTGGCACTGCCCAGTCAGCAAACCGCACCGGTCGGATTTTGCCAAGGCCTTCCAATCAGTTGAATTTGTCTTTGACTTTCGCCAGCAGCGCTGAGGGGATCGGGCGGGCCAGGAGGTTCTTTAGCTGGCCCTAAGGGTCCACATATATCTTGGACACGACCCTCTTAATCTTGCCCAGACCCTCCTGGAGGACTTCTGGGTACTTTCCCAAGGAGGTGTTGTAGATTAGGCCCAGCAGACTCAGTCCCGGGCCCTGCATTATTATTTATGGCAACCTAATGGACCACTCACCATTGACAAAACCATACTTCAAGAAATCATCTTTATACTTCTTTGTCCTGGGTTAAGTTTATTTTTTCACCCTGACGCTCTTAACACTACCACTGCTCTGTCCTGCCCTGGACTCTCCTGTGCATCTCTCTCCAACAGCTTTTGTTGTGAGATCCTCTCCAATAAGTAAACTGCCCATTTGAGTCTCTGGCAGTCTCTTACTTAAAAAATATCTTCACAGTTCATTTCCCTTGCTTGCCAGCAGCTGCAAAATCAAAGGAACGCTGCTCCTTGCTTTTGCGCAAAAAGTACATCTCTGGTGTCATTTCACGTCAATACTACGTGCAGGGCACATGACCTACTCTCTGTGGCCCCTTCTGGCTGGAAGACACTATGCAGCCTAATCTATATCTCCATTTAAAAGGCGGCAGTGGCCCACAATCCTCCATGAACAAGCCGATAGTGGCCATTTGGCACTTCTCCCGCCAATGGGACCACCGCAGCAACAGCAGGACCGATTTCTCCACGATCCTTCCAACACCCACCCACGACCCACCCACGGGTATTAACGCTGACTTTGAAAAACCCTGTATTAAATTGCTCCAGAAATAGCGCCCCAACTGGAACGCAATCGTCATGAACTTCAGTCCCGGTGTCAACACTTATTCTCCCAAATGAACAACTTTGCCCAGTCTGCAGAGGACTCAGATTGGGACCTCGATGTGGTGGCACACAGGATAGTGCTGAACCGGCATGAACACTGAGATGCTGAGTGCATTGGCTGGACTGACTAGCGCCATTATCAAGGAACAGAGGGAGTCCGGCTCTTTCCTCCTGCAAACCCATAGCACAGCTCTCACTGCCTCCATATCTTTTGTAGCCTTTTGAGTTAATTGATCGCCTACACCTTTGCCTGTGAAAATATGGCAACGCCCTCTGACAAATCCAGGAATTTGAAAACCCTTCTAAAATCATTTCAGAGTGCTTTCAGATACTTTGCAATTAAATAAGTCCCCAAAATTTAACTTGCTGCAATCGAGGTGTCTGACTAACTAACGTTACCGAAGGGCCCCAATTGATGATTCATGCTCACTTTTTACCATTAAACAACACAGGCGTTGCCTGGATCTGCATTGCCCAAATCTGGGTTCCTGGTGTCACATCAGCTGGCTGGGCTCGGTGATGTCAGGTAGCGCCAACTCAGTCTCTTTCGGTGACTGACCCGTATCCTCAGAGAACAGCACAGAAGCAGTGCAGGTAGCGGCCTGTGATGGCAGCCTGTCCCTGGAAAACCCAGATGGGCCTTTTCTAGAGCGGCACTAGGCAGATTAATTTCATGCCTCTCGTTTCAACTATGGGCATGTCACTAGGTTTCCAAAATAAAATACCCAATATGAAATTGCTTTACCTCCAATTAAGTAAACATACCAACATCAACAGTCTAACGTAACATATTGATATACAACGCATATAATTTAAAATTATTTCAAAACTTGCGGCTAACCTGCAAATCTGAATGCATCTCGGTTTGAAAATATGCATTTGTCTGTTTTTTCTATTCACCAGCTGTGCTTACAACGTTGAAAACAAGTCAACGCCGTCAGTGAGAACTCCAGTAATTAATTGCAGGATACAATATGGAAAGGCAGAAGATTTATTGCATGCCGCCAATGCTAAACTCTAGTTAATTATCGCCAGTTTGATACTCCCCTGTTAAAGCCAAATAGATTAAATGGTGCTTTTAAAAAAAAAATAGCTGGGCCAATTATTTATTCAGCAGTCTGAGCTGGATTTGAGTATGAAGAAACCCGTAAATCATGCACCAACCTCACCTGATCCGTGTTCGAACATCCCTCATGATTATGCCGAAATACTTTGTTTTTATACATTTTTATGGAAGGACTTCATTTCCCATGCACTCACTTTGCAAATGAGAGGCTTTTGATGACTCGATCTTCACGCCCTGTGTTAAAGGTAAGATAACGCCAAATTTTTTTTTAACAGGTTGATAGTATGTGTGTTGTTGGTTTCAAATATTCAACAGGTACCCTCCTATGATTTACCTGGAGGCAGATAGAAAATAACTAAGCTTGCCAAAACTTAAAAAATGACTTCCAGATGATATTGCCATTTGCCAGGCAGGGGCCAAGTGAACAACTGATGGACTGGAGGCTCCACTGGTTGCAGGAAGTTTTGAATCAACTGGTAACCCCTGCATTTTTTGTGCTCTTGTGGTCACCTAGGCACACATTATATTCATAGCAATTTCATAGAATCCCTACAGACAGAAGGAGGCCATTCGGCCCATCAAATCTGCACCGACTCTCTGAAAGAGCACCCTACCTAGGCCCACCACCCCACCCTATCCCCGTAACCCCACCTAACCTTTGGACACTAAGGGGCAATTTAGTAGGGCCAATCCAGCTAACCTGCACATCTTTGGACTAGCTCTGTACAAAGGTAAGTAGGCGGAGAGGTCACCCCAGTGATCCTACTGAACTGACAATTGCCAGGTCTAGGAATGGGAGGCCCTAGTCTTCACTCTGTGTACCAGGTAACCAAAGATGATTAATGTAGAGGGAAAGGCATATCAGCATATTAAGCAGTTCCCTCAAACAATGAAAAAGGAGCTCTGGTCTTGGGTGGAGTATGAATTTGTGGAATATTCATATTATGGATTCTTTAACATTTTCCTAAACTTGCTCTTGTTCAGCTGTCATAACATTCCGGAGGTGGGACAGAAACCCTGGGCGCGATTCAGTGACCGCATTGTGCCCGGCGCGGATCCGGGTCCACTGGGTGAATAGCGGCATGGGCAAAATCGGAATTCGCGTTGGGCATGAGCCATTTTACAATTCACTCCACCCTCTCCTGAGTTCTGGATCTCGCGCAAAAATGGCGAGAATATTATTAACCCTCATTTTCATTCATTTCAATCTCATTGGCAAGATTGACAGCGAATGCAGTGGCCTCCTGAGAATTACCCAACCCCCAACCCCAGCCTAAAGTCACGCGGGCGACATTTCGCACTCCCTTTCACAAACATGAAGCTGGTGAAATGGCTTCTGAGTGGAAGTGAGGAGGTGAGTAGTCATTTCCAGCTCAAGGCAGCAGGAGCTATTGCCCCAATGCTCAGCCAAGGTGGGCAGGGGAGGGCAATTGGGGTCGGTCGTTGGTCTGGGCGCTGATGCTGATGCGCTCTAGGTCGGGGGGGGGGGTCACCCCTGGGCCGAGGTGGTGAGAGGTTTTGCGTCTCTGAGGCCTTCAGTCCATCTTTAAATATTGTGGAGACCCATAACAGGGACAACCACAGTAGCAAGCCTATCTCTCTTGCCAAACACTTCTAGGACAGAGCACTGTTGCTGCTTCTATCATGAAATTCAATTTCACTCCCTTTGACTGTGAGCAACCTCTAGCTGCACAGCTGAAGGTTTTTGCAAATGATGAACTGGCCTTGCTAGTTATGAGAGCACTTCACAGCTGCAGGTTTGCTGCTGCTCCTGCTGGTGGCTGTGAATGCCTGGAGGCTGCTGTTGCTATTTTTCTCCTGTTCAGTAGCCAGAAAAAAGGACCTTTTTATCTCAGATACCTGGGTCCTGGGGCACTGGGCTCAGGGGACGTACGAGTCCAAAAAGCAATCCGGTTTGAAGCAAGAAGGCGCTGCGGGACCTGGTGTGCGCGACATTGTTCCAAATGGACCGCCTTTTAATGTGGTTGAGGAAATGCTTCCGCAGAATTGCCGATGCTTTTGTTGCTGGTGTGGTTGAACATGCTGGAGGGTAAGATGTTTAACTGCACCTTGGGTGCCAGTGGAATGTGTGGAAATGTGGTTCCGGAGAGATTGGTCCGTGTGGGAGGGGCCTGCACAGCTGCAGCTTCTGGACGGAGAATGGCACTGATACGTGGAAGAAGTCACACATTGATGGACAGATCATTCTATGGCAAAGTTCTGGACATGATAACACATTCTCAGGCTGACCCACCATCTCTGTTGAGGCGAGTGTGAGGGGTGACACTGTGGGCTGGATTCTCTGTTCCTGAGACTAAGTGTTGACGCCGGAACAGGGTTCGTGGGCTTCCACAACAGCAAAACTGGCTCCGCACCTGGATCGACTCGCCCACTTGAAGGGGCCGGCACCGGCGCCAGGCGGAGCACAATTGATTCCAATGAGAAACGGTGCCGGATTCGCCGGTTTTGCAATTGACACTCAGGAGACTGACTAGCTGCAGCTGCAAAGATGCACTTCACTCCCCACACACACCATCCCCGCCAACAAGATGGCAGCAAGATACGCGGGGCCAAGATTGACAGACGTCGAGCTCGAGACCCTCCTGAAAGCGGTGGAGGAGAGGCAGGCCAGCCTGTACACTGGCCCAGCCAGCCCCCACCATTCGCCGTGCCTGGCAGATGCGGTCAGTGCCTCGATCAACACTGTCCGGACGGGACAGCAGTGCAGGAAGAAATTGCACGACCTCCTCCGGGCGGCCAGGGTGAATAGGCAGCACTGTGATCCTTGCACCAACCCTCATCCCACACACCCGTAACCCGGCTAGGGCAGCGACTGAACACCCACCCTGCACCACATGCCGGCACCCAAACCGGCTGCAATGCCCAGGTGCCCTGGCCACTGAGGCCACCAGCTACCCACCCCCTGGGCTGCATGCGCTGGATTGTCTCACACTGTCATTATTTGCCCCCCCCCCCCCCCCCAGGAAAAGGCCACCCATAACCACCAAGAGTGGGAGAAAACTAGAGGGGGACTGTCGGACCTGCAGACCCTTCACCGTGGCTGAGCACATGGCCCTGGGTGTGGTCAGCTGCCCAGAACAAAGGGAAGTCGCGGGGTGGAGGTCGGCCGCGGGTGAGGAAATGAGACCCCGCTGAGTTCAGTTCCCTGTGACACACCATCCTCATCCCCACACCACCCTCACCCCCACCACCCCCACTCCCCCCTGGTCCGTGGTCTAATCATGCGTCCTGTCTGCTGGTGATGGGGCTGGTCCAACTGGTGTCCCCTGCCCCCAGCCAGTGCCACAGCCGGAGCCCTCCCGTGTGCCGTGCAGCGACGAGGACAGCAGGACAGACGGCAGCCCTCGACCCGAAACCCAGAACACCCCGGCGTTCGAGTCTGGGGATGACACAGATTTCCCATCACAGCTGTCTCCAACCCCCTCCACCATCCCAGAGACACTCACCTGGGTTGGGCGCTTTAGTGACTCCTGGGGTACTATCTGGGGCACACCACACATGTGCTGTGGTACAGCAAGTGGACGTGGAACACCCAAGGGGTCGGACGGACGGAGGGCGGGCCAATCCCAGGGACTAGCTGTCATCCAGATGGGTTTCAGGCATCTGAAACGGACAGTCCCATCAATCGTGGAGATAGTCGCAGAGCCAGGGACTACATGAGGGGTTGTCGGCGAGAATCCAGCACCTGCAGGTGCAGTTGGAGGTGGCAATGCGTGCCACCCAGACCAACACAGCACGGGTGGAGCCATGGTTTTGGCTATGGATCAGCATGTCCAAGGCCTGGGGCATTCTGCGCAGGCGCTGGCCAAGGCTCAGGACAGGGCTGCCGTCTCACAGATAGCCATGTGCCAGAGCCACCTGGAAATTGCAGCGGCGCTCCTGAGCGTGGCCCAGTCACAGCAGGCCATGGCTAGGAACGTCAGGGGCATTGATCCGGCGCTGGCCAACGTGGCGCAGACACAGAGGGAGATGGCGCAGTCACTGGCTGATGTGTCACTGACCATGAAGGCGGTAGTACAGACGCAGCGTGATGTGGCGCAGTCCCAGACGGAGATGGTCCACTCTCTGTGCTCCATGGCTGCGAGTGTGCGGACCCTGGTCGAGACCAGAGTAGGCTGATGCACAATCAATGGACACGAAACGTAGATAAAGTCCGAACAATAGGCTTTAATACGCAAGAAGTGGACCCGGCAGCAGACGTACAGAAGAATGGCTGGCTGCCGGGGAACACGGGTTCTTATACCCCGCCTCGTAGGTGGAGCCACCTTCCTCTCAGCCAATCAGCTGAGAGGCACATGACATACCTGGGCCAATGGGCAGCGAGTCCTCTGCACCAATGGCAGCTCACACTCCCAGGTACCGTAATACCGCTAGTCATACTACCACATAGGATTGTAAAGCACATTAAACACCTTTGTGCACAACCATTATGATGCCTCTGTCACTTTCTTCCACAATGTGGGCTGACCTCCGAACCCTTGGCCCATCTCTTCATGCATCTCCTCATTTGATGCAGTTGCATCTTCATTTCCGCATCAGGAAATCTTAGAACTCTGACTCATTGCTGCTCCATTCTCACTCTGTATAGTGACAGCACACTGTGAAACCTTTCTGGATCAAAAACATGCTGTTTAATGTTTGCAGCAACACTAACCCTTCCTTGAAGCAAGCCCCAAAAAAGCCCTATAGTAAATAATAAGAAAATCTTATTATTGTTATATTACTACGATTGGTAATATGTTGTATTCTTTGCCTTTTCTTCCAGAATGACCTGATGTAGTGTTGACAAAGAATATACCAATCAAAAGATTGAAACAAAACTAATTTATTATTACAATACTAATTAAATGAAGTTTGAACACTCTACTGAGTTACAGATGATAATTAAATGATATTGAATCTGTCTTATAGTATTCAATATTCTATCCACTCACTAACTATACTGTGGTCTAAACTTGTGCTATCTCTAATTAACATTCACACTGCTCTAAGCTTCTCCTTGTGCTTTTCACCAGAATTCTCCCAGAATTCCCTGAGGGGCTGTCTTAAACACAGAGATGTAACGCCCTCTAGTATTTGATTTACACAGAGATGTAATTATTATTATTATTTTTTTTAAAATGACAATTCCATTTTATTTACAAAAATGGAGCATCACAAAACTTTGCTTCTTCCAGGTGGAGGTTAGAATTGTTTGACAAATGGTAAATTTCCATTTCGTACTGCATTAGAATGCATTCTTGCTCCTTTTGTAATTTAGTCCAGCTTGATGAAGCCGATGTCTTTAGCGTATTGTCTGAAGCACTGGCGGCACATGTTGAGGCCGTATTTCCGGATCAGGCCGTGTCGGTTCGCACAGACTCGGCATGAGCGGGAGCCCTGACCGAATTTCCTGGGGTGAGACCAGTAAAGCTGCTGATGACCCATGGCGACCAGACACAGAAAGCAGAGATGTAATTATTAACCCTTCACTAACCTGACTATATACACATCATTACATGCGGTAGCTATCATTTTTTTAAACAGGGGGACGACCATAAATTGCTTACAATGCACAGCACAGAAATAGGCCATTCGGCCCAACTGGCCTTTTGTCGGTATTTACGCTCCAGCCTGTTTCATCTAACCCTATCACAGATGCTTCTAATTTTTAAAAACGTTTTTCAATGTACTCACGTAGATTGTCTTGAGTGGTGAAAGCCAAGAGGTGGAGCACAGGAATCCAGCGCAGCAACCCTCTTGAGGTCTTTGGGCTTCTTCAATTCTGGCTTCATGCTCATGCCTGATTTTTGCCGCTCCATCTTGGTGGCACTTTCAGCTCCCAAATCCCTAAATGCTGCAATTTTTTCCCTCAACGTCACCACTTCACTGCCCCTGTCTTCCTTTTAAAGTGCTCTTTAAAATCTACACCTTTGATCAAACATTTGGTCCTGTGTCCTAACATTTCATGTGTGGTCCAGTGTCTCATTTTATCTGGTAAGGCTCCTGCAAAGCCTTTGGAATGTTTCACTACAACAAAGGCACAATGTGGGGCAGGAAGAGGTTAGCGAGATAAGGAGCGGCGAAGGCCACGGAGGAGTTTGAAAATGAAGGCGAGAATTAGAAAATCGGGGGTTACCGGACTTGACCTAATATAGCTCAGTGGCAACTGGGGTGATGGGTGAACAGGAAGTGGTGTGCATGAGATGTAGGTCCTCTAGGATATGATAAGTAAGTCCTTTATTAACTTTAAGCACCTTCACTAGGAATGAGTGCATGTTGAATTACTATTCCAAATAGAAACTGAAATAAAATGAACATACAGCTTGTTGAAAATGAGAAATGCGAATCCTGCTGTTCTTGAAAGCAATGTCAAGGTACACAATCAGAAACTGTAATAACTTATTTACTTTCTCAGTGTGCGGTAATTGGTTAAACTGCAGCAACAAATGATGTTGTATGCAATTACAAGGTTGTGTTTTTTCTTCTAGTTTAATGCAAGACGGACAGACCATCAATTACTGCAGTTTTATGCAGAATTCAAGAAAGTCGATTTACAGGAAGATCTTCTGACTGGCATCACACACATAAATACCGCAATATAGAGCACAACATAATATGACATTATAATCATTCATGCAACATTAAAGACATTTCTAAGTAGACAATAAAGTTGATAAAATTAGCCCCAAGCTTGCACTCACAATGGGAAGCAGCAATAATATTTGTCTTTTTTTGTTGGTTTTGCTGAGTATGATAATACATTTTGAACAAATACAGATTTATAAGAATTTTTTCTTGTTACACACAACAATGAAAAAAAAAGTCGATATATATATATATATATACACATATATTTGGGTCCTGCTATTATAACTGACAAGATCTCGCTTCTCGGCTTTTTGATGAGTGTGAGGTCAGGTGTAATGCCTGGATCTGGTATCTCTCTCTTGTGGGGACCATGAATTGGATTCAATTTGAATTGTTTTTTGGAGCAGTCAAGGAGCTGGATTAGGGGTTTGCCCCTGCCCATGCACTGAGCTCTGGCTTTGTAACTCTGATAAAGGAATAAAAAATAAATAAATAAAATGTAATTAAATAACTGACAAGATAGCCTGCATTTTGAAGCAGAAAGTATCCAAAAATGTGGTCAGCAACTGTCGAGGAATAAGTCTTATCTCAATCGCAGGGAACGATCCTAACAAGGATCCTATTAAACCGTCTACAGACGGCCTTGCAGATCATGTCCTCCTGGACACACTGGGTCTTCGGGCTTACTGGGACAGCTGATCTGGTGTTTACAGCCCCTGTGCTTAAAGTTCAGAGCAAGCAAATCGTGATGTGAGTCAGTGCGCAATGCTGATTTTACACCAGTCTTGCCATTTTCAAATTTCACACCCCAGCAATGCTGTCTTAACCACAAAGAGAAGAACATGGCCGTAATTGAGATTAAGGTGTTCTCACCAGTGTCATTTAAAGGTTTAACGAACTAATTCTAGGTGACTTAATTCTGCTGGTTGCTGGAATTGTATGTCTTTTTGGAGTTATCTTTTACTTGGACAAAGTTTGAATAATCTACAGGGAATCAGTCTGACTGGCGCTGTAGGACTTTTCAGTGCTTTTAAAAGCTTGTACTCCCCGACTTAAATTTGGATTCTCCCATCCCTTCAATAGATGGGGTTCAGCTTACAGTCTAAGTTGATATTGTCTCATGTGTGATAATAAATCTCAATTTGCATAACCGGATCCGGGTTCGATTCCCGGCTTGGGTCCCTGTCTGTGCGGAGTCTGCACATTCTCCCTGTGTCTGCGTGGGTTTCCTCGAGGTGCTCCAGTTTCCTCCCACAAGTCCCGAAAGACGTGCTTGTTAGGTGAATTGGACATTCTGAATCCGCTCTCTGTGTACCCGAACAGGCGCTGTAGTGTGACAACTAGGGGAATTACACCGTAACTTCATTGCAGTGTTAATGTAAGGCTACTTATGACAATAATAAAGATTACTATTGTTAAATACTCCAAATGAAGTCAGTTTGGAGGAGTGAATGGAGGCATTGGCTTTACCCCTCGCTTGCTGTCCTGAAGACACTTGACTCTGTTCTCCTCAAATGTGGGAATTGTTTGATGACAGTGATTTCTCCAATTGGGTCTGTTTTAGATTGTTTTTCCCACGTATTGGGAACCAGTTTGCAAGCTCTTGAGGTTGGTTTTCAGATTGCTTTTATAGGTAAATTTGGGATGTCTTCTGGTGTGGGTTCTGCTGCTGAACTGGCTGTGGATTACTGCCTTTGGTATACAGGGATTACTGCCTTTGGTATACAGGGATTACTGCCTTTGGTATACAGGGATTACTGCCTTTGGTATACAGGGAATACTGCCTTTGGTATACAGGGATTACTGCCTTTGGTATACAGGGATTACTGCCTTTGGTATGCAGGGATTACTGCCTTTGGTATACAGGGATTACTGCCTTTGGTATACAGGGAATACTGCCTTTGGTATACAGGGATTACTGCCTTTGGTATACAGGGATTACTGCCTTTGGTATACAGGGATTACTGCCTTTGGTATACAGGGATTACTGCCTTTGGTATGCAGGGATTACTGCCTTTGGTATACAGGGATTACTGCCTTTGGTATGCAGGGATTACTGCCTTTGGTATACAGGGATTACTGCCTTTGGTATACAGGGAATACTGCCTTTGGTATACAGGGATTAGTGCCTTTGGTATACAGGGATTACTGCCTTTGGTATACAGGGATTACTGCCTTTGGTATGCAGGGATTACTGCCTTTGGTATGCAGGGATTACTGCCTTTGGTATACAGGGATTACTGCCTTTGGTATACAGGGATTACTGCCTTTGGTATGCAGGGATTACTGCCTTTGGTATACAGGGATTACTGCCTTTGGTATGCAGGGATTACTGCCTTTGGTATGCAGGGATTACTGCCTTTGGTATACAGGGATTAGTGCCTTTGGTATGCAGGGATTACTGCCTTTGGTATACAGGGATTACTGCCTTTGGTATGCAGGGATTACTGCCTTTGGTATGCAGGGATTACTGCCTTTGGTATACAGGGATTATTGCCTTTGGTATGCAGGGATTACTGCCTTTGGTATACAGGGTCACTGCCTTTGGTATACAGGGATTACTGCCTTTGGTATACAAGGATTACTGCCTTTGGTATGCAGGGATTACTGCCTTTGGTATACAAGGATTACTGCCTTTGGTATACAGGGATTACTGCCTTTGGTATGCCGGGATTACTGCCTTTGGTATGCAGGGATTACTGCTTTTGGTATACAGGGATTACTGCCTTTGGTATACAGGGATTACTGCCTTTGGTATACAGGGATTAATGCCTTTGGTATGCAGGGATTACTGCCTTTGGTATACAGGGTTACTGCCTTTGGTATACAGGGATTACTGCCTTTGGTATACAAGGATTACTGCCTTTGGTATGCAGGGATTACTGCCTTTGGTATACAAGGATTACTGCCTTTGGTATACAGGGATTACTGCCTTTGGTATGCAGGGATTACTGCCTTTGGTATGCAGGGATTACTGCTTTTGGTATACAGGGATTACTGCCTTTGGTATACAGGGATTACTGCCTTTGGTATGCAGGGATTACTGCCTTTGGTATACAGGGATTACTGCCTTTGGTATACAGGGATTGCTGCCTTTGGTATGCAGTGATTGCTGCCTTTGGTATGCAGGGATTACTGCCTTTGGTATACAGGGATTACTGCCTTTGGTATACAGGGATTACTGCCTTTGGTATACAGGGATTACTGCCTTTGGTATGCAGGGATTACTGCCTTTGGTATGCAGGGATTACTGCCTTTGGTATGCAGGGATTACTGCCTTTGGTATACAGGGATTACTGCCTTTGGTATGCAGGGATTGCTGCCTTTGGTATACAGGGTTACTGCCTTTGGTATACAGGGATTACTGCCTTTGGTATGCAGGGATTACTGCCTTTGGTATGCAGGGATTGCTGCCTTTGGTATACAAGGATTACTGCCTTTGGTATACAGGGATTACTGCCTTTGGTATACAGGGATTACTGCCTTTGGTATACAGGGATTACTGCCTTTGGTATAAAAGGATTACTGCCTTTGGTATACAGGGATTACTGCCTTTGGTATGCAGGGATTACTGCCTTTGGTATACAGGGATTACTGCCTTTGGTATACAGGGATTACTGCCTTTGGTATGCAGGGATTGCTGCCTTTGGTATACGGGGATTACTGCCTTTGGTATGCAGGGATTACTGCCTTTGGTATACAGGGATTACTGCCTTTGGTATACAGGGATTACTGCCTTTGGTATTCAGGGATTACTGCCTTTGGTATACAGGGATTACTGCCTTTGGTATACAGGGATTACTGCATTTGGTATACAGGGATTACTGCCTTTGGTATGCAGGGATTACTGCCTTTGGTATGCAGTGATTACTGCCTTTGGTATACAGGGATTACTGCCTTTGGTATACAGGGATTACTGCCTTTGGTATACAGGGATTACTGCCTTTGGTATGCAGTGATTACTGCCTTTGGTATACAGGGATTACTGCCTTTGGTACACAGGGATTACTACCTTTGGTAAACAGGGATTACTGCCTTTGGTATACAGGGATTACTGCCTTTGGTATGCAGTGATTACTGCCTTTGGTATACAGGGATTACTGCCTTTGGTATACAGGGGTTACTGCCTTTGGTATACAGGGATTACTGCCTTTGGTATTCAGGGATTACTGCCTTTGGTATACAGGGATTACTGCCTTTGGTATACAGGGATTACTGCCTTTGGTATGCAGGGATTACTGCCTTTGGTATACAGGGATTACTGCCTTTGGTATGCAGGGATTACTGACTTTGGTATACAGGGATTGCTGCCTTTGGTATACAGGGATTACTGCCTTTGGTATACAGGGATTACTGCCTTTGGTATACAGGGATTACTGCCGTTGGTATGCAGGGATTACTGCCTTTGGTATGCAGGGATTACTGCCTTTGGTATGCAGGGATTACTGCCTTTGGTATACAGGGATTACTGCCTTTGGTATACAGGGATTACTGCCTTTGGTATACAGGGATTACTGCCTTTGGTATGCAGGGATTACTGCCTTTGGTATACAGGGATTACTGCCTTTGGTATACAGGGATTACTGCCTTTGGTATACAGGGATTACTGCCTTTGGTATGCAGGGATTACTGCCTTTGGTATACAGGGATTAGTGCCTTTGGTATGCAGGGATTACTGCCTTTGGTATACAGGGATTAGTGCCTTTGGTATACAGGGATTACTGCCTTTGGTATACAGGGATTACTGCCTTTGGTTTGCAGGAATCCTCCGTGCCAACCTTATGGCCGACCCTGCAAAGCTGAGTGCTGATGAACATGCTTTCGATGCCAGGTATGGCGCACTTTACAAGAACTGCAGTGTTGGGGATTTTGTCTTGCCACCTGATGTTGCAAATAGATCTCAGACAGTGAAGGTGGAATGCTTCTAGTTACTTTCGGTGATGCCGGAAGGTTGATCAAGTCTCATGGTCATAAAAAAATGATGTATGCCTGGTATACTTTTATTTTTGTTCCAACGCAAACTCAATGCTCTTTCCAAACTCTGTGACTGAGCCTGCTTTTGCTAAGTGATGGTTGATTTGATCATCCAGCATGGCTTTATTGGAGAAGATGCTCCTTCAATAGCGATAGTTGATAGTTACGGTGGGACCAGTGGTGAGCAGACACAAGTTCTTGATCTTCTTCAGACATATTATCAGACCAAAGTATGCTGAGGCGAGGGCAAAGTGATCAACAAGCAGCTGAATGAATGTCTTCCGGAGTATATGTTTTGAGTTGCCCACCAACAAGAGCTCATTCTGTAGCTGTTCAGTAACCTTTGTTCAAGCCTTGAATCTTTGCAAATGGAAGAGGTTGCCATGTGTCCCAAACTGACTGTATACTCCTGTGTCAGGATCTTTGAGTGCATGGCAAACAGAGCTGGGGTCAATACACATCCTTGCTTGGAACTGTTGGTGTTGGTGAAAAATATCTGGTGATGTACCACTTCGCATTACTGACATTGATTCCATTAGGAAACACATCATCTTTTCAGGGCAGCCATATTAGCATAGAGCCTTCCACGGGCCTTCCCAGTTTACTGTGTCAAAAGTCTTGGTCAGGCCCACGAGCACCCTTACAGAGATCCTTATTCTGTCCACGGGACTTTTCTTGAATTAGACGTGCTGCAAAGATCATTGTTCCCTGTCCTGCACGGAAGTCAGACTCAGAAGTCTGTCACAATGTTCATAAAAAGTTTCCTTTTCGATAAACCCTGAAAATTCCCTCCAGCTATGCTCAGTCATTAAACTCAGCTCCATTACTGCGTTATCGTCAACATCAATTGTAGAAATTGGCACAGTTTGCGGGTTTTGAAATCTTGAATAAATGTTCCACCATTCTATCATGACTGACCTGTATCCTCAAATCCCTTAGCTCTATATCTCTTAATACACTTGCAAATCTACCAGTTTCAGCTGTGAAAATCTGACTTGGCCCTGCATCTAGAGTCTTTGGCAGGACATTCCGGATTTCACCACAGTGTATGAAACTCTTAAATGTTTTAACCCGAAGATAATGCCGCCCAGCTTGATGTCCCCATCAAATAAATTGGTTTCCCTATATCTAACCCATGGAATATAAAACAAGTTTAGTCAATCTGTTTTGGTCTCTCCAATCTCTAAAACTTCTGCTTTCCTGAAAGAAAAATTGCTTTGCCGAAAAAGAAAGCCATTCGGCCCATCGTGTCTGCACAGGCACGCCGAATGAGTAGCATTCCCCTGTCCTCTCTCCGTAAGCCTGCACATTCTTCCTTTTCAGGTAATAGTCTAATTTCCTTTTGAAAAATTCAATTGAAGCGGCCTCCACCACACTCTCAGATACTGCATTCCAGATCCTAACCATTCGCTGTGTGAAAACTTGTGCTACTTTTGCCAATTACCTTCAATCTGTACCCCATCATTCTCGATCCTTTCACGAGTGGAAACAGTTTCTCCCTAACATCTCTGTCCAGACGCCTCATGATTGTGGGTACCTCTTCCAAACTTCCTCTCAACCTTCTTTTCTTTGGGAAAACAGTCCTAACTGCTGCAATCTATCCTGATAATGGAAATTCCTCATCCCTGGAACTATGAATCATTTCTGCATCCTCTGTAATGCCTTCACGCTCTTCCTAAAGTACGGTTCCCGGAATTGCTTGAGCTGAAGCCGAACTAATGACTTGTACAAGTTTAACATAACTTTGTATTGTACTCATGCTCCTAATAAAAAAACCCTGGATGCTGTATGCTTTATTAACCACCCGATCTCACCCGACGCCTTCAATTACTTTTTAAAAATTCTTTCACGGGATGTGGGATCTGGCATCTGGGTACGTTTTCAGCCTTTTCTTCCATTCTTTCATGTTGAATCGCACTTGGTTGTTTCGGCTGCTTCAGTGATTGCTACCATAATATCCGAATTCTTTTCTTTTGGGGGTGGAAGAACGTTGAATTCGTTGCCTCGTCATTTCACTTGCTTCTTGCGTCAGTGTGGGTTGTGGGTGATGCCCCCTGTGGCGCAGGATGAGCATTCCTGTGACACCTTTGCGTTTCATTGTTGGTAGTGGCCGGCTGCTACTGGGTTTCAGCATCTTTTGTGGCTTTGGCATGCTGGGTGAGAGTTGCAGCATATGTTCAGTGGTTGCAGTGTTGACATGCTACCGTCATCCGTGCCAGAGGTTGAGGCTCATCGGACTGCTGGTTATTCTCTTTTACATCCTTGCAGCGTCATGGTTACCCCCCCCCCCCCCCCCGGGCCGGGGGGATTAGCTAGTCTGACCATTGAAGGTTTTCCGACACCTGTAATGGGAATGGACAAATCTGCTCCTCAAAGAGCCAAAGTTCAGACAGTTCAGAGCTAAAGTTTCCCGGCAGTCAGGCTTCTCTGTTTTGTTTGAGTGCTCAGGAACGTGCAGGTCTGCCTCACAGCACCAAGGACCAGGGTTCGATTCCGACCTTGGATAACTGTCTGGAGTTTGCACATTCTCCCCGTGTCTGTGGGGGGTTCTTTCCGGAGCTGCGGTTTCCTCCCACAGTGGAAAGGTGAGCAGATTAGGTGATTGGCCATGCTAAATTGCCCTTCATGTCCAAAAGTTAAGGCGGGGTAGTGGGTCGAGATTGGGGTGCACTTAGAGAGTCGGTGCAGACTCGATGGGCCAAATGGTTTCCTTCTGCACTGCAGGGTTTCTATGATTCTATGATAATTAACAACAGTGGTTATCTTGACATCTTCTGCCATTTTGAGAAGAAATGGGGCTACACAGGCATCTCTGCCTGAGAGAGAGAAAGGCTGGTTATGGATAACACACACCAGCTAGAAGATTTGTTTGCTGCAATACCATAGTGGTTCCAGAATCGTGCTATGTCTTGAAGTCAGATTCTTCCAGGTCCATTGAGTGGTCTGTCTGTACTTTGAAGCCAAAGATAATATAGCCACAGATTGTCGTCCGGCAGGACTATTATGCTGGCTCCTATGTCTGATGTAAGAATTGTTAAATGGCCATGTTGCTCGTTTTACTGGAGTGTATTAACACGCCTCCGTTTAAAGGCCGTGTGCTTAACACTACTATGGCTCTGTGTATGTAATTACGCTCAGGAGTCGCCAGGTGCCGTATTTAGACACCTCACAAGTATATCAAGGTCAGGTTCAAAGTAATAAATCTGTACACCGATTAGTAAGTCCAAACGATTGATATTTATTATGACAAATATAATAAATACACATGCATACGCTAAAGAGACTAACTTACTTCTAATACTAAACAACTAAAATACTTATCTAGACAGGAACAGGCTGTCCCGTTCTTGGTCTGCAACTCTCAGGTACTTAAAGTTGTCAGGATCTAGCAAGGTCTGGATCTCGTAGTGATCGTTGTATTGGCACTTACAGTTCGATGGCTGATGCTCAATGGCCGGTGCTGAAACTGGAGTCAGGATGCGATGTAACAAGTCTGGGCCGGAGTCTGGAAGCAACAGACCGAACCATGTGCTGGGTCTATTCTTATAGTTCCTAGAAGTCCGTGCCCCTTCGGGGCGGTCCTTTTACCTGCCATGTATCGATTGGGCCTTTCCCAATCGATATCTTCTAAACCCCCCAATCTGAGGGTCGTTCCTCGATGGGTGGGGCGGTCCCTATGGTTCTTTGTGTTGGATACTGTGGTGCCGTTCTGTCTGGGCGTCTACTCAAAAGTATCCATTGATACTTAAATGTTTCTATTGTGCGGGATCTGGATCTGGATCACCTCATTACTATGTAGATCTGTTGCCATTTACACCTTTGGCTGAAAC
Source organism: Scyliorhinus canicula (assembly GCF_902713615.1). Classification (NCBI taxonomy): domain Eukaryota; kingdom Metazoa; phylum Chordata; class Chondrichthyes; order Carcharhiniformes; family Scyliorhinidae; genus Scyliorhinus; species Scyliorhinus canicula. The sequence goes on along the minus strand of NC_052146.1, from coordinate 277,687,328 downwards.
TCTGCACCTGGCCAAAAACTGGTTTCTGTACGTGCAGAATGCTAATTAGTCTTCTGCAAACTGCCTGTCCTTGCTAAGACTGTTTTTCCCTGCAGCCTTAGCAGTTCTCCATTTTGTAGCCCAGTGTCCATCTTAGATGGCTACAGCCATCAACTGAAATGTCAGCATTCTAAAATGAGAATCTAAGATATTCGACCTCACACAAGAAGCATGGCTGTGTCGGCAGGGAGCGGACTCGGGGAGGAGGAGCTCCAGAACAGCAAGTATAAATAACTTATCTCAGAGATTCGTGGCCTAGTCGGCAGGGTGTGGTGTTGCCGTGAACTCGGGGAGGAGGAGCCTCGGAACAGTAAGTATAAATAATTTACCTCAGGAATTCGCGGCCTAGTCTGCAGAGAGCGGAGTTGCAGCAAACTCATGTAGGAGGAGCTTTGGAATAATAAAGTAAAAATAACTTACCTCGGGGATTCATGGCCAAGCCGGCGGGGAGCTGAGTTGCCGCGAACTCGGGGCGGAGGAGCTTCGAAACAATATGTATAAATAATTTATCTTGGGGATTCGCGGCCTAATCAGCAGAGAGTGGAGTTGCCACAAACCCAGGGAGGAGGAGCCGAGGAACAGGAAGTATAAGTAACTTACCTCAGGGACAGCCCAAACAGAGATCCGTCCCATCAAAGAGCCCCCATCAGTCACCCCTGCCTGGAAGCGAAAGAGCAGCGCAGGCAGAAACAGAGAAAAGTCATTGCTTTCTCACTTACCAGTCCCTTACAGCTGCTGTCTCAGGCAGAAGTATTGAAAGCAGCAGCTGTTACAGCTGTCTTAGGCTTCAGATAAAAGCAAGAAAAATCACAAGGCTTTAAACTCCCTCGGATTTTTCGATCTGCAAGGTTTCTACTCACTTTCAAAAAGAAAAGGCTAGATGTCTAGATTTCCCTTCGCACTTGAATGCATCTCAAGTACCTTTCTATGAAGCTAACCGCAATGTTTACAAACAGCTAGCTATGATATTTTTAGGATACCCAATTCATTTTTTCCAATTAAGGGGCAATTTAGCATGGCCAATCCACCTAGCCCGCACATCTTTTCGGTTGTGGGCGTGAAACCCACACAAACACAAGGAGAATGTGAAAACTCCACCTGGACAGTGACCCAGAGCTGGGATTGAACCTGGGGCCTTGGCGCCGTGAGTCCGCAGTGCTAACCACTGCGCCACGCAGCTGCCCTCATCTAGCTATGATTGACAGCTCCTGACCACTTCAAAAGAAGTTAAGAAACAGAGAAAGTGAAAGCACTTATCTCCAAGATGTTATAGTGTCAACACAGATGAGGGGCAATTATACTCCAGCAGGAGAACGTAGTCTCCCAAACAGAGAATTCTGCCGTGTCTTTGTTGCTTAACTAGCCGAACTGTGGGTTGGCCTTTGCCCCACAGTTTATTTCATCCCCTTTAAATTGTTCTCTGCCGCTCATGGTGTTGTGACTGCCGAACTGCCTGGATTGCCTTTCCAGGGTTAGATCTTCCTTTGCTTGCATGAGGCCAGAGAGTGCACTGTGTGCTACTCTGACTACGATTCTGTCTTTGATGAGTTCGGACTTTAAATCTCCATATTTGCAACCTTTTTCCATTCAGTACAGATCATTGATGAATGAATGGACAGGTTCTTCCAGTTAAAAGCAAAATACTGGGGATGCTGGAAATCTGAAATAAAAACAGAAAATGCTGGAAAATCTATGCAGGTCTGGTACCATCTGTGGATAGAACAACATAGTTAACAATACTCTGCTTTCAGGCGGCAAAGTGGCACAGTGGTTAACACTGCTGCCTCACTTCCGGTGGCGGCTATGAAGGAGTAAGTCGCACCTTTGGTGGCTCCTGCTCGGGTCAGACTTTTGGACCTTTTCCCTCGATTTTCTACCGGACTTGAATTGTAAAACTGAAGACAGAGGCAATTGTGTACTGAATTCCCACATCGGAGCATGGAGGGAAGGGCTAGAAGTGCTCGTAAAGGCAGAAACAGAAAGGCAGAGAAGGCTTGGGCTGAAGCTGCAACGGGAGACAGCATGGCAGAGGGCCGGACCTTTGGTCTGTCGACCCAGCGGTCAATGGAGCAGCTGATGCAAGTTATTCAGGAAGGCTTTGCTAACGAGAAACGGGACTGCTTGGACACGATAAAAGAGTCAATTGAGCGGCTGGAGCTTAGATTGGACGCCCAAGATCAGGCGGTCCAGAAGGTAGAGAAGGCATTGGATGAGCAGGAGGAACATCAAACTGCGGTGGAGTTGGAGGTGGGGATGCTGAGAGACCAGCAGAAGAAGCTCCTGGAAAAGGTGGAGCACCTTGAGAATAGGTCCTGCCGGCAGAACTTGAGAATTGATGGGCTCCCGGAGGGGTCCGAAGGAGCGGACGCTGGGGCATACATCGCAGACATGCTTGAGAAGCTGTTGGGGGATGGGGCATTCTCCCGACCCTTGGAGGTGGACAGGCTCACAGAGCGCTCGTGAGGAAGCCGTGAATGGGAGCCCCCCCCCCCCCCCTCCCTGAGGGCAATGGTGGTGGGATTCCACAGGTACTTGGATAAGGAGCGCATTCTACAGTGGGCCAAGCAGACACGGAGCTGTAAGTAGGACAACAGTATCCTGCAGGTCTACCAAGACCTGAGTGTGGAGGTGGCCAGGAGAAGAGCAGGCTTCAACCAGATTAGGTCAAAAAAGGTGAAGTTCGGACTGTTGTATCCCGCCATCTCTGGGTCACTCACGCACGAGGAACAGCACTTTTATTTCGAGTCGCCTGGGGACGTGCTGGACTTCGTGAAAAGGAAAGGACTGGTGGTGGACTGAGAACTTTTGAACTTTGCTGCAACATTCATGGTTTAAAAATTTTTTTTTCTCTGTTCTTTAAAAAAAGTTCCCCATTTTTTGTTTTGTGGAAGCTGTTTGTAATGTCTTCTGTATTGATTTGGGACCAGTGGCAGAGCTGAGTGAGTTAAGGTTTTCAATTGCACTGTTGGGGATGGAGTTCTGCTTGTTTAGATTTTGGTGTTTTTCTGTTGAGCAATTGTGTGGGGATTGTTTGATGTTGAAGTATGTTTGTATGAGCGGGGGTGGGGGGGGGGGGGGGGGGGGAGGAGGGGGTGGAGGGGGGGGGGGTGGAAATAGGTGGGAGACTATCTGGCACCAGGGATGGGGACCACCAAGCTAGCTGGGCAGGCTAGCTCACAGACGCGTAGTGGGGTGTGCATATGCTTGGTTTATCAAAGGGGTTGGGTTACAGAATGTTGTTACTAGGGGGGAGAGGGGGGAAAATGTTCTGCTGATGAAGGAGGGACTTGGGCCAAGGGACAGAGAGAAGGTTGGGGACGGAGGCTGCCTGGGGGCGAGCTGGTGGAGGCGCGGAGCATGGGCTGGAGGCGGGCCCAAAAAAGGGGATGGTTGATCGGTGAAGGAGAGGGGGCCAATGAGCCCCCTAACTAGGCTGATCACCTGGAATGTTCGAGCGTTAAATGGGCTGGTCAAGAGGGCACGTGTGTTCGCGCATTTTAGGGGACTGAAGGCGGACGTGGTAATGTTGTAGGAGACGCACCTTGGAGTAACTGACCAGATTAGATTGAGGAAAGGCTGGGTCAGTCAGGTCTTTCACTCGGGACTAGATTCAAAGACTAGAGGGGTCACGATCCTGATCAATAAGCGGGTGGTGTTTGAGGCGGGTAGAATAGTCTTGGATGTGGGAGGTCGGTACATTATAGTCGTTGGGAAACTGGAAGGGGTGCAGGTGGTATTAGTAAATGTGTATGCGCCAAATTGGGATGATATGGAGTTTATAAAGAGGATGCTGGGGAAGATACCGGACCTGGACTCACACAGGTTGGTCATGCAAGGGGACTTTGTTATGGGCCAGGATTTAGAGAACCCCAAAGTGTATCGTGGAGTTCACCTGACTCACAACTTTTAATAGATTGTGGTATGGGGAGCAGACGGCTCACTCTACAGGTGTGGTACAGCAGAAATCGAAAAGTATTTTTTTAAAGTAAAACAATGTTTATTCTGTGAACTCAAGTTAACCTTCTGAAAACATACAGTGAACATCTTAGCAATCATCAATTCAAATACAGCCCCCAAAGAATACAACACTAAGTAATCCTTAATAACTTCCCAAACAACATCCAGAAAACAAAAGAAACACCTTTTAACAGAAGCACATTAGGTTTACATTCACTACTGAGAACATTTATAATTCTGAATTCACCAAATGATCAAGAGATAGTCTTTTCATGGCACAGAGAACAGCAGTACAGCTGCTTTGTCTGGCTTCAGCTCCAACACTGAAAACAAAACTAAAACACACCCTGCAGCAAACAGCCTAAAACAAAAGTAAAAAGCTGACAGAGAGACCAGCTCCACCCACACTCTGACATCACTGATAAACACCCATTTCTTAAAGGTACATTTCTTAAGCACCCATTTTTTAAAGGTAGAGAGGAAATTGCTGAGACCTTGACATAAATCTTTCGATCCTCACTGTCTTCAGGTGATGTCCCTGAGGACTGGAGAATAGCCAATGCTGTTCCTTTGTTTAAGAAGGGTAGCAAGGATGATCCAGGGAACTATAGGCCGGTGAGCCTTACGTCAGTGGTAGGGAAATTACTGGAGAGAATTCTTCGAGACAGGCTCTACCCCCACTTGGAAGCAAATGGACGTATTAGCGAGAGGCATCACGGTTTTGTGAAGGGGAGGTCGTGTCTCACTAACTTGATAGAGTTTTTCGAAGAGGTCACAAAGATGATTGATGCAGGTAGGGCAGTGTATGTTGTCTATATGGACTTCAGTAAGGCCTTTGACAAGGTCCCTCATGGCAGACTGGTACAAAAAGTAAAGTCACATGGATCAGGGGTGAGCTGGCAAGATGGATACAGAACTGGCTAGGTCATAGAAGGCACAGAGTAGCAATGGAAGGGTGCTTTTCTGATTGGAGGGCTGTGACTAGTGGTGTTCCGCAGGGATCAGTGCTGGGACCTTTGCTGTTCGTAGTATATATAAATGATTTTGAGGAAAATGTAACTGGTCTGATTAGTAAGTTTGCAGATGACACAAAAGTTGGTGGAATTGCAGATAGCGATGAAGACTGTCAGAGGATACAGCAGGATTTAGATCATTTGGAGACTTGGGTGGAGAGATAGCAGATGGAGTTTAATCTGGACAAATGTGCGGTAATACATTTTGGAAGGTCTAATGCAGGTAGGGAATGGTAGACCCCTCAAGAGTATTGACAGTCAGAGAGTCCAGTGTACAGGTCCACAGGTCACTGAAAGGGGCAACACAGGTGGAGAAGGTAGTCAAGAAGGCATACGGCATGCTTGCCTTCATTGGCCGGGGCATTGAGTATAAGAATTGGCAAGTCATGTTGCAGCTGTATAGAACCTTAGTTCGGCCACACTTGGAGTATAGTGTTCAATTCTGCTCGCCACACTACCAGAAGAATGTGGAGGTTTTAGAGAGTGCAGAAGAGATTCACCAGGATGTTGCCTGGTATGGAGGGCGTTAGCTATGAGAAGCGGTTGAATAAACTTGGTTTGTTCTCACTAGAATGACGGAGGTTGAGGGGCGACCTGATAGAGGTCTACAAAATTATCAGGGGCATAGACAGAGTGGATAGTCAGAGGCTTTTTCCCAGGGTAGAGAGGTCAATTGCTAGGGGGCATAGGTTTAAGGTGCGAGGGGCAAGGTTTGGAGGAGATGTACGAGGCAAGTTTTTACACAGAGGGCAGTGGGTTCCTGGAATTCACTGCCGGTGGAGGTGGTGGAAGCAGGGACGATAGTGACGTTTAAGGGGCATCTTGACAAATACATGAATAGGATGGGAATAGAGGAATACGGACCCAGGAAGTGTAGAAGATTTTAGTTTAGACGGGCAGCATGGTCAGCACGGGCTTGGAGGGCATAAGGGCCTGTTCCTGTGCTGTACTTTTCTTTGTTCTGTTCTTTGTATTCTCACATGACAACTTCAACACAGTTATGGACCCTGGCTTGATCTGGTCAAGCTCAAAAACGGGCAGGGTGCCAGCAATGGCAAAGGAACTAAAAGGGTTCATGGAGCAGATGGAGGGGGGGGGGGGGGGGGGGGGGGTGGATCCATGGAGATTTAGGCAGCCGAGGGTGCATAAAATTTATTCCTGGAGTGATTTCTTTATTTTGAGCAGGGCCTTACTGGCAGGGGTGGTGGACACGGGGTACTCGGCGATCACAATCTCAGACCATGCTCCGCACTGGGTTGACCTGCAGGTTAATAAAGACAGTAGCCAGCGCCCGCACTGGAGGCTAGATGTGGGACTTTTAGCTGACGAAGGGGTGTGTGAGCAGCTGAGGAAATGTATTCAGAACTACCTGCAGATCAACGACACGGGGGAAATTTCAGCAGCGGTGGTCTGGGAAGCACTGAAGACGGTGGTCAGAGGGGAGCTGATCTCAACACGGGCCCATAGGGAGAAGGTGGACAGGGCAGAGACGGACCGACTGGTAAAGGAGATACTACAGGTCGACAGGAGGTATGCGGAGACCCCATACCTGCTGAGTTTTTCCAGGATTTCTGTTTTTCAGGTTCTTTTAGCTCTGGACTTGCTTGTTAAATCTAGCTATTTCGAGAAACTTATTGCCTCTTAGATTAAAATAAATATTAAATGATTTTCGCACTTCTTCAAATTTAGGATCTGATTCATTGATTCCCTGTCTTGCAATAACACCTTCCACAATCAGGCCTACCAATTAAAGCTGTGTGTTAACCTGCTCTGCTTCTGACTTTTTGTCTCAACCTGTAGAGATGCTGCATCTTAGAAGTCTTTTCATCCAAGGTCTCCAATTAAGTGATTGATCTGAGCTTTGAATCGCTCTGAATTGACAGGCTGGTTTAGCACACTGGGCTAAATCGCTGGCTTTTAAAGCAGACCAAGGCAGGCCAGCAGCACGGTTCAATTCCCATACAAGCCTCCCCAAACAGGCGCCGGAATGTGGTGACTAGGAGTTTTTCACAGTAACTTCATTTGAAGCCTACTTGTGACAAGAAGCGATTTTCATTTCATCTCCGGCAGCTCCCCATTCTCCAGATCTTCATTAAACCCCCCCAGCAGATGTGGTGTCAGGTCCGTCGCAAATTCCTTATAAAATTCCGCCGGGTACCCATCTGGCCCTGGTGCCTTCCCCGACTTCATACCCTGATACTAACCAGCACCTCCCTCAGCCCCAGGGGCTCCTCCAATGCCTGCCTCTTTGCTTCCTCTACCTGGGGAAATTCCAGCCTGTCCAGAAACCACCCCATGTCCCCCTCCTCTCCCCCCTGGGTCCGCCTCGTACGGTCCCTGGTAGTATTCTTTAAACACCTTGTTTATCTTCCCCGGCCCCGACACCACATCCCCAGCTCCAGTTCGTATCTGCAATATTTCCCTGGACGAAGCCTGCCTCTGCAGCTGGTGGGCCAGCATGCGGCTTGCCTCCTCCCCAGACTCATTTTGCATCCCTCTTGCACTACGCAGTTACCCTACCGCCCTCCCCGTTGTCAACCTGACAAATTGCCCCTGCAACTTTTCCTCCTCGCCAATCCCTCTGCGGTGGGCACCCTCGAATATTCCCTGTTCACCTCCACTATCTCGCTCACTAGAAGGTCATGTTCCTCCCTCCTTTCCCTATCCGCACCAGCCTTAAACAAAATAATTTCCCCCCGGGACCACTGCATTCAGTGCTGCCCAAAATATGGTCACCAACTCCTCCCCATTCTGATTCAACTCCCCATACTCTTTAATCGCCGCCCGCACCTTATCATAAAAACCTCCATCCGCCAACAACCCCGAGTCAAACCTCCACCCCGGCCTCTGTTCTCATCCCGTACTGAACCGAATATCCAGCCAGTGGGGCACATGATCCGAGATAACTATCCCCGCATACTCTGCCCCCTCCACCCCAACCAAAATCTCCCGACTCACTACAAAGTAATCAATCCTCGAATACACCTTATCGACGTGTGAAAAGAAGGAATACTCTCTTCCCCCTGGATTCTGAAAGCGCCATGGATCCACCATACCCATCCTCTCCATAAACCCCCCCCAGCTCCCTCGCCATTCGTACCCTACCCATTGACCTGGGTATCGATCTATCCACCCTCGGCTCCAGGACACAGTTAAAATCTCCTCCCATGATCAACTGGTACGTGGCCAAATCCGGGATTGCTGCCAGCAACCCCCTCATAAAACCCACATCATCCCAATTTGGGGCATACACATTTACCAACACTACCGGTGCCCCTTCCAATACCCCACTCACAATCAGATATCTCCCACCTGGATCCCGCACCCCCTTCACACTCATGAATCCCATTTTTTTGCTCATTAAAATCGCCACTACCCTCGATTTTGAATGAAACACCAAGCGAAAAACCTGTCCGACCCACCCCTTTCTTAACCTAACCTGGTCCTTCACACGGAGGTGCGTCTCCTGCAGAAAGACCACATTCACCCCCTGTTAAAATTGAGTCCGGCGGGGGTGGTGGAGAACTATATACAACAAATGGTTTTTACATTTACAATATTTGATAGAGAGAAAAAAGAAGTGTCTTTTGAAGTCCAGTGGACCCGTTAGAGGTTTAACCGGTCCGGGGCCTTGATGTGCTGCTGGGAGCGACGTAGTGGTGGCGGCGATGCCGATGCTGGTCTGATGTCCGGTTACTCCGGCAGCATGCCGGAATCCTCCTCATCCTCGGGCGTGGGCAGGGGGAGGATGGATGGTCCTGGGGGGGTTGCTGCTGGGAGCGCCGGGGGAGGGGAGGGTGGCGCGGGCCGGGGGTGTGTGTGTGTGTGGAACCTGGGGCCAGGTCCCTGAGGGAGACAGTACCCTGGCGGCCATCAGAGTAGGCATACTGAGGGTTTGCATGCAGCAATTGCACCCTCTCCACCAACGGGTCCGCCTTGTGGAGTCGGAAGTGCCTTTGGAGCAGGACGGGTCCTGGAGCTGCGAGCCAAGTCGGGAGCGACACCCCGGATGTGGACTTCCTGGGGAAGGCAAAAAGACGTTCATGGGGTGTGTTGTTAGTGGCGGTGCACAGTAGTGACCGGACGGAGTGTAGTGCATCAGGGAGAACCTCCTCGTGCGCTCCTCGTGCGCAATGTGGGAGTTCAGGGAAGCGGCCAATGGCCCTGACTTCTTCATGTGCGGGAAGTGTGTCCAGCTGCAGCTCCTGTTAGACCGCATGACTGCTCTGGAGCTGCGGATGGACTCACTTTGGAGCATCCGCGATGCTGAGGAGGTCGTGGATTGCACGTTCAGTGAGTTGGTCACACTGCAGATTAGGATTGGTGACGGAGACAGGGAATGGGTGACCAAAAGGCAGAGAAAGAGCAGGAAGGCAGTGAGGGTGTCCCCTGCGGTCATCTCTCTCCAAAACAGGTATACCGTTTTGGATACTGTTGGGGGTGATGACTCAACAGGGGAAGGCAGTAGTAGCCAGGCTCATGGCACCGTGGCTAGCTCTGCTGCACAGAAGGGCGGGAAAAAGACTGGCAGGGCTATAGTCATAGGGGATTCAATTGTAAGGGGAGTAGACAGACGTTTCTGTGGTCGAAAACAAGACTCCTGAATGGTATGTTGCCTCCTGGGTGCTCGGGTCAGGGATGTCTCCGATCGGCTGCAGGACATACTGAAGAGGGAGGGTGAACAGCCAGTTGTCGTGGTGCATATAGGCACCAACAATATAGGTAAAAAAAGGGATGAGGTCCTATAATCAGAATTTAGGGAGTTAGGAGATAAGTTAAAAAGTAGGACCTCAAAGGTAGTAATCTCAGGATTTCTACCAGTACCACGGGACAGTCAGAGTAGAAATTCAAGAATAGTCAGAATGAATACGTGGCTTGAGAGATGGTGCAGGAGGGAGGGGTTCAGATTCTTGGGACATTGGAACCGGTTCTGGGGGTGGTGGGACCATTACAAACTGGATGGTCAACACCTGGGCAGGACTGGAACCAATGTCCTAGGGGGTGCTTTTGCTAACACTGTTGGGGAGGTTTTAAACTAATGTGGCAGGGGGATGGGAACCAGATTAGGAAGTTAGAGGTCAGTAAAGAAGCAGCAACTAAACCCAGTAAGGTACGAGACAATAAACTCAATGTGACTAAGGGGAAGAGTAGACAGGGAAGAGATGATGAACGCAAAGGTGGTCTGAGGTGCATGTGTTTTAATGCGAGAAGTGTAGCAGATGAATTTAGGGCTTGGATCAGTACCTGGGAATATGATGTTATTGGTATTACTGAGACTTGGTTGAGGGAAGGGCAGGACTGGCAACTGAATATCCCAGGGTATAGATGCTTCAGGAGGGATAGAGAGGGAGGTAGAAGGGGTGGAGGAGTTGCATTACTGGTCAGAGATGATATCACAGCTGTGATTAAGGAGGGCACGATGGAGGATTCGAGCACTGAGGCAATATGGGTGGAGCTGAGAAATAGGAAAGGTGCAGTAACATTGTTGGGACTTTACTACAGGCCTCCCAAAAGCGAACATGAAGTAGAGGTACAAATATGCAGACAGATTATAGAAAAATGTAGGAGCAATAGGGTGGTTGGGATGGGAGATTTTAACTTCCCCAACATTGAATGGGATTCGTGTAGTGTTGGAGGCGTAGATGGAGCAGAGTTTGTAAGGAACATCCAGGAGAGTTTTTTAGAGCAGTATGTAAATAGTCCAACTCGGGAAGGGGCCATACTGGACCTGGTATTGGGGAATGATGCTGGCCAGGTGGTTGATGTTTCAGTCGGTGATTACTTTGGGAATAGCGATCACAATTCCGTAAGTTTTAGAATACTCATGGACAAGGACAAAAGGGGTCCGAAAGGAAGAGTACTAAATTGGGGAAAGGCAGAGTATAACAAAATTCGGCAGGAGCTAGGGAACGTGGATTGGAAGCAGCTGTTTAAGGGTAAATCCACATTTGAAATGTGGAAGTCTTTTAAGGAAAGGTTGATTAGAGTGCAGGACAGACATGTTCCTGTGAAAATGAAAGATAGAAATGGCAAGATTAGGGAACCATGGATGACGGGTGAAATTGTGAGACTAGCTAAGATGAAAAAGGAAGCATATATAGGATCGAGGCAACTCAAAACTGATGAAGCTTTGGAGGAATATCGGGAAAGTAGGACGAATCTCAAACGCGCAATAAAGAGGGCTAAAAGGGGTCATGAAATATCTTTGGCTAACAGGGTTAAGGAAAATCCCAAAGCATTTTATTCGTATGTAAGGAGCAAGAGGGTAACTAGAGAAAGGATTGGCCCACTTAAAGACAAAAGAGGGAATTTATGCGTGGACTCAAAGGAAATGGGTGAGATTCTTAATGAGTACTTTGCATCGGTATTCACAAAGGAGAGGGACAAGATGGATGTTGAGGCTAGGGATGGATGTTTAAATACTCTCGGTCAAGTTGTCATACGGAAGGGGGAAGTTTTGGGTATTCTGAAAGACATTAAGGTGGACAAGTCCCCAGGACCGGATGGGATCTATCCCAGGTTCCTGAGGGAAGCGAGGGTCGAAATAGCTGGGGCCTTAACAGATATATTTGCTGCATCCTTGAGCACGGGTGAGGTCCCGGAGGACTGGAGAATTGCTAATGTTGTCCCTTTGTTTAAGAAGGGTAGCAGTGATAATCCAGGGAATTATAGACCTGTGAGCTTGACATCAGTGGTAGGCAAACTGTTGGAGAAGATACTGAGGGATAGGATCTATTCACATCTGGAAGAAAATAGACTTATCAGTGATAGGCAGCATGGTTTTGTGCAGGGAAGGTCATGTCTTACAAACCTAATAGAATTCTTTGAGGAAGTGACAAAGTTAATTGATGAGGGAAGGGCTGTAGATGTCGTATACATGGACTTTAGTAAGGCGTTTGATAAGGTTTCCCATGGCAGGTTGATGGAAAAAGTGAAGTCGTATGGGGTTCAGGGTGTACTAGCTAGATGGATAAAGAACTGGCTGGGCAACAGGAGACAGAGAGTAGTGGTGGAAGGGAGTGTCTCAAAATGGAGAAGGGTGACTAGTGGTGTTCCACAGGGATCCGTGCTCGGACCACTGTGATTTGTGATCTACATAAATGACCTGGAGGAAGGTATAGGTGGTCTGATTAGCAAGTTTGCAGATGATACTAATATTGGTGGAGTTGCAGATAGCGAGGAGGACTGTCAGAGAATACAACAAAATATAGATAGATTGGAGAGTTGGGCAGAGAAATGGCAGATGGAGTTCAATCCAGGCAAATGCGAGGTGATGCATTTTGGAAGATCAAATTCAAGAGTGAACTATATGGTCAATGGAAGGGTCTTGGGGAAAATTGATGTGCAGAGAGATCTGGGAGTTCAGGTCCATTGTACCCTGAAGGTGGCAACGCAGGTTGATAGACTGGTCAAGAAGGCATACAGCATGCTTGCCTTCATCGGACGGGGTATTGAGTACAAGAGTTGGCAGGTCATGTTACAGCTGTATAGGACTTTGGTTCGGCCACATTTGGAATACTGCATGCAGTTCTGGTCGCCACATTACCAGAAGGATGTGGATGCCTTGGAGAGGGTGCAGAGGAGGTTCACCAGGATGTTGCCTGGTATGGAGGATGCTAGCTATGAAGAAAGGTTGAGTAGATTAGGATTGTTTTCGTTGGAAAGACGGAGGTTGAGGGGGGACCTGATTGAGGTCTACAAAATTATGAGAGGTATGGACAGGGTGGACAGCAACAAGCTTTTCCCAAGAGTGGGGGTGTCAGTTACAAGGGGTCACGATTTCAAGGTGAGAGGGGGAAAGTTTAAGGGAGATGTGCGTGGAAAGTTCTTTACGCAGAGGGTGGTGGGTGCCTGGAACGCTTTACCAGCGGAGGTGGTATAGGCGGGCACGATAGCATCATTTAAGAAGCATCTAGACAGGTATATGAATGGGCGGGAACAGAGGGAAGTAGACCTTGGAAAATAGGAGACAGGTTTAGATAAAGGATCTGGATCGGCGAAGGCTGGGAGGGCCGAAGGGCCTGTTCCTGTGCTGTAATTTTCTTTGTTCTTTGTTCCTGCCAGCGAGAGGCTGGGAGGTTCCTGGACCATAGGGCCAATTGGAAGGCCCTCCATATGGTCCCATTCTCCATCTCTACCCATCCGTTTCCCCGGGGATGGTAGCATCTTGTTCTGCTGGAGGTGATACCCCTGCTCAACAAGAACTGACGCAGCTCATCACTCATGAAGGAGGATCCCCTGTCACTGTGGATGTAGGAGGGAAACCGAACAGAGCGAAGATCGTGTTGAGGGCTTTGATGACATTGGCAGACGTCATATCGGGATGGGATGGAAAAGGGGAATCTGGAGTACTCATTGACCACACTGAGAAAATACGTGTTACGGTCGGTGGAGGGGAGAGGCCCTTTGAAATCCACGCTGAGGCGCTCTAAGGGGCGGGAGGCCTTCATCAGGTGCGCACGGTCCAGCCAGTAGAAGTGCGGCTTGCACTCCGCACAGACCTGGCAGTCCCTAGTGATCGTCCGTACTTCCGTATTTCCAATTAAGGGGCAATTTAGCGTGGCCAATCCACCTATCCTGCACATCTTTTGGGTTGTGGGGGTGAAACCCACGCAGGCACGGGGAGAATGTGCAAACTCCTCACGGACAGTGACCCAGGGCCGGGATTCGAACCCGGGTCCTCAGCGCCGTAGGCAGCAATGCTAACCACTGTGCCACCGTGCTGCCCTACTAACGTAGCTGTAGTACACGTCCTACCATACATCCTCTAATAGAGGTCCAACAGTGGTTTACCACACCTAACCCATCCCAGATGGCCCCTTTCTTCACCCATGACCATGTCATCTCTCACCCCCTGCCGTGTCGCAACAACCTCCTCCCACATTCCCCCCCCTCCCCCCCTGGCCACTCCTCACGGCCTTCTCCTCTACCACCTCACTTCCATTCACCAGCATCACCTGCTAGCATGACAGTCCCCAGCGCCGGCCCTAGGGTTGCTGGCGCCCCGGGCAAGCTGAACTTCGGCGCCCTTGGGGGGGCGGGGCCGGGGGGCCGGGGGGGGGGGCTGAGGGGGCGGGGCTGAGGGGGGCGGGGCCGAGGGGGGAGGGGCTGAGGGGGGGGGGGCCGAGGGGGGGCGGACCCGAGGGGGGGCGGACCCGAGGGGGGGGCGGGGGGCGGGCGGAGCGGACCCGAGGGGGGGGGGGGGGGGGGGACCGAGGGGGGTGGGCGGGGGGAGCGGACCGAGCGGGGGGGGCGGACCGGGGGGGGGGGGCGCCCTGGGGGAGGGCGGCCACCGCGCATGCGCTGGTTGGCACCGGCCCAACTGCGCATGCGCGGGACCCGAGTCTCTGGCGCCCCCTAGCACATGGCGCCCCGGGCGACTGCCCGAGTTGCCGGTGCCTTGAGCCGGCCCTGACAGTCCCTGCCCAAAGGCACCTCCCAATGACCTCCCCTTCCCCCACCCCTCAGCTGAAGGAAGAAGGCTCCCTGCTGACCCATAAACAGAAGGGGGGGGGGGGGAACATCCCCACATAAAGTTTTCACCCTCTGCAATCCCAACAGCAAACCCATAAGAGGACCCCCCTCCAAACTGGAGGGGATGAAAAAACCCCAATCCCTCCCCCCACTTTGAACATATTCCCAACCATTACAAAGTGCCAACACCCCGGCTCCCAAGCATTGTCCACTCAGTTCTCCCCCAGTTTATGCTTCTTAATGAAGTCTTTGGCTGCTTGTGGGGAACCAAAATGATACTCATGGCCTCCGAACGTCACCCATAATTTTGTCGGGTAGTGCACCCCAAACCTGATATGCTGCCAGTACAGCACCACTGTGGCCTTGTTGAACCCTGCCCGCCGCTTTGCCAACTCGGCTTCAATGTCTTGATACATTCGGACTTTGTTCCCTTCCCACTCGCGGGTACACTTCTCCCTGGCCGAACACACAATCTTCCCTTTATTCACAAATTTGTGGAGTCTTACAATCACCGTCCGTGGCAGCTCACCAGCTCTAGGCTTCTGCCTCAGGGGCACATGCGCTGGGTCCACTTCAGGGGCCTTATCTAGCACCCTTTCTGCCAACAGCCCCGCCAACATCTTTGAGACGTACCTCGTGGCACTCACACCTTCCACTCCTTCAGGCAGGCCCACTTTTTGCAGGTTCTGCCTTCTCAAGGTATTCTCCTGGTCCTCCACCTTTGCCCTCAACGTTTTACACAGGTCCCCTAGAAGCCCCACCTCTGCCTCCACATGCCATCACATGATCGCTGTGGTCCGAGATCACTCCTTTGATCTCCCGAATCTGCGACCCCTGCACCTCCAAATGCTTCTCCACCTGTTCCTACAAACTCTTCAGGGGTGCTACAGCTCCTTAGTGGGCAGCACGGTAGCATGGTGGTTAGCATAGATGCTTCACAGCTCCAGGGTCCCAGGTTCGATTCCCGGCTGGGTCACTGTCTGTGCGGAGTCTGCACGTCCTCCCCGTGTGTGCGTGGGTTTCCTCCGGGTGCTCCGGTTTCCTCCCACAGTCCAAAGATGTGCGGGTTAGGTGGATTGGCCATGCTAAATTGCCCGTAGTGTCCTAAAAAGTAAGGTTAAGGGGGGTTGTTGGGTTACGGGTATAGGGTGGATTCGTGGGTTTGAGTAGGGTGATCATGGCTAGGCGCAACATCGAGGGCCGAAGGGCCTGTTCTGTGCTGTACTGTTCTATGTTCTATGATGGCCTTCGAGCGATTCTCCTGCATTTCCTTCCTCTTTTGGAGAAATTCCTCCTTAATAAAAGCCATCAACAGCTCCAGCTGGGGACTTCCACTTTGCACCGGCCCTTCCTCCTCAGTCATCCTTAAACTGGCTGCTGCAGCACAGGTTTCCTCCAACTCTTTGGCCAGGTCTCTCACTGCCTTCTGTCGGGTTTAGTAACCAGCGGACATACCACTCCCGGGGTAAACAACTCCTCCAACCTTCACCTTTTCATCAAAATTCCACCCAGTATTCGGTAAAAAGATCTCTTTCTGTGCCTTCAAGCAGGAGCTGCCCTCTGTGCGACCACTCACACCATGGCCACCGCCGGAAGTCGGTACATACAGCTCTGTCCAACACTCACTGACCCTGGGTGAGGGCCATGTGCTCTCTTTGAGGGTGGTACTACTCAGTTGCATATTAACCTCACATGTGCCGGACCCTTATACTACACACAATATATGTATATTACACGCATAATATATGTATATATGGGAAGCATGGTTGACCACTGGGGAACTCCACTGCAAACCTGCCTATAGCACCAAAAATATCCATTAACCACTAATCTTGGTTTCCTGCTAGACCGGTAGCATAGTGGTTAGCACTATGATTTCACAGCGCCAGGGTCCCAGGTTTGATTCCCTTGGATCACTGTCTATGTGAAGTCTTCACGTTCTCCCCGTGTCTGCGTGGGTTTCCTCCGGGTGCTTCAGTTTCCTCACGTAAGTCCTGAAAGACGTGCTCTTAGATAATTTGGCATTCTGAATTCTCCCTCAGTGTACCTGAACAGGTGCCGGAATGTGGCAACTAGGGGCTTTTCACAGTAACTTCATTGCACTGTTAATGCAAGCCTACTTGTGACAACAAAGATGATTATTATTCTGTTGCCCCTCTTGTTGGGTTGGGTTGGGGGGCTGGCTTAGCTCAGGAGGCTAGACAGCTGGTTGGGTAACCAGCAGCATGGATTCAATTCCCGTACAGGCTGAGGTTATTCATGGAGGCCCCGCCTCCTCAACCTTGCCCCTCCCCTGAGGTGTGGTGATCCTCAGGTTAAACCACCACCAGTCAGCTCTCCCCCTTCAAAAAGCCTACGGTCATCTGGCACTGTGGTGACTTTACACCTCACCTCATACTCTTTACTGTATTACACAACTTTGCCCATCAGTTGAAAGATTCAGTGAATGAACTGGAATATGAGACTTCTGTCTCCTGACACAGATGTTGCCCCTTTGACGAACCAGAAATATATTAACAAATATATTAACAAATAAAAAGTGTCCATCGATTAAATTTGGGAAGACGAGTGAACACCCCCCCCCCCCCCCCCAATACATCATCACCTTGCCCTGGACGAGCCTGGAGAGCGAAGCGTGGACGCGCGCTGTGGGCGAGCTCTGCGTCGCGCCCACGCCTGCGCGCGTCCCCGCGGCACAGGGGGGGTCCCGCGTTGGGAGTGTGCACAACCAGTGGCAGCCACACCGCCTCTGATTGAAAGGCAACAAACACACCGGGAAAGACAACACGCCGAAGCCGAGTGAGAAGCAGCACAATAAAAATCGCCCCCCCCCCCCTCCTCAATAAAAATGTCTTCAGTTATTTATCTGGTTTTCTTGATAAGTTGGAATATTGTGTATCACACTTGTGTGCAAACTTATCACTGTCCTGAGATCTGCCAGTGCTCCATGCAGTTTGTCAGATGCACCAAGGAAACTGCTGCCCGCCTCCCTGCCGCGATTTCCCGCACCTTCTCCAGCCTGTGAGTATTTATTATTGTCTTACCTCTTCGCCTTTTCTCCTCATCGGACGCGGGACTTTTGTTTCCAACTCGACCCCGGGCTGTTGCGAGGCGCTGGGTCTGTGGTCGGGGGCTGTCAGCGGACGGTTGCAATGGCTTTTGGTTGGAACTTGTGAATTATTTGCAAACTGCGAAGATTATTATTTTTCTTTTGCAAAAGATTAACAATTGAAGGTTGGAGCCTAGGGCTGTGTGCCTTTCCACGCTTACTGCCGGCAGAACGTCCAACAGAAACTGTTAACTTGGAATAACCTCACATTCTGTGGTCAATCTGAATTGATATATTATTGTCTCTTTACCTTCTTCGCCCCAGTCAGGACATGGATGGATTTTTTTTTATTGCAGGGAGATTTTCCATGATCACATTAGCAGGTAAAAACTGGGAGATGCACTGGGCGATTCCCCAAAAGACCTTCGGTACTTCATTGCCTTCCAATATCTGTCTCCTGTTTAGCGATTTTTTTTGTCCTCAGGTAAACTTATCTGATTAGTTCACCAGTATGACTTATACAAGTGGTTGTCTTTCAATTCTTGTCATATCGGTGAAAAAGTGGAATTGGGGAGAATCTAGGCACAGGATAAACTTTTGTAACTTTTTGCTAACTGAATAAAGTAAGATTTTTTTTGGGAACAGCAATAAAACCAGTAGCTTGACACTTTCACGTCAAACGACCGTCATCATTAAATATCCTGAAGTTTTGCTGATAAAGATTCTGCACTTAAAAGTTTCAAGCCGGTTTTTCAATTTTATCCCCCCTTTTGAATTCAGTTATCCAATAACGATCAAGTTGACACAGTGGTCAGCACTGCTGCCTCAGAGCGCCAGGGACCCGGGTTCAATTCCAACTTTGGGTCTGCTTGGTTTCCTCCGGGTGCTCCGGTTTCCTCCCAGATGTGCAGGTTAGATGGGGTTACAGGGAGTGGGCCGAGGTAGGGTGCTCTTTTGGAAGTTCGATGCAGACTTGATGGGCCAAATAACCGTAGAATTTACAGTGCAGAAGGAGGCCATTCGGCCCATCGAGTCTGCACCCCACCCAAGGTCCATACCTCCACCCTATTCCCATAACCCAGTAACCCCACCCAACACTAAGGGCAATTTTGGACACTAAGGGCAATTTAGCATGGCCAATCCACCTAACCTGCACATCTTCGGACTGTGGGAGGAAACCAGAGCATCCGGAGGAAACCCAGGCACACACGGGGAGAATGTGCAGACTCCGCACAGACAGTGACCCAAGCCGGAAATCGAACCTGGGACCCTGGAGCTGTGAAGCAATTGTGCTAACCACAATGCTACCGTGCTGCCCTATGGCCTCCTTCTGCGCTGTCGGAATTCTATACCCATTGACACAGAGTGTCAGTATATCTTTTCTATGTTTACTTTACCTCAGCAAAAAACCCTCATGATTTTAAATATTCCCTTCAGATCTCCTCTTAACCATAATGCCTCCAATGCACTGATGCACTGTCAGCAGAGAAGGTTCCTCTGGCCAATATGTTATTTTTAAATTCGGTCTTAGGCCAGCAATTGTTGACCATCTCTAATTGCCCTTGAACTGAGTGGTTTGCCCAGCCATTTCAGTGTGGGCAGTTAAAAGTTAACCACATTGAAGGGCGGCATGTAGCACAGTGGTTAGCACTGGGACTGAGGTGCTGAGGACTCCGGGTTCAAATCCCGGCCCTGGGTCACTGTCCGTGTGGAGTTTGCACATTCTCCCCATGTCTGTGTGGGTTTCACCCCCACAACCCAAAGATGTGCAGGTTAGGTGGATTGGCCACATTAAATTGCCCCTTAGTTGGAGAAAAAAATAATTGGATACTCTAAATTTATAAAAAAAAGTCAACCATATCGCTGTGTGCGTCTGGAGTCTGAAATCACATGTATGCCGAGACACATATAGACCGGGTAAGGAAGGCAGATTTCCTTCCCTGGACATTAGTGAGCCAGCTGGATTTTTATGACAATCGACAATGGTTTCATGATCAACATTAATTGCAGATATTTATTGGATTCAATTTCAACCATTTGCCGTGGTGGGAATTGAACCCAGGACCCCAGAGCATTACCCTGGGTCTCTGAATTACTAGTCCAGTGACAATACCACTACGCCACCTCCACTGCCATCCCCTCCCCCCCCGGTCACCGCCTCCCCCCCCGGTCACCGCCTCCCCCCACCCCGATATTTTAACTGCAGCATGCCTATTGAACTTGTATAAGATTTGACATTGTCTTGTTTTTTTATTGTATACCCACAGATATGAAACCTAAAATCTGTTATAGCTTTTCAATTTCATCAACTTGTCCTCTCACGTCTCAAAATGTATGCCTCTGATCTCTTAAAACACTTTGAACGTCTGTAGTATGTTTCTTTCTAATTCTGCCTCCCAAAAGTGTATCACTTAATATTTCTCCATGCTAAATTTCATTCAATGTCTTATCTACCCATTATATTAATCTCACTCTCCTGAAGTCATTCACAGTCACCTATTAAGGTGGAACACGGGTAATAGTGACTATGCCCAGTTGCAATACAGGGATGAAAAGAATAACCGACACCCCTGATCTCGAGTTTGATTGAGTGCTTTGGGTATCAAGAATAGTTGATGCAGATTGTTCTTCCTGTGGATTAAAATTTATGGAAGGATTGGTTAGAATTGTATTTTTTTTGCGAAAGCAGATTTTGTGCTTTTTTGTGCTGCATATTGGCATTCAAAATGGGTACAGCAGAGCACAGTAGTCATGTTATTGGACGAGTAATTCAAATGCTCTGATGAATGATCTGAAGACAAGTCCAAATGCCACCACAGCAGTTTAGGAATTTAAATTCAGTTAACAAAATAAATCTGGAATAGAAAGCTAGTAATGGGAACCACAAATTATCGGACTGCCTGCTGGATCATCAATGGTCCTTGGAAAAGGAAATTTCCCATCCGTGCCTATTTGTGACTGCAGACTCACAGCAATGTGGTTGACTCTTAATTGCCCTCTGAAGTGGCCGAACACGCCTCTCAGTTGCATCGAAACCTCTACGAAAAGCTAGACAAGAATAAAACCGAACAGACCATCTGGCATCAACCTCGGAACCAATTTGGACAGGACAAAAAGCACACTCAGCCCAGCCAACCTTGCAAAGTCCTTCTGACTAATATCTGGGGACTTGAGCCAAAATTAGGTAAAATGATTAGTCTAGCAACAACCTGACCTGTTATGACACCCGGGGCCAGAGCGTGGCCATTTCCAGTCCCACTTGATGAGGAGTTGCAACACGGTTGAAATTAGCTTTTATTTTAAAATACCGTAGGTATTCAGCTGCCTGATAACTACAGTCACCAAGTTTGTAAATTTAAACACAATTAACTTATTATTAACAGCAACTATAATTAAATAGGCAAAAAATCTAATCTCTAACCCTACCCTTTTAACTCGCCAACCCTCTACACACGGCCACAAACAATCAGAGGGAAAAGAGGTGGATAAAATAGTGATGAAAATAACACAGTCTTTGGGTGCGATAGGTGAATAGTGGGAAAGCCCCGAATCGGACTTCGCGCCGGGTACGAACAATCACGCGAATCACTCAACTTGCAGCGAGCGCCCGGCGCAATCTGGATCACACCCTACTGGGCGTGATCCAGATAATGATATTCAGATGAGCCTCTAGTTGCCACCATGCCTGATCCATGATTGTGGCACTCCCCCTGGCACCTGGGCACCACCAGCCTGGCACCACAGCAGTGCAACCCAGACACCCTGGCAGTGCCAAGGTGCCCAGGTGCCAGGTTGGCACTGCCAAGATGCCCAGGTGTCAGGTTGGCACTGCCCAGGTGCCCAGGTGCCAGGTTGGCATTGCCAATGTGCCCAGGTCAGGTTGGCACTGCCAAGGTGCCCAGGTGTCAGGTTGACACCACCAAGATTCCAGATGCCAGGTTGGCACTGGAAAGATGCCTAGGTGCCAGGCCGGCACTGCCAAGTTGCCTCGGTGCCAGGTTGGCACTGACAAGGTGCTTGGGTGCCATATTGGCACTGCCAAGGTGCCCAGGTGCCAGGTTGGTATTGCCAATGTGCCCAGGTCAGGTTGGCACTGCCAAGGTGCCCAGGTGTCAGGTTGACACCACCAAGATGCCAGGTTGGCACTGGAAAGATGCCCAGGTGCCAGGCCGGCACTGCCAAGTTGCCTTGGTGCCAGGTTGGCACTGACAAGGTGCTTGGGTGCCATATTGGCACTGCCAAGGTGCCCAGGTGCCCAGTTGGCACTGCCAAGGTGCCCAGGTGCCAGGTTGGAACTGCCAAGGTGCCCGGTTGGCACCTATTATGCCTATTTTGTGTTCTCTCCAAAAAAATTTCACCTGACAGGAACCAATCACTGTCAGTTACCAGGCAGAATACTGTCCCTAACCCATCAGCCAGCCATTCAAAACAAACCCCTCCAATTTCTTGGTTGCCATAAAGTCTGGGTTCTTCTGCCCAAAATACAAAACTTTATAACATAGCATACTAATTTGACACTTTGAGTTCCTTACTTCCTTTGCTTAACTTAAAGGTGTGTCTCCGTTAACGATCCATGGACCAAAAACGATAAAGACAAAATAAAAGAAATAGGAACTGAGGGAATCAACAGGAAGAGCCCTTACAGTATCACAGAATTATATCATTCAAACAACATCCCAGACTACACCATCTCTGATCCTGGGTAGTCTTTTCCCATTAGCAGGACAGATCCACCAGAGGTGGCAGCACAGTGGGATAGAGTTGGGTGATAGCGGTCTTGGATGTTCTCAACATTAACTACAGACAGCATGGAATGGTGAAATTAGACCAAACATGAACACGAAAACACTGGTTGCTGATTACCGATAATGTAGCAATTACCAATAATGTAACGAAGGACTTGGCTCCTCACTCTGAACTGGGTCCTCTACTTTCAGACCCATAGACCAAAATCAGTAAGTATAAACAACACCTCATCCGCAATAGTCCTCAATAGAGGCCCCCGCAAAGCTGCGTATTTAACCCCCTACTATACTCCCTATACACACATGACTATGTCTCAAAATTTGGCTCCAATTCCATCTACAAGTTTGCTGACGACATGACCATAGTGGGTCGGATCTCAAACAACGATGAGTCAGAGTACAGGAGGGAGATAGAGAACCTAGTGGAGTGGTGCAGCAACAACAATCTCTCCCTCAATGTCAGCAAAGCTAAAGAGCTGGTCATTGACTTCAGGAAACAAAGTATCGTACACATCCCTGTCTGCATCAACGGGGCCGAGGTGGAGATGATTGACAGCTTCAAATTCCTAGGTTTGCACGTCACAAACAATCTGTCCTCGTCCACCAATGTCGATGCTACGACCAAGAAAGCACAACAGTGCCTATACTTTCTCAGGAAACTAAGGAAATTCGGCATGTCCACAATGACTCTTACCAACTTTTACAGATGCACCATGGAAAGCATCCTGTCTGGCTGCACCACAGCCTAGTATGGCAACTGTTCGGCCCAAGACTGTAAGAAACGTGAGCACCGGCCAGTCCATCACACAAACCCGCCTCCCATACATTGACTCTAGCTACACCTCCCGCTACCTTGGGAAAGCGGGCAGCAGAATCAAAGATCCCTCCCACCCGGGTTATTCACTCTTCCAACTTCTTCCATTGGGCAGGGGATACAGAAGTCTGAGAACACACACTAACAGATTCAAAAACATCTTCTTCCCCGCTGTTACCAGACTCCTAAACGACCCTCTTATGGACTGATCTGATCTCTTTACAGATCTTGGGCAGCACGGTAGCAACGTGGCTAGCACAGTTGCTTCATAGCTCCAGGTCCCAGGTTCGATTCCGGGCTTGTGTCACTGTCTGTGCGGAGTCTGTACATTCTCCCCGTGTCTGCGTGGGGTTTCCTCCGGGTGCTCTGGTTTCCTCCCACAGTCCAAAGATGTGAAGATTAGAACATAGAACGATACAGCGCAGTACAGGCCCTTCGGCCCTCGATGTTGCACCGACATGGAAAAAAAAAACTAGGTGGATTGGCCATGCTAAATTGCCCTTAGTGTCTAAAAAGGTTTAGTGGGGTTACTCGGTTATGGGAATAGGGTGGAGGGTGCTCTTTCCAAGGGGCGGTGCGAACTCGATGGGCTGAATGGCCTCCTTCTGCACTGTAAATTTATGATTCTACGATCTTCTCTAGTGAGTAGTACTACACTCCTGTATGCTTCACCCGATGTCTGTGCCTATGTATTTACATTGTGTATTTTATGTTTGCCCTATGTATTTTCTTTTCATGTACGGAATGATCTGTCTGAGCTGTACTCAGAACAATACTTTTCACTGTACCTTGGTGCACGTGACAATAAACAAATCCAATCCAATGTGGAGCTCAGCCGTGTGGACAAGGCTGAAGCGTTTGCAAACATCTTCAACCACAAGTGCCAAATGTTGATCCATCTCATCCTCTTGCTGAGGTCCTCCCAACACTAGGCAGTCTTCAGCCTCTTTGATTCACTCATGCCATATCAAGAAATGGCTGAGTGCATTGAGTACAGCAAAGGCTATGGACTCTGTTAAATTCCGGCTGTATTACTGAAGACTTGTGTACCAGAACTAACTGCACCTCTGGACAAGTTGTTCCAGGACAGCACCAACACTAGCATCTACCCAACAAAATGAAAAAAAATACCTTGGTCTGTCATGTGTACAAAATGCTGGCCAAATGGAAGGATTGGGGAGTGGGGCCAAGAAATGTGGAGAGGGATTTGGAGTTTAGCAATGTGGGGAGGAACAAAACAGGTTATCATCTTGAGGAGCAGCCCCCAATGTGCACAGGGAACCCCCAAAGCATGTATCCCCCCCTTCTCTCCCGCTTTCAAAACAGTTTGCTTAAAGAATGGCCAGCCCACTCCTCTGAGCCGGGAAAGCACATCCTAGTGAATTGATTTAGCAATTAGCTCATTTAACCCTTGATTATTTATTTCTTTAAAAATGACAGGTGAGCAGTCGATTTCAGTGCCTGCCACCTACCATATTATGGGGACAACTCGGGTGTGGGCTTGCCCCCCGCACCAAAAATACACTTGGACAGGAGCCATAATATCCAGCCCATGGGGGAAGGAGCTGATTTCCAGAGGCGAGGTGAGAGGAACTACCCTTGATTTGACAGATTGTGACATCAAGGGGACCCAATAAAATCAAAGTCATTTGGAATTAATGATGGTAGTGGGGTAGTGGGGAGCGAATCTCTTCACTGGCTGGAGCAAACTGAACACAAAGGAAGATGGACGTAGTTGTGGCAGATCAATCATCTCCGCACAGTACATTTGGTGCATGAATTTATCAGAATAGTACCCTAGGACCAACCACCTTCAGTCACTTCATCAATGACCTTCTCTCCATCATGCACACACAAGTGGAGATATTTGTTAATGCTTGCACAGTTTTCAGTGTCATTAATGGCTACACATAATGCAGCCATTTGTCCCTGCATGCAGCAAGACAGAAATAACATCCATGTTTAGACTGATAAAATGGCCAATAAACTTTGCACCGCACAAGTGTGAGACAATGGCCAAGAGGAGAAAGTTTAAATATATTTACTTGACAATCGATTGCATTACCGCCTTTGAATCCTCCATCATCAACATGCTGGGGATCAACAGAAACTTAATTGGGCCGGCCATATAAATAGTATGGTTAAACAAGGATGTCAGAAGCTGTTTATTCTTCAGTGAGTGACTCATCTCCTGACTTCCCAAAACCTTTCCACCAACCACAAGTGAGGAAATACTCTCCACTTCCCTGGATGAGTGCAGCACCAACATCTGTTAAGAAGCCCCACACCATCGAGGACAAAGCAGCCCGCTTGATCGACACCACATCTGCCACCTTAAACATTTGCTCCCTTCACCACCAATGCACAGTGACAGCAGTGTGTACCACATACAAGATGCACTGCAGCAACTCACCAAGTCTCCTTCAACAGCACCTACCAAACTTGGGACCTCTAGTATCTCAAAAGACAAGGGCATCAAGGGTACAGGAACACCAGCACCTCCAAATTCCCCTTCCAAGCACACATCATTCTGGTGTAGAAAGATATCATCATTCCTTGACTCGCTGGGAAAAATTCCTGGAACTCCCTCCCTCATTTTAGCATTTTAGGAACATATGAATTAGGATCAGAAATAGGCAATTCAGCCCTTCAAGCCCACTCCGCCATTCAATCAGATCATGGCTGATCGCTTCCTGATCTCAAATACACTCGCCACCTGTTGCCCATATCCCTTTAACCCATTTTTAATCAAAAATACATCTGTTTCCTGAAAACATTTAGTGACTCAGATTCCTTCGCACTATGGGGCAGTGAGTTCCACAAATTCACCACCCTCTGCGAGAAGTAGTTCCTCCTCATCTCCGTTCTAAATCTACCGCTTATCAACCTATATTCGTGACCTCTCGTTCTAGATTTCTCCACAAGGGGGAATATTTGGTCTATTTTGGTAGTACCTTTACCACAAAGACTACAGCCGTTAAAGAAATGGCTCATCACTTTCTTGAGCAACTAGTGATGGGCAATAAATGCTGGCCTTGCCAGGGATGCCCACATCCTGTGGATAAATTTAAAGAAAAGACACCAAAATCCGCACTTAAGTCCTTCCAGTGAATTCGACATTGCAAAATATGATTACCTAAGTAGGATATTTGATATGGTGAGACACTTGGGGGAAATGTGGTGTAAACGGTTAATGATGGGCGGCATAGTAGCACAGTGGCTAGCACTGTGCTTCACAGCGCTCATGACCCAGGTTTAATTCCCGGATTTAATCATTGTCTGTCCGGAGTCTGCATGTTCTCCCCGTGTCTGCATGGGTTTCCGTCGGGTTCTCCAGTTTCCTCCCACAAAGTCCCGAAAGACGTGCTTGTTAAGTGATTTGGACATCCTGAATTCTCCCTCAGTGTACCCGAACAGGATCCGGAATGTGGTGACTTGGAGCTTTTCACAGTAACTTCATTGCAATGTTAATGTAAGCCTACTTATGATGCTACTTATTATGTTAAATGTGTAAATAGACAGTTTACATCATCAGTGCGTAGAAGTTAGCACTGCTGCCTCATGGCGCCCAGGTTAGATCCTGGCCCTGGGTAAATGTCTGTGTTTGGATTTGCACATTCTCCCTGTGTTTGCTTGGGTCTCACCCCCACAACCCAAAGATGTGCAGGCTTGGTTAATTGGCCACGCTAAATTGCCCCTTAACTGGGGAAAAAATATAATTGGCTACTCTAAATTTCTTTTTTTTAAATCAGTTTTGTAGGATCACAGGGCTACAGAATATGAAGAGGGATTGATCATACCAAGAGTCCTCCTCGAGATCCTTCAGGGCTTATGCCATGTCTAAAAGCAGCAGACATGGGGCGGGATTCTCCCCTACCCGGTGGGGCGGGGGGTCCCGACGTAGCGGAGTGGCGCCAACCACTCTGGCGTTGCACCTCTGCACCTTTGGGGGCCAAGCCCTCACATTGAGGGGCTAGGCCCCGCCAGAGCGGTTGGCACCACGCCGACTGGCGCCGGAACCGGCACAACGGCCCTTGACGCCCGCCGCCCGGCGCCGGGGCTGGCTGAAAGGCCTTCGCTGGTTCGTGCATGCGCCGGTGCGTCAGCTGCCGCTGCCGTCACCACTGGCGCATGCGCACTGGGAGATTCTCTTCCGCCTCTGCCATGGTGGAGGCTTTGGCGGCGGCGGAAGAAAAAGAGTGCCCCCACGGCACTGGCCCACCCACCGATCGGTGGGCCCCGATCGCGGGTCTGGCCACTGTGGGGGCACCCCCCGGGGTCCGATCGCCCCGCGCCCCCCCCCCCCCCAGGACCCGGGGGGTCCGTTGCGCCACCGATCCCGCGTCCACCAGAGTTGGTTCAAACCACGGCGGCGGGAGAGGCCTCCCAGCAGTGGGACTTCGGCCCATCGCGGGCTGGAGAGTCACCGCAAGGGGCTCGCCGCTTGGTGCGGCCCGATTCCTGCCCCCGCCAATTCCCGGGTGGCAGAGAATTTCTGCCATGG
This sequence comes from Scyliorhinus canicula, assembly GCF_902713615.1. Classification (NCBI taxonomy): domain Eukaryota; kingdom Metazoa; phylum Chordata; class Chondrichthyes; order Carcharhiniformes; family Scyliorhinidae; genus Scyliorhinus; species Scyliorhinus canicula. The sequence continues at coordinate 277,659,733 of NC_052146.1, read as the reverse complement.
CGGGGGCGGGATTTTCGGCGGCCCTGGGCGACCCTGCGGGGGGTCGGAGAATTTCGCACATGGAGAGAGCAATGGAGAAGGAGGTTGAGTATTGTGCAAATCAAACCAGAAACTACAATCAATGCCATTTAATACATGACTTGCCAGAGCTTTAACTACGTAAATCAGTATGGATTCATGACCAGAATCGTGAAGATGACCTTTTGGAAAAAATACTACATCTGCAATCTTACCTTGTGGAGTCTGAAAATGGAATAGTGAGAGGAAACAGAAGTGCACTTGTATCTACAAGAAGAAGCCCATTAATGAAATGAACCAACAACCCAGCCGAGCAGGAAGCCAAACTGCGCAGACAGCCAGCAGTCTCTGATGATTCACGTATTACTCTACAGAGTTTGAGGGAGAACATGGAGAACTTGAATCCTGTAAAACCTCCAAGAGGGCTGAGAATAAGGTCAGGAAGTTTGGTGAAACTACCACAACATTTATCTCTATGAACCAGGGATGAAAGCAGAGATTTTAGGGGAGATGTAAATAATGAAATAATATATTTAATAGGGTCAGAAACCTGAGATGGTGGGTGGGGATGTAGGCCTGGATTCTTCCACCCCGTCAGCATGAATCCTGCTCTGACGCCGGCTGCCGAATTCTCCGGCGCCGGTTTTTTGGGCGGGGGTGGGGATTGCGCCGCGCCGGTCGGGGCCGTTGGCAGCGGCCTCCCCGGCGATTCTCCAATTGACGATAGGCTGAGCAGCCGCCCATTTTTGTCTAGTCCCGACGGCATAGAGTACACCAGGTCCGTACCGGCGGGACCCCTGGCACTGAGGGGGGGGCGTGGGGGGATCCAGCCCCGGGGGTGGGCCCCCACGGTGGCCTGGCCCACGATCGGGGCCCACTGATATGCGGGCGGGCCTGTGCCGTGGGGGCACTCTTTCACTCCGTGTCGGCCGGTGTAAAGCTCCGGCATGGCCGGCGTGGAGAAGAAACCCCCTGCGCATGCGTAGGAAATACACCAGTGGTTCTGCGCATGCGCCAGAACACACTGGCACTCCTGTGCATGCGCCAACTCGCGCCGGCCGGCGGAAGCCCTTCAGCATCGGTTGCCGTGGCGCCAACCACTGCCACGCCGGCCCAGCCCCCGAAGGTGCGGAAGATTCCTCACCTTCCAGGCGGCCCAACACCGGAGTGGTTCACACCACTCCTTGGCACCAGTACGGCCTGCCCCGCCGATTACCGGAGAATCCCGGCTCTTAGTTGTTGCAGCAACTAGTATAACCGGGGCCGGGTTTCTCCGGTAACTGGCGGGGTGGGCCGTACTAGCGCCAAGGAGTGGCGTGAACCACACCGGCGTCGGGCCGCCCCGAAGGTGCGGAATCGGGGGCTAGCTGGCACTGGAGTGGTTGCGCCACTCCAACCGGCGCCAAAGGGCCTCCGCCGGCCAGCACGAGTTGGCGCATGTGCAGGAGCGCCAGCATGTTCTAGCGCATGCGAACCACTGGCGCATTTCCTGCGCATGCACAGGGGGTTTCTTCTCCACGCCGGCCATGCCGGAGCTTTACACCAGCTGGCACGGTGGAAAAGAGTGCCCCCACGGCACAGGCCCGCCCGCAGATCGGTGGGCCCCGATCTCGGGCCAGGCCACCGTGGGCCCCCGCCCCATGGCCGGATCCCCCCGCGCTCCCCGAGGTCGCCCTCAGAGCCAGATCCCGCTGGTATGGACCTGGTGTAATCTACGCCGGTGGGGCTGGCCGAAAACAGATGGCCGCTCGCCCATCGGGGAGCGGAGAACCGCCGGGGGGACTGCGCGAGCCCTGCCCCCGCCCAGAATCCGGCGCCGGAGAATTTGTCAGCTGCCATCGGAGCGGCGGGGCGGGATTCACCCGTCAGGGGGTCAGAGAATTCCGCCCAAGGTGTTCTCTAAAAGAATGGCAATATCGCTTTAATTCCTGTCGCAAACTCAACCGCAGGTGTGCCCGTTTTGAGTTTTGTTAAATTGGCTTTTGTAATTGATGTGTGCTGGTCCCATACGTAATTGCGTCTGTTCCTTCTAAAATTATAAACATGAGTGGAACATCAGGAAGAATCCATTGCCTAAAAGGCAAGCACATCCTCAGAGCGCAGTTGATCAACATTGATCTGAGCGTGACTTCAAGACTAGAAAATGAGTACCGAGTTATTGTAAATTTTGTGCTCGTTAGTGTGAGTGATATCAATGTTGGGGAATGGAAATCTTCCACATTGGTCCATCCCAGATCATGTTTAACAAGATTCGGGGAGATGAACGTTTGCACCGGCTTGCACTTTCCATGCCCCCCCCCCCCCCCCCCCCCTCTCCACAGGTTTTCCCTGTTCTTCCATCAAAGTTATGGCAATGAGTGAGAGACCTCTGAAAGATTCAACTTTGTTTGAGGCAAATGCTTCCTGGTTGTAATATCTGTGCATATACAAGTCTATTAAAGAAACATACTAATAAAATACATGGAAGCTGAAAATTGTGATCGTTGGATTTTTACTCCTTTCTCTTTTCTTTCACATTCACTGCACTCTTGTTTCGAACACGCTCTATCTGGAAAATCTTGTGATAACACCATGTTCTGGCTTTCTGATTGATGAGTCTCAACAGAATTTCACTTCATTGCTACCAATTTCAACCCCCAGGACTGGCCATGTGTTTAGGCTGAGCCAGACCATGCAAAAATTGTCCCACGAACTATCCATTATCCTCACTAACTGCTCCCACTTCAGCAATATTTCCCACTCAGCCCCAATACTACATTAACTTCATCCATTTGTTAATTAGTGCCTTTCAATGCCTTATTTTCTGACCTTCAATTCTCCATTCTCCACAAACTCCAACTTGTCTAGAAAGCAGCTGGCTTTATCCTAAAGTTATATTTGCCCATGACTGACCTAAACTGGCTCCCAGCCCCTTCAGACTTACAAGTCGAACTGCTTGACCTCAGGACCCTCCAAGATGTTACATCACCCTAGCGGTGAAACATCTTAGAATCGTGTATAAACTTTATGTATCTGATCCCTCTTCGCCTATTTATCTGACTTCATCCTGTTCTCTGGACCTTTTTCCAGTTCCCTATCCTTTTAACATCTTCTCAAAACTCATCTTTTCATCAGTATTTTGGCTTCCTGCTAATTTCTCCCTTTGTGTTTCATTGGCCCATTACCATTATTGAAATGTCTTGGGATTGACTTTGAAGGCGATATTTAAGCATTTGCTAAGACCCAGTCAGGCACAGAAAAAACTGTGGTAGTATGACTAGGGAGATTACGGTACCCTAGAACCAAGCTGCCATTGGTGCAGAAGACTTGCTGCCCATTGGCCCAGGCAAGTCATGTGCCTCTCTGCCAATTGGCTGAGGCTAGTCATGTGACTCCCATCGATTGGCTGAGAGATAGGTAGCTCCGCCTACGAGGTGGGGTATAAGAACCCGTACCGGCTGGCAGTCGGCCTTTCTCTGTACGTATACTGCCGGGCACACATCTAGTGTATTAAAGCCTGTTGTTTGGAACTACCTCTCGCCTCGTGTCCAATTGATGTTGCATCAATTTAATACACTAGAATTTTGAAATGGAGCTACGGATCAAGCCAGAATGCCTCCGAATCAGCCCGCATGGCGCAAATGCGTCAGCAACGTTTAAACATTAGCTGGCGTGTTTTAACAGATACCTCACCACAGCAGAAAACCGCCCGACAAGGGAACAGAAACTCCACATCCTCCACTCGTGCGTGGGCACCGCCGTCTCTCTGATAGAGGATGAACTCGACTATGATGCCGCCATGTACCTGCTGAAGGGACATTTCATCAGGCCGGTGAACCAGGTCAAAACGCGGCACCTCCTGGCTACGAGGCAGCAATTCCCCGGTGAGTCCCTCGACGCATTCTACCGGGCCCTCATTGTCCTGGGGAGAAATTGCGCCTGCCCGCAAGTCTCTGCGGCTGAACATACCGAACTGTTGATCAGAGACGCTTTTGTTGCGGATATGCAATCATCCCAGATACGCCAGAGACTCCTGGAAAAGGACACTTTAAGCCTCCCTGAGGCACGGACCCTCGCATCCTCCTTAGAGGTCGCTGACCGCAACACCCACGCGTATGCCCCCGGCCGCACAGCGGCCCCTTGGGCAGCGTGGAACGCGACCCCCCCTACCCCCGCCGACTCAGACCCCCCAGACCTGTGCCGCGGGGCGCCCCGATAAACTCATGGGGCCCCGCTGCTACTTTTGCAGTCAGGCCAAGCACCCCCGCCCGCGCTGCTCGGCCCGCACCGCAACCTGTAAAGGCTGCGGCAAGAAGGGCCACTTTGCTGCCGTCTGCCAATCAAAGTCGGTCGCTGCCGTTCCGAACAGCGACCGCGGGCCCCCCCCCCCCCATGCTCCTCTAGGGCCCCGTGCGGCCCGCGGACCTCGCTGCCCCCCACCCCCCACTGCCACGTCGCCATTTTGGGCCCCCGACGCCACATGCAATCCCCGGGCGCTGCCATTTTGGGCCCCCGACTCCAGGTGCGACCCCCGGGCGCCGCCATCTTGTTCACCCCCCACCACGTGCAGCCGACAGGCGCCGCCATCTTGGATCGGCAGGGAGGACCCCGCAAGTGACTACTCGCTGTTGGATGACGATTCTGAGTTCCTGCCACGACTCGCCTCGGTGACATTGGATCAGACACGGCCCCGCACGTTTTCCTCGGCGACCACACAGATCCTCCTCAACGGCCATGAGACGAGCTGCCTACTGGACTCCGGGAGTTTCGTCCACCCCGACACAGTAAGACGCTTTGCGCTCCCCGTTCACCCAGTGAAACGCAAAATCGCTCTGGCCTCCGGTTCGCACTCAGTCCAGATCACCGGGTGCTGCTTAGCGGACCTCACGGTCCAAGGGAGGGTTTTAAAAAACTATAAGCTCCTCGTCCTTCCCCGCCTCTGCGCACCAGCACTCCTGGGATTGGATTTCCAGTGCAACCTGCAGAGCTTAACTTTCAAATTCGGCGGCCCTATGCCCCCCTTACTGTCTGCAGCCTCGCATCCCTCAAGGTCGACCCCCCTTCCCTGTTTGCAAACCTCACCCCGGATTGCAAACCCGTCACCACCAGGAGCAGACGGTACAGTGCCCAGGACCGGACCTTCATCAGGTCCGAGGTCCTAAGGCTTCTGAAGGAAGAGGTCATAGAGGCTAGCAACGGGGCAGCACAGTGGCACAGTGGTTAGCATTGCTGCCTACGGCGCTGAGGACCCGGGTTCGAATCCCGGCCCTGGGTCACTGTCCGTGTGGAGTTTGCACATTCTCCCCGTGTCTGCGTGGGTTTCACCCCCACAACCCAAAGATGTGCAGGGTAGGTAGATTGGCCCCGCTAAATTGCCCCTTAATTGGAAAAATAATTGGGTACTCTAAATTTATTAAAAAAAAATAGAGGCTAGCAACAGCCCCTGGTGAGCACAAGTGCTGGTGGTTAGGACTGGGGAGAAAAATCGGATGGTCATTGACTACAGTCAGACCATCAACAGGTTTACACAGCTGGACGCGTATCCTCTCCCCCGTATCTCCGACCTGGTTAACAAGATCGCGAAGTACAAAGTCTTCTCCACGGTGGACCTTAAGTCCGCCTATCACCAGCTCCTCATCCGTGCGAGTGACCGAAAGTACACTGCGTTCGAAGCGGATTGGCGACTCTACCACTTTTTAAGGGTTCCATTCGGTGTCACAAAAGGGGTCTCGGTCTTCCAAAGGGAGATGGACCGAATGGTTGACCAATACGGTTTACGGGCAACCTTCCCGTATCGCGACAACGTCACCATCTGCGGCCATGACCAGCAGGACCACGACGCCAACCACCGCAAATTCCTCCGTACCGCAAAACTCCTTAACCTCACATGCAATAAGGATAAGTGCGTGTTCAGCACCGACCGTCTAGCCATCCTCGGCTACATAGTGCGTAACGGAGTGATAGGCCCCAACCCCGAATGCATGCACCCCCTAATGGAACTTCCCCTCCCCAACTCCCTCAAAGCTCTCAAACGCTGTCTGGGCTTCTTTTCCTATTATGCCCAGTGGGTCCCTAACTACGCCAACAAAGCCCGCCCTCTCATCCAGTCCAACACATTTCCCCTGTCGATGGAGGCCCACCAGGCCTTTAGCCGCATCAAAGCAGACATTGCAAAGGCCACGTGTAAAATGTACTAGATGCTGTGGTATGAAGAGGCAAGAGTTTAGCTCCTTTTCCACCAACGCACCTTTAATGGTTCAAACTCACTCTGCACAGGACTCTACAGATCATCACAAGCTCCAGAGTCCACCTGAAGCCCCTTTACATATCAGTGTCAATCATTGAACACTTAACATAAATGAGACAATCATTGAACACTTAACATAAATGAGACAACTAATTGCAATGTCTCTTAACCCATTACTTAACAGTCTCCCCTTCCATGGAGAAAAAAAGCCAACTAGGTAAAAACAAAATTTCAAGAAACTAAAATTTCAAGAAACTAAAACACACACCTGATTCCCTCCCTTTTTTTTTAAGTAGAAGAAAAAAAAACATTCACAGAAACAGGCGCCCTTCATTCACGATATCTAAAAGTTTCTGTGAACTAGCCCCTCTTTTCGTGAAACAGTCTGACAGTTGATAGCTACTGTCAACCCATTTAATTTTTGTTATTTCCCCTCTGTCCAACATCTGCTTTAAACTTGCGATGTCTATCCGTAACCTCTTTTCATTGCCACTTTTTGTAGAGTGCACATTTTCCCACAGAGATTTAGTGTCAATGTGACAGTCAATAGGTATATTACCTAAATCCTCTAATCCCAAAATTTCTGTCAATATCTGACTTATATAAAAGGCCATATCCACCGCTTCCACTAAGCTTAACGTCTCAGTAGCCAAAGTGCTTTTGACCACTCTCCTTATTTTCTTTGTTTCCCACACAAGAGGGCAACATTTACCATTGTTCCCCAAAAGAAAAAATTATAAAATCTCCTGCGCTTGAAACTCCATCACATAAATTTGCATAGGACGCATCACTATAAACTATGAGGTTCAAATGCCTAGGATCACCTAAAACAGGGAACTTCAAAACACACTCCTGCATTTTTAGTTTGGCCAAAACTTTATTTGCTCTTATTATGTCTTACACTTTGGGATCATTCATCTTTGTACTCAACTCTAAAACATCAAAACTCACGTCCGGTCTAGTCTGTTTTCCTAACCAGTTCAGTTGCCCAATTAAACTTCGCAGTTGCTCTATTTCTATCTTCGAAACCATTGCGTCTTTTTGTGAAACCCGGCCACGACTAATTGCTATTGGACTGATGCTTTCCAAGTAAGATTGCTGACGTAAAGTTGCCCCTAACTGAGTCTGTCCGATTTCCAAACCAATATATTTAAATGCACCGGAAGCCTGACTTCCAACCCTGAATTCTTTCCTCAAACCAGAGATTACAAAAGCTTCAAAATCACTAGTCCCACCCCACAAAAAATCATCGACATGCATCATGAAGATGCCAGCAAGATTTCCTTTATAGTGCCAGTAAAACATTGCAGGATCTGCTTTCAACTGGCAACAGCCTAACTTTAACAAGACTGATCTCACCGAAAAGTACCACACTCTAGATGCATCATTTAATCCATATACACATTTGTTCAACTTCCACAGTACCCCTTCTGTGTTAGCTGCTTCTTTAGGAGGACGGAGAAAAATGTCTCTCTGGAGCTGATGCCCCTGCAAAAAGGCAGCTTTTATATCTATAGATTTGCATTCCCATGCCTTTGTGGCTAATAGAGCCAAGAAGATCTTTAAAATAACCTTTCCTGCTGTAGGTGAATCAACCCTTAAGTCCTGATCTTCTAAGTTTTCTTCAAATCCCCTTGCCACAAGCCTGCCCTTTGCCTTATAAGTTCCATCTGGAAGAACCTTTTCTGTATAAATCCATCTGTGGGATAGAGGTTTTTGTCCCCTATCCGGTACTTCCGTGTATACCCCAAATTCACTCAAACTATGCAATTCTTGCTGTTTAGCATCTTTGATAACTTTTCCATCTAATTTATTTGAAGCCACCAAAATCTCACGTGCATGTGGGCTTCTACTTCTATTAGTATTCGTAGTCTTACTCCTGTTCCGAGATCTTGATAAACTACGTCCCCTTTCCTGCCTGGTATCTCGTTCTGTACTGCTGCTGCTTGATCTTTCTCTTCTATAGCGGGATGTCTTTTCAATAGTTCTCGACCTTTTCCTGCGAACCTGTTCACTATCCGATGTACTATCTGAACTGGCACTGCGTTTCTGTGCCCTCCATTTTTGAACTTCGTTGGGGCAGCACGGTAGTATGGTGGTTAGCATAAATGCTTCACAGCTCCAGGGTCCCAGGTTCGATTCCCGGCTGGGTCATTGTCTGTGCGGAGTCTGCACGTCCTCCCCGTGTGTGCGTGGGTTTCCTCCGGGTGCTCCGGTTTCCTCCCACAATCCCAAGATGTGCGGGTTCCATAGCTTTCCATAGAATTTACAGTGCAGAAGGGTTAGGTGGATTGGCCATGCTAAATTGCCCGTAGTGTCCGAAAAAGTAAGGTTGGGGGGGGGGGGGGGGGGGGGGGGGGGGGGGTTGTTGGGTTATGGGTATAGGGTGGATACGTGGGTTTGAGTAGGGTGATCATGGCTCGGCACAACATCGAGGGCTGAAGGGCCTGTTCTGTGCTGTACTGTTCTATGTTCTATGTTTTCCCAATCCATTCTCTTAACTTCCTCCCCTGAATGCTGTACATTCAACCAATGTTTATACTTTCCAGTGGCCTTCCCTGCTCTACTAATAACAGTTGCATCCTTCCATTGACTAGACCCTTCAGGCAAGTATGTCACTTTTGTACCAACCTTTGGCAGTTGCCCTTTTGGAAAAATGGCCTGATCTAATTTATCAGAAGTGTCGTGTTCCTCTACAGAAACCCTGTTTATATCAGTTAACTGGTTCTCATAGTTCTGTAACACATGTGTACCAGATGACTCTGGTTCCTCGTCTTGTCTGTCTGCTCTGTCTAAATTTTAAAATTTGTAATCGGTACCCATTATCCTTGGTGAATGTACCCTAACAGTTTGATTGCCATGTTGCAAAATAAATGTTTTGCCATCTATGCCTATGATCTTCCCTGGGCCTTTCCATTCATTAGAATTATCTCTCTTATAGTATACCATTTCTCCTTGTTGAAAAACGGCATCTGGTGGTCGTACATTATGTCTTAAAGCTCTACGAATTCTTTCAGAGATTTCTGCTTCCAAAAAGCTTTTCTACTGCTATGTAACGCGTTTAAATGTTCAGCAAAACCTGAGCTAATTGTAGTCCCTTCCCAAGCTGGAGGCTGGTCATCCAAAATGGAGGGAATTTTAGGATTTCTACCAAACACTAATTGATAAGGACTATAGCCCCCAACCATCTGCAATGAATTCTTTGCATGTACCGCCCATGCTAAAGCTGAATTTAGCGTGCAGTTTGGTCGATCTCCCAAAATTTTCCGAAGCATGTCATCGATAACAGCATGATTTCTTTCGCAGACACCATTACTAAACGGGCTTTCGGCAGCCGTGTTCATAACTCTGATATTCATGTTTTCACACATATCCCTAAACTCATCATTAGCAAATTCTCCCCCATTGTCCGTAAAGAATTTTGCTGGTGGACCCATTCCTGTCTCGATCCATTTTTCCACAATTTTGTCCAAAATTACTCTCTTTTCTTTACTGTGTACAATCTTGATTGACTAAATCTGGTAGCTAAATCTACAAAATGCAAAATAAATATATTATTTGCTTTATCCCAGATCTTAAGGTCCATGGCCACAATGTCATTAAAATCCCTGGCCAAAGACAGGGTTACTATCGGTCGTGCTGGTGTCCTTCTGTACTCCCTGCAAACTTCACAGCGATCACTAACCTGTTCTATCAGCTTAGAATAGTCATCATCCCTTACCCCTGCATCCTTTAATAAACTTTTCAGCCTCTGAGGAGACGGATGAGCAAATTGCCTATGCAGTTTTACTACAATAAACTTTTTACCAGCTAAAGTCGCATTATCAACTGTCATTAATACATCCTTAACCACTCTACTTGAAACATTATTTGTCAATAATGGAATACAATAATGTCCCGACTGTGTAAATTGTAAGTCCACCGTCTTTCCAAAAACTGTTGCCTTATCCTGTTCCATATCCAGCTTCATGTGTGCTTTCTTCATCGACGGTCTGCTCAGAAGCCAAGGTATCTCACTTGATACAACATCCGTGCTAATAAAATGATTCACTCCAGCAATATTGCAAGGGATCACCACTCTTTTCAGTGACTTCAGAGTATTATCATCACCAAACCTGAAACTTGTGGAACTTTTTAATTCCTTAACCTTGTTACGATTTTCAGCATCCAATGAGTCCAGATAACATTTTAACCAGTCAATCCCACACACAGTAGATGTGCAGCCACTGTCCAATACAGCACAGTTAAAAGATTCTGCAACCAACACCCTCATTACCGGCGTAAAACAGCTTGTTAATAGGACAATGCCTTCTTTCTGGTCACTATCTTTCTCCTCTTCTGACTCTTTCGTGTCATGTGTCGCTTCAAATACTCTATCATAACGAGTTGGACAGTTGAAAGCATAATGGTATTGAGAGTCACATCGAAAACATCGATTTATCATACCCCAGGCATTTCCGGGGTTCATCCTCCTATTGTAGGTTCTAACTGGGTTTCTGTCTTCATAATTTCCTGTCTCGGTCTTTTATAGTCTTGAGGCCTGTTCGTAGCCATACGATTTCGCCATCCTGTTAGTAGTGTATCTTCCATATTCTGCCTTATAGCAGGCTGACCTATTTGGGTCATCAGAGCCATTGGAATCGAATGTCCCCCAAATTTTTTTTAAAAGCTGTTATCATCTGTTCGAATAAGGTATCGTTATCCGTAAACTGAACTCCTGTCAAAACCAGGAGCCTATCCATGTTGCTCACTCTAGCACAGTCAAATAATTTAAAGGCCAACACAGACTGTAGAAATTCCAGCCTGTGTTTCTGCAGCCTTTTATATAGTCTGCCAAATTCCATTATATAGTCTTCCGTAGATAAATCCTCCATTTTCCGAAACTTATCAAAATCCGACCATGCTTCATACGCACTTAACAATTCATCTTTCTTATAAATCTTGTCCATATAAAGTGATAAAGTCGCCAGACCTTCTTCTGAGTCTAACTCTTCCAACTCCAGCTCAGAAAGCACTTTGTTTCAATTTTGACTGCCATATGGTAAAGAAAGAGCCAATGCCGTACCTTGTTTTCTCTTTCTTAAAGCAGTCACCGTAGTCCACATAACGACTGCGCTTCTCCATTGGTCGTATGATTCCCTTTCAGAAAATAGGGGAGGATAATCATAACCAGCCATCTTTGTCCTGGGTTCAGCCATGTTTCCCTTTTTTTTCACTCCTTGGTTTGATCTGGAAAAATTGTATCTTTCAAGCCTTCACATTTACACAGCAACCATCCTCTGCTACCATTGTAAAATGTACTAGATGCTGTGGTATGAAGAGGCAAGCGTTCAGCTCCTTTTCCACCAACACGCCTTTAATGGTTCAAACTCACTCTGCACAGAACTCTACAGATCATCACAAGCTCCAGAGTCCACCTGAAGCCCCTTTACATATCAGTGTCAATCATTGAACATTTAACATAAATGAGACAATCATTGAACACTTAACATAAATGAGACAACTAATTGCAATGTCTCTTAACCCATTACTAAACACCACGATGCGCGCTATCGACGAGTCCCTCCCATTCCAGGTCGAGAGCGACGCGTCTGACGTAGCTCCGGCGGCCACCCTCAACCAAGCGGGCAGACCCGTGGCCTTCTTCTCCCGGACCCTCCACGCTTCTGAACTCCGCCATTCTTCGGTGGAAAAGGAAGCACAGGACATAGTCGAAGCTGTGCGACATTGGAGGCACTATCTGGCCAGCAGAAGGTTTACCCTCCTCACAGACTAACGGTCAGTGGCCTTCATGTTTGATAATGCACAGAGGTGCAAGATCAAGAACGACAAGATCTTGCGGTGGCGGATCGAGTTGTCCACGTACAACTACGATATCTTGTATCGTCCTGGGAAGCTTAACGAGCCTCCCGATGCCCTGTCCCGCGGCACCTGTGCCAATGCACAGGTGAACCGCCTCCGCTCCCTCCACGCGGATCTCTGCCATCCGGGGGTCACCCGCTTCTTTCAGTTCATTAAGACACGCAACCTGCCCTACTCCATCGAGGAGGTCAGGACTGTGACCAGGGAATGCCACATCTGCGCGGAGGGCAAGCCGCACTTCTACCACCCTGAACAAGCGCACCTTATTCAGGCTTCCCGCCCCTTTGAACGTCTCAGTATGGACTTCAAAGGTCCCCTCCCCTCCATCAACCGCAACACGTATTTCCTAAACGTGATTGACGAGTACTCCCGCTTCCCGTTCGCCATCCCAACATGACCACGACAACCATCATCAAAGCCTCCACACCATTTTCTCCTTGTTCGGTTACCCCGCTTACATCCATAGCGATCGGGGGTCCTCCTTTATGAGTGACGAGCTGCATCAATTCCTGCTCAGCAGGGGCATCGCCTCTAGCAGGACGACCAGTTACAACCCCTGGGATAGCGGACAGGTCGAGAGGGAGAACGGTACGGCCTGGAAGACCGTCCTGCTTGCCCTGCGGTCCAGGTGTCTCCCGGTCTCCCACTGGGAAGAGGTCCTCCCAGACGCCCTCCATTCTATTCGGCCACTCCTCTGTACCGCCACGAATCAAACACCTCAGGAACATCTTCCTGTTTTCCCCAGGAAGTCGTCCTCAGGAACCCCGCTCCCATTCTGGCTGGCCACCCCCGGGCCCATCCTGCTCCGGAAGCACGTGCGGGTGCACAAATCCGACCCGTTGGTTGAAAGAGTCCAGCTACTCCACGCGAACCCGCAGTATGCGTACGTGGAGTATCCCGACGGATGACAGGACACGGTCTCCCTTCGGGACCTGGCACCCGCCGGAGTGCGGCCGCAACCCCCAGCTCCAGCACCCTTCCCCCAGCCCCAACCGCCCCCAGCGCCCCCGCGACCCAGCGCACAGGAACCCTCTCCCCGGCCTGGCCACCGCTAGCTCCGACCAGGGGTACGGACACAGGACCACGACCGCCGCTCCCGGAGTCACGGACAACCACCGCTCCAACGTCACCGGCACCGCTGCATAGGTCCAGCAGGACATCGAAGGCACCCATCCGGCTGATCGAGTCAATTTGATGTACTGATGGACTTTATGGACTCTTGCGTTCTTGCATATGTTCCTTGCCTGTTCTTCGTTTTTTTTGTTCCCTTGTACACTGTAAATAGTAGTATCGCTTTCTTGCACATTAGTCGCGGGCCAGTGGGCAGCCATAGATACCTAGGTACAGCTTAAAACATCTCTAGTCATACTACCAGTCTTACGCACCCGCTGGGCACACCCCCCCCTTCCGTGTCTCTCCGCCCCCCCCGCTTGTTTCTCAACAAGGGGTGAATGTGATAGAATGACTAGGGAGATTATGGTACCCTAGAACCAAGCTGCCATTGGTGCAGAAGACTCGCTGCCCATTGGCCCAGGCAAGTCATGTGCCTCTCTGCCAATTGGCTGAGGCTAGTCATGTGACTCCCGCCGATTGGCTGAGAGGTAGGTAGCTCCGCCTACGAGGTGGGGGTATAAGAACCCGTACCGGCTGGCAGTCGGCCTTTCTCTGTATGTCCTCTGCCGGGCACACATCTAGTGTATTAAAGCCTGTTGTTTGGAACTACCCCTCGCCTCGTGTCCAATTGATGGTGCATCAAAAACCTGTACAGACAGTTTGATGTGTAGCACTTTTGGTTGGGAAATGCAAGTCTCGACGGACGTCTTACAACAGGGTATGTTTTAAACTTAAAAAAAATAATTTTCCTGTAACTTGCACCTGTCTAAATATTTCTCCGTTATTCTTGGTTGCTGAAGGCCTGGTGTTGGACCCGACAAAGCAAGGGAAATGTGAACACCTTGCATAATTGTTGAGAAAGAGCTAGAGAAACTAAAAGGTCTGAAAATTGATAAATCTCCGGGCCCAGATGGGCTACATCCTAGAGTTCTAAAGGAGATAGCGGAAGAAATAGTGGAGGCGTTAGTTATGATCTTTCAAAAGTCACTGGAATCAGGGAAAGTCCCAGAAGATTGGAAAATCGCTGTTGTAACCCCCCTGTTCAAGAAGGGAACAAGAAAAAAGATGGAAAATTATAGGCCAATTAGCCTAACCTCGGTTGTTGGCAAAATTCTAGAATCCATCGTTAAGGATGAGATTTCTAAATTCTTGGAAGTGCAGGGTCGGATTAGGACAAGTCAGCATGGATTTAGTAAGGGGAGGTCGTGCCTGACAAACCTGTTAGAGTTCTTTGAAGAGATAACAAATAGGTTAGACCAAGGAGAGCCAATGGATGTTATCTATCTTGACTTCCAAAAGGCCTTTGACAAGGTGCCTCACGGGAGACTGCTGAGTAAAATAAGGGCCCATGGTATTCGAGGCAAGGTACTAACATGGATTGACGATTGGCTGTCAGACAGAAGGCAGAGAGTTGGGATAAAAGGTTCTTTTTCGGAATGGCAACCGGTGACCAGCGGTGTCCCGCAGGGTTCAGTGTTGGGGCCACAGCTGTTCTCTTTATATATTAACGATCTAGATGACGGGACTGGGGGCATTCTGGCCAAGTTTGCCGATGATACAAAGATAGGTGGAGGGGCAGGTAGTATTGAGGAGGTGGGGAAGCTGCAGAAAGATTTAGACAGTTTAGGAGAATGGTCCAAGAAGTGGCTGATGAAATTCAACGTGGGCAAGTGCGAGGTCTTGCACTTTGGAAAAAAGAATAGAGGCATGGACTATTTTCTAAACGGTGACAAAATTCATAATGCTAAAGTGCAAAGGGACTTGGGAGTCCTAGTCCAGGATTCTCTAAAGGTAAACTTGCAGGTTGAGTCCGTAATTAAGAAAGCAAATGTAATGTTGTCATTTATCTCAAGAGGCTTGGAATATAAAAGCAGGGATGTACTTCTGAGGCTTTATAAAGCACTAGTTAGGCCCCATTTAGAATACTGTGAGCAATTTTGGGCCCCACACCTCAGGAAGGACATACTGGCACTGGAGCGGGTCCAGCGGAGATTCACACGGATGATCCCAGGAATGGTAGGCCTAACATACAATGAACGTCTGAGGATCGTGGGATTATATTCATTGGAGTTTAGGAGGTTGAGGGGAAATCTAATAGAAACTTACAAGATAATGAATGGCTTGGATAGGATGGACGTAGGGAAGTTGTTTCCATTAGCAGGGGAGACTAGGACGCGGGGGCACAGCCTTAGAATAAAAGGGAGTCACTTTAGAACAGAGATGAGGAGAAATTTCTTCAGCCAGAGAGTGGTAGGTCTGTGGAATTCATTGCCACAGAGGGCAGTGGAGGCCGGGACGTTGAGTGTCTTGAAGACAAAAATTGATAAATTCTTGATTTCTCGAGGAATTAAGGGCTATGGGGAGAGAGCGGGTAAATGGAGTTGAAATCAACCATGATTGAATGGTGGAGTGGACTCGATGGGCCGAATGGCCGCCTTACTTCCGCTCCTATGTCTTATGGTCTTATAATTGACTTGAGGAAGAGGAGTTTCTGAGGAGGTTAACCTATGTGTAGGTGCGATAACAACTTGGGTGTTTCGGTCATATCAGCTACTAGTTCAGTATTTGTCACCTGCAATTTACAGAACATTTTCCCTCTTTTTCAGATTTCCCTCTGTAGGACTGGCATTAGGGCTTATAGTAGTGGGGAGGGTTGTTTTCACTGCCAAATAGAGCTATGTTCCTTGAAAGGTATGACCAGCAGCAGAAATTCCAGGGCATGATCTCATGGAAAGGTTCAGTAGCGAGCAGGAACTGCTGAGTGACAGACAACTTGGTCTGGCCATCACTGGTACCTAACGTTAATTAGGGCACTTAATGATGCCCAGCGGGCTTCACGGTGGAAATGACTGTCCTGCCAGCTGATTTTCCTAGACTGCGCTTGGCAGCTCCCTGCTAAAGGATAGCAGCTCTTAAACCAAACCCCAGACAGCACGCAGCCACGCTACCGCACAGACCAGTCCCACGTTTCAGTGATGCTGAGCTGGCCTGACTGATGAACGTGGTGGAGTTCAGACGGGATACACTGTTTCCCTGAGGGGGTTGGAAGGTCAACCACGGGGCAGTCAGTGATTGCTGGCCAGCCCCTGCTTCCAACCCCTATCCTGTCCACGTTTCTCTCTCCAAAACACCATCACCGATCCTCTGACAGACCCCACTGTAAGACTGGCAGTGACCACCGCTCCTGGTAGTGCTACCAGCACAGCAGAGCTGCTGGCCTCTGATTGGCCAAACCTTACAGCAATCAGGTGAAGCACTGCCAATTAGGAACTTTATCAACATCTTTTGGTTATTTATCTACTGAACTCTGACACTATGCTGAATGCTGGATATGTGACACCCTTTTCTTCAGTATAGCTCAAAACGTCAAGATTACAGGCTCAATTTCACCACAATGCACTCATAAGGAGTAAATTGCTGACTTTGCATTCCCATGGTGGTGTCATATTATTACAATGCATTGGGCTTATTTACTGTATAAATAGACACAAGGCACGAATCATTCATAAGGGATTCATTTTTTTAAACTAGGTACATGAGAATAGTTATACAGAGGTAGGAAGCTTGAAGGCATCAGAGCTGTCTGTATGCTCAAAACAAAAGTGTAACTAGGATGGGATCATATGGCACATTTCCCTTCCCATAATATCACAGGAAAGGCACATCCCTTAAAGTGCGGGGTCGGCAGTAAGTCAGAGCACCTGGTCTTTCTATGAAGTTCTTCAGAACAAAGAGACAGGTTAGAAAGGGCAGCTGTTTAAAAGAGTTACTGGACCACTGTAGAGATACATAAACAATGTTTACCCTTCCTTTGAAACAACCTGGACCTGTCAATCAAGAGGCTTTTAAAAGACAATGGCCGTTAAATGGAATGTAACCAATGCAGTTTAAAGCTTTTAGGCTTCTAGGTATGCACACAGGCTTTAAAAAGATAAAGGGCAATGAAATTGACTGAAAAAACATTTCAAAATTTTCCACCGCTCTAAAGGGAAGACTTTTACCTTCATCTCATAGATCTTTCATTTTATCATGCTGGGAGACAGTTTAAAGATTTTAAGGCTACAGATGGGTAGACTTTCACATTATTTTCACACATCTTTAATAATGACATGGTAGGAGGCAGTTTAAAGAGTTTAAAGGCAGCAGATGGGAAGACCAGCCAAACAACCCCCTTTCCGGGAAAGACTACGCAACCTGAACTCCTCCAGCCTAGCCCAAGCAACCGCCCAACTCCTGAATCAGAAAACTCCTACAGCACAGAAGGCCATTTGGCCCATCGAGTCTGCATCGACCCTCCAAAGGAGGTTGGCGACCTACTTCCGCGAACGTCATTTGGTCCAGTTCATTTTGGGTGGAGTTCCGACTCCAATGTCTTGTGGGACTTCGGGGAATCCTGCGAGATGTTGTAGATGTCAGGAGGTCCACTGGAGGGCTCCCCCGAGATTCTCCGGCTGCAGTGTGCTCTCACTTGAGCTCAATGTGGCAAGAGAATCATGCCCTATGAATTTGTACATTTGGCCTTATTTGGTCAATTGTACCATGAACATTGCAGTTTCATCTGTGCAGTCAGTGCTCCTATTTTCATTTTCATACCAGAATTATATATAGGGAATGGTGAATGTACCAACTTGCAGGTACCTATGAGCCTGCCTCTGCAACGTTTGAATTGTAATCACGTATCAACGTTTACGAACTCAACACAGGGAAACAAACTTTGATAGCCACATATATGAATCTTTTATGCTTTAATCAATTTATTACTATACCTGCCAGCATTTATAGTTATCAAGTTGAGCGCAAGAAATAAGCGGTAGTTGTTATGGCTGTTCTTATTATTCTCAATCTTTGGAAAAATAATAACATATTCTCATATTTTAATATCTTGGCAGTGAAATATAGAATCATAGAATTTACAGTGCAGAAGGAGACCATTTGGCCCATTGAGTCTACACCAGCCCTTAAAAGAGCACCCTACTTAAGCCCACACCTCCACCCTATCCCCCTGGCCCAGTAACCCCACCTAACCTTTGGACACTAAGGGACAATTTAGCATGGCCAATCCAACTAACCTACACCATTGGAGGAAACCACTGTGTAAACCAGTGTGTGACCAGGCAGACTCAGGAAGAAAGTGCAAACTCCGCACAGTCAGCCGATGCCGGAATTGAACCCGGGTCCCTGGAGCTGAGAGACAGCAGTGCTAACCACTGTACCACCCTGCCATCCTGTATGATAAAGAAACTTGTGACATTGGGATTCTCATTCTGTACTCTTTGTGCTCACTATGAGGAGTTGGTAGAATTGTTCGCTCTGGTTAGGATTTTAAGGAAAGCTTGTAAATGTTAAAGGAACTTTCTCCAAACTCATGAATGACATTTCCGCTATATTTGACATTACAAGGCCAGTTTATCATGAAGAACGTAGTCATGGGGAGCGCATGTCAGAATTCCTGATGTGTCTCCAGTTGGCAGTTTCATTCATTCAAATCCTACACTTCTTTACACACACGCTTCTTTGCTCAACCTGCAAAAAGCAATGCCTAACTATATCTGTGCGATACTTTTAAAGATCCCACAACAATATTCCATGGCCTCTCTGAGGTTGTTTCGGTAGTGGTGAATTAGAGATGGTTTTGTGTGGAGCCTTGTGGCCCGTTCTAAAGTAGATTAAAGCTGACCAAGCACTTTTTTTGCACAGACCTTGGAAAGAACAGATATATAAAGGTCTCATTCCATCAGTTCATTCTGAACTGAACGTAGGCCACAGAGGCGAATATTGATTGTGTAAACCAGTGTGTGACTTAGCTGCCCATGGATATTTAATTTATAGGGAAATTCTATAAATAATTTGAGACAAACATGATCAGATCGATTTATTAGTCTCATTAAATAAAGTGAGTCAGACACATTGCCGAAGCTCGCAGAGGAACAGAAAGATTAATTTAAAAGAAATCGGCAGCCTCCAAATGCCCGAGTGCCTACTAATCCTGCAGCAGGTAACAGTGAGGACCCCAGTAGTGCTGCTGGAAACAGTGCTGGTGCTGCACAGGACATTTAAATAACTTGGTCACATTTCGGAATGTTCTGACCTTGTACTACAGAAAGGATTCAAAAGTGACTTTCATGCTTTTAAATCATAACACTAAGAGTATTCAAACAAATAGATAAACGGTTGGGGAATTAAGTAGTCAAGATGCTAAGGGTTCTGTTGTTTACCATAAACAGCAACAAATGAATTTGTTAGATTGCCTCAGGAATTAAAAAAATCTCGCCGCCCATTTTTTTGGAAAGTCTGATTGCTTTTTTGCTGTATAGCTGTGAAACAAGCTGATTTTCTTTTTAAAGGCCTTTCTAAATGGGTGAGGGCAGTCAAGACTTTAAATTATTTTGCTAAGATCACAACATCAAAAATGATGAGAGTAGAAAGGACAAGAGGTAATCTTGTTTAAGTCAAGTAAGCTTACCCACCAATGTGAGTGGAATCATGGAGTTGATGGGGGAACATTTAATTGAGTGGAAAGAGGATAAATGGAGACCTTCTTACCCAGCCTCTGCCCCAATTAAGTCCACGACCAGCCTTCCCATTCTCTGCCACTTGAGGCCCTTAAATGGATAATTAATGCCCACTTAAGGACATCCTCCCGCAATTGCACATTCTCCCCTTGTTTGCATGGGTTTCGCCCCCACAGCCCAAAGATGTGCAGGTGAGGCGGATTGACCACGCTAAATTGCCCCTTAATTGGAAAAAATGAATTGGGTACTCTAAATTTATTTTAAAAAACCAGAGGATTTCTGATTAGTAAACTGCTGCAGTCTTTCCAAAGTGGCACCACGTCAAGGCCAGACAGAAATTGATAGGCGCCTTATATTTCATAGGAAGGCGATATGTGCTGATCAGTGCAGAATGGATCAAAATTATCATTGCTTCTGCAAACTATTGTTTTTTATAACTTCTTCCCATTTTATAAAAACTAGAATTTGCTGTGCTTCCTTTGGGTGTTTCCCTCATCTCATTTTAGTGAGAGGACAAGATGAGGTATAATGAGAGCAAAGTACTGCCGATGCTGGAAACCTGAAATAAAAACAAAGTGCTAGAGATCTCAGCAAGTCTGGCGTGTTGACGTGAAACGGAGTTAACGTTTCCAGCCAAATGTGGCTCTGATGTGTTCTGAAGAAGACTCACCTTCAACTCAAAATGTTAACTCTGTTTCACCCTTGACACGTGCTGCCAAGGTGATGAGGAATCTTTGACTGCACCACAGGTGGAATGCTCATACTTGCTTTTACCCATGTTGCTGAATCAACGGAGCCAGAAATGTGAGAGTAAAATTGTCTTATTCAAGTGCTCTTCCACAAAGATAAGATGATAGAGCTGTGAGGTCTACTGGAAGCTATGAAGGCTCCAACAGCAGTCAAAATCATCACAGCCCATTGCAAGCTCCTATTAGTTATCTCCAATAATTTTGAGCGCACATCTTTATCAAGTAAGTCAGTGAGAAATTGTTGACCAAGGCAGACATCTTCTTCACTTCCCTCATGGAAAACTGCTCAGAATAAGATAGGCTTCCACAATCTTTTTTCATTGCAGGTTCTTCCATTATCTATGGCATTAGTGGTGGCATCCATGTGATAATCTGAGCCCCCCCTCTGTAATCCACTGACTTTCATAAATCAGATGGGGGTAATCTTCATTAGTGTGCACCTTCAGTGACCAAAAAAGAACATCATCATACATATAAGTGCTCAATTCTCTGTCAGTCTTTGGTTAGGGAACAAGAAGGCAGACCTGGTTGCTCAGTCGGGCTGACTCCAGCGTCATTTAAAAATAGCAGGCAAACGTGCATCTAGGACTCCTGTCTCCATCCATGGCACCGGTAATATTCGGCGGTGCAGGATAAGGATACGGGTAGTGAACCTGCACCCTGGATCCCCAATGTGGACGGCTCCTTTAGGGGGCTTGGCAGCTCATAGCCCTTTGCCATCCCATCCCCCCCCCCCCCCCCCCCCCCCCCCCCCCCCAATGGAAGTCAAGAACAATAGTCTGGATTTGGATACCTTTTGAAAGGTAAATTTAAAAGGTCTGATCCATATTCCCCCCATGCCATCAACATGCCCCTCCTTTCCCCTTCGGTGACCATCCAACCAGTATGCACTATATACAGCTCAAAGAGCCATATAATAATAATGGCAAGTATTGATGGGCTGAGACAAAAGCAACCATTCAGAAAATGTTTTTTGGGGGGGTGGGGGAAAGAAAACCTGCTGTCCCTCCAACCCTCAAAGTGACCAAAAGACAGGACCACGATAGAATCAGTAACGAAAGCATTACCCATTGCTTACCTCTTAATCTTGTCCAAATACACAGACAGACCGTGACAAATTAGATCACAGAAAACGTAACTTATTCTGGACCAGAGACTCTTGTCGAAAGTTGATGGACTTTTTGCTGGTTCACTCGATTCTCCGTACCCGCCCACCACACTTAACGCTGTTGCCAAGTGCCAGAAATGGGAAGATTTCCATTCCAGCACTAACATCCCTCACCTTGAGCAAACGAAAACGACCTGAGGCTATGTGGCTGTCACTACAATTTTTTTTCTCTCTCTCTAATATTGAACCGATGGAAGATCTGCTATAAATCTCAGGATAATGTGAGGAACTTGGGAATATTCAGATTTGGAAAGGATCATTGCAGTCCATCTGGCGGTTCCAGTCCCTTTGGGAAATACATTGCACAAGTCCATTTCATCTTGGTCCTTTATTTCACAAAACGTTTGCCTTTTCAAACTACTTGCACAAGATGAAAATGATCATTCTTGAAAGTTTGATTTTGTAACTCAGTTAAAAAAGTCCTGCGATCTATTCTGTTGAAGGGTGGTAGAAAATGTCAGGTCCTGTCACCATGAGAAAAATCAGAATAACTCGGTGTTCCAAACCATTCACCTGAAGCATACTATTGCCTGACTCCAATTTCCTCCCTATTACATTAATTCTTTCTCTATCTGATTTATTTAATAATCATCCATATAGAACAAGTTAAATACATTTTGTTTGCTTATCGTGAACATGTCCAACCACTAGGTTGCTTGACTGCCACTCCAGATAATGGTTACTATATTCAGCTTATGTGGACACATAATATTATTGAGAGAACTGCCATTTTATTGTTAAAAGATGATGGATGCCTGTTAAGGATAGATGTCCTGTTCCCTTCAACTAAGGACATACTTCTTACCAACAACCTGAGGAATCATCTAAGTTGCTGAGTAATTGAATGTGTGATGTGCGTATTTTTCTTGTGACTACTGTTTCAGAGAGTTAGAATTACTGTTCTTTCACCCATGAGACCTGGTTTCAGATTAAGTGTCTTCCTGTGCCTGTGCCTGGGAGATATTTTGAAGAAATGAGTATGGGCAGCTATCCATCAACTACCTAGTGGACGTGAGCTCTCCGTGCAAAATTGTCCCGATGTCTCATTGAATTGACGGTCTGGCTCAGAAAGTTCCCAAGTAGATGGCCTGGCAATGAAACCATGTCACATTAATTCAGGACCAGGCACGTCTGAGGTTAGTGCTGGGGAACCTTGGTACGGTGGAAGAAAGAAAGCTGTGCACTATATCTAACCCTGCTATAACAGGGCTTGATGCCAGCGCCGAGTGCATGAAAAAAAAAAGAGAGGTTTTATTCCATGGGCTGAATTGTTTTTTTGTGTGTGGGGCCGGGGGGGGGGGGGGGGGGGGGGGGGATGATGCTTACCCAGATGGCCTTAACAAGAGTAGACAATTCAGCCCCTCGATCCCGCTACGCCATTCATTACGATCATGGCTGCTCTCCGCTTGGTCTCCACTTTCCTGCCCATTCTCCATAACCCCTCAACCCATTACTAATTAAAAATATGACTAACTCCTTAAATCTACTCAATGCCTCGGCATCCACCGCACTCTGGGCCAGTGAATTCAGCAGGTCCACAACCCTTTGACATAAGTCATTTCTTCTCCGGGCGGCACATGGCACAGTGATTAGCACTGGGACTACAGCGCTGAGGACCTGGGTTCGAATCCTGGCCCTGGGTCAATATCCGTGTGAAGTTTGCTCATTCTCCCCGGGTCTGCGTGAGTTTCACCCCTACAAACCAAAGATGTGCAGGCTAGGTGGATTGGCCACGCTAAATTGCCCCTTAATTGAAAAAAGTAATTGGATACTCTAAATTTATAAAAAAATGAAAAGAAAAAATAATTTCTTCTCATCTATGTTTAAATCTGCTACCCCTTATCCTAAAACAATGACCTCAAGTTCTAGTTTGCACCACAAGAGGAAGCTTCCGCTCCATGTCTACTTTGTCACTATCTTTATTCAACCATCTCTGTTGGTAGCAGGAAGATTTAATCTAAAACGGGTCCCTTTTTGCGAACACCCTTTGCCAGATCTTGTGTTGATTTTTAAAAGGAGGCTATTTAACCAGGCTTTCTTGAAACATACATTGAAGATAGAAGCAGGAGTCGGCCATTCACGCCTGCTCCGCGATTCATTATGATCTGGTTGATCATCACATTCAATACCCTGATCCTGCCTTGCCCCCATATCTCTTGATCTCTATTGAAACATACATGTATGAGTTAAAGACAGAGTGAGTTTATTGACTCCTAAAGGCAAGAAAAAAAATGGTAAAACACAGGCATATACAGTACTTTCATACAGATTAGACGTGATAATTGAGTACAAAGCAAGTAAGCAAAAAAAAAGGTATACGGAACAGTCCTTAACTCATGAGGAGGAGATGAGGTGTTGCATCTGTTATGCAATGGGATTCCAGTAGAGTTGATTTCAGGCAAATATAGTCAGTTTTGCGATTTCAGCATTCTGTAGTTCGGAAGAGATGCTTCCCAGTTCTTTTTTAGCTGTGGTATTTTCTTAACGGGGATTACTTCCTCAGTCAGAGAGAGAAGATTGAGATACACATGTAAAAATGGTTATTTTGCAGGGGCACACACTCTGTGTGTGTGTGTATGTGTGGTGTGTTTGCTGTTTCTTTTCCTGCGTCAATACTTCCAGCACTTCTGCTCACAGAGCGCATACAGACAATCTGGGTAATCTTTCAACTGGCTTTAAACCCATTCTTTGTATGTTCCGAGTGGAAGGCAGAATTCATAATTCTGCCTGGGCACGATTCACAGCATCTCTTGGGATGAGATGGTCATTCTGTCCTTTTGCCTCTACTGGAGATGGTTATTAGTTTCTGGATTCTTTAGAAGTAACTTTCTGGAAACAGGGGGCGGGATTCAGTGATCCTGAGGCTAAGTGTTGACGCCGTCAGAAACGCCGTCGCATTTCTCGATGGCGTCAACGCAGCCTCAGGATCAGCAGTCCTGACCCCTACAGGGGGCCAGCACGGTACTGGAGCGATCCACGCCACTCCAGCTGCTGATCCTGTTGTGAACTGGGTGCCACAGGGTCCATGCCTGAGCAGTGGCACCAGCACCAACGTGCGCATGTGCAGTGGCTTCATTCTCTGCGCTGGCCCCGACGCCACATGGCGCAGGGCTACAGGGGCCGGCGTGGAAGAAAGGAGGCCCCCAGCCAGAGAGGCCGGCCCGCCGATTGGTGGGCCCCGATCGTGGGCCAGGCTACATTGGAGCCCCCCCCCCTGGGTCAGACCCCTCCTCCCCTCCCAACAGGCCGTCCCTGGACCCTTCCACGCCGAGCTCCCGCCGGCTGAGAGCAGGCGTGAACGGCCCCGGTGGGACTCGGGTTTTTTACGACGGCTGCTCGGCCCCTCCCATTGATTTAAATCCCCTTGGGGCTCTCCACTGCCAGGGGATCGGAGGCCTCCGGGTCGTGTCCTCCGGGCAGGGTGCCACTATGGCACTGCTTCTGTCAGCCTGGCATCGCCAAAATGTCTGGCTGGCAGTGCCAAGGTGCCAGGCTGGCATTGTGCCCAAGCTGGGGATCTGTCGTGGGAGTGTGAGGCAGCGCTGCACATTCGGCTAAACGCGCTCAATATGGGACTCTGCTGCAATTCAGGTAGATCATACCCAAAGGAACAAATTTCTATTTCATCCAATGACCCTTGGTACAATTGCCTAGATAGCACAGGGCTAAATAGCTGGCTTGCAATGCCAGCAGTGCGGGTTCAATTCCTGTACCAGCCTCCCCGAACAGGCGCTGGAATGTAGCGATTCGAGGGCGTTTCACAGTAACTTCATTGAAGTCTACTTGTGACAATAAGCGATTATTATTATTAGATCGATTACTGTAACTCTAGTTTGAATACACAATACTGGGGTTAAAAGCCAGCCAAGAGAGCTGCTTAATGTCTGTCGGTCTGTATGTGCACGCTGTAAGAAATTCAGCCAGCGCTTTGCCATACTGAAGATGATACAGTAACCAAGACAGAGCCCCTGCAAAAATAGCCAAATTTTGCAGGAACATCTAAAACTCTCTCCGATTGTGGCAGTCGACCAGTCAGCAGAAGTGTA
Organism: Scyliorhinus canicula; assembly: GCF_902713615.1. Lineage (NCBI taxonomy): Eukaryota > Metazoa > Chordata > Chondrichthyes > Carcharhiniformes > Scyliorhinidae > Scyliorhinus > Scyliorhinus canicula. Next base: position 277,634,039 of record NC_052146.1, on the reverse strand, counting down.
GCAGCCGGGGAAAAAAAACAAAATCTTTCTACCGAACTACTAAACACCAGCAGAAGCCAACTGTACTGAAAACAATCATAATGGCCACAATGTGTAATCATATACTTCTCGCAACTCCAGGTCTTTTATTTATATTTACTTACTATTGGATTCAATTGCAGTATGAAAATAGATGCAAGTGTTTACCATTTATTCTTACTTTTTTAATAGTTAATAAATTTCTTGTATCTTAACTCAAGAAAGCCTGGTTAAATTGGCTCCATTTTAAACATAACTATTGGGTCTGGAAAAGGTCTCCAAGGGAAAGGGAACCTTTTAGATTAAACCTTTGTTGCTACCAGTAGAGGGTGGTTTGAATAAAGACATGGAGCCAGTCATTCTCTCCTCATCTAAGTTTGTACAGTTTGAGGGTATCCTAGTCGGATGGTGATAAATCGAGGGGGTCTCGCCCGGATCAACAACGTTTGGGGACCCTTACCTGGGGCTGGTCGTAACTGCTAAAATACTCTATGTCCTCCGGAACATCACTGCCCTTTGGTGGCGGTGCAGCTTCAGCCCACTCCCTGTTGGCTCTTCGACTGGGCGAGGCATTTTCCTCCCCAGCTCTGGGGGTGTTTTGCAATCACTTGGGCTTGCCTCCAAATCCGGTAAATTGGGTTTGGGTAACCAGACCTCCTGCTCACCAAAATGGGGACAGATTTTGTTTGAATTAAATCAATGCAAGGTCGTTTCCTCACCAATGGAGTATCTGTTTGGGTATTTTTCTGGAATCACTTTTCTAAAAGTGGAAAGAAGGTTTCAGACAGCCAGACCACATGCTCCCCAAGCAGGGATACAGGCTCCCTTCATTTTAACGTGTTCTGCCTGGGGTGTGACTTTCCTGTGTTACTGTTCTGTCCTATATCTTTGGAGATACCTTCACTCACAGGGATTGGGCTAGCTTCGGTTGCTGTGCCCTGGGTCTTTCAGCTAAATGAGGCATCGCCCTCGCTGTTTCATGGCTTACTTGGATATTTTCCTCTTCCCTATCAAAATTCACCATGAAACTATTGATCAAACAGAACACTGGTTTGTTAGCATCCCCTGTTGTCCTGGGAATTTGTGTTCCCTTCACCTGTTTCACGTCTTCTGGAACATTACCACCTCCAAGTGGACATTCGGTCCTGCCATAAGCCTCTGTGGCTTTTCATCTGAGTCATCTCCCTCACTATCTGTTTCTCAGCTCAGGGACACCCTCATCGCCATTTAGGTCTTCCATGAAACTGCCTGCCAAACAGGTCATTGGCCCACTCCTATCCTCGTTTTCAAACTTTACAGGTCCTCCATGGACCTCTTTTCTTTTTGCTGTTGGCCTGTCTTTTGCACTTCCATCTTCCAGTAACTCTGCAGCTGGAGGTGACACCTCTCTCACTGTCACCTGACTTGTCTCAGCGTTCAACTGGTCTCTATTTAATTCTTCAAAAAATGTATCTACCAACTCAATTAATTTCCAGGTCATCTTCTTTGCCTCTATATAACCACCGGGGTCTCGTCTGCACATTCAGTAATTTATCATGGCCAATCCACCTAACCTGCACGTCTTTGGACTGTGGGAGGAAACTGGAGCACCCGGAGGAAACCCACGCAGACATGGGGAGAACGTGCAGACTCTGCGCAGGCAGTGACCCAACGGGAAATCGAACCTGGGACCCTGGCGCTGTCAAGCCACAGTGCCATCCACTTGTGCTACCGTGCTGCCCCAAATGTAATCTGATAACCGTAGATTGTTTTAAAATCTGAAAATTAATTCACCTCATGCAACTAGATAAGAGAAATGTTATTGTGAGGTGTTGAAAGTTAGCCCAACTGTATTGAGGAAAAATAGATCTCTTTACTTAACTTGAACCATTTGACATTGATTGATTAAATTGCATTGTCCTATTTTTTAAAGCTGTGAACGGCCTTGGATTTAGCATAAATGGTTTGTTGGAGATTTTACTGAAAGCAGCATCAGATTAGTGTGGTGGTATGATTAGCATAGCTGCCTGCCATTGGTGCAGAACACCGGCTTACCATTGGCCCTGGTTGATCATGTGCCTCTCGACCGGTTGGTTGAGACCAGTCATGTGATGGCTCCCCGATTGGTCGAGAGGCTGAGTTAACCCCGCCTCCAGGGTGGGGTATAAATATCCAGCACTCCCGGCGGTCGTCCTTGTACTGTAATCGACCGCAGGGCTAACATCTAGCAGATTAAAGCATACTTTTGTCCAGCAACTCGTCTCGCGTTCAATTGATAGTACATCAATTATTAATGCAAAAGCAAAATGCTGAAAAGCTGAAATAAAAACAAAAGAAATGATGGCCATACACTACAGATCTGGCAGCTTCTGTGGAGAAAGAAACGAGTTAACGTTTCAAGTTGGTGATTTTTTTTTACCAGAACTGAGAAAGGTTAGAAATGTGATAGAATTTATGCAGCAAATGGGGGAGGGTGGGAAGAGCAGAAGGAAATGTCTGTGATAGGCTGGAATGCAGAGAGACTAATTATGGAAAGGAGTCGGTGCCAAACCAAAGGAAGTGATAATGGAATAGTGCTCCAGTGGGTTTTTATTTCAGAACAGTAATGTTCCCGCAACACGACATAAATATCAACATTTCAGTTAGAACAATTTTATTTTTCTTTCCCTCAGTGCAGTCACGAATGTGTGTATGACACTTGCTTGGCATACTAATCCACACATTTTGCAATATCTCAAATGACAATTCCTCCTGTCTGAGCCAGAGCAATAAGGGAGTTCCAGCCGAGTTAATAATCTAGTTACTTGATCAGAGATGTCAATTGCTCAAGTAGCTGGATGGATGCATTGGTTATTTTATGGCCTCATGAGCACAGATAAGCCATCAGGTGGGTGGGTGGCCAGAAACCTCAGAACTACTTAGTAAACATGAGCTGTTCAACTTTCTCCAGATGGGGTTTGCGGGGACAGTCTGGACAAAGTCAGAAATAATGTCGACAATAAATTCAAGTGTTTCAGATATGGCAAGGCAGGTCACATGAAGAACCAAGGCTGGTTTCAAAATTTCTGGTCTCCCGTGTGATCTTGTAAACAATGTGATGGCCAGTGATGCAGCAGCTGTCAATGTAGAGTAGATTGGTTGGCCCCTAAGTGTCAGAATCATCGAGCCGTACTTGATCCTGAGGTGAACTTCTTTGATCATGTATCCAGGCCATCATTAAGCCTATTGATTTACACTTCCATAACTGCCTTAGCTTCCCTACTGGACTGAATAATCTGGGGGGTGGATAGTACACTCCCAGGAATCCAACATGGAGCCGACCCACCCCACAGCCGTAAAGCGAGGGGCGGGGGCGTCCTACTCTCTGGAGCTACTGACCACTTGGGTTGGCCGGCAGCTCCATCAATTCCAGCAGCATCAGAAAGGCGTCAGTGGCCACTGCCAGTATGGCTGAAGAAGAAAGGCCCTCTTAGGCCTTGGAGCCCTTGATTGGGAGGGTTTGAGTAGGTTACCCCGAAATTATAGGAACTAGTGTTTTTTGATATCCATTCCCATTTGCTTCGAAAATGAGCAATAATGGAGAAATAGAAGGTTATTGACAAGAAGAGTTGGCCCACCTGTGGGCACAGATGGCTACAGAGGTGGATGATCTTACTGCACAAGATATGGTACATCCCAAATCTGAAAGTACTCGGGGCTGAGGCAAATGCTATGGAGGCTGACACACTATCTGCTGCTTAGGGGCTGGTTTAGCACAGGGCTAAAGAGCTGGCTTTTAAAGCAGACCAATGCAGGCCAGCAGCACGGTTCAATTACCGTACCAGCCTTCCCGAACAGGCGCCGGAATGTGGCGACTAGGGGCTTTTCACAGTAACTTCATTTGAAGCCTACTTGTGACAATAAGCGATTTTCATTTCAGTATTTCACAGTCTAGGAAGACTAGAATTGTACTTATTGAAAGGGGCCTAAGATGAGTCTAAGCATGTCAATCACACTCAAGAGCTTAAACGGGAAGACCAATTTCTCATTTCATGAACTGCATGTAAATGGCACCAGACGGGTGTTTGGCAAGATTTTCATAACATGCAGGAGTGGATTGCTTAGTGTCTTACCTGCTCTGAGAGAGATGTAAGAGGTTGTGATGCATGGCTACCTCATCCAGCCATGTAATATATGGCAGTGTAATTAACTCACAGGCTTAGAGGCATTAATCATATGGGGTTGCCTGTCTCTCAGGCAGGTTTTCACCCACACTTGAAACTGGTGACCGGGAGAATTGGTATTTAGTGAGCCTTGCATGCTCTTTGCAGGTGAACATTAAGGCTTACTTACAAAATACCTAACTAATGTGGAGCTAGCCTGAAAGGTAGGAGTTGCATTGATTGGACAGTAATGCACGGATAAATAAGCATTTGAATGTGAAATGAGCAACGAATGTGCATAGACCTCAAACAATAGCCAATCGGTTAGTAATGGCTGATCAATCACTTGCAAGTTTTATCTAAAACTTTGTTAACGGTAGGTCACTGTGTATTTTGTCCACAGTGGCAGCTGCTCCTATCTTAGTAACTTATGAAAACTCGATAGTTTTCCTTGGGTGTCTATATTTGTTGTTAATGTAGATTAAAAACAGTAGGAACCCCAACACTGAAACCTAACAGATATATGCTGCTTTGAAGTAACATTTTCAGAAGTTCAGGGTCCTTAATCGTAGATTTTGTATTTTGTATTATTTCAGGCGAATCAGTTTTTATTTTGAGACAGCAACAAATTGTTAAATTAATTACTTGATCAACTGACATTCATTTTTTTCTTTTTGTTTCAAGGAGGTTTACTCATCTGCCACTGAAAAAGATTCAAGGACATTCTTTTGAAGGACTTCATAATATCATAAGAATGTAAGTTCAGCAAATGTTGATTTACCGATTTTAAATGTGTTGCATTTTTTCCGTCCACGTGCCGATGACAACTTGCTCTATTCTCCATTACCTCTGCAACATCTGGCTTGAATCTGGTTCTGGATGAGCGGCACTTCCTCACAATGAAACATTGGGAAGACTTAAGCCTGGTCCCTGCCATAAACTCTGGACCCTCAAACTGGTTCCACTTTCCTGTGTGCCCGCTGCCCCAGGTTGATTTAGATTGTTTGCAATTACGGCTCATAATTTAACCCAGAACCCTCATCAACACAAATGTGTTCACCTCCATAACATCATTTGTTTCCACCACTTACCCGACCATTCTGTTGCATAAATCTCTCACTCAAAGGCCGGAATTCTCTGGTTGTTGCGATTCACTTTTCCCACCCCTGCCTGTGGGTTTCCTGGCAGCGTGTGGTGGTTTCAATGGAAAATCCCATTAACAGGCGGTGGCAAGACAGAATCCCGCCGCCAGCGAACGGCACCCCACTCAAAGAAATTCACGAAATCAAGAATCCTGCCCATAGTCTTTTTCACTTCCAGACTCAACTTTCCGAACATCTTCCCCTCAATGAACTTTTATTCATCTTAATCTCTGCTGCTCACAATCAAACCTGCACTAAGTCTTGCTGATCCATTACCCCTGTACTCACTAACCTACATTGCTTCCTAATTCCTGAATGCCTCCCAATTTAAGCCCCTGCATGGCCTCATCCCTCCACAGCTCTCTAACTTTCTTTAGCTCAGCAACCCTCAAAGCCTCTTCTTTCCTCTGACTCTGGCCTTACGTGGATGCTGTGTGACCTTTGCCCCATTATTGGTGGCTGTGCTATAACAATTGGTTATAAACCTTGTGCTCTATAATTCGCTCTGTAAACCTCTCCACCTCCCTCTGCTCCTCAGTGTTCATTTTTGCTTCAATATGTTTCTATGAAACAATTATGAGATATTTTCTACAATGTTGTATATAATTGTGAAGTGATGTTGATTTCACAAGGCACCAAATTAGACCTGACGTGGAATTGTTAATTGCGCTTCATAATGGATGCTTCATCAATGGATGCAAGGAAAGTTTTGAAGTAAGATTTGAGTTTAGTGCAGAGCTACCACTTTGTTCAAGATCGCTTATCATTTTTAAAACATTTTCTTATGGAATGTGAGTGTCTTTCGCTGAACCAGCATTTACTGCCCCTGCCTGAGGGCATTCAAGAATCAGCCACATTGCTGTGGATTTGGAGTCATATGTAGGTTAGACCAAGAAATTAGCAAACCAGATGGGTTTTTATGGCAAGCAACAATGGTTTCACGGTCATCATAAGGCTTTTAGTTCCAGATTTTTATTTCAGCATCTGCAGTGGTAGGATGCAAACCCTGGTCCCCAGACCATTATACTGAGTCTCTGGATTACCACTACACCACCACCTCCCCAGTACACACCAGCTGCTTTGTGATGCAGAACAAGGCCAGCAGCACGGGTTCAATTCCCATACCAGCGTACCCGAACACACAACCAGGGGCTTTTCACAGTAACTTCATACTTGTGACAATAAAAGGTTATTATAATTATTATCTTCTGCCATTCAAACAGTTGATTAAAGGGAATCATTTTTCCCTCTCCATTGCTGGAATCTCATAACATGCCATAAAAGGAAGGAAATGAAAGCTACCCTGTGCTCTCCTTATATAACTGGGGCACTGACAAAAGGTCACCCGTGTCTGGGTGGGTTTCCTCCGGGTGCTCCGGTTTCCTTCCAGTCCAAAGACGTGCAGATTAGGTAGATTGGCCATGATAAATTGCCCTTAGTGACCAAAAAGGTTAAGACGGGTTATTGCGTTACGGGGATAGGGTGGAAGTGAGGGCTTCAGTGGGTCAGTGCAGACTCGATGGGCCGAATGGCCTCCTTCTGCACTGTATGTTCTATGTTCTAAATTACCTACCCATCTTGTTGGATGAGGTCTGATGGGGTATTTGGCTGTGGAAGGGCAGTCGATAAAGCTGCAAGGCTGTTTAAAAGCAGGAAAAGGCCACCATGATAGCAAACTACCTGTTCTGCATCTGAACCTTTCAGCATAGTGAAAGGTTTTCCAGAAAGAAAGAATAACTTGCATTTTTCTAGCACTTTTAATGATCACTGAACGACTCAAAATGCTTTACAATTAATGGGGTGCTTTGGAAGTGTAGTCACTGTTGTAATGTAGGAAACATGGATCAACTTTGCCAGCTCTCATCATAATCTTAAAATCACCTGTCAGATCGCCTCAAACATTTTTATTTATTCACTCATGTGATGGCAAGGCCAGTATTTATCGCCCATGCCTAATTGTTCTTGAGAAAGTTATGGTGAGCTGCCTCTTGGAGTTTGCAGGATATTAACTCCGGGATGGTGAAGTAACAGCGATGTATTTTCAAGTCAGAATGGCGTGTAAACCTTGCATAACTTCCATCCGAGCTTCCACTGCACTGCTCAGATGTTGGGTGACTTTTGATTGTACTGCAATGGAAGCTGAGGCATTGGCCAGATGCTGCATCATGGTAGGGTCTGCAAATGTTCTTGTGAACGTATCTGAAAAGGACGGACTTTAAACTCTTGAATTAGACTCCTCCAAGCCCTTGGGCAGTGACATTAAGCTTCTGGCAGGCCTTCCAATGCACCAAGTATCTGAGCTGATAGCTGTGAGATTGACTGACAATTTTTCTTTCTCAATAGTGTCCTTCTCTTCTTGGACTTTGCTCCAGCACCAGTGCTTGACCAGGTCGCAGTGCTTGACCAGGTCGCAGTGCTTGACCAGGCCGCAGTGCTTGACCAGGTCGCAGTGCTTGACCAGGTTGCAGTGCTTGACCAGGCCGCAGTGCTTGACCAGGTCGCTGGGCTTGACCAGGTCGCTGGGCTTGACCAGGTCGCAGTGCTTGACCAGGTCACAGTGCTTGACCAGGTCACAGTGCTTGACCAGGTCGCTGGGCTTGACCAGGTCGCTGGGCTTGATCAGGTCACAGTGCTTGACCAGGTCGCAGTGCTTGACCAGGTCGCTGGGCTTGACCAGGTCGCTGGGCTTGACCAGGTTGCAGTGCTTGACCAGGTCTCGGTGCTTGACCAGGCCGCAGTGCTTGACCAGGTCGCTGGGCTTGACCAGGTCGCTGGGCTTGACCAGGTTGCAGTGCTTGACCAGGCCGCAGTGCTTGACCAGGTCGCTGGGCTTGACCAGGTCGCTGGGCTTGACCAGGTCACAGTGCTTGACCAGGTCGCAGTGCTTGACCAGGTCTCGGTGCTTGACCAGGTCACAGTGCTTGACCAGGTTGCTGGGCTTGACCAGGTCGCAGTGCTTGACCAGGTCGCAGTGCTTGACCAGGTCGCTGGGCTTGACCAGGTCGCTGGGCTTGACCAGGTCGCTGGACTTGACCAGGTCACTGGGCTTGACCAGGTCACAGTGCTTGACCAGGTCACAGTGCTTGACCAGGTCACAGTGCTTGACCAGGTTGCAGTGCTTGACCAGGTCGCAGTGCTTGACCAGGTCGCTGGGCTTGACCAGGTTGCAGTGCTTGACCAGGTCGCTGGGCTTGACCAGGTCTCGGTGCTTGACCAGGTCTCGGTGCTTGACCAGGTCGCTGGGCTTGACCAGGTCACAGTGCTTGACCAGGTCTCGGTGCTTGACCAGGTCGCTGGGCTTGACCAGGTCGCAGTGCTTGACCAGGTCGCAGTGCTTGACCAGGTCTCGGTGCTTGACCAGGTCGCTGGGCTTGACCAGGTCACAGTGCTTGACCAGGTCGCAGTGCTTGATCAGGTCGCAGTGCTTGACCAGGTCGCTGGGCTTGACCAGGTCGCAGTGCTTGACCAGGTCGCAGTGCTTGACCAGGTCGCAGTGCTTGACCAGGTCGCTGGGCTTGACCAGGTCGCAGTGCTTGACCAGGTTGCAGTGCTTGACCAGGTCGCAGTGCTTGACCAGGTCGCTGGGCTTGACCAGGTCGCAGTGCTTGACCAGGTCGCTGGACTTGACCAGGTCGCTGGGCTTGACCAGGTCGCAGTGCTTGACCAGGTCGCTGGGCTTGACCAGGTCACAGTGCTTGACCAGGTTGCAGTGCTTGATCAGGTCGCCGTGCTTGACCAGGTCGCTGGGCTTGACCAGGTCGCAGTGCTTGACCAGGTCGCAGTGCTTGACCAGGTCGCTGGGCTTGACCAGGTCGCAGTGCTTGACCAGGTCACAGTGCTTGACCAGGTTGCAGTGCTTGACCAGGTCACAGTGCTTGACCAGGTTGCAGTGCTTGACCAGGTCGCAGTGCTTGACCAGGTCACAGTGCTTGACCAGGTCGCAGTGCTTGACTAGGTCGCTGGGCTTGACCAGGTCGCTGGGCTTGATCAGGTTGCAGTGCTTGACCAGGTCACAGTGCTTGACCAGGTCACAGTGCTTGACCAGGTCGCTGGGCTTGACCAGGTCGCTGGGCTTGACCAGGTCGCTGGGCTTGACCAGGTCGCAGTGCTTGACCAGGTCGCTGGGCTTGACCAGGTTGCAGTGCTTGACCAGGTCTCGGTGCTTGACCAGGTCGCTGGGCTTGACCAGGTCACAGTGCTTGACCAGGTCGCAGTGCTTGATCAGGTCGCAGTGCTTGACCAGGTCGCTGGGCTTGACCAGGTTGCAGTGCTTGACCAGGTCGCAGTGCTTGCAGTCGGGGGAGATGTCAAGATAGATTAGGTAGAAATATTGGCCAGGATACTTTGGAGGACGGAGTTTCCCTTAGGACGTTTGTTAAGCGGCAGGTGGCGGAGTTTCCGCTACTGCCGCCTAGGGGATGCAGGATAGGGTGCTCTCAGGGACATGGGTCGGTGAGGGTAGGATCTCGGCAATTTATCAGGTGATGCAGGAAGAGGAGGAGGCCTCGGTAGAAGAGCTGAAAGCGAAGTGGGAGGAGGAGCTAGTGGAGGAGATCGATGAGGGGACGTGGGCGCACGCCCTGGGGAGGGTGAACTCGTCCTCTTCTTGCGCACGGCTCAGCTTAATTCAGCTGAAGGTGCTGCATAGGGCGCACATGACTGGGGCCAGGATGAGCCGGTTCTTTGGTGGAGAGGACAGGTGTGGGAGGTGTTCGGGGAGCCCAGCGAATCACACCCACATGTTTTGGGCGTGTCCGGCGTTGGAGGGGGTGGCGGGGACCTTGTCCAAGGTGGTCGGTTCCAGGGTGGAACCAGGCTGGGGGCTCGCGATCTTTGGGGTAGCATCGGAGCCGGGAGTGCAGGAGGCGAGAGAGGCCGGTACACTGGCCTTTGCGTCTCTAGTTGCCCGGCGTAGGATTCTTTTACAGTGGAGGGACGCGAAGCCCCCGAGCCCGGAATCCTGGATTAACGACATGGCCGGGTTCATCAAACTGGAGAGGGTCAAGTTTGCCCTGAGCGGGTCGGTACAAGGGTTCTTCCGGTGGTGGCAGCCCTTTCTAGATTTTCTGGCGGAGGGTTAGAGGGTGGTCAATCCCCCCCCCCCCCCCCCCGGGGGGGGGGGGGGGGGGGGGGGATTGGGGCAGATCTTTTTGCGGGAGGCTGGTGCTTAATGTTAAAAGGGGGCTTCTAATGGGTGGCCTTCTATGAACATGGAGACAAAGCCAGTCGCTTGCTGGCTCACCAGCTGAGAAAGCAGGCAGCCACGAGGGAAATAGCTCAGATTAGGAACATCAGCGATAAACTAGTAGCCGAACCAGAAAAAGTCAACAAAGCATTCAAGGCCTTCTATCAGGGACTGTTCACCACCGAACCCCCCCGAAGGGGACTTGAGGATGAAGCAGTTCCTCGACGAACTGGACATGCCAGTCATGGGGGGACGATAGAAAACGGGGGCTGGGAGCACCATTACAACTGGGAGAAGTCATGGAGAGCATTAACTCCATGCAGACGGGGAAAGCCCTGGGACCAGACAGATTACCGGCAGACTTCTATAAACAATTTGCGCCAGCACTGGCCCCGCACCTGCGGGATATGTTCACAGACTCGCGAGCAAGGGACACGCTGCCACCAATGCTAGCACCAGCCTCAATATCGTTGCTACCCAAGAAAGACGATGACCCGACTGAATGCAGGTCTTATAGACCCATTTCGCTGCTCAATATAGACGCAAAAATACTGGCCAAGGTCTTGGCCAGGCGATTGGAATTGTTCAAGCCAGAGGATCAGACGGGCTTTGTTAAGGGTAAACAGCTAACATCAGGTGCCTGCTGAATGTGATCATCTCTGGTGCTCTCTCCCACCCGGGGAGAGAGCACCAGAGATGATCATCTCCTTGGATGCAAAAAACGCCTCAGACAGAGTCGAATGGGAGTACCTGATAGAGTTACTGGAGCGCTATGGACTCGGAGTAGGCTTCATTGCCTGAGTGAAACTCCTGTACAAAGCTCCCACGGCAAGCATGTGGACCAACACCATCAGCTGTAAATACTTCCAGCTGCATAGGGGCACAAAAGAGGGATGCCCGTTGTCCCCGCTCCTATTTGCTCTGGCGATCAAACCATTGGCGATTGCCCTTAGAATGGTGAAAAATTGGAAGGCGATCCAAGAAGGGACAGAGTGCACAGAGTCTCACTCTGTGCAGATGACCTGCTTCTCTACGTCTTGAGCACCCAAAGCAGCAAGGAGGGAATCATGAAGCTCCTGAAAAAGTTTGGCGCCTTCTCGGGCTACAAACCCATCCTGAGCAAAAGTGAAATCTTCCCAGGGAACTCGCAACGGAGAGGGGCTGAGCTGAAGGGACTGCTGTTTAAAGAAGCCCAAAATAAATTCCACTACCTGGGGATCCAAATTGCCCACAACTGGACACGGATCCACAAGTGGAACCTGACCAGTCTGGTGGAGGAGGTAAAGAAGGACCTGCAGAGGTGGGACAGACTCCCCCATTCTCCCTGGCGGGGAGGGTGCAGACGATCAAGATCGACGTACTGCCCGGGTTCTTTTTCGTGTTAGATTCTATACCAATCTACATCCCCAAGGCCTTTTTTTAACATGATAAAATGATCATGATGTTTGCGTGTGTATGTGTAGTGGGGGGGGCGGGGGTTGCACGCGCAAGGATCCCAAAAAGATCCTGCAGAGAAAGAGAAGCATGGGTCATGGGTGGCCTGGCCCTCCCAAACACTGGGCGGCCACAGCGGAGCAAGTGAGAGGATAGAAAGGGAGCAGGAAACAGAATGGGTAAGAATGAAGACGAGTTCCTCCATAGGGACGTCCTTCTGGGCCCTTGCCACAGCAACACTCCAATCCCCACCAGCCAAGCACTCTACAAACCCATTTGTAATAGCCACATTCCGGACATAGGACCAACTAAGGCAGCACCTCAGCCTGACGGAACTGTCCACCATGGCCCCCATCCGCAGCAACCACAGGTTCGTGCCAGCCACAATGGACGCCACCTTTAAGAAGTGGAAATAGGATGGGTGGGGTGGGGGGGGGGGGGGGGGGGGGGGGGGGGAACTGACGGTTAGGGACTTCTACACGGACGACAGACTAGCGACATTAGAGGAGCTGACAGAGAGGATGCAACTGCCCAAAGGAAACAAACTACGACATTTACAAATCAAAAACTTCCTCCGAAAGGCGACAACATACCCACGGATGCTGAGAAACGCAATGGTAGAGGCACTGTTGGACACGGGAGACCTAGGGTGGGGAAACTGTGGGGCACCTATATGGGCGACTGTTAGAAGAGGCACATTCCCCGCTTGACAAGTCACAGGAAAAATGGGAGGAAGAACTAGGGCTAGAAGTAGGGTGGGGACTCTGGAGCGAAGCACTGACTGAACAGGGAAAACTCCATCTCCACATGTGCAAAGCTAAGCCGAATGCAACTGAAAGTGGTGCACAGAGCACACCTAACCAGAACTCAAATGAGCAGGTTCTTCTTGGAGTTGGAGGACAAATCTGAACAGTGTCAGGGTGGCCAGGTCAACCACACCCACATGTTCTGGGCATGCCCCAGACTTGTCAGATATGTACAGCCTTCTTTGAGAGAATGTCCAAGGTTGTGGGATGAGGGTGGAGCCAAGCCTGAAAGTGAGTCTCCAGGGTATCAGACCGTCAGAACTCTTCATGGGGAGGAGGGCCAATGCCCTTGCCTTTGCCTCCCTTATTACCCGCTGAAGAATCCTGCTTGGCTGGCGATCAGCAGCAGCACCACCCAAAGCTCCAGACTGGCTGTGTGACCTGTCGGAATTTCCCCAACTGGAGAAAATCAAATTCGTCATCCGGGGTCGGAAGAGGGCTTCCACAAGACGTGGAAGCCATTCCCCAACTTGTTTCAGGACCTGTTTGTAGCCAACAGCCAGTAGAGTGGGGGGGAGGGGGCGGGGGTAGACACGGAAGACCCAAGGATAGCAAAGGAAGGGGTGGGGGAACGGAGAGGGGGCGGGGATAAACATTTACAACAAGACCGCGAGACGCAAGGGGCACAGCTGCAGGGGGATGAAGCCAAGGGCAAAAGGAGAACCAGAGGGAATGTCAACCAGCGAAGAGGCACAAGCTAGGGCCAACAACAGACCACGGGGCAGTGGCAGACCGGCCAAATAAGGCCCACAGCCCTCAAAGTCCACTGTCATAATAAGCTCAATGATATCCACCGAGCTGCATGGGTGAGTTGACATCGGCCCCCTGGCACCCATCACGCGGCCCATCCTCAGCCCCTCTCCACCTACAAGTCAGCAGCTGGCACTGCATACCTCCACCTCCCAGCACAATGCCACGCCTGTGTCCCAACACACCCTGGCACCCACCAGCACAACCCATCCATGCCCAGCAGCGGTGCCCACAGTTGTCACCCACCATAGGCCCCCCCACCTCGATGCATGAAGCATGTGGCTCACAATGTCCTCGCATTGTCCCCGCAGGAGAAATTAGCCTATAACAGGCGAGAAAGGGCCTAGACAGGGCGCTGGGCCCCAAATTCCTCAATCTCTATAAGGAACGGGGCCTGAAGGTCGCGGGGTGACCGAGGGCAGAGTGGTCACCAACAGCGAGGTTGGCCAGTGCCACAGAAGTGAGCATCTACTGCCCCTTCAGTCCTGTGGCCTGCCAGATGTGAGTTATTCATGTCAGGCATAATGACCTTCCTTCTCACTGATCCAGCTGGGTCCCAGTCAGATGGCGGATCTCTGGACCAGGTTATCTCAGAGCTGATTCAGACGCTAGGGTCAGCGACACTCCAGCAGGCCCATACCCAATTGGAGGAGTCTCAAAGGCTACAGGCACAGGTGATGGTGCCAGCAATGTCTGGCACTGAGGTCAACACTGCTAGGGTGGCATCTGCAGTGGAAGCCTGCATCACAAGGTCAGCATCATGATTGGTGGTGTTCAAGGCGTTGCGCAGTCCGTGACGGACTTGGCTGAGTACCTCGACAGTATGTTCCAGTCACTGGGGAGGGGTCCCAGCTGCAGGTGAAACTTTCCAAGGCACTCCAGAGTGTGTCCCAGTCACTGAAGAACATGTCCCAGACGCAGAGATGGTGTTTGATTGTTGGGTGCTGCCCTTGTGGTGTTTATGCTTCCAGGGTTCAGGCAAAGTGTCCAAGCCTCACAGTTTGATTGGGATGCTAGACAATAACACTCGCCTGCGACATGGCACATGTACCCACGGGATTCCACTCAGGAGCTGAGTGCTCATATAACTAACATTGCCAATTCCCTATTAGTAATAGTCTTCAGCTGTGCAGCCAGAGGCTGCTCACAGTCAGAGGGAGTTAAAGCATACTTCACCATATTACCACAGACAGGGCTGTGCCCTGGGACTGTTCAGTGGGATGGACAGGCAGCAGCTGAAGCTGCTCGTTATGTATATACACAGTCCAAGGGATGGGCTTCAGGATCCATGGGCACCGAGCCTCATACCCCCCACCCCCCCCGCCCAAGGGTGACTCCTGACCGATGGAGGCCAACCTGCTCACCCCGTCCCCCCAAATCCCCGGGGGGGGGGCTCCCCCATCTCACCCGAGCACTGGGGCAGCAGCGGTAGAGCCCCCAGGCCGACTGCCCGATTTCGAAAATGGCTACTCACCTTTTCCGATTCCCTCAGCAGCCATTCCGCCAGCTTTCCATTTTTAAATAGGTGTGCTATCTCGGGAGGCCGTTAGATTGCGTAAATGATCCGGAGATTGCCCTGACTTGGTGTAATTGGAACCTCGCTGCGATTGGGTGGGATCCGAAACCCACCAATGGGAACGTGCCAGCTAGATCAGGAAACCATCAGCACCCGGAGCGGATCCCAATTTTGGCCTCGCCCACGAACTAACCGGCTCGCACGGATCCACACCGGACGTAACACAGTTGTTAGATCGTGCCCTTGGATGCTAAGTCTGTGAAAGTAAGTTGAGGCTTTGAGCGTCTGAGTCATACTGGACAGAAACCTTTGGCATCTGACTAAAGGGTGGAGTGGTGAATTGAACAATCTGTAAGTCTAGTGACTCATTCAGGACAAAGCAGCCCGCTTCATTGGCACCACATTCTCAAACATTCACTCCCTCCACCTCCAATGCTTAGTGGCAGCAGTGTGTACCATCTACAAGGTGCACGGCAGGAACTCACCAAGGCTCTTTTAACAGCACCTTACAAACCCACAACCACTATCATCTCGAAGGACAAGGGCAGCAGACACATGGGAATACCGCCACCTGGAAGCTCCCCTCTAGGCCACTCAAAATCCTGACTTGGAAATATATTGCCGTTCTTGCACTTTCTTTGACTCAAGATCCTGGAACTCCCTCCCTAACAGCAATCAGGAACTGCAGCGGCTCAACAAGGCAACTCACCACCACCATGTCAAGGTCAATTAGGGATGGGCAATAAATGCTGGCCTAGCCCGCGAAGCCCACATCTCTTGAAAGAATAAAAAAATAAAGATGACATTTGGTATAATCATTGCCGTTGACCACTTCTGTGAGGCCTTTAAATTTCTTCCCCTTTGGCACCCGGATTCTCGGGGCAAGATTTTGGTAATGGCAGTGATGGTTATCTGCTTCCAATGCAGCCGCCCAGTGTCTGACTGGAGAGTCTCCTGGAACTCTAGGTAGAGGACCTTTCTCACCTCCCGTCCAGCCCCTGTACCGTGGCCTCCACTGCTACATTGGAAACTGGAAACTCATGCTTTCTGTGCTATTGTGCCATTTCCACTCTTCCTCCAGCTAACAAACTGCTGTAACCATTTCCAGCACCTGCTGATGCCAGAATGCACCTTCCCCTTAGGACATGCAAGTTTATTTTAAGTAACGCAGGTTAGTTTTAAGTAGTGCTAGCCTGACATGAACTAGGACCCCCTTTTGAGGTGTGCAGCCACTCAGCAGCATACTTAGTGCTGTGCAGTTTGCCACCTTCATTTTAATTAGCAGACAGCACAATGTTTGCGTGCCGTCTGCATGCATCACTATGGACATAGAACATAGAACATACAGTGCAGGAGGCCATTCGGCCCATCGAGTCTGCACCGACCCACTTAAGCCCTCACATCCACCCTATCCCCGTAACCCAGTAACCCCCTCCTTTGGTCACTAAGGGCAATTTATCATGGCTAATCCACCTAACCTGCATGTCTTTGGACTGTGAGAGGAAACCGGAGCACCCGAAGGAAACCCATACAGACACGGGGAGAACGTGCAGACTCCGCACAGACAGTGACCCAGCGGGGAATCGAACCTTGGACCCTGGCGCTGTGAAGCCACAGTGCTATCCACTTGTGCTACCGTGCTGTCCGATTAGTGCGTTAACCACATATCAGGATCCACATGCCTGTTTTCCAATTGCATCCCTCCACCATCTCTTCCAGGACTGTGCAGTCACTCCAGTCAATACTGTCAGATGCATCTGCGACAGAGTGATTGATGAGGAGGGAGGTTTATCTTATGTTAGTTCTCTCACCACCTGCCGCAGACCCAGTTTGACATAGAATCATATAATTTAGTAATCATAGAATTTAAAGTGCAGATGGAGGCCATTTGGCCCATCGTGTCTGCACCGACCCTTGGAAAGAACATCCTACTTAAGTCCACGCCTCCCCCCTATCCCCGCAACCCAATAACCCCACGTAACCATTTTGTACACTAAGGGACAATTTAGCGTGGCCAATCCACCTAACCCGCACATTTATGGACAGTTGGAGGAAACCGGAGCATCCGGAGGAAACCCGCGCAGACACGGGGAGAACATGCAGACTCCGCACAGACAGTGACCAAAGCCAAGAATCGAACCTGGGACCCTGGAGCGGTGAAGCAACAGTGCTAACCACTGTGCTAACGTACCACCATGTTCTTCAGGACTTAGCAAACGTGTTGTTTCCAAAGCACTTTTGATGGACATTGACTTTCTCTACTCAGGGTACAGCCTGTGCCCTTGCTATCTTTGGTGCTTTGTACAAGTTGTGTTTGACATGGTGTACTTGATTTGAGGGAGGAAGGTAGGTGGTGATCAGCAGTAGTTTCTCTTGCTCTTATTTGACCTGATGCTATTAAACGTCATGGGGTCCAGAGTCAATATTGAAACCTCCCAAGGCCAACTGCTCCTGACTATATACCCCTGTGCCGCTACCTCTGCATGTATCACTATGAACATGGGTGGGTTATGGCAGGACAGACCCAGGAATGTTGATGGGACTTGGCACATTTGCTGAATATTTGATTCTTTTGAGTATAACTGTCAGGCTGTTGCTCAACTAGTCTGTGAGTGAGGTCTCCCAAATTTAGCACAAGTCCCCAGACTTTAGTTGGGAGATCTTTGTAGGATTGACTGGGCTGGATGTGTCATTGTTGAGCCAGTTCCTGAGTTGATGCCAGGTGATCTGACCAGTTTTATTGTTCTTATAATTTTTTGCTGTGTTTTGATACAACTTGTGGCTTGCTGGGCCAATTCGAAGGGCAGTTGGGAGTCATGTGCTTTGCTGTGGGTTTGGAGTCAGACCACGCATCGATGACAGATTTCATTCCCTAAAGGACATAAGTGAACCAGATGGGTTCATATGACAGTCCAGTAGTTTTATTGTCAACATTTTTGGCGTTAGCTTTTTAAAATTCCAGATTTATTTAATTAACTGGATTTAAAATCCCTGGCTGTGTTGGTGGGATTTGAATCATATCTTGAGATAATTAATACCAGTTTCTGGATTACTAGTCCAGTGACATAGTCGCTACGCTACAGTATCCACTTCCCAAATGCTTTTTCCAAAACCTGAATGCCAAATGTTTGGAATCACCTTCATTGACTTTCTCTATAGTCTTCCAAGGGCTGTTATAATGAAATTATTTCAGTGACAAAACTATGCACACACTTCCATTTAAGGTCTGACTGGTATTTTAAACAGAAATAACCTCTCAAGTTCACTGTGTTTCTCTATAGTACAACCTGTACCGTACTTATCTATTTAACTTCAGCTAAGTACCTGGTTGATAGTTAAATAACTTTACCAGCCAACCCATATAGCTTTGTCCCGCTCACAGTGTGCCTGCGTTCCATTTAGTATTTGCCACCTGTGGCTCAGATCACCGACAAGATATAAATCTTTCCAAAACTGATCGCACTGTTCCTAAATATTTGCATCTATCTTGTAACTGTTTGAAACCTTTGGAAATTTGTTCCCAGTATTCCTCGTATAACGGCACCAGCCCTTTTCAAACTTTGCAAATGACGCAAAACTCAGAAATTCGGTGGGTGATGAGTATATATTTCGGGAGGACATCGATTGACAAAATGGGCAGACACATGGCAGATGCAATTTAATACAGAGAAATGCAAAATGAGGCACTTCAACAGAAAGAATAGGGAGAGGCAACCTTATAGGGGCTGGTTTAGCACACTGGGCTAAATCGCTGGCTTTTAAAAGCAGACCAAGGCAGGCCAGCAGCACGGTTCAATTCCCATACCAGCCTCCCCGAACAGGCGCCGGAATGTGGCGACTAGGGGCTCTTCACAGTAACTTCATTGAAGCCTACTCGTGACAATAAGCTATTTTCATTTCATTTCATATATTTACCCAATGCCTTTCACCTAGAAAACCCACCCCATGGCACTTCATCAAACAAACTTTGGTGCTGAACCACATGAGCAGATAATTGAGCAGATGCCCAAAAGTTTGATAAAAGAGGTAGACTTTAAGGTGTGTCTTAAAGGAGAAAAGGATGTAGAGGGGTCAGAGAGGTTAAGCAAGGAATTCAGTTAATAAGTCTGGAATTTAAAACAAAAAGCTGGTCTCAGTAAAGTTGACCATGATACTATCATCGATTGTTGTTAAAAACCTGCCTGGTTCACTAACGTCTTTTCCAGGAGGAAATCTGCCATCCCTGCCCGGCCTGACCTACATGTGACTCCAGACACACAGCAATGTGGTTCACTCTGAAATGTCCTAACAAGCCATCAGTTGAATGCCGGCCTTGCCAGCAATGGCCAGATCACATGAAAGAAAAATTGAAAAAACTCAGATACTGAGGGACAGGATGTGTGCACATTTGGAGGAAAATGAACTAGTTAATGATAGGCAGCATGGTTTTGTACGCGGAAGGTCATGTCTCACCAACTTGATTGAGATTTTTAAGAGGTGACAAAGAAAATTGATGAAGGAAGGGCTGTGGATGTAGTTTATATGGACTTTAGTAACAGGATATAGATAGATTCGAGGCTTGAGCACAGAAATGGAAGATGGAGTTTAATCCGAAAAATGCGAGGTGATGCATTTTGGAGGATCAAATCTAGGTTTGAATTAAACTGTAAATGGCAGAACCCTTCGGAACATTAACATACAGAGAGATCTGGGCGTGCAGGTCCACAATTCCCTAAAAGTGGCAACACAGGCGGCCACGGTGATTATGAAGGCATATGGCATGCTTGCTTTCATTAACCAGGGCATTGAGTACAAGAGTTGGGAAATCATGTTGCAGTTATATAAAATCTTGGTGATGTACCATCAATTGGACACGAGTCGAGATGAAGATCCAAACATTAGGCTTTAATCGACTAGTTGTGTGCCCGGCAGTCGACTTACAGAGAAAGGCCGGCTGCCGGGTCCTAAGGGTTCTTATACCCTGCCTCGTAGGCGGGACTACTTGCCTCCCGACCAATCGGTTAGCAGAGTCATGACTAGTCTCAACCAACCAGCCGAGAGGCACATGACAGGCCTGAGCCAATGGGCAGCGAGTGTTCTGCACCAATGGCAGATAGGTACCGTAAACCTCCTAGTCATATCACCACATTCACCCCTTGTGGAGAAAGAAGCCGGGAGGGCGGGAGTAGGAAGGTGGGGGGGGGGGGGGGCTGTAGGACTGGTGATATGACTAGAGCTTGTGAGGTGTACCAAGGTAATTGGTGGCTGTCCACTGGCTCGTGACGATTGTGCAAAACAATGAACTGTATACAAGTAAAACGAGAGAAATAAAACGTGCAACATGTACATTGGACCTCTGAATGACACGAGGAGTCCGATAAAAGTCCAGTGGAAATATCAGATCGACATGATCAGTCTGTCGGGCACCCTCGATGTTCTGCTGGACCGTCGCAGCGGTGCCGGTGACGTCGGGCCGGTGGCCGTCCTTGACTCCGGGAGCGGCGGTTGTGATCCTGTGTCCGTATCCCTGGTCGGTGCCAGTGAAACTCTGGCTGGGGGAGCGGGTTCCTGTGCGCTGGGTTGCGGGGGCGCCGGGGGGAATGGGGACTGGGAGGAGGGCGTTGGTGTGGGGGGTTGAGGCCGCACGCCGGCGGGTGCCAGGTCTCGAAGGGAGACCGTGTCCTGCCGACCGTCGGGATACTCCACGTACGCGTACTGCGGGTTAGCGTGGAGCAACTGGACTTGTTCAACCAATGTGTCGGACTTGTGCACCCGCACATGCTTCCGGAGCAGGATGGGCCCGGGGGCGGCCAGCCAGGTCGGGAGTGGGGATCCTGCGGACGACTTCCTAGGGAAAACAAGAAGATGTTCATGAGGCGTTTGGTTTGTGGCAGTGCAGAGGAGAGACCGAATTGAATGGAGGGCGTCGGGGATGACTTCTTGCCAGTGGGAGATAGGGAGATCTCTGGACCGTAGGGCCAGTAGGACGGTCTTCCAGACTGTGCCATTCTCCCGCTCGACCTGCCCGTTACCCCGAGGGTTATAACTGGTCTTCCTGCTAGAGGCGATGCCCCTGCTGAGCAGGAATTGACGCCGTTCGTCGCTCATAAAAGAGGACCCTCGTCGCTATGGATGTACGCGGGGTAACCGAACAGGGAGAAAATGGAGAGAAGGGCCTTGATGACGGTTGTTGTGGTCATGTCAGGGCAGAGGATGGCGAAAGGGAAGCGGGAGTACTCGTCAATCACGCTTAAGAAGTAGGTGTTGCGTGTTGGAGGGGAGGGGACCTTGAGGTCCATACTAAGACGTTCAAAAGGGCGAGACGCCTTTACTAAATGCGCTTGCTCGGGATGGTAAAAGTGCGGTTTGCACTCTGCGCAAATGTGGCAGTCTCTGGTCACGATCCTGACCTCGATGGAGTAGGGCAGGTTGCAGGTCTTGATAAAGTGCTAGAAGCGGGTTACCCCTGGATGGCAGAGGTCCGCATGGAGGGCACGGAGGCGGTCAATCTGCGCGCTGGCGCAGGTACCGCAGGATAGGGCATCAGGAGGCTCGTTGAGCTTCCCAGGACGATAAAAGATATCGTAGTTGTACGTGGACAACTCGATCCGCCACCGCAAGATCTTGTCGTTCTTGATCTTGCCCCTCTGTGCATTATCAAACATAAAGGCCACTGACTACTGGTCTGTGAGGAGGGTGAACCTCATGCCGGCCAGATAGTGCCTCCAGTATCGCACAGCTTCAACTATGGCCTGTGCCTCCTTTTCCACCGAGGAATGGCGGAGTTTGGAAGTGTGGAGGGTCCAGGAGAAGAAGGCCACGGGTCTGCCGCTTGGTTCAGGGTGGCCACCAGAGCTACGTCAGACGCGTCGCTCTCGACCTGGAATGGGAGGGACTCATCGATAGCACGCATCATGGCCTTTA
Source organism: Scyliorhinus canicula (assembly GCF_902713615.1). Classification (NCBI taxonomy): domain Eukaryota; kingdom Metazoa; phylum Chordata; class Chondrichthyes; order Carcharhiniformes; family Scyliorhinidae; genus Scyliorhinus; species Scyliorhinus canicula. The sequence goes on along the minus strand of NC_052146.1, from coordinate 277,612,164 downwards.
CGATATCCGCTTTGATGCGGCTAAAGGGACCGGCGGGCCTCCATTGACAGTGGAAACATGGTGGATTGGATGAGGGGGCGGGCTTTGTCAGCGTAATTCAGGACCCACTGGGCGTAATAGGAAAAGAAGCCCAGACAGCGTTTGAGGGATTTGAGGGAGTTGGGGAGATGGAGTTCCATCACGCGGCGCATGCGTTCGGGATCGGGGCCTATCACTCCGTTACGCACTACGTAGCCGAAGATGGCTAGACGGTCGATGCTAAACACGCACTTATCCTTATTGTATGTGAGGTTAAGGAGTTTTGCGGTACGGAGGAATTTTTGGAGATTGATGTCGTGATCCTGCTGGCCGTGGCCACAGATGGTGACATTATCAAGATACGGAAATGTCGCCCGTAAGTCGTACTGGTCAACCATTCGGTCCATCTCCCATTGGAAGACCGAGACCCCATTTGTGACACCGAATGGAACCCTAAGAAAATGATAGAGGCCCCCATCTGCCTCAAACGCTGTTACTTGCGGTCACTCGCGCGGATGGGAAGCTGGTGATAGGCGGACTTAAGATCCACCGTGGAGATCCACTGGGGCTGGTTTAGCTCAATCAGCTAAATTGCTGGCTTTTAAAGCAGACCAAGCAGGCCAGCAGCATGGTTCAAGTCCCGTACCAGCCTCCCCGGACAGGCGCCGGAATGTGGCGACTAGGGGCTTTTCTACTCGTGACAATAAGCGATTTTCATTTCATTTTCAGAAGACTTTGTACTTTGCGATCCTGTTAACCAGGTCAGAGGTACGGGGGTGAGGATACGCGTCCAGCTGCATAAACCTGTTGATTGTCTGACTGTAGTCAATGACCATTCGGTTTTTCTCCCCAGTCGGAACTAGCAGCACTTGGGCTCGCCAGGGACGGTTGTTGGCCTTGATGACTCCTTCCTTCAATAGCCTCTGGACCTCGGACCTGATGAAGATCCGGTCCTGTGCACTGTATCGTCTGCTCCTAGTGGCGACTGGTTTGCAATCCGGGGTGAGGTTCGCAAATAAGGAAGGGGGGATCCACTTTGAGGGACACGAGGCTGCAGACAGTAAGGGGGGGAATAGGGCCGCCGAATTTGAAAGTCAAGCTCTGCAGGTTGCACTGGAAATCCAGTCCTAAGCGTGCTGGTGCGGAGAGCCGGGGGAGGACGAGGAGTTTGTAGTTTTTAAAAACTCTCCCTTGGAACGTGAGTTCCGCTACGCAGCACCTGGTGATGTGGACGGAGTGCGAACCTGAGGCTAGAGCAATCTTATGCTTCACTGGGTGAACGGGGATGCAGGCAGTGTCTTACCGTATCAGAGTGGACAAAACTTTCTGTGCTCCCGGAGTCTAGTAGGCAGCTTGTTTTGTGTCCATTGAGAAGTATCTGTGCCGTTGCCGTAGAGACGGTGCGTGGTCACGACTGGTCGAGAGTCACTGCAGCGAGTCGTGGCAGTAGGTCCGGGTCGTCTTCATTTGCAGAGTAGTCACTGGTGGGGGCTTCTGTGTTGGTCCGAAATGGCGGCGCCCGTCGGCCGCACGCGGAGTCGGGGACCCAGGATGGCGGCGCCCAGCACCCGCACGTGGAGTTGGGGCCCCAAGATGGCAGCGCCCAGGTCCCGCACGTGGGGTCGGGGCCCCAAGAAGGTGGCGCCCGGGACCCACATGTGGCGTCCGGGACCCAAAATGGCGGCGCCCGTGGGTCACTCGTGGGGGCTGGAGTCAGGGGCAGAGAAGTCCGTGGGTCACTCGTGGTGGCTGGGAGCAGCGGTAGGGGGGCTTGTGTGCCGCGCGGGGCCCTGGGGGAGCGCAGAGGGGCGATCGGCTTTGACTGACAGGCCACCGAGTAATGACCTTTCTTCCCGCAGCTTTTACACACTGCGGAGCGGGCTGGACAGCGCAGGCAGGGGTGCTTTGCTAGGCCACAGAAATAACAGCGTGTCCCCGTGAGCTCATCGGGGCACCCCGTAGCGCAGGCCTGGGGGGGGTCGGAGTTGGCAGGGACAAGGGGGTTGCATGCCACATTGTCCAAGGGGCTGCCGCGCGGCAGGGGCCATATGCGCGGACGTTTCGGTCAGCAACCTCCAGGGAGGATGCGAGGGTCCGTGCCTCAGCGAGGCTCAAGGTGTCCTTCTCTAGCAACCTCTGGCAAATTGCAGAGTGTTGCATGCCTGCAACGAAGGCATCACGGACTAACAGTTCTGTGTGCTCTGCCGCAGTAACTTGTAGGCAGGCGCAATTTCTCCCCAGGACAACGTGGGCCCGATAAAATTCGTCAAGGGACTCACCGGGAAACTGTTGCCTTGTAGCTAGGAGGTACCGTGCGTAAACATGGTTAACAGGCTTGAGGAAATGTCCTTTCAGAAGGTCCATGGCCGCGTCATAATCTCGTACGTCCTCAATCATTGAGTAGACAGCGGTGCCCACGCACGAGTGGAGGATGTGAAGTTTCTGCTCCTTGGTGGGCTGGCTGTGGTGGAGAGGTAGCTTTTGAAACACGTCAGCCAGTGTTGAAAAGTTGCTGACGCGTTTGTAGCGTGCGGGCTGATGCGGAGGCAGTCTAGTTTGATCCGTAGCTCCATTTTAAACTTCTAGTCGATTAAATTGATGTACCATCAATTGGACACGAGTCGAGCTGAAGATCAAACATTAGGCTTTAATCGACTAGTTGTGTGCCCGGCAGTCGACTTACAGAGAAAGGCCAACTGCCGGGTCCTACGGGTTCTTATACCCCGCCTCGTAGGCGGGACTACTTGCCTCCCGACCAATCGGTGAGCAGTCACATGACTAGTCTCAACCAACCAGCCGAGAGGCACATGACCGGCCTGAGCCAATGGGCAGCGAGTGTTCTGCACCAATGGCAGATAGATAACGTAAACCTCCTAGTCATATCACCACACTTGGCTGGGCCGCATTTGGAGTATTGTTTGCAGTTCTGGTCACCACATTATCAGAAGGGGGTGGAAGATTAGGACAGAGTGCAAAGAAGGTTCACCAGGATGTTGCCTGGTATCGAGGGTTTTGGCTATGAGGAGAGGTTGAATAAATTAGGATTGTTTTCACTGGAAAGACGGAGGCTGATGGGAGACCTGATAGAGGTCTATAACATTTTGAGAAGCATAGACAGGGTGGATAGTCAGAGGCTTTTTCCAAAGGTGGAAGTGTCAATTACAAGGGGGCACAGACTCAAGGTGAGAGGGGAAAATTTAAGGGAGATGTGCAGGGTACGTTTTTCATGCAGAGTGGTGGGTGCCTGGAACACGCTGCCAGAGGATGTGGTGGAAGCACATTAGCAATATGTAACAGGCATCTGGACGGATACATGAATAGGGAGGAAACAGAGGGATACACACCGAGTAAGGGCAGAAAGTTTTTTTTAGTTAGGGCGTCATGATTGGCACAGGCTTGGAGGGCCGAAGGGCACAGTTCCTGTGATGTAGTTTTCTTTGTTCATTGTTTTTTGTTTATTGTAGTGGTCCTCACTTTTGTATTCAGGAAGTGAATAAAATATGACCCTTGAATGACTGCTGTGCTTCCAACTGCAACGGTGGCATAGTGGTTAGCACAGTTGCTTCATAGCTCCACGGACCCAGGTTCTTTTCCCGGCGTGGGTCACTGTCTGTGCGGAGTTTGCGCTTTCTCCCCGTTGTTGCTCGTTATGCCTTCCTAAATTTGCTCTGTTTTAATTACCTTTGCTCAAGAGTCGCCAGGTATCTTTCTGATACCACCACAGGGTTCAAAACCGAATACTGATCAATGACTCAATACACCAGTTAGTAAGTTTGAAATCAATGCACATTTATTTACACACACAGTCAATTATTACTCATGCACAAACTCTACTCACTAAGCTACAACTACTACTAAAAGCCTATACTTAGCTTCGGGTGCCCACTCAGTCAGAGGAACAATGGCCATTGTCCGATTCTGATACTGCTGGCTTTGAACTGGTATAGAATAGTAGCTAGGAACGCCTATCTTGTAGCGTGCGTGACCTTAGACTTACTTGGCTGGTGCTTGGCGGGCCTCTCGTTGCTGAGAGCCAAGGCCAAGATGAAGATGAAGAAGAAGAGAGCGCTCTGACCTTGGGGACTCTTCTTTATACCCCAAAGGGTTTCGCGCCCTTCTGGGCGGTTCCTGAACTTGGTCCCAATTAATTGGACCATGTCCCAATCATTTGTATTGATTCTCTCCAATAAAGGAGTTGTTCCTCGATCACTGGGCGGGCACTAGTTAACCGTTGGCCTGCCTTTGTTTTAGTCTCCACTGGCGCTGGGGAGCCTGGCCTGGTACCGATTGCTTAAATGTTTCTCTTTTGTCCCCGGAGATAGCTCATTACTATGCTAATGGGTTGTAGTATCAGTTCTGTCTGGGAGCTGCAAGTTCCAAACCACAGGCGAACCTTGCACCTGCTTGTTTTCCTAGCACTGTCCATTTTTCCCTGTACTCTTTGCGAGTGTCCATTTTGGAATCGGGACGTAGCCACCCCAGGTGGCTACACCGTGTCTGCGTGGGTTTCCTCCGGGTGCTCCGGTTTCCTCCCACAGTCCAAAGATGTGCAGGTTAGGTGGACTGGCCATGCTAAATTCCCCTTAGTATCCAAAACAGTTGGGTGAGGTTGCTGCGTTACGGGGATAGGGTGGAGCTGTGGGCTTAGGTAGGGTGCTCTTTCCAGGGGCCGGTGCAGACTCGATGGGCCGAATGGCCTCCTTCTGCACTGTAAATTCTATGAAATGGAATTCACACCTTAAGGATTCTGTGTCGAGAAAGGAAATTACATGGAAGCAAATATGAGAAACAAAGTTTTGAAAAATTATGCTTGACGTTGATTTTCTTTTGTCCTCTTTTGATATTGGTGGAACCGCAGGTAAGGACTCCACACCTAGCCAGACAGACAGGATACAACTATGTTTGTACTCCAACTATTCCTCAATACAATACACTCTCACTCTCCACTCCCCCTCAGGGTCCTCTTCCCGACCTGCTCCCAGGCCGGGGTTTATATCGTGTGGAGAATCCTCCAATTGGGAGGAAGTTCCGCCCCCTAATCACCCGGAGCTCATATTCCAAGGTGTCGGAGGGGAATCTAATACAATGCAGGCACAACCCTTTTTGGAGGGCGTAACATATATCAATGGGTTTGATGGTGTTATCATTTGCACTTCCTGACTTGCATCTCTTCATTTATAATTGAATTGCTAAAGCACTTTTATTTCCTGGCAATCTAGAATCGAAACAGTTGCAGCAAGTTGCAACTAACATCACTGCGTGTGACACTCCCTCTCGAGGCATCAGTACATTTTCTTGTAGTTTATCATCCTTTGTGGACTGTTATCCTGTACCAAAAGGCATATCTTATTTGAGGTTTCTAATTTTGGGTAAGACTGATGGGGTGCAAAGATGAGTCTGGCCTGAAAATGAAAGCAGGGCTTGCAATGTATGATAACCCATGTCTGTTGCTTATTCAGCATGTAAACTTTGTGCTGCCTACTCATTTTTATTAGTGCAGCATGCAGCCAGCGCTAGATGTGTGACTGAGTGGCTGCGTGCTTGAGCATGGAATGCATAATAGTGAAAGGCTAACATGAGTTCAGTCTAACCTGCACTAATAAATGTTTATTAATAGTTGTTTGGTATTACTGAAAAAAAATTGTCAAAGCTTTTCGCCTTGCACACATCAGGAAGGTGGCAAGAATACCCATGTCAGGGTTTATACTGTCTGGAAAGGAGTGCTGACTGGTTGACAAGTGTATCTGATCGTTGTGTCCAAGTTTACAGATGACACTAAGATGAGTGGTAAAGTGAAAAGTGCAGAGGATACTGTAAGTCTGCAGAGGGATTTGGATAGGTTAAGTGAATGGGCTAGGGTCTGGCAAATGGAATACAATGTTGACAAATGTGAGGTTATCCATTTTGGTAGGAATAACAGCAAACGGGATTATTATTTAAACAATAAAATATTAAAGCATGCTGCTGTGCAGAGAGACCTGGGTGTGCTAGTGCATGAGTCACAGAAAGTTGGTTTACAGGTGCAACAGGTGATTAAGAAGGCAAATGGAATTTTGTCCTTCATTGCTAGAGGGATGGAGTTTAAGACTAGGGAGGTTATGCTGCAATTATATAAGGTGTTAGTGAGGCCACACCTGGAGTATTGTGTTCAGTTTTGGTCTCCCTACTTGAGAAAGGATGTGCTGGCACTGGAGGGTGTGCAGAGGAGATTCACTAGGTTAATTCCAGAGCTGAAGGGGTTGGATTACGAGGAGAGGTTGAGTAGACTGGGACTGTACTCGTTGGAATTTAGAAGGATGAGGGGGGATCTTATCGAAACATTTAAAATTATGACGGGAATAGATAGGATAGATGCGGGCAGGTTGTTTCCACTGGCGGGTGAAAGCAGAACTAGGGGGCATAGCCTCAAAATAAGGGCAAGTAGATTTAGGACTGAGTTTAGGAGGAACTTCTTCACCCAAAGGGTTGTAAATCTATGGAATCCCTTGCCCAGTGAAGCAGTTGAGGCTCCTTCATTAAATGTTTTTAAGGTAAAGATAGATAGTTTTTTGAAGAAAAAAGGGATTAAGGGTTATGGTGTTCGGGCCGGAAAGTGGAGCCGAGTCCACAAAAGATCAGCCATGATCTCATTGAATGGCGGAGCAGGCTCGAGGGGCCAGATGGCCTACTCCTGCTCCTAGTTCTTATGTTCTTATGTTCTTATGTTAGAGGCGTTGCGATATAGAATGCACCAGTAGCTGGTGACTGACAGTTAACGGCCAAGCATTTGTTTGAAAATTTAAATCAGGTAGCCTGACACTGATTTCAAGGCTTGCCCTGAGGAATGAAACAAGCTGTCGCTTATTTTGTTTCGATGAAACAGGTGCAGTGTGTGTACATGTTCTTTCTGTCTGCAAAGTACAAGACCTTTGTATTAAATATAGAGCTGCCAGTATGCACAAATGCATTTAAATACGTAGCCATATGTAATAATTTCCATGCATGCCTTGATAGGCTCCAAACTGTGCTCAAATTCACCTTTGAAATAAAGCAGTCAAATTAACTCCTTTTCCTTGACGTACTAGTTGCGAAATCTGCCCGTGGTTCTCTACCATGGTCTACCGCAAGCCCATGGTCACTGGTCAACATGTACGTTAAGATTCTTACAGTTCGACACGCTGTACGATTGGTCGTATCAGCAACTTCGTAAACAGGGCCCAAGTTCACCATGCATTCTTTTTTTTTTAAATTTAGAGTACCCAATTCATTTTCCCCAATTAAGGGCCAATTTCGTAACTGGCACGTATAGACTGTGCAGCCAGCCCGTACTTGCAAAATTCAAAACGTGGTACCCAACAAAAGATGTGGGCCAGGATTCTTCAAAACACCGGTTAAGTGTTGATGGCAGCGTAAACACCGGAGTGCTTTACGCCGGCGTCAATGGGCCTCTTGGCCCAGCAAATCCGCGCCGACCCGCACACATGGCTGACCCACACAGCTGGCCGGCGCGGAAGAAGGTAGGCCCCCCCCCGCCTCAAGAACCCACGCGCCCACCGATCGGTGGCCCCCGATCGCGGGCCTGGCCGTCGTGGAGGCCCCCCCCCGAGACTGATTCTCCCCACCCCATCCGGATGGCCACTGCAGCAGCGCCGGCGAGCGCCCTCCGGGTGGAACCATACGTGAACCACGCCGGCAGGAACTCGGCTGATCGACTGCGGAGAATCGCTGCGGGAGCTACTTTCAACGGCCCCCGACCGGCGCCATGATGACCGTGCTGCGCCTGGCACCGATTCTCTGATTGCCGGAGGTTCGCGTCCCGGCGTCACACCCGATCGTGGGTCTGATTCTCCATTCTCCGCCCCTGCGCCCAGCGCGATTTCGGCGCGGAGGTTCGGAGAATCCCGGCTGTGATTCTACGATTGAATAACAGTTGCTAAATAATCCTAATTATGCAAAAAATTACACTGACAAACAATTTAAGATTGTTCGTCAGGCTCGCAATGTGGTGCATTTGCATGTACTGGATGCTACATAATTAGACCCTCTTTATTGCAGACAGAAAGAACATGTGCACACATTGTGCCTGTTTCAGCTAAACAAAATAAGTGATAGCCATTCACTGGTTCATTCCTCAGGGCAATGCCTTGACCAATCAGAGTCAAGCTGCCTGGTTTAACTTGTCAAATAATCCTTGGCAGTTAATTGCCAATCACCATTAATGGTGCCTTCTCCATGGCAATGCCTCCAGTAATCAGAGTTCACTTGCCAACCAACCTGCACTCTCCTCATATAGTATAAATATAAAGTTGCTGTTTCCCCTGACATTGGTATTCTTGCGATTGTCCTGGTGATTTCAGCATTGTATATATATATATATTTAAAATTCATTTTTAAGGCACATGGGCTTCCCTGGCTCGGCCAGAATTTGTGGCCCATCCCTAATTGGCCTTGAGTTGGTGGTGGTGAGCTGCCTTCTTGAACTGCTGCAGTCCATGTAGTGTAAGTACACCCACTGTGCTATTAAGGAGGGAGTTTCAGAATTTTGACCTAGCAACAGTGAAGAAATGGAGATATATTTCCAAGTCAGTATGGCGAGTGATTTGGAGGGAAACGTGGGGTTTCTATGTATGTGCTGCCCTTGTCCTTCTAGATGGTAGTGGTTGTGTGTTTGGAAGGTGCTGTATAAGGACCTTGGTAAGTTCCCTCAGTGCATCTTGTATCTGATACACACTGCTGCTACTATGTGTTGGTGATGGAGGGAGTGAATGTTTTTTGTGGTTTGGGTGCCAATCAAGCGGGCTGCTTTGTCTGGGATGGTGTTGAGCTTCACTCATCCAGGCAAGTAGGAAGTATTCCATCACACTCTTGACTTGTGCCTTGTAGGTGGTGGTCAGGCTTTGGGGAGTCAGGAGGTGAGTGACTCGCCACAGGGTTCCTGGCCTCTGACCTGCTCTAGTAGCCACAGTATTTATATGGCTAGTCCAGTTCAGTTTCTGGTCAATGGTAACACCCAGAACGTTGATAGTGAGGGATTCACTGATGTCAATACCGTTGAATGCCAAGGAGCAATGATTTGATTCTCTCTTATTCGAGATGGTCATTGCCTGGCACTTGTGTGGCATGAATATTATTTGCCACTTGTCAATTCAAGTCTGGATACTGTCCAGATCTTGCTGCATTTGCCCATAGACTGCATCAGTGTCTGAGGAGTCACAAATGGAGCTGAATGTTATGCATTCATCAGCAAATATCTCCATATCTGGCCTTATGTTGGAAGGAAGGTCATTGATGAGCAGCTGAAGATGGTTGGGCCTAGGACACTACCCTGAGAAACTCGTGCAGTGACTGAGATGACTGACCTCCAACAACCACAACCATCTTCCTTTGTGCTAGGTATGACTCCCAACTAGTGGAGACTTTTCCCTTTGATTCCCCTTGACTCAAATTTTCCCCGGGCTCCTTGATGCCATACTTGATCAAATGCTTCCTTAAAGGGGCAGCACGGTAGCATGGTGGTTAGCATAAATGCTTCACAGCTCCAGGGTCCCAGGTTCGATTCCCGGCTGGGTCACTGTCTGTGCGGAGTCTGCACGTCCTCCCCGTGTGTGCGTGGGTTTCCTCCGGGTGCTCCGGTTTCCTCCCACAGTCCAAAGATGTGCGGGTTAGGTGGATTGGCCATGCTAAATTGCCCGTAGTGTCCTTAAAAGTAAGGTTAAGGGGGGGGTTGTTGGGTTACGGGTATAGGGTGGATACGTGGGTTTGAGTAGGGTGATCATTGCTCGGCACAACATTGAGGGCCGAAGGGCCTGTTCTGTGCTGTACTGTTCTATGTTCTATGTTCTAATGTAAAGGGCAGTCACTCTCATCTCACCTCTGGAGTTAAGTTCTTTTCTCCATGTTTGAACCAAGGCTGTAATGAGGTCAGCAGCTGAGTGACCCTGGTAGAACTCAAACTGAGCCTCAGTGAGAGTAGACTGATCGGGCAGTAATTGGTCGGGTTGGATTTGTTCTGCTTTTTGTGTGCATGACATACCTGGACAATTTTTCACATTGCCAGGTAGATGCCAGTGTTGTAGCTATACTGGAACAATTGTATGCAGATGGTGGGCAGTAACTGGTGATTCACAAGTAAATATTCCATAATAGCTCCATATGACAACAAATAACAAAGAAAAGAACAGTGCAGGAACAGGCCCTTCGGCCCTCCAAGCCTCCGCCGATCATGCTTCCCGTCTAACCTTCTACACTTGAAATTAAAAAAAAAATGAAAATCGTTTATTGTCATAAGTAAGCTTCAAATGAAGTTACTGTGAAAAGCTCCTAGTCGCCACATTCCGGCGCCTGTTCTGGGTCCATATCCCTCTGTTCCCATCCTAATCATGTATTTGTCCCTTAAACATCACTGTGTACCTGCTTCCATCAACTTCTCCGGCAGCGAATTCCAGGCACCCAGTACCCTCTGTGTAAAAAAACTTCCCTCGCACATCGCCTCTCAATTTTGCCCCTTCCACCTTATACTTATGTCCCCTAGTAATTCCACCCTAGGAAAAAGCTTCTGACTATCCACTCTGTCCATGCCCCTGGTAATTTTGCATCCTTCTATCTGGTCGCCTCTCAACCTGCAGAGGTTGAACAAACTGGGTTTACCCAACATCTCCTCACAGCTAATGCCTTGCATACCATATCGGCAGGCCGGCCCCTCTGCCCCACATACTCCTTTCTTCTGCGCCTGCTCCTGTAGCCCTGCGCCATTTGGCATCGGGGTCGGCGCTGGGAAGATGGCCACTGCGCATGCGCTAGTTGGCGCCGGCCCAACTGCGCGTGCGCGGACCCCGTGGTGCCGGGTTCAGGCCGGTATCGGCAGCTGGAGTTGCTTCGGCACTTAGCCACCCGATGGGAGAATCCCGCCCAAAGTCTTTAGTTATAAATTATTTTGATAGAATGGCGTAGAATGAAGAAAGTGTTAAACTGTTGGAATTTTATGCAATGGACCTGAATATTTTTGTCCACCTAAATTATACACATTCAGAGTGAATGGTAGATAAATTGGCTAATATGAACTTCATACATAAGGAATAGGTTTGGTTGTCTGGAATTCTCTGCTTCGATTTGAACTATGCTCTAATTAAATGTGTGCAAAACTAGAGTTGGCTTCATATAGCAAGAGATAGTTGGAAAATTGTGTTCAAAAAGATGCAGTGGTTAGCTGACCACTCAGTTTGAACACCGTGTACTGATACAAAAGAGAACGGAACACTTTTCCAAATTAGATAAACACATGTGATACTGGTTGTTTACCAGAATGTAAAATGACAATGACTGCGAATTTCCTGAAAACTCGCAGCAAATAAATGACGAAAGGACAGTGTAACACCAAGGGGGAGGGAGGACTTTCCGGGCCCCCCCCCCCCTCAAAGGAGATGGCCCGCTGTTGGCCTGCAGCGGGATCTGCTGATCCCACCATTGTCAGTGGAATTTCCCATTGAATCCAACCCCAGGCTGCTGGGAAACCCACAGCGGGGGTTTCACCTTCCACGGGACTGAAAATCACACTGGTGGGAACGGTCAGTACCCCTCCCAAATTTCAGCTCAGCGGATGAAGGAAATTGTGGTGTAACCTGTCCTATGCACAAGTTTCTTTGATCTTTAGAGCTGATTCAGTAGACCCGCGGCCATTTATTGGGTGCAATGCTCCCATTCCGACCACTCCGGGTTTAGGTAGGTAGGAGTGGAGAATCCAATAGGATCAAAAAAGTTGGAAACTCGCCGACATGAAAACAGTTTTCAATTCTCCCAATGGCGATTCGGTCCCATCCCCCTGCCTGGTGGCATGAATGCTGTTTGCATTCATATGCATCTCATGAATGCTCATTAAAACAGCTGATTGCCAAAATCTTACCGACCCTCCAAAGGAGCATCCCATCCAGGCCCACACCCCCGCCCTATCCCCGTAACCCCACCTACCCTTTTTGAAAACTAAGGGGCAATTTAACATGACCAATCCACCTTTGGACTGTGGGAGGAAACTGGAGCATCCAGAGGAAACCCACGCAGACACGGAGAGAATGTACAAACTCCACACAGACAGTCACCCGAGGCTGGAATCAAACCCGGGTCCCTGGTGCTGTGAGGCAGCACTGTGCCACCGTGCCTCCCATGATCGGGGCAAGGGTGGTTGATTCGAGGTATAAAAGGCTGCTAGCCTTTTGCCTCTAGGTGCTGGACATTCTGCATGACCTGATGAGGACAAGTGGGCTGAAGAGAGGGTGATACGGGTGTGCTGGACTGACATCCAGCTGGCTGACGGACCCGCCAGCTGATGGCAGCTGAACGAATCATCTGCCAGATGATTCGGAGGGGGGCTCGCCTTTGCATAATTAATGAGCTTCCGAGCGCAGGATCTGACATGGCGTGCCCCCATTCTGGCCAATGGAAAGGGGGCCTCCAGAGTCCTATGCCATAAAATTCTGATTTTATGATGACCCTCCTTTGGATCGGAAAATGATTAACGTTGGATTTTAAAAAAAAATTGTTGAAGAAGAAAAAAAACAGCAACAAAAATACCCATGGTTGAGTTTTGCCACTTTCAACCATCCTCTTACACCCATCTCAATTATCACCTCCTAAGCATGAGGAACTGATGGAATGTTTCATGACCAGGATGGAGATTACTTGTTCAGTTACCTCTGCTGCTAAATCCACAATGCCAAATTTCCCCCAGGTATATCCCTACTTTCTCTTTTTCCCCCTCTCTCCCATTTCCCCTCAAACTCTATCCAATATCTGAAAAGTGGAAATTATAAGGGAATGTGGAAATGGCTTAGCCAAGAGATCAATCTTCTGCTCCCTGAGTCCATTCCCAATAAACTGCCGACCACCCAACTTCCCTCCCTCCTCCCCATGCTAGCTGATGATGCAACTAGCTCCCTCTCCTCTACAATTGCCACCTATCCTTTCAAAATCATTGTCATGAGCCCTCTCCTCAATTAGTCCACTGTCCTTGCTAAATGCCAGTGACTGTGGTGCATTATTGCTCCTCAATTCCTTTGCCTCCTTCTTCCTAGGACCTCTATCTTCTGTGTCTTGGCACAATTTGACAACCTGACAGCCTCCCAGTGCTCAGAAATCTTGGAAACTCTTCCCCATTTAAAAAATGCTGGGCGTCTTGGCCTCAACCCGGTGCTGTGAGCCAGATCCTGGGCTACCTTCGCAGTGCCTTCCTGTCCCAGAGATGCCTCAAAGCTGATTAGTCTACGTCCTGTTACTTTTGCATGGCATAACAAAATTTTTATAAAACTGGACAACACAGTGGTTAGCACAGTTGCTTCGCAGCTCCAGGGTTCCGGGTTCAATTCCGACCTCGGGTGACTGTCTGTGTGGAGTCTGCACGTTCTCCCTGTGGGTTTCCTCCGGGTGCTCCGGTTTCCTCCCACAGTCCAAAGATGTGCAGGTTAGGTGGATTGGCCATGATAAATTGCCCCTTAGTGTCCAAAAGGCTCGGCAGGGTTGGGGGAAAGCATAGAGGCATGGGCTTAAGTAGGGTGCTCTTTCCAAGGGCCGGTACGGACTCGATGGACCGTAGGCCTCCTTCTACACTGTAGGGATTATACTCTATTCTATTCTACTCTACCTGTTCACTATGAGCAATGCTACAGAAGCTCTGCTGGGAGAATGAAATGTTGCCACATGCTCCATTTATCTTAATTGATATCCTTCTTTAAGGAACGGGATTTGAAAGTGTTGTTATGTTTTGAAAACAGTTCCGAGGTTAAAGATGAGTTAAAACTTGGGGTTTAAAATCCAGTTGATTGTTGGCAAGAAGAGGAGACTGGAGGACTTCTGGTTCACCACAGTTTTGGGGTCACGTCAACAGCATTGTAAGTGTAGCACTGTAGTATGAAACCACTGCTGATAATCAGTGACAATATCAGTCAAAGATAACCTACACAAAGAAACCAGACAAAAATTTCAATTTATAAACTTCATTTCGTTCACCCATAATTTGAATGAGAAAATAATTGAGTGTTTCTCAAAAAAGAGACAGTCTGTTGAAGCTTTTCATTGAGCAGTCATCAGGACAGATGCAAGAATTCCAAATTTCCAAAAGAGCAACTATATACTGCATGAGGAAAAAGAGTCATAGATGTCATAGAATTTACAGTGCCGAAGGAGGCCATTCGGCCCATCAAGTCTGCACAGGCTCTTTGAAAGAGCACCCTACCCAAGCCCACACCTCCACCCTATCCCCATAACCCAGTAACCCCACCCAACACTAAGGGCAATTTTGGACACTAAGGCCAATTTTCGCATGGCCAATCCACCTAACCTTCACATCTTTGGACTGTGGGAGGAAACCGGAGCACCCGGAGGAAACCCACGCACACACGGGGTGGATGTGCAGACTCTGCACAGACAGTGACCCAAGTCAGGAATCGAACCTGGGACCCTGGAGCTCTAAAGCAATTGTGCTAACCACTATGCTACCATGCTGCCCATAAAAAAAATGTATTTTATTACAATGATGTAGCAAAACTGGTTACAGCAAATAAACACCCCCAGAAATATACTTCTCAGCAATCAACTATAGTAGTGCCTCACTCCATTCTCCCCAATTGATCTCCCCTCCCAACTCCCCTTCCCATTTCTCCTTGATCTTCACCACCCGCTCGCCTCCCTGCTCCCCCAGCCACTTGTATATATCCCCAATTCTTCCCTCCCCTTCCACAGTCACTCAGCAGCAGTCGCTCCAGCAGGGTGTATCCCGGCAACCTAGGGAACCCCCTCCAGACCTTTCATGCAAAATCCTTAACCCGCAGATACCTGAACTCACTCACCCTTGGCAGCTCTACCCTCTCCCTTAGCTCTGGCTGGAAAACCACAGTGAATCCTGCCAGCTCCGTTGGCACGATCCAGACCGGAATTGTTACACACTTGAAAAACTTTTTTAAAAACTGGGATGATACAACGCCCATGCCGCACTGTGTCCGAATTGGCCGCTCCGGGGGTCACCGTAGCAGTTTAATCAAGGGGTCGGGTCGCTGCATATAAAAGGCTCCAGAGCATTTGCTCTCAGTCTGTCCAAGAGGATAGCAGAGAGAAAGCCAGCTCTAGGGCTCACAGAGGGTGCCCTGCCCTGAGGGTGATGTTGGATGCTGTGGAGGAGAGGAGGGCATCTATTTACCCGCAGGCGGACAGGAGACCCTGGGAGTATTGAGTCTCTCTGACTCACCCCTTCCTGAGACCGAGGCACCTTCGTTAACCACTTTTAGGCTGCCCAATCTCCACTGATTGGTGGCAGCAATGGCAAATCTAATGTTTAGGATTCATTCGGACTTACAGCGCTGTCTCCATCCCACCAATTCGATAATGTCATCTCAGTGAATGTGTTTCCCTCACACTGACAGGATTCAGGGAATCCTCTAACCGAACCCCCAGACCCCCTGAGGCAGCATCAGGAGAAATGAGGAGGTCGGGCAACATTTCTCTGAAATGACCCAACCACAGGGAGTCTGCGAGCTGCCATCAGCCAGACAGGAGTCAGATATTTGCAGTATCGTCCAGAAGGGTCACCCAAGTGTCCTCCTAATCCTGAAACTAAGTCGCGATGAGGGTGCCTCTAGAGGGTGCCTCTGATGTGCATGTGACCACTGAAGGCTCTTTCATTAGGATCTTGGACTTTCTGGTTGCACCTGGACATTCACATTCGAATGGTGAGGTGGGCGTTGGGGAGGGGGAAATCCAATTGGACCACTAATACAGGAGCAGGGGGAGAGGCACACTCCTTGGCCCTTGTTTCCCAGTCACTGGGTCTTCCCGCCTTCTTAATAAAAGTTGAGGCGCAGGGCAGCACGGTGGCGCAGTGGGTTGGCACTGCTGCCTCACGACGCCGAGGTCCCAGGTTCGATCCCGCCTCTGGGTCACTGTCCATGTGGAGTTTGCACATTCGCCCCGTGTTTCTGTGGGTTTCGCCCCCACAACCCAACGATGTGCAGAGTAGGTAGATTGGCCACACTAAATTGCCCCTAAATTGGAAAAAAATGAATTGGTATTCTAAATATATTTAAAAAAAAATAAAAGCTGAGGCTCAGCCCTTGTGCAGCGCTGTGGGGAGCTGGTGGTGCCAAGGGTTAACTCCTGAGGGACAACCAATGTCGCAAGCATAAATCTCAGCTTACTACCTGTGCTCAGTGCTCGGCTGTGCTATTAGGCAGCCTGGTAATTCCAGCGGGCAGCCCATCAGGGAGTTCAATTGTCATTCCATAATAAAAATCACTGGATAGTGAATCCTCAAATACAGCACCCCCCCCCCCCCCCCCCCCCCCCCCCCCGCGCCAAAGGAGGGGCTCCAACAAGCATTGTCATGTGCGCACCCCCGCCCAGCTGGCCAGGCTGCGTGGGCACAGAACAAGACCCCCACACCCATACAGCCCCCCCAGTGACCGACAGAACCCTGGGAATGGACTTGCAGACCCCTGTGAGGTCAATCACAGACCATCGACAGTTACCGTCCTGGTTCCTTTGGCAGAGCTGTCTGGTGCCCTCTCTTCCCTTGGGCTTCCTGGTGGAGAGTGATGCAATGTATGCTCACTTCCAGTCTCCCTCTCAGAGGTCATGGCACCAGGTTTCCGTTTTTCAAGAGCAGTAGATTCACGGCAGCGTGATGTCGCGCCGGCTGGGTGGGAAGATACGAGGAGGGTGGACAATGCATCGGAATGCCCGCTAATGAGTTGGTAATGCATGCCAATCAGGCTTCTGCCCTTCCTGGGAGTGAACCTGATCGCGTCATCGGAGGGGGGCTGGGAAGGTCACAAACCAAAGCCTTGCCTTCGAAAATCATGTTTTAGGCATCTCTTGAGATTTAGCGGCCATTACGGGAATTGCGCCTGCGGCTAACTTGGCCGCAAAATCGCAGACTGCGTTCTGAGCTTTGAACAAACAGGCTGGTTGATTACACTGAGCACTCTGCCTATTGCAAACAGCTGAAGTGATGTTCTGTTTGATACAAACTGCCAGTCATTGTGATAGACGGCCTATGTACCTGGCATCACGCCAGCACCGAAATGCATTACCACATTACTCATTTGTGTGGTAGGCAGAACATCTTTTCAGCTTGACGGCAGCCTCCCCTGATGGAAAATACGCCTCGTGTTGCCACTGCATAGCGGTAATGTGAAATGGCTAGCTTCACCTGTTGCTCAAATGTTTGAGATACCTCATCCTTTCTGGGTAATCCAAGGTACACTGGGCACCTTTCAGGTCTGAAAGTGACAGCATTAAGCCCATCATTTTTAAAAAAAATTATTTTTATTTGGTTTTTAATGTTTTATCAATTTTATTTATAAAACAAAATAATGCAAAACATCAGGAACAACAGAAACTGCCGCTCCACGCCACCAGCCAACACCCCAATAACTCAAAGAAGCGCCCCACCCATCACTACCCGCCCCCCCCCCCGTCAAACCACGCCCCTCCCCTTTGCAGTTGACGGTAACCAACTCTTTAAAGCCTAGAATAAACAGATCCCATTTCTTGTAGAACCCCTCCATCGTCCCCCTCAAAACAAACTTAGCCTTCTCCAATACAGGAACTCCTTCAAATTCCCAGGCCACACCGAGGCACATAGCGGAGAAGCTAACTCCACCCCAACACGACCCGCCTGCGAGCAATCAGCAAGGCGAAGGCTAAAATATCTGGCCCTGCTCCCATCTGCAACTCCGGCAAGTCCGACACCCCAAATTTGGCCCGCAGGGAACTGGGTTCCCAATCCATGCTCAAGGACCACATCCACTAAATGTGGAGCATGATTTGAAATGACATAAGAACATAAGAACTAGGAGCAGGAGTAGGCCATCTGGCCTCTCGAGCCTGCTCCGTCATTCAATGACATCATGGCTGATCTTTTGTGGACTCAGCTCCACTTTCCGGCCCGAACACCAGAACCCTTAATCCCTTTATTCTTCAAAAAACTATCTATCCTTACCTTAAAAACATTTAATGAAGGAGCCTCAACTGCTTCACTGGGCAAGGAATTCCATTGATTCACAACCCTTTGGGTGAAGAAGTTTCTCCTAAACTCAGTCCTAAATCTACTTCCCTTTATTTTGAGGCTATGCCCCCTAGTTCTGCTTTCACCCACCAGTGGAAACAACCTGCCCACATCTATCCTATCTATTCCCTTCATAATTTTATCTGTTTCTATAAGATCCCCCCTCATCCTTCTAAATTCCAACGAGTACAGTCCCAGTCTACTCAACCTCTCCTCGTAATCCAACCCCTTCAGCTCTGGGATTAACCTAGTGAATCTCCTCTGCACACCCTCCAGTGCCAGTACGTCCTTTCTCAAGTAAGGAGACCAATACTGAACACAATACTCCGGGTGTGGCCTCACTAACACCTTATACAATTGCAGCATAACCTCCCTAGTCTTAAACTCCATCCCTCTAGCAATGAAGGACAAAATTCCATTTGCCTTCTTAATCACCTGTTGCACCTGTAAACCAATTTTCTGTGGCTCATGCACTAGCACACCCAGGTCTCTCTGCACAACAGCATGCTTTAATATTTTATCATTTAAATAATAATCCCGTTTGCTGTTATTTCTACCAAAATGGATAACCTCACATTTGTCAACATTGTATTCCATCTGCCAGACCCTAGCTCATTCACTTAACCTATCCAAATTTGCACTGAGTGCTGAGCTTGTGGCATTTGAGTGCTACAGTGAGAGTTTGGTGACTGAGGGAGTATAAGGGTTATTTAAAGTCTAGTATTTCTTTTATTTAGTTAATTAACTTAAAAGTTGCTGTTTGGTCTATAAGAAGGTGAATTTTGAATCAGCTTTAAACAAGGTTCTACTTGGACTTACTTGCAGCTGGAGCTTGTTAATTAGTTAATTGCATTAGGCCAGTTTTTAGAAGCTAGAGTCACAGTATAAATAGGGGCTAGATACAGTGCAGACTTTGTTTGCACTGAGTGCTGAGCTTGTGGCATTTGAGTGCTACAGTGAGAGTTTGGTGACTGAGGGAGTGCTGAGCTTGTGGCATTTGAGTGCTACAGTGAGAGTTTGGTGACTGAGGGAGTGCTGAGCTTGTGGCATTTGAGTGCTACAGTGAGAGTTTGGTGACTGAGGGAGTTAGGTGAGGAGGGAGTAAGGTACTCCTTTCATTTAATTTCCTATATTTATCAAAGAGCGTGAAGGGAACCAGGAGTTTAGAGTACAGCTGACTGGGAGCAGAGTCGGAGGGCGGAGGTCCAGTTGGTCCACAGGGCAGCTAATTCTGTAAAGTAAGAGGGGATGGAGGCTAGGGCAGTTGCATGCTCCTCCTGTAGGATGTGGGTGGTGAGGGATACCACTGGTGTCCCCGCTGACTATACCTGCGGGAAGTGCACCCAACTCCAGCTCCTCAGCGACCGTGTTAAGGTACTGGAGCTGGAGCTGGATGAACTTCGGATCATCCGGGAGGCAGAGGGGGTCATAGAGAAGAGTCACAGGGAGGTAGCCACACCAAAGGTACTGGACAAGAGTAGCTGGGTTACAGTCAGGGGAAAGAAAACTAACAGGCAGACAGTGCAGGGATCCCTCGTGGCCATTCCCCTTCAAAACAAGTATACCGTTTTGGATGCTGTTGGGGGGGATGACCTACCGGGGGAAGGCCCCAGCGGCCAGGTCTCTGGCACTGAGTCTGGCTCTGGGGCTCAGAAGGGAAGGGGGGAGCATAGAAAAGCAATAGTAATAGGAGATTCAATGGTTAGGGGAATAGATAGGAGATTCTGTGGTCGCGAGCGAGACTCCCGAAAGGTATGTTGCCTCCCGGGTGCCAGGGCCAGGGATGTCTCTGATCGTGTCTTCAGGATCCTGAAGGGGGAGGGTGAGCAGCCAGAAGTCGTGGTGCACATTGGTACCAACGATGTAGGTAGGAAAAAGGGTGTGGAGGTAATAAACAAGTTTAGGGAGTTAGGCTGGAAGTTAAAGGCCAGGACAGACAGAGTTGTCATCTCTGGTTTGTTGCCGGTGCCACGTGATAGCGAGGCTAGGAATAGGGAGAGAGTGCAGTTGAACACGTGGCTGCAGGAATGGTGTAGGAGGGAGGGCTTCAGGTATTGGATAATTGGAGCGCATTCTGGGGAAGGTGGGACCTGTACAAGCAGGACGGGTTGCATCTGAACCAGAGGGGCACCAATATCCTGGGGGGGAGATTTTCTAGTACTCTTCGGGAGGGTTTAAACTAATTTGGCAGGGGAATGGGAACCGGATCTGTAGTCCAGCAACTAAGGTAGACGATAGTCAGGACGCCAAAGCACGTAGTGATGCAGTGGGGAAGGTAACAATGACAAAGGAGAGTACTTGCAGGCAAGGAGATGGGTTGAAGTGTGTATACTTTAATGCAAGAAGCATCAGGAATAAGGTGGGTGAACTTAATGCATGGATCGGTACTTGGGACTACGATGTGGTGGCCATCACGGAAACTTGGATAGAAGAGGGGCAGAAATGGTTGTTGGAGGTCCCTGGTTATAGATGTTTCAACAAGATTAGGGAGGATGGTAAAAGAGGTGGGGGGGTGGCATTGTTAATTAGAGATAGTATAACAGCTGCAGAAAGGCAGTTCGAGGGGGATCTGCCTACTGAGGTAATATGGGTTGAAGTTAGAAATAGGAAAGGAGCAGTCACCTTGTTGGGAGTGTTCTATAGGCCCCCCAATAGCAGCAGAGATGTGGAGGAACAGATTGGGAAACAGATTCTGGAAAGGTGCAGAAGTCACAGGGTAGTAGTCATGGGCGACTTCAACTTCCCAAACATTGAGTGGAAACTCTTTAGATCAAATAGTTTGGATGGGGTAGTGTTTGTGCAGTGTGTCCAGGAAGCTTTTCTAACACAGTATGTAGATTGTCCGACCAGAGGGGAGGCCATATTGGATTTAGTACTTGGTAATGAACCAGGGCAGGTGATAGATTTGTTAGTGGGGGAGCATTTTGGAGGTAGTGACCACAATTCTCTGACTTTCACTTTAGTAATGGAGAGGGATAGGTGCGAGCAACAGGGCAAGGTTTATAATTGGGGGAAGGGTAAATACAATGCTGTCAGACAAGAATTGAAGTGCAGAAGTTGGGAACATAGGCTGTCAGGGAAGGACACAAGTGAAATGTGGAACTTGTTCAAGGATCAGGTACTGCGTGTCTTTGATATGTATGTCCCTGTCAGGCAGGGAAGAGATGGTCGAGTGAGGGAACCATGGTTGACAAGAGAGGTTGAATGTCTTGTTAAGAGGAAGAAGGAGACTTATGTAAGGCTGAAGAAACAAGGTTCAGACAGTGCGCTGGAGGGATACAAGATAGCCAGGAGGGAACTGAAGAAAGGGATTAGGAGAGCTAAGAGAGGGCATGAAAAATCTTTGGCGGGTAGGATCAAGGAAAACCCCAAGGCCTTTTACACATACGTGAGAAATATGAGAATGACTAGAGTGAGAGTAGGTCCGATTAAGGACAGTAGCGGGAGATTGTGTATTGAGTCTGAAGAGATAGGAGAGGTCTTGAACAAGTATTTTTCTTCAGTATTTACAAATGAGAGGGGCCATATTGTTGGAGAGGACAGCGTGAAGCAGACTGATAAGCTTGAGGAGATACTTGTCAGGAAGGAAGATGTGTTGCGCGTTTTGAAAAACTTGAGGATAGACAAGTCCCCCGGGCCTGACGGGATATATCCAAGGATTCTTTGGGAAGCAAGAAATGAAATTGCAGAGCCGTTGGCAATGATCTTTTCGTCCTCGCTGTCAACAGGGGTGGTACCAGAGGATTGGAGAGTGGCAAATGTCGTGCCCCTGTTCAAAAAAGGGAATAGGGATAACCCTGGGAATTACAGGCCAGTTAGTCTTACTTCGGTGGTAGGCAAAGTAATGGAAAGGGTACTGAGGGATAGGATTTCTGAGCATCTGGAAAGGCATTGCTTGATTAGGGATAGTCAGCACGGATTTGTGAGGGGTAGGTCTTGTCTTACAAGTCTTATTGAATTCTTTGAGGAGGTGACCAAGCATGTGGATGAAGGTAAAGCAGTGGATGTAGTGTACATGGATTTTAGTAAGGCATTTGATAAGGTTCCCCATGGTAGGCTTATGCAGAAAGTAAGGAGGCATGGGATAGTGGGAAATTTGGCCAGTTGGATAACAAACTGGCTAACCGATAGAAGACAGAGAGTTGTGGTGGATGGCAAATATTCAGCCTGGAGCCCAGTTATCAGTGGCGTACCGCAGGGATCAGTTCTGGGTCCTCTGCTGTTTGTGATTTTCATTAACGACTTGGATGAGGGAGTTGAAGGGTGGGTCAGTAAATTTGCAGATGATACGAAGATTGGTGGAGTTGTGGATAGTGAGGAGGGCTGTTGTCGGCTTCAAAGAGACATAGATAGAATGCAGAGCTGGGCTGAGAAGTGGCAGATGGAGTTTAACCCTGACAAGTGTGAGGTTGTCCATTTTGGAAGGACAAATCTGAATGCGGAATACAGGGTTAATGGTAGGGTTCTTGGCAATGTGGAGGAGCAGAGAGATCTTGGGGTCTATGTTCATTGTTCTTTGAAAGTTGCCACTCAAGTGGATAGAGCTGTGAAGAAGGCCTATGGTGTGCTAGCGTTCATTAGCAGAGGGATTGAATTTAAGAGCTGTGAGGTGATGATGCAGCTGTACAAAACCTTGGTCAGGCCACATTTGGAGTACTGTGTGCAGTTCTGGTCACCTCATTTTAGGAAGGATGTGGAAGCTTTGGAAAAGGTGCAAAGGAGATTTACCAGGATGTTGCCTGGAATGGAGAGTAGGTCATACGAGGAAAGATTGAGGGTGTTAGGCCTTTTCTCATTAGAACGGAGAAGGATGAGGGGCGACTTGATAGAGGTTTATAAGATGATCAGGGGAATAGATAGAGTAGACAGTCAGAGACTTTTTCCCCGGGTGGAACACACCATTACAAGGGGACATAAATTTAAGATAAATGGTGGAAGATATAGAGGGGATGTCAGAGGTAGGTTCTTTACCCAGAGAGTAGTGGGGGCATGGAATGCACTGCCTGTGGTAGTAGTTGAGTCGGAAAATTTATGGACCTTCAAGCGGCTATTGGATAGGTACTTGGATTAGGGTAGAATAAGGGAGTGTAGGTTAACTTCTTAAGGGCAGCACGGTAGCATTGTGGATAGCACAATTGCTTCACAGCTCCAGGGTCCCAAGTTCGATTTCGACTTGGGTCACTGTCTGTGTGGAGTCTGCACATCCTCCCCGTGACTGCGTGGGTTTCCTCCGGGTACTCCGGTTTCCTCCCACAGTCCAAAGATGTGCAGGTTGGGTGGATTGGCCATGACAAATTGTCCAAAATTCTATGATTAACCTAGGACAAAAGTTCGGCGCAACATCGTGGGCCGAAGGGCCTGTTCTGTGCTGTATTTCTCTATTTCTCTAAATCCCACTGCAGACTCCAGTATCCTCTGCACTTTTCGTTTTACCACTCATCTTAGTGTCATCTGCAAACTTGGACACATTGCCCTTGGTCCCCAACTCCAAATCATCTATGTAAATTGTGAACAGTTGTGGGCCCAACACAGATCCCTGAGGGACACCACTAGCTACTGATTGCCAACTAGAGAAATACCCATTAATCCCCACTCTTTACTTTATATTAATTAACCAATTCTCTATCCATGCTACTACTTTACCCTTAATGCCATGCATCTTTATCTTATGCAGCAACCTTTTGTGTGGCACCTTGTCAAAGGCTTTCTGGAAATCCAGATATACCACATCCATTGGCTCCCCGTTATCTACTGCACTGGTAATGTCCTCAAAAAATTCCACTAAATTAGTTAGGCACGACCTGCCCTTTATGACCCATGCTGCGTCTGCCCAATGGGACAATTTCTATCCAGATGCCTCGCTATTTCTTCCTTGATGATAGATTCCAGCATCTTCCCTACTACCGAATTTAAGCTCACTGGCCTATAATTACCCGCTCTCTGCCTACCTCCTTTTTTAAACAATGGTGTCACATTTGCTAATTTCCAATCCACCAGGACCACTCCAGAGTCTAGTGAATTTTGGTAAATTATCACTAGTGCATTTGCAATTTCCCTAGCCATCTCTTTCAGCACTCTGGGATGCATTCCATCAGGGCCAGGAGACTTGTCTACCTTTAGCCTCATTAGCTTGCCCATCACTACCTCCTTAGTGATAACAATCCTTTCAAGGTCCTCACCTGTCATAGCCTCATTTCTATCAGTCACTGCCATGTTATTTGTGTCTTCCACTGTGAAGACCGACCCAAAAAACCTGTTCAGTTCCTCAGCCATTTCCTCATCTCCCATTATTAAAACTCCCTTCTCATCCTCTAAAGGACCAATATTTACCTTAGCCACTCTTTTTTGTTTTATATATTTGTAGAAACTTTTTTTTAGAAATAGAATTAGAATTAGAACAGTACAGCACAGAACAGGCCCTTCGGCCCTCGATGTTGTGCCGAGCAATGATCACCCCACTCAAGCCCACGTATCCACCCTATACCAGCAACCCAACAACCCCCATTAACCTTATTTTTTAGGACACTAAGGGCAATTTAGCCTGGCCAATCCACCTAACCCGCACATCTTTGGACTGTGGGAGGAAACCGGAGCACCCGGAAGAAACCCACACACACACGGGGAGGACGTGCAGACTCCGCACAGACAGTGACCCAGCCGGGAATCGAACCTGGGACCCTGGAGCTGTGAAGCATTGATGCTAACCACCATGCTACCGTGCTGCCCTGTTACTGTCTGTTTTTATATTCTGAGCAAGTTTACTCTCATAATCTATCTTACTCTTCTTTATAGCTTTTTTAGTAGCTTTCTGTTGCCCCCTAAAGATTTCCCAGTCCTCTAGTCTCCCACCAATCTTTGCCACTTTGTATGTTTTTTCCTTCAATTTGATACTCTCCCTTATTTCCTTCGATACCCACAGTCGATTTTCCCTCTTTCTACCATCCTTCCTTTTTGTTGGTATAAACCTTTGCTGAGCACTGTGAAAAATCGCTTGGAAGGTTCTCCACTGTTCCTCAACTGTTCCACAATAAAGTCTTTGCTCCCAGTCTACCTTAGCTAGTTCTTCTCTCATCCCATTGTAATCACCTTTGTTTAAGCACAAAACACTAGTATTTGATTTTACCTTCTCACCCTCCATCAATATTTTAAATTCCACCATATTGTGATCGCTCCTTCCGAGAGGATCTCTAACTATGAGATCATGAATCAATCCTGTCTCATTACACAGGACAAGATCTAGGACCGCTTGTTCCCTCGTAGGTTCCATTACATACTATTCTAGGAAACTATCGCGGATCCATTCTATAAACTCCTCCTCAAGGTTGCCTTGACTGACCTGGTTAAACCAATCGACATGTAGATTAAAATGCCCCATGATAACTGCTGTATAACAATCACTGAGCACTCCGCCCCCCTCACTCCCGACAGCAACAAAGAAGCCAATCCTTGAGTGGCAAAAAAAATACTCTCTACCCCTGAATGCAACACCCGCCACCGGTCCGCTCCACCCATCTCCCCCACAAACGCTGCCAACACCACCATCCCCCAAAGTGGCCACCGAGCACGGCCCAGACCGATCCATCTTTGGCTGTAACACTGCGTTCAAATTCCCACCTAAAATTAATTGATGCGTGTCCAGATTTGGTATGGCAGCCAATATCCTTTTCATAAACCCTACATCATCCCAATTCGGGCAGACACGCCAACCAACACCACCGAAACCCCCTCCAAACCACCTGCCCCCTGATCTGCCATGACCTTCTCCATCCGACCTAACTCTCTTACCCACGAGTTCAGCTACCCCCTGGCCCTGCTACTAAGCCCATCATTGAGTATGTGTGATACACAGCGAGCAATTATCTGATTGGGGTAGGCATTTTAAATTTTATATTTCTACAGCCCATGGAATGAATTTTTTTTCATGCCCTTGTATTTCAGTGATATTTCCCAAAGCGATTCCCTGGAGAGAATTCAATCTAAGGCCTTCGTTGATCTTCTGGACTTGGTGGAACTGTAAGTGATATTTGTTAACATAATCAGTTTCCAGTTGCCAAACCCAAACCAATTCAAACTTGATGCCAATGTGGCCAAAGGTTTCAAAACTTCATATATGGAATTTTCCCAGACCAATGAAGGTAGTCTTGGAGGCGGGACGTGTAGGAAACTCTCGTTTGAGACCGCCAGATCAGCAGTCTGCACATTCCTGGGCGGTCCTTCCAGAGATGTGTCATCAAAGGCAGCAGCTACATGCCTGGGAATGGCGGGTAGGCAAATTGAATAATTCCACGATTGTGGGCAGATTGGAGCGACACTGAGATCATCCCATTGGCGGATGGGCCCCCAACTGAGGTAAAGCCCAGGCGCTGGCCAGCAAACGGCTAGAGGGTTCACGTAACCGCTTTCAGTTCCCCCTCCCTCTTCCCCTCATACTAGGGGCATAGGGATCAGCAGGTCACATGGGATTCTCCACAGGCGTGGCCTGGCAGCTGTAACCACATTTTAATTTTAGAATGTTAAAACCTTTTCTGAAGGTGCCTCATGATGGAGGTGCCCTTGTGTTTGCTGTCCTACAGTGACAGTTTCCAGCTCTTCAGTGGGCTGCCTGTAGCCTCAGGAATCCCCACGCGTTCCTAATTGGAAGATGGACATAAAGGCAGCCAATTAGGAGACTGCCTTATGGAAGATTGTGGCGGCAGGTGCTCTGCGAGCACGTTTGGTGTGGAACTCATACCAACCTGAAATTGTTTTTTAAAGGGTGTCTATTTGGAATCATAGAATCCCTACAGTGCTTATGGAGGCCATTCAGCCCACTGAGTCTTCACCGACCCTCTGAAAGAGCACTCTAAACTCGGCCCACTCCCCTACTCAATCCCGGTAACCCCACCCAACCTGCACATCTTTTGCCTGTGGGAGGAAACCGGAGCATCCGGAGGAAACTCATGCAGGCACGGGGAGAACGTGCAAATTCCACACAGACAGTGACTCGAGGCTGAGGCTGCAGTGCTAACCACTGTGCCACTGTGCTCATGAAGTATAGAAAATACCCAGATTAGACATGAAGCAATACAAAGAGCAAAGAAGAAATACATATCTTAAGCA
The DNA here is from genome assembly GCF_902713615.1 of Scyliorhinus canicula. Classification (NCBI taxonomy): domain Eukaryota; kingdom Metazoa; phylum Chordata; class Chondrichthyes; order Carcharhiniformes; family Scyliorhinidae; genus Scyliorhinus; species Scyliorhinus canicula. Next base: position 277,585,022 of record NC_052146.1, on the reverse strand, counting down.
TAATTTTTGCCAGTAAACTATTCTTCTGAAGGTAACCCACAAAGTTGCAGCTACTCGGCCTAGAAAAAGACACCTTATTTTCTCAACTTAAGCAGTTAGTTTAAACATGTTGGTCACAGTCTGCAGATAAGATTCTCTAGTGACTTTGCATCAATCATTTCCACGATGCAAATCTCTGTTTAAAGGTCAATCGTGGAAATAAAAGAGTAAACAAGCATTTCAATTTTTTAGGTTAGGGTATCAGGAAGAACGCAAAACAGATTTTCAGCTGCAGCCTATTATCAGCATGTGTTTTCATGATAGGTCACTGAAGTGGGCTGTCATGAAGAAATATGGCTTTTCTATGCAGCACTGGCACTTCTGGGGTTGGTAATATAAGAACACAAGAAATAGGAGCAGGAGTAGACTGCACGGCCATCTAGCCAGCTCCGACATGCAGTACACTCAGACCTGATTTTCAGCTCAACTACACTTTCCCGCTTACTCCCCATATTCCTGGATTTCCTGAGAGAACACAAATCGGTCTGTCTCAGCCTGAAACAAATTCAAGGATCCTGAGGGGTGGAGAATTCCGAAGATTCACCACCCTTTGAATGTAGGGACGGCCCAGTGGTTAGCACTGCAGCCTAACAGCGCCAGGGTCCCGGGTTCTTGATTTTCTGGATGGAGAAACAACCTCTTTGTGTCTACCCACTGTCAAGTCCTTTCAGGATCTTTGATAATTAGTGCTCATGATGTTGCCACAAACCAAAATATCCCTGAAATATAGCTACTTGTACTCTCGTTGTCGATGTCTGCCCTTGTTGACAGTAGGTTCCCAAGGTATGGAAAGTGATCCATGTTGTCCAACACCTCATCGTGGATTTTGATAATTGGGAGACAGTGCTGAGTGGAGGGGGAATGTTGCTAGAGGATCTTGTCTTACGGACGTTTAGTGTAAGGCCCATGCTTGGTACGCCTCGGTGAAGATGTTGACGATGGCTTGGAGCTTTGCCTCCAAATGTGCGCAGGCGCAAGCATCATCTTCCTCCTGTAGTTCAGTGACAGAGGATGGGACAACTTTGGGTCCGGCATACAGAGGGTGGAGGTTGAATAGATTCCTGTTTGTTCTGTAGTTTAGCTTCATTCCAGTGGGGAGCTTGCTGAGGGTGAAGTGGAGCGTTGAAACAAGGACGATCATAAAGAGCATTGGTGCGATATCGCTGCATTTCTTGGCCCCAGTCCGAAAGTAAATTGGGTCCATGATGGATCCATTGGTCAGGACTTGCATATCATCGTGCAGCTGGCAGAGGATGGTGACAAACTTTTGGGGGCATCTGAAACAGAGGAGGAAGCTCCTTAATCCCTCAACATTGACTATGCCGAAGGCTTTGTGAGGTTATAGAAGTTCATGTACAAGGGTTGGTGCTGTTCCCTGCTTTTCTCTTGTAGTTGCGGCGTAGTGAAGATCATGTCTGTTGTGTCCATTAATGGACAGAATCTGAATTGGGACTTTGGGAGGAGCTCTTCGCCACAGGAAGAAGCAATTACAGAGGATACTTTGCGATCACAGCAGGGAAATTCCTCTGTACCAATTGCAATTGGACTTGTCAACTTGCATGAAGATGCTCACGATTACGGCATCTCTGCGATCTCGTGGCATGTTCTCCTCCTTCCAGATAATGGTAATGATGTCATGTATTCACACCAATAGTGCTTCTCCGCCATGTTTTAGTGCTTCAGCAGGGATTCCATCTGTTCCTGATGCTCAGTGTTCTTTAGCTGTCAGATGGCCTTTCTACCTTATGCCGGGTTGGGGTTGTGCTGAGATGCTGGCGGGTAGCACTCTGCGAGATGGAGTTGAGGACACTCACATTAAAGATGTAGTTTGGGTTATGCGGGTCTTCAAAGTGCTCCTTCCAGTGGGTGCTGACTGCCTCTCTGTTCTTGATGAGCACCTAGAAATAGAGGTCATAGACTTCTACAGCATGGAAACAGGCCCTTCGGCCCAACTTGTCTATGCTGCTCAGTTTTTACCACTAAGCTATCCCAGTTGCCCCCATTTGGCTCATATCCCTGTATACCCATCTTACCCATATAAGGTCTTTAAAAGACAAAATTGTACCCACATCTAGCCGGTCATTCCAGTCACTCACCACCCTCTGAGTGAAATAAATTGCTCCTCTGGACCCTTTTGCATCTCTCCCCTCTCACCTTAAACCTATGCCCTCTTGCTTTAGGCCACCCTACATTTTGGAAAATGCTTGGCCAGCAGTAAGGTGGGGCCTTGGGTGCTTTGGCCATGGGTAGTCTTGACTGTGCTAAAGAAACCTCATGCATCATGATTGTCAACTAATTGCTGGAACTCCTTTCCTTTCTCCACCCACCATCTTTCTTTAGGTCATGGAATTCTTTGCTGAACTTCAGCCTTCTGTGGAGCAGCTTGGCTCTCGGGTTGCTTGCTGCTTCAGGTTCAGAAAAGCCATGCACTTGCGAATTATCAGTACTGGATCTCCTGGTCTTTCTCATTGAACCACTCTTTGTGTTTCCTGACCGAGTGACCAAATCTCTCTTTACAGCCCCTCTCTCCTCACTGAGACCTCTCTTTACAGCCCCTCTCTCCTCACTGAGATCTCTCTTTGCAGCCCCGCTCTCCTCAATGAGATCTCTCTCTACAGCTCCTCTCTCCTCACTGAGATCTCTCTTTACAGCTCCTCTCTCCTCACTGAGATCTCTTTTTGCAGCCCTGCTCTCTGAGATCTCTTTTTGCAGCCCCGCTCTCTGAGATCTCTCTTTACAGCCCCGCTCTCCTCACTGAGATCTCTCTTTACAGCTCCTCTCTCCTCACTGAAATCTCTCTTTACAGCCCCTCTCTCCTCACTGAGATCTCTTTGCAGCCTCGTTCTCCTCACTGAGATCTCTTTTTGCAGCCCCGCTCTCTGAGATCTCTCTTTACAGCCCCGCTCTCCTCACTGAGATCTCTCTTTGCAGCCCCACTCTCCTCACTGAGATCTCTTTGCAGCCCCGCTCTCCTCACTGAGATCTCTCTTTACAGCCCCACTCTCCTCACTGAGATCTCTCTTTACAGCCCCACTCTCCTCACTGAGATCTCTCTTTACAGCCCCGCTCTCCTCACTGAGATCTCTTTGCAGCCCCGCTCTCCTCACTGAGATCTCTCTTTACAGCCCCACTCTCCTCACTGAGATCTCTCTTTATAGCTCCTCTCTCCTCACTGAGATCTCTCTTTGCAGCCCCGCTCTCCTCACTGAGATCTCTCTTTACAGCCCCTCTCTCCTCACTGAGATCTCTTTGCAGCCCCGTTCTCCTCACTGAGATCTCTTTTTGCAGCCCCGCTCTCTGAGATCTCTCTTTACAGCCCCGCTCTCCTCACTGAGATCTCTCTTTGCAGCCCCGCTCTCCTCACTGAGATCTCTCTTTACAGCCCCTCTCTCCTCACTGAGATCTCTCTTTACAGCTCCTCTCTCCTCACTGAGATCTCTCTTTGCAGCCCCGCTCTCCTCACTGAGGTCTCTTTGCAGCCTGGCTCTCCTCACTGAGATCTCTCTTTACAGCCCCACTCTCCTCACTGAGATCTCTCTTTACAGCCCCACTCTCCTCACTGAGATCTCTCTTTACAGCCCCACTCTCCTCACTGAGATCTCTCTTTACAGCCCCGCTCTCCTCACTGAAATCTCTCTTTACAGCCCCTCTCTCCTCACTGAGATCTCTCTTTACAGCCCCACTCTCCTCACTGAGATCTCTTTATAGCCCCTCTCTCCTCACTGAGATCTCACTCTTTACAGCCCCACTCTCCTCACTGAGATCTCTCTTTACAGCCCCGCTCTCCTCACTGAGATCTCTCTTTACAGCCCTGCTCACCTCACTGAGATCTCTCTTTACAGCCCTGCTCTCCTCACTGAGATCTCTCTTTACAGCCCCACTCTCCTCACTGAGATCTCTTTGCAGCCCCGCTCTCCTCACTGAGATCTCTCTTTACAGCCCCACTCTCCTCACTGAGATCTCTCTTTACAGCCCCTCTCTCCTCACTGAGATCTCTCTTTACAGCCCCACTCTCCTCACTGAAGTCTTGTTCTACATTCCAAGCAGGTTGATAGACTTGCAAGAAGCTTTGATTGTGCAAAATTAAAACCTCATTCTTGGCTATGCACTGATAGAACAGTGGGTTTTGATATGCCCGTGTTGTTTATTTTCATAGCATGGTTACAGCACAGAGAGGCCATTTGGCCAGTTACATCAATGCCCGAACTCTGGAAGAACTCTGCTGCCTTTTCCCTGTAATTCTGCAAATTCTTGCACTCCAGATAATTGGGTAAAGTAGGAATGGAGACAGGAGGAAAAACATTTTCACACATGATGTATGATCTGGAATGTACTGTCTACGTACTGTTGGAATTGTGAGTCTATTAATCACTTAGTTATTTTATTTTGTTTTTATTTAATTTAAACTTTATTTAGCCAGGGGCGGGATTCTCCCCTACCCGGCGGGGTGGGGGTTCCCGGCGTAGGGGATTGGCGCCATCCACTTCGGCGTCGGGCCTCCCCAAAGGTGCGGAATTCTCCACACCTTTGGGGGCTAGGCCCGCGCTGGAGCGGTTGGCACCACGCCAACTGGCGCCATAACCGGCACCAGCGGCCTTTGACGCCCGGCACCGGGGCTGGACGAAAGGCCTTCGCCGGATCACGCAAGCGCCGGTGCATCAGCTACCGCTGACGTCACCGCCGGTGCATGCGCGCTGGGGGATTCTCTTCTGCCTCCGCCATGGTGGAGGCTGTGGCGGCGGCGGAAGAAAAAGAGTGCCCCCACGGCAATGGCCCGCCTGCCGATCGGTGGGCCCCGATTGCGGGCCTGGCCACCGTGGGGGCACCCCCCGGGGTCCGATCGCCCCGCCCCCCCTCCCCCCCCCCCCCCCCCCCCCAGGACCCCGGGGGCCCGCTCGCGCGCCGATCCCGCCGCCACCAGAGGTAGTTCAAACCTCGGCGGCGGGAGAGGCCTCCCTGCGGCGGGTCTTCAGCCCATCGCGGGCCGGAGAATCGCTGCAGGCGGCTCGCTGATCGGCGTGGGGTGATTCCTGCCCCGGCCAATTCCCAGGTGGTGGAGAATTTCTGCCACGGCGGGGGCGGGATTTTCGGCCGCCCTGGGCGATTCTCCGACCCTACAAGGGGTTGGAGAATTTCGCCATTGATGAGTCATTTCAGAGCCAATTCTCATTTATAATAATCATAGAATTTACAGTGCAGAAGAAGGCCATTCAGCCCATCGAGTCTGCACCGGCCCTTGGAAAGAGCACCCTACCTAAGCCCACAGCTCCACCCTATCCCCGTAACCCAGTTACCCCACCTAATTATTTTTTTGGACACAAAGGGCAATTTCGGATGGCCAATCTACCTGCACATCTTTGGGCTGTGGGACGAAACCGGAGCACCTCGCAGACGTGGTGAGAATGTGCAGACTCCACACAGTCACCCAAGCCTGGAATTGACCCTGGGACCCTGGAGCTGTGAAGCAACCATGCTAACCACTGTGCTACCATGCCGCCCAAGACTTGGCCAAGAGACTAAAGCTGCAGAATGTACAGAATGTTCCACAATACAACTCATTTCAACACTAAAAACAATAACATACAAATTAGCAGTGAAAGAGAATTGAAAGTTTAATAAGTATATGTTAGGAGGGAAATTGCAGGGGATGGGCACAATGGAAATGTGGAACTTGTTCAAGGAACAGCTACTGCGTGTCCTTGATAAGTATGTACCTGTCAGGCAGGGAGGAAGTGGTCGAGCGAGGGAACCGTGGTTTACTAAAGTAGTTGAAACACTTGTCAAGAGGAAGAAGGAGACTTATATAAAGATGAGACGTGAAGGTTCAGGTAGGGCGCTCGAGAGTTACAAGTTAGCTAGGAAGGACCTAAAGAGAGAGCTAAGAAGAGCCAGGAGGGGACATGAGAATTCTTTGGCAGGTAGGATCAAGGATAACCCTCAAGCTTTCAATAGATATGTCAGGAATAAAAGAATGACTAGGGTAAGAGTAGGGCCAGTCAAGGACAGTAGTGGGAAGTTGTGCGTGGAGTCCGAGGAGATAGGAGAGGTGCTAAATGAATATTTTTTGTCAGTATTCACGCAGGAAAAAGACAATGTTGTCAAGGAGAATACTGAGATACAGGCGACTAGACTAGATGGGTTTGAGGTTCATAAGGAGGAGGTGTTAGCAATTCTGGAAAGAGTGAAAATAGATAAGTCCCCTGGGCCGAATGGGATTTATCCTAGGATTCTCTGGGAAGCTAGGGAGGAGATTGCTGAGCCTTTGGCTTTGATCTTTAAGTCATCTTTATCTACAGGAATAGTGCCAGAAGACTGGAGGTTACCAAATGTTCAAGAAGGGGAGTAGAGACAACCCCGGTAACTATAGACCAGTGAGCCTTACTTCTATTGTGCGCAAAGTCTTGGAAAGGTTTATAAGAGATAGGATGTACAATCATCTGGAAAGGAATAATTTGATTAGAGATAGTCAACACGGTTTTGTGAAGGGTAGGTCGTGCCTCACAAACCTTATTGAGTTCTTTGAGAAGGTGACCAAACAGGTGGATGAGGGTAAAGCAGTGGATGTGGTGTATATGGATTTCAGGAAAGTGTTTGATAAGGTTCCCCACGGTAGGCTATTGCAGAAAATACAGAGCCATGGGATTCAGGGTGATTTAGCAGTTTGGATCAGAAATTGGCTAGCTGGAAGAAGACAAAGGGTGGTGGTTGATGGGACATGTTCAGACTGGAGTCCAGTTACTAGAGGTGTACCACAAGGATCTGTTTTGGGGCCACTGCTGTTTGTCATTTTTATAAATGACCTTGAGGAGGGCGTAGAAGGATGGGTGAGTAAATTTCCAGATGACACTAAAGTCAGTGGAGTTGTGGACAGTGCGGAAGGATGTTACAAGTTACAGAGGGACATAGATAAGCTGCAGAGCTGGGCTGAGAGGTGGCAAATGGAGTTTAATGCAGAAAAGTGTGAGGTGATTCATTTTGGAAGGAATAACAGGAAGACAGAGGGCTAATGGTAAAATTCTTGGTAGTGTGGATGAGCAGAGAGATCTCGGTGTCCATGTACATAGATACCTGAAAGTTGCCACCCAGGTTGAGAGGGTTGTTAAGAAGGCGTACGGTGTGTTAGCTTTTATTGGTAGAGGGATTGAGTTTCGGAGCCATGCGGTCATGTTGCAGCTGTACAAAACTCTGGTGCGGCCGCATTTGGAATATTACGTGCAATTCTGGTCGCCGCATTATAGGAAGGATGTGGAAGCATTGGAAAGGGTGCAGAGGAGATTTACCAGAATGTTGCCTGGTATGGAGGGAAGATCTTATGAGGGAAGACTGAGGGACTTGAGGCTGTTTTCGTTAGAGAGAAGAAGGTTAAGAGGTGACTTAATTGAGGCATACAAGATGATCAGAGGATTAAATAGGGTGGAGAGTGAGAGTCTTTTTCCTCAGATGCTGCTGTTTGGCATGAGGGGACATAGCTTTAAATTGAGGGGAAATAGATACAGGACAGATGTCAGAGGTAGGTTCTTTACTCAGAGAGTAGTAAGGGCGTGGAATGCCCTGCCTGCAACAGTAGTGGACTTGCCAACACTAAGGGCATTCAAATGGTCATTGGATAGACATATGGATGATAAGGTAATAGTGTAGATGGGCTTTAGAGTGGTTTCACAGGTCGGCGCAACATCGAGGGCCGAAGGGCCTGTACTGCGCTGTAATGTTCTATGTTCTAAGTATCAATCAACAGAGCCTTGGCCTTATCTTCTGAAGGCTTCAACTGAATCCGCCTCCACCACACTCTCAGGCAGTGCATTCCAGATCCTAACCAGCCACTGCCTAAAAGAGTTGTTACTCATGTGGCGGTTGCATCTTTTGTCATTCACCTTAAATCGGTGTCCTCTGGTTCTCGACCTTTCTGCCAGCGGGAACAGTTCTTTGCCATCCACTCTGTCCAGGCCGCTCATAATTTTAAAAACCTTTCACAAGCCTCATCTTCATCTTTGTGAAGGAGAAAAGGCTCAGTTTCTCCAGTCTGTGTAATTGATATTTCTCATTCCTGGAACCATTCTCATGATTCTTTTCTGCACCCTCTCTAATGCTTTCACATCTTTGCGGAAGTGTGGCATCCAGAATAGATCATAGTATTCCAGCTGAAGCCAAACGAGGTTCATAATACCTTCCTTGCTTTGGTTCTCTGTGCCCCTATTTATAAAGTCTATAATCCCAGTTTATTAACCACTTTCTCAACCTGTCCATTTCAGATATTTGTGCCATTTTATGTTGCACAAGTATTTGACTTGATTTAGATTCATTGTTATGCACTGGGCGGCACAGTGGCGCAGTGGTTAGCACTGCTGCCTTGTGACGCCGAGGATGCCGGTTCGACCCCAATGCCGGGTCACTGTCCTTGTGGGGTTTGCACATTCTCCCCATGTCTGCGTGGGTCCCATCCCACAACCCAAAGATGTGCAGGGTAGGTGGATTGGCCACGCTAAATTGCTCCTTGATTGGAAAAAGAAGAATTAGGTACTCTAAATTTATTTTTAAAAAAGATTTGTTGTGACGAGTACCGAGGTACTGTGAAAAGTATCATTCTGTGTACAGTCCAGACAAATTGTTCCATACATGGAAATATAGAACATATGATAAAGCTTTGACAAAGAGTCATCGGACTCGAAACGTTAGCTCCTTTCTCTCCCTACAGATGCTGCCAGACTTGCTGAGATTTTCCAGCATTTTCCCTTTCGTTTCAGATTCCAGCATCCGCAGTAATTTGCTTTTATAGAACATATGATAAATACATGAGGATACATAATGAAAATACACAAACTTAAACAGCGATGTGGTATATGGTATATAGTGCTACAACTGTAGAGAAGATGCGCAGGAAGATCAATTCAGTCCATAAGATCAGTTCAGACCCTATAATGGTCATTCAGGAGTCTGGTAACGGTGGGGAAGAAACTGTTTTTGAATCTGTTAGTGCATATTCTCAAACTTTTGTATCTTCTACCCGATGGAAAAGCGAATAACACAGGTGGGAGGGGTCTTTGATTATGCTGCCCACTTTCCCGGGAGTTGTAGACAGAACATGTACTAGGTGTACATGGTGTTTTAACATTTTTGTAGAGAGATGGGAGCTTTAGGGCATTCTAGGACATTGACCCCATTATTTCATAATTGCTTTTTCTCATACTTGGTTTAAATCGAGGAAGAAGAGAAGGATGATCAGGAAGAACTTTGGTGCCAGACAAGAAAAAGGCCTGGAATAATAATCCACAGTAATTCAAATTCCACCACGGTAATTTGAGAATTTGAATTCAGTTTTTTAAAAATAAACTCACTACTTGGCACATTACAGATCTGAACATTATTCGATGGGAAACCCACCTGTAGCGATTTCGCTAAAAAGAAAACCTGGCAGTATCTGAATGATAACCTTACCGACAGACTGCGGGATACAAGTTCCGCAGTTGTCCTCCCAATCTTCTGTTTCAACTTTAGTGTTAATGCAATTTTTCCAAAATTTCCCCTGGAGTTATGGCAGGAGGTTAGGAGGAGCGCTGCAGAGAACTTGCCACGCTGTTCTCCAAATTAACAAATACCCGTAAGAAAACAAAGTCATAATTCAATCTCCTTGTTCAGATTATCCGGCCCAGCTTTGATCTCAAATCTGCGAGCGTTTAGAGGAATTTCATAAAGCTATTTTCTAACTTTCTTAATTTACTATGAAGCGACAAGCAACGGTTTGGACTTTCCAGGCCTTCCCCTCAACAGGAATCTCATTGGAATTCCCACCAAAGCGGATTCTCGGTAGCGTGGGGCGTGAGCTGTGAAAAATGGCATAAACGTCAGCATGTCTGGAAGATCCTGCCGCTGGCCAATGTTTGAAATAGGAAGACCAAACCCACATGGAGTCCTCCAGATGTTGCCTTCACATGGACAGATAAAGATTTAACATGACCCCTCTTGTTTTGTATACTATACCTTTACTGTACATCACAACAGTTTGTCGTTTCTTTAACAGTCTGGGAATATTGTGCCACCAGAACCCCAAGATCGCTTGCTTGGTCCAATACCCCAAGTACATCTTAATTTAGCACATATTTCACATCAACCGTTCTTCTGCCAATCCAGTAACCTCAACACCATTTAGCAAACAGCGGACTTTGAATTCTTCATTCAGTGGCCCTGATTTACTCCCTCTGTAAACAATTCTAATGGTATAAAGCACAATATTCTCCCATTCAGTGAACATAATTGAAACCAGGCAACGTGGGGGGTGGGGGGTCAGATCCCTGTGTCGACTTTGTTGGGGAAGACCCATCATATTAAGTGCCAGTCAGGCACTTAGGTGGCCAGAGGCGGACTTTCCCCAGGAACATGCACCCTGAAAGCAGAAACCCAGCCAGTCAGAGGCCAGCAGCACATCAGTGTGCCTGTGCCACCAGGGGAACAGTAGTAGCTTCTGGAGATTCACACACCAGGGGCCCAGGATCAGCAAAGGACCCGCTCCACAGGTGATTGAGGGCAGGATGGAGGTTGTGAAGAAGGGGTGGGAGGGTAGGTCGGAAGAAATGGCAGGGGCTGGTTTTCAATGGACCCCCCCTTCCCGATGTTTTTTCCCTCAATCAGGCACTCAGCGACTCGCTGCCTGATGCAATGCCCTTTGCACCGCCCATCCCCGAAGAGCCAGTAAGTAAACATGACAGAGTTTGCTTATTGTGCTTCCAGCACAGCCACAAATCCTGCCCACACAAAGACCTTGATTGGCACCATGGCGGGAAGTCCATCCATGAGTTTCCCACCCCAGATTTAATAAAGATACAGTCACCACGAGGCATTTTCCGTGGGGATTAAATCCCCCCCAACCTCGCCTCCAAACTTGCCTCAGGAGAGGGCATTAAATATTCCACCCAACATGAACATTACCAAGGGAGATCTGCTAGAAGGTTAAAAACAAATTTTAGCATTGAAATTGTTATCTTAGTCTAATCTCAATCACATCATGAATTGTATTTTTAGCACACAAGTTAAATTCCATTTAAATGAATGGGTTGTCTCCTGAATGCTGTTTGTCTAATCTGCTTCTATTTGCTTGTTGGAAAACATTTGGCAGTGAATTGGCATAACTAAGCAATAATTCAGCTGTTATAGTAGATTGAAAGATGTTTTAGTCTGTTAGCATCCTTTATTTCAAAAAGCCTCAGGAGAGCAAGCTAAATAAATGTGGTGTAGAGTGTGTGCTGATTACTGACGGAAAGGATTGTTATTTTAGTCGGTGAAGATTTGTTTCTGTAGGTTATGTTAACATTCCCACATGCATTGTCCATCCCCGGATGTCTTGAGAAGATGCCGCATCTTGGACAGTTGCAGTCCTTATGATGGTGCTTCCATAATTGTGAGAAGGGACTTCCAGGGTATTGACCTAGTGAATTATGATATTTATTTTCTAGTTCTTGAGTATTTTCCATGAAGAAAAATCCATAAATCGGAAACTGGGGTGGGGTGAGCAGTGAAATGCATCCCAGTGCAAGTGCTGGGAATACCCTACCTCGGACTTCACACCTGACCCCCAATAAATGTATTGGGGAGGAGGGGGGGGGGCTTTCTTGATTAACATGTCACTGTTGGGCCACACCCATGGGGCACTTCTGCAGAGCTATCAGCTCCAGTGTGCCATAAAGTCTGATAAATTCTGCCAAGCAGTCAGAGGTTTTGGGAGAGGAGTTTCTGGTTCTCTACTCATGAAATGTCTGAATTAAGGGGCGGCACGGTGGCGCAGTGGTTAGCACTGTGAATGCTGCTATGCTTCGCCACTCTGGAATCAGCACACTGGACACTGTCGCCTCTATAGAACGGTGCAGACTGAGACAATGAAGCAGGAACTCTTGGCACAGATTTCCTTTCCCTAGCTTTATCCCCTTGATGTAATTTTGCCACATACCTGGAAACAATTATCGGTGTTTCCACATTTTACAGTGAGAGAACGCCAAGAAATGGTAGAGATTGGACAAAACTGGGTCTCCACCATTTACTGCTGATATCCCTCTGGACGCCAACAAAACCCCCAGGAACTTTGCCCTTTGGATATTTGCATTAATTTGGATATACTTGCTTGAAGCATTGCATCATCTATTAAATTCAAATGGAAGATCTCTGGCACTGGGTCAGTGAAGGTCAGATTATTTATTGAGAGCTATTGTGATTAAAAATAAAAGATGGCCTATGTGATATATGTTTTTTATTGACAGTACGAACAATATTCTCCAATTTTTCAGGTTACAGTGGGATAATATCAGCCTGGACTTCCCCACTCAATTGCTTTTTGCCAATCTCTGCTGCAGACTGTGCATGTGTGTTTTTTAATTTTTTTTAATGACAAGGCCAGCATTTGGTGCCCATCCCTCGGACTTAAGAGTCAACCACATTGCTGTTTGCTTGATGTCACATCATAGAATCCCTACAGTGCAGAATGCGGGCATTCGGCCCATCGAGTCTGCACCAACCCACCGAATGAGCACACCACCCAGGCCCAATTGCCCACCCTATTCCAGTAACCCCAGCTAACCTTTGGACACTGAGGGACAATTTAGAATGTCAATCCACCTAATCTGTACATCTTTGGACTGTGGGTGGAAACCAGAGGAAACCCATGTAGACACGGGAAGAATGTGCAAACTCCACACAGTCAGTCACACGAGGTCGGAATCGAACCCGGGTCCCTGGTGTTGTGAGACAGCAGTGCTAACCACTGTGCCGCCCCTTTTAGGCCAGACCAGGTAAAGACAGCAGATTTGCTTCCCTGAAGGAGTTTATCAAACAAAATGGGTTTTTAACAACAAAAGTTTTATGGTCCCCGTTAGAATTTTAATTCCAAAGTTCTAATAAATTCAAATTGGAGCATCTGCCACGCGCGGTGAGTGGGTGGGGGAGAGAATTAATACTTGTAGCAGCAGAGTGAGGAGGGAATAAAAAATGAAGGGAGGAACAAACATTCAGGATTTTCTTGCATTTTAAATATATTTTCAAACAAAAGATAATTTTTGCATAGTGAACCCATTAATTGATCTTACGTTCCATTCACATAATGCTCCATGTATCCATGACTGGCCCATGAACGGTAGCACAGCGGTTAGCATTGTTGCTTCACAGCACCAGGGACCTGGGTTCAAAACCCGACTTGGGTCACTGTCTGTGCGGAGTCTGCACGTTCTCCCCGTGTCTGCGTGGGTTTCCCCCGGGTGCTCCGGTTTCCTTCCACAAGTCACGAAAGACGTGCTTTTTAGGTGAATTGGACATTCTGAATTCTCCCTCTGTGTTCCCGAACAGGCGCCGGAGTGTGGCGGCTAGGAGATTTTCACAGTAACTTCATTGCAGTGTTAATGTTAGCCTACTTGTGACAATAATAAAGATTATAGATTATAAAAAAGGAATTCTAATTTATCTCACTTTCCTCTATTCAGCTCAATTCAGAATACAAAGCATCTGGTGAAAATTGATCAAGAAGCTTTCAGAAATCTACCACGACTAAGATACTTGTGAGAGAACCTAATTTGCCTTCGATTCTGAGAAGCATGTTTCCTACATTGCTGTTTGTATTTGATGCACCAATTGTGGTTCAAATGGTTTTAACTGTTCTGTTCAGTCTTCACTTTTGTTTATGTCCTGCTTCGACCTGCCAGATAGTGATCCCCTTGGCACCCCCTCGCCACCCCCCTGGCCAACCCCCTTGCCGAAGCCCCCTCCCTCCGACCAGCAGCACGGCTCCCGCCCGATTGTGGCGGCGCTGGACACAGTTCGCAGCCGCCATGCCGTGTTCCCGACCGCTGAGACCATGAATCAACCGCGCGGTCGGGAACTCGGCCCATCGGAGGCGGTGCATCGGGGGAGGGCATTCAGGTAACGTCCTGAGGCTGCCCCAACGGCGTGCGATGTGCTCCTCGATGATGCCGTTTTGGAGGGGGCGGGGCATACGAAAACAGGCACTGCCCTCATTTCCATCGTAAAGAGGGATTCTCCGCCTGATCGCTGATTACGGAATCGGCGTCGGGGAACGGAGACTCCCGCCCTAGGTTTCTAGCTATAAATGTTGCTGCGTTTTCCATAAAGGACTGAATAAGCACCGGGAAAGCTGGGGGTATCTTGTACTTATATAATATTTCTAGGGTAGAAACACATCCCTCTGCATGCTGGAGGCTTACGCACAAAGTCTGCAAGCACAAGTCCATCCATGACTTTAATAATGGTTCTTCTAGCGGGAAAAGATGAGCTGATCAGCATCTTATTAACGTTGTCCAGGAATATGTTCTCAAACCTCAAAACTATGGAACAATTCCTGTTATTCCTTCAATCTCAGGCATTTAAAACCCAGGCCTTTTCATCAACTAAGGGCAATGTCTCAATTTATCTTGTCATCTCTTCCATCCATTGCAACCTTGTTCCTATCTTGGATCTTCACCTTGGCTTCTTGTGAACAAAAAAATACTGATAGCCAAAATTAACTAGTTTATCCTCCGACCATCTGGTATTTGCATTTTAGTTCACTTTTATTTTCAGCCGATTTTGAGAAAAATGTACAACATTTTGCATGAAGTAATACATTATTACAGCACAGAATGGGGTCACCATTCACCCCATTGTATCTGTGTTGTCTCTGATTTATTCATTTAGTTCCTTTGACCTATTTATCCACTTGTGTTTTGCATTCTTGTTGCACCAATGTTTCAGCTGAAGTTTTCCATGTCCGAACTGTCCCTTGTGACAAAGTAAACAAATTCTCCTAGCCTCTCCCTTCATTCTTTTACATTTGTGTCCTCTGGTTGCGAACTCACCAACCAGTGGAAATAGCTTTTCCCAATTTATGTTATATAATGTTTTTCCATTCTATTCAACTCATTTGAGCAGCTGAACCCTTACACTATTTAAAGATATTTAGGGTAGATATTGTCTCCTTATTCTTCAAATATATGGGCGCGACCCTCCGGCCTCATTATGCTCTCTTTGAAATGAGGCCGGTGAATAGCGGGAGAGACCAAAAACGAAAACCGCGCCAGGCGATGCAACCGGCCCGCTCCCGTAGGCAAAATCGGGATCTCGCCGTAGCGTGGCGAAAAACCAATTATCACCACTTAAGCTGTATTTCCATACAATTAACGGGAGCCACTCCATATCCAACGGCCTCTTGTCATTCAGCAGCCTCCCCAGCGAGTGCTCACGCTGGCGCCGATTAGTACACCATTTGAAAAAGGTGAACCTAGCGGAAGGGCTTTAGTGGGGAATCGAGAAGGTGAGTAGTCATCTTTACTCACAGGCAAAGAGCCCTGGGGTGCTGGGCTTGCTACCCCAATGCTCGGTGGGGAGTGGGCGATCTCGGCTGGGGGTGAGAGACCCTCCACAGGGGTGGGTCACCATGGAAGGGAGAGGCGCTGAGGGGGGGGGGGCAACCCCATGCCAACCCCTGGATCATGTGTTCCTAGGGAAACCCTTGTCCCTGCCTGTCTGCCCCACCAACCACCCATGACCCCCACCGTCTGCCAAGGCCTCTGGCCTTGCGGCTGAAGGCCATTGCTAAAAGGGAATTGGCAATCGTGGTTAAGTGAGCACTTCACACAACCCAAGTTGATTCCCGTGCCCAGACAGGCCATTTAGCATAGAACATAGAACATAGAACAGTACAGCACAGAACAGGCCCTTCGGCCCTCAATGTTGTGCTGAGCCATGATCACCCTACTCAAACCCATGTATCCACCCTACCCGTAACCCAACAACCCCCCCCTTAACCTTACTTTTATTAGGACACTACGGGCAATTTAGCATGGTCAATCCACCTAACCCGCACATCTTTGGACTGTGGGAGGAAACCGGAACACCCGGAGGAAACCCACGCACACAGGGGGAGGACTCATGTGTGAGCCTTGCATCCCAATCAGACCGTGATGCCTGGACACTGTGCTTGAATACTGCGGGAGGCACACCACACATGCAGCAGCCAACATCCGAACATCCAGGGATGGGACACAGCTCCGGGGGCATCTTCGCAACTGGTGGGTGGGTGGGTGCCACGGGGAGGGGGAGATGCCTGGAGAGATGGGCCAAGGGTTCGGGGGTCAGCCCGCATTGCGGAAGAAGGTGATAGAGGCATCATACCCGTTGTGCACAAAGGTGTTTATTGTGATGGCAATTCCCCACCCACCCGATGGTGATCCCCCTCCCCCACCCCAACACCTAGCTCCCTCACCCTATCTATCCACCACCGCAACCCCCCCCCCCCCTGCCCCAGTGCCCTCAGAGTGATCCTCAATGTGCTTTCCCCTCCTAGCTCTACCACTACATCCTGAGGATTCACATCTGAGGTGGAGGCAGCCAGCTGCTTACCATGTCCCGTAGCCTTCAGTGTCCCTAGCAGTCGTCCTCTGGGGGCGCTAAGGCTGGAGGCCCCGGTTCACTTGTCGGTGGCATATGCACAGCCGTGCCGCTCTGTCCCGTGCGAAGGCTGTGAGATGCATCCTCGTCAGAGGGGTGGAACTCGGCGGAGCTGGTTTCCACCGTCACCACTCCCTGGGACGGGTCCAGGTTGGCTCTCAGTGCCATCTCCTCCTGCTTGGTGCCTATAGGGCCCTGGGTTTCCCTTTGGGATTGAGAGGCAGCTGGTTCAAGCCCCGGCTGTCCCTGCATCATCTGGCTCTGCCAGCCCTGGCGGTTCCCCATGGTTCAAATGTGTCGACACCCTCAGCAATGCTCCTCAGTGACTGGGCCATGTTCTGCAGCGTTGCGGCAATGCTCACCTGCAACTAGGACAAGCTCCGAGCACCATGGCCATTCCCATCTGAGAGCGGGACGTGTCCCGCAGAACCTCATCAATGTGACCTGGTACTAGGTGGCATCACCCAGCGAGGTGGGCAGCCTATTGAGACCCTCAGCCATGGCTGTCACCGTTTGCGCAATGCCTTGGACACTTTCACTAATGGTGCCGACATCATGCACCTGGCTCTCCACTGTGGTCGCCACCCTAGCAGTGTTGGCCTCGGTGCCATGCGTTGCCGGCGACATCTCCTGCGCTCGTAGCCTCTGGGATTCCTCCAATCGGCTAGGGAACTGCTGGTGTGTCGCTGACACATCCCTCTGAATGTGCCGGCTGCACTCTGTCATCTCCATCAGCTCTGGAATGACCTCTTCCACAGGCTCAGCATCAGGCTGGGATCCAATTGGGTCCGGGTCCAATTGGATCCAATTGGGTCCAGTGGGGGTGGGGTTGGGGGAGGGGGGGGGGGGGCGAAGGAGGGGTGGGGGCAGTTGAAGGGGGAGGGTAGAACTGAATGCCCTATGGCTGATCCTCCTGGACCCTCATTGGAACAGGACATCCCTCTTGGCCTCCACAACGTCTAGCAACCTCCCCAGGTCAGCTTCCCCGAATCATGGGGCTGATCTCCTCGGCATCATTGTTGCGAGCTGGCTGGGGTTGGCTGAGCAAGTGCAGCTTAAGTGCTGCTCGAACTTGTTTGGAGGGGGCTGGCGAGGGCGGTGCTGGCGAATCAGCTGCCGAGCCTTTGTTTGCGGCGAGACGCCCGCGAGGCCTTGTTAACATAACATTGAATTGCGTTGCCGAGTTCACTGGACTTGGCACCAGGAAGCTCCCGGCAATTCCGGCTCGCTACAACATTTAAGAATCTTTCCGGAGAATCGCGCCCTAAAACTTCAACCTTTGTCCTGCGTAATTTGATTTCATGCCTATTTAGATATAGGAGATATTATATCAAAATTTGCAGATGATATAAAAAAGGAAGCATTGCTACCAACCTCCGGAGATATGCAGGTTAATCTAATAACTGCGTATCTCCTGAAGTTGCTAACCAGGCTCCCTATTTTTATATTGGGATGAGTTTTCTGACTGTTCACGCTGGCAGGATTCTCCGGTCCCACCGACAGCGCACTCCCGCCTCGGGTTTCCTGGCGATAAGGGGTGCATTCAACAGGAAATCCCGTGACAACAGCGGGACCAGAAAATCCCTGTTTACATTTCTCCAGTCAGTCCAGGAAAAGGACACCTATTATATCTATAAGCTGCCGCTCAGCGGGTATCTGAAAAGACAATGGCAGATTGGTCTCGGTTTTTTGCAGAGTGGCGCAAAGCCGTCATCCACAAGGATGAATTCTCCCGCCCTATTTATAGCCACATGGTCAAAATAAAGGTTAAGGGGTGGGTCCCATGATGTCACGCTGGCACGTCTCAATCAGAGCAACTTAGAACCCAGCCCCTGCCAACCTGGCACTGCCCCACCAAACCCCTGCCCCTCATAGAGCACACCCATGGACATGGAATCCTCACCCATGCAATACACCCCATATCATGGAACACTCCCCCGGCAGATCCCAAGCAGTTGTGGGGGGCAGTGTCCAAGCCAAGGAGGGCTGTACTTAGCTGTGCACCTCCGGCAAGTTCAGCTCGCCGGATTCACGTCATGGGGGACTTGTTGTGATTGACGTTGGCATGCCTTCACGCCGACGTGAATAGACAATTCAACAAAGGGGGACTATCAGGTTATCAAGCTACTAATGATATTTTTAAAATATTGAACATCGGGACACCTGTTATGTCATTGGCAGCGGACAAATGCAATGGGAAATCCTGCCATTGTTAAATCCATTTGGGAACTCCCGTGGGATTTTTCACTCCCGCCATGGTCCTACCCCCGAAAACACAAGTGCAAAATCCCTCCCAATGTCCAATTCCACATGTACGCTGACAACACGTCATCACTACATCTCCCAACCCCTCCTCTTTCTCTAGATAGCCAAACAGCTTGATCGGCATCCAATAGTGAATGAGCATAAATTTCTCCAACTGAATATTAGAAAGGCGGAAGCTGTTGTCTTCTGTCCTTGCAACAAATTCCATTCCCTGGCCACCGGCCGCATCCCTCTCCCTGGCAGATGTCTGAGGCTGTACAAGACTGTTCACAAACATGGGGCGAGATTCTCCGGACTCACGACGGGTCGGAGAATAGCGGGCGTCGGAAATTTTTACGGCGACGCTGTTCCGACGCCCTCCCGCTATTCTCCGAACCCCGCAAATTGTCGGAGTCGCGTTTCCCGACAAACGCCTCCTTCCCGCCCCTGACATGACCAGAATCGCCACTGTGAGCCCCCCCGCTATTCACCGGCCCGGATGGGCCGAAGTCCCGACGTCATGGCGCCCTGTTTGGACGTCGTGAAACACACCTGCTTTTTAAATTCGTCAACCAGTCGGCCTGGCTGACGACTGCTTGGAGGAGGTCAGGGCACCACTCTGCGCACTGCTCAGCGCACCGCTCAGCGCACCGCTCAGCCCACCGCTCAGCCCACCGCTCAGCCCACCGCTCAGCCCACCGCTCAGCCCTCCGCTCAGCCCACCGCGCAGCCCACCGCTCGAGTCTGGCCACAACGGGGAAGGCATCCCTGGGAACGGGAGGCGGTCCAGAACGGGGGCGGTGGGGGGGACGGAGGGGGCAGTGGGGGAGACGGAGGGGGCAGTGGGGGAGACGGAGGGGGCAGTGGGGGAGACGGAGGGGGCAGTGGGGGAGACGGAGGGGGCAGTGGGGGAGACGGAGGGGGCAGTGGGGGAGACGGAGGATGCAGTGGGGGAGATGGAGGGGGCAGTGGGGGAGACGGAGGAGGCAGTGGGGGAGACGGAGGGGGCAGTGGGGGAGACGGGGGAGGCAGTGGGGGGGCGACGGAGGGGGGGGGGGTTTAGGTAGAGAGTGAGCCGTCCAACCCCGTAACAAAATGTCTGCCACCATGCCATGGTGTGCAGGTGACGAGGACACGGCCGCTGGTTCCCCTGTGGCTTCCGGCCACAGGCCACTGACGCACCCGTGAGGAGGACATAGTTTACTGGCCGTTGGATGCAGGAAGTGACCAGGGGTTAGGCTGACCGCGTGTCAGCAGCGCGACCAGGCCACCGGGACACACTGGTATCCCATGGCTGGCGGCTGCCGAGGTGTCGACTAACGTCCGTCTAACATGTCCCGTTTCTCCGCCCCCCACCACCCTTCTGTAGGTTAGCACGATGCATGGGAACAGAACGGCTATGTTCTGCGCAGTGGTTGGGGCAGCTCTACTGGATTTGGAGATGCAGCAGCATCCACACCCACAACCCGCAGTGGCTGCAGGGCCAGCTGCAGCAGCAGAGGGAAGGGCCGAGGAGTTGCCAGTCGTCGAGCAGCATGGGGGGGGGGGAGGAGGAGGAGGAGGAGGAAGAGGAAGAGGAGAGAGTGAGGGTGCAGCCACGGCGTCAGAGGCGACGACCAAAGCCGAGGGTGTACCGTGTCCGGGTCTCTTTCCTAACAATGCCGGACATCACCTGCAGGAGAAGACTCCGGCTGAGTAGGCAGACGGTGATACATATCTGCGAACTCCTGTCGCACCTCGCCCCACGTGGAACGGGGGGAGGACACGCGATCCCGGTAGCCATCAAGGTGACGGTCGCTCTGAACTTCTATGCTACCGGCTCCTTCCAGTCTCCGAGCGGGGACGTCTCTGGGATCTCCCAGTCATCGGTGCACAGGTGCATCCGGGATGTGACCGACGCCCTCTATGCCATCGCCGATCGCTACATCACCTTTCCCGAGGACCGAGCAAGTCAAGACTCACGAGCCCGTGGATTTGCCAGTGTGGCCGGGATACCGAGGGTTCAGGGGTCAATCGACTGTGTTCACGTCCCCATGCGCCCGCCTGCTGTGGACAGGGACGTGTTCACAAACAGGAGGGGGACATACTCCATTAATGTCCAGGTGGTATGCGACCCCCACATGAGGTTCATGAACGTCTGTGCAAGGTTCCCAGGGAGTGTGCATGACTCCTACATACTAGCGCAGTCGTTCATCCCTGCGATGTTTGAGGGACGTCCCCCCCGGCTGAGGGGCTGGTTGCTAGGTGACAGGGGTTATCCGCTGAGGTCTTGGCTGATGACGCCGATACGGAGGCCTCAGACCAATGCGGAAACACGATACAACGAGGCCCATGCAGCAACCAGGGGTGTGGTGGAGCGCTGCCTTGGCCTCCTGAAGATGAGATTCAGGTGCCTGGACCGCTCCGGAGGGGCCCTGCAGTACCAGGCCGACAGGGTCGCTCGCATTGTAGTGGTCTGCTGTGCGCTGCACAACATCGCGATGCAGAGGGGAGATGACCTGTTGCAGGAGGCGGAGGGAGAAGCTAGTGGCAGTGGTGCCAGCACAGAGGAGGAGGAGGAGGAGGAGGAGGAGGAGGAGGAGGAGGACGCTGGCGGAGTGGCGGGCGCAGCACGCAGACACGACCCAGGTGCTGGTGATGTCCAGGAGGCGGCACGACGGACCCGGCAAGGACGGCGGGCACGCGATGCCATGGTGGCAGCACGGTTCACGCATCGCATGTGACGTCCCCGATGAACACCAAACCACCACCTGCATCGCTAGTCATGCAGAGGGTCACCACACAACTGCCACCACCAAACCCCCCCCCCTCAGTGTACACTGCTCCACTTCGACATGACGCTTATCACTGGGTCCAGACGGAATGGCACAACATTGATGGCTGTGTCAGCGGGTGTGATCAGTGCCATGTGGAATGATGACAGCCCGCTCTGCGAAGAGCTGTGAGCTCAGAATCGTTAGAGAGAGTCTGACCCATGGCAATAGCTGAACCATCCACCTTGGTGGCCGCTGAGTTCGTCACTGACACTCCATCACGTGCCCGCGTGGGCTAGCTGTGGGAGGGGGGTAGGGGCAGGGACTGCACACCCGGCACCGAGGTTTCACCACCCGCCACCCCCAGCGACACTCGGTCACCATCACGATTCCTGTGGCTGTGGAACAATCACACGGTATTACAAGTAAGGTGGAACAGTGTGTTTAATATTAACAATTATTTACAGGTGCCCTACCCCTACAACTAAACTGTGCCCTTCACCCGTGCCAACTTACTCAGTGTCTATCTTAGTTGCCTTACGGGCCCTACCACTACGTCTAAGTGAATCCCCAGATGATACAGCAGGAGTGGAGGAGGATTGCTGCGAATCGCCCCCCTCGACTCGTTTCTCCTTGGCCAAGCGTTTCCTGGGGCGACCCGGCCTTGATGGGCCAGGCTGCTCTGCGGGCGTCTCGGGTGACATTGTGCCACCCTGCTCTGCCTGCTGCCCACCCGATGCACCAGGGATGGGACGGGGGGAGGCCGAGAATTCCGGGACGTCCCGTGATGGAGTTAATGGGACGGGCCCCGAAACCTCCTCCACCCTCGGGGAGCCCGGTGGCCCCCGGGCCTCACTTTGGGACAGAGGTGCGAGCGGGGAGGTTCCCCGTCGCACCACCGACACCTGGCGCTGCCAGTCCTGGAGGCCTGCAACGGTATCCACCAGGATCCGAAGGTTTGCAGAGACGGAGTCCAGGGAGTTAGACATTCCCGCCAGGGACTGTGCGATCTCAACCTGATTGTGCACGACGCCATCCAGCACATGTGTCAGGCGGTTGATGCTCTCGGCGACTGACTGCTGCGACTGGCCAATGACCTGCTGAGACTCGGCCATGGCCCGCAGGGCGCCGGCAATGTCGGTTTGGCTCTGGCACATTGCTGCCTGTGAGAGGGCAACCCTGTCCAGGGCCGAGGATGACGCGTGCACATTAATCCCAACGTCTTGCATAACCTGACCCATTGCCTCCACCGCGGATGCCACCCGTGCGGTGTCGGACTGGGTCTCTGCCATGAGCGGCACCACTCCCTGCTCTTGGACGCGGATCGACTCCTCTAACAGCGTCTGCAGAGTCTGGAAGGAAGCCCTCATCCCGTCATTGTTTCCCTGGGTTTCCTGAGGCATCGGCTGTGCGGGTGGGTTGAGAAACTCCAGGAACTCCGAAAACGTCTGGGAGCCAGCTGCATCCTGGGCCTGGTCTGGCCTCCGCGAGTCCGGGCCCTCTGTTGCTCCGACCTCCACCTGCTGTACCTGCTCATCTGTGATGTGCCAACCAGACTGTGCCCCAGGAGACTCATCACTAAATAGGCCCGCCGGGGTGTGTATCTCTGGGATGATGGAAGTGGTGGGAGAAAGCAGTGCCGCAAGCCCGACGCTCTCAATGGTTAGGTCCTCGTCCAGGGTGTGGGGCCGCTCAGCGACAGGAGGGTTGTCCCTGGCCATTTCTGGTGGTGGTGGTGGACCTCGAACCCTCTGTGCGTCCTGGTCCGCAGATTGGGTTGGGGCAGATAGGGCTGCCCGCTGATCGGGCACCCTCTGTTGTGAGGCCCCGGGTGAGGTGGCGGCAGATTCGTGTCTCCGTCTGCAGCCAGACGGCCCTGGTCGTTCGGCATCACGTCCTAGGGAAGAGAATGAGACGGGTTATTTCGATTTGCTCGGCAGGCCGCTGGACGGTCCCAGTGGGCAGGGTGTGTGAAGGGACAGAGGATGGGGAGGTGTCCCAGTGGGCAGGGTGTGTGAAGGGACAGAGGATGGGGGGGGGGGGGGAGGGGGTTTGTCAGGGAGGGTTGTCTCACTTGCTGCAGTTCCGCCAACCTCGCATTGCGCGATATCGCGGGTGGCAGACCCCCCAACAAGGTCCAGTGCCCTCTGTTCAAAGGTGCTGAGGGGGTGCATGTTGGGCGAACCCCCTCCAGTCTTGTGCCGCTCACGGTGGTTATGACCGGCCTTGGCCTGTTGGGGGAGGAAACATAGGTAGATCATTACAAAACGGTAGGTCTCAGAAGTCCGTTCTGATACTGGCACAGTTTGGGGGGGGGGCAAGTTGTCATCAGATGATTGCATCTCTCCTCGGGGCCAGAGCGCTGGGTCTGTGACAACTTTGTGAACCACCCTCAAATAACTCTGCCCCAATCCCTCTCCCCCCCCCCCGGGCAGTTAAGGGGGAGGGATGGTTGTGACTAGGGGGCACCCTCATGGCACTTACCCTGGCAGACCTGGTGAGGTCATGTAGCTTCTTTCGGCACTGCTCTGCTGAGCGAGGGGTCTGCCCCACAGCACTGACGGCAGCAGCCACGTCACGCTAGGCCTGGCGTACCGTGCTGGCAGGTTGGCGATGCCCGATCCGCGGGCGGATGATGCCCCTCCTCTGCTCCACGGCATCGAGCAGCGCCTCGACGTCTGCATCAATAAAGCGAGGTGCAGCTCGCCTAGGCTCCGACATCCTGCCCGACAGATTCTGTGGTCGCCCGCGCCTTTTTACGGCGTCGGGCGGCGTCACATGGGCGGGTTCGTGTCGTCGTCGCGTTCCGTCGTCATCACGCACGTAATTGACGCGGCCGCGCTGCTAGCCCATTTCCAGGAAGTGAATCGGTCGGGAAATGAAGCCTTCGCGACCGTCGTAAAACGGTCCCGATTTTTACGACCGTTTGCCGACTTTCCGCGGGTGCGGAGAATTTCGCCCATGGTGCTAGATTCAACCCCAAGGTAAGATTCCAGCCACACATCCACCCAATTACAAAGTCCGCCCATTTCCACTTTATCAACATTGCTCAACTGCCTCTGCTCACCTCTTGCTGAAACTCTCAACCTCGCCTTTGTTTCCTCAAGACTTAACAATTCCGACACTTATCTTACCTTGGAATCTTACCTTGGGGTTGAATCTAGCACCATCACTCTATTTTTCACCTGTAACCATTTTCCTATCCATGCCATCACACTTCCTTTAATAGTAGGCACCTTAATAGTGTGAGCAATTCTCTGAATATCGTACCTTATATAATGTATTTTGGAAATTCATACAAGCAAGATCTACCGTGTTTATTCAGTTATTTCCTGAAAAAAACTATTAAGTTGGTCAGTCATGATTTGCCTGTTATAAATCCACACTGGTGTCCGAATTAACCCATGTCTTCCTGCATAAGTGTTAACTTATCCCATATTATGATAAGGCACAGCATGTAATGAAGAAAACTGAGCATCGTGACCATAGATGACTGATGTCCGAGGGTATTAAATTATAGGCGCTAGATTGCATGGTCTGACGTAAGAACTTTTTAGATTGCAGTAATATGAAATGGATACTGCCCTGTGCTCTCATTTTCTTTGGGACAAGCAATTGCAAAGAAAATTAGGATCGACATCCAGTATGCTGCATTGCTGGCGCAAAATCTTTTTTCTTCCGAGATAGAAAGTACTTTTTACTCTGCAAAATTTCCTTTGCCGATTTCCTTTGTATATGACATCAGCTAAACAGAATTCATTCCACCATGGGAACCAGAGTAGATGAGCCATCCAAAAAAAGGGAAAATAACACTAAATCTGGGAATTTAGAGGGATTTTGAACACTGTTTGCTATTGTTTTAATTTAGGAATTATTTTTAAAATACTTCTCTTTGCATGTATCTTCTCTTCTATATTTTTGTAAACTTGTATTTCTGTGACTTTTGAGGACACATGTAAGTTAAAATTAAACCACTTTATTGTACTTTGTTTGTTGAAGAGTTTTTTAATTCCCATAAATATTGAAATAAATATCAATTCATAATTATTTTCTTAAACCAGGAGCATTTGTAATACTGGAATAGGATTCTTTCCTGATCTGACACACATCCACTCAATTGCATCCAATTTTATTCTGTAAGTATCTTTACATCCTTGTATATAATTTAAATAAATATGATGGGAGAGAAAGGTGGGATTCGTTTACCCTTGTAAAGGTGAGCGGATTCAGCACTGGTAATTGTACATTTTTAACTTTTCTTTCAAGTAGTAAGTCACCCCCAACCAAACATTGTGTGAAGCTTACAGTGTCGAGCTGCCATTGCTGTGCTTGAACAATGTGCCATTGCCCCAAACTGAGAAGTGTGCTGTCGAAAGAAAGCATCAGTGTGACCTTCCAAATCTTCCATCACCTTTATTACCGCCTCCTTCTCTTTTTATTCACTTGCAGGATGTGAGCATCACTGGCAAGGCCAACATTTACTGTCTATCCCTAATTACCCTTGAAAAGTTGGCAGTCAGCTGCCTTCTTAATTACAACTCTTGCTAGGCCTTTTCAGAGTCAACCACATTGCAATGAATCTGAAGTCACATCTCGACCCAGACTTCCTTCCCTTAAGGCTATTAGTGACCCAAATGGGTTTCTGTGATAATCCAGTAGTTTCATGCCAGTTTTTGTATTTCAAATTTTATTGAATTATTTGATTTTAAATTTCCCAGCTGCTGTCGTGGGATATGAATTCATCCCTCGGGACCATAAATCCAAAGGACTCTGGATTAGTAGCCCAGTAATATTATCAGTATTCCCAGATTTGTTTTTTTGTTGCCAATTTAAAGCCAGCTTTGTGCTGAAGTTACTTGCCGACTGAAATGAAAATAATTCATTTGTTGGGGTTTGGAATGTGCTGCCTGGGACTGGTGGAGGTGGGTTCCTTAGGAGGTTTCAAAAGAGAGCTGGATTTGAAAGTGATGAATTTAGAGGGCTACGGAGATAGGGCTGGGAAATGGGACTAGCTGGGTTGCACTTTTGGGAGCCGGTGCAAACACGATGGGCCAAATGGCTTCTTTCTGTGCTGTAAATAACAAACAAACTACAAATTTCACTTTGGGTCCTCGCAGTAGTCAAAGAAAGTAGACTTACAGTGAGTCAAGGTAAGGTCTCAGTGGTGAAAGGGAAGTATTAGAACATCTTGTGCCGTTAATACAAAGGGTGGCACTAGAGATGAGAAAGGTTCCCAGTCTTGTCTGTGCTGGGTTAATTGTTCTTAATGAGCACATTAATGGGTTACAGTAGGCCTTTGGGCCCGAGGTTTTGCCGTATTATCACTATTTGACTCTAAATCATACAATATGCAAAGTGAATGTCAGACGAGGATAGAAATTAGTTTGATTGCATTGGTACTTGTAGTGATGATGTGCCATGACGTGGAGATGCCGGCGTTAGACTGGGGTGAGCACAGTAAGAAGTCTGACAACACCAGGTTAAAGTCCAACAGGTTTGTTTCGAATCACTGGCTTTCGGAGTTCTGCTCATGCTCAGGTGAATGAAGCCATCT
Source organism: Scyliorhinus canicula (assembly GCF_902713615.1). Classification (NCBI taxonomy): domain Eukaryota; kingdom Metazoa; phylum Chordata; class Chondrichthyes; order Carcharhiniformes; family Scyliorhinidae; genus Scyliorhinus; species Scyliorhinus canicula. The sequence continues at coordinate 277,558,019 of NC_052146.1, read as the reverse complement.
CTTCATTCACCTGAGGAAGGAGCTGCGCTCCGAAAGCTAGTGATTCAAAACAAACCTGTTGGACTTTAACCTGGTGCTGTAAGACTTCTTACTGTGATGATGTGCCAATATTTACTTTTGAACCTCCTAAAATAAATAAAAAGGACTTGCATTTATATAGTGGGTGGGATTCTCCGTTTCAGAGACTAATAATAAGGGTTGGATTCCCCGATTTTGAGGCCATGTCCGGAGCATGTGTCTACTCTTACGACCAAAAAGTCGGCGGTACCCCCGCACCGATGCTCCGCCCGGTGGTGGGCTAGCAGCTGAGCCACGTAAAGCCCGGCTTTACCTGCAGATACGGGTGGAGAATTGCCGGCTCTGTGGCCGCGCATGCGCATGGTGGTGACCTGCGGCGGTCGCACCATACAACATGGTGCCGGCCGCACACGGATCCAGCAAGCCAGATAGTGCCCCTGTAACCCCCTCTCACCACCCTCCACCAGTTCCCCAGCTCCCGCTGAAGACCCCCCCCCTCCGGCCAGCTGAACAGCGACACAGTCCGCAGCCGCCACGCGAGGTCACCGAAAACTGAGAACACATGTGCCCTACGCCATTGGGAAGTCGGCCCATCGGGGGTGGGGCATCGGGGGAGGGCCTCAGGTGACGTCCTGAGGCCGTCCCAACGGTGTGTGCGTACTCAGTGATGATGCAGTTTTTGAAGGGGCGGAGCATTCGAAAAACGTGGCGCCCCTGATTTCGGCATAAAAGCGGATTCTCCGGCCAATCGCCAAACGTGATTTCGGCATCGGCAATCGGAGAATCCAGCCCTAAGTGTTGACGCCGTGACAGGGTAGGTGGGATTCAATGACAGCAGAATTGCCGCTGGTCCCTGAGCAATTCCGGAACCGTTAATGGGCCAGCACCAATATCACGTGGAACACGAGCGATTCCAATGAAAAACAGTGTCCGATTCGCCGGGGTCGGGATTGGCACTCGAGAGGCTGACCAGCAGCAGCCACATATTAGCACTCCACTCCGCACACACACTCATTCTAGCCAACAAGATGGCATTGGTTGCGCTGGAGCCCATCCCGTTGATGGGGCGGCTGGGGTCCGAGGATACCTTATGGGGGTGGGGGGGGGGGGGGGGGGGGGGGGGGAGTGACCTGGGGGGGGGGGAACCCATATGATCCGTGGCACTAAGTTCACAGTGGGCAGTCAGAAAGTGTGGCACGTGCGGCAATGGTGGTCCGTGACCATCCACCCAAGCCCATGGCCCATGTCCTGGGTCTCCCCCCCACCCCGCTGCTCTCCCCGGCCCTGGCAGAAACCTCCCACCCAGCGGCACAACCGTCGGTGCAGTGTACGATGTTGGACACTTTTCGTAACCTCTCTCTCCCTCAGCAGCCACGGTGCCAGTTTCCCGATTTTTAAAACCACAAGTGAAACTCAACATCAGTAATTCCTCCTGGCGGTGGCGGAGTATCACGGAGGCCCTGGGGAATATCAGGTCAAGCCTGCTAAGGATATGCCAATAGTGGTTTCTGTACGTGAAGAGTAGAACGCATTGACGCTGCCATCGAGGCACCGGAGCATGGCATTCTGTCGGGCTCCACCCACGATTTCCACCTTACGGGCAATTATCTGCCCAATTGCCTTTCCCGATCCCGGGGTCGGCCGGCGGAGAATCCCACCCAGTGTCTTTCACAACTTCATGGTTTCCAAAAGCACTTCACAGCCAATGAAGTGCTTTTGAAATATAAAAGGCACTGACTCTTTGGCTTCTGGGAGAGAGTGGAGTAGAGGAGAGGAGTCTGGAGTGAATTGCATAGTAGAGCTAGAGAGGATAGAATATAGTTACAGTTAGAGTATAGAGATAGTGTTAGTGAATGTAGTTTAATATAATCTGTTTACTGTAGGAATAAGTCGAACTTTAATTTAAGTAAGGTAAATAAATTTAGCTTCGTTGATGAACCTAGCTTCAAGTGTCTTTGTGAATACTACGCTTTCCATCCGGAAGTCAACCTCACAAAGATCACCACACTGAGGACCAAGAATGACAAAGTCCAGGAAATGGGGGAAAGTTAAAGGTAAATCCATGCAATCCGTGGGGAAGAGAGAAAGCGATCGGAGAAACAGCTGTGCAAGGACTAAGGAACACACGACACTGAGCATGTAAAAGCTTGAAGAGCCAGTCACACCATAGAACATAGAACATAGAACAGTACAGCACAGAACAGGCCCTTCGGCCCCCAATGTTGTGCCGAGCCATGATCACCCTACTCAAACCCACATATCCACCCTATACCCGTAACCCAACAACCCCCCCCCCCTTTAACCTTACATTTATTAGGACACTACGGGCAATTTAGCATGGCCAATCCACCTAACCCGCACATCTTTGGACTGTGGGAGGAAACCGGAGCACCCGGAGGAAACCCACGCACACAGGGGGAGGACGTGCAGACTCCACACAGACAGTGACCCAGCCGGGAATCGAACCTGGGACCCTGGAGCTGTGAAGCATTTATGCTAACCACCATGCTACCCTGCTGCATGTCCAGCAAAGTGCAATGGAGGCGTTCTGAAGGATGACTGGAACATAGAACATTACAGTGCAGTAGAGGCCCTTCGGCCCTCGATGTTGCGCCGTCCTATGAAACTCCTCTAAAGTCCCTCTACACTATTCCCTTATCGTCTATATGCCTATCCAATGGCCATTTGAATGCGTTTAGTTTTGGCGAATCCACTACTGTTGCAGGCAGGGCATTCCACGCCCTTACTATTCTCTGAGTAAAGAACCTACCTCTGACATCTGTCCTATATCTATCTCCCCTCAATTTAAAGCTATGTCCCCTCGTGCTAGACATCACCATCCGAGGAAAAAGGCTCTCAATGTCCACCCTATCTAATCCTCTGATCATCTTGTATGCCTCAATTAAGTCACCTTTTAACCTTCTTCTCTCTAACGAAAACAGCCTCAAGTCCTTCAGCCTTTCCTCATAAGATCTTCCCTCCATACCAGGCAACATCCTTGTAAATCTCCTCTGCACCTTTTCCAATGCTTCCACATCCTTCCTATAATGTGGCGACCAGAACTGCACGCAATACTCCAAATGCGGCCGCACCAGAATTTTGTACAACTGCAACATGACTTCATGGCTCCGAAACTCAATCCCTCTACCAATAAAAGCTAACATACCGTACGCCTTCTTAACAACCCTCTCAACCTGGGTGGAAACTTTCAGGGATCTATGGACATGGACACCGAGATCTCTCTGCTCGTCCACACTACCAAGAATCTTACCATTAGCCCAGTACTCTGTCTTCCTGTTATTTCTTCCAAAATGAATCACTTCACACTTTTCTGTTCTGGAGTCTGTTTACCGGAGAAAACAAAGCAGAGATCAGCCAACAAGAGAACCGAATCCAGAGCGAGATGGGAACCAGCGCGAACAGATCAAAACTAGCTCCATACAAAGTGAGAAATTCCCAATGGAGGAGCAGAAAATTGAGGCACAGGATTACTAGAATAAAGGAAAAGCAGCAGACAAGCCTGGTAGTGTCCCATAATCTAGAATGATTTGCCAGCCAAAAAGTGACCTGAAGTTCAAGGGCCAGAATTTTCCCGGTTTTTTTAATGCATTGTGTTGGGTGGGAAAAGCGGAGAGCAGTCTGCCGGCTGCCTTGCCAGGTTCTCCCACCTTATTTTCAAACACTCTGTGAAAAACAATGGAAGAGGCAGGTCCCACAACATCATGGCGGCGGGGCATCCTCAATGGACATGAACCAACAAGGTAACAGAGGGTGGGGATTATGATAATTTTATTTAAATTAATGCAAATGCTGTTCCCAACTTACGAGCAGGGATATCCTGCTGGTGTAAAAGCCCCGTTGGGGCTCCCGCTCGATTCTCCGCCCCCTCCGCCATTCCCGCTCCCTGGAAACAGGGATGGAAAATCCCCCTGAGTTTTCTTTTACATTTTAGATGCGGGTGTCACCAGCATTTTCTTCAGCCCATTTCCCTCTGACTGAGTTGCTTCCTGGACCACTTCAGAGGTGTTATTAAGGAGGGAAATTAAGATTTTTAAAAAAAGAACAAAATCAAACTGGGAATGGGGGGGGGGGAGAAATTCTCCGACTTCCCAGCTGTGTGTTTCTCGGCGGCAGGAGGAGACGCACTATTCGCAGGCGCCGGGGATCTCTGTTCCCGTCGCTGCCAATGGGAATTCCCTCTGAATCCGCCCTGCGCCACCAGGAAACGCGCAGATGGGTGGGCACCGCCGCCAGTGAATGGTCGGAGAATTCCCACCAGGAGGCTGATTAGAGGCAGACATCTGGGGAAATGATAGATCATACAGAACATACAGAGCAGAAGGAGGCCATTCGGCCCATTGAGTCTGCACTGACCCACTTAAGCCCTCACTTCCACCCTATCCCAGTAACCCCTCCTAACCTTTTTGGACACTAAGGGCAATTTATCATGGCCAATCCACCTAACCTGCACGCCTTTGGACTGTGGGAGGAAACCGGAGCACCCGTAGGAAACCCACACAGACACAGGGAGAACGTGCAGACTGCACACAGACAGTGACCCAGTGGGGAATCAAACCTAGGACCCTGGAGCTGTGAGGCCACAGTGCTAACCACCGTGCTACCGTGCTGCCCATGCTCAGATGCAAATTCGCCATTAGAGAGGTGGCATCAAACTTCAATGATGAGAGCATATAGTCAAAATCACCCTCATGATTGGGACAAAGGGATCCCACCTCTGTTATTTGACATTCAACCAGATTTAGTCCTTCTAAATTGGCCTATGGACATGAAATTGCAGGACCACTGAAATTAATCCAAAGAAAAACAAAGAACAAAGAAAAGTACAGCACAGAAACAGGCCCTTCGGCCCTCCAAGCCCATGCCGACCATGCTGCCCGTCTAAATTAAAATCTTCTACACTTCCTGGGTCCGTATCCCTCTATTGCCATCCTATTCATGTATTTGTCAAGATGCCCCTTAAATGTCACTATCGTCCCCGCTTCCATCATCTCCTCCGGCAGCGAGTTCCAGGCACCCACTACCCTCTGTGTAAAATAAAACTTGCCTCGTACATCTCCTCTAAACCTTGCCCCTCGCACCTTAAACCTATGCCTATTAGTAATTGACCTCTCTATCCTCTGAAAAAGCCTCTGATTATCCACTCTGTCTATGCCCCTCATAATTTTGTAGACCTCTATCAGGTCGCCCCTCAACCTCTGTCGTTCCAGTGAGAACAAACCGAGTTTATTCAACCGTTCCTCATAGCTAATACTCTCCATACCAGGCAACAGCCTGGTAAATCTCCTCTGCACCCTCTCTAAAGCCTCCACATCCTTCTGGTAGTGTGGTGACCAGAATTGAACACTATACTCCAAATGTGGCCTAACTAAGGTTCTATACAGCTGCAACGTGACTTGCCAATTCTTATACTCAATGCCCCGGCCAATGAAGGGAAGCATGCCGTATATCTTCTTGACTACATTCTCCATCTGTGTTGCCCCTTTCAGTGGCCTGTGGACCTGTACACATAGATCTCTCTGACTGTCAATACTCTTGAGGATTCTATCATTCGCTGTATATTCCCTACCTGCATTAGACCTTCCAAAATGCATTACCTCACATTTGTCTGGATTAAACTCCGTCTGCCCTCTCCACCCAAGTCTCCAAACGATCTAAATCCTGCTGTATCCTCTGACAGTCCTCATCGCTATCCGCAATTCCACCAACCTTTGTGTCGTCTGCAAACTTACTAATCAGACCAGTTACATTTTCCTCCAAATCATTTATATATACTACGAACAGCAAAGGTCCCAGCACAACACCACTAGTCACAGCCCTCCAATCAGAAAAGCACCCTTCCATTGCTACTCTCTGCCTTCTATGACCTAGCCAGTTCTGTATCCATCTTGCCAGCTCACCCCTGATCCCGTGTAACTTCACCTTTTGTACCAGTCTGCCATGAGGGAACTTGTCAAAGGCCTTACTGAAGTCCATATAGACAACATCCACTGCCCTACCTGTATAAATCATCTTTGTGACCTCTTCGAAAAACTATCAATTTGGTGAGACCCGACCTCCCCTTCACAAAACCGTGCTTCCTCTTGCTAATACGTCCATTTGCTTCTAAATGGGAGTAGATCCTGTCTCGAACAATTCTCTCCAGTAATTTCCCTACCACTGACGTAAGGCCTGTAGTTCCCTGGATTATCCTTGTTACCCTTCTTAAACAAAGGAACAACATTGGCTATTCTACAGTCCTCCGGGACATCACTTGAAGACAGTGAGGATCCAAAGATTTCTGTCAAGGCCTCAGCAATTTCCTCTCTAGCCTCTTTCAGTATTCTGGGATAGTTCCCATCAGGCCCTGGGGACTTGTCTACCTTAATATTTTTCAAGACGCCCAACACCTCATCTTTTTGGATCTCAATATGACCCAGGCTATCTACACACCATTCTCCAGACTCAACATCCATCAATTCCTTCTCTTTGGTGAATACTGATGCAAAGTATTCATTTAGTACCTTACCCATTTCCTCTGGCTCCACACATAAATTCCTTAACCATATTTGCCAATGACTTTTCGTGACCCCTTTTAGCCCTCCTGACTCCTTGCTTAAGTTCCTTCCTACTTTCCTTATATTCCACACAGGCTTCGTCTGTTCCCAGTCTTCCAGCCCTGACAAATGTCTCCTTTTCCTTTTTGACGAGGCTTACAATATCTCTCGTTATCCAAGGTTCCCGAAATTTGCCGTATTTATCCTTCTTCCGCACAGGAACGTGCCGGTCCTGAATTTCTTTCAACTGACATTTGAAAGCCTTCCACATGTCAGATGTTGATTAACCCTCAAACATCCTCCCCCAATCTAGGTTCTTCAGTTCCCGCCTAATGTTGTTATAATTAGCCTTCCCCCAATTTAGCACATTCACCCTTATCCTTGTCCACCAGCACTTTAAAACTTACTGAATTGTGGTCACTGTTCCCGAAATGCTCCCCTACTGAAACTTCTTTCACCTGGCCACGCTCATTCTCCAATACCAGGTCCAGTATAGCCCCGTCACTAGTTGGACTATCTACATATTGTTTTAAGAAGCCCTCCTGGATGCTCCTTACATACTCTGCCCCATCTAAGCCCCTAGCACTAAGTGAGTCCCAGTCAATATTGGGGAAGTTGAAGTCTCTCATCACGCCAACCCTGTGAAGCAACACTGTGCTACCGTGCTGCTGCAAACACTATGACACTTGAGTAGACTGATGGCTATACAAACTATCCCTTGGTCCCCTACATTACCTGAACTCTGAGACACCGCCTTTCCCAAACAACATCCAATAGTAAGTAGCTTTATGAGCTAAATCCAGCAAATAACTACAATCAACCAGAATAAAGTGGCCATGTCTGGGAAATAGTCTTCAGGTCCAGCGATGGCGGAAAATGGTAGCTTCTTTCGGGAGACTATATCTGCAACCTGCTGCAGTTCTGATGTTAGCTGTCTCTCCCCTTTTTCTTTAGTTAGTGTTCTACAGTTTTACTATCTCTTTCCCTTTTGTGTTATTCGCTCAATGGAGTTGGCTTTTGGCAGGTACGTGTCCATTTTGTTACCTCTCCACTTTGAAGCAGCCACCTCTTCTCCAGTCACATGTGTAAAATACCCGTCTTGCTGACCACCCACCTCGGCCCCTGGTTCTCACAGTGGCACCGGCCGTATTAGTGCGCCCACCCCTGCACCCCACCCCCCACGACAGGGCATGGTCCCCCGCCCCCGAACACTCCACTCAACTGGCAGCCACCCACCGGGGGACCACCCAGGGCCACAGCCACGGCAGCCCCCAATGAGGGCAGTGCCAGCCAACCGTGCCCCTGGCAGCAGGGTGGGCGCCAGGGCCAGGGGCACCGACGGGGCCGGATACCCACGCGGCAGGGGTGGGGGGTGGAGGGGGCACTTGCATGGGTGGGGCCCGCAGTGCCAACCAGCAGCCATGTAGCCCACGGAACCTGGATGGGCTAACATGTTGGCCTTTCAGCCCCTGCAGAGAATGGCTTTTGGACAGAAACCTGCGATGCTGGCCGCCGTGGCGATGGCCACAGCTCTGCAATATGCCCTGCAGCAGAATGAGCGGAGGCCGTTCAGAGAGGAGCAGAGTCTGCAGCAGAGAAGCGGGCTGCAGAGAGGCAGGTGGCAGCCGCTCAGGCTGGAGGGCCGGCCGCGCAAGAGGCCGAGGAGGAGGATGAGGTGCCAAGGGGCCCCAAGACAAACTGTGTCCTCCACCCATGCCACCTTAACTGATGTCTAACTTTCTGACCTTACTGCCCTAACGCTACATCTAGGTGGTTCCCCAGACGGTACAGCAGGAGCAGAGGCGGACTGCTGTGACTCCTGCCCTGCGAGAAAGACGTTGGCGCACGTCTCCTGGGGTGATCCAGCCTGTACACCGGCTACTGCTCGGGTGTCCCGGGTGGCATGGTGCCGCCCTGTTATGCCCGCTGCCCACCAGATGTGCCAGGGACAGGAGGGGGGAGTCCGAGGTGCTGCGCCATTCCGGCACCTCCCCTCACATCACCGGCACAGGCCCCAGCACCTCCATCTCCCTCGTGGTGCCTGATGGCCCCCGGGTTACTCCATGGGGCAAAGCTGCCTACGGAGCCACCCCCCCCCCCCCCCCCCCCCCCCGCCACCTGGCGCTGCCGGTCCTGGAGGCCCACTCTGGTCTCGACCAGGGTCTGCACATTTGTGGCCATGGAGCACAGGGAGTCGACCGTTTCCGTTTGGGACTGTGCCACCACCCTGACAACGTCCCTCTGGGACTGTGCCACCACCCTGACAACGTCCCTCTGGGACTGTGCCACCACCCTGACAACGTCCCTCTGGGACTGTGCCACCACCCTGACAACGTCCCTCTGGGACTGTGCCACCACCCTGACAACGTCCCTCTGGGACTGTGCCACCACCCTGACAACGTCCCTCTGGGTCTGTGCCACCACCCTGACAACGTCCCTCTGGGACTGTGCCACCACCCTGACAACGTCCCTCTGGGACTGTGCCACCACCCTGACAACGTCCCTCTGGGACTGTGCCACCACCCTGACAACGTCCCTCTGGGTCTGGGCCACATCCCTGACAACGTCCCTCTGGGACTGTGCCACCACCCTGACAACGTCCCTCTGGGTCTGTGCCACCACCCTGACAACGTCCCTCTGGGACTGTGCCACCACCCTGACAACGTCCCTCTGGGACTGTGCCACCACCCTGACAACGTCCCTCTGGGACTGTGCCACCACCCTGACAACGTCCCTCTGGGTCTGGGCCACATCCCTGACAACGTCCCTCTGGGTCTGGGCCACCACCCTGACAACGTCCCTCTGGGTCTGGGCCACATCCCTCTGGATGTGGGCCACCTCCCTCTGGGTCTGGGCCACGTCCCTCTGGGTATTGGCCACCCTGCCCAGTGTCCACGCCACGCCGACCAGCGCCTGGGCAATGCCGCCGACGTTCTCCGCCATGCCCTTCTGTGACTGGGCCACGCTGAGGAGCTCCACTGGGATGTTCAGGTGGCTCTGGCACTTGGTTGCCTGTGAGAGGACAGCCCTGTCCTGGGCCTCGGTCTCCGCCTGCACAGAATGCCCTAGGCCTTACACACTCTGACCCATATCCGACACCATCGCACCCATTACCTCCACCGGCACCAACCCTGTACCTGCGTGCGGATGGACTCCTCCACCTGTGCCCACAGGTGCTGGAAGCCGGCCGTCATCCCCTCTTGTAGTCCCTGGGTCTCTGACTGCACCTCCATTGTGGCTGGGACTGGATGTTCCAGAAGCCCGGGACCCGTCTGGGCAGCCGCTGGTTCCTGGGGCCGGCCTGCCCTTCGACCATCCAGCCCCTCGGCTGCTGCTACCTCCACCTGCTGTACCAGATGAGAAGTGTGGTGCACACCAGGTAGTGTCCCAGGAGCCTCTTCACTAATGTGCCCAACCAAGGTGATAGACTCTGAGATGGTGGAGGGTATTGGAGACGGAAAGTCCGTGTCCTCCTCCGACCCGAATTCCAGGGTCTCCTGAGTCTCAGGCAGAGGATTGGTGTCTGGCTGCTCTCCCCGTCAGTGCTCTGCGATCTGTGGGGCATTGGCTCTGGCACTGGCTGGGGGCTCCGGATGGACCGGCCCCATCTCCGGCAGGTCCAGTAAGACACAAGACGGCATGTATGGTTAGAGAACGGGACCGGGGGGGCGGGGTTGGGATGGGTGTGGGATGAGGGGGCTGAGGGCAGTGCGGGTTGGAGGGGTGTGTGGGTTGTGGTGGTGAGGGGTTGGGTTGTGGGGGGGGTGTCCACATGTGTCATGGGGATCCGCAACTAAGCAGGGTCTCACTTGCTCGTTGCTGCCGACCTCTGCGTCGGCGACCCCCCTTTCCTTTGGGCCGACCACGTCCAGTCTGCTCTGTTCGGTCACAGTGAGGGACCGTAGGTCTGGTGGTCTCCCTCCGTTCTTATCCCGCTCCCGGCGGTCATGCACGGCCTTCTCCTGGATGTGGAGGGGGGGCAAACACAAACAATGACAGTCCGACGCAGCCCAGGGGATGGGTAGATGATGGCATCAGTGACCAGGGCACCCGACCATTGTGGCTGGCTTGGGTGCTGGCATGTGGGGCAGGGTGGGGCTTCGTCCGTCCCCTTGGGGGGTGAAGGGGCTAGGTTACGGGTGTGTGGAGGGGCGGGTTTAGTGCCAGGGGCACAGCGCTGCCGTCTCACACTGGCCGCCCTAAGCAGATCGTGCAGTTTCTTCCTGCACTGGATGCCAGTCCGGATGACGTTGCCCATGACGCTGACCGTGTCTGCCACCTGCGCCCAGGCATGGCGTACGGCGGCGCCTAGTGGCCTTCCCCCCAGGCCTAGGGTACAGGGTCATCTGCCTTTCCTCCACGGCGTCCAGGAGGGTGTCCAGCGCAGCGTCCCTGAACCCTGTAGCTGCTCTCCTTCCAGCCATCTTATTGGCTGGGGTGGTGTGTGTGTGTGGGGTGGGGGGGGGGATGGATGTTTATGTGCGGCTGCGAATTGTGAGTCTCATGTGCGGCAATCATGGACCCGGCGAATCCGGCGGCGTTTTGCTTGGAACCGGTTGCGTTCCACGCGGTGATGGTGCTCGCCCATTTAGAGTTGCTGAATCTGTGCAGCTGATGCACCGTTTTGGCTGTCGTAAAACATCACTGTTTCCTCGGCAGTGTCAGGGCCTAGGTCGGGATTCTCCGACCGCCCCCGCCGGGGGCGCCAAAGGCCTTCCCTTCCACGCAAACCGGCGGGGCGCAAACCACTCCGGCGCTGGCCTAGCCCCTGAAGGCGCGGAGGATTCCGCAACTTTGGGCAGGCCGACGCCGGAGTGGTTCACGCCACTCCATCCCGCCGGGACCCCCCGCCCCACTGGGTATGGGAGAATCCCGCCCACCCTCTTTGAGAAGACTGTTGAGGACAGTGTTCATAGCTTTTGCTAAGTGAGGTTGCATTATCTGTGTGATTTTGTTGCCCCAGAATCCATGTGAAGCATCACACAGCCACCATCTTGCACTCACTTCTCTTCCTTAATCTAAAAGGGGCTGATGCTCACCCATTGTTAGTTTCCATCCTCTTTTCCTACAGCTCCACCATTTCAGCAGATGGTATTGAGGAGGGAGATGATGATGTTGGTGAAAAGCACATTGAGGACTAAGGCACCCAAGAATCACAGTTCGACAATGCCCTCATCTCTCTGGACAGATGGGTCAACTCATTTATTACTATTTCAACTGAATATGAATTATCATATTGTAAGGGCACAATAGTGTTACGGATTGTGGTGGTTGGAGGTCAATCATCTCAGCTCCATCATCACTGCAGGAGTTCCTCAGGGTAGTGTCCTAGGCCCAACCATCTTCAGCTGCTTCATCAATGACCTTCCTTCCATCATAAGGTCAGAAGTGGGGCGGTTCACAGATGACTGCACAATGCTCAGCACCATTCACGACTCATCAGATAACGCAGCAGTCCATGTTCAAATGCAGCAAGACCTGGACAATATCCAGGCTTGGGCTGACAAGTGGCAAGTTACATTCATGCCACACAAGTGCCCGTTAACGACCATCTCTTACAAGAGAGGATCTAACCATCGCCCCTTGACATTCAATGGCATTACCATCGCTGAATCCCCCACAATGAACGTCCTGGGGGTTACCATTGATCAGAAACTGAACCGGACTAGCCATATTAATACTGTGGCTATCAGGGCAGGTCAATGGCTAGGATTCCTATGGCGAGTAATTCACCTCCTGACCCCCCCCCCCCCAAAGCCTGTCCATTATCTACAAGTCACAAGTCAGGAGTATAAAGGATGCACTGCAGTAACTCACCAAGGTTCTTTGGGCAGCACCTTCCAAACCCACAACCACTACCATCTAGAAGGACAAGAGCAGCAGATACCTGGGAACCCCGCCACCTAGAAGTTCCCCTACAAGTCACTCACCACCCAGACTTGGAAATATATCACCGTTCCTTCACTGTCTCTGGGGCAACATTCTAGACCACCTACCCCAACAGCACAGTGGGTGTACCTACACCTCAAGGACTGCAGCGGTTCAAGAAGGCAACTCACCACCACCTTCTGAAGGGCAACTAAGGATGGGCAATAAATGCCGGCCTAACCAGCGACGCCCACATACTGTACATGAATAAATATAAAAAGATTATTGGATATCACTAGATGGGCAATCCAAAGACCTTGAGCTGGATTCTCCGTAGCTCCGTGCTGAAATCACGTTCGGCGTGGGGGCGGAGAATCCAATTTCGCGCTGAAATCGGGCCGGGCGACAGTCCAGCGATTCTCCAGGACCCGAGGATCGGCGTGATTGCGGAGTACTCCGCGCGGCTGGGGGCCCATTGCCAAAGGCACGCCCAGCGATCCTCCGCTCCCGACCGACCAAGTTCCCGACAGTGTGGAACTAACCTGGGATTGCTGGTCAGCATGCTGGTGTGGTGGTTGCGGACTCAGTCCGTGGCCGCCCAGGTGGGGGGATCGGACACTTGGGGGGGGGGGGGGTGCCTTATAGGCAGCTGGGGACAGATCCGCCTGGTCAGATGCTCGGGCGCGTGGCCGATCGGGGGGGAGGAGGGGTGGTCTAGTTTTTATTTTGGCTCCACGGTCCAAGTCCGCCATGGCGCTCGGCACGGCCGCTGGATGCTGCCGCCATGCGCATGCGCGGACTCAAAACCGGAAGTGTGGGGGCCTGTATCCGCAGCTAAAGCTGCATGAATGATCCTGGGTCCCTGCTAGCCCCCTGCAGGGCATTGAATCAGCTCATCTTTCTTACAGGAATCTCCAGAGTAAATCACCAGCGTTTCTATGCCGGCATGGGGACATGGTCCCATTTTGGAAGAACCCAGCCCCTTGACATTACAGGTATCAAAAATATGTTAGTTCAAATCCCACCATGGCTATCTGAAAATGAAAAGAAAATTGCTTATTGTCACAAGTAGGCTTCAATGAAGTTACTATGAAAAGCCCCTACTCGCCACATTCCGGCGCCTGTTCGGGGAGGCTGGTACGGGAATTGAACCGTGCTGCTGGCCTGCATTGGTCTGCTTTAAAAGCCAGAGATTTAGCCCAGTGTGCTAAACAAGCTTTGTATTGAATTCTAAAAATACGTGCCTCTATTTTTCAGTCAGCGTGCATGCGTGATTGGCGGGCCCAGAAGAGGCTGTAAACTCCACTCCCGCCTGACACTGGCAGCTAACAGCAATCATGCGCTAGCTAGCCAATTGATAGCTGCCTAGTGTGAAACTCACTCGCTGAGAGGGCTGGCACTGCTGGAACAGGGGTTGGAAGGAACAGGGCTGGCTCCTCCATGAAGTCAGCTGCAGGCAGCATGTTTAGCAGGCTGCCAGGAAGGACGCTGTGAAGACCGTAGTGAAGAGCTTTGGGAGTTTGCTCAGTGACAGGAGTCAGTCAAATCTTGGTATCCAGAATCAAAGTCAGGACCGACTTGTCCAAGGATTTAAGTCACGTCATCCGGAGGACCAAACCAAGGAGGCAGCCATGGAAATGACTGTAGACGCTTGCTTTTCTAATGACCGCTTGCGGGCCCTCCTGCAGGCATTGAGTGAGCGACAGGAGGTACTACTGCCACATGATGGCAAAGCGAAGCCTCCAGATGTCAACAAGAAAGCCTGGACAGAGGTGGCATTGATAGTGAGCAACCATGAGGTCATCCGCAGGACCTGGGTGCAGTGTCGGAAGAGCGTGAATGACCTTCTCCACTCTGCAAGGGTGAGTAAGGAAGCCCCCTTGCATCTTGAAAGAATGTATATGTGTGGATATGCATTTGATGGGGCTGGAAGGTGGTAAGCGATTAGCTTCTTTCGTCAAATTGACCTGTGCCCAATAAGGCTGGGGGTAAGCACGTAAACTGTCGCCATATTGAAGAGGGACTGTTGCTCATTCTGGTGAGTTTGCTTTACACTCAATTGGCTCTGTTTTATTCCTTAGCTCTAGAGTCGCCAGGTATCCTTATGATACCACCACGAGGTTCAAGTTCAAGTTCAGATCAATGACTCAATACACCAATTAGTAAGGTTCAAAACAAGACACGTTTATTAATATACAGTTATTCGCTACTCATGCATATAATGCTAAAAGACTAAACTATTCCTACCATTAATAGGCCAATACTTACCTTTGATAATGGAACCCACTTGGTCAGGGAACAATGGCCTCTTGTTCTGTCCTGAGACTGCAGGCTTCCCAGTCAATACGGGCTAAGGGGTCAGGAGTGTCTATTCTCATAGCGAGCGTTGGTTGGACACTTACTTGTCGGTGTAGCTGTTGGCCAGGCCTCTCCTTCTCACGGTCAAGTTCTTAGAGAGCTGCTGCAAAGGTGTTCTGCTGGGAGGGCCGGCTAAGAGAGCGACTTGGGACCTGACCTTTATAGGTCCCAGGGGCTTCGCGCCCTTTTGGGCGGACCCCGAGCTTACTGTCAATCGATTTGATCTCATACCAATCGATTGGTATGAATCCCCCCCCCATACTGAGGCTGTCCCTCGATCGCGGGGCGGTTCTTCCTGGCTTGTTTGTCTCCTTTGTTTCAGACTCCTGTTGGCGCCGGGAAGTCTGACCTGCTATAGAATGTCCCAAATGTAGCTAATCGTTGTATCCATTGTTCCCGGGGATCACTTCAGTAATATGCAAACTGCTGGTTTTGGTGCTGTCTGCTTTCTTTGCAGGCAGAATACACAGGAAGATTCTGCAACCTGCTTGTCTTTCTTAAAGTGTCCAATTTTCCCTGCGTGCTTTGTAAATCGCCATTTTGGGTCGGGAAGTGGCCAACTTCGATGGCTACAGGACTCATGAATCTGCTCTGTCCTCACAGGAGAAGAGGGATCATAACGTGATCGCACAAAGCCATACTGGTGGTGGTGTCCCGAATCTGGCTGTGCTGATGCTGATAGGGGAGATTTTAGAGTTGGCCTGTGAGCATAGGATGAGATCTACTGCGCGAGGAGAGGTGGGGATTTTGGAGGAGGATAAGAGTGAAAGGGCCACACCTTCAATGGGGGAGGGGGAGCTGAGCAATGGAGGGCAATGGGTCAAGGAGTGCAAGGTTATGTCCACTTTTCTACGTTCTTGTATCAGTATATATTTGAATTGCACAATGCCCATTTGTTACTTGCTCCGCTTCTTCAATACTCATATATACTTACTGCTGCTTTTCATCCATCAGCTGGATCATCATCCAGACCAGGATTCGATGATCCGCCATTAACCTTGGAGAAGGAGGGACCCCCAGATGGTGCTCCGCACCCCACGCCTTATCAGATACTGATATCTCGGTGGGGTTGAGTATGCTGTACAGATGGGTGCGCATACTAGGGAAATCATGTCACATTTCCGAGGAGCTGTCGGCAACAGAGAATTCCCAGGCCTCTGACAGTGGGAAGAGTATTGGAGACCAGGAAAATGCCAAGCTGGCAGATAATGAGCTTCCGAAGTTGTCCATTAGGCAGAAAATGATGGATTCCCAGTGATATGTACACATGGAGATCTCCACAGATTGCAGGCCATGGTTCATACAATGGAGGAATCCATGTGGAGCATGAATATTAGAGTCACCCTCAGCTCTGAACACACAGCATCCCCATCAAGACATTGATGACTCTTATGAGCCAGCTTCAGAAGCTCAATCTAGGGTTTCTGGGGTTACGGTCAGACCTGCAGACCCACATACTGGCAGTGACCTCAGTAAGGCATTAGTGTGAGAGGTGGATAAGGCACCTGGTGACTTTGCTTCTCGTCTATCTTCGTCCAAGACATCCTCATGTTGGCGGATGAGCAGCAGCTATCTTCACCTGTGGGCTCCTCTCAGGGCGCTCCTGAAGATGACAGAAGCTCCTCCATCCTCGACAAAAGTGGAGTGTCCCACCACTGTGCATGACTCTCCCGCCCAGTCGGGGCTCTCAGCCTCCAGCAACCAGAGGACACCTGCCAAGGTCATCCAGGTCAACGGGGCACCCGAGTCAGCAGCCTGCCTGAAATGCAGCTGCCAGTGAAAGGGGAGCACCAAGATGAAGCACTAAACACAGACAGCCAATCACAGGTGGAACCTTTATCTGTTTGACGTGTGCTTTGTTGTTCCATAGAATCCCTACAATGCAGAAGGAGGCCATTCGGCCCTTTGAGTCCACACCAGCCCTCTGAAAGAGTGCATTGGCCCACTCCCCCACCCCATTCCTGCCGCCACAACCAACGTGCACATCCCTGGACACTAAGGGGCAATTTGGCATGGCCAATCCGCCTAACCTGCACATCTTTGGACTGTGGAAGGATACCGGAGTACCCATGGGAAGTCCATGCAGATTCAGGGAGAACGTACAAACTCCACACAGTCACCCGAGGACGGAATTGAACCGGGTCCCTGGCGTTGTGAGACAGCAGTGCTAACCACTGTGCCACCGTGTCGCCGTTCCATATTATTTTATTAAAATCCAATTTCTTATCACTTATTCTTCTTGTCATATGAGTACCATTAAGATTAAAGATTAACATTAAAACCAAAAGGCTATTGAGCATGATAGCGTTTCTCAGGATGGGGCACAGGAGAAAGTGGGTGTAAGGAGTGTTTCATGAGCTTCGATGGATAACATAATGCGATTTTCAATACGTGGAAGGTTGACTTTGGAAGCGGACTGGAAGCTGCTTTGAATAAGAGCTTCCCGGGCTCCTAACGGCTGTTGCCTTACTGGGCCCTTGATATGAGCCTGTGGCTGTGCAGTTTCTTCCTCAGAGTGTGTGTAAGAATCATCCACACACATCACAGTCTTTCTCCTTCATCTGATCTCCCCGCGAGAAAGACAGATTGTGCAGGGCATAGCACACAACAATGAACAACATGTTACCTGCAGCACATTGAAGAGGTCCTCCAGACCGGTCCAGGCAAAGAAAACTCATTTTGAGAATGCTTATCGTCCTCTTGATTATGGTCCTCACAGAGGCATGGCTTCTGTTGTACCTTTCTTCTACGGAGGGTTGGTAGATAGATGTCTTATCGGTTTCATCAGCCATCATGTCAGAGAATATCCTTTAACCCCACCAGGTAGCCATCCAATCATGTAGGGGGGATGACAAGCCTCAGAACCTGGGAGGCCTGAAAATATAAGAGTCATGTCAACTCCCAAGATACCTTGCACAAACCTGGAGGATCTGCTGCTGGCGATCTCACACCAACTGGACATTGAGAAAGCAGAAGCTTTTACAAAGGCCCCCAGCTCTCCAGCAGAAACTTGATTGCCACGTGGGTGTAATAATTGCACCCTGAATGTTTGAGAAGCCTGCAATAGCAGCAAATCCTCTTGCCTGCTCTTCCTGGCTATCCTCATCTGTCCTGACATGTCTGAAAATAGTTTACACTCCTGAAGAGTATGTCTGTGCAAGCTTTATGCAGCTGTGTGCTGTGGATTGTGACACATGGCAGAGATCATTACAGGACCCTGGAAGGAACCTGAAGCATAAACATTGAGGGTGACTGTCACTTTCAGCACCGTGGGCATTGGGTGACCACCTACACAGCTGGATGCAATCTCAGGCCCAATCTTCTCAAAGATGGAAGTCATTGTCTCTCTTGAGAGATGTATCCTTCTTCTGCACTGCACCTTGGTGATGTTGAGATAGCTGGATTTAACTCTGTACACTCATCCAGCAGAGTAATGGTTCCCCCCACCTGCCCTTTCTCCCTTGCTGGCCTTCAACCACTTCAGGGTGTGTTGCTTGGCCTTGTGGGCAGACACCCTGAAGATGTTTCTGGGCAGCTGACTTTCTTTCCCTTCTTCCCCTCGCCACCTTGTCTGATGAAGAACTGCCACCTGACACAACAATCCCCATTTCTAAGCTTTTCTATTGCTGAGGTGTCGCCTTATTGATGCTATGGCCAGTCTGTAGATGCCTCTTTGAAGGACAGAAGTCTCCCTACCTCCAGAGAATATGAACTATGTGGTTTCCAGAGCAATCCCACCCACCAAAATATCGCAATGTGACATGTCATCACGCTCTATTTCATGGTACGTCGGGGGTGCCGTGCACCTGCTCTGTAAATTCAGGTCCTGGAACCAAAAGCTGGTATCAGTGAAAGTGATTGTGAAGCTAAGATTGCCAGACAATTCAAACTAGTTGACAATTGTCCTTCAATGAAGGAAATTGAAGGTGCCTGCACTCAGTCTGGCTAATAGGAGCCTCCAGGCCTACACCAACTGTCAGTTGAAGTGTCCGCTGAAGCCACTCAGTTATAACAGACTGCAACGTTTAAAGAAAAGTGCCACATGCCACTTCCTCAGGGAAATGAGAGATCAGCAATACCCGCATTCAATAGGTAGTCAGGGTCTGACTAACTTATCATGTGTTAGATTCACAAGCGTTTGTGTGTGGTTGTATGTAGTGTGTGTGTGCGTGTGTGGTTGGGGGGGGGGGGGTGTGATGATGGGGGTGGTTGTGGTAATATCCATTATTTATTTTTCATGGCCTACATTAAACCAAAGCAATAGCAGTCCATCAATGTGCATCTGGTCATCGATATTCAACGTTAAATCTTGCAGGCCATATCCGATAGTTCACACAACTGACAAAATGCATTACTTCCAAGGGAATGTTTTATGACATCCTTATTTCAAAGTGAAAGCAAACAGCAAAGTGACTCCTCGGGAACCAGGCAACCATTTAAAAACATAGTGAAGAATCTCCTTCCACCAGACCTAACCACAAACCGAATCTAGATACTTAGAAATCTATGCAGCTGCTGGGATCAACTTTGAACCTACCATAGGGATCTTGAAGCAACTGATAGGTTGATATGCGTCTCAAAAACAATTGTTCATTTTGCAAAACGTTGCTTTCCAAAGAGGTCTGACTGGGGAAGGAGGAGGACACTGGGACTCAAGGCCATAATCAGCAAATACCGACAAAGCCATCGACAGTGAGGAGGAATCTTATGGCAGAAGCTGATAGAAGATGTATTCCTTTAAGCACCTGCATTTGCATTTTAATTAAATTTCTTGTTCACATGGACTCAGAAGCTTCCCCCACAATGACTCTGCTATTACTTCAGCTTCCATCAATTCCCATTCTTTGCTGATTTGGGGCCTTACTCAGGAACAGTGGCTATATTTTCACAGCACTATGGTGACAAGCTGGGAGACAGGAGACCTGGCAATCTCTTCCAGCTAAGTTGTTGGGAGGTGAACCCGTCATCTCCCGACCGATATGGTAATTTTCCAACGGTGGAAACCTCAGCAGCTCATCTGCCCACCAGGCACCCAACTGAGCTGATTAAGGGCCAAATTAAGGGTCACTTTGCGTCCTGGCGGACATTTGTTCTACATTGTGAAGGACCATCGCTGTGTGGGGAGCATTATTTCCTTTCCATGGTCAGTGGAGGGGCCAACAAATGTCAATGGCATCCCACCCCCTGATTTCCAGGGTCTGCCTGCCTTCATACTTGTAACTTCTCCAAACAACTCACCAGAACTTCGAGGGCACCTCAGCAATGAGATGCCCCCTCTATTGTGATGCAGCCTCAGGGCTGGTCATTGCTAACGGTGCCATTACAAAGTTGTTGGCCCTCTGATTGGACCAGCAGCTCTGGGGGAGGGTGAGCCTTGGAAACGTGTTAATTAGTTGTGCTGCCAAAATGCAACTTCAGACTCATGCCATCCGTCGGAGTGGTGTAATCTCCAGCTATTAACTCCAGTAGTGTGACTTGACCCACTAAAATTCAGCTCAATGTCTCTCAACAAAGGTAAAGTGCAGGGAAGCTATGTAGTCTTTGTATGGCATCACCTCAACATGCCCAGCAATCTACACAGGAGAGGTCTGGGCACTAAGAAGTCAATAATATCCTTCCTCAAGAATCTCTTGATCCAATCTCCCTGCAAATTGAAGCTCATGTTTCTATAGGCCAGTTTGAGCATTTACATGCAATACTCTATGGGCCCCCTGGAACCTTTGTTATTCCATTGCAATCACCCCTGAATTTGCAGAGTGTTCCTCAGTGAACTGCAATGCTGTGAAACCTTTCTATGTCCAGATTTGGCCAATGGACTCCAAGAGTATTAAAGTCATTATGTCGCGGAAGATTGCCATCCAGCCCATTGAGTCCATGCAGACTCTTTCCAACCTCTAATCAGACTCTTTTTCCATGGAGCTATGAACAGGTCTAAATGACTTCAGTAATTGATCCAGCTTGAAGAGCCACACCACCTTCATGAGCATGTCCAGGGAAATCCAAATTCTATGGTATGAAATGGCTGTTCCGACAGTAAATACTAGCTTCTTTACTGCTACCTCCCTTCCTTCCTGCTTCCTGAGCTCAATGATTCTTCCAGTGTAGTCTCCTCAACCTCATGTCCAACATCCTCTCCCTGACATGGAGATACCTATTCTGATATTTACAGTGGGTGGAGTTCGTGGCACAGGCTGCTGTGAATTGCTGGCTTTAGACCAGCCCTGGATGTTGCAGCCACTTCTGGTGGTTTGTCTGAAGAAGCAGCAAAGAAAGAAATTTTAAAATACACCAGGAGCAATGCTTTCATGAAAATTTACTGTATGAGAAACTGAGGAGAAATCAAACTATAGCAATTAAGCATGGGAATAATGATAAATGGGTAGGATACATGATATAGAAAGTGATTGCCTCAAAATCCTACACACAAATGACAGGAATAATGTAGACTATCTAGAGATTTGCAAAAGGGAAAAATAATATAGTTACAAATGTTCTTATAACACATAATCGGAACCAAAGGGACTTGTTTGAATGATTTCGATTTGACAGCCAGTTATGAATTATTCCATCAGAATAAAAGGCCTGTAGAGTGAGTTTGTATGTCAAATATCAACTAATGAAATTTCTAGTTCAGGTATTGAACATTTGGAAACTTTGTAAGTCAAGTTAAATGGAAGAAAATTAAAAATGTAGCTAAGGGGAGTCTTACAGACCACTAAATCAGCCAGCGAATATAGATTAGGCACTTTAAACTCAAATTATAGGATTATTTAGGATGAACAGCACAGAATGAGGCATTTTGTTCCAATCTGCCCCATCACATTTATGCTCCACTTGAGACTCCTCCAATCCTTTTTCATCTAAATAACTTCTCCTTCAACTGTTTTACCCAACTTCCCCTTAAATTCATCTATACTATTCACTTCAACCAGTCCCTATGGTAGCAGGTTCCACATTCTCACCACTCTCAGGTAAAAAGATTTCTTCTGAGTTCCTTATGCTAAGAACCTTGCTAATGTTCAATGTGAGGGCATTCCAAATATAAGAAGGAAATCTTGGAACACCAGTTCTTATGTTTTGCGATTTGGAATATAATGTGAGAAAAAAGATGACACCCGGTGAGGGAAGGGGTCAGTCTTGTTGTAAATCAGTGAAATAGCAAAGCGCTCATCAAACTTTAAGATGCACGATCGGAAAGGCAACAATAAAGAACAATATTTACAATTAATTACAATAATGGTTACCCAGACAATATGCTTAAATTACACCCCAATCTAAATCTATCTACTTTCCTAAACTCCAAGAATACATCTTCCCCAGAACAACATCCCATAGGTTTTAACAAAATGAACCAAATTCAACAAATAATTACCACACAGCATCTGTAGCTTTCTTTAGGGAGCATTTCACCTAGTTTAGGTTATAGCCTACGTGGCCTGACACAGACAGACTTCTGCTTTCTTTTCAGCACAACAGCTTGATTCTCTGAGACATCTCTGCTTTGCAACTAGGTATGGCTATGATGTAGGTCCCTAGACTGTTAGTCTCCACTTTGCTTAATAAAGTATCTGTTTCACTCTGCTGCTAGGTTAATCTGCATCTTACAAGTCCTCAGTGCAGCTAAACCCCATCAGTTTCTTTACTTTTCATTTCAACATTTATTGAATATCTTATAACTATCTTATATTGCTAGGCTCTAGTTATCAAGGAAAGAGCATTGTATTATAATGGGGTGGTTTTGATTTGCTGGGCATTACTCGTGAAATTGTGAAAAGTAAATTGCCTTCATGAACTGTGAGCGAACCTTCGATGCAACCCAATAAAAGTTTGAGAAAAAGGTACATCGCCATTCCTGGGCATTTTTGAGTTATGATATGACACAAGTGGCCATGGAAGTTACAAAGGGATGAAACAAAGTGTTGTTATTTTGTTATAATCAGGGAATGGTGCATAGTGTCAAATTCAGGCACCAGCTAACTACTAGCCACATACAGACATCAAAATAAAATTTGCAACAGCAAAGGAAAGGAGTACAATCAACACACATGGCTTAAGGGAAGTAGATTTTGAGGAAACGTGGAGGCAAATGCTGTTAGATTGAGTATTTAGAAGGAGTAAATGGAACATACTCAAAGATATAATTGTTGGAAAAATATTCTATTAGGTAAAACATGCAGTAAAGGAAACCTATTTAAGCACCAAAGGAATTAATGTGGTGATAACAGGTTTTAAAAAAGGGTTTAACTTAAATATGAAACAACACGTATGTTTGAAGATCGAGATGAGTATAGGCAAAAGCTAATAGATGCCTTTACAAGATAATCTGAGAATTACTTCCCTCGTACCAGATTGGAAATTAAAGGTTAAGAGGAAGAAAAGTTCATAAACTTGCAAAAGGAAACAAGGGGAAATTTAACAGATGTGTTTCCTCCGGTTATTCATCTTCCTAGGCAGATGAAAAAAGAACTGTCCCAGAAGGGTTATGAGTTTTCATCACTAGGCTTTGTACTCACATGTACTTGAACGGATATTGAATTGAAAAACATAAATGGTGCAGCACGGTAGCGCAGTGGTTAGCACTGCTGCCTCACGGCATTGAGGACCCGGGTTCGATCCCGGCCCCGGGTCACTGTCCGTGTGGAGTTTGCACATTCTCCCCGTGTCTGTGTGGGTCTCTCCCCCACAACCCAAAGATGTGCAGGGTAGGTGGATTGGCCACATTAAATTGGAAAAAAAAAGAATTGGGTACTCTAAATCTATTTTTAAAAACATCAAAATGAATAAGACAGGCCATTTGTTACATTAACCTCTTTCGTACCACTGACTATGTCCATGTATCAGAAATTATCAGAAATTTATAACATCTCTCACGTAAGGCGGACAACCTAAGAAATATCTCCAAGAAGCCTGTTAAGTCTCTTCATTATATCAGAACTTGCATTGTCCACCTGTAAAACGGCACATACATTCCAAATGCTCCACGTCTGAGGACTACAGGCATTGATGAAATTATACCCTGACCAAATTCATCACCTTTAGGATAGGAAAGGAAAAGATGGAGGAGAAAAGTTTAAATCTGGACCAGAGAGTTTTACAGAAGCTGTGTCCTTTCAAATGATGATTTATGTATCTTAATTTCTAACTGGTGTGGAATTACCATACTGGCGGTAAAATAAATATTTGCATCCACAGTTAATATATTATTATTTACATCAATGTGATTTAAAATTATTGTTGATAAAATGTGCATATTTATTTTCAGGGAAATATGTGACAATTTACGCCTTCAAACCATACCCGAAAATGCATTTCAAGGAATGAACAATGAATCTCTAACATTGTAAGTATGGTCACTTATGATGCTTCGATAAATTACTGTACTTTCTCTCCACTGCAAATGCCCAATTTCAAATGAGCGATGTATTTGGGGTTTAGATTAGACACACTAACTACAAGTCTTGCAAAGTTACATTCTTGGTGTAAAGCTTCACCTGCTGGAGCAGAATTTGAGTTTACAGTCCTCTCAATTTTCCACTGTTCTTAATGAATTAATTAATATTTATTATTGTCACAAGTAGGCTCACATTAACACTGCAATGAAGTTACTGTGAAAAGCCCCTAATCACCACACGACAGCGTCTGTTTGGATACACAGAGGGAGAATTCAGAATATCCAATTCACCTAACAGCACGTCTTTCGGGACTTGTGAGAATAAACCGGAGCACCCGAAGGAAACCCACGCAGACACGAGGAGAACATGCAGACTCCGCACAGACAGTGACCCAAGCCGGGAATCGAACCTCGGATCCTGGCACTGAGAAGCAACAGTGCTAACCACTGTGCTGCCGTCAGGATAGGCACGTTCTCCTCCGCCTGGCTGAACTCGTTCTATCTCTCACCAACTTTTCCTTTAACTCATCCCACTTTCTCCAAATCAAGGCGTACCCGCATGGGTCCTAGTTATGCTTGCCTTTTTATGGGGTATTTGGAACATTCCTTGATCCAGGCCTACCGGGGTCCCCTCCCACAACTCCTTTACAGATACATTGATGACTATTTTGGTGCCGCGTCATGCTCTCGTCCGGACCTGGAAAAATTCATGAACTTCACTTCCAGTTTCCACCCCTCCATCACTTTCATCTGGTCCATCTCAGACGCTTCCCTTCCCTTCCTTGATCTTTCTATCTCCATTTCTGGCAATAGGCTATCTACTAATATCCACTACAAGCCCACTGACTCCCTCAGCTTTCTGGACTCAGCTCTTCGCACCCTACTCCCTGTAAGGACTCCATCCCTTTCTCTCAACTCCTTTGCCTCTGTCGCATTTGTTCCGACGATGCCACTTTCCAAAATGGTGCTTCGAAAATGTGTTCCTTCTTCCTCATCCGTGATTTCCCACCTACAGTTGTTGACAGGGCCCTCAACAGTGTGCGGTCCATCTCCCGTGCCACTACCCTCGCCCCCTCCCCTCGATCCCAGAGTAAGGATAGAGTCACCCTCGTTCCCACATTTCATCCCACCAGCCTCCGTATGCAAAGCATAATCCTCGCCATTTTCACCAACTCCAGCATCATGCCACCACCAAACATATCTTCCCTTCACTCCCTCTGTCAGCATTCCGCAGAGACCGTTCACTCCGAGACAATCTAGTCCACTCCTCCACCAAACCCAGTACCTCTCCCATCACCCATGGCACCTTCCCATGCAATCGCAGAAGGTGTGACACCTGTCCCTTTACCTCTTCCATGCTTAACATCCCAGGCCCAAAACAACCATTCCCGGTTAAGCAGCGTTTACTTGCATCTCTTCCAATTTGGTCTACTGCATTCGCTACTCCCAATGTGGTTTCCTCTATTTCGGAGAGACCAAACGCAGACTGGGTGATCGCTTTGCTTCGGTCTGTGCGCATTCAGGACCCTGACCTTCCCGTTGCTTGCCATTTTAACAAAAGACCCTGCTCCCATGCCAATATATCTGTCCTTGGCCTGCTGCAATGTTCCAGTGAAGCTCAACGCAAACTGGAGGAACAACATCTCATCTTCCGGTTAGGCACACTATAGCCTTTCGGTTTCAACATCAAATTCAACAACTTCAGATGATTAGCTCTCCCCCACCTCGACCCATTTGTTTTCATCCCATTTCAATGTAACTATCTTTTACCATCTCTTTCTTTCTTGTCTTTCTTAATATATATTTAACCCCACCCCCCATCTTATCCACCTTTCATAGAATTATCATAGAATGTACAGTGCAGAAGGAGGCCATTCGGCCCATCGAGTCGGCACTGGCTCTTGGAAAGAGCACCCTACCCAAGGTCAACACCTCCACCCTATCCCCATAACCCAGTAACCCCACCCAACACTAAGGGCAATTTTGGACACTAAGGGCAATTTATCATGGCCAATCCACCTAACCTGCACATATTTGGACAGTAGGAGGAAACCGGAGCACCCGGAGGAAACCCACGCACACACGGGGAGGATGTGCAGACTCCGCACAGACAGTGATCCAAGCTGGAATTGAACCTGGGACCCTGGAGCTGTGAAGCAATTGTGCTAACCACTATGCTAACGTCCTGCCCTTTCCTTACCCTTTCTCCTCTTTGCTTCCCCCTTCCCCTCCCCCCACATCTACAGTTCATCCTCTGGTGTTAGTTTCTCTGCTGTTTGGTCTATCACATCGTTTGTTCTCTCTGGGGACTGCCATTAACACTCTTTCCCCCTGGTTTCTGTGGCCATTAGCACCCGGTTTCCCTGGGTTTCTGTGGCTATGACTCATCTTTCATTTTCACTCCACAGTATAAATATTCCCCACTTTCTCTGTCTGTTAGCTTTGACAAAGAGTCATCGGACTCAAAACATTAGCTCTTTTCTCTCCCGACAGATGCTGCCAGACCTGCTGAGATTTTCCAGCATTTTCTCTTTCGTGCTACCGTCAGGCCCCATTTTACCTCTTTTAAAGGCGGCTTGCTGAATTAAGTGCCTCTAAAGCAATCAACGAGCTATTTATTTCCATCCAGCTGCCCAGATGTGCCACCCCGGTGCCTGCCTCGTCTCTTCTCTTCCTTCTCTTCCTCCTGGGTGAGGAACAAAATGATTCATGTTCCTCTTTCAAGTCTTCAGCGGATAAGGGTCTTGTTCCTGGGAGCCTGCAATGATAACACCAGAAGGATTTGGCACGAGTGGCCAATGTAGGAGGATAAATGTGAGATGACCACATGGAAGTTGTGAGTGAGGCCAGGCTTAGGGATCAGGGGAACATTTGTGCATATGTAAAGACTGGCCACATAACTCAAGGCAATACGCTCTGTCTGTAAATTGCCTGGAGTTCTTCGAAGCTGTGAGAAGAAAAGTGGCAAATGGGAGTCCTGCAGATATAGCTTATCTGGACTTCCAGAAGGCATTTAATAAGGTGCCACACAAAAAGTTATTATACACGGTAAGAACACACAGGGTTGGGGATAATATATTAGCTTGGATAGAGGATTGGCTAATAAACAGAAAGCAGAGAGTGGGGAAAAATAGGTATTTTTCTGTTTGGCAACATGTAACTAGTGGTGTGCCACAGGGTTCGATCCTCAGGCCCCAACTATTTACCATCTACATTAATGACTTGGATGCAGGGATAGCATGGGCTATAACCAAATTTGCAGACAGCCCTAAAATAGGTGGGAAAACAAGTTGCAATGAAGAAAAAATAAATTTACAAATGGATATAGGTAGGTTAGGTCAAAATTGTGGGTCAAAATTTGGCAGATGGAATTTAACATGGCTAAGTGTGAGGTTATCCATTTGGGTCAGAGGAATAAAAAGGCAGCTTAATATCTAAATGGAGAGAAGCCTCAAAATGCTTTGGTGCAGAGGGATCTGGGTGCCCCTTGTGCATGCATTGCAGAAAGTTAGTGTGCAGGTGCAGCAGGTAATAAGCAAGGTAAACGGAATTTTGACATTCATTGCTAATGGAATAGAGTATAAAAGGAGTGAAGTGCTATTGCAACTATATAGGGCATTGTTGGGACCGCATCTGGATGTACTGCGCACAGTTGCTTGAGAAAGGATGTAAATGCGTTAGAGGCGGTTCAGAAAATGTTCTCTCAATTGATTCCAGAGATGAAAAACATGTCTCATAAAGAGAGATTGAGCAGTTTAGGCCTATATTCTGTGGCATTTAGATGAATGAGAGGAGTTTTAATTGAGGTATATAAGATGCTAAAGGGGATTAACAGGGTAGATGTAGAGTAGATGTTTTCCCTTGTTGGTCATTCTAGAATGAGAGGCCAGTTTTTGGCTAAGGGATGGCAGATTTAAAGCAGAAATAAGGAGAAATTAAATCACTCAAAGGGTCGTGAATCTGTGGAATTCTCTACTTCAGAGAGCAGTGGATGCTGGAACACTCAACAAATTTAAGGAGGAGATAGATATGTTTTTAATTAGTAGAGGGGCAAAGGATTATGGGGAATGGGCAGGAAGATGGAGATGAGGCCAGGATGAGATCAGCCATGATCATATTGAATGGTGGAGCAGGCTCGAGGGGCTTATTGCCTACTGCTCCTAGTTCTTATGTTCTTATATATTCTGATTGACAGGGAATGACAAATCCTGTTCCATACGTATCTGTACTGGGAGCTCAGCTTGTCACCATATTATCAATGCTTTTTTTCCACTGGACGTGGGCATTACTAGCAAGTCCAGCACTTGTATTGCCCACAGCGCCGGCCCTAGGGTTGCTGGCGCCCCAGGCAAGCTGAACTTCGGCGCCCTTCGGGGGGGGGGGCGCGGCGGGGTGGGGGGCGGTGCCGGGGGGGGCGGGGCCGGGGGGGCGGAGGGGGGGGGCGGAGGGGGCCGGGGGGGGGGGGGGGGCCGAGGGGGGGGGCTGAGTGACCACCGGCGAGCCTGGATCCATCCGCCATGTTTGTGCGGGGCGGCCTGAGGGAGGGCGGCCACCGCGCATGCGCTGGTTGGCACCGGCCCAACTGCGCATGCGCGGGACCCGCACTCCTTGATGGCGCCCCCCTAGCACATGGCGCCCCGGGCGACTGCCCGAGTTGCCGGTACCTTGAGCCGGCCCTGATTGCCCATCCCTAATTTCCCTTAAGAAGGTGTTGGCGGGCTGCTTTCTTGAACATAAACTGTAGGCCATAAACTGGGGGTACACCCACAGTGCAGTTTGGAAGGGAGTTACAGGATTTTAACCCAGCGACAATGAATGGATGGGAGATATATTTCCAAGTATTAGACTACACAATCCAATTATATCAATGGGAGTGGGAAGTTATAAAATAATTTAGATAGGTTAAGTGAGTGAACGAAACAAGCAGAGATTAAATTCAATGTGGGGAGACAAACAGAAATTGCTATAAATATTCAACATTCTGGCAGCATCTGTGGTGAGGGAAAGAGTTCACAGAGTTAAGAGTCGAGTATCGTTCTTCTTTAGAACTGAAAGGATGTAGAAATGTGAAGGATTTATGCTGTTGAAAATGGGAAGGGGGGAAGAAGAATAAAAGGGAAGGTCTGGGATAGGGTAGAGGGCAGGAGAGATTAAATGCCACGGATGTCATAGAACAGGATTCGGCAAAGGAAGTGGTTGTAGTAAAGGAACAAAGCATTTGCCCAGAGTGAGAGTTAGTGGCAGAATAATGAACAGCCCTGTCTGAAAGCCAGAGCACGAAAACAAGTTACCGACTGACATTGGTTAAAAAAAATGGAGGTCAGAGTTCATGGTCTGAACTTGCTGAACTCAATGTTCAATCCAGAAGGCTGAAAAGGGCCTAATCGGAAGACAAGGTTCTTTTCCTCAAGCTTCTGTTGGAATTCACTGGCACATTGCAGCAGGCCAAGGACAGAAATGTGAGCATTAGAGAAAGGTGGTGAATTAAGATGACAGGCAGCTCGGGGTCATATTTGAAGACTGAAAGGAGGTGTTCCGTCACCCAGTCTGCGCCTGGTCTTCCCAATGTAGAGGAGACCGCATTGAGAGCAGTGAATACAGATTACTAAATTGGAAGAAGTACAAGTAGCTGCTTCACCTGGGCTGTTTTCTTGACAAGGATCCAGCAAATTGATTTGTGTGTGCACAAATTGCTAAAAGCTGATGCACTGCTCAAAATGGAATAAAACAAAACTCATGAAATGTTGGCCTTTATCTCAGCGGGACTTGATACAAAAAGGGAGAAGCCTACGCTTCAGTTGTATGTCCTGAACCCATAGGGAGTACTGTGTTCAGATTTGGGGACTGAACCTCAGGGTATACGCCCAGGACAGCTTGCATCAACTTGCCTTGTATTTAGAAGGTCGAGGGGTGATCACATTCCTCAACAGGATTTAAATCTGTGGAAAGAGAGGAACTATTTCTGCCAGTGTGGGCACAATTATAAAATTAGGAGTTGGGCCATTTGGAAATCAGGAAACACTTTGCATGAGGAGGCAGGAAAAAAATCTGGAATTATTTTTCCCCAAAGGCTGTGGATGCTAGATCATTTGATATTTTCATGACTGATACAGATAGTTTGATCTGTGGATCAAAGGTGGCTCACAGTCACAGGAACACAAAGGTTAGGGACAGGGGTAGACCATTCGACCCCTCGAGCCTGCTCCGCCATTTGACAAAATTGTGGCTGATCTAATTGTGGCCTCAACTCTATTTTCTTGTCTGCCCCCTATAACCTGGGACTCCCTTGTCAATCAATAAAACTCTCTCACTCAGCCTTAAAAACATTAGTGACCTGCCTGCACTGCTCTCTGGGGAACAGAATTCCACAGACTATTGACCCTCTGAGAGAAGCAAATTCTTCTCATCTCTGCCTTAATTAGGGGACCCCTTACTTTTAAACTGTGCCCCTAGTTGCAGACTGTCCAATAAGAGGAAACATCCTCTCAGTATCCACCCTGCCAAGTCCCCTCAAGATCTTGTATGTTTCAATAAGATCACCTTTCTTATTTGGGCAGCACGGTAGCATAGTGGTTAGCACAATTGTTTCACAGCTCCAGGGTCCCAAGTTCGATTCTCCGCTTGGGTCACTGTCTGTGCGGAGTCTGCACGTTCTCCCTGTGTCTGCGTGGGTTTCCTCCGGGTGCTCCAGTTTCCTCCCACAGTCCAAAGATGTGCAGGCGAGGTGGATTGGCCGTGCTAAATTGTCCTTAGTGTCCAAAATTGCCCTTAGTGTTGGGTCGGGTTACTGAGTTATGGGGATAGGGTGGAGGTGTGGGCTTGGGTAGGGTGCTCTTTCCAAGAGCCGGTGCAGGCTCGATGGGCCGAATGGCCTCCTTCTGCACTGTAAATTCTATGAAATCTTACCTTTCAACCTTCTAAACTTCAATGGATACAGGCCCAACCTGTCTAATCTTTTGTCAGAAGATAACCCCCATACCCCAAGAATCAGTCAGTGAACCTGTGACATTATGGGAATATTCAGAATACAAAAGGTTAATGACATATCATAATTAACCACTAGATGGAGCTAGATGCAGAACTATATAAAGCACTGACTCACAGGCTTCTGGGAGAAGGCTGGAGAGGAGAGCAGAGGAGCAGTGGGAGAGATAAGAGTACTTTTATAGATATAGTGTAGAGACTAGTGTTAGTTGAGTGTAGATTGTAAATAACTAGATTATTGTTTACTATAGGGGTAAGTGGTCGAGCTTTAATAAGTAGTGTAAATAAATGTTAGCTTTGATAATGAACTTAGCTTCTGTGGTCTTTGTGAACACAACGACATCCATCCTGAGAACAAGAATCACAAAAAACACCACAGAACCTTCTCTGAACGGCTTCTAATGCAATTCTATCCTTTCTTAAGGAGAACAAAACTGAGCAAAGTGCTCGAGATGTGGTCTCACCAATGCTTTGTACAACTGTAGAAAAGCGTCCCCATTTTTATATTCCATTTGATGCGTCAGAGTACAGGAGGGTGATAGAGAACCTAGTGGTGTGGTGTAATGACAATAATCTCTTCCTCAATGTCAGCAAAACTAAAGAGCTGGTCATTGACTTCAGGAAGTAAAGTATCTTGCACACTCAATGGTGCTGAGGTGGAGATGGTTGACAGCTTCAAATTCCTAGGTGTGCACATCACCAACAATCTGTCCTGGTCCAGACACATCACCGTTACGACCAAGAAAGCACAACAGTGCCTATAACTTCTTCAGGAAACTATGGAAATCCGGCACATCCACATTGACTAACCAATATTTACAGATGCACCGTAGAAAGCATCCTATCTGGCTGTATCACAGCTTGGTATGGCAACTACTCGGACCAAGACCATACGAAACGACACAGCGTCGTGATCACAGCCCAGTCCATCACGCAAAACCGCTTCCCAACAATTGACTCTGTCGACACGTCCCGCTGCCTTGGGAAAGCGGGCAGCATAATCAATGACTCCTCCAACCCAGGTTATTCTCTCTTCCAACCTCTTCCATCGGGCAAGAGATACAAAAGAGAATATGCACCAATAGATTCAAAAACAGTTTCTTCCTGCTGTTACCAGATTCCTGAATGACCCTCTTATGGACTGAACTGATCTCTCACACATCTTCTCTACTGAGTAGTACTACACTCCATATGCTTCACCCGATACCTGTGACTATGTATTTACATTGTGTATTTATGTTTGTCCTATGATTTTTTTCATGTATGGAATGATCTGTCTGGACTGAATGCTGAACAATACTTTTCACTGTAACTTCTTCGACACGTGACAATGAACAAATCCAATCTAATCAAATCATTGCCCTTGCAATAAACAAACTTTCAATTTGCTTTACTAATCGCTCACTGTTTCTGTGTTCTAACTTTTTGTGATTCATGTACTAGGATACCCAGATCCCTCTGTACTAGAGTTCTTCAATCTCTCCCAACTTAAATCAATGCTGCTTTTCTATTCTTCCTGCCAAAGTGTACAAGTTCACATTTTCCCACATTATACACCATCTGCCATTTTACTGCCCACTCACTGAATATATCTAAATCCCTTTGCAGTCTTCTATGTCCTCTTCACAACTTACTCCCTTACCTATTTTTCTCTCATCGGCAAATTTAACAACCATACATCCATCCCTTTGTTCAAGTCATTGATTCTGGGTGCGATTCTCCGGCTGCGTTGTGCTCTCGTTTGAGCGCATCGCGTCCCGAGAATGCCGGGAAAGGCCTCCAGCTAGCCTCCCAACAGGCTCCGCGTCTCCCGGAATTCTCCAAAATCCCGCGAGACGTTGGAGTCGGAACCCTGTCCCATATGGGCAGACCGAATAACACTCACAGAAGTAGGTCATAAACTGACTTAAGACATACCTGCACGGGGTCCACCGGCCTCCTTTGATTTTTCGGCCTCCCAGCAGGCTGCAGCTGGGCCGCCGATCAGTGCTGGTCCACACAAACGTGGACCAGGCGGACCGGCACCCGAGGAGGTTCGGGGAGGTGAGGGTGGTGATGGGTGGGGGCTTTAGAAGGGAGGGGCTTGTCAGAGGAAATCAGAGCACCTGGAGGAAACCCATGCAGACACGGGAGAACGTACAGATTCCGCACAGACAGTGACCCAAGCCGTGAATCGAACCTGGGATCCTGGTGCTGTGAAGCCATAGTGACAACCACTATGCTACCATGCTGCCCTTCATTGCCCATGGGTGGGGGGTGTGGGGGACCCAGAATTTCATTGGAGATTGGGGCACCCTTTCAAAATGGCGGCACGATCTCTGAGTTCAGCTTCCCAGTGCTAAAAGAAATTCTAAGAGCGGGATTCTCCAGCCGCGTCTGCCCGGTGACCGGAGAAACCCTCCCGAGGTCAATGTAGTTATCAATTTTAAGTGGCTTGTCCGTGGCATTCTTGCAGAGGGCGGGGCGGGAGAATCCAGGCCTAAGTGTGGGCTAAACTGGTGAGAAAGATCCCAGGACCCAAAAAAGTGACAGTGTCATTGAATAGGGGTGGCAGAGGGGAAACCCCCTGAAAAACCGCCAGAAATTAACTTCAAGATTTTTTGAAAGAATCACTCCCATGGATTGGAAATAGTTCCAGCCCCAGCACTGATCCCTGCGGCACTGCACTGGTTACATCTTGCCAAGCTGAAAATGTTTTATTTATGTCTACTCTCCACTTCCTGTTACCTAAGAAACCGTGATCTGGATTCTCAGATTCTAAGGCTAAGTCTCCACGCCGGCAAAACGGACACTGATTCCCTGTTCTGCTGGGGGCTAGCATGCCGGCAGCGTAGAGCACCCAGCTCTAGCTGCCGATATATCCCGGAGAATTCCCGGGTCCGTGGCCGCGCACGCGCACGCACCGTGCTTCATGGCGGAGGCCGCTCGCAGACCCGGCCTGCGAAATAGTCTCCCCCTTCGGCCGGCCTGCACGCCCCGGAGCACCCCCCCCCCCCCCCACACAGTGCCCCCAGCCCCGAATAATGTCCCCCCCATGCCCGCGGATCGGCCCACCCCCAACTGTGGCGGCACTGGAGTAAACCGCACCCGCCACGCTGAGTTCCCACCAGGTGAGACCACGAGAAACCCATGGCGTCGGGAACTCGGCCGGTCGAGGGCGGAGCATCGGGGGGGTGGGCCTCAGGCAATGTCCCGAGTACATCGCTAGAGGGGGTGGAGCATCGCGAAAGCGACGCGGCCCCGGATTTGGTCGGGATCTTGGATTCTCCGGCCGGTCGCCAAATGCATTTCAGCGTCCGCGACCAGAGAATCCAGTCCCTCATATCCCTGCCACAGGTTACCCATTACGCCACATGCTCTTATTTTGTGCAGTAACCTTTGATGTGCCACCTATCAAATGACTTTTGCAATTCCAACGGTGAGATTCTCTGGCCTCCCCTCCCCCGCAGCATGTTTCTCAGCGGCGGGAGACCCCCCTCCTTTCGTCGTTAGTGGGATCTTCTGGCCCCACTGCTCTCAATGGGATTTTCTATAGAATCCACCCCACTCTGCCAGGAAGCACATGACGGGGGTGCACCACCGACAGGACCAGATCTCACCAGCATGATCTCACCCCAAGTATACCACATCTCTAGTCCCCTGTTGTTTATAGTGGATGTGCTGCTGCAAAAACAATTCACTCTCTTTAGGGGGTGGTTGGTGTGAGTGGGAAATTAGCAATCTCAACTGAGGCTGCTATTCAAATACAGTATTAATACAGAAAGGTCACAAAGTCTGTTGTTGATTCTTCAATATTTCACAGGTTTTGGTTACTGTATTCGGTGAATTGGTGGATTTGATGCTGTTGAGAATGAAACTGATGTCTGGGATCGGCTTCCAATCTTATCTAGTGATCAATAACTTACACAGAAGTTACAAAACTACTGATCACACACAATAAAGCAAAGCAAATATATGATTCATTGTTACAGTATTGCAAAAAATGCAATACTAAATGTTTGTCCATTATGCAAGAGAACTTCTTGCATCAACTTTCCTGTGCACAGACTGCTCCTCATTGATGAGGCCCGGGCTTCCTCTCTGTGTCATTCCAGGAATTGGCAACCTTTTTCATCTTTGCTCCAATATTTCCTGAGTTTCACACACATCAGTTTCGATATGCGTATGTATGTCTACACACATCAAGTGCCAGCCATGGCTTAGTGGTCATGCTCGTTGCTTCTGGTCAGAAAGATGTAGGGCCAGATCCCACTCCAGAGGCTTTTGAGCATGGTTGACACTCCAGCGGGTTGCACTGAGGGAGTCAGAGGTGTTGCTTTTCAGATGACATCATCTTGCCCACTCAGGTGAATCTAAAAATTATTTCATGGCACTGTTTAGCCTACCTCTATTGGTAGTGGACCCAATGAGGATAATAGAATGTGGAGGTGTGGTGTCATGGGCAGACAAATGGCAGACAAAATTTAATGTAGAGAAGTGTGAAGTGATGCATTTTGGTAGGAAAGATGAGGAAAGGCAATATAAACTAAATGGTTTTAACTGGAATGCAGGAACTTTGAAAGTGACAGAACACGCATACAGGATCCTGGGGCACACGGTAGCACAGAGGGCAGCAGCTTCATGGTCCCAGGTTCGAATTATGGCTTGGGTCACTGTCTGTGCGGAGTCTGCATGTTCTCCCCGTGTCAGTGTGGGTTTCCTCCGGGTGCCGGATCTGGTTTCTTCCCACAAGTCCCAAAAGATGTGCTGTTAGGTAATTTGGGCATTCTAAATTCTCCCTCTGTGTACCCAAACAGGTGCCGGAATGTGGTGACTAGGGCCTTTTCCCAGTAACTTCATTGAAGTGTTCATGTAAGTCTACTTGTGACAATACAGATTAGTATAATTCTTATAATTATATGTAGTGGCACAGCATACAGCTAGGCTAAACCTTTATAAAAACAGTGGTTAGACCCAGCTGGAATATTACGGCCAATTTTAGGCACCACACTTTAGGAAATCCATTAAGGTCTCAGAGAGGATATAGAGGAGATTTACAGCAATGAAAGGCTTGAGTTATGTTGAGAGATTGGATAGATTTTTTTCATTCTCCTGAGAGTAGCCAGGATAAGGTAACACAGGTATTCAAATTCATGACTGGTTTTGATAGCGTTAATAAATAAGGAGAAACTGTTTCCCGTGGCAGAGGGGTCAGTAATCGGGGGATAGAGATTACGTAAGGAAATTGGCAAAAGGACCGAGGGAATGAAATAAGGAAAATCATTTGGTGCAACAAGCGTTTCGGATGTGGAATGTTCCGCATGAAAGGATGGTGAAAGCAGGCCCAATAACAGCTGCCAATGTGGACTTGGATAAATACTCAAAGTGGAAAAATTTACAGAGGCATGGGGCCTGAATGGGGGGGGGGGGGGGGGGGGGGGGGGGGGGGGGGGGGGGGGGGGGGGGGGGGGGGGGGGGGGGGGGGGGGGGGGGGGGGGGGGGGGGGGGGGGGGGGGGGGGGGGGGTGGGGGGGGGGGGTGGGGGGGGGGGGGGGGGGGGGGGGAGTGGGACTAATTGAAAAGCTCTTTTAAAAAATTGGCCTGAGCATGATGGGCTGAATGACTTATTTCAGTGATATATCATTCTATAGTTCTATTCCCAGAGAAATATTGTCGGAAGTTTTGATTAACTGCCTTTTCTAATGTCTGTCTTGTTCCAAAGGGGGCGCGATTCTCCGCTGCCCACGACGGGTTGGAGAATAGCGGGAGGGCCTTCCCGACATTTTTCCCGACCTCCCGCTATTCTCCCCCCCCCCCCCCCCCCACGGCCGCCCCACGACACGAATCGCTGCTCGCCGTTTTTTACGGCGAACAGCGATTCTCCCCTGGCCGATGGGCCGAGTTCCCAGGCCTTTACGGCCGTTTTCACGAACGCAAACACAACTGCTCTCACCGTTCGTGAAAACGGCCGCAAAGTGCCGTTCCGGACAACCATGGCACCGATTGGCATGGGCCGATTGGCATGGGCAGCAGGTCCGATACCCGCGCACTCTTTGTTCCTCCGCCGCCCCGCAGGATCAGTCCGCGGGCGGCTGAGGGGCATGACGGCCCGCGCATGCGCGGGTTTGACGCATATGCGTGATGACGTCATCTGCGCATGCGCGGGTTGGAGCCGTCCAATCCGCGCATGCGCGGCTTACGTCATTGTGCGCGTCAGCCGCCGTGACGCTTGGCGCGCGGGCGTAGCGATGGTCGCTAAGCCCGCGATGCCATGCTTCGCGGGGCCGCGCTGCTAGCCCCGCACGGGGGGGAGAATCGGGTCCCGGGAGGGGGCGCGGAGGCAGCCGTGAAACACGGCCAGTTTCACGGCAGCCTTTACGACTCTCCGCATTTGCGGAGAATCGATATTTGCCTATGCTTTTGAAGTCCAATATGTCTCAACTAATTTTCTTTGTTTTTGATGCTGAAATAGAACCTGGAAAAAATTGAGTTTTTAAATCAGTTATAAATAAAAAAACACCAGAAACGATTCTTCACAATTTTTTCATTGAACTTTGCCATTATGCTGATCCTTCCTGTTGTGCGACCTAGATTTTTCAGCGCTATTCCAAATACAGAAGGGGGAGGCTCTTTACACAAGAAAGCAACCTTGTACCTTCAAGAAGACCCCTGTGAACTTGGTTATTTAGACGAACAATATCTTTTCAGAGTTTTCTGCAAATCTGGTTTATGCATTTGTCCACTTGCGCTGGCTGAGATTTAGTTCCAGGACTCTCCAGGACGCCCATGTGAACAATGGTGCTATTCTGCTGAACCGACTATTACTATTTCAGTAGGCATCCTTGAAACTATCCTGGGCTCCTGTTCTGTTTGTCAAAATGGTTATGCATCTCACTTTTAACAAAGTATCGCTATTTCAGCACAGGGCTAAATCGCTGGCTTTGAAAGCAGACCAAGCATGCCAGCAGCACGGTTCGATTCCCGTAACAGCCTCCCCGACAGGCGCCGGAATGTGGCGACTAGGGGCTTTTCACAGTAACTTCATTTCAAGCCTACTCGTGACAATAAGCGATTTTCATTTCATTTCATTATTAGGAAAATCCCTCTTTGGAAAAGAATTGAAGAATGGTATGGCACAAGATTTAAATTGAGGGAAGAGAAGAAAATGTAAAATAGTTTATAATAAAATGAACCTACCGATGAGATAGTTGCCTTCCAATAATTCCCATGATTTCCATTTTGCATATTTCAAATTATATGAACCTATTGATTAGATACATATCATGTTTGACCCACATTACCCTTGTTTGCCTTGCATAAATCAAAAAAGGACTTTACAGCTTTAAAGCCTTTCATTTAATGTAAACTTCATGAAATAATACATTCTAATAACTTTGCCTTTTCAGGAAGCTGTACAAAAATGGATTCGAAGATGTGCAAAGCCATGCATTCAATGCGACGAAGCTGGATAAGTTGTACGTTTTGTTTATTGGCTCGATACAATGGATAGTTTTACCACAGTGTTTTTCAATGCCCTTTAAAATAACTTAAACCAGAAACAGCAATAGTTGTAATTTGTTTTGCACATTTAGGATTACATTTTGGCGTCTTTGAAGGACAGTACAGAAAAACAGAGTCCTAAACAGGTAGTTTATAAGCCACAAGATAACTCCAAGGTTCTCAATCACAGATAACTAAAGTGCAGTACAAAATCCCATAGATGTTGGTATCGAATTACTCATTTTATAAATGCATTTCATTGTGAAAATAAATCACATTTTAAATTAGAGTATAAACAATGCTATTATTTTGAATTAAGGAAAATGATTGATGCCAGGAGAGATTAAAAATATCTGTGCTCAATTACAGCTTTGATCATTGAAACAGTGCAGATAAATTTATCCAATGACCTATGTTCAAACAAGTGTTTGGAGAAGGTTTCTTAGTTTGTGGTGAAGTGCATTGAAACTTTTGAACTTTTAAAATTAGAAGCAGCTTCAGCTAAATCAGTTCTGTGTGGACTAAATGCTACAAAATCATTAAACATGGGCATGAATTTTCCGCTTCCCCTGGTGCGTTTTGAGGGCAGGGCGAGCATGAAATTGCTTAGGTGAGTTCCCTCTGGGATCCCACCTGACTCCGGGTGTGATGTTACAGTGGGGCAGGCAGGACCTCGGATGGAAAGCTCACTCTTTTCCCAATTAAGACCCTTAAGTTTCTATTTAATAGTCACGTAAGGGTCTCTCCCCCCCCCCCCCCCCCCCCCCCCCCCCCCAGCCTCAACTTTCAGGCTGGCAGACACTGGATAACTCCGGGTGCAGCACAGAAAAGTTCACATTCTCCATCTTGGGTGGAAAGGTTGGGAAGTGGGGGGATGCATCTTGATTGGATTCTCCATTTTGACTGGAGGCACCCTCCTCTTATGGACTGGATATCTCCGGTTATCAGTCGATAACCCAGTTGCCCCACACACACAACCCCCCCCCCAAGCATGCTCCCCTCCCCGGAACCCCTGTCACTTACCTTAACATTCTGCACTGACTCTCTGGATGGCGCATGCACATTTTGAAATTGAAGCATTGCCTTGCATTTGGGCAATGGGTGAATGGACCTTGGTAAAAGTTAGGGTGCAGGCAACAGCGTTTTGGATGAACTTAAGTTTATGGAGCATGGAAGGCCAATGCAACTCTAGCTGTCATTATTCTACTAGACTTCTCTCAGCTGACCAGCAGAAACGGCTGCTGAAGGCTTCAAGAGACTACAACCTCCCCAGCTGTGGCCGAAGTCTTCAGACATTGCAGGAGGTCTCAAGACTGTGCTTAAAATTTCTAACCTTCCCCCAGCCCAGCACAGTGCTGTCACATTGCAAAAGGGCTGAACCTACAATTGACAATGGAGCAGGGGCTAGACTAGATTGGCAGGCAGAAGACCTGGCTCGACAGCACAATATTGGAACAAATGACCCCATGGGTTTGCAATGCAATTTCCTTTAACTGAATTATGAAAATAACACATTTTTAAAATTGAAGTTAAGAGAAAGTCTCAATAGAAAAGCAGTGTGATAAACAAACATGATGAACCTTCCTGAAAGAAAAGGCTTTACAATCGCTTCTGCGTATAAGTGATCCAGTCATGTCATCCCTCAACTCTAGCCAAGCTACAGTAGGTCTTCTAGCTAAATTATTTCTTGGATCATTATTCTAACCATACATCTGGAAATACTAATCACATATTTGAAAATAACTCCAGCTCTTGAATAATCCCTCACACTCCCATTTACAAGAAATATAAGTTCAGGATTGGTCTTCAGCTTCTCTAAAAAAAATGTGCTGTCAAAGATAATTTACTTTATTATCAATAAACGTAAAGTATGTACTCTACAAGTACTTGATAAGTGGTCCTTATTCTTGCTATTTTCTGATAAACAACTCAAGGGGATTATGACCTATTTATAAACGGACATCCAAACAAAAACAAGCACAAGGGCAAATTCAAAAGTGCCAAAATATTATTAAGACGGGAATTAAGGAATTAATTTGTGATTCAGCCAACTGAACGTGTTGTTTCCTTGGGTTTGCAGTCGGAGTATTTTCCTTTTGCATAAAAATCAATTGTACCAAATGTTTATTCATGATTGAGTATGAGAGGCAATTTAGATGATTCTATTATCTGAATGACTGTTGAGAAGTTTTTGAGTTGTTTCAATGGTTTGGGATAAGAACATAAGAACTAGAAGCAGGAGTAGGCCATCTGGCCCCTCGAGCCTGCTCCACCATTCAATAAGATCATGGCTGTTCTTTTTCGGACTCAGCTCCACTTACCCGCCCGCTCACCATAACCTTTTATTCCTTTACTGTTCCAAAATCCATCTATCTTTGCCTTAAAAACATTCAACAAGGTAGCCTCGGGCAGCACGGTGGCACAGTGGTTAGCATTGCTGCCTCACGGCGCCGAGGTCCCAGGTTCGATCCTGGCTCTGGGTTGCTGTCCGTGTGGAGTTTGCACATTCTCCCCGTGTCTGCGTGGGTTTCGCCCCCACAACCCAAAGATGTGCAGATAGGTGGATTGGCCAGGCTAAATTGCCCCTTAATTGTAAAAAAATGAATTGGGTAATCTAAATTCATTTTTTAAAAAACAAGGTAGCCTCAACTGCTTCACAGGGCAGGGAATTTCACAGATTCACAAACGTTTGGGTGAAGAAGTTCCTGCTCAACTCAGTCCTAAATCTGCTCCACCTTATTTTGAGGCTATGCCCCCTAGTTCTCCGGCGGGATTCTCCAATAATGGGGCTATGTCCCCACGCCTGAAAAAACCCCACGTGAATCACTCTGGACTTACCTGGAGAAAGTCCAGGGTGATTCTCCAATTTGCAGGGGGCTAGCAGGGCCCCGGAGTAGTCCTCACAGCTCCAGCTGCCGATACGGGGCCCTGCACTTCTGGTCGGGGGTCTGCGCATATGCCTGCGTCGGCCACCCCGCGCGACATGGCCGGCCCACACTGCAGACCGGCACTGACAACATAGGCCCCTCCCACATCGTGTGCGCCGGCGGATCGGTGGCCCTCAATCGGTAGCCTGGCCATCCTGCAGGCCCCCCCCCCCCATGAATGATCCCCCCGCCACCCACCAGGGCGGCTGCAGGCTGAGAGAGAAGCCGCTACGTCGAGTTCCTAATGGTGGAACCATGAGAGAACCACGCCGTCGGGAACTCGGCCAGCCGCACTCAGTGAATCACCGCGGGGGACTTTTTTTAAAATTTAGATTACCCAATTATTTTTTCCAATTTAGTGTGGCCAATCCACCTACTCTGCACATTTTTGGGTTGTGGGGGCGAAACCCACGCAGACACGGGGAGAATGTGCAAACTCCACACGGACAGTGACCCAGAATCGAACCTGGGACCTCAGCGCCGTGAGGCGGTTGTGCTAACCACTAGGCCACCGTGCTGCAACTGCGGGAGACTCTTTTAATGGTCCCCGACCAGCGCCGCATTGACCACCTGCGCGTTTGGCGC
This sequence comes from Scyliorhinus canicula, assembly GCF_902713615.1. Lineage (NCBI taxonomy): Eukaryota > Metazoa > Chordata > Chondrichthyes > Carcharhiniformes > Scyliorhinidae > Scyliorhinus > Scyliorhinus canicula. The sequence goes on along the minus strand of NC_052146.1, from coordinate 277,515,856 downwards.
CGATTCTCCGGGGACCGGTCTCGGGTTTGATGCCCATTCTCCGCCCCCATGCCGATCACAATTTCGGTGCAGAGGCTCAGAGAATCCCTCCCCTAGTTTCACCGACCAGTGGAAACAACATATCTGCTTCTATCTTGTCTATTCTCTTCATAATTTTATGTCCTGTAAGATCTCCCTAATTCTTCTAAATCCCAATGAGTATAGTCCCAGTCTACTCAGTCTCTCCTCATAAGCCAATCCTCTCAATTCCGGAATCAATCTCGCGAATCTCCTCTGCACACCCTCCAGTGCCAGTACATCCTTTCTCAAGTAAGGAGACCAGCACTGTACACCATACTCCAGGTGTGGCCTCACCAGCACCCAACAGTTGCAACATAACATTCCTGTTTTTAAACTCCATCCCTTTAGCAATGAAGGACAATGTTTTATTTGCCTTCTTAATTACCTGCTGCACCTGCAAACCAACATTTTGCGATTCATACACAAGGACACCCAGGTCCCTCTGCACAGCAGCATGCTGCAATTTTTTACCATTTAAATAATAGTCCATTTAGCTGTTATTCCTACCAAAATGAATGACCTCATATTTACCAACAGTGTACTCCATGTGCCAGACTCGTGTCCATTTACTTAAACTACCTATATTACTTTGTCAGAGTTACAAAGCCAGAGCTCAGAGTGTGGACAGGGGAAAACCCCGAATCCAGATCCTTGCCTACTCCAAAAAACAATTCACACTGAATCCAATTCACGGTCCCCACAAGAGAGACATACCAGATTCAGGCATTACACCTGACTTCACGCTCATTTTAGCCAATCCCTCTGCAGACCTTCAGTGTCCTCTGCACACATTTCTCTAGCAGTCACCTTAGTGTCATCTGCTAACTTTGACACAAAACAATTGGTTCCCAACTCCAAATCATCTATATAAATTTTAAACAACACAAATCCCTGAGGCACACCACTAGCCACTGATCGCCATCCAGAAATACACCCATTTATCCCCACTCTTTACTTTCTGTTAGTTAACCAATCCTCTATTCATGCTACTACATTACCCATAACACCGTGCACCTTTATCTTATGCAGAAGCCTTTTGTGCGGCACCTTGTCAAATGCCTTCCGGAAATCCAAATGCACCATGTACACCAGTTGCCCATTGTCCACCTCGCTCGTAATGTCCTCAAAGAATTCCAGTAAATTAGTTGATGATGAGGTTAAACAAAACATAGTTAAACAAAATTGCGTTCGGCGACGGGGCGGAGAATTCAGTTTCATGCATGAAATCGGGACCGGCACCAGTTCCACGATTCTCCGCCCCGGAATCAGGGAGTACACGGCGCCGAGCATCCATCACCTGAAGCCATTGCCTGAAGCCCACCCCGCTATTCTTTGCCCCCGACCGGCCGAATTCCCGATGGCGTGGATCTAATGTGGTCATGCCGTTCGGGAACCTCGCGAGGCGGCTGCGGACTCAGTCCGGGGCTGCCACAGTCGGGAGGGGTGGGCTGATTGGAGGGCGGGGGGGGCCTCATTCAGGACTGGGGTTTCTTTGTGCAGGCGGTCCGGGGCGGGGGAGCGGCCGATCGAGGGCACTATTCCATGGTCCAGGTCCACGGTCTGAGTCCACCATGGGGCACAGCCGCTTGAGGCTGCCGCCGAGTGCATGCGTGGCCTCTGGCCCGTAAGTCCCGTGGACGGGCTGTATCGGCAGCTGGAGCTGAGAGCTCCATGACAGCTGCCTGCTAGCCCCCTGCAAGGCTGTGAATCTTTGGTCTTTTGATGCCGGTTTTCCTGGCATAAAAGACCATGACCAGGGGCTAGGTGGACACCGGAGGGGTTGGCGCCGGGCCAGCCAGCACCGAAGGGACTGCGCGGGTTCGCGGATGTGCCAATGGACCGGCGTGCCCTCGCACATGCGTGGAACCCGCCGATGTGTTTTGGCACATACACGGGGGTTCTCTTCTCCGTGCCGGCCATGGCGGAGCCCAGGGACCGACACGGAAGGAAGGAGTGCCCCCACGAGCAGGCCTGCCCACAGATCAGTGGGCCCCGATCCCGGGCTAGGCCACCGTGGGAGTCCCGGGGTCGAATCCCCCCAAGCCTCCTTGAGGACCACCCCCGCCAACTTACCTGCCAGGTCCCGCCGTGTGGGACTGGCCAAAAAAGTACGGCTGCTCGGCCCATTAGGGCCCAGTGAACTGCCAGGGAGGGGGGGGGGGGGTGCGCCGCCAACTGCCCCACGACCGGCATAGTGCGAACCCCGCCCCCGCATTGAAAAACGGCGCTGGAGAATATGGCAGCCGGCGGTGGGGTGTGATTCGCGCCCCCCCCCCCCCCCCCGAGGATTCTCCGACCAGCGGGGGGGTCGGAGAATCCCGCTGCATAGTTTTCACGATGGCGTGGGGACATAGTCCCGAAAATGGAGAATGCAGGCCCACGTGTGGCCCACGACGTCGGGAAACCGGTCCTTCGGAGGCGGAGCATCATGGGTGGTCCCGATAATGATATTCAAACGGGGTTGTGACTGCTCGGGGCACATGTCTCGATGTCACCGATTTGGAGGGAGCGGAGCACCGCCACACGACATCAAACCAGTGCCTGCCGCGATTTCGGTGCAGGTGCCATTCTCCGCCCAATCGCCGTTTCCGATTTCGGCGTCGGGCAACAGAGAATCCCGCCCTATGTCTGTGCACTGGCCATTAAATCATACTCATTCGCGATGATTTATGCCGTCAACACATTTATCTTGTTTTGAATGCTACGAGCATTCAAGTAAAGTGCCCTTCTGCTAGTTTTCTATAGCTTTTTGAACTCTAGCACCTCCATTTCTAAAGTCTCCTGAGTTCTTCCCTTTCACTTTTTTCATAATTTTCTATGTAATTGAACCCACCTTCCCACGTGCTAACTTACTGCTTTACTTCCCATTAACTATTATACTTCCTGTAGTTTTACCCTTCCCTTTACCCCATTTGCTAGTTTAAAGTCCTTATCATAAATCAATATTCCCAATTCCTATCTGACCCTTCCTCTCCCTACTCAAGATCTTGGATTAAATAGTCATTCTTTTCCAAAGTTCTTTCTTCATGCAAAGCCACATATTCTAGTTGGCATCTCCCCATTCAATAGATTTTCTCATGGTGTCTAACTGACGAGAATCAGAGAGTCGGGAAAAATTATTCATTTTCAGACTGGCAAATTGTAACTAGTGGAGTGCCACAGGGGTCACTGCTGGAACCTCAACTATTTACAATCTATACTGATGGTATGAATGAAGGAACATGGTGTTTTATGGCCAGATTTGCTGGCAATACAACAATAAATAAGAATTAAAGTTGTGAAGCGGACACAATGGGATATAGAAAGGTTAAGTGAGTGAACAAAAAATGGGTAGATGCTGTATAATGTGGGAAAATGCAGGTATAATAAAAATCTTTATTGTCACAATTAGGCTTACATTAACACTGCAATGAAGTTACTGTGAAAATCTCCCAGTCGCCGCACTCCATGCCTGTTTGGGTACACTGAGGGAGAATTCAGAATGTCCAATTCCCCAAACAGCACGGCCGGAATTCTCTGCCTGCGTGATTCTCCGTTATGCCGGCACCCAAGGGATTCCCAACAGCATGGAGCTGCTCCACAATGGGAAACCCCATTGGCCAGCCAGCGTAACGGAGAATCCCGCCGGCCGTTCGCGGCACGTCTTTTGGGACTTGTGGGAGGACCCGAAGGAAACCCACGCAGACACGGCGAGAACGTGCAAACTCCGCACAGACAGTGACTCAAGCTGGAATCGAACCCGGGAGCCTGGCGCTGTGAAGCAACGGTGCTAACCACTGTGCTACCGTGCCGCCCAATACGATCCCAGACAAGACCCCCAACAGTGGCTACGATACTGGACAGAACCCCAATATTTTATTTTAATTTCGTCAGGAAAGGATGCCTCATTCCAGGATTGAAGAAATAGGGCTATGGTATATTAAAACAAACGTTATTACTAACACAGTATTAGCAAATATAAAATCAAATTACTGCGCCTCCATCGCATCTGTTCTGATGATGCCACTTTCCAAAACGGTGCTGCTGACATGTCTTCATTCTTCCTTAATCGTAGTTTCCCACCCACTGTGGTCAACAGGGCTGTCAACCGTCTTCGACCCATCTCCCGTACCTCTACCCTCACCCCCTCTCCTCCCCCCAGAACCAGGATAGGGTCCCCCTTGTCCTCACTTTTCACCCCACCAACCTGCACGTTCAAAGAATCATCCTCCGCCAGTTCCGCCAACTCCAGCATGATTCCACCACCAACCACATCTTCCCCTCACTCGCCCTGTCAGCATTTACCTCCGGGATACGCTGGTCCACTTCTCCATCACCTCCAACATCTCACCCCCTTCCCACAGCACCTTCCCATGCAATCGCAGAAGGTGTAACACCATCCCCTTTACCTCCTCCTAGCTCACCATCTCAGGCCCTAAACACTCTTTTCAAGTGAGGCAGAACTTCACGTGCACCTTCTTCAATCTGATCTATTGCGTTTGCTGCTCCCAATGTGGTCTACGGTACATGGGAGAGACTAAACGCAGACTGGGTGACCGCTTGCAGGACACCATCAGTCCGTCCGTAAGAAGGACCCAGACCTTCCTGTCAGTTGCCATTTCAACTCACCGTCCTGTTCTCACGTCCGTCCTTGGCCTGTTGCAATGTTACAGTGAAGCCCAGCACAAACTGGAGGATCAGCACCTCATCTCCCAATTAAGCCTTCTGGACTTAACATTGAGTTCAAAAACTTCAGACTGTGAACTCTCTTCTCCACCTTCGCTCCATTTTTATTTCTATCAATTTATTTTCATTTCTTCCATTGATCTGATTTTCCCTCACCACTTTCCCCTCCCCCCACTCCATTTGGGCCATCGGTTCCTAGTTGACCTTTGACAGACTGCTACCTTCATTCTGTCATTCACACATTCTAATCTCTTTGTGTGCCACTATCAGCACCCCCATTTACCCCCTGTCAATCTCCACCTATCGCTGGCCCCCTATCCAGCCCCACCGTTCCACGCTTCCCCCCCACAACAGTTTAAATCTGACCCCATTTCCAATTCTCTCCAGCTTTGACAAAGAGTCATCCAGACTCGAAACGTGAGCTGCCTTCTCTCTTCACAGGTTCTATCAGACCTGCTGAGATTGTACAGTATTAGCAAAACTGCTTCACTTCTTGACACAGCTTCATTCAGCTCAGAACTGAATTGCCTTCTCAAATTTTAGTCGCCCAACCTTTTACGATGCTTTAATTGCACCCCTGGCTCCCAACTTTTCAAACCAAGATTCTTTTAAAACATGATTGCAGCAGTCACCCACACACTAACCAGGCTTTTAACTATTACTGCTCCAAATACATCTGAAATTCCTACATTCATCACACTGGAATGAAGGAGTTGGCTCGTGAGGAAAGTTACGCAGATTGGGCCGAGACTCATTGGAGTTCAGAAGAGTGAAAGGAGATCCTTTCGAAACAAATGACATTCGTAGGGGACTTGACAAGGTAGATGCTGAGGGATGTTTCCCCTTGTGAGAGGAATTTACAACTAGGGAGCAGAGGTTCAAAATAAGGGGTCTCCCATTTTAGATGCAGTTAAAGAGGAATTTCTCCTCCGAGAGTCAGTAATTTTTGGAATTCTCTTCCACAGGGAGCAGTGGAGAATGGGTCATTGAATATATTTAAGGTTGAGATGGGCAGTTTTTTGATCTACAAGGTGAATCAAAGGTTATGTGGGGCAGGCGGAAAGTGGAACCGAGGCCACGATCAGATCAACCATGAATAGGATAAGAGGTAGCAAATTTAAAATAGATGTGAGGAGAAACCGCTTCTCCCAAAGGGTTGTGAATCTATGGAATTCACTACCCCAGAGTGTGGTAGATGCTGGGACAGTGAGTAAGTTTAAGGTGGAGTTAGACAGATTTTCAATTGGTAATGGGTTGAAGGGTTATGGAGAACGGGCAGGACAGTGATGTTGAGGCCAGGATAGGATCAGCCATGATCACATTGAGGGTGTTAGTCTGGGGAGGCTAAATTGCCGACTCCTGATCCTAGGTCATGTATTCTAGGGAGGAGCTGCTCTGGCTGATTTTGCAATCCAGCTCTTGGTCTGTAGCATTGTAGGTAGCAGATGAAGATCAGCCATGACAGAATGGCGGAGCAGACTCGATGGGCTGAATGGCCTAATTCTGCTCCTATATCTTATGAATTTGTGAGGTTTTTGAATGGCAGAACAAGCTCAAAGAGCCAAAAGCCTACTCCTGCTCCTATTTCTTACATGCTTAAGTGGGTCTACTGACTTTTCTTACCCCAAACCCATATCATAGAATCATATGCAGGACCTTGTGACCGCTCCGTGCTGGGTTTGGTGGCATAGGGCTATTTAATTGGGTGGAAGGGTGGTGGGTGGGGACCCTGCCGCCAGCGCCCCACCCTAGCCTGAACCCTGAGAAGACATGTCCTGCACATAGTTTGGCAATCTCAGTTCAGTTCCTAGTAAGAATAGGTCCCACGTATAGTTGGTGTGAGCAATAGGTAATGCTTTTCTGAACTGTGGTTGAGGGATATTAACAGAGAAAAATGTAAACTGCATCTATCACTGTACCAGACCCAGGAATGCTTGATGCTGACAATCAAATTCAAGAATGTTCTGTCCCCCAGACATGCTGGGCAGAATTTTCTCAAGAGATGGGGCGGGAGCATAAGCTCTGAGACCAGGAGGAATATCCTGCCAGACTGTTTGCGTGACATATTTGCACTTTCACAGGAATGGGAGGCTTTCATTTAGCCTAAACATTTTACCCTTCTTACATTCCCATTTGTGCCCTGTGCCCTCCTACATATTTCAACAACTCCCACTTCTGATGGTGGGGCTGCCGTAGGTTCAGTGTTAGCTGGTCTCCTATTGGCCTTGCAGACTTGGGAGCCTATTCGTCTGTACTCCATTGGACTGGGCTTCCAGAGATGGTCACTTAATTGACCGCCTCCTCTAAGATCTCCTTCGTCACCGGCATTTCAGAGTTCCCAGCCGGCATTTCATCCCAACGTTGGGATCAGGGCCCAGGAATGAAAGTCCTGTCCAGTGCCACTCAAGTGAGATCCGAAAATGCTGGAAACATACAATGTGTCAGACAGCATCCGTGATGAGAGGTTGCCTGACCCTAAAGTGTCAACCCTACCGGCCTCAACCCATGGACGTTCCTTGGCCTGCTGAATGCTTCCTGTATTTTCAGTTTGTATTTCAGATTTCCAGCATTTGTGTTATTTTATTACTTCATTGAGCAGTAAAATTCACAAAAAAAAGTATGTTTAAGATTAATTTACTTTCTAATACATATGACATATGCACATATTGAAAGATTCTCCTGGGTGGCATGGTAGCACCATGGTTATCACTGTTGCTTCATAGGTCCCAGGTTCGATTCCCGGCTTGGGTCACTGTCTGTGTGGAGTCTGCACGTTCTCCTCGTGTCTGCGTGGGTTTCCTCTGGGTGCGCCGGTTTCCTCCCACAAATCCCGAAAGACGTGCTGTTAGGTAAATTGGACATTCTGAATTCTCTCTCTGTGTATCTGAACAGGCGCTGGAGTGTGGCGACTAGGGGATTTTTACAGTAACTTCATTACAGTGTTAATGTAAGCCTGTGACACTATTAGATTATTAGTGAAGTTCTGAGGATTATATATCTTCACTGACTTGTGGAATTTTCTGCTCGTGCACTGAAAGCAAAATTTTAAAGATGCCTTAAAATATAAATAACTTCATGTTTTTAAGAAGATCATTTATTTCTCTGAGGAATTAAATGTAAATTGATGACATGAAATTTTTTTGCAGAGAACTTAATGAGAATAAAAATTTAAGAACAATACACAATGATGCCTTCAAGGGAGCTATTGGACCAGATGTATTGTAAGTAGCAGCAACTTATCTACTTTTCATTTCATGTAGTTTATGTGCGATATTAATTTTAAACTATGTATTTACATTATGTGTAGTAATTTAATTTAAAATTCCTTTTGTAAAATAGACACATCAAAACTCCAAATTAAGTCTTTTGACTTAATGCTATGCATATTTACTTCATCTTTATTTTATTTTCTCCATATTTCTTTTCCATCTTGTAGAATTCTTTAATTAAGAAAACCATCACTGACTAAATCTATTGGGCGGGATTCTCTCAGCCCTGGGCCGGGCCGCAGAACACCGCAACCAGGCCACACTGCACAGACGCTGGCACGCGCTTCTCCGTGGAGCGGAGAATCGGCACCATTGGCACCGACGCATTTGGCGTGGCGCTGGTCGCGGGCCGCTGTACGCGGCCGGGATGTCAATTCTCGGCCCGGGATTGGCCAAGCGGCCGCTCTAAAAAGGCAGAGTCCTGCCAGTGCCGTCCACATCTGGTCGCAGCCGGCGGGAACTCTGCGCGCAGGGTCGGGGGGCAGCCTGTTGGGAGGGGGGAGGGGGGTTCCGACCCCGGGGGGAGCCTCCGATGGGGCCTGGCCCGCGATCGGGGCCCACCGATCGGCGGCCTGGCCTCTCGCTCCCCGGGCTTATATTCTTCCGCGCCTGCCCCTGAACTCCCACGTCATGTTGCGTCGTGGCAGGTGCGTTTAGGGAGGCCACTGCGCATGTGCGGGTTGGCGCCGGCGCCATTGTGCAGACGGAACACATTGTGCGGCGCACAGTTCGCACTGGGATGGGAGGCTGGAGCAGTGTGAACCGCTCCAGCGCCGTGCTGGCCCCCTGTAAGGGCCAGTATTGGTACTCCCAGCGGCCCGTTCACGACGTCGTGAAATGCGACGGCGTTTCCAACGATGTGGACACTCTGCCACCTAATGGGAGAATCCCGCCCATTATATCTGAATTGATAATATCCAATATAAGTAACTTTAAAGGGATCATTATCCGATTCGGAAGATAAACAATGGACTGAATTTAACCTAATTGACATGGATCAGACAACTGGTTGGAGACCTGTTGGGAAACACATTTCACTTCTGAGGGGGAGGCCCAATCATAAGACCACAAGATATAGCAGCAGAATTAGGCCATTTGGCCATCGAGTCTGCTCCATCATTCAATCATGGCTGATATTTTTCTCATCCCCATTCTCCTGCCTTCTCCCCATGACCCCTGATCCCTTTATTAATCAAGAACCTATCGATCTCTGTCTTAAGGACACTCCTTAACTCCACCCACACAGATTCTTTAACTCCACCCACACAGATTCTTTAACTCCACCCACACAGATTCTTTAACTCCACCCACACAGATTCTATGCCTCTGATCCTATATTGCTTCTTGATTCAATTTAATTTAATTTCTCACTAACAAGGCAACCATCTGCCTGTCCTTTCGATAGGACACATATCCTTGGATATTTAGATCCCAGCCCTGATCCCCTTGCAGCCGCATCCCTGTGGTACCCACAACATCGTACCCGGCAATTTCAGTTTGTGCAACAAACTCATTTACCTTGTTTCATATACTGCGCGCATTTACATACAACACCCTCAGTCTTGCGTTGACCAACTCCCTTTTCAGAGTTGTCCCCTTTTTTGCTGTGCCTGAAGTTCCTCCCACCTACTATACTCTCTGCTCCATTACTTGTTCTGAAAACTTTACTAACCTCTCCTGAGCCTTCGGCCCGTTTAACTAGTTTCAAATCCTCATCATTATCTGGACTTCCACCTTCTCCTTTAACTTTAATTTTCTAATTTTCCGTACAATTGAATCCTCCACCCATTATTTAGTTTAAAGCCCTATCTACAGACCTAGTCATGCAATTCGTCCCAACATAATTCAGGTGACGACCGTCCCATCGGAACATCTCCCTCCTTCCCCAGTACTGGTGCCAATGTCCCATGAATTCAAACCCATTTCTCCCACACCAATCTTTGAGCCACGCATTTACCTCTTTAATCTCTTGACCCTGTGCCAATTAGCTCGTGGCCCAGGTAGTAATCCGGAAATAATTACCTTTTTTGGTTCTGTTTTTTAATTTAGCCCCTAGCTGCCCATATTCCTTCAGCAGAACCTCTATTCTTGTTCTACCTATATTGTTGGTAATGGTGGACCACGACACCTGGATCGTTACCCTCCCACTCTCAAGTTCCTCTGCAGCCCTGACGAGATATCTCAAACCCATGACCCAGGCCAGCAACACAACCTTCAGGATTCTCGATCCTGGTCTCAGAGAATAGTGCCTATGCCACTAACTATACTATCCTCAATTACGACTACATTGCTTTTCTCTCTCCCCACTTGAATGGCTCCCTGTACCACGGTGCTGTGGTCAGTTTGCTCAGCCTCCCGACAGACCCGCTCTCATCCACACAGGGAGCAAGAATCTCGATGTTGTTGGACAAGGGCAAGGGCTGAGGCACCTGTACCCTATCTCTTGGATCTACCTGCCTCACTCATAGTCACACCCTCCTGTCCCTGACCACTGGCCGAAATCAAGGTAGTTAATCTAAGGGGTGTAGCCTTTTGAAACACGGTGTCCAGGTAACTCTCCCCCTCCCTGATGTGTCACAGCATCCGAAGCTCAGTGTCCAGCTGATCAGCTCTGAGCAGGAGTTCCTCAAGCAACCAACAGTTGCGCCAAATGTGTTCACTAGGAACTACAATGGGGGTCCACCAGCTCCCACATCGTGCAGGAACAACACATCGCCTGGCCCTGCATCTCTATTTTATTTAACTTGTTTTTAATTTAAACTTCCAGCTGTTTTTTCGTCTTTCTAACTAGTAAAATATTTCTTCCTTTTACTTTTTACTCTGAAAGTAAGCCAGAATATGTAATGCAAATTAGCAGTTACTTACCAGCCAATTAATATATCTTTTTTCTATGATGCCACTTACCGGGTCCACCTCCCTCTACGCTGTTTCTCACTGTGAAGCTCCTCTCCCTTTTCCCGCTGTTTTAACTGGCCAGGTCCGCCTCTCTCCACGCTGTTCCTTGCTTGGATCAGGTCAGATACTTAAGTCTGGATTTCCCCGGGATTCAGGCTGCCCGGCAGCCAGTGAATCAGAGGCTGGCAGCTCTCCATTACTGACAGCGCCACCAGGAGTAGCAGCTGCTCCAGGCAATGCAGCCAGGGAGGGGCCTAACGCCACTGAAGCACCCAGGCTGCAAGTGAGTGAGGGGGTCACTGAGGGGTGGTCGCTGAGGGTGGAAAGGTCGTAGGAAAAGGGCAGTGTCCCTCAAACAGGCACTAAGTGCCTTTGAAAGAGGGACATCCTCCTCCTCCCACCTCTCCTCTACCCCCCTGTAAGGAGGCACGGGAAAGTCATGCCACTCGCATGTAATTCCTGAGCCACCACTAAAGTCCGGTGCGCTGAGAGGTAATTGATGTCCATAATGAGTCTAATTGACAAACCTGCCACGCATGGGCACGTTTCTCCCGTCGGCCCAGTCCCACCTCCAACTTATTTGCAAGAGATTTTCTTGCGGCCCAGAGAGTCTCGTGCAGCCTCTCCCATGATGAAGTGGGCCCAGCCTACATTGTATCACCATGATAGCCTGCGTTAAACCCAGCCTTGTGATACCACATCCGATGCTGATAAACACAGTTTGAAAAAAATGGTACTAATTTTACAGAAAGTACTGATCTTCTTTCTCTAAAAAGTTGCAGCATTTCTTGAGGCATTTTTTCAGCTTACACAAGTCAAGAATCCCAAAGGAATTTTGATTTGATTTGATTTATTTGATTTGATTTATTGTCACATGTACCAAAGTACGGTGAAAAGTATTTTTCTGCGGTCGAGGGAATGTACACAGTACGTACATAGTACACAAAAAAGAATATCAACAGTACATTGACAAATGGTACATTCACAAACAGTAATTGGTTACAGTGCGGAACAAGGGGCCAAACAAAGCAAATACATGAGCAAGAGCAACATAGGACGTCATGAATAGTGTTCTTACCGGAAAGAGATCCGTCTGAGGGAGAGTCGTTGAGGAGTCTAGTAGCTGTTGGGAAGAAACCGTTCCTATGTCTGGATGTGCGCGTCTTCAGACTTCTGTACCTTCTGCCTGATGGAAGGGTCTGGAAAAAGTCAAAGCCTGGGTGGGAGGGGTCTCTGATAATGCTGTCTGCCTTCCTAAGGCAGCGGGAGGTGTAGACAGAATCAATGTGGGGATGGCAAGCTTGTGTGATGTGTTGGGCTGAGTTCACCACACTCTGCAGTTTCTTGCAATCCTGGGCTGAGCAGTTGCCATACCAGGCTGTGTTTCTGGATAGGATGCTCTCTATGGCACATCTGTAGAGATTTGTAAGAGTCGATGCAAATATGCCGTATTTCTTTAGCTTCCATAGGAAGTAGAGACGTTGTTGGACTTTCCTGACTGTTGCATCAATGTGAGTGGACCAGGACAGACTGTTGGTGATGGCGACCACCAGGAATTGAAAGCTATCGACCATCTCCACTTCGGAGCCATTGATGCAGACGGGAGCGTGTGTCATGCTACGCTTCCTGAGGTCGATGATCAGTTCCTTGGTCTTTCCGACATTTAGAGAGAGGTTGTTTTCGGTACACCATGCAACCAAATGGTCTATCTCCCTTCTGTAGTCTGATTCGTCGTTGTTTAAGATACGACCCAACACAGTCGTATCATCCGCAAACTTATAGATTGAGTTGGAGTTAAATCTTGCCACACAGTTGTGTGTGTATAGGGAGTACAGTAGAGGACTGAGCACACATTCTTGCGGGGCCCCGGTGTTGCAGACTATTGTGGAGGAGGTGCTGTTGCCAATCCTGACAGTTTGCGGTCTGTTGGTGAGGAAGTCAAGGATCCAGCTGCACAGGGAGGGGTCAAGTCCAAGATTGCAGAGTTTGGTTATAATCTCATCGGGATAATGGTGTTGAAGGCGGAGCTGTAGTTTGAACAGCAGTCTGATGTAGGTGTCCTTGTTGTCGATGTGTTTGAGCAGGGGTGGGCAAACTACGGCCCGCGGGCCGCATGCGGCCCGCCAAAGGTATTTCTGCGGCCCACCAAGTCATTAAAAAAAAAAAAAAAATTTTTAAAAAAAATTTTGTTTTTTTTTTTTTAAATTTTTTTTTAAAGGTTAATGGGTGGGGGGGCTGTTGGGTTACTTACTGGTATAGGTGGATACGTTGAATTGAGTAGGGTGATCATTGCTTGGCACAACGTCGAGGGCCGAAGGGCCTGTTCTGTGCTGTACTGTTCCATGTTCTATATGAGGCGCCCACAATCATAACCGGGTGAAGTAATTATTTTACTTAATATACTATGCGGCCCTTTGTGAATTGTGAATTTCTGAATGCGGCCCTTGCACGGAAAAGTTTGCCCACCCCTGTGTTTGAGTGTTGATTGTAGAGTCAGGGAGATAGCATCTGCTGTGGACCGGTCGCGGTGATAGGCGAACTGCAATGGATCGATACAGTCTGGGAGGCTGGCAGTGATCCGTCACATGACTAGCCGCTCGAAGCATTTCATGATAACAGATGTCAGGGCCACCGGTCGGTAGTTGTTGAGGCAGGCTACCTTGTTCTTCTTTGGTACTGGTATTATGGTGGTCTTCTTGAAGGAGGTGAGGATCTCAGAGCGGAGGAGTGAGGTGTTGAAGATATTCTTGGGAGCTGGTCTACGCAGGCTCTGAGTGTTGGCACCCCCCCCCCCCCCCCCCCCCCCCCCTCCCCGGCACCCCCACCTCCGCAACGCAGCAATGGAATGTCTGCATTATAAGCCTCCCTCTCCCCAGCACTGCCCCCTGGCAGTGTCTCCAAGATACTGCCCGGATATGATCCCCCCCCGCCCCACCCATAGGCTGGACTTACCTGTGCACCCCTGCCGAGTTCTTTTTGCCAGTTTCCCACTTGCCAGGGCCTGTTCTAAATGGTTGGGTTGAACCCTAATTTGGGGGGATGATACAGCCGGAAGGCCCACTAATGAGCGACAGTCAAGGAACGGCCATATATTTCCAAGTTAGGGTGGTGGGTGAGGGGAACCAGGTGGTGGGGCTAAGGGTATCTGTTGCTCTTGTCCTTCTAGATGGTAGTGGTTGTGGGTTTGGAAGGTGCTGCCTAAGGAACCTTGGGTGAGTTACTGCAGTGCATCTTGTAGATGGTACACATGACTGCCTGCCACCGTTCGTCGGTGGTGGAGGATTTGAATGTTTGTGGAAGGAGGAGCAATCAAGCGGGCTGCTTTATCCTGAATGGTGTCAAGCTTCTTGTGTGTTATTGGAGCTGCACTCATCCAGGCAAGTGGAGAGTATTCCATCACACTCCTGACTTGTGCCTTGTAGATGGTGGACAGGCTTTGGGGGGGTCCGGAGGTGAATTGCTCGACGTAGGATTTCTAGCCTTTGACCTGCCCTAGAAGCCACAGTATTAATGTGGCTGGGTCCAGTTCAGTTTCTGATCAATAGTAACCCCCAGGATGTTGATAGTGGGGGATTGAGCGATGGTAATGCCATTGAATGTCAAGACCCCCTTATCGGTGGGTTGGGGCTTGGAATAGTTCGGGTGTCACGTCAGTGGGGTCGAGAGATCAAGGTGCCATTTAAAAATGGCGTCCCGATCTCTCCCTGCACTGAGGGGCTCTGCTGGCCAGACTGAATGCGGCCTTGGCCAATGCATTCCCCACCGAGGCCCTTAATCTACCCAAATGGCTGCTCAATATCATGGTGTTTATCGGCATTCTGAGTGTCGGGAAACACCTAGCTAAACAGGCACACTACGGGACTCTGTTCCCATTCGGAAAGATCGTGGCCAACATGTTTTGTTCTTCTACAGTTCCAATATAGGTTAACTTTGATAAGTGAAGCAATTTTTCCAAACAAAGGGCAGTTGAAATCTGGAACTATCTTTCCTAAAATTGGTATTCCTTGATCACCAGGGATGGAAGAAAAGAATATCCAAACCTTTCTTTTGTTACAGGGATGTTTCCTCAACAGCACTTGAGCACCTTCCATCTTATGGGTTGGAATTTATTCAAAAACTTACTGCCCGCTTCACGTACTCACTGAAAAGATTCCCAGCACTGGAAAAGTTTGTTAATTTGATGGAAGCAAATTTGACATATCCCAGCCACTGCTGTGCATTCAAAAATTGGGAAAAATCAAATGGGTGAGTACTTGTGATTTTATCACCTTCCTAATCTGTGTGACACACTGGGGGGCTATCAACACTGTTACGTCCATTAGAAGATTGCTGTTGTTCAGAAAAAAAACAGATATGTAGTAAACCAACTATTAAATCATGAGTGGCCATGAGGGAAGTCAGTAAACCTCATTCGTATTTCAAATGTAAGCCACATTAGTACAGAAACAGAAAATACTGGACAATCTTAATAGGTCTGGCAACATCTGTGGATAGAGAACGGGAGCTAACATTTCGTGTCTGGATGACTCTTTGTAAAAGCTGACAAAGTGTAGGGACAGATATTGGGCAAGAAATGTATGTCATTGCTTTACAATATTTTTCACCTACCCTTCAAATCTTTCTCTTTTCAGTTTGCCTTTGCTGAAGGAAAAGGCCCATGGTGCAAGGCCACTGGCAACAGAGACATTTAGTGGGTACTGTGTTTGGATATTAAGATAATCTAGCTGGTGGTAAATCATAGGACCCAGACGGCTGTCTATTTTACATCCCAACAATGATTACTCTGCATTGTGGTCAACAGATAGTACAGTTGGCTGACCTGATACCATCAATTTCCTGCCAGGCATTTGAGGTTACAATTAGCCCCTTTATCTTCTCCAATAATTTCACATATAGGGCGCGATTCTCCCAAAACGGGAGAAATCGTAAGGCTGGCGTCAAACCCGGGCGGGTTTGACGCCAGCGCGCCCCTTCCCGACCGGGAACCGATTCTGGTCCCCGGTCGGGGCTAGCAGCCCGACGCCGCAAGCTCCGGCATCACGGGCTTAACGAATTTCGTTAAGCCCGCTTGCCAGAGTTAGCGCCGGCTGACGCGTCATATGACTTCAGCCGCGCATGCGCGGATTAGAAGACTCCAACCCGCGCATGCGCGGATGACGTCATCGCGTATTTGCGCGAAACCCGCGCATGCGCGGGCCGGGATGCCCCTCAGCCGCCCCGCGAATGGATACTGCGGGGCGGTGGAAGGACAAATAGTGCGCGGGCATCGGGCCCGCTGCCCGCGATCGGTGCCCACCGATCGCGGGCCCATGGCACCCTTGGCACGGCCGTGGTACTGCCGTGCCAATCGGTGCCATGGTTATAAAAAGCGAGTTGTTCCCGCCGTTTTTACGAACGGCCAGACCAGGTCTGTCTGCCGTTCGTAAAAACAGCGTAAAGGGCTGGGACTTTGGCCCATCGAACAGCTGTGAATCGCTGCCGGCCGTAAAAAAACGGCGGAAGCGATTTGTGTCGGGAGGTGGGGGGGGGGGGGGGGGGGAGAGAATAGCGGGAGGGCGGGAAAAATGTCGGGCAGGCCCTCCCGCTATTCTCCGACCCGTCGTGGGGGTCGGAGAATTTCGCCCATAGTCGTTTGCTGGTACACAACCTGAGTATTGCTGAAAGACACATTGTCAAAGTTTTCTGTTTGGCTCTCATCTGGACGATTCCCAAGAACAGCAAATTAAAGGGAACAGCAATTTACACTTTATGAGAAAAGAGCGCTGATTGGTTGGCACGTGGAGTCTGACTGGTAGGGACATTGCTATGTAGAATGCACCAATTATTTGCTGACTTACAATTAACTGCCAAGATGAGTGCAAGACGAAAAGTTTCAACAACATTTGACTTTTTCAGCAATACTCAATTTCCCACTTGGTAAAGTGTCAGTGGCTTTTAGGAAGTGTGGACGCCAGTGTCAAAGTCGGCGCAAGCGACGCCGGCGTCAACGGGCCTCCAGGCCCAGCCATTCTCCCCTTCCTCGGGGGCTAGAACGCCGCCAGAGTGCTGTGCGCTGCTCCGGCGCCGAAAACCGGCCCTGCACGGCTGGCGCGGGTCCGCGCATGCGTGCTGCAGCCGTCTCCGCGCCGGCGCATGTGCGTGGTTGCCGACTCCACGCCGGCCCCCGGGCAACATGTCGAGCCCTACAGGGGCCCAGCGCGGAGGAACATAGGCCCCCCCGGAATGAGCCCACCCGCGTGGGCTCGGAGAATCCCGGCCCATATGTGCCAAATACAGTACCTATTCAGTCAGCTCATAAGACCATAAGACATAACTCCTCAAAGAACTCATCAGATTTGGAAAGCAGTCTTCCTTTTTGAATTCTGTGTTAGCTGCTGCTACTTATTTTCTCTTTCTCTAAATACTTTGTAACTTAAAAGTTATCGGACAAACCCAAATTTTCCCTCCTGCAGATGACTAACTGTAATTACCAAGGTACCTAAAGTAAGGGTTTTGCACAGCAGTCAATTAAACACCATTTAAAACCTCCAAGATGACAAAGCTAAAAATAATCAAGATGCCCTGCCCTGAGTGTAGTTTACGGTTCCATGATCGTCAAGGAGATAAGAATTTCAGAAAGTTTTAATTTGAAGGTTTTATCTGTTGGTTGCCTCCCTGAGGACAATGGGAGTGGTGAGTAGAGTCCGTGATAGATCGAATTAGTCCAACTGACAATAAGCGTTTTCCACTTCTGAAATTTTATCCTGCTGCATTAAAAAGTGTTATCCTTCTTAAACTAAAGCCAACCTAGTAATTCTTGATTAGCTGATCGATGCCATGTGATTTTAGCTGGTAAATATAGCTGATGCTGTGATATGACCAAGTTCTATCTCTATAGTCTGTGTGCTGATGTCAGCTAGAGAGGCAGAAGGGCAATAAAATTGGCCACCTAACTCAGAATTAGGAAAAGCACATTGACCGAGATTCTCACTCTTCATCCTACCAAGCAACACCTTGCAAAACGTGACGCGAGGGGATTTGGGGTGAATGTAGGGTTGGCTCAGCTATTGGATACCTTGCTGGTGCTCGCTGTAAAGGATCATGGGCGGGATTCTCCCCTACCCGGCGGGGCGGGAGGTCCCGGCGGGATGGAGTGGAGTGAACCACTCCGGCGTCGGGCCGCCCCAAAGGTGCGGAAATCTCCGCACCTTTAGGGGCCAAGCCCGAACCTTGAGGGGCTAGGCCCGCGCCGGAGTGGTTGGCGCCCCGCCGGCCGGCGGGAACGGCCTTTGGCGCCAAGCCAGCCGGGGCCGAAGGGACTTCGGCAGCAGGCGGAAGTCCGCGCGTGCGCCGGAGCTTCAGCGGCTGCTGACGTCATCCCCGCGCAGGGGAGGGGTCACTTCCGCGTCCGCCATCGTGAAGACTATGGCGAACGCGGAAGGAAAAGAGTGCCGCCATGGCACAGGCCCACCCGCCGATTGGTGGGCCCTGATCGCGGGCCAGGCCACCATGGGGGCACCCCCCGGAGCCAGATCACCCTGCGCCCCCCCCAGGACCCCGGAGCCCGCCCGCGCTGCCTGGTCCCGCCGGTAAGGTAGGTGGTTTGATTCCCGCCGGCGGGACTGGCATAACAGCGGTGGGACTTCGGCCCATCGCGGGCCGGAGAATCACCGGGGGGGGGGGGGGGCTGCTGAAAGGCGCGGCGCGATTCCAGCCCCCGCCAAATCTCTGGTGCTGGAGACGGCGGGGGGCGGGATTCATGCCGGCCCCCGCCGATTCTACGACCCGGCCGGGGGGGGGCAGAGAATCCCGCCCCATGTGCGAGGACTGATCTGTGAATCAGGCAGCTGAGGGTATCTGGCCTCCTTGGACTTGATGCCTTCAGGTGAGAAAGAGGGTAGGGAGGAAAGAAAACAGTTCAGGATACAGTTGATTGTTCCTTTCCCTTCAGACAGAATTCCATACCCATACTTTTATACAACTTTTCGAAGTCATGCGAAGTTGCAACAAGAAAAGTAACTGCAGATCAGGACCTTGTCACCAGCCATGAACAGAATAAAATATAGTAAGTATGGTTCTAAACATCAGAACATAAAATATTGAATTGGACCACATCTGACCTCCAATAATTTATCTTTATAGGGCCAATAACATTTTTAAATGCATGACAACCTTTATACATTATTTATTTTCCTCATACTTGCTTCACATTCCAGCCATGAGGATGGGGATCGGCTTTGTATGGCGGTATGTTACAAAAATGCTACCAATTCAGTACTTGCAGTTTTTCTTTAGCTGTTCAGATTTCCCTTCATCTCCTATTATATTCATAGAATTTACAGTGCAGAAGGAAGCCATTCAGCCCATCAAGTCTGCACTGGCCCTTGGAAAGAGCACCCTACCTAAGCTCACACCCCCACCCTATCCCCGTAACCCAGTAACCCCTCCTAACCATTTTTGGTCACCAAGGGCAATTTAGCAATGCCAATCCACCTAACCTGCACATCTTTGGGCTGTGGGAGGAAACTGGAGCACCCGGAGGAAACCCACGCAGACACAGGGAGAAAGTGCAAACTCCGCACAGACAGTGACCCAAGCCGGAGAATGAACCTGGGACCCTGGGGCTATGAAGCAACTGGGCTAACCACTGTGTTACCGTGCCCCCTTATGATAACGACAATAGCTAAAATATCACCAACATTCATTCCAGGAGTTGTTCTGGAAAATTAAATGACCCACTACTCTGCAAGCTAGTATGCAAGCTGTATGGGCTGCTATTAAAAATGAAACAAACTCCTGAGGAGAACAGGCCTAAATAACTTATTGCACTTAGGCTAATGGCTGATAATTAAAATAGGAGATGATTAAAATAGGTCAGATTAAGGAGCACAATCGTCTTGGAGTGTTATAGGGCTGGAGGAGGTTACTGATGTTGGGAGGGGGCGAGGGAATGGAGGGTTGGAAACAAGGAGAAATTGAGACCTCATAGGAGTAAGTCAGATGCTACAGAGCCTGAGTATTCAAGATAGGGACCCCATACTTTTCTATCTCAAATACTCAGGCTCTGTAGTGTCTGACCTACGGATTTTTTGGAAGTTATGCAGTTCTGCCTCTAATATACTAGACGTGAGGGTGTGTGCCACTTTGCCACAATTCATGACTTTATCCTCCCCCCCCCCCCCCCCCCCCATTTCTTGTCTTCTCTACTTTTTGTACATGTGGAAGCCCCAGGTTTACTAAACTAGCTGTGTCCGTCTCCTCCTGACATTGATCATGCTGTACTGTATCAGTTTTGAGGGTGTGTTGTATTATTTGCAAAAATGGAAAACTCTAATAAAAACATCTTTTTTGTTAAATTGAGACATTGCTGGGCTGGGAGCCAATGCAGATCAGCCTGAGCAGGGCTGGTCGATGAACGGGACTTGGTGAAAGTTAATGTACAGGCAGCAGAGTTTTTGGAAGGTGGAAAACAGGAGGCCTAACAGGAGAGTATTGGAATATTAAAGAGTAGAGGTAGCAAACGCATGGATGAGGGTTTGAGTAGAGATAAGGTGAGGCAGGGTTGGAATAAGAAGATGTAACTGAGATGGAAGTAGGCAGCCTTGGTGTTGGCAGCGGTATGTTGTTGGAAGCTTACTTGGGGTCAGAAATCCTTCAGTGTTCTCAGTATTTAGATCAATGGGGTAGTGTAGAGATTTTGGATGGATGAATTAAAATGGGCCAAATGACCTTCCTCATCAGGCGAGGCAGTGGCATAGTGGTATTATCACTGGGCTAGTAATCTAGAGACCCAGAGTAATACTCTGGTGACCCGGGTTCAAATCTCACCAGGGCATTTGATGGAATTTGAATTCAATAAAAATCTCTAATTAAAAGTCTAATGATAACCATGAAACCCTTGGTAATTGTCATTAAAAAACCATCTGGTTCACTAATGTCCTTTAGGGAAGGAAATCTGTCATCCTTACCTGGTCTGGCCTACATGTGACTCCAGACTCACAACAATGTGGTTGACTCTTAAATGCCTTCAGGGATGGGCAATAAATGCTGGCCCATCCAGCAACGCCCACATTCCATGAAAGAATAAAGGGAAAGAAATATCTGTAAGTAAGTTGTGATCCTCCAAAGTTAAGATAGTTAGTCGTTCTTTATTTGGGTGCAACTAAATTCACACTCAGGAGACATTTTAAAGGTGTTTCTTTCAGGAGAAAGGACGTGTCATGTTGATCAGAAGGGAATGCTTTTCAATGGTTAATGCATATTATTAGGCCAGTTTTAATGTACCTGATGTGGAGAGGCAAGTTAAAACCAGTAGAAAGTTGTTGCTTGATAGTGATATTTACGTATACATAAATAAAAATGTTCCATCCCAATTTATTTTAAATGATTACGGATTATTAAGAAAAAGATTAAGAACTACTAAAATTAATTTGCATTTATTTTGTACAGCTGATTATCAATGCATCTCATTACTTAGTTTTCCCAACACTTACAGCCATAGTAATAATTGACTGACTATGAGGGTGAGAGCAGAGGTGGGTGGGCACCTAATTTTGCACAGCTACCTTTTCCAACACCTACCTTTTCCTACCTGCGCTCCAGGTAGGCTTTGAGGCCCTTTCTGCAGCTAACTGGTCACAGCTGCAGGCCAGTCTGTGGAGGGGATTTTCCCTCGACACTGGTGGTCTGATATCTGTGGCCATTTTATAATTCGTAAGTTTTAAAAGTTGTCGAGAAGACACTTCAAGGTGGGGCTGCCCCATGTCTCCCTTTCCAGCAGCAACAATGCTGGAAGGCCTCTTGTTGGTCCTCCAGACTTGAAAGAGTGCCCACCATCCTTATATGATTGGCCTCTAGCCTCTTCCTGGCCAGTTCAGGGACAGTCATTGCCAGGTGACTGTCGGGGCCCTCATTTGACCCCAAAGTCGAGGTCCCAACCCAATATCGTGCCCTTTGACGGCTTCTGTGAATACATTATCTGTGATGTGGAGATGCCGGCGTTGGACTGGGGTGAGCACAGTAAGAAGTCTTACAACACCAGGTTAAAGTCCAACATGTTTGTTTCAAACACTAGCTTTCGGAGCACTGCTCCTTCCTCAGGTGAATCCTGCAGCATAAGGCTAATGTTAAATGCCCTCCTAAAGGTAATGGAATGAGTTCCAGCATGTCAAAGGCTAGATAGAAGGCAAAAATAAATGTGAATTTGTAGGTAGGAAGACCTGAATGGAAGTGACAGGTGTAAACACCTGAAGGGAGATGTCAGATAACAAATGAAGTGACTAGATTTTGTGGTCCTCCCCACCTTTGATCTAATATCTGAATATCAATTGACTTTATTTATGACAGTATCATTTAGCCACTTGATAGTACACAACTATGTGCGCCTGTTCCTTAACATACTAATCGGGAAATATGCCATCCACCCCAAGCCTACCCTCACTGGTCAAAATACACATTGGGCCTCCTATAGTTTCACACACCTATCGACAACCTTATAGGTCCAAGCTATCTCCTCATTGAGCAAGCTTAATGCTGAAATAGCAGCATCAAAGTCATCCTGTGGGAAAGCAGCTACTCTGATCAGATCAATGCTCTCGCCGTATATCGCGCAAACTCATAAATGGGCCTAAAGCTGCCATTTCTGGGGCGGCATGGTGGCACCGTGGTTAGCACTGCTGCCTCAAAGGGCCAGGGACCCTGGATCAATTCCGGCCTTGGGTGACTGTGTGGAGTTTACATATTCTCTCCAAATCTGCATGGATTTCCTCCGGATGCTGTGGTTTTCCTCCCACAGTTAGGTAGATTGACCATGCTAAAATTGCCCCTTAGTGTCCAGGGGTGTGTAGGCTAGGTTAAAGGGTTCTTGGAATAGGGCAGCAAAGTGGGCTTGGGCGGAGTGCTCTTACAGAGGGTCAGTGCTGATTGGATGGGTTGAATGACCACCTCCTGCACTGTAGGGATTCTATGATTCCATGATTTTTGGTCCTGATAGTGGCCCAGTCTATTTCAGATTACCCTGGAAGGATAAGGCTCCTCAAAAATATGAGCAACAGGTGAAGCTACCCATTTCACACTGTTGCTACACAGTTGCAACACGAGTAATATTCGCCACTAACAGGTTGCTGCCTTTAAGCCAAAAAAGACATTTTGCACATCAAGCAAATAAGTAATGTGGTATATGAATTTCAGTGCTAGTGTTATGCAATGTTAACGTCCCAAAGACTGACTGATTGTATCAAACAACATGTTCCTTCTGCTGTTCGCAACAGGCAAAGCACTGACTGTACTGTGCTTGTAGAATGCAAAACATCGAGCTGGATTCTCCGTCCCACCATGCCAGATTTCTGGTGCGGCACACCGGCGGGATGCTCTGTTTCGCTAGCTGGTCAATGGGGTTTCCCATTGTGGGGCAGCCCCACGCCATCGGGGAACCCCCGGGCTGTCGGCAAAATGGAGCATCCCGACGGCGGAGAATCCAGCCCATGGTGTCCAACATTAGATGTAATTCCACGATTGGACATTTGCTAAAAAATCTTGATTGCGTGAAAAATGACATTGACAACCAATTATCAGTCCGGCTCGCACTGGTCCACTTCCTAATGCTAGAAGCTACATAGATTTGCACACAGGGCCCTTTTCTTTGCAGACAGAAGGAACATGTCCACATATTATGCCTTTTCCAACTGAGCAAAATAAGCGACAGCCATTCCCTGGTCATTCCCCAAGGCAATGCTTCTACCAGATAGAGCCCACTTTGCAAGCAATCGGCATACTCTTCTCATGCAGTATAAATTATTGTTCCCTTTACAATTTTCTTGCAAATTGTCCAGATGAGTACAAGATGAAAAAGAGCATGTGTCTTTTTTCAGCAAGACATTATCATTTATCATTGCCTCAGTTTAACTATTTGCAAACAATGCTACCTTGCAGTTACAAAGGGATGGAGGAAACTCAAACTGTTTGGTGTTTTTGAAATTCCGTAATAACATGATTATGATATAAAACTGCTAGACTTGCTTCACTGTGGATTCTCCTTTGCACAAGTTAAATAAAATCCATGTCCCTAATAAGCTATTGCTTCTCTTTATCTGCTTATAGTTTCGGGAATGACTACTCTCATCCTGGTCTACCACCACTGCAACTTGGAGAGAGGAGCTTACAGAATCATTCTTCTGGAGTGAAAAAACACCCTTCTTCACAGAATGGTTCACACTTTCCTGAAAATATGTCTGATGCTGAATATGAACATTTAGAAGAAATATATGAAAATTCAGTATCATTTGATTATGGCTTTTGTCATTCAAAGGTAGACCTTATCTGTACTCCAGAACCAGATGCCTTCAACCCATGTGAAGATATAATGGGTTACAACATCCTAAGAGTTTTGATATGGTTCATTAATATCCTTGCTATTGTGGGTAACTTTGTTGTTTTTATTGTTTTGGTGATTAGTCAGAATAAGCTCACAGTCCCACGTTTCCTCATGTGCAATCTTGCTTTTGCTGACCTCTGTATGGGTCTCTATTTGCTACTTATTGCATCAGTTGACTTGAGCACCAGAAGTCAGTACTACAGCTATGCTATAGACTGGCAGACTGGTGCTGGATGTGCCAGCGCTGGCTTCTTCACTGTTTTTGCAAGCGAGCTCTCTGTGTACACGCTGATGGTGATCACCTTCGAAAGATGGCACACTATTACCCATGCCATGCAAATGGACAGGAAGCTCCGATTAAGGCATGCCATTGTGATTATGACTGGAGGCTGGATATTCTCTCTTGTTGTAGCAACGCTGCCACTTGTGGGAATCAGCAATTACATGAAAGTTAGCATCTGTTTGCCCATGGATATAGAAACTCCCATGTCCCAAGCTTACATCATATTCCTCTTGGTACTGAATGTTATGGCCTTTATTATCATTTGTGTTTGCTATATCAAAATATATTTAGCTGTGAAAAACCCTGACTTTGTTTCTAAAAGTAGTGATGCAAAAATTGCAAAACGAATGGCGATACTGATCTTTACAGACTTCATGTGTATGGCACCTATATCGTTTTTTGCCATTTCAGCGGCTTTCAAGTCACCTTTTATTACAGTGACCAATGCAAAAATTCTGCTAGTATTATTTTATCCGCTCAACTCCTGTGCAAATCCATTTCTCTATGCAATCTTCACAAAAGCATTCAGAAGGGACTTCTTCATCCTGTTGAGCAGGTTTGGTTACTGTGAAATGCAGGCGCACATTTATAAAACTGACAACTCAAGCTCAAAGAGTGGCAGCAAGGAAAACTCAGGGGCAGCTGTCAAGCTAACAACTTTCAGCGTGCAGGATCTGCCAGCCGGTGCAAGTGCTGAATTTTGTTGCGGAGAATGCTGATAACATTCATGCACCACATTTTCTCTCCTTCTCCACCGAAGGTGTGGACTCATGCTGGGCTGAACTCACAGGTCACAACAGCAATCCAGCATCTAAACCAGGTTGCCCGTTTTCCATGTCTGAGCCCAGGCAGTGGCTGTTGATATACCAATTGAGGGCACCAGTACTGATCCTGATGCAGTGCTCATTCTACATATACAAGCAGAGAAAGGAGCCCTGGTTACTTTATCCCTTTTGAGCCTAGGAAGGCTGAGGCTACATGTAGTAGCAAATGCTGTCCTGGCGGAGATCAATTAAGACCAGCAATCAGATCTGGAACATTTTGGTCTTAATGGCTTCTTTACCACACCAAGGGTAACAAAGTGGCCATAACAGGGGGAACGATGTAAAACTTTTTCATTGAAATAAATGTAAACATTTTTAAAAAGAACAGAATTTAGGAAATAATTTTCATTCTTTCTGTTACAGTACATTTACACTGAGGGGGACTTTTGACCCGCGAGTGGGCAATTAAGCAGCCTAGCAAACAGCCAGCTCTTCCTGCAGTGCCAGCTGAAGGCCCGGCCCAGTTTAACAGCTGTGCTTCATTTTCATGATTGGCAACCCACCTAAAAGGGAAGGGAATCAGGTGGCCCGAAGGCCACCTGTCATGCCCAAGGTAGGCTAGTGGATGGGGAATGAGGGTTCTGGTGGGGTTAGCAGCTCGGGAAGGAGTGCTGGAGTGTCACAAATGACACCCTGTGCAAAGGTAAAGTAAATTCCTCATCTTTCTTTGACCTGATTGCAGCTTTTGGTGTGCTTTTTTGACCACAAAATTCCTCTTCACCATCGTTCAGCTGGGTGCAACCTCACTTCTATCCAGTCATAGTCAAAAAATCACCTCTTCCTGCTCACCATTACCCCTGCAGTTGCCCAAGGATCTATCCTTGGCCCTCCCTTTTACTTATTTGCACACTGCCACTGGATCACTCTATCCAAAAACATGTCTTGTCTGATAGCACTCAGCTCTACTTCTCCTCCACCTCACTTGACCCCTCCAACGTCTCTAAACTAGCAGACTGCACAACTTCCAATACTGGATGAGCAGAAATTACTTCCAACTAAATATTGGTATTTAGAAGACATTGGCCTGGATTTTCATTGCATCAGCATGGCTCGGAAGATCATTAAAAATGGCAGGCAGGGCCCGATTCCTGGAATCCAACCCCCATTCCCATTTCCAGCAATTTTTGCTGGTGCAGGATAACGGTGTGGGTAGCCAGCCCGCAGGCAGCATTTCCTCTCTTGTCAGCTCCATTGCAGGGACAGACTGTGCGTCACCCCCTGTCCCCGTCCCTCCAAAACCGATCCATCTGCTTTTCCAGTTTCAATCAGCATCTCTGTTTGGAGCGATAATAGTTTGTTTTGTCAGCTGTGCCCATTATAAATACTTGGCTGCATTTAAAAGTTGTAGAACCTCTTATCTCATCAGATGGGTATGTGCACAGATTGATTGACAGTTTTAAGAGGCTGCTAAAGGACTATGCCTTTTTTGGAATCAATGAAGAGATTTTTTTAAAGAGATTTAACTTTTACAATGAGTCTGAACATTTTTCAGTATCAAGTGTGCTTGAGTGACTGTTCTTTTAAATTGTTACAAAATTAAGTTTTTTGATGTCCATTTCAAAGGCATATTATTTTATTGCTATTTGGAAATAAATACTTAATTAGGGTTAGGGTTATAAAAATATTGCATTATTAAAATGCAGTAACGCTGACAAGACGGGTGATTTGTTATCACTGAAGTAAGCAGGAGCTCATGGACACTATTGTGATCCAGGGCAACCACATTTGCAGTAAGTGTCTGTGGCTTGAGGAACTTCAGCTCAGAGTCATTGACCTGGAGGCCAAGCTACAGACTCTGTGATGCATCGGGTCGGGGGGTCATGGCATTACCTGGACACGTTCTTCCAAAAGGTAGTCACACTTCTTCGGCTAGGGTCATCCAATTTGATCCGTGGACAAGAGGGCGTGACTGCGATTAAGACAGTTATGGGGAATCAGAAGGTAGAAGTTAAGAGCCTCGATACAGGAAATCATTCAAGCACATGGAGTAAATATAACTTGTTATAATAGGGGATGTAATAGTAAGGGAGTCAGACATAGTTCTCAGTAGCTAAGAGTGAGAGTCCAGTCGGCTCTGATGCCTGCCCAATGCCAGGATTCAGGTCATCTGGGGCTGGAGAGGAACCTGCAGTGTGAGGGGGAGGATCAGGATGGCAGGAAGGAACAGATTGTACAGAATGCAAAAGCAAATAAGGCCAGAGTTTGCAAAAATAGTAAAAAAGACAGAACTAAAGGCTTTCTGCCTGAATCTGATAGAAGTCTACAAGATTATGAGGGGCATGGACAAATGGATAGTCAGAAGCTTTTTCACAAGGCGAAAGAGTCAATTACCAGGGGGCATGGGTTTAAGGTTCGAGGGGCAAGGTTTAAAGGAGATGTACGAGGCAATTTTTTTTTACACAGAGTGGTGGGAACCTAGAACTTGCTGCCGGGGGAGGTGGTGAAAGCAGATACGATCGTGACTTTTAAAGGGGGGTCTTGACAAATACATGAATAGGATTTAAATAGAGGGATATGGTCCCCGGAAGGGTAGGCTGGTTTAGTTCAGACGGACAGCATGGTCGGTGCAGGCTTGGAGGGCCGACGGGCCTGTTCCTGTGCTGTAATTTTCTTTGTTCTTTGAATGTTCATAGCACATGCAACAAAACAGATGAATTGTCTGCTTAAGAAGATATAAATGTGTATGACCTGATCGCCATTATAGAGACATGGCTGCAAGGTGACCAATGTTGGGACCTGAATACTCGAGGGAACTTTCAGAAGGACAGGGATCTAGGAGAAGATGGAGGGGTAGCTCTGTAAAGGATGAAATTAGTACAATGGTGAGAGATGACCTTAGTCCTAAAGATGTAGAATCAGTTTGGGTAGAGATAAGAAATAGCAAAGTGAAGAAGTCAATTCTGTGAATAGTTTTTAGGCCTTCCAACAGTAACAAGGCTGTAGGATGGATTATACAGGAGGAAATAATGGGGGCTTCTGTGAAAGGCACTGTAATTATCAGGGTGATTTGAATCTACATATATTTTCGATGAATCAGATCGGAAAAGGTAGCCTGAAAGAGAGAAACCCCCCCCCCCCCCCCATCCCAGAAGAGAGAACCCTGTCTGGAAGCTAAAGAGCAGTCCAGGCAGAGGTGAGAAGGTGCTTTCAGATCCGTTTCTTGACTGAAAGGGGAAATTGACTAATTTATTAGAGTTCTTTGAGGAGGTAACAAGCAATAGGGATTGAAGGAAACCTGTGGATGTCCTTGAACATCCAAAAGGTGTTTGATACGGTGCCCCATCAAAGGTTACAACACAAAATAAGAACTCATGATGAAGGGGAAATATATTATGGATTGAGGATTGCTTGTCTAACAAGAAGCAAACAGTAGAGATAATAAGTCATTTCCGGGTTAGCAAGCCAGTGGAGAACTGGGGCCTCAACTTTCATAGCAAGATTAGGAAGGCAAATGCAGGAGAAAAATAATATGAAAGTATGGAAATTTTGCTATAACCCTATAGGACATTGGTGAGACCACATACAGGATTCTTCGCTTTCAAGACTGTTCTGCACTCGCAATGGCCGCCATTTTGAGCAGGTGGCCCAATAGCGAGGTCCCGCGCCTGGGCCTCCCCCCAACACAATTCAGCATCCTAACCCCCACCCCTGCCACCGGGATTATCTGGGTCACCCCTCCCGGTATGTTCTCCCCCCACCCACCATAGGAAACCCCCCGTCCCAGAAGAGAGAACCCTGTCTGGAAGCTAAAGAGCAGTGCAGGCAGAGGCAGCGAAAAATACTGTTTTGAAACTCACCTGTGCAATACACCTGTTGGCTCAGAAACAAGAAGTAGCACCTGTCAATTCCTGGAAAAAGAAAACCAGTCAGCCGGATATAAACCGAGGTGGCGCAGTATTTAGCACTGCTGCCTCAGTGCCAGGGACCCAGGTTCAATTCTGGCCTTGGGTGACTGCATATGTGGAATTTGCACGTTCTTCTCGTATCTGCGTGCGTTTCCTCCGGGTGCTCCAGTGTCCTCCCACAGTCCAAAGACGTGCAGGTTAGATGGATTGATCATGCTAAATTGCCCCCTAGTGTTCAAAGATGTGAAGGTTAGATGGATTGATCATGCTAAATTGCCCCCTAGTGTTCAAAGATGTGCAGGTTCGATGGGGTTACGGGAATGGGTGGGGGCAAGTGAGCCTAGGTAGACTGCTCTTTCAGAGGGTCAGTGCAGACTCGATGGGTCGAATGGCCTACTTCTGCACTGTGTGAATTCTTTTTTTAAAATCTTTTTATAGGCATTTTCAAAATTTATAAACAGTTATGTACATTGTTGCCCATGTAGATTTACTGTATTACACAGAAAGGTTTGTCTTGTCCTTCCCTTAATTTATCCTATTTACATTCTGCCGCCCTCTGGCTCGGCGTATAGTCCATCCCCCTCTCCCCCTTGTGTCTTTCCCATTTCCCCAAATTACTCATTGCTATAGGGCTTCGAACAGGTTCCGGAACAAGCTGACAAACTGCCCCATGCATTTAGGAAGCCGTAAATGGGAGGACGAACTGGGGACAAAAGTGAGTTGGGGACTCCGGAGCGAAGTACTGATCAGGCCAACTCCACCTCCTCCTGCGCAGGGCTGAGCCTCATGCAGCTCAAAATGGTGCACAGAACGCACCTGACCAGAACACGAATGAGCAGCTTCCTCCCGGAGGTGGAGGACAAATGTGAGCGATGCAAGTGGGGCCCGGCTAACCACACCCACATGTTCTGGGCTTGTCCCAAACTTGCTGGGTTCTGGACAGCCTCCTCCAAGGTAATGTCCAAGGTTGTGAGGGTGAAGCCATGCCCAATAGTGGCAACCTTCTGGGCATCGGAGCAACCAGAACTTCACATGGGGAAGGGGGCTAACGCCCTAGCTTTTGCTTCCCTAATCGCACGCTGGAGAATTCTGCTCGGCTGGCAATCAGCAGAACCATCCACAGCTGCAGACTGCAGGTGGCCCTCCAATGGACTTTGGAGGCAACTCCCTTAAATAGTTACCTCCTTGGCCCACAACGAGGTCCACCGCATCAGGTACACGCATCAATTCTCAGCCACTTGATTCCTGGCTCAGAGGGCCGGGGAATCACAAGGGCCTCAGAATATGGTGCAGGCCAGCATGGCACAAACCTCATTCCCGGCACCAGTGGGGGTCCGAAGCATCGGAAACAGATCAGCGCCCATATTTTGGGAACACCGCTATTGACGGCGGGCGGTGGGGAATTGCCCCACATCTGGAATACTGTGTACAGTCTTGGTCTCCTTACTTAAGAAAGTGTATAACAAGGGTATAAGAGCAGTTCAGGGAAGTTTCACTCAACTGATTCCTGAGATGAAGAGTTGATTTTATGAGGAAAGGTTGGACAATTTAGGTCTGTATCCATTGGAGTTCAGAAGAATGCGAGGTGATCTTATTGTAACATATAAGATGAGGGAATGCCGAGAATATGTTTCACTTTGTGAGAGGGACTAGGGACACAGTTTAAAATGAAGGCGCAGGATTCTCCATTGGTGGGATCCTCCATTTTACCAGCAACGCACTCACGCCCGCAGATTTCCCAACAGCGTGGGGGTGCCCACAATTGGAAACCCCATTGGCCAGCTGCTAGGATAGAGAATCCTGCTGCTGATAAGGCACGCCACGCCAGAAAAGAGGTGCAGCGGGTCAGAGAATCCCGCCCAAGAGGTCTCCCATTTAGTATAAAGATGAGGAGAACATTTCTTCTCTCAGGGGGTTACTGGACTGTAGAATTCTCTTCCACAGAGAACCGTGGAGGTAGTCATTGAATGTTTTCCAGGCTAATTTGATAGCTTGTCAAAGGGTTATGGGTGGCAGACAGGAAAGTGGAGCTGAGGCCATAATCCGATCAACCTTGATCTTGTCAAATGGCAGAACAGGCTGAATGGCCTACTCTTGCTGCTAATTTGTATGTGTGTATTACATGGCTCCTGAGGTCTGTCCATAGGTGTGTGGCTATAGAGGATATATGGGGATATGAAGGGGCATTTGGGGCCACATGGGGTGGGAGGAATATGATGGGCATGGCACTTATCGCTACAACTGGACCAATGTTAAACGGAATCAGATGTCTTAGCCTGTCAGCCTTGCCATCCACCCCACTTTGTCACTGCCTCAGGCCTGCCAGTGGAGGTGGTGGGCCTGCTTCCATCCAGCACCTGCCTCCTTGGAATGAAAATATGATGGGCAAAGACATTTTTTAAAGGAGACGAGTCAGCCTAGACAGGAAGTTTCTGATTTGACCTTTCCACCTCCTTCATGAAAATCCAGCCCAATGTCTTCAGCCCCGTCACAAACTCTATTCTCATGCCATGAACTCCACCCCTCTCCCGAGCATCTCTCAGAGGCTGAATCAGGCAACTTCCAACTACATATTTAATTAATCACTCAGACCACCTATTTTCATCTCCATTATATTGCCTGGCACCACCCCTATCTCAGCTAATCAGGTGCTGTAACTCATTTATCCCTTTGTTACTTCTGGACTTGACTTTCCAGTGTGCTTCTGGCCGGTCTCCCCTTGATCTAGCCTTTACAAACTTGAAGTCATGCACAATTCCACAGCCTATGTCATACCTTGCACCACCTCCCCAGTACTTGCTGATCTACATTTTCATCACTGCTTTCAAGCCTCACCATGGCCTCGCCCCTCCCTATTTCTGTGACCTCCTCCAGACTCACGGACCACTGAAATCTCTGCACTCCACCAATTCTAGCAGGTGGAACGCTCCTAAATTTAATCACTCCAGAATTGGTGGCAGTGCCTTCAGTTGACAAGACCCTAACTCCTGGAATTCCATCCCTATACCTCTCTACCAGTACTTTCTCACATCCTTTTACACACTCCTGGAAACCTACCTCTTTAACCAAGCTTTTGGTCATCGAGCCTCACATCTCCTGATGTGGCTCAGTCAGATTTGGTTTGATAACGCTTAAGCACCTATGGTGTTTTTATTTTAAATGTGTAAAATGTTTAAAGACAAGTTATTCTAGTAATAGTAATAATAATAATCTTTATTATTGTCACAAGTAGGCTTACATTAACACTGCAATGAAGTTACTGTGAAAAGCCCCTAGTCGCCACATTCTGGCGCCTGTTCGGGTACACAGAGGGAGAATTCAGAATGTCTTATTCACCTAACAGCCCGTCTTTCGGGACTTGTGGGAGGAAACTGGAGCACCCGGAGGAAACCTATGCAGACATGGGGAGAACGTGCAGACTCCAAACAGAGAGTGAACCAAGCCAGGAATCAAACCTGGGAGCCTGGCGCTGTGAAGCAACAGTGCTAACCACTGTACTACCACTTGTTATTGTAATCCATTTTAACTGCCCAACACTGATTCTATCAGCTTCCATGGCAGCTGTTTGAGGCTGCACCTGACTGTTGACAAACTCAGCATCCTATGTGACCAGGAGATGAGCTTTCAGTCCCATATTCACTTCATCACCAAGACTGACTATTTCCACCTCTGTATTATTGCCTATCCCCATCCCTATTTCAGCTCATCTGCTGGTAAAACCATCACCGTTGACTTTTTACTCCCGGATTTGACTATTTCAATAGTTCTGGCCAGCCTCCCCACACGCTCCATCCACCATAAACTTGAGTTCACACAAAACCTGTATCCTATCCAGCACTAAATCCTATTTCCCCATTGCATCTACGTTCACTGACGACCTTGGCTCCCGTTCAGAATAATTGGGGGCGGGTTTAGCACAGGGCTAAATCGCTGGCTTTGAATGCAGGCCAGCAGCACGGTTCAATTCCCGTACCAGCCTCCCCGAACAGGCGCCGGAATGAGGCGACTAGGGGCTTTTCACAGTAACTTAATTTGAAGCCTATTGTGACAATAAGCGATTTTCATTTCATTTCATTTCATTTCATTCCTCAATTTTAAAATAACCTTTGTTTACATATCACCCCGTGGCCTTGCCCCTTCCTATCTCTGTAATCTTCCTCAGCGCGAGAACACTCCATTAACTCTGAGCTTCTCTAATTGTGGCCGCTTGCACATTGCTGATTTCCTCCACCATTGGTGACCACCACTACCATTGCTTAGGTACTGAGCTCTGGAACACCTTCGCTAAACCTCTCTGGTGTCTCCCTGGAATTCCCTCGCTAGGCCTCTCTGATTTCAAAGCCTCGCTAAATCTGTCTTATTTCTCTCTAGAATTCTCTTTCTAGATGACTCCAACTTCATTCTGGAATTCCCTCATTAAACCTCACCGGTTTCCCTCTCCTTCAGGTTGCTCCTCAAAAGTTACCTATTTGACCAAGTTTTGATCACCTGTCCCAATAAAGAGTTATGTGTGATAAATGTTGTCTGGTAACAATTCTATGAAGTGTTTTGGGATGTTTTACAAAATAAAAGATGTTGTATAAATGCAAGTTGCTGGTGTTGATTTTGCCAGACAAAGGGATGGTGGTGGTGGGGAGGGGGTTTGTTCAGAGTTATTACAATTCTCATGTATTGATATTATCACAAAATAATTCTGCAGCACTTCAATATAAAAAATTCTGTATTCATACTGATGGAATAACTACTTTTTTTAAAAAGCTGGATGCTTGTGACCGTTTCCTCTGCATCGTGAGGGGGTTCACAGATGGTGCTTGCATAGTTTCCCTTTGTCCATAACCTATGATGATTGGAAGACTTAAAGAATTTTGGGTTCTAAATATTGGACAATTTAAGGGTTAAAACCTGGGATTAGAGTGTGTTTGGCTGATGTGGTCATGTTTTTTTAAGAATTCTATTTTGCAGGGCCTGGGTATTTTTAGCAGCCAGAAACTGAAATTGACAAAGGGATGCATTTTTGTGGTTGGACTGGGAAAGTCCCTCAGGAGTTCATGTACTTTGCAGCCTGCAGAGTAAATTTGTCTTTTAGCTTAGGACAGGGGTGGGCAAACTTTTCCGTGCAAGGGCCACATTCAGAAATTCACAATTCACAAAGGGCCGCATAGTATATTAAGTAAAATAATTACTTCACCCGGTTATGATTCTGGGCGCCTCATATAGAACATAGAACAGTACAGCACAGAACAGGCCCTTCGGCCCTCGACGTTGTGCCGAGCAATGATCACCCTACTCAAGTCAACGTATCCACCCTATACCAGTAAGTAACCCAACAGCCCCCCCCCCCATTAACCTTAAAAAAAATTTTTAAAAAAAAAAAAAAAATTTTTTTTAAATTTTTTTTAATGACTTGGTGGGCCGCAGAAATACCTTTGGCGGGCCGCATGCGGCCCGCGGGCCGTAGTTTGCCCACCCCTGGCTTAGGAGATGATGTATTTGCAGGGTGGAGCCAAAGAATGCAGCGGCATTGTGAGAAGCTGTGGAGAGAAGCAGTTTTTTGGAGAAAGCTGTGGAGAGAGGCAATTTAAGGAAAACAGCTTTAGAGAGGCAGAGTTTTGGAGAAATGTTTGGAGAAAGGAGTTGAATTCTGACGAGCCTGACGCTGAGTCCACAATTCTCCGACAGTAAGATAGATTGAGAGCTGTATATTTCTTGTTGTTTAATTAGGAAATTGAATAATAGTATTTAAGGGGTTGTTCTTTTGAGAGTGTGAAGTTAACAAAGTTTACTACTGTAGTCGTAATAAAGTTTTGTTTTAAAAATAACCAAGCCCTTTTTCTTCATGCAATCACTCCTGGAGTGAATCATTGTTTCCACACAGCCTTTCAAATAAACTAAAATATTGGGATTTCCGTCCAGTATCCTAGCCACTGTTGGGGTCTGGTCTGTGATTGTAATAGACAAGACTAACTAAATACTTGCAGTAGCTCTCAGGAACGTCCAGTCCTATAGTTTTCAAATTATCGTCTTCAGTGGCTAATTCTGTAAAGGCAGTAAAGGCATTGCAAAATGATAGATTGCAGACTTGATTCTTGGTGTACGTTGAGGTACCTGCTCTTACAATACAGATGCGACAGCTTGCCTTTAAATCTGCATGCTTGCACAATGAGAGTGAGGTCAGGATTGGGCTTGGATAACCAGCTAACATTCACCGCCGAGCTTACATGATGAAATGTATCCATTTGAATTAGATGTCAGAGGGGAACTGACTTTTCTGCAACCATATTCTATGTAAATAATGTCTCCATGACAACAGGGAAGAAGAAGAACATTAGAGGGAAAACATAAGTAAGAATATATTAAATACTCTACATTATCAATCACACAGTTAGGAGCAGCACGGTGGCGCAGTGGTTAGCACTGCTGCCTCATGGTGCCGGGGTCCCAGGTTCAATCCCGGCCCCGGGTCACTGTCCGTGTGGAGTTTGCACATTCTCCCAGTGTATGCGTGGGTCTCACCCCACAACCCAAAGATGTGCAGGGTAGGTGGATTGGCCATGCTAAATTGCCCTTTAATTGGAAAAAAAAATATTTGGGTACTGTAAATTTATATTCAAAATTTTTTTAAAAATCAATCATACAGTTGCTTATTTTAAAAAAGGAAACAAACTAAAACTGATGCTCAAACTCACCCATCCGATTCTTCTTGTTAAATACAAAACGCCAAACCTCCGCTATTTGTCTAAATGGTGTTTGGATAATTGTGTTCAGACCAGTGTACTTGCAAAAAGTTCCTGCAGATGGCAAATGAGGTTCCCCATTGTGGCCACCCCATGCCGTCGGGAAACCCACGAGTGTGGGTGCTTTGCCGATGGAACGGAGGATCCCGCCGACGGAGAATTCCACTCTTACGTGGAACTAGAGCGATTCCAATGAAAAACGGCGCCGGATTCGCCAGGGCTGGGATTGGCACCCGAGAGGCTGACATGCTGCAGCCGCATATTGACACTCCACCCCCCACACACTCATCCCAGAAAACAAGATGGCACTGGTTGCACTGGAGCGCACCCATCGCATTGATGGATCAGTTGGGCCAGAGGGTACCGAGGGGAGTGTCCTGGGGGAGACACCCATAAGACCCGTGGCACTCGGTTCACAGTGAACAGTCAGTGTCGGGCGCAAGGCTGCCCTGCAGGCCGTGGCAATGGTGTTCCATGCCCATTCACTCCGATCCCATGGCCCACCTCCCGACTGCCCTCTGCTGATCCCCCTGGCCCTGGCAGGAGCCCCCTGGTCAGCGGCATAACTATAGCAATGTTGGACACTTTTCTTACCCCCTCTCTCCCCCGCAGAAGCCACGGCGCTGATTTCCAGATTTTTGAACCCACAAGTGAAACTCGCTGTCAGTAATTCCTCCTTACGGAGGCGGAGCATCACAGAGGTCCCAGAGAATACCGGGTCAGGCTCGCTAATGATATGCCAATGACATTTACTGTATGTGTGGAGTAGAACGTGCTGACGCCACCGTCGAGACACCGGAGCATGGTATTTTGCCGGGCACGATTCCCTTCTAATGTGCCATTCTCCGCCCAATTCGCGTTTTCCAATTCTAGCATTAGCCGACGGAGAATCCTGCCCAATATTCCACCAATCCCTCTGATTACATTGTTTTCAGTAATGGAACTAGTGGGATGGCACATTGAAGCAGATATCAGAAGGTAATTAGTTGAGGAAGGCCATTCACCCCATCTTAATTCATACAACTAGAGAGATCTTAACATCCAACAACTCTAGCAAATTACAGTCAATCATTCCTTGAATTGTTTTAAGAATTTTTATCGCCTCGAATCATCCTTGTTTTCAAATCCATCGATGGCCTCCCCCCTCCCTTCGTGTATAATTTCTTACAGCCCCGCAAACTATTCAGATATCAGTGCTCCTCTGTTCCCTGCCCTTGAGCTTTCCTATTTTAATTTCTCCACAATCTATGGCCATGCCTTCAGTCATTTGTGGAATCGTGTTATAAACTTCAACCACCCTTTACATACAGCAAGATTTCCTAACGTCATCCCTGGAAGTTCTGCCTCCTATCTTTAGACTCTGCACCCCCACCATTCCGCAACTCCCTAATAAGGAAAATAGCTCCTTTCTATCTAGCCCATCCTGTTTCATCTTCTAGTTTCTGGTGAATACTAGCTTGCATGACTACCCTGCAGTTTGAGTCCATGTATCGTTCTGGTAAATCTATGCTGCTTCCCTTTAAGGCCGATCAATATATCCTACCTAAGGTGTGCTGCCCTGGAGTGATTGATTTAATCAGTGCTTTATATAGCTGTAATAATCCATTGCATTCTGGTCCTCTAAATATAATGACCAGCATTTCATTGTTCTTTCTGACTATGTGCTGCATCATCTCTGATACAATGGTGTATGTACCTGGCCCCTCAGGTCACTTTGTACCTTCACAGCTTCTCATTTTTCGCCATTTAGAAAGTACTCTGTTCTATTATTTTAGATCAAAGGTGGATGATTTCACAGTTGCTTATTTTGAAATTAATTTGCCAGTTTTCCCCATTCACTTAATCTATCAAGATCTCTTTATAATTTTAAGTTAGAACTGTACGGGACTTCCGGTTGCGGCTATGCAGAGCTAAGTCGCACATTCCCGCTAGAATTGGACTTTCGGGCTCTTTTTAGGGCCCCCAGCAGCACTTTTTCGACGATCCCCAGTGTGGGAAGGGAATTCACTCCCCCGGAATTGTATGGATTGGACAAGGAGTGGAGTTGGAGCAGAGACAGGTGCGAGGAAGGAAGGCTAAGATGGCGGCGGGTGGAGACCAGGCAGCATGGGAGCAGTGGTCACAGGAGCAGCAGGAGTTTCTCCAGCACTGCTTCACAGAGCTGAAATCAGAGCTCTGAGAGCCGATGAAGGCCTGGATTGACAAGCTGCTTGAGGCCCAGACGGCCCAAGCGGCGGCGATCCGGGAGGTCCGACGAAAGGTCTCGGAAAACGAGGACGAGATCTTGGGCCTGGCGGTGAAGGTGGAGACGCACGAGGCGCTCCATAAGAAATGGCAGGCAAAGCTCAAGGACCTGGAGAACCAGTCGAGGTGAAGGAACCTGTGTATTCTGGGTCTCCCGGAGGGGCTGGAAGGTTCAGATGTGGGTGCCTATATGGTCACCATGCTGAATACGCTGATGAGCGCTGGGTCCTTCCAGGGGCCCCTGGAGTTGGAGGGGGAACCATCGAGTGCTGGTGAGGAGGCCCAAGCCCAGTGAGCCGCCGCGGGCGGTGCTGGTGCAGTTCCATCGGTTTGCGGACAGAGAATGTGTGCTAAGGTGGGCCAAGAAAGAGGGGAGCAGCAGGTGGGAGAACGCAGAGATCCAGATCTACCAGGACTGGAGTGCGGAGGTGGCTAAGAAGAGGGCCGGGTACAACCGGGCTAAGGCAGCGCAGCACCGGAGAGGGGTGAAGTTTAGCATGTTGCAGCCGGCTCGACTGTGGGTTACCAACAGGGATCGGCATTATTACTTCAAGACGCCAGAAGAAGCGTGGACCTTTATTCAGACTGAAAAGCTGGACTCGGACTGAGGACTGTGGACGAGGTGACGCTCGGGGGGTGGGGGGGAGGGGTGGGCTGTTATGCTGTGTTTTGGGGGGGATTTTGTGGTTGGGTCAATTCCTATGTCTCCTTTGTCTGTCGGGCAGGGGTTGGACAGGTAAAAGCCTTTGGGCGTCGGCGGCTGGAATTGGGCATGGGGCCCCGCGGGGAGGGGAAGCCCGAGCCGGAGAAATTGAGACTGGGCCTGGAAGGGAAACTATGCCAGAGGGGGCGGGGTCAGATGGGTAGGAAGCGCGGTGGGGGGAAACCGGGTTGCTGCTGGAAAGGCCAAGGGGGAGCTGGAGTTTGTAGAGGAGGTCGGGGCGGGGGTCTGCCGCAGGGAGGAACGAGAAGTGCGGGGGGCGTGGACACATGGCTGGCCCAGGAAGGGTTATGGCTAGTTGGTTGGGGTGGGGGGCTGGTAGCCCCCTGATCCGGCTGATAACCTGGAACGTAAGAGGCCTGAATGGGCCGGTCAAACGGACCCGTGTGTTCGCGCACCTGAAGGGGCTTAAGGCAGATGTGGCCATGCTTCAGGAAACGTATCTACGGGTGGCACATCAGGTAAGGCTAAGGAAGGGGTGGGTAGGACAGGTGTTCCATTCGGGGCTGGATGCAAAAAATCAGGGGGTGGCGATCTTGGTGGGGAAGCGGGTGTCGTTTGAGGCGCTGAGCATTGTTTCAGACAATGGAGGTAGGTATGTGATGGTGAGTGGTAAGCTGCAGGGGGTGAGGGTGGTCTTGGTAAATGTATACGCCCCGAATTGGGACGATGCGGGGTTTATGCGGCGCATGTTGGGCCGGATCCCGGACTTGGAAACGGGGGGGACTTTAACACGGTGCTGGACCCGGCCTTAGATCACTCTAGGTCTAGGACGGGTAGGAGGCCGGCAGCGGCCAAGGTGCTGAGGGAGTTTATGGACCAGATGGTAGATCCGTGGAGGTTTGCGAGGCCGGGGGCCAGGGAATTTTCATTCTTCTTCCATGTTCATAAGGCCTACTCACGGATTGACTTTTTTGTAATGAGCAGGGCGCTGATTTCGGGAGTGGAGGACACGGAGTACTCGGCGATAGTCATCTCTGACCATGCCCCGCATTGAGTGGACCTTGAGCTGGGGGAAGAGAGGGACCAGCGTCCGCTGTGGCACTTGGATGTGGGGCTGCTGGCGGGCTAAGAGGTTAGCGGGCGGGTCCGGGGGTGTATAGAGAGGTACTTGGAGACCAACGATAACGGGGAGGTGCAAGTCAGGGTGGTTTGGGAGGCGTTGAAGGCGGTGGTCAGGGGAGAGCTGATCTCCATCAGGGCCCATAAAGAAGGGAAGGAGAGGAGAGAAAGGGAGAGGCTGGTGGGGGAGATGGTCAGGATAGATAGGAGGTACTCAGAGGCCCCTGAGAACGGCACAGCCTTCAGGCCGAGTTTGATTTGTTGACCACCAGGATGGCGGAGGTGCAATGGAGGAAGGAACAAGGAGCGGTGCATGAGTATGGCGAGAAGGCCAGCAGGATGTTGGCACACCAGCTTCGGAAGCGGGAGGCAGCGAGAGAGATTGGGGGAGTGAGGGAAGGAGGGGGGAGCACGGTGCGTAGTGCGGTGGGGATCAACCGGGTCTTCAGGGACTTCTATGAGGGACTGTATCGGTCTGAGCCCCCATCGGAGGAGGAGGGGATGGGTTGTTTTCTGGACCGGCTAAGGTTCCCGAGGGTACAGGAGGAGCAGGTGGCGGGGCTGGGGGGGGGGGGCCGGTTGGGTTGGAGGAACTGGTTAAGGGACTAGGGAGTATGCAGGTGGGGAAGGCACTGGGGCCAGATGGCTTCCCAGTGGAATTCTACAGGAAATACGTGGACCTGCTGGGCCCGCTGCTGGTTAGGACTTTCAATGAGGCAAGGGAAGTGGGGGTCCTGCCCCCAACGATGCCTAGGGCACTGATCTCCCTGATCTTGAAGCGAGACAAGGACCCTTTGCAGTGCGGGTCGTATAGGCCGATTTCGCTTCTCAATGTAGATGCAAAACTGCTGACAAAGATATTGGCCACGAGGATCGAGGACTGTGTCCCGGGGATTATACACGAGGATCAGACGGGTTTCGTGAAAGGGAGGCAGCTGAATACCAATGTACGTAGGCTCCTAAATGTAATTATGATGCCGGCGGTGGAGGGGGAGGCGGAGGTAGTGGTAGCTATGGACGCGGAGAAGGCCTTTGATAGGGTAGAGTGGGGGTACCTGAGGGAGGTGTTGAGATGGTTTGGGTTCGGGGAGGGGTTCGTCAGCTGCGTGAGGCTGCTGTACGAGGCCCCGGTGGCGAGTGTGGCCACGAACAGGAGGAGGTCGGAATATTTCCGGCTGTACCGAGGAACGAGGCAGAGGTGCCCCTTATCCCCCCTGCTCTTTGCGCTGGTGATTGGGTCCCTGGCCATGGCTTTGAGGCAGTCTAGGAATTGGAGAGGGTTGGTGCGGTTGGGGGGGGGGGGGGGGGGGGGGGGGTGGAGGAACACTGGGTATCGTTGTATGCGGACGATCTGCTATTGTATGAGGCGGACCCGGTGGGGGGAATTCCGGAGGTGCCGAGGATCCTCAGGGAGTTTGGGGATTTCTCCGGGTATAAGCTTAACATGGGGAAGAATGAGCTGTTCGTGGTGCACTCGGGAGACTAGGAGAGGGGGATTGGTAAGCTTCTGCTAAAAAGGGCAGAAAGGAGTTTTAGATACCTGGAGGTTCATTTGGGCAGAAGCTGGGGGCCCTGCATAAGCTCAACTTAACGAGGCTAGTGGAACAAATGGAGGAAGAGTTCAAAAGGTGGGATATGCTGCCGCTCTCCCTGGCGGGTAGGGTACAGTCCATTAAAATGACGGTGCTCCCGAGGTTTCTGTTTTTGTTTCAGTGCCTCCCCATCCTGATCCCCAAGGCCTTTTTTAAACGGGTTAACAGGAGTATCATGGGGTTCGTGTGGGTGAAGAAGACCCCGAGAGTGAGAAGGATGTTTTTGGAGCGGAGTAGGGACAGGGGCGGGGGGCTGGCATTGCCTAACCGCTGCAGGAATTATTGGGCTGCCAACGTGGCGATGGTACACAAGTGGGTAATGGAGCGGGAGGGGGCGGCTTGGAAGAGTTGGAGATGGCGTCCTGTGTGGGCTACAAAGCGAAGCCAAGCAGTATCTCCAGCAGCAGCGCACCCCTCCCCGGTGAACTCAATCCACCTATGCTCGGTTCGAGCAGGAAACCAACGATCCGCTGTTGAATGCCCCAGCAGCCTATTACACACACATACCCATCATCACAGCTTCCAAAGTCAGATCGACTTTCTTGAAAGTGAACCCTCGGAAGGCGACGGGTCCGGACGGGATCCCTAGTCGTGCACTCAGAGCCTGCGTGGACCAGCTGGCCGAAGTGTTCACGGACATCTTTAACCGCCTTAAAAACTTACCTTTCAGGACAAGCGGCCTTCAGTTTTTCCAGCGGGAGCATCGAGAGCAGTAACCAGGGGGCTGTAGGGAAGGTAAGTTTCCCGCTTTAAAAACTTACCTTTCAGGAGAAGCGTTACCTTCCGTTAGGGAGAAGAAGCTTAAGAGGTGACTTAATTGAGGCATACAAGATGATCAGAGGATTAGATTGGGTGGACAGTGAGAGCCTTTTTCCTCGGATGGTGATGGCTAGCACAAGGGGACATAGCTTTAAATTGAGGGGTGATAGATATAGGACAGATGTCAGAGGTAGGTTCTTTACTCAGAGAGTAGTAAGGGCGTGGAATGCCCTGCCTGCAACAGTAGTGGACTCGTCAACATTAAGGGCATTTAAATGGTCATTGGATAAAATATGGATGATAAGGGAATAGTGTAGATGGGCTTTAGAGTGGGTTCAAAGGTTGGCGCAACATCGAGGGCCGAAGGGCCTGTACTGCACTGTAATGTTCTATGTTCTATGTCCCAAGTAAGCTCCGACATCCCCACCTGCTTCAAGAAGACCACCATCATACCGCGGCCAAAAAAGAACCAGGCAACGTGACTCCATGACTACCGTCCGGTGGCCCTGACTTCAGTCATAATGAAGTGCTTCGAGAAGTTGGTCATGAAACGCATCACTTCCATACTCCCAGAATGCCTTGATCCACTGCA
Organism: Scyliorhinus canicula; assembly: GCF_902713615.1. Classification (NCBI taxonomy): domain Eukaryota; kingdom Metazoa; phylum Chordata; class Chondrichthyes; order Carcharhiniformes; family Scyliorhinidae; genus Scyliorhinus; species Scyliorhinus canicula. The sequence goes on along the minus strand of NC_052146.1, from coordinate 277,472,960 downwards.
ATTTGCATACCACCACAACCAGTCCACAGCAGACGCCATCTCCCTGGCCCTACACTTATCCCTAGAGCATCTCGACAACAAGGATTCCTACATCAGACTCCTATTTATTGACTACAGCTCCGCCTTCAACACCATAATCCCAGCCAAGCTCATATCAAAGCTCCAAAACCTAGGACTTGGCACCTCACTCTGCAACTGGATCCTCGACTTTCTAACCCACATACCACAATCAGTAAGAATAAACAACGACACCTCCTCCACAATTGTCCTCAATACCGAGTCCCCGCAAGGCTGCGTACTTAGCCCCCTACTATACTCACTGTACACACATGGTTGCGTGGCAAAATTTGGTTCCAACTCTATCTACATGTTTGCTGATGATACGACCATAGTGGGCTGGATCTCAGTTTTGTTTTGTGTTCAGTTTTGGTCTCCTTACTTGAGAAAGGATGTACTGGCAATGGAGGATGTGCAGAGGAGATTCCCTAGGTTAATCCCAGAGCTGAAGGGGTTGGATTATGAGGAGAGGTTAAGTAGACTGGGACTGTACTCGTTGGAATTTAGAAGGATGAGGGGGGATCTTATAGAAACATATAAAATTATGAAGGGAATAGATAGGATAGATGCGGGCAGGTTGTTTCCACTGGCGGGTGAAAGCAGAACTAGGGGGCATAACCTCAAAATAAGGGGAAGTAGATTTAGGACTAAGTTTAGGAGGAACTTCTTCACCCAAAAAATTGTGAATCTATGGAATTCCTTGCCCAGTGAAGCAGTTGAGGCTCCTTCATTAAATGTTTTTAAGGTAAAGATAGATAGTTTTTTGAAGAATAAAGGGATTAAGGGTTATGGTGTTCGGGCTTGAAAGTGGAGCTGAGTCCACAAAAGATCAGCCATGATCTCATTGAATGGTGGAGCAGGCTCGAGGGGCCAGATGGCCTACTCCTGCTCCTAGTTCTTATGTTCTTATGTACACACCCCTGTCAGCATCAACGGGGCCGAGGTAGAGATGGTTAGCAGGTTCAAATTCCTATGGGTACACATCTCCAAAAATCTGTCCTGGTCCACCCACGTCGACTCAACCATCAAGAAAGCACAACAGCGCCTATACTTCCCCAGGAAACTAAGGAAATTTGGCATGTCCACATTAACCCTTACCAACTTTTATAGATACACCATAGAAAACATCCTATCTGGCTGCATCACAGCCTGGTATGGCAACTGCTCGGCCCAAGACCGCAACAAACTTCAGAGAGTCGTGAACACAGCCCATTCCATCACACAAACCTGCCTCCCATCCATTGACTCCGTCTACACCTCCCGCTGCCTGGGGAAAGCGGGCAGCATAATCAAAGAACCCTCCCACCCGGCTTACTCACTCTTCCAACTTCTTCCATCGGGCAGGAGATACTAAAAGTCTGAGAACACGCACGAACAGACTCAAAAACAGCTTCTTCCCTGCTGTTACCAGACTCCTAAACGACCCTCTTATGGACTGACCTCATTAACACTACACTCCTGTTTGCTTCACCTGATGCCGGTGTTATGTATTTACATTGTGTACCTTGTGTTGCCCTATTATGTATTTTGTTTATTTCCTTTTCTTTTCATATACTTAATGATCTGTTGAGCTGTTCACAGAAAAATACTTTTCACTGTACCTTGGTACACGTGACAATAAACAAAATCCAATTTTCCAATTAAAGTGCTTACAAAACTGTCTGCAGTTTTGGCAAATTTCAATATGTGGCTTCCTATCCCACCATCTAAGCCATTAATAAATACAGTGAAATAGTTGAGGCTTCAACACAAATGCCTGCCATTTTCTGGTGGATTCTGTTGCTCTTGCACAGAGTTACAGCAGAATCCCCAAGGATACTCAGAGCATGTCCTGTTTTTGTTGGTGTTTATTGTAGAGGGAAACAACAAACAGCTGGGGCATGTGGAGGATTGCCTGCTGTCCTTTAAATAACGCTCTGAGATCTTTAGCAGCTAACTGAACTTGCAAATGGAATAGGGAAATGAATCTTTAGTCTAACATTGTATTTGAGAATTGCATCTCTGACAACATAACATTCCTTCAGTATTGCATTATACTGTGTCCATGGACCTACTGATTCATGGGGAAGAGGACCACCAACAAAATGAGCTAATACGGGCATGGTGATGAGGGAACAAATGTTTAACAGCTGCTCATTATGAAATGCTTTTCAAATCATGAATAAAATTAATAAAAGTTTCTCCGAATTTATATTTCCATTTCAACACTAGGGCTGGGATTCTCCCCTACCCGGTGGGGCGGGGGGGGGGGTCCTGGCGTGTTGGAGTGGCGTGAACCACTCCGGACGTCTCCGCACCTTTAGGGGCCAAGCCCTCACATTGAGTGGTTCCCGCACCGCCGGTTGGCGTGAACGGCCTTTGGCGCCCTGGCAGCCGGGGCCAAAAGGACTTCGCCGGCCAGCGTAAGTCCACACTTCTGCCGGAGCTCAGCGGCTGCTGACGCCATCCCTGCGCATGCGCTGGGGAGGGGGTCTCTTCCGCCTCCGCCATGGTGAAGACCATGGCGAAGGCGGAAGAAAAAGAGTGCGTCAACGGCACAGGCCCGCCCGCCGATCGGTGGGCCCTGATCGCGGGCCAGGCCACCGCGGGGGCACCCCCCGGGGTCAGATCGCCCCGCGCCCCCTTCAGGACCCCAGCGCCCGCCCGCGCCGCCTGCTCCCGCCAGTAAGGTAGGCGGTTTAATCCACGCCGGTGGGAGAGGCTTGTCAGCGGCGGGACTTCGGCCCATCGCGGGCCAGAGAATCGCCGCGGGGGGCCCGCCGACCGGCGCAGTGCGTTTCCCGCCCCCGCCGAATCTCGGGTGGCGGAGAATTCGGGACACGGCGGGGGCGGGATTGACGCCGGCCCCGGGCGATTCTCCGACCCAGTGGGGGTTCGGAGAATCCCGCCCCAGTTCTTAGAACCCAGCTCTTAGAATGTTTAGAAGAGGATTTAGGCATTTATTTTCCAATGCAAATTCTATAAGGGGGTGTTTAGCACAGCGCTAAATTGCTGGATTTGAAAGCAGACCAAGCAGGCCAGCAGCACGGTTCAATTCCTGTAACAGCCTCCCCAAACAGGTGCTGGAATGTGGCGACTAGGGGCTTTTCACAGTAACTTCATTTGAAGCCTACTCGTGACAATAAGTGATTTTCATTTTCATTTCATATTGGGTAAGGAACCAGTTTTTTTTACCATTTTACCATTCAAGAATTCATTTGGAATATTGCAACAGTCCCTAATTCCATTCTTCCAGCTCATGTTGAGGTTATAATGGGCTGAGTTTGCTTGGCCCCAGAGTGCTGGATTGGGGGCGGGGAGGCTGGTGGGGGACATGGAAATTGGTGGGAAACTATGCCAAGACAGATCCCCGATGCATTTCCCCTGCTGGGGAGCTATCCCATGGGCAGGTAGGGACCCAGATCTGCTGCCCATTGAACCGAGGCAGGCAACAACCGCTATTTTGACAATTGCAGAGCCGTCCCCTGTTGTGTGCTAACAGAGGCAGCTTCCCTGCAACAGTCAAACCTCAGAACCCGAGCGTGCATCCCCCAAACAAAGAAACGTGGAAACCAAAATATGCACCCATAGCCCCAATGATCCAAATGGGGGGGGGGGTCCCCCTCCAATCCAAGATACCCATCAACAGCCCCCTCCTAAATAATTATTCCTATTGCTCCGAAGGAGCCTCCATTTTGAGGAACCTTTACAGTCTCGTGGCTACATCAGCAACCCCCACCTCTCCCAAGGCCAAGGTTCTAGACCTGCCAGCCCTCTGAATGGGTCATCTAGCACAGAGATGGTCAATTTGATGGCTGCCTTCAGGAAGCTAGCCCTCCAGGTCTGGCATGTGCAAGCTTGGGACACCCATTTAATCTCAATGTTAGGGGACTGAAAGCCTGAGGGCAATTCCTGTGCAAATTCACTGGCTAATTAATTATTGCATTTAGATTTGCAATGTTATAATCTACAACTCAGTTTCTACTAGTAACTTTTTAATATCAGAATAGAGAATACCGTGCTGCGTTTCATAGAATGCCAGAGAAAACCTCTCAGTAAACAACAAACATTTGGACAGCAGTCTCTTATTGTTTAGACTGCAATAAAAAAAATTACCCTGTCATTCATTAGAATTATCATAAGCAGGGTCCTCTAGAAGTCTGACCTCTGTCTTCAGTGTCAGCCTTAGAATGCAGATAGTGCTCAGGAATCTTTGAACACAATAACAATAAAACGCAGATTTTATTCTGCAGTCTAAACAGTTGAGTTTTTATCCATCTGGTTAGGATACTATTTTGAAAATCCACGCTGCTGTTCCCATTTCAACAAATCAGAGAAATTTCTGCCGCAGCCATCCTTGCCCGATTTAGAGGCTGCTAAGTAACTGCTTTTATATTGATCTAGTGTTATATTGCAACAATATGTCCTAGAAGCAACAATGGGCAGGCTACAATCGATTTAATAATGAGGAATGAGCCAGATTTAGTTAATAGCCTAATGAAGCATGAGAATTTATCTAATAGTCACCATAATATGTGTGAATTTAATGTGGTGTTTGAAAGGGAAGAAATTGAAACAACTACTAAGGTTCAAGATTTAGAGAGGCTGACTTCAATGAGGAGACAAAAACTGACCACAGTAAACTGAAAAAATCTGTTAATGGATAAGATGACATAAGATCAGTGGGAGGTGCTCAAAAAATAATTTCCGTGATACAGAAGCGGTTTATACACCTAAGGGCCAAGAGCTCTACTTGCCAACAAAATGCCATAGGCTGGGATGCTTGGGCCCCACCTTTTCCGATGGCTGGGAAGACGGTGGGGGCAGAGAATCCAACAGAGTCCCCTTCCTGCTATGGAAGGTTGTGAACTTCATCACCGTGCATTAACATATCATTAGCGGAACTTCCGGTTGCGGCTATGCGGAGCTAAGCCGCACGTTCGGCAGCTCCCGCTATTTAGGGACTTTTGGGCCGTTTCGAGGGCCCCAAACGGCGCTGTTTCTACGCATCCCGGTGGGGGAAGGTGCCTGGAAGAACTTGCCCCACGCTATATGGTGAAAAAGGCTGCAGTAACTCCCCCAAAAAAAACGGGGGAAGAAAAACAAAATGGCGGCCGGCGCAACACCCGAGGACTGGTGGAAGTGGGCGCAGGAGCAACAGGCCTCGCTCCTACGTTGTTTTGCTGAGCTGAAGGCTGAGCTGCTGGACTCCATGAATGCAACTACGACCAAGCTGCTTGGGACGCAGGCGGCCCAGGAGGTGCCTATTCGGGAGTTGCAGCAGCAGGCCGTTGAAAGAGAGGAGGAGGCCGTGGTCCTCGTGGGGAAAGTGGAGTTGCACGAGGCACTTCATAAAAAGTGGCAGGACTGCTTGGAGGAGCTGGACGTTCGCACGAGGCGAAAGAATCTGAGGATCCTGGGCCTGGCGGAGGGGTCGGATCTCCCGGCGTATGTGACCACGATGTTGAGCTCGTTGATGGGAGCGGGTTCCTTCCATTTGCCCCTGGAGCTTGAGGGAGCGCACAGAGTGATGGCCAGGAGGCCCAAGGCAAATGAACCCCCGCGGGCGGTGCTGGTGCGGTTCCACCGATTCAGTGACCGGGAGTGTGTGCTGCGCTTGGCCAAGAAAGAGAGGAGCAGTAAATGGGAGAATTCGGTAGTGAGGATCTACCAGGACTGGAGTGCGGAGGTGGCTAAGCGGCGGGCCGGGTTCAACCGGACGAAGGCGGTGCTTCATGCTAAGCAGGTCAGGTTTGGAATGCTGCAGCCTGCGCGCCTGTGGGTGACATACAAGGACCGGCACCATTACTTTGAGTCCCCGGAGGAGGCCTGGGCCTTTGTACAGGCGGAGAAGCTGGACTCGAACTAGGGTCGGGGGACATACTTTGGCCGGCGTTGTTTCCGCTGTGGCTGTTTTGTTCCAACTGTTTCAACTTTGTTAACTTCGACATGTGTGTTATGTATGCTGGTTTTCTGTTTGCTCTGTTTACGGGTGGGTTTGGTTGTTGGGCATGGTTGTGGGTTAGGTGGGGAGTGTTGGGGGTTTGTGTTCTATATGTTCTCTTCTGTACGGGGCTGGGGATTGAGGGGAAACTGGATTTTGGGGACCTGCGTCAGAAGGGTGGGGTGTGGCAGTGTGAAAGCGCGGGCTTTCCTCTGGTTTCCCGCGCTGTGGGGCGGGGGGGGTGGAGCTTGCGGTGGGGGCGGGGCCTCTACGGGTCTTCTTTCACGCGCTGCAGCAATGCCAAGGAGGTGTGGCAAGAGGGGGATGACCCCATGCCGGGAGGGGATAGGTTTTGGCGGGAGCTGCCGGGGTCAGCAGAAGTCAGCTGACTCACGGAAGTACCATGGAGGGTGCGTCGCGGCTAGGAGGGGTGCTAGCCTGGGGGGGGGGGATACCGGGTTGCTGGAACGACTAGGAAGGAGCCGATGGGGGCCGGGGGGGAAGAGGAGAGGCGCTATCGCCATGGGGAACGGGTCGAGCGGGGTGTGCTGGCCTGGGGCGAACATCTGCCAAGTTATGGCTAGTCGGCGGGGGAGGGGGGCGGGTTGCCCTCTGATCCGGCTGATTACCTGGAACGTGAGGGGGCTGAACGGGCCAGTTAAGAGAACCAGGGTGTTCTCCCATCTAAGGGGGTTGAAGGCGGACATGGCTATGCTCCAGGAGACCAACCTGAAGGTGGCGGACCAGGAAGGGGTGGGTGGGGCAGGTTTATCATTCAGGATTGGACGCGAAGAACCGGGGGGTGGCGATTCTAGTGGGGAAGAGGGTGGCGTTTGAGGCGGCTGAGGTGGTGTCGGACAAGGAGGGCAGATATATCATGGTGAGGGGTAGGCTGCAGGGAGAGAAGGTGGTGCTGGTGAACGTATATGCCCCGAATTGGGATGATGCTGGCTTCATGAGGCGATTGTTGGGCCGCATCCCGGGCCTGGAGGCAGGGGGCCTGATCATGGGGGGAGATTTTAACACAGTGCTGGATCCCACACTGGACCGGTCCAGTTCAAGGACGGGTAGGAGACCGGCGGCGGCCAAAATGCTGAGGGGATACATGGACCAGATGGGAGGGGTGGATCCCTGGAGATTTGGGAGACCGAGAGCGCGGGAGTATTCCTTTTTCTCTCACGTCCATAGGGTTTATTCCCGGATAGACTTTTTTGTCCTGAGCAGGGGATTGATCCCGAGGGTGCAGGATGCCGAGTACTCTGCCGTAGCGATTTCGGACCATGCCCCGCACTGGGTTGATCTGGAGATAGGAGAGGCGCGGGACCAGCGCCCGCTCTGGCGCCTGGATGTGGGGATGCTGGCGGAGGAGGAAGTGTGTAAGAGGGTTCGGAGAAGCATTGAGGGGTATCTGGATACCAATGATACGGGGGAGGTCCAGGTGGGGATGGTCTGGGAGGCTCTGAAAGCAGTGATCCGGGGGGAGCTGATCTCCATCCGGGCCCACAGGGAAAGGAGGGAGAGGAAGGAGAGGGAGAGACTGGTGGGAGAGCTTCTGGAGGTGGACAGGAGATATGCGGAGGCACCGGAGGAAGGGTTGCTGGGAGAACGGCGCAGGTTGCAGGCCAATTTTGACCAGAAAGGCGGAGACACAGTGGAGGAGGGCGCAGGGTGCGGTATATGAGTATGGAAGGAAGGCGAGCAGGATGTTGGCGCATCAGCTCCATAGGCGAGATGCGGCTAGGGAAATTGGGGGAGTGAAGGATGGGGGTGGAAATGTAGTGCAGAAGGGGACAGAAGCAAACAGGGTCTTTAGGGACTTTTACGAGGGATTGTACCGGTCGGAACCTCCGAGGGGGAGAGAGGGGATGGAGAGCTTCATGAACAGGCTATGTTTCCCAAGGGTTCAAGAGAGGCTGGTAGAGGGGCTGGGGACGCCGATAGAGTTGGAGGAGCTAGTCAGGGGGATCGGGCAAATGCAGTCAGGTAAGGCCCCGGGGCCGGACGAGTTCCCGGTAGAATTTTACAAAAAATATGTGGACCTGGTGGGTCCCCTGCTGGTGCGAACTTTCAATGAGGCGTGGGAGGGGGGGGCTTTGCCCCCAACGATGTCGCGGGCACTGATCTCTTTGATCCTAAAACGGGATAAGGACCCCTTGCAGTGCGGATCATATAGGCCTATCTCGCTCCTTAACGTAGACGCTAAGTTGCTGGCGAAAATCCTGGCTACCAGGATAGAGGATTGTGTGCCAGAGGTAATTCATGAAGATCAGACAGGATTTGTCAAGGGGCGGCAGCTCAACACGAATGTGCGGAGACTGCTCAATGTTATCATGATGCCGGCAGTGGAGAGGGAGGCGGAGATAGTGGTGGCGCTGGACGCAGAGAAAGCGTTTGATAGAGTTGAGTGGGGGAACCTGTGGGAGGTGCTGGAGAGGTTTGGATTTGGGGAGGGATTCATCAAATGGGTGAGGCTGCTTTACGCGGCGCCGATGGTGAGTGTAGTCACAAATGGAAGGAGATCGGAGTATTTTAGGCTCTATCGTGGGACCAGGCAGGGGTGTCCCCTGTCCCCCCTGCTCTTTGCACTGGCGATTGAACCACTGGCCATGGCGTTGAGGGAGTCAGGGAAATGGAGGGGTCTGGTGCGGGGTGGGGAGGAGCACCGGGTATCGCTGTATGCGGACGACCTGCTGTTATATGTGGTGGACCCAGAGGGGGGAATGCAGGGGGTGATGGAGCTGTTAGCGGAATTTGGGGGCTTCTTGGGCTATAAGCTAAACTTAGGAAAGAGCGAGGTATTTGTAGTGCACCCGGGAGATCAGGAGGAGGGAATTAGGAGGCTCCCCTTCAGGAGGGCAGTGAAGAGTTTCAGGTACCTGGGGGTGCAGGTGGCCAGGAGTTGGGGGGCTCTTCATAAGCTTAACTTCACCAGACTAGTGGAACAGATGGAGGAGGAATTTAAAAGGTGGGACATGGTGCCGCTATCGCTGGCGGGCAGAGTGCAATCCGTCAAAATGACGGTTCTCCCGAGGTTCTTGTTCCTCTTCCAGTGCTTGCCCATCTTTATCCCTAGGGTCTTTTTTAAAAGGGTGACCAGCAGCATCATGGGATTTGTTTGGGCGCATGGCACCCCGAGGGTGAAGAGGGTCTTCTTGGAGCGGAGTAGAGATGGGGGGGGCTGGCGTTGCCCAACCTCTCAGGGTACTACTGGGCGGCCAACATGTCGAATGTGCGTAAGTGGGTGATGGAGGGGGAGGGGGCAGCATGGAAACGGATGGAGAGAGCGTCCTGTGGGGATACAAGCCTGGGGGTCCTGGTAACGGCGCCGTGGCCGCTCCCTCCCACGAGGTATACCACGAGTCCGGTGGTGGCGGCTACCCTCAAGATTTGGGGGCAGTGGAGGCGACATAGGGGAGACGTGGGGGGCTCGATGGAGGCTCCGTTAAGGGGGAACCATAGGTTCATCCCGGGGAACATGGATGGAGGATTTCAGGGATGGTATAGAGCGGGCATTAGACAGCTGAAGGACCTGTTTATCGACGGAAGGTTTGCGAGCCTGGGGGAGTTGGAGGAGAAATTTGGGCTCCCGCTGGGAAACATGTTTAGATATCTGCAGGTAAAGGCATTTGCTAGATGGCAGGTGGAGGGATTCCCTGCGATCCCCGCGAGGGGGGTGAGTGACAGGGTGCTCTCGGGGGTCTGGGTCGGGGAGGGGAAGATATCCGATATCTACAAGCTTATGCAGGAGGTGGAAGAGGCGTCAGTAGAGGAGCTGAAAACGAAGTGGGAGGGGGAACTGGGGGAACAGATCGAAGACGGGACATGGGCTGATGCCCTGGAGAGGGTAAATTCTTCCTCCTCGTGTGCGCAGCTTAGCCTCATTCAATTCAAGGTGCTGCATAGGGCCCACATGACTGGGACGAGGATGAGGAGGTTCTTTGGGGGTGAAGATAGGTGTGTCAGGTGCTCGGGGAGTCCAGCGAACCATGCCCATATGTTCTGGGCATGCCCGGCATTGGAGAAGTTCTGGAAGGGGGTGGCGAGGACGGTGTCAAGGGTGGTGGGATCCAGGGTCAAGCCAGGATGGGGACTCGCGATCTTTGGGGTTGGGGTAGAGCCGGGAGTGCAGGAGGCGAAAGAGGCCGGTGTGCTGCCCTTTGCGTCCCTAGTAGCCCGGCGAAGGATTTTGCTACAATGGAAGGACGCGAGGCCCCCAAGCGTGGGGACCTGGATCAATGACATGGCGGGCTTCATTAAGCTTGAGAAGGTTAAATTCGCCCTGAGAGGATCGGTGCAAGGGTTCTTTAAACGGTGGCAACCTTTCCTCGACTTTCTGGCTCAACGATAGGGTACTGGGACAGTAGCAGCAGCAACCCGGGGGTGGGGGGGGGGGGGGGGGGGGGGGGGACATTGATTATGTTTGCTTATTTTATTTAAATTTGATTTATTTAATTTTAATTTATGGTTAAGTTCTCTTGTTGGGGGGGGTGGGGGGGGGGGGGGGGAGTGTGATACATGTGATGTTACGGTTTGGGGGGAATTGTGGGTGTTATGGGGCTGTTAGTTGCATATTACTGCTTGTTGCTATACTTGTTGTTATATTTTATGTAAAAAATTCCAATAAAAATTATTTTAAAAAAAAACATATCATTAGCAGGCTTCCTCGCAGTATCACCCCTCCACATTATGGTCATATCGACGGGGTTTACAACAGTTCCTGACAAACAGGAACCATAAGTACAGCCCCCGCTGAGGGGGGTGGGGAGGGAAGGGAAAGGCTCATGTCTGTGCACAGGGGGAAAATGCCAGGGGCACTGCCAAGATGGGGGGGCTTCTTTTGGGGAGGACAATGGAGGGGATTCCCTGTGTCTGTGGGGGAGGGGGTGTGGATTCTCAGGTCCTCGAGGGGGTTCCCTGGAGCAAGTGCAGGTCTATGGGAAGGAATCTCTTGATGGCCATGCTTCTGAACCTGCCCCGCCAGCGTGACGCTGTGGGACCCGTCTCCAGCACTTTTTTTTTGCCAAAATAAAGGTAGGAAAAGCCGACAGTGAAGCCAGCGGGCTACTCACCCCTTTCCCATCTGAGTTGATACTTATTCAAACAAGGGATAACTCCGCCCAGAGATAACTAAAGAGGTATGAGGCAGCATGAAACTAAAGAAAAAGCAGAAAAGAAGGCAAAACACAGCATAGATCCTGGTGAATTGGAGGGATACAAAGAACTGAAAAGGATGACAAAACATAAGGACCACAAATAGGCAGGGATATAAAAAAGCAGCCATTTCTACAATTATTTAGTTTAAGAGGGTGGATAAGAGCAAAGTGGGCTTCTTAAAAACAATGTTGATGCAAGTAAAAATAAGGAAATGGTCGACATGTTGAATAATTACATTGTGTTAATTGTTAGGGTACTGGACCAGACCCCAATTTATGTCAGGATATCGGACAAGAAACCCCAATAATCTTTCAATTTGGAAAACTGAGAGGAAAGGATACTTCACCCCAGGAGCGATGACACTGACCAATCGTGTATTTTATTTTAAAACAAACTTTAATTTAAACACAGACTTAACCACATTAACATCAAATAAATAACTTTATAATTAACAGTTAAACTGTTCTTAAATAAAATGAAAATCTTTAACTTACTATTTAAGCAACCCAGACAGTTCAAACACCACTTATAAATAAAGTTAACAAAACAGGTTACTAGCTTATCTGCGTACACCTTTGGCGGGATTCTCCCTTCAGGGGACTAAGTCCCAACCCCGCCGGATAAAGGACAGGAATCACTCCAGACTTTTTCCTAGAAAGTCCGGGGTGATTCTCCATCTTCGAGGGGGCTAGCAAGGCCCCGGCATGCGTCCCGCAGCTCAGGCTGCCGGCGGGGCCCTGCAGTTACGCCTGCATGGCCGCGCATGTGCGTGGAAGCCGTCTTTGCACCAGCCCCCGCGCAACACAGCGGAGCCCTGTAGGGGCCCAATGCGGAGGAACATAGGCCCCCCCAGAATGAGTGCGCACGCTGATCAGTAGCCACCAATCACGGGCCTGGCCACCGTGGAGGGCCCCCCCCCGGAATTGGCCCCCCGTCTCCCCCCCCCCCCCCCCCACCAGGACGGCCCCCGCAGCCAGACGGTCGAGGTCCTGCCGGGTGGGACCACGTGAACCACACCGGCAGAACTCGGCAGGCACTCAGTGTAGCCACTGAAGTTGGCCATTCCCTCAATACAAAATGGAGGAACGCAAAGCTTGCAGGTTAAAATGGACAAAGTTTGCAGCACAAGCAGGCTACACCAAGCCAATGAGTATTCTGTCTGCTAAGAAAGCAGACAGCACCGAAACGAACATTCCGCATACTAATGAGGCAATCTCCGGGACAGTTAACATGGTAATGGGACGATCCCAGGGACAATGGACACAAATAGGGAAGTGATTGCGACATTGTATAGGATACCAGACACCCCGGCACCAGCGGGGTTTGAAGTAGAAATAAGGAAATGATCTATGCTGTGTTTTGCCTTCTTTTCTGCTTTTTCTTTAGTTTCATGTTGCCTCTTACCTCTTTAGTTGTCTCTGGGCGGAGTTATCCCTTTTTTGACTAAGTATCAACTCAGATGGGAAAGGGGTGAGTAGCCCGCTGGCTTCACTGTCGGCTTTTCCTACCTTTATTTTGGCAAAAAAAAAGCACCTGAAGGCCCGCCCAGTAGCCGAGGGACAGCCTCAGTATTGGGGGGATTCAAACAAATCGATTGGGAAGAGACCCAATCGATTCCCAGCAGATAGAGGGTCCGCCCAAAAGGGTGCAAAGCCCTGGGATCTATAAAAGACAGGTCCCAAACTTAGTTTATTCTTCTTGACCAGCCCTCCTCTCTTGACCAGCCCTCTTGAGCAGCCTTTTACCGAAGAAGACCTTGACCGAGAGAGAGGAGAGGTTTGGGACAGCAGCCGCCAGCAAGTGTCTCACAACGATCGCTACCAGAGATAGACACTCCTGACCCCTTTTTAACCCGTACCAACCTGAAGTCTGCGGACCAGTGCAGAACAAGAGGCCTTGTCCCCTGATCCGGCAGTTCCCTTTAAGATAAGTATTGGTTTATTTAGTGGTAGGAATAGTTTAATCATCTTAGCGTGTGCATGGGTAGTATTATAATTGTATTATAATAAACTCATTTGTTTGAACTTACTAATTGGTGTATGGTTTTATTGCTTTGAACTTGACCTTGAAACTTGTGGCGGTATCTTAACGATACCTGGCGACTCCAGAACTAAGTAACGAAACAGAGCCAAATTGAGTGTTAAGCACACTCACCCAGAACGAGCAACACTCAGCCCGTCGAGTACGGAGAATTGCCGCGAGGGCCACTTTCAATGGTCCCCGACCAGCGCCGCGTTGACCGCGTGTGCGCAACTGTTGACAATTCTCTGGTCGCCGTAGAATCAAATGCCAGCATGGGAGCCTACTTTGGGTAATTCTCTGTCCCCGCGCCGAGTGCGATTTCGGCGCAGAGGGTCAGAGCATCCCGCCCCTTTGGAGAGACCATTTTTAGGAATAACCTGAAATTCCTTCTGTCTTGTCAGACTCCAATCCTATGGCAAACTGCTGTACAATGTAAAATCTTATAACAGACTGCAAACACACAGACAGACCTGGCTCCGCCCATTAATTACATCATCTGTATCCCACTAAATTCCATGACCTGTTTAGCTAGGACTAAACAATATCCCATTAGCCAGCTCTCTATAAACAAGTAAATGGTTAAAATCAATCATTTCCTCACTTATTATGGCTCATGAATTACAGCTTTAGTAGACACACTGGATGTACATTAAATCAAGGTTTTTAATAATAGTACTGCCACAAAAGTGAAATATAACATAACAATTTTTATAGACATCACACAATGTTTATAATTGAGGAAGGGTGTTAGCATCCCAAGAAAACCAATATTGAAGCAAGGGTGGGAAGGCACCAAAATTAACATGAGAAAATTAGCCATGAAGGAATCATTGGCATTAATGAGTGACAAATCCCCATGACCAGATGGTTTTAATCCCTGGATTTTAAAGAAGTAGATGAGGACATTGTAAATGCCTGAACTTTAATTTTCCACAGTCTTCGGGATTCAGGAGCAGTTCCTTTAAATTGGAAAATTGGCACGGTAGCACAGTGGTTGGCTCTGTTGCTTCATAGCGCCAGGGACCCAGGTACGATTCGCGGCTTGGGTCATGTCTGTGCCGTGTTCTCCACATGTCTGCGTAGGTTTCCTGCGAGTGCTCCAGTTTCCTCTCACAAGTCCCAAAAGATGTGCTTGTTAGATGAATTGGATCTTTTGAATTCGCCCTCAAGTGTTTCTGAACAGGCGCCGGAGTGTGGCGACTAGGGGATTTTCACAGTAACGTCATTGCAGTGTTAATGTAAGCCTACTTGTGACACTAATAAAGATTATTATTGTACATCGCTGCACTATTTTAGAAAGGAAGGTCAAGTGAACTGATGCAACCATCAATTCATTCAGAGACACGAGTTGAAGTAAACTGTTGCTTTAATCGGCTTACAACTGAGCCTGCCTGCGACTATGCTGAACTGGGGGTGGACTCGCAGGACCGCAGCATTTATACTTCCTGCTGGGGGCGGAGCCCTCTACATGCTCCTCATCTCCCCCTGTGGGCAGAGCCACGCAACGGCTCACAGATGGAGCCCACAGGGACACAGTAATGTACAGTGTGAATTTATAGTGATTGCAGATTCACCACATGAACCTAGGAAATTACAAAAGCTTTTCCAACTCTATCACACCTGTTCTGACGATACAACCTTCTACAAGAGAACTTCCGATGAGTCTTCCTTTTCCTCAATCATATTCCCCCACTGTGATTGTCAGGGCCCTCAACCTGTCCCACCATTTCTCACGATTCTGCTCTTACCCTTTACCGTCCCTCCCCAAAACTTAATAGGGTTACCCTGACTTCACCTTCCACCCCACCAACTTCCACATCCCACGGATCACCCTCCGCCATTCCCACCATCTTCAGCAAGAAACAAACCTTCCCTTCCCCATCCCTGTTAATATTCCAAAGGGACCATTTCCTCTGTAACACCTTGATCCACTCCTCAATCATGTCCAACATCTCATTCCCCCTCCCATAGCACCTTCCGATCGTTACAACCCCCTGGGCTAGTGTGCAGTCAATTGTAGCCCCACTTGAGCTGGAGTCACAATACAATTGAAATTGGTATTTTTAGAATAACACCCTATTGGTCCTTAGCTGCCCAATAACTATAGTCGCCAGGTTTGTAAATTTAAACACAATTAATTTTATTAACAATAACTCTAATTAAATGTGCAGCCAATACAATTAGTTATCTAATTCCCAACCCATCTTTAACTCACCTTACCCTCTATATACACACACACACACACACACACAAGACAGACAAACAAACAGAGAGGAAAAGAGGGGTGTAAAATTAATGTTGAAAATAAAAGGATACAAGTCTTTGTTTCAGGCGGTTGTCTTTCAGCACACCTTCCTCCAGTCCAGACTTTCAGTTGGATGTTTCTGCTTTCAGTCTGTAATGGTGTTTTCTGAAGATTAATACAGCAGCTTATGCAGCTGGTGGCTAATGAATTGGCAACCAGCCAACCAATCAAACCAAGTCCCTCCGATCTCTCGGGTGCCACCAAGTCTGAGTTCTGTTGTTCAAAAGCTAGCACAGTGTACTATTTTGTAACTTTTGAGTTCCCCACTTCCTCTGCTCAACTTAAAGGTATATATCCATTAAACATCAATGGATCAAAAATGATAACGGCAAAATAAAATAAATGGGAAATAATGGAATCAACAGGTATACCATGCAACCACAGGAGGTGTAACACCTGCCCATTTATCTCCTCTCCCTTACTGCCCATACCCCCAAAAATGCCTTCTGGGTGAAACAATGGCTTGCACACACTGCTTTCAAGTTGGTTTACTGTATTTGCTGCTCCAATGTGATCAACTCTACGTTGGGAGACCAAACATAGATTGATCGATGATATGCGGAACACATATTTTCAGTCTGCAACCAAAAGAGAAAATGCTGGAAAATCTCAGCAGGTCTGGCAGCATCTGTAGGAAGAGAAAAGAGCTAACGTTTTGTGTCCAGGTGACCCTTTGTCAAAGTCATTATTTTTTTCAGTCTACAAGCCTGACTCTGACTTTCTAATGGTCTGTCACTTTAATTCACCACCTTGCTCTCACAGGGACATTTCTGTCCTTGGCCTACTGCGCTTTTCCAGTGAAACGCAACACAAGCCTGACGAATAGCAGCACATAATTTGATTAGGCACTTTACAGCCTTCCAGACTCAATGTTGACTTCAACAATTGAAGGCTGCAGGCTCTGGCACCAACACACACCCCAGCCGCCCCGAATCTTGTTTTTGCATTCAGATACAGCTGTTCATCATTCTGCCAATCTCACCCATTCTAGGCAAATGTTTGGTTTAGTTCATACAACCATTGCCACTTTCCTTGTCTTTTGTACTCTGGAATCCTTTGATCTCTCCCACCCTTCACGCTATCACAGACTTTTCCTTTTGTCCTTCCTCCCCTCCATCTTTTCACTTGCTTAATATCTGTTACATCTCTATCTTCCCGCCGCAGGAGAACACAGAAAATCCTGCCCATTAACTCTGTTTCTTTATTCACAGGCGCTGCGAGACCTGCTGAGCATTTTCACCACTTTCAGGTTTGTATTTCAGATTTCCAACATCCGCAGTATTTTGCTTTTGAATTATAGCTCAGTTAGCCTAATAACTATTGCTGAGAAATTACTAGAATCTATAAGGAGGGAGTGACTGGATACCTCAAAAATGTTCAACTGATCAGAAAGTGCCAGGATGGATCTACAAAGGGTAGGACATGCCTGACAAATCTGGCTGAACGTTTTGAAAGGTTGGCTAAAGCAGCGGGCAAAGAGATGTCTCCAGCTGGTATTTATATGGGCTTCCAGAAGACACTTGAAGTCCCTCATAAGAGATAGGCCAGGTGGCAGAAAGTAGTGATAAGGAGTTGATCTAATTAGCATTTGACTCGTGGTCATCAGGGATCAGTGTTAGGGCCTCAAATATCCTCAGTGTTTGTTAAAATAGATATGATAGGATAGAGAGCCACATATGCAACCTTGCCGATGACGTGAACATACTGCATTGTAAAGAGTGTAGATAGAAGCAAAAAATTACAAAGAAATTAATAGATTTTAAATGGACAAAACTGTGGAAAATGGATTTCATATAGATAAGTGTGAGGTCATCCACTTAGGACCTAACATGAAGAGATGTGAGCACATTCTAAATAACGAAAAGCTAGGAGGTCCAAAGCGTCTCAGGGGTCCAGGTACATAGATGATTACATGGCAAGATACAAAAACTAGTCCAAAAGGAATACTCAGAGAGCTCTAATACAGAAGTTAGATTACACCTGGAGTACTGTGAGCAGTTCTGGTCACCACACCTTCAGAAAAATATATTAGTCTAGGCGGCAATGCAGGACAGATTTACTAGAATATTCCCTGGACTCTAGCGAGCAAATTTTTCAGAGACGTTGCACAAAATTAGGGTTGCATTCCCAAGAAATTTAGAAGATTAAGGGTTATTTGATCAATGTTTTCAGGATATTAAGGACAACTGAAAGAATAAATGGAGAGAAACTATTGCAGGGGTTGGGCTATTTATTCTGGTCACCCCATTCTGTGAATGATAGATTTTGAGATTGATGTTTTGGTTGCATCTGGGGAAAACGGTACGTGGGGTGACCACTCTGCCAGCCTGGTCACTTCAGGATACAGGACAGACCGATTTTGAACCTTATTTAAATAGGACAGAAAATCCGCCGGCACATATCACGCACATATGGGCAACAAGCTGATTTGGGAGGATAGGTTATTCAGCTGGGCAGCTGCTTATTATATGCCTGCCATCAGCACTTTAGAATGGAGGGTTGAAACATTCAAAGTGAAACAGAGCAGTAAGATTTCAGCAGCGGGGAACTTTTAGCAGCAAAACAAACAACCAGGAAACAAAATTTCAGAAGTCTTTGAGGCTCACGGCACTCCAGAAAATGAAGGTGAAGGAAGAGTGCTGGCTTTTCCTGTTAGCCACTAAAGAGGCCTTTCAATTTTGCTGCCACCCTCCCAATCTGTACCACCCATCATGAGTGGGGAGGTTAAGGAGGTTGTTGTTTCAGCAGTCAACTAGCTAGATCAGAGAAGAAAGACTAGCTTAGCGAAGGAAAACTTGCTGATGTAAAGCTCCTAGTCAGTCAGAATCAGGAGGCTGGCCAGGAAACGTTGCTGCAGATTATATTTAATTATTTGTCTTGTCCTCGACGGGTCTGTGGCTAATCGTACCAACAAGAGAACTGATTCCAACTCTTGCACTATATATTCATTTGATGTCTGTAAATAAAGCAGTTTAACCATTTATATCTGGTCTTGTCTCAACCCTTATCTGCATCATTGGTAATTCCAAAGAGGTTGCATGAGGTCAACCAGCAAAAAAGATGTAAAGTGAATTTCCTTGGAGGTTTCATCACTCCAGTAATGTAACATCTGCAGAAACCATGGGCTGTATTGTCCGATTCTGCGGCTATGTCCGCAAACCAGCGTGGGAACGGTGGTGTTTTACGCCAGACAAATGGCATAAAACGGCCACCAATCCTTCGTGTGGCTGGGGGCTAGCATGCCGGCAGCGTACAGCACCCAGATCGAGCTGCAGATACAGCCCGCGGAATTGCTGTGTCCGTGGCCACACATGCGCACAGCGGTGGCCTACAGCGGCCGTGCCGTGCTACATGGTGGAGGCTGCTCACGGACCCGGCCCGCGAAACAGTGGCCCCACCTGGGCGCCCCGGATCAACCCACCCCCCCCCCCCCCCCACAGTGCCCTCACCCCTTATTAAGTCCCCCCCCCCCTGCTCATGGATCGGCCCTCCCCACTGTGGCGGCGCTGGACTGAGTCCGCAGCCGCCACGCTGAGTTCCCACCGGATGAGACCACAGGCGACCCGCGCTATCAGGAACTCGGCTAGTCGGGAGGGGAGCATCAGGGGTTGGGCCTCAGGCAATGTCCTGAGGCCGTTGGAACACCGCTTTGGAGGGGGCGGAGCATGGCGAAAGCGGCGCCGCCACCAATTCACTCGGGAACTTTGATTCTCCGGCTTATCGCCAAACGTGATTTCGGCGTTGACAACCGGAGAATCCAGCCCCATATCTACGTGCACACTGGGGGTTTTCATTCAAACACCACCAGTGCGGGAGTGGATGGAAGTCAAAGAAAACTCACCTTAATGATATTCAATCATGATTACAATCGGGTTCTATTGTTACGTCCCTGGGTTACTCGATTGGATAATTAAATATTGGGCAGTATAACACTTGCAACTACAAGTTGCTCTGACTGTGGCAGTAACCAGCATTGCACAAACTGATTGAAAGTCTAAGACCCAAAATCTGCAACAGATGAGATTTTGCATAGAAGACAGTTAGGATTTTTGCACATTAGCAGAGCTATCAATCTATGGCCTATGTTTCAAATAACTCACAATCCTACCTGTATCTAGTTATAATTTATTTTAATGTAACCATTACCCACCCCAGTCAATAGCTGTGATACCATATGAAACTGCAAACCCTCTTATCTCCATTGGATTCAATTTCTGGAAAGCTGGATGCGTGGGGTCTCAGTCAGGAAATAAATTGTTAGGATTTTTTAAAAATCAAGATGATCTATTCTTTCTTCCCCTTTATTTGTATTTCTGCATCAGATTGGACTCACATAGTCTAATTCAGTGGTTTTTACTATTATGTCTTCCGTGAGACGCCCACACCCGCTTCCACTTGCCAGCCCAAAGAAACGCTCATGAAAAATGATGCTCCTTTTGATGAGCCACCAAGCGGGAGAACTTCACGTTGAGCTCTATGATCAGCTAGTTCTTCTTCAGTCTCCAGCACCCCCCCCTCACCCCCCCTCTACACGGGTTATCATCTATCTATCTTGCTTCTAAAACAATATTGTTGTTGTTTGTGTTTTGGATACCTCATGCTGCACACGCGGAAGCTGGTCTGGTTTTGTAACGTCACGCAAATGATAGGGGTGAGGGTTCTGGCCTCAGCTCTGCTGTCCAGAATAAACAACTTGCATTTTGGACCAATTCACGGACCACCTGAAGGCAGAGGCGGATTTACAGTATGTGGGGCCCCATGCTCGCCTTCATTTCCGCCCTCACGCCCCTCCTGACCCCACCCACCGCTGCCCGATCAAAAGCGATGGCGGAAGTCACAAAGATGCACAAATTGATCACTGCATTTCCACTTGTAAAAACTCGCCCGGATGAATTGAAATACAAACGTATCCGAATGACGGTAAAGATGGTCAATATTGCGAAGTGTGTCTTGATACGAGCAAACGTGGAACTTGCTGATGAGCAACAAGATGGAAAAATCAGCCGATGCCATCACTGCAGCAGAGACCAGTGCAAGACAGAATGAGCCAGGACAGTGGAGGAGCAAATACTCCAATCAACAAGGTGCATACACTGCCATTCAGGATATTTCACGGAGTCTCATTCAGTTTCCAAAATAAAAGTTAACTTCCTTATTTCCTCATACAAAATCAAAGAAGTTATTGCCATAAATTCACGTGAGTGGAGTGTCCAACTCCAATATCAGTGGCTTAGTCTGGCACGATTCTGTTCTTTGTCCTAGAGGCTGCCATCAGGCCTGGGTGGAGTCGCCTGCCACTCCCCTCGACCGCTGACCTCACCTCAGGGTGGCTTTGGGCACCTCTCTGTTGCTGGCCTGCCCGAGTCGAGTCACAAACCTGTTCGCCTCACCTTCCCTGCTCGGTGGCTTACCTCACCTCGTGGTGGCTTTCAGCACCTCACTGTTGCTGGCCTCAAATCCAGGTGTAGACTCGCTAAAAGAGGATGTATGTAGCATCCTAATTTAGTCTGTTGAAAGTCTCCTTGCATTGCAACTTGCCAAACAGACCACTCAATAAAATTCAAGAAGCAACTCAATGTTCCCAGGGATGCTTGGATCAACATTTTGCACTAGTGGGAGGCCACTGTTCTGCCAAAACTCTTGATTCAGGAATTGCCTCCTTGGTTTGGAAATCTGCCAACACACTTCATTATTTACGGAGGATAGGACAGATAAACTCGGACATTATACGCCTATTAATGTAACATTTGTCGCGTGGTAGTTACCACAATCTGCCATCACGAACACAGAGAATGAACTCTTGCACAAACAACTCATTTCTTGGAGATTTTGTGTACAACCACATGTCCTTAAAATCAACTCTGCTGGCTTGGCTATTACTTGCTGTCACTTTAGTTGCATGTCTCATCTAAAGTGAAATCTGTTTCCTCAGCTTCTGACGGATTTATTTGGGTTAATGCTCCCAGTTTAGTTATAAGCTGAGTGCACTCTTGGCATGTGAGAGTACCTTTAAGAAATCGGTGTTTATAAGTGGGTGTGTATATAAATATCTGTAGTGAGAGTACCTTTAAGAAATGGGTGTTTATTACTGCAGTGATGCCAGAGTGTGGGTGGAGCTGGGCTGTCTGTCAGCTTTTTACTTTCGCTTTAGGTTGTTTGCTGCAGGGTGTGTTTTAGTTTCGTTTTCAGAGCTGGATAGCTGCAGTCACAGCCAGAAGGTGTATTAGAGGCTCTCTCTGTAATCTAAAGACTGTAAATCGATCCTGGTGATTTAAAATTGATAACAGTAGTGACTTTAACCTGATGTGCTTCTGGTAAAAGGTGTTTTAAGTCTTATGGATGTTAAAAGGAAAGATTAAAGGATTACTTAGCGTTGTATTCTTTGGGGGTTGTATTTCAATTAATGGTTGCTAAGATGTTCACTGTATGTTTTAAAAAGGTTAACTTGAGTTCATAGAATAAACATTGTTTTACTTTAAATACTTTCCCATTTCTGCTGTACCACACCTGTAGAGTGAGCCGTGTGCTCCCCATACCACAATCTATTAAAAGTTGTGGGTCAGGTGAACTCCATGATAGACTTTGGGGTTCTCTAAACCCTGGCCCATAACACTCTAATAAAGGAGATGATTTCCTGTTGCACGTCACTGAGCAGTAAGAGCAACTAACTGATACAGTAAACACCCCTCAGGTAGTTATTGTGCCTATCCTTTTCCACTGCTGTGCGGGAAGCAAATACGACTGTTTCCCTTTTATTGCGGTGAGCCACCTGGCTATTCTAATATTTCCTCATTGATTAGCACTGCTGCCTCACAGCACCAGGGACATGGGTTCAATTCCAACCTTGGGTAACTGTCTGTGTGAAGTTTGCATGTTCTCCTCGTGTCTGCGTGCGTTTCCCCCGGGGGCTTTGGTTTCCTCCCACGGTCCAAAGATGTGCAGGTTAGGTGGATTGGCTATGCTAAATTTCCCCTTGGTTAATTAATAGGAAGCAAAGTGTGGGGATCAATGGGTGTTTCTTTGGTTGGCAATCAGTAGCTAGTGGTGTCCCTCAGGGATCAGTGTTGGGCCCACAATTGTTCACAATTTACATAGATGATTTGGAGTTGGGGAGCAAGTTCAATGTGTTCAAGTTTGCAGACGACACTAAGATGAGTGGTATAGCAAAAAGTGCAGAGGATACCGGAAGTCTGCAGAGAGATTTGGATAGGTTAAGTGAATTTGCTAGTGTCTGGCAGATGGAATACAATGTTGACAAATGTGAGGTTATCCATTTTGGTAGGAATAACAGCAAAAGGGATTATTATTTAAATGATAAAAAATTAAAACATGCAGCTGTGCAGAGAGACCTGGGTGTGCCAGTGCATGAGTCGCAAAAAGTTGGTTTACAGGTGCAACAGGTGATTAAGAAGGCAAATGGAGTTTAGTCCTTCATTGCTAGAGGGATGGAGTTTAAGACTAGGGAGGTTATGCTGCAATTGTATAAGGTGTTAGTGAGGCCACACCTGGAGTATTGTGTTCAGTTTTGGTATCCTTACTTGAGAAAGGACGTACTGGCGCTGGAGGATGTGCAGAGGAGATTCACTAGGTTAATCCCAGAGCTGAAGGGGTTGGATTACGAGGAGAGGTTGAGTAGACTGGGACTGTACTCATTGGAATTTAGAAGGATGAGGGGGGATCTTATATAAACATATAAAATTATGAAGGGTATAGATAGGATAGATGCGGGCAGGTTGTTTCCACTGGCGGGTAAAAGCAGAACTAGGGGGCATAGCCTCAAAATAAGGGGAAGTAGATTTAGGACTGAGTTTAGGAGGAACTTCTTCACCCAAAGGGTTGTGAATCTATGGAATTCCTTGCCCGTGAAGAAATTGAGGCTCCTTCATTAAATGTTTTTAAGATAAAGATAGATAGTTTTTTGAAGAATAAAGGGATTAAGGGTTATGGCGTTCGGGCCGGAAAGTGGAGCTGAGTCCACAAAACATCAGCCATGATCTCATTGAATGGCGGAGCAGGCTCGAGGGGCCAGATGGCCTACTCCTGCTCCTAGTTCTTATGTTCTAAGATATGGAATCAGCTGAGGAGGCATTTTAGGGTGGAAGGGATGTCGGTGCTAACGCCGCTGTGCGAGAATCATGGGTTTGAGCCGGGGGGGATGGATAGTGAATACAGGAGGGGAGGGAAGTGGGGCTGGTCAAGGTGAGGGATTTGTATTTGGAGGAAGGGTTCGCCAGTCTGGAGGAGCTAAAGGAGAGGGTAGAGCTGCCGAGGGGTAATGAGTTCAGGTATCTACAGGTTAGGGACTTTGCACGAAAGGTCTGGAAGGGGTTCCCTAGATTGCAGGGATACACCCTGCTGGAGCAACTGCTGCTTCCGGATGTGGAAGGGGATGGAATAATTGGGGATATACACAAGTGGCTGGGGGAGCAGGGAGGCAAGCAGGTGGTGAAGAAATGGGAAGCAGAGTTGGGAATGGAGATCAATTGGAGAGTATGGAGTGAGGCACTGCGAAGGGTAAACGGGAGCTCCTCTTGTGCAAGGATGAGCCTGATACAGTTTAAGGTGGTGCACAGGCTGCATATGACTCCGGCGAGAATGAGTGGGTTCTCATAGCTTTAAATTGAGGGGAGATAGATATAGGACAGATGTCAGAGGTAGGTTCTTTACTCAGAGAGAGTAAGGGCGTGGAATGCCCTGCCTGCAACAGTAGTGGACTCGCCAACACTAAATGCATTCAAATGGTCATTGGAAAGGCATATGGACGATAAGGGAATAGTGTAGAGGGACTTTAGAGGGATTTCACAGGACGGCGCAACATCGAGGGCCGAAGGGCCTGTACTGCGCTGTAATGTTCTATGTTCTACGTTCTTTCAGGGTGTAGCAGATGGGTGAGAGGTGTGGGCGGGGGCCAGTGAATCACGCGCACATGTTTTGGGGTTGTGAAAGAATGAGGAGATTCTGGGCAGGAGTGTTTGTGGTCTTAGCCAGAATAGTGGAGGAGGGAGTGGACCCGGACCCTTTGGTGGCGATATGTGGGGTTTCAGAGAAGCTGGAGCTCATGGGGAGGAGGGAGGCCGATGTCTTGGCCTTCGCCACTCCGATTGCACGGCGACGGATTTTGCTGGAGTGGCGGTCGGCATCGCCACCGGGGGCAGCAGCATTGTTGGGTGACCTGTGTGACTTCCTGTGGTTAGAAAAGATAAAGTCTGAGTTAAGGGGCTCAGCAGGGCAGTTTGAGAAAAGGTGGGGGATGTTTGTGACCGTGTTTGATGAGCTGTTCATCGCAGGGGGGGGGGGGGGGGGGGGGTGAAAAAGGAGAAAAATCTGTAGAAACTGCAGAGTTGATTGTTGGGAAGAATGATTCCCGGGTGTTTATTTGCTGCAACCTACTTTGATACAAGTTTGAATAAAATGCGTTTTTAAAGAAAGATCAAAGGGCAGCCACCATCTGAGATGCACTGCACTATTTCTAAACTAGTTTTGCTTTTTTTAAAATCAGATTGAAAAATGGTCTTTAATCCGGAGACTAACATGTATTTTGCCTTGGCAGCAGTTACTCAGATTAACCCACTGAGAAAGGAAAGGATGCAGCCTACTAAATATTATAATCCAAAAAACTTTCTTCAGAATTTAGTACCCAAGAACTAAGCCAACATGGGAAAGGAACATTCAAACACAATGAAAGTTCCATTCAGTAATAAAGAATTGTGCAATAAATACCTCATCTGAAACTTATTGCAAATTTGGGATTTGTGCCTTTTGTAGCTATTTCACAAAGGGATATTCAACTTGGACCAGTGATAAGTTGTTCCCACAACTGCTCGCTTTAAATGCTGATCACTATCCTAATGGCCTGGCAGAATCTGGTAGACTGGATAGAGAACATAACTGAAATTCTGTGATGGGGAAATTCCTTGTAGCTCCTTCCATTCTACGCTGTAATGTCGCTAGGTGTCAAAAGGCAGGACCAGCTTTGAAGAAATTCCAGGCCACTTTTGGGAAGCAGGAAAGCCATGATGGCCACTTAAGCTCAAGTGTCGTCAAAAATGATGATGGGACAAGAATTGGAAGTAGAAGCAAGAGCTGTCTTAGTCATGCAAGTACAGCAACCTTTCACTTAAATTGCAGCACCCAAGAATCCACTCAAACTGAATTTTCATCTCATTCCCAAAATCTCTTAACTATGTACAGTACTGCATAACAACCACTGGTCATATTATGACCAAAGAGAAAATGTTTATCTGATATTATTCTTATTTAATATCTGCCTGAGGTCCTATAGGAAAGCAATACACCAGCAGCTGGAAGCCAGAATGAGAGTTTGGAAAGGGAGGATTTGTGGCACTAGAGTTAGTGAGGTCATGAGTGGCAGGCAATCAGGGTTTGATGTCATATAGGTTAACGGGCAGCAAAGTTGCAAATGAGCTGCAGTTTACAGAGCTATACAGGATAGAAGGCAGGAAAAGGAAGTATTGGATTAAGTATGTTTGGAGGAAATAACAACAAGGCAGAGGAGATCCAAGCTAAATGAGAGGAATTTGGAAACGTGAAGTAAACGTTTTATTTTTCATGGAGAAATCATGGAATTGGATGCTCAGTTTGGAATTCAAGTGGAAGCTGCGATTTAGCATGAAAAATGATCAGAGAGAGAAATAGAGTAATTGATTAGAGTGAAATCTGTTGGAAGAGCCAAAGGTGATGTCTTCAATTTCCCCAATGTTTAGTTGCAGCAAATTGCAGCTCCAACAAGACTGAAATTCTAACAGTGCATCGGACATGAGCCCCATTGTAGGGGGTCAAGAGAGACAGTAGAAAAGCATAGATTTGGAATCTGGATCCATGTGTTCATGTGTTATTATGCGGCAACATGTCGATGAGAAGAGGAGGGACCCAAGGTTGGATGCTTGGGGAAACTCCTGTTGTGATACTGAGAAGTATGAGGAGATGATCTGGTAACAATGATGAGTGAAATTAAGCAACGTTAGTTCCACTGAGTTGGACAATGAGGAGAGGCAAGACTTGCCAGCTCAAGTATGTCAAATGCTGGAAATAGAAAATGAGGAAGAAGAGGAACATGGTACCAGAGTCGCAGAAAATGTTGTTGACAACTGTTAGTGGCATTTCAGTGCTGTGGGAGGGGTGAAAACCTCTGTACAAGGTGTTATGTATCAGAGTTACACCATTGGCTGATGCAATGTCACGTGTTATGTAATGACATCATTGAAGCATTTTGCAGGCTTATGCGGAGCTCACCATTGTACTCTGTTTGAGCAGCATCTTGTAAATAAATCCCTTGCACTATGTTATCACAAAGAACTGTTGGTCGTTCTGGGTGAGTGTGCTTATCACTCACTTGGCTCTGTTTCTCGTTCTAAGCTCTGGAGTCGCCAGGTGCCGTTAAGACACCGCCACAAGTTTCAAGGTGAAGTTCAAAGCAATAAAAACCGTACACCAATTAGTAAGTCCAAACAACTAGAGTTTATTATAACACAATTATAATAACTACCCATGCACACGCTAAAGAATTAAACTTACTCCTACCGCTAAACAACTAATACTTATCTCGAAGGAACTGCAAGGTCAGGGAACAAGGCCTCTTGCTCTGCTCTGGTCTGCAGACTTTGGATTGCTATAAGTTGCCAAGGGTGTCAGGAGTGCCTATGTCTGGTAGCGGTCGTTGTCTTTAGGCACTTACTTGCTGGTGGCTGCTGCTCGACGGCTGTAGAAGACAGGAGCCCGGAGACAGGAGACTGAACCATGTGTAGGACCTTCCTTTTATAGGTCCCAGGGGGTCCACGCCCCTTTGGGCGGACTCCCTTACCTGCTTCGAATCGATTGGGTCTCTTCCCAATCGATATGTTTGAACCCCCCAATCCTAGGGCAGTTCCTTGGTTGCTGGGGTGGTTCTTGGGACCTTTGTTTTGGGCTTCTCTGGCGCCACTGGGTCTGGCCTTCCATAGAATGTATCAATTTGTTCTTAACTTGTGTCCATTGTATCTGGGACTCGCCCGGTATTGCCTCATTAGTACGTTAACGTGTTTTCTTTCATAGTGCTGTCTGGTCTCTGCAGCAGCAGAAACCAGTTTCTGCAGTCGTCCCAATACACAATCGCCTTGCAAGCTGCTTGCTTTCCAACATGTCCATTTTCCCTGCATTCTTTGCAATCTTCCATTTTGTGTTGGGCAATGGCCACCCCAGGTGGCTACAGAACATAACACAAAGATTCAAGAAGGAAATTGCAGGTGAGCGTTCAGAGGCCATAGAGGGGTTAAGGAGGTAATCATGATTCTGAGTAATGACATTTAAGCGCAGGGAGAGTGTAGGGAGCTGGCATGTTTTTATCTGCTGGTAACTGAACGCCAAACTGTGGTTTTGAGTTAAGCATTATATTGCTATGATCATTCACCCTCTAATCCCAGTTGTATCAAAAGGTGTTGAGAAGGGGTAATGGGCAGAAGATTTGTATTGCAGCTACACATTTAACAGGGGAAGACAAAACACTTACCTTGGTAAATACTGATAAATATCTTTTTAATTTGATACAACAGGTACAAACTTCATTGCCTTCTTTCCAGTAGTTAAGCAGTTAGCTGTTAATATTCAATATTTCTACCCTATCCAGCACAAATTCAATTTGATTAAGCTACCCGATAGCGAAAGTTATTTAATTACATTCATAGAACATAGAACAGTACAGCACAGAACAGGCCCTTCGGCCCTCAATGTTGTGCCGAGCCATGATCACCCTACTCAAACCCACGTATCCACCCTATACCCATAACCCAACAACCCCCCCCCCCCTTAACCTTACTTTTATTAGGACACTACGGGCAATTTAGCATGGCCAATCCATCTAACCCGCACATCTTTGGACTGTGGGAGGAAACCGGAGCACCCGGAGGAAACCCACGCACACACGGGGAGAACGTGCAGACTCCACACAGACAGTGACCCAGCCGGGAATCGAACCTGGGACCCTGGAGCTGTGAAGCATTTATGCTAACCACCATGCTACCCTGCTGCCCCCTGTGGCAATTCCTGTGGCAATATTCTGACTGTTAAGAAATAATTGGTAAAATCCACTCTCAAAATGTATACTTTCAGAATATATTTCCATGAGAAATTCAATCTTTTGTGCACAGTATTTGTGGATGAGGTTCTACATCTCCAGAGCTTTCAAAATGTGTTTTAACATATCTATTATTATCTAGATGATTGTGTTAAAACTACTGCATTGTTTCCATGAGCATGAAATGATAAGTGATCAATGGAACTATATTCCTGGCGTGAGTCACTATCTTCAGGAGAATAAGGGTACAGGGAACAAAACAAATAAAAGCATATTTTGGTGGGAAGGGGTCAGTGACAAGTGGAGTTTCACAAGAACCTGTTTTGCACTTCTTACACTAAACCCAAATAATTTGGCGGAAAGTATGCTTAGTATTGACACACAATCTATTTGGCCTCATGCCTAAAGTAGAAGATGGTTGCTAACAGTGAAAGGAATCAGAGCAAATTAAATGGATGAGCAAAGGATTTTCTATACCTTTTTAGTGCAACTGTTCGTATTCAGTGCATTACTCCCAAAATGGTGATCACACAAGATTTTATTTGATTGAAGGATGATGCTTATTAGTAGATCAAACAGACGATAACCTATTTTACAAACGATCATGCGGAATTTTCATGTGGAGCTAAGCCATTAGAAATACCAAGGAGAGACATTAAATGTTCATGGAGGAGAAAACTGATTTTGTTTTCTAACCAGAGTCATAAATTAAATCCCAAGTGTAAGGGACAAAGGAAACGTGACAGAATGGATGAGTGCCTGCAGGAAAAACAATAGAAAAGGAAATGCAGATATATCACAATTCATGCGAGCCTGTATTTCAATGAAGTTCATCATTTCAATGTGACTGATTGCAAGGCTATTTTAACCATGTGCAATTTATCCTTCATGCAATTAGTGGTTTAGGGAAGAGTGAACTAAACAATTCTAGAATTTTTGCTCTCAAAATGCACTGGAAGGGGATTAAAGGAAATGATCATCTTAACTTTAACTTAAATTAACTAAGGAACGAAAACACAGTATTAACAAGCCCCATTCAAGACTAAATAGGTGAAAGGTCTTCCTCAATGCAGTAGATATGTGGAATTAGCAACATTCTAAATCAGATTTGAATTTTTAAAAACCCACATGATTATCTGGGTAAGAATAGAATTGAAGTTTAGATATAGATTATCAAGGACTTCCGGTTGCGGCTATGACCAGCTAAGTCGCACATTTGGCAGCTCCTGCGACAAAGGTGTTTAAGGGCCGATTGGAGGGCCCCGACGGTACTGTAAAGACGAATCCCGGTGGGGGAAGGCTCCCTGAGGAGAGTGAGACCAACTTTATGGTCGGTACTCGGAGTGGGGCGACAAAAAAAGCGGCAGCAGCTCCCCGAAAAAAGCGGGGGAAGAGGACCAAAATGGCGGCCGGTGGTGCACTAGAAGATTGGAGAAAATGGGCGGAGGAGCAGCAGGCCGCTCTCCTCCGGTGTTTTACGGAGCTGAAAGTGGAACTCTTAGAGTCTATGAACGCGACGACCACAAGGCTGATGGGGGCCCAGGCGACCCAAGAGGCGTCGATAAGAGAGCTGCAGCAGGAGATGACTGCAAGGGAGGAGGAGGCCACGGTCCTCGTGGGAAAGGTGGAGGTGCACGAGGCACTCCACCTGAAATGGCAGAGCCGCTTTGAGGAGCTGGACACTCGAATGAGGCGGAAGAACTTGAGGATCCTGGGCCTAGCAGAAGGCCTGGAGGGGCCTGATCTCCCGAAATATGTAGCGGAGATGCTGAGCTCCCTGATGGGAGAGGGGGCCGGTCCATCGCCCCTGGAGCTGGAAGAAGCATATCGGGTCATGGCTAGGCGGCCTAGGGCGAACGAGCCCCCGAGGGCGGTGCTGGTGCGATTCCAGCGTTTCTGTGATCGGGAGAAAGTGCTGAGGTGGGCCAAGAGGGAGAAAAGCAGCAAATGGGAGAATTCGACGGTGCGGATATATCAGGACTGGAGTGCGGAGGTGGCAAAGCGGCGGGCCCGGTTTAACCGGACGAAGGCGGTGCTGCACGCAAAGAGGATCAAGTTCGGAATGCTGCAGCCAGCGCGCTTGTGGGTCACCTACAAGGACCAGCACCATTACTTTGAGACCCCAGAGGAGGCATGGACTTTTGTTCGGGAGGAAAAGCTGGACCTGAACTAGAACTTGGGAACGCCGGCGGTCGAGGCCGCCCGAGTACCCTTGACTGATCAAGTGGCCCATGTCTTTCTTAGGCCAGGTCGGAACTTGGTTAAAGTTGATGGATCGTTTGGTTTCTTTGAAACTTGTGTTATGGGGGGTTTCTTTGTTCCTTTTTGTGTGTCTCTTCCCGTTGCCAACTTCCCTTAATTATTGTTGTTGTAGGGGGGGCTTTTTTACTGTTTTTTGATCTGTTCTTTAAGGGTTATGGTTACTGTTCTGTTCGATGGAGGGTGATGGTTAAATACGTTATTATTGGGTAGTTATTTAGTTATGCAGGCATAGTTATGTATTTATGTATTTATTTGAGATTTGTTATTTATATTGTTATATTGTTAAGTTGGGGAGGCGGGACGGGGGGGGTGCAAGTTGGTTATGCGTGTTTTCTTTTTCTCTTTTTTCTTCCTCTCGTTTTAAGGGGGCTTTTTTATGGGCTTGGATGGGGACGGGGGTGGAATTGAAGATGGCGGGGTAGGGTGTGGCCGGGCGAAAGCGCGGGCTTTCCCCTGTTTCCCGCGCGCGGGACGGAGGAAGGGGGAGGAGAGAAGAGTGGGGTGTGGCCAGCAATGGCGGCTTTTCCCGCGCTGAAGCGGGGTCAGAGAGGGATGGCAAGGGGGGGGGAGGCCCCTCCCCCCCCACATCGGGAGGAGTCGGAGTGTGGCAGGGGCAGCCGGGTCAGCGAAAACCAGCTGACTCTCGGGAGTACGATGGTGGATACACCGCGGCTAGGAGGGGTCCTAGCCAGGGGGGGGGGGGGGGGGGGGAAGGGGGGTTAGGGGGGGATACCGGGTTGCTGCTGGAAAGGCCGAGGACGGGAAGGGAAGAACGGGAGGAGAGAGGGGGGGGGGGGGCCTTCGCCATGGGGAACGGGTCAGAAGGGGAGGGTCGACCCGGGGCGAACAGGGGACAGGACATGGCTAATAGACAGGGGAAAGGGACGGGTCGCTCCGCGACCCGGTTGATTACTTGGAACGTGAGGGGGCTGAATGGGCCGGTCAAGAGATCAAGGGTTTTTTCACACCTAAAGGGACTGCAGGCGGATGTGGCAATGTTGCAGGAGACTCACTTGAGAGTAGTAGACCAGGTACGCCTGAGAAGGGGGTGGGTGGGACAGGTGTTCCACTCAGGCTTGGACGCAAAGAACCGGGGGGTGGCGATTTTGGTGGGAAAGAGGGTGTCGTTCGTGGCGGCGCAGGTGGTAGCAGATAAGGAGGGTAGGTACGTGATGGTGAAGGGTAGGCTGCAGGGAGAGAATGTGGTGCTGGTGAATGTGTATGCCCCGAATTGGGATGACGCGGGTTTTATGAGGCGCCTGTTGGGCCTCATTCCGGGTCTGGAGGCAGGGGGCCTGATCATGGGGGGGGACTTCAATACAGTGCTCGACCCTGGGCTGGACAGATCGAGTTCCAGGACGAATAGGAGGCCGGCAGCGGCAGAGGTGCTAAGGGGGTTCATGGAGCAGATGGGGGGGGTAGACCCTTGGAGATTTGGCAGGCCAAGGGCGAGGGAGTATTCTTTTTTCTCCCACGTCCACAGGGTGTACTCCAGAATAGACTTTTTTGTACTGAGCAGGGGGCTGATTTCGAGAGTGCAGGACACGGAGTACTCGGCCATTGCGATTTCGGACCATGCACCACACTGGGTAGAGGTAGAACTGGGGGAAGCACGGGACCAGCGCCCGTTGTGGCGCCTGGATGTGGGGCTGCTGGCGGACGATGAGGTGTGCGGAAGGGTCCGGAAGGGCATTGAGAGATATCTGGGCACGAACGACACGGGCGAGGTGAAGGTGGGGGTAGTCTGGGAGGCCCTGAAAGCAGTGATCAGAGGAGAGCTGATCTCCATAAGGGCACACAGAGAAAGGAAGGAGAGGCAGGAGAGGGAGAGACTGGTGGGGGAACTTATAGAAGTGGACAGGAGATATGCGGAGACACCAGAGGAGGGGCTGTTGAGGGAGCGGCGCAGTTTACAGGCCCAGTTTGACCTACTGACCACTAGGAAGGCGGAGACGCAATGGAGAAGGGCACAGGGCGCGGTCTATGAGTACGGGGAAAAGGCGAGCAGGATGCTAGCACACCAGCTGCGCAAGCGAGATGCAGCCAGAGAGATTGGGGGAGTGAGAGAGAAGGGAGGGAACGTAGTGCAGAAGGGGCAAGAGGTGAACGGGGTCTTCAGGGATTTCTACAGGGAATTGTACCGGTCTGAGCCGCCCAGGAGGAGGGGGGGAATGGAGAACTTCCTCGATAGATTGAGGTTCCCAAAGGTCCAGGAGGAACGGGTGGAGGGGCTGGGGGCGCCGATAGAGCTGCAGGAGCTAGTTAAAGGGATAGGCCAGATGCAGGCGGGGAAGGCGCCGGGGCCGGATGGGTTCCCGGTGGAATTTTATAAGAAGTATGTGGACTTGGTGGGTCCAGTGCTGGTGCGAGCCTTCAATGAGGCGCGAGAGGGGGGGGTTCTGCCCCCGACAATGTCACAGGCCCTGATCTCCTTGATCCTGAAGCGGGACAAAGACCCTGTACAGTGCGGGTCCTACAGGCCTATCTCCCTCTTGAATGTAGATGCCAAACTGTTGGCAAAGGTCCTGGCAACCAGAATAGAGGATTGTGTGCCAGGGGTAATCCATGAGGACCAGACGGGGTTCGTAAAGGGACGACAACTTAACACAAATGTCCGGAGACTGTTGAATGTGATTATGATGCCAGCAGTGGAGGGGGAGGCTGAGATAGTGGTAGCACTGGATGCGGAGAAGGCATTCGATAGGGTGGAGTGGGAATACCTGTGGGAGACGCTGGAACGGTTTGGGTTTGGGGAGGGATTTATCAAGTGGGTGAAGCTGCTGTATTCGGCCCCGATGGCGAGTGTGGTTACAAACGGGAGGAGGTCAGAGTATTTTGGGCTCCATCGAGGTACCAGGCAGGGATGCCCCCTATCCCCCTTACTATTTGCATTAGCGATCGAACCGTTGGCGATGGCACTGAGGGGTTCAGGGGGGTGGAGAGGACTGACAAGGGGAGGGGAGGAACATCGGGTATCACTCTATGCGGATGATTTGTTGTTATATGTGGCGGACCCGGAAGGGGGAATGCCGGAGGTAATGGAAATACTAGCGGAGTTTGGGGACTTTTCGGGATATAAATTAAATGTGGGTAAAAGTGAGGTCTTTGTGATACACCCGGGAGATCAGGGGGAGGGAATTGGGCGGCTCCCCTTTAAGAGAGCAGTAAAGAGCTTCAGGTACTTGGGGGTGCAGGTGGCAAGGAACTGGGGGACCCTCCACAAGTTGAACTTTTCAAGGCTGGTGGAGCAGATGGAGGAGGAGTTCAAGAGGTGGGACATGGTACCGCTGTCGCTAGCAGGGAGGGTGCAGTCAGTCAAAATGACGGTCCTCCCGAGGTTCTTGTTTCTGTTCCAGTGCTTGCCCATCTTTCTCCCCAGGGCCTTCTTCAAGAAGGTAACTAGCAACATTATGGGCTATGTGTGGGCACATGGCACCCCTAGAGTGAGAAGGATTTTCTTGGAACGGAGTAGGGACAGTGGAGGATTAGCGCTACCCAATCTTTCCGGATACTACTGGGCGGCGAACGCATCGATGGTGCGCAAGTGGGTGATGGAGGGGGAGGGGGCAGCTTGGAAACGTATGGAGAGGGCGTCCTGCGGCAATACAAGCCTGGGGGCGCTAGTAACGGCACCATGGCCGCTCCCCCCCACAAGGTATACCACGAGTCCGGTAGTGGCGGCCACCCTTAAAATCTGGGGGCAGTGGAGGCGACACAGGGGGGAAGTGGGGGGTCTGATGGCGGCGCCACTGAGAGGGAACCACAGATTTGTCCCGGGGAACACTGGCGGGGGATTCCAGAGCTGGCACAGGGCGGGCATCAGGCAACTGAGGGACATGTTCATAGAGGGGAGGTTTGCGAGCCTGGGAGAGCTGGAGGAGAAATTTGAGCTCCCCCCGGGGAACACGTTTAGATACCTGCAGGTGAAGGCATTTGCCAGACGACAGGTGGAAGGATTTCCCTTGCTTCCCGATAGAGGGGTGAGTGATAGGGTGCTGTCAGGGGTCTGGGTCGGAGAAGGGAAGGTCTCGGACATCTACAAAATAATGCAGGAGGTGGAGGAGGTATCGATAGAGGAGCTGAAAGACAAGTGGGAAGCGGAGCTGGGAGAGCAGATAGAAGATGGGACATGGGCGGATGCCTTAGAGAGGGTCAATTCGTCGTCGTCGTGCGCAAGGTTGGGCCTCATCCAATTTAAGGTGCTGCACAGAGCCCATATGACGGGGACTAGGATGAGTCGGTTCTTCGGGGGTGAGGACAGGTGTGTTAGGTGTTCGGGAAGCCCTGCGAACCATGTACATATGTTCTGGATGTGCCCGGCACTGGAAGAGTTCTGGGAGGGGGTGGCGGGGACGGTATCGAGAGTGGTGGGAACCAGGGTCAAACCAGGGTGGGGGCTAGCGATTTTTGGGGTTGGGGTGGAGCCAGGAGTACAGGAGGCAGGGGAGGCCGGAATATTGGCCTTTGCGTCCTTGGTAGCTCGGAGAAGGATCTTGATTCAGTGGAGGGACACAAGGCCACCAAGTGTTAACACCTGGTTAAACGACATGGCAAGCTTCATCCAATTGGAAAGAATCAAATTCGCCCTGAGAGGGTCGGTACAGGGGTTCTTCCGGCGGTGGCAGCCCTTCCTTGACTTTCTGGATCAGAGATAGGAACTGGAGGCCGAAACAGCAGCAACCCGGGGAGAAAGGGGAGGGGGAAGGGAGGGGGGGGGGATAGCAACGAAGGGAGCACGTCAGCGGGGGGTCGCGGGCAATGACTGCCCGAGGCCATCGGCAGAAAGGGAGAAACGGTTTGGTTGCTAGACTGGTAGCGCGGGGGGGGGGGGGGGGGGGGGGGGGGGGGGGTGCGCGCGGGGGGGGGCGTGGGGAGGATTTTCCAGGGGGGATTTGTTGTGTTATAATTTAAAATGTAGTAGGGGTAAATGTTTGTATCGAAAAATTTCAATAAAAATTATTTAAAAAAAAAAAAGATATAGATTATCAACTGTACAGAACATTATGGCTCCAGCACTGCTGGCTGTAATGTTAGATTGATTCATTGATGTTTCACAAGATTATTGAGCAGGTTAGTGACAAGTTTCAGAACATTTTCTTCTTGGAGGTTTTACCCATAGTTAATCATCTCCTTCAGGAGACTGAATAAATTGGATCAAGTCCATAACAGTGCAAGTGGTACATGATCTGAAAGAACTGGATCGACTTAAATAAGCCAAATAATCCTTGCTCGGCTGTTACGGACAGGAGGGGGGTTAATTTAAACAGCCTTGATTTCTCCTCTTGCCACTTGTCCAGAAACAGAAAGGTGTTTTGATTTTGCTTTCCCCTTTTATATAAGTGGTGGCATATTTCCCAACCCTTCAGTTTTGATTTGATCCAATTCTCTATTAATAATCCTACACCAAACCCGAGATAGGAGGAACTTAAAGGGTTAGTTTATTTCCACACACACAAATGCCAAAGGGAGGTGGTAATTTTGCCTCCTTTGCACTCAGACAATGAAACAGGGATAGAGAAAAGAACGATTTACAGGGCAAAGAACTGTTTCACACAAGTTCCGAATCAAAATCTAATGAGATATCCCCTCACGGAGGTCTGCAGGTTGAAATCCAATATGCTGTATAGTTCACCTTGAGTTGACTTCAAGTGAGGAAGTAGGCACGAACATATGAATCAGTCTTGTAGGCGATGGTACAGATGTTTGAACAGAAACAGCATAGATAAGGCCAGGAGCTCAATCTCGACTGAGCCCCTTTTGTGTGCTGGTGCTTATAGATGTTAAAAGAGGTTTAAAAAAAGCTATTACTGGTTACACAAGCTGGAGAATTCTACATCACGTGACTCCCACCTCTTCAAATTGCATTTGACAAAAGGTGTGTATCCCCCATCTGGGTTCCTAAGATGATTAAATGTTCCAACCATCAAGGCAGGATAGCTTTCTGGGGACCTAGGTTCTATCACATGGCAGCTACCCACTTTTGTGTTGTGTGATACTACCATCATGCTAAATACAGGAACATTAGTAGGCCATTCAGCCCATTGAGCCTGTTCCGTCATTTAGTACGATCATGTCTGATCGGACATTTCGATGCCTTCTACGCCCACTATCCTCATAACCCTTTATGTTATTGTTAATCAGAAATCTATTAATCTCTGCTTTAAACATACAAAATGATTGAGCTTCCACAGTCCTCTGGGGTAGAGAATTCCAAAGATTCACACCCCCTGTGTAAAGAAATTTCTCCTCATCTCTGTTCGAAGTGGCCTCTCCCTTATTTTGAAATTGTATCCCTGGTTCTAGATTCCCCAACCAAGGGAAATATCTTATGTGCATCAAGTATTTTGTAGGTTTTGAGGCGATTACCTCTCATTATTTGAAACGCTAGGGAATACAGGCCCAGTTTGCCCAACCTCTCTTCATAAGACAATCCCGCCATCCCCTGAACAAGTCTAGTGAATCTTCATGGCACTCCCTCTATGGCAATATCAGATTATGAGGGGCACGGACAGGGTGGATAGGGAGCAGCTATTCCCCTTAGTTGAAGGGTCAGTCACAAGGGGACTCAGATTCAAGGTGAGGGGCGGGGGGTGAGGAAAAACCTTTTTACCCAGAGGGTCTGGAATAATGCATTGCCTGGGAGGGTGGTCATGGCAGGTTGCCTCACATCCTTTGAAAAGTAACTAGATGAGCACTTGGCACATCTTAATATTCAAGGCTATGGGCCAAGTGCTGGCAAATGGGGTTAGGTAGGTCAGTGTTTTTTCATGCGTCGGTGCAGACTCAATGGGCAGAAGTGCCTTTTCTGCACTGTCACTTTTCTGTCATCTCTGCTAAGGGGATCAAAACTGCACACAGTATATTCGAACAAAGCTCCTACATAATTGAAGCAAACCTCACTAATTCTGTACTCTCACGCTCTTGCGCCTGCATGCTGGCCTGAAGAACCTTGTGGATAAAGGACACCTAGGTCCCTATGTACATCTACAATTTCTAATTACTTTCCATTTGGGAAATACTCGGCACATCTGTTATTTCTATTAAAATGGATTACCTCACATTTTTCCACATTCTATTCCATCTACCATGTTCTTGGGCATTCACTGAGTCTGTCCAATTCTCCTGTAGCCACTTACATCTGCCTCACAATAAACATTCCTGCCTAGCTTTGTATCATCCACAAATTTGCAAATTTGGTCCCCACATCCAAATAATTGATATATATTGTGAACAGCTGGGCCCCCAAGTACTGATCCTTGTAGTATCCCACTAGCCACAGTTTACCAATAACTCATTTATTCCAATTGTTAGCCAATCCTCAATCCATGACAGTATGTTGCCTCCTCTCCAAGTGTCTATTTATCACACCCTTTAGAACAGATTCCAGAATTTTCCCTACCACTGATGAAAGGCTAGCAGGTCTGCATTCCCCATTTTCTCTCTAGCTCCCTTCTTAAATAGTGGGGTGACATTTGCTACCTTGCAATCTTCCAGAATCTATAGAAGTTTGGAAGATGATCACCAATGAATCCAATATCTCTATAGTAACCTCTTTCAACACTCGGATGCATAATATCAGGTCCCAGGGACTTATCAACTTTCAGTCCAATTAATTTCTCCAATACAACATTCTTACTTATGCTAATTTCCTTCAATTCCACATTCTCCCTAGTGCCTTTCTACATCTGGGAGTTTTCCTGCATCTTCCTTCGTGAAAACAGACACAAGGTAATCGTTTAGCTTTTCCGCCATTTCTCTGTTCCCCATAATGAATTCCCCAGACTCTGCAGGACAGATTTCAAATTGGTCTAGCAACTCCAGACTAGGCAACAATGGGCACGGTAACACAGTGGGTAGCACTGTTGCTTCACAGCTCCAGGGTTCTAAGTTCGATTCCCGAAATGGGTCACTGTCTGTGTGTAGTCTGCACGTTCTCCCAGTGTCTGCACGGGTTTCCTCCGGGTGCTCCGGTTTCCTCCCATAAGTCCTGAAAGAAAAGGGCATTCATCTGAGGAAGGAACAGTGCTCCGAAAGCTAGTGTTTGAAACAAACACTTTGGACTTTAACCTGGTGTTGTAAGACTTCTTACTGTGCTCAACCCAGTCCAACGCCGGTATCTCCACATCATCAGTAAAGAGATTATGCAAGAAGTCGTCAACAGCACTATCAAGTGAGCTTAGCTCACTGACACTCAGTTTGGGTTCCACCAGGGCTACTTGGCTCCTGACGTCATGTCCATGTAAACATGGACAAAAGAGCTGAACTCCAGAGGTGAGGGGAGTGTAACTACTCTTGACATGACCGAGTATGGCATCAAGGAGCCCTAATTAAACTGGAGTCGATGGGAGTCAGGGGGAAAAATTCTCCACTGGTTGGAATCATACTTAATACAAAAGAGTGGTTATTGGAGGTCAATTATCTCAGTTCCAGGACATCACTGCAGGAGTTCCTCAGGGTAGTGCCCTAGGCCCAACCATCTTCAGCTGCTTCATTAATGACTTTCCTTCCACCATAAGTAAGAAGTAACTGCACAATGTTCAGCACCATGTGTGACTCCTCAGATACTGATGCAGCTCATGTCCAAATGCAGCAAGAGATGGACAATATTCAGACTTGGGCTGACAAAATGGCAAGTAACATTCGCACCACACAAGTGCCAAGCAATGACCATCGCCGACAAGAGAGAATCTAACCATCACCCCTTGCCATTCAATGGCATCACCATTGATTTCTCCACTATCAACATCCTGGGGTTACCATTGACCAGAATCTGAATTGGACTAGCCATATTAATATTGTGGCTACAAGAGCAGGTAAGAGGCTAGTAATCCTGTGGTGAGTAACTGACCTCCTGATTCCCCAAAGCCTGCCCACAATCTACAAGGTATAAGTCAAGTGTGAGATGGAACACTCTCCCCTTACCTGGATGAGTGCCGCTCCAACAACACGCAAGGTGCTTGACACCATCCAGGACAAAGCAGTCTGGTTGATTGCACATCCATGAACTTACGTCATCACCGATGCACAGCAGCAGTGTACCATCTGCAAGATGCACTGCAAGAACTCTCCAAGGCTCTTTGGACAGTATCTTCCAAACCCATGACCACTAGCATCTAGAAGGGCACCGGTAGCACTTGCATTGTAACACCACAAGCAGGAGGTTCCCCAGAATCCAGACTTGTAAATATATTGCGGTCCCTTCAGTATTGCAGAGTCAAAAGCTGGAACTCCCTCTCTTAACAAAACTATGGGTGTATCTAGATCACATAGTCTCCAGTGCTTCAAGAAGGCAGCTCACCACCACATTGGCTGGTTTAGCACAGAGCTAAATCGCTGTCTTTGAAAGCAGACCAAGGCAACCAGCAGCGCGGATTCAATTCCCGTACCAGCCTCCCCGAACAGGCGCCAGAATGTGGCGACTCGGGGCTTTTCACAGTAACTTCATTTGAAGCCTACTTGTGACAATAAGCGATTTTCATTTCATTTAATTTTTTCATTCTCAAGGACAATTAGGGATGGGCAATAAATGTTGGCTCAGCCAACAAAGCCCATATACCTCGAATGAATTTTTAAAAAAAAACTGGATGAGCATTGCTGCCTCACGGCGCCGAGGTCCCCAGGTTCAATCCTGGCTCTGGGTCACTGTCTGTGTGGAGTTTGCACATTCTCCCCATGTTTGCGTGGGTTTCGCCCCCACAACCCAAAGATGTGCAGGATAGGTGGATTGGCCACACTAAATGGCCCATTAATTGGAAAAAATGAATTGGGTACTCTAAATTTATTTTTAAAACTTGAAAGGCTGTGGGGTTCTTTATTCTAGCAGACGGGCAAGTTCTGGTTGATCAGGCCTGGCTTATGAAATGTTGATGGCCTTTGTATAGTTGTCCTTGAATTTTGTTTCTGCAGCCCAAAGGGGCTGTTCGTGTCTTTTCAGAGATACCAAGGTGCAAGTTTCTGCGTTACTGCCATGGTAGCA
Organism: Scyliorhinus canicula; assembly: GCF_902713615.1. Lineage (NCBI taxonomy): Eukaryota > Metazoa > Chordata > Chondrichthyes > Carcharhiniformes > Scyliorhinidae > Scyliorhinus > Scyliorhinus canicula. Next base: position 277,432,192 of record NC_052146.1, on the reverse strand, counting down.
CCTTTTGTTCAGTGTCACAGACAGACATAGTTCCTGCTAGATTAAAAGGTCATTGCTCAGTTTTTTAAGTTTTAGAAACTTGATATGAGGAAATCTATCAATTTTATTTTGTAAAAGGGCAGCATGGTGGCCTAGTGGTTAGCACAACCGCCTCACGGCGCTGAGGCCCCAGGTTCGATCCCGGCTCTGGGTCACTGTCCGTGTGGAGTTTGCACGTTCTCCCCGTGTCTGCGTGGGTTTCGCCCCCACAACCCAAAAATGTGCAGAGTAGGTGGATTGGCCACGCTAAATTGCCCCTTAATTGGAAAAAATAATTGGCTAATCTAAATTTATAAAAAAATAAATAAAAAAATAAAAAAATTTTATTTTGTAAAAATATATAGCTCAAGATCTTAGTTCCCTGACGTCAATACATACATTTGAGGTGCTATGCTGACTTGGGTTGGATTTGAACCAAGATCACAGCAATGGAACCAAGCCATTCCACCACCCAGCACATATTTGTTCTTTGAACAAAATTAAGCAAAGAGGTAAGAAATGAAATGCCACAACTTAAAGTAAAGTTCATACTAAGTTTAGTCAGAATATTTTCCCTCTTTTTATTCTGTTCATTACAATGAACAATTACATTTGAATACATTGCTCACTAAAATGGAACAAAAAGTATAATACAATCTTACTTTGAGTTTCTCCAAGAGCAAAACCAAAATAATGAAAGCATTAAGTTTTGTGAATTTGGAAAGAAAACAGATCATGGAGTATAGTATCAAATCAACATGCATCTCAACTATAATGATATTTCAAATCTTTAACCATGGCACAGTTTATTAATTTTTTAGAAGAAAAGGAAAGATGAAAATTTATTCTAAGCACTTTATGAAGCATATCACCCAGCATTCTGGAACAAAAATGTGCAGTGCTACAAGTAATGCAACCTGGGGTTAGACTCATGATCCACCATGTCAGCAAGATACCAATCTCAGCCACATCATCATGGAAATGCTTAGAAAGAGGCTACGCATTTCCCCAAATAAAAATGAACAGTAAAGGGACAGCAAATATTGACTGCTAGATTTTATCTCAGATTTTGGATCAGTTTGCCTTGCTGGTTGCAGAACCAAGAGAGGCTAGATGATCTTCTGCCTACTCCAATCGAAAAAAAAAGCTATTTTAAAAAGTAGGGTCTGCACACAGATATCAAACATATACAGATCCTCAAAATTCTAAATGAAATATCTGCAAAATAGCAGTACACCAAAAGGTTTCAATAAACATTTGGTAGATACTTTTGGAAACCTAGTTAAGAGGTTGTGGCTTTCCCGCTAAGCAGTGTTTCATATGGCAAAATTGATCAGTTTTAGATATATAGCAAAAATAAAGTTATTTTCTGTGGAGTTGTTGTACAAAGGATAGTAGGTGTATCCTAATGGAAACATCCTGATAGTAGAACCTTGTTATTTATCGCCAGTAAGCAAACATGTTTAAGGTGTGGGGAGCAGAGCCCCACGCAAATGTTCCCTTTAAGCATTTGGTCACCATTATTAGAATACCAATTTATTGGGTAATTCAGTATTTAATCATATATTAAATGCTGTCAATTATAGGCTATTAAGTATTTACTCCCTCTCAATTTGGATCTGACCTTGTTGTGTTGTATCTTGTATGCCTTTTCATTTTACTTCCTCACAAGACACGTTTTGAATAATTTTATTTTCCAGTATTCAAATACATTTTTCTGCAACAAAAACTATATTTGCCATTGAATAAGTCTTTTTACCCAACATTCTAGAATGTTTTTAAGTATCATAATTAGCCAGTTAAATAACTGCTGCTTCGAAAGAACTTGCATCATAACAGGTCCTGATCAATTTTACCACAAATGTGTGAAATGTCAACGAAAACAAAGAATAACTTGTACCAGCATTTTTCACAAATTAGTTCATGGGCAGTGGGGCAGCATCAATCTATACAAATCACTTTTTAAAGGTCTCCTACAATGGATTAGACACCTCGTTTAATTGAGCGTTTTCACTTCTACCATTCTGCGTCCCCGACAGCTTTAGAGAACACATAATCCCTCCCATTGAAGGTCATTATTCCATCCTTAAGATAGAATTTCCACTTGTTTTTGCTCCTGTGAATCTAATACAAAAAGAAAACATTCACAATAATGCAGTCCATCAAACACAGTATACCATAGTCGCCAATGGTGGCAATAATCACTCTCATAAAATTTTCTTTCAAAATAATAAGGGTAAACGGAGTAATAGTGCCAGATTCATACATCCACTATTGGAGTATCAGAAGTGTTTTATAATAAGAATAATGCAGTTAATAGAAAGAAAGAAAAGCCTGAGAATAACCAAAAGAAAAATCTGTAAATGCACAGGATCTTCACCAAAACAATCAGAAATGAAAAAGACAGGTTAGCACCTTGGGAGTAAAACTTTCAACAAAACCAAGTGTCCTGACAAAAGGATTAACAACTGAGCAACCTGCAATGCAATGAAAGCGAGTAAAAATGATCAAACTTCAATTTATATCTAACCTTTCATGCCCTCATGATGTACCAAAATGTATTGGTGAATGAGCTTTGTTGGAAGTCATCACTATTGTTTTGTTGGCAAATGTAACAGCTAATCATTGTATGCTTGTCTCACAAGCAGCAAACACAATAAATGACCAGTTATTCGGTTTTGGGGGTGGTCATTTTGGGGTGAACATGCGGCAATGCCAGAAAAATTCTCTGCTTTTCTTGAGGAAAGTGCCTCAGCATCTTTACATCCACCTGCACAAGCAGATGAGACCTTGTGATGAGACCCAGCCAGAAGTGTCAACACAGACAATGCATTCAAGTACTGGAAAGGCACTTGAAATTAGTATAAGAACATAAGAACATAAGAACTAGGAGCAGGAGTAGGCCATCTGGCCCCTCAAGCCTGCTCCGCCATTCAATTAGATCATGGCTGATCTTTTGTGGACTCAGCTCCACTTTCCGGCCCGAACACCATAACCCTTAATCCCTTTATTCTTCAAAAAACCAGCTATCTTTACCTTAAAAACATGTAATGAAGGAGCCTCAACTGCTTCACTGGGCAAGGAATTCCATAGATTCACAACCCTTTGGGTGAAGAAGTTCCTCCTAAACTCAGTCCTAAATCTACTTCCCCTTATTTTGAGGCTATGTCCCCTAGTTCTGCTGTCACCCGCCAGTGGAAACAACCTGCCCGCATCTATCCTTTCTATTCCCTTCATAATTTTAAATGTTTCTATAAGATCCCCCCTCATCCTTCTAAATTCCAACGAGTACAGTCCCAGTCTACTCAACCTCTCCTCATAATCCAGCCCCTTCAGCTCTGGGATTAACCTAGTGAATCTCCTCTGCACACACTCCAGCGCCAGTACGTCCTTTCTCAAGTACGGAGACCAAAACTGAACACAATACTCCAGATGTGGCCGCACTAACACCTTATACAATTGCAACATAACCTCCCTAGTCTTAAATTCCATCCCCCTAGCAATGAAGGACAAAATTCCATTTGCCTTCTTAATCACCTGTTGCACTTGTAAACCAACCTTCTGTGACTCATGCACTAGCACACCCAAGTCTCTCTGAACAGCGGCATGCTTTAATATTTTATCATTTAAATAATAATCCCGTTTGCTGTTATTCCTACCAAAATGGATAACCTCACATTTGTCAACATTGTATTCCATCTGCCAGACCCGAGCCCATTCACTTAACCTATCCAAATCCCTCTGCAGACTTCCAGTATCCTCTGCACTTTTCGCTTTACCACTCATCTTAGTGTCATCTGCAAACTTGGACACATTGCCCTTGGTCCCCAACTCCAAATCATCTATGTAAATTGTGAACAATTGTGGGCCCAACACGGATCCCTGAGGGACACCACTAGCTACTGATTGCCAACCAGAGAAACACCCATTTATCCCAACTCTTTGCTTTCTATTAATTAACCAATCCTCTATCCATGCTACTACTTTACCCTTAATGCCATGCATCTTTATCTTATGCAGCAACCTTTTGTGTGGCACCTTGTCAAAGGCTTTCTGGAAATCCAGATATACCACATCCATTGGCTCCCCGTTATCTACTGCACTGGTAATGTCCTCAAAAAATTCCACTAAATTAGTTAGGCATGACCTGCCTTTTACGAACCCATGCTGCGTCTGCCCAATGGGATAATTTCTATCCAGATGCCTCGCAATTTCTTCCTTGATGATAGATTCCAGCATCTTCCCTATTACCGAAGTTAAGCTCACTGGCCTATAATTTCCTGCTTTCTGCCTACCTCCTTTTTTAAACAGTGGCGTCACGTTTGCTAATTTCCAATCCACCGGGACCACCCCAGAGTCTAGTGAATTTCGGTAAATTATCACTAGTGCATCTGCAATTTCTCTAGCCATCTCTTTTAGCACTCTGGGATGCATTCCATCAGGGCCAGGAGACTTGTCTACCTTTAGCCCCATTAGCTTGCCCATCACTCCCTCCTTAGTGATAACAATCCTCTCAAGGTCCTCACCTGTCATAGCCTCATTTCTATCAGTCGCTGGCATGTTATTTGTGTCTTCCACTGTGAAGACCGACCCAAAAAACCTGTTCAGTTCCTCAGCCATTTCCTCATTTCCCATTATTAAAACTCCCTTCTCATCCTCTAAAGGACCAATATTTACCTTAGCCACTCTTTTTTGTCTTATATATTTGTAAAAACTTTTACTGTCTGTTTTTATATTCTGAGCAAGTTTACTCTCATACTCTATCTTACTCTTCTTTATAGCTTTTTTAGTAGCTTTCTGTTGCCCCCTAAAGATTTCCCAGTCCTCTAGTCTCCCACCAATCTTTGCCACTTTATATGCTTTTTCCTTCAATTTGATACTCTCCCTTATTTCCTTAGATATCCACGGTCGATTTTCCCTCTTTCTTCCGTCCTTCCTTTTTGTTGGTATAAACCTTTGCTGAGCACTGTGAAAAATCGCTTGGAAGGTTCTCCACTGTTCCTCAACTGTTCCACCATAAAGTCTTAGCTCCCAGTCTACCTTAGCTAGTTCTTCTCTCATCCCCTTGTAATCTCCTTTGTTTAAACACAAAACACTAGTATTTGATTTTACTTTCTCACCCTCCATCTGTATTTTAAATTCCACCATATTGTGATCGCTCCTTCCGAGAGGATCCCTAACTATGAGATCATGAATCAATCCTGTCTCATTACACAGGACAAGATCTAGGACCGCTTGTTCCCTCGTAGGTTCCATTACATACTGTTCTAGGAAACTATCGTGGATACATTCTATAAACTCCTCCTCACGGTTGCCTTGACCGACCTGGTTAAACCAATCGACATGTAGATTAAAATCCCCCATGATAACTGCTGTACCATTTCTACATGCTTCAGTTATTTCTTTGTTTATTGCCTGCCCCACCATCTCGTTACTATTTGGTGGCCGATAGACTACTCCTATCAGTGACTTTTTCGTCTTACTATTCCTGATTTCCACCCAAATGGATTCAACCTTATCCTCCATAGCACCGATGTCATCCCTTACTATTGCCCGGATGTCATCCTTAAATAACAGAGCAACACCACCTCCCTTACCATCCACTCTGTCCTTCCGAATAGTTTGATACCCTCGGATATTTAACTCCCAGTCGTGACCATCCTTTAACCATGTTTCAGTAATGGCCACTAAATCATAGTCATTTACGATGATTTGTGCCACCAACTCATTTACTTTATTCCGAATACTACGAGCATTCAGGTAAAGTACACTTATGTTGGTTTTTTTACCTCTGTTTTGAATCTTAACATCTCCAGTTTTATTCCTTTTGTTATTACTGGGCCTATTCACTGTGCTCCCCTCAGTCACTGTACCTTGTACTGTCGCCCTTATGGATTTCTGACTATGTCTTCTCTGCCTTGCACTTTTCCCCTTACTTCCTTTTGTTTCTGTCCCTGTTTTACTACCTTCCAACTTCCTGCATCGGTTCCCATCCCCCTGCCACATTAGTTTAAACCCTCCCCAACAGCTCTAGAAAACACCCCCCCTAGGACATCGGTTCCAGTCCTGCCCAAGTGCATACCATCCGGTTTGTACTGGTCCCACCTCCCCCAGAACCGGTCCCAATGCCCCAGGAATTTGAATCCCTCCCTCTTGCACCATCTCTCGAGCCACGTATTCATCCTATCAATCCTGACATTCTTACTCTGACTAGCTCGTGGCACTGGTAGCAATCCTGAGATTACTACCTTTGAGGTCCTACTTTTTAGTTTAACTCCTAACTCCCTGAATTCCGCTTGTAGGACCTCATCCCGTTTTTTACCTATATCGTTGGTGCCTATGTGCACCACGACAGCTGGCTGTTCACCCTCCCCCCCAAGAATGTCCTGCAGCCGCTCCGAGACATCCTTGACCCTTGCACCAGGGAGGCAACATACCATCATGACCAGCGCCGGCCGGCCTTCACGACCCACGCCGGCCGACCTCCACGACCCGCTCCTTATTCAGACAAGAGCTAACACTGAACTAAGCCAGGTATTCTCAAAGTCGGGGGCGCGGGCGGGTGTCGGGAGGGTCGCAGTGCTCCCAATCACACAAATCCGCACGCAACAGCTGCAGCAGCCGGCTTTTATTAACGCCGGCTGCAAGCGGCCTTCAAAATGGCCATGAACATACAAGGAAAATGCGACCACACTGCGCATGCGTGCCCATCGGTGCACATGCACAGAGTTTTGCGCATGCACACTGATGAGCGGGCACGCATGCGCAGTGCGGCCACATTTTTTTTTATAGTCGCAGCCTTTTTTTTTTACAAGTTCAGAGGAGTTTTTATTTGATAACATTTTACTGGAAAAAAATGCAGAAACTGAAAATGTTTTCATCCTTTAAAAATTGGAGGTTCACCACATTTCACCTAAACATTACAAGGTAAGAGAAAATGGTGGGTCGCGCAGGTCGGCCGGCGCGGGTTGTGAAGGTCGGCCGGCGCGGGTCGTGGAGGTCGGCCGGCGCGGGTCGTGAAGGTCGGCCGGCGCGGGTCGTGGAGGTCGGCCGGCGCGGGTCGTGGAGGTCGGCCGGCGTGGGTCGTGAAGGTCGGCCGGCGCTGGTCATGAAGGTCGGCCGGCGCTGGTCATGAAGGTCGGCCGGCGCTGGTCATGAAGGTCAGCCGGGTTGGTAAAAATGGGTCCCCGGAAAAAAAAGTTTGAAAAACACTGAACTAAGCTGTGGGATTCATTCCAAATATTTTTATCCAATCTAACTTTTATGTACTTTATAAAACAAGTCAATTATGGTATGATCTCCATTCAAGGAAAGCAAAACCACAGATAATTTATGGGAACACTGAAAAGCACATTGCTAGCTGTACATTATACGACAAACCTTTCCAATCAAGGGGGACAGTTTTACCTTCAAATAGAATCACAGAAATATGTAGTACTGGAGGCCATTTGGTCCATCATGCCTACTCTTGATTTACAGTGTTGCAGGCTACAGCACTTCAACTGCATACTCAAGTACTTTTTAAATGCCTTCACTCCCGTTCAAACAGTGTGTTCCAGATCCCACCAACTTCTGGGTGGAATTATTCTCAACTTTCTACTAATCCTTCTACAAATGACTAAATCGATTTTCTCTGACTCAGCAAAGCAGATTCATATTTCTGCAGAGGTTCTTAATTCAATAGGCAGCTCTTTCCTCCACACCTTTTTAGATTTTCCTTCATTCACTCCCTCACAGCTCACCATCTCCCTTCCTTCCTTCCTCCCCGGCTCCCTATCTCTCACCCAACCTTTCAGGAATGGACAACAATGTTGTAGGGGAGCCTTCATTACGGCACAGGTCCCCAACTCTTTTGGTAATACAGCACAGCTCAAAAGACAAACAATTCCACAGCACACCCACTTTTTTTCATCTGAATCGATTGCTCATAACCGTTGCGTTTACTTACATTTACTATGATTACAGTCTCACCAGACAGGGTTGCAACATAAATGCATGCAATAAGTAAGGATCAAAAGCATTAATGTTTCAAATCCACCACAGAATACACAGTCTGCAGCAGTGAGCACAGACACATTTTCAAACTCTGCTCAACTCAACTATTTCTAAGTATCCGTAACCCTAAATCGGTTTGCCAACTTCCCTCTTTCATCCCGTTGCTGGTTAGGACCTTCAATGAGGCAAGGGAGGGGGGGGGGGGGGGGGGGGGGTTTGCCCCCGACGATGTTCCTGGGCACTGCTCTCCTTGATCTTGAAGCGGGACAAAGATCCCCTGCAGTGTGGGTCTTACAGGCCGATCTCGCTGTTAAATGTAGATGCCAAGGTGCTGGCGAAGGTCTTAGCCATGAGAATTGAGCACTGTGTGCTGCAGGTCATCCATGAGGACCAGACGGGGTTCGTGAAGGGGAGGCAGTTGAATGCGAATGTGCGGAGGCTCCTGAACGTTATTATGATGTCGGCGAGGGAGGGGGAGGCTGAGATAGTGGCGGCGATGGACACTGAGAAGGCCTTTGATCGGGTAGAGTGGGGGTACTTGTGGGAGGTGCTGAAGAGGTTCGGGTTTGGGGAGGGGTTCGTCAGGTGGGTTAGGCTGTTGTACGAGACCCCGATGGCGAGCGTGGCCACAAATAAGAGGAGGTCTGAGTACTGTCGGCTGCATCGAGGGACGAGGCAGGGGTGTCCCTTGTCCCCCCTGCTCTTTGCATTGGCGATTGAACCCCTGGGTATGGCACGGAGGGAGTCGAGGAAATGGAGGGGGCTGGTGCGGGGTGGGGAGGAGCATAAGGTCGCTCTATGCGGACGACTTGCTGCTTTATGTGGCAGATGCGGTGGAGGGGATGCCAGAGGTAATGAGGATCCTCAGGGAGTTTGGGGATTTCTCAGGGTACAAGCTCAACATGGGGAAAAGCGAGTTGTTCGTGGTTCACCTGGGAGACCAGGAGAGGGGGATTGGCGAGCTCCCACTAAAAAGGGCAGAGAGGAGCTTCAGATACTTGGGGGTCCAGGTGGCTAGGAGCTGGGGGGCCTTGCATAGACTTAATTTCACGAGGTTGGTGGAGCAGATGGAGGAGGAGTTTAAGAGGTGGGATGCGTTGCCGCTGACTCTGGCGGGTAGGGTGCAGTCAGTCAAGATGACGGTGCTCCCAAGGTTTTTGTTCCTGTTCCAGTGCCTCCCCATTCTTATCCCGAAGGCCTTCTTTAGGCGGGTCAACAGGAGCATTACGGGGTCTGTGTGGGCGCGAGGGACTCCGAGAGTGAGAAGCATGTTCCTAGAGCGGAGCAGGGATGGGGGAGGGGGGGGGGCTGGCGCTGCCCAACCTCTGTGGGAACTACTGGGCCACTAATACGGCGATGGTGCACAAGTGGGTGATGGAGGGGGCAGCATGGAAGAGGCTGGAGACGGCGTCTTGTGAGGGTACGAGTCTGGAGGCGCTGGCAACGGCGCCGCTGCTGCTCCCTCCAACGAGGTATACCATGAGCCCGGTGGTGGCGGCTACCCTCAAAATTCCCCAATACGGGGGAACCACCGGTTTGTCCCGGGGAGAATGGATGGAGGGTTTGCGGGGTGGCACAGGGCAGGGGTAAGAAGGCTGGGGGACCTGTTTGTGGATGGGAAGTTCGCGAGCCTGGGCGAGCTGGAGAAGAAGTACAGGCTCCCCCCCCGGGGAACACCTTTAGGTATTTACAGGTAAGGGCGTTTGCCAGGCGGCAAGTGGTGAAATTCCCGCTGCTGCCGCCACGCACGGTACAGGACAGGGTGCTCTCGGGGGTATGGGTCGGAGAAGGGAAGATTTCAGCAACATACCAGGTAATGCAGGAGGAGGAGGCCTCGGTGGAGGAGCGGAAAGGTAAGTGGGAGGAGGAGTTGGGGGAGAAGGTCGAGGAGGGGACGTGGGCAGAGGCCTTCAGGAGGGTGAACTCTTCCTCTTCGTGCGCGAGGCTCAGCCGCATACAATTTAAGGTGCTGCATAGGGCACACATGACCGGGACCAGGATGAGTTGGTTTTTTGGGGGTGAGGACAGGTGTGTTACGTGCTCAGGGAGCCCAGCAAATCATACCCATATGTTTTGGGCGTGCCCAGCGCTGGAGGAATTTTGGAAGGGCGTAGCGAGGACGGTGTCGAGGGTGGTAGGATCCAGGGTCAAACCGAGCTGGGGGTTCGTAATTTTTGGGGTTGCAGATGAGCCGGGAGTGCAGGAGGCGAAAGAGGCCGGTATTCTGGCCTTTGCGTCCCTGGTAGCCCGGCGGAGGATTCTTCTTCAGTGGAAGGATGCGAGGCCCCCCAAGCGTGGAGGCCTGGATCAACGATATGGCTGGGTTTATTAAATTGGAAAAGGTGAAATTTGCTTTGAGGGGGTCAGTGTAAGGGTTTTTTAGGCGGTGGCAACAGTTTCTAGACTTCCTGGCAGAACGGTAGACAATGGTCAGTAGCAGCAGCAACGGGGCGGGGGTGTCTTTTTTTACTTTTGTTGTTCAATACTGGGGGATCTGAGGGGGTGTATATATTTGCTATGTTTACTTTGTGTTTTGACGGGTGTTAATTTATTGTTTATGTATGGGGGGAGGGGGGTACTGGGGTGTTTTGTTCTGTTTTGTATTTAATTCTATTGGGTTCTTTTTCCATTCTGTTGTTGATATTTTGTGAAAACTTTAATAAAAAAATTTTTTTTTTAAACTTCCCTCTTTCATCAAGGATTGAATAAGTGGAAGAATCAAACGTATCCATTTCTTCTTGGATCAGAGGACGTGAAATATATCCGACAAAGAAATGAGAATATGGTCAATTTCGCTGTGTCTGCTGGCGGTCCAGTCAGTTTAATTTTTCTCCATGGAGAAACAATGGCTCAATTTTATTTTTAGAACCAGTTTGAACAGAATGAAATTATTGCTGTCACTTATGAGAAAGGAAAACAACTGAAGGAGGCACAAAGAAAAGTCACACTGACCAAAAAGATGGTCAACACACCCTGTGTTAAAAGCTCTCCAACAGGAGAGAGGTTGTGGTACAGAAAAAAGATCAAAAATGCATTATATGCCTAAGAAATAAATTTGAACTGTATTGAAAACTGGATTTGTGTTTGGATAAGCAGATTTATTTTGCTGCAACTATAAATAACTTCCATTTTGGCAGTGCTTTCCTAACTTGGCAGCATTCCTAACTTTCAAAAAATAATCACATTTATAAAGTCAAAATGTGGAGTTGGAAATATTGCTAGGTTACCCCAGGGTAATGAGTAATGATTTTGTTTAGTGGGGACTCACCGATGGATGCGTCGTTCAAAATTACGTTTAAAAATACGTTTCAGGACTTCCGGTTGCGGCCATGCTTAGCTAGGTCGCACGTTCGGCAGCTCCCGCCAAGAACGGACTTTTGGGCCCTTTTGAGGAGCCCCAGCAGCACTTGTACAACGGTTCCCAATGTGGGAAGGTGATAGTAAGGTTCCCCCAGCACTGTATGGAATGGACCAGGAGAGGAGCGATCAAAAAAGCATGATGGCGGCGGGTGGAGATCAAGCAGCGTGGGCGCAGTGGTCGTGGGAGCAGCAGGAGTTCCTCAAAACCTGAGAGCAGAAATGATGGTGCCAATGAAGGAGTTGATAGAAAAGCTGGTGGAGACCCAGAAGGCCCAAGGGGCGGCGATTCGAGAGGTGCGGCAGAAGGCCCCAGAAAACGAGGACGAGAGTTTGGGCCTGGCGGTGAAAGTGGAGGCGCACGAGGCGCTACACCAGTGGCAGGAGAAGTTTGAGGACCTGGAAAACAGATCGAGGAGGAAGAATCTTCGGATTCTGGGTCTCCCTGAAGGGGTGGAGGGGTCTGACGCTGGGACATATGTAGTTACAATGCTCAACACACTGATGGGCACGGGAGCTTTCCCGAGGCCCCTGGAGCTGGATGGGGCTCATCGAGTCCTGGCAAGGAGGCCCAAAGCCAACGAGCCACCAAGGGCTGTAGTGGTGAGGTTCCACCGCTTTATGGACAGAGAGTGCGTCCTGAGATGGGCGAAGAAAGAACGGAGCAGCAGGTGGGAGAATACGGAGATCCGTATCTACCAGGACTGGAGAGCGGAGGTGGCCAAGAAGAGGGTTGGTTTTAATCGGGCCAAAGCGGTTCTCCATCGGAAGGAGGTGAAGTTTGGAATGCTGCAGCCAGCATGATTGTGGGTTACATTTCAGGACCATCACCATTATTTTGAGATGCCAGATGAGGCGTGGACCTTTATTCAGACTGAAACGTTGGACTCGTACTGAGGGTTTGTTGTGTGTGTGTGTGTGTGTGTGTGTGTGTGTGTGTGTGTGGGGGGGGGGGGGGGGGGAAAGAGAGGAGAGAGAGAGAGAGAGAGAGAGAGAGAGAGGAGAGAGAGAGAGAGAGAGAAAGAGAGAGAGAGAGGTGTTTACTGTATTGTGGGGTGTTCGTCTTCTGGTTTCGGGTTGGGAATAGGGGACATGGGAAGGGGTGAGTGGATATGATGTGGGGGCTGTGTGAGAGTGTGGGTGCCGGTACTGTAGGGGCAGGTCCCCGCTGATGAAGGGGGTTTGGAGGCCCGGGGTCGGGGAGCTGGGGCAAGATCGCAGAAAAAGGAGCTGCGCCATTGGGGGCAGGGCCGGCTGGGATGGAAAGCGCGGGCTTTTTCCCGCGCTAAGGAAGGGAGGGGTGGGGCCTGGGGGGGGAAGGGTGGTGCTGGAGGAGAACGTATATTGATTGGCAGTGGGAGGTGGGGGGGATTCCCACACTGGGGCTTCATTGGAATGGCGAGTGTGGCCGGGGTCAGCAGGAGTCAGCTGACATACGGGAGCCTAATGGGGGGAGCAGAATGGCTGGACGGTGGTCTGGCTGGGATGGGTGGGTGGGGGGGGGGGGGGGGGGAGGAGAGAACAGGGTTGTTGCTGTATTGGCCAAAGGGAGCTGGAGGTAGAAGAGGGAGTCGGGGCGGGGGTCCGCTGCCTGGGGGACTGGATGGTGCGGGAGGCGCGGGCACGTGGCTGGTCTGAAAAAGGGGATGGCTAGTCGGCGGGGGGGTGGGGAGTGGGAGTAGCCCCCTGATCCGACTGATAACATGGAATGTGAGGTGCCTGAATGGGCCGGTCAAGAGGGCCCGGGTGTTCGTACACTTAAAGGGACTGAAGGCAGATGTGGTCATGCTTCAGGAGACACGCTTGAAGGTGGCAGATCAGGTCAGGCTGAGAAAGGGATGGGTAGGGCAGGTCTTTCACTCGGGGCTGGATGTGAAGAATAGAGGGGCTGCGATACTGGTGGGGAAGCGGGTGTCGTTTGAGGCGATGAATATTGTGGCGGATAATGGAGGTCGATACGTGATGGTGAGTGGTAGGTTGCAGGGGACGCAGGTGGTACTGGTAAACGTTTATGCCCCAAATTGGGATGATGCCGGATTTATGAAACATATGTTGAGTCGGATCCCGGATCTGGAGGCAGGGAGCTTGATAATTGGGGGGGGGGGGGGGGGGGGGGGGGGGGGGAAAGAGAGAGAGAGAGAGAGAGAGAGAGAGAGAGAGAGAGAGAGAGATGAGAGAGAGAAAGAGAGAGAGAGAGAAGACTTCAACACCCTGCCAGTCTGGACCCATTCCAGGTCCAGGACGGGTCCACTGTCGGGAACCGTCCAGTGTCCACATGGACAGTGACCCAGAGCCGGGATTGAACCTGGGAACCTCGGCGCTGTAAGGCAGCAGTGCTAACCACTACTCCACCGCGCTGCCCTCAGATTTCATCATTTAAGGTTGTGCACAAGAATGGTTCAAAATTTAGATCTGAAGCTTACTGTGCTTACTGTAGTGAATTTTGAAGTTGAGGAAATGGCCTAGCTTATCTTCATTTTCAGATGTGATACAACTTCTTTTTCTTGTCAGCAGATCGAGCACTGGGCTGTGTGGAACTGTCAGCAGGCCAGGGCTGAACCAGCGCTGGGTTGTGCGGTGGTCTCAGCGGGCCGGGTCTGAGCAAGCACCAGGCTGCATGATGCTGTCAGCTGGCTGGGGCAGAGCGAGTGCCAGGGCTGAGCGATCGCCAGGCTGCACAGTGCTGTCGGTCGGACGGGGCTGAACGAGGACTGGTCTGTGGGGCACTGTCAGCGGGCCAGGGCTGAGCCAAAAGATCATTTGTATATCTTTCATAGATTTTGAAGGTAAAATGAAGTGAGATAATTGAAAGGGGTAAAAAATATTAGTGGGGTTGCAAATGGACCCCCAAACTAATGGTGATGTTGGGGATGGCATTAAACAGGAAATTGTGCCACTGCCCAACTTTAAATAAAATTAGTAACAGTAGAGGAGGAGGAATTCTTGGAGTATGTACAGGATGGTTTTCTGGACAAACACATTGAGAAACAAACTAGAGAACAGGCCATCCTAAACTGGGTATTGTGTAATGAGAAATGAATATAGACAATGTGATGAGAAAGGAATATTGACAATCTAGTTGAGCGAGCCACCTTGGGGATGATTTGTTATTTGAATAATTTATAACAAGATTGACCCCTTTCCTCACTGGGTTTAATCTCTTTTCGTATAATTTTTCAAAATCGTAAAAATAGTTAATAACGGACGTTCCAAGTTTCTCTTCTGGAGTTTGGCATGACCTCACATTAAACATCAGTCCCTCCCCAATGCTGATTGGGAAAAGGGTTCAAAGAATACACGTGTGCGATACATAACCTAAATAGCCAGGGAATTATACAACAAGAGACTGTTCAGCTCCTCATGCTTCTTTGAAAAGGATATCAATTTACTCCCACTCTTACCCCATTGGCCTGCAATGTGTCCCTTTTCTGGTTCCTTTTGAAAGTGATTATTAAATCTGCTTCCACCACCCTTTCAGGCAGTGTATTCATGCTCTTACAAAATCTCGTTTCTCCAGAACTATGATTATTTCAATCCCTTTCTCTGAAAATTTCATCTTTTTCAGATTTAAATCTGTTATCTAGTTACCCTATTATCCACACAGCTTCTGCACAGTCTTTTTCCTCAACTAAATTCTTCCTTATCAATGGGACTCTTGCCCACACATGTCGTACTTCGCAGATCTCACAACAGAGTAATCATTCTCATTTGCTATTTATTCATTTCTACATACACCAGATTATTTTTTGTCATTACTGAACAATGGCACCAAGAACATCTTGCCCTCTGCTGTCCACGCTGCAATGCCCTTATTCACCACCAACGTGGCTCAGTGCAAGTATTCCTGGCTTACTTAGAAAAGAATCATAGAATCCCGACAGTGCAGGAGGCCATTTGGCCCATCGGGTCTGCACCGATCCTTTGAATGAACACTTGACCTATATCCACTCCCATGTCCATCCCGCCTTATCGCCATAACCCTATAACCTAATCTGTGTATCCCTGGACGCTAAGGGACAATTTATCATGGCCAATCTACCTAACCTGCATATCTTTGTTATGGATTCAACCCAACTTTAGACTTGAACACAATCTAGGCAAACAAATCAGTGCAGTACTGAGGAACTACTGCACTATTAGAGATAGCATCTTTTGAATGTATTATCCAAAGAGCAGAGTGTAATTCTGCTATTCTGAGTAACATCCATGCCTCAGCCATCAATATTCGGCTATTTGGGACATTCGGCAGCTCCCACTTTAAGAGGACTTGTGAGCTCTTTAAAGAGCCCCAAACGGCGCTGATTCGACGATTCCCGGTGGATAAAGGGGTCTGGAGCAAAACCCCCCGGGATTTATGGTGCGGACTCGAAGTGGGGCGAGGAGAAAAACGGCAGCAGCTCCCCTGGAAAAGCGGGGGAAGGTGGACAAAATGGCGGCCGGTGGAGCCCCTGAGGAGTGGAGGCAGTGGGCTGAGGAGCAGCAGGCGGCCCTTCTGCGCTATTTCACGGAGCTGAAAGGGGAGTTGTTGGAATCCCTGAAGGTGACGACGAGTAAGTTGCTGGAGACCCAGACAACCCAGGGTGCAGCGATACTTGAGTTGCAGCAGCAGGCCTCTGAGCACGAGGAGGTGGTTTTGGCCCTTGTGGGGAAGGTGGAGATACACGAGGCGCTTCATAAAAAGTGGCAAGATCGGTTCGAGGAGATGGAGCTTCGGTCATGGAGGAAGAACCTGCGGATCCTGGGCCTCGAGGGGGGGCTGGAGGGGTCGGACCTGCCGGCCTATGTGGCCGTGATGTTGAACTCACTGGTGGGGGCAGGATCCTTCCATCTGCCCCTGGAGCTGGAGGGGGCCCACAGAGTACTGGCCAGGCGGCCTAAGGCGAATGAACCCCCGCGGGCGGTGCTGGTGCGGTTCCATCGGTTCAGTGACCGGGAGTGTGTTCTCCGATGGGCCAAGAAGGTGAGGAGTAGTAAGTGGGAGAATTCGGTAGTGCGTATCTACCAGGACTGGAGTGCGGAGGTGGCCAAGCGGAGAGCCGGGTTTAACCGGACGAAGGCGGTGCTCCATGGAAAGCAGGTGAAGTTCGGCATGTTGCCGCCTGCGCGCCTGTGGGTCACCTACAAGGACCGGCATCACTACTTTGAGTCCCCGGAGGATGCGTGGGCCTTTGTGCAGGCTGAAAAGCTGGACTCGAACTAGAGATTGGGGGCTGGGGGAGTTTTTCTATTTCTGTATCATTGTTTATGCTGTAGCGGGTTATTCTGTTTATTTCTGTTTTTTCTCTCGCTTTCGGACGATGTGGGTTATGGTTTTGTGTTCTAAGGCAGGTACTGGGGTTTGTGGTTGATATGTGTCTTTGTTTGTACGGAGTTGGTGGTTGGGTTGGGACTGCGGTTTGGGAGCTGCGTTAGGTGAGGTGGGGCAGTGTGAAAGCGCGGGCTTTTCTCTGGTTTCCCGCGCTGTGGGACGAGGGGGTGGAGCTGGTGGTGAGGGGCATGGCTATTAGACCGGGTTTCCCGCGCTGAAGCGGTGCCAAGGAGCTGACGCAGGGGAGGAGGGGGGACCTCATATCGGGAGGGGTCGGAGTTAGAGCGGGAGCTGCCGGGGTCAGCAGAAGTCAGCTGGCTCATGGGAGTACAGTGGAGGGAGAGTCGCGGCTTAAGCGAGCCCGGGTGTTTTCGCATCTGAAGGGGCTGAAGGCGGACGTGGCCATGCTCCAGGAGACCCACCTGAAGGTGGCGGACCAGGTCCGTCTGAAGAAGGGGTGGGTGGGGCAGGTTTTCCACTCAGGGCTCGACTCGAAGAACCGGGGGGTGGCGATCCTGGTAGGGAAGAGGGTGGCGTTTGAGGCATCTGTGGTTGTGGCTGATAGTGGCGGCAGATATGTGATGGTGAGCGGTAAGCTGCAGGGGGAGAGGGTGGTGTTGGTTAATGTGTATGCCCCAAATTGGGATGATGCTGGTTTCATGAAGCGTATGTTGGGCCGCATTCCTGGCCTGGAGGTGGGGGGCTTGATCATGGGGGGGGGGGGACTTCAATACGGTGCTGGATCCCCTACTGGATCGTTCTAGTTCAAGGACAGGCAGGAGGCCGGCAGCAGCCAAGGTGTTATGGGATTTATGGACCAGATGGGAGGAGTGGATCCCTGGAGGTTCAGGAGGCCGAAGGCTCGGGAGTACTCTTTTTTTCTCCCATGTGCACAGGGTTTATTCCCGCATTGATTTCTTTGTTTTGAGTAGGGGACTGGTCGCGAGGGTGGAGGAGGCAGAGTATTCGGCTATTGCGATTTCGGACCATGCTCCGCATTGGGTGGATCTGGAGATGGGGGAGGTGCGGAACCAGCGCCCGCTTTGGCGTCTGGACGTGGGGTTGTTGGCCGATGAGGAGGCGTGTAGGAGGGTTCGGGGATGTATCGAGAGGTACCTCGAGGTCAATGATACTGGGGAGGTCCAGGTGGGGATGGTGTGGGAGGCTCTGAAGGCAGTGATTAGGGGGAGCTGATCTCCATCCGAGCCCATAGAGAGAGGGGGGAGAGACTGGTGGAGGAGCTGTTGAGTGTGGATAGGAGGTACGCGGAGGCCCCGGAGGAGGTTTTGCTGGGGGAGCGGCGTAGCTTGCAGGCCAAGTTTGATTTATTGACCACCAGAAAGGCGGAGACACAGTGGAAGAAGGCGCAGGGAGCGGTCTACGAGTAAGGAGAGAAGGCGAGCAGGATGCTGGCACACCAGCTTCGTAAGCGGGACGCGGCTAGGGAGATTGGTGGAGTGAAGGATAGAGATGGGAATGTGGTGCGGCAGGGGGCAGAGGTCAATGAGGTCTTTAGGGACTTCTATAGGGAACGTACCGGTTTCGGAGCCGCTCGGCGGTGGTAGGGGGAATGGAGGTTTTTTGGACAGGGCTCCGATTCCCAAGGTGTGAAGGAGGAGCAGGGTGGAGGGATGGGGCGACGATTGAGTGGAGGAGTTGGTCAGTGAGATGGCCAAGGGGAAGGTGCGGATTGAGTTGGAGGAGTTGGTCAGTGAGATTGGCCAAGGGGAAGGTGCCGGGACCGGATGGGCTCCGGTTGAATTTAATAAGAAATATGCAGACCTGCTGGGCCCCCTGTTGGTTAGGACCTTCAACAAGGCATGGGAGGGGGTGTGTTCTGCCCCCGACGATGTCTCGGGCGCTAATCTCCCTGATCCTGAAGACTGATAAGGACCCCTTGCAGTGCGGATCATACAGGCCGATTTCACTGCTGAATGTAGACGGCAAGTTGCTGGCGAAGATCTTGGCCACTAGAATAGAGGACTGGGTGCCGGGGGTGGTACATGAAGATCAGACGGGTTTTGTGAAGGGGAGGCAGCTGAACACTAACGTGCGAAGGCTGCTAAATGTGATAATGATACCGGCAGCAGAAGGAGAGGCGGAGATTGTGGTGGCATTGGATGCGGAGAAGGCCTTTGACAGGGTTGAGTGGGGGTACTTGTGGGAGGTGTTGGAGAGGTTCGGGTTAGGGGTGGGTTTATTAAATGGGTGAGGTTGCTGTCCGAGGCCCCGATGGCGAGTGTAGCGACAAATGGGAGGAGGTCCGAGTACAAACGGGAGGAGGTCCACCGTGGGACGAGGCAGGGGTGCCCCCGTCCCCCTTGCTTTTTGCGCTGGCAATTGAGCCTCTTGCCATGGCTCTCAGGGAGTCGAGGAGGTGGAGGGGTTTGGTGCGAGGTGGGGAGGTCCGCTGTATGCGGACGACTTGCTGTTGTATGTAGCAGACCCGGTGAGGGGAATGCCGGAGATGATGGAGATTCTTGCTGAGTTCGGGAGTTTCTAGGGATATAAATTGAACCTGGGCAAGAGTGAGCTGTTTGTCGTACACCCGGGAGATCAGGAGGGGGGGATTGGTAGGCTCCCGCTAAAGAGGGCAGTGAGGAGTTTTAGGTACCTGGGGGTTCAGGTGGCTTGGAGCTGGGGGACTCTGCACAAGCTCAATTTTACTAGGTTGGTGGAGCAGATGGAGGAGGAATTTAAAAGGTGGGACATGCTGCCGTTGTCGTTGGCGGGTAGAGTACAGTTCGTTAAAATGATGGTGCTCCCGAGGTTTTTGTTTTTGTTTCAGTGCCTCCACATTTTCGTTCCGAGAGCCTTTTTTAGGAGGGTGAACAGCAGCATTCTGGGATTTGCTAGGGCGCACAGGACTCCGAGGGTAAGGAGGGTCTTTTTGGAGCAGGGCAGGGATAGAGGGGGGCTGGCGCTGCCCAACCTCTCTGGGTACTATTGGGCGGCTAACGTCTCGATGGTACGTAAGTGGGTAATGGATGGGGAGGGGGCAGCATGGAAACGGATGGAGATTGCGTCCTGTGGAGGCACGAGCTTGAAGGCACTGGTAACGGCGCCGCTGCCTCCAAGGAGGTACACTACGGGCCCGGTGGTGGCGGCTACCCTCAAAATTTGGGGGCAGTGGAGGCGACATGGGGTGAAGTGGGGGGCTCGGTGGAGGCCCCGCTGCGGGGGAACCACCGGTTTGTCCCAGGGAACATGGATGGCGGGTTCCTGGGGTGGCACAGGGCGGGCATTAGGAAGTCGGAGACCTATTTATCGACGGGAGGTTCGCGAGCCTTGGTGAACTGGAGGAGAAGTTTGAGCTCCCCCCCGGGGAATATGTTCAGGTACCTTCAGGTCAAGGTGTTTGCTAGGCGACAGGTGGAGGGGTTCCCTTTGCTGCCCCCGTGGGGGGTAAGGGATAGGGTGCTTTCAGGGGTGTGGGTCGGGGATGGGAAGGTGTCTGACATCTACCAGGTAATGCAGGAGGTGGGGGAGGCGTCGGTAGAGGAGCTGAAGGCTAAGTGGGAGGTGGAGCTGGGGAGCAGATTGAGGAGGGGACATGGGCGGACGCCCTGGAGAGGGTGAACTCCTCCTCTTCATGTGCGAGGCTTAGTCTCATCCAGTTCAAGGTGCTGCACTGGGCCCACATGTCCGGATCTAGGATGAGTAGGTTCTTTGGGTGCGAAGACAAGTGCGTCAGGTGTTCGGGGAGTCCAGCGAACCATGCCCATATGTTCTGGACATGCCCGGCACTGGAGGAGTTCTGGAAGGGGGTGGCGAGGACGGTGTCGAGGGTGGTGGGATCCAGGGTCAAGCCAGGCTGGGGACTCGCGATATTTGGGGTTGGGTGGAGCCGGGACTGCAGGAGGCGAAAGAGGCAAATGTCTTGGCCTTTGCGTCCCTAGTAGCCCGGCGGAGGATCTTGCTGCAGTGGAAAGATGAGAGACCTCCGAGCGTGGAGACCTGGATTAATGACATGGCAGGATTCATTCAGCTGGAGAGGGTCAAATTCGCCCTGAGGGGGTCGGTACAAGGGTTCTTTAGGCGGTGGCAGCCTTTTCTCGACTTTCTGGCTCAACGATAAGGTACTAGGTCAGCAGCAGCAGCAACCCGGGGGGGTGGGGGGGGGTTTGTTATATGTGTTGTTACTGGTGCCGGGGTGTGTTTATTACTATTATTGTTATTATTTGTTGATATATATTTTTCAAAAAATTCCAATAAAAATTATTTTTTTTAAAAAATAATTATTCGGCTATTTGATTTATTTTGCAGTTTGTGGTGCTTCGGAGTGGACAAATTAGCAATCATGTTTACCTACATAACAGTGACAAATATAATAAATTACCTTTGCAACACTTTAGGTGTTATGGTAAATGGACTACTAATTGCAAGCTTTCTGTCTTCTTTATCCTTGGACCCTCTTTCATAAAATAACTTCCAGCTACCTTTCACCTGGTACTTTTCATGTAGCAACTGCTCATATCTGTTTCTGGGGCACCGTCCAGAGTTTCAAACACTCCTTATGTGAAACAGCAGTTTACAAATACTTCCTCCAATGTAATAACTGCGTGCAGTGTTCATGGAGCGGTCTTCTCAATGTTGCGTGGGCTAAATGTAGATTCTGTTCTCTCAATCATTTCCAATATATTTGCAAGCTCAATCCTGCCTTCCGAGTGGCTCTGCCTGCCATTTCTTGACGTCACACCCTGCTGCAATCAAGCTGAACACAGTCTCCAGAAACTACATCTCAAGTTTCTCCTTTGCAATCTACGGCCCTGCGGTCTGAACACTAACATTAGCAATTGAAAGCAACAGCTGTTTCTCTCATTTTTTCAGCTTGTTTCTCCGGACTTTCAGAATTCCCTCATATTTTTGAGCTAAATCCGATTCCCCCAAACCTTTTACTTGAATGAGATAATCTTTCTACATCATCAAGTTCTCTTTCACCTCTTTTCAGCTGTTTCAAAAATGTGTTTTTCTGTAAATCCATCAACTGACTTTTCTTATATTTTGATCTTTTTGTTCATTGTTCTACTTCTTCATTTGGTTTACTCTTTCAAAGGATCTCACTTATTTATGTCCTCTCTCTTTACAATCATTTTTTAAAAAAACTTTTCTTCTTTAGTTGCACTACTTGGAAGTTTTGATTTTGTGTTGTATGAGGCTTACCTGGAATATTCAGCTAAGATTATTAGAACATTGTCCGAAACAACCCTGCGAAGTTGGACTATGTCTCTCAAAACAAAAGAACCTATTAAACAATAGAAGATCCCAAGAGCTAATCTCTTCCATTTTCTCAGAGGAAATATCTTACCAATGTAGGAGGGTGAAAGTTTATTCCCAGAATGATCTAAATCTAGGTTTCTGAACAAGCATAAAACAATATTCTGACCCTCTTCTAACCTTCAAAATTAACTAAAGGAGATACATTTTCTGACAATGGAGCCCAAGTGCTAAAGTACCACAATCTCTGGTCTTGAAGTAGAACTGGTACAATCTACTGTGACATGAATGTTGGCAGCATTTTCTTCCATCTCTTGCGGATCAAGCTTGCCATCATCGTCAGCCATGTGACTTATTTTTGAAGATGTCTGCCACTACTTTGCAGATTAACTAGATGTTGGAAAGTCAACTTAACTGTGACACTTTAAATCAAAGTATTATCCTCCACATACCCAAGGCAGAAAATTCTAGATCACATGGTTCCCTTATTAATTTGTGCAACTATTTTACACACTTCCATAATAAAAGCACGGAGGTCTTACAGCAACAATGCCTTGCCTCTGAGCCAAAAGCTCTGGATTCAAGTCCCACTCCAGGACTTGATGGTCAAGGAAAGTACATTTCTGGAGGCCAAACAGGTTGAATATAAATTTGCATATCTTTCCAACTTATACATATTGCAGGCAATAAAAGGGGGAGGGATTCCAGGTCAGCCATGTGATGGAAAGAAATTTGTGCCTTCACCATCACAATCCATGACTCCAGGCTATAACATGCATGTAAAAGTATATGCTATCACAGCAACTCTGACTCCTTGGGAGGCCAGTTGACAGGATAGCTGGTATAGATCAGACTGGCGCCAATGGTATGGGGTTTGATCCCCATTCAAGTTGAGATGGATTCTGAACCTGCCATCTAGCCCTACTTGTGGTGGAGCTGGTGGTGCTATAGGTCAGGCCTACCTTTGGGCAGAGAACTTGAGAAGAATACAAGTACCATTCTAATGTCAGAAATACTGCTTCTAATTTTAATCTGCTGATATGCCCTTTTAACCAGCAAATGAGAGAATTTCAATTTGCCTCAATGTATCAATGGCTTAAACTTCCAAAAGAAATTTCAGCTCGAAAGTTACAGTAAGTGCAGACAAATCTCGAATCAAGAGAATAATGAGACACATATCTGGAGACTGTTGCTGCATAATCCACTTCGAAGGTGGTTTTGGTTTATTAGAATATATGTTACGTAGTAAGAATAAATTCCATTCCTTTCAGTCACATTATCCAAATCCTAGGAGTTCAACAGATTTACCATGCCACTTGGCAGCAATTTCAAGACATTACCTATTTTCTGAAAAGCAAGCTTAAAATTGATATAGTCAAACACAAATGTCATACTTTACTATGGAACTTCCGCTGCCTTGCTTCATCTTCCTGTTGTTTCAAGAGCCCCCTGACAATCTACCTTTGAAACCACACATTTGATCACATCTCAATTTCACACCTGATTGGGTCTGACTCCCAACTGTGAATCACTTTCTTTGCTATATTAACAGAGCTAAATAAGTATACATTTTTGGTATGGAAGACATTATTTGACAACAGGGGTAGGTGGGGAGGAGGAGGTAAAGAATCTTCAAATGCCCACGGGGGATGATCAGGAAACTAAGGAAATTCGGCATGTCCACATTAACCCTTACCAACTTTTACAGATGCACTATAGAAAGCATCCTATCGGGCTGCATCACAGCCTGGTACGGCAACTGCTCGGCCCAGGACCGCAAGGAACTTCAGAGTGTCGTGAATACCGCCCAGTCCATCACACAAACCTGCCTCCCATCCATTGATTCCATCTACACCTCCCGCTGCCGGGGGAAAGCGGGCAGCATAATCAAGGATCCCTTCCACCCGGCTTACTCACTTTTCCAACTTCTTCCATCGGGCAGGAGATTCAGAAGTCTGAGAACACGCATGAACAGACTCAAAAACAGCTTCTTCCCCACTGTCACCAGACTCCTAAATGACCCTCTTATTGACTGACCTCATTAACACTACACCCTGTATGCTTCAACCGATGCCAATGCTTATGTAGTTACATTGTATATCTTGTGTTGCCCTATTATGTATTCTCATGTATTTTCTTGAATTTTGTTTAATTCCCTTTTCTTCCATGTACTGAATGATCTGTTGAGCTGCTTGCAGAAAAATACTTTTCACTGTACCTCGGTACACGTGACAATAAACAAATCCAATCCAATCCAATCCAATGTATCAAAACCAGCCTAAAATGGAGGCAAAAAGCAAGTGGAACCCAGAGCTTCAACCATTGAAAATAAAAACCACACTGGCACAAAGAGCAACAGCAGCACACACAAAACCTTCTTTTCTACCCTTGTTTTCCAGTTGAACGGTAATCATTTTTCAATTTCATGTTTCTTAAACTCAACTAAGACAGACATCAGAGCTTCTAAATGGGCATTAAAATGATCATAAGTATACCACAAGTCTAGCTATAAACTGTCTACCGCTGTAAATTTCAATCATACAATAATTCCATTTAATATTTTTCGGATGCTGCTTTTTCCCCCCTAATATCTCAATTTTACTCTTTCCTGGAGATGTCTCTTATCTTGTAGGCATGTGGTCAGCCTAACATGCACCTTGCTTACAAAGTGCCTCCATCTGTCCCGACAAGTAGAAGGACAGACAGATACATACTTCCTTACAATTTTATCTCTTGTCACGAGGGTAAATATCAAGTCTATTCATGCACCTTCCTATAAGCAAAAATACTAGAATTGGGAATTAATTCAAACCAAGCAGCAAACACTGTGACCCATTGCTTCATGAGGCTGCACCTTTGTCTTTGAACCACTTGGTCATAAATTACTTTTAAAATAAAAACACATGTGCTTTGAAAGAAAAGTGAATAAATACATATTTTCTTGAATGCAATAACACAAATGGACTTACCTTGTCATATTGGCAAACAATTACATTTTCTGTATCAAACAGGTCAGGTATCTCCTGTTCACTTACATCATCTCCTGAATTCAAAGGATCCTGCAAAATACATCGGGTACAGATTAGTTTACCCTGCATTAATTAGCCAAGACAAATGACCAATAACATTTCTGCAAGAAGGGAGAGATGGCGGTGGGCATGGGCCTGGAGGGGTGCAAGACTTGGGCCGGGGTTGGCCCTTGGCCCAAGTAGAGTTATGGCTGACCAGTAAGGGGGGGGGGGGGGGGGGGACCAGCCCCCCCACCAGGTTGGTCACGTGGAACGTGCTAGAGTTGAATGGGCCAGTTAAATGATCGTGTGTGTTCACGCATTTGAGTTGACTGAAGACAGACGTGGTGTTTCTGCAGGAGACGCACTTGAAATTGGGGGATCAGACCAGGCTGAGGAAGGGGTGGGTAGGGCAGTTGTTCCACTCGGAGCTGGATATGAAGACGAGGAGGGTGGCGGTGTTGATCAATAAGATGGTGGCGTTTGTGGTTAAGGAGCATTGTGGCCGATCCAGGGGGTTGGTATGTAGTGGTTAGTGGGAAGCTCGAGACGATGCCAGTGTGGTTAATTTGTATGGCCCAAATTGGGGTGATGTGGATTTCATGAGGCAAGTGTTGGGGAAGATTCCGGGTTTAGATACGCATCGGCTGATTATTGGGGGGGGGGGGGGGGGGGTTTAAATACGGTCCTGAATCCGAGCCTGGATCGGCCGAGCCCAAAGTCGTTGAGGAGGTCGGAAGTTGAGGGGGTTCATGGAGTGCACGGGAGGTGGACCCGGTAGAGATTTGGGATGACGAGGGCGAAGGAGTTTTCATACTTCTCGCATGTGCACCAGGTGTATTCCAGGATTGATTTTTTTTTGTCATGGATAAGGCACTGCTGGCAGGGGTGGCTGACTCGGTGTATTCGGCAATTGGCACCATATTGTGCGAAGCACTCAAGGCTGTAATGAGGGGGGAGTTTATTTCGATTCGGGCACACAGGGAGAGGGAGATCGGGAGTAGAGGGCAAGGCTGGTTGAGGAGATATTGAGGGTGGATAGGAGGTACTTGGTGGTGCCAGAGGAGGCGTTGTTGAAGGAGAGGCAGAGGCTCCAGATGGAGTTTAGGTTAGTGTTGACGGGGAAGGTGGTGGGGCAGTTGCAAAGGGCCAGTGTATGAATATGGGAAGAGGCAATTAGGATGCTGGCCCATCAGCTGAGGAAGCATGCAGTGGCGGGAGAGATTGGTAGAGTGAAGGACAGGGAGGTAGTGGTGATGGATCCGGAGGGTGTGAATGGAGTATTTGAGGCCTTTTATAGGAGGCTTTATGACACGGAGCCCCAAGGGGGATGGGGGTTGGGAGATGGTTCCTGGATAAGTTGGAGTTTCCCATGGTGGAGGAAGGGCGGGTGCAGGGCCTGGAGGTCCAATTGGGCTGCGGGAGGTGATGGGTGGTATGGGGGCGATGCTGGCAGGGAAGGCCCCAGTGGGACGGGTTCCTAGTGGAGTTTCATAAAAGTTTGGACAGAGCCGGAGCCACTGCTGGTGAGGGTGTATAATGAGGTGAGGGAGAGGAGGGAACTCCCCCCTACTTTGTTACAGGCTTCTACCTTCCTGATTCTTAAAAAAGATAAGGACCCGATGCAGTATGGGACATGCCGCCTGATATCGCTGTTGAATGTAGATGCTAAGTTACTGGTCGCGGATTGAGGACTGTGTGCCAGGGTTGATTGGGGAAGATCAGACGGGTTTTGAGAAAGGAAGGCACTTGTTGGCAAATGTCTGGAGGTTATTGAATGTGTGTTTGGGGGGGGGGGGGGGGGGGCTGCAGGAGGTCGAGGTGGTAATGGGGACGGGATTGTGGAGGCTTTTGCTCGGGTGGAGTGGGCGTATTTGTTTCTGAGGGAGGTTCGGGTTCGGGCAGGGGTTTGTGGAATGTGTCTGGCTGCTGTACAAGGTATGTGTACTGATGAACTGAGTGAGTTTGGGGCACTTTGGGCTTCACCGTGAGACGAGGCAGTGGTGTCCACTCTCCCCATTGCTTTTCGCCTTGGCGACAAGAGCCACTGGCAATGACGCTCAGGCCGTCAGAGGATTGAGCGGGGGAGGGGGCATAAGGTTTTGTTGAACGTAGATGATCTGCTATTATACATTTGAGACCCGTTAGGCTGCATTGGGGTATCATAGGGATTTTGCAGGAATTTGGACAGTTTTAGGGGTATAAATTGAATATGGGAAAAAGTGAGGTGTTCCCAATCAATGCTGGGGGCAGGAAGGGAAGTTAGGCGAGCTGCCATTTAGGTGGTGGGGACGAGCTTTAAATACCTCTGTATCCAGGTGGCGCAGAGCTGGGCCCAGCTGCATAGGTTGAATTTGGCTCGGTGGGTGGAGGGGGTTAACGTGGACTTTAGGAGATGGAACGTTTTGCCGTTGTCGTTGGTATTGCGGTGCAGTCAGTTAAAATGACGGTGCTAGGTTTCAGTTCGTTTTTCAGAATAACCCCATCTTTGTCCCCAAATCATTTTTCAGAAAAGTCAATGGATTGATCTCGGGGTTGTGGGGGCAGTGAAGGTCCCATGGGTGCGATGGGCTTCTCTGGAGGCGAGGGGGAAGGCGGGGGAGCGCTGACATTGCCGAATTATTATTGGGCTGCAAACATAATGATGGTGAGGAAATGGGCTGTGGAAGAGAAGTCAGTTTGGGGACAGGTGGAGGCAGCATTATGTAGGGACACATGCTTGAGGGCTTGTTGGTGCCTCTGCCGTCCTCGCCGGCCAGGTATTCCGTTAGTCCAATGGTGGTGTCGGCTCAAGAGTGTGTGGGATAGTATAGGTAGCACCTGGGGTTGGAGGGCATGTTGTTGTGGGCGCCTATTTCGATATCCATAGATTTGTACTGGCGAGACTGGATGTGAAGTTCCGGGGGGAGGCAGCAGACGGGATTGAGTATTTCAGAGACCTGTTTATAGGGGCAAATTTGCGGGGCTGTAGGAGTTGTTTGAGCTGTTTAAGGGCAATGAGTTTAGGTAGCTGCTGGTTCTGGATTTTGTGAGGAGAGAGGTGCTATCTTCAGTGCCACAAGATAAGCTTCTGTCGGAGGAAGAAATAGGGGAGGGGAAGGTTTCGGATATTTACAAGGAATTGCCCGGGTGGAGGATGTTAAGCGCAAGTGGGAGGAGTTGAAGGGGATTCCGGGGACTTAGACATGGGCCAAAGCTTTGCAGAGGGTGAATGCAGCCTCATCGTGTGCAGGGTTAAATAAGTGCATAGGGCCCACATGACAGTGGCGAGGATAATCAGGATTTTGAGGGGGTAGAGGATAGATGTGGGCGGTGGGAGGGGCCCACAAATCATGTTTTCGGCGTGTCCAAGATTGTGGGGGTTCTGGCAGGGGTTTTCAGACGTTATGTCTGAAATTCTAGGATGAGGGTGGCCGCGACTCCGGAGGTGGCGATATTCGGGGTGGGAGAAAGAGGGGTTGTTGTATTGGCCTTTGCCTCCGATAGCCCGGAGACGGAGTTTGTTATGTTGGAGGGACTTGGAAACCTCTGCAGGCAGGGGTGTGGATGAGCAACCTGGCAGAATTCCTGTGGTTAGAGAAGATGAAGTTCACTCTGCGAGGGTCGGTCGAAGGGTTCACTTGGAGGTGGAAGCCGTTCATCGATTTCTTCAAGGGGGATTGAGGTGTCATCGGAGGCTTAAAAAGGAGAAGATGGGACATGGTTTGGAGGGGGGTCAGTGTTAGATCTTTTGGTTCGATTCCCAGCTTGGTTCATTGTCTGTGCAGTCTGCATGTTCACCCTGTGTCCGTGTGGGTTTCCTCCGGGTGCTCCAGTTTCCTCCCACAAGTCCCGAAAGGCATGCTGTTAGGTAATTTGGACATTCTGAATTCTCCCTCTGTGTACCCAAACAGGCGCCGGAGTGTGGTGACTAGGGGATTTTCAAAGTAACTTCATTGCAGTGTTAATATAAGCCTACTTGGGACGCTAAAAAAGATTATTGATTACCTGCTGCACCTGCAAACCAATTTTTTGCGATTCATGCACAAGGACACCCAGGTTCCTCTGCACAGCAACATGCTGCAATTTTTTACCTTTAAAATAATAGTCTATTTAGCTGTTATCCCGACCAAAATGGATGACTTCACATTTTCCAGTGCGAGTCTTAAGCTCCTGGCAGGGTCATCCATCACGGTAAGGTTGGTGGGAGGAACCAGACAAAGCGCAATTCTAAAACAAACCTTAAACGGTGGATCAGGCGGAAGATTCAACAGATGAAGGCTGCAGAAATAGGGAGATCCCCAGATGTCAAGGTTCTCTTGCCACTGGTACTGGACCTACTCTCTATCAAGGCCCATGTGTCTGCTGATGTGCAACGTCAGACACAAGTTAAAAAGATGTCCTGCACCGGGTGTCTACCCAAAGAAAACCAGCACAACCCCACCCACACAGACAAGCCCTGCGGCGATTGGCGAGAGGTGACAGGGACAGGACTGTGAGATCTGAAAGTCCTCGGACCGGCACATAGGCGGTGGAGTTTGATTCAGTCGTCTCGTTCTTAGAATAAGGAGATCATTTCAGCAGCTTTCCTCATGGCTGAGCAGCCCTCTTTAGGATCCACTCTCCCCGCATGGGGAAAGGGCTACAAAAGGTGCCTAAAGGTAGTCTGTTCCATCCCCAACGTGGCTGGAAAACCACATCCAGCAGCTCATCTACCTGCGGTCAGAAAATCAAAGTTAAACTAAATTTTGGAACCTGGAATGTACAAACCCTTGTGGAAAATGAGCAAAACAATCAACCGGAACAGAGAACTGCCCTTGTTGCCCATGAACTCAGGCACTGCCCTGCAAGAGACCCCAAGAGCAGGCGAAGGGCAGTTGTGAGAAGATGGCAGTGGTCAAACCTTCTTCTGGAAGGGAAAACCCAAAGATCAGCTCAGGATGCATGAAATTGGTTTCACCATCAAGAACAGACTCGTCAACTATCTCTCAGAGCTCCCCGTCGGCATCAACGTGCGCCTCACAACCCTCTCCTACAACTTGCCAAGAACCAGGAGGCAATGGTTGCAAGCGCCTAGGCCCCAATTTGATCCCAGTGATGAGTCCATAGGAGTTTTCTAGTCCACCCTGGACACCATGTGCTCCAATTTCCCAAAGGAGGACAAGATCATCCTCCTTGGAGACTTCAAGGGTTGGAAAGGACTCCCAAATCTGGAAAGGAGCCATCGGAAAGGAAGCGGTTGGGAATTGATTCTCGCAACGGGGTTTTCTGTTCGCCAAGCACGCAGAATTTCAGCTTATCACTAAAACACCGTTCCGCGAAAAAGACAAGTTCAAAACTTCCTTGAGACATCTACAATCAAAGCACTGCCACACTCAACTTCATCATGTCCGATCCAGAGACCAAAAGGATGCCCTCGTCACAAAAGTGATGACTAGTGCAGGTGGCTGCTGGACAGACCACCAGCTCATCTGCTCCTCTTATGTCCACCAGAAGCAGCGGAAGATGAAAAAACAGCTTAGAAAAAAGATCAACATTGAGCAGCTTCAAGAGCCAAGCATGCTACTGAATTTCCACCAATGTCTTCTCCAATATCCCCCATCTAATGTAATAGAGGGAAACTGGAAAGAGCTGAAGACAGCCATCATCTCAAACTGTGAAGAAACCATTGGATGCAAGACCAGGAAACACCAAGACTGGTTCAATGAAAACTACCACACCATCCAGAACCTCAGACAACCCACACCATCCAAGACCTCATAGACAAGAAGAAGAAAGCTCTCCACATCTAGTAAAGCAACATAACCAACAAAGCTCCCAAATTAGCCAAGGCGGAGGTCTAAAGAACAACAAGGGAGATCAAGAACCAATGGTGGACTGAGAAAGCTAAGATGCTGCAACTCCTTGTCAACAAGCATGGCACCTGGGGCTTCTTCAATGCCACCAAGGCAATATAAGGACCAAAGGCCTCAAACTGGTGCGGCAGAAGGACTCTCTCAAAACGCTGAGAAAACATCTGCCTTCAATGGGGGGGAACACATCAACGAACCCCTAAACTGTGCGTAAATCATGGATGAGGGCACGTTTGAGGAAATCCCCCAACTCCCCATAAATGATGATCTTTGACTGCCACCAGGCGTGAACGAAGTTGTCATTAAACACAAGAATAACGGAAAAGCTGCAGGGTCGACAAGATCCCAGTGGAGATTTTCAAACTTGGGAGGAAAGGAGATTACCAGTCATCTCCATCAGTTGTTGCTTAAAATCTGGGACAGGGAAGAAATTCCTGCCGACCACAGAGATGCAGTCATCGTCAACATCTTAAAGGAGACAAAGCGGACTGTGGGAACTACCAAGGAATCTCCCTACACTCCATCACCGGGAAGACCATCACACGAATCCTCGCTAGTTGCCTTCTCCCAGTCTCCGAGAAATCCTTTTGGAAAACCGGTGTGATTTCCAACCAAACCATGGAACAGTGGACATGATCTTCACTGCTCAACAACTTCAATAGAAGTGCCAGGAGCAACGTCAACCACTTTACATGGCCTTCATTAATCTGATCAAAGCTTTTGACTCAGTGAATCGGGAAGTGCTATGCAAGACCCTGTCAATGGCCAAAATGTCCAGAGAAATTCAACAACATCCTCTGATTCCTCCACAACATGTCAGCGACAGTCCTCACCAACAGAAATTCAGAAATCTTTGAGGTCAAGACTGGAGTCAAGTAGAGATGTGTCACTGCCCCACCCTTTTCTCCATCTTCATCACCACCATCCTTCACCTTGTCAAGAGCAAGCTTCCCAGTGGAGTGGACATCGTCTACAGGATGAACAGAGAACCTTTCAACATCAACCAGTTGAAATCAAGAAGAAAACAACACTGACATCGCACGAGAAACTTCAGTATGCAGATAACATCACCATCTCCACTCTCTCAGAAGAGAATCTCCAAGCCATGCTTGACACCTTCATGGAAGCATAGCAAAGAAATGATTTCAGCCTCAACCGCGAGAAGACTCAAGTCCTTTACCAACCAACCCCAGGACAAGATCTGGTCTCTCCCTCCATCACAGTCAACAGAGAAACCCTACCAAACATTGAGTATTTCTTATACCTGGGGAGTCACCTCTCCTCCAAGGCTGACATTGATGTGGTGATCTAACATTGTATCCAATATCATGAGCACTTCCTTTGGATGTCTTAATGCAAATAGTCTTTGTCGACCTCAACATCCGTGCTGACACCAAGATCCTCATGTACAAAGCCATTGACCTTCCAGCTCTTCTATATGGCTCAGAAACTTGGGACTATGTACAGATGCCACCCCATGGCCTTGGAGAGGTACCATAAACCCTGTCCAAGATGGATTCTCATCATTAGCCTTGGAGGACAGACGTATTAGATTAGTGTCCATGAAGTAACCAAGGGCACGAGTATAGAGGTCACAATCATCCAAAGCAAATTCCACTCGTCCAGCCATGTCGGAATCCTGATTGCCAAAGCAAATCTTCTTTGCACAGCTCAAGAAAAGCTTCCAAACAAGAGAACAAAGGAAGAGCTTTACAGACACCCTGAAGGTTTACCTCAAGAAATGCAACATAGGCGTCAACACCTGGGAGACCCTTGCTCAGGAGACCTAATTGGAGGAACTTCCTGATAAAAGAGACAGACTTCCTGATAAAAGGGACACACTTCTTCGAGGACTTCCGTCGGCAAGAGGAGGCTGGAAAAGGAGCCTGAGACAGGAATACCAATGATCTGGAGTCCAAGGACCGATCCCTCCGCCCGAAAACACCTGTCAGCCAAAGATGTGGCTCTAGAATCAGGCCCATCAGCCATGCAAGAACCCACAGAACCCATGACCAGTAACATGGAGTTTCTTAGGTGGACAGTCATACTCGTTCACGAGTGCTCGCCAAAGATGATACTTTGTATAAAGTACAAGAGAAAAATTACTTGAACAATGTTATAAAAAATTAATAATTTATATGAAAGATTTTTCTGATTCTCTTGATTCTATCAACAACAAAAAATGTTTTTTTTATTCCTGCTTTGTTGAAATTTGTAAATCTTCTACTTTAACCCATTTCCCCCCGGTCCTAGATGTAGCAATCTTAGCTAGTTCAGTTCTTCCTCTTCCCCAACTCCATCCATATTTTCTCTTAGAATCTTCAGCTTTTTAACAAGAGCCTGACATCACTGTATTTCCGATTTACCTTGTCCTCTTTTATTCGCCAACTATCTGACAACCTGCAACGTTTTGGCACCACAAATAGATTTCTCAATAAACAGGTTATGCACCAAATATAAAACCAAGTGTCCAGAGCCATTTCATGTCACGTATCAAAGCATCATGCTATTCGATCATTTGAGTTACCCTCCTAGGTTCATACATTATGGGCATAATTCAAGCAGATTACCTTTGCTCATAGCTGTAATTAACCACAGTAAATGTTATTCTTACCTTATCAAAACAGACTAGTAAATTGAGAAGTGTCAGAAAACCCTTTTGTGTTACAAAATGTTGTTAATGGTCAGAAACGTTCAAAGAGATCTCACACCACCTATTCTGAATCATTGTCACAAAGTGACAGATCATAATTTTTTATAAACAACAAAACCAGATCACTAGGTTTTATCGGAGGCCAGCACCTGCTCAATTTTCCAAGCTCATTTCCCCAAAGCTCCAGCTAATGTTTAATTCTCCAAAATACATCATCAGTGTGACCTGCATATGTTGCTTCATGCCATCCATTATTTTAAAACACAATGGAATCCATTTACAGACAGATTGACAATGTTAAACTGGGGGTTGGGTGGGAAGAGGCATAGAACATACATCGATTTACAGAATAACTGGAATATCTAATAAATTTATACAGATTATGTAATAAAATTTCATAGGGGAATCAAATCCTCCAACAGCGAAGACTCTCGAATAAAGACAAAATGATCTGGATAATTGCCAAAAATCAATACAGTACTTACAAAGTGAAAATTGACATTTTAGGCAAGAATGTCTTTTAATTTCCTGCCTGCATGAACAAATCAATTGTTCTGAATTACTATTTCACCATCACAAGACATATATAGCACCAGCCACCAGCTAACAACACAGTTAGAACATAGAACAGTACAGCACAGAACAGGCCCTTCAGCCCTCGATGTTGTGCCGAGCATTGCCCGAAAACAAGATCAAGCTATCCCACTCCATCATTCTGGTGTGCTCCATGTGCCTATCCAATAACCGCTTGCAAGTTCCTAAAGTGTCCGACTCCACTATCACAGCAGGCAGTCCATTCCACACCCTAACCACTCTCTGAGTAAAGAAACTACCTCGGACATCCCTCACCCTGAACCTTATAGTTATGCCCCCTTGTAACAGCTACATCCACTCGAGGAAATAGTCTCTGAATGTCCACTCTATCAAAATCTTATTAAGCTCCTCCCATCACCATGGCAGTTTGAAATTTTTTTTAAATATATAAATTTAGAGTACCCAATTCATTTTTTTCAAATTAAGGGGCAATTTGGCATGGCCAATCCATCCTGCACATCTTTTGGGTTGTGGGGGTGAAACCTTCGCAAACACGGGGAGAACATGCAAACTCCACACAGACAATGACCCAGGGCCAGGATTCAAACCCCGGTCTTCAGCGCCATAGGCAACAATGCTAACCACTGTGCCACCGTGCTGCCCTATCTCCATGGCAATTTGACACACACAGCCTGTTCCCAGGTAGAATTTTAAAAAATAAATAAATTTAGACTACCCAATTTATTTTTTCAAATTAAGGGGCAATTTAGCATTGCCAATCCACCCAGTTATTATTTAATTTCAATGGATTAGACTTATAAATTTACACATTACAACTCAAAGGTCTGCCTTTATCCGTCATTGAATAAGGAACAAATTTAAATGAAATTATCTAACAAAGCTTCTTAATTTGAACTGACTCTAACTGTTATTTCTGACACCAAGGCTGGGATTTTCCAGCCATGGTGTGGTGGGTTTGTCGGACAAGCAAACCAACCAAAAGTCTACTGACTCCAGGAGACCGGAAGAACCCACCAGGGGATGAGGCCAAATTCCAGCCCGAATTTAACAAACTGTAAAATTTGTTGAATCGCCATCGAGTATACCTGAGAAGTTAACAATATAGTTATACTGGCATGGTAGCACAGTGGTTAGCACTGTGGCTTCACACCGCCAGGGACCCGGGTTCGATTCCCGGCTTGGGTCACTGTCAGTGCGGAGTCTGCATGTTCTCCTCGTGGGTCTCCTCCAGGTGCTCCGATTTCTTCCCACAAGTCCCAAAAGACATGCTTGTCAGGTGAATTGGACATTCTAAATTCTCCTTCAGCGCACTCAAACAGGCGCCAGAGTGTGACGATTTTCACAGTAACTTCATTGCAGTGTTAATGCAAGCCTACTTGTGACACTAATAAAGATTCTTATGATTAGAAAGCTTCTGTGACAGCATTAACGATAAACTCAATTTAAACTTGCAGCAAATTATGTTCAGTGCCTGCACTAGAACAAAAGGCAACAAGATCCAAAGAGATATTCATACCATACTTTTAATTAACTGCTTCCAAAACTTGGGATTGATAGTACATGCATGCATAATGTTAGATTTACACAATTAAATCCAAATCATAGGAAAAAAATGAGACAACAGAACTTGCATATTTGAATGCCAATGTGTCCAGATGGACACGGTCAAATTAAATGTACTGAAATTGCAAGTCCTGATTGGGCACTGAATCCTACAAATATTCAAATTGGAAGAAAAATGGGGATACGGGAGGCAGAATTTAGTCTCAAGTAAAAAAAAATTAGGCCACAGTAAATCCTACATAATATTATGCAAGTAATGGAAATGTTTATGAGATACAGGTTAAGTGATAAAACATATAATGTAGTACAATCATATAACATAGGAAGCAACCGAGTGATTTATTTTACTATTATGATCATCCATGGTTATAAGCATGAACTGGCTGATGGAGAAAACACAGATACGTGGGCATGCTAAACCTCACATATCCATAAACAGCTTGCAACATAATAATGATTTCTGCAGGCAGCACAGTGCAAGTTGAGATTTGTAAACAGAAATGGGCTGAGGGGTGAAATAGGATAGTAAAAAGCACCAAGCAAGCGGACCTCACAGACATGTAATTGTCTCCACTATTAATGACATTTGAATTCTCAGTTAATATTTTAGTTAGGATTTAACATTTTTAAAATTGACACAAAGTTACAAAATACCACACAAAAAAAAGTTGAACAGGGAATCCTTATCCACCCCCTTCCCCCCCACCACCATTTCGCGGGCAGCTTTCCAAGACACACCAGCAAATAGGAGAGCCAGCCACCAGTCAAGGGGGGGGAGAAATCACACTTCTCCCGGGGGAGGAAAACAGGGAAAACCTGGACATCTAAGTTAGCGCTCAGCCCATCCCAGAATCACCATGCACCCCGGAACCAAACCCAACAACTCTGCCCCAGCCCCCCTGTGGTGAATGTAATATATAGATATATATGATAATTCACACTGTCTTTGTAAGCGCAGTAGCGCTATCCTACCACTAGGGCGAGTAACTCTGGGAGTACTCAGGAACTTGTACTGGGCTCCACCTTTGGCTCCGCCCACGACTCCTCCCCCTAGTGCAGCTGTATAAATACCCTTGTCCAGAGTCAGCCTGAGTTCACTAAGAGTTCATCAACGGGTAGCAGGCTGGCTCTGAAGTAAGTCGATTAAAGCCTAGATTCATATTGGAAACACGTGTCTGGTGAATTGATGGTTCCATCAATTTAATCGACTTAAGAACAGTAAAGATCGATTATGGAATCGGCCCTCAAGTCTGGACGCCTGGAACTCGACCCGCAGGATGCAGAGGCTAAAGAAATCTTCTCCCACTGGATCCGGTGCTTCAAGGCCTACCTGGCAGAAGCGAGCACAGCTGAAACGACAGAGTATCAGAAGCTAAGTCTACTGCACGCGAGAGTGAGCCACAGAATCTCTACTCAACTAAACTCGGCCAGTTCATATACTGCGGCGCTAGCAGTTCTCGATAAAATTTATGTAAGGCCTATTAATGAAGTTTACGCTCGCCATGTGTTCACGACTCGCCGTCAGCGGCCTACAGAATCACTCGCCGAATTTCTAAGGGAACTCAATTATTTGTTCAATGACTGTAATTACCAAGCGGTTACTGCGGCTGAACACAGGGAACTTGCTGTACGCGATGTTTTTGTAGCGGGCCTCAGGTCTAACTATGTGCGCCAACGACTGCTGGAAAAGGGGGCCCAGGACTTAGAAACGACTGTGGAAGCTGCTACCACGATGGAGGTCTCGTTCCGCAGCCTTAACTCGTTCCCCGCGGACCCCGCGACCCAATCATGGGCCCCCGACCAGCGACTCCCCCAGGCCTGTGCTACGCGGCCGCCCAGCCACCATGCTGCCCCAGCCAGCCACTATGCTGCTCTAGCCTGTCATTTCTGCGGCCAGAACCAGCATCCGCGGCAGCACTGCCCAGCCCGCAACGCAACCTGCAGCAGCTGTGGGCGAAAAGGCCATTACGCAAGAGTGTGCCTCGCTAAAAGGGCCCCAGCTTCCAACTCCCCAGCGACTCGAAGTAATCGCTCCCCTCACTCGCAGGCCCCCGGGGCCCGAAACGCTGCAGCCTATGCCCCGACTCCACCCCCTCCAGCCACGTGTGATCCATGGGGGCCGCCATCTTGGAAAACCTTCACCACGCGGCCGGCCATGTGCGACTCATGGGGGCCGCCATCTTGGACGCCATCTTCCTCGCTGCCCGCCACGTGCAATCCACGGGCCAGATCGGCATCTCCGCGCTCGGACAACTCTGCGGAAGAATTTGAATTCAACTATGAACTCAAGAGGGCAGTCATCACGGGGCCACTCCAGCACAGCTGATCGAGCCGCCGACTACCCGCAACTCAGCGCGGTCACCCTGGACCAATCACGACCAAAGAATCTACGAAACTCGATGGCAGAGGTCCATATCAACGGGTACAAAACGCCATGGCTCTTCGACTCCGAAAGCACGGAGAGCTTCATACATCCAGACCTGGTAAGACGCTGTTCGCTCCCCGTTTTCCCAATGCAGCAAACTATCTCGCTCACTTCAGGCTCCCATTCGGTCCAGATCCAGGGGCGCACCGCCGCAACACTCACAATCAGAGGCGCTAGCTACTCGAAATTCAAACTCTACGTTTTGCCCCAAGTCTGCGCACCACTCTTATTAGGCCTAGACTTCCAATGTAACCTCAAGAGCCTCACACTCAGCTTCGGAGGGCCCCTGCCCCCACTCACGATCTGCAGCCTCGCTACGCTGCGAATTCCCCCCCCCCTCCTCTCTTCGCCAATCTCACAAAGGACTGTAAACCCGTAGCCACTCATAGCAGGTGGTATAGCCTGCAGGATAGGGTATTTGTCAGAGCAGAGGTCCGAAGGCTACTCAGTGAGGGGGTTATAGAGGCCAGCAATAGTCCCTGGAGAGCTCAGGTGGTGGTCGTTAAGACCGGGGGAAAATTCCGTATAGTGGTCGACTACAGTCAGACCATAAATAGATTTACGCTCCTCGACGCGTATCCCCTCCCCAGGATTGCAGACATGGCAAACCAGATCGCCCAGTACCGGCTCTTTTCCATGGTGGATCTGAAGTCTGCATACCACCAGCTCCCAATCCGCCCGGAGGACCGCCACTACACGGCATTCGAGGCCGATGGCCGCCTCTTCCATTTCCTCAGGGTCCCTTTCGGCGTCACTAATGGGGTCTCGGTGTTCCAACGAGCAATGGGCCGAATGGTGGACCAGTACGGGCTGCGGGCCACGTTTCCGTACTTGGACAATGTCACCACCTGTGGCTATGACCAGTAGGACCACGACGCCAACCTCCACCGTTTTCTCCAGACGGCACAGAAACTGAACCTCACGTACAACAAGGAGAAATGCGTTTTCCGCACAACCAGACTAGCCATCCTCGGCTATGTCGTGGAAAACGGAGTCCGGGGCCCAGAACCGGACCGTATGTGCCCCCTCTTAGAACTCCCCCTCCTCCATTTCCCCAAGGCCCTCAAACGGCACGTGGGCTTCTTTTCCTACTACGCCCAGTGGGTCCCTCAATATGCGGACAAAGCTCGCCCACTCTTTAGGGCCACACGATTTCCCCTGTCAGCCAAGGCACGCCAGGCCTTCGACGGCATCAAGGAGGACATCGCCAAAGCGGTCATACGGGCGGTGGATGAATCCACCCCATTCCAGGTAGAGAGCGACGCCTCAGAGGTAGCTCTTGCAGCCACATTAAATCAGGCAGGGAGACCAGTTGCTTTTTTCTCCCGTACCCTCTCCGCTTCAGAACTCTGACACTCTTCAGTTGAGAAAGAAGCACAAGCCATTGTGGAGGCTATCCGTCACTGGAGGCACTACCTCGCAGGTAGGAGGTTCACCCTCATCACCGACCAAATATCGGTTGCCTTCATGTTCGACAACTCGCAAAGGGGCAAAATTAAAAACAACAAAATTCTGAGGTGGAGGATCGAACTCTCCACCTACAATTACGATATTAAATATCGACCCAGGAAGCTCAACAAGCCTCCGGATGCCCTATCCCACGGGACATGCGCCAGCGCACAGATCGATCGATTAAAAGTCATCCACAATGACCTCTGCCACCCAGGGGTCACCCGGCTCGTCCACTACATCAGGGCCCGAAATCTGCCTTTCTCCAACGAGGAGGTAAAAACGGTCACCAGGGACTGCCCGATCTGTGCGGAGTGCAAACCTCACTTCTATAGACCAGACCGGGCCCACCTGGTCAAGGCTTCTAGGCCCTTTGAACGCCTCGCGATTGATTTCAAAGGGCCACTCCCCTCAACTAACCGAATGGTCGACCGATACGGTTTACGGGCAACATTTCCGTATCTCGATAATGTCACCATCTGCGGCCACGACCAGCAGGACCACGACACCAACCTCTGCAAATTCCTCCAAACCGCAAAACTCCTAAATTTGACCTACAATAAAGAAAAATTTGTGTTTAGCATCGACCACCTAGCCATCCTCGGCTACGTAGTGTGAAATGGAGTGATAGGCCCCGACCCGGAACGCACGCCCCCCCTTATGGAGCTCCCCCTCCCTCACTGCTCCAAGGCCCTGAAGCGCTGCCTCGGTTTCTTCTCCTACTACGCTCAATGGGTCCCCAATTACGCCGACAAAGCCCGTCCTCTCATACAAACTACCACTTTCCCCTTGTTGACGGTGGCCCGCCAGGCCTTCAGCCGCATCAAAGCGGATATCGCAAAGGCCACGATGCGCGCCATCAACGAGTCCCTCCCCTTGCAGGTCGAGAGCAACGCGTCTGACGTAGCTCTGGCAGCCACCCTCAACCAAGCGGGCAGACCCGTGGCCTTCTTCTCGCGCACCCTCCATGCTTCCGAAATCCGCCACTCCTCGGTCGAGAAGGAAGCACAGGCCATAGTAGAAGCTGTGCGACATTGGAGGCATTACCTGGCCGGCAGGTTTACCCTCCTCACAGACCAACGGTCGGTGGCCTTCCTGTTCGACAATGCACAGCGGGGTAAGATAAAAAACGATAAGATCTTGCGGTGGAGGATCGAGTTATCCACCTACAACTACGAGATCCTGTATCATTCCGGGAAGCTAAATGAGCCTCCTGATGTCCTATCCCACGGCACATGTGCCAACACACAGGTGGACCGCCTCAGAGCCCACCACGAGGACCTCTGCCACCCGGGGGTCACTCGCTTCTTCCATTTCGTGAAGACCCGCAACCTGCCCTACTCCATCGAGGTCAGGACAGTCACCAGAAACTGCCACATCTGCGCAGAGTGCAAGCCGCACTTCTATTGCCCCGAAAAAGCGCATCTGATAAAGGCTTCCCGTCCCTTTGAACGCCTCAGCATGGACTTCAAAGGTCCCCTCCCCTCTACCAATCACAACACGTACTTCTTCAACGTAATTGATGAGTACCCCCGCTTCCCGTTCGCCATCCTCTGCCCCGACATGACCACAACCACCATCATAAAAGCCCTCCACAGCATATTTTCCCTGTTCGTATTCCCTGCCTACATACAGTGATAGGGGGTCCTCCTTCATGAGCGACAAACTGCGTCAATTCCTGCTCAGCAAGGGCATTGCCTCAAGCAGGACGACCAGTTATAACCCCCGGGGTAACAGACAGGTTGAGAGGGAAAACGGTACGGTCTGGAAAACCGTCCTACTGGCCCTACGGTCCAGAAATCTCCCAGTCTCCCACTGGCAGGAGGTCCTCCCAGACACCCTCCACTCCATCCGGTCTCTGCTCTGCACTTCAACTAATCAAACACCTCACGAATGTCTCCTTGTCTTCCCCAGGAAGTCTTCCTCAGGGACCTCGCTCCCGACCTGGCGGCAGCCCCCGGGCCCATCCTGTTCCGGAAACACGTGTGGGCGCAGAAGTCAGACACATTGGTCGAGAGGGTCCAACTGCTCCACGCTAACCCGAAATACGCGTACGTGGTGTACCCTGACGGCCGACAAGACACGGTCTCTCTGCGGGACCTGGCGCCCGCCGGATCCCCTCCATCGCCCTCGTCACCACCCTCCCCCTCCCCCCACCCACCAGCACCCCTCACCGTAGCCCCCTTCCCTGGACAACCGTTTCCCCCACAGGCTATGCCGGGACCCCCCCCACCCACAACTGCACTCTACAGGCACTCCCCTCCCTGGTCCGCCAACCCCCTCACCTGCACCGCCTAGAGGACTAGACGCCCCCTCCCCGGCCCGGCCATCCTCACCAGCGCCATCTAGGGGTGTTGAAGCCGCCACGAGGACCGGATCATCTCTCCCAGAGTCATGGACGCCCGCATCTCCATCGACGTCTCCGCCGAAGCCCGATCGCAGAGGATGTCCAAGGCTCCCGATCCCCTGATCGAGTCAATATAAACCATTGATGGGCTTTTTTTTTTTACACACGCCATGTATATAATACAATTTCTGTCTCTGTAAATAGTTACGGGCCAGTGGGCAGCCGCCATTCGAGAGGAGTGTAGTATCATATCACTAGTCATACTACCAGTCAGTTATTATCCCACCCGCACGGACTGCCAGTCATGGCTGGACGGCCGAGCAGACCCCCCCCCCCCCCCCCCCGGTTCCTTTCTCAACAGGGGTGAATGTGGTAGTATGACTAGAGGTACTATGGTACCTGGGAGTGCTGAGCCACCATTGGTGGAGAAGGCTCGCTGCTCATTGGCCTAATGGTTTGTATTTCATTGGTCAGAGTGTAAGGTAGCTCCGCCCAGTGAGGCAGAGTGTAAGAGCCCGTGTTTCCCAGCAGCCTGCCTTTTCTGTACTCGAGCTGCTGGGGAAACATCTTGTCGATTAAAGCCTTCAATTCGGACTACTTCCTCATTTCAGTAGTTATCGATTGCGCATCAATGGCCACCACCACCCAACTCCCCAAATAGTCCCCTGGGGAAAATCGGAGCGGCACCGTCGACAGCTCCTGCATTCCCCTATCCCCTGCAAGAGCCTGCCTCCATCTTCAACCACAAAGCCACCGGCTCCCATCTCCAACCCTGCACCTTCTCACTGCTTGCCGCCCAAAAGTAGCACATCA
Source organism: Scyliorhinus canicula (assembly GCF_902713615.1). Classification (NCBI taxonomy): domain Eukaryota; kingdom Metazoa; phylum Chordata; class Chondrichthyes; order Carcharhiniformes; family Scyliorhinidae; genus Scyliorhinus; species Scyliorhinus canicula. Next base: position 277,389,653 of record NC_052146.1, on the reverse strand, counting down.
GGTTTAGGAGGCCCAGGCTCCCCGACTGCTACCCTCTCTGAAGCACCATCTTCCGAATCCTTGATACCTTACCTTCCCAAACAAACGAGGAAATCAACCAGTCAACCCCCATTTTAAAAAATTTTTTGCAACAAGACCATAGGCACTGAAATAAAAATAAAAATAGTGGCAAATGTTCATCTTTATCGCCTGCACCCGGCCTGCCAATGATAGTGGAAGGCTGTTCCATCTCAACAAATCCGCCTTGAGCCTACCCACCAGGCTTGTGAAATTCAATTTATGGAGCCAGGCCTAGTCTTGAGCCATGTGCACCCCCAAATATCTTAATAGTCACTACCCGAAACAGCAACCCCCCCCTCCCCCCCCCCCCAAGCTAGCTCTGCTCCTGGAGAAGACATCAGAAAACACTCACGCATTTCCAGATTCAGCTTATAACCTGAAACAGTTCCGAATCTCCTGAGCAGTCCCATTATATCCACTACCGTAGAACCCGGACTGGAGATGTACAAGAACAAATCATCGGCATACAAAGACATCCTATGCTCCACACCACTCTCTCCACTTATCCAAGCACCTCAGTGCAATGACCAAGGGCTCTATCGCCAGCACAAACGAGGGGGACATGAGACAGCCCCGTCTCATTTCCCCCATGGAGTACCCCGATTCACCTCATTCGTGCGCACACTCGCATTCGGTTCCCTATATAACAATTTGACCCACACCATAAACTTTAGGCCAAATTCTAAACCTCTCCAACACCGCAAACAAATAACTCCACTCTACAGTCAAATGCCTTCTCTGCGTCCAATGCAATCACCACCGCCATCCGGCTCCTCCCTTCTGCTGGCGCCACATTTAACAAAGGCTGCACGTTAGAGAACAACTGCCTACCCTTTACAAACCTCATCTGATCTTCCCCAATCACCTGTGGAAGGCGCCAACACCTTGGCAAGAATCCTAGCATCAACATTTAACAGAGATATTGGACTATATGACCCAAGCTCCACCGGGTCATTATCCTTTTTTATTAACAACGAAATAGATGCCTGTCCCATTGTCTCAGAGCATCCCATTATCCACATCTTCAAACATCTCCATTAACAGCGGCACCAGTCTATCCAAAAACCTTTTATAAAACTCCACCGGGAAGCCATCAGCCCCAGAGCCTTGCCCATTTACAGCTTCCCCATCACCGTCCGAACCTCTGCTATCCCCACTGGCACTTCCAACCCTGCCCTCCTTCTACTCTAGGGCATTCCAACCACTCCCAAGAAAAACCTCGTCCTCCGGGGGCACCAACCTACACAACGTTTCATACAATTCCTTGAATGTCTTGTTCACCTGGTGGGACGCCACCACCAGCTTCCCCACCCTATCCTGGATTCGAACGATCTCTCAGGCAGCTGCCTGCCGGCAGAGCTGACCCACCAGCAAGTGACTGGTCTTCTCCCCATACTCATATACCACCCCCTTCGCCCACCTCAACTGCTGAACCATTTTTTCCGTGGACGAAGATCAAACTGTGGCTGCAATTCCTTTCTCCTTGCCAGAGAGAAACCCTCCCCATACTTCCCATCCACCTCCAAAATCTTCTCTACCAGCCTCATCTGAGCCTTAAACAAGATAACCTGGCCTCTTACCAACACCTTCAATGACTCCCAGACCACTGATGGTGAGATAACTTCATTTCTATTGAACCCCACATAGTAATCAAGCACTTATCCCAATTTTATACAAAACTTTGGGTCTGCAAGCAGTCCCACATCCAACCTCAATGCTGGGCTCTGCCAGAACCAAGTCCACCCAATGCACAGCATGATCCGAAATAACAATCGTCGTGCATTCTGCCTTCCTCACCCCCAACAACGACTTCCCCATAATAAAGAAGTCTATCCTCGAATACACATTATGCATCGGCGAAAAGGATAAATACTACCTAAACAGTGCAGATCGGTTTCCCCCATCTCCTTCAGAAATGCAGCCAAAACCTCCCTCCCGGAGTTGTGTGCAACTCTTAACTTCGCCGGGTAACTGCCCCAAACCGCACATTGCTCTTATACAATGCTGCCTTTGCCCTGCCAAAAGTCACCCACCACCTTGTCAGCTCTGCCGTGAAATCCTGGTACATGTGAATACCAGTGCCTTCCCACCTCGCCTCTCGATTCGGCTTCGCTCATCTCAAAACCCTCTCCTTTAACTGGTAGCTACGAAAGCAGACGATCACAGCCCTCCATGGTTCATTCGGCTTTAGTCGCAGCGACCGATAAGCCGTATCCAGCTCATGGAGGGAGGCCTCCTCTTCCCCAACAACTTAGCAAACATCTCTGCAAAGTACTCCATCAGCCTAAGGCCCTCCAGCCCCTCAAAGAAAATCCCACAATCCAGATTCCGCCGCCATGACCAGTTCTCCAGATCCACTATTTTGGCTCTCAGCCCTGCACCTTCCGCGGTTCCTCACCCATCAAGGTGAACTGGTCGCTACGCCACGACAATGCCTACTGCACCCTCCTCAACACGTCTCTCGTGCTCCCACGCCTCCGTCATCTTTCCCAAAGCCTCCTTTATCGAGGCTGGCGTATCATCCACCAACTCCTTGAGCTAGGCCATCATCTCCTTCCGATGCCTATCGAAATGCTTGGCGAACTGCCGCTCAAACTCTACTGCCATCACCTAAGCCAGCGCGTCCACTGTAATGGTCGCAGCCATCACCCGGTGAGCTTGTTCCTGCCATCTTTCCTCCCACAGAAGTCACACCGAAATTGAGCTCTTGGGCGTACTGTCGCTCGCACCTTTTTAATCCATATTTTTCTTCTGGTTTTGCGACAACCTCTAGTTGCCAAAACTTCCCTGGAAACTAATCATACAAAATTTCCCTTCAGATGTGTGTGAAAAGGGCCAAAAAAAAAAAATGAAATCTCTAGCTGGCGCCAACTAAGGTGCGACCTCCACCTAAATGTCGCCACGGGGAGTCGAGTTAAACAGATTTTTAATGAACAAGGGAGTCAACGGTTATGGGGGAAAGACAAGAAAGTAGCATTAAGGCCATAATCAGACCAGGCTCAATGGGCTGAATGGCTTACTCCTGCTCAAATTCTTGTGATGCAAAGATCTTAGAGAGGCCAAAAGGTTCCGAGGTTCAATTACCGGTCTGTGTCAATTGCTCAGGCAGTGATAGGGGTGTTACAATTGACTTCTGATTCTCTAGTTTGGAAGAATGAAAGTTTCCCTTTACTCAGTAATCCCTGTTGTATAAGTGCATACATGGTCATCAGCAAATGGCAGGACTGGCACATCAGCAGTAACCTTCCACAGTCGTATAGCTTTTGATACTTTTTGAATAGTAACTACTTGCAATCAACAGAGCCAATTCCAAAATTTGCATAGTATCATGTCCCAGCAAATTCTGAACGTCAAACTTATTTTCATATTTCAAAACTAATCACCAGAAAGTTAAAAAGATGGCCACCTGAGGATCACCTGAATTCTCTGGTGGATTGAACCAACTCCTGTCAAGAGGGAACAAAAGGAACCTCCCAAACTGATGGTGACTCAATCCCCTTTCCAAAAACCGATTCAGAAAGGTATTATCAATTGAATTGGTCTTTCAAATACGAGACACTGATTGTCTCAACCCCTTAGTGTGTAAAATCAGGATGTAAAATCGACTTACCACCCACATTACTTGGAAAAGGTCATGTGATGAGACAGCCATGCTTTCCCTTTACTTTTAAAATTCAGCAAGAAGCTGTTTGCAGACAATTCCATCAGAAAGGCATCAAACTAGCTGCAAGTCATCTAGGCAGTCATGGTAATAAACAGCAATATATTGAAGGTGGAGGAAAGACTCCCCCAACCTAGTTTTCCTGAGAACCAACTTCCTGGAAATTCAACAAGAAATCTTGCAGATTACAGACAATCCTCTGCTCCACAAGACCTTCACTTCAAATAAAGCGTCAACTCATTTAAGAAACTACAGTCCTGGCACAAAAGAGACTGAGATAATTATAAGTTCTAACCGTATTGTTTTACCTTAATTTGTATTTACTCTTTGTGCATGTGTGATAGTGTGGCTAAGATGAGTGAGTGAGGTTGCATTTTAAACATCCGGGTTTAAGTATCTGATAATAAATAACTTACTTTATTTTAGAATTCACAAAAAACTTGCTGCTGGAATTATTTAATTGAGATAACCACTTGAGCATAAGAAAATACATCCCTCTTACACAAACATATTGATCATTAGTGGTGAAAGGCAACACAAATTCTGTCTGTGACAATAGAAAACCTGGGCAAGCAAGGACTTCCACTAAAACACTGATCAACTGTACTGGTTTTTTTGTGCGTTCAATGTTTTGTATGCAAAAGCCATTTTCATTCTGAAACTTATTTGCACCAATAATGAAAGAATGGTGACCACAAGAACTAGATGTAGTTTGCAAGAAAATGATTTATGCGATTTCCAAGGCTTCTGTTTTATTTAGAATGGCCAATCCACCTCACCTGCAAATCTTTGAACCGTGGAGGAAACCGGAGCACCCGGAGGAAACCCACGCACACACGGGGAGAACGTGCAGACTCCATACAGACAGTGACCCAAGCCGGGAATCGAACCTGGGACCCTGGAGCTGAAGCAACTGTGCTAACCACTATACTACCGTGCTGCCCTAGCTTGAAAAGCGTAATTTTCAAAAGAAAAACACAGACAATCAAGATACCTGAGAAATTAGTAAGGAAGGCTGTCACACAGAGATTTTGGCCTGGAATTTACAGTATAAAATCGGAGTTAAAAAAAGTAGGTTGATCTCTTTTGCCAAATCTTCAATCTACATCACGTGGAATTGACTGTGAGCTGGAAAAACTGATGGACATGTGCCTACCTCAAACAGATTTTAATGCTCAAGTGCAGTGAGGTCCTGCAGGCCACCTCCCAACATCCTGATACATGGACATTGTCATAGAAACATTTATCATAGAATTCCTACAATGCAGGTGCCATTCTGCCCACCAAGTCTGAAAGAGCACCCTACTAAGCTCATTCCCCTGCCCTAGCCTCGTACTTCCAACAGAACATGCACACCTTTGGATACTAAACAGCAATTTTAGCATGCCCAATCCATTCAACCTGCACATCTTTGGACTGCAGGAGGAAGCCAGAGCACCCGGGGAAACCCACGCAAACACGGGGAGAAAGTGTAAACTCCACAGAGTCAGCCAAGGCCAGAATTAATCCAGGTCCCTGGCACTGTGACGCAGCAGTGCTAACCACTGTGTTGTTTCTTTGTGAAGAGAACATATGTTAATAACATCCATTAAATGGATGTCCAATATTCCTATGCTAAAATAAATATATTAAATATAGTACTGAACGAACACAATAATATTAAGGGAAATATAATTGTTATTCCTAAATCATTTCTCCTTTTTTAATTATGAATTTTTAACCTGTTGACATCTAGATTCATGGAAACCTTTCTGGAATTTCTTTCCTCCAGCATTACCACTTCTGAGGGATATGCAATAGAAAGATCTTCAGAGATACCAGTAAGTTTGGTTGCATTATGTTCACCAACCGGAAACTGCATCCATGCACAGAAGTGATATATAGCACATCGTCAATTGATTAGTGCATGTAGAATTCCCAAAGGAATTTGGAGTAATTGATTCAATGTCACCAATATCACAGGAAAGCCCCACTAGCCACATTATTGGACACCTTCTCAGAATCATCCCAATCCATGTGGATAACTATTTCAGTGGTACTGCATGAAAGGAGGAATGGCAGGGCCTTCAACAGCTAGCACATCCCAATTAGACAATCAGCATAACAACCCCGTTTTAAACCCTGGCACAGGCCATGAGAAAATAGTATTCAACTGATCCTTCTCAGTCTGTTAATGTGGTGTGGGGAGGAGGAAATAAAAGAGAAGAGTGAGAATAAGAGGCCTTGAAGATTGCAAGGCAGTCAGATTTGTTAAAGGGAAAGCAGAGCGCTTTTGCCGAGGTGAAGGGTTTAGAAATACTGCAAGGGAGTTAGAAGTAATTTGATTTAACCCAATCTCATGAGTGTGATGGGTTCTTTGCACCATTACAAGAAGGTAAGTTGTGACCTTTTATGTTAAAACAAATCAAATTATAACTTCTCTATGTTTACCTATTGGCAAAGAGAACTGTCTCACCACAGGTTTGATGAGTGATCAGGTCCTTTATGTTATGGCCAATACAAGGAGATACAGGACAGTGAGTCAACTCCAACAAATGCAAGGCACTCAGACCACGTATGGGAACAACTACTGTACCACAGAAGGTATGTATTTGGCAAGATTGAATTCGAAACATGTACATAAATCTGGAGGGACCCAGATGTTTACTTGGATCAGCACCGGATGAGAATTAGATGTAATTTTCCGTTTTAATAGGAGTCAAAAAGAGAATCAGAATATTTTATATATTTACTTCTTCTATAATTTCTTCTTTAGGTTCTTCATCAAAGCAGTCACTGGAAGTGTCAGCGCTAGAACTATCTTCATCATAACCTTCAAGGGCTTTAAGGTCTTCGGCATCAATAATTCCAAGTATATCATTTTCTTCCACTTCCCGCACGTTACCAATTTCTTCATCAGAAGAAGTGTCATTAGTCCCATCCAGCTGTGGGATGGATGATGCCTCAACCTTCTTTTGCTGATCCTCTGAAGTTCCAGCAACCATCAACAATGTTTCATTTACCTAAATAATAAAATCAACATTTAATTCACTAAAACAAACAATAACCAGCCTGCAAAGCCATTAAATGCTATGGTAAACTCAAGGGGTGAGATCTTCCGGCTGTTCAAGCTGGCAGGATCTTCCGGTCCTCCGACGGCGCACCCCCGCAGCAGGTTTCCTGGCGGTATGGGGTGGATTTAATGGGATATCCCATTGACAGCGGCAGGGCCAGAAGATCTCACCGCCAGTCAATGGCGGGCCACCTCCTGCTGCCGGGAAACACACTTCAGGGAGGCAGAGAATCACGCTAAAGATCTCCAACCTCGTTTAAGGTAGCCTGAATTTATTGTGTGAGAGAATTTGAAAACATATGACTGTAGAAATTACTAAATTACGTTAAAATAGCATTTTTGGAGGGTGGGGTGAGGGGGAAGAGAAGAGAAATTGTCTCTATGGTTCTTTGATCATTTCTGAAGCTACATTTTATGGGAATTTGAGAGGAAGCACAAGGCCCTGGGAGAAAACTCTACAGAAATATCAGCAAAATAGCAACTTAGGGATGTGCAGAAATCCTTGAAGCCTACTTTACTCATCTTGTGGAGGCTGAACATCAACTCTAACACCTCCTCTCCTGGGACCGCAACCTCATCATTGACCACGAAGTCAAACAGTCACTGAACTCACATCCTCTGGAGATCTTCTCTCTCCTCTTCCCACCTCCCAACAGACTCCAAACAGAAAGCCCCACAGCCTGCATCTACTTTTATTTTATTAATTTATACAGGATGTGGGCTTCGCTGGCTCGCCTGCTCATCCCCAATTGCTCAAGAAGGTTGAGGCGAGCTGCCTTCTTGAACTGCTGCAGTCCATAAGTGTAGGTACACCCACTGTGCTATTAGGGAGGAAGTTCCAGGATATTGATCCAGCAACAGTGAAGGAACGGTGATATATTTCCAAGTCAGGATGGTGGTTTTCCCAAGTACCTGTGGCCCTTTCCCTTCTAGCTGGCAGTATAGATATAGAACAGTACAGCACAGAACAGGCCCTTCGGCCCTCGATGTTGGGCCGAGCAATGATCACCCTACTTAAACCCACGTAACCCGTAACCCAACAATCCCCCCATTAACCTTACACTACGGGCAATTTAGCATGGCCAATCCACCTAACCCGCACATCTTTGGACTGTGGGAGGAAACCGGAGCACCCGGAGGAAACCCACGCACACACGGGGAGGACGTGCAGACTCCACACAGACAGTGACCCGGCCGGGAATCGAACCTGGGACCCTGGAGCTGTGAAGCATTGATGCTAACCACCATGCTACCGTGAGGCCCGGATTGTGGTTGTGGATTTGGAAGGTGCTGCCTGAGGAGCCGTGGTGAGTTCCTGCAGCGCATCTTTTAGATGGTGCACATTGCTACTACTGTGTGTCAGTGGTGGAGGGTGAATGTTTCTGGAAGAGATGCCAATCAAGCAAGCTTCTTTGTTGGAAGTGTTGTTGGTGCTGCATTCATTCAGGCAAGTAGCGGGCATTCCATCATAATTCTGACTTGTGCCTTGTAGTTGGACAGGGTTTGGGGAGTCAGGAGGTGAGTTGCTCACCCCAGGATTCTTAGCCTCTGACCTGCTCTTATAGGCACAGCATTTATATGGATAGTCCAGTTCAGTTTCTGGTCAATGGTAACCCCCAGGATGTTGATAATGGGGGATTCAGTGATGGTAATGAATATCAAGGGGTGATGGTTTGATTGTCTCTTATTGGAGGTGGCCATTGCCTAGCAAACATTACTTGCCACTTGTCAGTCCAAGCCTGGATATTGCGCAGGTCTTGTTGCATTTGCACATCGACTGCTACAGTGATTTGACCAGTGAATGGTGCTAAACATTGCACAATCATCAGCGAACATCCTCACATCTGACCTTATGTTGGAAGGAAGGTCATTGATCAAGATGGTTGGGCCTTGATCTCTTTCCGCATGAACACGTGCAGTGATGTCTCGGGACTGAGATGACAGACCTCCAACAACCACAACCATCTTCCTTTGGGATTTGGAGTTGAAAATGTCACCCCAAATCCCATTGACTAGGGCTCCTTGATGCCATACTCAATCAAATGCTGCCGTGATGTCAAGGGCAGTCACTCTCACCTCGCCTCTGGCATTCAGCTCTTTTGTCCATGTTTGAACCAAGTCTGTAATGCGATCAGGATCTGAGTGACCTCAGCGGAACCTAACTGATCATTATGAACAGGTTATTGCTAAGTAAGTGCCGCTTAATTAGTCCTTCCATCACAGATAATTAAGAATAGATCGATAGGGTGGTAATTTGCCAGTCTGGATTGATCCTGCTTTGTGTGTACAGGACATACCTCGGCAATTTTCAATAATGCCAACTAGATGCCAGTGTTGGACCTGTATTGGAACAGCTTGGCTAGGAGTACGCCAGGTTCTGGAGCACAAGTCTTCAGGACTATTGCCAGGATTTTTTTTAAAGGCTCATAGATTTTGCAGTATCCGTTCCCATTTGCCATTTCTTGACATCACTTGGGGCGAATTGAATTGGCTGAAGACTGGCATCTGTGATGCTGGGGGCCACTGGAGACCAACCACTCTGCACTTCTGGCTGAGGATTATTGCAAATAATCAGACTTGCCTTTTGCACAGATGAGCTGGTCTCCTCCATTATTCATAGAATCATAGAATACTTACAGTGCCGAAGGAGGCCATTCAGCCCATCGGGTCTACCCAGACCAACCCATGAGATTCATATACCGTATATACTCGCGTATCCTTCGATCTCGCATATCATGCGACCCCTAAATTTTCGTCCCCAAAACATGATTTTATGGTATACCTCATGTATCATGCGAGTCACTTTTTTGGAAATTAATTTTGGAAACTAAAACTTCCAAATGGTATAATTGTGTGTGGTTTCTGCAGAGTGGATTCTGCTGTGAAAGCTGTTCGCGATTCGAACAGCTTTCCAGCTGGCTTTACTAGCGTCGTTCAGCCACTTGCCGTTTCCATTCATAAAAACATGAATGGAAACGTCAAGTGGCTGAACATCTTCCCATCAGAATACTACTCTTCAGATTTTGACCACAGCATTCTGATGGGAAGATGTTCAGCCACTTGACGTTTCCATTCATGTTTTTATGAATGGAAACGGCAAGTGGCTGAACAACGCTAGTAAAGCCAGCTGGAAAGCTGTTCGAACAGCTTTCACAGCAGAATCCACTCTTCCCATCTGAATACTACTCTTCAGATTTTGACCACAGCATTCTGATGGGAAGATGTTCAGCCACTTGACGTTTCCATTCATGTTTTTATGAATGGAAACGACAAGTGGCTGAACGACGCTAGTAAAGCCAGCTGGATGCTATGTGACTTATCTTGGCCAGCATTTCACACCCGCGATTTTTGTACCTTGCATATCATGCGACCCCCGAAATTTAGGCTTCAAATTAGGTGCTCAAAAGTCGCATGTTACACGAGTATATACGGTATGTAGGCCATTTCAGAATGCATTCAAGAGTCAACCACATTGCTGTGGGTCTGGAGTCACAGGTAGGCCAGAACAGGTGAGGCTGGCAGATTTCCTTCCCTAAAGGATATTAGTGAACCAGCTGGCTTTTTTTTACGACAATCGACAATCTCCAACCACCACCAATCTTCTCTGGCTGGCTGAATTTGTTCTTACATTGAACAACCTTTCTTTTGACTATTCTCACTTCCTCAAAATGAGGAGTGCAGCTATAGGAATCTGTGCAGGCCCTGTCAATGTCTGCCTTTTCATTGGATAGTTGGAACTTCCATTGTTCCAGTCGTCAATATATTTTATAAGCTCACCCACAGTTACATTCATTACACTCCCTCTCATCCCACATCCTGCAAAGACATTATTCCATTCTCCTAGCTTCTCAATCTCTTCCGATGGTGACACCTTCCATACTAGTGCTTCTGATGTTATTTCCTTTTTCCTCAAATTATATTTCTTCTTCACCATGGTTAATTTCCCACACTTTTGCTCTCAGACCCTCTCTATTCCAGAAACACAAAAGGATCCCTCTTGTCCTCACCTTCCATTCCATCAGCCTCCAGTTTCAAGAGAATAAGCTCTGCAATCTACACCACCTCCACCTTGATGCTAATGCCACACATCATCAGCTCTGCTCCCCTTTCAACACTCCAAAGGGAATTCTCTCCTGCCACCAAAAAGGTTAGTGGGGAATGCACGCCCACCAACATTGGCTGCCCTGCAGCCATTTAATGCTCCGTAGAACGTTAATTCGCTGGAGCCAGGACTCCTGCCCTGCACTTGGGAGGAAGAGCCCCTCAGAGAGCCATCAGTGAATCTGATTGGTTGGTAGGTCTAGTATCCCAGCAACATCACTGGGAGTTGTGTCGAATCACATGTCTGTGCTGGGACCTCAGGACAAAGGTAAGCATGGGAGACACGCGGCGGAATCATATTGGAGATCCTGGAGGGAACAAGTGAGTGGGGTTCATGTTGGAAAGTCAGGAGGGTTTGGGAGGCTGCACCCAAGGTGCGCACACCAATCGGAGGCTCAGAGTAAGATTACCGGCCAGGCCCCTCTCTATCCCTGTCCTCCTCACTCCAGCCTCAGAATTCTGGCCGGATGGGAAGCCATCCTTCAGTACCTAATAATTGGTCACAGTGGCCTCAGTTGAGGCAAGATCAGGAAGGGAGGCAGTGGGAAGATCACCTGGTGAATTCTTACAGGCTGCACACCTACAAACTCACCAGCGGGGACCTGTGAGATTCTGTCCCAGGATCCACTCTTCAATCTCCCCTAAAACCTGCTCCCCTTCCCATGTTACATTCCTATGCACCCCAGTCCAACGCCGGCATCTCCACATCATGGCTACCATTGACACCACATTCCTATGCAAACATAGGAGATGCAACTTTTACCCTTTCACCTCCCCCCTTCCCACTGCCTGGGCTACAAACATTCCTTTCAGATGAAACGGCAAGTTCATTCTTTCACTTTAGTGTACTGTCCCCTCTACATTTGGGAGACAAAACTCAGATTGGGTGATTGTTTTACTGAACATAGCCATTCAGCCCACAAGTGCGACCCTGAGCTTCTAATTACTTGCTATTTTAATTCTAAGTCCCATTCCCTCAGCCTCAACACTAATGAAGCTTGGCAAGTGCATTATCAAACAAAGGGCAGCACGGTGGGGCAGTGCTTAGCACTGCTGCCTCACGGCGACGAGGTCCCAGGTTCGTTCCCGGTCACGAGTCACTGTCCGTGCAGAGTTTGCACATTCTAGCCGGGTCTGAGTGGGTTTCACCCCCACAACCCAAAGATGTGCAGGGTAGGTGGATTGGCCATGCTAAATTGCCCCTTAATTGGAAAAAATCAATTGGGTACAAAAGTAAAGTGCATTATCAAACAAAACTTGGCACTGAGCCACTTAAGGAGATATCAGGGTAGATTACCGTAAGCATGATTAAAGTGTTATGTTTTTATGAAGGATCTTAAATTTCAGTTGATCAACCAGGAGTCAATGTTGATCAGTCAGCAAAGGGGTTTTGGGTGAATCAGACTAGGTGCGAGTTAGGATACAGGCCGGTATTGGATAACTTAATGGGATGTCAGTTAGGAATGCACTGCAGGCACGTTCTCCCTGTGTCTGCTTGGGTTTTCTCCGGTGCTCCGGTTTCCTCTCACAGGCCAAAGATATGCAAGTTAGGTGGATTGACCATGCTAAGTTGCCCCAGGGTTAGGTGGAGTTAAGGGGATAGGGTGGGGGGGTGCTCTTTCAGAGGGACGGTCCAGACTTGATGGGCTGAATGGCCTCCTTCTGCACTGCTTCTAATAGTTAAATCTAGAGGTAACAACGGCAATACATGAGGGTTTCAGCATCCTTGAGCTGAGCCTGGGTTAGAGTTAGAGAAGTGGAAGCGGGAGACAACATAGATAAACGTTTGCGAGCTTGAGCAACAACCTTGTGCACTAACAGTCAGTTCAACATCTTTAGATCATAACCACTGCTCCCAATTTTCAGACAACAGCTGCTAGTTGATTCCCTTGTTGCCATTTACAGCTTCTCTAGACACACCTTTTTGCCCATACTTGTTTCATCACTGCCTCAATTTGCCTTGCACACTCATTCTTTTCTGTCAAAAGCCGAGCTTCTTTGCAATCTAGGTGATGTATCTGAACCCCAAGATAAGCTCCCAACTTCTAGCGTCCAGGATTAATGTGAAATAATTAGTTACATTTTTTGCCGCGTTTGTATTTTTAAGCAAATAGAAACAGTATAATCCACAACAAAACAGCCATTTGTGCCTCTACTTCTCAATTTCCATAAACTGCAGCTTCTGACAACCAGATGTAAAATATTAAATTCTGTATATTAATAAGTCTTTCAAGATTCATTTTTCTAGGCACTATTACCTGAGGTGCAAACCGTTGAACCACACACTGCTCAGAAACACAATGTGTGATATTTGCTCCTTCGTTTTGTTCAGATGCTTGATTTTGTACAACAAGCGTATGTGCTGGAGGAACCCTGTCTGAATCTTGAATTAACAGATGTGGAGTCTGTCCTGTGGTTGTTTGTTCTTCTGCAGACTGCTCTAGTTGAGTTGGCTGTGTGGATACTACATGTTGCTGTGTTAGCGTTCCTGTATTTGCTGCGGGCTGTCTCTGAATAATAATAGGTGGCCCTGGCTGCACCCCCATCCCAGAGTGTTGTAAGACTACCTGTTTCACTGTACCCTGTTGTTGAATGTATACATGCCTTGACATACCAGGCTGCTGCAGGACAGACTGATTAGTTACATCAAAAGATTGGTTTGTCAGCAACTGATGTGTGGAAACATGACCTGAATTGGATTGTTGAAGTGTGGGTGCTTGGTCTTGGGAAGACTGCTGAATGGCATGCGCCTGACCCGAAACTGAGTTTTGCTGGATAAGAGCTGTCTGCCCCGTAACTGTATTTACTTGGTGAATGAAATGACGAACAGGCTGCTGGAAATATTTCTGGCCAGCAGCACTTTGGGTGACCATTACTGGTACATTGACCTTATACATATGACCTAGAAAAGACAAAGATTGAAGAGAATCAATGACAACATCAGGGGGCAGAATAGGATCACAAAATGCTGTACGAGCAACATCACAGCAGGGTGAATACAATTCTAACAGCAAAAACAATGCTGTTTTCACAAAAATATGCAAAATAGTAGAACATTATCTGAGAATTTTACATAAGGCAAGTCAATCTACTGATCATTGCCTTCCCGAAGCACTAGAGTATCTTATTGTGAGAGATGTCAATAGTAGAAATAAAACAAGACTAACATTCATAACTAAGTGAATAAAGGCTTTGCACAGGGCTAATAAAATTGATCAAATAAACAAGGAGCAACAGCAGAGATAAATATGGGTTTTCATTCGATTGAAAAATAAGATTCAAAAAGGAGAAAACTGTCTATTGAATACATTGGTATAAAAATTACGACCAGATAGCAAAAAAGTCTCTCCCCCTCCCCAATTAGTCCCCTTTCAAATTCAAATCCCATCTTCCTCCTTTTTTTAAGAAACAACAGGGTGAAATCAGTCTTTTGCCAGCAGCATGAAACAGATGATATCAAATCAGCTACAAAGCAACTGACTATTCTGCACCAGAAGCAGCTGATCGGTCCAACATTCACTTCTAGAAAGCCACAGCAATTCAAACATTGCATGGAATGCGGAGATAACCCCATTATGAGTTAACCATCATCTATAGTTTAACTTAAATGCACTTAGAGATCAAACTTTTTGATGCACAATAGAGACTCTGGAATCCAAGGCAAAGTGGCACATTAAATCCAAAATTGGCAGAGAGGCAGGAAGCAGGGGTTAATGGTAAAGGAACTTTTCTGTAACTGGAAATCTGTATCCACTGGGGATCCGCAGAGCTTGGTGCTAAGGCCCTTGCTATTTGTGGTGTATATTAATGATTTGAACTTAAATGTAAGGGGTATGATCAATAGTTTGCAGATGGCACAAAAATTGGTAGGGTGGTAAATAGTGATGGACTGGTCAGGTGGTACATAGTGATGGACTGGTCAGGTGGGCAGAGCAGTGGCAAATGGAATTCAACCCGGAAAAGTGAGGTCATGCACTTGGGGAGGGCTGACAAGGCAAAAGCTTTCACAATGAATGGTCGGACCCTGGAAAGTATTGAAGATCAGAAGGATCTTGATGTGCATATCCCACAGATCCCTGAACGGTAGCACAGTGGTTAGCACTGTTGTTTCACAGCACTTGGGATCCAGGTTTGATTCCCGGCTTGGGTCACTGTGCGGAATCTGCACATTCTCCCTGTGTCTACGGGGGTTTCCTCCCACAAGTCCTGAAAGACGTGCTTGTAGATGAATTGGACATTCTGAATTCTCCCTCAAAGTGGCGACGAGGGGATTTTCACAGTAATTTCATTGCAGTGTTAATGTAAGCCTACTTGTGAACTAATAAAGATTATTATTATAAGTGGCAGGTAGAGATGATGATTAAGACAACATACAGGATACTTGCCTTTATTAGGCGAGGCATAGAATAAGGGAGATCATGCTGGAAATGTGCAAAATGCTGATTAGGCCACAACTGGGGTACAGTGTGCAGTTCTGGTCACCACATTGTAGGAAGGATATGATTACATCAGAGACAGTGCAGAAATTTACCAGGATGCTGCTTGAGCTGGAGGGTCTGAGTTATGAGGAGAGATTGGATTGGCTGTGGCTGTTTTTATTCGAGCAGCAAAGATTGAGAGCGAACTTTATAGAGGTGTATAATATCATGAGGAGAATAGATAGGGTGGATGTGAAGGTACTTTCTCCGTTAATAGAGGGGGCAATAACTAGAGGACATAAATTTAACTTAAGAGGTAGAAGGGTAAGAGGGGAATTGAGGAGAAACATTTTCACCCAGAGGCTGGTCAGAGTTTGGAACTCACTGCCTGAAAGATGGTTGAGTCAGAAACTCTCGTAACATAAGAAGTGTTTGGATAGTTGTTTGCACTATCATGGAGGCTGTGAGCCAAGTGTTGGAAAATGGGATAGTGTAGTCAGATTTTTGTTGACTGGCATGAACATGATGGGCCAAACGGCCTCCTGCTGTGCTGTAAACATCTATGACTCTAAAATAACAGAAGCTCACAGAAAAAAACAAAAAACTCTTCAGTTGCTAAATTGGGAAAAGCAATTCCTTTGAACATGATTTGAAATTTGAGTGCTGTTAAGGAACATCATTTTTTCTAATTACATCCATCATTCCAAAATTTTCTCTAAATCAGTACTGTACATACTCAGCAGGTAGCCAGAAAGCAAATAGTGCAGTAATTAGCATTCTCATTTAGTTTTAAACTAGGTACAATTTTGTACCTTTGGAGGTTATATTTACTGTGGTTACTCTCCATGGTGCTGCAGTAAAATTATTAAATTGCCATTTGTTTTCCTAGCTTCAGAAAGATAAAGGTTGGAGAATTTACAACCCTAGAGATCTGATAACAATTGGGTTTTTTTTGTGTGTGTATTTTAAAGTGTTGTATGAATATTGTTCTGGATCTACATTTTGTGCCAATAAAAACTATTTATGCATTGAATGAGTTTGATTCATGAGCTTGTCTGGGCAGATAAATACATCTCCTTACAACTGCTCCAGCCACAAATTATGTGCAACCGAGGGAGACTGGAGAGTAAATTGTATAATTCCGATTCACAAAAACAAGGCAGACAATCCAATTAACATTGGAAAAAAAACATAATAGATTTACTGGAGAAATGAGGAATACAAAAGACTTGCCTGAAGCAGTCTGTAAGGTAACTCCAGCAGGAACTTGGATTGGAAGACCAATGCCAGAAGGTAATGTAAGAGTAGTTGTAGTTCCTGAAGCGTTCTACAAGATTAATATGATAGTTATTTACTACAAGGAAAATCTTAACGTCAGCTCATGACTCTCTGACCGGCCTTCAGGTCAGTCAGTCCGGAGCATCAATATCCATGTTACTTTAGACACTCAGAACATACAAGGCCCACACAAACTATGTCAGGTCTGCAACTCCAGATCTGAATGGACTTCTGGTGACAGGGGAGAAAGATTGAGCTCCATCACCACAGGAAGGAAATATACCAGAAGGCCACCTTACCCTGTGGGAGATTAAAAATATATTATATATTTAATGAAATGAATTACAGGTAGGAGTGTGCTTTGCACTAGAAATACTTCTCCTTCAAAATAATAATTAATTAGAGAATCACAGATTTGACAGTTGATGCTTCAATGGAATTACACGGTTCTCGTGTTCTCCGCCCCCACCATCCCCCTTGACTCGCTATATATTTAAAAAATCAATTCCGAGTATACAAGCAAGAAAAGAAGGAGGAATACTCCCTCTCCCCCAGGTTCCTCTCCTCATCCAAAAACACCCCATATCCCCATTCCTCACCACCTGGCTTGGCCCTGAAAAGCTCTTGTAATACTCCCTTAAACACCTCGTTAATCTTCCCCCTTCCCTGTCTGCACCCTCAGAATTTCCCTGGACATGGCCTGCCTCCGCAGCTGCTGGGCTAGCGTATGGCTCGCCTTCTCTCCATATTCATATTGCACCCACTTCGCCCTCCACAACTGCCTCAGTGCCTTCCCCAGTGGTCAGCATGTCAAACTGCCCCTGTAACCGCTTTCTCTTTGCCAACCCCTCCTTTGGGGGGGGGGGGGGGGGGGGGGGGGCGCACTTGAATACTTCTTGTCCACCTCTACTATCTTGTCCAACAATCGGCCATACTCCTCCCTTGTCCTCCTGTCTCCGAACGTGTTGAACGAAATAACCTCCCCCCCGGCCCCGAACCACCGCCTTCACCACCTCTCCCAAAATGTGGGCGCCGATACCTCCCCATTCTCATTCAACTCCACATAATCTCTGATCAGCGACCGCACCTTCTCACAGAACCCCTCGTCCCCCAAAATCTTTGAATCCAACCTCCATTCCGGCTTCTGCTCCTGCCCCGAACTAAGTCTAACCTCCAACCAGTCCAGCACATGGCCTGAGATCACGATTCTCGTGTTCTCCGCCTCCACCAGTCCCACTCGACTCAATATGTAAAAATCAGTTCTGGAGTATACCTTGTACACAAGCAAGGAGGAGTACTCCCTCTCCCGCAGGTTCCAAAACCACCATGGGAACACCATTCCCATCCTTTCCACAAACACTCCAAATCCTTCGCCATCATCAACCTTCCCATTGACTTAGGGCTCGACCTATCCACCCTCGGTTCCAACACGCATTTAAAATCACCTCCCATAATCAATGTGTGTCTAGATCTGGAGTCCTTGCCAGCTACCTCTTCACAAACCCCACGTCATCCCAATTTGGCACATAGACATTCACTAGAACCACCGGCGTCCCCTCCAACACCCCGCAATTTATGATTTCTGATGAAGTCGTTGGCCTCCTCTGGGGTTTCAAAGTAGAACTCCCAGCCATCAAAAATAACCACAGTTTCGCCGGGTACCATACCCCAAACCGGGTACCGTACCCTTATGTTGGCATTCATACCTCTATCAGTAACCTCTCCCAAGTTATTTTTCCTTTTAACTTTTCTCCTAAGTTTTCTTACCGTAGAACCCATATCTGCTGCTTCGTTTTCCATTTATATTTTTGCTTCCCGTTTTATTCCTTTTGGTATTACTGGGCCTATTCACTGTACTCTCCTCAGTCACTGTACCCTGTACTGTGGCCCTTTTTGATTTTTGACTATGGCTTCTCTGCCTTACACTTTCCCTCTTACTGCCTTTTGTTTCTATCCTCGTTTTACTTCCCTCCGACTTCCTGCATTGGGTCCCATCGTCCTGACACATTAGTTTAAACCCTCCCCAACAACCCTAGCAAACACCACCTTAGGACATTGGTTCCAGTCCTGCCCAGGTGCAGACCGTCTGGTCCTACCTCCACCAGAACCGGTTCCAATGCCCCAGGAATTTGAATCCCTCCACCTTGCATCATCTCTCAACCCACATATTCATCCTATCCATCCTGAAATTCCTACTCTGACTAGCTCGTGGAACCGGTAGCAACCCTGAGATTACTATCTTTGAGATCCTAATTTTTAGTTTAACTCCTAACTCCCTGAATTCAGCTTGCAGGACCTCATCCCGTTTTTTACCTATATCGTTGGTGCCTATATGCACCACGACAGCTGGCTGTTCACCCTCCACCAGCATCCCCCTCCCCCCAACCCAACCCCCCAGAATGTCCTGCAGCCGCTCCGAGACATCCTTGACCCTTGCACCAGGGAGGCAACATGCTATCCTGGAGTCGAGTGCGTCCGCAGAACCGCCTTTCTATTCCCCTTACAATCGAGTCCCCTATAGCCCTTCCATTCTCCTTCCTGCCCTCCTGCGCAGTAGAGCCAGCCAGGGTGCCATGAACCTGGCTGCTGCTGCTTTCCCCTGGTGAGCCATCTCCCTCAACAGTATCCAAAGCGGTATATCTGTTTTGCAGGGAGATCACCGCAGGGGATACCTGCACTGCCTTCCTACTCTTGCTCTGTCTTTCGGTCACCCATTTTCTATATCCCTCAATAATTTTCACCTGCGGTGTGACCAATTCAGCGAACGTGCTATCCACGATGTACTCAGCATCACGGATGCTCCAAAGTGAGTCCATCCACAGCTCCAGAGCCATCAAGCGGTCTAACAGTAGCTGCAACTGGACACACTTCTTGCACGTGAAGGAGCCAGAGTCAGTGGATGTGTCCCTGAGCTCCCACATCGCACACGAGGAGCATGGCACGGGTCTGGGATCTTCTGCCATGTTGTAAATCTTTTTAAAAAATTTAGAGTACCCAATTCATTTTTTTCAATTCAGGGGCAATTTAGCATGTTTAATCTACCTAGACTGCACATCTTTGGGTTGTGGGGACGAAACCCACACAAACATGGGGAGAATGTGCAAACTCCACACGGACAGTGACCCAGAGCCGGGATCGAACCTGGGACCTTGGCGCCGTGAGACTGCAGTGCTAACCACTGAGCCACCGTGCTGCCACCATGTCTTAAACCTTAGGTTAACTTATACAACTACAATGCCAAAATACAAAAGAAAAAAATAAATAAACAAATGAAAAGAAAAACTACTTACCAGGGATAAAAAGCACCTCCTCCCTACCCAGCTTCAAATTCCCACCTAGCTTCAAATTCCCAAACTCACTCTTCACTGTGCCTCACTCTGGCTGTGTCTTCTCTGGCTCACTGGGAGAATGTTGGGGTTTGTATCCAGTATCCTAGCCTCGGTTGGGGTCTAGTCTGGGATCATAATAATGTTGGCTCTGCTTGACTGTATTATGATTTTCTAAATGTCTACTACCTCCTTAATAATGGATCCTAGCAGTGTTTTGTTTCCGGATTTTGGACTTCCTCCTTCCTTGAATAAAGGTTTTATACTTCCATGTTCTGCATTTTGGCTGCAGGAAGAACTTTTCAAGTCAGGGAGGAAGAAGAGTGTATTATTGGTGGATGGAGTTCCAAGTCAGGACAGTGTGCAACTTGGAGGGAACTTCCAAGTAGTGATGTTCTCATGTGTCTGCTGCTCCTGTCCTTCTAGAAGGTAGAGATCAAACATTTGGAAGTTACATCTAAAGAAGCTTTGGCAAGTTGCTGCAGTTCATCTGGCAGGTGGTACATACTCCCTCCGCTATCAGTACACAGTGGCAGCAATGAATGTTTAAAATGGTGGAGTGTGCGCAATTCAAGTGGTCTGCTTTGTCTTGGATGGTGTGAATTTCTTGAGCGTTGTTGGAGCTGCACTCATCCAGGCAAGTGGAGAGTATTCCACCACACTCCTGACCTGTGACTTGTAGACGAACAGGCTTTGGGAAGTCAGGAAGTTAAGGTACTCACCAAAGAATTCCCAAAATTTGAACTGCTTTTCTAGCCACAGTATTTCTCGGAGTGCTTCAGTTAACATTCTAGTCAACAGTAACCCACAGGATGCTGTTGGCGAAGGACTCTGTGATAGCACCGACAGTAAACATTAATGGGAGATGGTTAGAGTGTGGACTAGATGACATTTCATTAAAAACCCAAATAATTCTAGCATCCATAATATTTTGCTAGTGGGTGCGTTAAAAACACTAAGCCAAGACATAGTCCTTCAGAATGGGCCACACCAGTCAACTTTACAAATCCTAGAAACTACCAAACACTTCTACAATAACAGCAAGAGCCAATAAAAATCAACCAGCAACTAACTTGTAAGTGGCTGAGGATCCCTTTCAATTGTACTCCCCATAAATAGAGGCCATTGATGTCAATTTCACAACTTGCCTCGGTGGAACTTTATCACGTGTACTCTGGTTAGCAAACAAGTACCATGGCCAATAGGCATGTCACCCATGTAAATTCTGAAGAGAAAATAATTTATATAATACTTTTCATGAAAACTGGGCCTATTTGTGAGATGTAGTCATTGTTGTAGAGATAAATATAACAATGCAAGATTGTTTATTAATATAATACTTACCAGTTCTGCAGACGTAAAATTCTGGACACTTCTCCCAGCAGGAATCACAAGAGAAGCTGCAACAGAAAGGCAAGTTTTCACTATCATGGGGAAAATTTGGACTTTACACATTTTCCAAAATGTCGCTTTGAAATAAATCTAGCAAAATTACCGATCTGCAACTTGTTAATGGCACTGGCAAAAAGGTTAGGAAACCACAGTAGGTTAAATTGATCTGAAATGTATTACTGAAGGGCAGGTCCTGCTGATATTATTAGACCTCTTTCTAGGATCCTGAAAAGGAAGAATGTTTCTTTTCCAGGATATAAAAGCTTAACTGCACAATCTACTTCACAAACATGGTCACATCAAAGCATGCAGCTCTCGTATGTAAATAAAACAGTGTGTAAATATAGACAGGAAGATGCTACTCAGCCAATGATAATTCAGACACCAAAAGGATGTAAAATTGTTCAGGAGGAGATATTGGACAGGCTATCTGTAGTTGATAAGGCACCCAAGGATACGGAGAAGTGAGAGGGGAGGCACTGACCATAATTTTACAGTCTTCCTTAGACTTAGGGTGATGCCAGAGGATTGAAGAATTGTAAACATTACACACTTGTTCAAATAAGGGTGTAATGATAAGCTCAGAAACTACAAACAAGGCAGTTTAACTTTGGTGATGGGGAAACTTCCGGAAATAATAATTAAGGATAAAACTAATAGTCACATGGACAAATGCAGATTAATTAAAAGTCAGCACAGATTTCTAAGAGAAAATCACATTTAACTAACTCAAAGATATAGATGATTTGGAGTTGGGGACCAAGGGCAATGTGTCCAAGTTTGCAGATGACACTAAGATTAGTGGTAAAGCGAAAAGTGCAGAGGATACTGGAAGTCTGCAGAGGGATTTGGATAGGTTAAGTGAATGGGCTAGGGTCTGGCAGATGGAATACAATGTTGACAAACGTGAGGTTATCCATATTGGTAGGAATAACAGCAAACGGGATTATTATTTAAACGATAAAATATTAAAGCATGCCGCTGTGCAGAGAGACTTGGGTGTGCTAGTGCATGAGTCACAGAAGGTTGGTTTACAGGTGCAACAGGTGATTAAGAAGGCAAATGGAATGTTGTCCTTCATTGCTAGAGGGATGGAGTTTAAGACTAGGGAGGTTATGTTGCAATTGTATAAGGTGTTAGTGAGGCCACACCTGGAGTATTGTGTTCAGTTTTGGTCTCCTTACTTGAGAAAGGACGTACTGACACTGGAGGGTGTGCAGAGGAGATTCACTAGGTTAATCCCAGAGCTGAAGGGGTTGGATTATGAGGAGAGGTTGAGTAGACTGGGACTGTACTCGTTGGAATTTAGAAGGATGAGGGGGGATCTTATAGAAACATTTAAAATTATGAAGGGAATAGATAGGATAGATGCGGGCAGGTTGTTTCCACTGGCGGGTGAAAGCAGAACTAGGGGACATAGCCTCAAAATAAGGGGAAGTAGATTTAGGACTGAGTTTAGGAGGAACTTCTTCACCCAAAGGGTTGTGAATCTATGGAATTCCTTGCCCAGTGAAGCAGTTGAGGCTCCTTCATTACATGTTTTTAAGGTAAAGATAGATAGTTTTTTGAAGAATAAAGGGATTACGGGTTATGGTGTTTGGGCCGGAAAGTGGAGCTGAGTCCACAAAAGATCAGCCATGATCTCATTGAATGGCGGAGCAGGCTCGAGGGGCCAGATGGCCTACTCCTGCTCCTAGTTCTAAAGCTTTGTGAGGGGGTAAAAGAGGGGGTTGATGAGGGCAATGCTGCTAATGTGGTGTACACAATGGATGTTTTTCAAGCTGGGAGGTTTGTATTGGAATTTCTCAGGAGTCTGTGCGAAGACCCTTGCTTTTCCCGATATATATATATATTAATAAAACTTTAGTGCAGAGGGTACAATTTGCAAATGATACGAAACATGGATGCGTAGAACTTCAAAAGTACAGAAGCAAGTTAGTAGAATGGCTGGACAGGTAGCAAATGACATTCAAGGCGGACAAATCTGTGGTGATACATTTTGGTGAGAAGAACATGGAGATAAAATATAAAATAAAAAGGTACAAAACTAAAGGGGTGCAGGAACAGATCAACCAGGGTGTACATGTGCATAAATTATTAAACGTGACAGGATGGATTCCGAGAGTGATTAATAAAGCATACAGGATCCTAGGTTCCATTATAGGGACAGAGTGCAAGAGAGATGGTGATGTCAATTAACTAGTGTTCGAGAAGCTTCTGGGGATGCGAGTTCAACTCCAACCATGGCAGCTGGTGGAACTTAAATTCAATAAATGAAAAATTCAACAAATGAAAAAAAAAACCTGGAATTGAAAAGCTAGTCTCAGTAATGCTGATCATGAAACCATCATAGATTCTCATAAAACCCTATTTTTGTTCATTAATGTGCTTTAGGGAAGGAAACTGGCTGTCATTACCTGATCTGGCCTACATGTTGACTCTTGACTGCCCTCTGCAATGGTCTAATAAGTCACTCCGTTAAGGGCGGGCAACAAATTCTGGCCTTGCCAACGATGCCACATCCCGTGGACGATCTTTTTTTGTTAAAAAGGCAAGGAGGTTATGCTGAACTCGTATAAGACACTTGACTGGACTCAGCTGGAATATTGCGTCCAGTTCAGGAAGGATGTGAAGGCATTGAAGAGAACAGGGAAGATTCACAAGAATAGTTCCAGGAATGAGGAATTTTACTTATGCAAACAGATTGAAGAAATTAGGCCTGTTTTCCTTGGAGAAGAGAGGGACGAGAGGAGATCTGATAGAGACAATCAAAATCATGAGGGGTCTGAACAGAGTAGATAGGGAGAAGAAAGGGTGAAATGAGAGGGCAAGATATAAAGTATTGGCAAAAGAAGCAATATGAAAAAGATGTTTTCACACAGTGAGTGGCTAGAGTCTGGAACGCACTGCCTGAGTGTGGTGGGGGCATTCAAAAAGGAATTAAACTCCTATTTAAGAACAAAGAAAAGTACAGCACAGGAACAGGCCCTTCGGCCCTCCAAGCCCATGCTGACCATGCTGCCCGTCTAAACTAAAATCATCTACACTTCCTGGGTCCGTATCCCTCTATTCCCATCCTATTCATGTATTTGTCAAGATGCCCCTTAAATGTCACTATTGTCCCTGCTTCCACCACCTCCTCCGGCAGCGAGTTCCAGGAACCCACTACCCTTTGTGTAAAAACCTTGCCTCGTACATCTCCTCTAAACGATGCCCCCCCGCACCTTAAACCTATGCCCCCTAGTAATTGACTCCTCTACCTTGGGAAAAAGTCTCTGACTATCCACTCTGTCTATGCCCCTCATAATTTTGGAGACCTCTATCAGGTCGCCCCTCAACCTCCGTCGTTCCAGTGAGAACAAACAGAGTTTATTCAACTGCTCCTCATAGCTAATGCCCTCCATACCAGGCAACATCCTGGTAAATCTCTTCTGCACCCTCTCTAAAGCCTCCACATCCTTCTGGTAGTGTGGCGACCAGAATTGAACACTATACTCCAAGTGTGGCCTAACTAAGGTTCTATAAAGCTGCAACATGACTTGCCAATTCTTATACTCAATGCCCCGGCCAATGAAGGCAAGCATGTCGTATGCCTTCTTAACTACCTTCTCCACCTAGATCTCTCTGACTTTCAATACTCTTGAGGGTTCTACCATTCACTGTATATTCTCTACCTGCATTAGACCTTCCAAAATGCATTACCTCACATTTGTCCGGATTAAACTCCATCTGCCATCTCTCCGCCCAAATCCTGCTGTATCCTCTGACAGTCCTCATCGCAATCCGCAATCTTACTAATCAGACCAGTTACATTTTCCTCCAAATCATTTACATACTATGAACAGCAAAGGTCCCAGCACTGATCCCTGCGGAACACCACTAGTCACAGCCCTCCAATTAGAAAAGCACCCTTCCATTGCTACTCTCTGCCTTCTATGACCTAGCCAATTCTGTATCCACCTTGCTAGCTCACCCCTGATCCCGTGTGACTTCACCTTTTGTACCAGTCTACCATGAGGGACCTTGTCAAAGGCCTTACTAAAGTCCATATAGACAACATCCACTGCCCTACCTGCATCAATCATTTTGTGACCTCTTCAAAAAAACTCTAGCAAGTTAGTGAGACACGACCTCCCATTCACAAAACCATGCTGCCTCTCACTAATACGTCCATTTGCTCCCAAATGGGAGTAGATCCTGTCTCGAAGAATTCTCTCCAGTAATTTCCCTACCACTGACGTAAGGCTCACCGACCTGTAGTTCCCTGGATTATCCTTGCTACCCTTCTTAAACAAAGGAACAACATTGGCTATTCTCCTGTCCTCCGGGACATCACCTGAAGACAGTGAGGATCCAAAGATTTCTGTCAAGACCTCAGCAATTTCCTCTCTAGCCTCCTTTAGTATTCTGGGGTAGATCCCATCCGGCCCTGGGGACTTATCTACCGTAATATTTTTCAAGACGCCCAACACCTCGTCTTTTTGGATGTCAATGTGACCCAGGCTATCTACACACCCTTCTCCAGACTCAACATCCACCAATTCTTTCTCTTTGGTGAATACTGATGCAAAGTATTCATTTAGTACCTCGCCCATTTCCTCTGGCTCCACACATAGATTCCCTTGCTTATCCTGTAGTGGGCCAACCCTTTCCCTGGCTACCCTCCTGCTTTTTATGTACATATAAATTTAGAGTACCCAATTCATAATGTGGCCAATCCACCTGCCCTGCACATCTTTGGGTTGTGGGGGTGAAACGCACGCAAACACGGGGAGAATGTGCAAACTCCACAAGGACAGTGACCCAGAGCCGGGATCGAACCTGGGATCTTGGCGCCAACAGTGCTAGCCACTGCACCACCGTGCTGCCCATTTGAAAAGGAACATTGCACAGAGATACAGGGACACGGCAGGAAATGTCATTAAGTGAAATGCTTATTTGGACAGCTAGTGCAGACACAATGAGCCAAACAGCATCTTTCTACACTGGAACGATTCTGTGATTCTGTGTCGTGCTCACATGAATGAAGTCTTCATTTGAATATTAACCAAGTCCCACATAATGAAAAATTTTTGAAGGTAAATGGACAAAGAATTCAGGTCTTCTGCTTTGGTTGCTTTCATGTTTTTAAAGCCCTTCTATTTCAACAGCTCCACAATCACACATGATTCATGGTTAATTACCACAATGGCATTGAACTGCTTTATTGGAGTAAGACTTGTCTCAATACTCTTGTCATCTGGACAGATGGAGTACTACCATCGAGGTCAGAACTATAACAGTCTAAAATACTTATCCCTTTAGAAATATGAACATTCATTTGAAACAAGATTATGATTAGACAGTATAATTATCAATCATAAATCTCCTTTTCAGTCTGAAGGAAGTAGCTACACGTTAGACCCCCAGACAAAATGACGATAGATATATGGTCTACTTTGCTACATTGCTCGATCAAAGACTGCCTCCAGTAGTAGTAACCACAAGTCAGAAACTTTCAACCAAATTTTCACACCTCCAGAAAAAACAAGATGCCTCACTAGGCTAATGTCTCTATCATTTTCTTCATAACAGGACTCTTAAGTTGCGTGAGGAACAATCAATCTATTTTGTCCTGACAGAGGACTGCCTGCACAAATAGAAATAGAGCTAATCCATCTCCCTTTAAACTAAGCTCCAACAGTCGAGACAAGAGTTTTAATTTCTTACCCTACATAAAGGACAAAACATGTCTCCTCTTCATTCAGATTGCTGCTAAATAAGCCTAGTTTAAAATTTGTTTGATTATTTTAACTAGCTACAAATTCCAGTTAAATGAAGAGATCGTGGATGTGATATTTACGCTTGAAAAATGTTGATTCCTTTAGGTTTTCATTTCTTAAACCAGATTTTGTGATTCCTTGGTCAAATTTGTGTTCTTTCATGACTGAAGCAACCAATAGCTGGATTGGGGGTAACTTACTGCGAAATTTTGAAATGGGGCAGAATTGTACAGCAAAGTCCTAGATCCCCAAGACAGGACCAGATGCAGACAGATGCACAGGACCTCTCAGTGGTTAGCCAATTAACTCAGGGAAGGCATGGATGCCATCTAATTAAAACGCAGAAGACAGAACTGAGCTAGCGCAGTCAGCATTAGGAGACATACCAGATTCCGGCAACATATTTAAAGGGCTCTCAGACTTGCAAAGGCGACTGCAAAGTAGCCCCTCTGCTCACCCGCCACCCAGTTGCAAAGCAGCCTCTGCTCACCTGCCACCCGGCTACAAAGCAGCCCCTCTGCTCACCCGCCACCCAGCTGCAAAGCAGCCTCTCTGCTCACCCGCCACCCAGCTGCAAAGCAGCCCCTCTGCTCACCCGCCACACAGCGGCAAAGCAGCCCCTCTGCTCACCCGCCACCCAGCTGCAAAGCAGCCCCTCTGCTCACCCGCCACACAGCTGCAAAGCAGCCCCTCTGCTCACCTGCCACCCAGCTGCAAAGCAGCCCCTCTGCTCACCCGCCACACAGCTGCAAAGTAGCCCCTCTGCTCACCCGCCACCCGGCTACAAAGCAAGCCCCCTGCCCGCTACGCCATGCTGCTCCAAAGTAGCCCCACTACCCGCCACACAACGTTCCTGCAAAGCAGCCTCTATCCGCCACACCACGCTGCTGCAAAGCAGCCTCTATCCGCCACACCACACTGCTGCAAAGCAGCCTCTATCCGCCACACCACACTGCTGCAAAGCAACCTCTATCCGCCACACCATGCTGCTGCAAAGCAGCCTCTATCCGCCACACCACACTGCTGCAAAGCAGCCTCTATCCGCCACACCACACTACAAAGCAGCCTCTATCCGCCACACTACGCTGCTGCAAAGCTGCCTCTATCCGCCACACTACACTGCTGCAAAGCAGCCTCTATCCGCCACACCACAATGCTGCAAAGCAACCTCTATCCGCCACACCATGCTGCTGCAAAGCAGCCTCTATCCGCCACACCACACTGCTGCAAAGCAGCCTCTATCCGCCACACCACACTACAAAGCAGCCTCTATCCGCCACACTACGCTGCTGCAAAGCTGCCTCTATCCGCCACACTACACTGCTGCAAAGCAGCCTTCATCCGCCACACCACGCTGCTGCAAAGCAGCCTATCTGCCCACACTACGCTGCTGCAAAGCAGCCTATCCGCCACACCATGCTGCTGCAAAGCAGCCTCTATCCGCCACACCACGCTGCTGCAAAGCAGCCTCTAGCCGCCACACCACGCTGCTGCAAAGCAGCCTCTATCCGCCACACCACGCTGCTGCAAAGCAGCCTCTATCCGCCACACCATGCTGCAAAGCAGCCTCTATCTGTCACACCACACTGCTGCAAAGCAGCCTCTATCCGCCACACCACGCTGCAAAGCAGCCTCTATCCACCACACCACACTGCTGCAAAGCAGCCTCTATCCACCACACCACACTGCTGCAAAGCAGCCTCTATCCGCCACACCACGCTGCAAAGCAGCCTCTATCCGCCACACCACGCTGCTGCAAAGCAGCCTCTATCCACCCGACCACACTGCTGCAAAGCAGCCTCTATCCGCCACACCACGCTGCAAAGCAGCCTCTATCCACACCACACTGCTGCAAAGCAGCCTCTATCCACCACACCGCTGCAAAGCAGCCTCTATCCACCACACCACACTGCTGCAAAGCAGCCTCTATCCGCCACACCACGCTGCAAAGCAGCCTCTATCCACACCACACTGCTGCAAAGCAGCCTCTATCCGCCACACCACGCTGCTGCAAAGCAGCCTATCTGCCACACCACGCTGCTGCAAAGCAGCCTCTATCCACCACACTACGCTGTTGCAAAGCAGCCTCCATCCGCCACACCACACTTCTGTAAAGCAGCCTCTGCCCGCCACATCACGCTGCTGTAAAGCAGCCTCTGCCCGCCACACCACCCTCTCTGCCTACGGCACTGCCTAAGAGTTGAAAACAAGCCTGAAGTCACAATGGCAGATGGAAGACACAAGAGGGCCCAATGGCTTAGCAATAGCTCCCTGCAGGTTCTCCTCCAGGCTGTAAAAGGGCACTGTGGGAAGTCCTCTTCCGCCCAGAATGGATTAGAAGGTGGTGTGGCGGATAGAGGCTGCTTTGCAGCAGTGTGGTGTGGCGGATAGAGGCTGCTTTGCACCCACTTAACCAAGCAAGCCTTAAAAGAGATTGCAAAGAAGGTCAGTAGCTCACTTTGTGTGGGTGGGGAAGATTCCATGAACCAAGTGAGCTTTCTTGGAGAGATCGACGAGGGGGTGGCCTGGATCTCCCAAATTTACAAAACTAATACTCGGATGCAAACGTAGTCATGGTCCGGAAGTGGGAGGAGGACCAAAGGTAACTACGGGGAAGGGCAGAGGAAATCTCACGGGGACCACCTTGAGGGCACTAGTTTTGGCACCTCTGCCATTCTCACTGTGGTGAATGTGATTCACACCAGATTATAATCTGTATATACATGTGTCTATATTGTAAGTGCAGTTGCACTACCTGACCTCCAGGGGGAGTAGCTCTGGGAATGCTCGAGAGTTGTACTGGGCTCCTCCCTTGGCTCCGCCCAGGAGTCCTCCCCCGGGAGTTGCTGTATAAAGATCAGTGCCACAGGGTCAGCCGGCCAGTTCACCGAAAGTTCAACGGCTAACAGGCTGGCTCTGTTGTAAGTATATTAAAACCGCTATTCTAATCCTACAAGCACGTGTCCGTAGAATTGTTGGTTCCAACAATTTAATATACTTAGGAAACAGTCGAAGAAATCATGGAAGCAGCCCTCAAGCCCGGACGCCTAGAACTCGACCCACAGGATGCAGAGGCTAAGGAAATTTTTTCCCACTGGCTGAGATGTTTTAAAGCCTACCTGGCAGAAGCCAGCACCGCCAGAACAACGGAGGAACAAAAACCCAGCCCACTGCACGCGAGGGTAAGCCACAGAATCTCCACACAGCTGAATCCGGCCGGGTCTTGCACCGCAGCGCTGGCAATATTGGACAAAATGTACGTTAGGCCCATTAACGAGGTTTATGCACGCCATGAGTTTACGACTCGCCATCAGCGGCCTACAGAAACGCTTGCCGAGTTTGTAAGGGAATTGAACAATCTTTCCAATGACTGTAATTATCAAGCCATTACCGCGGCTGAACATAGGGAGCTTGCTGTGCGGGACATTTTCGTAGCGGGCCTCAGGTCTAATTATGTGCGCCAAAGACTGCTAGAAAAGGGGCCCAGGACTTGGACAGTACTGTGGAGGCTGCTACCACTTTGGAAGTTTCCTTCCGCAGCCTCACGTCGTTTCCCGCAGACCCCCGACCAACAGCCCCCCCCAGGTCTGTGCCGCACGGCCCCGCGGCTACCGTGCTGCCAAAGCCAGTTACTCTGCTGCCCCAGCCAGCTACTAAGCTGCCCCAGCCTGCCATTTCTGTGGCCAAAGCCAGCACCCGCGGCAGCACTGCCCAGCCCGATCCGCAACCTGCAGCAGCTGTGGGAAGAAAGGCCACTATGCCAGAGTGTGCCTCGCAAAAAGGGCCCCAGTTTTTAACTCCTCTGCAGAGAACACAAATCGCTCCCAACACCAGCGGGCCCGCGGGGCCTGAAACGCTGCGGCCTACGCCCCGACTCCGCCCCCTCCCGCCATGTGCGATCCATGGGGGCCGCCATCTTGGCAAACCCCCACCATGCGGCCGGCCACATGCGACTCATGGGGGCCGCCATCTTCCTCGCCGCTCACCACGTGCGATCCACGGGCCCCATCTGCATCGGCATGCTCAGAAAGCTCATCGGAAGAATACGACTTCCCCGGGCACTCGCCACGCGGCCCGCAACTCAACGCGGTCACCCTGGATCAATCCTGCCCCAAGCACCTACGAAGTTCGATGGCGGAGGTCCAGATCAACGGGTACAGCACGCCATGCCTCTTTGACTCCGGGAGCGCCGAGAGCTTTATACATCCAGAGCTGGTAAGACGCTGTTCGCTTTCTATTTTTCCGGTGAGCCAAACAAAGTGGGCTCCCACTCAGGACGCACCGTCGCAATGCTCACAATTCGAGGTGCTATTCTAAATTTAAACTTAATGTCCTGCCCGACCTCTGCACGCCGCTCTTATTAGGCCTGGATTTCCAGTGCAACCTCAGGAGCCTCACCCTCAGCTTCGGCAGGCCCCTGCCCCCACTCACTATCTGCAGCCTAGCCACACTGCGCATCTCCCCCCTCCTCTCTTCGCCAATCTCACTCCAGATTGCAAACCAGTAGCTACTCGCAGCAGGCGATACAGCCTACAGGATAGGGCGTTCGAGGCCGATGGCTGCCTCTTCCACTTCCTCTGGGTTCCCTTCGGCGTCACCAATGGGGTTTCGGTGTTCCAACGAGCAATGGACCGAATGGTAGACCAGTACGGGCTGCGGGCTACGTTTCCGTATCTGGACAACGTTACCATCTGCAGCTATCACCAGCAGGACCACGACGCCAACCTCCACTGTTTTCTCCAAACGGCATAGAAATTAAATCTTACTTATAACAAGGAGAAATGCGTTTTCCGCACAAGCAGACTGGCCATCCTCGGCTACGTCGTGGAGAACAGAGTCCTGGGCCCAGACCCAGACCGCATGCGCCCCTTAGAACTCCCCTCCCTCATTGCCCCAAGGCCTTCAAACGGTGCTTGGTGTTCTTTTCATACTACGCCCAGTGGGTCCCTCAATATGCGGACAAAGCCCGCCCACTCTTTAAGGCCACACGATTTCCCGTCTGCTGAGGCGCGCCAGGCCTTCAGCTGCATCAAGGAGGACATCGCCAAAGCAGCCATGCGGGCGATGGATGAATCCACTCCCTTTCAGGTTGAGAGCGACGCCTCAGAGGTAGCTCTAGCAGCCACTTTAAATCAGGCAGGGAGGCCCGTTGCATTTTTCTCCCGTACCCTATCCGCTTCAGAACTCCAACACTCCTCAATCGAGAAGGAAGCGCAAGCCATCGTGGAGGCTGTTCGTTACTGGAGGCACTACCTCGCAGGTAGGAGGTTCACCCTCATCACCGACCAACGATCGGTTGCCTTTATGTTTGACAACTCGCAAAGGGGCAAAATAAAAAATGATAAAATCCTTCGGTGGAGGATCGAACTCTCCACCTATAGTTACGATATTAAATATCGACCGGGGAAGCTCAACGAGCCCTCGGATGCCCTATCCCACAGGACATGCGCCAGCGCGCAGATCAGCCGTCTGAAAGCCATCCACGTGGACCTCTGCCATCCAGAGGTCACCCGGCTCGCCCACTACATCAGAGCCCGAAACCTGCCTTTCTCCAACGAGGAGGTAAAAGCGGTCACTAGGGACTGCCCGATCTGTGCGGAGTGCAAACCACACTTCTATAGACCAGACAGGGCCCACCTGGTCAAGGCTTCTAGGCCCTTTGAACGCCTTGCGATCGATTTCAAAGGGCCACTCCCCTCCACCAATAAGAACATTTATTTCCTCAACATCATCGACGAGTTCTCCCGATTCCCTTTTGCCATTCCATGCCCTGATATGACCTCCCACACAGTCATTAGGGCCCTGCATAGTGTCTTCACCCTGTTCGGTTTCCCCAGCTACGTGCACAGCGACCGGGGTTCGTCCTTTATGAGTGACGAGCTGCGTCAGTACCTGCTCGACAAGGGCATCGCCTCGAGCAGGACTACCAGCTACAACCCCAGGGGGAGCAGACAGGTGTAGAGGGAGAATGCGACGGTCTGGAAGACCGTCCTGCTGACCCTCCGGTCTAGAAAACTCCAAGTCTCCCAATGGCAAGAAGTCCTCCCAGACGCGCTCCACGCTATCAGATCCCTCCTCCGTACAGCTACAAATCAAACCTCTCACGAGCGACTCTTCATTTTTTCTAGGGGCACTACCACGAGAGTCTCACTTCCGGCGTGGCTGAGGACACCAGGCCCGGTCGTCCTGAGGAAGCACGTCAGGGGGCACAAAACTGACCCCCTTGTTGAAAAAGTGTGCCTCCACCATTCCAACCCCCAGTACGCATTGGTGGAGTTCCCGGACGGTCGCCAGGACACAGTATCCCTTCGGGACCTGGCACCCGCTGGATCCAGCCCCCGCCCCCACCCCACCCCCACCGAGGAACCCCTTACCCCGTACCCTATGCCACCGCCCCCTCACGCCCCCAATTCCGCAAGCTCACCCCACCAGTTCCACGCGCCAGAACCAGCCCGCCACCTGCGCCCCGAGTCTCCGGTCGAGCCAGAGGTGTATAAAGTTCGGACGAGACCCGCCCCGGAGTCTGCCATTGTACCCCAGCTCTCAACACCCACCCAGCCACCGCAAGAGGCTGCAACCCCGGTGCTCCGCGGATCGAAAAGAACAATTCGTTCACCGGACAGACTAACTCTGTGAGCCACCACCCCCGATGGACTCGATTTTTTTCACAGGGGGTGAATGTGGTGAATGTGATTCACACCGGATTATAATCTGTATATACATGTGTCTATATTGTAAGTGCAGTTGCACTACCTGACCTCCAAGGGGAGTAGCTCTGGGAATGCTCGAGAGTTGTACTGGGCTCCTCCCTTGGCTCCGCCCAGGACTCCTCCCCCGGGAGCAGCTGTATAAAGATCAGTGCCACAGGGTCAGCCGGCCAGTTCACCGAAAGTTCAACGGCTAACAGGCTGGCTCTGTTGTAAGTATATTAAAATTGCTATTCTAATCCTACAAGCATGTGTCTGTAGAATTGTTGGTTCCAACACTCACCAAATAGATTTTCGTCTAATCCAGTGGTTATGTCTACACTTAGGGTGTGGAATCAGTGCATGTAGCACTTCGGGATGAGGGCATGTGCACGAGCGCTTCAATTTGCGATAACCATAGATTTGCCCCACCAAGACTAGATGCTAGGCTTAGGAAGTGGTGCCGGCTAGGGATTAGATGCTTGGAGGACTTGTTCTTGGGAAGGAAATTAGTGGACTGGTCTGAGCTGACAGAGGTTTACCAGTGATCTCACAGAAATCTAACCTTCAAATCAGGGCCTGAGAAAGGAAATGGATTCATTGCAAATGTTGCCGCTCTGGGACTAGAGGATCGGCTCCTATCGGAGGACATGATTGGGAAAGTTTGTGAGGGCCACTGATAGAAATTAACTTTTCTAGTCAGATATAAGAGGTTTAAATGAGAACTCATTCATAATAATTAACTATAATCATATTAACCATGAGTGTAAGGGAAGCCGAATAGCTGGGAACATTTTGCAAGTTGCTTGAGACTGTAAGAACAGTGACGTCAACTAGCTAAAAGGCTCCATTGTTATACAGTAAGAACTGGTAGTTCCATCTCTATGGAAACAGCCAGTCTAGAGATACTTTCTGAATGAAAATTGGCAAGCGATGGTATGGGAAAATATGTACCAAGATATTTAAATACATATATCTCTTAAATTGATGGAGAGACTGTTTGGCCAAATTGAGTGAATTATAAATTAGTTATCAGAGGTGAAAAGAAGGCGAGACCGTAAGATAATAATTTCCTTAAGAATAACTTACCAGGGGACTTCCGGTGACGGCGGGCAGGAGGCAGCCGCACACTGGAGGGCTCCCGCTCGGGAATAGAAATTTTGGAGTTTTAACGCCTGATCCTGGGGGCAACGGAGGCTGAAAAAGCTGTATGAAGGCACAGGGAGGAGAAATGTCCAAATTTGGGGAAAAAGTGGCCGTGAAAAAGGGGGTTAATGAAAGTCCGCCTGTGAGTGGAAAAGTCTGCGCCGGAAAGCAGACGCTGGAGCACCAGGGGAGGCCACATTGTGATGGCTGTGGAACTTGAAAAACAGTTCACAAAGCACATGGAAGCGATGAAGGAGGAGATGGGGACGGTATTGAAAGTGCTGGTGGAGGAGGTAATTGCCCCGGTGAGGGCGGCAGTATCAAGCCCAGCGGCGGAGGTGGGGGAGCAAGGTGAGATGCTGAAGGAAGTGGAAGAGGTATTCTCGCAACACAGTGATCAACTCACCTCGATGGGGAAGGAGTTGCAGAAGGTCCAACAAGGGTCTGCGAGCCAAAATGGAAGACCTGGAAAACAGATCCAGACGGCAGAATCTGAGGATTTTGGGTCTACCCGAAGGGCCGACGGAGTATTTTGCCACAATGTTGACGAAGCTATTGGGGGAAGAGGGACGATCCCTCTCGATATGAACTGGATCGGGCTCATCGGTCGTGGAGGCCTATATACAAAAGGCGAGTGAGCCGCCAAGAGTAGTAACTGTGTGTTTCTGTAGGTATAGCGTGAAGGAGAAAGTCCAATGCTGGGCAAAGCAGAAGCGGGTGGTGCAGTGGGCTGGAGCTGGTATATCCATATACCAGGACTTTACGGTAGAGCTGCCTTCAGCCGGGTGCATCAGCAAGGTGCAGTGCGGCATAGTATATCCAGCTAAGTTGAGGGCGACCTACAAATCCAAGGACTTTTATTTTGAAATGGCGGAAGCGGCAGAGGAGCATGCGAAGGCAGAAGGACTGTGGCAGAATTGAGAAACGGGACTGAGAGAAGGTCACATACCGATGTAGCCTCATGTAACTTTATTTTTTCACTGCGTGTTGGTGTATGTACTAAATGAGTCGACGCTGTATATATTTGGACAAGGGAAGATTTGGGACTTTCATTGTAATGATGGTTCTTTGGGGCTTGGGTGTGTATGCTGGCGTTGTGTGCTAAAGGAGATTTCTTGGTTTTCCTGGGACTGGGCAAGGGGAAAGGAGACCCGGGCGGGGGGGCCTCCACGCTGGCCAGTTTAAGCCGGCCCGAGAACGGGAGTGAGGTGGGGGAGGGGCTGCAGCCATCAGAGCCTGGTAGAACAGGTATCGGTGAGTCTAGCCGGGGAGAAAAGTTGGGGGAAGGAACCGAAGTTGGGGGGAGGAGTTTACAAGAGGAAGTGGAGGGGAGGAGTTGGGGGGGACTGTCTGCAATTCATGGGTGTTATTCATGGTACTCTTTCGGGGATTGGATGGCGTTGAATATTGGGGGGGAGAGGAGAAGAGGTTGGGGGGCTGGACTATATACGTCAATGGTGACCATAGGCGATTCCCGATTCCTTTTTTCCCATCTTGGAGGTTTAGTTTTATTTGATGCTTATATTGTCAGGTGGGTCGTTGTTTGGGGTGTGGTGGGAGGATGGGAACGTTGTTGTTGGCAAGGGGATTGACACTGTATTCGTTACCGTTTACTGTTTGTTGGTGGGGGGTAAATTCTGAAGAAAATGTGAAAATGGAGAATAAAAATATATATATTTTTTTTAAATAACTTACCGAGATGGAAAAACTTATTCCGGAATCACTCTTAAATTTTTGAAACGTATGTCTTTGCTGCTTGCCTGTGCTAATTGCCATCTTTCTTTTGTTTAAATCACTTAGTTATGTTATTCTGTGTATTATGATTTGAAGAATTACCACAATCTGTATTTTAAAACTCAACTACTGTATTCGCTGAAGACAATCAATCTGACTAGCTTGTTAAAGGGCTAGTCGGAACTCTCAATGTTTTATTGAAAATAAAGTTACCAGTGGGCACTACAGCTGACTAATAAAGTTCGAAAATACACAGACTTGACCTCTGTTATTTGGGAACTGAGAAGGGATAACGGATGTCCAGGGTTCCGAATAGACCAGAGATCCATCAGCCATGAAGAATGCAGTAGGAGTCAAATTTAAAGTAACTTTATTTACAACAATATGTACATAGGGCCAGCAGGTCACGACTGGTTCCCTCTCTAGCCGGTGCCACACTGGCCAGTTCTATTTAAACAGCTGCACTGCTAATGATTGCTGCCCTCCCCCTCACTGGGGGAGCTAATATTCCTCAATGAACATGGGGTATGGCAGAGACCCAGGCAGACACAGGGAGAATTGCAAACCCCATACGGACAGTGACCCAGGGCCGGGATCCCGGGTCCTCAGCGCCATGAGCTACAGTGCTAACCACTGCACGACCGTGGCACCCTAAAGACTGACTTGTTGAGGTGGGACAATCTCCCTCTGTCATTCGTGGGCCGGGTACAGGCCAGGTTCCAGTGCTAGCCGGTCTTTTTGCCCACGGATTTTTTTCAAGGGGGATGGACAGACTGATCTCTTTTGTTTGGGTGGGGAAGGTTAGGACGGTGATATTGCAGAGGGAACAGCAAGCAGGAGGGCTAGGCCTCCCAAATTTGATGTATTACTATTGGTTGGTGAATGCAGAGAAGATTCAGGGATGGAATAGGGAGGTGGGGGATTTATAGGTGAGGATGGAGGCAGCTCTTGCAGGGGGTCATGGTTGGGGGCGCTGGCAATGGCACCACTCCCGAAGGCTCCAGGAAAGATTTGACAAGTCGAGTTTAAGCAGCATTTTAGGTTGGGAGC
This sequence comes from Scyliorhinus canicula, assembly GCF_902713615.1. Taxonomy (NCBI): domain Eukaryota; kingdom Metazoa; phylum Chordata; class Chondrichthyes; order Carcharhiniformes; family Scyliorhinidae; genus Scyliorhinus; species Scyliorhinus canicula. Next base: position 277,351,987 of record NC_052146.1, on the reverse strand, counting down.
TGGGTTGGGGAGGAGGGGGGATGCCAATTAGGGGGAATCATGGGTTCGAACTGGGGAGGATGGGTGCAAGGTCCCGGGGATGAGAAGATAGGGGAATGGGATCTGTTTCTGGGAGGGCGATTTGCAAGTTTGGAGGAGCTGAGCGAGTAGTTTGGGCTGGCGCGAGTGAAGGTTTTGGGTATATGAAGGTGCGAGACTTTGCGAGGAAGGTCTTCCCAACCTTCCCAATAGGTAATGCCTCATTGGTGTTGGAGGCAGTGCTGTCGGCGGGGGCGGGGGCGGGGGGGGGGGGTCCATCTCGCAGATTTATGGGAAGATTTTGGAGGAGGATAGGTGTCCATGGAGGGGGTTACGACAAAGTGGAAGGAAGAGTTGAGGGTGGCACTGGAGGATGGTGTGTGGTGTGAGGTGCTGCAGAGCGTTAACGCCTCGACTTCGTGTGCAAGGCTGGGGCTGATACAGCTAAAAGGTAGTGTACAGGGCGCACCTTACAAAGTCGAGGATGAGCCAGCTGTTCTAGGGGGTGGAGGATGTCTGTGAGTGATGTGGGATGGGCCCTGCGAACCACGTGCATATGTTTTGGTTCTGCGCCCGAAGCTGGAAAGGTTTTGAAGGATGGTGTTCAGCAGAGTTTCAGGGGTTCTACATTTTGCAGGTGGAGCCCAGACCCCTAGAAACCATATTCGGGGTGTTGGATCAGCCAGAGCTGCAGGCAGGCAGATGCAGTGTAGATATTTTAGCCTTCACCTCACTGATTACTCGCAGGCGGTTCTTGTTAGGGTGGAAGTCAGCTTCTCTATCCTGTGCCACGGTGTGGCGGGGGACCTGTTGGGATATTTGGCCCTGTAAAAAGTGAAATTTGCTCTAAGAGGGCGAGTGATGGGTTCTACATAGTTGGGGTTTGTTTATTTTGCATTTGGGGGAGTCGATTACTGTTGACTGCTGAGGGAGGAATGGGGTTAGGGTGTTTGTTGGAATTTGTTGCAAATTACAAAAATGTTGAAAATTTGTGGAATAAAAATACAATGTCCTCACCATGTGCCAGACTAAGCTTTATCCAATTCAAAGTGGTGCACTGCGTGCACATGACGATGGCCAGGATAAGCCAATTCTTCTCGGGATTAGACGACCATTGCGTGCTCTGTGCTGGGTCCCCGGCGAAACATACCCACATGTTCTGGGCTTGTCCGAAGTTGATTGAGTTCTGGAGGGATTTATCAATGTACTGTATTGGGATTTGAGGCAACACCGTCCCCTTGGATAGCAATTTGCAAAGTGCCTGATGATCTGGTTGCTCTGGTGGGGAAAGAAGCCGATGCGATGAAATTCACCTGCCTGCTAGCCTGGAGGAGGATCCTGCTGAATTGCTGGGCCTCAGAACCACCAAGTGTTGGGACTTGGTTGTTGGACCTAGCTGAATTCGTCCACTTGGAAAAAATTAAGAGGGTTGGATAAGTGTTCTCCAGGAGGTGGAAGCTGTTCATCAACTTCAAGAAGTAGAAAAACATCAGTGGGGTGGGGTATGTGGGTTTACCATGTTATATTATTATAGTGTTACATGGTATGTTACTGCTTCACGGTTTGTGTATGGTTCTTTGCTGGTTCTTGCCTCTGTACCAGGGGCTGGTTTAGCTCACTCAGCTAAATCGCTGGCTTTTAAAGCAGACCAAGCAGGCCAGCAGCACGGTTCGATTCCCGTACCAGCCTCCCCGAACAGGCGCCGGAATGTGGCGACTAGGGGCTTTTCACAGTAACTTCATTGAAGCCTACTCGTGACAATAAGCGATTTTCATTTTCATTTCATTTGATATACCTCCAATAAACTATCTTTTTAAAACAAAAGGTCAGTAGCTGTGGGATCACCTAAAGAATCGGAATTCAATGTATGTCAATGACCTCCGTCACTCCACTGAAATGAGTTTGCCGTACCTTTTTCCCATTTGGAGCTTGAATGAGACAACACAAGATGTGCTTGGTGGAGGGAGTGACTATGCAGTCAATGACCATGGGGACAGTCAATAGCATAAGGTGCCAGTTGCATGGCTGCATCATCGCAACAGTGACAGACTGACTGTTTATTCACCCCACCGTAGGGTCCTCAGAGAATGGATGCATGCAGAAGATGTGTGTGCCCCCATAATGGATCGCTGGAACTGCCACATAGGCTTATTGTTTTCTCCATGGGGACAGAACATGACAACTAAGGAGGGTTCCATTCCTGGCAACTGCTGCAACAAGAAAAGGAACATCTGGCAGAGTTATCCAAGGTTGTGCACCCATGAGAGAAATGAGTACTGCCAAAACCCTCTACTGCACTCTAATTCTGACCTCATAAGCAACCGCAATTTTAGTGCTCCATGGGTTGGCCGTGTCTTAGTTGCAGAGGCCTAAACCTCTGGAATTTCCTCTCCGAACCTCACCACCACTCTTTCCTCCTTAAAAATGCTGCTTAAAACCGCTATCTGTCACCAAACTTTTGGTTATCTGCCCTAATAGCTCCTCATGCTGCTTAGCAACACATTTTGCTTAATAATGTTCTCGCAAAACAGGGAGCAATTTTAACATGGAAAGACACTAAATAAGCTATTGTTGTCATTAGTCAGGACAATAAAATCTGATAACGCTCTTCAAATGGTCACTGAACTGGAGCACAAACTAACTGTTAAATCCCAAACCCAAATACTTTTAGGATGGGATGATAAAATAGCTTGTTTTCGACTATTTTTGTTTTGAATTAATTCATGGACTCAGAGCATCATCAGCAAGGCCAGCAATTATTGCCCATTAATAACTGCCCTGAAGGAGGAGGGTGAACCACCGTCTCAAACTGCTGCAGTCCACGTGGCAAAAGGTGGAGAAAGGAGTTCCATGATTTTGACCCAGCAACTGAATGAATGGCGATATAGTTCTAAGTCAGGATGGTGTGTCACTTGGAGAGGATCGCAGTTGGTGCTATTGCCATGCTCCCTCGTTCTTCTAGGTTATGGGTTTGGAAGGTGTTTTTGAAGGAGCCTAGGTGAGTTGGTGCAGTGCATTTTGTAGATGGTACACACTACTGGCACTGTGGGAGTAAATGTTTAAGGTGGTGGGTGGCGTGCACATCAAGTGAACTGCTTTGTCCTGGATGGTGTTGCACTTCTGGAAAATTGTTGGAGCTTTACTCACACAGCTAAGTGGCAAATATTCCATCACACTCCAGGTTTGTGGCTTGCAGATGTTGGAAAGGTTTTGGGAAGCAAGGCGGTGTGTTATTTCCCACAGAATTCTCAGCCGCTCTGATATTTATATGGATGGTGCGGTTCAGTTTCTGGTCAATGGATAATGATGGTAGGGGATTCAGTAATGGTGATGCCAATGAACATCAGGATGTGATGGCAAGATTCACTCTTGGAGATGGTCATTGCCTGGCATTTGTTTGATGCCTAAATATCATTATGGTTCTTTCTGCATGCAGGCACAGACAGCTTCAGCATATCAGGAGTTACAAATGGTACCAAATGTTGTGTAATCATCATGGAACATCCCCAGTTCTGACTTATAATGTAGCATGGTCACTGATGAAGCAACTGAAGATAGGTGGGCACAGGACACTACCCTGAGGAAACTCTGAAAAGATGCCTGGAGGCTGAAATGATTGACCTCCAACAACCAAAACCATAATCCTTTCTGCTCAATATGATGCCAATCAGTGGAGAACTCCCTGTTCAAAGGACTCCACCCTTGAAATCACTGTCCTCCACCAATCTAACCTCTTTCACACATTGCTCAAGGGAAAAGCTCCCACATTCACAATTCATTTCCACTGGACTTACAAGCTTTGGCCTTCATCTCCAATGAAACCTCAAACTACTTATTTATTTGGCCATTCCCTCATCTGTATGTGTAATGCTGTTATCTCCCATCACTTTAGCGCCCATTTACATTGTCTCAAATGTGAAGCGTGCAACCGGAGTGCATCTGGCTGATAATTGGCACGGCAATCCAAAGGGAGGTCTTATGTGACCATTTCAAAACGCAAATATGCTTTGCTTTTTTTCTGCCAAATTACTCAGTATTCAAGCTTAATCAAAGATCAAGATAACCCATAAGACTGCAAGACATAGGAGAGTAGGCCATTCTGCCCACCAGTCTGCTACACCATTTAATGAGACCATGGCTGATCTGATGTGATAATCCTCAACTCCATTTTCCCACCTTATCCCCATAACCCTCGATTCCATTACTGATTAAAAATCTGACTCTCAGTCTTTAACATATCTAACAACCAGCCTCGAAAGCCTTCTGGAGTAATGAATTCCACAGATTCACTACCTTCTGAGAGAAGAAATTCCTCCTCATCTCTATCTTAATGGAGGAACCTTTACTCTGAGCTTATGCCCTCTGGTCCTTGGCACTCCCACAAGGGGAAACAACCTCAATTTCTATCCTGTCAAGCACCCTTTGAATCCTTTATGTCTCTAAGGTCGCCTCTCATTCTACTAAACTCCAATACGTACCTCCCCAACACCTCCTAAGAAAATCCCTCCATACCCTGGATTAACCTAATGCAGTCATTTTTAAACTCTGGGTTGTGACCCACGGGCAGGTGTCAAGAGGGTCACAGGGCCATCAGTCTCGGCGTTCCCAATCGCAGGAAGAAGTGTTCAACAGCCGTGATCAGCTTTCAGAATTCCAGCCATCTCACGCATGCGTGCTCCAGGCCTGAGCAGTGCGTAGGCCCGGAGCCCAGCGAGGCAGACCACTTCTGCCTCATGACCAAGAAACAGATTCTTTTTGAAAATCGATGGAGTCTTCTCTCCATAAGCAGCGGCAGGGAGGTCACGCACCACGTACACTGGCGCGAGAGAAATTCCTCCATTTTATAGAAGCTAGCCGTGCTGGTGTGAGCTCCAGGGCCTCTGATGAACAACAAATTAAGAAGCTGAAATCAGGAACAAAAGCAGTATAAAGACTTTTTCTTGAGGTATGGGTTTATTAATTGTGCCAATGTAAATCAGGATGCAAAGCGTATGTGTGTTATATGCAGGGAAGTGCTGGCAAATGTAAGATTAACACCCTCAAAACTTCAAAGACATTTGAAGATTAAGCATGGCGGGTGAGAGGACAAACCTACATTTGTTTTCAATGGGTGCAGTGATAAAATCAGATGAAGTCCTAGACAGAAATGTAACATTGAATGACAAGACAAATGAGATCATAAGGACCAAGCAAGCTCAGCGGCCGGCCAGTGTGGGTCACAACGGCCGGTCGGCTGATAAAAATGGGCAAAAATGTTTGAAAAACACTGACCTGGTGAACCTTCTCTGGACTGCATCCAGTGTCAGTATTTCTTTCCTTAGATAAAGAGACCCAAACTGTTCAGTGTTCCAGGTATGGTCTAACTATAATGCCTCTTATAGTTTTAGCAAGACTGCCCTATTCTTATATTCCATTTCCTTCGAAATAAAACCCTTTTATATCATATAGCTTGAATTTCAGTCATCCTTGTAGCTGGCTTCATTGCATCCTTCCCTTCAACTTGTCACAAGCCCTCCTGGGAGTATGACTCACTCTAATCTTAAATCACTGACCTCACCCCTACAAAACAGCCGTCATGAGCCCCTCTTCAAAATGCATACTTTGGACACTTCGCCAATGTCAATTTCTGCCCGATCAGCAAAACCCCTATCCTTCCTATCATCCTTACCCATTTCTCTTGCAACTCATTGCATGTTTCTAAAATTAGCTGTTATATTTCACTCCCAATGTGGCAAATCAATTAAAACGGTGTCAAGCATTTATGCTGAGGTGCTACAATGTGGCTACACCACATTTGGAGTGTTGTGTTTAATGCTGATTAATACTTCAACACACAAGGGTTGTGTACACAGAGCAAAACATATACAAAAATAATAAGTTTTGAAGTAAAATTAGACAACACAAACTCTGGAATCTAGAAAGAGGGAAGTTGGGGACAGGAGGTTTAGGGAATTACTGAGGAAAACAAGGTATTTCATGGTATACAAATGGCAAAGAACAACATGCTCTCTTACATTTTTTGAAGAGCATGTTGGCGCATTGATTTAAGTTGCACAGTGCCTGTGTTTTGCATGGCCACGTGCCTGCTGCTAGGAGCCAACTTGTGCGGATCTTGCGTGGGAAGTTTCAGAAACTGCATTAATACAACTTAAAGGGAACGTTGGTAACAAATTGGAGAAGTAGAATCAGGCAATACAAAATTTAGTGAGAAACAGTTGTGAAACAAATATTCGCAAAAATTTATGGAATGGGGCAAAAATCATGAAAGATGTTCAAAACAAGATGCTGGAGTAGACTTTCCCCATTTTTAACATTGATCTGGCAATAATAAAACAATAAAACTCTTTGATAGGCTTCGTTTCTGCATGAATTTATAATAAAATATCCTATTTCTAAAAGCAACATTTCCTTAACAGAAGCAGACTCCTTTACAGACTGGCCCAACAAATGGTGACATATTGGATTACAATTCTGGCTTTTTCCCTGCTGAGTCTGAATTCTGTACGGTTGAAGACATTGCCATGTTTTGTCTCAGCTAACTACAGAATAAGTTTGAGCAACATCAACAACTTCCTAACAGGCACCATCCTATAGCACAAAACCGTTCATAATTTGTCAGTGATTAGCCATCTCACAATGAAAGGCATTGGGTTGCTGGTGCACAAAGTGTGAAAATGAACACATGCATTCTTAGGTTCTAGCCAAGGGATATTGTTGCAACAACTTTGCTCTGGAACTGCTGGTGCAATACCTAACTTGAAAGTATTCAAAATTGACACTGCAGCCTAGATTGTCACCAGATCGAAATGACTCGGCAGCTCTATAAAAATGGTGGGCAGGCTCCAACTCTGGGATTCCCAACCCCATTCCCAGGCTGTCTGATTTTGGGAGTGAGATTTTGGGAGTGCTTTTAAAGGGTGTGAGCTGGTTCCTGTCAAAAGCCTACATCCGGCACTCCCACACTGGCCCGCTCCATTGAATAGACAGACGGTCCTCCTCCTGTGCAAGGGCCAGGTTTTTAAAGAGTCATGGTTCACAGCCTCCTAGTCTGCATATGTTAAAAAGGTCATTCTCATACCAAACTATGTCTCCCATCCATCCCCTTGGCCCCCTTATGTCCTTTATGTCAAGTTCTGCCCTTCTGTCTGTGGTGATATGCATCACTGTAAATACACAAGGGGTTAATCTAAATACACGTAGACTAGCTAGACACTAGAGGGAGCACCAGAGACATGACACACAGACATTCAACCAATAGGCCAGTAAGATAGGACATGACCAATGGGCATTCAAGACACACACAGAGGTGACACTACCACAGGAGGGCATTACACCAACCCATATATAAGGACACAGCACACATGATCTTCCTCTTTCCAGTGGAGACACTCTGAGTACACAGGGTTGATTGAAACACATTACATCCACCATGCGGATTGTAGCAGAATGGTTAGATAGTCTGAGTAGCTATCGCAGGATTAACAGGAGAGTCGAATCCACGTAGAAGAATCGTTAACAGTTTAATAAATGTGTTAAAGCTATCTCCAAGTCTGAACCTTCCTTTGTCAGAGTGTACCTCAAGGAAGCAGCTTATGCTACGTCAAGAGCATAACAAAACACTGTCCACCTTATGGCCCCTCATGCCTTCAAAGCCAAGCTATGCCCCTGCCACCCACCCCCTGTGGCACCTCATTCTCCCAATGTCAAGCTTTGGAATTTCCATGCCCATTAAGCCACTATACACAATAGAGTCAATGAACACTATAGTGATAGTAGGATGTGAAAATACAGCAATTAATTCACAACTTTCTACTATGTGAAAAAAAATAATTTTCCAAGTACCAATTATCCTGACCCTTTAAAGTATAAATAACAAAAACAACTAGCTCTGGGAATCACTTAACTTCGTGCAAATAAACATTTTCAAATTGACAGCAGAGAGCATGAACTGTCAATTGGACAAGTGCAGCTGTTTCAACAAGCCGGATTCTCAGCAAAGATGGGTTGAGAACCCAGAAAACTATTCTCTTGTTGAAACATCTTTGCTGAGGAGAAAACTTTGTTTGATTGACACGTCAGGTTGTCTATTCACTGCCATCAATTTCATAATATTTATTTACACAACTCCAAGTCATTTCAAGGGTTTGTAGTTTTTGTTATTGATACTTAAGTGTCTGGATGATTGGCATTTTTTATTGCCGAGGTGAAATAACGTTTACATAGTAGAAAGTTATTACATTTTTAAATTTTTTTGTCCATGTCCTACTCTCACCATACAGTGACCAGAAGATATAGGAGCTGAATTAGGCCATTCAGCTCATCAAGTCTGCTCAGTCTTTCGATCATGGCTGATATGTTTCTCATCCCCATTCTCCTGCCTTCTCCCCATATACCCTGATCCCCTTATTAATCAAGAACCTGTCAATTTCAGATTGCCCACTCTCCTAGCCTTTTGCAGCCTCCCCACTTCCTTGACATGACCCGTCCCTCTAGTATCTTTGTATCATCGACAAGCTTAACAACAATACCCTCAGCTCCTCTTCCAGATCGCTAATGTATCTCATAGATAGGTGTGGTCTCAACAGTGACTCCTGCGGAACACCACTAGTCACCAGCTGCCACGCTGAAAAAGACCCTTTTCTCCCCACTCTCTGTCTTATGCCAATCCGCCACACATGCTAGTATCTTGCGCCTAACACCATGGGTTCTTAGCAACCACCTGTACCACACATTGTCAAACGCTTTCTGGAAGTCCAAATAGGTCACGTCCACTGACTCTCCCTTGTCTAACTTCCTCATTACTTCCTCAAAGAATTCGAACTTGATGAAGCCATGCTGACTCAGCACTATTCCACAATCTAATCCTCAATCTGGACTCTAAAATCTCACCAACAACCGAAGTCAGGCTAACCACCTTATACTTTCCCATCTTCTGCTTCTCTCCTTCTAAATTAGGGGCATTACATTTGCCATTTTCCAGTCCTCTGGGACCCTCCCGATTCCAGTAATTCCAGAAAGATCACCACCAATGCCTCCACAATCTCCTCAGTTATCTCCTTCAGAACCCCAAGGTGGAGTCCATCCGATCCGGATGTTTCATCCACTTTCAGATCTTTCAACTTCCCCAGCATCTTCTCATTAATGACCACTACGCTCATCTCTGCCCCCGATTCTCTTGAAGTTCTGGTATGCCATTGGGGTCGTCCACCATGAAGAATGCAAAGTACATATTCAGTTCCTCTGCCATTATTTTGTTCCCCATCACTACTTCGTCAACCTCATTTTCTAGTGGTCAATGTCCATTCTTGCCCCTCTATGACCCTTTAAATATCAAAAAAAACTTGCAATCTTTTATATTACTAGCTAGTTTACACTCGTATTTCATTGTCTCCTCCCTTATTGCTTTTTTAGTTACACTGGCTTCCAGAGTAACTAAAGAGCTGGTTTAGCTCAGTGGGCTAGACAGCTGGTTTGTAATGCAGAACAAGGCCAGCAGCTCGGGTTCAATTCCCTTACCAGCACATTACCCGAACAGACGCTGGAATGTGGTGACTAGGGGCTTTTCACAGTAACTTCATTGCAGTGTTAATGTAAGCCTACTTGTGACAATAAAAGATTATTCCCATTAATCCTTGCCACATTGTATACTTTTTCTTTTGTTTTCATGCTGTTCCTAACTTCCCTGCCAGCCATAGTTGCCTCATCCTCCCCTTAGCATGAATTTATGTTGTGCCTTCCAAATAACACCCAAAAACCCCTGCCATTGCTGTTCCACCGTCTTACCTGCCAGTCACCCCTTCCAATCAACTCTGGCCAGCTTCCCCCCCCCCACCCCCAAATGTCTTTGTAGTTACCTTTATTCAATTGTAAAACTGTTACATCTGATTCCAGCTTCTATCTCTCAAATTGCAGGGTGAATTCTATCATATTGTGATCACTTCCCCCCAGGGGTTCCTTCACCTTCAGTTACCTAATTAAGTCTGACTCATGACACATCCCCAAATCCAGAATTGCCTGTTCGCGAGTGGGCTCTATCACAAGCTGCTCCAAAAATCCATCCTGTACACACTCCATGAATTCCTTTTCTTTATCTTCCCAGTCCACCTGCATATCAAAAACCCCATGATTATTGTTTCTTTAAAATCTTTTTATTCACATTTTCATCATACAAACAAAAAAAAACAAATAAACAACAGCAAAAACCACCCCATCAATATACAGACAAACATAGACTCGCAAATTCCAAAAATAAGTTTAAAAAACAGAAAAAACAAACCAAATGCAGCCCCCCTCCACGTGTTGCCAAACAAGCCCCATGAATAATAAAATCCCTCCTTCGCCCACTGTAGCTCAAATTTCACCTTCTCCAGGGCCAACAATTCCAGAAGTTCCCCCCACCACACCGAGGCACAGGGCAGAGAAGCTGACCTCCACCCCAGCAGGACCTGCCTCCGAGCAATCAGAAAGGTGAAGGCTAAAACATCTGCCCCGCACCCCCCTGCAGCTTGGGCCAGCCCAACATCCCGCAAATGGCTTCTAGGGGAGCATAATCTCTCGTGATTATGTTTAAAAACCTCCCTCCGATACCTTTCCAGCTTTGGGCAGGACCAAAACACATGTACTTGGTTTATGAGGCCCCTCCCACACCGCTCGCAAACATCCTCCACCCACTCACCTTTGTGAGGTGCACCCGACACACTAACTTCAATAGTATCAGCCCCAACCTCGCGCAGGAGGTCAAGACATTCACCCTTCGTAACACCTCGCACCACAAACATTCTTTCATTACCTCCCTCAGCTCTTCTTCCCACTTTGCCTTAATGCCCTCTATGGATACCCTATCCTCCTCCAAATTATTCCCAGAAATCGCATACACCACCCCCTTCTCCACCTCCCCAGACGATAGCACCTCCTCCAACAACGAGGGGGGTCACACTATCGGGAAGCTCGGAAACTCCTTCTTCACAAAGTCTCGGACGTGCAGGTACCTAAACCGTGCGCCAACCCTTACTTCTCCCCCAACACATCCAGCCACGCAAAACATCTTCATTACCTTAATCCCCCTCTCCTCCCATCGGCAAAACCTCCCATCCAGCCTCCCCGACTCGAACCTATGATGCCCCCGAATTGGTATCCTCCCTGACCCAGCCCCCAACTTAAAGTGCTGTCACAACTGCTACCAGATTATCAACGTTGCCACCATCACCGGACTCCCCGAATACTTGCCCGGATCCGTCGGGAGCAGAGCCGTTGCCAGTGCCCTCAACCCCAAACCCCCTGCACGAGCCTTCCTCCATCTTGACCCACTGGGCCTCTTTCTTCTTCTCCTCCTCCTCTTTCTCCCCCCCCCCCCCCCCCCCCCCTTGCTTCTGCAGGACCACCTTCCTAACCCTGGCTACCTTTCCCCCACCCCAAAATAAGCAAGGTGGTCACCTTATCCACACCCTTAAAAAAGACTTGGGTAGAAAGACTGGCAGACACTGAAACAAAAACAAAAATTGTGGTAGCACATTAATTTTAACCGCCTGTACCCGGCCTGCCAATGACAGAAGATGGTGTCCCACCTTGCCAAGCTAGCCTTCACCCTCCCCACCAAACTAGTAAAATTATACCGATGGAGCACCCACCCTCACGTGTCACCTGAACTCCAAAATACCTGAAGTGGGTTACGCCCCCCCCCCAAATCTCCTGGCTGGGACACCATAAAATATATACCCTACTCCAAAATTTAATTTGTACCCCGAGAACGACCCAAATCTTATGGAGCAGCCCCATCATATTTACCACCAATGTACTTGGCTCTGAGATATACAGCAGTAAATCGTCTGCTTACAAGGATACCCTGGTACTCCGGTGCAGGGCAAAGTACCTGAAACTCATGTTGTTCCTGCGAACACTCACCACCATTGGTTCCCTATAGAGTAGCCATACCCATGCCATAAACCTCAGCCCAATCCCAAATCTCTCTAGGACTGCATAACCCGGTCAAACGCCTTCTCCGCATCTAGCGCCACCACCACCTCAGTTTCCTTTCCCTTGGCCGGCATCATGATCACATTTAGCAACCTTCTAACATTCGAAAACATCTGCAAAATAGAAAACCCCAACAAACTAGTAACAAAAAATGAAACTATATTACAACATATCGTCCCACTCCCTCAGTTAAAAACCCAGTCCCATTTCAGCCCATCTTTCAGCCTTCACAAACGCCTCTGCTGCCTCCACCGCCTCAAAGTAGAAGTGCTTTGAGTTGCAGGTCACCCTCAACTTCGCCGGGTAGACCATGCAGTACCTCCACTGCTGTAGAGTACGGTGTTCACCCGACCGAAGGCCACCCGCCTTCTTGCCAGCTCCACGGTTAAGCCCTGTATATATATATATGCATACTAACTCCTGCCCACTACACCTCACTGTTTCGCACAATTCAGGAACTTCTCCTCAACGTGATACATAACGTAGTTACAACGTAACTATAGGCCGGTGAGCCTCACGTCTGTTGTGGATAAAGTCTTGGAGAGGATTATAAGAGATACGATTTATAATTATCTAGATAGGAATAATATGATTAGGGATAGTCAGCATGGTTTTGTGAAGGGTAGGTCATGCCTCACAAACCTTATCGAGTTCTTTGAGAAGGTGACCGAACAGGTAGACGAGGGTAGAGCAGTTGATGTGGTGTATATGGATTTCAGTAAAGCGTTTGATAAGGTTCCCCACGGTCGGCTATTGCAGAAAATACGGAGGCTGGGGATTGAGGGTGATTTAGAGATGTGGATCAGAAATTGGCTAGTTGAAAGAAGACAGAGGGTGGTGGTTGATGGCAAATGTTCAGAATGGAGTTCAGTTACGAGTGGCGTACCACAAGGATCTGTTCTGGGGCCGTTGCTGTTTGTCATTTTTATAAATGACCTAGAGGAGGGCACAGAAGGTTCGGTGAGTAAATTTGCAGACGACACTAAAGTCGGTGGAGTTGTAGACAGTGTGGAAGGATGTTGCAGGTTACAGAGGGACATAGATAAGCTGCAGAGCTGGGCTGAGAGGTGGCAAATGGAGTTTAATGTAGAGAAGTGTGAGGTGATTCATTTTGGAAAGAATAACAGGAATGCGGAATATTTGGCTAATGGTAAAATTCTTAGCAGTGTGGATGAGCAGAGGGATCTCGGTGTCCATGTACATAGATCCCTGAAAGTTGCCACCCAGGTTGATAGGGTTGTGAAGAAGGCCTATGGTGTGTTGGCCTTTATTGGTAGAGGGATTGAGTTTCGGAGCCATGAGGTCATATTGCAGCTGTACAAAACTCTGGCACGGCCGCATTTGGAGTATTGCGTACAGTTCTGGTCGCCTCATTATAGGAAGGACGTGGAAGCTTTGGAACAGGTGCAGAGGAGATTTACCAGGGGCCTCACGGTAGCATGGTGGTTAGCATCAATGCTTCACAGCTCCAGGGTCCCAGGTTCGATTCCCGGCTGGGTCACTGTCTGTGTGGAGTCTGCACGTCCTCCCCGTGTGTGCGTGGGTTTCCTCCGGGTGCTCCGGTTTCCTCCCACAGTCCAAAGATGTGCGGGTTAGGTGGATTGGCCATGCTAAATTGCCCGTAGTGTAAGGTTAATGGGGGGATTGTTGGGTTACGGGGTTACGTGGGTTTAAGTGGGGTGATCATGGCTCGGCACAACATTGAGGGCCGAAGGGCCTGTTCTGTGCTGTACTGTTCTATGTTCTATGTTCTATGTTGCCTGGTATGGAGGGAAAATCTTATGAGGAAAGGCTGATGGACTTGAGGTTGTTCTCGTTAGAGAGAAGAAGGTTAAGAGGTGACTTAATAGAGGCATACAAAATGATCAGAGTGTTAGATAGGGTGGACAGTGAGAGCCTTCTCCCACGGATGGAGGTGGCTAGCACGAGGGGACATAGCCTTAAATTGAGGGGTAATAGATATAGGACAGACGTCAGAGGTAGGTTTTTTACGCAAAGAGTGGTGAGGCCGTGGAATGCCCAACCTGCAACAGTAGTGAACTCGCCAACATTGAGGGCATTTAAAAGTTTATTGGATAAGCATATGGATGATAATGGCATAGTGTAGGTTAGATGGCCTTTAGTTTTTGACTTCCCATGTCGGTGCAACATCGTGGGCCGAAGGGCCTGTACTGCGCTGTATCGTTCTATGTTCTATACTTGTGGAAGCAGATTACCACCCTTGGTGGCTCATTCGTCTTCAATTAGGGCTCATTTGAGCCCTATCTCGTTTAAATCGGGTGGGCTCTTCCCTCTCCCCCAGCAAATGCAACATCTTAGCGAAGTACTCAGTCGGACTCGAGCTCTCCACCCCCTTGGGCAGGCCCACAATTCCTACTTTTGCCGCCTTGATCTGTGCGACAGGTCCTCCACGTTGACTCTCAGTCCATTGTTGGCCTCCACCACCCTCCGCAGGACTTTTCACAGTAAGATCATTGAAGCCTACTTGTGACAATAAGCAATTATTATTATTATGTGCTTGGCAAACTGCTTTTCAAACTCCCCAGCCGTCACCTCGGTCATCTTCTCTACTGTGAAGGGCACGGCCCCACCCAGCGATCCACCCTCCGCCATCTTTCCTGCTGCCAGGCTGACCCGTTCACTTGAGGGCAAACCTTCGCTTCCCCTTCGCTCCCCCCCCCCCCCCCCCCCCCCCCCCCCCCCCCCTTTCCTTCCTTATGTCTTCCGGCACCTATTCATCCAAAACTGTCCCTGACACCGGGCATTAAATTTAAAAAAAGAGCTTCGAGAAGGAGCCAGCCAACGCGCAACTTCCACCTAAATGCCTCCACCAGACACCCTCCAATTATTGTAATGCCTTTGCTATCTCATGATTTAATTTCTGCCCCAGGTCCTGACAACTCTACTCTACTCCCATCAGGGTCTTTTTTACCCTTTGCTATTCCTCAACTCTACCCAGATTCTATACCTGCCAACCCTATATCACTTCCTGCTATTGATTTACTTCCTTTGTTATTAACAAGGCAACTCCGCCCCCTCCACTCGTCTGCCTGACATTGCAAGAGGATACATATCCTTGGATAACTAGATCCTGTCATAATATCCACTCATGTATATAATGAGGTGCAGACAGGCAGTGATTGAAAAACAGGATGACCAGTAAGCACACAACACAGTGCAGCCAATCACCAGACAGGACACTACCACTATAAAGCCAGAGGGCACTAGGTTTCCCACTCTCTCTGGACCCAGCCAGCGACAGAGTCCACGAGCTAGCAAGTGCAAACACCATGCGGTAGCTAGTAAGTCTGGTCAGGCTGCTACTAGGTCTCCAGTCAGTTCAGTATAGTGTCGACCCATAGCTGAATATGTTTATCAGTTCTATCATTGAATAAAACAGTGTTGGATCTTCTCCAGAGTTAGACGTCTGTTTCTAGCTTCCCTGCACCGAGTGCAGTCCACATCGAACCAACCTGCCTAACACATCATGGTACCAGAGTGTAAATAATCTTGACGGACCTACCTCGAGTGAATCAGCATTGACCAGCAAGCAGCCATCCGGTGAAATGGAACAAATCCGGCTTCCTCCGCAGCTCCGGCAACCTCGGTGCCAATTGGAAGATCTTCAAGCAAAAGTTCCTCTTGTACAGCGAGGCCTCCGACCTCGAAGCAGCATCGGATGCCAGGAAGATCGCGCTATTTCTCTCCACTGCGGGGGACCACGCCATCCACATCTACAACTCCCTTACGTTCGCTGAAGGCGAAAACAAAACGAAATTCAAAACAGTCCTGCTGAAGTTTGACAGCCACTGCAATATTGAGGTGAATGAGAGCTTTGAACGGTACGTTTTCCAGCAGAGGCTTCAGGGTAAGGATGAACCTTTTCAGTCCTTCTTGACCCATCTCCGCCTCTTAGCGCAGTCATGTAACTATGACTTGACGGGTGATTCCATGATCCGTTATCAGATCGTTTTCGGGGTCCACTCCAACTCCCTTCGGCAGCAGCTCCTGAAAGTCAAACAGCTGACCCTCCCGATCACTATCGAGACGTGCGCTGTCCATGAGCATGCTAAGAATCGTTACTCCCACATCAGGGCGGCAGAGACTGCAAAGCTGGCCTCCCACGAGGCGGAACGGGTGCAGGCCATTGCACAGATGCAGGGCTTGAGCATCGAGGAGAGTGGCCATTTCGTGCGCTTTTCCCAGGTCCCTGCGCATGCGCGCCATGACCGAGTGGACGACGAGACCGACAACCCGACTGCACAGGTGCATACGTCGACCGACCGCACTGCGCATGCGCGATGGCGCACGTAACGAGCTGACATCGGCGTCATGACGTGTCCGAATTGTGGCTCCGCCCACTTAAAGCGGCAATGTCCGGCAAAAGGATGCCAATGTCTACAGTGTGGCAAGCTTGGTCACTACGTAGCCCTTTGCAGATCTGCTCCACCGCCGCCCAGCCAGCGGTCCCAGCTGCGGCGCAGAAGTGTCCGCTCAATACAACAAGGCATACCAGATTCCGATCCCGACAGCCCAACAGACCCTTATGCTGAGTGCCTCAAGTCCCCATACTGGGTGGGCATAACTACACATGCGCTGCCTTCCACCACAACAGTGAAACGCCTCTTGATCCTCAGTGTGGATCCCGACGACGAGTGGTGTGCTGTCCTCACAGTTAACAAGGCTCGCATCTGATTCAAACTGGACACCGGCGCATCGGCGAACCTCATCTCAAAATCCGACCTCGACTCCCAATCTTTATCCCACAGTCCTTCTTCAAAAGAGTTAACGGGCTGATCATGAGCTTTGTCTGGGCGGGAAAGTCTCCGCGGGTGAAGAAGGCGATGTTGGAGAGGAACCGCAGCGAGGGAGGGCTGGCTTTGCCGAGTCTGGTCAATTATTACTGGGCGGCCAACATCGCTATGATAAGGAAGTGGATGGTGGGTACGGGGTCTATTTGGGAGCGGGTGGAGGCGGCTTCGTGCAGGGGCTCCAGTTTGGAAGCCCTGGTCACGGCTCCTCTACCACTGCCGCCGGCCAAGTACACCACCAGCCTGGTAGTGGTGGCGACCCTGCAGATATGGGGCCAGTGGAGGAGGCATGTGGGGGAGATGGGGGCGTCTGTCTGGGCGCCAATCTGCGACAACCATCGGTTTGCCCCCGGCAGTATGGATGGGGGGTTCCGAGTATGGCGGCGAGCAGGGGCGGGAAGGGTGGGTGATATGTTCCTGGAAGGGAGCTTCGCGAGTTTGAGGAGCTTGGAGGAGAAATTTGGGTTGGTAAGGGGAAATGATTTTAGATACTTACAGTTGCGGGACTTTGTTCATAGACAGGTCCCATCTTTCCCGCGCCTCCCGCCAATGGGGATCCTCGACAGAATAGTCTCTAGGAGGGAAGAAGGGGAGGGCAGAGTCTCGGGTATATATAAGGTGCTCATGAGGGAGGAAGGGTCCCAGACAGAGGAACTGAAACTTAAATGGGAGGAGGAGATAGGCGGGGAAATGGAGGATGGGCTGTGGGCAGAGGCCCTGAGTAGGGTAAACTCGACCGCGACATGTGCTAGGCTCGGGCTGATCCAATTTAAGGTCGTTCACCGGGCCCATATGACGGTGGCTCGGATGAACAAATTTTTCGGGATAGAGGACAAATGCGCTAGGTGCGCGGGAGGACCAGCGAACCATGTTCACATGTTTTGGGCATGTCCTGAGCTGAGGGGGTACTGGGAGGGATTTGCGGGGGTCATGTCCCAGGTGCTAAAAACAAGGGTGGTGATGAGTCCAGGGGTGGCAATTTTTGGGGTTTCGGAAGACCCGGGGTCCAGGGGGAGAAAGAGGCCGATGTGCTGGCCTTTGCTTCCCTGATAGCCCGGCGACGAATATTATTGGCGTGGAGGGACTCAAAGCCCCCGAAGATGGAGTGGTGGCTTGCGGACATGTCGAGTTTCCTGGGGATGGAAAAAATTAAGTTCGCCTTGAGGGGATCTGTGCAGGGGTTCACCCGGAGGTGGCAACCATTTATTGACTTCTTTGCGGGAGAGTGAGCGTCAGCAGGGGGGTGGGGGGTGGGGGGTAGAGTAGAGTAGGAGGGAAAATATGGCAGGCAGTACCGGTGGGAGGGGAGCGGGCTTGTGCAATATGTTACGATGGAAGTATTGAAAGTACGTGGATGTTTGCACATTTTTGCCTTTTTTGCTTCCTTTCTGATGATGTCTGTAACTGTTTATAAAGCCAAAAACTACCTCAATAAAATTGTTTATTAAAAAAAAAAAATCCGACCTCGACACCGTCCGCGCCAGACCAAACCCCCCAAACACACTTGAATGGCTCCCTGTAAAATGGTCCTGTGGTCAGTTCGCTCATCCTCCCCACAGTCCCCGCCTCTCATCCACACAGGGAGCAATAATCTCAAACCTTTTGGACAAGGACCGAGCTTCCTGCAACTCTGCCTCCCAGATCCTCTACCTACCTCACTCAGTCACACTCTCCTGTCCCTGACCACTGACCAAATTCAAGGTACTGAATTTAAGGCATGTGACTGCCTTTTGAACCACAGCATCCAGGTAACTCTCCCCCTCCTGCATGTGTCACAGCGTCTTAAGCTCAGACCCCAGCTTATTAACTCTGAGCCGAAGTTCCTCAAGCACCCAATACCTGCTACGGATGTGTTCACTAAGAACCACAATGGGGTTCACCAGCTCCCATATCGTGCAGTGCAACACATTGTCTGATCCTGCATCTCTATTTTATTTAATTATTTTTAATTTGTTTTTTATTTCCAGAAGATTTTCTAACCAGTAAAAAAAATTCTCCTTTTTACCTTGAATCTAAAAGTAACTTAGAATAGGTGATGCACGGTCACTATCTGTGTGGAGTTTGCACACTCTACCTGTGTCTGCGCAAGTTTCACCCCACAACCCAACCATGCGCAAATTAGGTGGATTGGCCACGCTAAATTGTCCCTTAATTGTGAAAATAAATTGGGTACTCCAAGTATATTTGTAAAGAAAGAATAGGTAAGGCAAATTAGCAGTGACTTACCAGCCAATAAACTTACCGTTTTTCTATGACATCACTCCTGGATTGATTTACGAACTAAGGCCGCTGCCCAGAGGTGTCCCCCCTCAGCTCAAAATCTTTATAAATCTCCACTCTAACTCGCAGCTCGAAATCTTTATAAATCTCCGCTCTAACTCGCAGCTCAAAATCTTTATAAATCTCTGCTCTAACTCGCAGCTCGCAATCTTTATAAATCTCCGCTCTAACTCGCAATCTTTATAAATCTCCGCTCTAACTCGCAGCTTGCAATCTTTTTAAATCATCACTCTGACTCACAGCTCCCATTCTTTTTAAATCTCCAGTGGTTCTATACAGTGGATCAATGAGCATGGAAGTGTCATAGTTTGGTTTGGGGAGTATGAGAACCCATAGGTGGGTGGGATGGGTGAAAGGGCAGAGCTTGGCCTGGAGAGCATGAGGGGCCATAGGGTGTGGTATGAGGCAGCATTGGGGAGGGCGGGGCGGAGAGATGGTGATTAACTTTCCCAACATTAACTGGGACAGCCATAGCACTAGGGGTTCGGATGGAGAGAAATTTGTTGAGTGTATTGAGGAAGAATTCCTCATTCAATATGTGAATGGCCCGACTAGAGAAGGGCAGGTGACGGAAGAGTTAGTGAGGGATCACTTTGGGACCAGAGATCATAATTCCATTAGTTTTCAGATAGATAAGGAGTATGATAGTTCTGGCTCAAGAGTGAAGGGCTAGGCCAATTTCGATGGTGTTCGGCAGAACTTTCAAACGTTGATTGGGGGAGCCTGTTTACAGGCAAGGGGACAGCTGGTAAGTGGGAGTCTTTCAAAAGTGTGTTAACTAGGGTTCAGGGTGAGCACATTCCTCTTAGAGTGAAGGGTAAGGCTGGTAGGTCAGGTACCCTGAATGACTCAGGATATTGAGGCCATGGTCAAAAGGAAGAAGAAGGCATATGACATGCATAGGCACCTGGGATCAAGTGGATTCATTGAAGAGTTTTGGGCTTGTTGGAGTAGAGTTAAGAAACCAGGAGGGCAAAAAGGGGACATGAGATTGTCTTGGCAGATAAAGCAAAAGAAAATCCAAAGAGCTTTTACAGATACATAAAGGGCATAAGAGTGACTAGGGAGAGGGTAGGGCCTCTTAAGGATAAACAGGGTCATCTATGTGCGGACGCACAAGAGGTGGGAGAGGTCCTAAATGAATATTTCTCATCAAAATTTACTGTTGAGAAAGGGATGAATGTTAGGGAAATTGGGGAAATAAAAAGAGATGTCTTGAGGAGTGTACATATTACAGAGAAAGAGTTGCTGGAGGTATTAAAGCACATCAAGATAGATAAATCCCCGGGACATTGTGGGAGGCTAGAGAGGAAATTGGCGGCCCCCTAGCTGAGATATTTAAATCATCCACAGGAGAGGTGCCTGAAGATTGTAGGGTTGCAAATGTTGTGCCCTTGTTCAAGAAGGGCTGTAGGGATAAGCTCGGGAACCACCGACCGGTGAGTCTTACTTCCGTCGTGGGTAAACTGTCAGAAGATGTTCTGAGGGACAGGGTCTACTGGCATTTAGATAGGCAAGAGCTAATTAGGGAAAGTCAGCATGGCTTTGTAAGGGGAAAAGTCATGTCTCACGAATTTGATGATCACGATGGTATGAGAGGCTGGATAGGCTGGGACTTTTTTCCCTGGAGGGTAGGAGGCTTAGGGGTGGGCTTACAGAGGCCTATAAAGTAATGAGGAGCATCGATAAGGTAGATAGTCAACATCTTTTCCCAAAGTTAGAGGAGTCTAGAATTAGAGGGCATAGGTTTAAGGTGAGGAGAGAGAGAGAGAGACACAAAAGAGAACAGAGGGGAACTTTCTTCACACAGAGGGTGATGAGCATCTGGAATGGGCTGCCAGAGGCAGTGGTAGAGGTGGATACAATTTTGTCCTTTAAAAAGCAGTTGATAGTTACATGGGCAGGGTGGGTATAGAGGAATATGGGCCAAATGCAGGCAAGTGGGTCTAGCTTAGTGATAGAAACTGGGCGCAGACCAGTTGGGCCGATGGGCCTGTTTTCATGCTGTAAACATCTATGACTATGACTCGAGGGCCTGTGTTTTTATTTTAACTCTGACAAAATCCCACAGCGCCAGGGCGAACTTTTAAACAATCCACTTAGAACATAGAACAGTACAGCACAGAACAGGCCCTTCGGCCCTCGATGTTGTGCCGAGCAATGATCACCCTACTTAAACCCACGCAACCCGTATACCCGTAACCCAACAATCCCCCCATTAACCTTACACTACAGGCAATTTAGCATGGCCAATCCACCTAACCTGCACATCTTTGGACTGTGGGAGGAAACCGGAGCACCCGGAGGAAACCCACGCACACACGGGGAGGACGTGCAGACTCCACACAGACAGTGACCCAGCCGGGAATCGAACCTGGGACCCTGGAGCTGTGAAGCATTGATGCTAACCACCATGCTACCGTGAGGCCCCTACTTCTGCCTCCATTTTCCCTGGTTGGCTGGCCGAACCCCAGCCAGCACCTTACCCCAGCAACTACTAAAGGAAACTTACAAACATTAAATTAACATGTGATTTTGGGGATCAATAATGCACCCAGGCCTCACAGTGCTCACCGGTCACCATGCCAGTGGACACGGCATGCTCCCTCTCCAACGACACCCAGTCATGAATATAGCCATGGAAAAGAGGCAGGCAGTTGGGCAATATAACCCTTTGCTCACCCACTTCCTGGGCCTGTTAATGGACAATTCGGCCAGGCCCAGGGCAGGCTCTTGTAAACTACTCCCATGTGCCAGTGGGAAGAGGGCAGGATCAGATAGACAGTCTCTCCAAAACAACAATGAGGGGCATAGATAAGGTAGATAGTCAACATCTTTTTCCAAAAATAGAAGAGTCTAAAACGAGAGGGCATAGATTTAAGCTGAGAGGGGAGAAATACAAAAGAGACCAGAGGGGAAATTTCTTCAGAGGGTGGTGAGCATCTGGAACTAGTTACCAGAGCCAGTGTAGAGGTGGGTACAATTTTCTCCTTTAAAAAACAGTTAGACAGTTACATGGGCAGGGTGGGTATAGAGGGATATGGGCCAAATGCGGGCAAATGGGACTAACTTAGTGATAGACACTGGGCTGGATATTTAAGATGGGCCAAAGAGCCTGTTTCCATGCTGTTAATATCTATGACTGTATAACAGTTCACTAACAGAGGACTTCCGGTGGCGTGGGTGCGCAGGGCGGCCGCAGCGTGAAGAGCTCCCGCTGGTGGTCGCGAGTCGCGGCGATTTCGGGGAAATCCCCGAGTTTCGACACCCCCCCCCCCCCACTACCGTCGGCCTTTGGGGCCGTCGCGAGCAGCCAGCGGGGCCGGTTTAAAAACCGGTGAAGAACCCCGCGTGGGTGTTGGGGCAGTGGGGGCTGAGGTCCTGGGCCCAGCGCGGCGTCGGGGCCAGAGCAGTGGGGGCGGTGCTACGAGGAGGCCGAGGAAGCAGGCCTGAGTGCAGGACACCATGCAAGTGCGGTGTCCCACAATGGATGGCTCCCACCTAGGAGGAAGAAAGAAGACTGGAACCTGGTCCCAGGGGAGTTCTGGATGAGTACAGAGGGGAAAGGAAGAGAGCTGGAAGATTTAAAGAAATTTAAAGAAGTTTGGTGAAGTTTTTTTTTTCCTCCCCTTTGTCTTTAAAAAAAAAGAATAATTCAAATTGATGGACAGAAGGGTGGAGGGAGAGAGAGGAGAAGAGAAAGAAAGTGAAAAACAATAAGCTGCTAAAGGATGCGAAAAGCAGCGTCGAAGGAGGAAACGCGGGGTCGCCGCTAAAGGAGAAGACGAATAAAAGTGGTGATAGGATGGCGGAAGGCGAACTGCAAAGCGGGGCCGCACTATTTACAGTGGAGAAGATGACCGAGGTGATGGCGGGGGAGCTGGAAAAACAGTTTGCGAGGCACATGGAGGCCTGGAAAAAGGAGACAGCGGCCGCATTGAAGTTATGGTGGAGGAGGCAATCGCCCCAATAATTGCCCCGTTGAAGGTGGCGCTGGCAAAGGCATTGGCCGAGGTGAGAGAGGAGGGCGAGAAGATGAAAGTGGAGGAAGCCATGTAACGACACAATGACCAGGTCACCTCGATGGGTGATGAGTTGCAGAGGGCTGTGGAGATTAATTGAGGTCTCCGAGCAAGGCTGGAACACTTGGAAAACCGCTCAAGGCGGCATAATTTGAGAATTGCGGAAGGGACAGAGGGCCCAAGGCCAACACAATACTTCGCTAAGAAGTTGGCGGTGCTGATGGGGGAGGGTGAGAGCCCCTCCCAGTACGAGCTAGACCGAACCCATCGGTCATTAAGGCCGAAGCCCAAAGTGAACGAGCCACCAAGGGCAGTAATTATCTGCTTCCATAAGTTTTGCGTGAAGGAGGAGGTGTTAAACTGGGCGAAGCAGAAGCGGGACATACTATGGGATGGTGCTACGGTCTGGATCTACCAGGACTTGACGGTGGAGTTGGCAAAAAGACGAGCGGCGTTTGGGCGAGTGAAGGCGACGTTGTACAAGAAGGGGGTACGGTTTGGTATGGTGTACCCAGCGAGGTTGAAGGTAACGTATAACAGCAAAGACTTTTATTTTGAGACAGCGGATGCGGCTGAGGCTTTCGTGAAGGCAGCAGGCTTGGGACAGACATGAAGAGCGGAGCTGGAAGAGAGACTGTGGACTGTGTTTGAACAGCTGGAAAATGTATAAATGTTATAACTTTCTTTTTACGGATTTGTATTGTAATCTAATTCTCTTTGTATTGTTATAGAGTTTAAGTTAATGGTGGGTTGATGGTGCTCTGTGTTGCGACGGTTAAATGTTATGTTAGTGAATTGTATGGGTTGGATTTGGGTTTTTTTTTCCTCTGGGACTGGGTGGAAGGGGAGGATATGCCTTGGCGGGGGGGAGCCACCCGCACTAGCTAGCTAAAGTCAGTCAGCTAGTGAACGGAGGTCAGAGGAGAGGAGGGCTGCGGACATTGGAGACTGGATAGCAGGCGTCAATGGGCCTACGAGGCGAGCGAGAGGTGGGGGGGGTGGAAGGGTTGGGTGCTTGGGGATGTTGTTTCTGGGGGAAAGGTAGGGGGGGTTTTCGGGAGGGGGGGGGGAGAGAAGGGGTTTGATGTGAACAATGGACAGGGGCGGGTCAGGCTTATGGGGTAGAGCCCGGCGGTATGTTGATGGTGAATAAGGTGTGTGGGGGGGGTTTGAGACACCCCCAGTAAGGATAGTTACATGGAACGTGAGGGGGCTAGGAGGTCCGGTCAAGAGGTCATGGGTGCTTGCGCATCTTAAAAGTCTGAAAACCAATGTGGCAATGCTGCAGGAGACTCACCTGAGGGTGAAGGACCAGGTGAGACTTAAAAAGGGTTGGGTTAGCCAAGTGTTTCACTCTGGGTTTGATGGAAGGGCTCGAGGGGTAGCAGTGTTGGTCAGCAAAAGGGTACTCTTCCAGATGGAGAAGGTAGTGGCAGATCAGGGGGGTAGATATGTGATTGTGGCCGGGGCACTGGGCGGGAGATTAGTGGCGCTGGTAAGTGTATACGGTCCCAACTGGGACAATGCGGGTTTTGCGAGGAAGATGTTTGGAGCCATTCCTGACTTGGAGACACACGAGCTGATTGTGGGGGGGGTGACTGGAACCTGGTACAGGAGCCAAGGTTGGACAGATCATGCTCAGGTCCCATCGGGGGGGGCAAAGGTGCTAGCTGGGCTAATGGTGGAAATGGGAGGGGTGGACCCTTGGAGGTTCCTGAACCCAGGGGAACGGGAGTACTCGTTTTTCTCAGCCGTCCATAGGGTATACTCGTGGATTGACTTTTTTGTTGTGGGAAAGGCTTTGCTGGCTGGAGTCAAGGGGTCAGAATACTCTGCAATTGCTGTGTCAGATGACGCGCCACATTGGGTGGATATGGTGCTGGAGAAGAGGGTAGTGCAGAGGCCGGGATGGAAACTCGATGTGGGGCTTTTGGGGAACCAAGTATTCTGTGAAAAAATTGAAAAGGTAATTAAGGAATATGTAAGATTCAACTGTACGGGTGAGGTGTCAATGGCAGTCGTCTGGGAGGCTCTAAAGGCGGTAGTGAGGAGTGAGGTAATTTTGCTTACGGCCAGGGTGGACAAAGAGGAGGGGTTGGAGCGGCAGAGGCTAATAGATGAGATGTTGGAGGCAGATAGGAGTTATGCGGGGGATGGGGACCCAGCGATGCTGGGAAAGAGGAAGGAACTACAGGTGAGCTTCAACCGACTATCCACCAGGAAGACGGTGCGCCAACTGAGGCGAGCGAGGGGTGCAGTTTACGAACATGGAGACAAGGCAGGGAGTATGTTAGCAGGTCAGCTCCGGAGGGAAGCAGCAGCAAGGGAAATTCTTCAGGTAAGGGATAGGGCCGGGAAGTTGGTGGTGGCTCCGGAGCTGATTAACAAGGTTTTTGAGGAATTCTATGAGAGGTTGTACAGGTCAGAGCCACCCGGGGGAGACCGTGAGATGCTGGAATTTCTGGATGGGTTGGAGTACCCGAGGCTAGGGGAGGGAGACAAGGCTACATTAGAAGGAGCAATACTGGAGCAGGAAATAAAAGACGCGATTGGGAGGATGCAGTCGGGGAAGGTGGCAGGGCCGGATGGATTTCCGGTGGAATATTATAAAAAATTTAAGGATAAGTTGGCATCCCTGATGGTAGGGATGTTTGAAGAGGCGATAGGGAAGGGAGTGCTGCCGCAAACCTTGGGGCAGGCATCGATTTCACTGTTGCTTAAAAAGGATAAGGATCCGACGGAGTGTGGGTCATATAGGCCCATTTCACTTCTTAATGTGGACGCAAAGGTATTGGCAAAGGTACTGGCGGGTAGGCTGGAGGGGTGCCTCCCGAAGATGATAGGTGAGGATCAGACAGGGTTCGTGAAAGGGAGGCAGCTGTTTTCGAATATTAGGAGGGTCTTGAACGTCATTATGGCACCGGCGGAAGGGAAGGAAACAGAGGTGGTGGTGGCACTGGACGCCGAGAAGGCGTTTGATCGAGTGGATTGGGGGTACCTGATGGCAGTGCTGGAACGGTTTGGAATTGGACCAAGATTTGTGAACTGGGTAAAGTTATTATATAAGGAGCCGAAGGCGAGTGTCCGCACGAACAATATCAGTTCGAGATACTTCTCTCTCCCCCGTGGGACGAGACAGGGATGTCCCCCCCTGCTGTTTGAGCTTGCGATTGAGCCGTTGGCCATCGCATTAAGAAGTTCGGGAGCATGGAAAGGAATAGTGGGGGGGGGGGGGGGGGGGGGGGGGGGGGGGATAGAGCATAGGGTGTCCTTGTGTGCCGACGACTTGCTGCTGTATGTGTCGGAGCCGAGTGCGTCGATAGGAGGAATATTGGAGTTGCTGCAGGTATTTGGGACTTTCTCTGGGTACAAGCTGAACTTGGACAAGAGTGAGTATTTTGTGGTGTCTCAACCGGGGGTGGGGGCAGGAGTGGTGGGGCTGCCATTCCGTAGGGCAGGGACTCACTTTAGGTATTTGGGGGTGCAGGTTGCCCGGGAGTGGGGAAGGCTTCGCAGATACAACATCACTAGTTTGGTGGGGAGAGTGAAAGCCGACCTGGCGAGGTGGGATGGTCTCCCTCTGTCACTGGCGGGTCGGGTGCAGGCGGTTAAAATGAACGTGTTACCGCAATTTCTGTTTATTTTTCAATGCCTACCGATTTTCCTGCCAAAGTCTTTTTTCAGGGAGACTGAGGGGAGGATTATCTCGTTTATATAGGGAGAGAAGGTGGCCAGAGTGAGGAAGGTGCTGCTATAGAGGGGAAGGCAGGCAGGGGGTTTGGGTCTCCCAAACCTGATGTACTACTACTGGGCAGCGAATGTGGAGAAGGTGCGGAGCTGGGTCAGAGGGGTTGATTCCCAGTGGGTCAGAATGGAGGCGAGTTCATGCAGGGGGTTGGGGCTGAAGGCACTAGCAACAGCACCGTTCCCGATAGCTCCGGGGAAATACTCGGGTAGTCCGATAATAGCCTCATTGAAAATATGGAGGCAGTTTCGCCAACACTTCAGGTTGGGGGCAGAGTCGAGGGAAATGCCGATCCGGGAGAACCACAAATTTGAGCCAGGGAGGTGGGACGGAAGCTTTTGGAAATGGGAAGAGAAGGGGATTAAGACTCTAAAAGATTTGTTTCCTCGGGGTCGATTTGCAGGATTGAGGGAGCTGGAAGTGAAGTATGTGCTGGGGCAGGGAGAAGTGTTTCGGTATATGCAGGTTCGGGACTTTGCCAGGAAGGAGATACAGAGCTTCCCGGAGAAACCGGCCTCCACGTTGTTGGAGGAGGTGATGGCGGCAAGTGGACTGGAGAAGGGGACAGTGTCAGCGGTATACAGAGCTATGTTGGAAAAGGATAAGGCACCACTGGATGGGATCAAAGTGAAGTGGGAGGAAGAATTGGGAGAGGTTATAGAGGAGGGGGTCTGGTGTGAGGTGCTCCAGAGAGTGAATGCCTCCACCTCGTGTGCAAGGTTGGGGCTGATACAGCTGAAGGTGGTGTACAGGGCACACCTCACGAGGGCAAGGATGAGCCGATTCTTTGAAGGGGTAGAAGATGTGTGTAAACGTTGCGCGCGCGTGCGCGCGGGGGGGGGGGGGGGGCGCTAATCACGTTCATATGTTTTGGTCCTGTCCAAAGCATGGGGAGTACTGGAAGGTGGTATTTAGGGTAATTTCCAAGGTGGTGCATGTGATGCTGGACCTGGGTCTCCGGGAGGCCATATTCGGGGTGTCGGATCAGCCAGGGTTGGAAACGGGTGCGGAGGCAGATATCATAGCCTTCGCTTCGTTGATCGCTCGAAGGTGGATCCTGCTGGGATGGTGAGCGGCCTCCCCACCCTGAGCCCTGGCGTGGCGAGGGGACCTGTTGGAATACTTGACCCTTGAGAAGGTTAAGTTCGAGCTGAGGGTAAGCTCGGAGGGGTTCTACAAGTCATGGGCACTATATATTATGCATTTTCAAGAACTGCATAACATCGAACATTAGTTGGGGGGGGGGAGGAGACGGTGGGTGGGGTGTGGGGGGAGGGGGGCTGTGTATGTTGAAGATGGCTATGGGTAATCCCTGATTCCTTTTTTTTCTTTGTCATTTGGTTATGTTAACATGCGGGCTGATTTCTGGGCATGGTGGGAGGATGGGATCGTTGTTACTGTTATGGGGTTTGAGATATTTGTTGTTGGTTATTGATTGTTGTTGGGTGTAAATTCAGGAGAAAAACTGTGAAAAAGGAGAATAAAAATATTTTTTTAAAAACAGCTCACCAACAGAGAGTGACTATTGTCAGACAAAAAGAACTGGTAACAGAAGCTACCACACTCCTGGAAACAAGCCCTAGCATGTCAGCACTATTGGGACAAGGGGGAAAAAGTGCAGATGGGAAAAACGTTATTTTGTACCATTATTACAAAACTTTTCATAATGTCATCAACTTTTAGCAATACAAATTTACTTGAAAGCGTTTGGATTTGGCCAAATGATAGAATGTTCTAGTCTGTGTAACTACTGCCATCTACAGCTAGCAATAGGCGCCATCTGTTGTTTCACCTTCCATGGAGCTTTTGTGATCCTTAGTGGATAACGAGAGCATGTGTGACCCCTAAGAGGCGCTGGGGAAACCCACAACGTCTTCCTCTTTCCCCACTGAGGAGGTTCCCAGGTAAGGTATGCATGGCAAATACCTGAGAAGAGCAAACGTCCCTTGCCCCAATTGTCCTGTACTGGCAGCCATCTGAAAATGCCCTTTAAATCTGAAAATTCGGATGGTTCCCTACTCTGTCACATCAACAATTACCCAGAAGACACCTCCGGTGATGGCGGGCGGGAGGCAGCCGCACATTGGAGGGCTCCCGTTCGGGAACGGCATTTTCGGGGATTAACGTCCGGTCCCAGGGGCTACAGAAGCGGCAAAAGCAGGGAGAAGGCACAGTGAAGGGAACAGTCGAAAACAGGTAAAAAAAAACGGCCGTGAAAAATGCAGCTGAAAGTCTGTCGGGGAGTGGAAAGGTCACCACGGGGACGGCAAGGAAAGGGGAGACTGGGGCACCAGGGGGAGGCTGCATTGCCCACGGCTGAAAAAATTACTACGGTGATGGCCGCGGAACTCAAAAGGCAGTCCACAAAGCACATGGAGGCAATGAGGAAGGAGATGAGGGCGGTATTGAAAGTGCTGGTGGAGGAGGCAATTGCCCCAGTGAGGGCGGCGGTATTGAGCGTAGTGGCGGAGGTGCGGGAGCAAGGCGAGGCACTGAAGAAAGTGGAAGAGACATTATTGCAGCACAATGATCAAATTACCTCGATGGGGAAGGAGATGCGGACAGTGTTGGAATCAACAAGGATCTGCGAGCCAAAATGGACGACTTGGAAAACAGATCCAGGCGACAGAATCTGAGGATTGTGGGTCTTCCCGAAAGAGTGGAAGGCCCGAGGCCGACTGAGTATTTTGCCACGATGTTGGCGAAGCTATTGGGGGAGGGGGATGATCCCTCCCGATATGAACGGGATCAGGCTCATCGGTCGTGGAGGCCTGTACCAAAGGAGAGTGAGCCGCCAAGAGTAGTAACTTTGTGTTTTCGTAGGTACAACGTGAAGGAGAAGGTCCTGTGCTGGGCAAAGCAGAAGCGGGTGGTGCAGTGGGCTGGAGCTGGTATACGCAAATATCAGGAGCTGGCGAGGAGGCGGGCTGCCTTCAGCCGGGTGAAGAAGGCGCTGTACATCAGTAAGGAGCAGTGCGACATAGTATATCCAGCGACGTTGACCTACAAATCCAAGGACATCTATTTTGGGACGGCGGAAACAGCGGAGGAATTTGCGAAGGCAGAAGGACTGTGGCTGAATTGAGAAGTGGTCATGTACCGATGTAGCCTCATGTAACTGTATTTTTCACTGCGGTTGGTCTATGCGCTAAATGAGCTGGGACAAGGGAAGAGATGGGACTGTCACTTGCAATGAGGGTTCTTTGAGGCTTGGGTGTGAATGTGGGGTTTGTGTGCTAAAGGTGATTTCTTGGTTTTCTGGGACCGTGCAAGGGGGAAAGAGA
This sequence comes from Scyliorhinus canicula, assembly GCF_902713615.1. Lineage (NCBI taxonomy): Eukaryota > Metazoa > Chordata > Chondrichthyes > Carcharhiniformes > Scyliorhinidae > Scyliorhinus > Scyliorhinus canicula. The sequence goes on along the minus strand of NC_052146.1, from coordinate 277,321,854 downwards.
CCCGGGTGTGGGCCTCCACGCTGGCCGGTTTAAGGTGGCCAGTGAACGGGAGTGAGGTGGGGGGGAGGGGCTGCGGCCATCGGAGCCCGGCAGAACAGGTTCCGATGCGTCTAGCCGGGGTGGAAAGTTGGGGGGGGTGAAGGAACAAAGGTTTGGGGGGGGGGGGGGGGGGGGGGGGTGAGAGAAGAGGGTTGTAAGAGGAAGTAGAGGGGAGGAGGGGCGGGCTTGCAATGCGTGGGTATCATCTACGGTACTCTTTCAGAGATTGGATGGCATTGAATGATTTGGGGGGGGTCCCTATAGGCCGACGGTGACCATAGGCAATTCCCGAGACGTTTTTGTTTTTTTTTCTCCTTTGTCCCACCGTGGGAGGGTTTGTTTTATTTGATGCTTATATTGCATGGGGGGTCATTGTTTGGGGTGGTGGGAGGATGGGATCCTTGTTGTTGATAAGGGAACTGACTTTGTATTTGTTACCATTTACTGGTTGTTGATGGGGTGTAAATTTTGAAGAAAATGTAAAAATGGAGAATAAAAATATTTTACAAAAAAATAAGTACCCAGAAGAGATTAGAAGGATTAAAACTACTTCTAACTTTCAGGTAATGATTATACATATTCACACTGCCCTTACAGGACACACTTTTCCTCTCTCCGCCATGCCACCCCCACCCCAACGGGTGTTCCCACCCAACAGGATTCAACATCTAACGGAATGCACCCCCCTCCCCCCGCAAACATGATTCACCCTCCCCCCACCCAAAAACATTCTCCCTGGCCCGAGAAGGGCCTATAAATTCAGCTGGGGCTTTAACTTACCTGGCTAGTGCCCGGGAAAATGGGGTGTGGCTTCCTTATATCCGACTGAGCTGTATTTGATGCTGAGCCCTCAGGGTGCGATGCACTGCCCGGATCTCACCCAGCCAGAGTTGCAACGTCTGATAAAATAGCATCACAAGAATTTTGAGCACAGTAAGTCGTCTTACAACACCAGGTTAAAGTCCAACATGTTTATTTCAAACACTAGCTTTCGGAGCATCCTCCCAACCACCCCGAAGATGACCTGAGGAAGGAGCAGTGCTCCGAAAGCTAGTGTTTGAAACAGCATCTTGGACTTTAACCTGGTGTTGTAAGACCTCTTACTGTGCTCACCCCAGTCCAACGCCGGCATCTCCACATCAAGAATTTTGAGGTAAAGAACTACGAGTAGAGTGGCAAGCCAACTCCGATTGCTATTTCGCGAAGGTTCAGGCTCAATTAAATTGTTTTTTGGCAGCAAGTAGACAGAACAGCTGATGCAGAGTATCAAAAAAGCTATTTTTAACCAGTCATAATAATACTTTTACACTGTAGAAGGCTCTACTGGAAGTAGTTCTGTAACTTGATGCTAAACCTGCTTTATGTACATATGGAATCAATTTTTGGAAATCTCATCAATGTGAAAATTAGCCAGTCATGTTTGGAAATTTGTTCCAACTTTCATTGCATTCTAAACTTTCAAATATATTAAAACATGCAAATCCAAGTCGAACCATAGCTGATGCAATCAATCTTCAGCACAGTCCCCACCACTTATAGTAAGTGTATTGGTGTCAATGCTAATATAAACCTTGGACAATGCACCATCTCTGAGACACTGGGTGAGAACAGGAAATGTCCGAGTCTGGAATTGAAATGACCATTAGCAATCTAGATGACTACAGCAGTGAACAGAAAGTGAGACACTCTCCAAATATAGCGTGCGCCCGGTGTTTGCCTATGCCCCCCATGACCGATTACTCATTTCATTTCCAGCATTGGAGGAAAAGCCCCCTCTGCTACTTACATTGGTTGATGGGAGAACTCCCCAACCTAATGATCTGATTTAATGAAACCAGCTGTGACTTAAAACAAAACAAGAATGATCCACAGAGATCCAAATACCACGTGAAATGAGTGGGGCAAAAAAAAAAACCTTACCGACTTACCTGAACCAACACACTTAAATGTGTTATAGGCAGCAACTTTCTAACAGGCTACACTGGAAATGTCAAATGGTTAGCACCATTTGCCCAACAGACCCACAATCCTGCGGATGTCAATTGACATACCTCTCCACTTAAGGCCTCAGGTAGCCCAATTCTCCTAGCCCTGTCCTCACAAGCCTGACCGGGCTCCTACTCCTTTACCAACCCAGACACCACGTACACACACACACATTGAAAAGAAACTAAATGATTTGAGTTATAAGAGATATTCTACATTATGAAGTTGGGGAAAAGGGATCCCTGATCCAGAACGAGCTTGCGATATTCCAGAAGGCCAAGTGGTGAAGGACTGATCTAGAACCAATTTTTGTACACTTTTAGAAGCATTTATTTATGGAGATCCGCACATTACAAACCTCAAACTTCTAATCCCACCAATCACACTTTCAGTCTGTACCTATTTATAGGGGCACAAGTGAATCCCCAGTTAATGTCCACAAGCCACATACAAATTAATATACAATTGACTAGCAGTTCTGCCTGGTCTATGTCTTTCTGCCATCTCGCACTTCCCAAATACTGTAGAAGATACTAGGCTCTACTTGAGGCGATTAGCCATTCAGAACGTTGTGAGATATTTGAGCGGTACCAAATATTCCTTAGGACTGTGCATAAAAGTTGCACTCCATAATGGAGCCCTCACTCCTTACATACCAAAGTGTGGTCTTAATTGCACAGTATCTGGTACGATAATGTAATATAATAGCCTAGTTACTGTAATTTCCTAATTGAATCATTAGTGTTCTTAATTTTCAAAAAAGTTGCTATTAAACTATGTAGCTTAGGCTACAGTAAATAGAACACAATTATTTCAACATAAAATGTAAACAGTAGCAATTAATCTAGGGGAGGTCTTGTAGCGCTTGGGTAATGTCCTTGCCTCTGAGCCAGAAGCTCTGGGTTAAGAGTCCCACCCCAGGGACTTGCCAGCCAAGAAGGGCATGTTCGCAACACGGCCATTAGGTTGAGTATCAACTTTCAAAATTCTTCCAACATGCCAATGGCAGGTGCCAAGAGCAGGAGACACTTCTGGTCAGCCATGCTGGACAGAGTGGCATCCCCAAGTTACAAACCTCTTACGACAGGTTAGCGACCAGCTCCAGAAAAAGACTTGCTATGGGAGCGGATGAAAGTCTGCCTTGTGCACCACTAGGTGCGGGAAAAGAAACAAACAACAATGAATCTAGTTATCAGATTTCATTTGAGTACAGGCTTCGATAACATTGTACGCCGATCTAAATATTTAAAAGATACCAGAAATAATACAATATTTTAGTTTACAGCTTTTACAACATAACGTCTTTATATAAATTCCTGTGTCACAGAGCACTTTTACAAGTATAGATAGATCAATTAACGTGGAGCAGAAAACTACTCAAAAATCGCTGCCCGAGATCAGAACTGGTCTCACTGAAGTTTAAACCAGGATAAGGAATCTAAAAAGATTTTTTTTTTTGAAAACAAGTGAAAAATCCTGACTTGCCAGTAATGTTTACAGCAGTATTTTTTTAAAATTAATTTAAGGGATGTGGGCGTCGCTGGTTAGACCAGCATTTATTGCCCATCCTTCAGAGGGTGGTGGTGAGTTGCCTTCTTGAACCACTGTACTCCTTGAAGTGTAGGTACATCCATTGTGCTGTTAGGGAAGGCGTTCCAGGATTTTGCCCCAGTGACAGTGAAGGAACAGCAATATATTTCCAAGTCAGGGCGATGGGTGACTTGGAGGGGAACATCCAGGTGGTGGGGTTCCCAGGTACCTGCTGTCCCTTGTCCTTCTAGATGGTAGCGGTCATGGGTTTGCAAGGTGCTGTCCAAGGAAAATTGGTGAGTTACTGCAGTGCATCCTGTAGATGGTACACACGACTGCCACTGTTCTTCGTCGGTGGTGGAGGGTTTGAACATTTGTGGAAGCAGGGTGGTGATGGAATTAAGCAGGCTCTCCACACCAAGTAGAGAGTATTCCATTATATTCCTGACTTTGCCTTATGGATGGTGGACAGGTTTTTTTGGAGGGGGGGGGGGGCTCAAAGAGGAGTTGCTCACCGTAGGATTCCTAGCCTTTGACCTGCCTTGGTAGCCATGGTATTAATGTGGCTAGTCCAGTTCAGTTTCTGATCAATGGTGTAATGGGACTGTCCCTTTAACAAACATTTTTGTCTTATCACATGGCTTCAATGATGTGGAGCTGGGCTGAGAGCTGTTTTGGTTTCATTTTTGGACTGCTGTAGACTCTCTCTCTCTCTATTTTCATTTCAACTGTTTCAGAAGTAAACAGGTTGTGGCTACCAGCTTTGGTAACTTAAAAGAATATATTGAGAGAAAACCAGTCTCATTCAAGTGAGAATGCAGAGTGCTGGCCCACGCCTTTTAAAAAAGAATGTTTTTGGTTTACTGGATTTTGCTTTTGAATTGAAACAGTTAAGGGGGAATTCATCAAGTGTTATACATAGATTACAGTAGCTGGGTGGTGTATTTGTGTTTGTAATTGATAACAATTATTGTTGTGTTCTTTTGATCAAAATTCTTTATACATATATGTTAACTAAGTTCTTAAAATAAAGCTTGTTTTGATTAAAGTGTCTGGGAAGACTGAGGAATCACACATGAAGGGAAGGTTCTTGTGCTCATCCTTGCCAAATTCAACATAAAGGTTGTAGGTCAGTTGGAATTCACAATATACTTTGGAGTTTCTAAACCCTACCCATAACAATGGTAACTCCCAGGATGTTGATTGTGGGGGATTCAGCAATGGTAATGCCATTGAATGTCAAGGGGTGATGGTTAAATCCTCTCTTGTAGGAGATGGTCAGTTCCTGGCACTTGTGTGGTGCGAATGTAACTTGTCACTTGTCAGCCCAAACCTGGATATTGTCCAGGTCTTGCTGCATTTGGACATGGACTGCTTCATTGTCTGAGTCGTTGCAAATGGTGCTGAACATTGTGTAGTCATCCACAAATATCCCCACTTCTAACCTTATGATGGAAGGGAGGTCACTGATGAAGCAGTTGAAGATGGTTGGGCCGAAGACACTACCCTGAGGAACTTCTGCTGTGTTGTCCTGGAGCCGAGAGGATTGACTTCCAAGCACCACAACTATCTTCCATTGTGCCCGGTATGACTCCAACAAGCTGAGAACTTTCCCCTGATGCCCATTGACTCCAGCTAGGGCTCCTTGATGCCATACTCAGTCAAATCCTGTATGTTATGATTCCAAGAACCTGCTGCCAGCCAGTCACCATTCCCTTCAAGGGCCAAGGGTTTACTAAGCAAGTCCAATTAAATAACAAACTGAATGCACTTCACACAGAGTAACCAAACAAGGAGATAATTACCAATTCCATAGTCAGTAACTGAATAACTTAAATGTGCCTCTTGTCTCATCACCATCATAATGAGGGGCTGGAGATTATTACAGGTGCAAATCCAATTCCACTGTGCCTGGAAGCACCATAAATCTCAGAGCAATGTAAAGATGGTGGGCCAAGAGCAGCAGGTGAGCGTGTCAGCAGACCCACGAGGCGAGGGGTCCCCAGCCATCCCAGAGAGGGGGAGACAGGCGACCAGAACAATGCTGCCCCCCCCCCAAAAACCTGGAGTTGGATGGAACACATTCCTGATAAAGGAACTCACGGTGATGAGAAAGGCTATAAAAGTGGAGATCCAGGTGGCGGCCAAGGTGGCAGTGACGGAGGCATTGGTCGCCATGCAGACAGTGGTTGACAGAATGGGGAAGAAACTGGAAGCTTAGGGGAAGGTGATCCTAGAGCTGGAAACGACAAACATGGAACAGAGCGACAGGATTGTTGCTCTGGAGGTCAAAATTAAAAGGTAGGTGGCAACCCAGGGGAGCCAAACGGGGAAGGTCGAGGGGAGGAGAATCTGTCTCATTGCCAAAAATATCCGGATTGTGGGCCTGTCAGAGGGGTTCGAGGGTAGGGAGCCGACAGATTATGTGGTCCAAATGCCTGGTCCTTCTACCAGGGACTGTAACATCTACGGGCCGAAGATAGAACCTGAATAACAGAAAAGAGGAGGGGGGGGGGGGGGGGGGTGGGGGGGAATGCCGAATAAAGAAAAACATGGAAATTGTAAATAATAGGGCTGCAGGGTAGCACAGTAGTTCGCACTGTGGCTTCACAGCGCCCTAGGTTCAATTCCCTGCTGAGTCTCTGTCTGTGCGGAGTCTGCACGTTCTCCCTGTGTCTGCGTGGCTTTCCTCTGGGTGCTCCGGTTTCCTCCCACAGTCCAAAGACGGGCAGGTTAGGTGGACTGGACATGCTAAATTGCCCGTAGTGTCCAAAAAAAAAGGTTAGGAGGGGTTATTGGGCTAACAAAAAAGATAGAGACCAGTGAAACACTTCTCAGTCTCCTTTTCCTAATTCTTATCCCAAGAAATCGACATTTACAGAGAGAAAGGATCAGGAAAGTCACCACCTACTTCCAATTTAACTTTAAATATTATGTCATGAGAATGTTGCTTTAAGAAATGTTTGGCTGCTCATGTTATTGCAGTGATGTCAGAGTGTGGGTGGAGCTGAGCTCTGATTCTGCTTTTTAGTTTCACTTTGAGAAAACCTTGGGTGTGTCTGTCTTTTTGGTTTCGTTTTTCAGTGTGTTGCAACTGAAGTCAGCCAAAGCAGTTGTATTGTTGAGCTCTCTGCCATGAAGGACTATCTCTTAATCATTTGGGGAATTCAGAATTATAAATGTTTTCAGTATTGAATGTAAACTCTGATGTGCTTCTGTTTAAAAATCTGTTCAGTCTTTTGTGTAAAAGGACAGCATACGGGTTACTTAGTGTTGTATTTTTGGGGGGTTATCTTTGAATTAATTGTTGCTAAGATATTCACTGTTTTAAAAAGGTTAACTTGAGTTCATAGAATAAACATTGTTTTGCTTTAAAAAAAAAGAACTTTTCCATTTCTGAAGTACCACTTTTGTAGTGGGCTGTGTGCTCCCCATACCACAATCTATTAAAAGCTGTGGGTCAGGTGAACTCCATGATACATTTTGGGATTCTCTAAAGCCTGACCCATAACAATTGTGATGGGATTTTTTTTTCCAATGGACAATACACTCCATTTTGATTTTTCCATTTTTCTGGATCCCGAGACTGGTTAGAAGTAATTTTACTCCTCCATCAATGGCAAAAGATCAGAAGATCCACTGGTCTTGCACAATATTTTCAGGTAACACAGCAGAAGACACATGACTGATATACACTTTAAAAAAATCTATTCTTCAATTTGAACAAACCTGACGATGTCTGTAAAGTTTGATGGGTTTTCTGCTGCTGCAGTTCCAACATGATCTGCTGGCGATTATTCTCCCTGAAAAAGCCATCCACAGCTCTAGACTGAAGAAGCTTGCTCTCCCAAAGCTTATTGCATAAAGACAAGAGATTAAAAACAATTACAAAAATTGATTTAGATTTATAACAAGATTCCGGAATACTTAATTGCAAGCCACTGAATATAAAAAGCAAACAGCTCAACAGGGATGGCCAATTCAAGGGTTATAAATTGGAACATAACTATTCAAATATTCTCAGAATTAATTTGATGAATGCTGTACTATCTAAATGGTGAAGAGGTAGAAACAATGGAGATCGAGAGAAACCTTCGGTTCAAGGTACATAGATCATAAAATTGTCATGGATAATTGTAGAAAATATTATTTTTTTAAAAAGCGAACAATGGAGTGCAGTAACACGTCACTTTTACACACAAAGGGCAGAATTTAATGTTTGTAATGGAGGTCTCACCACCAGCTGGAGAACCAACAGGAACCCCACCTCACCATTAGTGAAGGCCTGATGGAAGTACATGCCCATCAGGACCCCAGAAGTGAAAAATCACGATTTCTAAACTCGTACTAACCGCTCACCCAACCACTCCCCAGGGAGGACAGGTGGATGGGTGACTCTTAACAGAGTTCCTATCCCAATGTTAGTTCCTTGATCAAGCACTGAGTGGCTTTGAACAAAGAACTTGACAGGGTTTGCTTTTTAGGTTCAGCACTTGGTGACTGCAGTATTGGTTGCTGGTTGAATAACAGCAGTGGTAGGATGAGACCCTTAAGATGGCAGTATTTGCACACTTATTGGCCTCAATTAGCCTCTGTACTGGAAGCATGTCCACAAGTCTTCCAGCCCCAGACTTAATTGAGCGGAGACGAATAATAGAATCCCCACCCTCCTGCTCAATTAAATACCTTCCCACCTCGAAACTTGCCCCTGGGAGGGGTTAAATTCGACCCAAAGGGTGACAAGTTCCGGATTTTCTTCCATAACCAACAACTGATGTTAGGTCAATTTTAAATCTAAGTTGATAGACTTGTATCACTGAAAGATATTAAGGGATAGGGGGCAAAAGAGGCATTATGTCACAGATCAGCCAGGATTTCATTGAATGCAGAATAGGCCAATGGGCTAAATGACCTCTCCCAATTTTCTCAGACTGGTAATTAACATTCAACTACTACTAGCATGGATTGCTCCCAATTGACATTCAGAGCCTAAATTGTTTTTTGTTTTTTTTTAAATTTAGAGTACCCAATTATTTTTTTTTCAATTAAGGGGCAATTTAGCGTGGCCAATCTACATACCCTGCACATCTTTGGGTTATGGGGGGGAAACCCACGCAGACACAGGGAGAATGTGCAAACTCCACACGGACAGTGCTCCGGGGCTGGGATCAAACCTGGGCCTTCAGCGCCTTAGGCAGCAGTGGCTAACAACTGCGCCACCGAGCCGCCCTATGCAGAGCCTAAAATAATGTTAAATCTCTGAGACCTTTCATCAGAACTGGAAGAGTTAGAGATGCAATAAATGGAGGAAAAGAAGATGGAAAAAGGGGCAAAAAGGTATGTGGCTGAAAGACAAGATTAAATTAAGTTGATGAGCCATCAATTGCACGAGAGACGAGTTGCTATACAAAAGTTAGGCTTTAATAAGCTAGAACTTAGCCCTGCGGTCGACTACAATAAAATGGACGACCGCCGGGCGTTCTGACTATACCTCGGTATGGAGGCGTGGTTAACTCAGCCTCTCGACCAATCGGAGAGCTGTCACGGCTGGTCTCAACCAATCGGTCGAGAGGCACATGACCGTCCAGGGCCAATGGTAAGCCGGTGTTCTGCACCAATGGCAGACAGCTATGCAAATCATACCACCACATAAGTTACAGGGCCATAGGGAATGGTGGTGGGGCAAGAAACAAAACAAAGAAATAAAAAATATGCCTAGGCCAGATGACCTGCTGACTGGCAGTAAAAAGGAAAAGAAAACCAAAGCATGCAAAGAAATCAAAATAAAATTGGGGCCAGTGATTGCAGTCTGAAATTGCTGAACTCAATGTGGAGCCTGGAACGGGAGCAGTAACGTGCATAATTACCATTCCTCGAGTTTGCTTCGAGTTTCACTGAAATAGAGCAGTGGGCCGAAAACAGAGCTGTCATCGTGAGAACAGGGTGGAAAATAGAAAATGGCAGGCCAACAGAAGCTCGGGGTCTGTTTACTGCCTTCCGAATTGGAGACTGAAAATAGTAACTAACTTTTTGGAAAAAAATGTTCAATACAAAAGGTTTTATAATGTGAGCAGGTGGTGTGGGAAAGATAAGATGGAGAATTGGATAGATGTTTGAGGAAGAAAACAATTGATGGGGCTTGTTTTTTTTAAACGCATTTAACACATTTTATTCAAACTTGTATCAAAGTAGGTTACAGTAAATAAACACCCCGGGAAACAAACACCCCGGGAAGCAGTCTTCCCAACAATCAACTATACAGTTTGTACAGATTTTTCTCCATTTTCACCCCCCCCCTCCCCATCACACCTCCCACCCACCCCCGTGCGACGAACAGCTCCTCAAACACAGTCACAAACACTCCCACCTTTTCTCAAATTCCCCTGCTGAGCCCCTTAACTCCTACTTTATTTTCTCTGACCGCAGGAAGTCATACAGGTCACCCAACCATGCTGCTACCCCCAGTGGCAATGCCGACCCCCACTCCAGCAAAATTCGTCGCCGTGCAATCAGAGAGGCGAAGGCCAAGACATCGGCCTTCCTCCTCTCCATGAGCTCCGGCTTCTCTGAAACCCCAAATATCGCCACCAAAGGGTCCCTCCTCCACTATCCTGGCTAAGACCGCGAACACTCCCGCCCAGAACCTTTCCAATTTTTCACAACCCTAAAACATGTGCGTGGGATTCACTGGCCCCCGCCCACACCTCTCACACTTATCTGTTACCCCCTGAAAGAACCCACTCATTCTCGCCCAAGTCACATGCACCCTGTGCACCACCTTAAACTGTATCAGGCTCATCCTTGCACAAGAGGTCCCGTTTACCCTTCGCAGTGCCTCACGCCATACTCCCCAATTGATCTCCATTCCCAACTCTGCTTCCCATTTCTCCTTGATCTTCACCTTCCGCTCGCCTCCCTGCTCCCCCAGCCACTTATATCCCCAATGTTTCCCTCCCCTTCCAGATCAGAAAGCAGCAGTTGCTCCAGCAGGGTGTATCCCAGCAATCTAGGGAATCCAGACCTTTTCTGCAAAGTCCCTAACCTGTAGATACCTGAACTCACTACCCTCGACAGCTCTACCCTCTCCCGTAGCTCCTCCAGACTGGCAAACCCTTCCTCCAAATACAAATCCCTCACCTTGACCAGCCCCACTTCCCTCCACCTCCTGTATACACTATCCATCCCCCCCGGCTCAAACCCATAATCCTCACACAGCGGAGTTAGCACCAACATCCCTTCCACCCTAAAATGCTTCCTCAGCTGATTCCATATCTTCACCGTGGACTGCATCAGTAGACTCCCCGAATACCTACTCGGAGCCATTGGCAATGCTGCCGTCACCATACCCTCAAACTGGACCTCTTCTTACAAGATTCCTCCTCCATCCTAACCCACTCTACCCATTCTCCTTCCCACCACCGCCGCACCTTGTCCACATTCGCCACCCAATAATAATGAAGCAAGTTTGGCATCGCCAACCCCCCTGCTGCCTCTGCAGTAGGGTCCTCCCCACTCTCGGCACCTTCCCCGCCCATACAAAGTCAGTGATGATTGTGTCCACTTTCCGAAAAAAGGCCTTTGGTATAAAGATCGGGAGAGCCTGAAAGATAAACAAGAACCTCCGCAGAATATTCATTTTCACCACTTTGACCCTCCCCGCCAACTCAAGTGCAGTATATCCCCCCTCTTAAAATCCTCCCTGGCCTCCTCCACCAGCTTCGTTAAGTTCCACTTATGGAGCCCGTCCATTCCCTTGCTACCTGAATCCCCAAGTACTGAAACCTATCCCTCGTTACCGTAAATGGCATGCCTCCTAAATTAGCCCGCTGTGCCAGCTCATTCACTGGGAATACCTCGCTTTTCCCGACATTCAGCCTGTATCCTGAGAACACGCCAAATCTCCCCAACAGGCCCATAATCCTTTCCATACTCTCCAACAGATCCGAAACATACAGCAAGAGGTCATCGGCATAGAGTGACACCCGATGCTCCCTCTGTCCCCTCATTATCTCCTGCCACTCTGCCGGCCCCCTGAGACCCATCGCTAATGGCTCTATGGCCAGCGCAAACAGCAGCGGCGGCAAAGAGCACCCCTGCCTCGTACACCTGTGTAAGTCAAAGCTTTGTGAGCTCATATCATTCGTTCTCACCCTCGCTCTTGGTGCCAAATACAGCAACCACACCCATGCCACAAATCTCGGCCCAAACCCAAACCTTCCCAAAACTTCGAACAAGTACCGCCACTCCACCCGATCAAATGCTTTCTCCGTGTCCATGGACACCACCACCTCTGATACCAGAGCTCTCGACGGATTCATCACCACATTCAACAGCCGTGTTATATTTCTCGCGAGCTGCCTGCCCTTCACGAAGCCTGTTTGATTTTCTGCAACCACCCCCGAGACACAATCCTCCATCCTCCCCGCCAACAACTTAGCCAATACTTTCACATCCGTGTTCAACAGTGATATGGGTCTACATGATTCACATTCCACCGGATCCTTCCCTTTTTTGGGGATTAGTGTGATTACTGCCTGCTTCATCGTGTCCGGCACCTCCCCCTCCTCTGCTTCATTAAACCCCCCCAATAGAAAAGTGATGCCACCTCCCTCAGCCCAAGGGGCTCCTCCAACGCCTGCCTCTTTGCTTGCTCCACCTGGGGAAATTCCAGCCTGTCCAGAAACCACATGTCCCCATCCTCTCCTCTTGGGTCTGCCTCAAAGTCCCTGGTAATAATCTCTAAATGCCTCATTTATCTTCCCTGGCTCTGACACCACATCCCCAGCCCCAGTCCGAATCTTCAATATTTCCCTGGACGCAGCCTGTCTCCGCAGCTGGTGCGCCAACATGCGGCTCGCCTTCTCCACATACTCGTATGGCACCCCTCTTGCCCTACAGTTGTTCTACCGCCCTCCCCGTTTTCAGCCTGTCAAATTACCCCGCAACCTTTTCCTCGTCGCCAATCCCTCCACAGTGAGCATCCTCGAATATTCCCTGTCCACCTCCACTATCTCGCTCACTAGACGGTCATGTTCCGCCCTCCTTTCCTAATTCGCATGAACCATAAATTAGATCATTTCTCCCCAGACCACTGCCTTCAGTACTTGCCAAAAAATGCCCGCTGACACCTCCCCATTCTGATTGAACTCCACATAATCCCTAATCGCCAACCGCACCTTATCACAAAAACCTCCATCCGCCAACAACCCAGAGTCAAACCTCCACCCCGGCCGCAGCTCTCGTCCCGTACTGAACCAAACAGCCAGCCAGTGGGGTGCATGGTCCGAGATAACTATCCCCGCATACTCTGCCCCCTCCACCCCAACCAAAATATCCCGACTCACTACAAAGTAATCAATCCTCGAATAAACCTTATAGACGTGTGAAAAGGAATACTCCCTTTCCCCTGGGTTCTGAAAGCGCCATGGATCCACCATACCCATCCTCTCCATAAACCCCCCCCAGCTCCCTTGCCATTCGTACCCTACCATCGACCTGGGGCTCGATCTATCCACCCTCGGCTCCAGGACAGTTAAAATCTCCTCCCATGATCAACTGGTACGAGGCCAAATCTGGGATTGCTGCCAGCAACCCCCTGATAAATTCGATCATCCCAATTTGGCGCATATACATTTACCAACACTACAGGTGCCCCTTCCAATACCCCACTCACAATCATATATCTCCCACCTGGATCCCTCACCTCCTTCACACTCACGAATCCCATTTTTTTGCTCATTAAAATCAATTTCAAATCAAACCCCGAGTGAAAAACCTGCCCGCCCACCCCTTCCTTAACCTAACCTGGTCCTTCACATGGAGGTGTGTCTCCTGCAAAAAGACAACCCCGCTTTCAAGCTCCTGAGGTGCACGAACACCCGCAAACATTTAACCGGCCCATTCAGTCCCTGGACGTTCCTCGTTACCAACCTTACCGGAGGCTTGCATCTCCAATCCCTCTACCGTGCATCATCTTCGCCACTTAACTCCTGCCCCTTTAATTCCACTCTGTACCTAGCCCATCCCAGATGGCCCCTTTCTTCACCCTTGGCCATGTCATCTCTCACCCCCTGCCATGTCGCAGAAACACCCCCCCCCCCCACCCCCCCCCCCCACTTTTCCCCTTCCCCCCCACCCCCCCCCCCCCCTTTTCCCCTTCCCCCCACCCCCCCCCCCCACTTTTCCCCTTCCCCCCCACCCCCCCCCCCCCCCCCACTTTCCCCCCACCACCTCACTTCCGTTCAGCAGCATAACCTGCTAGCGCGGCTACCCCTGCTCAAAGGCACATCCTAATGACCTCCCTCTCCCCACCCCCCCACTCTTCAGCTCAAAGAAGAAGGCCACCTGCTGGCCTTCCCCTCCCCCACCCAAACAAGGACTTCTCCTGAACTCCAGGTAGCCTTCTCCAAAAGCAAACAAACCGATGTCAAACACAAACAGTCCCATAAACCAGGAGGGGGGGGGGATGGGAACATCCATCCCCACATAAACTTTTCACCCCTACAACTCCTTACAATCTTAACATTGAACAGAAACCCCCCCCACCCTCCCCACACAAAAAAGGCGAAAATCCCCCAATCCCTACACCCACTTCAAACATGCTCCCGACCATTACATAGTGCCAGCACCCCGGCTCCCAAGCATTGTTCACTCAGTTCTCCCCCAGTTTATGCTCCTTAATGAAGTCTTCGGCTGCTTCTGGGGTCTCTAAATAATACTCCCGGCCTTCGAACGTCACCCATAATTTCGCCGGGTAGAGCACCCCAAACCTGATCTGCCTTCGGTACAGCACCGCCTTGACCTTGTTGAAACCTGCCCGCCGTTTTGCCAACTCGGCTCCAATGTCCTGATACATCCGGACGTTATTTTCCCTCCCAGTCGCAGCTATGCTTCTCCCTGGCCCACCAGAGAATTTTCTCTTTCTCCACAAATTTATGGAGTCTCACGATCACAGCCCGTGGCGGCTCCCCAGCTCTAGGCTTTTGCCTCAAGAGATCAATGCACTTGGTCCACTTCAGATGCCGTATCTAGCACCCCCTCTGCCACCAGCATCCTCGAGACGTACCTCGTGGCACTCACACCTTCCACTCCTTCAGGCAGGCCCACTATTCGCAGGTTCTGCCTTAGAGGTATTCTTCTGCTCCTTCACCTTTGCCCTCAGCGTTTTACAAAGGTCTCCTAGGAGCCCCACCTCCACCTCCAGAGCCACCACACGATCGCTGTGGTCCGAATTCACTCCTTCAATCTCCCGAATCTGTGACCACTGCACCTCCAAACACCTCTCCATCCGCTCCAAAGTACTTTTCAGGGGTGCCACAGCTTCTGCAATACCCTTTGCATGATCGTCATGCATTTCTTTTCTATGTTCATGGAATTCCTCCTTGATAAAAGTAATCAGTTCCTGTATCTGGGGCCTTACAGCTTGCCCCTCCCCTGCCTGCATGCTGGAAGAGACTGGCTGTGAAGCACAAGACTGTTTCAACTTTCCAGCCAAACCTCTCACTGTTTTCTGCCGGGTCCGGTGATCAGAAGACATACCATTCCAGGGGTAAACAACTCCTCTAACATTCACCTACGCCTTTTCATCAAAATTCCACCCGGATCTGGGTAAAAAGAGCCCTTTTATGTGACTTTGAACAGGAACAGCCCTTTATGTGACCAATCACTCCATGGTCACAAGCAGAAGTCGATGGGGGGTTGTTTTGAACTGGGCAGATGAACAGTAGGCATCATCAATCTTGTACTTTCCTATTACAGGAGTATATTACTATATTCCATCTGCTCAGTGAATTTGGCCAGTACATGCAGAACTCTACTATACCTCTCACCCCTGATCCTTGGCAATCTCTTCTTCTCCACACACCCTTGCCGCCCTCTCTCTTCCCCCCCTTCCCCCCCCCCCCCCCCCCCCCCGCCCAAAACATACTGCATCTTCTAATTTCTTCAAAATATAATTAGGCTAAATCAACATGGTTTTACGAAAAGTAAATCATGTTCAAGAGGTTAATCAGAACTCTGTTAAGAGTGCAAGTAGCACAGTAGATAAAGGAGAACCTGTGGATGGTGCATATTTGGATTTTCAGAAGGCATTCAGGTGCCACACAAAGATTGTTTCACAGGATTAGGTTAACATATCAGCATGGGTACAGGATAAATCAACGACAGAAGACAGACCAAGAATAACCAGTTATTTTAGGAGTGCCACAAACTCACATTTGTAAGAGAAAAACATCTTGCAGGCACACAAGCAATTAGGAAGGCAAATTTTATGTTCTTTTTTATTGCAAGGGGTTGGAAGACTCAAGATGTTTCGCAGCAATTGTGCAGGGATTGGTCACATCTGAAGTACTGTGTACAGTTCTGGTCTCCGTTCCTCTGGAAAGATTGGGGGGGGGCACAAATATGGATTACTAGGTTGCTTTCTGTGGTGACAATGTTGAATTGAATAGGATACAGTATCTGGAATTGAAAGTGAAAGGTGATCTTATTGAAACAGGAAGGAAAAATTGACAGGATAGGTGCACAGAGGTTGCTACCCCTGCCTGTAGAGGGTGAAATCTCAAAATAAGGTGGCAGCCATTTCAGACTGAGATGAGGGTTGTGAATCTTTAGAATCATCTACCTCAGGAGCTGCTGATGTGTGGTCATTGCGTCTATCGTATCCGAGCTCAACAGATTTTTGTACTTGTGGGCTATCAAAGAATATGGAAATCAGGAAGGAAAATGGAGCCGAGTTTAAATATCAGCCATGATTTTATTTAAATACAGTGTAGATTTAAGGGCATTTGACCTATTCCTGCTCCTATTTCTTATGTTCATATTTTTATGTCCAGGTCAAGCAGCTTTATTGCCATACATTGAACCAGTCCAAGTTTAAAAACTAAGTTTAGAACAATGAACCAAAACATTTGTGGGGTAACAAAAGAACTAAATACCTGCTTTAGATCCTTAAGAACATGATCGTCAATGCCTTCTTCAAGGAAAAAATCATTTACATTGTTGATGACATCCTCAATGACAGATTTATAGAGTCTAGGCTGAAAATAAATCAATATGTTATGAAGAGTCATACCTTTCTTTGTAGTTTTAACTTTTATAAAACTCACATTATTTCTCTCCTTCCCTTTTTAGTATATCAGGTGGCACAATACTGCAAGCTAAAAAAAGATAGATGCCTCACAAAACTGGTCATGCGATTATTGAGCGCGCAGAAATATAGTTAAATAGTATTGTATTATCCAAAGGCAAGTCTTAGGTTTCCTACTGTCTAATTAAAGGTCCACAGCCTTGTTTCAAAAGAAAATAATCAACTGAGCATTTTAAGTTTGTATCTGAATCCCATATTCAGGAAAAGCAGCATGTAATTCTGCATACTGGCACAATTTGTCCAAAATACTCAGCTCAGGCACCGTCATATTTTTGATTAAGGCACAAATCATGTGCAATTGAGAGGATAAAAAATGAATTTGTAAACATCTAACAGTGTTGCATCGCACTTGGTCAGTGTCAGGTACAGAAATCATTAGCATCTCTACTGCTGTTCTGGCCAAAATGTATCTATTACTCAACATAAAAAACCATCTGGTCATCTCATTGCTGTTTGTGTGACCTTAACTGTGCGAAAATTGGCCATCAAATGCCCAGCATTACAACAGTGACTACACTTCAAAAATACATAATTAGGTGAAAACAACTTAGAGACATCTGTGTCTTGAAAAGAGCTCAGTAAGAAGTCTTACAACACCAGGTTAAAGTCCAACAGGTTTGTTTCAAACACGAGCTTTCGGAGCACGGCTCCTTCTTCAGGTGAATGGAAAGGCTTGTTCCAGAAATGTTTATATAGACAGTCAGAGATGCCCCGGAATGCGAGCACCTGCAGGCAATCAAATCATCAAAGATGCAGAGAGAGAGGTAACTCCAGGTTAAAGAGGTGTGAATTGTCCCAAGCCAGTTCAGTCGGTAGGCCTCTGCAAGTCCAGGCTTGTTGGTGGGGGCCGAATGTAATGCGACATGAATCCCAGATCCCGGTTGAGTCCGCATTCATGCGTGCGGAACTTAGCTATAAGTTTTTGCTCAGCAATTTTGCGTTGTCGCGTCTCCTGAAGGCCTCCTTGTAGAATGCTGACCCGGAGATCAGAGGCTGAATGTCCTTGACTGCTGAAGTGTTCCCCAACTGGAAGGGAACAGTCCTGCCTGTTGATAGTCGCACGATGCCCGTTTATTCGTTGTCGCAGTGTCTGCATGGTCTCGCCAATGTACCACGCTTCGGGACATCCTTTCCTGCAGCGTATGAGGTAGACTTCATTGGTCGAGTCGCACGAGTATGCGCCGCGTACCTGGTGGGTGGTGTTTCCACGTGTAATGGTGGTGTCCATGTCGATGATCTGGCATGTCTTGCAGAGATTACCCTGGCAGGGTTTTGTGGTGTTGTGGTTGCTGTTCTGAAGGCTGGGTAATTTGCTGCAAACAATGGTTTGTTTGAGGTTGCGCGGTTGTTTGAAGGCCAGTAGTGGGGGTGTGGGGATGACCTTGGCAAGATGTCCATCCTCGCTGATGATGTGTTGGAGGCTGCGAAGAAGATGTCGTAGTTTCTCCGCCCCAGGAAAGTACTGGACGACGAAGGGTACTCTGTCAGTGGTGTCCCGTGTTTGTCTTCTGAGGAGGTCGGTGCGGTTTTTTGCTGTGGCGCGGTGGAACTGTCGATCAATGAGTCGAGCGCCATATCCCGTTCGTACGAGGGCATCTTTCAGCATCTGTAGGTGTCTGTTGCGCTCCTCCTTGTCTGAGCAGATCCTGTGTATACGGAGGGCTTGTCCATAGGGGATGGCTTCTTTAATGTGTTTCGGGTGAAAGCTGGAGAAGTGGAGCATCGTGAGATTATCTGTGGGCTTGCGGTAAAGCGAGGTGCTGAGGTGACCGTCCTTGATGGAGACGAGTGTGTCCAAGAATGGAACTGAATTTGGAGAATAGTCCATGGTGAGTTTGATGGTGGGATGGAACTTATTGATGTCATCGTGTAGTCGTTTCAGTGATGTCTCGCCGTGGGTCCAAAGGAAAAAAATGTCATCGATGTATCTGGTGTATAGCATCGGTTGAAAGTCCTGTGTGGTGAGGAAGTCCTGTTCAAACTTGTGCATGAAGATGTTGGCATATTGAGGTGCAAATTTGGTCCCCATGGCTGTTCCGTGCGTCTGGATGAAGAATTTGTTGTCGAAGGTGAAGACGTTGTGGTCTAGAATGAAACGGATGAGTTGCAGAATTGCGTCTGGAGATTGGCAGTTGTCGGTGTTGAGGACTGAGGCTGTTGCAGCAATGCCGTCGTCATGGGGGATGCTGGTGTAGAGTGCCGAGACATCCATTGTGACGAGGAATGTTCCTGGTTCAACTGGTCCGTGGGTGCTGAGTTTCTGTAGGAAGTCCGTCGTGTCGCGACAGAAGCTGGGTGTACCTTGTACGATGGGTTTCAAGATGCCCTCGATGTGGCCAGAGAGGTTCTCACACAGGGTCCCATTGCCTGAAACGATAGGACGGCCTGGTGTGTTGGCCTTGTGTATTTTCGGGAGGCAGTAGAGATCTCCAATGCGGGGATTACGTGGGATGAGAGCACGTAGGGTGTTCTGAAGGTCTGGATCTAAGGTCTTGATCAGTCTGCTGAGTTGGCGGATGTGTTCCTTGGTTGGATCTGCGGGTAACTGCCTGTAGTGTTCCTGGTTGTCGAGTTGTCGGTATACTTCTTTGCAGTAGTCTGTTCTGTTCAGTATGACGGTGGCCCCTCCTTTGTCTGCTGGTTTGATGACGATGTTGCGGTTGGTCTTGAGAGTGCGGATGGCGTTGCGTTGTGCTTGGGTGACGTTTGAGGCTGCCTTGTGATTGCGAGTGATGAATCTGGCATTGACACGACTTCTGACGGCTTGAGCATACATGTCGAGTCTAGGGCAGCGGCCTTCCGGAGGGGTCCAATTTGACTCTTTCCTTTTCGGTTGCTGCACTGCAGATCTCGCGGTCTGCTGTTCCGGTTCATTGGTCGTGTCCCTGGGTTCGCTGTCGGCCTCTTGGGGTCTGTGGAAGAATTCCCGGAGCCTCATTCGCCTGATGAATTCCTCCGTATCTGCCGCGAGACTGATGGGGTCCATTTTGGTGGTGGTGCAGAAATTGAGCCCTCTGCTGAGGACTTCGATTTCGTCTGGTTGAAGGGTGTAGTCTGACAAGTTGACAATGGATTTCCCTGTATTGTTTTCGACTGTTGTACCGGGAGAAGCTTGATTGCTGACCAGCAGACCAGCTGCGGAACACCGCCAAACAGATGAGACAGCAATACTATGCCACCTACATGCACACCAAGAACAGGAAGCTTGAGAAACTTGGCATCACCACCAGCAGCAATCAAGCTTCTCCCGGTACAACAGTCGAAAACAATACAGGGAAATCCATTGTCAACTTGTCAGACTACACCCTTCAACCAGACGAAATCGAAGTCCTCAGCAGAGGGCTCAATTTCTGCACCACCACCAAAATGGACCCCATCAGTCTCGCGGCAGATACGGAGGAATTCATCAGGCGAATGAGGCTCCGGGAATTCTTCCACAGACCCCAAGAGGCCGACAGCGAACCCAGGGACAAGACCAATGAACCGGAACAGCAGACCACGAGATCTGCAGTGCAGCAACCGAAAAGGAAAGAGTCAAATTGGACCCCTCCGGAAGGCCGCTGCCCTAGACTCGACATGTATGCTCAAGCCGTCAGAAGTCGTGTCAATGCCAGATTCATCACTCGCAATCACAAGGCAGCCTCAAACGTCACCCAAGCACAACGCAACGCCATCCGCACTCTCAAGACCAACCGCAACATCGTCATCAAACCAGCAGACAAAGGAGGGGCCACCGTCATACTGAACAGAACAGACTACTGCAAAGAAGTATACCGACAACTCGACAACCAGGAACACTACAGGCAGTTACCCGCAGATCCAACCAAGGAACACATCCGCCAACTCAGCAGACTGATCAAGACCTTAGATCCAGACCTTCAGAACACCCTACGTGCTCTCATCCCACGTAATCCCCGCATTGGAGATCTCTACTGCCTCCCGAAAATACACAAGGCCAACACACCAGGCCGTCCTATCGTTTCAGGCAATGGGACCCTGTGTGAGAACCTCTCTGGCCACATCGAGGGCATCTTGAAACCCATCGTACAAGGTACACCCAGCTTCTGTCGCGACACGACGGACTTCCTACAGAAACTCAGCACCCACGGACCAGTTGAACCAGGAACATTCCTCGTCACAATGGATGTCTCGGCACTCTACACCAGCATCCCCCATGACGACGGCATTGCTGCAACAGCCTCAGTCCTCAACACCGACAACTGCCAATCTCCAGACGCAATTCTGCAACTCATCCGTTTCATTCTAGACCACAACGTCTTCACCTTCGACAACAAATTCTTCATCCAGACGCACGGAACAGCCATGGGGACCAAATTTGCACCTCAATATGCCAACATCTTCATGCACAAGTTTGAACAGGACTTCCTCACCACACAGGACTTTCAACCGATGCTATACACCAGATACATCGATGACATTTTTTTCCTTTGGACCCACGGCGAGACATCACTGAAACGACTACACGATGACATCAATAAGTTCCATCCCACCATCAAACTCACCATGGACTATTCTCCAAATTCAGTTCCATTCTTGGACACACTCGTCTCCATCAAGGACGGTCACCTCAGCACCTCGCTTTACCGCAAGCCCACAGATAATCTCACGATGCTCCACTTCTCCAGCTTTCACCCGAAACACATTAAAGAAGCCATCCCCTATGGACAAGCCCTCCGTATACACAGGATCTGCTCAGACAAGGAGGAGCGCAACAGACACCTACAGATGCTGAAAGATGCCCTCGTACGAACGGGATATGGCGCTCGACTCATTGATCGACAGTTCCACCGCGCCACAGCAAAAAACCGCACCGACCTCCTCAGAAGACAAACACGGGACACCACTGACAGAGTACCCTTCGTCGTCCAGTACTTTCCTGGGGCGGAGAAACTACGACATCTTCTTCGCAGCCTCCAACACATCATCAGCGAGGATGGACATCTTGCCAAGGTCATCCCCACACCCCCACTACTGGCCTTCAAACAACCGCGCAACCTCAAACAAACCATTGTTTGCAGCAAATTACCCAGCCTTCAGAACAGCAACCACAACACCACAAAACCCTGCCAGGGTAATCTCTGCAAGACATGCCAGATCATCGACATGGACACCACCATTACACGTGGAAACACCACCCACCAGGTACGCGGCGCATACTCGTGCGACTCGACCAATGTAGTCTACCTCATACGCTGCAGGAAAGGATGTCCCGAAGCGTGGTACATTGGCGAGACCATGCAGACACTGCGACAACGAATAAACGGGCATTGTGCGACTATCAACAGGCAGGACTGTTCCCTTCCAGTTGGGGAACACTTCAGCAGTCAAGGACATTCAGCCTCTGATCTCCGGGTCAGCATTCTACAAGGAGGCCTTCAGGAGACGCGACAACGCAAAATTGCTGAGCAAAAACTTATAGCTAAGTTCCGCACGCATGAATGCGGACTCAACCGGGATCTGGGATTCATGTCGCATTACATTCGGCCCCCACCAACAAGCCTGGACTTGCAGAGGCCTACCGACTGAACTGGCTTGGGACAATTCACACCTCTTTAACCTGGAGTTACCTCTCTCTCTGCATCTTTGATGATTTGATTGCCTGCAGGTGCTCGCATTCCGGGGCATCTCTGACTGTGTCTATATAAACATTTCTGGAACAAGCCTTTCCATTCACCTGAAGAAGGAGCCGTGCTCCGAAAGCTCGTGTTTGAAACAAACCTGTTGGACTTTAACCTGGTGTTGTAAGACTTCTTACTGTGCTCACCCCAGTCCAACGCCGGCATCTCCACATTTTGAAAAGAGCTGTACAGATGCAAATTTGTTCTTTTCACTGTTTGAGACAGATCGGGAATGTGGCAAACTGCAAAACGACAAATTGAAACACTGAAAGGCACTTGCTGGGAATACCCTTTTGTCAACTTTTAGTATGATGATTTAAATTGAATAATCTAATTACAAATCACAAAATCGAGTTAACAGCAAGGGCATATGCAAAAGAATAAAATTAATTTTAAATCTCCCTACACATTTCAAAAGGACCTTAAATTATTTTTGTTGGTCTATAATTTCTAACTCTTATTTGGTCCATTTTGAGCTGCATTGTTAGTTTCAAATTTGAGCCAATCACCAAGCTAGTAGGTAGAGGGTCAATTCCCCCTCAATTGCATGATCCGGAGCCTCGTATATACAGCAAGATCTTTGTTATTGGATATGCTTGAGAATTGGGTGGTGACTGTTAATTCAAATATGTCAATTAACGGGAGTCACATTACTCTGGACAAAAGACAAGGTGCTGTTCTGTCTTTGAAGGTTTGAGTGGAGAATGGAAGCAGCTGAGCAAGCAAAGCAAAGGCCCCACCACAATCGAAAACCAAGCAGACACCACGACCTTCAGACTGGCTTCAAAAAAAATAAGAGTTGTTTCACTGATGGTTACAGCAAGAAGTGGTACATCTTTATCAGGCACAATAACCAAAACTGACCCAATAATAATTTCAATGCAAAGCCGAAAACAACTTTTGAAGATTTACAATTTCTTGTTATTATTAGTTTTAAAGAATGCATTATCTGAATACAAAAGGCTTTTTAAAAAAAAACATTCAGCAGTCAGAAGTTCCAAGAACTAGAGAATTCCAGTTGGCAAGAATGCCGAATAACACAGTGTTACATTCACAATTTACCAATTCTGCAGCCCAAAGTCCTTGGTCGCCAAGAGCGATAGAACTTCATTTTTCAAGATATCAGATTGTACATGGAAAGATGACGGTCATCCAGACTCAAAACATTAGCTCTGTTCTCTCTCTGCAAATGCAGACAGACCTGCTGAGATTGTCCAACATTTTTGTTACCATCTTTTCTCATCCCATTTTCCAGCCCTTGGTCCGTAGCCTTGGCATTTGGCCCGTAGCCTATGGCGTTTCAAGTGTTCATCTAAATGCTGTGAGGGTTCCTGATTCTACCATCCTTTCAGGCAGGGAGTTCCAGATTCCCACCATCCTCTGGTTGAAAAGATTTTTCTCAAATCCCTTCTAAATCTCCTGCCCAATATCTTAAATCTATGCCCCCAAGTTATTGACACCTTAACGAAGGGAAAAGGTTCTTCCTATCTACCTCATGTTCCTCAACTTTGTACACCTCAATAAGGTACCCCCTTCAGCCTTCTCTGCTCTGGGAGCCCCAGCCTCTTCTCAAAGCTGAAATGCTTTGGCCCAGGTAACATCCTGGTGGATCTCCTCTGCACCCTTTTTAGTGCAATCACATGCTTCCTATAGTGTGGTAACCCGAACACAGCAGAGGCCTAACAAGCATTTTATACAGCTCCATCATAACCTCTTTTCTCTTATATTCTATGCCTCAGCTAATAAAGGCAAGTACTGTATATGCCTTCTTAACCACCTTATCTACCTGTCCTGCTGCCTTCAGGAACCTATGGACAATCACCCAAAACTCCTTCCAGTCCTCTGTACTTCCTAGCGTCATTGTATATTCCCATGAGTGGTTAGTCCTCCCAAAATGCATCATCTCAAACTTTCAATGGTTAAATTCCATTTGTCACTGTTCTGTCCATCTGAGCAGCCTGTTTATATTGCCGTGTAATCCAATGCTTTCCTCTTTGCTATTTACCACACCACCAGTTTTTGTGTCATCTACGAACTTACTGATCATATCACCCAAATTCCCATCTAGATCATTCTTTTTCAACGAGCACTCACTAATAAGTATGATTGTCCACTTAAGAAACTCCCGTGTTACTATTCATGTGATCTGTGGACTCTTGCATGGCTGATGAACCCGATCCTAGAGCCGCAGCTTCAACCGCACACTTGGCAGGTGGTTCCGCGAGGTGGGGTTGGTACTTGGATTCTAGATCGCTGGTATTCCTTTCTCAGTTCCTTTTCCGGCCTCCTCTTGTCGCCGGGAGTCCTCGGGCGTCCCTTCAACCAGGAGGTTCCTCTGAGTAGATCTCTTCTGACCAAGGGTCACTCCCAGGTGTTAACATTTATGTTGCATTTCTTGAAGCAAACCTTCAACGGGGCCTTCATGGCTGGCCTAGCGAGTTGGTTTCGGATGGCCTTGACGCTGATGCTCTTGGCTCCTTCAGGGAAGCTGATCTCAATATTTTCAGCTGATGCTGAGAATCTGTCTCAGACAGCATTTATGGTACCTCTCCAGGGCCTTGAGCTGGCTCTGTACACAATCCAAGTTTCTGAACCGTACAGAAGGGTTAGGAGGAAAACCGCCTTGCAAATGAGAATCTTACTGTCAGCATGGATGTCACGGTCATCAAAGACTGTTGTCCTTGTGCGTTTGAAGGAGGCACTAATGGATTGGATACGATGTTGGATCTCCACATCGATGTCAGCCTTAAGAGAGGTGGCCCCCAGGTATGGGAAATGTTCTCCATTTGGTAGCGTTTCTCCATTGATTTTGACACCAGATCCTGCCCTGGGGCAGGTTGGTAAATGACTGGAGTCTTCTTGAGGTTGAGGCCGAGACGGATTCTATGGTATGCTTCTGCAAAGATATCGAACATGGCTTGGAGATTCTAGATCATTAACGTACACTACAAACAGAAAAGAATCCAGCACTGATCCCTGCTGCACACCATTGGACACAGGCTTCCAGTCACACAAACAACCTTTAACCAACACCCTCGGCCTCCTGCCACTGGATCCAATTTGCTAAATTGTCCTGGGTCCCATGAGCTCTTACCTTCTTGTTCAGACTCCCATGCAGGACCTGTAGACTACATTAAATGCACTTGCCCTCATCTACACGCCTAGTCACTCCTCAAATTGGTTAGACATGATCTCCCCTTGACAAAGCCATGCTAATTATCCTTGATTAATCCTCGTCTCTCCAAGTGTTCTGTCCCTCAAGATTTTTTCCAATAATTTCCCTCCCACTCATCACCTTGAAAGGCAGGAAGATAATATTTTGCTTTAGGCTGACCTCACTTTCAAGGGATAGCTCCTAATTGGATCCACAAATTGATAGGAAATCAGTCAAAAGGTGCAATGCCATCTTGAAATCATATTATAAATTGTTACGACAAGGGCTACACAATGTCTTGTCGGTCCAAAATACTGTAAAAAAAAAGGTCAAATGGTGAAATTACATCGTGCACTATTAACATGAAAACAGATCAACAGATTAACACCCGTTTAAACATGCCTGGGCAGTGCCCTTGCACTGCTCCTTGGCACAGGCTGCCAGACATCCAGAAAAGCTAATGATTTGATCACTTGGATCAGAAATTAATGGACAGTAAATATTTGATTTAATGATAAATAATCAACCAACGGTAAATAAAGCCCATTTGGCAATTGGGCTGTAGGGCGAATTAATAGCAGCTTCCAATTCTTTGTCAGTGTGACATTGATACAGAAATTTTCTGAATTGTTCTCCAGCGTATAGGATGAAGGACATAGGTAAGAATGTAACAAGGATTGTTGGGCAAAGTGGCACTGTGCAAGTTCTTCAAGCAGGGAAATGTGTTAGCAGAAGTTCAGAACAACTAGCTGAGTCCTCACATTTGTTTGCAACAAAACATTAAGATGGTCCTATTTGCCACTGCCTCACCTCTACTGGTCTTCCTCATCCATGAGGACACTTGCTGCCTTCTCCAAATGCAGGCCTCTGTAAAATTAAGTAAAACAGTAGCAGCACAAGCACTTTTTCTTTGATGGTATGTGGGCATTGCTAAAAAGGCCAGCATTTGTTGCCAATTCCTACTTGCAGTTTAGTGGTAGTGAGCTATCTGTTTGAACCCCTGCAGTCCATCTAGTACACCCACAATGCTGTTAGAAGTGCGTTCCAGCGACAATGAAGGGACAGCAATGTAGTTCAAGTCGGGATGGTGTATGGTTTGGAGGGAAACTTACATAGGACATAGAAAAATACAGCAGGTGGTGGAATTCATGCATCTGCTGCCCCTGTACTCCTAGGTGAGGGGTCACTGGTTTGGAAGGTACTGTCAAAGGAGCCTTGGCAAGTTGCTGCAGTGCACCTTGTAGATAATACACATCACTGCCACTGCGCATTGGTGGTGGAGGGAGGTATATTTAAGGTGGTGGTTGGGATGCGAATCAAGCTATGTCCTCGATGGTGTTGAGCCTCTCGACTATTGTTGGAGCTGCACCAGGCAAGTGGAGAGTATTCCATCACACGCCTGACATTTGTGCAACCTTATGGTGGAGGTACGGTCATTGATGAAGCAGCTGTGGATGGTTGGCCCCCAACAATACCCAGAGGAACCCCTGCAGTGATGTCCTGGGATAGAGATGATTGGCCTCCAATAACCACAAGCACCATCCATTCTGCTAGGGATGACCAACCAGTGGAGAATTCCTCCCACCCCACTTAACGATTCCCATCGAGCAGCACAGTAGCACAGTGGGTAGCACTGTTACTTCGCAGCTCCAGGGTCCCAGGTTCGATTCCCGGCTTGGGTCACTGTCTGTGCGGAATTGCACGTTCTCCGTGTCTATGTGGGTTTCCTCCGGGTGCTCTAGTTTCCTCCCACAAGTCTCGAATGACATGCTGTTAGGTGAATTGGACATTCGGAATTCTCCCTCTGTGTACTCGAACTGGCGCTGGAATGTGGCGACTAGGAACCTTTCACAGTAACTTCATTGCAGTGTTAATGTAAGCTTACTTGTGACAATAAAGATTATTATTATTGACTCAAGGTTTGCTAGGGCTCCTTGTTGCCAGGCCAAGTCAAATGCCACTTTGAAGTCAAGGGCAGGGACCAAGGCTATAATAAGGTCAGGATCCAAAAGGCCCTGGTAGACCTCAAACTGTTCATTAGTGAGTTTTGCACATGAGCAGTGGGAAATCTCACATCCGGAGTGAGACACAGCCAGAGTGAGAGACAGCCAGAGTGAGTTTGAAACTCGGGAATCTGAAACAGAGTGGGGATTCGGTGCAGAGCGTGAAGAGGTGCCTTTTGTCTTTGTAATTTTTTCAATCTTCAGAGAGTGGTCTTGCCCTGCTGCAGCAGTTAAGGGTTCAAGGGAGAGAGCTGATTGGTAAGTAGTGGGCGAGTAAGATCAGCTAAGTCTTTACTACTGAGTTTGAAAATACTTTTTGTAGCTAATGTAACTCCAATATTTAAAAAGGGAGGTAGAAAGAAAACAAGAGCATTATCGACCAGCAAGCCTTGCATCGGTACTGGGGAAAATTCTAGATTCTAGTAACAAAGATTTTATAGCAGAACACAAAGAAAACAGCAACAGGATCAGATAGAGTCAGCATGGAATTATGAAGGGGAAATCATGCTTTACAAATTTTAGAGGATGTAACTAGTAGAGTTTTTTTTTAAATAATTTTTATTCAAACTTTTCACATATTATAAATAACAAAGGAAAAATAGAACCCCCCCCCCCCCCCCCGCCTTTACACAAATAATAAAACAACAAGAACAAAAATGCATAGATAAACAAATAAACGTTAACCAGTGAACAATAGTACATGCCCAACCAAACACGAACATCCCTCCCGGGTTGCTGCTGCTGCTGACCATCTCCTAATGCTCCGCCAGGAAGTCTAGGAACGGCTGCCACTGCCTGAAAAACACTTGCACAGATCCCCTTAAGGCAAATTTCACCCTCTCCGATTTAATAAACCCTGCCATGTCGTTAATCCAGGATTCCACGCTTGGGGGCCTCGCATCCTTCCACTGAAGCAGAATTCTTCGCTGGGCTACCAGGGACGCAAAGGCCAGAATACCGGCCTCTTTCGCCTCCTGCACTCCCAGCTCACCTGACACTCCAAATACTGCGAGCCCCCAGCTTGGCATAACCCTGGAATTCACTACCCATGACAGAGTCCTCGCTACGCCCCTCCAGAACTCCTCCAACGCTGGGCATGCCCAGAACATGTGGATGTGGTTTGCTGGACTCCCCGAACACCTCACACATCTGTCCTCACTCCCAAAAAACCGGCTCAGCCTTGCCCCGGTCATGTGCGCTCTGTGCAGCACCTTAAATTGAATCAGGCTGAGCCTCGCGCAAGAGGAGGAAGAGTTTACCCTTCCCAGGGCATCCACCCACATACCCTCGTCGATCTCCTCCCCCAGCTCCTCCTCACACTTACCTTTTAACTCCTCCGCCGAGGCCTCCTCCTGCATCACCTGATAAGTTGCCGAGATCCTACCCTCTCCAACCCACACCCCCGAAAGCACCCTGTCCTGGACCCTGCGCACCGGAAACTCCACCACCTGCGCCTAACGAACGCCCTTACCTGCATGTATCTGAAGGCATTTCCAGGGGAGAGCCCGAATTTCTCCTCCAGCTCCCCAAGGCTCGCAAACTTCCCGTCAATGAACAGGTCCCCCATCCTCCTAATACCTGCCCTGTACCAGCTCCGGAACCCCCCATCCATTTTCCCCGGGACAAACCGATGGTTCTCCCGTGTCGGGGACCACACTGAAGCCCCCACCTCCCCCCTGTGGCCTCTCCATTTCCCCCAGATTTTGAGGGTCGCCGCCACCACGAGGCTCGTAGTGTACCTCGTCGGAGGGAGCAGCAGCGGTACCATCACCAGCGCCCCCAGGCTCGTGCCCACACAGGACGCCATCTTCCATGCTGCCCCCTGACCGTCCATTACCCATTTGCATATCATCGCCACATTGGCAGCCCAATAGTACCCGCAGAGGTTAGGCAACGCCAGCCCCCCCCCCGTCCCTGCTCCGCTCCAGAAACACCCTTCTCACCCTCGGGGTCTTCTTCGCCCACACGAACCCCATGATACTCCTGTTAACCCGCTTAATGAAGGCCTTAGGGCAGGATGGGGAGGCACTGAAACAAAAACAAAAACCTCAGGAGCATTGTCATTTTAACCGACTGCACCCTACCCGCCAGGGAGAGCGGCAGCATATCCCACCTTTTGAACTCCTCCTCCATTTGCTCCAAGAGGCTCGTTAAGTTGAGCTTATGCAGGGCCCCCCAGCTTCTGGCCAAATGAACCTCCAGGTATCTAAAACTCCTTTCTGCCCTTTTTAGCGGAAGCTCACCAATCTCCCTCTCCTGGTCTCCCGGGTGCACCACGAACAGCTCGCTCTTCCCCATGTAAAGCTTATACCCGGAGAAATCCCCAAACTCCCCAAGGATCCTCATCACCTCCGGCATTCCCCCCACCGGGTCCGCCACATACAATAGCAGATCGACCGCATACAACGATACACGGTGTTCCTCCCCCCCCCCCCCCCCCCCCCGTCACCAACCCCCTCCAGTTCCTAGACTCTCTCAAAGCCATGGCCAGGGGCTCAATCGCCAGAGCAAAGAGCAGGGTGGAT
Source organism: Scyliorhinus canicula (assembly GCF_902713615.1). Classification (NCBI taxonomy): domain Eukaryota; kingdom Metazoa; phylum Chordata; class Chondrichthyes; order Carcharhiniformes; family Scyliorhinidae; genus Scyliorhinus; species Scyliorhinus canicula. Next base: position 277,291,831 of record NC_052146.1, on the reverse strand, counting down.
AGAGGACACCCCTGCCTCGTTCCTCGGTACAGCCGGAAATATTCCGACCTCCTCCTGTTCGTGGCCACACTCGCCACCGGGGCCTCGTACAGCAGCCTCACCCAGCTGACGAACCCCTCCCCGAACCCAAACCTCCTCAACACCTCCCACAGGTACCCCACTCTACCCTATCAAAGGCCTTCTCCGCATCCATAGCCGCCACTATCTCCGCCTCCCTCTCCACCGCCGGCATAATAATTACATTTAGGAGCCTACGTACGTTGGTATTCAACTGCCTCTCTTTCACAAAACCCATCTGATCCTCGTGTATGACCCCCGGAACACAGTCCTCGATCCTCATGGCCAACATCTTTGCTAGTCGTTTCGCATCTACATTAAGGCGTGAAATCGGCCTATACGACCCACACTGTAAGGGGTCCTTGTCCTGCTTCAGAATTAGAGAAATCAGCGCCCTAGACATCGTCGGGGGCTGGACACTACTACCCCCCCTGCCTAGTTGAAAGTCCTTACCAGCAGCGGGCCCAACAGGTCCACGTACTTCCTATAGAATTCCACCGGGAACCCATCTGGCCCCGGTGCCTTCCCCACCTGCATACTCCCTAGTCCTTTGACCAGTTCCTCCAACCCAACCGGCGCCCCCAGCCCCTCCTCTACCCTCAGGAACCTCAGCCGGTCCAGAAAGCGACCCATCCCCCCACTTCTCCGATGGGGGCTCAGACCCATACAGTCCCTCGTAGTAGTCCCTGAAGACCCCATTAATACCCACCGTACTTCGCACCGTGCTCCCCCCTCTCTCCCCCTCGCTGCCTCCCGCTTCCGAAGCTGGTGTGCCAGCATCCTGCTAGCCTTCTCTCCGTACTCGTACACCGCCCCTTGCGCCTTCCTCCACTGCACCTCCGCCTTCCTGGTGGTCAGCAGGTCAAACACAACCTGGAGGCTGCGCCGCTCCTTAAGTAATCCCTCCTCAGGGCCCTCTGAGTACCTCCTATCCACCCTTACCATCTCCCCCACGTCTCTCCCTCTCTTTCCCCTCTTTGTGGGCCCTGATGGAGATCAGCTCTCCCCTGACCACCGCCTTCAGCGCCTCCCAGACCACCCCTACCTGCACCTCCCCGTTATCATTGGCCTCCAGGTATCTCTCTATACACCCCCAGACCCGCTCGCCAACAACCCCACCTCCAAGCGCCAAGCTGGTCCCTCTCCTCCCCCAGCTCGAGGTCCACCCAATGCGGAGCATGGTCAGAGATTGCTATCGCCGAATACTCTGTGTCCTCCACCCTCGGAATCAGCGCCCTGCTCATTAGAAAAAAAGTCAATCCGAGAGTTGGCCTTATGAACATGGGAGAAGAATGAGAATTCCCTGGCCCCCGGCCTCGCAAACCTCCACGGATCCACTCCTCCCATTTGGTCCATAAACCCCCTCAGCACCTTGGCCACTGCCGGCCTCCTGCACATCCTAGACCTAGAGTGATCCAATGCTGGATCCAGCACCGTGTTGAAGTCCCCCCCATTATCAAGCCCCCTGTCTCCAAGTCCGGGATCCGGCCCAACATGCACCGCATGAACCCCGCATCGTCCCAATTCTGGGCATATACATTTACCAAGACCACCCGCACCCCCTGCAGCTTACCACTCACCATCACATACCTACCTCCATTGTCTGCCATGATGCTCAATGCCTCAAACGACACCCGCTTCCCCACCAAAATCGGCACCCCCCCGATTTTTTGCATCGAGCCCCGAATGGAACACCTGCCCTACCCACCCCTTTTTCAGCCTTACCTGATCTGCCACCCGCAGATGCGTTTCCTGGAGCACGACCACATCTGCCTTCAGGTGCGCGAAACACGGGCCCGTTTGACCGGCCTATTCAGGCCTCTTACGTTCCAGGTTATCAGGGGCCTGCCTGCCCCCCCACACCCCAGCTAGGTCTCCCCCTAGCTGCATTGCTGCCCCCCATTGCACTCCCGTGAGTCAGCCAACTCCTGCTGACCCCGGCTACTCCCGCCCCTCCATCAACCCCGTCCCGGGCAGGGCCCCATCTCTATTTTCAGCCACCGACGCCCACAGGCTTTTACCTGCCCCCCCCCCTACGAACCCACCCGACAGACAGAGAAGAAACATTGCCCAAACTAACCACAAAATCCCCCCAAAACACAACACAACAGTCCCAACCATCCCCCCGTCCCCGGCCCTCAATCCAAGCCTAGCTTTTCGGCCCGAATTAAGGTCCACGCCTCTCCCGGCGTCTCAAAATAATGGTGACGTTCCCTGTAGGTGACCCACAGTCGCGCCGGCTGCAACATGCCGAACTTCACCCCTCTCCGGTGCAGCACCGCCTTAGCCACCTCCACGCTCCAGTCCTGACAAATCTGGACCTCAGCGTTCTCCCACCTGCTGCTCCACTCTTTCTTGGCCCACCTTAACACACATTCTCTGTCCGCGAACCGGTGGAACTGCACCAACACCACCTGCGGCGGCTCGCTGGGCTTGGGCCTCCTCCCCAGCACTCAATGGGCCCCCTCTAGCTCCAGTGGCCCCTGGAAGGCCCCCGCGCCCATCAGAGTGTTCAACATAGTGACCACGTAGGCACCCACTTCCGATCCTTCCAGCCCTTCCGGGAGATCCAGAATCCACAGATTCTTTCTTCTCGACCGGTTCTCCATGTCCTCGAACTTCTCCTGCCATTTCTTATGGAGCGCCTCCACATTCACCGCCAAGCCCAAGATCTCGTCCTCATACTCCAAGACCTTTTGCCGGACCTCCCAGATCGCCGCCCCTTGGGCCGTCTAGGTCTCAAGCAGCTTGTCAATTGACGCCTTCATCGGCTCCAGCAGCTCTGCCTTCAGCTCTGTGAAGCAGCGTTGGAGAAACTCCTGCTGCTCCTGTGACCACTACGCCCACGCTGCCTGGTCTCCACCCGCCATCTTGGTCTTCCTCCCTCGCACCTTTCTCTGCTCCAATTCCACTTTTTTCACCGCTCCACTCCTGGTCCAATCCATACAGTGCTGAGGGAATATTGGTGTCCCCTTCCCACACTGGGACTCGTCGAAAAAGTACCATTGGGGGCCCTAAAAAGAGCCCAAAAGTCCGTTTCTAGCGGGAGCTGCCGCACGTGCAACTTAGCTCCACATAGCCGCAACCGGAAGTCTCGTAACTAGTAGAGTTGATGAGGGGAGCCAGTGGATGTGATTTATTTGGACTTTCAGAAAGCTTTTGACAAAGTCCCTCATAAGAGATTGCTGTGTAAAATTAAAGCATATGGGATTAGGGGTGGTGTATTGAAATAGTAGAAAACTGGTTGGCAGACAGAAAACAAAATAATATGAATTAATGGGTCTTTTTCAAATTGGCAGGCAGTGACTAGTGGGGTACCGCAAGGATCGGTGCTAGAACCCCAGCTATTCACAATATAGATTGATGATTTAGATGGGGAAACAAAATATATCTCCAAATTTGCAGATGATACCAAGTTGGATGCGAGTGCGAGCTCAGAGGAAGATGCAGAAATCCTTCAGTGTGATTTGGACAAGTTATGTGAATGGGCAAATGAATCGCAGATGCAGTATAATTTGGAGAAATGCGAGGTTATCCACTTTGATAGCAAAAATGGGAATAGGAGAGGGGAATGTGCAACAAGACCTGATGCATCCTCTTGCATCAGTCACTGAAGGTACAGCTGTAAATGGTATGCTAGCCTTCATTGCAAGAGGATTGGATTACAGGAGCAGGGAGTCTTGCTGCAATCATACAGGGCCTTGGTGAAGTTAAGAAAAATGAGGGGAGATCTCATAGAAACTTATAAAATTCTAATAGGACTAGACAGGGTAAATTCAAGGTGGATGTTCCTGATGGCGGGAGTGTCCAGAACCAGGAGTTACAGTTTGAGGATACAGGGTAGGCCATTTAGGACAAAGATTAGGAGAGATTTCTTCCCCCAAAGAAAAGGTGAACCTGTGGAATTTGTTACCACAGGAAGTAATTGAGGCCAAAACATTGTACGTTTTCAAAAAGCAGTTAGGTATAGCACTTGGGGCGAAGGGGATCAAAGTGGGGTGGGGGAAGTGGAATTAGGCTACTGAGTTGGATGATCAGCCATGATCATAATGAATGGCGGAGCAGGCTCAAAGGGCCAGATGGCCTCCTCCCAATTCTTCTCCGAAGTTTCTATGTTCAGCAAACAGATCATTGCTTAATAAATATTACTTAATAGCGCCATCGACAATACATTCATCACTGTGCTGATGATCGAGAATAGGCAGTGACAATTGGCTGGATAGGATTTTTTTGGCTTTCTATACACAGGACATCTGGTAATCTTTCACATTGTCAGGTAGATACCAGTGTGTAACTGTATTGCAACAACATGGCCGGGGGGGGGGGGCTAGTTCTAGAACACAAGTCAGTACTACTACTGGAATATTGTCAGGGCCCATCGTCTTTACAATATCCACTGCCTTCAGATGTTTCCTGATATCACAGAGTGCTGGGAACCTCAAAGGAGGCAGAGATGGATCATCCACTCGGCACCTCTGGCTGAAAATTGTATCAAATGCTTCAGTCTTACCTTTTGCACAGAGATGCTGGGCTCTCCCATAATTGAAGATGAGAATATTTGTGGAGCAGTCTCCTCCTTTTAGTTGTTTAATTGTCCTCCACCATTTACGACTGGATGTGGTATAACTGCAAAAGCTTTTATCTGATTTGGGGGGGGGGGGGGGGGGTGCGAGAAGAGGGATAAAGAGGTGATGCTGGGGGGGTAGCAATAGCAGATGGTAGAACGTCTCAGCATAAATGCATCATGGCATCTCCCTGGATGCTCTACAAATCTGTATGCTGAGTTCAGCCACGAGTTAAAGTGATAGATTTTTCTTTTGACAAATGCTCCCAGTTTACATTCTAGTTCTTTGGTCGCAATACATCTACAGTAAATTACACAGGCAGAAAATTAGTCACAGCTGCAAATACCTGACTGCCTCTCATTGAGTGTTAAGGTCAATGAAGAAGATATACTGCTAAGATTTGGAACCAGGCCAGTTCCCTGATTAATGAGGTTTTGTACTGCAGACTGTGATGTGACCTGTGTCCCCTGTAATATACTGGAAGGAACTGGTGACAAAGCTATTCAGGGCTCTGGTAACTTTCATACGTGATTGGAAAAGCATGATCCCATGGCCCAACAAGCAAGGAAGTAGGTTCTACTGCAGATATCTGCAGAGATCTGAAACAAGGGCCACAATCTCCTTCTACACAGCTCTTCAGATAGATATCCAATAACACGAGTCTTGCATCATTGGAGAGCAATTTCTACATCGTTAAAAGGTGACCCATAAACTGCTTGAGGCAGGCAATACATTTGAATGAGGTTAAAATACATGTACATCAGAACAAAAAAGGGAGCATCCAGGTACCATTTTAACACCAGCTGCCAGGGCAGCCAGGGTAAAAATCAGCTCAGAAACATAAAATAATAGACAATCTCAGCAGGCCTGACAGCATCAGCGGGGAGAGAACGGAGTGAACGGTGAATGACTCTAAAACCAGCTCTGCGGTTTCAAAACATAAAACTTAATAATAAAGAAATTCGTCACCAATTCCTTCGGTATTATACCAAAGACCACACAAAATGTTAAAAGCACCTAAAGGGCGTATGCAAGGCTAACCAGAAGGGTGCGATTTACCAACTTGGGGCTCAAAACTAATGACGGTTAATACACAAAAACGAGCCTTTGCCTGCATTAAAGTTCAACGGTTCTTCTTGAACCCGACGGGTTTAAACAAAGGTAGGGTAGGAGCCCCCCAGTAGGTGGCTTGGCCGTGAACAGCGTGCGGTAACTCACCACAAGGTTTGCATTCCCCGAGCAGGCCATGTCCAGGCCCTGCGCGCTCAGCCAAACGGCCGGTTGCCAGGCTCGTGCCGTAGGGGTGGGCGTGACGTCACTCCGCCGACGGGGTCTTCCTTGTGGCGTCATAAACAGTGGCACATCATTGTCGTGACGTAGAACACATCACAGCCCAATTACGTCACAGGCCGGCCATTCCCTGCCTCCCTCAAGGGGCCACACACAGTCTGTTGTGACTCCGAGGCCTGCCAGCCTGCCAGAAGCTGTGCTGCAACTGAATGTAGCTTTTGGCATTTGAATGGTTTAGACATCCACGTCACAGTATTTGGGAAGTGGAGGAAATTCAAGAGGAGATTTTACCCCTGTCCGTCAAGCCTTGCTGGGAAGTACATAAGCGGGGACACCCAGTGAACAGGGAGGAGGAGTTGGGATTGGTGTCCAAGGGCTCTGTTGAGTAGTACCTTCCACAGCTATCGGTCTTCACATTCTTCACAGGAAGACAGTCTGGCCGTGCTCTGCTTGTGACTTCTATTCCTGCCAAGGCCGTACCAGTTGAGCATTGCATGAGGCAAACCAACAACACTGATCTGGGCAGCTCCAGACCAGTCATTTTCAAACCATAAAATGTGTGTATAAGTAGGGTGCTCTTTCCAAGGGCAGGTGCAGGCTAAATGGGCCGAATGGCCTCCTTCTGCACTGAAGTTTCCCCTCTATCCCTTAAGAAGCTGAAATCAGAAACAAAGCAGCATAAAGATGATTTCTTGAGGTATGGGTTTATTAATTGTGCTAATGCAAATCAGGATGCAAAGCCCGTGTGTTATATGCAGGGAAGTGCTGGCAAATGAAACAGTAAAACCCTCAAAACTTCAAAGGCATTTGAAGACTAAGATCGAGGGCAAACCTCTTGATTTTTTTCAACGGATGCAGTGAGATCTTAAATCATCAGCTGAAGTCCTTATCAAAAATGTAACATTAAATGACAAAGCAAGTGAGATCGTGAGGACCAAGCAGGCTCTGCTGTCATATTAAAGGTAAGCAAAAATACTGGGTCGCAAAGGTTCGCCAGTGTGGGGCCCAAAAGCTGGCCGGTGTGGATCGTGAATGTGGATCGGCATAGGTTGCGAATGTCAGCCAATGTGGGTTGTGAAGAGCTGCAGGTGTGGATTGTGAAGGATGGCGGTTGATTAAAAATGGGACCCAAGCAAAATAGTTTGAAAAACACTGCCCTACACAGCAATGGATGTGTGGCGTCGAAAGCAGGGCTATGAACCTGGAGGTATCTGGTCTCAAATTTGCACATAGGGAGTGGATGCTTGAAGGGCAATGAGCTCTTGAATTTGGGACAGAAGTAACTGCCCAGCAGCAGCATGCACAATTGAGCAGCCCTTTTTCTTGGGCCTCTGCTCACCACACTTGAGAACGGGGCCAAAAAAGGTGCCTCAAACATAGACTGTGCCAAACTGTCCTGACTGGGAATTGGGAGCACTACCCTTGTGGTTGAAAACTCACAAGCCAAATTACACATGAATGTACCTGGAATGTGAACACCCTTGTGGGCAATCAAATCAGGAGCTAGTGAGATATAGCATCGATGCTGCTGCTCTCAGTGAAACCTGACTCCGTGCACAAGGCCAACATAGAGAGGATGGAGGAGAATATAATTTATTCTGGAAAAGGAAACCAGAGGAGGATCATCGTATCCATGAAGTTGAGTTCACCATCAAAATAGAATAAGCACACAGAAGTCCCAATTGGCATTAACAACGGTTCATGACCCTACACCTTCAGCTTAGTGGCATAATCATCAGCCATTCTATTGGCTAAACCAAAGAGTTTTATGCAGATCTGGATCCTGTTTACTGTGTTAGTAGAGTTAGATCAGCAGAGCGTCGAACTCAACTAATAGCTTACTAAATAAATACTTTCAACTTACTTCGAGGACTGGAGTATCTTGCAACATTGTCTACGGTATATTGTTATGTTATTTGAGTAACATTAGTCGCTACTAACCGTAGACAGATGTTGAAAGATACTAGAGTCCTCAAAATAAGTTGAAAGTATTTATTTAGAAGCAACAAAGCTATTAGTTGAGTTCGACACTCTGCTGATCTAACTCTAGTAACACAGTAAACTTGACTAGCTGTCCAAACTGTATCTCAGCCACATGTGTTGGCATGATTGAGATCGATGCTACACTCCTGTTGTTACTCCAGTCTCTGCCGGGTGAGTGAGGCGGAGAGTCTGTGTGTTGTGTTTTATCGTGGTCGTGTAGCCCTCTAGTGGTGATGCCACAGCTGGGTGTTCTGATTACCCATTGGTTACATGTCTACATATCATTACACTTACATTTATAGCAGTTTCCATGACCTCATGACATCCTAAAGCACTTCAGGACGGTAGCATGGTGGTTAGCATAAATGCTTCACAGCTCCAGGGTCCCAGGTTCGATTCCCGGCTGGGTCACTGTCTGTGCGGAGTCTGCACGCCCTCCCCGTGTGTGCGTGGGTTTCCTCCGGGTGCTCCGGTTTCCTCCCACAGTCCAAAGATGTGCAGATTAGGTGGATTGGCCATGATAAATTGCCCGTAGTGTCCTAAAAAGTAAGGTTAGGGGGGGGGGGGGGGGGGGTTGTTGGGTTACGGGTATAGGGTGGATACGTGGGTTTGAGTAGGGTGATCATGGCTCGGCACAACATCGAGGGCCGAAGGGCCTGTTCTGTGCTGTACTGTTCTATGTTCTAGGAGCAATTAAGTACTTTTGAAGTACAATCACTAATGTAGGATTAGCCTACCAGGTGGCACGTGACCTGTCACAGATTGAACCAAAGATTGGTCTGCCTATCGGCTGTTAGATGATCTCACCTTTGTTTGTACTGCGACTGCCCTCAACATTCCTGAGTCGGTGATTGTTCCACCAATTAAAATCACCGATCTTTGAAAAGCCTGGCTTGGCAATTCTACAGAGCCAAGTGATGTATCATGTCTCATAATTACCGGCAGAAAAACCATAAAGAAAAGATATTCAGTGCATCATTCATTACATTGATCTCCAAAATACACAGAAGCGGGATATGAAAGAGAGTATAAAGACCCACTAAAATGTGGCTAGCAATCCAATATCTCTCATTGCTCCATCGATTTGTGAGTTACAAAAGGCTATGCGATGTCTAGTACAGTTAAAGTTATTTCCAGTAGAGCAGCTGAACAATCTTGAGCATTAAACAGTATTAATATAACGACTGCTGCCTGTAGAAATCAATTAATGATATTGAGTAAGTTCTATACAAACTCAGTTCAATTTAGGAGATCAATGTTCCAACTATTTTCATTGCTTAGAGGCACCTTCTCATGATGGTTCTGATGCATTGTTACAATGATATTAAAATAATATAGTTATTGAAATAGCCAAAGAACCTGCAGCAAGGCATGGGACAAAATACTCTACCTGCTGCGTCCTGCTGAAATCGGGATGGGACATGGCCAGAAGATCCCGGGAGAGGCTTCTTCCAGGATTCCTGACAGTCATTAAGCCTCGCTAGATCTAACGGGATCTTACAAGACGCCACGATCTGGATTCGCCCACAGTGGGTGGAACCCAGACTTGCAGAGTAAGCTTAAAAGCCCACTTAACTCTGACAACACCAGATTGAACCGGCCCCCGGGATCTACCAGCTTCACCGAGGAGTCTCTAGCTGGACATTGTTTAGCACTGGTCCCCATAAACAGAGATCAGGTGGAACAGCATTTGTGGGGGTGGGGGGTCTCCCAGACGATCATAAACACCCGAGTGGTTGACCTCTGGGTACTGCTGATGCCATCTGGATACCTTTGCTCTGCCAGCCTCGCAGTGCCACCTGGGCATCCTGGCACTGCTGCCATGGTGTCACCCCAGCACTGCCAGGTACCCAAGTGGCACTGCCAGCCAGGTGACATTTTGCCCACGCCGGGAATCGGGCCCAGAGGTGCCCTGCCTATATGAGGTGGGGTGGAGAGGGGCTCAAGGGACCCCAACAGGCGAGTTGGCACGCTGGAGGGATCCAGGGGTTGCACCAGGGGGTTGAGAGATGGAGGCGTTGTATAAAAATGACACCCCAATCTCTTCTTACACTGAGGAGCTCCTCAGTGCGGCTTCAGCGGGCTGCTCCCCCTTGAGGCCCAAAAAATATCAGAGTGCCATTAAGTAGCGAGGTCAATCCCAGCGGAACGGACCCTTTTACGTTAGACCGCACCCTCTAGTATTAAGTGTCTGTACATTGTAATTTAAACACTAGAAAACAAAGTCATAACAGAATTGCCATTTCTGTAAGGAATCATTTATTTTATGAGATTCCAAACCAGAATGTAAATAAAGTAAGGAATTCTTTAGATGGCATGATGATGAACAGAGTCTGATGCAGAGTAATCACGTGCTACTCTTTCCTTTCAACCTTAGGCTTATTTTATGAAATTCAAGTTTGACCATCAACCATAGTGGGATTCAAACCTGGAACCCCAGAGCATTGCCCCTAGTCATAGACATAGAACAGTACAGCACAGAACAGGCCCTTCGGCCCTCAATGTTGTGCCGAGCCATGATCACCCTACTCAAACCCACGTATCCACCCTATACCCGTAACCCAACAACCCCCCCTAACCTCACTTTTTGTAGGACACTACGGGCAATTTAGCATGGCCAATCCACCTAACCCGCACATCTTTGGACTGTGGGAGGAAACCGGAGCACCCGGAGGAAACCCACGCACACAGGGGGGGGACATGCAGACTCCACACAGACAGTGACCCAGCCGGGAATCGAACCTGGGACCCTGGAGCTGTGAAGCATTTATGCTAACCACCATGCTACCCTGCTGCCCCTATTGTCTTCAAATTGTATATGACATATACCATTAGGCCACAGTGGAACCCTTGGTTGCATGCTGTTTTACAGCCAAGGGATTGGATTGGATTTGGATTTGATTTATTGTCACGTGTATCAAGGTACAGCGAAAAGTATTGTTCTGAGTACAGTCCAGACAGATCACTCCATACATGAAAAAATATAGGACACGCATGAATACACAATGTAAATATGTAGGCATAGGTATTGGGTGAGCATACGAAGTGTAGTACTACTCAGTAGAGGAGATGCGTGGAGAGATCAGTTCAGTCCCTAAGAGGGCAATTCAGGAGTCTGGTAACAGCGGGGAAGAAGCTGTTTTTGAATCTGTTGGTGTGTGTTCTCAGATGTTTGTATCTCCTGCCCGATGGAAGAAGTTGGAAGAGAGAATAACCTGGGTGGGAGGGGTCTTTGATTATGCTCCCCACTTTCCCAAGGCAGTGGGAGATGTAGATAGAGTCAATGGATGGGAGACGGGTTTGTGTGATGGACTGGGCTGTGCTCATGACTCTCTGTAGTTTCTTACGGTCTTGGGCCGAGCAGTTGCTACCAGGCTGTGATGTAGCCAGATAGGATGCTTTCTATGGTGCATCTGTAAAAAATTGGTGAGAGTCAATGTGGACATGCCGAATTACCATAGTTTCCTGAGGATGTAGAGGTGCTGTTGTGCTTTCCTTGTCGTAGCGTCAACGTGGGTGGGCCAGGACAGATTGTTGGTAATGTGCACCCCTAGGAATTTGAAGCTGTCAATGAAGCAATATTGGAGTGTAAAGTAAGGGACACAAAGTAATCTGCCCACAGCAAGCGCAATTAGTAACCAGGTAATTTGATTGGGTGATATTGAGAGATAAGTAGTGGCCAGGACACCAAGGATAAATCCTCTGCTCTCCTTTGAAATTGTGCCATAGGATCCTCTTGCATCGAACTAAGAGGGAAGACATTTAACATTGCATTCTTCCTCGGCGAGTTGTTGACTGATTGTATAATGGGAATGATGCAAAATGCCAAGGAAGGTCCAGAGGGAGGAATGGTCTTGTTCAAGGGTTCAAGCCCAGCAATACTTTGCTGCTAACCTATATCTAGGAATGTGAGCTCTTGATGCTTTATTGTTTTCTACATGAGTCACTCGGTAGTGCAAAACTTGAATAATGCTGGAAAGAGACATGTTGCTGAAGCTTATCATCTTGCACTCATTGGGACAAATGCAAGAATACCAAATTTCAAATGACCACAACAATTTATATTACAGGAGAAAAGGGTGCTGACTGGCTGGTAAGTCAATTCTGATTGGGCAAGTGTTTGCCACAGAGAAAGCAACTGGGAACCATAGGCTCCCGAACCTGCAAAAGCGCACAAGGCTTGAACATATTCCTTTTGTTTGCAGCAACTTTCCAAGCTTCCTTTGACAGCACCCTCCAAACCCACGACCTGCACCACCTGGAAGGAGAAGGGCAGCAGATGAATGAGAGCACCACCAGCTGGAATTTTCGATTCAAGCAACATACCATCCTGACTTGGAACTATATTGCTGTTTCTTCACTGTCACTGGGTCAAAATCCTGGAACTCGCTTCCAAGAAGCACTGCGGGTGTACCTCCGCCAGATGGAGTGCTGCAGATGAAGAAGGTGGCACACCATCATCTTCTCAATGACAATTAGGAATGAGCAACAAATGCTGGCCCTGCCAGGGGCGCCCACATCCCATGAAAGTATGAAAGAAAATCTGCAGATGTAAAAAATGTGCCAGCTTTACAGTATTTCCCAGATTTGGCATGACTTTCACCACCAGACTGGATGCCAAACTTTGTTCTTTCCATCATGTTAGGTAATTTGGACATTTCGAATTCTCCCCGTGTACCCAAAAAGGCGCTGGAATGTGGCGACTAGGGGCTTTTCACAGTAACTTCATTGCAGTGTTAATGTAAGCCTACTTGTGACAATAAAGATTATTATTATTATGCACCCGTATCAGACGTCAAACTTTTGCTCAGCTTTGTCAAAGAAATTCCTGACCTTGACCAGCTCGATCTACTCGGCTTTATACCTGTATTTCTAATGTCACAGCTCACTTTATGCTGTCATACACATAGCTCTGATATTTAGAGGGGAACTTTTACCTCTTAAAATGGGCTAGTTTGGACTGGGTGGAAAGTTAAAGTTTTAAGAATCTGAATTCCATTTTAAAAAAAATTATAAGTACCCAATTCATTTTTCTTCCAATTAAGCGGCAATTTAGAGTGGCTAATCCACCTAACCTGCACATCTTTGGTTGTGGGGGTGAGGCCAATTCGACCTCACCTCCAATTTGTAGCCAGAAGGCCAGTTGGCACATTGAATGGTGCAGTTTTTAATTTAACAGGTTAATATTGCAGATTTTTAATTTATTAATGGATAGCAACAACTTTTCCCAAGTGGGATACCCAGAAGTAAATCAGGTGAGGACTTTCACATCAAGCAGACCTTTCCATTTACCTGCTGGATCTGGTGTGCCTACCTGGACAACCCCTGTGATCAGTCACAACTACTTACAGGTTTGTTTCTGGATTCTATCTTCTGGATGTTGCTACATTTCTACATGTTTTGGGTGCTTTCTATAGTCAATTATATTTTTGATTGTCTATAAAGGAAAGATATGGCAACTTTAATAGCTTCTACACTAATTAGTTATTCACAGAATTGAGCAGACACGTAAACCTTCTATGCTGACATTGCCTATAACTGGGAAAATAATTGGAAGCATTGGGATGAAATTTGCAGTTTGTAACACAAAGTTAGCATCCTGACTTCATTTCAGTCAATGGCCATGATTAATCGTGCACTGCAATCGCTGTGCCTGTTCTCGGATTAATCCAATTTTTCCACAAGTTTCTTCTTTACTTGCATCTTGCGTCAAACTTCTGTGTCTGCCATCATTAATTTTAATTTCTAAAGAACGTGCTGCACAAGGACCTCAAAGATGTTCTACTTCCTTCTCAGACCACCAGATGGGGCTCTTTACCAAGACAGTCATCAACTGCAGGTGAACTGTCTTAAGTGCAAACAGCATCAAGATGGTGAGTACTAATGATAAAAGGTCAGCCTGAAAAAGCTTTATCAACTTCTGGCCACCAATCCTGGGAAACCACTACACCCGGCGTGGAGTCAAGCACTGAAATGCTTTGAGGACCATCTAGGCCAAAATCGTAACTTCCAACATCTGTGAGGCAGGCCAGAGGTGGTGCAGCTGCAGAAGTTCCATCAAGCACCAACAATAATGGCATGAACAACCAGTTCTGCAGACATCCATGGGAATGTTATATCAGACTCATCTGTCATGGGAGGACCCACAGAAGATGATACGTCATTTATAGTTTGGATGGACTCAAATAACGAGAAGTCATCACCTGCAGGTAGACAAGATGAAATTGTGCTACTCAAAAGATTTGATAGCGTTTCATAGAATTTACAGTGCAGAAGGAGGCCATTCGGCCCATCAATTCTGCACCGGCCCACACCTTCACCCTATCCCCGTAACCCAATAACCCCACTTAACCTTTTTTCTTTGGACACCAAGGGCAATGTAGCGTGGCCAACCCACCTAACCTGCACACCTTTGGACTGTGGGAGGAAACCAGAGCACCCGGAGGAAACCCACGCAGGCACAGGGAGAATGTGCAGACTCTGCACAGACAGTGAACCAAGCCGGGAATTGAGATAGGGGTCCTCTCTCGCTCTTCCACCATGTTCTGAGTCCGGGAGGGGGAGAGAGCGGCGGGTTCATTTGGATGCTGGCCACTGCATTACACTGTTGACTTTTTAATGTTTAATGTGTATTTGGTTTTCTTTGTATAAATCCATTGTTGCAGCTGTGTGTTTGTACCAATATTCTGTCATTGTGCTGTCGACTGTTCACTGTTTGGTGTCTGGATGCTGCCTCTCCTTTTGTCAGAAGGCCTGGAGTCCGAAAGGGGGGGGGGGCCCTCTCGCCCATCTGCCAAGCTCTGTGTCAGTGTGACTTTCCAGTGTATTGTTGCACTCCTCGTATGTGAGTCTGCTGCTGGGAGCTGTGGCACCTGGCGAGAGCGGCGGGTTGGTTCAATACACTGTTGATTGTTTAATGTGTAAAGTCCACTCTTGTAGTTTTGTGTTTGTACCGTGTGGCGAGGAGGTGCCTGTGTGCATGGCACGGTGTCTTTTCCTTGTCAGTTGATGGTTATTGTTATTTGTGGACTGTTGTTTGTTTTTCTCCTTTTTGTGTCAAGGTATTATTGCCTGTTATTAAAAATATTCACAGATCTAGAGGGCGCCCACATTCTCCCGTTTCACAAACCCTACACACTTATTCCTGAGACAGACTTCCTAAACAATTGCAATTGGTAGTCACTAAAGCCTAACCCCTTGGTAAGCAGAGTTGTGCCCGAGTTTGGGGCTATACTCAGTTCAGTTGTGCTTCCCTAAGTGAGAGGGCCTTCAATGGTCATGAGGCAGAAAGCAAGCAATTCCTGAGTTGCCCATTCTGCCCTTGCCGCTTGGCCTTTCATGGGAACCCATCCAGTTACCTGACTATCACCTCCAGGGGTGACCCTCAGTATTCACCTCCTGCCATCTACTTTCCAGCTCCCAGTAAAGATAGGCACTCCTTCATTGGTGATTTGAGCAGAAGCCCAACAAGCCCAGTGGATTGGAAATTAGCAAACGTGACACCACTGTTTAAAAAAGGAGGTAGGGAGAGAGCAGGAAATTATAGGCCAGTGAGCTTAACGTCAGTAGTAGGGAAGATGCTGGAATCTATCATCAAGGAAGAAATAGTGAGGCATCTGGATAGAAATTGTCCCATTGGGCAGACGCAGCATGGGTTCATAAAGGGCAGGTCGTGCCTAACTAATTTAGTGGAATTTTTTGAGGACATTACCAGTGCAGTGGATAACGGGGAGCCAATGGATGTGGTATATCTGGATTTCCAGAAAGCTTTTGACAAGGTGCCACACAAAAGGCTGCTGCATAAGATAAAGATGCATGGCATTAAGGGTAAAGTAGTAGCATGGATAGAGGATTGGTTAATTAATAGAAAGCAAAGAGTGGGGATTAATGGATGCTTCTCTGGTTGGCGATCAGTAGATAGTGGTGTCCCTCAGGGATCCGTGTTGGGCCCACAATTGTTCACAATCTACATAGATGATTTGGAGTTGGGAACCAAGGGCAATGTGTCCAAGTTTGCAGATGACACTAAGATGAGTGGTAAAGTGAAAAGTGCGAGGATACTCGAAGTCTGCAGAGGGATTTGTATAGGTTAAGTGAATGGGCTAGGGTCTGGCAAATGGAATACAATGTTGACAAATGTGAGGTTATCTATTTTGGTAGGAATAACAGCAAACTGGATTATTATTTAAACGATAAAATATTAAAGCATGCTGCTGTGCAGAGAGACCTGGATGTGCTAGTGCATGAGTCACAGAAAGTTGGTTTACAGGTGCAACAGGTGATTTAGAAGGCAAATGGAATTTTGTTCTTCATTGCTAGAGGGATGGAGTTTAAGACTAGGGAGGTTATGCTGTAATTGTATAAGGTGTTAGTGAGGCCACACCTGGAGTATTGTGTTCAGTTTTGGTCTCCTTACTTGAGAAAGGACGTACTGGCACTGGAGGGTGTGCAGAGGAGATTCACGAGGTTAATCCCAGAGCTGAAGGGGTTGGATTACGAGGAGAGGTTGAGTAGACTGGGACTGTACTCGTTGGAATTTAGAAGGATGAGGGGGGATCTTATCGAAACATTTAAAATTATGAAGGGAATAGATAGGATAGATGCGGGCAGGTTGTTTCCACTGGCGGGTGAAAGCAGAACTAGGGGGCATAGCCTCAAAATAAGGGGAAGTAGATTTAGGACTGAGTTTAGGAGGAACTTCTTCACCCAAAGGGTTGTGAATCTATGGAATTCCTTGCCCAGTGAAGCAGTTGAGACTCCTTCATTAAATATTTTTAAGGTAAAGATAGATAGTTTTTTGAAGAAAAAAGGAATTAAGGGTTATGGTGTTCGGGCCAGAAAGTGGAGCTGAGTCCACAAAAGATCCGCCATGATCTAATTGAATGGCGGAGCAGGCTCGAGGGGCCAGATGGCCTACTCCTGCTCCTAGTTCTTATGTTCTTATGTAAGGACAAAGGATGCAATATCTGCATGCCAACCTCCAGGCGCCCTTAAAGCAAAGGGCGCCCTGAAGTGAATGGACGGTAAGGCCTGCTAGCAAGACCCCACCCCAAGAATGAGCAACTGACCCCTGGCCCCGAGTTGAACTTATGTGCCCTCTGCATCCTCTCTGGTGCACCCTGAGCAGTGCACCGGCCCCGAGTTGAACTTATCCGTGTCCCCCACATCCCCTCCGCTGCAACCTGAGCAGTGAAAAGCCTGGGGAGTCATGGCTACCTGAGCACTACCTCCAACATCCTCCTTGGAGGTGAAGCCGCCAGGTTCACGTTTATGTCGAGCTGTTGTAAATGACGCCAGCGTCCCGGTAAATATTCTTGAGAGGTGAAGGTCTGGAAAGAGTGCTCCCTAATGACATGCTAATGTATTAAAATGAGGCATGATTTTCACTGCTCCACTGGTGGGTGGGGAGGGGGGGCAATCCAGTGGTGAGAATCGCGTTGTTTTTCACTTCTCTCCAGATTTTGGGCCCGCAGCGACTTTCTCACCAACAGCACCGGGCAGCACGGTAGCATTGTGGATAGCACAATCGCTTCACAGCTCCAGGGTCCCAGGTTCGATTCCGGCTTGGGCCAATGTCTGTGTGGAGTCTGCACATCCTCCCCGTGTGTGCGTGGGTTTCCTCCGGGTGCTCCGGTTTCCTCCCACAGTCCAAAGATGTGCAGGTTAGGTGGATTGGCCATGATAAATTGCCCTTAGTGTTTAAAATTGCCCTTAGTGTTGGGTTGGGTTATGGGGATAGGGTGGAGGTGTTGACCTCGGGTGGGGTGCTCTTTCGAAGAGCCAGTGCAGACTCGATGGGCCGAGTGGCCTCCTTCTGCACTGTAAATTCTATGATAAGATAGAAAGGAGAAAGGGCTTTAAATCACCCCCAATATCAGTCACATTGAATTACATCATTTTCATGCAGTGTGTCCCACTTGCATCTGGGCGACAGAGTTCTCCTCAATCACAGAGCACAAAAGATCTGATAAGTTATATTTTCTTCAAACAGTAACTCCTTAAGAACGTTGGTCCTGCAAATTTCTTTCAATCCATGTCTCACATTGACCTTCAGAAAATTGGCCTTTCTAAATCTCATAAGAAATAAAAGATTTGCATTTGGAAATTATTTTGTATTGTACAGGTACAGGGCTTCTAAATCGGCAACCTCGGGGCTGGCTCCACACTGGGTTTCCGATCGAGCCGTTTTTTGGAGAATAAAAAGTCAGAATCTTCGTTCAATTAATACGAGACACATGAAATCAAGTGAATAAGTTTATTTTTATTCAAGTTTGAAAAATAATACATTATAGTGTAGAATTAATGTTTAAAAAAAGTAGAAAAACCAACCTGGGTAGGGTGGGGTCAAGGATTGCTTGGAACACAGGAAAAGGCTGACACACAAAGCCAATAACTTGTCTTGCGCACAATGCAGCACCTAAAAATTGTCCCGTTAGTTATTTTACTCCTTTTTTTCACTTGAAGTACCCAATTCATTTTTTCCAATTAAGGAGCAATTTAGCGTGGCCAATCCACCTACCCTGCACATATTTGGGTTGTGGGGAGGAGACCCACGGGGAGAATGTGCAAACTCCACATGGACAGTGACCCGGGGCCGGGATCGAAACTGGGCCCTCGGTGCCGAGAGGCAGTAGTGCTAACCATTTAGCCGCCCTGCCGCCATGCTATTTTACTCAATTTAAATTGATACATGGCAGCTCATAAAAACGTCTGGCTTTTTGGCAATTCCAGTTTTTGGAAAGCCGGGTTTGAGACACTGTACCTGTACTGTATTACAATACTTACAACACTCCAAGGATCAAACAATTAAGTTTGCCTAGGTTACTCATTGAATTTCTATTCACCTTTTAAAACAGGTGATATTTCTTGTGCTAATCAAGGTGAGTTACAACAGTGCTGGTGCCTGGGCTAGATTTTGGCAGCAGAAGCCAGTTAGCTTGTGTCTGGAATTATTCCAAGTTAGCAGACCTGCCTTGGTAAGAAGTACCACAAAACAAGCTATGCAAACAGCATTACAATCAGACATGCAAATCCCGAAAAGGGTAGGGGACCCCTGGGGCAGTGAGTGCCAAGGCAGGATGTTTAGAAATTTCACCTCGGTTCTCTTGAACTTTGTCCCAGTTGTTGTACAAGTTGTTAGGCCCTCTAGTCCTCACCTCATGGACCCTCATACTATGTCACCTCCTTAGCCACTCACTCAGTCGCCATCGTAGGTTGACCTCAGGAACAATGTGGAGATGAAAAGAATAATCTTCCAAAAATGTAATACAGGTCTCCCTCCAACAAACTGGACAGTGAAAAACTAATCTAATTAAAGAAACCATTGAAAGATTTTAAATCTCCTCAATTAGTTATTCCCTTATAAAAACAAAACTTCTATTCAGACCCCACATCAAAGACAGATATTCATTTAACAGACTGTTCAAACTGTCAAAGTGTGAACTACAATCCCCCCACCCCTTAAGAGATAACGGTAGTTTTTGAAACTCAGTTAAGCATTCATAATGACATGATAGCCCCTTTAGGGAAATGTCAGCAAAGAACTCTTTTGAAACTGAATGACTGGATGCTATTTTTTCCTAACCTATGCCTGTCAATCAAATCAGTCCAGCAGACGTTTTGTTTTAACTCTGATGGCTACAACTTATGTATTTTAATGCTTAAAGAGAGGGGCATTTAAAAACTTCAGACCCTGACAGTTATACTGACGGCATCCACCCTTCAACAGCCCTTTATGTCTACTCCATCAATTCGTGACTCCCAGACTGAGTGTTAAGGTCCTTGTGAAAATTGGATCTGTTAGTACTTAGCAGGGTCATTTGAACTCCGTGCTAAGTTCATGTTTCTCCCTTGTGTGAATCACACCTTGCCTTCCCCTTGCTCAAAAACCTGTCAGAAATGGGGTAGGAGGTCAGCAGTGGTACCCAAGGGCACAGATGCAGACTGTCTGTCCGACCTGACAGAATACCTTCAATTAGAAAAAGCAAAATACATCATTCAAGGATGGGAGGAAGGTTCCACAACGCGTGGAAACTATTACAACCTGTTCCAAGACCTGTTAGTGACCAGCGATCATTAAGGGAGGAGGGGGATCACAACAGATAACGGAAAGAAAACATAAAGGGGGGATAGGAGGAAGGGAAGGGGAGGACACCAATCACAATGCAGGGCAGAGGTACCAGAGAAGACAAGGGGCAAGGAAACGCACGGGGCGACCACAACTACATCACCAAGATATGCCCGGTTGGTATCAAACCTGCCGCTGGTACATTTTAATACCAGGAGGCAACAGATATGTAATCAACACAATACGGTTGTAGCGGCCAATCACCTGGGGCCCAAAATTAGGGGCCCCATATCGGTATATATGTTAATTTTGAATGCATACCAGTTTATTTTTTATTTTTGTATATCCATTTATTATTATGTGATTTCCCTTGCAATGTTGTTATTAATAAATGTGAAACCCACAAAATTATATTAAAAAAAGAAATGGGGTAGGGCATCCATATCTCTGTCCCACCTACCATTATTCAAAGGTCCACAGACTCTGAAAATCCAGCCTTTAGGTGTCAATATCAAGCACTTAGATTTGGTACAGCACAGTTACAAGTTCAAGCTCCCATAACACCACTCATCACACCTACTGATAGGGGTGCTAGTGGGATGGGGAGGGGAGGGGAGGGTGCAAATCTATTGCTGGGTCCAGGCTTTGACAAAGCAAATTACATCATTATCTAATAGTTTGTGCTGTTTCCATCAAACATTGTTGCTGACCTTGAGTATTTAAACATTTATTGAATCTATTATTGTTTATATTATCCCCACAACTCTATAGTGTTTGCTTTCAATTGAACAAAGGTTAGCTTTGAATATACAGATTTGTATTGTGACAAAAGGCACGAGTGAAGAATGGAATTAGCTAACAGTGCAGCACATTCAATAGCTTGATGATTAACAGCAGTCATTAGTAACCTGCCTCCAGAAATTGGAAATATTGATCAAAAAAACATTTTTTTCAGAAATAGTTTAATTCTGAAGCAATTTATCACTTAAGATTTGGGGAAATATATATTACAAGTGCTACCAGCATTCAAACTGAATATAACGGCTGTTAAATTCTTGATGGACAGTATAGTCTATATAGAATTGACCTATAATCTTAAATGTTGTAATGAAAGGTAGCCATACACTTGCTACTGTCTCTCAGCCCTTGCTTAAGCTTAAAATTGCAGGCTGGAATCAGTCTGGGAGCAGAGGTTTCACGTAGAGCTCCCTCTCCTGTAACACATTCCATTATACTGACTTATGATATCACAGAAGAGAAGGCTCAAAGCAAAATGCCTCTTCCAGGCTCTCTGTATAGGCTATAGTTTAACAGGGTAACAGGAAGTGACTGACAGATATTAAATGCATAGGGACTTATCTCCCTCCATGAAAAGGTACCCATTTCTAATGTTCAACATCATGGGCTAGATTTTACAGTGGAAATCCCGTTAAATGCTGAGAACAGCACTAATTGCTTTACGGCGAGACTTCCTCCCCTTTCAGGAGGAAATACTACTTAGAGAGTGGCAAGCCAATCAGATAGCCAGAAGCTTTATAGCCCGAGCAGTGCCAGGCAGGAGTGATGGCCACTGTTGAGTCTACAGGAAGTCCTGACGAAGAGGAGCCCAGACCAATGTTAGTCCGGGGTATTGCCGCAGCCAGGCTGGCAGGCTCTAGCTAGGAGAGTGAGAGAGTGTGTGTGTGTGTGTGGGGGGGGGGGGGGGGGGGGGGGGGAAGGTTTGAGAAGTCAGGTGGGGAGGGTAAAGGGGGAAGTATGACAGTTGGGGAGGATGCGCAACCTACAGGCACAGAGGTCCCAGAAAGAGTCCTTCCAAGAGTAAAATAATGGCGAGAGTGGAACAAGGTCCTCAAATGGCCATTAATTGGTTGCCTGAGGATCTCAATAGGTCCAAATGTGGGCATAAGGGCTAGACAACATCAGCTCCCCGTGTAAAATTTCAGACAGGTGGGGAGATGGACAGGTAGGTGACGGAAAGGCCACCTGCTGGATTTTACAAACACCCCTGCCTTTAACCTTACTGGCTGGGAATGTAAAAGCCAGTCCAGAAGGGACAATTCAGTAAGTAACCCATCCCCTTTAAAATTTAAAAAATCATATAATTTTATTTTCAATTTTCTTCCCTATATTGTGTGATCATCAGAAATGTTTCTCCTTGATCACCTCTAATTCTTCAATTCCTCTGTTGGCATCACTCACTGAAGACTATTGGTCACTGCCAGCAAGGGGTACTGATTATTGAACAAACCCCCAAACATTGAAATTTTATATAACGTTTGTCAAAATAGGTTGACCTCCTTGGATTCTATTACTGAGCACTGCTATATACTGAGCCACCACACAGTAGGGTGGGCTCACTTCAATTATGGAGCATTTTCCAGTTGGTTGCTGCTGAGGAATCAGGAGAGTCAGTTTCATATATATGATACAACGGTTTAGGTACATCTACAGAAATGAATACTGACCACAAATGTCATAACTATAAAGCAACATCTTTGCCCCTCAATTCAATCATCGGATAAGAGTTATAGCACAGAAAGAAGCTATCTGGCCCAGCGGCCTGTACTGGCTCTTTTTAATAAATTTAAAATACCCAATTCTTTTTTTCCAATTAAGGGACAATTTAGCGTGGCCAATTCACCTACTCTGCACATCTTTTGGGTTGTGGGGACGAAACCCATGCAAACATGGGGAGAATGTGCAAACTCCACATGGACAGTGACCCTGAGCCGGGATCGAACCTGGGACCTCGGCGCCGTGCTAACCATTGCGCCAACGTGCTGCCCCTGTACTGGCTCTTTAAAACAATCTTTGAGTGGCTTTGTAATTAACTCTACTCCCCTACCCTTTCCCCATACCCCTGCAATATTTTCCCCATCAAATAGTTATCTAACTTCCCTTTGAAAATGAACATCGAGTCCACCTCCATCATGCTATTGGGTATTCCATTCTAGATCATAACAACCTGTTGCATAAAACGTCTTTCTCCTCATTAGCTCTGCTTCTTTTGCAAATTTTCAAAATCTGTTTTCTTTGGCTACGCACACTTCTGGGACTGGAGACAGTTTCTCTTCATCCTATCAAACCCTTCAGGATTTTGAAAGCCTCTATTCAATCTCCCCGTACCCTTCCCTACTTTAAGGAAAACAGCCCCAGCTTCCCTAGTCTCTTCACATAACTGAAGTCTTTCATTATTGGGACTATTCTAGTAAAACTCCTTGCCACCCTTACCAAAACCTAGAAGGTTTAGCATAACGTCCTTGCTTTCATACTTATTGTGTGAAGTCTCCTTTTTTTTTTCAACAGACATCTCATCTCGTCCTGCTATCTTTAACGCTTTTTGTATGTATATCCCCAGGTTTCTCTGTTCCTGCATCCCCATTAAAATTGTAGATTTAGTGCGGGATACTGCAGCCTCTCAGCCGCGTGTTTCCCGGTGCCGGGAGACGGCACGCCGCTCACTGATGGCGGGATTCTCTGTTCCCGCTGCTGTCAATGGGAATTCCCACTGATCCAACCCCATGACACCGGGAAACCTATATAGAAGAATTCTATTTAGTAAAACAATTCCTCCATCGAATACTAAATTTTCTCACACTGGGCAATTATGGAGAAACAAAGCATAGTTGCATGCACTGCACTGAGTTCTCAATCTCAGTCACACTGCAGGCTGGCACCAGGCAGAGCTAGGAAATGGGAAACATCAAATAGAGGTCTCCACCGGGCTCCCTCTGCCTGACAGTAGTTACAAGTGGTGTAACTGTTGGTCAGAATCAGAGGCAGATACATGAGGGCCACAGCTGGGCTAGTGGAAAAGTCTAGGAGTGGGGGGGATGGGAAGGGGGAGGATGAAGAGAGCTGGGAAAATATGTTGTTGCACAGAAAGGTTAAAATATGCTCAAAGAATAATATCCTCAACTTTGAGTATTACCATACATTCCATATCACTTTCAAAACCATCAGGTCAATAGGCCATTGCTATAATCTTAAAACTATAGTCAATAATTGTTACAATATAATGCTGGAGATTATATACAATGCAATGTTCATTGGGTCATGCAGTCTCCTGGTTTGTCTGGATCCTCTCCTTCAATCCTAATCCATTTCTTTTCAATTTCAACCTGCAATGAGAAACATTCTAAAATAAGTTTTTTGCTAGAATAACTTCACACGCACTTTTCTTCCCCCTTTTGTGAGCACCTTTATTTTACTTTGCTTATTTTCTTTTCTTCTTTCTCTCATTAATTTGCATTGAAGGACATCAACTAATATAATTAGTAGAAGGTTGGTACATTTGCAACACATTTTGTGGAATTTGCATGATAAGCGTTGGACTACGGATATCAGCCTGAGTCATCTTGTAGTGAGTGATTCAATGCTTAAAAAAGTAAAATAATTACTAAATTGGCTTCTCTAATATTCTATGCAACTGTCTGAAAACCTCATAATTATGGGCAACAAAAACTGCATCTTTGGAATTTTTATGTTGAAATG
Source organism: Scyliorhinus canicula (assembly GCF_902713615.1). Taxonomy (NCBI): domain Eukaryota; kingdom Metazoa; phylum Chordata; class Chondrichthyes; order Carcharhiniformes; family Scyliorhinidae; genus Scyliorhinus; species Scyliorhinus canicula. The sequence continues at coordinate 277,267,375 of NC_052146.1, read as the reverse complement.
ATTTTGATATTAGCAACAAATACACTGATGTGTTCATCTAAAGATTTTTGTCATTTAATGTTTTATTTTAAATGGGTTTACACTTTTGTTAAAATATAGATAGAAGAAGTTTGCACAAAATGTTTGTTCCTCATATCACACAATAGGACATGAGCCTTTTTGAATCCTTCTATAAATACAACTAAGTGGAACATGTAGTACACAGATGGCCAGCTGAAGTTGACAATTGTTTTCTCTCTGTTTCTTTCTGCTTCCTTGTTCAATCATCCAACACTCCCCGAGCAGAGAAAAGAGAAGATACCAAAATGCCACGGCCCACTTGGGATTTTCTTTGCACAAAATCAATATATATGGGGTAGGGAATTTTCAACTGAGGTTTTTACCTGAAAAATGACCAGCAAAAAGAAATCCTTTGTGCAATGGAGCAATGGACAGGGCTTGCACAGTATATGATAGTTCTCTAAACCCATTGAGACATCTAAAGGAACCCACAAAAGGCCTCTCTTAAAATGTAATGTGTCTGATTTTTTTTTTAATTCCTGTGGGCCACGAGGAGCTGATGTTCGCCTCCAGGCCCCATAAAATCTTTTGGCCTATTGCCAGTCCATCCTCATTCCATCTCTTTGCCATCACCACCCACCAGCATCTGCTCCCCCACAAAAACAGACCTCAGCCACCAACTGGCTGCAAGCTACATACAGCTAGCCAATTTTCCACCACAGGAAACAAGCTACTGCAGCACAGCACCAGGGAAAAAGTTACAAAGTAAGTTACTGCAATACGTGTGAGGTTCCCGAATGCTGCACTGAGTAGTTGACATGTAGGCATGGTATCCTGCTTTCGGCATCCAAGTAAAAAAAACTCCTTTTCAATGTCTGCTTCTAGGATTATTCCAATTAGCAATTGTAGAGCAGTTACTCAACATAAAGAAGTCTACTTGTGCAGTTGGTGTCTTACAGTCACACTTTGTTTTCCAATTTTATGCAAAATTTAACTGAGAGATACCAGTAATTGTGCAGACAGAGACTCTTATGATATTTAGGATTGGTGGGAAACTGTATATATGTTTCCTTCAATCTTGCTATTCAGAGTCCAGTTCCTCATCAGTACTAAATCCACAGTAGAAATGTTTCATAATTAGGCAGGACTTTTCAGCATGATGCATAAAGGAGCCATTGGGGTACCTGGTGTAGGAAATAAAATGTAAGACTCAGGAGTATCACGTGGTTTGGATCAGCAAGGGTATTCGCCTATAACGAGGCTTAAGCCTAGAAAAAGAAATTTTAATCTCATCCATGTCTGGGAGTAATTAGTGCTGACACTGGATACAAAAACTTGAAAGTTTTCACTTCCCAATGTTTAACATTGCTTAGTTCAGTAAACAAAAGATTCCCTTACCAAAAAAAATCATTGGAAACTGTAACCTTTTTAAAATTTCCAATGAACCTTGTGACAACTGAAACCACTCATTCCATTTTACAGACATTAACAGGAAACATTTTCACGAGCAATATTTATCATTCTTTCCATTGGTAGGTTTCTACATTCCATACACAATAAAGGGATGTTTCAACGAGCATAAATAAATTGATTCCAAATTTATGATTTTGTGGTGCGTCAGACTAACTGGTCCTGCCAATTTGTGCTTAGGTTTCCACTGTGGATTTGGTGCTGACAAGGAACTAGATTATGAACACCATGTTTTCCTTTGATGTAAACCCAAAATTCACTCTGCCTCTGTAAAGCCACAATTTTGGATTGACTGTGATATGTATATATATTAAATAATATATATATCATATATAATACATATATAAATAGTTGTTTGGTAGTACAAGAATTAATTATTGCAGGAGCTGAAAACGAAGTGGGAGGGGGAACTGGGGGAACAGATCGAAGACGGGACATGGGCTGATGCCCTGGAGAGGGTAAATTCTTCCTCCTCGTGTGCGCGGCTTATCCTCATCCAATTCAAGGTGCTGCATAGGGCCCACATGACTGGGACGAGGATGAGTAGGTTCTTTGGGGGTGAAGATAGGTGTGTCAGGTGCTCGGGGAGTCCAGCGAACCATGCCCATATGTTCTGGGCATGCCCGGCATTGGAGGAGTTCTGGAAGGGGGTGGCGAGGACGGTGTCAAGGGTGGTGGGATCCAGGGTCAAGCCAGGATGGGGACTCGCGATCTTTGGGGTTGGGGTAGAGCCGGGAGTGCAGGAGGCGAAAGAGGCCGGTGTGCTGGCCTTTGCGCCCCTAGTAGCCCGGCGAAGGATTTTGCTACAGTGGAAGGACGCGAGGCCCCCAAGCGTCGAGACCTGGATCAATGACATGGCGGGCTTCATTAAGCTTGAGAAGGTTAAATTCGCCCTGAGAGGATCGGTGCAAGGGTTCTTTAAACGGTGGCAACCTTTCCTCGACTTTCTGGCTCAACGATAGGGTACAGGGACAGTAGCAGCAGCAACCCGGGGGGGTGGGGGGGGGACGTTGATTATGTTTGCTTATTTTATTTAAATTTTATTTATTTAATTTAAATTTATGGTTAAGTTCTCTTGTTTGGGGGGCGGGGGGGGGGGGGGGGGGGAGTGTGATACATGTGATGTTACGGTATGGGGGGAATTGTGGGTGTTATGGGGCTGTTAGTTGCATATTACTGCTTGTTGCTATACTTGTTGTTATATTTTTATATTTTCTGTAAAAAATTCCAATAAAAATTATTTTTTAAAAAATAATTAATTATTGCTGAAGAAAGATATGTTGAGGTTTTTCGCCTTGCACTCATCAGGAAAATTTGTAAGAACACCATGTGCAGAGGGAACAGCAATTTATATTTCATGAGAAGAGGGTGTTGATTGGTGGGCAAGTGAACTCTGATAGATGGAGCCATTGCCATAGAAAATGCACCAGTTAACTGATAACTGACAGCAAATATATATATATACACAGATATCTGACATCTCAACCTGCCTTTGATAGTTGCTGATATCTAAAGGAACTTAATGATTATCTTACTTAATGAAATGTAGGTTTGTTGAAATATTCAAGATAAAAGTTTTGTTGTGTATTGTATGTAGGAAGGACTTTTGCTGCAGCTTTTCATTTCAGGTTTTTGAAGAAGTGGCCCATGTATCAAAATAGCCTAAAAGAGAGATCGCGAACTGAAGAAACCCTTCATTGGACTTTAGTCATCAAACTTCCAATATCAATCTTCAATCACATTTCAGAATCACACACGTGTATATACCAATGGCTATTTCATGAATCAACAAAAAAAAATGACAACTGAATAACAAGAGGAATTCAAAGCTCAACCATGAAGTTCAAAGTAGAAGAAAGACTTGCATTTATATCGCACTTTTGACAATTAACCAACATCTCAAAGCGCTTTGCCGCCGGTTAAGTACTTTTGAAGTAGATATTGTTGTGTAGCAAGTGTGGCTGTCAATTTTTGCACAGCACACTCCCACACACAGCAATGAGATAATGAGTAGATAATCTGTTCTTTTGTGATGCTGATTCCATAGAATCCCTACAGCGCAAAAGGAGGCCATTTGGTCCATCCGAGTCTGCACAGACCCTCTGAAAGAGCACCTTACCTCAGCCCACTCCCCTGCCCTATCCCTGTAACCTCACCTAACCTGCGCATCTTTGGACCTTGGGAGGAAACTGGAGCATCAGGAGGAAACCCATGCCGACATGAGTACATGCAAATTCTACACACAGTTACCCAAACACGGAATGGAACCTGGGTCCTTTGCGATGAGGCAGCAGATATTGGCACCAGGGATTGAAACCATGGGATCTTTTACATCCACCAACACAGGCAGATGGGGCCTTGGTCATCTAAAAGATGGCACCTCCAACATTGCTGTGGTCCCTCAGTACTACACTGGAGTGTCAGAATGATTTTTGTGCTCAAGTCCTAGAGTGGGACTTGGAGCATCACACATAAAATATTGGTCTGTTTTCAACAATTACGTGAAGAAAGAAATATGACATTAAATTACTAGTAGAAGCAGAATTCATAATAGCTTAGGCACCGTCAGAGACTTAGCACAGCTGCAATGGGCTAAATGGCCTCCTTCTCTACCGTAAACATATTTGGTTCAATAAGTCCTCAGCACTGCAAACACAAGATAATAATAAATGAACAGGAAGAGGAGACTCTGGGGATCTGGATGTAGTTTAAGAACAAACAAAGCACATGGAACAGCTGTTCAACCAAATATTTAAAAAACTGGAGAACATCAAGGGCAGTTCTGAGATTTGGAGCAGGAGACCCATAGCAAAATAATTTATATGGGAGGGACATCCCCTCATCCCTCTGTGGTGTGTGGCTCAACCCTACTAACAGCAGCACAAACTTAGTTAAGAAACAGAATGCTCTGGTCTGACCACAATTCGCACGGTAGCACGGTGGTTAGCACTGTTGCTTCACAGTGCCAGGGTCCCAGGTTCGATTCCCGGCTTGGGTCACTGTCTGTGCGGAGTCTGCATGTTCTCCCCCTTTCTGCCTGGGATTCCTCCGGGTGCTCCAGTTTCCTCCCGCAGGTCCTGAAAAACGTGTAATTGGACCTTCTGAATTCTCCCTCCTTGTACCCGTACAGGCGCCGGAATGTGGTGACTAGGGGCTTTTCACAGTAACTTCATTGCTGTGTTAAGTAAACCTACTTGTGACAATAAAAACTATTATTATTAATTCGGGTTACTTTACACTGGAATCCTGTTTACTAAGTTGGGTTCAAAATACATTTTTCAATCCCTTTTTATTGGAATGGCCTGACGTTTTGCTATCAATCAGAAACTCTTGCAAGCAAGAAGAGAATATAAAAATTAACCTGGTAACAGTATCGAGCCTTTGGGTGAACGCGCTTCGCTGGCTGGACATCGCTTTCTGTCCCAAATAATTTCACTTTCACTTTGGAAGCTGATGTGTCAGGAACCTCAAACTCCACAGCGATGAACGGCTTCCATTCTGAGGGTATTTCTTGATCTGAACCCAGCTCAAGCTTGCACGAAAAACAGTGTGGATGGTCAGATGCTACGAAACAAAAGGAGAAGTAGTATTTCGCTGAGGGGTGAGGAGCGATAAGTTGAGTACAACTAAATCTGGGTAGCAATTTCTTTCAAGTGAGGACTAAAATGATTGATATTCATTATGGATATCAAAAGACAAAACTTATGTACTAACATTACTGAAATATCAAAAAGTCACAATTTAAAATAACAATGTATAAAAATCTAACTGCCACTATGAGAAGCATCACATTTTGCCATTATTTCAATTTTCGACGGGTAGATTTATTAAACAATGTTTTATTCATCTCTGCCTTTGTTGGATTTAGTTTTCAATAATAGTAGAGGTGGATTTTAATCTTTTTTTCATGAGATGTCATAGAGTTTTACAGCATTATAGGAGGCCCTGAGGAGAGTTAATGCATCCTCTCGTGTGCCAGGCTCAGCCTGATACAATTTAAGGTGGTCCACAGGGCATACATGACTGTGAGTCCGATGAGCAGGTTCTTTGAGGAGGTGGAGGATAGGTGTGGGCGCTGTGCTGGGGGTCCTGCGAATCATGTCCATTTGTTTTGGGCATGTCCAAGGCTGAGGGTTTTTTGGCACGGGTTTTCTGACGTCATGTCATAGGTATTACAAATGAGGGTGGGTCCGAGTCCAGAGGTGTCGACCTTCGGTGTGTCGGAAGACCCGGAAGCCCAGGGGGGGGGCGAGAGAGGCCGACGATCTGGCCTTTGCCTCCCCGGTGACCTGGAGACCGATCTTACTAGGGTGGAGGGACTCAAAGCTCCCAAATTCGGGGGTGTGGGTTAGCAACATGGCAGACTCGAAAAAATTAAATTCGCCTTGAGGGGTTTGTTGCAGGGCTTTGCTCGGAGGTGGCAGCCATTCATCGACTTCTTTGAGAAAATTTAAGCTGTCAGCGGGCACCGGGGGTGGGGGTGGGGGGGGGGAGGCGGTTGGGGAAGGTGGCACTGTTTGTGTAAGCCATGCTGGCTGGGGTTTGTGCCTGGGGTATATTATTGTGGTTTTGTTTTTATTGAAATTTGATGTTTAAAATTGTTAAAATACTATATGCCTCAATATAATATTTTCTAAAAAAAGATATTTACAGCACCAAAAGAGCCCCTTCGGCCCATCATGTCTGTGCCAGCCATCAAGTACCTATCGATTCTAATCCTATTTCCCAGCACTTGGTCCATACCCTTGTTTGCTATGGCATTGCACGTGCTCGTCTCAGTGTTCCTTAAATGTTGTGAGGGTTCCCGCCTCTACCACCCTTTCAAGCAGTGAGTTCCAGTTTTCCATCACCCGGGTATAAAGGTTTTTCCTCAAATCTCCTTAAAATCTCCTGCCCCCTTACCTTAAATCTATGCTCCCAGATTATTGACCTCACTGACTTATCTTATTCTTTCCAGCTGATTGAGACGGCAAGTAAAATGTGCTCCCAGGTTTCTACTGGTGCCATTCTGAATGAAGGCGCTATAGCCAAACTGAAATGCATTTCAATTATTCTTCCCTCCATTAGGTGAAGTGACTCACCCTGGCTCAAGCCCAGCTGATCAGATGAGTCGTGAGAATGGCTGATAACCCTGGAGAAAGAATTCTTTTACAGCCATGCAGCATCCTTGCTGGTTCGCTTGTTCAGGGAAGGGGGCACCCTCCTGATCGGGCAGCAAGAACAGCCCCACCCAAACACCCCTCCCCCCTCACAGACACACACACCCCTCGCTGGAGCCTGCCTGACTGCCACCGGCAAGTCTCACAAACTCACCTTCATTTTTTGGCCTCCACCGTGGTGATTGGTCCTGGCTTGCTGCAGTCCCAGCTGTGGCCACAACTCCTGGTGGCTCTGCAGGGACTGAAGGGCTGCCAGCTCTCTGACTGGCTAGCAGGTCTTTGGGAGGAGGGGGAGCACTAACATCCTCCCTTAAACGGAAAGAAGCCCAACTGCAGCCAATTAATTGCCTCCGAGTGGTGGGGGGGGGGGGGGGGGGGGTGTTGGATGCTATCCGAGCTTCCCATTCCCAAGCTGATATGGGCTTGCCCCCCAATTTCCCGTGGCCTCGTAAAATCCTGCCTCATATTTATGATTGGATACCAGTGCCTATGAGCACATCACTAGCTTAATGTTCACCAGGTAACCCAATTTCTACATTCTGACTCTTCTGCAGTTATGTGATGGAATATACCTGCATTCTTGTCAGGTAGATTATCAATCCTCCAGACAATTGCCCTGAAAGCTTGCTCATACTTAGCTGTGCCAATGGTGACTTGCATTGCTGGTTCACCACCTGCCGTGCTAACAGAGCCAAGTCGAGCATTCCGATTCATCTTAGCCTTCAAGGATTTCTGTCTGAAGAGATTTGCCGTGCGAAATATTTTGAACCAAGCCGTGGGAAGAGGAAACCGGATCATCACGTTTTCACAGTGCTTGGAAGGTCCCAGGTTTTGTACATTGGAATAGGCAGAGGACATGACTAGAAATGCCTGTAATTCTGTGTAGGCTCCGTGAACTGTGACCAGACCCTTTAGCAAAAAGGGTAGCTCGGGATTCTCACAGACGGTTTTGAAGCGCATCAGTTCCAATCTGCAGGCATCAGGTGGTGTGAATTTAATGACTCTAGATTTCTCAAACTCATTTTTGTTCACACACTTATGAACACGGTAATCATAGATCTGAATGCATGTGCTGTCTACATCATTTTTCAAGTAACCGTGGTCTCCTCTCTGAAGCTGTAGATCATTCAGCGTCAGGAAACAGTCAATGTTGCCATTAATGAAGCACAGACAATAAATGTGAGTCACGACTGAAGCTTCAAGCAATTTTCCTTCTCTTGTGAATTTTCCCCAGAAGTCATCAGTTATTTCAAGCATCATCTCTTGCTCTTCATAGGTCTTTCTGCGCTGTGTTAGAAGAGGTAATTTCATAAACTCTTCTTCGACCGCAGAAAGGAAGTCTGTGAAATCCCTGTAGTCGGTTGTTCCAAACTTTAAGACCTGCTCAATTTCCGCTTCGTGTAAGACTTCGGTTTTTGGGTGATATTTGCGTTTTTCTGTGTACGACACTTGTTCAATCTTCACCGTGTGGATCTTTCCTGATTCCTTGTAGTTCTCCAGCTTGGGTTCTGAGAGTCTGCAGTAAGGTTGCAACTGAAATTCTTTAAAAGGTTTCTCAAGGCCCTGTTCATAATATAATTGCACAATTCCACCATCCAGGAGCTTCAGATAGATTGGGCCCCATTGACGAGAAGACATCATGTTCTTCTTTTCTGGGATCCTCATCATTAAAGGCCAACCATTTTTGCATTCAGTTCTGAAGAGATTCCTAACATCAGACAAAGACATTTGAGCATTAAGCTGTTTGCTTTCTGAAGATGGCTGTGAAGGCTGGGAGTCCCCCGTTTGGATCTTTTCAAGTTTTTGGCAAAGAACAATTAGAGGGGAATTACTGTCACTTTTATGGTGTCCTCCCATTTGCTTGGGAGGGTGGTTACCTTGAAAAAAGGTGTTTGTGGCATTAGTGGCTGAGGGGTGACTGACCTGGTCACTGTCCTGTTCAGGGTGAGACACCCCAATCCTTGAAATACATTGCTGACTCCAAAATGGGTTAATGTATCCATTCTCATTATTGGGAGGACTAAACTGATCGGTTTGTGACAAATCCTCTATCTTAAAGAAGTAGTGATCCCTCGATGGACTGGGTGTAATTGGGGACTGAGGCCCAGATGTTGAGGTGCAAGAAAAGTTTGAGAATGGTGAAGAAAGCGGCGTGCTACTTCCAGAAGCAGATCTCCTGGATGCATTCGGTTGAGAAGAAAGGTTCAGCACCAAGTCATTGGACTTAACATTATCTGAGGTGAAGGACTGTTTCGGTGACTGGAAGCCATAGTCATCATCAAAGGTCACCCAGTTTGGATAACTGACTGAAGACATGCTTAATTTGATGTATTCAATTCATAAATAATTCCTCTTTTCACTGTCGGAGAAGGTTCTTGCCAACATACCTTGCTGAAAGAACAAAATAATAAACAAATGGGTATTTTTCTTACTTTAATTTGATAAATCTATTGGTACAAACTTAAAGCCTATCAGACAACAGATTAATAAAATCAGAACTATCTTTTGTTAAACAGTAATGGGAAAGTTTAATCAGATCCGCAAAATAATACATGATGCATTATGTAGTATATTTCTGCTGTCTTTTGTATATCAGTCAATGTACTGTGAGTAACAGCAGAGGAGATTCACTTGCATATGAAAGTTTTTCACCAGACCTCGTGCATCAGAGTGAAATGAAAAATGAAATGAAAATCGCTTATTGTCACGAGTAGGCTTAAATGAAGTTACTGTGAAAAGCCCCTAGTCACCACATTCCGGTGCCTGTTCGGGGAGGCTGGTACGGGAATTGAACCGTGCTGCTGGCCTGCCTTGGTCTGCTTTAAAAGCCAGCAATTTAGCCCAGTGTGCTAAACCAGTGTTATATTAAGACATAGATACAAAAAAAACCTTTATGAAAAAAGAACATAAAATCTAGCAATCTCGGTCAACTTTCCCTGCTGTTTACAGTCAGTTCCAATTACCCTGATTTATCTATTTTTAGCTTCAAAGTCAATCTACTTTAGCAGCTGAACATCATGATGCTTTCGATGCTAGACAGCTACCCCTCAGGCAATGTCGCGAGAGATCTGCCAGTATAGTATGTATTTAAAATGAATGGATGGAATATTGTGGATTTTGCACACATGTGCAATTGTTGACTCGCAACTTTCCACAGAATCCTTACAGTGTAGAAGGAGGCCATTCGGCTCAACGAGTCGGCACCGATCCTCCAAAAGAACACTCAACCTAGGCCCACTCCCCACCCTATCCCCATAACCCTGTGTATTGATCATGGTCAATCCACCTAATCTGCACATCTTTGGAAACTAAGGGGCAATTTAGCATGGCCAATCCACCTAACCAGCACATCTTTGGACTGCGGGAGGAAACCAGAACAACCAGAGGAAACCCAGCAGACACAGGGAGAATGTGCAAACTCCACACAGTCACTCAAGGCTGGAATCGAACCCAGGTCCCTGGTGCTGAGAGGAAGCAGTGCTAACCACTGTACCAACCAGCCGCCCATAGTTCATAGTCTAAAGTTGTTGAACTAAATGTTAAGTCCCGAGGACTTTAACGTGCCTAATCGGAAGAACACTTCCCTATCTCTGCAACCTTATCCAGTCCTATAGCCCTCAGACATTTCTGCACTCCTATAATTCTATCCTTCCCCAATTGGATTTCTCCATGATTGATGGCTGTTCCTTCAGCTGCCAAGCTCTGGAATTCCCTCTACCAAGCTCTGTCTCTTTACATCACTTTCCTCCTATGGTAGATTCATTAAAACCTATCCCTATGGCCAAACATTTATTACCTAATGTGGATTAGAGTCAAATGTTGCATGAGAACACTTCCGTGAAGTACCACGGGATGTTTTATTACATTAAAGGCATTATATAAAAGCCGTTGTTGTTGATCATGAACCATTTTTAAAATCATTTTCCATTTTCCACCCTTAGTCTTAGTTATTTATTTGATCATATGCAGAATATACAGCATTCCACCTTGTGACATTGTAAATGATACGCTTATTATTCAAAATGCATCAAAAATTTCAAAAATTGTCACTAGCTGGTTAAGCGTTTTTTCACCTTTGGGATCTAAATTCAAAAACCAGTCCAGATACACCTGGTAAATGAGCTTGGATAGTTTTAGTCAAGAACTGGGGCCCACAACACAAATCTGGGATTGCTGGTGAGTAGAGGTAGCATTACTCCATTACTGTAATTCATCTTAGGCAAACTGTCGGGAGTATTGGAAACCTTTAGGGTCAATTTAATCCATGGCACACCATAGGCAGAACACCTTGCCAGCCAGTCTCGTGTTTTAGGAATCTGCTATTGCACCGCCCACAATTTTGAATCATGCGTTTGCAAATTTCATCCCTTTACTCTTCCCAGCCCAAGCTATACTTGACCTGTGATACCGAATGAAGAAAATTATTTCCCAACATTGATATTTCTAAACTTAGTAAGCGCCACAGCAAAAACAGAGTAAAGGCACCTGAGCATTACCCAAGATAAAGCACAGATTTATAAAGTTACCTTTTATCTTAAATGTATGGTAGGTATAGTTTAATTTTGTTGAAAGAAAAACAGTAAACTGTCTGTTCTTGTCTTTAAAGTAACACTTTGGTGAACAGGGCAGCAAACAGCTGATTATCTTATCATTCTAAAACTAGCGTAGTCTAGCCAGTCTGCATGTTATTTTTCCAAACCCTCAGTCTGTCTTATTCATGTTAATTGTGTGAAACTGAGCTACACAGTCCACGTAGCCCTTGTAAAGGATTTTACAGGAAATTAAAAGGATGGGCTATGAATCCTGGATTACTCAAAGAGTAGAATTTGGTTAGAATATTAACAACAAAAGATAGAACACTGAATTGTTAGTGTTTAGAAGGTATGCTGGGAAGATTGACCGAGTTCAAAAGGTATTTTAAATTGTTTAGGAGACTAACTAGGACAATATACTTTTGCAGAAATATGAGGCAAGTTTAAAGATAAGACTGATGTTATGATAAACCTTGAAAGTCTGTGGAAATATGCCAAAAGCATAGGAATATAGTAGCATGGGTAGGTTATTAATCCCTGGGTAAACATTGTGATTATATTGCAACAGGAATAAGAAAATCCATAATGGCGGGCCACAATTGGCGCCACGTGGAGAGGCACAGGACCCTCACGGGCTTTATCCCTTTGATGAGGGGGTTGGAGGGCGGAACCGGGTCAGAGGGAGGGGAGCCGGAGAGGTCTGTGCCGAGGGATTTGCTCTGAGGACTGCTAAGTTATTAAATATGTCTGAGAACAATAAACAAGGAAGGTCCTGATCTTTTACCTCTTCAAACTATTGTAACATGTCAAGTATTAATCATCAGCAAAACATACTTAATCTGACAGTCAAATGCAAAAGTTTGTGGTTCTGACTCGTGAAAGGGACGGCATGGTGGCACAGTGGTTGGACCAGCTGCATCACAGTTCCAGAGACCTGGGTTCAATTCCGGCTTTTGGTGACTGTGTGGGTTTCCTCCGGGGGCTTTGGTTTCCTCCCACAGTCTGAAGATGTGCAGGTTAGGTGGATTGGCGATGCTAAATTGCCCGTTAGTGTACAAAAAGTTTTGGTGTGGCTGCTGGGTTACGGGGTAGGGTAGAGGCATGAACCGGAGTATGGTGCTCTTTCCAAGGGTCAGTGTAGGTTTGATGGGCCCAATGGCCTCCTTCTGCACTGTAAATTCTATGATTCTATGATTATTCAGCTGCTCGAGCCTGCTCTGCCATTCAACTAGATCATAGTCGATCTACCTCAATGCCATCTTCACACGCACTATGCCTGAATGCCTTGATGTTGTTAGTATCTAGAAAGCTATTGGTCTCTGCTTTGATCATACTCAATGACTGAGCCTCCAAAGCCCTCTGGGGTAGAGAATTCCAAAAATTCACCCCAGTCTGACTGAGGAAATTCCTCCTCATCTCAGTCTTAATGTTGTAACTCTTATTCTGAGACTATGATCCCTGACTCTAGACCCATCCACAACCAGGGGAAACATTCATCCTGCATCTACCCTGCTGATCCTTGTAAGAATTTTGTACTCCAATGAGATCACCTCTCATTCTTCTAAACTATCGAGAATACAGGCTCAGTCTCCTCAATCTTTCCTCAGGGGACAATACCACCATCCCAGAGATTAGTCTGGTGAACCTTTGTTGCACTCCTTCTCTGATCAGTCTATCCTTCCTCAGATAAGGACAAAAAAATCTGTACACAATACTCTAAGTGTGGTCTCACCAAGGTTTATAACTGCAGCAAGACCTCCCTACTCTTGTACTCAAGTCCTCTTACAATAAAGGCTAACACACCATTTGCCTTCCTAATTGTGTGTTGCACTTGAATGTTAGCTTTCAGTGATTTGTGAACAAGAACACTTTGGTGTCTTTGGACAGCAACACTTCCCAATCTCTTCCCATTTAAGAAATGCTCTACACTTGTTTTTTCTACCTTCACATTTTTCCACATCATATTGTTATGTTCTTTCCCACACACTTGAAGCCTCTCTGCATCCTCCTCATAACTCACATTCCATCCTTTTCCTTTTTACCTATCCTTCCAAAATGCTGAAACCCCCCAATTTCAGTTGCCAACCTTGAACACCCTGCAGCCACGTCTCTGTAATGGCAATTAGATCATATCTGTTTATTTCTATTTATGCCGTCAGCTCATCTACCTTGTTGTGAATGCTGTGTATTCAGATAGAGTGCCTTAAATTCAGTCTTGTTATTTTCACAACCTTTAGCCTTAACTGCTGGGGTACTCGTTCGTTTATACACTCTGTCCCTTCCTACCGCACTCTGAGAACCATATCCCTTATTGTTAACCAGCTCCCTTATCTTCTCCTCTCTCTTTAGTTTATCACACCTTCCCGTACCCCCATTATTTAGTTTAAAAATCTCTCTGCTGCCCTAGTTGTACAACTCACCAGAGCACTGGTCCCAGCATTGTTGAGATGAACACCATCCCAATGATATAGCTCCCACTTTCCGCAATGTTGATGCCAGTGCGTCATGAATCAAAAACCATTTCTTCCATACTGATATTTAAGCCACACAGTTAATGCTCTAATCTTTATTTACCCTACGTCAATTTGCTCATGATTCAGCTAATAATTCAGAAATGATTACCTTTGAGGTTCTGCTTTTTAATTTAGCCACTAGATGCTCGCACACCCTAAGCAGAGCCTTCCTCCTAGTCCTACCTATATCACTGGTATTGATGTGAACTATGACCACTGGATCCTTCCTCTCCCTCTGCACATTCCCCTCCAATCTAGAGCAGATGTCTTGAACACTGGCAGCAGGCAGGCAACACAGCCTTCTGGACTCTTGCTCTCGGGCTGCAGAGAACTATGTCTATCCCCCTCGCTATACTGTCCTCTACCACTACATTCCTGTTAGCTTCCCCAGTTTCAATGGCTTCCTATACCATGGTGCCGTGGTCAGTTTGCTCATCCACCCTGCAGTCCCCATTCTCGTCCTTGCAGTTTGCAAGCATCTCGAACCTGTTGGACAAATCAGATGCTGTTTCTGTAGAGCCAGTTGTTTAACCATGGCAAAGAGAGCAAGGACAGCTTGTTGTTTCAGTTGTTAGAAGGGTACAAAAGTGGCCATTTTTAGTCAGTACACAGCCTGGAGAATATCAAGGATATCAATGGGGAATTAACCCCCGAGTCTCCCAATGTAGACTTTAATAATTTTGAGCTTTTGAGTTGTACTTCTAAGGATATAAGCATCTCCATCTCTGAAACTCTGAAGAATAAGGAGAGGGCTAACAAAAAAGCCCTACTCTGGACTTGTGTACTGATTTGTGCTGAGATGGCAGTTCTCAGCCAGGGAGGTAATGGCGCTGTTCTAATTGACCTCAGCGTGTCCCATATTTAGGGAAGGAAAGAATCAGACAGGGTTCCTCCTTTGACCACTATCTACTGATCTGCTGTGGAAAATATTTTTGTGGATGTTGATTTGAGTTAAATTGAGCTTGGCCTGCTGGCACTTACTATCTAATCTCATTTGTGAAAAGTGATAACTTGAAAGGTCACAGCCAATATGGAACCATTAGTATTAGTCAGTGTCTTTTAGTGCTGTAATGCACTTTATACCTTCTGCTCTAAGATGTGCATTGGAAATAGCGTAGAGGACAAATGTTGAAAAGCAGTCAAATACCTGAAGAAAATCAAAGCAACCGTTCATGTGGTTAATGCCTGGAGTGGCTTATTTCCCATCATTCCCCACGATGCACACACATTTAAATTATTTCTCCTTTTGTTAAAAAAATTTGGGGATTTTTGGATGTTTCTCAAAATTCGCTTTAGTCTCAAGGTAAAAAGAAATACATCCAGAGATTGGACACAATTGGAAGCCAATTATTTTATTTTAATAATTTAGAGTACCCAATTCTTTTTTCCCAATTAAGGGGCAATTTAGCATGGCCAATCCGCCTACCATGCGCATCTTTTTGGGTTGTGGGGGTGAGACCCAGGAAGCCGGTTATAAGCTACAAATGAAACATCAGCAAGAGGTGCAAACCAAACAAAAGCAGATAGAAAAACAAACCTAGACAGACAAAAACACAAAGCAGACGGAGGGGCAATGGCAACAAGAGAGGCAGAATGACGTATAGGATTACAAATCGGAGAGGAGATAGCAATGAGAAAAGACTTCAAGCTGTAAATATCCAAAGATAGTCTCATGGCTACATATAATACTTTAAATTCCAGCCACTGTGAATAAGCGGTTTTTATCTTTTTTTTCAGATTTCCAGCATCCAGTTTTCTGCTTTTCGAGCTGTAAATAACTTCCTGAGTCACCACAGTGGGTAGAATAAAACCAATTATAAACCAAAAAAGATTGATTATAATAAGGAAATCGACTCAGCAGTTAAACAAGTAAATGTATGCCATAAACAGATTCAAAACTGCTTCCAAATGAATGTTTCTATTATTTTAGTCTCAAATGAACCTGAAGTTTGGAAATCTACCATTCACCCCTTTCCTTAAAATACTAACTCTTGTTGTAAATTGTCTTCCAGATATGTTATTTGTGCTGTGGATGGCATCACAACAGAAAAACATAAAAACAGAAAATGCTGGAAAATATTCAGCAAGAGAGAGAGAGTTAATGTTTCAGAACTCAGCGAAGGGTCATTAACCTGAAACACTGGCCCGTAACCTCTGGTGGAGTGGCAATTGAGTCGGAGAGCAACTCTGCTCGTGAATACCTACCTTGAAATCCTGCTGCACCTATGTCGCCAGAGCTTTCAACTCAAGACCTGTCTAGCGTAGCGGGTTCCTGAGAGCTAGAGTCAAGGGCAGCTCAGTCAAAAGAAAGTAAGCCATGCCCCTATTTTTTTTACAGCACTAGCTGCTGAAAACCAATTAAATTTGGAGGTCCAAATTTGACTCTGAAGAGCCAGGGAGAAGGTAAATATACAAGGTAAATGAGGAGGACTGCAGAGTCAGGTAACATCTGGTGGGTGGGGAGGTCCCATTGTGGTTGGAGGTTAGTCAGGGGGGTGAAGTGAGATCCGGTGTGGGATTGAGAGGGTAAGGGCATCCTGTGGGGTGTCGAAGAGTTTGCGGGGAGTACCATGAGGGAGTGGGGGGTGGTAGTGGGGGTTGGGGGTAGTGGGGAGCCTCATGTGGAGTTGGAGATTCATAGAAGGTGGGGAGAATCTGGGAGGAGGGGATTGATAGCTACCCAGAAACTATTTTTTTTTTCTAGACAACTATTCCTCTCTGAGTGCTGAAACCATCTGAAGTTTGCGATTTAAATTGCATTTTCGAATGGTTCCTACTGTGGGGCAATTGCCCAGAGGAAGTTTGAGCTTCCAGGGCTGCACGGTAGCACAGTAGCTTGGTTCAATTCCCAGCTTGGGT
The DNA here is from genome assembly GCF_902713615.1 of Scyliorhinus canicula. Taxonomy (NCBI): domain Eukaryota; kingdom Metazoa; phylum Chordata; class Chondrichthyes; order Carcharhiniformes; family Scyliorhinidae; genus Scyliorhinus; species Scyliorhinus canicula. Next base: position 277,250,842 of record NC_052146.1, on the reverse strand, counting down.
CACTGTCTGTGTGGAGTCTGCACGTTCTCCCCATGTCTGCGTGGGTTTCCTCCGGATGCTCCGGTTTCCTCCCACAGTCCAAAGATGTGCAGGTTAGGTGGAACGGCCATGCTAAATTGCCCTTAGTGTCCAAGAAGTTTAGGTAGGGTTACTGGGAGGGGGTATGGGCTTGGGTAGAGTGCTCTTTCCAAGGGCCAATGCATACTCAATGGGCTGAAGGGCTCCCTTCTGCACTGTTAATTCTATGATTCTTCCCGGGCAATTGCCATACAATCCTCACCTGGGAAACTAGGGGGGGGGGGGGGGGAGATGGGGAGGAGGAGGATTCCCCAGCACAACTTTGGAACATCACCCCCACCCCCCCCCCCCCCCCCCCATACACTGCCCTGGACTTTGGAAAGTACAATTGACTCAGTTTCTCTCTCCACAGATGCTGCCTGACCTGCTGAGTAAACCCAGCATTTTCTGTTTTTGTTTCAGATTTTCATCATCTGCGGTATTTCACTTTCGCACACTTCCTCCAAAATTGACACAGCAGGCGTTTGGCAGTAGGGATTGTGCTGTGTGCAGTGATGTCAGCCTGGCTGCTTCGTTCCTCGCTGAGCCAGGGGGCACTGAAGCAAACTGCTTTGGCTAAACTGATCACAGGTCAGGGATATGTTAAAGTTCATCATCAGCATTCCTACCTCCTACAAACCTATAATTGTAACTTTTGTCTCTGCTGTGATTGTCTGCTCCAGCAGCATGTTTAAAGTAATTATAGTCTGCAACCCAGACATAACACTTAAACTACAGAGCCTTCCTTGACTTCATATCAACAAGGTTCTTTCATTACTTTTCTCAACCCTCCCTCACTGTGAGTATCAAGCAGACCAGCGTAGTGAAACGCTCATTGTTACTTAATAACAAGTCATGTGTGATATCAGGTTCAAAGATGGAACAGGAAATAGCAACTGTTGTCCAACAGCAACAAGCTCTTGTTCTCTTACATATTTACTACAAGCCCTGTTTCCAATCCCTCCCCTCCGACTCCTTGTTGTTTCGGTGCAAAAAGCGAGGCCAAGAAAATATCCTCAAGAGAACTGAAGTTTACAAATTAAGTATGATTGCAGCAAAAAAATGCTCATTCGAAACTACTTTCCGACTGTTGCCTCGCGTCATGCTATTGAAACGCTTACCTAGCCATGGAAAAACAATCATTTTCTTGAGTTACTCTCTGCACGGAGGGTACTGAGGCTGTTTTTAAAGAATGATCTGACCGAAGACTCAAGTTAATGAGGTGTGACCAAAAAGCAGAAAAGTGACCCAAAACCTGACCATCGCCCATTTCTTATATTTCTATATTTCCGTGGTCCTGATTACGTGGGTTGCAGTTTCTGATCTTTAGCCACAATTCCACTTAGAAAGTGTGCGAATTTGGACAAGATTAATCTTGGCGGCGATGCCTTTCACAGTCGAATAGCTCATGTGGGTTGTCTATTCCCACATCCGACGAATGGACACTCGAGCGAGGTTCCAAAGGGGCTGCCGGTAGAACCGACCCCTGTTAAACATCATCGCCTTGACGAAAGGGGGGGGGGGGGGGGGGCCACAGGTTCAATATAGACTGGCAGTGGGATGAAGGATCCCTCCTGTATATCTTCAACATTTCCAATTTGTCTTATCTGTACTCTTACGCCCTGTCAGAAAATACCGTTAACATATAACGTGGCCGACCCTGGCACATTAAGCAAGTTCCTAAATTCCGTGCAAATTAATATAAACAGTCAGAAAAAGCATATGGCACATATCAGCGGTACTTACAATCAGACGGCAACCACCCAATTTTACTTGGACCCAAAAATCCCCCCCCCCCCCCCCCCCCAGCAGCTTTGAAACTTACGTTGAAATATTATTCTTGAATTGATCCAAAAGTCTCTGACGTGCTGTTTGTTCCTCGGTTTCTGTTCCTCAATGAAAAGCTGCGAATGGCACAGAGAAAATAAAGCCTGGATATCCTCAAAATGGCACAGAACAGCTCTACACTCCAGCGTGGAGCTAAACTGCAAGAAAGGTCATTCCCTCTGCCCCAGGCTGCACAAACTGAGGCAGCAGCGTACAACAATCCCTTCCCAGCCTTTGGAGTGAGGCTGACGTGTTTCCAATGAGAGAGGTCTGCAGAGAATATATATTTTGAATTATTTAATGATGGTAGCATTTATGCCCCTGCGGGCAGAATTTTAAACATTTTAATTAACTCAAGTCTGCTCTCTCTCTCTCTTCCAGCTCACTCCGGTTTGGAATATTTTTAGTGACTCTAACATTGTACCATAAATATATACACACACACTCTCTCTCTGCTTATAATCGAAAAACATCTCACTGTTACAGTTCAGATTAGATCATGATCACTTTCCGTAACGTGCCTGCCAGTCCATGGGCTACAAGCTCTGATTGTCTCCGATGCAGACTTATTTCTCAGCAAAAAACTAAACAATGGTTTTATCTGTGGTAAAACTTTTCTGAAAGTTTGCTTCTATCAGAAATCCGGGGATAGCTCCCGTTTCTTTTTCCTCACAGAGAAACACAAACACAGAGGTGGATTGTGGGAAGCGGACAGTGAAGGAAGTGTGCAGACTCCAAGAAAAAAAAGTCAAGTCATCATGTTAAACCTCCTGAGACTGGAGTGCGGGCCACGAAGAGCAATGGAATCTGTATGTGTCAGCCAGTGCATTTCAGCTGTAGTAGGCTAAGTATCAACACACATCCTTTCCCTTGGCTGACAGGCCCACTGAAGCACATAGGGGAGACTAATGAACTGTTGATATTTCAAAGTGAATTTTATATGTGCCCCTCTCCTCCAAACTATCCAGTTTAAATAAGACCACAAATAAAATCAATATTCTTTAAAATAATTCTCAGCGACCTTAATTAACAGAACAATGAATCAAATCAGATTTGTGTCCTTCTGACTATCTACAGGTATTTTAAAACCTACAACTGATGTGACTAATTTGCTACTCCCTAAGTTACCTCAATTCTCTCTTTGCAGCCCATGGTGACATGTAATGTTTCAGCCAGGTTTCTGTATAGACAAAATAATTCACCTGGAAACTCCCAGAACGAACTGTTCAAAGGGTCCAGAAGCAAAATAAAAAAACAAAGTGAAGGTTTCTTTACTAGATTTGAGGAGAACATTAAACCTGAGTCACAGAATCGTAACCAGCCAGCTCTTTGAAAGTGTTACCAATTAGGTCCTCTCCCCCATTCTGTCCCCAGAATTCTGCAGATTTTATCCATTTCTCTCATGAAAATTATTATTTAAATGGAGGAAGACTACAGAATGTTACAGAATGGGGATCTGGGTGTCCTGGTATAGGAATCACAAAAATTAAATTAGCATGGGGAAGGCAAATGAATGATGGTCTTTACTGAAAGGGGGGGGGGGTGGAGTATAAAAGTAGGGTAGTCTTGCTACAACTCTACAGTAAGAAGTCTTACAACAGCAGATTAAAGTCCAACAGGTATGTTTCGAATCACTCCCTTTCGGAGCGCAGCTTCTTCATCTGGGGGGCACGGTAGCACAGTGGTTAACACAGTTGTTTCACAGTTCCTGGGTCCTAGATTTGATTCCCGGCTTGGGTCGCTGTCTGTGCGGAGTTTGAACTTTCTCCCTTTGTCTGCGTGGGTTTCCTCCGGGTGCTTCGGTTTCCTCCCACAGTGCAAAGATGTGCAGGTTAGGTGGATTGGCCGTTCTAAATTGCCCTTAATGTCCAAAAAGGTTAGGTGGGGTTAATGGGTTACAGGGATAGGGTAGAGCTGTGGGCTTAGGTAGGGTGCTCTTTCCAAGGGCCGGTGCAGACTCGATGGGCCAAATGGCCTCCTCCTGCACTGTAAATTCTATCACCTGATTCAAAACAAACCTGTTGGACTTTAACCTGCTGTTGTAAGACTTCTTACTGTGCCCACCCCAGTCCAACGCCAGCATTTCCACATCACAACTCTACAGGGTATTGGTGAGACTACACCGAGACTGCACTGTGTACAGTTTTGATCACCTTACCCAGGGAAGGATACACTTACATTAGAAGCAGTTCAGCAAAGTTTAATTCAGCTGATTCCTGGGATGAGAAAAAGTTGCAGGTTTTATCTAGGCTCACTGAAATTTGGAAGAATGAAAGATGATCTTATTCAAACTTATAAGATTCTGAGGGAACTTGACGGGGTAGATGCTTGTGGAGGAATCTAGAAATAAGGAGCACAGTTTCTGTGATAGTGGCCCTCTTTAAGGGGGTGAGTACCCAGAGGATCAGGTGTCCCAATCGGCCAATGGGACCAGAGCACGTCAAGCCTGGGAGCAGAGCCAAAGTTCCTATTCAGTTAGGAGTTTGGAGTCTTGGAACATGATAGCTTTTGCATCACTCTGTGTACATAGTTCCTCAATTCAATACATCAGTCATTTGTTAATCCATCTGGTGGTTGTCCGTCTGTCAGGATATTACATTGGCGACGAGGATCAACCGGAGTGAATTCCTGCTGTTATGAAAATCAGGACAGCAGACCTCATGTGAAAACCTCTCCATTGAAGCAAACTCATTTCACAGTCACAATGCCCCTTTTTGGTAAATTAAAACTATTCGCCCCCCCTTACAGAGCAACAGGTGCAGAGCATAGAGTGTCTCTGCTACTTTTTCAAGGCAAATGAAATAGGGGTGGGGGGGAGCAGCGAGTAATTATACTAATAGCATGCGGAGCTCCCACTTACAACCTGATTAAAAATTTGACATCTCCAGGTGCCCCCAACTCCAAAACATTCAGGGAGTTGTGGAATTAGTCAAGGGTCATTACCGCCCAAAACCCTCAACAATATTTCAGCATTCCAAGTTCTATTTGACAACAAGGGCCCCAGGGGAGAAACTCACGGCATTCATGTCGAACCTACAACAAAGGACCAAACAAAGCGAGATCGAATCTGCACTCAACAATATGTTGAGACACAGACTGGTCTGTGGTGTTAACTACACAACCATACAAAGAAAATTGCAAGTAGAGGCAGAGATTACCATAAAGAAAGCAATAGGAAGGTGCCAAGAGGGAGGTCGATCGAGTTGCATAGCGTGCAAGCAAGTGAGATCCATCAGGTTTGGCGGGAAGCCACTGCAAGTCGTGGCGCCAGAGATGATGGCCCAGAAACTATGGAGTAAAGAGACTCAGAGCAAAAGAGAGTGCAGGGATGAAAAGAATTTGGTCCGCAGACCAGGAACAATGAAAAATGCTACCGGTGTGGGGATCACCCCCAGGAACTATGTAAATTCAGGGTAGCAACATGTTATGCCTGCAGGAGAAAGGGCATATTAGTAGGAAATGCAAGACTAGGTAAAGCCCACAGGGCACCAATAAAAAAAACTCAGAACCCAATACACAGTGTTGAGAATAAGATAAAGTATAAAGTTTAAGCAATATCAGAGTGGATAAGACGCAGCAGTGTGCTCCCGACTCTGCACTGTCCAGGAAGATGGCAAAACACACCCAGAAAATGAGAATTGTTGGGAAATATGGAGTCCGATATGGAGCATCATTCCGTAAAATGGTGAAAAAGATCGTGATCAGCCAGCATGCAAAGTGCACCTGCTCCTTCTGTGGGAAAACAAAGATGAAGTGCAGGGCAGTCGGTATATGGCACTGAGGATCTTGCATGAAAATGGTGGCTGGAGGGGCTTGGGCCTACAGCACCGCCTCATGTGCTACAGTAAAGTCTGTAATTCGTCGTCTGCGGGAACAGAAAGATCCGTGAACACTAGCTGTGGAATCTGACCTCTTCCAGAGGTTCATGTATCAGCAAACTTGTTAATAAAATGTTAAAGGCAAAAGAAAAGTAGACAAGGTGTCCCTAATGATGATGGTGATGATAGTAAATGGTCATCCCCTTAGAATGGAGGTGGACATGGGGCCTCTGCTACAATTGTAGTTGAGCAAATACATTGTCATCTGCAAGATGGGGTCCAGCCTTGTTCATAAATAATGGGGAAGCTTTAAGAATCCTAGGAACGACCAGAGCTCCCATAAACTATTGTGACCAGTCAGTTCAACTGACCCTAATAGGTGTGCGGACCAAGTGCCAGGTCTGATGGGCCGGGATTGGCTCCACTAAATTAAATTCATTTGATTGGAGATCTTTCAAATTACTGAAAGAGGACGTCACGACACCTTTAAAAATTATCGAGAGGTTTTCCAAAATGAGTTAGGCAAGATAAAGGACCTTAAAGCAAAGATTTATGTGGCTCCGAAGGCCACGGCCAAGTTTTTCAGTGCTCAGCCCAACCCCTACGCCTTAAACAAGAAGGTTGAATCCGAATTCGAAGCTGTAAAGTATTCAAAGTGGGCAGCTCCAATCGTGCCAGTGGTGAAGCCGGATGGAAAAATCAGATAATGCGAGGACCACAACTAACTGTGAATCAGGCAGCCAAATTGGACTGGTACCCAATACAAAGAATTGAGGATTTATACAACAAATTAGGAGATTTTAACTTCTACCAAACTTGATATGAGTCATACATACCATATCTGATGTATCTGAGGTCACCATTGCAGATGTCAGAGCAGCCTTCTCGAAGGTCAGCTCACGGAAAGCCACTGGCCCGGATGGGGTACCTGGACAAGCACTCAGGTCTTGCGCGGATCAGCGGGCTGGGGTATTCGCAGACATCTTCAACCTCTCTTTACAACAATCTGAGGTTCCTATCTGCTTCAAGAAGACGACCATCATCCCTGTACCAAAGAATAGCCAAGCAGCGTGCCTTAATGACTATCGTCCAGTGGCTCTGACATCCATCACCATAAAGTGCTTTGAAAGGTTAGTCATGGCACAATCAACTCTAGCCTCCCGGATTGCCTTGATCCACTACAGTTCGCCTACCGCTGCAACAGGTCCACAGCAGACGCCATCTCCCAGGTTCTGCACTCAATACTGGAACACCTAGATAACAAAGACACCTATGTCAGACTCCTACTTATTAACTACAGCTCAGCCTTCAACACCATTATTCCTACGAAACTCATCTCCAAACTCCATGGCCTGGGCCTCGGCTCCTCCCTCTGTGAACTTCCTAATCCACAGGCCACAATCAGTAAGGATAGGCAAAAACACCCCCTCCACGATCATCCTCAACACCGGTGCCTCACTACTATACTCAGCCCCCTACTATACTCTTTATACACCTTTGACTGTGTAGCTAAATTCCCCTCCATTTTCAGATTTGCTGATGACATCACCGTAGTGGGTTGGATTTCAATGACGAGACAGAGTACAAGAATGAGATGGAGAATCTGGTGAACTGGTGCGATGCCAATAATCTCTCCCTCAATGTCAACAAAACAAAGGAGATTGTCATTGACTTCAGGAAGCGTAGAGGATAACATGCCCCTGTCTGCATCAATGGGAACGAAGTAGAAAAGATTGAAAGCTTCAAGTTTTTAAGTGTCCAGATTACCAACAACCTGTCCTGATCTCCCCATGCCGACTCTATAGTTCAGAAAGCCCACCAACGACTCTACTTTCTCAGAAAACTAAGGAAATTTGGCATGTCAGCTACGATTCTCATCAACCTTTACAGATGCACCATAGAAAGCATTCTTTCTGGTTGTATCACAGCTTGGTATGGTTCCTGCTCTGCCCAAAACCGCAGGAAATTGCAAAAGGTCATGAATGTAGCCCAGTCCATCACGCAAACCAGCCTCCCATCCATTGATTCTATAATTCCCGCTACCTCAGAAAGGCAGCGAGCATAATTAAGGAGCCCATGCACCCCGGACATACTCTCTTCCACCTTCTTCCGTCAGGAAAAAGATACTAAAGTTTGAGGTCACTTTCCAACTGACTCAAGAACAGCTTCTTCCCTGCTGCCATCAGACTTTTGAATGAACCTACCTTGTATTAAGTTGATCTTTTCTCTACACCCTAGCTATGACTGTAACATTACATTCTGCAGTCTCTCCCTCCTTCCCTATGTACGGTTATGCATTGTCTGCATAGCATGCAAGAAACAAGACTTTTCACTGTATACTAATACATATGACAATAATAAAGCAAATCAAAAAATAAACACTAACAAACACTTATACCAATATACCCGGTTACCTTTCGGAGTCTCATTTACCTTTGCGATACTCCAGTGCACGATAGAAAGTTTACTACAGGACCTACCAAAGATTGTTGGCTATCTAGATAATGTACTAATTACAGGGACACCTGAAGAGGAGTACCTCGCAAATGTTGAAGAAGTCTTAAAGGGATTTAAGAAGGTTAGAGTAAGGCAGAAATGAGAACAGTGTACTGTTAAAACCCCCAAGGAGGTCACGGGGTGTGGACCATCCGGTTCCCAGTGACCTCCACAGAATAAGAACTTCCCCGGTAATCTTGGCGGGGTTTCCCCTTTAACGAGGGGAGCCCTCATAGTACAAGACCCCTAACCTGGGTGCAGGAGGGAGACCCTTCAGTGAGTGGAGAGTATTTGTGTATTGAGAATAAACCAGCATTTGTTGCATCCTACTGGCCGTTCCACGTATGTTCACTCTGTGCGGATTCTGCACATACCTTCCTAACTTAGATTCAGGGTAGAAGGCCTATGGAGGAGAAGATCAAAATAATTAAAGATCCATCAGCCCCCAAAAACACCTTTTTAGAAATGGTAAACTACAACGGCGGATTTATTCTCAATCTTTCCACCTCCTTGAGCAAACCTTTGGTCATCTGACCTAATATCTGCTGCTGTGGGCTCAGTGTCATTATTTGTTTTATTAGGCTCCTGTGGCATGCCTTGAGATGCTTTGTTAGATTAAAGGCACCATATAAATAAGTTGTTGTTGTATAAGGTTCTCTGTTGGTCATTTTTTTGTTCTTAATTTAGTTAATGTATATACATTATAAAGTTACCTAACTACATGGCCAGGATCTTGGACCCCGCCCCAATGTGGCTCCCCCAGTGGATGCAGGGGCCCATTTAAATTCCCATTTACTTCACAATATCCCGATGGTTGGGAGGCACCATAAAATCCTGGCCAATGCCTCTGGTCTGCCTCGACTGAAAGTTTCACCCCCTTCACTCTACAATCAAAACAAGAGCGGAAACTTGAATTATGGAGAACATTTAATATAAGACATTGCCCCAAAGGTTTAATCGAATAAAATTTGTGTCCTGTTCACATGAGGAGATATTGAAGCAGATGTACAAAAGCTTGGTCAAAGAGATAGATTTTAAGGAGGGTCTTGAGGAGAAAAGAAAGGTAAAGAGGGCGAAGGGGTTTACAGAGGAAATAGCCGAGCTTAAGGCCTCAGTAGCTGAAGTCATGGCTGCCAATGGTGGAAAGCATAAAATCAGGGAGGAACAAGAGGCCAGAATTGGAGGTGCAGATGTCTGGAACGGTTGTAGAGCTGATGAGGATTACAGATTTAGGGAGGGATGAAGCCACATAGAGATTTGAAGACAAGGATGAGAAATTTAAAGTCAAGGCATTTCTTTACCAGGATCCAATCTAGGTCAGCTAACACAGCTGATGGGTGAACAGGACTTGGGGTGAATAAGAACATAGACAACCGATTTTTGGATGGCCTCAAGTTTACAGAGGGTAGAACATGGGAGGCCGGCCTCGAGAGCATTGGGATAGTCAAGCCCAGAGGTAACCAAGGCAATGATGAGGGTTTCAGCAGCAGTTGACCTGCAGCAGAGGTGTAGTCAGGTGGAGCTAGAAATAGGTGTTTTTAGATTGTGTCCTGGATACGTGTTTGGAAGCTGATCTTGGGATCAAGTATGGTTCAGGCTGAGATAGTTGCTAGGCTCCGAACCAACCTCCTGCTTCAACCTCATAGCTAAACTCTCCCTCTTGGCCCCCAACCCTGCACCAGCACTCCATTGGCTGCCAGATCAGATCCCGGCTTCCTACCCAGTCCCACCACGAAGCTTCAGCTGCAAAGTTTCAACCTACTCAAATAGCAGGGCCTGTAACTACTCTTCTCTGCCACCTGACATTAGGTGGGGCAGAAATTGCTCATTTCCAAGCTGGTAGTTTTACTGCAACAACAGGACAGTCCATTGACTGACACTGTTATTACCCAAGCACTGATTTTCATAAGTGTAATGACAGTCCAAAGATAGAGTCAGAGTTATAGATGTTTACACACATGGAAACAGGCCCTTTGGCCCAGCTTGACCATGCTGCACAGTTCCTATCACTAAGCTAGTCCCACTTGCCCGCATTTGGCCCATATCCCTCTATACCCTCCTTGCCCATGTAACTGTCTATTTTTTAAAGGAAAAAATTGTACCGGCCTCTACCACTGCCTCTGGCAGCCTGTCCCAGATTTGCAGGTCAGGTGGATTTCCCCTGCTAAATAGCTCTTTGGTGTCCAGATATGTGCAGGTTAGGTAGGTTGCAGGGAGTGGGCCTGGGTAGATTGCTCTTTCAGAGGGGCGGTGCAGACCCGATGGGCCGAATGGCCTCCTTTTGCATTGTAGGGATTCTATGACGAGAGAACGGGTAGTGCAGGGAAATGGTAGTGACGCACTTGAGAGTGCTCTTCCGAAGCTGTGACTGTGGCCTGTTGCTGGGCAATGCTTAGAGAACCTTTCTCTGTGTCTTACCTGTATTTTGCCTGTATTGCTTTCCCAGTGTTTTGTCACTAAAAACCTAAGAGTCACATAAGGACCATTGAGAGGATGACTCATGGATATTTTCCTTAATGCTTCCTTCTAAACCCACCAGGCGTCAAGGCTTCTTTCGAATGAACACGAACTGAACTGCTGGGGTCTGCCTGAATATTGTTTCCTATCACCAGGGGCGGGTTTAGCTCACTGGGCTAAATCGCTGGCGTTTAAAGCAGACCAAGCAGGCCAGCAGCACGGTTCGATTCCCGTACCATCCTCCCCGGACAGGCGCTGGAATGTGGCGACTAGGGGCTTTTCACAGTAACTTCTCGTGACAACTCATTTCATTTTCATTTCTCTGGTTCTTTTCAAACATGTGGCTGTTGGCTCTCGATGGTAATTTTCAAAAGGTCTTGTACATTTGCTGAATATAATGATCCAATTGCCTCAATAACAATAGTTAAAAATATCTAATCCTGGACTGGACTGTTAACAAAAAACTTAAAACTGGGGGGGGGCATTAAATAATGAAATATTTCAGGAATTTTGTTTTCTGTAGTCTGATCATTTCCTGCCAGCTCCACACGATCTGCCCATTTGTTGGTTTCAGCTGTTTCCAATGGAAACATTATTAGTTCTCTTTGCCTCTAATTTTATCTTCATCTACCTTCAAGTTATCTGCTCATTCTGAACTTTGGTTTCAAATGGTTTCTCCCATCAGTGCTAGTAACATTCCCAGTATGAGGAACATACCACACACCCGTCTAAATTTCACTGAAAAAGAAATGCTATCTGCAAACTAATACTTGAATCTAGACCATGACTTCCTCCATTGTAAAACGATTGACTGCAGTATTAGTTACAAAGAGACTTGGGCAAATTAAACAGAAGTTGAGCTTCAACTGTATTTATGGCTGTCAGTAATCATGAGGACCTTACCTAATCTTTCTAATTCAGGCTGACTGTGACATATCCACTGGTGTCCAGTGGAGAGGCAGTAGCTCAGCGTAGTCAAGCATGCTTTACGTGCACTGCCGCCTCACAGCGCTGAGGACCCGAGTTTGATCCTGGCCTGGGTCATTGTCCGTGTGGAGTTTGCACATTCTCCCCGTGTCTGCGTGGGTCTCATCCCCACAACCCAAAGATATGCAGCGTCGGTGGATTGGCCACGCTAAATTGGAACAAAAAAAGAACTGGGTACCCTAAATGTATTTTTAAAAGGATGGTTTCCAGGGCCTAGTGCCACATGAAATGTCACATTTACTGTATATTTATGAACATATCACTATAAATAGTACAAAAAATACATGAACTTATGAAAATCATAGCTTGGATAATGACAATCCTGCAGTTGTGCATTTGATATAAAGCAGCTGGCGTCAGCAACTGTCCTGGCAAGGGTAAGCACGAATCTCGCCCAGCTTGGCAATGATGACTGACATGCAGGGATCCATGCTGATTTTGTTTTTAATAAAACAAAATAATGAAACTGTGTTGTTTACATAAGTAGACATCTTAAAACAATGCCTGAGATGAAGAAAGTCAAAACATCCTTTCCACGTCAATAACTTGCATTGCTATAGTGTCTTTAACATGGAAAAAAAACATACCAAGTCACTTCACAGAAGCATAATCTGAAATAAATGGACTGTAATTCAAAAGGAGATACAGGAGGCATGACCAAAATCTTACTTGGTCAGGAGAGTCTTCAAGGTGCAGGGGACTGGAGATGTGGGACCTAAAGAGCCAATGGTGAGGCGAAGGCTAATGTGGGGGGAGTTGCTTGCACAAAACCAGTGTTTAAGGTGATGGTGTTTTAAGAACTGGAGAAGTAACAGAGGTAGGGAAGGACAAGGCCATGAATTAATCTAAACATAAGAATGAACATTTTAAATTGGAGATGTTAGAATCAATGTAGGACAGAGTGATAGGTGCACGGTTTAGGATACATGCACCAGTTTGGAAGAACTGTATATGATATGGGATGGTAGGCAGCCAGGTGAGCACGGAACCAGTCCAGCCTGGAGGTGACAAAACCATGGGGTTGAGGTTTACGGAAGAATAAAGGTTGAGGTATGGATGGAGACAATTTATATTAGAAAGGGAAAAATAGGCGGTCTTTCCATAGAACCCCTACAATGCAGGAGGAGGCCATTCGGCCCATTGAGTCTGCACCGAGCCTCTGAAAGAGCACCCTACCTCAGCCCATTCCCCCATACTATTCCCGTAACCCCACCTAATGTGCACATCTTTGGACACTAAAATAATAAAATGACAAAACTAAAGGCTTTGTATCTGAATGCACAGAACATTTGAAGCAAAATGGATGAACTAAAATAAAAGCAAAATACTGCGGATGCTGGAAATCTGAAATGAAAACAGAAAATACTGGAAAGGTTCAGCAGGTCTGGCCGTGGAGAGAGAAACAGAGTTAATGTTTGAATCTGTATGACTTTTCTATGTTTCTGTAACCAGGGGTCACAGTCTGAGGATAGGGGGGGAGACCATTTAGGAAAGAGATGAGGAGAAATTTCCTCATCCAGAGAGTGGTCGGCCTGTGGAAGTCGTTACCACAGGAAGTGGTTGAGGCCAAAACATTGTATGTTTTCAAGAAGCAGTTAGATATATCACTTTGGGTGAAGGATATGGGGGGAAAGCAGGATTAAGCTATTGAGTTGGATGATCAGCCATGATCATAATGAATGGTGGAGCAGGCTCCAAGGGTCAAATGGCCTCCTCCTGCTCCTATTTTCTATATTTCTTCAAAACAGATGAACTGCCAGCGCATATAGAAATAAATAAATACAATCTGTTAGTCATTACAAAGACATGGCTGCAGGACGACATAGGCCTGAACATTGAAACATACATGACATTTGGGAAGGTCAGGGAACTAAGAAAAGGTGGAGGGGTGGCTCTGTTAATCAATGATTTTATTAGCACATTAGAGAGGAATGACTCAAGTTCAGGAAACCAGGATGCAGAAACAATTTGGTAGAGGTGAGAAATGACAAAGGCAACAAGTCACTTGTGGGAGTGGTGTAGAGGTTCCCCAACAGTAATCATCTGGTAGAACGGGATATTAAGGAAGAAATAATGGGGAACTTATGTGGTGATATTGATGGGGCAGTTTTAATTTGCATTAGACTGAGAAAATCAGATGGGCAAAGTTAGCCTGGATAAGGAATTCATAGAATGTTTCTCAGAACAGCATATTCAGGCACCAAATAGAGAACAAGCTATTCTAAACCTGGTATTATGCAATGAGATAGGAGTAATTCATGACCTCATAGTGAAGACACACTGGCAGTGATCATAATATGATTGAATTTCACATTCAGTTTGTGGGAGAGAAGAGTAGGTCCAATACTAGTATTTTAAACTTAAATAATGGCAATTATGAGGGCATGAAAGCACAGAGAGCTAAAGTGATGGGCAAATGGTTTGGTCAACAGAAGTGTAATGGCAAACATTTAAAGGGATTTTTCAGAATGCACAGAATAGATACATTCCAATGAGAAAGAAAAATTCCAAGGGGCGGACCCACTAAAAATAGCATCAAACTAGAAGAAAAAGCACTTTGTTGTGCAAAGGTGGGTGGCCGATGAGACGATTGGACAGAAATTTTTTAAAAAGCAAAGAATTATCAAAAGATTGATAAGAGAGGAAAACTTAGAGTATGAGAAAAAACTAGCTAGAAATATAAGGACTGATAGAGTTTCTACAGGTATTTTTAAAAAATGAAAAGGATTAACAAAGTGAGTATTGGTCCTATAGAAAGACAGTCAGGGGAATTATTAATGAAAATGTGACCGCAGATGAATTGAACAGTATCTTGCAAAGGTCTTCACTTCACTTCATTTCACATCACATAGAATACAAGTACCATCCCAGAAATAGTTGCAAAGCACGAAATTGAAGGGAGGGAGGAACTTAGGAAAATTACAATCACCGGGAAGTGATACTGAGCAAATTACTGGAGCTGCAGGCTGACAAGTCTCTGGTTCCTGATGGATTTCATCCTAGTGTATAGAAGTGGCTACTGAGATAGCTGATGCGTTGGCTTTAATTTTTCAAAATTCACTGGATTCACAAGACTCCATTAAATTGGAAAATAGCAAAAGTAACTCCGTTATTCAAAGTGTGAAAGAGAAAGAAAGCAGGAAACCAGGACTAGTTAGCATAATATCTGTCAAAGGGAATGTGTTAGAAGTTATTATTAAAGACGTTATCACTTGGTACCTGGAAAAAAATCAGGGTAATCAAATAGAGTCAACATGGTTTTGCGAAAGGGAAATCATGTTTAACCAATTTATTGGAGTGCTTTGAAGAAGTAACATGCGCTGTGAATGAAGGAACTGGTGGATGTACTATATGTAGATTTCCAGAAGGCATTTGATAATGTGCCACATCAAAACTCATTGCAGGTGTAGGGGTAACATATTGGCATGGATAGAAGATTGGTTAGCTGACAAAAAAACTGAAAGTAGACATAGTTAGGTCTTTTGCTCGTTAGCGAGATGTAATGAGTGATGCCACAACATCAGTGCTGGGGCCTCAACTTTGTACAATTTAGACAAATGAAGGGACCAAAGGTATGGTTTCTGATAATGACACAAAAGATAGATAGGATAGTAAGATGCGAAGAGCACACAACAATGCTACAAAGGGTCAAAGATAGGTTAAGTGAGTGGGCAAAGACCTGACAAATGGAGTATAATGTGAGAAAGTGCAAAATCTTCCAAATTGGCAAGAAAAATAAAAAAGCGGCACAGTACCACAGTGGTTAGCACTGTTGCTTCACAGTGCCAGGGGCCTGGGTGCAATTCCTGGCTTGAGTCACTGTCTGTCCGGAGTCTGCATGTTCTCCCCGTGTCTGCGTGGGTTTCCTCCAGGCGTTCAGGTTTCCTCCCACAAGTCCCGAAAGATGTGCTGTCAGATAATTTGGACATTCTGAATTCTCCCTGAGTATACCCGAACAGGCGGCGGAATATGGCGACCAGAGCTTTTCACAGTAACTCCATTGCAGTATGTTAATTAACTAAATGGTAGGAGATTGCAGAGCTTTGAGGTGCAGAGGGATCTAGGTGTCCTAGAATCACAAAAGACTAATATACAGGTACAACAAATAATTAGGAACGTGAATAAAATATTAACAATTATTGCAATAGGAATCAAATATAAATATCTAGAGGTTATACATCAGTTATACAAGGCATCGGTGAGACCACATTTGGAGTACTCCACAGTTTTGGTTTCCTTATTTAAGGAAGGATATAAAAATGTATTTGGAAGCAATTTGAGAATGTTTACTAAACTAATTCCTAAATTGGGCTTATGAGGAAAGGCTAAGTTGCTATCTGCTGGAAATTAGAAGAGTAAGAGGTTACTTAATTGAAACATATAAGGTCCTGATGGGTCTTGACAGGGTTAATGTGGAGAGGATGTTTTCACTTGTCGGAGAATCTTGCACTAGGAGATACTTTTTAAAAATAAGGGGTTGTTGCCATTTTGGACAGAGATGAGGAGAATTTTTTTCTCAGAGGGTTGTGAGTCTTTGAAACTCCCTTCCTCAAATGGTGGTGAAAGCAGAATATTTGAATATTTTTAAAGTGGAGGTAGATGGATTCTTGTAAGAAAAATAATAAAATGCTATGTGAGAATGTGGAGTTGAGGTTACAATCAGATAAGCCATGATTTCAGGATTAGACTCCAAACGCCGAGTCGCTTACTCCTGCTCCTAATTTGTATGTTTGTATTTCATACAATACAAGTAAAATGCTTGTATTTTCCTCTGTAATTTAACCTTCTGGCATTAATCAATTTCAAACCAAGTTAAGGAACTGTATTGTATTGACTCTACTCCAAATAGTTTATATCTGCTAAAAATATTTACTTGGGATTAAGCCCATTTTTAAAATTACCCTGAAAGCACTTAAAACGTGGGAGATAATAGACTGAGGAATTGGTAGCAATTGTTGTATGACTGTTGGTTAATGTTAGAACATAGCTCAAAACCAAATCTCAGAAAGGGAACTTGCACCACTCCCTGGAATCAAATTTCAGTTCTCAGTGCAGTCAAAGGAAGGACTCACAATTAATTCAATTTGAAGGAGCTATTTATTCCTTGAATGACACTAAAAGAGAGTTATGGCCTTTACCATATTTACAAGCTCAACCAGTGAATGGTCCATGTTTGGTTTACTCTGACAGTTACATTTAATTTTTAGAATGTGAAAGAATAAGCCTCGGGTTACTTTCTTCTCAATAATTTTCATATAACTCCTCTCTTTCCCCTGTTGGTAATTCCATACTTAAACACCATGACTTATTTGGCAGCACGTAGAGGGCCAGATGGTATTTTCCAGATCTCAGCCATCAGACTTTACAAGAAGCTGCTGGGGGGTGCTAAACAACAGCCCAAAGTGACATTCACTTCCTTTGAGGAATCCACATGCATTTCATTCTACGTCTCCTTCTGCCAGCACATCTTGATGCAGAAAATATAATTTTGCAGCCTATTTGCTACATTATTTCTTAACTAAGAACGGTTTAGTGCATTGAGCCCAATGCAGTCACTACGTAATCACCCCCAGAAATACGCTTGATTCCATCTGCACCATTGGAGTCATATTAAACTCATCATACAGAATCCTGAGTATACCATACTGTTGCCTGGAGCTTGTAACAGGTGGTTTCACTATCTCTAAAGCCTATGCTTTAGAGATACTATGCTTTAGAGATACTGCAGAGTAACTTTTTTTTTTTTAAATAATTTTTATTGAAAAAATTTTGTATTTATACAACAACAACGAACCGCAGTAAAATACCAACAATAACAATAATGATAACAATCCTAAATATTCGCCCATCCTCAATGAACACCAAAACATATTAACAACAACTTAAATTAACACAATGTTAAGTTACATAACCATAGAAAAAATAGAAACAACAATAAGGAACACCCCCCCCCCCCACCCCCCCCAGGATTGCTGCTGCTATTGACCAAGGTACCTATCTTTGCGCCAGGAAGTCCAGAAAAGGCTGCCATCATTTATAGAACCCTTGTATTGATCCTCTCAGGGCAAGTTTGACCCTATTCAATTTTATAAATCCCGCCATGTCACTGATCCAGGCCTCCACATTTGGGGGCCTCGCATCTTTCCACTGCATCAAGATCCTCCGCCAGGCTACTAGGGACGCAAAGGCCAGGACACCGGCCTCTTTCGCCTCCTGCACTCCCGGCTCCACCGCAACTCCAAAAATCGCGAGTCCCCACCCTGGTTTGACCCTGGATCCAACCACCCTCGACACCGTCCCCGCCACCCCCTTCCAGAATTTTTCCAGTGCTGGGCATGCCCAGAACATATGGGCGTGGTTCGCAGGACTCCCCGAACACCTGGTGCACCTGTCCTCACCCCCAAAGAACCTATTCATCCTAGTCCCGGACATGTGGGCCTGGTGCAGCACCTTGAATTGGATGAGACTAAGCCTCGCACACGAAGAGGAAGAGTTGACTCTCTCCAAGGCATCCGCCCAAGTCCCGTCCTCTATTTGCTCCCCAAGTTCCCCCTCCCATTTAGCCTTCAGCTCCTCCACTGACGACTCCTCCACCTCCTGCATCACCTTATAAATGTCAGACACCTTCCCCTCTCCGACCCACACCCCCGAAAGCACTCTGTCCATCGCCCCCCCGCGAGGGCAGCAAAGGGAATCCCTCTACCTGTCGCCTAGCAAACGCCTTTACCTGCAAGTATCTGAACATGTTCCCTTGGGGGAGCCCAACTTTATCTTCCAGTTCCCCCAGGCCCGCAAACCTCCCGCCAATAAACAGGTCCCTCAGTTTACTGATGCCCACCCTCTGCCACCCCCTAAATCCCCCATCAGTGATCCCCAGGATGAACTGATGATTGCCACCCAATGGAGCCTCCATCGAGCCCCTTGTTTCCCCCCTATGCCGTCTCCACTGTCCCCAGATTCTTAGGGTCGCCGCCACCACCGGGCTCGTGGTATACCTCTTAGGAGAAAGCGGCAACGGTGCCGTTACCAAGGCACCCAGCCTCGTACCTCTGCAAGACGCCTTCTCCATTCTTTTCCACGCCGCGCCCCACCCCTCCATCACCCATTTACGCACCATTGACACATTGGCCGCCCAATAGTACCCCAAAAGGTTGGGCAGCGCCAGCCTGCCTCTATCCCTCCCTCGCTCCAGGAAAACCCTCTTCACTCTCGGAGTCCCATGTGCCCACACAAAGCTCAAAATACTGCTAGTCACCCTCCTAAAGAAGGCCCTGGGGATGAAGATGGGCAGGCACTGAAAGAGGAACAAGAACCTCGGAAGCACCGTCATTTTGACGGACTGCACCCTCCCCGCCAACGACAATGGCAGCATGTCCCACCTCTTGAACTCCTCCTCCATCTGATCCACAAGCCTGGTGAAATTATGCTTGTGAAGAGTCCCCCAGTCCCTGGCCACCTGCACCCCCAGGTACCTAAAACTCTCCCCTGCCCTCCTGAGCGGGAGCCTACCAATTCCTTCCTCCTGGTTCCCAGGGTGCACCACAAACACCTCACTCTTGCCTAGATTTAGTTTATAGCCTGAAAAGGTCCCAAACTCAGCTAGCAGCTCCATCACCCCCGGCATCCCTCCCACTGGGTCCGCCACATACAGTAGCAGGTCATTGGCATACAACGACACCCTATGTTCCTCCCCACCCCGCACCAAACCCCTCCACCTCCCTGAATCCCTCAACGCCATCGCCAACGGCTCGATTGCCAATGCAAACAACAAGGGGGACAGGGGGCAACCCTGCCTGGTCCCTCAATAAAGCCGGAAGTACTCCGACCTCCTCCCATTCGTGGCCACACACGCCATCGGGGCCTCATATAGCAGCCTCACCCATCTAATAAACCCTTCCCCAAATCCAAACCTCCCCAACACCTCCCATAAGTACCCCCACTCCACTCTATCGAAGGCCTTCTCCGCATCTAGCGCCACCTCTATCTCAGCCTCCCCCTCAATCGCCGGCATCATGATGACATTCAACAACCTCCGCACATTCGTGTTCAGCTGCCTTCCCTTAACAAAACCTGTCTGGTCCTCGTGTACAACCCCTGGCACACAGTCCTCTATCCTGGTGGCCAGGATTTTTGCCAGCACCTTAGCATCCACATTAAGGAGAGATATGGGCCTGTATGAGCCACATTGCTGGGGGTCCTTGTCCCTCTTTAAGATTAACAAAATCAGCGCCCGCGACATCGTCGGGGGCAAAGTCCCCCCTTCCCACGCTTCATTAAGTGTCCGCACCAGCAAGGGGCCCACCAGGTCCACAAACTTTTTATAAAACTCCACCGGGAACCCATCCGGCCCCGGCGCCTTCCCTGACTGCATCTGCCCGATCCCCTTAACCAGCTCCTCCAGCTCAATCGGCGCCCCCAACCCCTCCACCTGCTCCTCCTGCACCTTTGGGAAAGATAGCCCGTCGAGAAAACTCTCCATTCCCCTCCTCTCCACCGTTGGCTCCGACCGGTACAGTTCCCCGTAAAAGTCCTTGAAGACCTCATTCACCTCTACCCCCTTCCGCACCACATTCCCACTCTTGTCTCTCACTCCAGCAATTTCCTTAGCCGCATCCCGCTTGCGGAGCTGATGAGCCAGCATCCTACTCGCCTTTTCACCATGTTCATACACTGCCCCTTGTGCCTTCCTCCACTGTGCCTCCACCTTTCTAGTGGTTAACAAATCAAATTTAGCCTGTAGGCTGCGCCTCTCCCCCAACAGTCCCTCCTCTGGTACCTCCGCGTACCTCCTATCTACCTCTAGCATCTTTCCCACCAGTCTATCCCTCTCACTCCTCTCCCTGTGTGCCCGGATGGATATCAGCTCCCCACGAATCACTGCCTTCAGGGCTTCCCAGACCATCCCCACCTGGACCTCCCCCGTATCATTCACCTCGAGGTACCCCTCAATACTAGCCCGGACCCTCCTACACACCTCCTCCTCCGCCAACAACCCCACATCTAACCGCCACAACGGGCGCTGGTCCCTCACCTCCCCCATCTCCAACTCCATCCAATGCGGAGCGTGGTCGGAGATTGCAATGGCCGAATATTCGGCCTCCTCCACTCTCGGAATCAGTCCCCGACTAACCACGAAGAAGTCTATCCGAGAATAAACCCTATGTACGTGGGAGAAGAAAGAGTACTCCTGTGCCCTCGGCCTCACAAACCTCCATGGGTCCACCCCTCCCATCTGGTCCATAAACCCTCTCAGTACCTTGGCCGCCGCCGGCCTCCTACCCGTCCTAGAGCTGGACCGATCCAGTGAAGGATCCAACACCGTATTGAAGTCCCCCCCCATAATCAGACCTCCCGCCTCTAGATCCGGGACCCGTCCCAGCATATGCCTCATAAAGCCCGCATCATCCCAATTTGGGGTATACACACTAGCAAGTACCACCTTCTCTCCTTGTAGCCTGCCCCTAACCATAACATACCTACCCCCCTTATCCGCCACCACCTCAGATGCCTCAAACGACACATTCTTCCCCACCAGAATCGCCACTCCCCGGTTCTTCATATCCAACCCAGAGTGGAAAACCTGCCCCACCCACCCCTTCCTTAGACGGACCTGGTCCGCCACCTTCAGGTGGGTCTCCTGAAGCATTGCCACATCTGCCTTTAACCCCCTCAGATGAGCAAGTACCCTCAACTGCTTCACTGGCCCATTCAATCCTCTCGCATTCCAGGTGACCAACCGGATCAGAGGGCGTCCCACCCCCCTCCCCCGTCGACTAGCCATAGCCTGTCGACTGCCCGCCCCAGGTCAGCACCCCCCGCCCGACCCAGTCCCCACAGCGACAACACCTCACCTCTGTCCCCCCGGCCCCCGCCAGCTCCTTCCTGACCCTGCCAGCAGCAACCCGGTATTCCCCTTTCACCCCCTCCCTCCCCCCCCAGGCTAGGAACCCTCCTAGCCGCGAACCGTCCTCCATTGTACTTCCGTGGGTCAGCTAACTTCTGCTGACCCCGGAAACTCCCGCCAAAAACCCGACCCCTCCCAAAGTGGGATCATCCCCCAATCTATCCCTCCTCCAGGCACCGCTCCAGCGCGGGGAAGAACCAGTTAAGGCCCCGCCCCCCCCGTCATCGTCTCCACCCCCCAGCCCCGCAACGCGGGAAACCAGAGGAAAGCCCGCGCTTTCCCACTGCCCCACCACACCCTTCTGAAGCAGCTCCCAAATACCAGCCCCACTCCATACCCCCAACCCGACATAGAATACAACAAACCCCCCCCAACCCTCCCCGCAAGATACAAAACTCAAACAATGCCCCACAGCAAAAAACAGAACAACACCCCAATAAATAACCATACCAAAATTACAAAAGTACAGAAAAAGAGAACACCGCAACAGCAGAAACCAGCAATAAAGCATTACAACCGACCCCGCAACCCCCAATCCCTAGTTCGAGTCCAGTTTCTCCATCCGCACGAAGGCCCATGCCTCCTCCGGGGAATCAAAATAATAATGCCGGTCCAAATAAGTTACCCACAGGCGCGCAGGCTGCAACATTCCAAACTTTATCTTCTTCTTGTAGATTAAACCCGGACCGCCACTTAGCCACCTCCGCACTCCAAACTTGGTAGATCCGTACTACCCCATTCTCCCAATTGCTGCTCTTCACCTTCTTGGCCCAGCGCAGCACACACTCCCGATCACTGAACCGGTGGAACCTCACCAGCACCGCACATGGGGGTTCGTTCTCCTTAGGCCTCCTGGCCAGTACCCTGTGGGCTCCCTTCAGCTCCAGGGGCAGATGGAAAGATCCTGCCCCCACTAGCGAGTTCAGCATCGTGGCCACGTAGGTTGTTAGATCCGACCCCTCCAGCCCCTCCGCAAGGCCCAAGATCCTCAGATTCTTCCGCCTCATGTGGTGATCAAGCTCCTCGAAGCGGTCTTGCCACTTCTTGTGGAGTGCCTCGTGCCCCTCCACCTTACTCACGAGGACCACGGCCTCCTCCTCTCGTTCAGTGGCCTGCTCCTGCAACGCCTGGATGGCAGCACCCTGGGTCGTCTGAATCTCTGAGAGCTTTTTATTCGTTTCCTGCAGAGAGCTCAGCACCTCAGCCTTGAAATCTGCAAAACAGCGCAGGAGAGCAGCTTGCTGCTCCTGGGCCCACAGCTTCCACTCCTCTGGTGCTCCGCCGGCCGCCATCTTGGATTCCTTCCCCCGTTTTTCTGGGGAGCTGCTGCCGTTTTTCCCCCCTTTCCACTCCGAGTTCGAGTCATGAAATGCGGAGAAAGTCGATCAGCACACCTTCTCCCACTGGGAGACGTCGAAAAAATTCCGTTTTGTGCTCTAAAAAGAGCCGAAAAGTCCGTTTGAATCAGGAGCTCCCAAATGTGCGGCTTCCTACGTCATCGCCGCCACCGGAAGTCTACTGCAGAGTAACTTTACAGTAACCACGTCATTAAGGAACTATCTGGTATTAAATACTCAGTTTCAGTTCTGGGACTGAATAATGACCAAGTTTGCTCAATTAATTAAGGACATTTTAGTTTTCAACCTGTGGTGATTGTTCCTTTAGCTCTCAAAAAAAAGGTCCATAAGCAACAAAGACCGGCAGAGAAAACAGAAGACTTAGAGGAAGCAATAAAGACCTCAAGGATGAGGCAATGGAAAACCCCAGAGAGAGACTACTGAAAGACCCCAGTCAGAGAGCACTGAAAGACCCCAGGCAGAGAGCACTGAAAGACCCCAGTCAGAGAGCACTGAAAGACCCGGGGCGGATGGCACTGAAAGACCCGGGTCAGAGAGCACTGAAAGACCCGGGTCAGAGAGCACTGAAAGACCCCGGTCAGAGAGCACTGAAAGACCCAGGTCGGAGGGCACTGAAAGACCCCGGTCAGAGAGCACTGAAAGACCCAGGTCAGAGAGCACTGAAAGATCCGGGTCGGATGGCACTGAAAGATCCGGGTCGGATGTAGCCATGCTGGCCACGCAAAATGGACACTGAGCCAAACTAAAATGGAAGGCTGCTGAGAAACAGACAGTTCAGCCAGAACAGCAGTCTGCAAAGAGCAGTTTGCATTCTGCAGCAGCAGAAACCAGTTTGGGCTCAGGTAAAGAGACCTTAGCTAGGTGCAAATGGCAAAACGCTTTGCATGCTAATGAGGCCATCAGACTTGAACACCCACACAATAGATACATTTGGTTCTGAATGGACACATTCCAATCAAGACCCAGACATCGAGGCACCAGAAACCTCCGAACAAAAGGACATAAGAAACGCCCCCTCCATCACGGAGACCCCCTCGCATTGGGGAATTAATCCAGTATCGATAAGAAATTGATCCAATAGGTAGAGCCCGCCCGAGAAGAGGGAAGGACAACGGAACCCCTATAAAAGATAGGGACCTCGTGTTGTCCGGTCTGTTACACCTGTGCTCCGGCCCCGACTGACACCTGGTATCCTGACTCCAGCCGTTGAGCACCAGCCGCCGAAACCGTAAGTTCAACGCTCGCTACGCGATCCAAGCCCACTAGACTCCCAAGTACCAGAACGCTTGCTGAAGGCTGCAGACAAAACCAGGACGAAGGCCTCGTTCTCTGACCTTGCCTGTTCCTGTTAGATAAGTATTCTGTTTGCTTATGTTTAGTTGTAGCTTAGTCTCTTAGTGTGTGTGCATGAGTATTTATTATTAACTGTATAATAAATATTGATCGTTTGAACTTGACTAATCGGTGTATCGTCTTTATTACTTTGAATTTGACCTTGGAATACTTGTGACGTTGCCTATACGGCAGCTGGCGACTCCAGAGCTTAAATAATTACATAGAACAGAGCCTAGCAGTGTTAAGCACACGTCGAACTCGGAGGCGTGTTAATACACTCCAATAAACGCGTTTTACGCCCATAGTAAAACGTGCAACATTTAGTGGCGACTCCGCCGGGACCCTGTTGCAAGTGGAAACACCACAGTGTCCAGGACCCTGAAATTTGAATTAGAACTCCAAATTGCAGAGAAAGAAAGAGATCACAAGTATTCAAGGTGTTCAAAATAATAAGCGAAATTCGGAAGTGTGTTTTAGTGCATGCGTACTAACAGGGCTGTAAGGTAAAACTGAAAGCTTTTTGTTGCGACAAACTTTCGGTAGTTTTGTGATCGGAAAATAGCGTAAGCCGTACCCTTTTTACGAAACACCACCCCAGCAACCCCCTGTTCCAAATTATAAAAAGAGAGTCAGAGGAAATGGCCATGCAGGCAATGGAACGTCTGATGGACCCAGAAAGGTTTGTGGTCGCAGCGACCAGCAGCAGTAGCAGAGTAGGCCAGTGTCCCACGTGGAAGCTGGAACTCCGCAAATATTTACAAGGAAAGGGATGGCCCCTTTGGAAAGAGTTTTGTGCAAATGAGGAGACAGGTCCCGGAAGTATAGGTCATACTTGGTGGGAGAACCTCTCTCAGATACACAAAAAGAGTTTAAGTAAAGCACGCAAGCCGATGGCGATTGTGTCCTGCTTGGCACAGTTGCGAGGCGCAGAGGAGGTCATCAGGACGCTCCGGGCAGATTTAGAGGAAAGGAACCGAATGAGTAAGGTCGATGTCAGGGACATCGAGAAAGAAAACCTGGATCTTAAAGGGAAGTTGGCAGAGAAGGGTAGAGAGGTGGATGATGCCAAGAGGGCTCACCAGTCTTGTCTAGCTCATCTGAACAGTTCCCAGACCCAGTATGAGAAAGCCTATCAGGACGTGCAACGTGCCGTTCTGATAAGACAGGAATCGGAAAAGCAGGTGGAGGCATTGCAGAGGCAATGTTCCGATCTCAAAGCAGCTTTGAGAGCACTCCATGCTGCAACAACCGAACAAAGACAAAGCACAGTTGACCACGCGAAATGCAGAAAACAGATTGCGGAACTGCAATCTCTGCTTTCGGTGCAGAATGGCTTCCAAAGCACCTTTGGAGCTCAGTTAGATGGGGAAAATGCCCCAGATTGGCAGGAATTAAGCGAGACAGCGCAGCGTTATGTTCAGGGAACATGTGCGCCCGCAGCTCAGCAGAAACGACAGGCACCCCAACCCCCCACAGCTCAGATCATAACCGCACCCATGAATCCCGTAACCACACAGAGGAAAGCCGAATCAGAAGGCGCCCCAGACATAACTTACACCACCCCTTTAACAGTAACCCAGCTAAGGGACGCTTGTGAAAAGATCACTCCGTTCCTCCCCACCGCAGACCCCCACCAGTTCTTTGCGAAAGTAAAACAGCAGGCTACCATGTACGGCCTGGATGAGAGAGAGCAGGTTAAGCTCACCGTGTTGAGCTTAGACCAGAGTGTAGTGGCAGCCCTCCCCGACCCACAAAACGTGGCAGGAGGCAGCCTAGAGGAGATGCACACTGCTATTTTAGATGCCATCGGGTACAATAGAGGTGACCCCGTAGAAGGCTTGAATAAGTGCAGGCAGAAGAGATCCGAACACCCCACAGCATTCGCAGGAAGGCTGTGGATTCACTTCAGCGCAGTTTTCGGACAGCTAGATAGAGCGCATTTAACCCGCGAAAACATGGTTAAATGGACGCGCACAATTATCTCACACGCAACAGAAGCAGGACAGAGCGCTTGCAATAATTACGACCCCTCAGAAGAGGCCCATAACGAGAAATGGGTCCTCAAAAGATTGTCCCGCGCTTGGGAGCAATCGCTTCAGGCAAAAGCAAAGGTTAGATCCCCAGAAGAGGCTCAGGCTGCTGCAGATATCCAAGCAGTCAGAGAGCACCAGAAGCCCGCATGGGTAAATGAAGGCAAGAGCAGCCCTCAACAGAAAGGACAGGAATGCTATAACTGTGGACAGTTAGGGCATTGGGCAAAAGAGTGTAATGCACCCCAGCGATCTCAGAGAGGCCAGCAGACAGGCACTCTGAACCGCAACAAAGCAAAACCCATCCACAATGTAACAGTACAGTCAGGACCCACCAATGTGGACGAGACGAACTGACGGTGTTCGGGCTCCCCCACTTGGGTCTGTGACACACTATGGGACTCATCAGGGAGGCCCGTAGTCACGGCAAAAGTCAAAGGGAAGCCCATAGAGTTATTGTGGGACACAGGAGGATCCCGCACCACCATTAACTCCACAACCACGGCACACGCAGACACGTGGCCGACCACCTCCACCATCACACTTAGCGGGTTCACCGGACACTCGCAGCAGGGACATATCACAGCACCCGTAGCGATCCAGCTAGGGAACATTAGCACAAGGCACCCCGTAGTTTTAGTAAATCTTCCCCGGACAGCAGAGCACATCCTGGGGATAGATTTTATGAACGCCCACAGCTTGTCGTTCGACCCAGTGAACCAGTGTGTCTGGCGAATGGCGAGATCAGACAGAGCCCCAGCCACCCTCACAGTAGGAGACTACGCTAATCGGATTAGCGCAGTGGGAGAGTACTCATTCGACCTGACTACACTCCACACCGACAGACAAATTAAGGCCCTACTAAACAAACACAGGACAGCATTTGCAAGTCACCGTCATGACTGTGGCAGAATGACTGGACAAGTTCATGTTACCGGACAGGACCCCCGACCGCAAAAGCAGTATAGATTTCCCCTCGAGGCAGAGGTGGAAATAGAAAAAGTTATAGGCAGCTTGTTGGACCAAGGTGTACTGAGAACGGTAGCCTCCACCAACAATGCCCCTATTTGGCCAGTGAGGAAGCCCGATGGATCATGGCGTCTGACCATCGATTATCGGGAACTCAACAAAGTAACCCCCGCAGTAGCCCCAACGGTAGCTACTAGTCCCGAGACCATGCTCAAGCAAGGTCTCAACGCCAAGTACTTCACGGTATTGGACATCAGTAATGGATTCTGGTCAATACCATTGGCAAAAGCGTGCCAATACAAATTCGCATTCACTTTCAAAACTCAGCAGTACACGTGGACATGCCTCCCACAAGGATTCCACAATTCCCCCTCCATTTTCCACCGACAGCTGGCAAGTGGATTAGAGAAATTTTCCCGACCCGAATGTCTGGTACAGTACGTAGACGACCTACTACTGCAGACAGACACAAAGGCAGAGCACATTTCGCTTCTGGCCGAACTCCTAGAACTCTTAACTGAAATTGGCTGTAAAGTTAACCCGAAAAAGGCCCAAATATTGGAAAGTAAAGTGATGTATTTGGGATCAGTCATCACGCACGGCAAACGCGAGATCGAATTCAAAAGAATTGATTCGATTGTCAAATTGCCCCTTCCCCAGAATGTATCAGCCCTCCGGTCGTTTTTAGGACTGGTTGGCTATTGTCGGAACCACATAGACGGATTCGCGACAAAAGCCGCCCCACTTTCAGACCTCCTTAAGAAAGGAGCCCCCTGGGAATGGCTTCCGCAGCATACAGGCGCTGTGGAAGAGTTGAAACGAGCCCTTAGTGCAGCACCCGCGCTGCTAGTCCCCGACCAACTTTCACCGTACGCAATAGAGGTAGCGAGCACCGATCTGACCCTCTCGGCCGTGTTGCTTCAGGAACGGCACGAGCAGCTAAGACCAGTGGCTTATGCCTCCCGACTGTTAGACCCGGTAGAACAAGGATTTTCAGCCTGTGAGAGGCACCTCCTTGCTGTCTTCTGGGCAGTGCAGTATTTCTCATACATAACCGGACTAAACCCCATCACCATTCTAACCGAACACACACCCACACAGCTACTACTAGACGGTCGACTGAAGGACGGTTCAGTTAGCCAGATTAGGGCAGCTAGGTGGACCCTACTTTTACAAGGACGGGACATTACAGTGAAACGGACACGCACACACACATACTTAGCAGACAACCTCCAATACCCCGGACAGCCCCATGACTGTGAAATTGTAGCTCCCCTGCATAACACAGGACCCTTTTTAGCCAAAACACCCCCCAGGAAGATAGGGAACCCGAAACAAAGCCCCCAGCCCACAGACACGTGTGGACCCTTGAGGATTTATGTAGACGGTTCCTCCACAGTTTTAAATGGTGAGCGTATCACAGGATGCGGCATCTATGTAGAGGACGCGCAGGGGCGCGCTCTCGAAGAGATAGCTCTTAAGTTACCAGGTCACTTAGGCGCGCAGGCAGCAGAGCTAGCAGCCATAGCGTACATAGTGGACCACCCCGATTCTTTCCCCAGCCCAGCAGACATATATTCAGACAGCTTATATGTCTGTAACAGTTTAACCGATTTTCTGCCCCTGTGGAGGACACGAGGTTTTGTCTCCGCAGACGGAAAACCCCTTCCATCAGCCCCTCTACTCCAGCATATTTTAGCGAAAGCGAAGGACAGGACCTTCGGCATAATAAAAGTAAGAAGTCACCATAGGTCATCACCACCTGGGAATGTAAAAG
This sequence comes from Scyliorhinus canicula, assembly GCF_902713615.1. Classification (NCBI taxonomy): domain Eukaryota; kingdom Metazoa; phylum Chordata; class Chondrichthyes; order Carcharhiniformes; family Scyliorhinidae; genus Scyliorhinus; species Scyliorhinus canicula. Next base: position 277,221,827 of record NC_052146.1, on the reverse strand, counting down.
CCGACGCGTTGGCTAAGGCAGGTTCCAGGAGAGGACACTTATGGACCCCCCCAGCTAGCGCACCAGCTAGCGCCCCTGTGAGCGCAGTCCAAGTCTCACAGACTGATATTAAAGATCTCGTGGCAGCACAAAAACAGGACGGAGACCTCAGGGAGGTTTTCAAGGGAAACTTTGTGCCTGCTTACGAGCACTTTAAACACGCACTGACCACACATGAGGGTGTGATCATTAAGGACCGACTTTATGTGGTCCCACAGCAGGACAGGAATCAGATGATTGCCTTGTTCCATGACGGACACGGGCATCAGGGAATTGATGCAACAACGAGGCACCTCAGGCAACTCTGTTGGTGGCCTGATCTCAGGAATGATGTAACGCACTACATAGAGAATTGCCTGATTTGTGCTCAGAATAACCCGGAGCGGTATTCTAAGAAGGCACAACTTCGGCATACTCGCCCAGTTAACGGCCCTTGGACAAACCTCCAGATCGACTTTATAGGCCCATTGCCCCCTTGTCGGAATGGCTATAAATACGTTCTGGTGGTGATAGACACCTTTACCAAGTGGGTAGAGGCATTTCCCTCACGAACAAATACAGCAAAGACAGCTGCAAAGATCCTGACCCACCACATCTTCACGAGATGGGGTTTACCCCGAAGTATCGATTCGGACCAGGGATCTCACTTTACAGGACGGGTCATGAGGAACGTCCTGACAATATTCGGAATCAAACAGAACTTCCACATTGCGTATCATCCACAGTCCAGCGGGATTGTGGAGCGCATGAATCGGACCCTAAAAACTACCCTTAGGAAAATGGTTCAAGAGAACAATTCCACATGGGATTCAGTGCTCCCCTTTGCACTTATGTTCATAAGGAACACTGTCTCCACATCGACAGGACACACACCACATACACTCATGACCGGACGCCCTATGAAAGGTACAGAATTCCTTTTAGGACTGGACATGACAAGCCCCGAAGTGACGGCCCTCACACATGAAAAGGCAGTTAAAGATCTAGTTGAGACTGTGAGGTCTGCACAGCTCGCAGCCGCAGTCCAGCTAGGGAAACGCCGACAGCAACGGACTGCCTGTTTCAATAAGACCGTCCACACCACAGAATTCCAGGTTGGGCAACAGGTAATGTTATCTGTTTATAACCCCAGCAGTTTTTTGGCTCCAAAATATTCCGGCCCCTACTCAATTTCGGACAAAATTAGCCCCTCCGTTTACAGGATAAAGTATCCTAATGGGAAGACCGCGTGGTTCCATATAAACCAGTTAAAGGCATATGGAACACAGGCCAACCATGCTCACCATGTCCTGCTGGATGCAGCAGAACACTTCACCCCGCCCACCAGAGACACTTTTCCACCATCCCCCTCACGGACCAGTTCATCCACGGACTCGCCCACGACTCCGCCCACAGACCACTACAGACCACGCCCCGACACGCCCACAAGCTGCCACAGCAGAGACAGTAGGACAGACACTGACTCTGAAGACAGCGACACCACACAGCCATACAGCCCACACTGCACCACCTACGACCCCGACTCCAGTGACCCCATGGAAGTCACCTACCTCAAAAACCCAGAACCACCACCCGACCCCGACTACCCCGACAACACACTCGACGCCACACAATGGCACAGGGACAATTCCTACAGACTTGTCCGCAATGACGAGAGTGACCCCCGGTCACACAACTCCAAAATAGCATGCCTGATCCACACAAGGGTGTGGGATCCGGGAGAGCAGGACGACACGGTGTCTGACTCCCGACACGGCAACCCCTTTGTGACCCTGTTCACAGAGGCAGAATCAAAGTGAGGTGTCCAGATGATGTAAGATAGGAATCGTTTGAGGGAAACGATGTCCTTTCTGATGGAACCTGCACGTATGTTTGTCTTCGTTTTATGTTTGTTTGTTTCCAGGAATGTAAATGTTTCAGTTGGAGGATGGACATCTTCTTTTCAGCTGAAAAGATTGTGACCACCTCACATGCACGTTAGTTTGTCCGCAGATACTTCTGAGAACTTCGGTTTGATTGGAGATCTTTTCCAAAGTTGTAAGGCCACACGCCAAATAGCTTGTCCGCAGATATTTCTGAGAACTTCAGTTGTATCCTCTGGTGAACCGACACGGTTCACGACTTGTTCTCTGTTTTCAGAACGGAGCATCTTGGCTCCCTTGGTTTTTTAGGTGCCCCTCTATTCGGCGAAATAGAGGCTGCAAGTCATGGTAAACACATTCGTACCCGTTTTTCCAGGTTACTCAGGCAGTGGACAAACGGCACTGAGGACCCGCCCTGTCTGAGAACCAACCCTTGGTCAGCCAAGCTCGGGTATGGCACAGCACGCCCTACCCGGGGATCCCATCCAACTCGTACCCGTAGCGGCCCATACGCAACTCATTCGGATGTTTCTTTCCAAATTTGTTTTCATTTTAGGTCAGGTAGCCCTTCGGCCACCATCCCACATGCTATTTACATCCGGGAACATTCGGATGGTAAATCAGCAAAGCCTGCGAGACGGCTCGCAGAAGGAAGGATTGTTAGGTGTATGCTGGTCTTTAAATTCGCTTTTTGAAAAAAAAATGAGGGGAGTCACAGGGTGTGACTTAGCCAGTCATTTTAAAGGGTCAATTGGGTTTTGAAAGACAGATGCACTAACAAGTAAAGGTCTTAAACTGTGTATTGACAGATACTGTGCTTGATCCCAAAGGTTTCAAAGGACGAGACAGAGGTCGAAGCCAGGATTGTCAATACCGGAGGAAGAAGGAAGAGAAAGAAGAACAGCAAAATGATGGAAGCCCACTTATTACTATTTAATGTCATATGTATATGTGTGGAAACAAGACACGTTTCCCCCACAACCCCCACCGTAAATGTTAGTACAGCAAACCCCCAGTGCTCAGCTCTGATCAGCGAGGTTCAGACCTGGTGTACTAAATTCATGACGTGGTACTCCATGTCCTACATAATCGAATCACTGTTGGTGATTGCGATCCTCACCATCCTAGTGCAGACCCTCAGGTTGAGGAAATGGAAGAGGAGAGCCTCTCGTTCCAGCACCTCACCCATCTATAGAGTGCAATCCCCCATCTTCGGATTCCACCAAACCCCTCAACCCCTCACTGATTACAACACTCTGTAAATAAAATTCAGCCATGTATTATATTGTTCCATACTCGACTGCCGAGTTGGGAAGTGTGATGTTGTGGTGTGAATGGTTAAGATTTTAGAGTGATTAAATGTTTAAGTTAAGGTTAAGGTTAATAGTGATAGGTAGAGGTTCCCAATTGTAGTAATGCATGTCCCTTTGACATAGGGCCAAGTAGAAATGTTAGTTAAAATTTTTTTCTCTCCTTCCCATAGTTTAGAACAGAGTAGAACAGGAACTGGCAAGAGGTCAGAACACAAGGAGGCAAAGTACATAGGTGATCCTTCACAATAGTATGATTGTGAGGATCACAAGGAGGGAATGTAGCCATGCTGGCCACGCAAAATGGACACTGAGCCAAACTAAAATGGAAGGCTGCTGAGAAACAGACAGTTCAGCCAGAACAGCAGTCTGCAAAGAGCAGTTTGCATTCTGCAGCAGCAGAAACCAGTTTGGGCTCAGGTAAAGAGACCTTAGCTAGGTGCAAATGGCAAAACGCTTTGCATGCTAATGAGGCCATCAGACTTGAACACCCACACAATAGATACATTTGGTTCTGAATGGACACATTCCAATCAAGACCCAGACATCGAGGCACCAGAAACCTCCGAACAAAAGGACATAAGAAACGCCCCCTCCATCACGGAGACCCCCTCGCATTGGGGAATTAATCCAGTATCGATAAGAAATTGATCCAATAGGTAGAGCCCGCCCGAGAAGAGGGAAGGACAACGGAACCCCTATAAAAGATAGGGACCTCGTGTTGTCCGGTCTGTTACACCTGTGCTCCGGCCCCGACTGACACCTGGTATCCTGACTCCAGCCGTTGAGCACCAGCCGCCGAAACCGTAAGTTCAACGCTCGCTACGCGATCCAAGCCCACTAGACTCCCAAGTACCAGAACGCTTGCTGAAGGCTGCAGACAAAACCAGGACGAAGGCCTCGTTCTCTGACCTTGCCTGTTCCTGTTAGATAAGTATTCTGTTTGCTTATGTTTAGTTGTAGCTTAGTCTCTTAGTGTGTGTGCATGAGTATTTATTATTAACTGTATAATAAATATTGATCGTTTGAACTTGACTAATCGGTGTATCGTCTTTATTACTTTGAATTTGACCTTGGAATACTTGTGACGTTGCCTATACGGCAGCTGGCGACTCCAGAGCTTAAATAATTACATAGAACAGAGCCTAGCAGTGTTAAGCACACGTCGAACTCGGAGGCGTGTTAATACACTCCAATAAACGCGTTTTACGCCCATAGTAAAACGTGCAACACGGAGGGCACTGAAAGACCCCGGAAGAGGAGCTCTGAAAGACCCGGGTCGGATGGCACTGAAAGACCCGGGTCAGAGAGCACTGAAAGATCCGGGTCGGAGGGCACTGAAAGACCCGGGTCAGAGAGCACTGAAAGACCCAGGTCGGAGGGCACTGAAAGACCCTGGAAGAAGAGCTCTGAAAGACCCGGGTCGGATGGCACTGAAAGACCCCGGAAGGAGAGCACTGAAAGATCCAGGTCGGATGGCACTGAAAGACCGGAAGGAGAGCACTGAAAGATCCGGGTCGGAGGGCACTGAAAGACCGGAAGGAGAGCACTGAAAGATCCGGGTCGGAGGGCACTGAAAGACCCAGGTCGGATGGCACTGAAAGACCCCGGAAGGAGAGCACTGAAAGACCCCGGAAGGAGAGCACTGAAAGACCGGAAGGAGGGCTCTGAAAGACTGGAAGGAGAGCACTGAAAGACCCTGGTCGGAGGACACTGAAAGACCCTGGAAGGAGAGCTCTGAAAGACCCTGGAAGGAGAGCACTGAAAGACCCTGGAAGGAGAGCACTGAAAGACCCTGGTCGGAGGGCACTGAAAGACCCTGGAAGGAGAGCTCTGATAGACCCAGGTCGGATGGCACTGAAAGACCCCGGAAGGAGAGCACTGAAAGACCCGGGTCAGAGGGCACTGAAAGATCCGGGTCGGATGGCACTGAAAGACCCAGGTCGGAGGGCACTGAAAGACCCAGGTCGGATGGCACTGAAAGACCCAGGTCGGAGGGCACTGAAAGATCCGGGTCGGATGGCACTGAAAGACCCAGGTCGGAGGGCACTGAAAGACCCCGGTCAGAGAGCACTGAAAGACCCAGGTCGGAGGGCACTGAAAGACCCCGGTCAGAGAGCACTGAAAGACCCGGGTCAGAGAGCACTGAAAGACCCCGGTCAGAGAGCACTGAAAGACCCCGGTCAGAGAGCACTGAAAGATCCCGGTCAGAGAGCACTGAAAGACCCGGGTCGGAGGGCACTGAAAGACCCAGGTCGGAGGGCACTGAAAGACCCCGGTCAGAGAGCACTGAAAGACCCGGGTCGGAGGGCACTGAAAGACCCAGGTCGGAGGGCACTGAAAGACCCAGGTCAGAGAGCACTGAAAGACCCGGGTCAGAGGGTACTGAAAGACCCAGGTCGGAGGGCACTGAAAGACCCAGGTCAGAGAGCACTGAAAGACCCGGGTCAGAGAGCACTGAAAGACCCGGGTCAGAGGGTACTGAAAGACCCTGGAAGGAGAGCTCTGAAAGACCCAGGTCGGAGGGCACTGAAAGACCCCGGGTCTGAGGGCACTGAAAGACCCAGGTCAGAGAGCACTGAAAGACCCGGGTTGGAGGGCACTGAAAGACCCGGGTCAGAGAGCACTGAAAGACCCAGGTCGGAGGGCACTGAAAGACCCAGGTCAGAGAGCACTGAAAGACCCGGGTCTGAGGGCACTGAAAGATCTGGGTCGGAGGGCACTGAAAAATCCGGGTTGGAGGGCACTGAAAGATCCGGGTCGGAGGGCACTGAAAGACCCCGGAAGAGGAGCTCTGAAAGACCCGGGTCGGATGGCACTGAAAGACCCAGGTCGGAGGGCACTGAAAGACCCGGGTCGGATGGCACTGAAAGACCCTGGTCGGATGGCACTGAAAGACCCCGGTCAGAGAGCACTGAAAGACCCGGGTCTGAGGTTACTGAAAGATCCGGGTCAGAGGGCACTGAAAGATCTTGGTCAGAGGGCACTGAAAAATCCGGGTCGGAGGGCACTGAAAGATCCGGGTCAGAGGGCACTGAAAAATCCGGGTCGGAGGGCACTGAAAGATCCGGGTCGGAGGGCACTGAAAGACCCCGGAAGAGGAGCTCTGAAAGACCCGGGTCGGATGGCACTGAAAGACCCAGGTCGGAGGGCACTGAAAAATCCGGGTCGGATGGCACTGAAAGACCCTGGAAGGAGAGCACTGAAAGACCCGGGTCGGATGGCACTGAAAGACCGGAAGGAGAGCACTGAAAGATCCGGGTCGGAGGGCACTGAAAGACCCGGGTCAGAGAGCACTGAAAGACCCAGGTCGGATGGCACTGAAAAATCCGGGTCGGATGGCACTGAAAGACCCTGGAAGGAGAGCACTGAAAGACCCGGGTCGGATGGCACTGAAAGACTCTGGAAGGAGAGCACTGAAAGATCCAGGTCGGATGGCACTGAAAGACCGGAAGGAGAGCACTGAAAGATCCGGGTCGGAGGGCACTGAAAGACCCAGGTCGGATGGCACTGAAAGACCCCGGAAGGAGAGCACTGAAAGACCCCGGAAGGAGAGCACTGAAAGACCGGAAGGAGAGCTCTGAAAGACTGGAAGGAGAGCACTGAAAGACCCTGGTCGGAGGACACTGAAAGACCCTGGAAGGAGAGCTCTGAAAGACCCTGGAAGGAGAGCTCTGAAAGACCCAGGTCAGAGAGCACTGAAAGACCCGGGTCGGAGGGCACTGAAAGACCCAGGTCGGAGAGCACTGAAAGACCCCGGTCAGAGAGCACTGAAAGACCCCGGTCAGAGAGCACTGAAAGACCCCGGTCAGAGAGCACTGAAAGACCCGGGTCGGAGGGCACTGAAAGACCCAGGTCGGAGGGCACTGAAAGACCCCGGTCAGAGAGCACTGAAAGACCCGGGTCGGAGGGCACTGAAAGACCCAGGTCGGAGGGCACTGAAAGACCCCGGTCAGAGAGCACTGAAAGACCCGGGTCGGAGGGCACTGAAAGACCCAGGTCGGAGGGCACTGAAAGACCCCGGTCAGAGAGCACTGAAAGACCCGGGTCGGAGGGCACTGAAAGACCCAGGTCGGAGGGCACTGAAAGACCCAGGTCAGAGAGCACTGAAAGACCCGGGTCAGAGGGTACTGAAAGACCCAGGTCGGAGGGCACTGAAAGACCCAGGTCAGAGAGCACTGAAAGACCCGGGTCAGAGAGCACTGAAAGACCCCGGTCAGAGAGCACTGAAAGACCCGGGTCAGAGGGTACTGAAAGACCCTGGAAGGAGAGCTCTGAAAGACCCAGGTCGGAGGGCACTGAAAGACCCCGGGTCTGAGGGCACTGAAAGACCCGGGTCAGAGAGCACTGAAAGACCCGGGTTGGAGGGCACTGAAAGACCCGGGTCAGAGAGCACTGAAAGACCCCGGTCAGAGAGCACTGAAAGACCCGGGTCTGAGGTTACTGAAAGATCCGGGTCAGAGGGCACTGAAAGATCCGGGTCTGAGGTTACTGAAAGATCCGGGTCAGAGAGCACTGAAAGATCTGGGTCGGAGGGCACTGAAAAATCCGGGTTGGAGGGCACTGAAAGATCCGGGTCGGAGGGCACTGAAAGACCCCGGAAGAGGAGCTCTGAAAGACCCGGGTCGGATGGCACTGAAAGACCCAGGTCGGAGGGCACTGAAAGACCCGGGTCAGAGAACACTGAAAGACCCGGGTCAGAGAGCACTGAAAGACCCGGGTCTGAGGGCACTGAAAGACCCCGGGTCTGAGGGCACTGAAAGACCCGGGCCTGAGGGTACTGAAAGACCCGGGTCGGAGAGCACTGAAAGACCCGGGTCAGAGAGCACTGAAAGACCCGGGTCGGAGAGCACTGAAAGACCCAGGTCAGAGAGCACTGAAAGACCCGGGTCGGAGAGCACTGAAAGACCCGGGTCAGAGAGCACTGAAAGACCCCGGTCAGAGAGCACTGAAAGATCCTGGAAGTAGAACACTGAAAGACCCCAGTCAGAAGGCACTGAAAGAGCGCAGGAGAGCACTGAAAGACCCAGGTCGGAGGGCACTGAAAGACCCGGGTCGGATGGCACTGAAAGACCCTGGTCGGATGGCACTGAAAGACCCCGGTCAGAGAGCACTGAAAGACCCGGGTCTGAGGTTACTGAAAGATCCGGGTCAGAGGGCACTGAAAGATCTTGGTCAGAGGGCACTGAAAAATCCGGGTCGGAGGGCACTGAAAGATCCGGGTCAGAGGGCACTGAAAAATCCGGGTCAGAGGGCACTGAAAGATCCGGGTCGGAGGGCACTGAAAGACCCCGGAAGAGGAGCTCTGAAAGACCCGGGTCGGATGGCACTGAAAGACCCAGGTCGGAGGGCACTGAAAGACCCGGGTCAGAGAGCACTGAAAGATCCGGGTCGGAGGGCACTGAAAAACCCGGGTCAGAGAGCACTGAAAGACCCAGGTCGGATGGCACTGAAAGATCCGGGTCGGATGGCACTGAAAGACCCTGGAAGGAGAGCACTGAAAGACCCGGGTCGGATGGCACTGAAAGACTCTGGAAGGAGAGCACTGAAAGATCCAGGTCGGATGGCACTGAAAGACCGGAAGGAGAGCACTGAAAGATCCGGGTCGGAGGGCACTGAAAGACCCAGGTCGGATGGCACTGAAAGACCCCGGAAGGAGAGCACTGAAAGACCGGAAGGAGAGCTCTGAAAGACTGGAAGGAGAGCACTGAAAGACCCTGGTCGGAGGACACTGAAAGACCCTGGAAGGAGAGCTCTGAAAGACCCTGGAAGGAGAGCTCTGAAAGACCCAGGTCGGAGGGCACTGAAAGACCCTGGAAGGAGAGCACTGAAAGACCCTGGTCGGAGGGCACTGAAAGACCCTGGAAGGAGAGCTCTGAAAGACCCAGGTCGGATGGCACTGAAAGACCCCGGAAGGAGAGCACTGAAAGATCCGGGTCGGAGGGCACTGAAAGATCCGGGTCGGAGGGCACTGAAAGATCCCGGAAGGAGAGCACTGAAAGATCCGGGTTGGAGGGCACTGAAAGACCCTGGAAGAAGAGCTCTGAAAGACCCAGGTCGGAGGGCACTGAAAGACCCCGGAAGGAGAGCACTGAAAGATCCGGGTCGGAGGGCACTGAAAGACCCTGGAAGAAGAGCTCTGAAAGACCCAGGTCGGAGGGCACTGAAAGACCCCGGAAGGAGAGCACTGAAAGACCGGAAGGAGAGCACTGAAAGACTCCAGAAAGAGGGCACTGGAGGACCCCAGGAGTGCAATGATGAAAGATCCCAGAAGGAGGGCAATGAAAGACAATAAATGACCAAATGAAGGGCAACTAGAGAATTGCAGATTGGAAACCAGTCAACACAAACTTTTATTTTTTTTTATACATAAACCTAAATCAGGCAGATAATGTTGCAACGCTATACAAATGCTCAAATTCCACAGTTTAATTTTCATCCGGGGTTCAGGGTAGGGGTTGCAGGTCATTTAGCTCTCCAATTATCTTTCCCATTCAATGATGCAGAACTGAATTTTTAAAATCTATCAACCTCAGTTTTAAAATTAACAATTGACCTAGCCATTTGCAGAGGGGGCCTCCAAACTCCAGGTGCCATTTTGAGAAATCCACATTACACTCCTTCCAGGAACAATATACATTACCTACGGTGTGGTGCCCACAGCTGTTCATAGTACTCCAAGTGCTGTGTAACCAGAGCTTTTCCAAACAGGGTTTTGATTCAATGAGGCTTACAAATAAATGGATTGTGTGCGCTATATTTTTCAATGGTACATTCCTCTCCTTCTGGGCTTCTAAGCACTGATTTTTAATCACTTCATACCTGCAAGTATTTAACTTGGAAGTTCTCTTGCTTGGACCATGCACCTCTTGAAATATAACTTTCAAAAATCTCAAACAGACATGAAACCAACAACCCCTTCATCCTAACTGGAGCCAAGATTCATAATCAAAGTATCGGGAAATCGAATTTGTCACTTCATATTTTACAGAATTCCTATATAAAGTAGCCAATTAGAACCAATTATTGGTCGATTATTCTTTTTGTGTACATGCTGTGTATGTTCCCTTGGCCACAGAAAAGTACTTTTCACTGTACTTCGGTACATGTAACAATAAATCAAACCCATTTTAATTATCTGTGCCCTCTATCACGATTTAAGATCCATCGGGGGCAAAGTGTAATCGATGAATGCAGCCCTGGCATCTCACAAGGGAACATTCTTCACCCAAGAGCTTGCATGAAGTTGTTTCATGAGCCACAGAAACATCACAGCTGTATCGACATGTCTAAGAGTTTGGAAGAGAAGAGGCATTAGCTGTTTCTCTCTCCGCAGATGCTACCAGACCTCAGTTTTTCCAGCACTTTGTTTTTACTTCAGATTTCTAGCATCCACAGTAATTTGCTTTTATTTTATTGTCCAAGAGTGTTACTGGGTTAAGAGAGACTTCCCCACTACAGAGGTTGAATCCAATTAAAATTACACCACCAATACAACAAAAGAGTAATATTATTCATTTTCTGCACATTAGGGAGAAGGGGTAAATGGCCGATTTTGGAAGGGAGACAGTTACACAAACAATTATCATTTCATTGCAAGATCATCCTTTTGTTTTAAATTAAACCCGAATGGTTACTCATCACCAAAGCAAATCTAGGGATTAGCCAGCATGCTCAGACAGCCAAGGCAGTCAACACAAACTTAACCAGTGAAGCCAAAAGAGTTCAGCCAAAGTTAAGACAAGTAGAAATAAAAGTTCCATCTGTGAAATGGATGTGTCCATTAAGAACATGATGGATTTCCCACGGAAGAATCCCAGAAATGACTTTTCAACATACAGAGGAATCAGCAAAAATAATTAAAGCTCTAGAGAAGACATTAAAACAACAAAATGACTGACAGCAAACTTGAAAGTTGCAAAAAATCTACAACGTGAAGTTAAGAACGATAAATTAATGAGACAATGGAGAAAAACTGAACTCCATGAAAAAGCAAGTAGAAAACAAGAGCAAGTCCAGTGAAGAATTAAATGAGGCGAATAAGAGCTTGAAGAAGGGAAGTTCGACAATGAGAAATTAACAGAGGTAAAAACATTGAAATTGACAGGAGAATCAGCGATTCAGACAGAGAAAGAAACATTGGTTACGTGCCAGAACAGGATTGTTGAAATGGTCACGCGAATGGAAAAGCACAAGGACAAATATGATAAAATGGTTGAAGCAAAAGATGCTGAATTGAAATACTGGACAGAGAAGAAACTTTAGCACACTGGCGAACCTGCCAGTGTCCCAGGTTCGATACCTGGCTTGGGTCACTGTCTGTGCAGACTCTGCACATTCTCCCAGTGTCTGCGTGGGTTTCCTCCGAGTGCTCTGGTTTCCTCCCACAAGTCTCGAAAGATGTGCTTGTTCAGTGAATTGGACGTTCTGAATTCTCCCTAAAGGAGTGAAAGGGAGAGGGATGTGGTAATTGTCCCTTTAAGGGCAACACAGCAGAAGAATGTCACCTGGCTTGACTGACCAATTGGGACTCATGTGGATAATCACCCCAGAGGGTGCAGTCCTCTCTCAGGCAGAAGACTTGTTGAAAACATGTACATAAGAACATAAGAACTAGGGCAGGAGTAGGCCATCTGGCCCCTCGAGCCTGCTCCACCATTCAATGAGATCATGGCTGATCTTTTGCGGACTCAGCTCCACTTTCCGGCCTGAACACCATAACCCTTAATCCCTTTATTCTTTAAAAAACTATCGATCTTTATCTTAAAAACATTTAATGAAGGAGCCTCTACTGCTTCACTGGGCAAGGAATTCCATAGATTCACAACCCTTTGGGTGAAGAAGTTCCTCCTAAATTCAGTCCTAAATCTACTTCCCCTTATTTTGAGGCTATGCCCCCTAGTTCTGCTTTCACCCGCCAGTGGAAACATAGAACATAGAACATAGAACGATACAGCGCAGTACAGGCCCTTCGGCCCTCGATGTTGCACCGACATGGAAAAAAACTAAAGGCCATCTAACCTACACTATGCCCTTATCATCCATATGTTTATCCAATAAACTTTTAAATGCCCTCAATGTTGGCGAGTTCACTACTGTTGCAGGTAGGGCATTCTACGGCCTCACCACTCTTTGCGTAAAAAACCCACCTCTGACCTCTGTCCTATATCTATTACCCCTCAATTTAAGGCTATATCCCCTCGTGCTAGCCACCCCCATCCGCGGGAGAAGGCTCTCGCTATCCACCCTATCTAACCCTCTGATCATTTTGTATGCCTCTAGTAAGTCACCTCTTAACCTTCTTCTCTCTAACGAAAACAACCTCAAGTCCATCAGCCTTTCCTCATAAGATTTTCCCTCCATACCAGGCAACATCCTGGTAAATCTCCTCTGCACCCGTTCCAAAGCTTCCACGTTCTTCCTATAATGAGGCGACCAGAACTGTACGCAATACTCCAAATGCGGCCGTACTAGAGTTTTGTACAACTGCAACATGACCTCATGGCTCCGGAACTCAATCCCTCTACCAATAAAGGCCAACACACCATAGGCCTTCTTCACAACCCTATCAACCTGGGTGGCAACTTTCAGGGATCTATGTACATGGACACCAAGATCCCTCTGCTCATCCACACTACCAAGAATTTTACCATTAGCCAAATATTCCGCATTCCTGTTATTCTTTCCAAAGTGAATCACCTCACACTTCTCCACATTAAACTCCATTTGCCACCTCTCAGCCCAGCTCTGCAGCTTATCTATGTCCCTCTGTAACCTGCAACATCCTTCCGCACTGTCTACAACTCCACCGACTTTAGTGTTGTCTGCAAATTTACTCACCCATCCTTCTGCGCCCTCCTCTAGGTCATTTATAAAAATGACAAACAGCAACGGCCCCAGAACAGATCCTTGTGGTACGCCACTCGTAACTGAACTCCATTCTGAACATTTCCCATCAACTACCACTCTCTGTCTTCTTTCAACTAGCCAATTTCTGATCCACATCTCTAATTCACCCTCAATCCCCAGCCTCCGTATTTTCTGCAATAGCCGACCGTGGGGAACCTTATCAAACGCTTTACTGAAATCCATATACACCACATCAACTGCTCTACCCTCGTCTACCTGATTAGTCACCTTCTCAAAGAACTCGATAAGGTTTGTGAGGCATGACCTACCCTTCACAAAACCATGCTGACTATCCCTAATCATATTATTCCTATCTAGATGATTATAAATCGTATCTTTTATAATCCTCTCCAAGACCTTACCCACCACAGACGTTAGGCTCATCGGCCTATAGTTACCGGGGTTATCTCTACTCCCCTTTTTGAACAAAGGGACCATATTTGCTATCCTCCAGTCCTCTGGCACTATTCCTGTAGCCAATGATGACCTAAAAATCAAAGCCAAAGGCTCAGCAATCTCTTCCCTGGCTTCCCAGAGAATCCTAGGATAAATCCCATCCAGCCCCGGGGACTTATCTATTTTCACCTTGTCCAGAATTGCCAACACTTCTTCCCTACGCACCTCAATGCCATCTATTCTAATAGACTGGGTCTCAGCATTCTCCTCCACAATATTATCTTTTTCTTGAGTGAATACTGACGAAAAGTATTAATTTAGTATCTCGCTTATCTCCTCAGCCTCCACACACAACTTCCCACCACTGCCCTTGACTGGCCCTACTCTTATCCTAGTCATTCTTTTATTCCTGACATACCTATAGAAAGCTTTTGGGTTTACCTTGATCCTACCTGCCAAAGACTTCTCATGTCCCCTCCTTGCTCGTCTCAGCTCTCTCTTTAGATCCTTCCTCGCTTCCTTGTATCTATCAAGCGCCCCAACTGAAACTTCATGCCTCATCTTCACATAGGCCTCCTTCTTCCTCTTAACAAGAGATTCCACTTCTTTGGTAAACCACGGTTCCCTCGCTCGACCCCTTCCTCCCTGCCTGACTGGTACGTACTTATCAAGAACATGCAATAGCTGTTCCTTGAACAAGCTCCACATATCCAGTGTGCCCAACCCTTGCAGCCTACTTCTCCAACCAACACATCCTAAGTCATGTCTAATGGCATCATAACCTGCCCGCATCTATCCTGTCTATTCCCTTCATAATTTTATAAGTTTCTATAAGATCCCCCCTCATCCTTCTAAATTCCAGCGAGTACAGTCCCAGTCTACTCAACCTCTCCTTGTAATCCAACCCCTTCAGCTCTGGGATTAACCTAGTGAATCTCCTCTGCACATCCTCCAGTGCCAGTACGTCCTTTCTCAAGTAAGGAGACCAAAACTGAACACAATACTCCAGGTGTGGCCTCACTAACATCTTACACAATTGCAGCATAACCTCCCTAGTCTTAAACTCCATCCCTCTAGCAATGAAGGACAAAATTCCATTCGCCTTCTTAATCACCTGTAAACCAACTTTTTGCGACTCATGCACTAGCACACCCAGGTCTCTCTGAACAGCAGCATACTTTAATATTTTATCATTTAAATAATAATCCTGTTTGCTGTTATTCCTACTAAAATGGATAACTTCACATTTGTCAACATTGTATTCCATATGCCAGACCCTAGCCCGTTCATTTAACCTATCCAAATCCCTCTGCAGACTTCCAGTATCCTCTGCACTTTTTGCTTTACCACTCATCTTAGTGTCATCTGCAAACTTGGACACATTGCCCTTGGTCCCCAACTCCAAATCATCTATGTAAATTGTGAACAATTGTGGGCCCAACACTGATCCCTGAGGGACACCACTAGCTACTGATTGCCAACCAGAGAAAGACCCATTAATCCCCACTCTTTGCTTTCTATTAATTAACCAATCCTCTATCCATGCTACTACTTTACCCTTAATGCCATGCATCTTTATCTTATGCAGCAACCTTTTGTGTGGCACCTTGTCAAAGGCTTTCTGGAAATCCAGAGATACCACATCCATTGGCTCCCCGTTATCTACTGCACTGGTAATGTCCTCAAAAAATTCCACTAAATTAGTTAGGCACGACCTGCCCTTTATGAACCCATGCTGCGTCTGCCCAATGGGACAATTTCCATCCAGATGCCTCGCTATTTCTTCCTTGATGATAGATTCCAGCAACTTCCCTACTACCGAAGTTAAGCTCACTGGCCTATAATTACCTGCTCTTGCCTACCTCCTTTTTTAAACAGTGGTGTCACGTTTGCTAATTTCCAATCCACCGGGACCACCCCAGAGTCTAGTGAATTTCGGTAAATTATCACTAGTGCATTTGCAATTTCCCTAGCCATCTCTTTTAGCACTCTGGGATGCTAGATTGCTACAGATGAAGAGTGATGAAACACCCTCTATTTTTACATTTTGCTTCAAAATGAAATCTCCTAACAATCAGTTAACCCAGCTACTTAGCCCACTGTTTTAAACCACCCCAGGGTTGCCAGCATTTTGAACACGCCAGGGTGGCTCCTTTCTGGCTGGGGTGGTTGCCAGCTTCTTGAAGACTACATGAAAATCGCTTATTGTCACAAGTAGGCTTCAAATGAAGTTACTGCGAAAAGCCCCTAAGTGGGTGCCACAGTCAAAGATGGCAATACTTCATTGCCCTGACAATCCTTCCTGAATATTTTTAAAATTAAATTTACTTGCTTGAGCATCCGGGTTCGCTTACCTGCCTCTAATTGGACTAGCAGCATCATGAGCCCATCCACGGTCCTGAACTGGATGGTTATGAATAGGAGGCTACCTGCAATAAAATGGCTGAGCCAGTCTCACTGCCAGCCAATGCAGGCTTTAGAGCCACATCTGGTCCCTGACATCAGGATCCTGAAGTCATATTCAAATTAACTATCATGTCTATGATTTATGGCTCCCTTTTCCTATGCACCTTGCACATATGGGGTGATGTGAATTATCTTTGAAAGCTTGGGCACTTCCAGCGTTTAACTCATCGAGAATGAGAAGAGGGTTTTAATAATGGGAAATGAGGACATGGCCAAGGCATTGAACAGGTATTTTGTGTTGGTCTTCACAATGGAAGACACAAATAACATGCCAATAATCAATGGCAAGGAAACCATGGCAGGTGAGGCCCAAGAAACAATCATGATCAATAAGGATATAATGCTGGGCAAGTTAATAGAGCTAAAGGTAGACAAGTCTCCTGGCTCATCCCAGGATACGAAAAGAAATGGTGGGGGAAAATAGCAAATGTGCTCGTGGTAATTTACCAAAATTCTCAAGACTCTGGAAAACAGCAAATGTGACACCATTGTTTAAAAAAGGAGGTAGACGGGGCAGCACGGTGGCACAGTGGGTTAGCTCTGCTGCCTCACAGCGCCAAGGTCCCAGGTTCGATCCCGGCTCTGGGTCACTGTCCGTGTGGAGTTTGCACATTCTCCTCGTGTTTGCGTGGGTTTTGCCCCCAGAACCCAAAGATGTGCAGGTTAGGTGGATTGGCCATGCTAAATTGTCCCTTAATTGGGAAAAAAATTGGGTACTCTAAATTTAAAAAAAAAAGGAGGTAGACAAAAGGCAGGTAATTCTAGGCCGGTTAGCTTAACTTCTGTATTGGGCTAGACGCAGCATGGGTTCATGAAAGGCAGGTCATGTTTAACTAATTTACTGGAATTCTTGGAGGACTTTACAAGCGCAGTGGACAATGGGGAACCGGTGGATGTGGTGTATCTGGATTTCCAGAAGGCATTCGACAATGTGTCGCACAAAAGGCTGCTGCATAAGATAAAGGTGCATGGCGTTATGGGTAATGTATTAGCATGGGTAGAGGATTTGTTAACTAACAGAAAGCAAAGAGTGGAGATAAATGGGTGTTTTTTTTTTTGGCGACCAGTGGCTAGTGCTGTGCCTCAGGGATCAATGTTGGATGGCAATAGCTTACAATTTACATAGATGATTTGGAGTTGGGGACCAAATGTAATGCAGGAAGTCAGAGGGTAGTAAAGAGGGGATAGAAACAAAAGCTAGTAAGGAGAAAAGTGGAAGGCAGAGAAACAGATTGAACTGCCTAGTATGGCAGGGGGGTGGGAACCAGAGCAGCAGGCCAGCGAGAGAAATAACTGAGGGAGAGCTGCAGACTAAGGCCAGTAAGATTAAGAGGAAGAGCAGGCAGGAAGTGGTTGTTCAATGCAGCGGGGCTGGTGGGTTGAAGGGCATTAGTTTCAATGCGAGGAGTATTTCAAGTAAGACAGATGAACTTGGAGCTTGGATTAGTACGTGGAATAATTATGTTGTTGCTATTACAGGAATTTGGTTGAAAGAGGGACAGGATTGGCAACTAAGCATTCCAGGATTTAGATGCTTCAGGCAGGATAGAGGGGGATGCAAAAGGGGTGGAGGAGTTGCATTATTGGTTAAGGAGAATATTATAGCTGTGCTGAGGGATTACATCTTGGGAGTGTTGAGGCAGCGAGACAATATGGGTAGAGCTCAAGAATAGGAAGGGTGCGGTCACAATGTTGGGGGTTTACTACAGACCTCCTAACAGCCCGAGGGAGATAGAGGAGCCGATATGCAGACAGATCTTGGAAAGATGCATAAACTATAGGATTGTTGTGGTGAGTGATTTTAACTTTCCCAATATTGACTGGGACACACTTACTGCATGGGTGGAGCAGAATTTGTAAGGAGCGACCAGAAGACTTTTTTGAAACAATATGTAAATAGCCCAACTCAGGAAGGGACCATATTAGACCTGGTGCTAGGGAATGAGCCCGGCCAGGTGATCGAAGTTTCTGTAGGAGATCATTTCGGGAATACTGATCATAATTTTGTAAGTTTTAAGCTCCTTATGGAAAAGGACAAGAGTGGTCCTCAGGTGAAGGTGTTCGACTGGGGGAAGGCTAATTATAACAGCATTAGGCAGGATCTGGAGAGTGTTGACTGGGCGAGGCTGTTTAAGGGAAAATCAACATCCGGCACATGGGAGGCTTTCAAATGTCAGTTGATTAGAATTCAGGACCGGCATGTACCTGTGAGGATGAAAGATAAGGATGGCAAGTATAGGGAACCCTGGATGATGAGGGCTATTATGAACCTTGTCAAAAAGAAAAATGAAGCATTCGTAAAGTCTAAAAGGCAGAGGACAGATGAAGACCTTGAAGAATATAAAGAAAGTAGGAAGAAACTCAAGGTAGGAGTTGTGAAGACTAAGCAGGTTCATGAAGTGTCGTTGGTAAACAAGATTAAGGAAAAGCCTAAGGCGTTTTATACATCTGTAAAGAGCAAGAGGGTAGCCAGAGAAAGGGTTTCCAAATGTGAGTAAATCCTGTCTCTAAGAATCTTTTCCAATAATTTCCCTACCATTGACGTAAGGCTCACTGGCCTATAATTTCCACTCAAAGATATTGGAGGGAATCTATGTATGGAACCAGAGGATATGGACGAGATACTAAATTAATACTTTGCCTCAGTATTCACCAAAGAAAAGGACTTGGCGGTTTAGGATTATAGGGTAGAGTGTATATTCTAAATCATGTTGATATTAATAAAAAAGTGTTGGGCATCTTAAACGGCATTAAAGTAGGTAAGTCCCAGGGCCTGATGGGATCCACCCCAGAATATTGAGGGAGGCAAGGGAGGAAATTGCTGGGGCCTTGACAGTAATCGTTGTATCCTCATTGGCTACAGGTGAAGTTCCAGAGGACTGGAGAGTAGCCAATGTTGTTCCATTGTTTAAGAAGGGCAGCAGGGACAATCCAGGATATTATAGGCTAGTGAGCCTTGCGTCAATGGTAGGGAAATTATTGGAAAAGATTCTTAGAGACAGGATTTACTCACATTTGGAAACAAAGGGAATTATGGTTTTGTGAAGGGGAGATTGAGTTTTTTGAGGAAGTGACAAAGATGATAGATGAGGGAAAGGCAGTTGATGTTGTATACAAAAGCCTTTGAAAAGGTACCTCATGTTAGACTGGTACAAAAGGTGAAGTCACATGGGATCAGAGGAGAGCTGGCAAGTTGGGTACAGAACCTGCTTGGGCACAGAAGAGGGTAGCAGTAGAAGGGTGCTTTTCTGAATGGAAGGCTGTGACTAGCGGCATTCCAAGGGCTTAGTTCTGGGGCCATTGTTGTTCGTAGTGTATATAAATGATCTGGAAGAAAATATAGTTGGTCTGATTAGCAAGTTCGTAGACAACACAAAAATTGGTGGAGTTGCGTGAAGAGGATTGTCAGAGGATACAGCAAGATATAAACTGGTTAAGAGTCTTGGGCGGAGAAATGGCAGATGGAGTTTAATCCGGACTAGTGTGAGGTAATGCACTTTGTGAGGCCCAATGCATGTAGGAATTACACAGTAAATGGTAGAACTCTTGAGAGTATTGACAGGCAGAGTGATCTGGACGTGCACATCCACCGATCACTGAAAGCGGCAACGTATGTGGATAAGGTGGTCATGAATGCATACGGTATTCTGGCCTTCATCGGTCAGCGCATTGAATATAAAAATTGGCAAGTGGCTTCCGGTGGCGCCCTCGAGGACACAGGTCGCAGGTCGGATCACTCCCGCCCGCGATGGGTAAACGGACCTTTTTCGGGACCTGGCAGCCTGAATCGGGGAAGGAGACGATTCCTTTCCGGGGTATGGGCAGCTGGACTAGATGTGGTTGAGTGGAGCGGCAAGGATTAAAGCAGGAGCAGCGGGGACTCCAGACCGGGTGGCCAAGCATGGCAGACGGCGGGGACCGGGGAGCGGAGGCTCACTGGCCAAGGGAGCAACATATGGAGTTCTTCAAGAACTGCTTCGCCGAGCTGAGGAGGGACACGCTGGACCCGATGAGAGCGGTAATGGACCGAATGGTCGAGACACAGGAGGTCCAAGGTAAGGCGCTCAGGGAGGTCGAGGCGAAGCTCTCCAGCCAGGTGGGCACGGTAACGGAGCTGGAGCACGAGGTGGAGGAGCTGAACGCCTGTCAGAGGAGGATACAGGAGCAGCTTGAAGAGCTGGGGAACAGAGCCAGGAGGCAGTATTTAAGGATCATTGGCCTCCCCGAAGGCTGCGAGGGGTCGGATGTGGGCGCATACGTGACGGGTATGCTTGAGCGCTGATGGGACCGGAGGCCTTCCCTCAACCCCTGGAGTTGGATGGGGCACATAGAGCCCCCGCAAGGAAGCCCAGGACGGGCGAGCGACCGAGGGCCTTGGTGGTCCGCTTTCACCGGCTTGCTGACAGGGAACGTGTGCTGCGATGGGCTAAGGCGGAGAGGAGCAGCAGATGGGAGAACTGCGATGTGCGCATTTACCAGGACTTGGGAACGGAGCTGGCCAAGAGGCATGCAGGATTCATCAAGGTAAAGGCAGCCCTCTAGAAAAAGGTGAGGTTTGGAATGCTGTATCCTGCAAAGCTTTGGGTTACGTTTGAGGAACTCCACTACTACTTTGAGACACCAGAACAGGTTTGGACTTTTAGTAAAGATAAGAAACTGGACTTGAACTAATGGGCACTTAGTTCTTTCAGTGCTGTACAGTGGCGGCGATCTATTAACCTAATTTGCTCTGATTAAAAGAAGAAGCTGGACTTGAACTAAAGGACGCTGGGCTCTCAGAGCTTCTGTGTGGCGGCGGTTTGTTAAATTATCCTGTACTGTAATGTTTTATCCAAGATTGTTTTCAGCCTGGACAGAGTGGGGGCTGGAAGGCGTGCTGTTTAGGGTGTTTTGGGGGGATTGCAACAAGGGGGGTGGGGGGGGGGGGAAAGAGAGGGGCCCTGCACTTGGTACCTTTTGGCGGGAGATCGGGGCCTCTGATAGGGGGATGGGCTAGGGGCTGGTTAAGGGACTTGAAAGGGCATGGTGGGATACAATTAGGTTAATGGGTCCCTGGTGTGTGGGGGTAGGGCCCGAGCGCTCGGACGGGAGACAGGCAGGCGCCAAGGGCAGGGGTCAGCGTAGCTAGCGTAGGTCAGGGGGCACCAGGGAGAGTCGGAGGTGGGGCGGGCTAGGGCCAAGCGCAGGGCTGAGGGGCAGGGGAGGCCCGGGGGGGAGGGGGAGGGGGGGGGGGGGGGAGGAACAGGGTTAGGGCCACGTTAGGTTAGTTGAACACATGTGGCATGGGCAAACAGAGCTGGCAGGGGAAGTGCCTTATTAACGTGTTTATTCTTTCCCACTGTTCGTTTTCACTATGTTAAGGCTCTTTGCACAGGGCCATTTTTCTCTCTGTAAATGTTACAAATGTGTTAAATAAAAAATTCCAAAAGAAAATTTAAAAAATATTTAAAAAAATAAAAAATTGGCAAGTCATGTTGCAGCTGTACAGGACCTTAATTAGGCTTCATTTGGAATATTGTGTACAATTCTGGTCGCCACACTACCAGAAAGATGTGGATGCTTTGGAAAGGGTACAGAAGCGGTTTACTAGGATGAAGGGCATTAGCTACGAGGAGACGTTAGATAAACTAGGTCTGTTCTCACTGGAACAACGGAGGTGGTGAAGCGACTTGATAGAGGTCTATAAGATTATGAGTGGCATGGACAGATGGATCGTCAGATGCTCTTTCTTAGGGTAGGAGAGTCAAGTACTAGGGGACATAGGTTTAAAATGTGTAGGGAAAAGTTTAGAACATATGTGCGAGGCAAATTTTTTTTTTTTTTTTTTTAAAAGAGGATGGCAAATATATGGAACGCGCTGCCTGGAGAGGTGGTAGGAGCAGGAATGATAGCGGCATTTAAGGGCATCCAGACAAATATATGAATAGGGTGGGAATGGAAGGAGACTGACTCAATAAGTGCATATGGTTTTATTTTAGGCAGGTGCCATGGTCAGTGCAGGCTTGGAGGGCTGATAGGCCTGTTCCTGTGCTGTATTGTTCTTTGTAATGTGTCAAAGTTCGCAGATGACACGAAGATGAGTGGTAGAGCAAAGTGTGCAGCACGGTGGCACAGTGGTTAGTATTGCTGCCTCACGGCGCTGAGGTCCCAGGTTCGATCCTGGCTCTGGGTTACTGTCCGTGTGGAGTTTGCACATTCTCCCCGTGCTTGTGTGGGTTTCACCCCCACAACCCAAAGATGTGAAGGGTAGGTGGATTGGCTATGATAAATTGCCCCTTAATTGGGAAAAAATTAATTGGGTACTCTAAAAAATTTTTTAAGTGTGCAGAGGGTGCTGAACGGCCAAAGAGGAATATAGATGGTTAAAGTGAGTGGGCAAGGATCAGGCAGACGGAGTACATTGTTGGTAATTGTGAGGGAATCCATTTTGATAGGAATAACAGCCAAATGAACTATTATTTAAATGGTAAAAAAATGCAGCATGCTGCTGTGCAGAGGGGTGTCCTTGTGTATGAATCGCAAAATGTTGGTTTGCAGGTGCAGCAGGTAATTAAGGCGGCAAATAAAACATTGTCCTTCATTGCTAAAGGGATGGAGTTTAAAAACAGGGAGGTTATGTTGCAGCTGTGTAGGGTGCTAATGAGGGCACACCTAGAGCACTGTGTACTGTTTTGATCTCCTTACTTGAGAAAGGATGTACTGGCACTGGAGGGAGTGCAGAGATTTACTAGATTGATTCCAGAGTGGAGAGGCTTGGCTTATGAGGAGAGATGAGTAGACTGGGACTGTACTCGTTGGAATTTAGAAGAATGAGGGGGATCTTACAGAAACATAGAAAATAACGAAGGGAATAGATAAGAGATTGTTTCCATTGGGTGAAACTAGAACTAGGGGTCCTAGCCTCATAGTGAGGAACAGATTTAGGACTGAGTTGAGGAGGAACGTCTTCACCCAAAGGGTTGTGAATCTGTGGAATTCCCTGCCCAGTGGAGCAGTTGAGGCTAGCTTGCCGAATAAACTGGTTTGTTCTCACTGGAATGAAGGAGGTTGAGGGGCGACCTGATAGTGGTCTACAAAATTATGAGGCAGAGACAGAGTGGCTAGTCAGAGACTTATTCCCAGGGGAGAGGGGTCAATTACTGGGGTGCAAGGTTTAGAGATGTACGAGGTAAGGTTTAGTGTTTTTTTTTTACACAGGAGGGTAGTGGAACTCGCTGTCGGAGAAGGTGGTGGAAGCAGGGACAGTAGTGACGTTTAAGGGGCATCTTGACAAATACACGAATAGGATGGACCTGACATGGACCTTGGAAGGGTAGAAGTTTTTAGTTTAGACGGGCAGCATGGTCAGCGCAGACTAAGAGGGCCAAAAGGCCTGTTCCTGTGCTGTACTTTTCTTTGTTCGTTGTTGCATGTTTTTAAGGCAAAGATAGATTTTTGAACAGTAAAGGAATAAAAGGTTACGGTGAGCAGGCGGGTAAGTGGAGCTGAATCCACAAAACGATCAGCCATGATTTTATTGAATGGAGGAGCAGGCTGGAGGGGCCAGTTGGTCTACTCCAGCTCCTAGTTCTTAAGTGGGCCACTTGCGAGCCAAGCTCCATTTTAAGCAATGTATATCTCCCCTGAATTTCATGAACATTCTTCTGCAACTTTCCTTAATAATAGTAATAATAATCATCTTTATTGTCACAAGTAGACACTGCAATGAAGGTACTGTGAAAAGCCCCTAGTCGCCACATTCTGGCGCCTGTTCAGGTACATGGAAGGTGAATTCAGAATGTCCAAATTAGCTAACAGCACGTCTTTCGGGATTGTGGGAGGAAACCGGTTCACCTGGAGGAAACCCACACAGACACGGGAAGAACGTGCAGAATCCACACAGACAGCGACCCACGCCGGGAATCGAACATGGGATCCTAGAGCTGTGAAGCAACCACCGTGCCTGGGAATAACAGCACTATTGAATGCTCAGTGAAGTGCAAATTTCACAACCACCTAATTTTTAATTTAGAGATTGTGACCAAGTCTCTATGGTAGCCAATAGGTAACCCACATTCCCCCCATCCCCCAAAATGTCTTCCTGAAGAGAGATACACGTTAGCACAGTTGCTTCACAGCTCCAGGGTCGATTCCCGGCTTGGGTCACTGACTTTGCGGAGTCTGCACGTTCTCCCCGTGTGTGCGTGGGTTTCCTCCAGGTGCTCCGGTTTCCTCCCAAAGTCCAAAGATGTGCAGATTAGGTGGATTGGTCATGCTAAATTGCCCTTAGTGTCCAAAAAGGTTAGGTGGGGTTACTGGAATGGGGTGGGCTTACATGGGGTGCTCTTTCCAAGGGCCGGTGAAGACTCAATGGGCAGAATGACCTCCTTCTGAACTGTAAATTCTATGATTCTATGAAGGGGAGAAGAAAAACCTTTTGGATTAATGTCAGTTGCTGATGCGTTTTTAAAATGCAGTGTTAGGATTTATTTTTGAAAGTTTTAATTAAAAAAAACACTACCAATCTACCTGTACCTTCAAATATAACCTGAAACTCTGGTATCAGAAATTCTAACCCACATTGTGCTCAACAGTTATAGCTTTCAGAGACCAGGGATTCTCCAACTCAGTTCCAAACAAAGACAACTTCACAGTGTAAAGTGGTGTTGAAGGCATAAAGTAGTATTTTTGTGGTGGGGTCAATGAGGCTTGCAATCTAACCTGTACATTTATAAAGTACATTGTTTTTAAAAGTAATTTTATGTGGGCAGTGCTGGCTAGGTAAGCATTTATTGCCCATTGACAGATGGAGAGGAGCTGCCTTCTGGAACTGCGTCTGTCCCAGAGATGTAGGTTTGCCCAGTGCTGTTTGGGAGCAAATTCTAGAATTTTGACCCAGCGACAGTGAAGGAACTGCAATATATTTCCAAGTCAGGATGGTGAGTGGCTTGGAGGGGAACCTCCAGGTGGTTGTTTTCCAGGTATCCGCTGGCCTTGTCTCAATGTTGGTCAGGGTCCCCCATGCCTGCGGTAGTTGGTGCTCTGCTGTCCTCTGGAGAGGTGAAAGGCCATCTGTAGCTCCCCCCACCCCCCAGAGCTCTACGGTCAGGGCCTCAGAGCATCACCGGTCTACCTCCAATATGGAGTCGACTGGCTGTTGCCTCGCCTCCCTCTTTCTTATCTCTGTGCCTTGTAGGCTGTAATTTCACCACAGCCTTCAGTGCCTCCCCATTGTGGTTATTAGTAAATATACTCATCTATGGCCTGTGATATTTTCTCGCAGAAAGCCATATCGGCCAGGACAGTGTCCAACCTACATAGGGGCCATCTCCAACCTCACATCCATATAATATGGAGTGTGGTTGGAGATTACGATCACAGAATATTCTGCTCTTAACAGCCCTGGAAGCACCGATTGCCCCACTATAAAGAGGTCGATCTGTGAATAGACATTTTGTTCTTGGGAGAAGGAAAACTCCTTTTCCCCCTCGGTGGGTGAATCGCCATGGGTCCACCATCCCCATCTGCTCCATGATTAGGTGGAGTTCCTTCGCCATTGTAGCCAGCATAATGCCCTCCATCTCTACACCCCCCCCCTTTCCCGATTTCTTCCCCTAGTTCCCCATGTCTGCCTGCCTCCCTCCTTGCCAGGCACTTCCAAGCTTGCGGGGGATGCGCCACAGCCTCTCTCCTGCATGATTTCCAGTGCTAGCTACCTTGCTACTGTGGTGGCCTCTGCCGGGGCTAGTTATACATCCCCCCTCGCCCAATCTCTCTGCTCCCTGTCCCCATTCCCCTCACCTTCACTTTGCTATGCTTGTTCATACCTCCCCCTCTTACCGCTCTCATCCTCAGAGGGAGGCAGTACTCTCCCAGGTAAAGTTGTTGCTGTGGTGATGGTTCAGTCGGCAGCACAGAATGTAAAAATAAAAAACTTTAACACTAAACAGAGTCTGTTTCTCCATCGCTACCCCTGCTGCCACTTCTCCAGTCTGTTCTCCGCGATGAACTTGTCTGCATCCGCGACCATGAAAAAGTGCTCCGTGCTTTGGTATGTTACCCAGAGCTTGGCTGAGTACAGCAGTCCAAACCGTACGCCGTTTCCGTACAACACAGCCTTCACCTTGTTAACTTCGGCCTGGTGCTTAGCCAGGTCAGCCGCTGATAAATCCGGATCCGGTGACCTTCCCCGTTACAGTTTCTGGATTGCCCGGCCTAGCGGAGAATTCTTTTCCAGTCCAGGCACCGGGGCAAATATCACCATTGGTCATTCCTTGGTTTTTTGCTTTGGTCGAAGCAACCGATGCGCTCTGTTGATTTCTGGAGGGCTGGGGTCACAGTCTGTGGGGTTCCTACATTCGATGCCCTCCGGTAGGTTTCTGTTACGTTTTGCTGCCTCAACCAGTTCTCCTGGTCCTCTACTTTTCCCTTCAGGTTCCCTTGCATCGCAACCAACCTTGCCACCTCCTTTTCCAGGGCAATGATCCAGTCGCCCTGGTCTGTTGTAGCCCTTTCCAGCTCCTTGATTGTTTCTTCCCCTGTTTCTTCCTGGGCTTCCAGTCACCTTTCCGCATTGTCCAGGCCCACCTGCATGGTTGGCGTAGCTTCGGCAATCACCATTCACCGCATTCAGATTTCATTTCCTCCGATGCTCTCTCCATTGTCGAGAGAAACATCCTCCGCCCAACCCATGGTGTGGGGGGGGGGGGGGGGGGGGGGGGGGTTCTCATTCGGCGGGCCGGTCCCCCTTGCTCTGGTGAAGCACGGGTTTCGCCACCTTTGATGAAGCAACTGAAAATGGTTCGGCCTAGGACACTACCCCGAGGAATTCCTGCAGTGATGCTCTTGAGCTGAGATGATTGACCTCCAACCACCACAATCACCTTCCTCTGTGCCATAGAAACGTAAGCTATTATTGACAATCATAGTGCTAGAAGTGGAAAACTAACAGTGCTCCACTACCTACCAGTGAAACAGGCAACCTTGAGAAATTAAAAGTATTTTTAAATAAGAAAATAGCTTTTAAAAAGTCTAACCCACACGTATCCTTCTGTCAGTGGGAGTTCATTAAATAAAGGATAATTTTGATAATCTCTAAATAGCAGTTGGGAGAGAAATGCTAAAAAGACACGTTTCAGTTGCAAACTACTGAACACATTAGTAAACAAGATACCATAATTTTCATGATGTTTTAATGCATCCATATCCAATGAGCAGAACATTCAATTGCTTAAAACACTACAGTGTAGCTGGCAGTGTAGGTGCAGCATCGAGAAAGTATCATCCTTGGCTAATAGACAACTTAATTTCCTTTAATAAGAAAGCACTCCAAGTGTCCATTACTATGTACTTTTTATTGATCAGTTTTTTTCATTGAACATTTTAAGCACCAAATAGATTTTCACTTTCAGGTTTTGTAGGGGAGAATAGGAGCAGGAGGATGATGTGGGGTGATGAGGAGAGGTGTGGTGCAGTATTAGCAGGAATAGCAGGAGTAAACTAGATAAATTAGAATTGTGCTCCACGTTTCAAGAAATCAAAACACTTGATGTGAACATGTTGGGTCTTTCATTTCAGAAAATAGATACACAATTAACATATACATTGTCACATAATTCAATGTACAAAACCTCCTTCATTATGGATTCACATAATGAAATAAAATTATTAAAAAGCTATTGTTACAAATTGCCTATTGAACGGGAATGTCACAGGGTACATTATTTTTGGAATATGTTTTAAGTGCCAGAATATTTTCCATCATCTTCCTAAAACTTTAGGGGATGATATCCTTTCAGTCCAATTTTATTTTGATTCCTAGGCTCATTAATACCACAATCGGTACACGCCTTTACTCTCAGAAGGAACAGCAATACAGATATTCATTTGGCATTCTAAACTTCCCTGTAGATAACAGCAGCTGTATCTTCACCATTCAGATCTCCAACTGAATGGCGCCCTCGGATCTTATCGACCTCTGTTTTTCTTTGCATTACTCTTCAAAGACAGAATGAAAAAAAATGTTTTATTTTGTGCCCAATTCCAGCAAAAAGCAAAATAACCTAGTGTAATGATAACCGCTACATACATTGGTAAATAGCATACCTCTTTCTAATTTTAGATGAATTGAGTGCGCCAAAACAAAAGACAAACTAAAAGTTGTGATTTATGAAAAGCTGTGCATATATTTTTCTGTATTTTCTCTACTTGCCTTCCGGATTACTGTGTTATCCCCCAATGTACCCTCCAAGCTGCACACAAATGGGATAGAAGTTGCCTATAAGGTAAGCGCACAGGCAGTGTGTGGATTTTGCTCAATTGAAATTTTAGGAGATGGAAAAGTTAGCTCTTTCTTTATTTTTTATTAAAAATAACTTTAACTGTTAATTGAAATGCTGATTTTTCTTTGGGTGTTAATCCTGCGTTAACAATAAAGTTTGTTTTAATATAAAATATCCCTAGTTGCCAGTAGAATCACTCCTGGAGTGCAGTAACCTTTCCTCACAGTTTACAAATTTAAAGTTTGTTGGGTCTCTCCTCTGATTTCCCAATATAAATTGGGGTCTGGTCCAGGTACTGTTACACTAACTGTGCACAACAAAATTCTATAGGTAACATTGCCACTCACCATTTCCTGACTTGAATGGCAATACCAATGACTGGTTATTAGATACTGACTCACTTTTGGATCTCTTGCTCTCTGGAGGAAGACAGAAGGTACCAGCAAGCAATGCCCTCTAAATAGTTTGCATTGTGATTGGTCTGTTTATTTGAAAGTACAGTATCTTTCTATTTGTTTTGCACAGCAACACCCGAGCAGCCAGTGTGATACCCCTGGGTTGCCTTGTGTGCAGAGCTTACTGGGTACAGTGTCAGTTATGCTTTATGTTTATGCATCTTGACCAATGTTTTACTACTTGGGATTGATTTGGACAAGGGTATTTTCTACTTTTTCAGTAAAGATCAAAATGGTATGCAAAAGTTTGCACAAACGTACTCTCCGGGAACTGAAATGTTTATTTTTAACAAGTGAGCTTCTTGAAAAATGTCTTATTGAAAAATAAACTGCCAACCGAAGTCTAATAGTAGAAAATCGCAAGACCATATCTATATACAGTACACTAAGTTTAGTTGCAAGATCTAATACTGAGAGTTTGTTAATCTTCCATACACCTTTTTTTAACCAATGTGCCATAGGTGAGAACCTGCCTTGTCACTTAATGCCTTTTTAAAAGTTTCACAATTGGGATGAAAGTCTGAAAAAAAAAGTGTAGAAATAAAAGGCAGACCTACAACGGAGATACAACTTCATGGAATTACATCTTTAGCTGCTCTTTTACAGAAAAAGTGGCAATGATGGAAAGTTGCAGAAACCAAAATAAGGCAAAAAAATTCAAACATTATACCTACCTCAAAAAATTATTACAAATACAAGTTCCATACATTTCCCCCTTCTTCAGTTCTTTTTTTAAACTATGTGCTGGGCACGATCAGTACATTCACCCTCTCAGATGCATATACTGCCTTTTGTAGGCTTTCCAACTCAAAACTGTATTGTATTAGAAGCCATTCTTATTGGCCGCAAGCCCAGAATTTCCTCCAAAGTTTGTGTGTGCACTTTTCAAATGTTGAGCACTCATCCATCAACTTGCCCTCCTAAAAGAACGTTGACCAGATTACAAACAGGAACGACAGAAGCAACTTGGGAGGATAAAGGATAATCGGTATCAACTTTAGGGCAGGAAGTGAATGGTTGGATTGATGTTGTCACAAGGATTTCCAATAATTGGGCTGCAGATCATACAATGAATACTCTTGATTTAGTCAAGTGGTTTTGTAAATAGTTTGTGAAGGGGATGTCCTGAGAACCGGATACCTAGGATAACACTAGAATAGTTCGACACAAGTTAGTTTATTGAGGATTGAAACCAATCATAGAAAGTATACCCAGTAATCATTATTAACCATTAAACATGGATTCTTAGAACATAGCAGTAACAAGCATTTAAACTCTTGCTAAAAGCAGTGGCCGCATTGCATGGTGGGATTTAAGCACGCTAACTTGCCCATGTTCTTAAGACAAACAGAAACAGACAGAAATAATGCGGTCAGCAATAATATAGCCAGCTCAATAAGCAGTTATCAGTAGCCCCAACATCCTGTGCTCAGGCAAACCCATCATACAAAGAGGAACCAACTTCAACATCTCTGACAAACAATGATACAGACAGGAACCACTGAGATAAGGGGAAATAAGAGTAGGCGGAACAAGAGGTAGCAGGTACAAGAACCCTGGAAAACAACAGATGGCCAGGGAACAGGATGGAGTTAAATTGTGAGCTGATGACGCAGTCACCATGCTGCCTAAAGTAAAATTCATTGGTCAAGGTAAAATCGACAGCTACAACGATTGGATCGAGGCCAACTGGGCTGGGCTACTGATTTTTGGAAATTGTATAAATGTTGCACCTGAAACAATGTAGAGTGGTTTTGGCATTTATCCAAATCACTCTCCCTTGTATGTTGACCAAGCTTGGAAAATAAAGCTGGCTTAACTAGAGTTGATGTATCCGCAGGTCTACGTGTTCAGTTGAGCCTAAGAAAGAGGGACGAACCCGATGTAAAAGCCAGGGCAATACTCAGTCCCTGAAAACGTTCCTACAGTTTGATGTTAGTTTAGGGTGGTTTGCCTACTGTACATTTGTAAGATGATGCAAATAATACTTACAAATGAAACGCAAGTTTATAGAAATTGCAACACATCTGCAGTTTGCCCACTGGCTATTAATAGGTTCAAGCAATGAAAAGATGAAAAATAAGAGATCAAGATAAAATGTGCACTGCTGTTACCTTACTGCCCATTCGAAGAGAGTCAATCTCTTCCCTTTGTTTCGACAATGTCTCATTCATGCTACAAAGGTGATCACTCATCATACTTAGCTGATCTTCATAGCTCCTCTTTGTTGTCGTTAGCTCATCCTGTATTAAAATACAGACGAGACCATATTAAAACAGAGAGGTTACAACAGGGAACCTATGGAATACATTCAATGCACGAGCAGGAAATCCTGGTCTCTTCTGCTGTAAATATTCTGGGAATTGAGACAGGCACTTACTATTTGGGGGTGATGGTAGAGTAGTGGTAAATCACTGGATTTGTAATCCAGAGGCCCAGGCTAATGCTCTTGGGTCTGAATTCAAATACCAATATGGTAGCTGGTGGAATTAAAATTCAATAATTAAAAATCCAAAATTGAAAATTAGCCCCAGTAACTGTGACCAGGAAACTTTAAAATGTTATAAAACCCCATTTGGTTCAGAAGGAAATATGCCATCCTTCCCTGGTGTATTTATTGTGGTGCAAAATTATCAGCTACCAATTTCCTGCAACTCCTCCTACTCCAAGGAGGTTTTTATACATTGGTCACTCTGGTTGCTGCCTCTTATCTTACCATATTAAAGTGGAAAACAATCCTAAACCTATGGCTGCAGTTTATATAACACTAGACCATGGAGTGAATGGCATTAACTGCTGTGACGGGGATTTTGTAAAAATTATTTGTTTTTTTGGGGGGGATGTGATCTGTTTTCCATCCCAAATTGCACTTGAACCGAGTGGCTTTTAGGCCATTTCAGAGGTCAGTTAAGAGTCAACCTCATTACTGTGAATCTGGAGTCACACAGTTCCTGAAGGACATTAATAAACCAAATGAGTTGTTACAGCAATCTATGATAGTTTCATGGTTACCATTACAAAGATTAGCTTGTAATTCCATAGTTTATTAATTGAATTTAAATTCCCCCAGCTAAATTTCTGAACCAATGTTCCCAGAGCTTGGGCCTCTGAATTACTAGTCCAGTGAAATTAACATTAGGCACCATCACCCCCATTGTAAATAGACTATTTGTACTCTGGAAGCCACGTTTACATGTATTATTTTGTCCATCATGTAACTGTATTGCTAGATATTTACTTATGCAGGGACCCAGAACCAAGTATCACAGAAACAGCATTCTGCGGGATAAAAGCAAGATATTGCGGATTGAGATTTGAAGTAAAAACAAAATGCTGGAAAAACTCAGCAGGTTTGGCAGCATTTGTGAAGAAAACAGCTAACATTTCAAGTCCATCCAATGCGACTCTTCTTCAAAGCTGAAGTGTTGGAATAGTCATTCTGCTCAGTTGCAATCATATATTTTGACAAAGCCATGTTGATTGTACTTATTTTTCACTAAATGTATCCCGTATTATGGCCTCCATCAGTTTTCTCATGGATGTCAAAACTGACAGGTCTGTAGTTTCCTGGGTTATCCTTTGTCCCTTTCTTAAACAACTACGTCACATTTGTAATCCTCCAGTCCCCCGGGACTAATCCTCTGTTTGGAGAGGCCTGGAAAATTTCTGTCAACGGCTCTGCAATATGCTCCCTTACCTCTCTCAGCAATCTGGGATGCATCCCATCAGAGCCTGGCGACTTCCTACCTGGAGTGCTGCCAGCCTTTTAAGCACATTTTCTTTATCTATCACTATACTACTCAGTTGCTCAACACCCACATTTTCAACTGGGACATTGTCATCATCTTCTAATTTGTTAAAGACTGAAGCAAAGTATTCATTTAGTACCATTGCCATACCCTTCCGCTTCAGTGAGCATTTTACTTGCTTGTCCCTTATGGGCCCCATTCTATCATCACTAAACTTTTACCATTAATATGCTTGAAGAACATTTTGCTATTTGATTTAGCACAGCCTGCAATCCTTTCCTTGTGCTTCCTCTTAGCCTTCGTCTCTCTCCTGCATTTGAAATACTCATCCTGATTTCTATTGCTATTATTCCGACATGCATCATATGCATAATGACCTTCACAGGATAAGCAAGCAGGCGTGTGACAAGCAAGCAGGCGTGTGACAAGCAAGCAGGCGTGTGACAAGCAGAGACTTCAGCCTTCAGTTAGATAAAAGGGACAGCTGCAGCCTGTATAATTCTGCTTATTAAGATTTTATAGTGTAAACGTGATGACCAAAAGATAAGGTATGCGACTTTTGTATTAGGCAGACTCCCTTGAGGAGCAGGATGCTTCTCCCAAGCATGCTTATAAATTAAAGTCTCAGTTATTACGACCTATAAACTTGAGTGGTTTCAATCTTCTATCATAATAGACTGGAACCCAGCTAAGTTAGCTTCTAGAAACGAGCTAGCCAATCAAATCACCTTCAGAATACATCGACAATGTCTTTTGCTTGAATCCCACTGGTAGTTAGAAAAGTAAGTTCACATGACAATCCAACCCTTTGTTTGAAATAAGTTTTCAGGACTAGGAGCTTAGGTAGAAGACCAAATTAGGATCCTTCTTGTTATCTCCTTTCTCCAACCCACCTGGTCGACTTCTATCCCCATTTGACTGTGATCATCCAGGTACGTTCTGCTGTAGACAGAGATTTCTGAAATGAATCCAATGATGCGCCCCATCGCCCAAAGAACAACCAACTCAATCGCCTACCTTTAAAACAAAACACTGAGATCGTAGAATGCTGCTTGAAGCCAGTTAAGTTACCAAACTACAAACTGCATAATTTTACTATTTTTTGGACTCTAAGTTGGCCAACCTATCCTTTCCAACTCTGCAATCTGTATTTGTGTATAGACTTCAAATGCTGTGTGCGAAAGTTGATGCGTCTTTTATTACTGGATTAATTATAATAAAACTAATCTCTTTCTTCGTTGAATTTCAGAAAACTGTCCTATTTGTTCTTTTATGATCAGTAAAGAACTCACTACATTGGAAAGTATATTCTTTTCAAACAAAAAAGCCCATTGTGGTCAAACAAGGGAAGAGAAAGAGGGATGCCATTTGATCCCTCGTCACCTGATTCTAACACAATTTACTTTTAAATCCAAAAATCCTGATAAAAGCACCAAAGGCTTATAGATCCAAATTAAGTCCCATATGAATACAGTGAGATGGAACAGGCATTGGACAAGAGTACCACAAATAAAAAGGTGGTAGTTTCCCATCGACGTCCTGTCACTGGTGGGTCAGCTCATGGTTCAGTGCTTGATCCCTTTTGTCTATGTTTATTGATCATAGAGAGTAGTTATCAAAGTTACAGGTATTACATTGCCTGCTACAGGTTGGACTTCAGAATGAGGAAACAGGTTGCCATGGAATGTGTCTACATATTGAAGTTGGTCTAAGCCTGATGTGTGTCCACCAGTGTAGAAAATTAAACAATTTTCCCTTGGGTGCAAAGATAGAGTACGTGGATGGTGCGGCATGGTGGCACAGTGGTTAGCACTAACAGCTCCAGGGACCAGGATTCGATTCTGGCCGCGAGTGACAGCCTCTGTGGAATTTGCACTTCCTCCGAGTGTCTGCATGAGTTTCCTCCGGGTGCTCCGAGGAAAATGTGCAGGTTAGGTGGATCGGCCATGCTAAATTGCCCCTTAGTGCCAACAAAGGTTAGGTGGGGTTACTGGGTTATGGGGATAGGGTGGACTTAAGTAGGGTGCTCTTTCTAAGGCCCGGTGCAGACTCGATGGGCAGAATGGCCTGCTTCTGCACTGTAAACTCTATGATTCTATGATATAAATTAAAGGCGAGAGACACACAACCTGGAAATTATTATAGTGACTGCTTTCGAAAGAAGTGTCAAGAGTTTACA
The DNA here is from genome assembly GCF_902713615.1 of Scyliorhinus canicula. Taxonomy (NCBI): domain Eukaryota; kingdom Metazoa; phylum Chordata; class Chondrichthyes; order Carcharhiniformes; family Scyliorhinidae; genus Scyliorhinus; species Scyliorhinus canicula. The sequence continues at coordinate 277,187,202 of NC_052146.1, read as the reverse complement.
GCTCAGTACAAAACCAGGACCATGCTTGTTAATTTTATATTAATTGTGTTTGTGTTCAGGTGGTGGGCCTTAACTTGTGCTCCTATAGATGGGAACAGACTTATGAGGTGCATGTTTATAAATAAAAGGATACAAAGATTGGATTCAATCCTAACCTGTGGTATAACACACTGATAACTGGATTATACAAGGCTGTGGTCAGACCACATCTGGGAATGGTGTGCACCATATTGATCCCTCCAGTTTAAGGATATCATGGCTCTGACATGGTATTGAGAAGCCAAGAAGGGTGAAGAATCCATGTCTTGGTTTTGAAATTTCTAGAGAGGCACACACTTGAAGGGGGATCATATTTAAGATTAAAAAATCATCAATAACATGCAAGCAAAGAAATGGATGAGTTGACAAGGCTGAGTATACAAGAAACAAGCAATTTAAAATTGAGAATTCATGGAATAACTTTGGACATTGATTTTTTTTTCCTTAGGGTGATTGACCTGTGGAATATGCTTCTGAAGGTTGTCATTGTGACAACTTCTGAAGTTTAAGAAAGTGCTAGATACATTTTTGAAAACAATATCAGGAAAAAGACAAGATTCTAGGTAATAACGGATGGATTTCTGGCCACCTGGTGAAGCGGCAGAGGGTTGGTGAAAGAAAGGGAGATGGGAGCGAGTCCAACAAAAAAATTGGACAAAGTGCATCTCGCCCGGATGTCACCTTAACTATTGTGCCTGGAAGCTGGTTGTACTGGAAACTTTTATTATTTAATAACAGACATATCCTGCAATGAGACAATACTGCAGTTGGGTAGAATTTAGCCAAAAATATGCACAAAAGGATGCACGTTTCTTCCTACCTGCAATCGCACAATGTTCTGATTGGCAACTTTTATCTCTTCTGAGAGTGTTTCCCTGGACTTCTCTGCCAGTGCTAAGCGTTTAGCAAGGGCACGGCACTGTGCATTTAAAGAGAAAACATTCGGAATAAAACTTTTGAAATTCATACAATAATTCAACTTGAAACTTACTGTGTGAAGCTGTAATCTAAGATTTCTAATGAATACACTGAATTTGCTGCACTCAGGCAGTCTCCTCTAGATAAGAGAGGCCATAGGGCCCCTCAAGTCTGTTCTGTTATTTGCCTGATCTTAAATGGAAGTATTTATGATATTAAGCAGGCGACTCGGTGGCGCAGTGGTTAGCACTGCTGCCTCACAGCACCGAGGACCTGGTGCATATTTTCTCCGTGCCTGCGTGGGTCTCACCCCCACAACCCAAAAGATGTGCAGGGCAGGTGGATTGGCACACTAAATTGCCCCTTAATCGGAAAAATGTATGATATTTTGGAGATCATGTGTATATTAGATGATTTGATTCCCCCATTGCCTTAATCAACTCCCTTTGTTCAAAAATGTAATCCCAAATCTCTAATTTGCCATTTTAACATACCTCCCATTCTGGCCTACAATACTGTTCCAAGCAAGTTCAACAGAAGCAGCATCTCATCTTTCTCCTACTCATTCTGCAACCATCTGGTCTAAACAAACGCCTTAATGCTCCCATTTTGTTTTTAGCGACGGTGTTGGGAAGTATTGAGTAGGACTTTTTATTCCAATGGAAATTGGTTTCTTTGTGGATCCTTTGACAGAACACAATTTACTCGGAGGTAGGATAAAGTTGAATGGGAAATAAAAATAAAAATTCTGGGCACAAAACCATTTTGACCCACAGCATTGTGAAGTTGTTGTACTTTGGAATTGTGCAGTTTTCTTATGACTCCAAACATTAGAAAAAGGACAGGATTGTTCTGTAACAGTGAAAATTTTCCTTGGTTGTATCTCTGCGTTGCTAAAGGAAATATGCTGGAAGTGAGTGCTTCTTTGCAAGAAGCAGGAGGTTTGTTCCACAATAGACATTCACTTATCTAATCAATTATTGTGTCATAGAAGGGGCCTGTGAGCAGTTAGCAGACTAACCCCTCAAGCCAGTGAACAAAGATTGGAACAAAAGAAATCTTTATCCTGGTATACAGCGGCCCTCCGAAAATAAATTCAGTTAGAAAACTCAGAGGCTTGAGCACGTAATCTAAACTGACATTTCAGTACACTACTGAGGGAGTAGTGCCATATTTCGGATGAGACATTATTAGAGGGCCTCCTTTGCCCTCTCAAGCAGACATAAAAGGCCCAAGGGCACTATATGAATAAGAGAAGTTGAATTGCACGGGAATGGGAGCTGCTATGTAAATTAAATTTGACCCAACTAGTGGAGCAAACGTAGGAGGCCTTTCGGAGATGGGACATGCTTCCGCTGTCACTGACGGGGAAGGTACAGACCGTGAAAATAATTGTCCTCCCGAGATTTTTGTCTGTTTTCCAGTGCCTACCTATCTTTATCCCAAAAGCATTTTTTTAAACGGGTAAATAGGGTGATTTCTGGTTTTGTGTGGGCGGGTAAAACCCCGCGAGTAAAGAAAGTGTTGCTGGAGCGTAGTCGAGGGGAGGGCGAGCTGGTGCTGTAATAATCACCGGTTTGTCCCAGGGAGGTTGGATTGGGGGTTTCAGAGGTGGCAGAGAACAGAGAGCGAGGTTGGGAGATTTATTTATTTGGAGGAGAAGTTTGAATTGCCGGGAGGGAATGGGTTTCTGCAGATACGGGATTTTGTGCGAAGGCAGGTTTCGAACTTTCTGCTCCTACCGCCAAGGGTATATACACAGGACAGAGTATTTTCTAGAACAGGGGTGGGGAGGGGTCTGTGGGCGGGTCATCACGTCCTCATCAACTGCTAGGCTTAGCCTGATACAATTCAAGGTGGTTCACTGGGCACACGTGACGGCGGCCCGGATGAGCAAGATCTTTGGCATAGAGGACAGGTGTGCGAGGTGTTTGGGAGGGCCAGCAAACCATGTCCATAAGTTTTGGGCATGTAGAGGATTCTGGCAGGGTTTCACAGTTGTCATGTCCACGGTGCGAATAACAAGGGTGGTGCCTAGTCCAGAGGTGGTGATTTTTGGAGTGTCGGAAGTGAGAGTCCCGGGAGTGAGAGAGGCTGATGGCTTGGCCTTTGCCTCCTTGGTAGCCCGGAGAGATATTGCTAGCGTGGAGGGATTTCTTCGGCAAAAACTAAACTGTCAGCAGAGGCAATAAAGGTTGGGTGGGGGGGGAGAGCAGTTAGGCTATTTTCTATTTAGGGTAGGTGGGATTAGCGAGGGATGGAGATGTTTTTATGCACTATGTTTACATTTGTACTGTTTATTGTTATTATTATAAAATTATAAATACCGTAATAAAATGCTTTACAAAAAAAAAGTGGAGTTCCCCAATCTCCTGAGAATGTATTGCTGAATCAACATGACTAAAAGCAGGTTTATTGATCATTTATCTATGTTGTTTGCAGAATCTTGGTGTGCAAACATTGGCTCTGATGTTTCTCTACATTACAAGAACCACGTCTCAAAAGTTCTAATTGGTTCTGAAGTGCTTTGGGACACTATGATATCTTAACAGGTGCTATATAAATGCAAGTAATTTATTCTTTAAAATGCAAAAGTGTGAAGAGAGTTTGATTTCCAGAATTCCTATGCAACAATGACATAATACAGTTTTCAAAATAAAGGCAACATTCAGGAAATCTGAACTAAAACTATAAAAAGTGTTGGAAATGCTCAACAGATCTGGCAGCATCTATGGACAAAGAAAAGAGTAATGAAACATCAACATGTTTCTTTCCTCCGACGTTACCAGACCTGCTGAGTATTTCCAACATTTTGTTTTCACATACATTTCGGTTTCTGTTTAGGCTGGTAAGTTTACGAGCATCATCTCTCAGTGCGAAAACTTCAACACTAATGTTGCAATGTATTACCTCGGCATAAAAATGCACTGACTTGCTGTCTGCTATCTGAAGCTGAGAGGTTAACTCTGCCACCCTCATCATGTAGTGACTTTTGATTAACTGTTCACGTGACTCTGCATCTGGAATCTAAGAGTAAACACACGAGATATTTCTTTAGTCTGGTTTTAAAATGTCACCATAAAAGAATATTCACCAGTGAAATTCATTTAACCATACATTTAAAATAACCCAACAAGTGCAGACTACTTTAAAATTTACATTCCACATTAGCTTCTGAATAAGCTACTCAATCTGATCAATTATAACCAACATACACCATCATTAAAAATGAAGAACCAAAATCTTTTAGATTTCAGCAAACACACAAATTGTTTACTTCAAGAGGAAGAATTGTGATCATTGCAGTACACTTATTCATTTCATTCCCAAGCAAGAACATGAAGAGTATCACAGTACCTCATTGTTGATAGTAGAAGTGGTCAACAATCCAACCTAACAAAAAAAAAAAGAAATTTTCATTCAGCTCAAGTCTCAGGCTACTGAAAATATATTTTAAAAGTATACTATAAGCAAAAGGAAACAATTTACTAGAATATAAGGCAGTGGTTTAGGGACAATGAATGTTAAGACATATCTTTTTTGGTGAACAGAACTTTCAGTTACATATTTAATACACCTTAAGCTTAGGTTTCCTCAAGACTGTGACGGTGATCAACCTCTCCACCCTGTGCCCTGATGTGACGGAGGGACCTGCTGGAATTCTCAATGCTTGAAACGGTCAAATTTGAACTCAGGGGAATGATGGAGGGGTTCTACAATTCATGGGCGTTATTCATCATGCACTTTCGAGAACTGGATCACATCGAACATTAGGGGGGTGCTGGGAGGAGGGTGACTGTATGTGTTAATGGAGACTATGGGTGATTCCCGATTCCTTTTTGTCATTTGTTTATGTTGACATGCGGGCCAATGTTTGGGGTTTGGTGAGAGGATGGGATAGTTATTGATATAGGAATTACATTCGTTACTGATTATTGTTTATTGTTGGGTGTAAATTCGGGAGAAAATGTGAAAAATGAATTAAAAATATTTTTTAAAAGACCAAGGTGGTTCAAGACCCAATATATTCAGTCAGGGTGACAGCAAGAGCTACAAATGACATCAGCACTTTAGGCATGGGAGGTGAAGGAGGCAAAACGGTAGTAAAATTCAGATAATTAAAGGTTATTGACTGAAATGTTAAATTTATTCTCTCTCCCCAGGTGCTGTGTGGTCAGAGTGATTTCAGCATTTTCTGTTTTTACTTCAGATTTCCAGGATCCGCAGTATTTTACTTTTGTGGCAAAAACCAACTAGGTTTCCCTCGCCAATGGGCATCAGGCTTGGGTCTGATGCTGTATTAGGAAAACAAGTTTGCAGAAACTTGGGCTGGATTTTTCCAGCCCCTCACACTGGCGGGATCTTCCGGTCCCACCAGCATGAACAAATTTCAATGGCTTGCCAACTCCAGTGCTGGGAAGGGAGCTGGAAAATTCCAGCCTTGGTCATGGTACATGTATACAGAACATGCACTTGGAGGGGCAGTCAGCTCCTATGGAACTGCATGGAAGTATTTTTAGGAAAGAGAGCAAACAAACCTAAACAGCTTCATTCTCAGTCCCACTGAATTTAAATTTTACACCATTTACCAGACTAGTACTTTTAACTGGTCCGGAGTCCCTTTCAACAAGGTGCAAGTCTTCAATTTTGGGAATGGCACCATTCTCCTGGATAGAAGGCATTGGTCCAGTGGACGTAGTTTTGAATTGATTTTCCATGTCAATTAGACGCTGATTTTCCTTCTCCAGTTTTATTTTGGCTAGTTGCGCCTCCAGCATCCAGTGTTCTTTCTCCTGCTCCAGTTTTGCTATCTTCTCTTGGCTTTGTTGCACCTGCAAAGATGAGGAAGCTCACATGGTTACAAATTTCTTCTTTTTTAAAATAAATGTAGTGTATCCAATTAATTTTTTTCCAGTTAAGGGGCAATTTAGCATGACCAAGCCATCTACCCTGCACATCTTTGGGTTGTGGGGGTGAAACCCACGCAAACACGGGGAGAATGTGCAAATTCCACACGGACAGTGACCCAGAGCCAGGATTGAACCCGGGACCTCGGCGCCGTGAGGCAACAGGGCTAACCCACTGCACCACCGTACTGCCCACAAATTTCTTCTTTATGTACTTGCAGCATCCTCCATACCAAAGCTAATAGGGCAGGCAGATTAACTACTCCCAGGATTCTGCATATTCTGATCTGCAATGTAGGAGTATGCAAATATGATCAGGACTTTGTTTTTCCCTTTTATACCCAATTTCCCAGAACAACCACAAATTGCCAAATAGAATATTTCTGTGCACGCTAAAGAACATCACTTTAACCACAGAACTTCCAAGCAACTATTGCCAACTTAAAGTGACATCCTACAAAACCTATCATTTTTAAACATTTTAAACCAACATGGTTAAAACCTTAATCCTTCTTGAATAGATCAAGATCTGAAACCACGTCAAGAAGTCCGAACATATGGCCTCAGTCTCCTCAAATATTTTAATGGTTGGTTACAAAAATCATTGGGTGTAGATCATGAGTTTGGAGTAATGTTTGACTAATGGGATGTGGGGGAAACTGGTGGGATGGGAAACTTTATATACCAACATTCTATTTCCCAGTCTCATATTCTATCACTTTAGTTGTGTTCTTCCATTCTAGTCTCATAACGCCAGCAACACATCCCCCCCAGACAAGAATTTTGAACTGCAAAACATAGCATAATTTACAAAATAGTTTACTTCTCTTTCAGAACTTGCACTTTTACTTCAAATGTACAACTAATCAAAAAAAAGTCAACAAGTCATACAGGATATGCAATGACAAAAAAAACAATGATCTACCAGCCCGAGTGCCGAATTTGAATTCAATTCAATCTATAGGTAAACTGCCCCTTACTGGGATCACATTGGGATTGACACAAGCCTCAGGGTACAGTTGATTTGAGTAACTGCAGCTTGGGTGCCACCAAGTAGAACCCCATCAACATTGCTTGGCTTGTGAGGGTGGGATTTGTGTCCTGTTTAGGTCTGGTTACGTGCACGCACAATAGCTGTTTACTTGAAAGATAGAAATGTCAATACTGAAGGGGTATAGCAAGAAGAATTTCTGCTCCCAAGAAATTGAATTAAGGCCAGATTGGTTAGCTTTGTATCAAAACATTTTACAAATCAGATTTAGCTCTAAACTGGACACAGTCCTTGAGGGGAGAATTTAGCAAAAATGAAGATCTTGTGCTGCTGTACTCCAGAGTCAAACTGGACAAGCATTTGAAGGAGAAGGATATAGGTGGCTTTGATGGTCGTTTAAAGGATACAAGATGAGAGGAAGGTCAAGTGAAGCATAAACACTAGCACGGACTGGTTGGGTCGAATGCCTGTTTCAGTACTACCACCCACTCTTAAATCAACATCGTGGCCATCTGCTGTCAGAGCTTGCAAACATCTTAAGTTACTCAACAGCTATTCTGAATGGCCTATTAACTAAAAAGAATGTAGTAGCTCTTGCCACAAATGTCTTGTTATCGGATATTAAAGTGAATGTCATTTAACATAAATAGTCTCAACCCAGACAATTTGTGGACCTACACGGAGATTGTCAAGAGCAGTTTGTAATTCATTTCACCGGAAGTCCTTTAACCATCATTCTGGTGCCAGTCATTTAACCTTTTGATCTTGGCTTTAAAATTATGCGTGGTGACCTCTTTCTTATAAATGCAATGTGTTGGCCTTGACTTCAAGGTTGGCTGCACACAGTCAGCTCCTTGTTTTAATTAAACTTTTCTTTGTGTAGGGTGCGCCATTTTTCTATTTCATAAATTGACCCGAGCTTCAAGGCTGTATGCTACAAATTTATTTTAAACTATTTTTGCACATATTGTTAACTTGCTTCCGTAATCTCTGCTGCAGTATGTTCTCGTATATAAAGTCTGAATCTTTATTGTAAAGACACTAGCACACAATTACAACAAGAAAGTAGAGCTATATCAAGTGAAAATATTTCAAAGATATTCGTGTTGGGTACAGAAATATTGTCATTTTATTGGACTAATAATCCAGTTGACAATGAGTTCAGTTTAAAAATATCTACAGTTAGTAAAAGTTACGACAAATCATTTGGAAAAATTCAACTGGTTTACTAATGCCCTTTAGGCAAGGAAATGTGCAACATTCCACAAGACCTGGCCCATGTGGGACTGCAGCCCTACACCAATCTGGCTGATTCTCAGCAAGCCACTTGGGGAGGTCAATTAGGGATAAGCAATGAACGTTAGCCTTGTCAGCAGCATCCATATCTTGTGGATGAACAGGAACATATAATGCATTATGTGGACACATTTGATTTAAAGGGGGTCAGGGGTTATGGGCAGGAGGCAGGAGAATGGGGATGAGAAAATATCAGCCATGATCGAATGGCGGAGCAGGCTCGATAGGCCGAAACAGACTTCAAAAGATTTCATATGACAGATTGGAATTCAGGTCAATAGAAAATGGAGCACACCATGTACAAAAATAGAAAATAGAAAGAGGCAATTTGGCCCTTTGAACCTGCGCTGCCATTCTTATCATGGCTGATGTTCCAACTCAATAGTCTGATCCTGCTTTCCCTCCCATCTCCTTTGATCCCCTTCACCCCAAGTGCTATATCTAACTGTTTCTTGAAACCATACAATATTTTGCCCTCAACTACTTCCTGTGGTAACGAATTCCACAGGCCAACCACTCTCTGGGTGAAGTTTCTCCTCATCTCTGTCCTAAATGGTCTACCCAGTATCCCCAGACTGTGACTCCCTGTTCTGGACACACCCACCATCAAGAATATCCTTCCAAAATCTACCCGGTCTAGTCCTGTTAAGATTTTTATAGGTTATGAGATCGCTCTATATTCTTCTGAACTCCAACGAATACAATCCAAACCGATTCAATCTCTCCTCATACGTCAAACCCGCCATCCCAGGAATTATTTGCTGCACTCCCTCTAAAGCAAGAGCATCCTTCCTCAGATGAGGAGACCAAAACTGCACACAATATACCAGGTGTGGACCCACCAAGGCCCTGTGTAATTGCAGAAAGACATCCCTGCTCCTGTACTCAAATCCTCTTGCTATGAAGGCCAACATACTATTTGCCTTTTTTACCATCTGCTGTACCTGCATGTTTACCTTCAGTGAATAGTGTACGAGGACACGCAGGTCTTGTTGCACATTCCCCTCTCTTAATTTATGGCCATTCAGATAATAGTCTACCTTCTCGTTTTTGCTACCAAAGTGGATAACCTCGAATTTCTCCAAATTATACTGCATCTGCCATTCATTTGCCTACTCACAACTTGTCCAAATCACACTGAAGTCTGCATCGTCCTCACAGCTTTCCCTCCCATCCAACTTGGCGTCATTTACAAATTTGGAGATAATACATTTTGTTCCCTCATCTAAATCATTAATATATATTAGGAGTAGCTGGGGTCCTAGCACCGATCCCTGCAGTACACCACCGTCACTGCCTGCCAATTTGAAAAAGACCCGTTAATTCCTACTTTGTTTCCTGTTTGCCAACCAGTTTTGTATCTATCTCAATGCACTACCCATGTACTTTAATTCTGCACACTGATCTCTGATGTGGGACTTTTGTCAAAAACCTTCTGAATCTCCAAATATACCACATCCACCGGCTACCCTCTCGTCAACTCTACTAGTTACATCCTCAAAGAATTCCAGTAGATTTGTCAAGCACGATTTCCCCTTCATGAGGACGGGTTGGCGGCATGTAGCAGAAAGTCGCACATTGGGTGGATTCTGCTGGAGGCTGGATGTTTTTGAACTTAATGCCCAGTCCCAGGGGCAATTCTTAGACCAACAGGTGCAGGAAGGCACAAGGAGAGCAGGGATGTCTAAAACTCAGAAGAAGGCCGACGTGAAGAAGGGGGCAACTGAAGGTTCGCCGTCAAGCAAAAGGGTCAGCCCGGCAACTGGAAAGGTATTGGAGGCTGTGTCGCTGGGTGGGGCCGCGCTGTTCAAGGCAGAAAAGATGACTGAGGTGATGGCCGTGGAATTCGAAAAGCAGTTTGCTAAGCACATAGAGGTGATGAGGAAGGAGATGATAGCGGCAACAAAGGTACTGGTGGAGGAGGCGCTTGCCCCGGTGAAGGTGGCAGTGTCAAAATCATTGGCCAAGGTGTGGGAGCAAAGAGGGAAGCTGAAGGGGGTGTAGGAGGCATTGTCGCAATACAGCGACCAGCTCACTCCAATGGGCGAGGAGCTGCAGAGGGTTGTGGAGACCAACAAAGGTCTGACAGTGATGGTGGAAGACCTGGAAAATAGATCTAGGCAGAATCTAAGAACCGTAGGTCTGCCCAAAGGGGTGGAGGGCCTCCCCGAGGCCGACTGAGTACACCACCAAGATGCTGGTGGAGGAGGGGGAAGACCCCCCCCCCCGGTACAAATTGGATTGGGCTCATCTGTCGTTGATGCCTAAACCGAAAGCGAATGAGCCAAGGGCAGTAATCATTTGTTTTCACAGGTACCATGTGAAGGAGAAGGACTGGAGATTGGCGAAGCGGGAGGTGCAGTGGGCTGGAGCTGGTATATGCATATACCAGGACTTTTTAAAATAAATAAATTTAGAGTACCCAATTATTTTTCTCCCAATTAAGGAGCAATTTAGCGTGGCTAATACACCTAACCTGCACATCTTTGGGTTGTGGGGGTGAAACCCACGCAGACACTGGTAGAATGTGCCAACTCCACACGGACCGTGACCCAGAGCTGGGTTTCAAACCCGGGTCCTCAGCGCCATAGTCCCAGTACTAATCACTGTGCCATGTGCCACCCATATACCAGGACATAAGTGGCATGCGGTTTGGCGTGGTGTATCCAGCAAAGTTGAGGGTGACCTACAACTCAAAGGACTTATACTTTGAGACAGTGGAGTGGTGGAGGCTTTTGTGATGGTAGAAGGCCTTGGGCAGAAATGAGAAATGGGATTGAGGTTGGGTCTTGGGCAGAGGGTAGACGGGGTGGAAGATTGTATATAGTTCCATTTTCTATTTCATGTTGTGATGTGTGTTAAAAGGGGTGAAGTTGCCTGTTTGGTGAAGGTAGGAGTTGGGATATTTTGCGACGGCAGTTTTCTGGGGTTTGCTTGCTTGAAGGGAATCGCTTTATTTTCTGGGACTGGGTAGGGGGAAGGGGTGTGAGGCATGGGCAGGGGCCTCCAAACTAGCAAGCGTGGGTTGGCTAGTGCACGGGAATGTGGTGGGGGGGGGGAGTGACCGTGGACATTGGAGCCTGGTCGAACAGGTCTTGATGGGCCTGGGAGGTGTGAAAAGTAGGGGAGCTGAAGTGGGTGTAGGAGGCCTTGTTGCAATACAGCTACCAGCTCACTCCAATGGGCAAGGAGCTGCAGAGGGTTGTGGAGGCTCCCCAATTTACTATACTATTACTGGGCGGCAAACGCGGAAAGGGCGAGGAGTTGGGTTGTTGGGGGCGGGGGAGTTCCAGTGGGTTCAGATGGAGGAAGGTCTGTGAAGGGTGTAGAGGTTCAGGGACCTGGAACAGTGACGCTCCCGATGGCCCCGGGCAAGTACTCTGGGAATTCGGTGATGGAGGCAACACTGATGATTTGGAGGCAGTTGAGGCACTTTAAGCTGGGGGGTGGGTCTGGGGAGATGGCCAATCAGGGAATCACAGGTTTGAGCTGGGGCGGCTGGAGATGGGAGGTTTCAGAGATGGGAGAAAAGGGTGATCATGGTATTAAAAGACCTGTCCCTTGGGGGGGGGGGGTGTTTTGCAAGGTTGGAAAAGCTGGGGGAGAAGTAAGGACTGGGGCAAGGGGAAAGGTTTAGGTACCTGCAGCTCCGAGACTTTGCAAGGAAGGAGATTCAAGCTTCCCAATAGCACCGGTCCCCTTGTTGTTGGAAGAGGTATTGGCAGCAAAGGATTGGAGAAGGGGGTGGTGTCGGCAACTTATGGAAGATTCTGGAGGAGTGGCTATGGAAGGGATTAAGGCCAAGCGGGAAGAAGAGCTGGGAGAGGTAATGGAGGAAGGTTTGGGGTGTGAGGTGCTATTAAGGGTGAATACATCAACCTCATGCACGAGGTTGGGACTGATACAGCTGAAGGTTGTATATAGGGCACACCTCACGAGGGAGAGGATGAGCCAACTTTGAGGGAGTGGAGGATGTCTGTGAGCAGTGTGGGAGGGGCCCGCATATGTTTTGGTCCTGTCTGAAGCTGGGGAGGTATTGGAGGGAGGTTTTTAATATCATCTCGGGGGTACTGCATGTGGACTTGGAATCTGGCCTCTGCAGCTCCTCGCCCATTGGAGTGAGCTGGTCGCTGTATTGCGACAAGGCCTCCTACAACCCCTTCAGCTCCCCCACTTTTCACACCTCCCAGGCCCATCGAGACCTGTTCGGAGAATGTGGAGAATAAAAAGATTTTTTTTTTTTTTTTAATCCATGCTGACTCGATCTGATCTTGCCACTACTTTCTAAGAGCTCTGCTATACAATTTTTGGTAAAGGATTCTAGAATCATTTCCCCATTACCGGCATCAGGCTTACTTGTCTATAATTCCGTTTTTTCTCTACCTCCCTTTATAAATAGTGGAGTTACATTAGCTATCCTCCAACCTGCAGGAACTGTTCCAGAGACTACAGAATCCCGGAAGATGACTACCAATGCATCCACTATTTCTAGAGCCACTTCCATCAATACTCTGGGATGTAGATCATCAGGCCCTGGCAATTTATCAGCTTTCAATCCAATTAATTTCCTCAACACATTTCTCTTCTAATACTGATCTCCTTCAGTTCCTCCCTTTCACTAAATCTTGCGTTCCCCAACATTTCTGGTATCTATTTTGTGTCCTCATTTGTGAAAACAGAACCAAAGTATGTGTCGTTGCTCTGCCATTTCTTTGCCCCCTATTATACATTCGCCGATTTCTGACTGTAAGGGACCTACATTTGTCTTCAATCTTTTTCTCTTCACGTACCTATGGAAACTTTTTACAATTCACGCCTCATACCATCTTAGTTTCCTTTATTCATAGTTACGACACTAATCTCAGAATCAGTTACCTCATTCTCCACCTTCATAAAAAATTAAATCATGTTATGTTCGCTCATCCCCAAGGGGTCTCTCACACAACTAGATTGCCAATAATTCCGTTCTCATTACACAGCAGTCTAGGATGACCTGCTCTTTAGTTGATTCCTCAACATATTGGTCCAGAAAACTATCCCGTATATACTCCAGGAATTCATCCTTCACAGTATTGTGGCTAATTTGATTTGCCCAATCTAGATGCAGATCACCCATGATTACATATGTTCCTCACATGCTTCTCTAATTTCCTGTTCAATGCCATTCCCAACATCACCACTATATCTATATATAGACCATATATAGGGTCTATATATGATGCCTACATATGTTTTTTTGCCCCTTGGTGTTTCTCAGCTCTACCCATACAGATTCCACATTGACAGAGCCAATATCCTTCCTCACTATTGCGTTCATTTCCTCTTTAACCAGCACTGTCACTCTACTGCCTTTTCCTTTTTGACCGTCCTTCCTGAATAGTCCTGAACATTCAATAATAATAATACTCTTTATTATTGTCACAAGGAGGCTTACATTAACACTGCAGTCGCCTAGTCGCCTGTTCGAGTACACAGAGGAAGAACTCAGAATGTCCAATTCACTTAACAAGCACGTCTTTTGGGACTGTGGGAGGAAACCGGAGCACCCAGAGGAAAACCATGCAGACACAGGGAGAACGTGCAGACTCTGTACAGAGTGACCCATGCCGGGAATCAAATACGGGTCCCTGGTGCCATACCTGGTTACCCTGCAGCCATGTCTCAGCAATCCTGACTATCATACCCATTTACGTCAATTTGCACGATTAGTTCATCCACTTTAATGCAAATGCTCCATTTGTTAAGGCACAAAGCCTTTAAGCTTCTCTTTTTAACATTACTTGTCCCATTCCCACTATTTATCACTGAGCCTCTATTTGACTCTTGCCCTTGATTTCTCTGCCTATTCATTTTTCTTATTCCCCTTACTGTTTTTTGTTCTAGTCCTTGATTTCCCCTCCTCTGACTCCTTGCATAGGTTCCCATTCAGGTGCCATTTTAGTTTAAATCCTCCCCACCACTCCCCCCTAAGACATTAATCCCGGTCCTGCCCAGGTGTAACCCATCCAGTTTGTCCCACCTCCCCCAGAACCGGCCCCAATCCCCCAAGAATCTGAAATTAAAAGAAAGTTATTTGAAAGCATCGCTACAGGTAAAAGAATGGATGAAGCCACATTTAATAATAAGGTCTTTTAATATCAGGCCATATTTAATATTCAAGCTGGATTGAGAACTTGTGCAGAAATAATTGCATTAAGTACCACAAAGCCAATTTTTTGCGCAGAACCAAATTAGAATATGCCGTACGCCAGTATTTTAACACAATGTCCAATTTTATTCAACTATCAAATCAACACACTCTCCTCCTCTCGCCCCCCCCCCCCCCGCCCCACCCTTACTCCCCTTCCGGCCAAAGTCACAAGGTTTCTTGCAATTATTCAAGTCCCGAATGGCTGCAAGCTTATGCTCAAAATTTTAGGTATAGTAGGACCCATAATTCTGGTGCCTTACAATATTTCTTTTTAAATTGAGACTTTTACTATATGTTGTGTGCCTTGAAATGGATTTTGCAGTGCTCAAAGACCTACATTAAATATTAGCTAGTTTCCATAATTACATTTCCTTAAAACTTGCTGAGCCTAATATGTGTAAATGATTTGAATACTTTAAACTCAATTTTGATGCACAAAAGACAGACTCAAAGAAGGAATAGGGCATTTCTTGGAGCTTCGATTTCTGCCTGTTTTTTTTTGTTTATTTTTACATTCCAGACTAAAGTTGGTGACAGGATCAGTGTAAAATCAACCTTCTTTAAAACTAACTTCCTGCTTATGCAATTTGCAAAAATTCCAGATCTTTATATTTTCATGCCCTTTGCATAATCCAAATTTTGTGCCTCTTCACTCAACAGAGACCAACTGGGGTGTCTGCAGTGGTGTGCTGCACCGAGGTTCTTAGCAAACAGGTGTCCAAAACAACAACACATGGTGCTGAGCAAAGCACCTCAAATATTTAAAGTAAAAATTATTTTGAGGTTTCTCTTTAACTGCTTAATTTTATCAATTCAGTGCCTTCAAACAGGACTTGATCATTTCATGAGATCCTTAGCTATTTCAACTTTTCTATTAAATATCCTCAAGTAACGTAGAAGATGCATGATTACCTGTTGCGAGAGACCTTCACGGCTTTCAGTTGAACTTAGAATAGACCTGCGATTTGCCAAAGCCTCTTCATAAGGTACTGATCCTGGACAAGTCTGTAACATGATTATTCCATTATATAACCTTGAACACAAAGGCTCTACATAGCAAACCTTTATGCACTGTATTACAAAACTTTAAAGTACAAATTATCACAACCGTTTCATCCTGCACGAGGCTCAACGGCTATTCTTCCATAGCCCTACAACTTTCGAAATAGGCTTTGAATCGTTCAGTCTCTGATCTTGACCATTGTCACTCCTACCATACTAATGTATGTTGCATACATTATCTTTAGTTGGTCTCCTTCCACAGTGTCTCTCTTTGGTACCGATTAATTGACTTATTGTAAATACCAAGTCATGGACCTATTGCAACTACACCCAAAATCTAGCAACAATTCATCAATTTTGATGTAACAAAATTACAACCAATAGGTTTGGTGGTTTATCAACTATATGGTAAAACTATTGACACATTGATTGGTTATTTATTTAATACTTATTGGAACATTCAGTTTTTAAATTCTCTAATCCATGCGAGACAGGCTCATGGAAACTGAAAAGGGCAGTTTGACGCAGAGAGAGTGAAAGTAAAGATAATGACAGGCAAGGCAGCTCATGATAAATGAAGTTGAAGTTTTAAAGGTAGATAATCTGTAGACTAGAACTGGTGAACAGCTTAGAACAGTGCATAAATGACTGAACGCTCTACTGAATTAGAATATCCATTACAGCAAGAATAGCAAAGCAGAAGTTATTTGTTAAACAAATTGAGATTCTTTTAATCCTCTTGCCATCCCGGCATCAGATATAGCATGAATTTCAACAAATAGTAAATAAATAAAAATAATAATAATAATAATAAATAATTTTAAAAATAATAAATTAAAAAAATAATTAAAAAATAATAACAACAACAACAAATTGTCACAAGTGAGCTTCAATGAAGTTACTGTGAAAAGCCCCTAGTCGCCACATTCCGGCGCCTCTTCGAGAAGGCTTGAACGGGAATTGAACGTGCACTACTGGTCTTTTTCTGCATTACAAGCCAGCTGTCTTAGCCCACTGTGCTAAACCAGTCCCTCGTATTTGTTCAAAACATATTTGTTCAATATTAGCATCTTTACACAAACCTTCTTCAGGGATTTGATGTAAGCAGCTGCTTTCTTCTTGTTTGCCAGCATACATTCTGCTGTGAGGGGGTCTATTACACCCATTCCAACCCGTAACCCATACACCGAAGGTGCCGTAAAAAAGTCCAAGTTATTGCTGAAGAACGTACCAATCTAAAGAGACAAAAATATGGATTTCAACTAACCGTGTAGGTTTACAAAGAAGCTACAAGCATATTTGTTTTGCAATGAGATAATTGTTTCAAAGCCAAAACTTCTCAGTGACAGTAAAACCATGCTCAGAGTTATAATTATCGACCCAGGCATTTTGTAAATTACTTAAAGATTTAAAAACAGAAGCAGAATAATAGCGTAGGTGGTAGTCATTCACCCATTGTGCCTATGCCAAGTCTTTGAAGGAGCAGTTCAATTAATTTTACTCCCTTGCCTTTTCCCCACGCAACTGCAATATTTTCCCCATCCAATTATTTGTCCAATATCTTTTGAAAAGAATTGAATCTGTTTCCACCACTTTTTCAGGCATTGTAGTCCAGATTGTAACAACTCATCGTATTAAAAGGTTGGTTCTAGTTGTTTGCCAATTAACGTAAATCTATATCCTCTTGTCGACTTTCCAACTACCGAAAAGTTCCTGTGAACCTCTTCAAAACCCTTCCTGATTTTGAACATCTCTTTGCCTTTCTTAACCTCTGTTTTAAGGAAAACAATTTCAGCCTTTAATCTCTCCAGGAAATCCCCAAATTTGGTTACCATTCTAATAAACCTCCTCTGCACTTGCCTCAAGCTTCGGCATCGTTCCAAAAGCATGGTGTCCAGAATTGGACATAATACTCCCTCGCATACCTATGGCCATTGCAACTCGTCTTGCCACTTTTAAAGATTTGTGCATGTATACCGTTAGATCTTGGTTCTTGCATATTGTATAAAATTGTACCATTTGTTTTATACTGCCCCTCTTTCTTCCTAGAAAGGTGCATGACCTCATACTTCTCTGCATTAAATTTGCCACATGCATGCGCTTTTCTTCCTGAAGTCTGTCATTAACCTCTTCATCGTTCACTATACGCAAGACTTTTGTGTCATTGACAAATTTCCCGTTGCAATTTTACACAAAGTAGCCAGACAACCATCCAAACTTCCATTATTTTGTTCAGAACTTATCCAATAAATTAAAATTCTGGAAATGTGCAGGACAGATTAACATTAAATGGGATATTTCATGTTTTATTTCAAATTCTGAACTTCTAAAACTAGTGGTTTGGGAAAAACTGTCACAGGAAAATGGGATTAGACAGCTCTTGTTGAAGAGCTAACACAGGCACATGCACAATAAAGTAAATACCTTCTGTGCTAAACTTTACTAATCAAGGAGGCTTGTTTAGCAGATAATTGGTTTATCGAAGATATTACAAATTATCGAGGATTTAAACAGGAAGTAATTTCTCTTATTAATTGTAAACAAATGTGGCAACAATTTAGAAACAGGCAATGTTTTCATCATTTTGCAGCAGTTGTAGCTTTTATGGACAGTTACCTTTCCTGTAACATTTGACAATGCTACAACAGAAGAAAGAATACAGTCATTGGTATTTTTAAGTTTCTGTGTAATTGTGGGTAGTTCTTGCTCGAATGAAATCTTCTGACTGTAGTGCTTGGAAATATCTAAATATAGAAAAAACATTCATTAGCTCTGTAGCTGCACTGATTTTGAAGATCGATAGATGTGGTAACTTTAGCACAAGAAAGGTAGTCAAATGCATTGCACAAGTTAATAGGAAGATGCTCATTAAAACATTAACACTTCTACCCCGCCCCCAAATTTCAAGTCTCCTTAAAAGCCTTAAAAGGAGAGACAACAACAATCATCAAAACATATGTTGCAACCAATAAGGTCAGTCTTTCAGAAACTTTGCGACTATGTTGTGATCTGCATAAAACCACTGGTGACTCATGAAACACTGGCCAGTCTTGGTTCAGTTGAACTAGACTAGAGGGCATAAAAGTAAGTTGCTTTTGCTTGTTAGTGAGAGGAAGTCCTTCAGTCTTTCCCAGGGTAGTGTCCACTGGATGCCAGAGCAACAGGAACCACTTCCTGTTGAATTTCCACATCAGCATTTCCTTCTCCATTGTGATCTGGAAACTTAGCTGCCTCAGAATCACTAAAGTGAAGAAGTCGATTCAGCCCATCAAATCTGCACCAACCCTCTGAAAGAGCACTCTATCGAGGCATACTCCCCTGCCCTATCCTCGTAACTTGATCATGACCATTCCACCTAACCTGCACATCTTTGGACTGTGGGAGGAAACCAGAGCACCCAGAGGAAACCCACATAAACATGTGCAAACTCCACATAGTCACCCAAGGCCAGAATCAAACCCGGGTCCCTGGTGTGACGATTGGAAGACTTTAGGAATATTGGATCTAGTATTGGGCAATTAAGCCTGGAGTGTGTGTTTGACAGCAGTGGTCGTGTTTAAATAAAATAATTCTGTTTTGCAGGGCCTGGGTGCTTTTAGCACTGGACGGTAAAATTGACAAAAGAATTGGCGGGATTCTTGCTTGGCCTACACCGAAATCAGGAAAGGCGATTGAGTGGAGAATAGGTTTGGATGCCAAAAATCACAGTAGGTGCTGATTTGACGGCAAATTGCGATTTTCCATCACTGTGACAGCAGTGTCAATGCGTTCCGGACCACATGTACAATGAACACCATTTGCATGTCATTAGCAGGTCCGACCCGGTACACTCCGGGGCCTTCGCGATGCTCTGCCTCCGATGGGCCAAGTTCCAGACAGGACGGTTCACTTATGCTTTTAAAAATTGTGAAACCGGCATAGCGGCTGCTGGGGAAGAGGGGGGGGGGGGGGGGTACAGAAAGTGTCCAGCATCGCCAGTTTGCCAACAGATGTGCTGCTTGCCGGACACAGAACACCATTGCCGCAGCCGGCAAGCAGCCATGCAGCTGCTCAGACCGCTAACAGCCCATTTTGAACTTAATGGCACCAGTTGTATAGGTGTCCACCCCAGGGCATCCCCCTCCCCAGGTGCCCTCTGGCCCCAGCCAACCCATCAGCTGTATGGGCGTGCTCCAGCACAACCAGTGCCATCTTGTTGGCCAGGATACACGTGTGGGGCTGCAACTTGTCAGCCACGTGAATGTCAATCACGGAACCGGCAAATCCCACACCAGTTTTCATTGGAATCGATAGTGTTCCACGTGGCACAGGTGCTAGCCCCTCAATATTAGCAGAATCGGTCCAGGTGTGGCGCCAGTTTTTCTGTCGTGAAAGCCCACAGATTTCTGCGTTGGCGTCAACACTTAGTCTCAGAAGTGGAGAAACCAATATGTTTTTCAGTCTGGACTAATGGACTGTGGTTTGACTGGGAAAGTCTCTGGGGAGTTAATGTGCTTTCAATCATAGATTACATAGAATTTACAGTGCAGAAGGAGGCCATTCGGCCCATCGAGTCTGCACCGGCTCCTGGAAAGAGCACCCTACCCAAGGTTAACACATCCACCCTATCCCCACTACCCAGTAACCCCACCCAACACTAAGGGCAATTTTGGACACTAAGGGCAATTTAGCATGGCCAATCCACCTAACCGGCACATCTTTGGACTGCGGGAGGAAACTGGAGCACCCGGAGGAAACCCACGCACACACGGGGAGGATGTGCAGACTCCGCACAGACAGTGACCCAAGCAGGAATCGAACCTGGGACCCTGGAGCTGTGAAGTGATTGTGCTATCCACAATGCTACCGTGCTCCCAATCTGCAGAGATCATTTGTTTTTCAGCTTGGGAGATGGGGTCATTGTTGGATGGAACCAAGAAATGCAGAGAGACATTTCTGAAAAGCATTAGATAGTTAGTTTTTAAGAGAAATATTTAGAGAGAGTAGTTGAATTCTGATCTTCCAGATGCTGAGTCCACAATTCTTCCAGAGAAGATGGAGAGCTACATGTTTCTTTTCTTGTTTAATGGGAAACTGAGTACGTAGTAGTGTTTAAAGGGATAATTGTATGCTGTTCATTTTGGGCATGAAGTTTAATATTGTTCATAATAAAGCTTTGTTTCAAAATACCCAAGCCTTTTTTCTTCATGCAATCACTCCTCGAGCAAATCATTCTTTCCACACAGTCTTACAAATAAACTAAAATATCAGGGTTTTGGTCCAGTATCCTAGCCACTGTTGGGGACTGGTCTGGAATCGTAATACTGCCGCTGAGACAGCAGTGCTAACCACTGCCACCCTGTTTCAGTTGTGGCGTAGACAAATGTTATCTTGATGGCTGCAGATGACCCTTCCATTCGTCAACTTCACCATGAACATTACTGCACCACTTTTGGTTCAGAATACCTCCAGGCAGCCATCGTTGGTTACTGCTGAAATTGCTGATAGACATCCGGATTGAAATGCCTCTCCTCTGCATGGTAGTCATATCTCTCCTGCATTTCCAGTCTCCTTCCCACTCTCTTAACATCTGGATGTAGCAGATCCAGGTGAGACTAGCTTTCTACCCATCAACATTTCAGCCGGTGAAAGTCTTGTTGTTTGTGGGGTGATACTGTACTGAAACAAGAACAGTGAGCTTAGTTCCCAAAGCACCATCGGCCATTCTCTTCAGTCCTTCCTTCAGTGTCTGAACAGCATGCTGTGCTAAACCATTCAAAAGCACATGGCGTATTCTTTTATTGCATAAACGTTTGGAACAAAACCATTCGTAAACACCACCCTGTTATCAGAAACCAAAGAATCAAGAAAGCCACGAGTCGCAAAAACTTGCCTTAGCTTCGCTATTGTAATGGAAGCTGTAATGTTGCGCATAAGACCCATAAATGTCCTGTAAAGTCCACATGAAGTCTAGACCAGGGATGGAGTGGTGCTGGTGGCGCTGTCTTTTGGTTTATTTGACACACAGAGCAAGATTTTGCCTTGTTCTCCCAGTCTTTATCCATTTTTCATCACAAAACCTACGACCTAGCTAAAATCTTTCATTCGGGAAGCACCCTGATGAACCTCATGGACTGCATTGATAACTTGCAAATGACCGGCAGGGTGCAACAACCACGCTGGACTCGCAAAGAATGCAATCCCCCTGCACACTCAGAATATCCTTGTGTTTCACATATGATCTCAGTCCTTCATTTATAACAGGAGGCTAACCCTACATAAGGAATCTTCTCACCCAGGACAAAACAGGATCCCTGAACGTCCACTGTTTAATCTATTTGGCATTCACCAGAGAATTTGAAAGTCATTAAAGTATCTTGTACCAGTAAGCTGACAATATGAGCGCCCAGCATTGTAATCTCGCTTTGGGCCAAGGGAGGAATGCATCTGACTCACTAAAAAGGCCCATTAATGGCTTGTGGCCTGTACAGATGGTGAATGAATGCCATGAAGGTCTGATGAAACAGTTTCACAGCAAAAGTGATGTCTAGTCGTTCCAAGTCTAGCTGAGAATATCCCTTCTTCACTGTTATCAGCGTGTGTGATGCAAAACAAATTCGTTTTTCTGACCCGTTCTCCATCACCTGAGCTCAGACACATTCTTGGGATTTGGTGCTTTCTTGATATTTCAAACTATTTCCTCAACTGGGGAGAGACCCTGCACTGTGATTTTATGACCCAGTATTCCACACTGGGCCTGAAAGATGCATTTGCTACGTTTCAGATGCGGACTTGCCTCTAAAAATCTAACTCTTGATTCAGGTTGTTGATGTGCTACTCCTCAGTTTTTCTTGTGATCAGGATATTGTCCAAAAAAAGCTACCACATGGGGAATTCCCTGCAACAGATTGTCCATTGTCCTTTGAAAAATTACTGGACTGGAAGACACCCCAAAAACCAGGCAGCAGTATTCGAACAAACTCTGCTGGGTGTTGATTGTGTCATGCTGTTGTGTGCCCTCCTCCAGCAAGAGCCATTTATAGGCTAACTCATGCTAGTTTGGAGAACACCTTGTCTCCTGCCAGAGTTGAAAATAGCTTTTCTACCCTCGACAATGGGTAAGCGGCCAGCCAGCAAACCCGATTAATGCAAGTTTGCAATCCACACGTATGCACAGTACCATTACTTTTAAGAACCAGTACAATTACGTCCGCTTGTGACCATGGAGTGATTGGTCAGAAAGGGCTGTTCCTGATCAAAGTCACAGAAAAAGGGCTCTTTTTACCCAGATCTGGGTGGAATTTTGATGAAAAGGCGTAGGTGAATGTTAGAGGAGTAGTTTACCCCTGGAATGGTATGTCTTTTGATCACTGGACCAGGCAGAAAACAGTGACAGGTTGGCTGGAAAGTTGAAACAGTCTTGTGCTTCACAGACAGTCTCTTCCAGCATGCAGGCGGGGGAGGGGCAAGCTTTAAGGCCCCAGATACAGGAACTGATGACTTATCAAGGAGGAATTCCATAAACAGACGAAAGAAATGCATGAGGATCATGCAAAGGCCAATGCAGAAGCTGTGGCACCCCTGAAGAGTACTTTGGAGCGGATGGAGAGGTGTTTGGAGGTGCAGGGGTCACAGATTCGGGAGATTGAATGAGTGATCTCAGACCACAGTGATCGTGTGTTGGCTCTGGAGGCGGAGCTGGGGCTCCTAGGAGACCTTTGTAAAACGCTGAGGGCAAAGGTTGAGGTTGAGGAGAATACCTTGAGAAGACAGAACCTGTGAATAGTGGGCCTGCCTGAAGGAGTGGTAGGTGTGAGTGCCACGAGGTACGTCTCGAGGATGCTAGCGGGACTGGTGGCAGAAGGGGTGCTAGATAATGTACCTGAAGTGGGCCAAGCGCATAGGTCTCTGTGGCAAAAGCCAAGAGCTGGGGAGCCGCTGCGGGCAGTGACCGTGAGACTCCATAAATTTGTGGAGAAAGAGAAAATTCTAAGGTGGGCCAGGTAGAAGCGTAGCTGCGACTGGGAGGGAAAATAACGTCTGGATTTATCAGGACATCGGAGCAGAGTTGGCAAAACGGCAGGCAGGTTTCAACAAGGCCAAGGCGGTGCTGTACCGGCAGATCAGGTTTGGGGTGCTCTACCCGGCAAAATTATGGGGGACAATCGGAGGCCAGGATTATTATTTTGAGACCCCAGAAGCAGCCGAAGACTTCATTAAGGAGCATAAACTGGGGGAGAACTGAGTGGACAATGCTTGGGAACCAGGGTGCTGGCACTATGCAATGGTCGGGAGTTTAAAGGTGGGGGATGTTTGTGACCGTGTTTGAGGAGCTG
Source organism: Scyliorhinus canicula (assembly GCF_902713615.1). NCBI lineage: Eukaryota > Metazoa > Chordata > Chondrichthyes > Carcharhiniformes > Scyliorhinidae > Scyliorhinus > Scyliorhinus canicula. The sequence continues at coordinate 277,163,544 of NC_052146.1, read as the reverse complement.
TTCGTTGCAGGGGAGTGGGGGGGTGAAAAAGGAGAAAAATCTGTCCAAACTGTATAGTTGATTGTTGGGAAGAATGTTTCCCAGGGTGTTTATTTGCTGTAACCTACTTTGATACAAGTTTGAATAAAATGCGTTTTAAAAAAAAGAACCAGTACAATTGGAACTGCCCAGCACGAGAACAGAATGGGCTCAATGATTCCTTGCCTTTGTTGCCGCTACAACTCCTATTCCACTTTGCCTTTCATGGTGTTGGGCACTCTCCTGGATTTGAAAAAGCAAGGGGTAGCCTGGGGATCCACAAACAACTTAACTGCAGTGCCACACAAAGTACCCAGTTAGTCTTGTAAACCTCAGGATATTTCTGGATTACATCCTCTAGCGCTGTTGTGACTTTTATCTCACTCCATTTCAACTGCATTTTTCTGAGCCAGTCATGCTAGAGTTGACTAGGCCCATTCCCTTTCACTACCAGGAGCCGTTGCCTTGCTTTTTGGCTGTTATGTATAATATCCACCTTAAACACTCCAAGAAATGGTATCGTCTCACGGGTATAGTCTCGGCAGTATATGTTTGAAGGTTGATTCCTGCCAGAGTACCAGCCGGCGCCTGCTTCGAGCCCCAAGAGATCCTCCTGAAGGTCTCCTCACTGATGACAGATGCAGAGGCTCTTACGTCCACCTCAATTTTAAATTTTTGTCCATTGACCACCACTGTAGCCATAAATAGACTCTACGTACGCCTCACTCACATTGAACATATTGTAGAAGCACTCCCCTTCCTCCTCTGTGATTTCCATGTGATTCCTAGCAGACAGGCCTCTGAATTAAAATTTGAAATTCCCTGCCCAGCCTTTGACTTGCTCGGAGCACTCCTGCACTTTTTAGGCAAACGTCCCTTTTTGTTGCAATTGTGGCACACAGCAACCCTGAACTTGCAATGATTGGCATAGCGAGTGCCACCACACATGAAATATTTCACTGCATTCATCTTTTATTTGTTGGTTCTTTTCTTACTTGATGCACTGCATCCGCCTGTGCCCATTATGTGCTTTTTGAATATATTTTGTGTTGTTAGCAACTATCTCCACGGCCAGAGAAACCTCTGGAGCCTTCTTGTAAGTTAGTGTAGCTTCCCCCAACGAAAGACAAGGTAAGCCGTCTTCATTATACTGCTCCAAAAAAGTGCTCAGAGATGACACAGTTCAGCAACAAAAGCAGCTACAGACTGCCTGCCTGCCAAAAATTACTACGGAATTTAAAATGTTGGACAATCACGGAGGGCTTAGGGTGGTGATGATTCTGAACAAGTGCAACTAACTCCGCAAATGGCATGTCCCCTGGTTTCCATGGTGTTGCTAAATTTCTCATTAGCTTCCAAGTCTTTGTCCACACAGGATTATTTCCTTTTTTAGCCTCATCTGCAATTCCATTTGCCTGGAATAATGTCCCAACATTTCCACATACTCGGTCCACATACTCAGTCCAGTCCTTGTGCCAGTCCACAAACTCACTGATCATCCTGAACATAGCCATTGCCGCCGCTGATGTTGCAAACTAGCTACTCACGGCACAAAACGTGTTACCACACTACATCTCAAATTTTTTTCCGTATCCTTTTAATCCTCGTCACCAGAGAGATGTGGTAATTTGACCATAGGAACGATAGTCGAACAAAATGTAAAAGTTAAATATTATTTCAGAAAAGGAGGGGTAATAATTGTTTGCCTTCAGACACAAGGAATGAAGCAGCAGCTAAACAAGTATACACAAGCTCCTTGCGGGTAAACTGATAAATCCATAAAAACCGGCCCTCCCGATGACATCTCACACACACTTTTGTTAAGACATCCACACACGTAATCAAAGAGGAAGATGCTTATTAAAACACTGACAGGAAAATTTTAAACCCACATTTTTTCCAAGAAGGTGGGTTTTGCCCAAATATTATGCTGGTTTTCGTAGATAGAATCTACAGTGCAGAAGGAGGCTATTCAGCCCATCAAGTCTGCACAAGCCCTTGGAAAGGGCACCTATTTAGGCCACACCTCCAGCCTATCCCCATAACCTAGTAACCTTTTTTGTTTGGATGCTAGGGCAATTTAGCATGTCCAATCCACTTAAGGTACACGTCTTTGGACTTTGGGAGGAAACTGGAGCACCCAGAGAAAACTCACACAGACACAGGGAGAATGTGCAGACTCCGCACAGACAGTGGCTCAACCGGAAATCGAATTTGGGGCTCCGGAACTGTGAAGCCACAGTGCTAACCACTGTGCTACCGTGCCACCCCGGTTATTTTGATACATTAAGTTACATTGAGTAAGTTGCATACAATCCTACTGAGGATTGATGTGGTTCCGTCAGACACATGTTCATGGGTGACAGACATTAGCGTGCATAATACAACCAGGTATAGATTGCAAATCGTCTTCCATTCAGGGAGGAGCAGAAAATGTTGAAGCCAGTGAAGCAGTTTACCAGAGATTGAGCCACTGAAGGGATTAAACCATCAGGGGTCGTTCCAAGAATGCTTGGAATGCCAACATTAAGGTAGCTACCAGCATATTTATCAGTACAAACATACGTACATATTGACTAGGAACAGCAGGAGGCCATTTGCCCCTTTGAGTCTCCACTGCCATTCAATAAGACTATGTAACCTCGCATCTACCCCTGGAAACCCTTCACCCCCTTGTTTATCAAGAATTTATCCACCTTTGCCTTGAATACATACAAAGACTCTGCTTCCACTGTCTTTTGACGAAGGGAATTCACTATGCAAAAATTCCCATCTGTATTAAATGGGCAACTACTTATTTTTAAACAGCGACGCCCTGGTTCTAGATTCTCCCACAAGAGGAAACATCCTTTCCACATCCACCCTGTCAAGACCCCTCAAGATTTTATTTGTTTTAATCAAGTCGCCTCTTACTCTAAATTATGGCAGTACAAACCTAGCCTGTCCAACCTTTCCCCATAAAACAACCCACCCATTCTAGGTATTAGCTTAATGCACCTTCTCTGAACTACTTCAAAGCATTAGTAAAGAAACATTCCTTCCTTAAATAAGGTGATCAATATTGTACACAGCACGAAGGAGCTTTCATAACACTGTTCAATGGGCTAATAATCAGTTCCGGAATCCATCCACCACTTCTCCACTGTTCCCCAAATGGAAAAAAGTGTGTTACGGTATGCTTATAAAAATAGGGAGATTGAACACGAAAATTGATGGTGATACCAAATGAATGGACAGCATGCATGGATTCACTGCAAACAAAAATCCAGCTGGAGAATAGAACAGAATACCTTTGGGAAAGTAAAAGGGCAGCCAGTAAAAATCTATCTATGCAATAATCTGTTGTTAGAAACCCATTCCAGAAAGGCAGCGTTTGGTCAATGTGGTAAAGTGTATTTAGGAATCCTCCGATTATTTGCAAACATTTAAACAGGAGCATGCGTAATCCAAAGTTTGGTCAAAAAAGTGATTTTTTTTTTTAAAGGAGGGCTTTAAATAAGGGCAGGGAGATGAAAAAGTTTAGGAGTAGAAATCCTGAGTGGGTCTATTGTCCGAAGGCAGAGTCATGAACAATGAGACAAAGTGGAGAGGGCACACCAGAGACCAAGTGCCAGGGGTTACAGGTTACAACACAACCCCCAAGCCTATGTCCAGTATGATCCAAGGACAAGGGCAGTAAGTGCATTGGAATGCACCATCTCCAAGCTCTCCTCCAAATCACATAGCAACCTGACTTGAAAACAAATAATAATTCCTTCATTGCTGCTAGTTCAAAACCCTGAAATTCCCCCGCTAATGGGAGTGCTTTCACCAAAGACTCACTACCCAAACGATGGTCCTCAGCAATTCAAGGAGACTCACCACCATCTTCTCAACAGCCCTTGGGGATGGGATATAAAAGTGCTATTTCCCAATGACACTCCTATTCCATGAAAGATAATGTGTTTCCAAAACACCCACAGATGCGGCAATTATGGGAGGTACAATGATCATGGCTCCAGACCACTAAAATAGGCTCTCAGCAGGCACAAAGGTATCAAAGTCAAGCAGCTAAAACAATTCAAGGGGAAAATGTAATAAGTTGGACTAGTGGATTTTCTTTGCAGGCCCAATGCCCCAAAGGTGGAATACACCTTCGACTTGAATACACAAAAGACATACTGTAGGATACGTTACTTCATCTTAGTTAAACAGCTGTCTTGGGTCATATCCCAGATTACACAAATTCTATCTCACTTAACCGCCCTTGCCTCTTATCTCAACTTTGCCCTCCTTGGGAGAACAATTTCTACCCATCTCAAGGTAATTATGCATTGCTGAATACCAGATATTCCACACTTCTACACACTATAATGGGTAACTACTCCAACAATTTGGGGAACAAAAAGGGCCATGGAGAAAGCACTGAAAAAAGACCAACGAAGAGGTTCCAGAAGGGGCCTCGTGGCACCAAGGACCCGTGCTCGATCCCAGCCCCAGGTCACTGTATGTGTGGAGTTTGCACATTCGCCCCATGTCTGCCTGGGTATCACCCCTACAACACAAAGCTGTGCAGTGTAGGCAAGTAGGTGGATTGACCATGCTAAATTGCCCCTTAATTTGGGAAAAAAAAGAATCGGGTACTTTAAATTTTTGTTTTGTTTTTAAAAAGTGGTTCCAGAGGAGATTCAATAGCCTCTTCCCTTAATCCCAGAGTTTAAATCTGTCCTTTTTAACTCCAACATGAAATGTTAGGTAAGACCACCCTCCAAGACACTCAGGACAGCCACAGATTTGCAAAACATAAGTTAAAGACCCTAACTGCTCTTAAACAGAGCTCATGGGCTGAATCATCACCATGGTAAACCACTACTCATCGAACCAGCCAAGTCCTGAAGGACCCGTCTGTTAGACAAGGCCTGTGGCAGGTGGTGAGAAACAGAAAAATCAACTTGACGTCATCTTTACTTGTTGCATATGCATCTATCCATGACCATACCGATAGGACTAACCACTGCACAACCCTTGAAGACAAAGTGCTCTGTTAATGAGGAGGCCGCCCTCCATCATATTGTGTGGCATTACCATCATGTGAAATGGGATAGACCTGGAATAGATCTAGAAGCTCAGAACTATACATCCATGAGGTGCTGTGGGTCATGAGCAACTGTAGAATTGTATTCAGAGGGGCAGCACGGTGGCGCAGTGGGTTAGCCCTGCAGTCTCACGGCGCCGAGGACCCAGGTTCAATCCCGGCTCTGGGTCACTGTCCATGTGGAGTTTGCACATTCTCCCCGTGTTTGCGCGGGTTTCGCCCCCACAACCCAAAGATGTGCAGGGTAAGTAGATTGGCCATGCTAAATTGCCCCTTTATTGAAAAAAAATGAATTGGGTACTCAAATTCAGCCACAATCTGTAACATTATGGCCCAGCATATCCCATTAGCATCAAGTCACAGATCAACCCTGTTTCAAGGAACTGCATGAGCGCGCACATCAGCAACAATACACTAGCTTGGGTCACTGTCTGTGCAGCGTCTGCACATTCTCCCCATGTCTGTGTGGGTTTCCTCCGGTTTCCTCCCACAGTGCAAAGATGTGCAGGTTAGGTGGATTGGCCATGCTAAATTGCCCTTAGGGGTTACTGGGAATGGGTGGAGGTGTGGGCTTAAGTAGGGTACTCTTTCCAAGAGCCTGTGCAGACTCGATGGGCCGAATAGCCTCCTTCTGCACTGTTGATTCTATGATTCTAATACAAGGCACAGGTAAAATTGAAGTGTTAACCTTATGAAGCTAAAGCACAGGATAATATTCATACTAAAAGGAGGGAGCAGCATACTATAGAGCTAAGCGATCACACAACCAACAGTTCAGATCAAAGCGCTGCAGTCCCGCCACATCCAACCGTGAATGTAGGTGGGCAATTAAGCAATGAATGACAGGAAGGAGTTCCACAAACATCCCTATTCTCAATGATGGCACAAATGACACATTCCGGCCTCCTCCAGAGGTTCCCACCATCATACTGTCAGTCTTCAGCTAATTTGCTTCACTTCATGTGATATTAAAAAGCAAAGGCTATGAACCTGACAACCCTTGACCAAGCTAGGTCAGAAGTGGGATGTTTGCTGAAGTTCCACATTCTTCAATGCCATTTAAGATTCCTCTAATATTGAAACAGTCAGTAGCCACATGCAGAAAGATCTGAACAACATTCAAGTTTGGACAGAAAATGGAAAGTAACTTCTGGTACCATGCAAGTGCCAGATCATGACTATCTCCAATAAGACAATCTACCCCCCTCCACTTGACATACAACATCAACATCGCTGAATGACTCATCATGGATCACTCACCATTAACACCCGGAGGAGTTACCACTGACCATTAACTTGACTGGGTCAGCCATATAAATTCTGTGGCTATAAAAGAAGGCTAGAGGTTGGGAGGTGAGTAACTCACCTCCTTACTCCCCAAAGCCTATCCACCATCTATAACGGTGACAGTAGTGTGCACCACCTACAACCTGCACTGCAGCAATTCTATAAGACTCCTTTGACAATTAGGGCCTGTTCCTGTGCTGTAATTTTCTTTGCGACAGGTTTAGATAAAGGATCGGCACAGGCTGGGAGGGCCGAAGGGCCTAATACTGTGCTGTAATTTTCTTTGTTCTTTGTTAACTACTTCCAAACCAGTGATCTCTGCAACCCAGCTAAACAAGGGCAGAAAATGTATAGAAAGATCACCAGCTGCAGACTCCTCTCCAAGATGCGCTCCACCCTAATTTGCAACTACATAGTAATTCCTTCACTTGTCACTGGCTCAAAATCCTGGATGCTGCCCCTCATTGCACTGTGGATATACCTTCACCACATGGACTGCAGCAATTCAAGGCTCACCACCAACTTATTGAAAAGCAATGAGTGTTGGGCATTACATGTTCGCCTAGTCAGTGACACTCCCACCCAGTGACAGAATCAAAATACAAAACTGGCCTCTCTCTGACACAACAGCCCACCCTGAGCAAGGATGATAACTCACAAATCAACATAACTGAGTATGCAGGGTTCCTTCCTCAAAGCTGAACTAACACGCAGAAACCAAAAACAAACACTATATTTCACTGAAGAGTCATACAGACTTGAAACGTTAACTGTTTCTCTCGTCACAGATGCTGCCAGACCAGACTTTTCACAGCATTTTCAGTTTTTACTTCAGATTCTGGCATCTGGAGTATTTTGCTTTTATTATTATATTTCATTCCCTTGATTTGCATTTTTCCAACATGTGCACAACCATGCCAAGAAATCTGAAGCCAGGATCACATTCGGCACGGGAGCACAGTAGAAATCAAAATGTACAATGGCATATCAAATACACAACAAATTCACTCTTTCTTAAAATGCATTAACAAAGTTACTTGAAGCTGTCTGTGATTGCATACTCAAAAGGCTTCATAAAATAATTTTGAGAGTCTGATTTAAATCAAAAGCAGTAAGTATGTGGATTGTTTTGGACAAAATTGGCTCACTGGAAGTGACTGGCTGGATTCACAATTGATCAATTGCAAACAGCTGCAGCACAGTGGATCTGCCAGTGGCAATATCATTTAGTGCCAAGACAGACTGCAGTGTAAAAACAAATCTAGGAAGAGACATGCAATCTAAAACTACTTAAATGAATGCATAATATAAATGTGAATATAGGCGGTAGGGTGGTGGAGTGGTGCACTGCTGCCTCATGGCGTCGGGGATCCCAGTTTGACTCCTGTCCATGTGGAGTTTGCACATTCTCCCCGTGTCTACGTAGGTCTCACCCCCACAAACGGGTAGGTTAGGTGGATTGGCCACACTAAAATTGCCCCTTAATTGGAAAAAAAAAGAATTGGGTACTCTTTTTTTAAAAAAAATTAAATAAACAGGAACATTCTCAATTCCAAAAGGATGTTAATATAGATCATCACATGTTCAGGCCAGTTGGTAGATAATTTATTAAAATCTAACTCAGGGGAAATAGGTTTACCTACAAGAGAAAACCAGATGATTTGTTAAAGGAAAAAAGCCACAAGAAACATAGAATATGTTTAAACAAATGAATAAAATGATTGTGCAACTGTTCTTTACTTCTAGATTCAATAACTCAATCGACTCCCACCTTCCAAATGTCATAAATTTGAGCTGACAACAAAAATCTGCTGCCCATATTGTTGCCCACACAACTCATGTGTGCTCATCACCCCTGTGCTCAATCACATGCATTGACTCCCAGTCCAGCATTACCATAAAATAAAAATTATTTCACGGCCTTCGACGTCCAACTCCAGCTCTACAAGAATTCTATTTTCGCCCAACTTTGATTTCCTACACTCCCTTCACCCCAACACTGGGCAGCTATGCCTTCAGTTGTCTAAGCCCCCAAGTTCTAAAATTCTTTTCCTAAACCCCCTTTAAAACTCTTCCCCAATACCTTCTTTGAACAAGGTTTGATATTCCAGTACCATCTTCTTGGACCTGGTGCCATTTTTTGTTTGGTTGCCCTTCTGTGATGCACCTAGGGATGCTTTCTTATCGTAAAAGGTATTATACAAATGTAATTTGATGTTTATAAATCCTACTGCACAATATACAAGACACAATCCTGCCGCCCTACAACAAACTTACTTGATCCTCATTTCTCCAACACTGAATAAATGAATCAGATTATTTTCACAAGTATTATATGATGGAGGAGGAAATGGAGTAGTCATGTAGCTGGGTCTTGTGCTGGTGTACATAGTGTCATTGCTACGCACATTAGTTTTAAGAAACAAACAGGAAATTATGTTATACACAGCAAAACAGCCTCCCATCCATTGACTGTCTACACCTCACGGTGCCTTGAGAAAGCAGGCAGCGTAATCAAAGATTCCTACCACCTGGGTTATTCTCGCTTCCAACCTCTTCCATCGGGCAGGAGATAAAATATTTGAAAACACGCACGAACACGTGCAAAAACAGCTTCTTCCCTGCTGTTACCAGACTCCTCAATGACCCTCTAATGGACTGAACTGATCTCTTCACACATCTTCTGAGTATTACTACAGTCCGTATGCTTCACCTGATACCTATGTATTTACATTGTGTATTTATGCAAGTCCTAAGTTTTTCATGTATGGAAAGATCTGTCTGTACTGTACGCAGAATACTGATCACTTCTGGATAGGCATTCTTTAGTACACTGGACATCCAACATCCTCATCCTAAAATAAATTTGATCATCATAAGATCCTCTGAGGATAGAAACTTGAGAGTTAGAAATGAGGTCATAAATGAGAAATATGCTGATCATTGCTACATTTTGTTCCCAGCTATTTATTTCTAAACTGTGTCTTACTGTTATAAAAGCACAGATAAACAACAGTGCGGCAAAATCCTTGCATCTCACTTTTTATAAAAGCATTTATGCCCTTTTCAAAGACTTGCCTTTCATGACATCATGCAATGAATGAAGACAAGCAGCAAGCTGTGTGAAAACTGCATTATAGTTTGTCTGAAGGAGCATTTCAGGTTTTGTACCTAAAAAGATGCAGAGTTAAAAAATACAATTAATTTTCCATAAGTCTCTGAACAGGCAAAACTCTTCACACTGCTAGCTGCACATAAATTGCTCACGTCCCAGCCTCATAGTTCACTCTACAAAGTATTCAAGCAGGCTTAAGAGAAATTCCTGCAGCATCAAATAAAAAATCTAAGTATAATATTACATGCTTTTTGGAAAGTCTATTTATATAAAATTATGCAGATTCATATTTTGTGCTTCCCAGCTTTCATTTTTCACACAATTTAATAAGAAGCTAAAATCTAGCAAGAACTAAAAACCCTGTAGATTCTCAAGCAAATTAATAAAGCAATTAAAGAAAAACCATATGCAGACGATCAAATTTGGTCACTCAAAAATCAATGTAGTGAGACGTCAACTTCAATTCCATTTGAGATAATTTGAGTACATCCAATAAGCTAACCACAAGAATGAAGCAAGGAGACAGGCCATGAGCTACTTAACAATTATGGACAAGTTACTCAAACAAGGCCATTATGGATTTGGATGTAAACAGCTCTACAACCCCCCACCCGCCCCCAAAATCTTATCTGCCGAGAACACACATTATTCAAGTGTCCATTTCGGAGTAGAGTTGTTGCTTCAATGTTGATCCTAACCACCCTCCCTCACTTTCCATCTGTTGACATTTTGTGGAAATAAATATTCCTGGTAGTTTTCTGAAACTATACTTTCTTATTTTGCTGCCCAGTGTATCTCAAAGATTGTTCTAGATTTACCGTTGCCATCTCATTAAATACCTTGTATACCCCTAAATGTCCCCTGCAATGCCGCAGACCCTTAGATTAGTTGTCAAGATATCTTATTCTTTCCACAATGCACAGCCTCATTAGTTTCCTATACACACCACCTAGCATTAGCCATCCCATCTATCATAGTTTGCAACACTCAAAACTATTGAAACATTGTGGGGACAGATGCTTCCAGGAACATACATGTGTCACAATCCCAGCTGATGTTATAACTGGACAGGAAGATCCCACAATGGAATCTTGGCTCGAGTGACTGTAAATTTTACTTTTAAAAAAAAGAAAACGTGGAGGATGTGTCACAGGACCTCTAATTAGTTTGAACAAGAAAAACATTTCTTAAACATGAAAAGTTTGATGATATAATATTCCATTATTCCCGCCCTTAGTTTCACCAATATACAGATTTTAAGGTTAACACGGGTTACAAAGTATTTAAGCTACAATAGTCTCAGTAACACAAAGTGCCTTTAAAACACACATACTGGCTGTGGCAAGATGCACACTCCACTTGAAACCCAAGTGAATTTCTGTTTATCTTCCCTCAAAATCCCCCAGATAATTCTTACACCAAGAGCTACCTTGTCACACTGAACACTGGCTCCATTTCAAATTCCACTTTCTAAAAAAGACACTTTCAAATCATCTTTTACACAATGCTTTTTCTCAACTAGGGATGTAGAGAAAAGGATGGCGAAGATGATTCTGGAAAAGAGCGAAAGTAACAGGGTAGTTGTTATGGGAGACTTTAACTTTCCAAATATTGACTGGAAAAGATATAGTTCGAGTACATTAGATGGGTCATTCTTTGTACAATGTGTGCAGGAGGGTTTCCTGACACAATATGTTGACAGGCCAACAAGAGGCGAGACCACATTGGATTTGGTTTTGGGTAATGAACCAGGCCAGGTGTTAGATCTGGAGGTAGGTGAGCACTTTGGAAACAGTGACCACAATTCGGTGACCTTTACGTTAGTGATGGAAAGGGATAAGTATACCCCGCAGGGCAAGAGTTATAGCTGGGGGAAGGGCAATTATGATGCCATTAGACATGACTTAGGATGTGTAGGTTGGAGAAGTAGGCTGCAAGGGGTTGGGCACACTGGATATGTGGAGCTTGTTCAAGGAACAGCTATTGCATGTTCTTGATAAGTACGTACCAGTCAGGCAGGGAGGAAGGGGTCGAGCGAGGGAACCGTGGTTTACCAAAGAAGTGGAATCTCTTGTTAAGAGGAAGAAGGAGGCCTATGTGAAGCTGAGGCGTGAAGTTTCAGTTGGGGCGCTTGATAGTTACAAGGAAGCGAGGAAGGATCTAAAGAGAGAGCTGAGACGAGCAAGGAGGGGACATGAGAAGTCTTTGGCATGTAGGATCAAGGAAAACCCAAAAGCTTTCTATAGGTATGTCAGGAATAAAAGAATGACTAGGGTAAGAGTAGGGCCAGTCAAGGACAGTGGTGGGAAGTTGTGTGTGGAGGCTGAGGAGATAAGCGAGATACTAAATGAATACTTTTCGTCAGTATTCACTCAGGAAAAAGATAATATTGTGGAGGAGAATGCTGAGACCCAGGCTATTAGAATAGATGGCATTGAGGTGCGTAGGGAAGAAGTGTTGGCAATTCTGGACAAGGTGAAAATAGATAAGTCCCCGGGGCCGGATGGGATTTATCCTAGGATTCTCTGGGAAGCCAGGGAAGAGATTGCTGAGCCTTTGGCTTTGATTTTTAGGTCATCATTGGCTACAGAAATAGTGCCAGAGGACTGGAGGATAGCAAATGTGGTCCCTTTGTTCAAGAAGGGGAGTAGAGATAACCCCGTTAACTATAGGCCGGTGAGCCTAACGTCTGTGGTGGGTAAAGTCTTGGAGAGGATTATAAAAGATACGATTTATAATCATCTCGATAGGAATAATATGATTAGGGATAGTCAGCATGGTTTTGTGAAGGGTAGGTCATGCCTCACAAACCTTATCGAGTTCTTTGAGAAGGTGACTGAACAGGTAGACGAGGGTAGAGCAGTTGATGTGGTGTATATGGATTTCAGTAAAGCGTTTGATAAGGTTCCCCACGGTCGGCTATTGCAGAAAATACGGAGGCTGGGGATTGAGGGTGATTTAGAGATGTGGATCAGAAATTGGCTAGTTGAAAGAAGACAGAGAATGGTAGTTGATGGGAAATGTTCAGAATGGAGTTCAGTTACGAGTGGCGTACCACAAGGATCTGTTCTGGGGCCGTTGCTGTTTGTCATTTTTATAAATGACCTAGAGGAGGGCGCAGAAGGATGGGTGAGTAAATTTGCAGACGACACTAAAGTCGGTGGAGTTGTAGACAGTGTAGAAGGATGTTGCAGGTTACAGAGGGACATAGATAAGCTGCAGAGCTGGGCTGAGAGGTGGCAAATGGAGTTTAATGTGGAGAAGTGTGAGGTGATTCACTTTGGAAAGAATAACAGGAAGGCGGAATATTTGGCTAATGGTAAAATTCTTGGTAGTGTGGATGAGCAGAGGGATCTCGGTGTCCATGTACATAGATCCCTGAAAGTTGCCACCCAGGTTGATAGGGTTGTGAAGAAGGCCTATGGTGTGTTGGCCTTTATTGGTAGAGGGATTGAGTTCCGGAGCCATGAGGTCATGTTGCAGTTGTACAAAACTCTAGTACGGCCGCATTTGGAGTATTGCGTACAGTTCTGGTCGCCTCATTATAGGAAGGACGTTGAAGCTTTGGAACGGGTGCAGAGGAGATTTACCAGGATGTTGCCTGGTATGGAGGGAAAATCTTATGAGGAAAGGCTGATGGACTTGAGGTTGTTTTCGTTAGAGAGAAGGTTAAGAGGTGACTTAATAGAGGCATACAAAATGATCAGAGGGTTAGATAGGGTGGACAGCGAGAGCCTTCTCCCGCGGATGGAGGTGGCTAGCACGAGGGGACATAGCCTTAAATTGAGGGGTAATAGATATAGGACAGAGGTCAGAGGTGGGTTTTTTACACAAAGAGTGGTGAGGCCGTGGAATGCCCTACCTGCAACAGTAGTGAACTCGCCAACATTGAGGGCATTTAAAAGTTTATTGGATAAGCATATGGATGATAAGGGCATAGTGTAGGTTAGATGGCCTTTAGATTTTTTCCATGTCGGTGCAACATCGAGGGCCGAAGGGCCTGTACTGCGCTGTATCGTTCTATGTTCTAACTGCTCCCATCAAAGTTTCACTTTCAGGTTTTACACTTCTCTCTTCAGAATTTTGTTTGCTTCAAAGTGATCTCAGAGACCCAGTCATCAATTTCACAATTATTTCAAATAATGTATTCCAAACTGTAGTAAAATCACCCAAACCTGAAAATCACTCCATGTATCTTTCCGGCACCGTCGCCTTCTATCCAGCTCTGCTGGTCTTTACTGACCAATTCTCTGTTCTGGTAACTTTAACCTCAGGCTTCTTGGAAACTTCTCTTTGCTTCCCTAATTTCCTTAAACTATCTGGACTTTAGCTCTCTGCTCAGGTTTTCTTAACCATTAATCATGGTATGGTTTTTCTTACAGCAAAGCTCAGAGAAAACTTCCCTCTCTAGCCTTCTACCAATGAATTCAGCCAAAACAAAATTCAAAAAACCTTTCTAAATTAAGAGGACCTCTTATGGCTAAGCAACAATCTCGTACTTCTGCCAAGTTTTTCTTTACTTTTCATGCTGTAATTTCTCCAAACACAACAGAAGCACAGTTTGAATCAAAACCAAAACCCCAACACAAACACCTTTGTCCAGCAGGAATCTAACTATAGGATTACCCTTCTTTACACACAAACACTAAATTAACTATACTGTTTTCTAATATTTACCAATACAGATAAATCCTTTAAAATTACCTTTGTTTTTCTGACATACGGTGGCTTTTATGGAAATGTTAAGTGATGTAAACAGTTATTCTGTGAACTTACTTGGTAAGGCAAGAAGACTTATGTAAACCTGCAGCTTTTCAAAGATAGCAGTCATCTTTTGCATGTCACTCTGCAGTTCCATGTTTCTTGCTCGTAAATTAGCAGTGCACACCGAGTACTCACATTCTTCTTCCAAACTAGAAGCAGGGAAAACAAAATTATCAATAATTCTTCATCAGCAGCTTAGCCAAGTCACCTATTCTTCATTGTGTTGCTGAAAAGATCAGTCAGAATTGAAACAATTCTATATAAACTAAACAAACAAATTTACCTCTTTGGAATTCTTCAATGACACTATGGAGGAGGGTGCATGTGCACTTGCACTAAACCACCATATATTGTTAATGAGCATTGGCAATACAGAGCAGCCCAGTGATTAATGGTCAATTGAATCCCCTGGTCACAAATCAGTACAGAGGTTTGTTAAATCATTCAACATAAAATCCACACAAAAGGAGAAATGATCACATGCTGATTTGAAAAATCTACTACAAATTATAAATACCTTTTCCCCCCTATATGATTGAACCTTAAAGAAATAGTAACTTCAGTGAGCAGCGCCACATCTGCATCATTCAAATTTTCATTTGGTGAATACCAGATGTAGAATTGGAATCAAGGTGACTTGCAAGATTACAGAAATAAGTATGCAGATACCCTAAACAATTGTCGTCAAAACTCATGATTCCTTTTAAAACAGAAAGTCACTGACCTTGAAATACAAACAGAAAATGCTGGAAACACTGGGTCTGGCAGCATCTGTGGAGAGATAAAAACCAGAGTTAACGTTTCAGATCTTTGACATTTCATCAAAGGACTCCAAAACGTTAATGCTGTTTGTCTGACTGCAAATGCTGCCTGGCCGGAGCATTTCCAGCATTTTCTGTTTTTAGTTTAGATTTCCAGCATTTGAAGTATTTTGCTTTGTACGAGTGTTTGTTACCTGCCGAGCCTAATTTAAAACAACAAATGGGAATAACAACTGGGTTCATAGTTATGCTGTCAGTTGAACCCAAATTCCGCTACTCAAGAGTCACCTATCAAGTTAATTATTGTACTCGCAAATGCTCAGAGGGTCCCCATTCACACATTAACTAGTGTTTGACTTTATTTGTTCACTAACCTTAATGAAAATAAAACTCAGGTGAAATGCTGATAAATCATACAAAAATTATGCAAGCTTTTGACACAAAACAAATGAGAATTCTTATTTTCGAAAGTAAATAATTTAAGTTGGAAAAGATAGATATGAATGAGTTTTAGTGCATTTGGTGAAATCTTGTACGACTCCATTGGCTGGATCAAGCCAGCTGAATTGATGATGGCTGCATCTCAAAGGGCATCCTCTGTGGCGGCTTGCCATCGGCATGAGACCAATAGGTCACCTACATCTGCTATACTTCAAGTTGACTGGGCTCAGCATGAGAAGTCCTCATTGCTGACCAGAGTGCCTGGAGACAAGCAGTCAGGGTGAGGAAAAGGCAGAGGGTAAAATAAATGACCAGTCGATCTTGAGCCAACACATTCATTTGTGCCAACTGCAGAAGGGTCTGCTATTAACGAATGGGTGTCTCTTCAGCCACAACAGAGGATGTTCAATACAGAAATGACATACACTGTGGGCACAGTCCATCATCCAGAGACAGATGGATGCTTAACTAATTAGGAAAACGAACACAAAACGAACATGGGGAGCAACCTGTCCACCCCCCGAAAATAGACTTTGGGAGGCCTAACCACGCCCCCCTCCCCTCCATCTGCAGTATCACCCTCCTAATGCTGGCCACCTTTCCCCCCAAAACAAACAAGGAGAGCAACCTGCCCATCTCCTTTAACTTCTCTCCTTGCTCCCGCACTTCAACTGACATCGTCATCACTGCCGCCTTTAACTGGGGCAATTGCTTCCTCCACCCAATCGTTCATCGCAACCATCATCTCCCTCTGCAGCACCTCCATATGCTTAGCGCACAGCCTCTCGATCTCCCCCAACATCATCTCGGTTAGTTTCCACTGTGAGAGGAGCGGCCTCAGTCAGCGACCTAGCCTCCGCCATCTTTCCTCCTGCAGGACTCACCAACTCACTAGACGGCAGACTTTCATTCACCCACTTCTTCTGGGTCTTTGACATTTTACACCTTCCTTATGACTTCCCACACCAATTCATTTTTCCACCACTACATATAAAAATGCTTCACCTTGCAGAACTAGTCTTTTATAGTCAGAAATAGATTTTTGTCTCAAATTGCTGGACATAAATATGGCAGTGTTCCATTGTGTTTTAGTAGCAATGTGATGAAAGAATGTCATTCAACTAATGAAAGCATCCCGCTGTCGAGCTGGTGCACAATACCCTACCAGTTATTCCATTTCATATTTTATTGTATTTTATGTTGGGGTGTGCCCTTCTCTTCTAATTGAAAGTCTGGAAGCTGGAAACAAATCTCCAGAGATAGAGCTTCTGTATTAGCAATGCACAAAATGCATTTCACCATGTTATATACAAGTTGCAAGGATCAAAAAAATTTACCTTTTTAATTGGTACGGTAGAATTTTCTTTAGGAAGCAAGAGTAAGAAGTAAAGACATCTGAAAATGGTTTAAGTTTCACAGTAGTTTCCTAGAAAAAGGAGGGAAATAGATTCTCACTGACATGCACATCCACGTTAACAGAAAAAACTATATTTAAGCCAACTTTTGTACACTTACGAGTGTAGTAACAGTTTCTTCAGTAATGCTCTCAAATAGATGCAACATTCTTTCCTCTAGGGGACGGACATAAGAGGCGTTTTCATGCAGGTGTTCAGAAAACTGAAATAAAAGGGGGAAAAAATGACTTGGTGTGTATATTTGGTCATTGAATAAAATGAAGTACATTGTTAGGAAAACAAACGCAGTGTTAAGGGATTTATATTTGTAGTGGTAAATATTAGAAATAAAGGATAGATCTAAGTGGGTTTAATTTAACGTTTCTGTGCCTGAAAGGGTAAAACCTATAGTTGGATTCATGCCGGGCAAAGGTGTTTGTACAAGGTGTGGGGGTTTGGTCAGTTCCAACTGTGCCTCTATTGTGCTTAGAGGGGGTTATGGTGTGAAGAATAAATAAACTGCAGAGGTATGCAGTATTGTTTAGCAGCTGGGCCTTGTAGAGAAACTTATACATTTTCGTTTAGCTAATTTGAAAAAAGTTGGAGACAGTTCCTCAGAGAATTAACATCTCAACTCTGGCAGAAGGCTGGACAGGATGGGAGCTGTGTTCAAGAAACAATGGCAGTAACCAGATTTAAAGTGGAACTCCGCCCAGACAGTGACTTGAGCGGGAATCGAACCTGGGATCCTGGAGCTGTGAAGCAACAGTGCTAACCATAAGACATGGAGCAGAATTAGGCCACTTGGCCCATCTAGTCTGCTCCGCCATTCAATCATGGCTGATATTTTCTCATCCCCATTCTCCTGCCTTCTCCCCATAACCCCTGGTCCTCTTATTAATCAAGAACCTATCTATCTCTGTCTTGAAGACACTCAGCGAATTGGCTTCCACAGCCTTCTGCGGGAAAGAGTCATAGAGTTGGATTCACCACCCTCTGGCTGAAGAAATTCCTCCTCATCTCGGTTTTAAAGGATCGTCCCATTAGTCTGAGATGGTGTCCTCTGGTTCTAGTTTTTCCTACAAGCGGAAACATCCTGACAACGTCCACTCTATCCAGGCCTCGCAGTATCTTGTACGTTTCAATAAGATCCCATCTCATCCTTTTAAACTCCAACGAGTACAGACCCAGAGTCTTCAAACATTCCTCATACGACAAGTTCTTCATTCCAGGGATCATTCTTGTGAACCTCCTCTGGACCCTTTCCAAGGCCAGCGCATCCTTCCTTAGATACGGGGCCCAAAACTGCTTACAATAGTCCAAATGGGGTCTGACCAGAGCCTTATACAGCCTCAGAAATATATCCCTGGTCTTGTATTCTAGCCCTCTTGACACGAATGCTAACATTGCATTTGCCTTCTTAACTGCCGACTGAACCTGCAGATTAACCTCAAGAGAATCGTGAACAAGGACTCCCAAGTCCCTTTGTGCTTCTGATTTCCAAAGCATTTCCCCAATTAGAAAATAATCTATGCCTAGATTCCTCCTTCCAAAGTGCATAACCTCACACTTTTCCACATTCTATTTCATTTGCCACTTCATTGCCCACTCTCCTAGCTTGTCAAAGTCCTTCTGCAGCCCCTATGCTTCATCAATACTACCTGGCCCTCTACAGATCTTTGTATCATCTGCAAACTTACCAACACTGCCTTTGTTTCTTCCTCCAGATCATTAATGCATATTGTAAAATGTTGTGGTCCCAGCACAGACCCCTAAGGCACACCACTAGTCACCGGCTGCCATTCTGAAAAAGACCCCTTTAACCCCACTCTTTTCCTTCTGCCAGTCAGCCAATCCTCTATCCATGCCAGTATCTTACCCTTAACACCATGGGCTCTTGACTTATTTAACAGTCTCCTGTGCGGCACCTTGTCAATGGCTTTCTGGAAATCTAAATAAATCACGCCCACTGATTCTTCTTTGTCTAACTTGCTTGTACCTCCTCAAAGAACTCCAACAGATTTGTTAGACACTACCTCTCTTTGACAAAGCCGTGCTGACTCAGTCCAATTTTACCTTGCACTTCCAAGTGCTTCGCGATCTCATCTTTAATAACAGACCACTATGCTATCGTGCTGCCCGTTTGCCCAGTCATCTTCGATTCTTCCCAAAAATTACTAAATTTCATTTCAGGCAGGAAAACCAATGAAAATCCAGCTGTTCCACCGTGATTACCATTACAATCCACCCACACTGGATCATTATTTTGGAGCTTGGGAATATTCTCACTGAATTCTGCCCCAATTTTTTGCGGGAGTAGGGATCTAAAGACACCAGCAGACTGGCTCCGATTTTGGGGCACCTTCTTCAAAAGGGCACCCCAATTTCAAAGAATTCCCTGCTTCTCTTGTGACGCGACTCCAGATCCACAGCAACATGGTTGACTTTTAACTGCCCCCTGGAGAATTAGTGATGGGGAATAAATGCTGATTCCGGCTCCGGTACCCACTTCCCAAGGACAAATAAAAAACACCCGCAATCCATGAACCCAGAGAAGCAACCTCCCCAATTACTAAATGTCCCCGGACATCACGTTGACCCGCCTCATCCATCCTCGCTGTCATTAGGTCAGTAGCTCCCCCTTCCCCTCACCCCAAGTGAGTAATACCCCATTCTGGGGTTGTCGAGGGTCCCCCTTTAAGGCCCCCTCCCCATTCATGCCCAGCCTCTCAATCTCCCTCCCCGCCCCTTTCATGGCCATGACCCCTCAGATGCTCCTTTTGCCGTGCCATTGGCATCAGGGGCAGTGCACTGCCAGGTTCCTGCCTCGCACTGCGCCAGCAGGAGCAGAGAATCCTGGAAGCTAGGACTCCAGCTCTGAATGGGCTGGACTTCCGGTGACGGCGGGCGGGAGGCAGTCGCACACTGGAGGGCACCAGCTCGGGAATAGAAATTTTGGGGTTTTAATGTCCGGTCCCAGGGGCAACAGAGGCTGAAAAAGCTGTAAGAAGGCACAGGGAGGAGAAATGGCCAAGCTTGACCATGAAAAAGGGGGTTAATGAAAGTCTGCCGGTGAGTGGAAAAGTCAGCGCCGGAAAGCGGAGGCTGGAGCACCAGAGGAGGCCGCATTGCTCACAGCAGAAAAGATGACCAAGGTGATGGCTGTGGAACTTGAAAAACAGTTCACAAAGCACATGGAAGCGATGAAGGAGATGGGGACAGTATTGAAAGTGCTGGTGGAGGAGGCGATTGCACCGGTGAGGGCGGCGGTATCAAGCGCAGTGGCAGAGCTGCGGGAGCAAGGTGAGACACTGAAGGAAGAGGAAGAGGTATTATCGCAGCACAGTGATCAACTCACCTTGATGGTAAAGGAGTTGCAGAAGGTGACAGAGACCAACAAGGGTCTGCGAGCCAAACTGGAAGACCCGGAAAACAGATCCAGACGGCAGAATCTGAGGATCGTGGGTCTGCCCGAAGGGGTGGAAGGCCAGAGGCCGACGGAGTATTTTGCCACGATGTTGCCTCATGTAACTTTATTTTTTTCACTGCGTGTTGGTGTATGTACTAAATGAGTCACGCTGTATATTTGGAAAAGGGAAGTGTTGGGACTTTCACTTGCAATGATTGTTCTTTGGGGCTTGGGTGTGTATGCTGGGGTTGTGTGCTAAAGAGGATTTCTTGGTTTTCCAGGGACCAGGCAAGAGGGAAGGAGACCCGGACGGGTTTTATTTGATGCTTATATTGTCAGGTGGGCCATTATTTTGGGGGGGGGGGGGGTGGGCTATATGTGTCAACGGTGACCAGGGACGATTCCGGATTCCTTTTTCCTCCTTGGGAGGCTTAGTTTTATTTGATGCTTATATTGTCAGGTGGGCCATTATTTTGGGAGGGGGGGGGGGGGGGGGGGGGGGGGGGGGTGTGTGTAGGAGGATGGGATCATTCTTGTTGGTAGGGGGATTGACATTATATTCGTTACCGTTTACTGTTTGTTGGTGGGGGATAAAGTTTGAAGAAAATGTGAAAATGGAGAATAAAAATATTTTCCAAAAAAAAAAAAATATGCTCAGCAAGTGCTTGAACCACATCACAGCAGCTGTTGCGGGCTGGGAACATGGCACTCCTTTCGATGCCTGATGGAAACCACATTTGGGAGCTCTCCTCCAGGAATTGCGGGAAGTGCGCCTGGTGTGATGCGGGGAAGAATCGTGCCCCTTGTGCGCTTAAAAGGGACGGTGTGTTAATGAGACCATTGTAGATTACGATGCATTTTAATTCGTGCTAATCCCAAAACCTGGGCGCAACTGTTAAACCAAAACGTTTTGTATCATACTCCAATTTTTTCATGTTTAATAAGGGCTTTTTTCGTTGTTGCGGTCCTGAGGCTCTGTTCCTCACGGTTTTATTTTTAAAAAATATTAAAATTTATGTTCTTTTGAGCCAGGGTTGCATTCTGGGATCTTCCTACTCAGTTTGACGATTAACTGGGATCATAACGACAGACAGGACGCTATTTCAAAATGTGCAGATGACTCAAAACTTGGAACTATTGTAAGCTGTGAGGATAGTGTTACATTTCAAAAGCATGAGCCCAGGTGGAGCAGTTGGTGGATAAGTGGAAGAGAAAATGGACTTTATTAACTGAAGAGTGAAGTGATTCATTTGGGTGGGAAGGCTATGGAGAGGCGATGTAAATGGAGTACAGGAGCAAAGGAACCTGCCTGTTCACAAGTCACTGAAAGTGGCAAGACCGGTGTGCATAGAATCTTGGGTTTTATAAATAAAGGCGTAAGAGGACAAAAGCAAGGAAGTTATGGCAAATGTATTATGGGACATGGGTTCAGCCTCAACTGGAAAATTCTGGGCTTCCACCTGCTTCTAATTTCTGAAAGATGTGAAAGCATTAGACAGGGTGCAGGAAAGATTCTCAAGAATGGTTCCAGGGATGAGGAGCTGCAGCGAATCTACCACAGCTCTCCTGGGAGAAGAGGTCAAGAGGTGATTTAATATAGAGATATTCAAAATCATGAGGGGATTGGACAGCATACAAAGAACAGTACATACAGCACAGGAACAGGCCCTCCAAGCCTGCGCCAATCATGATGCCTGTCTAAACTATAACTGTTGACATTTTAGGGGTCCATATCCCTCTATTCCCATCCTATTCATGTATTTGTCAAGATGCCTCTTAAAGGTCTCTATCGTACTAGTTTCCACCACCTCCCACTGCAGCGGGTTCCAGACCCTCTGTTTAAAAAAAAACATGCCTCGCACATCTCCTCTAAACTTTTCCCCCCCGCACCGTAAACCTATGTCCCCATGGCAATTGACTTTTCCACCCTGGGAAAAGTTTCTGACTATACAGTCTGTCCATGCCCCTCATAATTTTGTAAATTTCTATCACGTCATCTCTCACCCTCCGTCATTCCAGTGTAAACAATCTCTCCTCACAGCCAATACCCTCCAGACCAGGCAACATCCTGATAATCCCCTTCTGTACCCTCTCCAAAGCTTCCACATCCTTCTGGTAGTGTGACGACCAGGATTGCATGCAACATTCCAAGTGTGGCCTAACTAAGGTTCTGTACAGCTGCAGCATGACTTGCCAATTTTTATACTCAATGCCCCGACCAATCAAGGCAAGCATGGCGTTTGCTTTCTTGACTACTTATCCACCTGCGTGATCACTTTGTGATCTGTGGATGCGCACGCCCAGATCTCTCGGCCTGTCAATACTCCTGAAGGTTCTGTCATTTACTGTATACTTCCCACCTGTATTAGTTAGGATCTCACCAGCATAGTTAGGCAGAAATTGATCCCTTTAATGGAAGGGTCAAGAACAAGGCAGCACAGATTTAAGATTAAGGAAAAACCTTTTTTTACGCAGAGCATGGTTAGGATCTGGAATGTACTGTTCAAGAAAGTGATGGAGGCAGATTCAATCATGGCTTTCAAAAGGGAAGTGGATCATTATCTAAAAAGGAAGAAATTGCAGGGCTACTGGGAATAAGTGGGGGAGGGGCAGTAGGTGAATTGCTCTTGCAGAAAGCCAGCCAAATAGCCTGCCTTGTCACATTGACTACTCTATGATTTTATATCACCTTACCTAGTATGCTCTGAAACATTCTGGTGCTTTACAGAAACACACAAAACGTCTGTAGGCTTTAAAATCATATCAAAGAATCAAAACAATGGAAGTTTCAACATAAATCTCACGTCCATGCTATATTATCACAACTATAGCATTGCGCTCCTTCCCCATTTTCAAACATTTAGGGATACAGTAAACATGAATTATTTGAAACACCAGAAATGGTGCAATATGCTCAGGAGGTGACATGGAATCTATGGTTCCCAAAATTCTCCACTATTTGGGTTTCCCTTGTCTCATGTCTAGGTCTGATGCAGAATAATTGGT
The DNA here is from genome assembly GCF_902713615.1 of Scyliorhinus canicula. NCBI lineage: Eukaryota > Metazoa > Chordata > Chondrichthyes > Carcharhiniformes > Scyliorhinidae > Scyliorhinus > Scyliorhinus canicula. Next base: position 277,140,275 of record NC_052146.1, on the reverse strand, counting down.
AGAGATTTACTGCTATGATGAGTCAACAACTCCATTGTCATTACATAACCAAGATGGTAGAAGGTGATGCGATCAGGCTATGCAGGCCACTTTCTGGAGGACAACTAAAGACTATATTCTCCAATACACCAGTGAAAGCTGGCAGCATCCTTGACACAGGAGGCTTCGATAAACCGATTCATTTTTATTTTCTGAAGTTTGCTGGTGGGTTAAGGTGGCAGGCAGGCAAGATCACCTCATCATTCCTCAACCCAGAAACACAAGCACACGGAGCAGCACTCCATCCAATTTTGCCACCTGGCATAGAAACACTTTTGTCCATCAACTTCTTGGAAATTTTCCATGAGGGGAAAATCAAAACATAAAAGTTTACATACATCCTACCACTTAACAGGACTGCGTAACTAGAAAATATAGATACATTTCTGATCCATTTTGCTGCAGATATAAAATCTTTGAACATTACAAATATTTCCCAATATGCAAGATACAATTCTGACTGAATACAGTCAGTATTTAACAATTAGAATTTGTGGCCCAAGTGACAGTTCAATTTCTGTGCTCTGATCAGTAGAAACACTTTTCCGCTAGAAAAGTAGCTTGCCATTTGACACAGCAAGCAATGCAATGGGAGATCTGTTAATATCAAATACAAGTTAGCCTAATGTCTCCATGGTTCCAAAAGTCACTTTTAGCAAGTATCAATTGTAAGAATTGTATTTACATTCCTAAGCTACTCACGTCAAGAGTGCAAGAAGAAAATTTGGGCGGGCGCGGGGGGCCACGAAGATTAGTAGGGGAAACCTTTAATGGTTAAGCCAGGATATCTGTATCAGGTGGCATTCACAGTGCTGCCTGAATTTGGTGCTGTCTTATTCAAGATGTGGATACAATTGGAGACAGAAACTGTTTCGTAACCACTGTTTGTGTGTGTGTGTATGAGAGAAAGAGAGAGAGCGTGAGATTAATGATTAACCTGGCAGCAATTTGTGGCAAAGATTGACCAGGTTTATTTAGCAAGGACTTGGGGCTAAAACCTCCTGGCAATAGAATGGTCCACACTGACTGTTGCAACAACAGCTGTGATCATGTGATAGCTGAACACTGCTGTTGCACATCAAATAGACAAGATACTAGGAGTTAGGCTAAAGATCGCAAGGCAATGTGCTGTAAAATAAGAAAATGCGCAAAAAGGGAACATTTCCAGTATGCTAAATGGAAAAGAGCATATTCTTTTAGTTAGTACAATGAGGACACATGCCTACTTTTACTTGTGGCCTTTTAAAAATACTCCACTTACAAATTGCTTTTATGCTAAAGGATAAAGCTATTGTAATCAGAAACACCAGAAACTTTGTTACTACTCAAGTGAACCATGTAAATTGTTAACACCCTTAACCCTTATGCAATAAAAAAGTTTCTAAAATGGCACATACAAACATCATTTTATCTTTTGCAAAACAGTTTATTCGCCTATTGTACATTTCAAAAATGGTCTTATGTTAAGATCAACAGCATGTGCTGTTTTACTTTCACAGCATGTTCAATGCGTCTATCTTTATGTGTAAAAGGAAGTTTTCCTCTTTAAATACTCCATCTCTCAGTAATCCGTTAATATAATAAACCTGTATTGATAAGCTTTACCAACACTGTAATCTTGTACAATTCTCTCTCTGCAAGAAATTTAGTTATGTCTTAGTTAACCATAAGACAAAGGGCAAAGTGCAAATATATTTCTGGAACTTATAATGATTGCATTACAACTAAAGTATTTACTGGCAGCAAAAAGGACATATATCATTAAAGTTGCCATGAGTAACAACAATTTTCTAAGACGCGACAAAACATACCTTTTGGTTCAAAGGAGATATGGTGTCTGTTGCAGAGTCAATGGGGTAGATTTGAATTCTTTGCTCAGTGTAGGTATGAAAATTTAGTAATGCTCCCACCAAATCTCGAACAAAAGCCAGTGCTTGTCCATTAACATCGCGAGCTTTCAGCTGAAATTCAACACAATTCTTTATGTGGAATGTTAAAAGATAATACATTTGATACAATACTACTTAAGCAACTTTTTAAAAAGAGAATTATTTATCCCCTCCCTCATGGCCATTAGCCACGTTCGAGTCTCAACAATGAATTCTGAAACTTATCTGACTACATAGGGTATAGCAGCTGAACCAGCAGCTATGGACACATGCAAGCATACAATTTAGAAGAAGCAACTATACAGCTATCAGCAGTAATAACTATCTGACATTAGCTGCTTCGTCACAGACCAAGGATTGAACTGACTTTCCTGATCTGACTGACTCAGAAGGGAATGATCCTCCAGCTATTTAGCTAGATGGTGTTGTATTAATTACCAGCAGATACAGATAACTATAAAATACCTCGATTTGGATTTTTTTTAAAATTTAACTTTCAGGATTGGGCATCTCTGGCAAGGTCAGTATTTATTACCTAGTTGCCCTGAGAAGGGGCAGCATGGCGGCGCAGTAGTTAGCACTGCTGCCTCAGTGCTGAGAATTCAGGTTTGATCCTGGCCCCAGGTTACCCCAGTGTGGAGGTGAGACCCACACACATTCTCCCCCATATGTGGGTCTCACTCCCACAACCCAAAGAGGTAGGTGAATTGGCCATTTCAGAGGGCAGCTGAGAATCAACCACATTGCTGTGGGGCTTTAGCATTCATGTCAAGAGGGCTAGAATACAAGAACAGGGCTGTACTTCTCAGGCTGTATGCGGCTCTGGTCAGACCCCATTGGGAGTATTGTAAGCAGTTTTGCACCCCGTATCCAAGGAAGGACGTGCTGGCCTTGGAAAGGGTCCAGAGGAGGTTCACAAGAATGACCCCTGGAATGAAGAACTTGTCGTATGAGGAATGTTTGAGGACTCTGGGTCTGTACTCATTGGAGTTTAGAAGGATGAGGGGATCTTATTGAAACTTACAAGATACTGTGAGGAGAGGATGTTTCCACTTGTTGGGAAAACTAGAATCAGAGGACATGATCTCAGATAAAAGAGATGATCCTTTAAAACAGAGATGAGGAGAAATTTCTTCAGCCAGTGGGTGGTGAATCTGTGGAACTCTGTCGCAGAAGGCTGCGGAGACCAATACACTGAGTGTCTTTAAGACAGAGATGGATAGGTTCTTGATTAATAAGGGGATCAGGGGTTATGGGGAGAAGGCAGGAGAATGGGAATGAAAAAATATCAGCCATGATTGAATGGCGGAGCAGTCTCGATGGGCCGAGTGGCCTAATTCTGCTCCTATGTTTTATGGAATTCCAGACTGGGCAAGGACTGATTTTCTTCCATAAGAAGATAAAGTGAACCAGATTTTTTTTTAAAAACACAATAAAATGGTAGTTTTGTGGTCACTATTACTGACTGATACCAGCGTTAAATTCCCCAGCCACCATGGTGAAATTTAAACTCCTAACTCAAGGTCATTAGTCTAGGTCTACGGATTATTAGTCAAGTAACACAACCACAACCTAGTCACCACATTCCAGCGCCTGTTCAGGCACACCGAAGGAGAATTCAGAATGTCCAAATTACCTAACAGCACACCTTTTGGGAGGAAACCAGAGCACCCGGAGGAAACTCACACAGACACAGGGAGAACGTGCAGACTCCACGCAGACAGTGACCCAAGCCGGGAATCGAACCTGGGACCCTGGCACTGTGAAGCAACAGCGCTAACCACTGTGCTGCTGTGCGACTAGGGGCTTTTCACGGTAACTTCATTGCAGTGTTACCTTAAACCTATTTGTGACAATAAAGATTGTTATTATTACTTTACCAATAAAAAGGCACATTGCAGTTTTACAATCTTTTTCTCATAAATCGCTCAGGCTTACAACTGCAGAGAAAAGGTAGCTTTGGCACGTTTTTGGAAGTATTTCAACAGAGCAACTTCAATTTGGAACTTACCATTAAACTGTCATACAGCAAAAAAATATATACATACATCTATCAGTTATTATAACACATGGACTCATTAAAGCATCGAGTAGTCAAGGAACATCTCAAAGCGCTTTACAAATAGATAAAAGGAAAATCAGATGCTAAATAGGAATAAAAGAAACATAGAAAATAGGAAAAGGCGGCCACTCGGCCCTTCGAGCCTGCTCCACCATTCAATATGACCATGGCTGATCCTTGATCTCAACATCATATTCCCGTGATGTTCAGAAACTCAGAAATATTTTGAAAAGAGGGAAGGTGGTGGAGGGAAAAGAAATGGATAGGATTAGGAATCAGAATGGGTGAGATAACTGAAGAATTGCACATTACATTGTTCTTCTGTTACTTCCCCTGACATTCACCAATTCTGTACAGACCAAGAATATGGAAGGATTATACGTGAATTTCCAGTCAGTCTGCTGTTCAGATTCTCTCGGTGCTACTTCATAACCAATCACAAACAGTAGTTATACAAGGGACAGAATCATAGAATTTCTATAGTGCAGGAAGCTATTTGGCCTATCAGGTCTGCACCAACCCTTCCGCACCCCAGTCCCCTGCCCTATTCCCGTAACCCCATTGAACCTGCACATCTTTGGACACAAAGGGGCAATTTAGCATGGTGAATCCACCTGACCTGCACCTCTTTGGACTGTGGGAGGAAATTGGAGAATCCAGAGGAAACTCACAGACATATGGAGGAAGTACAAACTCCACACAGTCACCCAAGGCTGGAACTGAACCTAGGTCCCTGGTGCTAACCACTGTGCCGATGTATTCTCTCCCCTGAAAATTTTAGTATTTTATTTCAAGTGGCTGCTTTCTCTTTAGTTATTCATTCTGTATTTTACCGTATTCAGTAAAACAAACAATTTGTATGTATAAATTTTATTATGGGACTAATGTCAGGAATTGCTAGCCAAAGTCTGGTTGATGTTTGCACAGAAAATAGTCTTGGAAGTGCTTCTGAATTTCAAGAGGTCCTGACCATATCGTATTTCAGGATACTTGATGTTAACATTGGACACCAGGAATGGAGAAATATTTTGGAAAGACGAGTACAGATATTCCACCTTGAGAAACAAAAAAAAAGTTCGTTTTTTGAAGACATGTAAACATGAAAGCATTGATGCTGCATTTGAAACCGGCAAAAAAGAGTGGAACACAAGTGGTCGTGAAAGAGTACTTCGTCCAGAGTGCTAAAGTCAAGAATTTGATGGGGAACTCGGTGCACAAGAGGAAAGTTGTATGCTTTTTGATTATATATTTTTTTTAAACCTCAAGTAACTGGCCGGCACAGCGGCGCAGTGGTTAGCACTGCTGCCTATGGCGCCAAGGACCCGGGTTCAATCTCGGCCCCGGGTCACTGTTCATGTGGAGTTTGCATATTCTCCTCGTGTCTACGTGGGTCTCACCCCCACAACCCAAAGATGTGCAGGGTAGGTGAATTGACCACGATAAATTGTCCTTTAATTGGAAACTTTAAATTTAAGGTTTTAAAAAAACATCCAGCAACTGTTTTTGTTTAAGCTAAGAAACTCCAATTTGCTATTGCATTATTTAAATTCAGAAAGTAAATTAGATAAACCAACTAAATTAAATTAATTTAATTAAAAATAATGAAACAATCAAATAGGAGTTCGATAGACATGACAGGTGGTGTATGTCATAAATGCGACATGTGGGGGTCTGTGGTGAACATTGCAATCCCAAAAATCCCTGTGGTAAGTACCTGCAACTTGAGCAACTTTGGCTCAGAGTTGTTGAGCAAGACTCTGATCTGCAGAAGTTGCAAAAGGGGAACCAGGCAGTCACACTCCTCAAGTAGAAGAGTTGGTCAATGGTCAAATGTTAGTCAGTCACATATGGAAATCCAGAACAATGTGATCAAAATCAATCCCGTTTATATGATACAATAAAAGCCATTTGACTTTGACCAACAGGTACAAAATACTTGCTACCTGCGTGGATGAGATCTAGGATTGCAGGGCGGATGGGCAAACTGATCACAGCACCAGTGTAGGAGGGCATTCAAGTGGGGAGAGTGAAAAGGAATGTGGCAGTGATAGGGGTGAATTTAGTTTGGGGGACAGATACCATTTCTTTGCAGCCACTACCAGGAGCTCCAATGGTTATAATGTGTGCCTGCTGCCCAATACTTTGCAAAGTAGGAAATGCAGTAGCTAATTTGTACACAGCAAGGGCCCACGAACTGCAATGTGATCCTGATCATTTTTTAAAAATTATCTTGACTGAAGGATAAATATTAGCTTGGACACCAGGGACAACTCCCCAGCTCTCCTAAATAGTAATGAGGCATGTTTATGCCCAGAGAGCAGATGGGGGCTCAGTTTAATGTCTCGTCTGAAAGACAGTACCTCTGACCAAACAGCGCTCCTTCAGTACAGCACTGGCAAATCTTGTGCTCAAATCCAAAACATTTTGACAGAGGTGAGAGTTCTACCAATTCAGCCAGCAATGACACAATAATATAAAAGTCTAATTATAATAGTTATTCAAAAATGAACAAAAGACTACTCTACACAGATACTCCTCTGACACCGTGACGGTTTCTTATATTTACATTATTGATGCTGTCTGCACTGGAGTGCTCAAGTTGAAGTTTGGTGACTGAGAAAGTTCAGTGAAGAGGAAACGATGTGGTCCTTGCATTTTCTACCTTTCCTCAGAAAGGTGAGCGGCAGCCTTGATAAGTAAAACCTGGAAGCTGTGGAGGCCGAGTCCTTGAATATTTTGAAAGGCGAGATAGATAGGCTTTTACACCTTCTGGGAGTGGAGACGGCAGGACCTGTGAGGAGGGACACCCTGTACTGTGGCAGCGGGTTGAGTTTGAAAAACAAATTCATGATTGATGTCACAGGAAAATGGTACGTCTATTATTTGGTGAGAGCTGCAGTTAGGGATTGTGTTTTAGCTTTTAGAAAAAAATGTATTTACAAAGAAGTAGCTCCTTAAATTTCAGTAAGGAAAACTAGCAATAGGGAAGTAAAGTTGAATCAAGTCAAGGTGAAATATGTACATAAGAACTAAGAGCATGTGTCGGCCATCTGGCCCCTCGTGCCTGCTCCGCCATTCAATTAGATCTTGGGCTGATCTTTTAGTGTACTCAGCTCCACTTACCCACCCACTCACCATAACCTCTTGTTCCTTTACTGTTCCAAAGTACATCTACCTTTGCCTAAAAAACATAACGAGGAGCCTCAACTGCTTCACTGTGCAGTGAATGCCACAGATTCATAGAACATTACAGCGCAGTACAGGTCCTTCTGCCCTTGATGTTGCGCCGATCTGTGAAACCAATCTAAAGCCCATCTACACTATTCCATTATCAACCATATGTTTAAAGGACCTTAATGTTGGCGAGTCCACTACTGTTGCAGGCAGGGCATTCCATGCCCTTACTCTGAGTAACCATTTGGGAAGAAGTTCCTCCTCAACTCAGTCTAAATATGCTCCCCCTTATTTTGAAGCTATGCCCCCTAATTCTAGCTTCACCTACTAGTGGAAACAACCTCCCTGCTTCTACCTTAACTGTTCCCTTCATGATTTTATGTTTCTATAAGATCCCCCTCACTCTTCTAAATTCCAATGAGTATAGTCCCAGTCTACTCAATATCTCCTCATAAGCCAATCCACTCAACTCTGGAATCAACCTCCTGAATCTCTTCTGCATCCTCTCCAGTGCCAGTACTTCCTTTCTCAAGAAAGGAGACCAAAATTGTACACAGTACTCCAGGTGTGGCCTCACCAGCACCCTATACAGTTGCAACATAACATCCCTGTATTTAAACTCCATCCCTCTAGCAATGAAGGACCAAACTATATTTGCCTTTTCAATTATTTGCTACATCTGCCAACCAACTTCTTGCGATTTATGCACAAGGACACCCAGGTCCCTCTGCACAGCAGCATGCTACAATTTTTTACAATTTAAATAATAGTCCATTTAGCCGTTATTCCTGCCAAAATGGATGACCTCACATTTACCAACATTGTACTCCATTTGCCAGACACTTTCCTACTCACTTAAACAACCTATATCCCTCTGCACACTTTACCACTCATCTTGTGTCATCTGCGACCTTTGACACATTCACTTTCACACTTGGTCCCCAACTCCAAATCATCTATGTAAATTATAAACATTTGCATGTAAATGTAAGGTAATCAAGTAAACAAAATAAGATAAAGTTGGAGAGTCGAGAGTGGAGCCGGGAGAATAAAGGAGCAAGACGGAGATCAGAATTGGGAGGATAGAAGAGCGTCATAAAAAGTGAGACTGAGGGGGGAGCTGGTTGGTTAAAGGACAGCAAGAAAGAGCGAGACAGAGACCCACGTGCTAGTTTGGATCTCTTAAATTGACGCCAGGATTCAAAAGTGATGAAGAGCAAGTGGAAGCATTTGATCACGCAAGTACAATTGAGTATGTATTTACGACTCAGCATTTATAATTTTTAGGTCTCATTTTGCGCTTCTTCATTTGTGACGGCTATATTCTGTAACAGCGAGGAGGGGCCCTAGGATAATTGATATTATTTGATGAGAGTCGGCTCTGGGTCACTGTCCACGTGGAGTTTGCACATTCTCCCCGACAACCCAAAGATGTGCAGGTTAGGTGGATTGGCCATGCTAAATTGCCCCTTAATTGGAAAAAAATGAATTGGGTACTCCAAATTTTAAAAATATATATTTGATCAGAAATCCCTACAGTGCAGAAGGAGGCTATTTGGCCCATCAATGCTGCACTGACCCTCGGAAAGAGCACCTTACCTAGGGCCCACCTTATCCCCATAATCCAGTAACCCCACCTAACCTTTTAGACACCAAGGGACAATTTATCATGGCCAGTACACCTAACATCTTTGGGGGTGAAACCGGAGCACCTGGAAGAAACCCATGCAGACACGAGAGGAACATAGAAACTCCACAGTCACCAAGGCCAGAATTGAACCCGGCTCCCTGATGCTGTGAGGCAGCAGTGCTAACCATTGTGCCACCATGCCGCCCTACCAGGCTGATATTAAGTATCGTCCAAAAGGTTAAACGTAATTTAACAGGGTACATCATGGCAGGAGAACTCAAAGAGCACACCATGGATATGTGGGAAGCCGGGAACATTTCAAGTGCTCGGGGCCAGCATGCATGCAGGAAGCGTCTCTAGCTGCAGCTCCTGGAAGTCGGAGCTTCAGAGCTGGAGCAGCGGCTGGGGACACTGGAGCATCTGCACAGCAGAGAGTTTTATGCATTGCACATATAGAGAAGTGGTCATACTGCAGGCGGGAGTCCACAGGCAGGAAGTGTATAGAGCAAGAATAGAGCAAGAGGACTAGGCAGGGAACGCCGGAATCTCCTGTGCCTATTTCCCTGCAAAACAGCTATGTCGCTTTGGATACCATTGAGGGGAATGGCTTCGAAGGGGAAAACAGCAACAGACAAATTTGTTACACCATGGCTGGCTCTGCTGCACAGAGTAAGAATAAAAAAAGGTGTGGGAATACAATAGTTATAAGGGATTCAATTGTAAGGAGAATAGATAAGCGTTTCTGTATCTGCAAATAAGACTCCTGGATGGTTATGTTGCCTTCCTGGTGTTGGGTTCAAGGATGTCAGGGCAGCTACACGATATTCTGAAGGGGGAGGGTGAACAGCCAATGGTCAAAGTACACATTGGTACATCAACATTGGTTTTTAAAAAAAGGTAGGAGATCTGAAAAGCCAAATATAGGGCGTTAGGAAGTAAGTGGATAAGTAGAATTTCAACGGTAGTGATCTCAGGATTACTACTCGTGCCATTTGCCATGTGGGAGTCAGAGCAGAAATTAATAGGATACGAGATGAATACTGAAAAGAGATGGGGGGGGGGTCAGATTCCTGGGACTTCGGGAGAGTGTTTGCTAGAGTGGTTGAGGAGGGTTTAAAATAAAATGGCAGGGGGATGGGAACCTATACAAGGAGTCAGAGGAGGGGGAATCAAGGACAAGAACAAAAGACGGTAAGGGGAATAAGAAAAGCAATAGGCAAAGAAATCAAGGGCCAGAATCAAATAGAGCCGTGAAAAATAGTGGAAACGGGACATTTAAAAAAAAACCTTGACATAGGGTGTTGGGATTTTGGAAGAGGTGGGTGTGGGGGCTTTGGAGCTGGGCCAATGGTGGTCACGAAAATGTTTACACATGCATTCTGCTCAGCAGTTAAAAAGGTACCTCTTCCTCATTGTAAAAATGTGGATTGTTTCATTCAAATCAATAGCCCAAATTCTGCACTCTCAATAGTGGAAAATGTCAAGATGTTATCAAGGTCTATAAATGGAACTGCTAAGTCCAGGTAGCCCACTTGCATACGAATCTGCAAGTTGTGGAACTCCAGAAACAGCACTGCGGGAGCTCATGAGGATGGTCCTGCTGAGGCCTGTCAGTGTGAAAACCTGGTGATTGCCCGGATTTATTTCAGGTTGGCGGCACGGTGGCACAATGGTTAGCACTGCTGCCTCACGGCACCTAGGGCGAGAGGACCATAAGACACAGGAGCAGAATTAGGCCACTCGGCCCATCGAGTCTGATCCGCCATTCAATCATGGCTGATATTTTTCTCATCCCCATTCTCCTGCCTTCTCCCCATAACCCCTGATCCCCTTATTTATCAAAAACCCATCTATCACTGTTTTAAAGACATTGTGATTTGGGCTCCACAGCATTCTGCGGCAAAGAGTTCCACAGATTCTCCACCCTGTGGCTGAAGATATTCCTCCTCATCTCGGTTTTAAAGTATAGTCTCTTTAGTCTGAGATTGTGTCCTCTGCTTCTAGTTTTTCCTACAAATGAAAATATTCTCTCCACGTCCACTCGATCCAGGCCACGCAGTATCCTGTAAGTTTCAATAAGATACCCCCGCATCCTTCTAAACTCCAATGAGTACAGACCCAGAGTCCTTAACCATTCCTCATAGGACAAGCTCTTCATTCCAGAGATCATTCTTGTGAACTTCCTCTGGACCCTTTCCAAGGCCAGTACATTCTTCCTTAGAGATGGGGCCCAAAACTGCTCACAATACTCCAATTCTGACCAGAGCCGTATATAGCCTCAGAAATACATCCCTGGTCTTGTATTCTAGCCCTCTCAACATTGCATTTGCCTTCTTAACTGCCGACTGAACCTGCACATTAACCTTAAGAGAATCGTGAACAAGGACTCCCAAGTCCCTTTGTGCTTCTGATTTCCAAAGCATCTTCCCATTTAAAAAATAGTCTATGCCTCCATTTTTCCTTCCAAAGTGCATAACCTCACACTTTTCCACATTGTATTCCATCTGCCACTTCTTTGCCCACTCTCGTAGCCTGTCCTAGTCCTTCTGCAGCCCGCACCGAACCCTGGAGGTACTAGTCACCGGCTGCCACCCTGAAAAAGACCCCTTTATCCCCACTCTCTGCATTCTGCCAGTCAGCCAATCCTGTGTCCATGCCAGGATCTTACCCTGAACGCCATGGGCTCTTGACTTATTTAACAGTCTCCTATGCACCTTGTCAAAGGCCTTCTGGAAATCTAAATAAATAATGTCCACATATTCTCCTTTGTCTAACTTCCTTGTTACTTCCTCAAAGAACTCGAACAGATTTGTCAGACATGACCTCCTCTTGACAAAGCCGTGCTGACTCAGTCCTATTTTATCATGCACTGCCAAGTACTCCGCGATCTCATCTTTAATAATGGACTCTAAAATCTTACCAATGACCGAAGTCAGGCTAACCGGCCTATAATTTGCCGTCTTCCGCCTCCCTCCCTTCTTAAACAGCAGTGTTACATTAGCCACTTTCCAGTCCTCTGGGACCCTTCCTGCCTCCAGTGATTCCTGAAAGATCACCAATGCCTCCACAATCTCCTCAGCTATCTCTTTTAGAACTATGGGGTGTAGTCCATCCATTCCAGGTGATTTATCCACCTTCAGACCTTTCAGTTTCCCCAGAACCTTCTCCTAGTAATGGTCACTGCACTCACCTCTGGCCCTGGTTCTCCTGGAGCTCTGGCATCCCACTGACACCCGGGTTCGACCCCGGCCCACTGTCCGTGTGGAGTTTGCATATTCTGCCCGTTTGTGTGGGTTTCGCCCCCACAACCCAAAGATGTGCAGAATAGGTGGATTGGCCACGCTAAATTGCCCCTTAATTGGAAAAAATGAATTGGGTACTCTAAATTTTTTATTTTTTTTTTAAGTAGACATGACTGCTGATGTTGGAGAAGAGTGCTGAGCTGTCACGGATGGGAGGGGTATGTCAGAACAGCTGGAGTTTCAAGTACGTTAAAGAAAACATTTGGAAGGATGGAGCTGGAGGAGGCAGACCGTATCGGGTTTCTAGTCAAGCTCTGAAATCAAAGGGAGCATGGCCTCACTCGAAACACACTTCACTCCTAGGCCTCACCACAGATGATTCCTGCTGTAGCCTGCAAATAGGGCAAGATGATTATTTTTAAATAATCGCAGTCACTGGGGTGCTCCTCCACTTCATCATTTACTGTCATCAATTTGGCAGTGCATCATATGGCAAGTCTTCCATCTTCAGACAATCAAGCTATGACAGTATATGAATGGGTCAGAATTTTGGGGACGCAGTTATCATGTTGGCTCTTTAAAAGGATAATTCAATTGCTATAGTCTGTCTTCTTTAATTTCTGTTTCATCTCATTTATGTAATTAGTGCAATTATTTTTCCTTGAGCTTTAAACACAACACTTTCATGGTAGGCCTTATCTTTAGGTGCCTGGCTGCTACATTGTTTATCTGTGTCCAATAAAGCATGTGTTTTGCTGGCTAAGTTACGGAGGAAACAGATATTTAAAGCCACATTGATTGGGCGTTGAGGAACTGGTCCTAGTCAACCGCATTGCTACGTCAGCTGTAAGCTTTCAGCACACATTTAAAGTAACAATTCGCACAAAGAATAAAAGGGAACTTGTTCGACCGTGACATTCATAATTAACTATTCTGTCACCGAGTTAAAAAGCAGTTCCAGAATTCAGTTTGTGGTTCAAAAATGGAATATGGAGGCATGATTTTTGTTGTTCTCAATAATAGTGGGAGCACTTTATTAAAGAAAAAAGATTTGTAATTAGGAATGCAAACAGATGAAGCACAGTCCCAACCTGGATCCCCAAAATAATAATTACTCAATTATCAGAGGCCATTTAAAAAAAAAAAAAATTGTATCAAATCCTGAACAGAATCGTGATTAGCCAAAGGGGTGAGGAGCAGCAGCAAGTACAATCAGAAAATTGTTTCAGAACAATTAAAATTCACTTTAAAAAATGTATGGTTGGGCAGCACGGTGGCGCAGTGGTTAGCATTGCTGCCTACGGCGCTGAGGACCCAGGTTCAATCCTGGGTCACTATGTGGAGTTTGCGTATTCTCCCATGTCTGCGTGTGTTTCACCCCACAACACAAAGATATGCAGGTTAGGTGGATTGGCCACACTAAATTGCCCCTTAATTGGAAAAATATAATTGGGTACTCTAATTTTTTTTTAAAAATATGCTTGAAGGTTCAGTTTGCAAAATGGGGTAATTTCACAAATTGTTCAACCCCACCAAAATTATTCAATCTGAATTCATAATTGCATCAAATATAGAATTGAATCAGCTGTAGACCAAGTTGCTTAGAGCATTTCACACTTCAAAACTTTTAAATTATAGAGCACTTGTAAAATTTGTATATTCTCAATACACACAAGTACAGCTATAACTGCTTTCTGAAGCTTAACATATCGATCAAAGATTTTCAACAATCCATTTCTGGGTTACTCACCTGATGCCTCCTATCATGTACAGGTACATCCAACGTATTGTATTCTGCAAACCCTATATAGAAATGAAATATTAAAAGAGTACGTTTTAAGCTTTAAAATACACATTGAAAACAGAAGGTGCACTCTAAATTTCCATCTGCGTTCGTGGCTGTCCAAGGGATAAACATGAAAACTCATCATAGCTAGCAACAGGTCTATGCACTGGAGGCTGGCATGGGAATTGAACCCGCGCTGCTGGCATTCTAGAAAAATAAACATCAGCAAAATCTAGTTAGCCCTCAATATGCTTTGTTGAGCTTCACAACAGTAAACAAGGTTTCATTTTATATGTAGTACGTCAGGTACCACTAGCATTGGGCACTTGTGTGACAATGTACATATGGTTGCAATTTGTCTTTAAAAAAACACTAATCAAGTACTTGGAAAGTCACACCAAACTGGTGCTATTAAAGACAATATAGAATACAAATATTTTTTTAAAGGATACCCAATATATATTTTTTCAAATTAAGGGGCAATTTAGCGAGGCCAATCCACCTAGCCTGCACATCTTTGGGTTATGGGGGTGAGATCCACGCAAACATGGGGAGAATGTGCAAACTCCACAAGGACAGTGACCCACGGCCGGGATCGAAGCCGGGTCCTCGGTGCTGTGAGGCAACAGTGCTAACCACTGCACCACCATGCCACCTGATATTCTCCAAATATTAGGTGCCTCATTTCTTATTTGCAGGCAACATTTATCTATAATTTATGCTGTGATTTTATCTTGCACAAAGTACAGGAAAGAAAATTGGTCATTCAACCCTTCCAGAAAATTGCATAAAGCTAATGAATGGGGCTTTCTAGGGCAGCACAGGAAAGGAAAACAAAATAGTGGAAAAATAACAGGTCAGCCAGCATGCTTCTGATAGCAGGCCCAACACACAACACTGCCCAGAACTTGCTTTCATATACTGTATATTTCCAGTTTTATTTCGAAGACTCTTCTAAAGTATCACTGACTTAAGGTTTTTTCCCCATTTAATAATCCTGGTCCATGAACTACTCTCAGCCACTTAACACATTCAATAAACAAACTACTAGATTCCAACCAAAAAAAGGGCTCTCTTCTTCTTAACATCTCACCGTAGACTTTCTTACAAGTGCAAACGCTTAAGTGAGGATTTCACTTTGATCAGTAAACTGATATTCAACATAATACTACTCAAAATCAGATAACCTTGCAAGTTTGGTAATCATGCGATAAACATAAAGTATGTCCAACAGGATAAGACAACATTGCAGTACTTTAGAAATGCATGGAGGGGGCTTTTGCAGATACAAGACAAAGCCAAATTCGTACTCAGCTGTCATCCCTTCAGATAATGAATATGTTGGAACATTTATTTGGAAAAGCATCTGGATTTGATAATCACAAAGCATATGGCTTCATAAATCATTGGCTAAGCCATACAGATCACGATCGTCCCAAAGTCTGATTCCTTGTCTGTAATAAATTATCTAATTTCAGTTGCAGTACAGGAAAATGCACAATTGGTTTCTGTACCTTTATTTAGGAAAACTAAAAGGTAAATCAAGTTCCTGTTCTCGATCCTGACCTAGTAAACCCTACTAAAAATACATATGCGAATGTCAGGTGAGACTAGGGTGGGGGTCACTTTGATCCCTGCTGGTATTGTATAAATATATGGACATCAGGCAAGGGCATGACAACATTCAGCTACAAAATCAATGGAGATGAGTAGCTCATAACTTAGGTGGTCACTCAAATGAGTTGCCAGAGTGCCATACCCAGAGTACTATACAGTAGTCCCCCGTTATAATGCGGGTGTTGGGGTCCAAGACAGCCACCCGCGTTGCATTCGAGCCGCGGATATCCACGATGGGGGTTTTAAATTTATTTAAAAATCTATGCATGCGCTTCCCATTGTGAGTCTACGGGGGGGGGGGGGGAAGAGGTCAGACCCCCGTAGACTCACAATGGGGAGCGCATGCATAGATTTTTTAATAAATTTAAAACCCCCATCGTGGATCTAATTAAAACAAGCTCTCTGATTGCCACAGAATGAGGCTGGGAGTTATTCCAGAGGGAAACCCACAGAAATTTACCAGGAACTCTGGTGGGTTTCACCAAACTGGAGGAAAGGATTGCCTTTCAAAAATATGTTCTGACCGCCACCGGTTTAAAGAACCTGTCTGCTGTGCAGGGTTGAGGCAGCTGTAGCTCTGCACTATCCACTTCCGGACGCTGTGTGAGCTGCTCCTCTCTCACTGAATCTCCCTCCAATCAGCCGGCAGTGTCAACTTCAGCGGCCGGCTCACTTTGATCCGGAGAGGGAAGCTGACAGTTGGGGTCCATAAGCCCACCCGCCATATATCACGAACCGCGGTATTGCGGGGCGCGGTATAACGGGGGACTACTGTATTACTCATGTGTCTCTGGCGCAGAAGAGGAGAAATAGAGGGAAACTGGATCAGAGAGGGGAAGTGATGTTTAACATTATTTTACATGTTCCAAAGAGGTTTATTTAACTGTTCTGCACGAGGTTAACTTTGGTGGGGAAAGAGATCCAAAAGTTAACATTTTATAATTCCAGGCATCAAATAAAGAAACAAAGCATACTTTTGCCACTCTATCATTTCTCTAAAATACTGAGTTCTTGTGCATCCATATTTACTCATGGATTGATAAACCATATTGTGATTTATCTACTTGGAAATGTGTTTTCTGGTTCAAAACTTCAAAGTGGTTCTTGGAATGAGGCTTCATCATCTTTAGCTTGTGCTACATGAGATGGGCTACACCCAGGGTTGCTCACCTGGGACATTTTGTCTTTGTTCATCTTTGGACAATTTTGCAGGGGAATCAGCTTGAGGGGGCAGTAATGGGCAGCCAGGCATAAAAGCAATTTTTAAAAAAACTTACGTGTCCCATTATATGTGTTTCCAGGTCAGGATAAGGTCAATATTTCCAGGTCAGGAGAAGGTCAATATTTGACCAATTCGGTCTTTAATAATCGGTTAAAGAATTTAATGTTCATAAACAGGTGATCGAGAACAATTTTCCTATGAGATCTGATGGCTTCAAAACACTAATTCATTTAACACAACCAGAGGAGAATTCACAGCCGTTTGCTTGTTGAAGCAAATTATATATGATTTATAAAGCTCCAACTACACCGGCTTTCCTAAGCAATCTGACATATTAATAGGTTTATTGAAGCAAGACTGTTAAATTACACAGAAAGTCGTACTCACTTGTATCATTAAAAGGTACTTTTTCTTGAATAATACTTGTTGACTGGTCTAATCGACTACCCAAGTCGGTGTGGATATTCTTTAGCTGCTGCTGGCTGTATTAAAAAAGATTAATTTGAAATGTTTCACAACATGTGCAATGCTGCAAAACTTTCAGCAATAACAAGCAAAACAATACAGCACAAGTCACAACTCTATCTTACCATTCTTCAGTCCGAAGTCTACATTCTTTTGCTTCTCTTTCCAACGAGTGCGATTTCACCTGTGGAAAATATTCCATATTTTCAATAGAGTTATGAATCCTTTCAAAGCCAAATTTCTTTTTAAAATTCCTGCTGTGCATGTAGATTACAGTCGTCAAACATGCGTGTTGCCTTTCTAAATGACTCCCTTTCCTTGGGTAGTATCTAATACCTACAAGTGAGCCTGGAGTCCTCTGGCCCTGTGAACCTCTGCTCTATCTCCAGCCACATGTTCCTATCCAAAGTCCTTGACCAGATTTTTCACCTCCCAAACACATGCCTTCTTTTCAGCCAATCCCAAAATTCATCTTCAATCAGGACTCCACCAGTCATGCTAATAACTTGTTGCAAATGACATCTTGTTACTGTCAATTTTTGTTCATGGTCCTCACTCCAAGCTTTGACAATACCACATAAACCTCATTAAAAGCTTAATTTAAGTTAGTGGGACTGCCCTCGCTTCTTTCCACTCTTATCTAAATCATCATAACCAAAAAAAGAGTTTCTAGGAATTATTTCTCTTCCTTCTCGTGCACTTTGGGAGAGGCAGTGGGGTTATGGTAATATCACTGGACTAATAATCCCGAGAGCCAGAGTAATGCTTTGGGGACACGGGTTAAAATTCCACCACAGCAGCTCGTGGAATTTAAATTCAATTAATAAATCTGGATTTTTTGTTTTAAAGCGAATTTTGGTAATAGTGGTAAAACCATTGTGGATTGTTTAAAAAAAAATCTGGTTCACTCGTGTCCTTTCGGGAAGGAAATCTACCATCCTCACGGTCTACATGCGACTCCAGACCCACAGCAATGTGGTTGACTTCTAAATGCCCTCTGAAATAGCCTAGCAAGCCACAGTTTAATGAAACTGCTACAAAGTGGCGGCTATGAGGGAGTGAGTCGCGCATTTGGTGGCTCTTACTCTGGTCAGACTTTAAGACCTTTTCCCCTGACTTTTTTGAACTTTTGAGCACTGGAGTGAAAAACAATAGCACTCTAGATCTGAATCCATACAGAGTTGTATGGACTTAAGGAGCAGAAGGGAGCGAAAACAGGCGAAGAAGGGGCTGAACACAGGTGGTGTGGAAGCGCAAGTTGGAGGAAAGATGGCCGATGAACAGACCACAGAACGGATGGTCCAGACAGCACTGGACAACATGCTGAAGGTCATGAAAGAGAGCTTCGCAGCACTGAAGCGGGATAATTTGGAACCGCTCCAGAAAGCAGTGGAGGGACTGGATCAGAGGCTCGACGCTCAGGATAAGAAGTTCCAGGCACTGGAGAAGACAATGGAAGAGCAGGCGGATTTCCAAACGGTAGCTGATGTGGAAATTAGAAAGTTGAAGGAGCAACAATCAAGGCTGATGGACAGGCTGGAGGACCTGGAAAACAGGTCTCGCCGGCAGAATCTGAGAATCATTGGGTTCCCGGAGGGGGCCGAGGGAGTGGATGCCACGGCATATGCAGCAGACATGCTGCAGAAGCTGGTGGGAGATGATTTCTTCCCACGTCCGTTGGAGCTGGACAGGGCACATAGAGTGCAGGCGAGGCAGCCGCGAAGGGGGGGGGGGGGGGGGGGCGGGCGATGGTGGGCAGATTCCATAGGTTCGTGGACAAGGAGCGGGTTCTACAGTGGGCTAAGAGCACGAAGAGCTGCTCATGGAACAATAGTGTCCTGCGCATCTACCAGGATCTGAGCCAGGAGGTGGCCAGAAGAAGGAGGGCAGCCTACAGACAAATTAAAGAGATCCTGTTTAAAAGGAAGGTCAAGTTCGGGCTACTTTTGCCGGCGCGGCTTTGGGTCACATACCGGGAACAGCAACATTATTTTGACGACCCGGAGGAAGCGATGGACTTCGCGAAGGGGAATGGACTGGTGCCGAACTGATGACCCATGAACTCAAGTTAGAGTGTACTAAGGGATGTCTGCAGCTGTTCACAGATTGCCCTTCGTGTAAGCGATGTCGTTCGGCATGCTCTTTTACTTAAAATTGGGAGTGTTCTTGTGTTTGCCTGTTTGAAAGTTTGAAAGTTAAAGCCAAAGTTATAGTTTAAGTTATTGGGTGCTGGGGGGGTTGTTCGGGTTCTTTTTGCTATCTGTCTGGGAATGTTGGGAGGGGGTGGGTGGGTGGTAGCGCCCACCTCATTATACAGTTTGAATTGCACTATTCTGGGGGCGAGCATTGTTCTTTGTTTGTTTTCTCTGTTTTGGTCCCAGAGCGATTGCTCGAACAAGCTGTTCTGGGGAGGTGGTGTTTTGGGGGGGGGGGGGGGGGGGCCTCCAACCAGGCTGATCGCCTGGAATGTTAGAGGATTAAACGGGCCGGTTAAGAGGCACGTGCGTTCGCGCACTTACGGGCTCTGAAGGCGGATGTAATGTTGCTGCAGGAGACGCATTTGAAAGTGGCGGACCAGATTAGATTACGAAGGGCTGGGTTAGCCAGGTCTTCCATTCGGGGCTCGACGCTCAGACCAGAAGGGTTGCGATCATGATTAACAAACGGGTTAAATTTGAGGCGGACTGGGGGGGGGGGGGGGGGGGGGGTAGATTTCTAGATAGCTTGAGGGGGTGAGGATGGTCCTAGTGAATGTTTACGCTCCAAACTGGGATGACGTAGATTTCATCATAAGGCTGCTGGGGAAAATCCCCGACTTGGATTCGCACAAGTTGATTATGGGTGGAGACTTTAATACAGTCCTCGATCCTGACCTGGGTCAGTCGTGCTCCAGAACGGGCAGGGTCCCGGCAATGGCAAGGGAACTGAGAGGGTTCATGGAACAAATGGGAGGGTTGACCCCTGGAAAATCAGCCAGCCGATGGGGAAGGAGTTCTCGTTCTATTCACATGTTCACAAAGTTTATTCTCGTATTGACTTCTTTATTATGAATAGGGACATTTTGGAGGGGGTGAGGGATACAGAATACTCGGCGATCACTATTTCGGACCATGCTCCACATTGGGTCGACCTGCAGGTCTGCAAAGAAAGTTACCAGCGCCCACAATGGAGGTTAGAGGTGGGATTGCTGGCAGATGAGAGGGTTTGCGAGAGAATGGGGAAATGTATGCAGGACTACCTGCAGGTCAACGATACAGGGGAAGTCTTAGCAGCGGTGCTCTGAAGGCGGTGGTGAGAGGGGAACAGATCTCAATCCGAGCTCATAGGGACAGAACGGATAGGGCGGAGATGGACAGACTGGTCTAGGAGATGATACGGACGGATAGGGAATATGCAGAGTCCCCGAGGGCAGAGCTACTTAGGGAACGACGGAGACTGCAGGCGGAGCTGGGGGTGCTATCCACTGGGAAGGCCGTAGAGAGGCTCAGAAAGGCCAGGGGCGCGGTGTATGAGTAATGGGAGAAAGCCAACAGTGTGCTTGCACAGCAACTTAGGAAGAGGGCGGCAGCCAGGGAAATAGGGACGGTCGTGGACGGGGCAGGGAACCGGGTTGGAGACCCGGCAGGATTGAACAGGGTATTCAGGGACTTTTACAGCAAGCTGTATACCTCAAAACCCCCCACGGGGCCGGAGGGGATGAGGCACTTCTTAGATGGGCTGACCTTCCCAAAAGGTGGGCAGGGGGTTGGTAGAGGGGCTGGGGGCCCCGATTAGAGCTGAAGTAGTAATGGGGGGCCTGAAGGCCATGCAGTCGGGTAAAGCCCCGGGGGCCGGACAGGTTACCAGTGGAGTTCTACAAAAAGTTCTCGGGTATAGTGGGGCTGGTGCTGGTTAGGGTGTTTAACGTGGTGAGGGACAATGGGGTGCTACCCCCGATGATGTCGCAAGCCACCATCTCGCTGATATTAAAACGGGATAAAGATCTGGAAGCTTGTGGGTCCTATCGGACAATCTCCCTGATTAATGTTGACGTTAAACTGCTGGGCAAGATCCTGGCGTCCAGAATCGAAGACTGCATACCGGACATGATTGTGGAGGACCAAACGGGGTTTGTTAAAGGCAGGCAGCTGGTAGCCAATCTCAGAAGGCTACTCAATGCGATTATGATGCCCCCGGAGGGCAGAGAGGTGGAGCTAGTGGTGGCAATGGATGCCGAAAAGGCTTTTGACCGGGTGGCGTGGGACTATTTATGGGAGGTGCTGGGACGGTTTGGGTTTGAAGGCTTTGTGGACTGGGTTAAACTGCTATATCAGGCCCCAGAGGCTAGTGCAAGGACGAACAGGACGACATTTGAGTATTTTAGACTATACCGTGGGACAAGATAGGGATGCCCCCTCTCTCCTCTGCTGTTTGCGTTGGCCATAGAACCGCTGGCAATTGCTCTGAGAGCGGCAAGGGGATGGAAGGGAATGGTCGGGGGGGGGGAAGGAAGGAAGGAACAGAACACAAGGTCTCGCTCTACGTGGATGACCTGCTTTTGTATGCGTCGGATCCAGCGGCAGGGACGGACGGGATTATGGAAATCCTCGGGGAATTTGGCCGGTTTTCGGGCTACAAGTTGAACATGGCAAAAAGCGAGATGTTTGTGGTGCAGGCGAGTGGTCAGGAGAATAGGCTGAGGGAGCTACCATTTAGGCTAGTTGGGGAAAGTTTTAGGTATTTAGGGATACAACTGCCGCGTGACTGGGGCAAGATGCATAAGTTGAACTTGTCTAGGCTGGTGGAGCGAATGAGGAGCGAGTTTCGGAGGTGGGATGCGCTCTCGCCGTCACTAGCAGGGAGAGTGAAGATGACGATCCTCCTGAGATTCCTGTTTATTTTTCAGTGTCTCCCTATTTTCATTCCGCGGTCCTTCTTTAAAAGAATCAATAAAATCATCCTGGGATTTGTTTGCGCGGGGAAGTCCCTGCGGGTAAAGAGGGGGATGCTGGAACGGAACCATAGCGAGGGTGGACTGGCGTTGCCAAACCTCAGCAATTACTATTGGGCGGCTAACATGGCCATGATAAGGAAATGGATGGTGGGTATAGGGTCGGTTTGGGAGCGGGTGGAGGTTGCTTCGTGCAGGGGCACAAGTTTGGCAGCCCTGATCACGGCTCCCCTGCCATTTCCGCCGGCCAGGTACTCCACCAGCCCTGTAGTGGTGGCGGCTCTGCTGATTTGGGGCCAATGGAGGAAGCATGTGGGGGAAGTGGGAGCGTCGGTCTGGTCCCCAATATGTGACAATCACCGATTTGTCCCGGGGAAGATGGATGACGGGTTTCGAGCGTGGCGGAGGTGGGAAGGATGGGCGACTTGTTCCTGGAGGGGAGCTTCACGAACATGAGGGCGCTGGAGAAGTTCGGGCTGGCGAGGGGGAATGACTTTCGGTACTTGCAGGTGCAGGATTTCGTACGTAGACAGGTTCCGTCCTTTCCACGCCTTCCACCAAGAGGGATCCAGGGCAGGGTAGTTTCCAGGGGTGAGGTAGGAAAGGGAAGAGTCTCAGATATTTATAAGGAGCTTATGGGAGCGGAGGACACAGGGACCAAGGAACTGTAACTTAAGTGGGAGGAGGAGCTTGGTGGGGAGTTGGAGGGAGGCATATGGGCAGACGCTCTGAGGAGGGTAAATGTAACCACAACATGTGCCAGGCTCGGTCTGATTCAGTTCAAGGTAGTTCACCGGGCCCACATGACGGTGGCCCGGATGAGCAAATTCTTTGGGCTGGAGGACGTGTGCTAGATGTGGGGGAGGACCAGCGAAGCATGTCCACATGTTCTGGGCGTGTCCAAAACTCAGGGGACACTGGCAGGGATTTGCGGACGTCATATCACGGGTACTGAAAACAAGGGTGGCGATGAGTCCAGAGGTGGCAATTTTTGGGGTGTCGGAAGACCCGGGAGTCCAGGAGGGGATAGAGGCCGACGTTGTGGCCTTTGCTTCCCTGATAGCCCGGCGACGAATACTGTTGGCCTGGAGGGACTCAAAGCCCCCAAAGATCGAAGTATGGCTGTCGGACATGGCAAGCTTTCTCTGCTTGGAAAAAATCAAGTTTGCCTTATGAGGATCACTATCGGGGTTCGCCCGGAGGTGGCAACCATTCATCGTCTTCTTCGCGGGGAACTAATCGTCAGCAGGGGGGGGTAGAATAGTGTAGAGTAGGGGTGGAGGGAAGAATAGGCGGGTCTTTTTGCACGAGAGGTACTGTTTTTTGTAATTGGTATCTGCACACTAATGTATATTGTTACTGTTTACAATGCCAAAAAATACTTCAATAAAATTGTCTGTTAAAAAAAAAGAAACTGCTACAAAGTCTAAAAGGAATGAAATCATATGGATCATGCAGCAATCGACAAGTGCAAAATCAGCTCAGTTGACTCTGCAAACTTATCCTTACTAACATGTTGGGTCTTGGGAGAGCTGCTCCACAGACGAGTCAAGCAATGGCCTGGCATTGTCTGCAAGGAATGATTCCATAACTGTGACCATCTCCCAAACATTACCATTACCAACCCTACTCCACCAGCAGGACAGACCCAGCAGAGGAGGCAGCACAGTGGTGAGAGGGCTGCCATTGAGTTTATAATATTGATTCTGGACCCCACAATGTCTCACTGCATCAGATCAAACATGAACAAGGACATTTCCTGTTGGTTACCAGTTGCTACGCCCTTCCGCATAGCTCATGGATCATTACTCAATGTTGAATAACAATTGGAAGGAGCACAAAGGATGCCAAGAATACAGAACATAGAAAGTGTGTCCATCTCCAAAGGGCTGATTTTATGGCCTCACGACGGTCAGGGCACGACTGTAAAAGTGCAGTGAGCCAATTAAAGAGTCCACTGACTTCAGTGGGAGTGGCGCCGTAAAATTCCACTCCAACAGTGGCTTGGTAACACCACTACTGAGCCCTAAAAGACAGTGAGAGGACAGACTGGGTGGCGAGAGAAGCAAGAGGGGCAATCCGACCTGACCTTATCCTCACCATCTACCTATTGCAGATGTGTCTGTCCATGTATTTAGTTGCCTGAGCCCCACCATCTGGATGCCACGCTTGAACCTCCTGTCTGTTTCCAAGAATATTACTTCCTCTTAAAATCCTCGAAACAACCTCCCTCTCCAACCCCACCTCGGACAGCATCGCCCTCTTGTCCCAACTCTGAAGCCTCGCATCCATCCTCCCCGGCTCAAACTATTACTCTCCCTGATCAGCACCTCCCCTGAACCAGCTCCCAGCTTAAAAGCGCTGCCTCCAAATCTTCAATGCAGCCACTACTACCGGACTCACCGAATACGTTCCTGGAGCCATCGGGAGCAGCGCCGTTGTCAGTGCCAACCCTGACTGCCTACATAAGCTCGCCGCCATCTATACCCACAGAATCCCCCCCCCCCATCCTTGCTCCACACATGCTGCCCAATAATAATACCGCAAGTTTGGGAGGCCCAATTCTTCTCGCCTGTCCCCTCTGCAAAACCATCCTTCCAATCCTGGCCACCTTCGTTCCTTCCTCTTCCCCGCCACCCCACCCCATCAAATGAACAAGCAGATCACCTTGTCCACCCCCCTGAAGGAGGACTTGGGTAAAAAGACCGGCAGACATTGAAGTAAAATAACTTCCTGCACCTGGCCCACCAACAACAGAGGGAGATTGTCCCACCTTGAAAAATTGACCATCACCCTCCCCACCAAGCTAGTGAAATTGTTCTTCTGGAGCCTCAGGCAACCTGCATCCCAAATTACTAAAGTGGGATGCCACCAAACGGAATGGCAGTCCCCCACCCCCGCTCCTACTCCTGGTGGAGAGCATAATATACTTTCCCAAATTCAATTTATGCCCTGAGAACACCCCAAATCTCAAACAGCTCTATTATACTCTCCACTGATGTGCTCAGTTCCAAAATATACAGCAGTAGATCATCAGCCTATAGGGACACCCTAAGCTCCCTAGAAACTTGCCCCACCTTTTGCGGCAAGACACCCCTACCCATTGCATCCTCAAACATTCCCACCATTAATGGCACCGGGTCCCAGCATACCTCCCATCCAAAATCCCCCCCCCCACCCCAAACTCCTCAATCACCTTCTGATCTTATCACAAAAGCTCTGGTCCACTACAACCCCACATCCATTCTCCAACCCGGCCTCTGGGCTATCCCGTTCTCCAAAACCACATCCAACCAATGCAGGGCATGATCTGAAATCATGATTGCCGAGTACTCAGACCTCCAAACCCCAGCCAAGAGCACCTTCCCCACCTCTCTCTCTCTGCACTATGTTCTAATCTCCCTACTATCCGCTTGTGGGTATCCAGGCCCGGGATGGCACCCAGCTCCACAAACCCCTCCTCGTCCCAGATGGGGCCATATACACACGCTAGTGCCACCAATCTCCCCTCCAACGCCCCCATCGCTATCACGTACCTGTCTCCCGATCCACCATCACCTTCTCCATCTGGAGCCTCACCCTTTGCCCACAGATACTGATACCTGCTATTGTACCCCAAGCGGAAACCTGACTCACCCAACTCTTCCTAAGCCTCGCATGTTCCTTCACCCTCAGATGGGTCCCCTGCAGCATCACCACATCAGCCGTTAAGCTCTTCAAATGTGTAAAACCCCTCAATCCCTTCACTGGTTCCCTTAACCGCCTCATGTTCCACGTCACTATTCTGACCAGGGGTTGACCAGGTTCCAATGACTGCTACCCCACCCCCACCACTCCCGTTCACTAGCTAACCTTCGCTTGCCAGTGCAGAGGCCCCTGCCCAGGCCCCCTCCTCCAAAAGCCCTCCCCCATAACCCAGTCCCCGAAAAACAAGCAGAACCAGTGCAATACTGCATCCCAGAAAACCACCATACCCCAAAGCCCAATATTATTGTAACCAACTATTATCATAGAGATTTACAGTATGCAAACAGGCCCTTCGGCCCAACTTATCCATGCCGCCCAGTTTTTAAAACCACTAAGCTAGTCCCAATTGCCCACATTCCGTCCATACCCCTGTCTATCCATCTTTCCCATAACAAAGGTAAACTGGGTGCAGTGGTTAGCATTGCTGCCTCACGGCGCCGAGGTCCAGGTTCAATCCCAGCTCTGGGTCGCTGTCAGTGTGGAGTTTGCATATTCTCCCCGTGTTTACGTGGTTATCGCCCCCACAACCCAAAGATGTGCAGGCTGGGTGGATTGGCCACGCTAAATTTCCCCTTAATTGGAAAATAATGAAGATTCTTCGGTAGATGAGGAAGTTCACCTGGGAAAGGAACGAGCTGCGGATGTATCAAGACCTGGGTACAGAACTGGCGAAGTGGGGGTCAGGTCAAGGCCACCCTCTTCAAGAAGGGGGTGAAATTTAAAGCGCTGTATCCGGCCTGCCTCTGGGTGAGTTTCCAGAAGCAAGAATATTATTTTGTACACCAGAGGAGACAATGGAGTTTGAGGGACAATGGACTGGCAGGAGAAGGAGGACATTGAACTGAGGAGTTTGTGAGGAGGATTCTTTGTTCTTTCGAAATTGTTCTCCTTGAAATGTTCCTGCGGTTTTATGGCCACGTGTTTTTAGGGCAGGTCCCACTCGCAGGGTAGAGGTATCAAATGTGAGTGCACCTTTTGGTTTTTTTGGGGGGGTGGGGGGCTGCCATGCTAGCTGGGCAGGCTAGTCAATGGAAGTGCAGTGGGGGGGGCTTGTCAGGAGATAAGATGCAGGGAAGGGGGAATGGGGTTGTTGTTTCGGTGCGGGGGGGGGGGGAGGGGTTTGCTGACAAGGGTGTGGTTGTTGTGGTGCAGTTGGAAAAGGAGTGATGACAGTGGACATGCAAGGGTGGGCTGGTTGATCGGCAGGAAAGGCCAACTAGGTTGGTCACGTGGAACATGAGGGGGCTGAATGGGTCGGTCAAATGGTCATGTGCGTTCACGCACCTGAGGAGGCTGAAGGCGGATGTGGCCTTTTTACAAGAGATGAACTTAAAGATAGGGGACCAGATAAGATTGAGGAAAGGATGGGTAGGGCAGGTGTTCCACTCGGGGTTGGACATGAAGATGAGGGAGGGTTGGCAGTGCTGGTGAATAAGTGTGTGGCCTTGGCGTTCAAGGTGGCGTACATTTATCCACCTACCTGCACCTCTTATTGGGTTGTGGGAGCGACACCCATGCAGACACAGGGAGAATGTACAAACTCCATATGGACAGTGACTCGCGGCCGGCGTTGCCGAATATAATGAATTACTATTGGACGGTGAACATCTCCATGGTTAGGAAATGGGTAGAGTGGGAGGGGTCGGCATGGGCGCGAATGGAATCGGCTTCTTGTAGGGGAACGAGCTAGAGGGCATTGTTAACAGTGCTTCTGCCGCTCTGCCGGCCAGGTACTCTGCGAGCCCAGTGGTGGTGTCGGTCCTGGGAGTATGGGGGCAGTGAAGGCAGCATTTAGAACTGGGGCATGCCTCTATGTGGGTATTGATCTATGATAATCAAAAGTTTGCACTGGGAGGAGGGGGACGACGACATGGATGCAAAGTTTAAAGAGTGCCTGTGTGGGTACAGACCTGTGATTAATCATAGGTTTGCACCGTGGGGCTGGATGCAAGGTTTCGGGGGTGACTGCAAGCAGGGATTGAGCAATTTGCAGACCAGTTTGTAGGGAGCAGTTTTGCAAAATTAGAGGGTCTGGAGGAAGAGTATGAGCTGCCAAGGGGAATGGTTTCAGGTACTTGCAGGTTCGGAATTTTGTGAAGCGGTGCCATCATTTCAAGGGTTGATGCCCTTGGGAATTGCAAGACAAGGTGTTGTAGAAGGGGCAAATAGAGGAGGGGGAAGGTGTCCGAGGACTGCAAGGAGCTGATGGATTGGGAGGGGCCCCTTGTGGGGGACATAAAGTGGAAGTTGGGACGTGGGAGAGGGCCTTGCAGCAGGTGAACGCGTCCTCTTCATGTGCGAGGCTAAGCCTTATTCAGTTTAAAGAAATTCACAGGGCATGATTGGAGAGTGGGGGAAGTGGGCGTTGATTATCTATAATGTATAATTTTACTTCTGCTTCGGGTGAAAATGCCCGAATAAAGTATTTTTTCAAGAAGGATATCATTTAAAATCTATATTAAGTCAATAAACAATAGACAAATTAAAAATGTAATATTTGCCTACTTTAAAGTTTCAAATTTAATATAATATATTAATCTGTAAATTTCCGATGCATATTTACCACGGTTGCTGAGAAACTACAGTGTAACAAGTTCATTAAACTGAAAAATACTGCAAGCCACTGTGGAATTCAGGTCTTACGATAGCATCTATGCAACACTGCGAGGGGTCTTGCTCGAGTGCTTTCCTAGAGTATGAAAAAAACAGCCTCTAGGCTGCAGCTCTGCATTTCTTCGCACTAATTCCTTTTCAGAATTGGCAGATGCTGAGGAAAGAGCTAAACAGAGTGCGGGAGCAAGGATATCTGAAGATGAAATTTCACCCTCAAAAAGTAACACAAAGTCTAACCTCTAAATTTGCTTTGTCTATTTGAAGTTTTTCTATGGTGTCCATGTACTTCTGTTTCAAGCCATCAACCACAGCATGATGTTGCATACTATCTCGCTCCAGCACCACTAATCGCTCCTTGAGTTCAGTTTCAATTTGTCGATGTTTCTCTTGAGCTTCTTGCACCTGCGCAAAGAAATACAAAAAGATTCAAACACAGATACTTGGATTTGTTGTGTTGGTTTAATTTAGAAGCACTTCATTATTGATACAGGAATGCAATTGTGTTGAACACCTTTCTTGCCCTGTGCTGTACCACTTGTTTCAAACATTTGCGTCCCATTGCATCAGCGAGTATTGCAATGAATCCAACTCTAAAATGTTTCAATTACTTTTTAAGCTCCAGGAGTTTGTGCAAATGCTTTATCTGTGAAAAATTCAACTGTGGAAATTTGTATGAATGCTATCCATAAAGTTTAAAGAAAAATTCAAAGAGCTCTCAAAACAAAATCGATATTATGAACCTTATTCTAGCAGCTATACATTAGTATGCAGATGCAGCTCAGAATTGTATATTTCAACTTCTCAAAACATCCAAATAGCTATACTGCAATTCTGAAATCATTGCACCAAGTCAAAAAATGAAAATGAGCAGCGAAGTCCTCCGGATAATGCCCACGAGAACAGTTGATCTGAGTAATAACGTTCATCTCCCTCAATTGATAAAGACCTTGCCATTCCTTCCTCCTCCTTGACAGAAAATAGAGCTGCATTTGGGACAGGACACCTTGGGTAGTCTCTGGTAGTCTGTCTGGTCTTAATTTGGACACAGCAAGTCATCATACACCAGTCCAACAGGTTTGTTTCGAATCACTAGCTTTTGGAGCGCACCTCCTTCCTCAGGTGAAAGGAGTGGGTTTGCGGAACCCACCTCTTCATTCAACTGGGGAAGGAGCTGTGCTCCGAAAGCTAGTGATTCAAAACAAGCCGGTTGGACTTTAACCTGGTGTTGTAAACTTCTTACTGTGCCCACCCCAGTCCAATGCCAGCACCTCCACATCATGGTCTTAATGTGTTAATTAAACAGTCTCCACTGGCAGGATTTGTGACTGCATAGCATATCGCAGCTAAGCCCATTGGTCCTCATATAAGGTAGAAGCTTTCAGTTATCAGCAGTCAAACGTAGGTGATTTTTTTCCCCCCCTTTCCAAGACGAAGGGCACAAAGGCCAACTGAAGCATCTTGTGAGCAAAAAGCTTGCGTTTATAGAGAGATTAATGTCACAGGTCTTCTCAAATAGATTGAAAGATATGTAGAGGATAAGGATGAACAGGGAGGAAAAGGAATAAACAAAGACCAGGTATGGGTGAAAAGAGGAGCATTGAAGATGACTTTTGAAAGCAGAGGAAAAGGAAGCATGGCAAATGGTTTCAGAAATGGACATAGCACCCTCATCTTATCTTCGTATTTTAGTGCTATACCAAGTGGTGACTTTTCCCACAAGGGTATTGCAGGAACTAGTAACACAAGTGTTAAATGTGGAAGACCAACAGTATTGGCAAAAGACAACCAACATCCACCTTACCTCTAAAATGGAATTTATCTTGGGTGCACAAACTTTCCAAATACATGCTGTTGATTTGAAGCTTTTTAGGAAAGCCTCAGCCGAGTGGCCTGTGTTCTACCAATTAAGTTAGACCACACGGGAAAACCACAGGGTTATCATTCATGGTTGTACAAGCCTAATAGAAGGATGTTCAAGAAATAAAAACTTTCATGAACAAAAGAACAAACAAAATGGAATTTAAATTGGGCAAAAAGCTAACGTACAAAACTGAAGGTTGGTGTTAACAACAAAGATAACTCATTCCAAAATTCAACAGTGGGAGGGGGAATTGCAGCCGAAACTCAATAAGTACGAATGAAACCCCCATCCATCTGCCCTCCAAAAAAAAACAGAACTTGCATTTATATGGCTGCTTTCATAAATTAGCATTATAGCAAAGCAGTCAATGAATTCCTTGATGGTAGTCAATTTGCAAACATCCACAAACATTGTAATAGGGACAATGACATTTGTGTAGAAGGAATGAAGGGAAGAATATTTTCACATCCAACTTAGATGAGCACTTGAAAAACTAAAGCATGGGGGATCGGGCAAATGCAGTCAGGTAAGGCCCCGGGGCCGGACGGGTTCCCGGCAGAATTTTACAAAAAATATGCGGACCTGGTGGGTCCCCTGCTGGTGCGAACTTTCAATGAGGCGTGGGAGGGGGGGGCTTTGCCCCCGACGATGTCGCGGGCACTGATCTCTTTGATCCTAAAACGGGATAAGGACCCCTTGCAGTGCGGATCATATAGGCCTATTTCACTCCTTAACGTAGACGCTAAGTTGCTGGCGAAGATCCTGGCTACCAGGATAGAGGATTGTGTGCCAGAGGTAATTCATGAAGATCAGACAGGGTTTGTCAAGGGGCGGCAGCTCAACACGAATGTGCGGAGACTGCTCAATGTTATCATGATGCCGGCAGTGGAGGGGGAGGCGGAGATAGTGGTGGCGCTGGATGCAGAGAAGGCGTTTGATAGAGTTGAGTGGGGGTACCTATGGGAGGTGCTGGAGAGGTTTGGATTTGGGGAGGGATTCATCAAATGGGTGAGGCTGCTTTACGCGGCGCCGATGGCGAGTGTAGTTACAAATGGAAGGAGATCGGAGTATTTTAGGCTTTATCGTGGGACCAGGCAGGGGTGTCCCCTGTCCCCCCTGCTCTTTGCACTGGCGATTGAACCGCTGGCCATGGTGTTGAGGGAGTCAGGGAAGTGGAGGGGTCTGGTGCGGGGGGGGGGGGGGGAGGAGCACCGGGTATCGCTGTATGCAGACGACCTGCTGTTATATGTGGCGGACCCAGAGGGGGGAATGCCGGGGGTGATGGAACGGTTAGCGGAATTTGGGGGCTTCTCGGGCTATAAGCTGAACTTAGGAAAGAGCGAGGTATTTGTAGTGCACCCGGGAGATCAGAAGGAGGGAATTGGGAGGCTCCCCTTCAGGAGGGCAGTGAAGAGTTTCAGGTACCTGGGGGTGCAGGTGGCCAGGAGTTGGGGGGCTCTTCATAAGCTTAACTTCACCAGACTAGTGGAACAGATGGAGGAGGAATTTAAAAGGTGGGACATGGTGCCGCTATCGCTGGCGGGCAGAGTGCAATCCGTCAAAATGACGGTTCTCCCGAGGTTCTCGTTCCTCTTCCAGTGCTTGCCCATCTTTATCCCTAGGGCCTTTTTTAAAAGGGTGACCAGCAGCATCATGGGATTTGTTTGGGCGCATGGCACCCCGAGGGTGAAGAGGGTCTTCTTGGAGCGGAGTAGGGATGGGGGGGGGGCTGGCGTTGCCCAACCTCTCGGGGTATTACTGGGCGGCCAACGTGTCGATGGTGCGTAAGTGGGTGATGGAGGGGGAGGGGGCAGCATGGAAACGGATGGAGAGAGCGTCCTGTGGGGATACAAGCCTGGGGGCCCTGGTAACGGCGCCGTGGCCGCTCCCTCCCACGAGGTATACCACGAGTCCGGTGGTGGCGGCTACCCTCAAGATTTGGGGGCAGTGGAGGCGACATAGGGGAGAAGTGGGGGGCTCGATGGAGGCTCCGTTAAGGGGGAACCATAGGTTCGTCCCGGGGAACATGGATGGGGGATTTCGGGGATGGTATAGAGCGGGCATTAGACAGCTGAAGGACCTGTTTATCGACGGAAGGTTTGCGAGCCTGGGGGAGTTGGAAGAGAAATTTGGGCTCCCGCCGGGAAACATGTTTAGATATCTGCAGGTAAAGGCATTTGCTAGACGGCAGGTGGAGGGATTCCCTGCGCTCCCCGCGAAGGGGGTGAGTGACAGGGTGCTCTCGGGGGTCTGGGAGGGGAAGATATCCGATATCTACAAGCTTATGCAGGAGAAGGAAGAGGCGTCAGTAGAGGAGCTGAAAACGAAGTGGGAGGGGGAACTGCGGGAACAGATCGAAGACGGGACATGGGCTGATGCCCTGGAGAGGGTAAATTCTTCCTCCTCGTGTGCGCGGCTTAGCCTCATCCAATTCAAGGTGCTGCATAGGGCCCACATGACTGGGACGAGGATGAATAGGTTCTTTGGGGGTGAAGATAGGTGTGCCAGGTGCTCGGGGAGTCCAGCGAACCATGCCCATATGTTCTGGGCATGCCCGGCATTGGAGGAGTTCTGGAAGGGGGTGGCGAGGACGGTGTCAAGGGTGGTGGGATCCAGGGTCAAGCCAGGATGGGGACTCGCGATCTTTGGGGTTGGGGTAGAGCCGGGAGTGCAGGAGGCGAAAGAGGCCGGTGTGCTGGCCTTTGCGTCCCTAGTAGCCCGGCGAAGGATTTTGCTACAGTGGAAGGACGCGAGGCCCCCAAGCGTGGAGACCTGGATCAATGACATGGCGGGCTTTATTAAGCTTGAGAAGGTTAAATTCGCCCCGAGAGGATCGGTGCAAGGGTTCTTCAAACGGGTGGCAACCTTTCCTCGACTTTCTGGCTCAACGATAGGGTACTGGGACAGTAGCAGCAGCAACCCGGGGGGGGGGGGGGGGGGGGGGGGGGGTGCGTTGATTATGTTAGCTTATTTTATTTAAATTTGATTTATCTAATTTTAATTTATGGTTAAGTTCTCTTGTTTGGGGGGGGGGGGGGGGGGGGAATGTGATACATGTGATGTTACGGTATGGGGGGAATTGTGGGTGTTATGGGGCTGTTAGTTGCATATTACTGCTTTTTGCTATACTTTTTGTTATATTTTCTGCAAAAAATTCCAATAAAAAAATTTAAAAAAAAAAAAGAAAAACTAAAGCATACAAGGCTATGTACCAAACTGCTAGAAAATGGGATTAGAATAGATAGGTGCTTGATGGCCGGCACAGACATGATGGGTTGAAGGGCCTCTTGCTGTAATGTAAAACACTACGTCTCTGTGAACTCCGTGAAATCCCTAACTATCTTTGACATCAATAGTGCCTAGAATGTACAGCTATTTTGACCAAATGACGTGTGCCAGTTGAGCAAAAGAGTATGACAAGAAACTAAAGCTTAGAAATTGAAGGAAATTAAATAAAACATTCTAAAAGCATTGTGTACGGTAGGGGGAGGCAACAGTGCAAGACAAAATTGATCTTTACTACTGTTTAAATGCAATATATGGAAAACCGCTTGCAGAGCATGCATCAACTTCTTACCTGCAACCAATGGAAAACATTGCAGCCAAATCAAAACAAAAACAACCCTCTGCACAGTAAGCAAACAAATTCTCAACTGAATGACAAACATTTGGGGGAAGAGTAGCTAGAAAAAATCTAATTTTTATCTCCAATATATTATTTTCTGAAAACTGCATGTATCTGGCAATCCGTGAATGTGCGACACCACAGTACAAGATGATTCTACAAGTCGACAGTCCAAAGCTGTGCAGGTTAAGTGGATTGGCCATGGTAAATTGCCCCTTAGTGTGCAACGGTAGGTGGGATAATGTGGATAGGGTGCTCTTTGAGGGTTGGTGCAGACTTGATGGGCCAAAAGTCTTCCTTCTGGACTGTAGAGATTCCATGACTCTGCTTTACATCATAATCTTACAATTCACATGAGACTGATGCATTTATTAACAATTAACAATTTTAGACAGATCACATTTGGCGCCAAAACAAAAAACCAAATATAATTCATCAGAATGCAAAAACAGTGAACCCTGCAGCTGTTGCAAAACAATGTTGGGAAGTCTTTAAAAACAGGATGATCACCCATGTGCTTGGTCTCAAAAGTGTGAGCCAAAATAATTAGAGAATAAAATCATGTAGCCTTATTTCAAGAAGAAATCATCAGTTTTATTAGTTCAGAGTGGGATTATGCATGCCCTGCGGGGGGAAAAAACCCAAATCAGATGACCCTAAAAACAATATTAAAAAGAAACAAAAAAAAGTGTACACATGGAATGGTTAAATGCTATTCCAGATGGCACTTGGAATGGATCCAAAGTTAAATCACAGTACTCTTGGGCAGACTCCAGATTTCCTGATATTATTTGTTCCTCAAACATGAGCAGGCTCTATATACAAGAAACTTTATTTATCCAAAATTAATTATCTCATGGACTCCAATATAAAAAGTTTCCATAGTTTCTGTAATATCCAATCTGCTTGATGTTAATTATCTTAATTCACATCACTATCCAAAGTATAAAAGTTTTTTTTTACAAAAAACAAGCTTTGATTTATCAAGAGTGGACTGTATATATAAAGATTCTTCCAATTAATTGATAATTTAATAGGGCTGACAACAAAGTAATTAAACTTAAGTTGCATTCAGGAAACATTTCTTTATAGACAACTTTCTAAAATCAAGAGTTTCTGGACAGCTGACTTTTATATATATGATAAATGTGGTGACTCTTCTTTCGAAGGAAACTTCACAATGTAAAGCATCAGTTGTAAAGGAGCAATCTGCCTTAATTACCACAATTTGCAGTTCAATTACTGCATTATGATTCTTGAAAATTGAGGAAAATAATTTGCAATAAAACTAGTATTAAATTACTGTCAAGGAGTAATATTTCAAATAGGAGTCTGCCTGCACATTCCTGTTGATCTAGTCTTGCCCAAGTTCAAGAAAAATTAAAATAACACATCTAAATCAAGGGAGGGGAGATGGGAGAGGCGAGTAAAAGGAGCAGAAAGTAGGAGCAAAAGGGTGGAGGAGAAGTGGGCAGAACAGTAGCATAGCGGTTAGCACAATTGCTTCAACTCCAGGGTCCCAAATTCCATTCCCGGCTTGGATCACTGTCTGTGTGGAGTCTGCACGTTCTCCCAGTGTGTGCGTGGGTTTCCTCCCACAGTCCAAAGATGTGGCGGCGAGGTGGATTGGCCATGCTAAATTGCCCTTAGTGTCCAAAATTGCCCTTAGGTGTTGGGTGGGGTTACTGGGATATGGGGATAGGATGGAAGTGTGGGCTTGGGTAGTGTGCTCTTTCCAAGAGCTGGTGCAGACTCGATGGGCCAAATGGCCTCCTTCTGCACTGTAAATTCTATGATTAAGTGCCAGTGTCTCCAGTGGGATGACCATGTTACATGAAAAATAATATATTGTATTTGGGATTCATACATACCATAAACCTATATATTTTCTAGTTTACCATCAGTGCGTTATCTTCATGGGTAAATCATTCATTAAATTTAAAAATGATAACATAAAACGTTAATCAGTCGCCTGGAACCAACATTCAAAATGACACTTAACTAATTGCAAGACCAAAAAGCCACAAAAACCAAGAAATATCTTTTTTTTAATGTTTTTATTAAAGCTTTTTAAAAACAGAATATTTAAATAACTAATAACAGAAAAATAAACGTAAAAATATTTAACAAAACTAGGTGGCTGTTGTCATTATACAAAAAGAAAATATACATTAAATAGACAGTTCCTCCCCCCCCCCCCCCCCCAACAGTTGCTGCTGCTGCTGACATTTTAACGCTCCCCTAGAAAGTCAAGGAAAGGTTGCCACCGCCAGGAGAACCTCAGCAAGGACCCTCTCAAGGCAAACTTTATTCGCTACAGGCTGAGGAACCCAGCCATATCACTAACCCAGGTCTCCACGCTCGGAGGTTTCGAGAGTCTCTCCACATTAACAAAAGATCCGTCTCCGGGCTACCAGAGAGGCAAAGGCCAACACCTCGGCCCCTTTCGCTTTCTGCACTCCCGGATCTTCCGACACCCCAAAGATCGCTGTTGTCGGACTCGGCTTCACCCGAGTTTCTAAAATCCTGGACATTGCCCTCACAAAGCCCTGCCAGAATCCTTTACGGGCCGGGCATGCCCAGAACATTATGGACATGGTTCGTTGGGCTCCCTGAACACCTCGCCAACCTGTCCTCCACCAAAGAACTTGCTCATTCTCGCCGTCGTCATGCGAGCCCGGTGTACCACCTTAAACTGAATTAAGCTGAGCCTGGCACATGATGAGGAAGAATTCACCCTGCCCAGGGCATCAGCCCACAGGCCCTCGTCTAGCTCCTCACCTAGCTCCTCCTCCCACTTGCCCTTCAGTTCCTCCACTGAGGCTTCCTCCGCCTCCTGCAGCTCTTGGCAGATGTCCGACACCTTCCCCTCTCCTACCCAGATGCCAGACACCACCCTGTCCTGTATCCTTCGAGGGGGTAGCAACGGAAATGTCCCGAGCTGTTTTTTGAGAAAGACGTGGACTTGGAGGTATCTGAAGGCTTTCCAGGGGGCAGGCTGAACTTCCCCTCTAGTGCCTTTACGCTAGGGAAAGTCCCATCTATAAACAGGTCTCCCATCCTTCTAATGCCAGCCTTGAAACCCCCCCCCCCCCCCCGTCTATCCTGCCCGGAACAAATCCATGGTTGTTCCCTATCGGGGTTCAAACTGAGGCCCCCTCCTCCTTCCTGTGCCTTCTCCATTGACCCCAGACCCTCAGTGCCGCCGTCACCACCGGGCTTGTGGTGTATCGTGCCGGTGAGAACAGCAGCAGTGCCGTTACTAGAGTCCCTAGGCTGGTGCCTTTGCATGACGCCACTTCTAGCCGCCTCACGTCGACCCCTCCTCCATTACCCATTTCCTAATCATGGCCACATTAGCTGCCCAATAGTAGCTACAGAAGTTCGGGAAATACCAACCCCCACCCCCCCCCCAAAAACAGCCTTTTAACTCACGGGGTCTTGTTTGCCCACACAAATCCCGTAATAACCCTGTTCACCCGCTTGAAGGATTTGGGGATGAAGATGGGAAGGTACTGAAAAACGAACAGGAATCTGGGGAGAACTGTTATCTTCACAGTCTGCACCCTTCCCGCCAGGGAAAGCGGGAGCATGTCCCACCTTTTAAAGTCTCCCTCCATCTGCTCTACAAACCGCGATAGATTGAGCCTGTGTAGGGAATCCCAGTTCCTAGCCACCTGTATACCTAGGTTACGAAAACTTCTCTCCACCATCTTGAGCAGGAGCTCCCCCAGTCTCTCCTCCTGACCCCTAGCGTGGATTACAAATAGCTCACTTTTCACCACGTTCAACTTGTATCCCGAGAAGCTCCCAAAGCCCCTTAGGATCCGCATGACAGCCCCCATCCCCTCTATCGGGTCCGAAATATACAATAGCAGGTCGTCTGCATAGAGGGAAACCTGGTGCTCCTTTCCTTGAAGTCCTCAGCGCTATGACCAACGGCTTGATTGCCAGAGCAAATAGTAACGGGGATAGGGCCATCCCTGCCTTGTCCCTCGATGCAGTCTATGCAGTCTAAAACATTCCGACCTCAGCCAGTTAGTGGATACACTTGCTACAGAGGCCTGATACAGTAACTTGACCCTCACCAAATACAAACCTACCTAACACTTCCCACAGGTACTCCCATTCCACCCTGTCAAAGGCTTTCTCTGCAGCCACTACTTCTGCGTCTCCTCCTTGAAATAAAAATGAAAATCGCTCGTCACAAGTAGGCTTCAAATGAAGTTACTGTGAAAAGCCCCTAGTCGCCACATTCCAGCGCATGTTCGGGGAGGCTGGTACGGGACTCAAACAGTGCTGCTGGCCTGCTTTAAAAGCCAGCGATTTAGCCCTGTGTGCTAAACCAGCCCCTGGCCAACCTGCTCCTTCGGAGGACATCATAATGATATTCAGGAGCCTCCTCACATTTGTGTTCAATTGTCTGCCCTTGACGAAACTCGTCTGGTCCTCCTCAATCACTCCCGGACGCAGTCCTCTATTCTGGTAGCCAAAATTTTTGCCAGCAGTTTGGCATCCACATTCAGGAGCGATATCGGCCTGTAGGACCCACTTCTCCCTCTCCAAAATGAGCGAGATCAATGCCTGCGACATCGTCGGGGGGATGGTTCCACTCTCCTTTGCCTCGTTTTTCTTAGTTCTTAAAGGTTCTTAGCAGGAGTGGGCTCAGTAGCTCCGAGAATTTCTTTAGAATTCCACAGGGAATCCGTCCAGACCCGGGGCCTTGCCCAACTGCATACTTGCTAGGCCCTTAACTATCTCCTTCAACTAAATTAGGGCCCCCAGTCCCTCCACCAGATCTTCGTCCACCCTTGGGAACCTCAATTGATGCATAAATTGCTTCATCCCTTCCCCTCAGGGGTTCTGACTCGTACAGTTTACAATAAAACTCCTTGAAGACTTCATTGATCTTCTCTGGGCCCAAGACCGTATTGCTTTCCTTATCCCTCACTCCCTCGATCTCCGTGGCTGCCTCTCTCCTGTGAAGTTGGTGCGCCAGCATCCTACTGGCTTTCTCCCCATACTCAGACTGCCCCCTTCACCTTCCTCAGCTGTGCCTCTGCCTTCCCAGTGGTCAGCAAATCAAACTCCGTCTGCAATCTCCAGCGCTCCTTCAGGAGCCCTTCCTCGGGGTCTCTGTGTACTTCCTGTCTACTCTAAGTATCTCTCCCACCAGTCTCTCCCTCTTCGCTCTGTGGGACCTAATGGAAACTAAGTCCCCTCTAATAACTGCATTCATAGCCTCCCAGACTGTTGTTGCTGTTACCTCCCCTGTGCCATTTGTTGTCACATAGTTCTGGATGCTCCTCCTTATCTGCCCACACACCTCCTCATCCGCTAGCAGTCCCACATCCAGTCTTCAGAGAGGGCGCTGCCCTTCCTCCGCCCCCAGTCGCAAGTCCACCCAGTGCGGGGCATGGTCCGAGACCGCAATGGCCGGATACTCGACCCCCTCCACCTTCGGCGCTGCTCAACACAAAAAAAGTCAATCCGCCAGTAGACTTTGTGGACGTGGGAGAAAAAGAACTCCTTCGCCCTTGGCCGCGTGAATCTCCATGGGTCCACGCCCCTCCCCCCCGATCTGATTTATGAACTCCTACAGGGCCCTGGCCGCCGCCGGTCTCTTTCCTGACCTGGACTAGACCTGTCTGGTGCCAGATCCAGAACAGTGTTAAAAAAATCCCCCCAACCCCGCCATGATCAATTACTTGATCCCAAGTCTGGGATTTTACCCAACATGTGCCTCGTGAATTCCACGTCATCCCAGTTCGGGACATAGACGTTCAGTAACACCATTCGGGCCTCCTGCAGCTTGCCACTCACCATAATGTACCTGCCCCCCTTGTCTGCCACAATACTCTCTGCTTCGAATGCCACCCGTTTACTAACCAGAATTGCCACCCCTCCGGTCATAGAGTCTAGCTCCGAATGGAACACCTGACCCACCCATCCCCTCCCTAACCTCATTTGGTCAGCAGGTTTTAAGTGCGTCTCCTGAAGCATGGCCACGTCCGCCTTTAAGTCCGAACAACTTAAATTCTACTGCGAATCCTACATCAGGCCAACAACCGATTACACATCCCCACCAGACTGTTTCACCCACGTGCAGCTGCCCCTTAGTTCGAGTCCAGCTTTTCATGTTTAATAAATGTCCACGCCTCGTCCGGCGTATCAAAGTAATGGTGCCTTTCCTGGTACATTACCCAAAGCCTCGCCAAATGCAGGGGCCCGAACTTCACCCCTTTGCTGTAGAGGACCACCTTAGCCCGGTTGCATCCAGCACGCCTCTTAGCCAGTTCAGCTCCCAAGTCCTGGTATATGCGAATCTTGCTGTTCTCCCATTTACTGATCCGCTCTTTCTTTGCCCAATGCAAGACACACTCCCGGTCCGTGAAACGATGGAACCTTATCACCATCACCCTCAGTGGTTCATTCGCCCTAGGCTTCCTCGCGAGAACTCTATGTGCCCCATCCAGTTCCAAAGGCCCCCGCGCCCATCTGCGTCCCCAGAATTGTAGTCACATACGTGCTCGCGTCCGCCCCCTCAGGGAGGCCCAGAATCCGCAGGTTGTGACTCTTGGACCTATACTCCAGGTCATCCAGTCTCTCCTGCTATCTCTTCTGTAGGGCCTCGTGCGCCTCCACTCTGACCGCCAGGCCCAGGATTGCATCCTCATTATCAGATACCTTCCTCTCCACCTCTTTAAATCACCTGGACCTTCGGAGTCTCCACCATCGTTTCCATGGAGGCCTTCATAGGGGCCAGCATCTCCGCCTTCAGCTCTGCGAAGTAGCTTCTCAAAAACTCTTGCTGCTCTCTCGACCACTGGGCCTACGCTGCTTGGTCTGCGCCGGCCGCCATTTTGTCCTCCCGGACCCGCTCCGCTTACTTCCCTGCCATCGCTCTTGATTCCCTCCATGCAGCGGGGGAAGAAGAAGATAACCCCTCCAGCGTCCTTTGCCACGCCGGGAATCACGGGGGGGGGGGGAAGAAGAAGATAACCCCTCCAGCGTCCTTTGCCACGCCGGGAATCACCGCCAAAGTGCCGTTGCTGCTCCGTTTAAAGGACCGAAACTCCGATCCCGGCGGGAGCTGCCGTGTGCGCGACCTATTGGGACATGGCCGCTACCAGCAAAAAAAAAACCAAGAAATATCTTAAGTACCTCAAAACTAGAATATGTTTAGATGGTTACAAGTTGCCACTCTGCTTAAATGTATTTTTTAAAATTGATTTAGGATTGATGCTCAATTCTATTAAGAAAATTTAATGACATTTTAATCTGTGAATCAATTTGTTTTTTTAAAAATAAATATTTAAATTAAAGTTTGCATTTGTACATTGTTCAAGAAATGGATGAAATGGTTATAATTTATACATTGTTCCTTTTTGGCACCATCCTACTGCCTCCTTTTCTGCTGTCTCCAGGTCCTATCCTATGCCATTCTCTTCACCATAGATGGTTTGTTTTAGCATGTGTTTTACTCCAAAAGCTTTGTGAGGGGCCCTCTGGTCCCAGTGTCGGTCTCTGCCTGGGTTCCTCTTTGGTGTTTCCTTGGGTCTCTACCCTCCTGTTGCGCCCCCCCCCCCCCCCCCCCCCCCCCCCCCCCCCCCCCCCCCCCCCCCCCCCCCTCCTCGTTCCTGTCTGCTTTCTGTGGTCCAGGTGGCACCCATGTTCCCCACCCCCCTCCTTTCTATCGGTTGTTGGCTTAAAACAGGCTGATGAATGGCCCCCACGCTTTGTGGAAGTCCTCTTCCGGCCTTCAGATGTTATTTGATCTTCCCCAGGTGGAGAAATACCGACAGGTCTACCAGCCAGTCTGCAGCTGTGGGTGAAGCTGCTGATCGCCAACCAAGCAGGATTCTCCAGTGGCCGATTAGGGAGGCAAATGCAAGGGCATCAGCCCTCTTCCCCATATGAAGTTCTGGCTGATCCGATACCCGAAGACTGCCATTCTTGGGCACAGCTCCACCCTCACCCCCACAACCTTGCACATATCCTCGAAGAAGGATGTCCAATACTCGACAAGTCTGAATAAATTTATAACAAACTAAAAGCAAACATTTTTTATAAAAGCCAAGATGCAGTCAGAGGTTAAATCAGCTTCGTAAACAAAAAAAGTGTTTATTTGAAAATGAAAAATATTTCTACACCTTAATGTACTAGGAAACTAACTTCTGATGCAATAATTGATCTCTTCTGGAAGTATTACAAATGTTCATTGGTGGAATGCTGTGAAACTGAGATAGATGTTGGTTTGAATTCCAGTCCAGTCAGCTATCAATCTGGCTCAGCTGGTGCCCAGCACAGGTGGAGACATGTCTCAACTTTTGGGAAGAAGAAAACTGAATAAATGGGTATACACACTTTGCAGCTACAAGAAAAGCATCTCAGAAGTAGGTGAACACCTCAAGTTTCATCACCAAAAGCAAGCGTCTACAGTGAAATGAGCACATGGCAACTTGGGCAGCCCAATCACCCGCTCCTGCAACCGCCACCTGCTCCATCTGTGAGAGACTGTAGGTCGGGCATTTGACTCCTCAGTCACCCAAGAACACATTTTTACCGCGGAAGTCACCCTCGGCTCTGAGCGATTACCTAAGAAGCGATGTAACACCTATTAAGCTGCAGGGGTCAAACGCAAATCAGTCAAAAAGGGGAGAGAGAAATCAAGTTCTGTTTAGCAATGGCTTAGTCAGTAAAGGTAGAGCCAAACAGGCCAGAATATCCCAGATTTACATCTGGCCTTTTGAACCAGTCGATCTAACATGGGTAATTGTACATGGAGTACCGGTCTGTCTCAGTAACTCTGGGCTGAAGGGTGGAGGAACACAAAGCAAGAGAACTAAGTCAGGGTTCCTTCTCCTGAACAGGTTACTGCTGTTTGAAAAAGTGCACACATGAACAGGATCCTGATCATTATCTCATACACTTTTTGAAACAACAGTTAATGAGATGTGCAAAC
Source organism: Scyliorhinus canicula (assembly GCF_902713615.1). Classification (NCBI taxonomy): domain Eukaryota; kingdom Metazoa; phylum Chordata; class Chondrichthyes; order Carcharhiniformes; family Scyliorhinidae; genus Scyliorhinus; species Scyliorhinus canicula. The sequence continues at coordinate 277,097,408 of NC_052146.1, read as the reverse complement.
ATGGTCAGGCTTGGTTAGAATTCGTTTGCATCCTACTTCCCTCACCACCCAGTCACATTTTCCTGATACTCACACATGGAAAATAACCACTTGGACAACCAGCACCTGGGGAACCATAACCAGCAGGAGTTAAAGCCTTCAGAAGAGGAGCAAGAAAAGTGGTGAAAATTAGCAAATATAAAATACACAAAAAGGGCGAAATATACCCAATTACTGTACTTTTAAAAATTAATGTATACTTTCAACTGGAAAAAATCTACATGCAGCATAACCCTCCTGAGTATAATTTTGGCCAAATCCAAAATTCTAGGCACGAGAATTAAAATGGTCTTACGCTTCCTCCAGCAACTCTCAATACACTATCACAGGCAAACATATGTTTTTTCCCCCCTCTAACTGCAGTTGAATCTCAGGCGAATCAGAATATTTTATTAATGGTGAAAGATTTGGCACTATGAAGCGAACAGGGATTCATGTGTCCATATATACAAATCACAGAGCTAGTACACTGCTGCAAAATGCAATAAAACAGGCTCAAAGAAAGTTTCCTTTATCTCAAGGAAGTTGAAATTCAATAATTAAGGAATTGGTACTTCAATTCTATAGAGCCTTGGTCAGACTCCATCAAGACAACAGCATTTCAGGCATTGAACCACAGGAATGATATATTGCCATTGGAAATGGTGTGGTGCAGATTCACCAGAATGATAAGTGCTTAAAGGTTTAAAACCTTGCAGGAAGTTGGCTTGTATTCCTTTGAATTCAGAACACTGAAGGTGAACAAATATAATCTTTATCGTCACAAGTAGGCTTACAATAACACTGCAATGAAGTTACTGTGAAAAGCCCCTAGTCGCCACATTCGCCTGTTCGGGTACGCAGAGGGAGAATTCAGAATATCCAAATTACCTAACAGCATGTCTTTCAGGATGTGGAGGAGGAAACCGGAGCACCCCGGAAGAAACCCACGAGAAACAGGGAGAACGTGCAAACTCCACACAGTGAGCCAAGCCGGAAAACAAACCTGGAGCTGTGAAGCAACAATGCTAACTACTGTGCTACCGTACCACCATAAGGGTATTAGCATTATAAGCAGAATTAAATAGAGTATGTTCAGAGAGATAATTTATTTTGGTGGTGGCATCCAGAAGATGAGATCAGAGATAGATCCTTTAGAAGTGAAAACACAGGCATTTGTCTCTTCCTCTGAAAGGTAGGCACAGCAGTGGTTAACACTGCTGCATCACGGCACCGAGTTCCCAGTGTCGATCCTGGCTCTGGGTCACTGTCAGTGTGGAGGTTGCACATTCTCCCCGTGATAGCCTGGGTTTTACCCCCACCACCCAAAGATGTGCAGGGTAGGTGGATTGGCCACACTAAAATTGGCCCTTAAATGGAAAAAATGAATTGGGTACTTAAATTTTAAAAAAGATAGGCAAGTGGGAATCTGCAACACACTACACTAAAGCGCTGTACAAGCAGGGACAATTGAGATTTTTACGGCCAAAACCAATAAATTGTTGGCTAATAGCATAAAGTTATATGAACAAAGGGAGGTAAATGGAGTTGAGGTACAGATCAGCTATGATTTAGTTCAGTGAACACATGATTGAGGCACTGAATGCTCTATTCTCCCCTTGCTCACCAATCTTCCTACCAAACTAAAGTTATGACACAAATGAACATTAAAAAATTGTTGATATTTAACATCTGAGCCAGCAGAGAAAAAAAATCTGTTTACCATTCCTGACATTCTGCCAACTGCAGATATTAGCAAAATGCTCAACACTACAGCCAAACAAAATCACGTGCAACCCACATAACTAAAAGAAGTGCACAAAGCTGCAGGAAAATTCTAACAATAGTGATTGGAAAGGATACACTTCAGCACACACACTTTGAGAAAGCAGTAATGAGTCAGGTGGTTGGTAAAGAGTGGGTGCAATGAAGGAGAAGGAATGATAGAGAGGGTAAGAATACTGTAGAATTAATGTGCATGCTATATGAGCTGTGAGCATATTAAACTTTCCCAGACATGGAACGAAGCTCACTGAGCTGTCATGAGTAGTCCAACGATTCCATGGGAAAATAAACCTTTTAGGCTTCCTTCTTGCTCCTTGAAAACCATAAGCGCCTGAAGTGGAGACACTGAAAATCCAGCATGGTTCTCTGCTGGCTGCGAGAGCCGCGAGCATTGGTAGTTGAAAGTAAACCCCTCAAAAATATTACTCGTGTAAAACTCAAATCCTTAACATTTTACCTAAAGAAAGGGTTTCGCAATTTGCTTCCCGCCACGATGGGCAGTAATAAATCTTCTGGGAATGACAGGAACAAGGGCACTAATCAGTGATCAAACAAGACTAGTCATCCTTGTATTACAATTTCATATTGGGGAAAACTTTTGATCACTTAAATTCATTTTACAGCTTCTGGGCATAACATTTTTGCTTCAAACAACACTTAGTCTATATCCATAGCCTTCTTCCTCCAAGACAGAACATATTCAAAGTTCTGTACGTTCCTTCTACTCTTATTATTTTCTTTGAATGCCTCCTCCCCTGCACTCCACTACTAATTGCAGAGAGTCAAGCATTTCAATTTCACAATAATACCCAAACTGCTGCAATGTGTTACTTTTCTCCCCTTGAAAAATAAGACAGGAAGCAGATTTTGAGGTGTTTGTGGGTTGATTATCCATTTCCTCCTTCCTACAATTTTCATACACTTATTTTCTGTGAAGTTTTCTGTGAAGTGTTTTATGTCAAAAGCCCCTATATAAATGAAGTTGTTATTATTTTTTAAAAGGTTCACATGGTTACTAGATCTCTGCGGTTTGACAATACTTTTTGGTGTCTGGAGTTTTCAGAACTTCAGCTCAACAACTTGAACTGGATGACACATTTAATAATATAAAACATCCCAAAACACATCAAAAGAAGTGATTATCAAACAAAATTTGACACACCCATATAAGAGCACAGGTGATCAAAATAGCTTTAAAGAGTGCCTTGAAGAGGGGGCATAGAGATTTAGGGAAGAAACTCCCACTGCTTGAAATTCTAGGATATATGAATTTAATAGTAATTTGTATTTAATTTATCCATATTTACTTGCACAAAATTTTGCATTCTAAATGAGATCCTCTCCAGTGTTCGCTATGCAGCAACTAAACTCAAAGGAATGCATTGTGAAATACTTCCAAGATGTTTTAGTATGAAATAGGAGATACAAATACAATTTTGCCATTTAAACTAAAAACTTTAATTACGTCACTTGCATCAATGGTTGTAACAGAGATCGCATAGATGAGGCAGATGAAGGGTCCTAGTGTGAAATTTTACCCACAGATTTTAAGGATTATTTTTCCAAAAGATTGGATTTAAAATATATTTAGAGACTCCATTTGCACCTGGTGGCAGGATTACAGTACTGATTTTCAAAATAAAGCATTTCAGCATGCTATGCAAAAGAATTTAGTTCCAAGTTAGTACAATTGCTTAACTTCATAGTAATTATTTTTTATATTTAAAATGTTTTATGAGCCATTGAATAACTGATAAAAGAATGCAAACTGCACATAAAATCCACATGTTTATTTCTGATCTGCTAAGCATATTCTTCTGGTCTCAACCAGCACTGTGCAACTGTGATGTGATCAAATATAAAGCAGAACTGAAACTATCTAATTGTTTAAAATCGTTTAAAATATATTTTATCTTATTGAACAATTTAGCTATACGTTTTCCATGAAATGGGTTGCTTTTATGAATCACTTGCAACGCAAGGGAATATTAATACTTTTCCTAAACACAATTCAGCTATGATTGAATGGTGGAGCAGACTCGATGGGCCAAATAGCCTAATTCTGCTCCTATGTCTTGTGGTCTAATAAATGGCATAACGTAGCTAAACTATGCAAATCAGAAGGTTCCAAATTTGATTCTTGGTTTGTGACCAGTTAACTGATAGATCTTGAGCCTGCGATGACCTTTCAAAGTTGTCAACGGTATTACCATCGCTGAATCCCCCCCCACTATCAATATCTGGGGTTACCACTGACCAGAAACCAAACTTGACTTGCCACATAAATACAGTGGCTACCAGGGCAGGTCAAAGGCTAGGAATTGTGCAGTAAGTAACTCACCTCTCACTCCCCAAAGTCACAAGTGAGGAGTGCAATGGAATATCCCTCACTTGCCTGGATGAGCACAGCCCCAAAAGACTCAAAAAAGCTCGACACCATCCAGGACAAAGCAGCTCGCTTCATTGCTACCCCTTCCACAAGCATTTAATCCCTCCATCACCGACAAACAGTGGCAGCCGTGTGTACCATCTACAAGATGCACTGCAGGAACTCACCAAGGTTCCTTAGACAGTACCTTCCAAATCCACGACCACTACCATCTGGAAGGACAAGAGCAGCGGATATCTGGGAACACCAACATCTGGAAATTCCCCTCCAAGTTGCTCACCATCCGGATTTTGAAATCTATTTCTGTTCCTTCACTCACTGGGTCAAAATCCTGGAACTCCCTCCCCAACTGCGGTTCCTACACCGCAAGAGGCTGGAGCAGTTCAAGAAAGCAGCTCACCACCACCTTCTGAAGGGCAAGTGGGGATGGGGAATAAATGCTGGTCCAGCCAGCGACACCTACATCCCGTTAATTAATTTTAAAAATTCTCAATTGCTGTTGTAAAGTTTGCTGAGTGAGGTAACTTGCATTCTGTGGAATTAACGTACCTGTTTGTGCAAACGCTCATTTTCCTCTATTTTGTTCTGCAGGTCTTCATCAAATACACTCTGTCGCTGCTGGTTCATTTGAGATGGAGGATCGGTATTCTTCTGCTGTACAACACCATTCAAAATTTAGTTAGTAATTCCTCTAGCTTAATTCCTAACAATAACCACTGGATGATGCTGCACCAATGCAATTGTTGGATAGAGCAGACATCTTGATATAGGCAAAGCCAAATGTGTTCTTTGTCCCAGCCATGCTGTCTCTGCCACTGACCCCAATTTAGTCTATTCTATCCTCAGGAAACAAAATCACTGCCCAATTCCTTCCCTGTCCCACATGCTTTGCCAAACTAGTTCATGGTAGACTTCTCCCAATGTCTCTGGATTTCACAAACTCAACAAAAGTCCTGCTGCCCTTCTGTTGTGAGCAGTTGTCCCACCTATGTGCCCAACACCCTAACAGAACATCAGCCCACCAGCCTTACTGAACCACTGATGCTATCTCCATCACAATTTAGTATGTCAGCCTGTCTAAACAGCTCAAAGACATATCTTATCAAATCATTTGGATGTTCTGCAACCGTAACTAAACATTATTTCTGATTTTAACTCCTTCCCAACTGTAGTTTCAGTCGTCCTCTGTCCCCGATTATCAGAACATGACTTTTCACATCTGGGCTAAGCCTTCCTCTAACATCCCCACCTTTCCTTCCATAAATTGTCAATAGCTTATTGGACACCCTGTCTGTCGCATCCTTCATCACCACCTCTTCCTTGCCTTGTCAACCTCACCCATGCTCTCTCCTTTCTTCCCCACTACAACCCCATCTGTAGACTCCTCTCCGCTTTTTAAATCAGTTAGTTACTCCCCCCATAGTTGACCTGAATATTACATTTGACATCAACTCCCAAAATGAAATGCAATAAGGGATCAACAAATAAACTGCTCACTATTTTAACTGATAAAATAATCCAGAGCCGAAACAAGGAGAATTATTCTTGTTGTTAAATTGTGCATTATGATAATCTAAACTGCCTGAAAAGGTGGTGGAAACAGATCCAATAATAACTTTCAAAAGAGAATTTGATAACTATCTGAAGGAGAGAACGTTCCAGAGCTATGAAGAAAGAGAAGTGGACTAATCACTTCACTCTTTCAAAGGACCAGCACATGCACAATAGGTAAAATGGCCTCCTCTGGTATGCATCACTAATACTGTTTTAATTATTCTCTGGTCAGATCCAATAACTGATGAGGTGAAATAACATTTTGTTTAGAGGTGATTGTTATTGTAAATCTTAATCATTCCAAAAACTAGAGGGGCCAGAATTGTATAGAAAATTAGTGCTTCCATCTGGTGTCCTTGGATTCAAAACTACATTAAATATTTATAACAATTTTAGAAGTGTAATTCCAGGGTCCAGAGCTGAAACAGATCAGAAAGATGTGCAAATTTAATCACTGGTTCAGATAATAAATAAACATTGTATCCTAGAACTCTGCCAATGTCACTCATTTCTCTCCTCGTTCTCCAGAAACGAATAAATTATTTAACTTTCCCTTGGTATCCCTTGGCATTGAAATCAGGTATCACAAATGTAGAATCACACACAATCTATTACATATGGCCATGAACAGTGATTCTCAACATGTTGCACAAACCAGGAGCCATAAAGAACCAAATAGTTGCATCTCACCAGCGTGTAAACTGACTGCTCATTAATTGAAAAACTGAACTAAATTCAGCAGGGCAGTCCAGATGGGAATTTTTATTTCCAGCTACTATCTGTCCCAAGCAAGCTGTAACAAGAACACCCGCCAGGGCAGTTTGTTCCTGTATAGCAAACCATAGCAATGCCACCAAGCAGCAATACTGCTGAGGCATCAGAAGACTAGATAGATGCACCTTGTTACCAGGTACACTTTATTACAAGATAGACAAGTAAAGGTAATTTAATTGACAACTTCAGAGAAAGCAAAAAATAAAACACAAATGCTGTACATTAAAAGAACACAAAAAAAGTTAAAGCAAAAATAAATCTACCCCGATGACTATGAAGACTAAAGCAACATTTTTGAAATCTAATATAAAATGGCACAAACTTGAGGGTTCTTTTCAAAATTATAAATAAAATCCCAGTAATATCCTTCTGAATACGGGCAGCAGGGTAGCATGGTGGTTAGCATAAATGCTTCACAGCTCCAGGGTCCCAGGTTCGTTTCCCGGCTGGGTCACTGTCTGTGTGGAGTCTGCACGTGCTCCCCCTGTGTGCGTGGGTTTCCTCCGGATGCTCCGGTTTCCTCCCACAGTCCAAAGATGTGCGGGTTAGGTGGATTGGCCATGCTAAATTGCCCGAGTGTCCTAATAAAAGTAACGTTAAGGGGGGGGTTGTTGGGTTACGGGTATAGGGTGGATACGTGGGTTTGAGTGGGGTGATCATGGCTCGGCACAACATTGAGGGCCGAAGGGCCTGTTCTGTGCTGTACTGTTCTATGAATATATCTTACATTCCCTGTTGTTTCCTTCCTGTCGTGCTGAGAATAAAAAGCCCAAGAGATCCAACAATATGCTGACCATCATGACATGCAAAGCTTTTTTGAACCCTCCAGGACCATGTATGGACCAAGGTTACAATGGACAGAACCTTTCACTCACAGGATGGTGCTTCTCTTCTTAAAAGTGACAATCCCATCATCATGATCACACTGAACAGTGGAGCAGGCTCAAAGGCTGAATGGCCTGCTCCTAGTTCGGTTTGTATGACAGGTTAGACGAATGGGTGAACAGATGTAATTTGAATGTGGATACATTTTTTTGTTTAAAGAAAATGTTAAAAAGATAAAACACTGAAAGCTTTGAATAAAGGACATTGAAATAATGAAGAACCTTTAGTACAGATTCAACAGGATCATCAAGTTTGGGAAACTGTTGTTCTCAAAATACTGGGATTATTTTCTTTTTAAATACTCTCCTCTTTTTTCACATTTTCTCCCAAATTTACACCCACCAACAATAAACAATAATCAGTACAAATATGTCAATCCCCATATCAATAACAACTATCCCATCCTCCCACCAAACCCCGAACATTAGCCCGCATGTTCACACAAACAAGTGACAAAAAGGAATTAGCATCACCCATAATCACCATTAACACACACAGCCCCCCTCCCCCCAGCACTCCCACCCACACACCCCAACTAATGTTCGATGTTATCCAGTTCTTGAAGTGAATAATGCCCATGAATTGTAGAACCCCATCATCCTTCCACTCAGTTCAAACTTAACTGGGGTCACAAGGTGGAGAGGTCGCTCTCCAACCTACCAGGATCCGCCTTCGGGCGATCAATGAAGCGAAGGCTAAAACATCTGCCTCCACACCAGTTTCCAACCCTGGCTGGCCCGACACCCCGATTATGGCCTCCCGGGGACCCGGGTCTAGTTTCACACACACCACTTTAGAAATTACCCGAAAAACCTCCTTCCAGTAATCCTCTAGCTTGGACAGGACCGAAACATATGAACGTGATTAGCAGCCCCCCCCCCCCCCCCCCCCCCCCCCCCCTTCTACTCCTTCAAAGAATCGGCTCATCCTCGCCCTCGTGAGGTGGGATTATGAGGCGCTCGAGAAGGTCAAGGGAAGATTTAGTAGAGTAGATTAATGAAGAGTTTTGATAAAAATTAATCAGCAAGGACAATATCCTCTGGTCGCAATATCAGTAACATGGAGTCATCAATTTAAAATCATTCATAAATTGAGAGAGGTTGAGAGAAAGGTCTTCACACAAGGGGGCTGTAGGAGCATGTAACCATTTACTACAAAGAGTGGTTGAACCTGAACAATTGTTTCTCACAAGGAGTAATTGAATAAATATTTGTAACATGAAAACACATGGCTTTGAGACGACAGAGTGGGCAAGTGGTATTAGTTTTGGATTGCACTAGTAAACAGCTAACAAATACATTGGACTGAAAGGCCTCCTTTGCTTTGCTGTAAATGTAATGGTTTTGACATCCTTCAAGTTAGTTAGCATCTTTTTTTTTTAATGATGGTAATGATTTCAGTCCAGCATTTAGTTCAAGTCTTCTCATATATCTTAGAACATGAAAGGTATATAAATGCCCCAGAGTGTTGCAGAAGGGTTTAAGCAATATTAGACATGGAGCCATACAAGGAGATATTAGATCAGATGCCAAAAGCCTAACCAGACTAGGTTTTTGAGGAAAAAGAGGTAGTGAGGAGGAGGAGAGCAATAGGCTAAGACAGCAAAATGCACAACGACCAGCAAAGCTACTGAAGTAGAAGATGTTCAAGCGGCTAGAATCGAAGAGTCAGACTTGAAACGTTAACTCCGTTCCCCTCTCAGGAGGCACAGTGGTTAGCACTGCTGCCTCATGGCGCCGAGGACCCCGGTTTGATCCCAGCCCCGGGTCCCTGAGCGTGTGGAGTTTGCACATTCTCTGTGGTTCTCCAGTTTCTTCCCATAAATTCAGAAAGACTTCCTGTTAGGTAATTTGGACATTCTGAATTCTCCCTCTGTGTACCCGAACAGGCACCGGAATGTGGCTTCTAGGGAACTTGCACAGTAACTTTACTGCAGTGTTAATGTAAGCCCACTTGTGACAATAAAGATTGTTATATTAAAGATTGTTATATTATTATTATTAAAGGAGTGTGATTATGCAGCTGGAGGATAATACAGAGATGGGAGTGGGAGGCCATGGATGGATTTGATGGCATTGATGAAAGTTTCTAAATTGAGGTGTTGCTTAGTAGAGAACCAATGTAGGTCAGCAAGTGTAGGAATCAGCGAGAGGAGATGGGGTGACTGAGGAAGTGTGTGTGTAAGCCATTTTGAATGGACTGGGCATGGTTGTCGGTTGCGGGGGGGGGGGGGGGTTATTAACTGTTATGTTTGCTTTTGAAATTATTGTTGAAAATTACAAATGCCATTAATACAATGTTTTTAAAAATACTAAATTCTGCTGCTTGACTAAACAGCAGTTTGAAGAGAGATTTAGGATTCTTTTTTAAAATACAGTGGTATGATAAATACAGCTAATACATGTGAATATCTACTTGCGAAGGAAAGAGTATGGATATGAAACACAGTAACACTGCCATTAATTACTCAGTTTAATCAAAATTCAAGTACTTCGGGTTTCAGGAACCTTGATTCATTCCAGATTCTACCTTGTTCTTCTTGCCCTTGGCCTCAGTAGTTACTAATTCCTCTTGAAGTAGCTCCACACGCTTTGCCAGTTGCTGATTTCGGAACGTTAAGCTGTCCATTTCCTGTTGCAACTTCCTAACACTTTGGTCCTTCATCTTCAGCTCCTCCTATAGCAGAGAAAAACCTGTGCGTTAAATCAATTTGTACACACGAACACAAATCAGTACAGGACAGGTAAAGACCACGGCACTGCTTATGACTGCTCCCAAAGCATATGTAGGACAATGGATGAATGGAACTTTGTAAGTCAGGATACAGGTGGTAGATTTAGGTTTAAACCCTGCATTTATGGAGGGTGAATGATGGGAGGCTAGCCAAGAGTGCATTGAAATAGTCAAATCCATCGTAACAAAAGGCATGAAGGAAGGTTTTGGCAGATGAGCTGAATCAACAACAGAATGTCACACAGGTGAAAATAGGTGGTCTTAGTAATGGTGCAAATATGGTCGCAAGCTCAGCTTGGGAGTCAAATATGATGCCAAGCTTGCCATGGGCCTGGTTCAGCCTCAGTAAGTTGCCAGGATGCAGACAGTGACTAGGGATCAGAATATGTTATAAAAGCTGAAGACAATGTCTTCAGTCTTACCAATATTTAGTTGGAAGAAATTGCTACTCATCCAGCACTGGATATCAATCAGTTGAATAATTAAACCACAGTGGAAAGGTTGAGCAAGGTGGTGGTGATGAAGTAGAGCTATTTACATGTGTGAACTTATGCTGTGTTTTCAATGATGTCACCAAGGTAGATGAGAAATATGAGAGGACAGGGACAAATCCTTGTGGGGAACAAAGATAACAGGAGCAGAAAGAAAAGTGACTGCAGATGATTCTCTGGCACTGACTGAACAGATAAGAAAGGACAAGACAAGTGTGTTCCTTCCTAGCTGGCCAACGGTAGTAAGGCATTAGTGGAAAATGAAGTGGTCAAAGGCTGCAGACTGGTCAAGAAGGATATTCATCATGCTCAGTTACAGAGGATATCATTTGTGACTTTGATAGGAGTTGTTTTGGAACTGTGGCAGGGTGGAAACCTAAATGGAGGAATTCCAGAAAAGGAGTGATTGGAAAGGTCAATACAGGTTCTCAAGGACTGGAGAGAAAATGAAAGTCAGAGATAAGATGCAGTTTGCAAGGACTGAGGAGGCCAAGGGATTGTTTTCTTTTGAGGGGTGATGACAACAGATTTAAAAGAGCGGGCACAGCACCCAAGCCAAGAGAACAGTTAATATCAGCTAACATGGAAGCCAGGAGGGAAAGATGAATAGTTAGCAAAATAGCATGAAGAGTCAACAGAACAGGAGGTAGATGTTTTTGACAAGCTGAACTTGCAGAGGACATGAGATAGAGAGATTAAAGAAAGATGCAAATTCAGAGTTCGGGTAGGGAGCACTTTGGAGGAAGTCTGGGCAGGAGGGCGGGGAAGAGAAAGGAAGTGGCAGAAGCAGCTAACAATGGTCTTAATCGTTGTGATATAGATATTTATGAGCTAGTTGCACTTGCTATTGGTGGCAGCAGGGTAAAAGGTGATAAAGATGGCACTCAGCAGAGGGGGAAAAAAAGCTGGCGTTAATTTTGATTTCAAAATGTTGACAGTAATTTGAAAGATGAAAGCAGGAACGGACAGCGCTTTATATAAATAAGAATACAGCACAGGAACAGGCCTTTAGGCCCTCCAAGCCTGCGCCAATCACATGTCCGATCTAGACCAACTGCCTGTATCCTGCTATACCCCGTCTGTTCATGTGCCTGTCCAGATAAGTCTTCAAGGTCTTTAACGTATCTGCCTCAACCACCTCACTTAGCAGTGCGTTCCAGGCCACCACCACCCTCTGTGTAAAAAGCTTCCCCCGCACATCTCCACTGAACCTATCCCCCTCACCTTGAACTTGTACCCCCTTGTATTGTAATTTCCGCCGTGGGAAATGCCTCCAACTGTTTACCCTATCTAAGCCCCTAATAATTTAAAAATTTTATCACATTGCCCCTCAGCCTCCATCTCTCTAGGGAGAACAATCCCAGTTTATTCAATCTCTCCTCAGAGCCAATACCTTCTATACCATGCAACATCCTGGTAAACCTTTTCTGTACTCTCTCCAAAGCCTCCACATCCTTCTGGTAGTATGGCGACCAGAATTGGACGCAGTATTCCAAATGTGGCCTAACCAACGTTCTATATAACCGTAACATAATTTGAGCTTTTATACTCGATACCCCATCTTATGAAGGCAAGCATACCATATGCTTCCTTTACCACCATTTCCACCTGTGCTGCCACTTTTAAGGATCTGTGGACCTGCACGCACAGATCTCGGTGTCTCTATGCTCCTGCCATTTATTTTATAGCTCCCATCTGAATTGGATCTACCAAAATGCATCACCTCGCATTTGTCTGGGTTAAATTCCATCTGCCATTTCTGTTGTATACTCTGACAATCTTCATCGCTATTCGCAACTCCTGCAATCTTAGTATCATCCGTAAACTTGCCAATCAGACCCACTACGTTTTCTTACAAGTCATTTATATATATTACAAACAGCAGAGGTCCCAGTACGGATCCCTGCAGAACTCCACTAGTTACAGACCTCCATTCGGAAAAACGCCCTTCCACTGCTACCCTGCCTTCTATGGCTAAGCCAATCCATCCAGCTAGTTCACCTCTGACCCCAAATGCTTTCGTAAAGTCCATACAGACAACATCCACAGCTCTTCCCTCATCAATCATTTTTGTCACCTCCTCAAAAAACTCAATTACATTCGTGAGACGACATGACCTCACTCGTACAAAACCATGCTGTTTGTCGCTAATAAAATCATTCACTTCCAAATGTGCATAGATCCTATTTCAGAGAATCTTTTCCAACAGTTTCACTATCACTGATGTCAAGCTCACTGGCCTATAATTACCCGGTTTTCCTTGCAACCCTTCTTTTTTTTTTAAATTTAGATTACCCAATTATTTTTTCTATTAAGGGGCAATTTAGCGTGGCCAATCCACCTACTCTGCACATTTTTGGGTTGTGGGGGCGAAATCCACGCAGACACGGGGAGAATGTGCAAACTCCACACGGACAGTGACCCAGAGCCGGGATCGAACCTGGGACCTCAGTGCCGTGAGGCGGTTGTGCTAACCACTAGGCCACCATGCTGCCCCAACCCTTCTTAAATAAGGTGCAACATTAGCTATCCTCCAATGCTCTGGGATCTCACCTGTGGCCAACGAGGATACAAAGATTTCTGTTAGAGGCCCAGTGATTTCATCTTGTCTCCCTCTAATCTGGGGTAGAGGCCACCTGGCCCTGGCGATTTGTTTACCGTAATACTTTTTAAACACACACCCAACACCACAAAACTCAACCCAACGCAACTAAAGGTGGTACATGGAGCTCACTTAACAAGAACCCAAATGAGTAGGTTCTTCCCAGAGATGGAGGACAGATGCGAACCTGCAAAGGAGGCCCAGCCAACCACACCCACATGTTCTGTCTGGCCCCAGACTTGCTGGGTACTGGACAGCCTTCTTCGAGGCAATGTCCAGGCAACGTCCAAAGTGGTGATTAGTTCCAAAGTGGTGAGGATGAGGGTTGGGCCGTGCCTGAAAGTGGCAGTCTTCGGGGTATCAGACCAGCCAGATCTCTTCCTGGGGAGGAGGGTGGACGCCCTTGCCTTTGCCTCCCTGATCGCCCGCCGTAGAATCCTGCTCGGCTGGCAGTCAGCAGCACCACCCAAAGCTGCAGATTGGCTGTCCAAACTATCGGAATTTCTCCAAATGGAGAAAATCAAATTCGCCATCCGGGGGTCGGAAGATGGCTTCCTCAGAACATGGGAGCCATTCACCCAACTCTTCCGGGACCTGTTTGTGGTCAACGAAGAACAAATAAATAATAAAGTATCCAAGACATGAAAGAAGAGAGGGAGGAAACAATGCAAGAGTAGCCAAACACAGCTGAAAAGGAAGGAGAATAATAGAGGGGAGCCAGAGGGGAGGAAACACAAAACTGGAAGGAGAGCACGAAAAACGACAACAATCACAACAAACACATCAGGGCATAAAAGTGTAAGAAAGTACAGGAGGAAGGAACCGCAGATGGCCGATGCAGAGGCAAATGCACAAAAACGAAAAAGAAACGAAAAAGAGAAGTAAGTAACATCAAGGGCACACCCAGTTTTGTTTTGCCTGTATCTTTTCTTTTAAAGTTCTCTTCATTGCTTCTCTGTATATATACCTCCCCTGTTATTATTTTCCCATCCCTTGATTGGTCTTTTAGTTATGAAGTGCTTTTGTTATTTCTTTTACCATGTATAAAACCCAATAAAAAACATTCTTTAAAAAAAACACATAACTTCCTCCCTCGTAATAACGGCCTATTCTAAAGTGTTTACATATCTCTCTGAGACACCACCAATCAACGTGTCCCTCTCCTTTGTGAATACCATGCAAAATATTCATTAAGGATCTCACCTACTTACTTTGGTTCTACACAATTTCCCCTTTGTCCTTGAGTGGACCAACTCTTTCTCTAGCTACCCTCTTGTTCCTAATATATGTATAAAATGTCTTGGGATTCTCCTTAACCCTGTCTGTCAAGGACATTTTGTAACTCCTTTCTGCCTTCCTAATTCCCTCCTTGAGCTCTTTTCTACTTTCCTTGTATTCTTCAAGTGCTTCGTCTGTATTTAGTTCCCTGTACCTCACATATGCACCTTTTTTTCCTTTTGACTGGACTCTCAATTTTCCTGGTAACCCATGGTTCCTGAATCCTGCCTTTCCTTTCCTTCCTTTTTACCGGCACATGCCTGTCCTGCACACCCACTTAAGACTCCCACATGCTAAATGTGGATTTACCTCATACAGCCTCTCCCAAAGAACAGCCTCCAAATCTTGCCTAATCTGGCTGTAGTTAGCCTCCCCCCAATTTAGCACCTTAACCCTAGGACAACACTCGTCCTTTTCCATAACTAATCAGAAACTTACGGAATTGTGGTCACAGTTCGCCACATGTTGCCCCATTGCAACTTTGATGACCTGGCCGGGCTCGTTCCCTAGTACTAGGTCCAGTATAGCCCCCTCTCTAGTCGGACTATACACATTTTGTACCAAAAAATATTCTTGGACACACTTAACAAATTCCTCACCATCCAGGTCCCTATTCCAAAGGGATTTCCAGTCAATATGCGGAAAATTAAAGTCTCCCACTACAACAACCCAATTATTTCTACATTTATCCAGAATCTGCTTAGATATCTGTTCTTCAACTTTCCGTGGGGTGTTGGGAGGCCTGTAGTATACCCGCATTATAGTGACTGCCCCCTTTCTGTTTGAGTTCTATCCACAGTGCCTTGTTACTTGATTATTCCATGGTGTCCTCCCTCATGTCCTTCCATGTTCTCTAACCAGTATTGCAACTCCCCCATCTCCTTGACCTTCCCGTCTCGCCTAAAACACCTACATCCTGGGATATTCAGCTGATCCAGCCAGTTCTCTCCCAATGTCTCTGATGCCTTTGAGGTTTCCCCCCTCTCCACCAACTGAAAACAAGTAAAATCATTATTTAGCTTCCTGCAGGAAAAGTCAGTAGTACAAAGATGCTTATATATGAAAATTCTTCCTGACTGTAATGGTTAACATACAACAGGAGGGGCAGCACGGTGGCACAGTATGTTAGCCCTGCTGCCTCACGGCGCCAAGATCCCAGGTTTGATTCTGGCTCACTGTGTGGAGTTTGCACATTCTCCCCATGTTTGCGTGGGTTTCGCCCCCACAACCCAAAAGATGTGCAGGCGAGGTGGATTGGCCACACTAAATTGCCCCTTAATTAGAAAAAATTAATTGGGTACTCAATTTTTTTATTTTATAAATGGTACGGGAGAAAATGCCCTCAAGGTTGCATTAGCGCAAATTGATTAAAATGTAATAACTTGTATTTATATAACACATTTGTGCTTACAACAGTGTCATAAAGCAAAATTAGACACTAAACCATGTAAGGTGGCATCAGGACAGATGGCTAAAAGCTTGGTCAAAGAGTTAGGTTTGAAGGGGCGAAGATGGAGAGTTAGAATATTGAAGAGTTTAGGGAGAGACAGCTGAAGGAACAGACACTAATGGTGGAACAATTAAAATTATTGATGCTCAATAGGTCAGAAGGGGAGGAGCACAGAAATCTCAGAGGGGTGTGGGGCTGCACAGGATTGCAGAGATAGGGAGGTGGGAGGAATTTTAAAGCAAATAAGAATTTTAAAATCAAGGTGTTGCTTGACCAGGAGCCAATGTGAGCACAGGGGCTTGGTGTGAGTAACGAGACGGACAGGAACGTTTTGGATAACCTCAAGTTTATAAAGGGTAGAATGTGGGAGGCCAGATAGAAGTCATGTGCATTTACTCAACTTCTGGTCCATAAAGTACCAGAGTGAAAAAAGGACATTACTTTCCCCAGAACAGTATTCCTGGACCAAATATCTTTGTTCTAAAAATAGTTTCAGTTCAGGATCTGACAAACAATAAGGAGGCTGCAGTTTAATTACAAAAATACATATTTACTATTTGGCAAGCATGACATTTTGCTACAAAACAGTGGGAATCTTGTGATCCAATATTTTTGATACAACCTATTTCAGCAGTTAATTACTAGCTCCATGCCTATGAAACAAATCAAACCAGGTCTCCACCCATGATTCTCCACCAGCAAAGTTTTCATTCGCCGCTAGGCTGACAGTAGCTGCCGGGGCTGAGGGAGGAGTGGCAAAACGGAAAAATCAAACAGTCACAAGAGACAAAGGTTGTTTTTTTAACTAATTTACAAACGTAAGAAAGAATTGAAGAGCTACCAACAATAATATTTTTCTACCAAGCAAGTCTGTTCAACTTTTACGAATTTTCGGACTCAAGATTCACAGGATCAAAGGTTATGATGACACTAAAATTATTTTTAAAACGGTTTTTAATAGTGCTTTTCACAACAAGATCTCAAACAACAGTTAGGCAACCAGATAATTTGCATTAAGCTTTTGTAGTGAATTCTTCCTGCTCCTTTCTGCCTCCCACGTTGCCACCAACATTCAGGAATGTATTTCTCAGGCAATTACTAGATTTATAATTTGAATATAATTTACATCAGGTTAACCTGGATTTACTCAAGATCAGTTTCTGCTGTTAAGCGAGTCCAAAATTGCTGTATTTGCTATTTTCTCATTCACACAACTTCATCATTTTCTATAAAATCAGAGTCAGAAAGGTTCAACTAGAGGTTACAAAAAATGTAATAATACTATTGCATATGAGCAACTTTTAAATTTAATTATTTAACTACTGGAAATCTGCAACAAAACATTGCCTCTACTTAGATTTAAATGAAGGTGTATCACTTAGATCTAAAACAACACCATTTGGTCCGGAAGACAGGACATTAAATATTGCTGCATTACTGTATTTATATCTCATAGCTATAAAGAGGCACTTGACCATACCTTTAAAGATGTCCCTTGGCCTTGCTCATCCACAACAGCCTTCTTCAGCACTTGGTTCTGAGCCCGAAGCTAAAACATCAAGAGGTGAATATTTAATCACAGGAATTCTCAATGATAATCTTAGTTAACGTTAATTTAACAAGCTATAAATGTTATTTCATTGATTTTTTATTTTAGAAACAATGTGCTATAAAGCATTTTAGCATATCACGAGAATGTTGTAATAAAGTAACGGATTTAATTTCTCATTTAGCTGCCAATTCAAATTATTGAAGATAAAAATCAATACATGCTATAAATAGTAGTGTTCACAAATAATTCCTTTGATCAGTAAAACGCAAAGAATATAAACGTTTCTGGCACAAAAACTACATCCATCTTTAATTAAACATATTACTTGGCAAGGAATTTTATTTCTTCTCTCTACTGTTTCAGCATCTTGTATCCATTCTCAAAATTGTTCAGAAGGTGGACAATGTTAAATATCTTTGAACTCTACATTTGAGCTGGCAATTAGAAACTGCATGATCACTATCCAAGAGAGTGGAATTGTGGTTTATGGGCAGCACAGTGATTATCACTGTTGCTTTACAGCAGCAGGGACCTGGGTTTGATTCCTGGTTTGTGTCACTGACTGTGTGGAGACTGCACGTTCTCCCTGTATCTGCATGGGTTTCCTCTGGGTGCTCCTGTTTCCTCCCACAAGTCCTGAAGGACGGGCTTGTTCGGTGAATTGGACATTCTAAATTCTCCCTCAGTGTACCTGAACAGTTGCCAGAGTGTGGCAACTTGGGGATTTTCACAGTAACTTCATTGCTGTGTTAATGTAAGCCTACTTGTAACCCTAATAAAGATTATTATTGCCCCAATCCATCTTTTATTCTTCTATAATGGGTAGGAAACAACAATTAAGCTCTTTCCAGTACTTCCACCATGGTGGGAATAAAATCAAGAATTTGACTTGAGAATAAACAACAAACCTGAAAGCCACCTCAGCATATAACATCCAATGCACCATGCCAAATGCATTTAACCAGCTACACAATGGATCAAGAGTATTTGAAGATTTAACAATATGGTAAGGTTTATTCGGCATGTTTTAAGAATGCAAACCACAACTTCCTGCCAAATAACCCAGGTATCCCAGAATTTGCATAATTCACAGTGGCGGCACGGTAGCACAGTGCCATGGTCCCAGGTTCGATTCCCGGATGGGTCATTGTCTGTGTGGAATCCGCACATTCTCCCTGTGTCTGCGTGGGTTTTCTCCAGGTGCTCCAGTTTCCCTCAAGTCCCGAAAGACGTGCTGTTAGGCAATTTGGACATTCTGAATTCTCCTTCAGTGTCTCTGAACAGGCGCCTGAATGTGGCAACTAGGGGCTTTTCACAGTAACTTCATTGCAGTGTTAATGTAAGCCTACTTGTGACAATAAAGATTTAATGCTTAATTTCCAGATAAACAGTATTAAAGAAACCAATTCTTCCCGATACACGATCATGGAGCAATGTTTAGTGTATTTATACTAACATATAATGCATAATGTAACATTTAATTCAGTAAGTGTGTTTCTTGTTGAAGATCTCAAATTGTTTCCATCACTAACTACCCTACCACTGAGATCTGTAACTTCAACTGTGTTATATAGCACCAGACGTTGAAGTAGTCCATATCCAAATGCTGCAAGACCTGGACAATATCCAGGCTTGGACTGACAAGTAACATTCGTGCCACAAAAGTGCCAGGCAATTATCACACCCAATGAGAAAATCTCACCATCGCACATGGCATTCAATGGAATTACCTTCACCGATTCTCCCACTGTAAAAATCTTGAAGGTTACAATTGACCAGAAACTGAACTGGACCAACCATATAAATATTGTGGCCACGAGCCGGCCAAAAGCTAGAAATCCTGTAGAAAGTAACTCACTTCCTGCCTCCCAAAAGCCTGTGGACCATTTACAAGGCACAAGTCAGGAGCACGATGGAATACTCTACTTGCTTGGATGAATGCGGCTCCAACAGTACTCAAGAAGCTCAACACAATCGAGGTCTGCTTCACTGGCATCACATCCACAAATATTCTCTCCCTCCACCACAGAGACACAGTGGAAGCAATCAACAGTGTATACTGTCTAGAAACTGCATTGCAGGAACTCACCAAGGCTCCTCAGACAGCAGAATCTCCAACATCTAATAAAGTGAGCAGAGTCCCAGATGACCATAGGCGTCTTTCTCCTTTGAGGGGGAAGCTGACTGGTGGTGCTTGAACCCGAAGATCACCATGCCTCGGGTGAGGGCAAGGTGAGAAGCAGCCCTTCATGAAAAATATTCTCTACCATCAGAAGATTAATGGCAGCAGACACATAGGAATACCATAATCTGAGAGTTCCCCTCCAAGCCACACATCACACAAACTTGGGATTTCATCGCCATTTCACAGGGCCAAAATCCTTTAACTCCCTCCCTAACAGCACCTACACCACACGGTCTGCAGCAGCTCAAGAAAGCTGCTCACCACGTTCTCAAGGGAATCAGCGATAGGCAATCAATGTTGGCCTGGCCAAGAATGCCCACATTCCATGAATGAATAAAAAAACATAGCTGAAGACACACTCATGTTTCAAAAGGTGCTTTGACAGTTCCATACTAAAATATCATACTACAGGCATTACACAAGCCTGATTTCAAATGAAACGTTACACACACGAAACGTTAGTGATCTGTTAATTTATCTTTAGATAATGGATATTTCCAACATTTAAATTTTGTACAAGGCTCAGAAGATTCTAAACATACTTTAGTAGTGACTTATTATGAACAGCATCGTTTGCGATTTCCAGTTTTCAAAACAAAATGCCGCATGTGCATTAGGGGCAATCAACAAACCAAATCAGATTCCGCAAATCACACACGTACGTATTCCATAGTTCAAAGATGGTTAGAGCCGGGGGATGGTTTGCTCCACGACTGACGGCATTTCCAAAGTAAAATGGAGAAATAACCAAGGAAAACAACACAGAAATCAGCACAGCAGCCAAACAACCACACCTTGGAGTACTCCTGTGCAAGTTTCTGATACTTGGATTGCAAATCTGCGGCCATGGTCGGCAAGCGGCTGAAGGGAGGGTCGACGGTTGCTTGCAAGGGTCGGGCAGGGCCTGGCTCATCACTCGGTGGCTCTGAGGAGGGGGTGGTGGTCCGCGGGAGGTTGGGGGGGGGGGGGGGCTCGACGCCGTCACACACACGGACAGCGACGACAAAATAATTCTGGAAGAGCGAGAGGCAGTGACAGACCGCTTGCTTCTCCGACCTCTCGCTTCTCCGACCTCTCCACCCTGCCTGCCAGCAACCAGCTGACTGACCCTTCAGCCCGTCTAACCCTCGGGTTGTCCCCTTCGAACGAAGCCGGTTGCCGGGCCCCACTTCAACCCTCCCGAGCGACGCATGCGCCACTTCCGGTCCCCGCCAGCCCCCGCTTCAGGCGGACCGCCTCGACGCAAACCGCCTCGACGTCACCGCGCCCGGCCGCGTCGCCACGGCAACGGCGGGTCACGCGGGACGCGGCGGCGGCGGCCTCCCACGTGACGGGGGGGCGCGGAAAGCGAGTCGTCATGACAACGGGTGTGAGGCGAAGACTCCGGATCAACTCCGAGGGGAGCTCAAAGTGAGAGGAAATTAAACCGTCGGGAGTTTCGAAAGAAATCTAAAAACAGCGAAATTGCTGGAAATGTGTAGCAGGTAAGCCCACCTGTGAAAGAAGTGAAATGATTCCGAAATCTTTTGGAGTTACTAAATGCTGGTTGTGTTTTATTGGGACAGATGTCACCGTTTAAAACATATATATTTATTGTGTTCTACTTTCGATCTATCAAAACACTTGCAGTTTATTCCCTGCGCCTTGACAATGCTCATCCCTCAATGCACAGCTTTGTGATCTGTTCTTTATCAGCCCTGGGGTTTCTTTGACTTCGCAAACATGGAGTCAGTGACATTGTAACAGTTGGAGGCAGGATAAAGGTCTCCACACTTCCTTGGTTACCCTGAATCCGATTTGTTGGTAAGAAATGAAAAAAAAACAAAGCAGGTCAGACAGCATCTGTGGAGAGAGAAAGCAAGAGTTAATGTTTCAGGTCAATGGACCTTTCCTCTGCACTGGAAAAAGTTAGATTTATCGTTTAAAAAGTTAATATTTGCTGATGGGAACCTCTTTTGAAAGTTAGCAAGATTTCTTGTTATGCTGGAACCTGTCACACTTTTTTAATATACATTTGGAGTACCCAATTCTTTATTTTTCAATTAAGGAGCAATTTAGTGTGGCCAATCTTTGGGTTGTAGGGGTGAGACCCACGCAGACACGGAGAGAATGTCTAAACTCCACATGGATAGTAACCAGGGCCAGGATCGAACCCGTGTCCTTGGCACCGTGAGACAGCATTGTTAACCATTGCGCCACCATGCTTCCCTTGGAACCTGTTACACTCAACCTTATTTACTTAGTTAAAATAAAGTTGTAGACCAAATAAAACTTTCAGGTGAGAAGCGTGATGGTTTAAGAGATACAGCAGAATCACAACTCTGCAAAACTGACAATTGTCAATGTACAATTTGGGGTTACGGTTGGAAATCACTATTAAGAATACATTGTGACTGCGTAGGGTTTGCAGTGGTTGGCATTGCTACCTTACGAGGCTGAGGACCCGAGTCCAAAACTCTGTGAGCTCATCTCATTTGTATGTATAATTGCCACCAGGGATACATACAAAAGTTGCATCCATGCCACAAACTTCAGGCCAAACCCAAACCTATCCAAAATTTCAAATAAATACCTCCATGCCACCCAATTGGAGGCCTTCTCTGCATCCATTCAAACAATAACCTCCGGCACCTGCCCTCCTGACAGTCATGCTCACATTTAACAGCTTTCTAATGTTGCTAGAGAGCTGCCGGCCCTTTACAAAACCCTTTTGATCCTCAGAGACAAACCATGGCACACATCCTTCCAACCCTCCACACCAAAACTTAACCAGCACTTTCAAAGCCGTATTCAACAATGAAATGGGCCGGGCAGCACGGTGGCACAGTGGTTAGCATTGCTGCCTACGGCGCTGAGGCCCCAGGTTCGAATCCCGGCCCTGGGTCACCGTCTGTGTGGAGTTTGCACATTCTCCCCGTGTCTGCGTGGGTTTCACCCCCACAACCTAAAGATGTGCAGGATAGGTGGATTGGCCAGGCTAAATTGCCCCTTAATTGGAAAAAATAATTGGGTACTCAATTATTTATTTTTTAAAACAATGAAATGGGCCTATATGACCCACACTCCAACGGATCCTTCCTCTTCTTCGGGATTAGTGTAATCGACACCTGTGTCAACATCTCTGGCAACTCCCCCTTCTCCAACATCTCACTAAACATCCCCAACAAATGCGGTGCCAACTCTGCCACAAATGCCTAATAAAACTCCAGTCCTGGGACCTTCCCCGACTTCATTCCCCGATACTATCAATCACCTCATTCAGCCCCAGCGGCTCTTTCAACGCCTGCCAGTGCTAAACGGCGCCATGGCGAGGTCTCTCAGGCACGAGCATTCGATACCGTGCCTGGGATACTCCGGCGCAGACATATTCAAGTGAGTCTATTCCTTCTTCTCACACATGTATAAGGTGTACTCTAGAATTGATTTCTTTGTGGTGAGTCGAGCCCCTGATGGGATTGTGGGGGCAGAGTATGCTGAATTGTGATTTCAGATCATGCACCTCTCTTCCTCCAACCTTGGATACTCCAATCCATCCAAAAACCGCCCCATATCCCCTTCCTCGCCACCCGACTCAGCCCTACACAGCTTCTCATAATACCCCCTAAACGCCTTGTTTATCCTCCCTGGCTCTGACACCACCTTCCATTTCTGTGTCCGCACCCTTAGAATGTCCCTAGATGCTGCCTACCTCCCCAGCTGGTGGACCAGCATATGGCTCGCCTTCTCTCCATACTCATATTGCACCCCCTTTGCCTCCGTAACTGCCCACTGCCTTTCCCGTTATCAACCTATCAAACTGCCCCTGCAACCTCTTCCTCTTTGCCAACAGCTCTTCAGTGGGAACCCCCGAGTATCTCCTGTCCAGCTCGAGTATCTCGTCCATGCTCCTCCCTCCTCCTCCTATTCCTGTGCGCCTTGAATGTGATAAAGTCCCCTTGGACCACCTCCTTCAATGCCTCCCAGAGAGTGGCCACCGGCACATCCCCGTTCTATAAATCTCCATGTAATCCCAATCACTAGCCTCACCTTTTCACAAAACTCCTTTTCTGCCAAAAGACCCAAATCCAGCCTCCATTCCAACCTCTACAACTGCCCCAAACCAAGCCTCACCTCCAGCCGATGCGGTGCATGATCTGAAATCACAATTCAGCATACTCTGCCCCCACAACCCCATCAGAGGCTCGACTCACCACAAAGAAATCAATTCTAGAGTACACCTTATACATGTGTGAGAAGAAGGAATAACCTCACTTGAATATGTCTGCGCCGGAGTATCCCAGGCACGGTATCGAATGCTCGTGCCTGGGAGACCTCGCCATGGCGCCGTTTAGCACTGGTTTTCACAAACGTGGACCAGGCGTAACGACTCTTGGGGAGATCTCCCATGCGATCGGAGGCCCCTGGATGGTTGGACTCTGGGCAGGGTGATACGCTGGCACCCCTGATGCCACCCAGGCACCTTGGCACTGCCAGCCTGCTACCCTGGCAGTGCCACCCTCTTTTTCTCTCCTTTTCTATTACTCATCCGTTGCTGGTTTCTAAAATTCTCCCATTCGTTTTGGGTATGACTAATCTTCATAGGATTGTACACCTTTTTGTTCAGTTTGATAACAATGTATACTTACATGTACCAAGAGAGCGGCTTGCTGAAAAAAACAGGGCTCAAAACCTAGGTTGCTCTACAGTGACACTCAGTGGTCACAATCTGCAACAGAATCAGTGTCTTTGTATTCATTCACAGTATGCTATTTAGTGTGGAGATCTTGTGGCTTAGTGGTAGTGTCCCTACCTCAGGATCAGAACCTCTGGGTTCAGATGCCACTTCAAGACTTGATGGCCATGGAAGACACATTATGTGACCAAACAGGTTTATCATCATCCCGGAGCTGTGAAGCAACAGTGTTGACCACTGTGCTACCATGCCGCCATTGTACTATCGTGCTGCCAAACCATTGCATTATTTTGCCAAGGATAATCATGGATCTATCTAATACATTTCATGGTCAGTGTCCTCTGAAGACATGGTGGTTGGAGAAGGATACTATATGGTAGCTTTTTAATTTTCTTTTCCAATTTAGGAGCCATTTAGAGCAGCCCATCTTGCACATCTTTAGGTTGTGGGGTTGAGACCCAGACATGGGGATAATGTGCAAACTCCACACGGACGGTGACCTGGGGCCACGATCGAACACGGGTCCATGGAGGCGTGAGGCAGCAGTGCTAACCACTGCGCTGCCGTGCCACCCATATGGTAGCTTTAGTAGGTGATATTTAATGACACCTACTGAAAACATTGCTGAGACACACCAACGGCACTGCAATTAAACATTGGCATTTCAATAGCATGTGACTACCAAGATGCCAGAACAACCTCCAAAACTACAGGTGGAATCAGCAGCAACAGACTCTACCACTTCTCTGACAGTAGTCTGAATGAGATATGGAAGGGTTAAAAGGCCACTAGACTGCCTGAACCTTTGATTTCAAAGAATAATTAGGAGGACTTGCGGTCATGATAATGCAGTGATGAAGGACTTCCGGTAACTGCCATGGAGTGAGTGGTCGCATATTTGGTGGCTCCGGCTCATGATGGTCTTTTTGTGGCCTTTGTCCCGGTTTGTAGTGGAACTTTGGAGGAAAGAGGCACAGACATGAGAGCAGAAATGAGTGACTCCTAGTTTATGGAGCAGTGGACCAGAAGTGCCCGGATAATGCAGTGATGAAAATGTATGAAGGTAATAATAATGTAAGGCATCAGGCAAACTATAATCATTAAAATATATTGGGTGAAGACTTGTGGAAGGTGTAGTATAAAGATCTGGCATCTATAGGGTTAACACAGTGATAACCCTCACAGTGTCAATCTCGTGTTGGACGGAACCATGTGTATCAGCAAGCATGGAGGCAGCACCCACCTTGTGCCCTTTACTGTATATTTGTAAATAGTTCGAAGAGGAAATAAAAACTTAAGGTTAACCTACTTATGACGACAACAACTTCTTCAGACCTACCGAACTGTAACCAACACGCTAAGACTGTACCCTTCTCATATTTGGCTCCCCTTGGAAATTTGTTATCATCCTCCAACTACTTTATGATGAGATGCAAAACATGGTCCTCTCCAGCAGAACCACCACAGACTATGGATGTGAATAAAAAGGACAAAAACAGAGACCCGTTTTGGGCGTGCTGAGCAGGGTGTTTCTCGGCGCTGCACCTTGTTATGCAATGGCATTTGCTGTTTTTTGGCCTCGGCGAGGAACCCCTGTCAAGGTTGCACTTACATAATTTCCTGCAGTGGTGAACTGAGCTTGCAGATTAGGGAGCCATTTTTAAAGGCCGCCCCAATCTTTCAATCACTCTCAACCGCCCCCCCCCCCCCCCCCCCCCCCCCCACTGCACCCAATGTGCCTCTTACGGGGTCCTACAGCACCCCCCCAACCCACCTCTTACGAGCAAGGCACCCCCAGGCCCATTCCAGGCAGTACCACCCAGACACCCCAGCAGTGCCAGGGTGGTGCTGCGAGGCTTCCTGGGCAGTGCCAAGGTGTCCAGGTGCCAGGAGTGTCAGGGTACCACCCTGCCCAGAGGCCAACCACCCGAGGGTCTCTTAATGGTTTGGTAAACCCCTCAGCTGCTGTTAGGCCTGGTCTACTTTTGTGTGGACCAGTGCTGAACGGCGCCTTGGCAAGGTCTCCCAAGCACGGCCGTTAGGTCCTGGGCACCGGGAGAATCCGGCACATGCATATTTAAATTAGCCGAATGGCTCGCTCGATGAAATCCAGATCGCGACTTCTCACAAGACGTTTCAAGTGTCTCGAGAGGCCTCTCACGAGATTCAACGGCCTTGTCGCATCACCAAGTCAGCACGTTGAGGCCGCTAAATCACACCCCATATCTCAGTGAAGTCTGGGGTCAGACAAGCTTGTGTCATTGCACCAACCCTCTTCTCCATGTTCTCCATTGCAATACTGTATACCTCAGCTCCAGCAAATTACCCACAGGCGTGGATATATTCCACAGAACAGATGGGAACCTGATCAAAATTAAAATCACCACAATCTCAGTCATTGAGCTTCAGTATGTAGTTTTTAAAAATAAATTTAGAGTACCCAATTCTTTTTTTCCAATTAAGGGGCAATTTAGAATGGCCAATCCACCTACCCTGCACATCTTTGGGTTGTGGAGGTGCAAACTCCACACGGACAGTGACCCAGGGCCGGGATCGAACCTGGGACCTCAGCGCCGTGAGGCAGAGCTTCAGTGTGTAGTTGACACTTATGTGTATGCTCACTCTGAAACGAGCTCAGGTCATTGTCAACTCCTCTCAAGCATTGGGAGAAAAACTACCCTTTCACTAAACACCCGGAAAAATGATGTTCTCCTCCAACTAGCTCCCTAAGCACATCGTCCCACCATTGATTAAGATTCATGGCAAAATCCTGTGGTCTATTTTCTGTATCTTAGGAGCCTCTATTTGACGTTGACAAATCAATTCCCCATCACCTCCTATGAACCAAGTTAGCCTTCAGCCGGCAGAGGAATAGAGTATTCGAAAACCAGGATCTCAAACCTGAGACTAAGGTCATGGTTTACTGGGCAGCAGTGATACCTGTGCTCCAGTGTGCTTCAGAGACTTGGACAACCTACAGCCAGAATCTCAAAGTACTGGAGAAGTACCACCAGTGCTGCCTTTGCAAGATTCTCCTAATCTGGTGACACAAAAGACGGTCCAACCACAACATCCTTTCCCAAGTCCATTATCAAAGTGTTACTTTACTCAAAAACAGCTCCATGAGAAGGACATGTTGTATGTATGCCTGACACCAGCAACTGTTCCACTTTGAACTCCATGGGGACAATATAAACACTTTAGGGATATCCATGGAGAGATCAAACATCTCTGCTGACTCATCGGAGTCCCTGACTTGTGACCAAGCAAAATGGAGAAGATTAATTTGGGAAGGCACTAAACACATGAAAGGACCTTGTCGCAAGCAAACAGAGAACAAAAGTCGAGGCGTCAAGGTATGCGCAATCTTCCAAACAACTCATCTACCCAACCTTTGGAGCACCACCTAAACTGTGGCAAAATCTGCATATCGCTCATTGGACTTATCAGTCTTTTGAGAATCCATCGAACCCAAGTGGATGTTAGACATCTCAATTCTGTAAGACTGCCAAAGAAGAAGGGTTTTTATGCCCTTGTTTTGATTTGGCTTGATCGTGTTAATTATGTGTCAGCCTTGGCACAGTGTTAACCTGTTGATTTCTGGATCTAGAGCCTTAAGTGCATTATCTAGGTAGACAATTCAATGCAGTATTGAGAGACTTTAGAGGTGTCATCCTTTGGATGAAATGTTAAACTGAGACTCCATCTCCCCTCAGACTGCATCTAAACTATCCCATGGCACTATCCCGAGAAGGAAAGGGAAGTCTTCCAGCATCCTGCCCAATGTTAACTCTGAATCAACACCACAAATGCAAATGATCTGGTCATTTATCTCATTGTTGTTTGAGGGGACATGCTTTGTGTGGAGTGGCTGCCGCATTTACCTACTTGACCACAGCTGTAAGTACCTAATTAGCTGTGAAGTGCTCTGAGTTTACCTCTAGTGTGATGATGCTATATAATTGGAGGCTCAATTTACTTCCTGGACTGTATAAGGATGTATCACTAGCTGGCACTCTAACTGCAATTCTGACTACTTCAAACCAAAATTTTCTCATCCCGATCAGGCATTACTCTGCTGTAGTGTAATAGTAACATAGAACAGTACGGCACAGAACAGGCCCTTCGGCCCTCGATGTTGTGCCGAGCAATTGTCCGAACCAAGATCAAGCTATCCCACTCCCTGTCATTCTGGTGTGCTCCAGGTGCCTATCCAATAACCGCTTGAAAGTTCCTAAAGTGTCCGACTCCACTATCACAGCAGGCAGGTCCCATTCCACATCCTAACCACTCTCTGAGTAAGAACCTACCTCGGACATCCCCTCTTATATCTCTCACCCTGAACTTTATAGTTATGCCCCTTTGTAACAGCTACATCCACCCGAGGAAATAGTCTCTGAACGTCACTCTATCTATCCCCTCATCATCTTATAAACCTCTATTAAGTCGCCTCTCATCCTCCTCTGCCTCCAAAGAGAAAAACTCACCCTTTCCTCATAAGACCCAACCTGCAAACCAGGCAGCATCCTGGTAAATCTCCTTTGCACTCTTTAATAGACTTTCATTTTCCTTTATACGAAAATTAGTTTGTTGTCTACAATGGCAAAATGTGTTCCCGTATCAAAATGCAAACAAGCTGAAACTCCAGGTTAGGATCACATCAATTTAGAATTTGAACATGATTTTTATGTTTTTAAAGAGGGTTGTATACAAATAATTAATATTTCAGTATTGCCTCAGGAATATTAACAACATGGTCTGTACATCTTTGGAAGCAAGAATATGATCTACAAGATGGTTTTATTCATGTCCCAGGAAATTGAAGTCCCTTCACTGCTATTTTTTGTTGAGTCTGCCATTTTTTTTCTGGGCCTATACACGCACAACACTTGAGGCACTAAATACAAGGTCATGAACATCAGTATTTTCAAAAAGATGTATTTCTGTCCAGGATGGAGACGGTGACGGTGGCCAACGCGGTAACGTCACTGGACTAGTAATCTAGGTAATGTTCTGGGGACAAAGGGCTCGGATGTTTAGCACACGGCTAAATCACTGGCTTTGAAAGCAGACAAAGGCAGGCCAGCAGCATATTTCAATTCGTGTATCAGCTTCCCCGAACAGGCGCCGGAATGTGGCGACTAGGGGACTTTCACAGTAACTTCATATTGAAGCCTACTTGTGACAATAAGCGATTTTCATTTTCATTTCAAATCCCACCAAGCAGCTGGTGGAATTAAATTCAATTAATAATCGGGAACTGAAAGCTAGTCTCAGTAATGGTGCCATGAAACCATTGTTGTTAAAACCCACCTGATTCATGAATGTCCTTTATGGAAAGAAATCTGCCATCTACATGTGGACTCCAGACCCACAGCAATATGGTGACACGTAACCTCTTTGAAATGGCGAGGAATGCACTGAGTTCCAAGGGCAATTAGGGATGGGCACTAATGCTGATCTTGTCAGCAATGCCCAAATCCCATGAAAGAATAAAGAAACAAACTATTTTAATGCATTGAAACATATGGGCAAGCCCAATACAAATTGGAGCGTCATTATGAAGTGGGCAGGATTCTTTGAGGTGGGACATCATAATATGTCGCCTTGAGGGAATACATCAACCAGACTTGGCAAACTTAATCCAGGGTCAAATTAACACACACCATTATCTTTTACTCATTCACAGATGTGGACATCACTGACAAAGCCAGCATTGAATTACCTTTGAGAAGGCGGGTGGTGGTGCATTACTTCCGTGAGAATTAAGTGACTTGATAGGCACCTAGAGGGGCAGTTAAGAGTTTTACACATTGCTTTTTTTTAGAAATAATTTTTATTCAAATTTTTCAACAACAAATTTTCTCCCAACAATAAATAAACAAGGTATGATAAAAAAATGTTTTAAAAATAAACAGAAAGAAACCCCCCCCCCCCCAATACAAAGCAATAAATTAATAACAATACAAAAACAAGTGACAAACAAACAGTCGCAAAAACAAACCCCCTTAACAGATCCCAAACTCACCCACCCCTTACCCTCCTCCTCCCCCCCCCCCCCTCCCGGGCTGCTGCTGAGATGACCACCCTCTAACCCTCCGCCAGAAAATCAAGAAAGGGCTGCCACCGCCGGAAGAACCCTTGTACCGAACCCCTCAGGGCAAACTTGACCTTCTCCAGCCTGATGAACCCGGCTATGTCGTTAATCCAGGCCTCCAGACGCGGGGGCTTCGCGTCCCTCCACTGTAAAAGAGTCCTACGCCGGGCTACTAGAGACGCAAAGGCCAGGATACCGGCCTCTCCCGCCTCCTGCACTTGCGGCTCCGATGCTGCCCCAAAGATCGCAAGCCCCCAGCCTGGTTCCACCCTGGAACCGACCACCTTGGACAAGGTCCCCGCCACCCCCCTCCAAAACCCCTCCAATGCCGGACACGCCCAGGAACGTGTGGTGTGGTTCGCTGGGCTTCCCGAGCACCCCCCACATCTGTCCTCTCCCCCAAAGAATCGGCTCATCCTGGCCCCAGTCATGTGCGCCCTATGCAGCACCTTCAGCTGAATTAAGCTGAGCCGTGCGCAAGAAGAGGACAAATTCACCCCCCCCAGGGCGTCCGCCCAAGTCCCCTCGTCGATCTCCTCCCCTAGCTCCACCTCCCACTTCGGTTTCAGCTCCTCCACCGAGGCCTCCTCCTCCTCCTGCATCAACCTGATAGATTGCCGAGATCCTACCCCTCACCGACCCACGTCCCCGAGAGCACCCTATCCTGCATCCCCCTAGTCGGCAGTAGCGGAAACTCCGCCACCTGCCGCTTAACAAACGCCCTAATCTGCATATATCTAAAATTGTTCCCAGGGGGGAGACCCCACTTCCCCTCCAACGCCTTAAAAGTCGCAAACTTCCCATCGAGGAAAAGGTCCCCCATCCGCCTGATGCCCGCCCTATGCCAACTCAAAAACCCACCATCTATTCTCCCTGATGCAAACCGGTGATTGCCCCGTATTGGGGCCCACCCTGAGGCCTTCACTTCCCCCCTATGCCACCTCCACTGTCCCCAGACTTTGAGGGAAGCCACCAATACTGGACTCGTAGAATACCTTCTGCCGGGGTGGGTGGGAGCGGGGCCGTCACCAGCGCCTCCAAGTCGTGCCCACACAGGACGCCGCCTCCATCCTCTTTCATGCGGCACCCTCCCCCTCCATCACCCACCTACGAATCATTGCCACATTTGCAGCCCAATAATACCCACACAAATTGGGCAATTGCCAACCCGCCTACCTCCCTGCCTCGCTCCAGGAATATCCTCCTCACCCTCGAGGTCTTACGCTCCCACACAAACCCCAGAGTACTCCTATTGACCCTCCTTAAAAAAAACCTTCGGGATCAATATGGGGAGGCACTGGAAGAGAAACAAAACCTCGGGAGCACCGTCATCTTAACTGACTGGACCCTACACGCCAAAGAGAGCGGGTAACGCGTCCCCCTCCTAAACTCCTCCTCCATCTGTTCCAACCAACATCGAAAAATTTAGCCTGTGCAGGGCCCCCCCAGCTCCTAGCTATCTGGATCCCAAGATATCTAAAGCTCCTCACCGCCCTCTTCAACGGGAGCTCTCCTATCTCCCTCTCCTGGTCCCCCGGGTGCAGCACCAAACAGCTCACTCTTACCCACATTGAGCTTATAGCCCGAGAAATCCCCAAACTCCCCAAGTATCTTCAGCACCTCTGGCATCCCCCCCCGCCGGATCCGCAATGTACAACATCCGCGTACAGCGACAATTGGTGCTCTCCCCCCCCCCCCGCACAATCCCCCTCCAGTTTCTTCGAATCCCTCAGCGCCATGGCAAAGGGCTCAATCGCTAACGCGAAGAGCAGGGGAGACAAGGGGCACCCCTGCCTCGTCCCCTGGGTCAACCGAAAGTCCTTCGACCTCCTCCCATTCGTCACCACGCTCGCTACCGGGGCACTGTACAGCAGCTTCAGCCAGCTAATGAATCCCTCACCAAACCCAAATCTCCTCACACTTCCCACGTTAGCTCCCAATCCACTCTATCGAAAGCTTTCTTCGCATCCATCGATGCTACTATTTCCGCCTCCCCATCTGCCGACGCCATCATCATGACATTAAGCAAACCGCCGCACATTGACATTCATTCAGCTGCCTCCCCTTCACAAACCCCGTTTGGTCCTCGTGTATAACCATCGGGACCACATCTTCCACCCTCCTGGACTGTATCTTGGCCAACAACTTTGCGTCCACGTTGAGGAGCGAGATCGGCCTGTAAGACCCACATTGGAGGGGGTCCTTATCCCGCTTCAGGATCAGTGAGATTATTGCCCTAGACATCGTCGGGGGCAAAACCCCCCCCCCCCCCCCCTCACCTCATTCAGGGTCCTCACAAGCAGCGGGCCCAGCAGATCTGAGAATTTCTTGTAAAACTCCAACCGGGAAGTTTTAGCGAGCTCAGCATGATAGCCAACGTAAGCCCCCAAATCCGAACCTTCCAGCCCCTCCGGGAGGCCCAGAATCCGCAGGTTCTTCTGACGGGAGCGGTTCTCCATCTCTTCCATCCTCGCTAACCACTTCTTGTGGAGCGCCTCGTGCGACTCCACCTTCACAGCCATGGCCCAGGAGTTCGTCCTCGATCTCCGCACCCTGAGCCGTCTGGGTCTCCATGAGCTTGTCCAGCGAGGGCCTTAAACGGTTCTAGGATCTCGGCCTCAGCTCTCTAAAGCAGCTCTGAAGCAGCTCCTGCACCCACTGCTGCCCACGCTGCTGGTTCCCCGCCCGCCGCCATCTTGCTTTTCCTGCCTTGCACCTTTCCCTGCTCCAAAGCCGATTTTTTGACCGCTCCGCTCCTGGTCGTCCATCCACCGGCAGATAAGTCCAACCAGCACCGCTACGGGCCCTGAAAAGAGCCCAAAAGACGAAAAATAGCGGGAGCTACCGAACGTGCGGCTTAGCTCCGCATCACCGCAACCGGACGTCCGTTTACCACACTGCTGTGCGTCTGGAGTCACATATGGGTCAGTTGAGGCAAGGACAGCAGATTTCCTTCCCCAAAGGGCATTATACCAGATTGTTTTTACTACAATCCAATGCTTTCATGGCTACTATACTGACATTAGCTTTTTATTCAAGCTTTATTTAATTAACTAGGCTTAAATTCCCTGGCTGCCATGGGATTTGAATTCAATTCTCCAAATCATTAGTTCATGTCTCTTGGTTACTAGACCAATAACATTCCCACAATGTTACCATTCTCAATAATATATGTTTAACATATGTCATCTATACAAGTATCACTGAAAGTCGGATCCAGAAATATTCACAACTTTAATCCAGTGGTAATTGTTACAAAGTTTGAAATTCTTGAGTATTTTGGAGTTTTAAAATAAACTGAACCAGCCTTTTTTTCTGGAAACCAGCCTCAGCCATTCTATTGCCGTATTCTGCTGTTTTAAAAAATTCATGTGGGTGTCGCTGGCAAGGCCAACATTTATTGCCCACCTCTTATTGCCCTTGAGAAGGTAGTGTGAGCTGCTGCCCATGTGGTGTAGGTACACCCACAAAGCTATCGGGGAGGGAGTTCCAGGATTTTGACCCAGCGACAGTGAAGAAACGGTAATATATTTCAAAGTTAGGATAGTGAGTAGCTTAGAGGGAAACTTCCAGGTGGTACTGTTCCCATGTGTCTGCTGCCCTTGTCCTTCTAGGTGGTCATGAGTTTGGAAGGTGTTGCCTAAGAAGCCTTGGTATGTTCCTGCTCTGCAGCTTATAGGTGGTACGCACAGCTGCCACTGTGCATCACAGGCGGAGAAAGTGATTTATGAATGTAATGTCAATAAATGAGGCTGCTTTGTTCTGGATGGTGTGAACTTCTTAAGTGTTGTTGGAGCTGTGGCAAGGGAAGAGTATTTTGTCACATTCCTAACTTATGCCTTGCCTTGTACATGGTGAACAAGTGAGGAGGTGAGTTACTTGCTGTGGGATTTTGAGCCTCTGATCTGATCTTGTAGCCATAGTATTTATATTGCTTATCCAGTTCAGCTTTTGATCAACGTTAACACCAGGATCTTGATAGTCGTGAGATTCCACATCGTGGCGAAAGAGAAGAGAAGGCCAGGGTGAGGAACGGGAGGGGAATAAGGTCCGAATATAACAGGACATTGGAGCTGAACTGGCAAAACGGCGAGCGGAGTTCAACAGGGCCAAGGCTGTGCTGCATCGACGACAAATCAGGTTTGGGGTGCTCTACCCGGCGAAACTATGGGTGACTTATGAAGGCTGGGAATACTATTTGAGACCCCAGAATCGGCTAATGACTTTATCAAGGAGCATAAACTGGGGGAGAACTGAAGAATTTTGGGAGACGGAGGTGCTAGCACTTTGGAGTAATGGAGAATGCGGGTAGAGGTGGGGGGTTGGAGGGAGGAGGTGGGGGGGGCTGTTTCTTTCCTCATGATGTGAAGGGCTGTTTCTTCTATTTTATGTTTGGTCGACAAAGGGTAGCAGGGGTGAAAAGTTTGTAAGGGGACAGCTTTTCCCACCCCCCTCCTGCTGCCTGTGGCTGTGGTTTTTCTTTTTGTTCGTCTTTGGGAAGGTAACCTGTGGATTCGAGATGAGTCTTTGTTATGGTTGGGGGAGGGGTGAGGTCCGCGGGAGGAGCCGTCTTCATGAAATAGAGGGGTGGGGGGTCAGTAGGGGGAGGATCACATTCGGGCAGAAGAAGCCACGCTGCAGGTAACGATGGTGAACGGGACAGTGAGGTGGATAAGGCCAGAGGAGAGGTGGAGCCATGGGGGGAGGGGGGGGAGGGGTGGTGGGGGGAGGAGGTGAAGGGGATAGTGGGTGGGGAGAAGGGTGGGGGGGGGGATGGGTATGGGCGGAGGGAGGGGTTGGGGGGAAGGGAAGGAGATGCAATGCGGCACGGTTGGAGAAGAAACATGGTCAGGGTGAAGAAAGGGGCCATCTTGGATGGGCCAGGGTGAAATTAACGGGTGTACATCCAAAAGGGAGGATGTAGAGAGCAATGGAGGCGCAAGCCTCCGGTAGGCTGATAACATGGAACGTGCGTGGGCTCAATTGACTGTGAAAAGATCTTGGGTCTTTGTGAACCTCAGGAGTTTAAAAGCGGAGGTGGTCTTTCTGAAGGAGATGCACATCCGCGTGAAGGCCAGGTTAGGCTAAAAAAGGGATGGGTGGGTCAGGTTTTCCACTGGGGGGTTTGATTCAAATCGCGTGGGTGCCATGTTGATGAAACAAGAAACAGCGGTTTGTGAGTACAAATGGAGTAGGGCAGCACGGTGGCATGGCACAGTGGATAGCACTGCTGCCTCATGGCACCGAGGTCCCAGGTTTGATCCTGCCCTGGGTCACTGTTCGTCTGGCGTTTGCACATTCTCCACGTGTTCTGGGTTTACTCCCACAATCCAAAGATGTGCAGGTTAGGTGGATTGGCCATGCTAAATTACACTAAGGTTAGGTGGGTTACTGGGTTACGTGGATGGGGTGGAGTGTGTGGGCTTAAGGGGTACTCTTTCCAAGAGCCGGTGCAGACCTCGATTGGCAAAATCGCCTCATGTAAGCCTTACTTATGTAGGCTGAAGAAACAAGGTTCAGACAGGGCGCTGGAGGGATACAAGATAGCCAGGAGGGAACTGAAGAAGGGATTAGGAGAGCTAAGAGAGGGCATGAAAAATCCTTTGGCGGGTAGGATCAAGGTAAAACCCAAAGGCCTTTTACACATACGTAGAGAATATGGAATGACTAGAGTGAGAGTAGGTCCGATTAAGGACAGTAGCGGGAGATTGTGTAATTGAGTCTGAAGGAAGGAGAGGTCTGTGAACAAGTATTTTTCTTCAGTATTTACAAATGAGAGGGCCCATATTGTTGGAGAGGACATGCGTGAAGCAGGACTGATAAGCTTGATGGAGATACTTGTCAGGAAGGAAGATTGTTGCGCGTTTTGAAAAACTTGGAGGATAGACAAGTCCCCCGGGCCTGACGGGATTATATCCAAGGATTCTATGGGAAGCAAGAAATGAAATTGCAGAGCCGTTGGCAATGATCTTTTCGTCTCGCTGTCAACCGGGGTGGTACCAGAGGATTGGAGAGTGGCGAATGTCGTGCCCCTGGTCAAAAAAGGGAATAGGATAACCCTGGGAATTACAGGCCAGTTAGTCTTACTTCGGTGGTAGGCAAAGTAATGGAAAGGGTACTGAGGGATAGGATTTCTGAGCATCTGGAAGGCATTGCTTGATTAGGGATAGTCAGCACGGATTTGTGAGGGGTAGGTCTTGCCTTACAAGTCTTATTGAATTCTTTGAGGAGGTGACCAAGCATGTGGATGAAGGTAAAGCAGTGGATGTAGTGTACATGGATTTTAGTAAGGCATTTGATAAGGTTCCCCATGGTAGGCTTATGCAGAAAGTAAGGAGGCATGGGATAGTGGGAAATTTGGCCAGTTGGATAACAAACTGGCTAACCGATAGAAGACAGAGAGTTGTGGTGGATGGCAAATATTCAGCCTGGAGCCCAGTTATCAGTGGCGTACCGCAGGGATCAGTTCTGGGTCCTCTGCTGTTTGTGATTTTCATTAACGACTTGGATGAGGGAGTTGAAGGGTGGGTCAGTAAATTTGCAGATGATACGAAGATTGGTGGAGTTGTGGATAGTGAGGAGGGCTGTTGTCGGCTTCAAAGAGACATAGATAGAATGCAGAGCTGGGCTGAGAAGTGGCAGATGGAGTTTAACCCTGACAAGTGTGAGGTTGTCCATTTTGGAAGGACAAATCTGAATGCGGAATACAGGGTTAATGGTAGGGTTCTTGGCAATGTGGAGGAGCAGAGAGATCATTGCGGTCTATGTTCATTGTTCTTTGAAAGTTGCCACTCAAGGTGGATAGAGACTATTGAAAGAAGGGGGGGTGCCGTAGGTGTGTGGCAACGACGTTGATTAGCAGAGGGATTGAATTTAAGAAGCCGTAGAGGTGATAGAATGCAGCTGTAACAAAACCTGGATCCAGTGCCACATTGGAGTACTGGTGGTGCAGTTCTGGTCGACCTCATTTTAGGAAGATGGGTGGAAGCTTGTAAAAGGTGCAGAGGAGATTTACCAGGATGTTGCCTGGAATGGAGAGTAGGTCATACGAGGAAAGGATTGAGGGTGCTGGGGGACCTTTTCTCATTGGAACGGAGAAGGATAGGGGCGACTTGATAGAGGTTTATAAATACAGGGAATAGATAGCAGTAATAGTCACGAGGGACGTGATTTCCCCGACTAGGTGGAACACACATTACAAGGGGACATAAATTTAGAGATAAATGTTGGAAGATATAGGAGGGATGTCAGAGGTAATCGATTCTTTACCCAGAGAGTAGTGGGGGCATGGAATGCACTGCCTGTGGTAGTAGTTGAGTCGGAAAATTTATGGACCTTCAAACGGCTATTGGATAGGTACTTGGATTAGGGTAGAATAAGGGAGTGTAGGTTAACTTCTTAAGGGCAGCACGGTAGCATTGTGGATAGCACAATTGCTTCACAGCTCCAGGGTCCCAAGTTCAATTTCGACTTGGGTCACTGTCTGTGTGGAGTCTGCACATCCTCCCCGTGACTGCGTGGGTTTCCTCCGGGTACTCCGGTTTCCTCCCACAGTCCAAAGATGTGCAGGTTGGGTGGATTGGCCATGACAAATTGTCCAAAATTCTATGATTAACCTAGGACAAAAGTTCGGCGCAACATCGTGGGCCGAAGGGCCTGTTCTGTGCTGTATTTCTCTATAACTCTCTATAATTCTGCACTGTAAATTCTATGACTCTATGGCTAGCATGTGGTTCAAATAGCGCAAGTTCAATTCCTATTCTAGCTGACATAGACTTAGGACCAGACTCCTCACCTGTGTCCCATGCTTGATGCAGTGTGATAACCATCAAGCTTTAGCCAAATGATTCTCAAGAGATGCTTATGGTCTCTGTTGAAGTAAGGCTACCTATCTACAG
This sequence comes from Scyliorhinus canicula, assembly GCF_902713615.1. Lineage (NCBI taxonomy): Eukaryota > Metazoa > Chordata > Chondrichthyes > Carcharhiniformes > Scyliorhinidae > Scyliorhinus > Scyliorhinus canicula. The sequence goes on along the minus strand of NC_052146.1, from coordinate 277,059,045 downwards.
GAACAGTAGATAGACCAGTTCAATTTGATTAAGGCTGATCTTTTCCTCAACGCTATTTACCCTCCTTTGTTCGATATCCCTGGTTAAATTAAGTTATACCTTTTAGGTAACATGATAAGCTAACTAGTTTATTGTCTTGCCTTTAATGTAACAGTGGAATAGCAGGACACAGTCAAACCTTGGCACAAGCTCATCAGACAGCAACATTACTTTAATGGAATCATCACTTTTTATACACACAGATCTCCCGTTTATTCTCTTAACTTCTGTGATGGTTGTAAAGTTTGTGCATTGTATCATGGTGCATCACCCTCAACCACTCCCTGTTGCAGCCTGTGGTAAATTAGTTTTTAAGCCACTCTGTAACCGCTTGCGAAGGTGATCAGGATTTTTATCTTTTGCTCATCAATCATGCATACACTATCGTATGTTCCAACTGTTCTTTCTACTATTTTCCACCTTAACATCTTATTACCATTTCTCATACATAGATACAAACATCTTCTGAAACTCCAAATATACCACATCGACTGGCTCCCCCTTGTCAACTGTACTCGTTACCTCTTCAAAGAATTCCAACAGATTTGTCAAGTATGATTTTCCCTTCATAAAGCCATGCTGACTCTGACTGATCCTGCCACTGCTTTCTAAATGTTCCGCTATAAAGTCCTTGATAATGGATTCAAGCATTTTCCCCACTACCGATGTTAGGCTTACTGTTTTGTAATTCCCTGCTTTCTCTCTACCTCCCTTTTTGAATATTGGAGTGACGTGAGCTACCCTCCAATCTGCAGGGACAGTTCCAGAGTCTATAGAATCCCAGAAGATGACCACCAATGCATCCACTATTTCCAGAACCACCTCCTTAAGCACTCTGGGATGCAGATTCTCTGGCCCTGGGGATTTATCCGCCTTCAATCCCATCAGTTTTCCCAGCACCATTTTTCTACTAATGTTGATCTCCCTCATTCTTCCCTCTCACTAAACCTTTCATTCCCCAACATTTCTGGGATCTGATTTGTGTCCTCATTTGTGAAGACAGAAGGCACGGTGGCACAGTGGTTAGCATTGCTGCCTACGGCACTGAGGACCTGGGTTCGAATCCCAGCCTTGGGTCACTGTCCGTGAGGAGTTTGCACATTCTCCCCGTGTCTGCGTGGGTTTCAACCCCACAACCCAAAAGATGTGCAGGATAGGTGGACTGGCCACGGTAAATTGCCCTTAATTGGAAAAAATAATTGGGTACTCTAAATTTAAAATAAAAAATTGTGAAGACAGAACCAAAGTATGTATTCAATTGCTCAGCCATTTCTTTGTCTCAACAATACTTTTACCTCACAAAAATCTATTGATCTCAGTCTTGATAGTTTCAACTGATGGGAGTAGCCACAGCCTTTTGGTGGAGTGAATTCGAGATTTTCATTATCTTTTGTCTGAGAAAGTACTTGCTAATTTCACTTCTAAATGATACCGGTTGGCTTTTCTAAAAAAAGTGCAGCATTCCGTCTATTCTAAACTGAACTATCAGCCCAAAATATGTGCTTAAGTTCATATTGACGCTTGAACCCACAAACATCAAACACAAAGGCAAGAGTGCTACTAACTGTCCCTAATTGATACACAAATGTGGTATTTCTACTTGTGCCACATATCTCCTCAGAAGACAATATCAGTTACATTGGATACTAGCATAATAGATTTAATCACCAAACAGGCTTATTCATAGATTGTGTAATTTATATTAGCAAACCGTGGCAGAATTGATTATGTCTGTTCAAATAATGCTGTAGCTTTGAATCAGTTCCTGAAAGATTTAGAAAGATGAACTCATTCATTAAGCCGTTTCATTAACTCTGTAGCGAACTGGTATCTCAGTTTAGAGAGGTAGAAATGTGATGGATTTTATGGTGTTGAAAAAATGGGAAAGGGCAAGTGGAGCAAAATAAAACTTCAGGATTAAGTTAGGGGAGTTTAGGGCAGCACGGTGGCCTAGTGGTTAGCACAACCGCCTCACGGCGCTGAGGTCCCAGGTTCGATCCCGGCTCTGGGTCACTGTCCGTGTGGAGTTTGCACATTCTCCCCATGTCTGCGTGGGTTTCGCCCCCACAACCCAAAAATGTGCAGAGTAGGTGGATTGGCCACACTAAATTGCCCCTTAATAGAAAAAATAATTGGGTAATCTAAATTTTAAAAAAAAGTTAGGGGAGTTTAAATAACAATGATGTCATGGAACACAAGACAGAGAGTGGTGCTGATAGTACTAAATACTAATATTTTGGTCCAGAACAGATGTTAAGAGCAGAATGAAGGTCAACACTTTCTGAAAGCAGAATGTGTTTAAAGCAGAAAAAGTGTCAACACTGCTTGAAAGCAAAAATATGAGAACATGATACAGACTGGAAATAGGGGAAGAAACTTCAAAATGGAAGAGAGTTCATGGTCTGAAATTGTTGACTCAATTTTGTGTCCAAAAGCTATAAATGACCTCATTGGAAGATTGGAAATGACCTCATCTTCCAGTTTGCGTTTGGCTTCACTGGAACATTGCAGTAGGCCAAGGAAGGAAATGTGACATGAGAGAAGATGGTGAATTGAAATGGCAAGTGACAGGAAGTTCAGGTTCATGCTTGCGGATTGAGGGAAGATATGTTTGGCCTCCCCAGTGTAGAGAAGATGGTATTGCGAGCAGTGAAGACAACAAATAAATTGAAAGAAGTGGAAGTGAATTGCTGTTTCACCTGGAAGGAGCAATTGGGGCGTTGGATGAAGAGGAGGTAAAGGGGCAGGTGATACACCTCCTGTGATTGCATGGGAAGGTGCAGTGGGATTGGGACGAGGTTTTGAGTGTAATAGAGGAGTGGACCATGGTGTCACAGAAGGAATGATCCCTTTGAAATGCTGACAGGAAAGGTTAGGGAAAGGTGTGTATGGTGGTGCCTTCACACTGAAGTTGGTGGAAATGGAAGGTGGTGATCTTTTGAATACAGAGGCTGAGTGGAAAGTGAGTGCAAGGGAACCCTATCACAGTTCTGGGAGTGAAGGGAAGGTGCTGAAGGCAGAAGTGTGGGAAATGGGGGCCGGGTTAGCTCAGTTGGCTGGACAGCTGGTTTGTGATGCAGAGCAAGGCCAACAGCGCAGGTTCAATTCCCCTACTGACTGAGGTTATTCATAACATCAACATGGATGTGCTCTCCGAAGCCTTCTGCAAATGTTAGATTGAAGAAGCACAAAGTAGGTAGGGCCTTTACTGGGGCATGGAACGTCTGGGTTCCGAGGCTAGTGCTGAGGCCATCTATTAGAAAGTTGGCAGTCTCTACACATTGCCAGAGTGAAGGGGTGTTCCGCTACCTGGAATATCCTGTTTTCGTTAGATAATGGTGTCCACTTGGGTTTTAAGTGACTTAATTTGCTGCCTCCTCATTTGTGCAGGTTTTTGATTTTCTTACTTGCCCCTCCCCGAGAAGTTTCCTTGGGAGGTGGAAATGCATCAGGGGATCGACCTGACACATCATCCCCACCTATTTTCCTGGGTGCACTCACCCCGGCCTCCAACCCCATCTCTACAGGGCTTGGAAAATTCAGCCTGTTAACTCTGTTTCTTTCTCTAGAGATGGATGCCTGACCTGCTGAGTATTTCCACCAGTTTGGTTTTTATTTTAACTTTCCAGCATCCACACTGCAGTATTTAGCCTTTGTGTTGTTTTGTGGCAGGGTAGTTTGTTATGTATTTGGACTTTAAAAATGCAATTGATAAAGTGGCACAAAATAGACTTTTTAGCAAAATCAAAGCCAAAAGGAATAACAGGGCAGTGGCAACATGGATACACAATTGGCTAATAGACAAAAGCAAAGTGGTCAACTGTTGTTTTTCTGACTGGAGGGAAGCATACTGTAATGTTCGCCAAAGAATTCTATTGGGACCAATGCTTTGTATTTTGAATTTAGAGTTTCCAATTTTTTTTTTCCCAATTAAGGGGGTTGTGGGGATGAGACCCACACAGACACGGAGAGAATGTGCAAACTCCACACGGACAGTGACCCAGAGCCGGGATCGAACCTGGGACCTCGGCACCGTGAGGGAGCAGGGCTAACCCACTGCGCCACCGTGCTGCCCTCACAAAGCATTTCTAACTTGTTCACCTTCCAATAAATATTGGCCTTGTATTGGTTAAGTGTGTCAAATGCTGTGATATTAATAAAATTTCCCAAAGTATGTTAAGAGCATTTATAATTTATATTTTATTAATATTTAAGCACAAGGGCACCATTGGTTGCAGGGGTGACATTAATAACTCCTGAATATGTAATCAATCTTCAAAGACTGCAGTAAATGAACTTGAATTAATTGAACTCAGTTTCTTGCTTCCAAAAGCAGGAATGTGTTATCCTTATAGCTAGAGCTAGCTTCCAAAAATTCAAGCACATTTCCGAATCTGGACATGCGCCAAGGCCCACAGTGCAGGACAACTGCTCCTGCCACCTTTCTGGTCGGCGGTTGGAGTTAGTGTTCATTCTGCAGCCTTACTGAAAATGCTAGTGAGGCCAATAATTGGATTTCAACAAATCCTTGCTGGCTTTCATTTATAATTTGTGTGCTAATTAATTTGACCCAGATTAATATGTCTTAAGGGGGGAATTTTCGCAGGCATGCAGAGGAAGGTTTGAATGTGTGCGGTAATTTAACTTTTGTTTTGAAAAGTGATATTGAGATCACCCAGCTAGCTGAGATGAGCAGGGAGCCCTCTTCCAGCTTTCAGGAAACTCATTAACAATTGTAAATAGGCAATTAATTCTGTCTTTAAGCCCTCATTCTGGCCTTTAAAATGTTTTCATGAGATGTGAATTTCACTGCCAAGTCCAGCATTTATAACCTAGCCCTAATTGCCCTCGAGAACATGGTGGCGGTCACCTTCTTGAACCACTGTACTCCATATGATGTGGGTACACCCAAAATACAGTTATGGGAGTTCCAGATTTTTAGCCCAGAGACTGTGAAGGAACGGCAATTATAGTTCCAGGTCAGGATTGTTGCACGTTTTACTTGAGTGTATTACGCGTTTTATTGGAGTGTATTAACACGCCTCCGTTTAAAGGCCGTGTGCTTAACACTACTACAGCTCTGTGTATGTAATTCTGCTCGGAGTCGCCAGGTGCCGTATTTAGACACCTCACAAGTATATCAAGGTCAGGTTCAAAGTAATAAATCTGTACACCGATTAGTAAGTTCAAACGATTGATATTTATTATAACAAATATAATAAATACACATGCATACGCTAAAGAGACTAAGTTACTTCTAAACTAAACGACTAAAATACTCATCTAAACAGGAACAGGCAAGGTCAGGGAGCGAGGCCTTCGTCCCGTTCTTGGTCTGCAACTCTCAGATATTAAAGGTCGTCAGGGTCTAGCGAGTCTGGATCACATAGCGATCGTCGTGGTGAAACTTACAGTTCGATGGCTGGTGGCTCAACGGCTGGTGATGGAACTGGAGTCAGGATGCGATGTATCAGCAAAGCGATGAAAACAGCAGAGAGCCGGAGCCAAGACAACAGCAAGCCGGAGCAACAACAGACCGGACCATGTGCGGGGTCTACTTTTATAGGTCCCCCCCAAAGTCCGTGCCTCTTCGGGGCGGTCTCTACCTGCTGTATATCGATTGGGTCTTCTCCCAATCGATATTTTCCAAACCCCCCAATCTGAGGGTCGCTTCTCGATGGGTGGGGCGGTTTCTATGGTGCTTTGTGATGGATACTTATGGTGCCGTTTCGTCTGGGCGTCCACTCAAAGTATCCATTCAAACCTAAATGTTTCTATTGTGTGGGCCTAGATCTGGATCACCTCATTACTATGCAAATCGTTGTTGCCATTTACACCTTTAGCTGAGATTCTGCACCTGGCCATAAACTGGTTTCTGTACGTGCAGAATGCTAATTAGCCTTCTGCAAACTGCTTGTCCTTGCTAAGACTGTTTTCTCCCTGCAGCCTTAGCAGTTCTCTATTTTGTAGCCCAGTGTCCATCTTAGGTGGCTACAGGATGGTGATTCACTTGGAGGAGAACTTGGAGGTGGATGGATTCCCATGTGTGCTGCTCTTGCATTTCTAGGTGGTAGAGGTCACATGTTTGGAGAAGACTTGGCAAGTTGCTACAGTGCATCTTGCCGATCGTAGGCAATACTATCAATGTTGGAGAGAATGAATTTTTAAGGTGGTAGATTGGCTGCCAATCAAGCAGGCGGCTTATCCTGGATAGTGTCAAGCTTATTAAGTGTTATTAGAATACCATTGTTGATGGTGGATCGTTTTTGGAGTTAGGTGGAAAGTTCCTTGCCAAAGAATTCCCAGTCTCTGACAGCTTTGACAAAGTCAACCAGACTCGAAACGTTAGCTCCCTTTTCTCTCCAGATGCTGTCAGACCTGCTGAGATTGCCCAGTATTTTCTGTTGTGTTTCAGTTTCCAGCATCCACTGTAATTTGCTTTTATCCCAGTCTCTGACCTATTCTTGCAGCCAAAGTATTTATATGGCTAGTCCAGTTCAGTTTCTGGTCAACGGTAGCTTCCAGGATGTTGATGGTGGGCAGTGGCGTGCAGAGGTCTGGTGATGCCCGGGGCAAATCTTGATTGTATGCCCCAAAGACTCAAGTATAAGGCCTAATATACTGAGAAATATTATGAGAAAGGAAAACATTTTGAATATATAAACACAGATGAAACATGAAATAAACGCTTTATTCGATTTTAATATAAATAAATCAAATTTACATACATTTACATAGAATTTACAGTGCAGAAGGAGGCCATTCAGCCCATCGAGTCTGCACCGGCTCCTGGCAAGAGCACCCTACCCAAGGTTAACACCTCCACCCTATCCCCATAACCCAGTAACCCCACCCAACACTAAGGGCAATTTTGGACACTAAGGACAATTTATCATACCTAACCTGCACATCTTTGGACTGTGGGAGGAAACCGGAGCACCCGGAGGAAACCCACGCAGACACGGGGAGGATGTGCAGACTCCGCACAGACAGTGACCCAAGCCAGAATCGAACCTGGGACCCTGGAGCTGTGAAGCGATTGTGCTATCCACAATGCTACCGTGCTGCCCCATTTACTAAGTTCTTTTCCCCAAATGATATCTCCTGTCACAAAACACCTGAATTACTTCACTTTTTACATCAGCTGTGAGAAATTCTTTTTCAATGCTTATTAAAGCCAGGTTGGTCAGTCGCTCCTGTGACATAGAAGACCTCAGATATGTTTTTATTCATTTCAGTTTTGAAAATGACCTTTCACAGCTTGCGACTGAAAATGCAATTGTAAGCAGTAATCTGTATGAAACACACAGCGTCGGAAAGACATCCCTCCCATACTGCAGTAAAGACTCCAGAGCATCTTTAGGATCAGGGGGAACTCTATTCCCTCCAGCTCGAAGGAGCATCACAAAATCAATAATTTCGTCATATAACTGAATTGCAACCACATCATTGTCATAATAATTTGCAAAGTCTGAACATTCCTTTTTTAATTTCTCTCTTTCTTGTTCATCTTCAATCACTACTGAATTCAAGTTCAGAAGAAAAGAAAATCGGTCACTGAGTCTTTGAAGACGGACACTGCGGTCTTCAATTTCAGTTTTTAATCTGTTCACAATCTCTACCATTACTCTATTCATTTCTTCTTGTGCCGTCAGTCCACTATCTCTTGCTGACTCTCCAGGCATTCTTCTTCTTCTCCTTGTTCGTGCAATTGGTATTCCCCAATTTTCACAAAATTCATTGGCTAAATCTATTGCATTGTGGATAATTTCGTCATTCTTCAAATTCAAGATATGAATAAGTCCTCTCAGATCACAAGAAGCTTCATGGAACCCCATTTTCGGATCCTGCAAACGTTTTGAGACTTTCTCCACTAATGATAAAACTGAGTACCAAAAATTTAATAAAGCTATAAACGGGAACTGTTGAATAGAGTTAAGTAGCGATCCTGCATCAGATTTAGTTTCCCTTGAAAATTCTCCTTCCAGCAGGTGTTGAAGGCTTGCAATAACGTTGTCACACTCTTCGTGGATTACTTTCACAGCATCATGGCTGGAAATCCATCTTGTGTCACACTGTCTTTTCACAGTCCGAGTGACAAATGATTTTAACGCTTCCCAACGAGGAGTAGATGAAGAAAAAAAAGTAAAGAGTTTTTCTAGAATGCCAAAAAATGTAACAACAACAGGTTGCACCTCACTTGCATGGACACAGGCCAAATTGAGGCTGTGGTTCTCGCAGTTCACAAACACAGCTTTTGGGTTAACTTCAAGAATTTTTTGTTGAACACCTCCTCTCACTCCAGCCATAACTGCTGCGTTATCATATGCTTGACCATGTCTTCTTCCAATTTTTCCTGAATTTTATTTACCAGGCTGACTGCATCTTTCTTGTTGACTTGAAAAAATCCCAGAAATGTCTCCTTTATTTCTACTTTTCTGTTTTCATCAATATGAACGTAACGCAGAATTTCAGAAACCTGATCTTCATGGGCAATATCTGGAGTTGAATCCAGCATTATGCTAAAATATTTTGCGTCCTTAATTTCGGAAATTATATTTTTCTTGACAGTTTCACCAAGAAGATTGATTATTTCGTTTTGAATTCTGTTGGACAAGTAGGTGACACTTTTTGGTTTCTCTTTCCCTCTCTGCAAGTGTTTTGCTAAGATGTCATCATATTTGGCCAAAAGTCTGATTGTTGCTAGAAAGTTTCCTGTATTTTCACTGACTGTCTCCTCTGGCTCTGATAACCCAGATATTCCTTCTCCTCGATGTCCACGATAGGCCAGATTCTGTTTTGCCAAAAAGGATATAACCTCGACAATCCGTTCAGTTATAGCTTTCCATCTTTTCTTTTCAGCAGACATTTGCTGTTGAAGTTCAGCATCTATCGTAGTTGAATGATGGAGTCGAACTACGAGGTTCAGGTATTCCCTCATGTGAGCTCTATGAGAAGGGCTTTTCTCATGGTCAGGTATTCTTGGATTTAATTTTCTCCAAGTGGAGAAACCGTCTTCCTTTCCAAAGTTTGACACAGACGACAAATGCTCCTTTGAAAACAAAAAGCAAACAAAACAGAAGCATGCTTCCCGATATGGAGAGTATAACAACCATTTTCTCTCCACAATTTCTCCGTTTGTGGAAACTTTATCAAACCACTGTTTGGAAAATGATCTCCCATCCTTCTCAGCAAATGGACCACTTTTATTCTGATATCTTTCAGGGCCATGTTGTAATATTGTCATCTTCAAATGATCTGGAATCGGTTTCTTCAAACAGCCAAAATCGCTTCTTTGCAAAAATATGCTAAAATCTTCTTTATTTTCTTCACATGGATCATCATCCTGACAACGAGACTGAGGAGAGAGAGTATTATGTTCTGACCGAGCTGAATCCGTATCAGAAAAATCCTTCTCTGCACCCACATCATCTTTTACTTCTCCAGGTTCTCCTACTTCTTCTTTACTTCTTTTTATCCATGCATCTAATGCCCCTCTTTGATGGGACTCTTCTTCGACTCTGGCCCTCTTTTTTTCCTGTTCTGTGCTCCACTCGGTTGTACACAAAATGCTCTTAACATTTCATTTTCTATCTCAAAAAAATGGGAAGAAAATGGTAAACAATCGGTCAGTTGCAGACGGATAAACCATATTTCATTTTTTTGTTCCTTCGTATCAAATTATTTCACACTGATTCTCCACTGATAATTTTGTGCAATTTATATCATAGACTTGCAAATTAGTGGTATCTGTATTCGAATATTAGCATGTTAAGGAATAAATGTCTCCTATTCCGAGATTAAATGCCATAGCAGTCCTCTGATCATCCAGGCTTCACTCTTACTACATCCCACGTAAATATTTCATTAAATATCACCAAAAAACCTATAAAAAACGTAGTTGCACCCGTTCTAGAGCTATTCACTGACCTCTTTATCTTTGTCATCTCTAAGGTATAGGACGGCTGCCTGAGGTTAAATTGCGCTGTAAGAGTTAGTCAATTTCCCCTTAGCGCTGGGATTCTAGGGATATTGTTCTCTTCAGTCATTTTGCTTTGCAGCAATGGGTGAGATGTTATGTCTCAAAAGTTGTGCCTCCCTCCTCTGCAACCCCCATGGAGAAGGATAAGAGCAGCAACGTCATGGAAATACTGTTATGACCCTTGTGGAAACAAACTACAAACAACCCAACTAAGACCAATATACAAGACTTCACTTTTATATTAGCAATCACACCAAATCAACGTAAATTAAACATGAATTAACAGGAAAATTGCAATAATATGACCGATAAATTACACATAGCAGATACAAAGACATATCTCACACATTTCTCAGTCAGCCCATTCAGCACGTATCGCATTCATTTCAGCCACAATATCCTTCAAAACGTTGAACTTCTTCAAATCAAATTCCATCTTCATTTCTCTAAAGCTTTAGCACCAAGTCTCATCAAACACCAGCATTACTTCACCCAATTTCCACAAATATAATTTTCACAGTCGACACATTTCCAGATCCCTTCTTCTTCACAAAACCCTGGTCATGTGGGGCCTGTTTTTGCACTATGCCAGTGCATAAAGGGTCCCCAAATCCAGATATAAAAGCTCTGTTCAAGATCCGAGCTCCAGCAGCTTGCAGTCAAGTAGAACATGGAACATAGAACAGTACAGCACAGAACAGGCCCTTCAGCCCTCGATGTTGTGCCGAGCAATGATCACCCTACTCAAACCCATGTATCCACCCTATACCCGTAACCGAACAACCCCCCCCAACCTTACTTTTTTAGGACACACGGGCAATTTAGCATGGCCAATCCACCTAACCTGCACATCTTTGGACTGTGGGAGGAAACCGGAGCACCCGGAGGAAACCCACACACACACGGGGAGGACGTGCAGACTCCACACAGACAGTGACCCAGCCGGGAACCGAACCTGGGACCCTGGAGCTGTGAAGCATTTATGCTAACCACCATGCTACCGTGCTGCCCCTGTCTCTGAGAATCTCCCATTTATAGGACCCTGGGCTTTAAGTATAAAGGGTAAGAGGGCAAAAGTTAAGAGGCCATGATGAATCTTTATAAAATACTGGTTCTGTCCCAAATGGGTACCCCTGGCCCAAATGTCAAATTCTTTCGTAAGTTGACAACTATAGAGAGGGTGCAGAGAAGAGTTTAAAAATGGATCAAAAGATAAAGATAAAGAATAAATAAAACTCACCCATGGTGGCATTGATTGCCGTCGATTCGGGAGAATTCGCGCCCTTTTTGTTCATGCTCCAGCCGCCGAGTGCAAAGCCGCCTCTTCACCAGCGGCGACCGCGGTGCGCAGGTGCGCTCCGGCCGACCGCGGTGCGCAGGCGCGCTCCGTTCTCTTCACGCTGCTGCCCCCATCCAATGGATGCCCGGGGCCAGCACACCGTCGGCCCCTCCCTCTGCACGCCACTGATGGTGGGGAATTCAATGACAGTAATGCCATATGTTATGGGGAGATGATTTAATTCTCTCTTGTTGAAGATGGTAATTTCCTGGCACTTAAGTGAAATGAATATCACTTGCCACTTCTAATCCCACTCCTGAGTGCAGTTCAGGTTTTGTTGCATGCAGGCATGGACTGCTTCAGTATCTAAGGATTCACAAATGGTATTGAACATTGTGCAATTATCAGAGGTGCCCATTTCTGACCTTATGTTGGAAGGAAAGTAATTGCTGAAGCAGCTGAAAATGGTTGGGCCCAGGACACTACCCTGAGGAACTAGTGAAGCAATGTCCTGGCCTGACCTGATTAACCTGCAACAACCGCAGCCAATTTCCTCTAAGCTGAGTGTTATCCAACTGATCGTATCCCCCGATTCTTTCTCAATGATTTCCGTTTATCTAGGGCAGCTTGATGCCACATTAAGTCAAATGTTGATGTCAGGAAAATCACTGTCACTCCAAAGAAATTTTATCCAAGTTATAGTGAGCCTTGGAGCCGAAGTCTCAAGCAGATCCCAAACTGTGCATCGATTAACAGGTTATATGATTCAATGATAGCACTGTCAATGACACTTTTCATCACTTTGCCGATAATGGAGGGTGGACCGATGGAGCATAATTGGCTGGGTTGGTTTTGACTTGCTTTTTGTGGAGTGAACATGCCCAAATAATTTTTCACATTGTTGGGTAGATGCCAATGTTGGAGCTATATTGGAAGACCTTGACGAGGGGCGTAGCTAGTTCTCAACCACAAATATTCCATACTGCAGCAGGGATTTTGTCAAAGCCTGTAGCCTTTCCATGACGACTCTACATCTTGCCAGGTTAAGATATAGAAAATAGGAGCAAGAGGCGGCCATTTGGCACTTCGAGCCTGCTACGCCATTCATTATGGTCATCTAACTCAATTGCCTAATTCCGTTTTCCCTCTATATCCTTTGATTCCCTTCACCCTAAATGCTATATCTAACTGCTTCTTGAAAACATGCAATGTTTTGCCCTCAACTACTTCCTGTGGCAACAAATTCCACAGGCTGACTATTCTCTGGGTGGAAGTTTCTCCTGGTTCTGGACACCCCCACCATCAGGAACATCCTTCCTACATAACCCTATCTAAGGATTTCATAGGTTTTTATGAGATCCCCCTCATTCTTCTGAACATGTGTGCACAGTGGAAGTTATTGTTGCATTAAACTAACCAGCTTGTCACAGTTCAAAGGTTGAAATTAGCAAACTTGTAGTTAGCCACAGTGAATGGTGAGCAGTGACTGGATTAGCTCTTTTAGCCTCAATTCACTGGTTTCTTTAGGAATTGCAGCTTAGAGGGCAGCATGGTGGCACAGTGGTTAGCATTGCCGCCTACAGCGCTGAGGACCTGGGTTCGAATCCCGGCCCTGGGTCACTGTCCGTGTGGAGTTTGCATTTTCCCAGTGTCTGCGTGGGTTTCACCCCCACAACCCAAAGGTGTGCAGGATAGGCGGAATGGCCATGCTAAATTGCCCCCTAATTGGAAAAAAATAATTGGGTACTCTAAATTTAAAAAAAAAAGGAATTTCAACTTAGTACATTAACATTCAGGTGGTTTGGAGTGAACTGAACCAAATCTCAACTTCTTACATTTGAGGCAGACTTGCAACATGGGAGACACCTCTACTGCAGTAGCTTGGACCTCTGAGAAGCAGCAAAATGTTCTAGTCTTGCCGTCATAGAAACAGGACAAGAGCAGCCTTCTCCACAGCCACCCATCACTCCACGGAACAGAGAGAATGGATACAGATCACCTTGAAGGAGGTGAAAACTAGCACAGGGTTTATAGGCCAATGGTGAGCTTCCTCAACATATGCAAACCACGGTGCCTCAGAATGCTCATGCTTTCACACAGATAGTCGTAGATATGTGAAATCTCTGGAAGCAGACTTCCATCCAAAAAGACCAGCTGGCTATTCTTTGACAGTGACTGCCAAAGCCACTTCAGCCCTCAATTTATTCACATTTGGGGCAGGATTTACCGACCACCCCGTTACGTATTTAGGGGTGGTGGAAGTGGCCTGCCAGCAGGATGTACCGGCCCCGACGTTGTCAAAGGGATTTCTCTTCATCAGCATCCCTCACCACCGGGAAACCCGTGTGCCAGCATGGGACCAAATTTTCACACCGGAGTGAACAGCCGGTAAATCCCGCTCCGCGTTTCTTCCATGACATCTGAGGATTTCACAATCTGCTATCCGCGCACATCACTGATGCCTTGTTTGCCAAAGCCAGAAGTCGCTTTTCCATGATTGAGGTGACTGAAAGTCTGTTGGCTTCCCTTCAGCCGTGGGATTTAAACAGGTTTGGGAAGGGGGGGGGGGGGGGGGGGGGGGGGGTGGTGATTACACTTAATCTAATAATCAAAGCACCATCAGATCAGCCATGTGTTTTAATTAACTGGAAAGGCTTCCCCTCCCTTAATGTACAGTTGGTCTGTGATTGCCGTAAGAACGTAATGCACATCTGTGCCAGAAATCCCATGAGGGATCCTGTGCCCTCCATGCTTCAGCAGTCTCATCTATCATAGGTTTTGTCTCCACTAAACATGGGACTCGTAAGGTACCAACCAAAAACTCAGTTGCTGACCCTATTGAAGTACCCCGCCAAAAGGGGACAGGAGAGATTGGACAGGAGCCAACACACATCAGGGCACTAAGAGAGCAAGTTAGCTCAAGGTTCCTTGCCTCAGCAAGTGTTTCCAAGATTGTTGTGATCTGCTCTGCCCTTAAAACTTAGTAAGAAGTCTTACAACACCAGGTTAAAGTCCAACAGGTTTGTTTCAAACACGAGCTTTTGGAGCGCAGCTCCTTCCTCAGGTGAATGGCGAGGTATGTTCCAGAAACATTTATATTATAGACAAAGTCAGAGATGCTGGACAATGCTTGGAATGCGAGCATTTGCAGGTAATCAAATCATTACAGATCCAATGATTTGATTACCTGCAAATGCTCGCATTCCAAGCATTGTCCAGCATCTCTGACTTTGTCTATAATATAAATGTTTCTGGAACATACCTCACCATTCACCTGAGGAAGGAGCTGCGCTCCAAAAGCTCGTGTTTGAAACAAACCTGTTGGACTTTAACCTGGTGTTGTAAGACTTCTTACTGTGCTCACCCCAGTCCAACGCCAGCATCTCCACATCTTAAAACTTAGCGCTGCAGAGAACTGGGGAGTGGCACAAGTGAAAGGTGGAGAGCACCTGGTTCTCAGTAACTTCATTGCAGTGTTAATGTAAGCCTAATAAAGATTATTATGATCCACCTCTTCAAAGAAGGACTGGATGTGCCTGCAAACATATACCTCTGACTGCGGAAAAGTCTGCGACTGGATAGGTCCATCACAGGCTTTTCCTCATAGTCAGATGTGTGGCTGCAACACTTAAGCATTCCATCAAGAGCACAACCTCAATCTGCAACCAACCAACAATCAGTCACACCCTCGATCTGTTCTATTCTATTCACAGAAGAAAACTGATCAGGGTGAATTGGGGATGCAACAAAGAAAGAGACATGAGAATATAGAGTACATATCACATCACCAATGGAAATGCTGACAGAAGCACATGCATTTCTCATTACTGCTCCACAAAGTTCTCTTTGTGTGCATGACCAGAAAGGCACAGCATCTAGGCTGAACTGAGTCCTGTGCCCTCCAACAGAGGCTCCACTGCTATCTCTGCTTCCAGGAGCTGTTGCTGCTCATGTGATGTGTTCTTCACCATATGTAATGCAGAATGCACCAAGGTGTATGTGTCTGCACTGGTGGAATGTGCACAGGAGTCATGAGATGGTTTGTTTGTTGTCTTCTGAGGTCTCCTCAGGCTGCTACCTCTTTGTCTAATCCTGTGAAGGAACTGCAGGGAGATAAAAAAGCATTAGTGCTGAAAATAGATGAAATAGGCTGTATCCTTTAGTGTAGTACAGATCATGAGTGTTTAATTATTGAATTCAACACCAATGACAGTGCATCATCTAATGTTGCTCGGAGGGCTGAAACTTGTCAGGGTGGTGGTGGCCCCACTAGCAGGTTGCAAAGCAGGGAGCAACCGAAGCTCAGCAGTTTCCAAGAGACCCAGCTTAGTTTGGATTTGTCACGTGTATCGAGGTACAGTGAAATGTATTGTTCTGCATACAGTCCGGACAGATTATTCCACACATGAAAAACATAGGACATACAATAGATACACAATATAAATACATAGACATAGGGCGAAGCATTTGGAGTGTCGTACTATTCAGTAAAGAAGATGCGTGGAGAGATCCGTTCCATAAGAGGGTCATTCAGGAATCTGGTAACAGCGGGCATGAAGTTTTTGAATCTGTTATTGTGTGTTCTCAGATTCTTGTATCCTGCCTGACGGAAGAGGTTGGAAGAGAGAATAACCTGGGTGGCAGGGGTCTTCAATTATGCTGCCCACTTTCCCAAGGCAGCCGAGGTGTAGACAGAGTCACTGGATGGGAGGTGGGATCACACCATTGTCTGAGCTGTGTTCATGACTCTCTGTAGTTTCTTACGGTCTTGGGCCGAGCAGTTGCCATATCAAGCTGTTGTGCAGCCAGATAGGATGCTTTCTATGGTGCATCTGTAAAAATTGGTAGGAGTCAATGTGCACATGCTGAATTTCCATAGTTTCCTGAGGAAGTATAGGCACTGTTGTGCTTTCTTGGTCGTAGCATCGATCTAGGTGGACCAGGACAGATTGTTGGTGACAATGGAAATTTGAAGCACCATTGATGCAGACATGGGTGTGTACAATATTCGCTTCCTGAAATCGATGACCAGTTCTAGTTTTGCTGACGTTGAGGGAGAGATTGTTGTCGTTGCACCACTCCACTAGGTTCTCTATCTCCCTCCTGCACTCGGACTCATAGTTGTTCGAGATCCGACCCACTAATTGTGTCATCAGCAAACGTGTAGATGGAGTTGGAGTCACATTTTGCCAGAGTCATGTGTGCATAGGGATTTTAGTAGGGGGCTAAATACGCAGCCTTGCGGGACCCCGGTATTGAGGACTATGATGGAGGAAGTGTTGTTGGTTATCCTTACTGCTTGTGGTACATGGGTCAGGAAGTCAAGGATCTAGTTGCAGAGGGAGTTGCGTGGCAATAAGGCAATTAATTGCCTGCTGTTCAAATTTCTGTCCCTTTAAGGGCAGAGACCCTGGCTCTCAAGAGCTGCTGGCCAATGAGGTCAATCAACTTCAGCCCCAGCAGCATCGCTTTTTAAAATTCAAAACCTCCATTATCATGATATACTTTGATATGGTGAATTCTTCTTGATACCCAGCTAATATTAGGGTTACCATGGAGTAATTACACCTCCAGATTCTTACATTTGTGAATGGCAACAAATGCTTGTCTCGCCAGCAGTGTTCACATCCCATAAAGGAATATGTAAAAAGAGTTCCTAATTTTAGCAGACTTCATATATGATGGTCAGATGCTTCCATAGAAGGCGTAAGCATCAGAGGCTAGCTAACCTCTAGCCTCACACACAAACTTTAAGTTTAATGGTATTGGTTGTCGTCTTTCTTTCTATAAAAGATGTCCAAATGTGTCTGTTTAAACTTGGACGATACCTTGGGCTAACGTCACAGAATTCTTAGCAGTGAGCTCATCGTCTTCTGAGCACAGGCCCGAGAACATATCCATCGTAATGGCTGATGCAGACCAGTGATTGAGGATAAACGTCAGACATTTCATACACAAAGTTTCAGAAAATAATTATAGTCAGCAGTTTACAAACAAAAGTTTATTTAACAATCCCATACGTATGCAATTTGCATATCTTTGGTGAAAATAAACATTATAAAACATTTTATGAGCACAGGATAACATGCATGCTTGTGGTGGTGTACTTAAACAATTTTAAAACCAGTAGTTCCAATAACCTTTAAGAATCAGATTGGCAGAAAGTTTTGGCATAACCTGCAACCAGGCAAGAGGACAATCAGTACATATTGTATAACACCAATCACCAAGTACCTCAAATTCCTTCCCCACTATCATATATCCAATTTTTATTAATTTATATTTAAAAAAACTAGTTGTGTTGGCATTTGAAATATTAAGCACGTCATATTTTTGGTTAGAAAATATGAGAAAAGAATTGGCATTTTGCATCTTCGATTGTTTTTTTTTTCCATCTTCTGTATCGCTTTGTTTTAAACCTACCAGCTTATTTTAAAGTATTTAATTCTACAACTGCCTGAGGGTGAAACACCATTCAGGTGTCACATAGTATTCAATACAGCATAGACAGGATATAAATTATATAGATGCAAGCTCAAGCAGATGCCACAACCAGCTTGAGAAATAAATATATGCATAATATAAATCAGCTATGGCAGTGACCCTCTGCGCTGCAGATTTTGTTCACTCAAATCACCCAATACAAAATGTACTAATTTTATCTCATTATACTTTTGGCCTCACGGTAGCATGGTGGTTAGCATCAATGCTTCACAGCTCCAGGGTCCCAGGTTCGATTCCCGGCTGGGTCACTGTCTGTGTGGAGTCTGCACGTCCTCCCTGTGTGTGCGTGGGTTTCCTCCGGGTGCTCCGGTTTCCTCCCACAGTCCAAAGATGTGCGGGTTAGGTGGATTGGCCATGCTAAATTGCCCATAGTGTAAGGTTAATGGGGGGGATTGTTGGGTTACGGGTATACGGGTTACGTGGGTTTAAAGTAGGGTGATCATTGTTCGGCACAACATCGAGGGCCGAAGGGCCTGTTCTGTGCTGTACTGTTCTATGTTCTATGACTGAAGTATTATTAGGCAAGGTTTTCAAGTTCTTACTCTACTCCAAAACGTAGTGATCAAGGTGTTAAACAGTCCCACACAATTGGAAAATATATACCAGAATTAACAATCAATACCTAGAATTACACTCCCAGATATCACTTCTATTTTTAATGGAAGGCTGTTCATAATTTCAGGAACCTGCTGGGAAAAAGAATTAAAACTCTGGAGATTAAGGAGAGAACAAAAGCCTCAAACTTGTCCTCAGTTCTCAAGCTGGAGGCAGTGTAGGGGAGGGACATCAGAAAAAGTGAAAGCTGCCATGGTTCCCTTATCTGATTTTTTCTCCCATCATCATTCATGACATATGGACATGCTTACAAGGCCAAAATGTATTGTCCATTCTTCACTGCACTTGAGGACGTGGTGGTGAACTACCTTCTTGAATTGCTGCAGTCCATATAGTGAACGTATTACCCAAGATACTGTTATCGGTAGGGAGTTCCAGGATTCTGACACAGCAAGTGTGTTTTTAAGATGGTGGATAGGGTGCCAAGCAAGCAACCCACTTTGTCCTGGAAGGTGTCAGGTTTCTTGAATGTTGTAAGAGTTTAACCCATCCAGACAATATTGCATGGCTTGTAGATCGGAACGGCTTTGGCAGTCAGGAGGTGAGACAATCGCTGCAGAATACCCAGCTTTTGACCTGGTCTTGTGTCCACATGGCGACTTCCGTTCGGTCAATGGCAACACACCTCAGAATATTGACAACAGATTTACAGTGGAATGTCAGGACAGATAGTTAGACTCTATTGGAGAGTGGTGACAGCCTGGTACGTGTGGCAAAAACATTACTTGGCACTTATCAGCCTAGCCTGCTATTGCTGAATGTAGGGCACAGGCCGCTTCATTGTGAGGAGTTGCAAGTATAACTAAGGCGCTACATTCAGCAGCAAATATCTCAGCTTCTGACCTTAACTGAAGATGGTTGGGCCTAAGACCTTTTTTCCAGAAATCCCTTTTATAAAGTAAAATGCTGTTTTTTGGACAAAATGAAGTCTCAAAATATGCTATCAATCCCCTTCCACAGCAACAGCACTTGCTGTGTAGGTGCACGCATAAATAATTTTCACATCTTCGGCATTATAAACAAGGGAGGACTTGCGGGAAAATAGAACTATCCACCAGGTGTGATCTGCCACCGTATAGTGAGAAATTAAGAAATGCTGCATCAATGAGGAACAGCTTCAGATTTCAAATACATATTGCCAAACAAAATTGTATCACTGCCGCATTCACTGTCAATTAAATATGAGCTATGAGAGGTCAGGGGTAGAGAAACTTTCTTACCATTTACATTATAGGCATATACCTCAACAGCAAATTTGTTTACTACAGTAGCATGAGGATTTGCCCGCTCCTAACGCTAGCTTGGAAGCAAGGCAACCAGTTATACTGTGTTCTGAAGCATTTATGTTAATTCTCTGCCTAGGAACCATGAATGAGATTGATCTAATCCACATGACAGCCTTGGCCAGGGAGGAAATATAAACATGAATGTGCAGGACAGAAAAATAAAGTTTAAATCTTTTCCTCTGTCCTGAA
The DNA here is from genome assembly GCF_902713615.1 of Scyliorhinus canicula. Classification (NCBI taxonomy): domain Eukaryota; kingdom Metazoa; phylum Chordata; class Chondrichthyes; order Carcharhiniformes; family Scyliorhinidae; genus Scyliorhinus; species Scyliorhinus canicula. The sequence goes on along the minus strand of NC_052146.1, from coordinate 277,039,151 downwards.
GTGTATCACTGGTCTTCAAAATACTGAGAGCATTGCATTCTGCATTATATACAGAATTGAAATTAGATGTAATTGGAGTCATTTCCACACAAGGTAATGCCTGCTAAGCAAAAGTTAACAAATTTAATTGTTGCCTCAATGGCTCATGAAAACAGCATGTTTGTACTGAAGTCAGTCTTAGTGCCACTATTCTATGGAGAGGAAAATCAGCTATGGTTCACCTTCCTAATTCCACTTTGAACCTTACCCCACTGGCATATGCAGATCTGGCGTTGAGAGGATCAAATTCATTAAGCAATGTCTCCTGGAATTGCATCCTCAGGAAGTAATCAGGGTGGCAGGAAGAACAAATTTGTCAAACATGTTACCTATGGAGGAATTCCATTTTTGCTTCTGGCTTTCCCTGGTGAACTCAACTGTTCAGTGTAACCACAGTCCAGGAAGGATTGTCCTAGTTTCAGTCCTCAATCTATTGTTGCATATGAGTATTTACCTGGGTGAGGTGTATAGAGGGTAGGAAGAGTGAAAAGGCCCAATTCAAAGGAGGAAACCAGTACTTGCTCCTGTTCTCAACAAACCCACATATGAAACCTATAAGTCATTATAAAATTGGGAAATAATTATTTTGGAGATTTTGAATTGATCAACTGAAAACAAGCCAACCCCCTTTCAATCTCAGGGCAAGGCACCCCGGGCCTGACCCCTGGCACTCTGGAATGTGGGCACTGCCAACCTGGCAGTGCCACCCAGGAACCTTGCTGTGCCAGGGTGGCAGTGTCATGGTTGCCCATGTGCTAACAGGAGTGCCAAGGTACCACCCTGCACTGAGCCCGAACACCCAGGGGTCTCCAATGGCCTGGGCGACCCTCCCAGGTGCTGTTACAACTGGCCCATGCTTGTGAGGACCAGTATTAACAACACCCGGTCGAGACCTCGCTGAGGAGACCATTAGTTCCCAGGCCCTGGGAGAATACGACAGACATATTTAATGAGCCTAATGGGCTCATTTAAATATGCTGATCTGGATCACGACGAATCTCGTGAGACATCTCTCGCGAGATTCAACAGCCTTGTTGCGTCACCAAGTCAGGAGCGATGAGGCCGGTAAATCGAGCCCTTAATGCTTTATTATAAACAATGCTTACATTCACAGTAACTGTATAAAGATGCAAAAATTAAGACTGCAGTTCAAAATAAAGTTAGGATAATTAAAAATCATGAATCTGGCCACCATTTTGCATGTAGCAGCAGTTACATATATAGTTTGTATTCATTATGATGTCTAGCCAGCAAAGCAAGAGTTTCACATTTCTGATTGCTGAAAACTTGCATCACATTAGTTGACTGAATTCCAATGCAAAGCTGTAGTAGCTCTTGGCAATCTGCCAAATCTCAGATTTTAAGGTTGCCCTGATGGAAATTAAATATATATTCTATAACAAACCAACAGAAAATGAGCTAATGTGGATTTCTCAACTATTTGACAAAGAGATTCTCACCTTATGATGGATTTCTGCACATCAAAAACCAGCTGATCCAAAAAATTGAACTTAAAGGGCTGTTTTATTTGTGTTAACACTCAATTGCTGGTCGTGTTATGAGTTGTACTGGTGTATCTCAATACACAGGAGAACAATACCACAATGACAGTCTTTTGAAAATTAGGCTGATATACCCTGTAATGAGAATAGAAGAAATTGATTGAGAAACTATTAATTGATTTCTTTTGAAAAAATGAGGTGTTTTAACCTCCACGAACACCCGGGTGATCGTCAATTGATCTCCTCATGGAGTTCGTGGGAGTACGAGTTCCTGTATTGAGCGGACAGAGACTCGTCCAATGGGGACTTGTTAGTGAGAATTACTGTAAGCCAGACATGGACCAGCGTTCCCAATAGGTCCTGGACTGGGCACTTCAGATTTGTTACGCCGAAGCTGCGGCTCCTTTTTTGTTCATAAATAACACCTCGGTTTACTTAGCCAGGCCTCTGCTGAGTTGTTACAGGAGCATATAGACCCACAAGAAGTGCAACTGGTGCGAAAATAACAAGTCGCCCACTGTCTGTCTGTGTGTGATAACCTGTCTTCAGGCTTCTGCCTCCGTTCATGTGTGACAAGGAAATGCACAAAAGGACCTCAACTCAGAAAAATAAGTAAATGAAAGCCAAACTGGCAACTCTCCTGGGCCATGACAAAGTTGTGTGTTGGGCTGCACATATCCAAGCTACTTGTTTGTATTAAACATTACACTAGGCAAGTCCTTATTATAGACATGCATTTTAGATGTGGATTTAATTTTGTGAAAACATTGGCGAACCACTAAAATCTGGCAAACAGATCACTGACAGGAAATGACTATTACCAAGCAGTGTGAATGTGTGACGCAACATTCCATACATTGAAACATGAGGAAAGCTCCCCACCCTATCTCTCCCTCGGTACACAATGTTCCTTCACTCTTACAAGAATTTTAAATTTCTGTATCAGACCGGTTATTCCTCCCTTGAAGCATGTCAACATGAACTGTTGAAGACAAAACCTCATAGTTCAGCAAAAATACCATGTTTGGCTGATATCAGAACACAAGTTAAAAAATATACTTTGTTTTGAAAGAGAAAAACCTTTTATTCAGAAAGGGCATTATTTTCTGGTATTGGCAAATAGCCCACCCTCCATGTACATTCCTGTATTACTTGTATATTGCTACATGACCAATAAGAAGTAGATTGTTTTGTGCCAGCTGCCCAGTGCTCATTTTAATGAAAATAAACTTGTATTATACTTGTTTTGCCTCCCAACGCCACAATAAAAAACTGCAGCACTAATTATGCCTCCAAAAATGACCTAAAATCAGAAATATTGTGGGGGAAAAAGGAATCCATCAAAGAGCAAAATAATTCTCACTACAGTGGCACAAATTAGCAATGAGAAGTACATACTTCTCAAAGTGTGTCCCAGGCATCCAATGGTTCACTTTCAGAAATATAGTTTTGGCCACTAGAAAGCATGCCATTCTCAACACAAGAAAAGTCTGTGTGTTGCCCATAAATTTCAATTGGTGTGAAGACATTGGCACCAAACACTCTCAAGTTTTAACATGAGATTATATAATGGTGGATCTACAAGTCCTGCATATATTGAGATTGAATTTTAACTCCCAGTGAATTGAGTGGGGCAGGGAAGCAACTGCCTAAATGCAATCACTGGCCCAAATGTTAGGCCTATAACATTTCAACGAATTGCGTCTCATCTGCATACTTCAAACAAACTGCCCACCTGAAGTGTGTGAAAACCAGAAGTTAGCTAGCATGTGTCATTTGGATGTTTGGACATCCAAATGCCCTGGCCCAGCAGTAAATTGCCTCAAAGAGAAGGCAAGCAGATAAATCATGGAGAGCAGGTGGAGTCTGGGGCAGGAATGCATGAAACTTACATTGTGGGGGCCAAAGAAATACTCTTGGCTTGACTTGAATGGCCCTGTTGTTCTTGCTGACCACCGCGATCTACATCAAGCATGGTGGGGAAAGTTGCAGTGGCTTCTCTGCCCAAACCACTTAAAATCTAATCAGGGACTCGATTTAGCAAATTTTACATACAAGGCTCTTTTCTCTTTTCAGTGAACACGTCATCTACAAAACCGCAGTGAGCAGTTCAAGTGGTAGTCAGCAGGAATGGGGCAATGAAGCTAAAGGCTAGAACTTAATGGCCATCTCCAGCAGGTTTCCACTGAGGATTGGGAAAATGTCTCCCCTCACCATTGTTCATGATAGTTAAAGCATATTACGTTAATTTACATTAGGATGTTTTATATGGTCTTGCAACAGCAAAGGGGCCATTACCAATGCACATTACTGTAAGAATCTTTCTATCATGTTGCAATCAAAATCTTCTGCATGTGGCTGTAGTGAGCTTCTAAACCAGTGGACTAGCAGAATGTCAGCAATTTCTAGTATAATAAGCCAACATTATTAGCAAGTGAAGAAAACAAATGAATCCAATTGCAAACCCATCCACTGCATAAAAATACATGATATTGAATCCATTACCAATAAGTCGGAACATTGCACCCAAAGCATTTGTACTAGACTATAATTCCATATCGCAATAGTGTGGTCTTTCTTTGAGTCATGATCGCCAGTTCAAATCAAGATTTAGAGTTAAGAAATGCACAAAGAGGTAGCATACAGTGGTACTAAACTACCACTGAGATGTATCAGGTTGATTTTTCATTGTGGATTTCCCATTGTGGTGAGGGAGGAAAGACGAGAGGTTAAGTCTACAGATAACCTCTGGCATTAGTAAAGGCCTGGCAGCTGGCAACATTTCCATCCATTTCTGCAGCTGGAGATGGAACAAAAACACTCAGAAGAACATAGTTAAGAAAAAAATATGCTCACATTTAAATGTGTTACAAGGCCCTACCATCATCAATGGATTCAGAGAAGGTCATAAGTCACTAGCATAAACGTCATCATGAGTCCAGCATTGCACCTCAACACCCGTTATTTAATATATTTTGTGGAACTTTTCAAAATGCTGTATGTTGTCTTTGCATTGCGTGCCGATTTCAAATTTAAAGCGCATGCTCAGTGACGTTTAGAGGTATTGCTTGCTTACGTAAAGGTAATTCACCCCTCTTTGATGTAACCATGACAGTACTGTCCTTTGATGGTCACCACAGGCCTGTGCTATCACCATGACTCCCAGAAAGTTATTATAGGGTATACAATATTCCCAGTTTAACATAACCAACTGTAGCTTCTGACTGAACAATTTAATTTATACACTAATAATTTCTGCAAATAGCAATCACAGTTCTCCAAAGATCATGGAAGCACAACCATTAGTGATGACATTTTTAAAGAAAAATAACTGCATAGCAAAGTTAACTTCATTTTTCTTTTTTCAACTTCATTCCAATGTAAAGTGCAGCCTTCTCACGGCCTCCACTAATTTAGCTCATTGCAGCATGGAGAGCAGTTAAGAGGCACTACAATTACCTTCATTGCGAGGAGGGAAAAATATACACACTTTCCATCATGTTGGAACATCTGATGATTATCCAATGACCTGTGTTGAAAAATGTGTGTATTTGGACAGCAATAAGAATAGAATTACCTTGCTGTCTTATCCCCACAGTCAAATAGTCAGTTGAATCAGTCTGTGCCTGAAGAATGGTGCATACTGGGAGCTCCTCGTGTCAGTGAACTGTGCCCCAACACCTGAGAGAGAATTATTTAAGTCTAGGGACATTGAGCAGTGAGGTATCATCAGAGACAGTTCAATGTTCTCTGGAAACCAAATTCAAGAAAGGAAAAAGAGTGAGAAGGTTAACTTTTTTAAATATTATCAACATGCTAGGTTGAAAAATACAATATATGATCTCCAGTCTACAATATTGCCAAGCCCCAGCACCCCTTTTCAACCCTGAATACTTAAGTTCACTTTTTTCAACAAAAAAAAAACTTCAGTTTCCAACTGCTTGAAATGTTTTTTCTTTATTTAGAGTATCCAATTCATTTTTTCCAATTAAGGGGCAATTTAGCGTGGCCAATCCACCTACCCTGCACATCTTTGGGTTGTGTGGGGTGAGACCCACGCAGACACAGGGAGAATGTGCAAACCCCACAAGGACAGTGACCAGAGGTCAGATCGAACCCGGGTCCCTCGGCGCTGTGAGGCAGTAGTGCTAACCACTGCGCCACCATGCCATTCTGCTTGAAATGTTAACCAATAAAACAGTCTGAAGACCTACTTTGGCATGCAGGCTGATCCATTGCATGTGTTGGTTTTTGTAAAGTCAATTTTTAAATAACTGATACAACCTCTTGTCTCAGAAGGTGCAAACAAATGGCAGTTTACATAGAAGGGGATACACCTCAGTCTTCGTATGGCTTGTTACTTCCTTTTCAGAAGGAATTATATTGAAGAATATTGCCACAATGACACACAGTGGCAGAGAAAGGAGCAAGCAGACTATTTCACACTATGATTTTCATTTCGGCTTTTTCCTGGTTTACTGACTAAAGAGTCCAGGCACATGTGGATTCCAGCAAGGTGCAAAAGTGAACCAGCAGCCTCCTTCAGCTCTTCATCAACTTCTTGCTGCACTGTTCTGCAGCTTTTTCCAGACAAATGTAACATGCTAGCAGAGTCATTTCCACATCGCTGGGATTTGTAAGCACTGGCACCTAACAGATCATTTGACTCGTTCTCACAGTCATCTACCTCGGATTCTTCATCGCTATGAAAGCCTTCACTTCCATCGCTTCCCCCACGACTAGCTTTCGGAATGAACTCATAGGCTTCCTCCACAGAGGAGAAGATGAAACACTGGACTGGACTCGCTGCGGTGAGGCACCAGTATCATTTGCACTGTAATTGTGTTCTTCTTTAGGATCATTATTGATGACTGGTAAACCAGACAGACTCTTGCTAGCTTTCTGCAATGGCGAAATTTCCCCATTGTCCCTGAAACACAGGAAAATATAATGTGAATGAATGCAATTCAAAACTTGTTGACCTGGTGCCTGTTTTCAAAATGTACATATCAGCAACAATAAAATTAATTATGGATTCAATAAGGAGTAAACCTGAGGATTATCTCTACAATAATAATGCAGTAAACAGCAGTGAACATGGATTCAAAGGGGGAAATGTTGACTTTTATTTAACCCCCTTGTTAGGAAGTGGCATCTTAAATGTGTTATGCGAGTGTCCCTTTAAGAAAGGTTTAGTCTCTTATCATGTGGCCTGTAGCACATTTTGCTGTGGCTGTGAGGTGACAGGGGGTTTCAGTTTCAGTTTGACTGCTTTGGACTGCAGAAGGAGAAATAAGTGGTTTCCCTGTTTTTCTCCTTTTCATTTTAAAAGTTGTTCCAGTAAAAAGCACATTGGTTGTGGCTAACTGCCTTGGTAACGTTAAAGATAGAACTGCTTTCCGGAAGAAGGTTAAATCTGCTGCTTGGAACTGGATCAAAATTTCAGGAACAGGACCAGTCCCATTCAAGTGAGAATAAAGTGTGCTGGGCCACACCCTTGAAAGGGGGTTTTGGTTTAATTAGATTTTGTTATTGAAATGGAACAGCTAAAGGGGAAATCATTAAGTGTGATATACATAGATTACTGTAGCCGTGTGGTGTATGTTTGTAATTGATAAAACCTCTTGCTGTGTTTTTATATATATATATATATATATATATATGTTAACTATATTCTCAGAATAAAAAATGTGCTTGATGAAACACATTGGTTCCCAATCCAGTGACTCCAGATTTAAACATTTGCGTCTAAACTGCCCTTCATCTTGCCCCCCCTCCTTTTTGTAACTTCAAGCCCTGGAGATCTCAGCACTCCTCCAATCTGGCCTCTCATGTATTCTTGCTTTTGATCGCCATACCGTTAGACCCATGGGTTTGGAATTGCTCGGATCAAATCACTATACAGAAGGAAACTGGACATTGCTTTACCTTGTTCTGCATGCGGCTTCAGACATTTTCACCATAATGGGAGCAAGCTTTGAAAATGCATGTTTGTGACTCCGTTTTCGGCTCAGTGTTGGACTGTGCTGCTGAGGTGGTCCACCTGGCAAAACAAATAAAAGTGGAGACATGATGATAATCACTTATTGAAGATGAATAAATGGAACCAATGTGAGTTTATATTCAAATGAGTTTGGTAGGGCCGATTACTTTATCTTAAAATAGTCGTACTTAAAAGTTTAGGGAAATAAATCAGAAGAACGATGTTGTAATTCAACCTCTTTTTTAAAAAAATGGCAGAACTGTTTTACAAGGTTATAGGTTTTCTCCAATCTTAATTGTTGCAGAACAACACCAGTATGCTGAGGTAATTGATGCTGGTACACAAGTTTCTTTATTGGTTCTTTATTTAGTGTTTGTCAAATTTCTTACGGTAATCTTCAATCTCTGGAAACTGGGGCTATCACAAACTGTGTGGCAAGTTTGTGGATTTAGTTTTAGTTTGTGTTTTTGAAATATGACGGCTTCTTTCTCCCATGGCTCAGTTGGTAAGTATGTGACAGAGACGAGAGGGTGGATTTTAAACCACAATATGGGTGAGCAGTTAAAATTTTTTAAAACCTCAAACTCACCCCAAACAATTCTAGACTAATACAAAAGCAAAATACTTGCGGATGCTGGAAGTCTGAAATAGAAAATACTCAGCAGGTCGCATCATCTGTGGAGTGGGAAGCAGAGTTAACATTTCAGGACTGTGACCTTTCATCAGGTGGGGCGAACGGCCAACCTAGTCCCCCAAAGATCAGAACTCCACCACTAACACCCCCTGACCCTTCGTCAAACAGGGAAGAAGGATCAGGAATCCTACCACCACCAGCGGTTAGAGGCATCCTACCTTTTCTTGCAGCCTCCTCCATAGTGCTCCCACCTGACTGGAAGCCAAACTTTTAAAAAATAAATTTAGAGTACCTGAGGCACTCTCAATTACGACGCGAAAGCGAGGTCAGTAATCAAAGGCTTTAATAAACAGAGAACAGGACAGCATCCAAGAGAAGTGTGCTCGCAAAATGGAGTCTCATCTTATATCCAGTTTCCAGGGGGCGTAGCCAGAGGCGGAGTCCCCCAGGGTTCCAAGCCTCTTAAAGGGGCAAGGTATTAAAGGTAAATACCGATCATCACATTCACCCCGTTTTTAAAAAAACACATAGTCCGTCAGGGGTGAAGTGTTTTAAATTATAAGTTCAGTCTTTGTGGTGGTCTGATAGTCCGTGCTGACTTTCGCCGCTCCGGTGGTGGCACCGTCACGGCGCCGCCGTGGATGCGGTCGGTTCCGATGGTGGTCTATCCGGGAGCACGGTTGACTGAGCCTTTGCCCGCCTTGGTGAGGGGGGGTATCAGGAGTGATTAGGGTGGTCGGTGCCGGCGCCGGCTGGGGGGCGTTATGGGGGGGGCGCTGTCGAAGTCGGCGGTCGGTGCGGGGCCGGGAGCATCGGTGGGGAAAAAGTAGAGGTCGGTGGGAGAGCCAGCGGGTGCCAGGTCTCGCAGGGATACAGTATCCTGCCTGCCGTCGGGGTGCTCGACGTAGGCATATTGAGGGTTTGCGTGCAGCAGGTGGACCCCCTCGACTATGGGATCTGTTTTATGGCTCCTCACATGCCTCCGGAGTAGGACTGGACCCGGAGTCGTCAGCCAGGGTGGAAGCGAGACCCCAGAGGTGGACTTCCTGGGGAAGACAAACAAACGATTGTGAGGGGTCTCGTTCGTGGCTGTACAGAGGAGCGACCTAATGGAGTGCAGGCATCGGGTAGGACCTCCTGCCAGCGGGCGATAGGGAGACTCCTTGACCGTAGGGCTAGGAGGACAGCCTTCCAAACTGTCGCGTTCTCCCTCTCCACTTGCCCGTTTCCCCGCGGGTTATAGCTCGTCGTCCTGCTCGAGGCGATGCCCTTGCTGGGCAGGTACCGACACAGCTCATCGCTCATGAACGATGTACCCCGGTCGCTGTGAATATAAGCGGGGAAACTAAACAGAGTGAAGATGCTGCGCAGTGCCTTGATCACTGAGGCCGAGGTAGTATCGGGGCAGGGGACAGCAAAAGGGAAGCGGGAGAATTCGTCGCTGACGGTGAGGAAATGGATGTTGCGGTTTTTGGACGGGAGAGGCCCTTTGAAGTCCACGCTTAGTCGCTCAAAGGGCCCAGAGGCCTTTATCAGGCGGGCCTTGTCTGGTCGATAGAATTGCGGTTTGCATTCTGCACAGATCTGGCATGCCTTAGTCATGGCCTTGACCTCTCCTGTGGAGTAGGGTAGGTTGCGGGACTTGATGAAGTGGGCAAGCAGAGTGACCCCCGGGTGGCATAGGTCATCGTGGATAGCTCTCAGGCGGTCCAATTGCGCGTTGGCGCACGTGCCGCGAGACAGGGCATCTGGGGACTCGTTGAGCTTCCCCGGGCGATATTTAATATCGTACGTATCGGTGGAGAGCTCTATTCTCCACCTCAGAATCTTGTCGTTCTTTATTTTGCCCAGTTGTGCGTTATCGAACATAAAGGCGACCGACCGTTGGTCGGTGACGAGGGTGAACCTCCTACCAGCTAGGTAGTGCCTCCAGTGTCGCACGGCCTCCACTATGGCTTGTGTCGAATTTCCGAGGCGTTGAGGGTTCGGGAGAAGAACGCTACCGGTCTGCCCGCTTGGTTGAGGGTAGCAGCCAGGGCGACGTCTGATGCATCGCTTTCTTTTTGGAAGGGAATGGCTTCGTCCACCGCGTTAATGGCGGCCTTGATGATGCCGGCCTTGATACGGTCGAAAGCCGACTGGGCCTCATCCGTCAGGGGAAAAACCGTGGTCTTAATGAGTGGCCGGGCTTTGTCCGCATATCTGGGGACCCACTGGGCGTAATAGGAGAAAAGGCCCAAGCACCGTTTGAGTGCCTTGAGGCTACGGGGAGGGGAAGTTCCTTAAGGGGACGCATGCAGTCGGGGTCCGGGCCTAGGACCCCGTTCTCCACGACGTAGCCGAGGATGGCGAGCCCGATCATCACAGTATCCAATTCATTTTTTCCAATTTAGCGTGGCCAATCCACCTAGCCTGCACATCTTTTGGGTTGTGGGGGCGAAACCCACGCAAACACGGGAAGAATGTGCAAACTCCACACAGACACTGACCCAGAGCCGGGATCGAACCTGGGACCTCGGCGCCGTGAGGCAACAGGGCTAACCCACTGTGCCGCCCTGACTGGAAGCCAAATTTAACATTCAGGCTGACTTCCAGCCAGAGATCCTGTTGTTAAATAAATTGTATGTGGTGGAGTTAAAACTGCAGAGCAGACTGAGAAACTAGGATTCCAAAACTCCCTTTCACCAATCTATTTTTAGGCCTATGAAGTTGAGCTAATTTATCTCAGCTTTTAGGGATGGGTGATAAATGTACACTTTCACAGACAACATCCAATGAATGAATAAAAAGACAGCTGGTGCAGTAAGAGGTGCAACAATTGGTCCAAACATCCATGACTAAAGCAGCTGAATATTAGGCATATCAACCATTCGTTGCTTCAAAGCACATGTATGTAAATGTTGAACAAGGATTTGTTTAAACTCAATTATGTACCCCTGGGATTAATGAGTTTGACAGCACTCATGCCTGGACTCACACCTGAATATCAAGAACTTAGGCTACTGGCCCCTGTTGACCACAACCTACTGCCAAAGAAGGTTATTAGAACATTAAAAAGTGTCAGGACCCTGATATCATGCACCCTAGACAGTCGTAAAATAGGCCAAAGAATAGATGGAATGTTTAACTATCTTTCAATTTTCTTCAACTAAAATATGCTAAGTAACAATTTTTTGGGGGAAATTAGTTACTGTGAATGCGATCCAAATACTCACTTGCATGGCAAATACATATATTTTTGTGTATTCCTTCATAAAATGATAAGCTGAAGGGGTGGCACGGTGGCAGTGTGGTTAGCACTGCTTCCTCACGCGCTGAGGCCCCGGGTTCGATCCCGTCCCCGGGTCACTGTCTGTGTGGAGTTTGCACATTCTCCCTGTGCAGTCTCACCACCACAACATATTTGGGAGGAGGGGGGGGGGGGGGGGGGGGGGTTGTCCCTTAATTGGAAAATAAAATGAATTGGGTACTCTAAATTTATTTTTAAAATAAAACAATAAGATGAAGAGTTTTTTTTGTAATTCTGAGTGCTTGGTTTCCTTGGTTATTGAATGTTGGCATTTGTTACATGTCTAGTAGTATATTTACCTATATTGTGCAAGTGTACAAAATTGTTTTCTACTGAAATGAGTGCATATGGCTAAAACGTACGGCTGTGGCTAGTCAGAAATGTATTTTGGACAACACCAGAGTAGAGAAGATTTGCAGTTCGTTTATCCCAGGGGTCAATGCTGGAATCATTTTTATTCTCTGTGTATACACAGATAATTTGGATTTGGGTACAAAAGTCACCATCTTAATTTACTGACTATTTGGCAAGCAGGACTATGGATGAAAACATAGGCAGATTAGCTGAATAGATAGAGGAGTAGCAAATGCAATTTAATGCAAAGAAGCACAAGGTAATACAGTGGGAGGAAAACTAAAGCGAGAATACATTCAATGGGAAGATGTTGGGGAAGATGTTGAAGGTTTTGGTGAAGATATGTAGAGGTTTAAAAATATTATTTCCTCAAAGTACACACAGGTAGATAAAAGCATAAGCCACCAGGGTGACTCCAGGTAGATAAAAAGCATAGCATACAAAAGTAAGAAGTAATCTAAATCATTGGTTACTGCGTTACGACATGATGTACATTTTAGACTGCACAATTAGGACATCAAAGCCACAGGGGCCACACAAATATAGATCAGGCTTGTGCAAACATTTCACTTGGGAGCCACATTTCCATTTTCTTCTGGTTTGGCACGACATTAAACATGAATTTCAAATTAAAATTTAGGTGTGAAGCAAATAAACAACATCTTTAGCAAAAATAAAGTAATGTCAAACCAATAAATTGATCATTTAAAAAAAAAAGAGTAATTTATAAAGATCGGCATTAGTGTGTGAGCGGGACAAGGTCTGTTTGGCTGGTTCACTCCCAATCCCTCGGTAGTTACTCACTCACCCGTACCCACCGTGAGTGCGTGTGCGTGAGGGTGAGTGGGAGTCCTGAGACTGCCAATGAGTATGACACACATGGGCTCACACACACATCCCACACCAGCATACTCACTCTTTCCCCCACTCATTCCTACACCCCTGGGCTGTCTTTTCATCCTGACCATGCCCCCCCCCCCCCCCCCCCCCCCCACAATCGTATTCGGCCTCTTCCAGGACAGAAAACGAGCCTTTGCCTCCACCATCCAGCCCAGCATGGAACAAGTCTCTCCTTCCTCCATCCAGACAGTCAGGGACTGAGTCTCTCCCTCCCTCACTTGGTACAACGTGGCATGGTACAGCAGCCTCTCACTCTCTTCCCCCAACTTCTCAGGTGCACAATCGCTGCCGCTAGTGTTGCTGCTTCTCCAACACAGACTGCCAAATTCAGGGGATGAATAGCCTGTGATGGGATGAGTAGTTTCTTTCAGAATCTTCCACCGTATTTGCCAACCTTTTGAAAACTACCTCCCGGGCCACATTAGGGGGCCACAGGCCATATCCGGACCCCAAGCTCATAGCCACCCCCCCCAGAATTTCAGACATTACATCCGAAAACCACCTCAACCACGCCCAGAACATGTGCACATGGCTCTCGCCAGCCCCCCCCCCCCCCCCCCCCCCCCCCCCAAACACCGCCCACACCTATCCTCCATCCCTGAAAAGAACTGGCTCATCCTGGAGACTGTCATGTGGGTTCTGTGCACCACCTTAAATTGAATGAGGCTTAACCTCGCACAAAACGAGGAAGCATCCATCCGCAGGGCTTCCTTCCACACCCCAACCCCCAGCTCCGCTCCCAACTCTCACTTACGTCTGACCTTCTCCACAGGAGCGCCCTTGCTTATCCATCAGCTCTCCATTTATATCCACCACTCTCCCCTCCCCAATGTCATCCTCAGACAACAACTTGCCTTGCAACACTAGAGGTGCCAGTTCTGGAAAGGATGGCACCTCTTTTCTAACAAAGTCCCTCACCTGCAGATACCTGAACCTTTTGCCCTTGGGTAACTGATATGTCTCCTCACGGGCTCATTGCATTTTTAAAAATGAAAACTGGATAAATATTTGAAACAATGGAAGCTATAAGGCTGTGGGGAGAGTGTGGGATTAGCTTTTGATTGCTGTTATCACAGACAAGATAGGATTCCTTCTATACTGTAACCTTTTATGGAGTTGGTAGCTTCAGGGGAGATGGGCAGAAAATGTGGAATGAGAAAAAGCAAATCCTAAAACAGTTGCCTTGATTCACATTGCAGTAACGACAAGACACTTTTCTACATTCTTAATTAAATGTCCTCAACTTGACCACAGAAAAAGCCATTATCGTCTTATTAGCACAATCTGTTGGGGAATAAAGGGGAAATAAGAAAGTATGGCTTACACTGAGGAAGTCTTTGCTCTGGAGATGAATTCAGCAACATCATCGCAGTGGCAGCATCAATATCCAAACCTAACAAAAAAGTTCAAATGGTCATAAACAATCAACATTATACCAACTAGCCTAGCTTGGCAGAGGGATGTAAAACCTGCAATCAAGTCTCTTCACTGACAAGTCAATATTCTCCTGGGAGAGCAGTGATATAAATTATGAACAACCTACTGTAACTGGCCAGATTTTAGTCAGCTGCCAACAGCCAATTATAGTGCTACACTTTGGTAGTCATAGTAACAAGCATGAGCACAGAAATTCTAGACACAACAGTTCCTGTGCTGCCAACAGTGAAAGGATATTTACATACAGCTTCCTCACAGTTCAGTGTAAACCCCAATCTGGGATGGGAATGCATGACCTTTCTGGCAAAATGCAGGATATTGTTATTTGTTTATGTTGATCTTAAAAGATTTAAGTCATTTTCTCAATGCATTAATTAGCAAAGGAACCATGTAAATGAGTTACACAACCCAGAATCAGAATTCAATTCTCATTCTGTGATGAGCTAGCTGTTCTTAGATGGGGCAGGATTGGGTTTCTACAATTGGCCAGAGTAGGGAAAAGGGAGGGAGTTTGCAGCAGGGAAATCGGCAAAGGTCTTGTCGCTATCCAGTGAAGCTGGTTAGTAAGTACATGTGTATGCTTTGACAGAATTGGGCTCAACATTGCTTAAATGAGTCTGCCAACACATTGAGCTCGATCTACCGTGTTGCACCCGAAAGGCGCCGTGGCACTGCCAGGAGATCCCACTTCCTGGATTTAAAGTACCCAATTGTTTTTTTCCAATTAAGGGTAATTTAACGTGGCCAATTCACCTACCCTGCACATCTTTTTGTGTTGTGGGGGTGAGACACAGGGAGAATGTGCAAACTCCATACGGACAGTGACGCAGGGCCGGGATCGAAGCCATGTTCTTGGCGACGTGATGCAGTGCTAACCACTGAATGACACTCTTTATGGACTGAACTGATTTCTTCACACATCTTCTCTACTTTTCATAGAATTTACAGTGCAGAAGGAGGCCATTCGGCCCATCGAGTCTGCACCAGCTCCTGGAAAGAGCACCCTACCCAAGGTCAACACCTCCACCCTATCCCCATAACCCTGTAACCCCACCCAACACTAAGCGCAATTTTGGACACTAAGGGCAATTTACCATGGCCACTCCACCTAACCTGCACACCTTTGGACTGTGGGAGGAAACCCACGGGGAGGATGTGCGGACTCTGCACAGACAGTGACCCAAGCCGGAATCGAACCTGGGACCCTGGAGCTGTGAAGCAATTGTGCTATCCACAATGCTACCGTGCTGCCCCACTGAGTAGTCTACACTCCGTATGCTTCACTCGATGCCTGTGCCTATGTATTTACATTGTGTATTTATATATGTCTTATATATTTTCATGTATGGAACGATCTGGCTGGACTGTATGTAGAACAATACTTTTCACCGCACCTCGGTACATGTGACAATAAATCAAATCAAAACACTTGGCTAAACGCGCGAGTCACGGGACTTCGTTTTTTTTTAAATTTAGAGTACCCAATTACTTTTTCCAATTAAGGGTCAATTTTTGTAACGTGGCCAATTCACCTATCCTGCACATCTTTAGGTTGTGGGGGTTAAACCCACGCAGACACGGGGAGAATGTGGTCACGGGACTTTGTTGCAATTGCTCAGATCGCGTACATCATCTCACATGAAGAATTGCTACTTATGAACATAATTACAAACTTACAAATTACTTGACTGAAGAATTGAAGGAATGGCAAATTTGGAATATACCCAAGAGATATGTCTTCAGGACAGGAAGGTGAAAAGGAGCAATAATAAATGCAGGTTTATCACGGATTGGTTTGGTGAAGAGAATTTAAAATACGGCTGCAGTAAATTAAAGATTTTTTTCCCATGGTGGAGGCATGTAGCCAAAGCCACTCATCTATTTATTTGGCACAAACTCATTAATCCCAATGTAGGAGATCAAATTCAAGGCCTGATCCTAAATTATGTAAACTTTTCAAGGATTGCTGGATAGAAATACCGAACTCTGGCCAATTTCTCTTCTCGGGTCCAAGAACACTGGAGTAATGTTTAATGCCCCATTAGTGATCCGGCTGAGATCAATTAATCAACATGCATCATGGATTGCAACTTTTGAACTATGAGCATGCATGATCTTGTACCTACTGTTATTACTATTTCTCCAAAATTCATCCTCCAATGTAAGCAAGTATAATTGCAGAGCGGCAGCAGCCTTGCATTTTGTTGAACCACTTCCCAGTACAAGTAGTTCAATAAATAATCGAATTGATTATTTCATACTGTGCTAAGCCGGTGGGGCAGTTTACTTCTCGAGTGCCCCCTCTCTTCCTCGATGTCTTAGCAAGTTTATCTGGTGAGTACCTAAGCCTTGCAGACTATCAAAGTCCCGATCTGAGCCCATGGAGTTAGGTCACAAATCAGTCATGATCTTATTAAATGGCGGGACAGGCTCAAAGGGCTGACTGGCCCATTCCCGTTCTTATGTTCCGATTACTTAAACTCAGCCAGGGCTGTCGTAGGGCACCAAACCGGTTTAACATTCTATGTCAGAGGGGACAACAGGTAATATTTGTGAAGTTTTCAACTCCAAGGCAGGGATTTTCCGGCCCCCTGCTGAGAACTCTCCAGCCCAAATCTTTATTCAGTGACCCCTTTCTGGAAGTGTGTCTATGTGGGACATTACATGAGTAACTGGCAGCACGGTGACACAGTGGTTAGCACTGCTGTCTCACGGCGCCGAGGTCCCAGGTTTGATCCCGGCTCTGGGTCACTTTCCGTATGGAGTTTGCACGTTCTCGCCGTGTTTGGGTGGGTTTTGTCCCCACAACCCAAAGATATGCAAGGTAGGTGGTCAGCCATGCTGAATTTCCCCTTAATTGGAAATTTTTTTAAAAACTATCCCTGGAGTTAAGTAAGTTCAGTGCTCGGTTTTGAAGCTCAATATGGTATTGGAGGTTTACAGAACTGTACTCCATATGGAGTCAATGTTTTCAGGCCAAAAGATTAGAAAGATGGAGAGGAAAAGCAAAATAGAATCATTTTCTACTTTCTTTGGGAGTCAGCAAAGACTTAACTTATACAGTGGGGAAATGTCAAAATATTTTCTTTGTTATTTTTAAAATAGAAATGCGTTAATCATTTCATATCACAAATAATCACTACTTTTAAAATAGCCAAGGAATGATTATATTTGTTGTTCACTTCCACTTGCAATCTCTGTTCATCAAAGTATATCCATTTTTTTCAAAGTACACTCACCTTTCTGAAGGCAGCCTTGGAGCTGTGGTGATGTTGCTGTGAGGTGATGAGGAGGTGGTGACGCACTGAAAGAAACATCAATAGATGTATTTTTAAAAACAGACTTTAAAATAACTCCACCAGTTCTTGATGGTGCTGATTCTTACTGTGTTGCAGTTTCAGAAATACTATTGGCCATGTAGCCATTCTTCGTGTATGAATGTTGACCAGCTGTTTAATGATGGGGGAGATCAAACTAAGCCCAATTATTTGCTCATCAGACATCCACACACAAGCACACTTTACAGCAGTAGTCATTGGCTACTGATGAATGGAAGCCCTGGCTGTTTTCCTTGTGATGGTACAGCGACACCAAGTGTAATTGTAGCATCCAGATTGCTTCCTCAACTAAGATCAGTAGAAAAAAAGAACCAAATCTGTCAAATATGTAGGAACAAACTAACCAGATGATCATGATGCCATTCTCTACTTTACCTTCACTTAACTAAAGCTGTTTAAACCAGTTATCACTAGACAGACAATTACCCGTAGTACTTTCCAATATTTTCAGCATTTTTATAAACCATATACGAGTCTACAACACACCCTTGTGGTTGCAGTCAAAAGGAATACACATGTCTTCAACCCTATTATCAATGCTGTTGGGAAGTACGAACATGTGTCAAAGCAAATAAACACCCCGGGAAACATACTTCCCAACAATCAACTACACAGTCTGTACAGATTTTCCCCCTTCTTCAACCCCCCCCCCCCCCCCCCCCCCCTCCACGACGAGCAGCTCCTCAAACACAGTCACAAACATCCCCCACCTCAAACCCCGCACCACTGAGCCCCTTAACTCATATTTTATCTTCTCCAACCGCAGGAAGTCGTACAGATCACCCAACCATGTCTCTACCCCTGGTGGCGATGCCGAATGCCACTCCAGCAAAATTCGCCGCCGTGCAATCAATCAGAGAGGTGAAGGCCACACATCGGCCTTCCTCCTCTCCATGAGCTCCATATTCTCTGAAACCCCAAATAGTGCCACCAATGAGTCCGGGTCCGCCTCCTCTTCCACTACCCTGGATAAGACCGCGAACACTCCCGCCCAGTATGCCTCACTCCATACTCCCCAATTGATCTCCCCTCCCAACTCCACTTCCCATTTCTCCTTGATCTTCACCACCCGCTCGCCTCCCTGCTCCTGCAGCCACTTGTATATATCCCCAATTCTTCCCTCCCCTTCCATATCCAGAAGCAGCAGTCGCTCCAGCAGGGCGTATCCTGGCAACGAGGGAACCCTCCAGACCTATCGCGCAAAGTCCCTAACCGGCAGATACCCGAACTCACTACCCCTCAGCAGTTCTACCCTCTCCCTTAGCTCCTCCAGACTGGTGAACCCTTCCTCCAAATACAAATCCCTCTCCTTGACCAGCCCCACTTCCCTCCACCTCTTGTATACACTATCCACCCCCCTCCAGCTCAAACCTATGATTCTCGCACAGCGGCATTCGCACCGACATCCCTTCCATCCTAAAATGCTCCTCAGTTGATCCCATATCTTCACCGTGGACTGCACTACTGGGCTCCCTGAATACCTACTCGGAGCCATTGGCAATGTTGCCGTCAACACAGCCGTTAAATTAGACCCCTGACAAGATTCCTCCTCCATCCTAACCCACTCTACCCCTTCTCTTTCTCACCACCACTGCACCTTGTCCACATTCGCCGTCCAATAATAATGAAGCAAGTTCGGCAACGCCAACCCCCCGCCCCTGCTGCCTCTGCCTCTACAGCAGGGTGCTCCCCACCCTCGGCACCTTCAATGCTGTTGGGAAATAGATAGAAGTTCAAGTTGAGATAACTTGATTTATCCTGCAACGGCTCACAAGGTAACCCAAGATACTTCATCACATGAAAGTTCCAACACCATATGTACTTGTACTCATTTCCCATCCCTCTTCCATCCTGAAGCCATTGAGTTCCCTTATGATAAGGTTCCAAGTCACTGGCCTTTCTCTGCTGCTTCCTGCAATGGTCATTCTTTACATTTGAATACAAGTATGAGCTGAATACTCAGCAACAGCAGATGGAAAAGAATCCGGTAAAAGGTGCAATGAAAAATTAGACAGCAGATTGGTTGCACAATTAGCCCACCTCATTACTGGATCTATTTAATTTTTGGTACTTGGGACGAATAACGAGATTAGAAATGTAATTATCAGAAAGCAGTCACTAGATTGTCTTTCAAAAAAAGCTCATAAAGCAGTTGATAGATTTTTTTCCAAAAAGTTCCTTTCAGTTATAAAGCTTACTTTATAACTGTACAGCTTCCTGTTGTTACCATCTGCATAATCCCATTGTGTTGTTCCAAATAAATACAACCAAAAGACCTGTTGGATTTGTTATCACAGTACCAGGTCACACTGATACTGAATTATAACAAAACATACGGGAGGTTTTACAAAAGAACCCTCTATTCATATTATACAAGGATTACCATAGCTAAATTACCAACAATTCACTTGTTTACAGCAATGTTATTATTTCATAGAATTTACAGTGCAGAAGGAGGCCATTCGGCCCATCGAGTCTGCACCGGCTCTTGGAAAGAGCACCCTACCCAAGGTCAACACTTCCACCCTATCCCCATAACCCAGTAACCCCACCCAACACTAAGGGCAATTTTGGACACAAAGGGCAATTTATCATGGCCAATCCACCTAACCTGCACATCTTTGGACTGTGGGAGGAAACCGGAGCACCCGGAGGAAACCCACGCACACACGGGGAGGATGTGCAGACTCCGCACAGACAGTGACCCAAGCCGGAATCGAACCTGGGACCCTGGAGCTGTGAAGCAATTGTGCTAACCACTATGCTACCGTGCTGCCCAAATACAATGTCTAATACAACTGCATATATATTTTAATTTTTTCAGCCAACAAAGTAAAACAAAAATTAAATTAAATACTCAACTGTCCCAAAGTGTCTTTGGTCCTCTATTAGTTAGACATGCTATGCACCAAGACAAGGAGCTGTAATCCAGCATCAGTATTTAACTACACCCATTGCATTTATATAGTATTCGTTGTGCAATGAGAAACATATTGCTCTGGAAAGTACTTTGAGGATAGTGGCAGAATATTGAGAAAGGAGAAAAGATAGAGGGTTTATGGCAGGGAAAAAGGTCACAAAAATAGTTGGTAGAGGATATTAAAGGAAGGGGAAAGCGGACTTCCGGTGGAGCTCGAGAGCGGGACGGCCGCATCGGGAAGAGCTCCCGCCGGTGGCCACGATCTGTGGCACTTTCAGGGATTTCCATGACTTTTCGACCCCCCCCCCCCCAAACTATTGACGGCCATGGGGACCGTCACGGGCAGCTAGCGGGGCCGGTTTGAAACCGGCGAAGAGCCCCCTGCGGGTGTCGGGTGCCGAGGCGTCGAACCCAGCACGCGCTTGAAGGGCAGAGCAGCGGGGGCGGAGCCAAGCGGGGGCTGAGGCAGCAGGCCTGAAGCCAGGGCGGGATGTAAAAGAGATGTCCCACGTCGGATGACTCCCACCTAGAGCGTCCTAAGAAAGTTGAAGTCCAGTCCCAGGGAAGAAGTTTTAAATAAGTAGGGTGAAAGTTTTTTTTCTCCCCCCCCCCACCACCCCTTTTGAAAAATTGACTGTTTTTCAAAGGAAAAAGCGGATTGAAGAAGGACAGGAGGGTAACGGGGGGAAAGGGGGAAGAAAAAAAAGGAAAAACAATACGCCGCTAAAGGATGCGAAAAGCAGCGTTGAAGAAGGGAGGAAACGCGGGCTCGCCGCTGAATGAGAAGACGAGCAAAAGTGCTGACAGGATGGCGGGGCCGCACTACTTACAGTGGAGAAGATGACCGAGGTGATGGCGGTAGAGCTGGAAAAACAGTTTGCGAGGCAGATTGAGGCCTTGAGGAAGGGGACGGCGGCCGCATTGAAACCAATGGTGGAGGAAGCAATCGCCCCGGTGAGGGTAGCTGTGGCAAAGACATCGGCTGAGGTGAGACAGCAGGGCGAGAAGATAAAGGAAGTGGAGGAGGCCGTGACACAGCACAGCGACCAGCTCACCTCGATGAAGGACGAGCTGCGGAGGGTGGTGGAGGTCAACAGAGGACTCCCGAGCAAAACTTGAGGATTTGGAGAACCGCTCGAGACGGCCCAATTTGAGAATTGTGGGCTTGCCCGAAGGGACAGAGGGCCCAAGGCCAACAGAATACTTCGCTAAGAAGTTGGCGGAGCTGATGGGAGAGGGTGAGAACCCATCCCAGTACGAGCTAGACCGAGATCGTTGTTTTTGTTTCTTCTTGCTCTGGGACTGGGTGGGAGGGGACGATATATCTTGGCGGGGGGAGCCACCCGCGCTAGCTAACTAAAGTTGGCTAGTGAATGGAGGTGAGGTGAGAGGAGGACTGCGGACATTGGAGCCTGGTTAGCAGGTTTCAATGGGTCTATGAGGCGGTCGAGGGGAGGGGAAGGGATTGATGCTGGGAGATGTTTTTTCAAGAGGAAATGTAGGGGGGGTTCTTGGGAAGGGGGGGGGGGGGGGGGGGTTTGATGTTAATAATGGATAGGGGCGGGTCAGACCTATGGGCCAGGGCCCGGTGGTATGATGTTGGTGGATAAGAAGTGGGGGGGGGGGGTGGTTGAGAGACCCCCAGTTAGGATAGTCATGTGGAACGTGAGAGGGTTAGGAGGACCGGTCAAGAGGTCAAGGGTGCTTGCACATCTTTAAAGTTTGAAAGCCGATGTGGCAATGCTGCAGAAGACGCACTTGAGGGTGAAGGACCACGTGAGACTTAAAAAGGGCTGGGTTGGTCAGGTGTTTCATTCTGGATTTGACAGAAGGGCTCGAGGGGTAGCGGCAATGGTTGGCAAAAGGGTACGTTTCCAGATGGAGAAGGTGGTGGCAGGTCAGGGGGGTAGATATGTGATTGTGACAGGGGCACTGGAGGGGAGGTTAGTGGCCCTGTTAAATGTATAGGGTCCCAATTGGGACAATGTGGGATTCGCAAAGAAGGTGTTCGGGGCCATCCCCGACTAGGGCACATACTAACTGATTGTGGGGGGAGAGGGGGACTGGAACTTGGTGCAGGAGCCAAGGTTGGACAGATCACGGCCGTGCTCGCTGGTCCCATCGGGGGGGGCGAAGGCGCTGGCTGGGCTAATGGTGGAAATGGGAGGGGTGGACCGAAGGTTTCTGACCCGAGGGAACGGGAGTACTCGTTTTTCTCAGCAGTCCATAAGGTATACTCGCGGATCAACTTTTTCGTGGTGGGGAAGGCTTTGTTGGCTGGGTTTAAGTGGTTGGAATACTCGGCAATTGCAGTGTCAGATCACGCTCCGCATTGGGTGGATATGGTACTGGAGAAGGAGGTAGTGCAGAGGCCGGGATGGAAACTGAATGTGGGGCTTTTGGGGAACCAATTGTTCTGCGAGAAAATTGAAAAGGTAATTAAGGAATATGTAGGTTTCAACTGTATGGGTGAGGTGTTGAAGGCAGTTGTCTGGGAGGCTCTAAAGGTGGGTGAGGGGTGAGGGAATTTTGTTTAAGGCCAGGGTGGACAAAGAGGAGGTTGGAGCGGCAGAGGGTAATAGATGAGATGTTGGAGGGAGATAGGAGTTATGCAGAAGATGGGGACCCGGCGAAGCGGGAAAAGGGGAAGGAACTACAGGCGAGCTTCGACCGTCTGTGCACCAGGAAGGCGGTGCGCCAACTGAGACGAGCAAGGGTTGCAGTTTATGAACATGGAGACAAGGCGTATGTTAGCAGGTCAGCTCCGGAGGGAAGCAGCGGCAAGGGAAATTCTCCAGGTGAGGGATAGGGCAGGGAAGTTGGTGGTGGCCCCGGAGCTGATTAACAAGGTTTTTGAGGCGCTTTATGAGGGGTTGTACAGGTCAGAGCCATCGTGGAAGACTGTGAGATGCTGGAATTTCTAGATGGGTTGGAGTACCCGAGGCTAGGGGAGGGGGACAGGGCTACATTAGAAGAAGCAATAGTGGAGCAGGAGATAAAGGATGCGATTGGGAGGATGCAGTCGGGGACGGTGGCAGGGCCGGATGGGTTTCCGGTGGAATATTATTAAAAAATTCAAGGATAAGCTGGCACCCCTGATGGTGGGGATGTTTGAAGAGGCGATAGGGAACGGGGTGTTGCCACAAACCTTGGGGCAGGCATTGATTTCACTGTTGCTAAAAAAAGATAAGGATCCGACGGAGTGTGGGTCGTATAGGCCCATATCACTTCTGAATGTGGACGCTGAAGTATTGGCGGGTAGGCTGGAGGAGTTCCTCCAGAAGGTGATAGGTGAGGATCAGGCGGGGTTCGAGAGGGAGGCATTTTTTTTTCAAACATTAGGAGGGTTTTGAACATCGCTATGGCACCAGCAGAAGGGAAGGAAACAGAGGTGGTTGTGGCACTGGACGCCGAAAAGGCGTTTGACCGGGTAGAATGGGGTAACTTGATGGCAGTTCTGGAGCGGTTTAGGATTGGACCAAGATTTGTGAACTGGGTAAAGCTATTATATAAGGAGCCGAAGGTGAGTGTCCGCACAAACAACATCAGCTCGAGATACTTTTCTCTCCACCGTGGGACAAGGCAGGGATGTCCGATTTCCCCCCTGCTGTTTGCACTTGCAATTGAGCTGTTGGCCATCGCATTAAGAAGTTCAGGAGCATGGAAAGGAATAGTGCGGGGGGGGGGGGGGGGGGGGGGGATAGAGCATAGGGTGTCCTTGTATGCCGACAACTTGCTGCTGTATGTGTCGGAACAGAGTGTGTCGATAGGGGGAATATTGGAGCTACTGCGAGTATTTGGGTCTTTCTTGGGTACAAGCTGAACCTGGACAAGTGTGTATTTTGTGGTGTCTCGGCCAGGGGTGGGGGCAGGGGTGGGGGGGCCATTCCGTAGGGCAGGGACCCACTTTAGGTATCTAGGGGTACAGGTTGCCCGGGAGTGGGGGAGGCTTCGCAGGTACAATATCACTAGTTTGGTGGGGAGAGTGAAAGCCAATCTGGCAAGGTGGGATGGTCTCCCTCTGTCACTGGCGGTTCGGGTTCAGGCGTTTAAAATGAATGTGTTGCCGCGATTTCGGTTTATTTTTCAATCCCTACCGATTTTCCTGCCAAAGGCTTTTTTCAAATGATTGAGGGAAGATTACCTCGTTCATATGGGGAGGGAAGGTGGCCAGAGTGAGGAAGGTGCTGCTACAGAGGGGAAGACAGGCAGGGGGTTTGGGGTCTCCTGAACCTGATGTACTAATACTGGGCGGCGAATGTGGAGAAGGTGCGGGGCTGGGTCAGAGGGGTTGATTCCCGTGGGTCAGAATGGAGGAGAGTTTGTGCAGGGGGTCGGGACTGAAAGCACTGCTCCCGATAGCTCCGGGGAAATACTCGGGTAGTCCGATAATAGCTTCATTGAAAATCTGGAGGCAGTTTCGCCAACACTTCGGGTTGGGGACAGGGTCAAGGGAAATGCCGATTCGGGGGAACCACAGATTTGAGCCAGGGAGATGCGATAGAAGTTTTCGGAAATGGGAAGAGAAGGGGATTAAGACGCTAAAAGATTTGTTTCTTAGGGGTCGGTTTGCAGGATTGAGGGAGCTGGAAACGAAGTATGGGCTGGAGCAGGGAGAAATGTTTAGATACATGCAGGTATGAGATTTTGCCAGGAAGGAGATACAGAGCTTCCCGGGTGAACCGGCCTCCACATTGCTGGAGGAGGTGCTGACGACAAGGGGACTGGAGAAGGGGGTAGTGTCATCAGTGTACGGAGCTATTTTGGAAGAGGATAAGGCACCACTGGAAGGGATCAAAGCAAAGTGGGAGGAAGAGTTGGGAGAGGTTATAGAGCAGGGGGTCTGGTGTGAGGTGCTCCGGAGAGTAAATGCCTCCACCTCGTGTGCGAGGTGGGGGCTGATACAGCTGAAGGTGGTATATAGAGCGCACCTCACGGGGGCGAGGATGAGCCGATTCTTTGAAGGAGTAGAAAATGTGTGTGAACGTTGCGGGGGGGGGGGGGGGGGGGGGGGACCCGCTAATCACATTCATATGTTTTGGTCCTGTCCAAAGCTAGAGGAGTACTGGAAGGAGGTGTTTAGGCGAATTTCCACGGTGGTGAATGGGAAACTGGACCCGGGTCCCCGGGAGGCCATATTCAGGGTGTCGGACCAGCCAGGGTTGGAAACGGGTGCGGAGGCAGATATTATAGCCTCATTGATCGCCCTAAGGCGGATCCTGTTGGGATGGAGAGCAGCCTCTCCACCCTGTGCCCTGGCGTGGCGGGGGGACCTGTTGGAATTTTTGACTCTTGAGAAGGTTAAGTTTGAACTGAGGGGAAGGACAGAGGGTTCTACAAGTCATGGGCATTATTCATTTTTCACTTTCAAGAACTGGATAACATCGAACATTAGTTGGGTGGGGGATGGGTGGGAGGCCTGTGTGTATTAAGGGTGACAATGGGTAATCCCGGATTCCTTTTTGTCATTTGTTTCTGTAAACATGCGGGCTGATGTTTGGGGGTTGGTGGGAGGATGGGATCGTTGTTATTGTTATGGGGATTGACATATTTGTTGCCAATTATTGTTTATTGCTGGTGGGTGTAAATTCGGGAGAAAAAGGTGAAAAAGGAGAATAAAAATATTTTTTAAAAAAGACTGGGGAAGGATATGGCAAGGTGAGATACTATGGAAGGGAGTTCGGGGGGGGGGGGGGGGGGGGGGAGAACTGTGGCTAAATGAGTGGTCACGGATGATGGAACAAAGGGAGCAAGGACCAACAAGTAGGCAATTGCCAGAAGACCGACGGATACACAGGGAATGTTGGGGCTGGTACAAACAAATTTAGAGTACCCAATTCAAATTTTTTTTCCCAACTAAGGGGCAATTTAGTATGGCCAATCCACCTAACCTGCACATCTTTGGGTTGTGGGGGTGAGATCCACGCAGACAGGGAGAGAATGTGCAAACTCCACACGGACAGTGATCCGGGGCCAGGATCGAACCCGGGTCCTCAGCGCTGTGAGGCAGCAGTGCTAGCCACTGCCCCACCATGCCGCCTGAAAGTTGGCACGTTAATGATGGGCTAGTTAAAAGGTAAAAATAATTGTCTGCGGAATATGAGATTTTGAAAAATGAGGACTAAGCTTGAAGATAGGGATTGGTTGATGTCAGTGTTAAAGATGATAGAACGGACGTTAGATGATCTGTCCTCACAAGTAAAGAAAAAGATAGTATTGTTTGTTCCTAAACTTCTTGGGTCACTGCTTTAGACACCGTTACTTTACTGAGACAAGCATGTCTGACTTGCCAAAACTCAGCTGGGTGAATGGCATGTTGCACCTTCCATGTAAACTCTAAATCCACGATCATAAAATCATAGAATGGTAAAAACATCCAGCAGTCTTAGTCTGTGCTGGCTTACTGCAAGATTAATCTAACTAGTCTCTCCCCTCTGCTTTCTCCGTGACCCTGATTTTTTTTACACTTCAACCACATACTTAAATGCCCTTTTGAAAGCGTCAATTGAATCTGCCACCATCATTTTTACAGGCAACGCATTCCAGTTTGTAACCACTTGCTGCATGCGCAATTACCTCAGTGTCCTCTGGCTCTCAATCCTTCTGCCAATGGGACAGTTTCTCTCTATCTTCTTTGTCTGGATGCCTCAATTTTGAACACCAATATAAAATCTATTCTCAACCACGGGCGGCACGGTGGCACAATGGTTAGCACTGCTTCCTCACAGCTCCAGGGTCCCAGGTTCAATTCCGGCCTCGGGTAATGGCTGTATGGAGTTTGCACTTTCTCCCCATGTCTGCGTGGGTTTCCTCCGGGTGCTCCGGTTTCCTCCCACAGTCCAAAGAAGTGCAGGTTAGGTGGATTGGCCATGCTAAATTATCCTTGGTGTCCAAAAGGTTAGGTGGGGTTACTGGGACAGGGTGGAGGTGTAGGCTTAAGTAGGGTGCTCTTGGAGCAGCATGTGGCACAGTGGTTAGCACTGGGACTGTGGCGCTGAGGACTCGGGTTCGAATCCCGGCCCTGGGTCACTGTCCGTGTGGAGTGTGCACATTCTCCCCATGTCTGCGTGGGTTTCACCCCCACAAACCAAAGATGTGCTGGTTAGGTGGATTAGCCACGCTAAATTGCCCCTTAATTGGAAAACAAAAATAATTGGCTACTCTAAATTTATAAAGACACTCTTCCAAGGGCCAGTGCAGACTCAATGGGCCGAATGGCCTCCTTCTGCACTGTACATTCTATGATCTCTTCTCGAAGGAGAACAGCTTCTCCAATCTACCAACATAATTGAAATCTCACCTATGGAGCCATTCTAGTAAAACTTATCTGCACCTTCTAGAAGGCCTTCGTATCTTTCATAAAGTGCATTACCCAGAATTGATCACAATACTCCAATATTACCGAGCACAGAATTGTTCCATACAGAGCTAGAACATTACAGGTTCAACTGCCAGTCTGGCTAGGCTAGTTTATCTGAACCAGGCAGCAACAGGGGCACTTGATTCCTGCATACCTGGACTGGTAAGAGCTGCAAACACAACTCAGGAAAAGGCAGTGTACTTGGAGCAGGAAGATAAAATTGTAAAATAAAGTAGTTCAGTAAGATGCTGGGCTTGAAACAGTTAAGACTATTTAAGAATCCCTGAAGCAACATGTCAAAACAGGAAATAGTGATGCAATACAATCACCATAGCAATCTTCACATAGCCAGCATTCTTTCTAACCAATCCTATTAAAGCTCTCCTGAAAAACTTTAGACCATGTTTTAAAGTTAGTCATTCATCCTACACATTAAAAAACTAATTATGTATAGACTATATTTTAAAGTAAGTTCCCAGCCATCGTTGGGAGAACAGCCATGCAACCTATTCTTAGATCACTTGTTTTTCTGGACCAATTATCAGGAAGTGTATTACTGCAGGAAGGACCGTCTATCCTTGCTATTTTATCTCTTGCTGAAGTAGTGCCCTTCACATTATACATTATTGCCTTAGGTGAGACTGGAGTCAGAATACATGAAAATAATTGTCTGTCACTTACATTAGACTAACACACAGTTTACAATGAAGTATTCCTTCATCTGACATTTTCCCCTACTCTCATGTGGTTGCTGGCAAGTAATTGCTGCTGGGATAATGTTCCAAGGACAATGAGAGCCCTCCAACATAAGCGGCTGTTCTAGATACATGAACTTAGGCAATTCTCTTTGACAAGCTATTTTATCATGAGAGAACAATGCAATTTAGACCAACTTGGCCAATGTCCACAAACCCACATTCTCCAGCAGGGGTCATTAGATAATTATCAGGATCAGGAACACAGACTCCCTCAGCCAGGCCAATACTGAAGCTCATGAACACACCGCAACTTCTGAGCCAGCTGATATTGGCCAACTGTTTCCTGCTCAATAAATCTGTACTGCAGCAAGTCATCAAGAATTATAGAACGTTAATAAAATGAAAAGAACTCCTTTTGAAGTGATCTGCAATTAAAATAGGTTTCTGTTCATCTGCCCCCTCCCCCACCCATGAATAACTAAATCAGTCAGTTATCTACAATTTCATCTCCTGCATTTTGTATCTGGGCTGTGGGGAGAATGCATGCAACAACAGATCTTAAATTCTGGGAAGTTGTGTTTGAGTGAATCGTTGTGTGGGCCCCATATTTCCATTTGCAGCAGAAGAACACTGACCTTTGAACCACACCCATCTGCCACATTCCTGATGCTGTGCACATCAAACAGCATAACTAAATGACCCGATAATGAACAGTATACCTTTTAATGGAAATGCCCTGTCCTACACCGGGTGAAATAAATTCTCACAATTCCCATATTTGAAGGTTGCAGTCAATGAGTCAGTCTTTCAGATAAGAGGTGGCAAAATATGATTATTCCAATATGCCATACATATGATTAGTCACCAAGCAACCTGACATAATATACACAACTTTCCGCCAAACTGTTCCCATAGTAACATGACAACTGGCTCATTTGATTCCTGTATCCTGATGAAGTGAAATCAATCACTGCCTTAAAACGCCTTACTGCTCTTTCACATGCATTTCACATTAGTTAAGCTATACAAATATGGAACATGAGGGAGAGAGGGCACATTTAAGCTTTCTCCTCACTCAAGGGGTCAATGAGCAAATTTTGGAAAGATATAGTTTGGCACAACATTAAACAGGAGGTATAAAAAGAAATCTTTTGCTCAGCAAAAAAAGCTCGTCAAAGCAATAAATTGATAATTTTAAAAAGATCTAAATAAAGATGACTATTAGCATGAGAGGGTGAGCGTGTCATGTGTTGGGCTTACAATCAGACTCGTGGTGCTCACTCATGCAGTTTGTGTTGATATTCTGAGGTGAGGGTGAATGACAACACAAAGACTGTGTGTCTCCCTCTCTCACACACACAGTGTGTCTCTCTTTCCCGCACATGCAGTTATGACCTGCCTGCGCTGGTGCGTGGTTAATTCCAGCCCACTAGACCCAGAGTCACAACACAATTTAAATTAATAAATATTCCTCAGATAAACACACAAGGTCTTTGATCCTTAGCTGAGGAAGAGGGCATTGAGGAAGTGTGATGTGCTCCGGAAGTGAATGCCTCAACTTTGTGCGCGAGGTTGAGGCTGATACAGCTGAAGGTGGTGTATGGGGCATACCTCACAAGCACAAGGATGAACCGACTCTTTGAGGGGGTAGGAGATGTTTGTGAACATTGTGGGGGGGGGGGGGGGGGGGGGGGGGCGCAAACCATGTTCATATGTTTTGGTCATGTCCAAAGCTGGAGGGGTATTGGAGGGAGGTGTTCAGGGTAATTTCGAAGGTGGTACATGCGAAGCTTGAGCCGGGTCCTCTGGAAGCCATATTTGGGGTATCGGATCGGTCGGGGTTGGAAGCGGGTACGGAGGCAGATGTTTTAGCCTTCGCCTCACTGATCGCCCAAAGGCAGATCCTGTTGAGGGAGGTCAGTTTCTCCAACCTGTGCCCTGGTGTGGGGAGGAAGGGGGGGGTGTCTGTTGGAGTATTTAACACTTGAGAAGGTGAAGTTTGAGTTGAGGGGAAGGATGGAAGGGTTCTACAATTTGCTTATTATGCACTTTCAAGAATTGGATGACATCGAACATAAGTGGGGGGGGGCAGAAAGAGAGAGGGTTTGGACTGTGTAGATTGTTGATGACTATGTATGGGTGGATGGTGGATTTCGGATTCCTTTTCATTGATGTTTGTATTTAAAATGTTGGGGGTTGTTTGGGAGGAAGGGATTGTTGACCAGGGATTTGACATTGTATTTGTTACTGTTTGTTGTTTGTTGGTGGGTTTCAATTCGGATGAAAATGTGAAAAAGGGGAATAAAAGTATTTTTTAAAAAGATTACTAATAATAACTACAATTAAATATGCAGGAAATACAACAGGTTAACTATTATCCAATTCGTCAAGCCCCCCCCCCCCCCCCCCCATCCCAAAGTAAACTCGTTCCACGCTCTACACGCGCACAAAACACAGAGGGGAGAAGAGGGGGTAAAATAAGTAAAAGATAAAGAGTCTTTGTATCAGATGGTTGTTTCGAGCACCCTTTAGGCTTTCAGTTTGAGATTTCTGCTTTCCAGTCTGGAATGCTTTTCACTGAAGATTCATTCAGGTCTCTGTAGTTTCAGAAATACAGCAGCTTTTCTGGGGAAAACACGAGTGAGAGAGAGAGAGAGAGAGAGCAGGTCCTTTTCTCCGAGTGTCCTATCAAGGGTAACATCCTGATTTACTTTCATGCTATTAAAGCAGGTTACTTCATAGTGGGTTCAAGTTCTAGTTCACATAAATTAGCTCACTTCTTAGAGCATTACATTTGTAGAAATAATGCATATAGTTTGATGTTTCCCCTTCCTATTGCTGTGGAAGTCTATGCTAAAAATATTTTTTAAATCCTATAAATTAAGAATCACAAGACGTACGAGGAGAAGTAGGCAACTTGGCCCATTGAGCTTGCTCCGTCTTTCAATGAGATAATGGCTGATCTGATTTAATCCTCAACTTAATTTTTCCGCCTTGCCCCATAATCCTTGATTC
Organism: Scyliorhinus canicula; assembly: GCF_902713615.1. Taxonomy (NCBI): domain Eukaryota; kingdom Metazoa; phylum Chordata; class Chondrichthyes; order Carcharhiniformes; family Scyliorhinidae; genus Scyliorhinus; species Scyliorhinus canicula. The sequence goes on along the minus strand of NC_052146.1, from coordinate 277,007,682 downwards.
CCTTACTGATGTAAAATCTATCTATCTCAGCCTTGAATATATTTAATGACTGAGCCTCCACAGCCCTGTGCAATGAAAAATGCCACAAATCAGGGTGGCACGGTAACATAGTGATTAGCACTGTTGCTTCACAGCTCCGGGGTCCCAGGTTCGATTCCCAGCTTGGGTCACAGTCTATGCAGAGTCTGCACGTTCCCCCAATGTCTGCGTGGGTTTCCTCAGAGTGCTCCAGTTTCTCCCCACAGTCCAAAGACGTGCAGGTTAGGTGAATTGGCCATGATAAATTCCCCTTCCAAACAGGTTAGGTGGGGTTACTGGGTTATGGGGATAGGGTGGAGGCGTGGGCTTAAGTAGGGTGCTCTTTCCAAGTGCCGGTGCAGACTCAATGGGCCAAATGGCCTACTTCTGCATTGTAAAATCCTATGATTCTATGAAATTCACTACCCTCTGAGAGAAGAAAAATTCCTCCTCATTTCGGTCTTAAATGGGCTACCCCTTATTCTGAGATTATGCCCTCTGGTCCAAGACTCTCCCACAAGAGGAAACATCCTCTCAGCATCTATCCTGCCAAGCCCTCCGCGAACCCCATATGTCTCTAAAAGGTCACCTTATTCTTCTAAACTCCAATGAGTACAGGCCCAATCTACTCAACCTCTATTGCCTGTAAACCTGAAATGGCAGAGACTTTCAAACAAATATTGTGTGTCCAGCATCACAGTGGAAGGTACAATTACATACCAAAAATAGAAGGTAACGAAGGGGTTCATAAGTGTGAGGAATGTACGGTAATTAACATTAGCAAAGGAAATGTTTCGGAGAAACCCAAAGGATTGAAAGGTGACTATTCCTCAGGACCTGATGGCCTCATCCTCTAAAAGTGATTGCTGTAGAGACAGTGGAAGCACTGGTTATAATTTTCTGAAATATTCTTGGATTCATGAACAGTCCTAGCACATTGGAAGTTAATAAATGTAACACCACAGTTCAAGAAAGGAGGGAGTGAGAACGCACGATACCGCAGTCAAGGTAGCCCGACATCAGTAGTCAAAATGCTGGATTCTATTAAAGAAGTCTTTACAGTACACTCAGAAAATTATAGTATGATCATGCAAAGTCAGTACTGCTTTGCAGAAGGGATCATGTTTGACAACTTTATTAGAGTTCTTTTGAGGATGTTACTTAGTGGATGTGGGGAATTAATGGATGTAATGTACATGAGTTACCCAAAGGCGTTCGATGAGGTGACGCACAGGAGACCAATAAGCAAGGCAAGTGCACGTGGAGTGGGAGGGGTTGATATATTAGCATGGATAAAAGGTTGGTTAACAGATAGGAAGCAGAGAGGAGGGATAAAGAGGTCATTGGTAAGCTGTAACTAATGGAGCGTGCATGGATTGGTACTGGAGTTGCAATTACTTATAGCCATGTTGATGACTCAGACAAACAGACCTAGAATAAACGCATCTTTTTTTAAATATAATTCTTTCATGGATGTGGGTATCACTGGCTCGGCCATCATTTTTATTGCCCACCCCTACATGACCTTGACTTTCAGAAGGTGGTGTCTTTAGTCCATGCGACACAGGTACACCCACAACACATTTAGGAGGGAGTTCTGGGATTTTGACCCAGCGATAGTAAAGAACAGTGATATAGTTCGAAGTCAGGGTGGCGTGTGGCTTGGAGGGGAACTTGCAGGTGGTGGTATTCCCAGGCACCTTCTATCTTTGATCTTCTAGATGATAGAAGTCATGGGTTTGGAAGGTGGTGTCAAAAGAGCCTTGGTTAGTTGCTGCAGTGCATCTTGTAGATGGTGCACACAGCTGCCAACCTGTATCGGTGGTGAAGGGAGAGAATGTTGAAGTTAGTAGATGGTCGAGTGTCAATCAAGTGGGCTGCTTTGTCCTGGATGGTGTTGAACTTAGTGTGTTGTTGGCACTGCACTCATCCAGGCAGGTGGAGAGTATTCCACCACATTCCTGACTTGTGCCTTGTAATTGCTGGACAGGCTTTAGGGGGTCAGGAGGTGGTTACTCACCACAGGATTCCTAGCCTCTGACCTGCTTTGTAGCCACAGTATTTATATGACTGGTTCAGTTCAGCTAAGAGCAGATGGTTGGTTTCTCTCTTGTTGGAGACAATCTTAGCCTGGTTGTCTAGAGCATGGGGAACAACAGTCTCATGAAAAAGGGTAGACCATTTAGAATGGAGATCTTCTCACTCCAACAATAGTGAATCTTTGAAATTTTCTACCTCAACAGGCTGTGAATGTGTTGAGTATATTTAGGTATCACGGGATTTCAGTAGCAGGCAGGAATATAAATCAATCATGGTCTACCACTGATCCCATTTCTTATGTTCTTCTTAAACCACTGCGCCAACTGAGATAAGATAACTTGGTACAAATCAGTTAGCAGCTTCTGGACAATCCAGAAATCCCCAATTCAGAAGATATTCAACTCAAATCTTGGCATATATAATTCAATTGGGAATCCCCTTGCGTTGCGACACAAAAGCTGCATTTTTGCAGAAAAGCATGATCCAAGACTTGGCAGATTGTATGTTCTCCTGTGAAAAAAGTATGAGAAAGCTGATGAGAATTATGTGCTTACCTTGGAGGCGAGGCTGGAGGTGTACAGAAGACCTGTGTGGTTGAATAATATGGAGTCTTCATTAGGGCTTGAATGAGGTTTGGCCTGTACTGTGGGTCCACGCACCACAGTGAGCCCTTCCCAACAGTCTGTCAGAGAGAAATCAGAAATAGCAAAATCTTCTTTCATGCCATGATGCGTTGGACTGGGGTAAGCACAGTAAGAAGTCTTACAACACCAGGTTAAAGTCCAACATGTTTGTTTCAAACACTAGCTTTCGGAGCACTGCTTCTTCCTCAGGACATTCATCAGAGGAAGGGGCAGCGCTCCGAAAGCTAGTGTTTGAAACAAACATGTTTCTTCTTTCATACCATAAAGTACATCAGCAATACACCAGCTAACATTTCATAACTTAAATCAACAACAAAACAATGACCTTGTGGTTTAACTGAGGTGCCTAGTTGGCACTGAGCTCAGTCACTCTTCCACACATATCTTATTCTTCAGCTTTTAGTCTTTTTTATTTCCTTGCCAATGCCAGTTTCTTCTTTCCACTACTCCTCTTCTGAGGTACCATTATCACACAAACATGACAACGTACACATTTTCATCCATTTAACAAGCTCAAAATGGCTGCAATTATTCATAATTTTGAGCAACTAAATGTGATCATGGAATTTTCCCACTAAAAAAATCTAGGATTGGAGATTCTTTTACATGCACATGTCTTTACATGCTATGTACTGTGCTTGAGACTTTGTTCCCTAATTTTACACCACAGTATTGAGGTACGCCAAGTATAGAGCGCAGAAACAGGCCATTTAGTCTAACTGGTGTATGCTGGCTTTGTCCTTCTCACAAGCCTCCTCCCATCTAGTTCATCTAACCCGATTAGAATATCATTCTATTCCCTCATGTACTTATTTAGCTTACTCCTTAAATTCATCTATGCTATTTGCTTCAACTATTCCTTGGGGTAAACACATTCCACATTATAGCCACTTACTGGATAAAATAAGTTCCTCCAGAGTTCCCTATTGGATTAAAAAATATATTTCACAGGCATGGGCATCACTGGTTAGACCAACATTTATTGTTCATCCCTGATTATGCGTGAGAAGGTGGCAGCGATCTATCTTCTTGAGCTGTTGCAGTCCATGCAGTGTATGTACACCCACGGTGCTGTTTGGGAATTCCAGGATTTTGAGCCGGCAACAGTGGAGGAACAGAAAAATAGTTCCATGCCAGGATGGTGTATGGCTTGGAGAGGAACTTGCAGGTGCTCCCATGCATCTGTTGCCCTTGCTCATCTTGATTGTAGAGGTTGCGAGTTTGGAAAGTGCTGTCAAAGAAGCCTTGGTGAGTTGCTGCAGTGCATTTTGTAGATGGTACACACTGTTGGCATTGTGCATTGGGGGTAGAGGCTGTCGATATTGAAAATGGTGGATGGGGTGACAATCAAGTGAGCTACTTTGCCTAAGATGGTGTTGAGCTCAGTGTTGTTGGAACTGCACTCATCCAAACACATGGCGCGTACTGTATCACACTCCTAACTTGAGGATAGTGGACAGGCTTTAGGGGGAAAATCATTAGGTGCTTGCCATCCTTCTGACATTATTTCATTTTCTAATACATCAGCTTTAGCCAAGTGGCTAAATCTCAGCATCAACTTTAACATAGGTCAAACCTGTCTCACCTTGGGCGCTGCCCCACTCTTGCATACGACAATGAACATGTGTGATCATAGAATCATAGTGCAGAAGGAGGCCATTCGGCATATCGAATCTGCACCGTCGCTTGAAAAGGGCACCCTACCTAGGCCCGTGCCCGGACCTTATCCCCGTAACCCCACCTAATCTTATGGACACCAAGGGGCAATTTATCATGGCCAATCCACCTAACCTGCACATCTTTGGACTGTGGGAGGAAACCACACGACCCTGGAGGAAACCCACACTACACGGGGAGAAAGTGCAATCTTCACACAGTCACCAGAGGTCGGAATTGAACCCGGGTCCCTGGCACTGTGAGGCAGAGGTGCTAATCACTGTGCTTCCAAGCCACCCATTATGGGTGACTTTAATCTGCATACAGATTTGGCGAGTCAAATTAATCACAGTACAATAGAGGAGGAATTTCTGGAGTACATATGGGATGTTCTTCTGGACCAAAATGTTGAGGAGTCAATAAGGGAACAGGCCATCTTGGACTGAGTATTGTGCAATGAGAAAAGATTATTTGGCAATCTAGTTGCGAGAACCTTTGGGAATGAGTGACCATAATATGATATCAAGGAGGATAGTGAGGTAGTTGATTCTGAGACCAGAGCCCTGAATCTCAATGAAAGGTAATTATGATGGTATGAGTTGGCCATGATGGATTCGGAAACATTACTGAAAGGAAGGACAGTGGACAGGCAATGGCAGGCATTTGAAGAATGATTAGGTGAACTCTAAAGTTGTTTGTTCCTATTTGGCATAAGAGTGGAAAGAGAGCCATAACCAAACCATGGCTCACAAGGGAAATAAAAGATAGTCGATTCAAAGACGAAGCATAAAATTGGCAGGGAAAAGCAATAAACCCAAGGATTGGGAACAGTTTAAAATTCAACATAGGCGGTCTAAGGGATTGATTAAGGAAGGGAAAATACAGCATGAAAGTAAGCTAGTGGCAAACAAAAAATCTGATATTGAAAGTTTCTATTGGTATGTAAAGAGAAAGATGGTCAAAAATGAATGTAGGTCCCTGACAGTCAGAAACGGGGAAATTCAAAATGGGAAACAAAGAAATGACTGAGGAACTAAATTCGTACTGCTTCTATCTTCACAAAGGAATACATGAATAATGTACTGGAAGTTCTGAAAAACATAGTTTTAGTGAGGAGCTGAAGGAAATCAGTATTAGTAGAGAAATGGTTTTGGGGAAATTAATGGGATTGAAGCCAGATAAATCTCTAGGGCTTGATAAACTTTATTCCAGAATACTTGAGGAAGTGTCCCTAAAAATAGTAGACTCTGGAATGGTTCCTACAGATTGGAGGGTAGCTAATGTAAGCCCGCTATTCAAAAATGGAGGTAGAGAGAAAACAGGGAATAAATACTAGTGAATCAGTCGGAGGGAAGTTGCAAGTCTATTATCAAGGATTTCATAACATACCATTTGGAAAGCAGTGGTATAATCAGACAAAGACAGCATGGATTTGCAAAAGGGAAATCATGCTTGACAAATCTAAATCTACTGTAATACTTTGAAGATGTAACTAATAGATTTGATTTATTATTGTCACATGTATTAGTATACAGTGAAAAGTATGGTTTCTTGCATGCTGTACAAACAATGCATACCGTACATAGGAAAGGAAGGAGAGACTACAGAATGTAATGTTACAGTCATAGCTAGGGTGTAAAGAAAAGATAAACTTATTACGAGGTAGTTCCATTCAAAAGTCTGATGGCAGCAGGGAAGAAGCTGTTCTTGAGTCAGTTGGTACGTGACCTCAAACTTTTGTATTGTTTTCCTGATGGAAGAAGGTGGAAGTGAATATGTCCGGGGTGCGTGGGGTCCTTAATTCTGCTGGTTGCTTTTCCGCGGCAGCGGGAATTATAGACCGAGTCAATAGATGGGAGGCTGGTTTGCTTGATGGACCGGGCTACATTCACGACCTTTTGTAGTTTCCTGCGGTCTTGGGCAGAGCAGGAACCATAAGCGGTAATACAACCAGAAAGAATGCTTTCAATGATGCATCTGTAAAAGTTTGAGAGTCGTAGCTGACATGCCAAGTTTCCTTAGTCTTCTGAGAAAGTAGAGTCGTTGGTGGGCCTTCTTAAATAGTGTCGGCATGCGGAGACCAGGACAGGTTGTTCGTGAAAGCTTTGTTCGTATTGATGTAGGTGGGGGCATGTTCTACTCTACGCTTCCTGAAGTCGATGACAATCTCCTTCGTTTTGTTGACATTGAGGGAGAGATTATTGCCGTTGCACAAGTTCGCCAGATTCTCCATCTCATTTCTGGGCTCTGTCTCGTCATTGTTTGAAATACAACCCACTACTGTGGTGGTGTTATCAGCAAATTTGAAAATCGAGTTGATGGGGAATTTAGCCACACAGTCATAGGTGTGTATGGAGTGTAGTAGGGGGCTGAGGACACAGCCTTGTGGGGCACCGGTGTTGAGGATGATCGTAGAGGTGTTGTTGCCTATCCTTATTGATTGTGGTCCGTGGGTTAGGAAGTTCAGGATCCAGTCACAGAGGGAGGAGTCGAGGCCCAGGCCACGGAGTTTGGAGATGAGTTTCGTAGGAATAATAGTGTTGAAGGCTGAGCTGTAGTCAATAAATAGGAGTCTGACATAGGTGTCTTTGTTATCTAGGTGTTCCAGTGTTGAGTGCAGGGCCAGGGAGATGGCGTCTGCTGTGGACCTGTTGCAGGGGTAGGCGAACTGTAGAGGATCAAGGCAATCCGGGAGTCTGGAGTTGATTTGTGCCATGATTATCATAGAACATAGAACAGTACAGCACAGAACAGGCCTTTCGGCCCTCGATGTTGTGCCGAGCATTGTCCGAAACCAAGATCAAGCTATCCCACTCCCTGTCATTCTGGTGTGCTCCATGTGCCTATCCAATAACCGCATGAAAGTTCCTAAAGTGTCCGACTCCACTATCACAGCAGGCAGTCCATTCCACACCCTAACCACTCTCGGAGTAAAGAACCTACCTCGGACATCCCTCCTATATCTCCCACCCTGAATCTTATAGTTATGCCCCCTTGTAACAGCTACATCCACCCGAGGAAATAGTCTCTGAACGTCCACTCTATCTATCCCCCTCATCATCTTATAAACCTCTATTAAGTCGCCTCTCATCCTCCTCCGTTCCAAAGAGAAAAGCCCAAGCTCCCTCAACCTTTCCTCATAAGACCTATCCTGCAAACCAGGCAGCATCCTGGTAAATCTCCTTTGCACCCTTTCCAATGCTTCCACATCCTTCCGATAGTGAGGTGACCAGAACTGCACACAATACTCCAAATGTGGTCTCACCAGGGTCATGTACAGTTGCAGCATAACCCTGAGACTCTTAAACTCAAGCCCCCTGTTAATAAATGCTAACACACTATAGGCCTTCTTCACGTCTCTATCCACTTAAGTGGCAACCTTCAGAGATCTGTGGACATGAACCCCAAGATCTCTCTGTTCCTCCACATTCCTCAGAACTCTGCCGTTGACCCTGTAATCCGCATTCAATTTTTTCTACCAAAATGAATCACCTCGCACTTATCAGGGTTAAACTACATCTGCCATTTTTCGGCCCAGCTCTGCATCCTATCAATGTCTCTTTGCAGCCTACAACAGCCCTCCACCTCATCCACTACTCCACCAATCTTGGTGTCATCAGCAAATTTACTGACCCACTCTTCAGCCCCCTCCACCAGTCATTTATAAAAATCACAAATAGCAGAGAACCCAGCACTGATCCCTGTGGTACACCGCTGGTAACTGGTCTCCAGTCTGAAAATTTTCCATCCACCACCACCCTCTGTCTTCTATGTGTTAGCCAGTTACTTATCCAATTGGCCAAATTTACCTTTATCCCACACCTCCTTACTTCATAAGCCGACCATGGGGAACCTTATCAAACGTCTTACTAAAATCTATGTATACAACCTCAACTGCTCTACCTTCATCTACACACTTAGTTACCTCCTCAAAGAATTCAATCAAATTTGTGAGGCAAGACTTACTATTCACGAATCAGTGTTGACTATCCCGGATTAAGCTGCATCTTTCCAAATGGTCGTAAATCCTATCCTTCAGGACCTTTTCCATTAACTTACCGCCCACCGAAGTAAGACCTATAATTACCAGGGTCATTCCTATTCCCTTTCTTGAACAGAGGAACAACATTCACCACTCTCCAGTCCTCTGGCACTATCCCCGTGGGCTGTGAGGGCCCAAAGATCAAAGCCAAATGCTCTGCAATCTCATCCCTTGCCTCCCAAAGAATCCTTGGATATATCCCATCTGGCCCAGGGGTTTTCTCAAGGTTTTCCAAAATTGCTAATACATCCTTCCTCAGAACATCTACCTCCTCCAGCCTACCCACCTGTATTACACTCTCATCCTCAAAAACATGGCCCCTCTCCTTGGTAAACACTGAAGAAAAGTATCCATTCAATTCCTCTCCTATTTCTTCTGACTCCATGCACAAGTTCCCACTACTGTCCTTGACCGGCCCTAACCTCACCCTGGTCATTTTATTTCTCACATAAGAGTAAAAAGCCTTGGGGCTTTCCTTGATCCGACCCGCCAAGGACTTCTGATGCCCGCTCCGAGCTCTCCCAAGCCCTTTTTTTTTTTAGCTCATTCCTTGCTACCTTGTAACCCTCAAGCAACCCAACTGAACCTGGTTTTCTCATCCTTACATACGCTTCCTTTTTCCTCTTGACAAGACATTCAACCTCTTTTGTGAACCATGATTCCCTCACACGGCCATTTCCTCCCTGCCTGACAGGGACATACCTGTCAAGGACACGCAGTATTTGTTCCTTGAACAAGCTTCCCTTTTCATTTGTGCCTTTCCCCGACAGTTTCTGTTCCCATCTTATGCCCCCCAATTCTTGCCTAATCGCATCATAATTACACCTCCCCCAATTATAAACCTTGCCCTGCCACATGGCCCTATCCCTCTCCATTGCAATAGTGAAAGACACCGAATTGTGGTCACTATCTCCAAAACACTCTCCCACAAACAAATCTAACACTTGGCCCGGTTCATTACCCAGTACCAAATCCAATGCGGCCCCCCTCTTGTCGGCCTATCCACATATTGTGTCAGGAAACCCTCCTGCACACACTGTACAAAAACTGCCCCATCCGAACTGTTTGACCTATAGAGGTTCCAATCAATATTTGGAAAGTTAAAGTCACCCATGACAACTACCCCGAGACCTCCACACCTATCCATAATCTGTTTTGCAATTTCTTCCTCCACATCTCTATTACTATTTGGGGGCCTATAGAAAACTCCTAACAACGTGACCGCTCCTTTCCTATTTCTAACTTCGGCCCATATTACCTCGGTAGGCAGATCCCCTTCGAACTGCCTCTCTGCAGCCATTAAACTATCCTTGATTAACAATGCTACTCTACTCCTCCACCTCTTTTACCACCTTCCCTACTCTTTCTGAAACATCTATACCCCAGGAACTTCCAACAACCATTCCTGTCCCTGTTCTAACCATGTCTCCATAATGCCACAACATCGTAGTCCCAAGTACCAATCCACGCTCCAAGTTCACCTACCTTATTCCGGATACTCCTTGCATTGAAGTAGACACACTTCAACCCACCTTTCTGTCTGCCGGTACACTCCAGCGACCTTGATACCCTCCTCAGTACCTCACTACTCTCAACACTGGCTTCTGGACTACAGCTCGTTTTCCCATCCCCCTGACAAATTAATTTAACCCCCCCCCCCCCCGAAGAGCTGCAACAAATTTCCCTGCCAGGATATTGGTGCCCCTTCTGGTTCAGGTCCCACCTTCCCCAGAATGTGATCCAATTATCCACGTAACTGAAACCTTCCCTCCTACACCATCCCTGCAGCCACGTGTTTATCTGCACTCTCTCCCTGTTCCTTACCTCACTAGCACATGGCACCGGCAACAAACCAGAGATGACAACATGGTTTGTCCTGGCTCTCAGCTTCCACCCTAGCTCCCTAAATTCCTGTTTTAAATCCTCATCCCTCCTCTTACCTATGTGGTTGGAACGTATGTGTACCACGACTTGTGACTGTTCCCCCTCCCCCTTAAGGATTCTGAAAACACGGTCCGAGACGTAATCCTTTCGAAGCACTTCATACTGATGGATGTCAGAACCACTGGACGATAGTCATTAGGGCAGGCTGCTTGGCTTTTCTTTGAAACAGGGATGATGGTCATCTTCTTGAAGCAGATAGGAACCTCAGATTGTTGTAAAGAGAGATTGAAGATGTCTGTGAATACCCCCGCCAGCTGATCCGCTTAAGACCCAAGTGCTCGTCCGGGTACCCCATCCGGGCCAGTGGCTTTCCTTGGGTTGACCTTCGAGAAGGCTGCTCAAACATCTGTAATGGTGACCTCGGGCAGCACGGTGGCATAGTGGTTAGTGCTGCCTACGGCACTGAGGACCCGGGTTCGAATCCCGGCCCTGGGTCGCTATCCGTGTGGAGTTTGCACATTCTCCCCGTGTCTGCATGGGTTTCACCCCCACAACCCAAAAAAGATGTGCAAAGTGTAGGTGGATTGACCACGCTAAATTGCCCCTTAATTGGAAAAAGAATAATTGGCTACTCTAAAAAAATTTTAAAGTTCATCCGAGGCGTCCAGGGTAGAGGGCGTGCTCTCGCTGACCTCTTGCTCAAAGCGGGCATAGAATGAGTTGAGCTCATCAGGAAGGGGTGCATTGGAGCCGGCGATTTTACATGCTTTCATCTTGCAGCTCGTTATGTCTTGCAGACCTTTCCATAGTCAGCGGGGGTCCATGTGGCTAGCCTGGGACTCGAGCTTGGTCTGGTACTGTCTTTTGGCATCTTTGATGGATTTCCTTAGATCATATCTGGCTTTTTTATATAGGTCAGGATCAGCTGACTTACACCTCAGACCTAGACTTCAGCAAGCAGTGGATATCCCTGTTCATCCAGGGTTTCCGGTTGGGGCACAGAGTCTTCTACACACTTACTAATGAAGTCAGTTACTGTTGTGGTGTACTCGTTCAGGCTGGCTGCAGAGTTTTTAAATACTGACCGGTCGACTGACTCTAAGCAGTCCCGTAGGAGATCATCCGATTCCTCAGAACATCATTTCACGACTTGACCAGGGAGAGCCAGTGGATGTGGTTTATTTAGACTTTCAGGAGGCTTTCGACAAGGTCTTACATAGCAGATTACTATATAAAGTTAATGATGTGGAGATGCCGACGTTGGACTGGGTTGAGCACAGTAAGAAGTCTTAAAACACCAGGTTAAAGTCCAACACGTTTGTTGCAAACACTAGCTTTCGGCGCACAGCTCCTTCCTCACCTGGTGTTGTAAGACTTCTTACTATGTAAAGTTAAAGCACATGGGATGGCGGGTGGTGCCTTGAGAAGGACAGAAAGCCGGTTAGCAGACAGGAAGCAAAGAGTTGGAGTAAATAGGTCCTTTTCCGATTGGCAGGCAATGACCAGTGGGTATCGCAGGCATCTGCTAGGACCCCAATTGTTCACATTATACATTAATGATTTGGACGAGGGAACTAAAATGTATTATCTCCAAATCTGCAGATAATACATAGTTGGGCGGGAGGGTGAGCTGTAAGGATTCAGAGATGTTTCAGCGTGATTTGGAAATGAGTGGGCATATGCGAGGCAGATAAAGTATAATGTGGATAGATGTGAGGTTTCCACTTAGCAAAAAATAGGAAGGTGTAAATTGAGAGAGGCAGATACTCAGTGAGGCCTCGGTGTCCTCGTGCATCAGTTGATGAAAGTAAGCACGCAAGTATAGCATGCAGTAAAAAAGACAAATGGCATACTGCCCTTCATAGCGAGTCTTTGTGTAGGAATGGGGATGTTTTACTGCAATTGTAGAGGGCATTGGTGAGGCCACCGTTTATTGCGTGCAGTTTTGGTGTCCTTATCTGAGGATGGATGTTCCTGCTATGGAGGGAGTGCAGCAAAGATTTACCAGGCTTATTCCTGGGATGGCAGGACTATCATATGAGGAAAGACTAAGTCGGTTAGATTCTATACATTGAAGTTTAGAACAGAGAGAGAGGAAATCTCAGAAACATTTTTTAAAATTCAGATACGCAATAATCTTTTTCCAATTAAGGGGGAATTTAGTTATTATTGAATATGATCAGCATGATTATAATGAATGGTGGTGCAGATTTGAAGGGCCGAATGGCCGACTTCTGCTTCTATTTGCTACGTATCTATGTAATTGTTTCTCGACTATCTCTCCCCCAACTTAGTTTAATATCTCCAGATGTAATACATCAAAACCAGGAGGTTTTATCCTCAGTAGGTAAGATTAGTTTGCCAATTACCTTCCCCTTTTTATTTTGTCTTTAGAAGAGTCATTTTTCGATCTCTGCTTTGTTTTCCTGCCTTGTTTTCCGGGTAAATACTGAGGCACGGTATTCAATATTTCTCGCATTTAGCGGTCATTAATTTTATCCTCGTGTGATCCTATTCCTATCTTATATTGTTGCCTGTAGAATACTTCGCTACATATTTTTATATTCCCCGATAATTAAATTTTCCAGTTACTCTTTGCTTTCCTAACTGTTGTTTGACTTCTTTCATAACCCTTTTGTAATCCATTCCTTTCCTTGTTGTCTATGTGCTTAGTGTTTGCCTTTTTGTTTAATTTCAATTTTACCCTGATCTTTTTATTCATCCACAGTATTTCATTATTGGCTGGCTTGTTGTTGTTGTTTTCTAGCAAATTAGATTTCTCCTGAACTCTTATTGATCACGGTTTTAAAATATTTTCCACTACCGTTCTGGGGCTGGTTTAGCTCAGTGGGCTAGACAGCAGCGCGGGTTCAATTCCCGTACCAGCTTACCGGAACAGACGTCAGAATGTGGCGACCAGGGGCTTTTCACAGTATCACCTTTGCATCAATATTCACCAAAGAGACGGAATTGGTGGATGTTGAGTCTGGAGAAGGGTGTGTAGATAAGCCTTGGTCACATTGAGATCCAAAAAGACACGGTGTTGGGCATCTTGAAAAATATTAACGGTAGATAAGTCCCCAGGGCCTGATGGGATCTACCCCAGAATACTGAAGGAGGCAAGAGAGGAAATTTCTGAGGCCTTGAAAGAAATCTCTGGATCCTCACTGTCTTCAGGTGATGTCTCGGAGGACTGGAGAATAGCCAATGTTGTTCCTTTGTTTAAGAAGGGTAGTAAGGATAATCCAGGGAACTACAGGTCGGTGAGCGCCAGTGGTAGGGAAATTACTAGAGAGAATTCTTTGAGACAGGATCTACTCCTATTTGGAAGCAAGTGGACGTATAAGCGAGAGGCAGCACGGTTTTGTGAAGGGGACTTGATAGAGTTTTTTGAAGAGGTCACAAAGATGGCTGATGCAGATAGGGCAGTGGATGTTGTCCATATGGGCTTCAATAAGGCCATTGACAAGATCCCTCATGGCAGACTGGTACAAAAGGTGAAGTCACACAGGATCAGAGGTGAGCTGGCAAGATGGATACAGAACAAATCATAGAAGGCAGAGAGTAGCAATGGAAGGGTGCTTTTCTGATTGGAGGGCTGTGACTAGTGTGTGACTAGTGGTGTTCCGCAGAGTTCAGTGTAATGATTTGGAGGAAAATGTAACTGGCCTGATTAGTATGTTTGCGGACGACACAAATGTTGGTGGAAGCGGTTTGTGGCTCTGAGTTTTACTTTCGGTTTAGACAGTTGGAAGCTGTATTCAGACTACAGGATTTGGAGTCTCTCTCTCTGCATGTTAAAAAGGTGTCTCCAGGGCGACTTCCGGTGGCGGCGATGATGTAGGAAGCCGCACATTTGGGAGCTCCCGTTTAAAACGGACCTTTCGGATCTTTTTAAGAGCCCAAAACGGAAATTTTTCGACGTCTCCCGGTGGGAGAAGGTGTGCTGATCGACTTTCCCCACAGTCCGGGACTCGAACTCGGAATGGAAAGGGGGAATAAACGGCAGCAGCTCCCCAGAAAAAACGGGGGAAGGAATCAAAGATGGCGGCCGGTGGAGCTCCAGAGGAGTGGAAGCTATGGGCCCTGGAGCAACAAGCTGCTCTCCTGCACTGTTTTGCAGACTTCAAGGCTGAGGTACTGAGCTCTCTGTAGGAAACGAACAGAAGGCTCTCGGAGATTCAGACGACCCAGGGTGCTGCCATCAAGGAGTTGCAGACGCAGGCCACTGAACGAGAGGGGGAAGCCGTGGTCCTCGTGAGTAAGGTGGAGGGGCACGAGGCACTCCACAAGAAGTGGCAGGAACGCTTCGAGGAGCTTGATCGCATGAGGCGGAAAAATCTGCGGATCTTGGGCCTTGCGGAGGGGCTGGAGGGGTCGGACCTGACAACCTACGTGGCTACGATGCTGAACTCGCTAGTGGGGGCAGGATCTTTCCATCTGCCCCTGGAGCTGGAGGGAGCCCACAGGGTACTGGCCAGGAGGCCTAAGGAGAACGAACCCCCATGTGCGGTGCTGGTGAGGTTCCACCGGTTCAGTGACCGGGAGTGTGTGCTGCGCTGGGCCAAGAAGGTGAAGAGCAGCAATTGGGAGAATGGGGTAGTACGGATCTACCAAGATTGGAGTGTGGAGGTGGCCAAGAGGCGGTCCGGGTTTAATCGGACGAAAGAGGTGCTTTACAAGAAAAAGATAACGTTCGGAATGTTGCAGCCGGCACGCCTGTGGGTACCTTATTTGGACCGGCATTATTATTTCGATTCCCCGGAGGAGGCGTGGGCCTTCGTGCGGATGGAGAAACTGGACTTGAACTAGGGGTTGGGGGGTCGGTTGTAATACTTTATTGCTGGATTCTGCTGTTGCAGTGTTCTCTTTTTCTGTACTTTTGATATGGTCATTTATGGGGGTGATGTTCTGTTATTTTTTTTGCTGCGGGGCATTGTTTGAGTTTTGTATCCTGCGGGGAGGGTTGGGGGGGGTTTGTTGTATTCTATGTCGGGTTGGGGGTATGGAGTGGGGCTGGTATTTGGGAGCTGCGTCAGAAGGGTGTGGTGGGGCAGTGCGAAAGCGCGGGCTTTCCTCTGGTTTTCCGCGCTGCGGGGCTGGGGGGTGGAGACGATGACGGGGGGAGGCGGGACCTTAACTGGTTCTTCCCCGCGCTGGAGCGGTGCCTGGAGGAGGGATAGATTGGGGGATGATCCCACTTTGGGAGGGGTCGGGTTATTGGCGGGAGTTTCCGGGGTCAGCAGAAGTTAATTGACCCACGGAAGTACAATGGAGGACGGTTCGCAGCTAGGAGGGTTCCTAGCTTGGGGGCGGGGGGTGGAAAGGGGAATACCGGGTTGCTGCTGGTAGGGTCAAGAAGGAGCTGGTGGGGGCCGGGGGGGGGGGGGGGGGGACAGAAGTGAGGTGTTGTCGCTGTGGGGACTGGGTCGGGCAGGGGGTGCTGGCCCTGGGCGGGCAGTCGACGGGCTATGGCTAGTCGACGGGGGAGGGGGGGGCGGGACGCCCTCTGATTCGGTTGGTCGCCTGGAATGCAAGAGGATTGAATGGGCCGGTGAAGCGGTCGAGGGTACTTGCTCATCTGAAAGGGCTAAAGGCAGATGTGGCAATTCTTCAGGAGTCCCACCTGAAGGTGGCGGACCAGGTCCGTCTGAGGAAGGGATGGGTGGGGCAGGTTTTCCACTCTGGGTTGGATGTGAAGAACCTGGGAGTGGCGATTCTGGTGGGGAAAAATGTGTCGTTCGAGGCATCGGAGGTGGTGGCGGATAAGGGGGGTAGGTATGTTATGGTTAGGGGCAGGCTACAAGGAGAGAAGGTGGTACTTGCTAGTGTGTATGCCCCAAATTGGGACGATGCGGGCTTTATGAGGCGTATGCTGGGACGGGTCCCGGATCTGGAGGCGGGAGGTCTGATCACGGGGGGGGGGGGGGGGGGGGGGAAACTTCAATACGGTGTTGGATCCTTCACTGGATCGGTCCAGCTCTAGGACGGGTACGAGGCCGGCGGCGGCCAAGGTACTGAGAGGGTTTATGGACCAGATGGGGTGGATCCATGGAGGTTTGTGAGGCCGAGGGCACGGGAGTACTCTTTTTTCTCCCACGTACATAGGGTCTACTCTCGGATAGACTTCTTCGTGGTGAGTAGCGGACTGATTCCGAGAGTGGAGGAGGCAGAGTATTCGGCCATTGCAATCTCCGACCACGCTCCGCATTGGATAGGGTTGGAGATGGGGAGTTGCGGGACCAGCGCCCATTGTGGCAGTTGGATGTGGGGTTGTTGGCGGAGGAGGTGTGTAGGAGGGTCCAGGCAAGTATTGAGGGGTACCTCGAGGTGAATGATACGGGGGAGGTTCAGGTGGGGGTGGTCTGGGAAGCCCTGAAGGCAGTGATTCGGGGGGAGCTGATATCCATCCGGGCACACAGGGAGAGGAGCGAGGGATAGACTGGTGGGAAATATGCTGGAGGTAGACAGGATGTACGCAGATGCACCAGGGGAGGGACTGTTGGGGGAGAGGCGCAGCCTGCAGGCTAAATTTGATTTGCTGACCACTAGAAAGGCGGAGGCACAGTGGAGGAAGGCACAAGGGGCAGTGTACGAACATGGTGAAAAGGCGAGTAGGATGCTGGCTCATCAGCTCCGCAAGCGGGATGCGGCTAAGGAAATTGCTGGAGTGAGAGACAAGAGTGGGAATGTGGTGCAGAAGCGGGTAGAGGTGAATGAGGTCTTCAAGGACTTTTACGGGGAACTGTAGCGGTCGGAGCCAATGGGGGAGAGGAGGGGAATGGAGAGGTTCCTCGACGGGTTTTTCTTTCCCGAAGGTGCAGGTGGAGTGGTTGGGTGCGCCGATTGAGCTGGAGGAGTTAGTTAAGGGGATCGGGCAGATGCAGTCAGGGAAGGCACCGGGGCCGGATGGGTTCCCGGTGGAATTTTATAAAAAGTTTGTGGACCTAGTGGGCCCCTTGCTGGTGCGGACACTTAATGAAGCGTGGGAAGGGGGGACTTTGCCCCCGACAATGTCGCGGGCGCTGATCTCGTTAATTTAAAAAGGGACAAGGACCCCCAGCAGTGTGGTTCATACAGGCCCATATCTCTCCTTAACGTAGATGCCAAGGTGCTGGCAAAAATCCTGGCCACCAGGGTAGAGGACTGTGTGCCAGGGGTTGTACACGAGGACCAGACAGGTTTTGTGAAAGGAAGGCAGCTGAACACGAATATGCGGAGATTGTTGAATGTCGTCATGATGCCGGCGATTGAGGGGGAGGCAGAGATAGTGGTGGCGCTGGATGCGGAGAAGGCCTTCGATAGAGTGGAGTGGGGGTACTTATGGGAGGTGTTGGGGAGGTTTGGATTTGGTGAAGGGTTTATTAGATGGCTGAGGCTGCTATACGAGACCCCGATGGCGTGCGTGGCCACGAATGGGAGGAGGTCGGAGTACTTCCGGCTTTACCGAGGGACCAGGCAGGGTTGCCCCCTGTCCCCCTTATTGTTTGCACTGGCAATCGAGCCGCTGGCGATGGCGTTGAGGGATTCAGAGAGGTGGAGGGGTTTGGTGCGAGGTGGGGAGGAACATAGGGTGTCGTTGTATGCCGATGACCTGTTACTGTATGTGGCGGACCCGGTGGGAGGGATGCCGGGGGTGATGGAGCTGCTAGCTGAGTTTGGGACCTTTTCAGGTTATAAACTAAATTTAGGCAAGAGTGAGGTGTTTGTGGTGCACCCTGGAGACCAGGAGGAAGGAATTGGTAGGCTCCCGCTTAGGCGGGCAGGGGAGAGCTTTAGGTACCTGGGGGGACTCTTCACAAACATAATTTCACCAGACTTGTAGACCAGATGGAGGAGGAGTTCAAGAGGTGGGACATGCTGACAATGTCGTTGGCGGGGAGGGTGCAGTCCGTCAAAATGACGGTGCTTCCAAGGTTCTTGTTCCTCTTTCAGTGCCTGCCCATCTTTATCCCCAGGGCCTTCTTTAGGAGAGTGACTAGCAGTATTTTGAGCTTTGTGTGGGCGCATGGGACTCCGAGAGTGAAGAGGGTGTTCCTGGAGTGAGGGAGGGATAGAGGCGGGCTGGCGCTGCCCAACCTTTTGGGGTACTATTGGGCGGCCAATGTGTCAATGGTGTGTAAATGGGTGATGGAGGGGGGAGGGGCGGCGTGGAAAAGAATGGAGATGGCATCATGTAGAGATACGAGCCTGGGTGCCATGGTAACGGCGCCGTTGCCACTCTCCCCAAAGAGGTTTACCACGAGCCCGGTGGTGGCGGCGACCCTCAGAATCTGGGGACAGTGGAGACGGCATAGGGGGTAGAACAGGGGGCTCGATGGAGGCTCCATTGGGTGGCAATCATCGGTTCATCCCAGGGAACAGGGATGGGGGATTTAGGGGGTGGCAAAGGGTGGGCATCAGTAAATTGAGGGACCTGTTTATTGTGGGAGGTTTGCGGGCCTGGGGGAACTGGAAGATAAATTTGGGCTTCACCAAGGGAACATGTTCAGATACTTGCAGGTAAAGGCGTTTGCTAGACGACAGGTAGAGGGATTCCCTTTGCTGCCCTCGCGGGGGACGATGGACAGAGTGCTTTTGGGGGTGTGGGTCAGAGAGGGGAAGGTGTCTGACATCTATAAAAGGTAATGCAGGAGGTGGAGGAGTCGTCAGTGGAGGAGCTGAAGGCTAAATGGGAGGAGGAACTCGGGGAGCAGATAGAGGACGGGACTTGGGCGGATGCCTTGGAGAGAGTCAACTCTTCCTCCTCATGTGCGAGGCTTAGTCTCATCCAATTTAAGGTGCTGCACCGGGCCCACATGTCCGGGACTAGGATGAGTAGGTTCTTTGGGGGTGAGGACAGGTGCACCAGATGTTCGGGGAGTCCAGCGAACCACGCCCATATGCTCTGGGCATGCCCAGCACTGGAAGAATTCTGGATGCGAGGCCCCCAAGTGTGGAGACCTGGATCAGTGACATGGCGGGATTTATAAAATTGGAAAGGGTCAAATTTGCCCTGAGAGGATCAATACAAGGGTTCTATAAACGATGGCAGCCTTTTCTGGACTTCCGGGCTCAAAGTTGTCGAGCAAGAGAGCCGTGGTTTACTAAGGAAGTTGAAGCACTTGTCAAGAGGAAGAAGAAGGCTTATGTTAGGATGAGACATGAAGGCTCAGTTAGGGCACTTGAGAGTTACAAGTTAGCCAGGAAGGACCTAAAGGGAGAGTTAAGAAGAGCGAGGAGAGGACACGAAAAGTCGTTGGCGGATAGGATCAAGCAAAACCCTAAGGCTTTCTATAGGTATATCAGGAACAAAAGAATGACTCGAGTAAGATTAGGGCCAATCAAGGATAGTAGTGGAAAGTTGTGTGTGGAATCAGAGGAGATAGGGGAAGCATTAAATGGATATTTTTCGTCAGTGTTTACACTGGAGAAAGACAATGTTGTCGAGGAGAACACTCAGGTTCAGTTGACCAGGCTAGATGGAATTGAGGTTCAAAAGGAGGAGGTGTTAGCAATTTTAGAAAATGTCAAAATAGATAAGTCCCCTGGGCCAGATGGGATTTATCCTAGGATTCTCTGGGAAGCCAGGGAGGAGATTGCTGAGCCTTTGTCCTTGATCTTTATGTCGTCTTTGTCGACAGGAATAGTGCCGGAAGACTGGAGGATAGCAAATGTTGTCCCCTTGTTCAAGAAGGGGAGTAGAGACAACCCTGGTAATTATAGACCTGTGAGCCTTACTTCGGTTGTGGGTAAAATGTTGGAAAAGGTTATAAGAGTTAGGGTTTATAATCATCTTGAAAAGAACAAGTTGATTAGCGATACTCAACACGGTTTTGTGAAGGGTAGGTCATGTCTCACAAACCTTATTGAGTTTTTTGAGAAGGTGACCAAACAGGTGGATCAGGGTAAAGCTGTTGATGTGGTGTATATGGATTTCAGTAAGGCGTTTGATAAGGTTCCCCACGGTAGGCTATTGCAGAAAATAAGGAAGTATGGAATTGAAGGTGATTTAGCGGTTTGGATCAGTAATTGGCTAGCTGAAAGAAGACAGAGGGTGGTGGTTGATGGCAAATGTTCATCCTGGAGTTCAGTTACTAGTGGTGTACCGCAAGGATCTGTTTTGGGGCCACTGCTGTTTGTCATTTTTATAAATGACCTGGAAGAGGGTGTAGAAGGATGGGTTAGTAAATTTGCAGATGACACGAAGGTCGGTGGAGTTGTGGATAGTGCTGAAGGATGTTATAGGATACAGAGGGACATAGATAAGCTGCAGAGCTGGGCTGAGAGGTGGCAGATGGAGTTTAATGCGGAAAAGTGTGAGGTGGTTCACTTTGGAAGGAGTAACAGGAATGCAGAGTACTGGGCTAATGGCAAGATTCTTGGTAGTGTAGATGAACAGAGAGATCTCGGCATCCAGGTACATAAATCCCTGAAAGTTGCCACCCAGGTTAATAGGGCTGTTAAGAAGGCATATGGTGTGCTAGCCTTTATAAGCAGGGGGATTGAGTTTCGGAACCACAAGGTCATGCTGCAGCTGTACATAACTCTGGTGCGGCCACACCTGGAGTACTGCATGCAGTTCTGGTCACCACATTATAGGAAGGATGTGGAAGCTTTGGAAAGGGTTCAGAGGAGATTTACTAGGATGCTGCCTGGTATGGAGGGAAGGTCTTACGAGGAAAGGCTCAGGGAATTGAGGTTGTTTTCGTTAGAGAGGAGAAGGCTGAGAGGTGACTTAATAGAGACATATAAGATAGTCAGAGGGTTAGATAGGGTGGACAGTGAGAGTCTTTTTCCTCGGATGGTGATGACCAACACGAGGGGACATAGCTTTAAATTGAGGGGTGAGAGATATAGGACAGATGTCAGAGGCAGTTTCTTTACTCAGAGAGTAGTAGGGGTGTGGAACGCCCTGCCTACAATAGTAGTAGACTCGCCAACTTTAAGGGTATTTAAGTGGTCACTGGATAGACATATGGATGAATATGGAATAGTGTAGGTCAGATAGGCTTCAGATGGTTTCACAGGTCGGCGCAACATCGAGGGCCGAAGGGCCCGTACTGCGCTGTAGTGTTCTATGTTCTATGATAGGTATCTTGGTCAATAGTAGCAGCAACCCGGGGGGGGGGGGGGGGGGGTTCCTTATTGTAGTTTCTATTATGTAACTTTATATTGTGTTAATTTGCATTGCTGTTAATATGCTGTGTTGTTCATGGAGGTGGGGCGATTGTTTAGGATTGCTAATATTATTGTTATTTTTGGTATTTTATTATGGTTCGTTGTTGTATAAATTCAAAATTTTTCAATAAAAATTTTTTTTTTTTTAAAAAGGCATCTCCAGATCACTTGATAACTTCAAAGTAATAACTGTGTTCTGGAAGGAATTCAAACCTACTGTTTTGTGGTAAAAGGAATTGTCTGATTTATGGATGTTGTTACTTGAGTAAAACAGTAAAGGGAAGTTATTAAGGGTTAAATATAGAGTACTGTAGCTGTGTGGGGTACTTATGTTTATAGTTGATAAAAATGTTTACTGTGTTTTTTGTAAAATGTTAATTGAATTCGTAGAATAAACTTTGTTTTTGATTACAAGTGCTTAAGGCCTCTGTTGCATAACACCTGAAGAGTAGGTCCTTGTGCTCCTCATAACCAAAATCTATAAACAGTTGTAGGTCAGGTGAACTCCATGATATACTTTGGTGTTCTCTAAACCCTGGCCCATAAGATCCAGCACTGATTTCTCTCTGGTTTCACTTCTTATGTAAGAAAGGACTTAAGATTGCTCCTGGGCTCTGGCTAGCAAACATTGTGAAAATTACTAGACTAGAAGGGATCTGGACATTCCAGGAATGCTTTAAAGAGGGCAACAGAATGCAATGCACAATGAGGATAACATCTTTTATATGTCATAAAACTATTAATTTCCCTACTAGATGTACATACTATTGATCCATTCAATAAATGTATCTGACTAAAACAAAAGCAAAGTTTAATGATGACATTCCAATGCAAGTTAAACATTATGGTCAAATTAAATGACTTTCTGGGTTGATACTTCTGCTGTACTCTCCTCTTTGAGAAATTGAGCCAAATTCTCTTTGGTAGCTAGTGCCGAGGGATTGTTTGTATCTGAACAACAGCAGAGGAGTTATTCTGAAACCCTAACCACCAACATTTATCCCTTAACCAACACCTAAAACCAGATGATCTGGAGTTTACTGTGGTTTGTGGAAATGTACTGCCACTTTCTTACATTAATTACCTTTTTAAGTATAGTCAATATTGTAATCGGTTGTAAAGCCCTTTGGAGATCTTGGGGTTATGAAAGGCACTAGGTGAGTGTAAATTCTCCCTTTTTCTTTCTAGATTCATACAATGCCTCCGTATAAATGAACGGTTGTATGTAGTACATGCAGAATAAGCAGGATAGAAGGATATTAACCAGGGATTCCCCTGCTCATTGCCAGCCAATGTTTTTTACTGAAATGTTATGGTTGCCAAGAATGAAATACAGTCAGTTGTGATGCTCCAACAGTTGATTAGCAAGTATTAATTTTCTAGACGTATAAAAAAAGCCACTCAGGGGAGGTACCAATGACTGGTGGTTGTGCAACCATTTCCCAGAATTATTCCACCCTATTCAGGAAAGTAAGAGAGTCATATTTTTAATTGTTTAAAGTCACTATTCCATGGTAATAACAAAGTGATTTGAATTGCACTATGCATTTGCCACATGGAAAGGTAATAAACATGTGCTTTAATTGGTTGTGATGTATCAATTAGAATAGCTGCATGTGACATAAAATGGACTAATCTTGTTCTAGTGAACCAATGTAAATTCAGCCCCGGCCAATCCCCTACAAATTGTATACCAGTTTGGAGCTGGTGAAACAACACAGCGTTTGTTGAAAGCAAAAGAAAAAGGAAACACAAAAAGATTTAAGTACCGGAATTAAAGCACCACGATCACAAGACAGCAGGGCCAACCGAAGTCAAACAAAAATACAAATCACAAGCCTGTTGACACTAATCATTTTAAGTACATTCAGAGATGGAGGTTAGCAACAAGTCGGTTTCATTTTTTAAAAAAATCTCCATGGTGAGCACAGTGCAGTACAATCATATCAAAATTACTACAATATAATCAGTTTCGTGTCAAACCAGGCAGATCATGATGTGCAACAATACTGTTGGCATTCAAAAATGCTGTAGAGTTTGGAGGCCTTGAAACAATAGTCATAATGATCAGAAGGCATTGACATGAGCATTATGCCATTGATCATAGATAATGGTATGATCACAATCCATCAAGTTTCTTTTTGTTGTAATGAAGCTAGTCTAACTGAATTAAGTATATGTAATAAACGAAGAAGCTGGGAGTGTCCGAAAATCAAAGCAGGTTCATCAATATCCGAATGGTAAAACAGGTGAATGTTTCAAGTAAAAATACTATTGATTCTAATGAAAGATTTCTACCCGAAATGTTAATTTCTCCTAGTCATTCAGGCACCAACAATATTTTTGCTTTTTGTTACAAACCTCTGATTAACTCCTAGTATACTGAACAGCAAGCAACATATCACACAAGAGATTTTTAAAAATCTTACGCTATGTTGCTGTAGCTTACCGATAGCTGTGATTATCTTGCTGGTGGAATAAACCAATATCTCCACTGGCAGGCAATCCAGGAATGTTACAATGTAAACAACCAAGATTCTTGCAATTGGTGACAATGAGCGTCTCCTGGTACATAAAATTCACTTGCATCTTCAACCCAAACTGCCATCTCTGGCAAATGTTAGTAGGTGTTGGTCACACATTGATATACATGGTAAATTGTGGCTCTGTATATAGTCCGAGCTTTTGGCTCTGTATATAGCTTACATACATATGAAATTGTATTTGTGACAAAGTATAAATTGGATGTGCCTGAATCTCAGCTAAGCAATTTTTCCATTGGTGTTAAAAATTGGCCATTGCCTTCCAGTGATCTTTTTTTTTTTTTTCTTTTTTTTTAAATTTAAAGTACCCAATTAATTTTTTCCAATTAAGGGGCAATTTAGCGTGTTCAATCCACCTAGCCTGCACATCTTTGGGTTGTGGGGGTGAAACCCACGCAAACACGGGGAGAATGTGCAAACTCCACACGGACAGTGACCCAGAGCCGGGATCGAACCTGGGACCTCAGCGCCGTGAGACTGCAGTGCTAACCCACTGAGCCACCGTGCTGCCGACCTTCCAGTGATCTTTATTGAAATATTCAGGTTGAAGAAAGAATTATAGTAGTCAGTTGTGATATTGAATAGCTGAAAAGCAAGTAAGTTTTCTATGCACGTGTATAAAAGAATAGGCACTCAAATGAGGTACCAGAGTGGCTGGAGGCTATGGAACCATGTCCCAGCATTACTCAGCCTATTTGTAGTTGTTTTAAAGTCACTGTTCCATGGTAATAAGAAGTGATCTTCATTGCTCTATGCATTCACAGTACAAAGGGAGTAGATTTGACATACTACTGAAAGCATCTCAGTAGTATTGAAGGGGCATTATAGGGAACAAGGCTGAGTTCTGATTAAATTGTTTTTCTCTGAGGAAGAAATTACTTGCCAGTGAGTATAGTGGGTTAGGACTCCAGTCATTCCAAATTAAAATTAGGGGACATGACTGACTTTCTGTAGGTAGGTGATAATGACAACCATGAGGTGGAACATTACAAAAATGGTTTTAAGGGGCTATATATTCATTAAAAAGAGTTTTGCAATGTTAATTGTTCAGTGAGAGATTACGACGAACACATAAGTGATGCTATGTTACAAGACGATTGATCAATGTGTGATATCATCTGTTTATTAACAAACAAAAATATATTCGCAAAGTACTTTTAGGATGTTGGAGCCTTTTAATTTGCCAATTTTCTCCTCTTCTTTCCTGAATGTGTTGGCTACTTGTAGTAGCTGCACAATTGATCAGTCTTCATGCGTGACTAAGGTAATGAATGCAGATACACTATTTTATTACGTCTGTTTGGAAGCATCACAGCCAAGCTCAACACCATTCTCATTTGAACTAGGAATTGAAGCCAAGAGTACTATAGCAGCTAGAATCAACTAACTCGGTAGAAACTGGGACAGTGTCTGTTTCGCACTGTAGTAATAAGACAGTGAGAAGGCAATGCCAGTAAAAACAATCCACATTGCTGAAATTCATAAATAGATTGTATTACATTGGCTCCGTATGTGCCCATACAATAATTTCAAAATCTGTCTCATCTCAGATGGCAATCCCCACCCTCACTACAAACATGTCATGTACTCTTCCTCCACGCATCCCATTTTAGCTGCATTTGCATTCCTCCTCAGTCTACTAATGGCTATGATGTGGAGATGCCGGCATTGGACTGGGGTGAGCACAGTAAGACGTATTACAACACCAGCATCTTTGACTTTATCTATATATATGTTTCTGGAACCTATCTCTTCATTCACCTGAGGAAGGAGCAGTGCGCCAAAAGCTAGTGATTCAAAACAAATCTGTTGGACTTTAACCTGGTGTTGCAAGACTTTTTACTGTACTAATGGCTGAAGACATTCAGCTCTCCTGAACTCCCTCTATCTTGCTACTTCCCTCCCCTCCTTCAAAATTCTTCTTTCTGTACTAGGCGGTCCCTTGGCATCAAGGATTGGTTCCACTTCCGTTTATGGGATTCTGAGATGGCTGATAAGTCTAATGTAACTACAGATTCTGCCACATGCGGGGCAGGTGATGCTTGGTGGGTCGGAGGGGTATATTGTTTGAAGGTTTGTGCACTCTCTTTCACGACCGCACCTTCTCCAGTTTGGTTGGTCACAAACCAGGGAGTCCCATGAGTAAACAAGGATGTTTGACCTCTTCAGGGATGCTTTGAAGATATCCTTCACGCGTCCCACTCGGAGCCTCCTGCTATGACCAAGTTCCAAGTAGAATAATTGCTTCGAGGGTTTCATGTGGGGCATACAAACGAACTGTCCCACCAACGAAACTGGTTTAAAGTGATTAGAGTCTGAATGATGTGGATGTTAGCTTGGGAGATGATGCTGCTTTTGGGCTGCCTTTCACACAACTAGATTTGAAGAATCTTGCAAAGGCACCATTGGTGGTGCTTCTACAGTGCTTTGCGGTGCCTTCTTTAAAGTTGTCCCAAAGTCTGTGAAGAATATAGCAGTGTGGGGACCACTGCTGCCCAGTAAACTATGGTTCTCTGGTTCTCCTGGAGCTCTGGCATCACATTGGTGTCTTCCACCTTGAAGACTGATGTAAAGTAACTACTCGGTTTGTCTGCCATTTCTTTGTTTCCTGTTATTACTTCTCCAGCCACATTTTCCAATGGTCCAATGTCTATTTTTACCTCTCTCTTACCTTTTTCCATATTGAAAAAATCTCTCCCTATCTTCCTTTATATTACTAGCTAGTTTGCACATACTTCATCTTCTTCCCTTATTGCTTTTTTAGTTGTCCTCTGCTCTCTTTTAAAGGCTTCCCAATCCTCTGGCTTCCCACTAATCCTCACCACTTTGTATGCTTTTTCTTTAGCTTTTATGCTGTCCTTGACTTCCCTCATCAGCCATGCTTCCCCCAGTCTTTAGTGAGATAGGGTCTGTGGTGGTTCCATTGGTCAGAATTGTGACTTGAATGTCATTGTGGAGTAGGCAGGTGATGGCACCAGATTTCTGAGGGTAGTACAGCATCCTTACAACCAAACACAAATTTGGTCTTGTTTCCCCTTCATTCTTCCTCCATTTTTCAGCCTCTTCCCCCAAAACACTCAATCCTTGTTTCAGTGTATTTTAGAAATAAAATTAATTAAATCATTGAAAAACAACTTTTCCTAATTGAGTAGTCAGTAGAATTTCAGGTGAAGTATATGTCAATTGGTGCAGGATGTAATCTAGTATTTCTGCTTTCAACTATCCCACTGTGGGAAGTGCCATGTGAATGCCCTTTTTTTATGTAAGACGACCAAATAAGGAAATGAATTAGCAAATAAAATTCCTGAGAGCCACTGACACTCTCTTTAACATGTAGCTTTCAAGTGATGATAGGCTGAGACTGGTCTACCATATCCCCTCCCTTGCCAGTGATGATGCAGAGAGCAAGATGCAAGAGGAAACATGTGGACAATCTCACTAATTTTGGTTTAAAAATGCAACCAAATCGATTGTGTTTTCTAAAAGTAGGTGTAGCTTTATTTGTTTAAATGGCTATGTAATCGATTACAGGCTGATCATAAATCGAACCAACATTTCTCTGATCTGGACTGCCAAGAGGAAAGGAAAGACATGTCTTAAGACAGAGACTGAGCCTCAAACAAAGCCGCACACAGAAAACTCTTGGCAATTGTTGAAAGTTGTGACAGGATTGGAATGGTTTTACATTTTCACTTATTTCCCCAGTGAGCTTGTCTCTTTAAGATGGGTTTCTGTGAACAGATACTTCCTCCCCAGTCTGGAGGCAGATTTTGTATTGAACAGCAGGAGCACCAGGCGCATCTATATGCTTTAGAAACTTTGTGGAAACATCACACTTCATTGCAGCTTGCATAAACAATACACAGTGCATTTTCCAACACACAAAACAAACCTATCACAAACAGCACAGCCGTCAATGGGACACTTATTGCACCATTTAAACTCTTCAAAGTCAGTGTCAATCAGATGTAAAACACTGGAGTTCTATGTATTACACTGCCTATTTAACCTGTTACTACTGGTATTGGCTCTCACAATTTTAAGCTGTTAATCACAATCATTCTTCTGCCCAGCGGAGGATGCAACTGCTCCACTTTATTCTAAGAAAATGCTGCAAGCCATAATCACGATAACCAAATTACAAGACAAACTTTGAGCGTAAGTGCAGTTTTGTTGAAACATAAAGCAAACTATGATTTAACGGTGTGGAACAACAGCAACCTGACCTAGAACACCAAAATGGGATTCTACCAAGCCTGCATCCTCAGTGTACTTGTTTCAAGTAGCAAACCCTGGACAAGATAGGCTAGGCAGGAGAATAAACTAAACAGTTTTCCACCTTCAAGGTCTTAGACATATCCTCGGAATTTCTTGGCAGGACTAGGTAACCAACTTGGATGTCCTGAAGCGTGCTGATTCTGTCAATATACACGCATTACACTGAATGTGGCTGGGCCATTGGATGGATATGTAGTTCTGTACAGTGAACTGGTCACTGGGTCACAACCTGCTGGACATCCATATGGACTAGGTATGGAAGCAAGATATGAATATGCAGGCATTGACATAGACAACTGGAAGTTGACTGTAGGCACTGGAAAATAGGAGGAGAAATTGAAAGCTCAACCTGGAGAAAACAGAGCCAAGCGAATACTTCACCTTCTCAGTCCACTGGCTTCCTCTGCAGCAGAGATTGCCATGCCAGAATGGGGATCTTGAGTCACACCAGGCAATATTTAATACAGAGTTGATCCAAGATGCAAACCACCATCTGAGACAAAAGGCCAGCAGAGAAGATTTAGCTTATGAGTGAAGCACGGTACTCTCACTGGCGTGCTTACTGAGCTGATACACTACTTCCATCATAAAATCCATATTCTCAAAAATTAGGCCACCATCAGGCACATAGTTACACTCTAAGCTACATTCTCTCACAGAATGACACACGGTTATACTGTTAACGACTGTTGTCTGACAGCTCATTAATAGATCAAGATCAGGAATGTCTTAAAATTAGGAGATAAATCTGTGAGTAGTTCAGATGCTGAAATAAGGATTATATTTTTACTGGGGAAGGAGACAAGCAAGATTCATTCATCACAAACAGTAATATCCATATGTTCTGAAATGAGCTTCTGTCACTAGATTTGTATGAAATTGTTCTGAATGTGGCCTGAATCAGGGACAAATTTCAAACAACAGGAAGCACATGGTTTGCCTACAAGCATCAACACTTTTATCCAGTTAAGCCAGATCACAGTCATGTATTATATTACCAGCAGGTCAAAAACTGATAGAGCTAAAGGAAACGTTACCATGGCAACTCAAAACCAGGCCACAAAGTGAAACCCATACCGATTAGCAACTTCCTGACTGCTTTGCAAATGTAACCAATTGTAAAGGTTTCTTCCCCCCCCCCACCCTCCCCATTAAAAAGGAAGTAAAATTAAAATTCTACCATCAAACTCTTGAAAATTAAAACCAAGAAATTATTTATATGGGAAAAAATAAATGTATTGTTGATTTAGGCAAACCTGTTATTAACTGGGTTAGGTGAGCTCATTCCATTTGTTAAACTCAGCAATCTGAAAAAGGATGGAATTGTGTGTACGACAAACATATAAAATTATAACCCAGTAGGTAAGTGTTGGGGCATTGGGCTATAAAACCCAGGAAGGACTCAGGTTTTCTTTTTCATCTTTTCGAAGGTGGTTGAGCTCATATGGACTCTTGAAAGTGATGCTTCAATTAACCCCAGTGTAAAGTAAACCAGCCAGGATTGCTGCTCCTGGCCACTGATTTCTAGTTTGAAGTATGTGAACGTTCAAGGAGATGTTTCCACATCTTTTTAAATATCACCCTAAATGCTATCTTCAGGTCCCCCCTCATAGAACATAGAACATAGAACGATACAGCGCAGTACAGGCCCTTCGGCCCTCGATGTTGCACCGACATGGAAAAAATCTAAAGGCCATCTAACCTACACTATGCCCTTATCATCCATATGCTTATCCAATAAATTTTTAAATGCCCTCAATGTTGGCATGTTCACTACTGTTGCAGGTAGGGCATTCCACGGCCTCACCACTCTTTGCGTAAAAAACCCACCTCTGACCTCTGTCCTATATCTATTACCCCTCAATTTAAGGCTATGTCCCCTCGTGCTAGCCACCTCCATCCGCGGGAGAAGGCTCTCGCTGTCCACCCTATCTAACCCTCTGATCATTTTGTATGCCTCTATTAAGTCACCTCTTAACCTTCTTCTCTCTAACGAAAACAACCTCAAGTCCATCAGCCTTTCCTCATAAGATTTTCCCTCCATACCAGGCAACATCCTGGTAAATCTCCTCTGCACCCGTTCCAAAGCTTCCACGTCCTTCCTATAATGAGGCGACCAGAACTGTACGCAATACTCCAAATGCGGCCGTACTAGAGTTTTGTACAACTGCAACATGACCTCATGGCTCCGGAACTCAATCCCTCTACCAATAAAGGCCAACACACCATAGGCCTTCTTCACAACCCTATCAACCTGGGTGGCAACTTTCAGGGATCTATGTACATGGACACCGAGATCCCTCTGCTCATCCACACTACCAAGAATTTTACCATTAGCCAAATATTCCGCATTTCTGTTATTCTTTCCAAAGTGAATCACCTCACACTTCTCCACATTAAACTCCATTTGCCACCTCTCAGCCCAGCTCTGCAGCTTATCTATGTCCCTCTGTAACCTGCAACATCCTTCCACACTGTCTACAACTCCACCGACTTTAGTGTCGTCTGCAAATTTACTCACCCATCCTTCTGCGCCCTCCTCTAGGTCATTTATAAAAATGACAAACAGCAACGGCCCCAGAACAGATCCTTGTGGTACGCCACTCGTAACTGAACTCCATTCTGAACATTTCCCATCAACTACCACTCTCTGTCTTCTTTCAACTAGCCAATTTCTGATCCACATCTCTAAATCACCCTCAATCCCCAGCCTCCGTATTTTCTGCAATAGACGACCGTGGGGAACCTTATCAAACGCTTTACTGAAATCCATATACACCACATCAACTGCTCTACCCTCGTCTACCTGTTCAGTCACCTTCTCAAAGAACTCGATAAGGTTTGTGAGGCATGACCTACCCTTCACAAAACCATGCTGACTGTCCCTAATCATATTATTCCTATCTAGATGATTATAAATCGTATCTTTTATAATCCTCTCCAAGACTTTACCCACCACAGACGTTAGGCTCACCGGCCTATAGTTACCGGGGTTATCTCTACTCCCCTTCTTGAACAAAGGGACCACATTTGCTATCCTCCAGTCCTCTGGCACTATACCTGTAGCCAATGATGACCTAAAAATCAAAGCCAAAGGCTCAGCAATCTCTTCCCTGGCTTCCCAGAGAATCCTAGGATAAATCCCATCCGGCCCCGGGGACTTATCTATTTTCACCTTGTCCAGAATTGCCAACACTTCTTCCCTACGCACCTCAATGCCATCTATTCTAATAGCCTGGGTCTCAGCATTCTCCTCCACAATATTATCTTTTTCTTGAGTGAATACTGACGAAAAGTATTCATTTAGTATCTCGCTTATCTCCTCAGCCTCCACACACAACTTCCCACCACTGTCCTTGACTGGCCCTACTCTTACCCTAGTCATTCTTTTATTCCTGACATACCTATAGAAAGCTTTTGGGTTTTCCTTGATCCTACCTGCCAAAGACTTCTCATGTCCCCTCCTTGCTCGTCTCAGCTCTCTCTTTAGATCCTTCCTCGCTTCCTTGTAAATATCAAGCGCCCCAACTGAAACTTCACGCCTCATCTTCACATAGGCCTCCTTCTTCCTCTTAACAAGAGATTCCACTTCTTTGGTAAACCACGGTTCCCTCGCTCGACCCCTTCCTCCCTGCCTGACTGGTACGTACTTATCAAGAACATGCAATAGCTGTTCCTTGAACAAGCTCCACATATCCAGTGTGCCCAACCCTTGCAGCCTACTTCTCCAACCAACACATCCTAAGTCATGTCTAATGGCATCATAATTGCCCTTCCCCCAGCTATAACTCTTGCCCTGCGGGGTATACTTATCCCTTTCCATCCCTTTCCTTTGACTAACTCCCTGCACAAGGCTAAAGATGCATAAAAGCTGCAAACATATA
Source organism: Scyliorhinus canicula (assembly GCF_902713615.1). Taxonomy (NCBI): domain Eukaryota; kingdom Metazoa; phylum Chordata; class Chondrichthyes; order Carcharhiniformes; family Scyliorhinidae; genus Scyliorhinus; species Scyliorhinus canicula. The sequence continues at coordinate 276,975,533 of NC_052146.1, read as the reverse complement.
CAGGTCTATCATAATGTTGATGTTACTGGAGGAGTAATCCAGCAATGCAAGTTGTCAACTTCAGCTGGGGAATTTTATTTCGTTTTTGAACAAATCATGAATGAAAAGCTCCTTTCAGTAATGATGGCCATGAAACTATTGAATTTCTTGAAAAAAAAAATTTGGTTCTCGAATGTCTTTCAGGGAAGCAAATCTGCTGTACTTGCCCAGTATGGCCTACTACACATGATGCTCAACTGTCTTCTAAGATAACCTAACAATCCACTCAGTTGCGTCAAACGGTTGTAAAGAAGTCTAATGAGAATAAAACAGAGCCTGGGCACCAGCACAACAAGGAGCTAGTCTAGTTTACCCTGAAAAGTCCCCTTAATCTGGGAAGATATACCAAAATCAGAACTGTTCCACAGACTAGGCGAGCAATAATAATAGCCCGCAGAATTATATCTGTCAGCCAATGTTCCAGATTCCTCCATTACCTGTCCCACTACAGGGTAGATCCATCAAAGGTAGCAGCATACTCAGTTCAGTGGGCTAGACAGCTGGTTTGTGATGCAGAACAAAGCCAGCAGCGCGGGTTCAATTCCCGTACCAGCTTACCCGAACAGGCGCCGGAATGTGGCGACTAGGGGATTTTCACAGTAACTTCATACTTGTGACAATAAACGGTTATTATTATTATAATATTGGTACACAGTCAACAGGTGTTGGCCTGAGCGTCCTCAAGATTGGCTCCAGGCCCCATGAAGTGTCATGACATCAGGTCAAACGTGGGCAAGGAAACCACCCACATATCCCAGACCTCAGCTGATTAAGCAGCACTCCCTCATGTTGAACACTACATACTATCTTCTGGGTGGGAGGGGAGACTTCAATGTCCATCACAAAAATGGTTCAGTAGCAGCATGATTTTGTTTTCATTTTTTAAAATAAATTTTGAGTACCCAATTTGTATTTTATTTACAATTAAGGGGCAATCTAGCATAGCCAATCCACCTAACCTGCACATCTTTGGGTTCTGGGGGTGAAATCCATGCAGACATGGCGAGAATGTGCAAACACCACATGGACAGTGACCCAGGGCTAGGATTCGAACCCAGGTCCACAGCGCCGTAGTCCCAGTGCTAACTACTGCACAGCGTGCCGCCCTAGTAGTAGCACATTGACTGACTGAGCTGGTGGGGTCCAGAAAGACATATCTGCCAGTTGGTGAGGAAACCATCATGTGGAAAAACCTACTTCGACTCATCCTCAATGATTTCAAAAGGAAATTGGATGAGCACTTGAGGGAAATTAAACTTACATGGCTATGGCATAGAGAAGGGAAAGAGACTGACATGGATTTTATGTGCTAAATGGCCTCTCCTGTACTGTAATAACTCTGATGTGGAGATGCCGGCGTTGGACTGGGGTGAGCACAGCAAGAAGTCTTACAACACCAGGTAAAAGTCCAACAGGTTTGTTTCAAACACTGGCTTTTGGAGCTCTGCTCATTCCTCAGGTGAATGAAGAGGTATGTTCCAGAAACACATATATAGACAAATTCAAAGATGCCAGACAATGCTTTGAATGCATCTACCACAATCTACAAGCTTGTGACCCAGTAGCAGCTGCTTAAGCGCGCAGAATCAGAGGATTATACAAGGTTTTGGGGGGGGGGGGGGGGGGGTATACAGCTGGATGAGATTACAGAGATAGAGAGCAATGAGACCATCATTCAACCTGCATACAGGTCTAAAACGGTTCAACAGAATGAAGTGTTTATTGACAGTCACGAGATCCACTAGATTTCAGTCCATGTGCAAATAATTTTAATTTTTTAGCTCCCACGTATTTCACAGCATATTTAAAGGAGCAGGGTGACAATTAAACATTACACACATTATCTCATTGAGCCACTTTTCTTTTTGATCAGCTGTATATCTGACAAATGTGAAAGCGGATCATGGTTAAGGGTATCCATGCCAAGCTACTGAGAAATCCAAATTTGTAGAATTTATATTTGCCTGAAGCAGCGTGCATAGTGGCACACCCTCCTTAACTAATCCCAGAGAGTTCAGACAGATCTTGGCTGAGCAGGCTGTTTATCTAGCCAGGACCATCCTTTAAGGGAGGGTTTTGGCCTGCAGGGCTATCCACAGCCAACTGAAAAAAAAAGAGTTCCAGCGCCTACTGAAAGGTCAACCCTGAAAGTTCCATCAGTGAGACAGACTGGATTGCCAATCATCAACCATATTGTGCAGTAATCTGTATCTGCTGTGCTGAGTCATCAGATTACCAAGACTGCCATAAATTGCACCAGAGATTCAACTTAATCTTCCCCAAGAAGGAAAAGTCACCATGTGATCTTTGGACAAGTGACTGGTGTGATACAAGCTCTCAGCAGATGGATAGCAAGTATTGGTTCCTCAAAACAGATACGGTAAACAACATTACTTATTAAACATGAACTATTGCCACTTTACTGCTTGAGCACAGCATGGCCCCCTCGCATCCCAACTACAGATGCTGAAATCCGAAATAAATACAGAAATACTCAGCAAATCAGGCAGTATCTGTGATAAAAGAGACAGTCAATATTTCAGGCCGATGATCTTGTCAGAACTGGAAAAAGTTAAGAGACAAAGTTTTAAACAAGTACAGAGGCAGAGAAAGCAGGGAGAACAAAAGGCAAAGTCTGTGATGGGGTGAAAGACAGGAGAGATTAAATGAGAAAAAAGGGATGATGGTGCAAGGCAAAAAGAAATGATGATGGGACAAGAAAAAAGGTGTGAATTTAAAGGAGGGTAAATGACAACTAGCAGAATCATCAACAGCTGCTATTGACAAAAAAAGGGCAGAGATTATGACCTGAAATTGTTGCCTGCAATGCAATCCAGAGGCTGTAAAGTGCCTATTAAAAATTAGCAGCACTTTTCCTCAAGCTTACTTATCCTCCACACTAGTTGCAAGAGAGATTCATTCACATGCTTTCTGATCTTTCTCCATGTTTCTCCATAACATCTGACAAAAGCACCATAATGGCCTCCAGAACTCCCACTGATAAGATTCTGCAGTTGTTTACAGGTTCCACTCACATCCTTCTTCCTGTAGATCCTAGAACACAGTATGCGTGGCTCACCAGAATGATCAGACTTGCCAATGTCTACTGATTCATGCACATTATGTTCTTGAAGTCAAACAAATTTTAACAATAATAATAATCTTTATTGTCACAAGTAGGCTTACATTAACACTGCAATGAAGATACTGTTAAAATCCCCTAGTCGCCACACTCCGGCCTCCTTGCATCAGATTCTTTCTCTATTAGCACAAACATCACAGGGGTAAGTGGGAAGACATTTCAAATGCAGATTTTTGCCTTTTGTGCGAGTAAAATTCTACTTTCTAACACCAAAGGGCTAAAAAAAATACTAAATATGGGAAAAGTGTAAACAAATGCATGTGAACAGTTTTGATACACATTCTTCATCCTTCAGGAGTCACCTTTGAAATGGCATTTTAGATAAAACAGCAAATGATCACAGTTGAACAATCTTTAAAAAAGCAAGAAAGTCAGTAATTTCTAGCTGTTTTTTCTGACCTGGCCCTTCCCTATCAAGGAGAAAAGTGGCTGCCTATCTGGAGAATTTTTCAATAGCAACAGAAATTTGCTTACATTTGACAAGAGACTAGCGATCTACAGTAGCCTTTAAACTGGAGTCCACAGAAATTTCCAGTAGATCAGTGTCACAGGGTTGGCCTTAAGGATCAGCAAAACGAAGGGCTCTGCAACCGAAGGGCGCTGTGGTCAAAATTAAGCAAATGAGTGGCAGCAGGACATGTGCTGTGCTCCTGCTCTCTCCAGGCTCTGTTTCCACAGTACTCCTTCTCCCTGGGCCCGTGCTTCCCTCATACTCCTACTTTCCCCTCTCCTCCTGCCAGGGATAGATACACTCTGCCCATCTCACTAATCTGTAAATAAATATCTGTTTTCTTAAAGAATTATTAAAACTCTTTACTTTCAGGGCAGCACGGTGGTGCAGTGGCTAGCACTGCTGCCTCACGGCGCTGAGATCCCAGGTTCGATCTCGGCTCTGGGTCACTGTCCATGTGGAGTTTGCACATTCTCCCAGTGTTTGCGTGGGTTTCGGCCCCACAACCCAAAGATATGCAGGGGAGGTAGATTGGCCACGCTAAATTGCCCCTTAATTGGAAAAAAATTAATTGGGTACTCTTAATTTTTTTTTAAAACTCTTTGCTTTCATGTTAGGAGTGTCATATGCTACTGTAATTTAGATGGCAGATCCATGATGAAAAGGAATTTTTCCAAACAGAAAACGTTTGAGAACCACTGCCTTAAGTACTCCATTAAAATTCATTAAATACAAAGTTCTGAGAAACAAGTTTTAGTGAGGAGCTGATGGAAGTGAGTGAGATGATGAGAAACATTTTTATTTAGAATTGTTGGGGTTTGGAATTCGCTGCCTGGGAGTGGTGGAGGTGGTTTCCATAGGAGGTTTCAAAAGAGAGCTGGATATATATTTGAAAGTAATTAATTTAGAGGGCTACAGAGATCGGGCTGGGGAATGGGACTAACTGGGTAGCTCTTTTGGGAGCTAGTACAGACATGGTGGGCTGAATGGCCTCCTTCTGTGCTGTAAAAAAAATTTTAATTAGCGGAGATGGTGGGACTGTCATACGGGAAGCGACTAAGTCGGTTAGGATTATAGAACATAGAAAAATACAGCACAGAACAGGCCCTTCAGGCCATGATGTTGTGCCGAACTTTTGTCCCAGATTAAGAACATATTAATTTACGCTTGAAGGTCCCTAATGTTTCCGGCTCAACTACTTCCACAGGCAATGCATTCCATGCCCCACTACTCTCTGGGTAAAGAACCTACCACTGACATCCCCCCTATATCTTCCACCATTCACCTTAAATTTATGTCCCCTTGTAATGGTTTGTTCCACCCAGGGAAAAAGTCTCTACCTGTCTACTCTATCTATTCCCCTGATCATCTTATAAACCTCCATCTAGTCACCCCTCAACTTCTCCGTTCTAATGATAAAAGGCCTAGCACCCTCAACCTTTCCTTGTAAGACGTACTCTCCATTCCAGGCAACATCCTGGTAAATCTCCTTTGCACCTTTTCCAAAGCTTCCACATCCTTCCTAAAATGAGGCGGCCAGAACTGCACACAGTACTCCAAATGTGGCCGTACCAAGGTTTTGAACAGCTGCATCACCTCACGGCTCTTAAATTCAATCCCTCTGCTAATGAACGCTAGCACACCATAGGCCTTCTTCACAGCTCTATCCACTTGAGTGGCAACTTTCAAAGATCTATGAACATAGACCCCAAGATCTTTCTGCTCCTCTACATTGCCAAGAACCCTACCGTTAACCCTGTATTCCGCATTCAGATTTATCCTTACAAAATGGACAACCTCACACTTTTCAGGGTTAAACTCCATCTGCCACTTCTCAGCCCAGCTCTGCATCCTATCTATGTCTCTCTGCAGCTGACAACAGCCCTCCTCACTATCCACAACTCCACCAATCTTTGTATCGTCTGCAAATTTTGTGACACACCCCTCATCTCCAAGTCATTAATGAAAATCACAAACAGCAGAGGACCCATTGGAGTTTATACGAGCGAGGGGGGATTTCATAGAAACTTATAAAATTCTAACAGGGTTAGGCAGGGGAGATTCAGAAAGAATGTTTCCGATGGCGGTGGAGTCCAGAACTAGGGGTCATAGTTTAAGGATAAAGGGGTAAACCGTTTAGGACTGAGGTAAGAGAAATGTCTTCACCCTGAGTGGTGAATCTGTGGAAATCACTACTACAAAATATAATTGAGTCCAAAACATTGTGTAATTTCAAGAAGGAATTAGATATAGCTCTTGGGGCTAAAGGGATTAGTATTGAACTTGATGATCAGCCATGGCCAAAATGAATAGCAGAGCAGAAGGGCTGAATGGCCTTCTCCGGCTTCTATTTTTTTATGTATGTTTCTATGTAGAAATACGTTATTTTATTTACCATTAACCATTCAAATACACTTCCGGTTGCAGTGATGCGGAGGTAAGCCGCACGTTCGGCGCTCCTGCTTTTTTCGGTCTTTTGGGCTCTTTTAAGGGCCTGTAGCAGCGCTGGCTGGACTTTTCCCGGTGGGGGAACACATCTGCTGCGTTTATCTGCCGGTGGATGGACTGGACCAGGAGCAGGGCGGTCAAAAAATCGGCTTTGGAGCAAAGAAAGGTGCGAGGCAGGAAAAACAAGATGGCGGCGGGTGGGGAACCGGCAGCGTGGCAGCAGTGGGCGCAAGAGCAGCAAGAGCTGCTTCAGAGAGCTGAAAGCTGAGCTGCAGGAACCGCTTAAGGCCTCACTGGATAAGCTCATGGCGACTCAGACGGCCCAGGGTGCAGAGATCCGCGAGTTACGGCAAAAGGCCTCGGAGAACAAGGATGAAATCCTAGGCCTGGCAGTGAAGGTGGAATCGCACGAGGCGCTCCACAAAAAATGGCAAGCGAGGATGGAGGAAATGGAGAACCGCTCGCGGCGGAAGAACTTGCGGATCCTGGGTCTCCCGGAGGGGCTGGAGGGATCGGACCTGGGGCCTATGTGGCCTTGATATCATAGATATCATAGAATTTACAGTGCAGGAGGCCATTCGGCCCCTCGAGTCTGCACTGGCTCTTGGAAAGAACACCCTACCCAAGCCCACACCCTATCTCCATAACCTAATAACCCCACCCAACACGAAGAGCAATTTTGGACACTACGGGCAATTTACCATGGCCAATACACCTAACCTGAACCCCCCGCTAATGGGTGCGGGGTCCCTCCAAGGGCCCTTGGAGCTGGAGGGTGCTCATCAGGTGTTGCTGAGAAAGCCCAGGCCGAACGAGCCGCCAAGGGTGGTGATGGTCCGTTTTCACCGCCTCGTCGACCGTGAGTATGTGCCGAGATGGGCTAAAAAGGAGAGGAGCAGCAGGTGGGAGAACGCAGAGATCCGGATTTATCAGGACTGGAGCGCGGAGAGGCGAAGAGAAGGGCTGGTTTTAACCGGTCGAAGGCAGTGCTCCACAAGAAAGGGGTGAAGTTCGGCCTGCTACAGCCAGCACGCCTCTGGGTCACTTATAAACACCGCCAGCTCTACTTTGACTCCCCGGAAGATGCCTGGGCCTTCGTCCAGGCAGAGAAGCTGGACTCGAACTGAGGAGGGTTGGGGATGGATGTGTGTTGTCCGGGGGTTTGTTCTCCCTGGTACTTCTTTGTTGGTCCCTTTTTTTTTTCTCTTTTTGATTGTTTATTTTGGTGCCTTTTTTGCTAGTGGAGGGTTGGGGAGCTGTGTTGCAGGTCCATTTGGTCGCGCATCCTTTTCTTTCCGGCGTTTTGGGTTGGGGGCGGGGTTTCAGAACGAAGCGCAGGCTTTTATCCCGCACTGGAGGTGGAGTGGGAGGGGCCTGCACCAGGCGGGGGAGTGGCGGTTGTGTCACACTGGGGGGATCGTTGGGGTGGCGGGAGCAGCCGGGGTCAGCTGACTTACAGAAGTACGTCGAGAGGGGTAACGCAGCGGGGGGGGGGGGGGATCTGCCACCGTGGGGAATGGGCCAGGGGGGGTACTGCGGACACCTGGTGGGCCGAGGGAGAGTTATGGCTGACCGGCGCAGAGAGAGGGGAAAGACCCCCCCCCGATTCGCCTGGTCACATGGAATGTAAGGGGGCTGAATGGTCCGGTGAAGCGGGCCCGGGTGATGGCGCACTTGAAGGGGCTTGGGGCGGACGTGGCTATGCTCCAGGAAACGCACCTTAGGGTGGCGGATCAGGTTAGGCTGAGAAGAGGGTGGGTTGGACAAGTGTCCATTCGGGGTTAGACGCGAGGAACCAGGGGGTGGCCATTTTGGTGGGAAAGAACTTGTCGTTTGTGGCGTCGAGCGTGGTGGCGGATAGCTGTGGCAGATACGTAATGGTGAGCGGTAGACTTCAAGGGGAGCGGGTGGTGCTGGTCAATGTGTACGCCCCAAATTGGGACGATGCAGGTTTCATGCGGCGCATGCTGAGCCGGATTCCAGACCTGGAGACGGGGGCATGATATAGGGAGGGGATTTTAATACAGTGCTGGACCCGGCCCTGGATCGTTCGAGGTCCAGGACCGGTAAGAGGCCGGCGGTGGCCACAGTGTTGAGGGGGTTTATGGACCAGATGGGAGGGGTGGATCCTTGGACGTTTATGAGGCCGGGAGGTAGGGAGTTCTCATTTTTCTCCCACGTCCATATGGCTTACTCCCGGATCGACTTTTTTGTCTTCAGCAGGGCGCTGATCCTGAGGGTGGTGGGGCGGAGTACTCGACGGTAGCCATATCAGACCACGCTCCGCATTGGGTGGACCTGGAGGAGGGGAAGGATCAACGCCCTCAATGGAGGTTAGAGGTGGGGCTGCTGTCGGATGAGGAGGTATGTGGGCGGGTCCATAGGTGTATAGAGGGGTATTTGGAAGCTAATGACAACGGGGAGGTGCAGGTGGGGGTGGTCTGGGAGGCGTTGAAGGCGGTGGTCAGAGGGGAGCTGATTTCTATTAGGGCACACAGGGAGAGGGGGAGAAAAATGAGAGGGAGAGGTTGGTGGAAGAAATGGTAAGGGTGGACAGGAGGTACGCGGAGGTCCCGGAAGAAGGGCTTTTGAGGAAGCGTCGTAGTCTCCAAGCGCAGTTTGACATATTGACCACCTGGAAAGCGGAGGTGCAGTGGAGGAGGGCGCAGAGGGCGGTAAACGAGTATGGGGAGAAGGCAAGTTGGATGCTGGCCCACCAGCTCCGGAAGCGGGAGGGAGATAGGGGGAGTTAAGAGATGTAGGAGGGAACCTGGTGCGGGGTGCAAGGGGCATTAACGGGGTGTTCAGGTCCTTTTATGAGGAGTTGTACCGGTCGGTGCCCCCTGGGGAGGAGGGAGGGATGGACTGCTTCTTGGACAAGCTGGAGTTTCTGAGAGTGGGGGTGGAGCGGGCAAGGGAGGGGGGGGGGCCTTGCCCCCGAGATGTCCAGAGCATTAATTTCTTTGATCTTGAAGCAGGATAAGGACCCTCTCCAGTGTGGATCTTACAGGCCGATCTCGCTCAACGTGGACGTGAAGCTGCTGGCCAAGATACTGGCCAGGAGGGTGGAATATGTGGTCCCGCAGGTCATTCACGAGGACCAAATGGGTTTTGTGAAGGGGAGGCAGCTGAATGTCAATGAGCGGTGGCTTCTTAATGTCATAATGATGTCGGCGGTGTACGCGGAGGCGGAAATAGTGGCATCGATAGATGCGAAGAAAGCTTTTGACAGGGTGGAGTGGAGCTACCTGTGGGAGGTGTTGAGGAGATTTGGGTTCGGGGAGGCTGTTATGGGAATCGAACCGTGCTGCTGGCTTGCCTTGGTCTGCTTTCAAAGCCAGCGATTAGCCCTGTGAGCTAAACAGCCCCTTGTGAGCTAAACAGCCCCTCCGGCGAGGGGATGCCAGAGGTGATGAAGATTCTGGGAGAGTTCGGAGACTTCTCTGGCTATAGGCTCAATGTGGGGAAGTGTGAGCTGTTTGTGGTACATATGGGGGACCAGGAGAAAGAGATAGGGGAGCTCCCGCTGAAAAGGGCAGAGAGGAGCTTCAGATACCTGGGAGTCCAGATAGCCAGGAGAAGGGGGGTCTGCATAGGTTAAACTTCACGAGGCTGGTGGAGCAGATGGAGGAGGAGTTCAGGAGGTGGGATGTGTTGCCACTTTCCCTAGTGGGCAGGGTCCAGTCGGTTAAGATGACGGTGCTCCCGGGCAGCACGGTGGCACAGTGGTTAGCATTGCTGCCTACGGCGCTGAGGACCCGGGTCACTGTCCGTGAGGTGTTTGCACATTCTCCCTGTGTCTGCGTGGGTTTCACCCCCACAACCCAGATCTTGTGCAGGGTAGGTGGATTGGCCGCGCTAAATTGTCCCTTAATTGGAAAAAATAATTGGGTACTCTAAATTTATTTTTTAAAAGATGACGGTGCTCCTGAGGTTTTTGTTTCTCTTCCAGTGTTCACCCATTATGATTCCGAAGGCTTTCTTTAGGAGAGTTAACAGGAGTATTACGGGGTTTGTGTGGGCGCAGAAGACCCCGATGGTGAGGAGGGTATTCTTGGAGCGAGGCAGGGAGGTGGGTGGATTGGCGCTGCCCAACCTGTGTGGGTATTACTGGGCTGCGAAAGTGGCAATGATTCATAGGTGGGTGATGGAGGGGGAGGGAGCCGCATGGAAGAGGATGGAGGCAGCGTCCTGTGTGGGCACGAGTTTAGAGGTGCTGGTGACGGCCCCGTTGCCGCTCCCTCCGGCAAGGTACTCTTCGGGTCCGGTAGTGGTGGCTACCCTCAAACTCTGGGGACAGTGGAGGAGGCATAGGGGGGAAGTGAAGGTCTCGGTTTGGTCCCCGACACGGAGGAACCACCAGTTTGTACCAGAGAGGATAGATGGAGGGTTTTTGAGTTGGCACAGGGCAGATATCAGGCAGATGGGGGACCTCTTCCTAGACGGGAAGTTTACGACATTAGAGGAGTTGGAGGGGAAGTGGGGTCTACCCCCAGGGAATTCCTTTAGGTACATGCAGATTAGGCCGTTTGTTAGGCGGCAGGTAGCAGAGTTTCCGCTATTGTCACCAAGGGGGGTTCAGGATAGGGTGCTCTCGGAGACGTGTGTCGGCGAGGGTAGGATCTTTGCAATTTATCAGGTGATGCAGGAAGGGGAGGAGGCCTCGGTGGAGGAGCTGAAAGCGAAGTGGGAGGAGTTGGGGGAGGAGATTGAAGAGGGGACGTGGGCAGATGCCCTGGGGGAAGGTGAATTCCTCCTCTTCTTGCGCACGCCTTAGTCTAATTCAGCTAAAGGTGCTGCATAGGGCACATATGACTGGGACCAGGCTGAGCCGGTTCTTTGGGGGAAAGAGGACAGGTATGGCAGGTGTTCGGGGAGCCCAGCGATCACACCCACATGTTCTGGGTGTGTCCGGGTTTCTGGAAGGGGGTGGCGGGGACCTTGTCCAGGGTGGTTGGCTCCAGGGTGGAACCGGGCTGGGGACTTGCTATTTTTGGGGTAGCATCAGAGCCGGGAGTGCAGGCGGTGAGAAAGGCCAGTATTCTGGCCTTTGCGTCCCTAGTAGCCCGGCGAAAGATCCTTTTGCAGTGGAAGGACGCGAAGCCCCCCGAGCCCGGAATCCTGGATCAGAGACATGGCCGGGTTCATTAAACTGGAGAGGGTAAAGTTTGCCCTGAGGGGGTCGGTGCAAGGGTTCTTCCGGCAGTGGCAGCCTTTTCTTGATTTCCTGGCGGAGCATTAGAGTGTGGTCAATCTCAGCAGCAACCCGGGGGGGGGGGGGGGGGGGGGGGGGAACGGGACTATGCGTTCGTTATGGGGGTTTGTTCTTATGGTTCTATGTTTATTACTCTTTCTTGTTGTTAATTTATTGTTTTGTATTGGGGTGGGGGGGGGGGGGGGGGTTTGTTTTTCTCTTTTCATTGTTGGGATAAAATTTGTTGCTGGAAAATTTGAATAAAAATTAATTTTTAAGAAACCATTCAAATACATCACCCCATAGATTTGTAACTCCATCATAACCAATAATCGCTCAGTTCACTGATGTTTATATATGTTACACTGTCCAACAGATCGATGGAAGATCGCAATTCAACAGGTTCAGAACTCCTGCAGTATCTCTCCCCGGTGTCCATTCTTAATTTACGGGCTCAGACAAATAAAAACCACAACCAAACTTAGTCATATAGAAATGCAAGAAAGGAGGAATAAACGGCTCCTTGAACATGCTCTGCCAATCGATGAGATAATGGCTGATCTGATTATAGCCTCAAATCCACCTTACTGCCTGCACCCATCTCCCAACCTCCCCCATGACCTTTGGCTTCCCTGTAGATCAAAAGTCAGTCTAACTCAGATCTGAATATATTCAATAACCCAGTCTCCTTTTCTCTGAGTCGTGGATACCAAATGCTAACGACCTTATGAGAGAAGAACTGATGTCGACTCTCTGGGTGGGATTTTCCAGTCACACCCGCCCCAGACCAAAAATTCCCACCCGTGGTTAATGGGTCTTTAAACGGTCTTCCAAATTTTCTGGCCCACCAGCAACGATTCCTGCGCCTTGCGGGACCGGAGGATTTACCCCCATGTCTTTTCCTTGAAGCAAATTTTTTTTTAAAACAGTAATTGCAAATTGAATGAGTCATTCAGATACAAAGACACCATTTGTCTCAAACTCTCAAGGTGTGAAAGTCATCACACAGGATGTATAACCCATCTTATTTGGAAAAGGACTTTGGGCTTTTAACCAGTCACATGGCAAGACAGTCATGTTTGTTGCCTGCTTTTAAAACAGTAAGAAACTATTCTGCAGATAGATTCTACTGGAAGCCATCAACCAGCTGCAAAGACATCCAGCAGCCAAGGTAATAGATAGCAATACCACAAAGGTAGGGGATTCCCAACAGAAAGGAGGACTTTCCTCAACCTGTTCTAACTTCAAGTTCACCTGACAACCAGCATCCTGAAAATTCAATAACAAGACATCTTTCAGCTTATTGAAAATCCTTCACCTTGCAAGACCTTCACTTCAACCAAAACATCAACTCATTTAAGAAACGACAGCCCTGTTCTGAAGGAAACTAAGGCAATCATGAATTGTAATTGTATTGTTTTCCCTCATTCATTTTTAATCTTTGGTCCAGCTGTGGGTCACTGTCCATGTGGAGTTTGCACATTCTCCCGTGTTTGCGTGGGTTTTGGCCCCAACAACCCAAAGATGTGCAGGCTAGGTGGATTGACCATGCTAAATTGCCCCTCAATTGGAAAAAAATGAATTGGGTACTCAATTTTAAAAAGAATCTTTGGTGTTAGTGACAAAGTGGCTGAGTCGAGTGAATGAGACATTATGTTTTAAATCTCCAGTAGGAAAACACAAATTCCATCCATGACATCTTCAGCTCCGTCTTAAATAGGAGACCCCTTATTTTGCAACTGTGCTCCCTAGTCCTAGATGCCTCCACGAGGGAAACATCACCTTAGTATCTACAAGGTGAAGGCCCCCTCAGAATCCTAAATATTTCAGTACGATTATCTTTTCTTCTAAAATTCAACAAGCATAGACCCAACCTGCTCAACTTTTCCTCATAAGACAACCCTTCATCCTCAGAATTCTGTCATGATCCGACATATCTTGAGTGGGAATCCAGGCTCACCTTCCCCCACCAATATTCAGGTTTATTGAAGTGCCTCAAACATCAACCAGCTCAGATCAGCATATACAGACCAGGAATTAAATCTGAGCCTTGCTGGTATATATGACTCACACTAATCAGTATATCTACCAGTTGAGCTATTAAAGGAAGCAGAGACTTTTTCTATGTTATTACTCATGTGCTGAGACTCTCTGAACAATGTACACTTACCTTGCCATGGTCTTTCTCCACCTTCTGGAAACACTTGTTCAAGGAGAGATTGTGCCTAACAGAGTTCTTCCAGCCAGTGGGCGCATTGGTAAAATATGGAAAACGTTCCAAGATCCAATTGTAGATATCCTTAACTGGAAGGCATTTTCTGGCTGAGTGTTCAATCGCCATAAAAATAAGGCAGCTAAAAGAATAAGGAGGTTTGGAATTCAATCCACGATTGTCATTGTTTAGAGAATCTGAAAGAGATGAAGGCGATGCATCTCCTTCAGTGATGTCACGTGTCGGACTAACACTGCGAAGCATTTCACTACCCAGGCTGAAGTTCTTCAAGAGGTTTTTATTTTCATGAAGCCAGTTCAGGTTTGTAAGCTCTTCATCATCTGTTATTCCTTTATCTGCAGAAATGACTTTCATGCTTGTGGCACCAGCCATCTCTGCAAGACTGTCTACTGGGCAACTTGAATTCAAGCTGCAAGTTTCATCTATGCCTGGGATCCCAGCTTTCTTTGTTGGAGACATGCCAATAATTGGACCCATTTAAGCCTCACACCTGTCGGACAAAGAAAAATGAAGGTAGTGAGAAGATCAACTTGTTATTTTCACCCTAATCACTTCCATCATAGCACATTGTATTATTAATAATAAAAATTGTACTTCAGGCAATCTTTAGTGATCGTGAAAAATGACAGCAGTGTGGATTGGTCAGCTTTGGTTAACAGTCACAATTTCCCATGGGTTAAGTTTTCCAACATTCAGATATTAAAAATAAACCAGTAGGCAAATTAACAAATGGGTACAGAATAGAATTGGCAGGTTCTTGAGAACAGGTTGTTACATGAAGGTCTAGGACAAAGCAGCTTTCCCCTCTTTAGATGCTCACTCCCTCCACCACTAACACACCACTTGGTGAGGTTTCTTCAACAGCTCTTCCCAAACCTGTGACTGTTACCACCTACGACAAGTTGTTACCTATTTTTCTTTCCTATGGAGCCACTGATGTATATATTTTATACAACTTATTTTATAATTTCTGAACCGTCACCTCTCAGTCCATTGACCCTCCCCCTCCTTGTTTGCCATCACCTGCAAATGTAAACATTTTTGTGCTCAGTTTCTAAATCAAAATCATGCAGGTAAATTAGCTTGTTTCCAGCACCAAACTCCAGAGCACCTGACTCATGATCCCCATCCCACAAAGTTCCCAGAATAATTTGTTCTTTGTTCCCTGAGGAAGAGGTTGCCTTTATAAAATACTTTTCATAACCTCAAGACATCCAGTTGTCTAATGCAGCCTTTTTCAACTTTCATCTCTATTTTCTGGTAACCTTGCCTGCGATTTTCCTGGTCCTGAGCTTTAAACCCTGATGATTCATATTCAAGGACTGGCGTTAGCCTAGTCATAGATGAAAGCAGCCAAGCCAACAGCAGGGTTTGAACCAGGAAATTTCTTGGCTGATATGTAGAGTACGATAATGCAAGTCATTGGCTTGGTGTCATATTTTGTTTGATACTGTTCCTCTGATGCACCTCAGGACAATTTGCTACATTAATGGTGTTATACAAATAAAGTAGCTGTTGTTAATAGGAACTATTCGAGTAAAGCACCTCCTTTCAGCTGCTGTTGAGAAGTGAGTGTACACTTACTTACTCCCCGTGTGCATACAAGGTGAAAACAGCATTGGAGGGGGTGTAATCATGTAAACTTTGAAAATAGCCCAAATCATACCCCGGTTAGAGAACCTTTGGGAGTCAAAACTGACTGAAGTGAAAAAGTTACCTTAATTGCACAGACGATCCACAGTAAGGCTGTGGAATGGCTGCTTTGATACAACAAAGAATGAGATATGCAAGAAAACTGGGACACAAATTCCATTTGTTGTGACTGGTAACGAAAAAAATTGAAAGTAAAATATCGTACTATTTTCCATTTTCACTTGTCTACTTTTTCCTCAGTTAGTGAGGGTAAGGGTTTCAGACCCTTGTAAAATCAAGTTTTAATCTCATACTGAAGTATTTGACCCATAAACCACTAACCCAATTTACAATTGTTCTTCCTGCACATATAAAAGCACCATTCAATATTTCCAGATAATTCAGTTGGCAGGCTGGATTCAATTTAAATTAAATGTGCTTGAGTTTAATCTAATCTGATCACCATTGTGAACAAAATAAATTTAACTCAACTGCTCACTAATTAGAGCACCAAAGACCTACAACAATTTAAGGGGGGGGGGGGGGGGGGGGACACAATGATCTCACTGAAAAAGGCAGACAAAAAAAAATCTTCACATAGTCAAAATAAAACCATAATTTAATGTTAACTGCACCCTTGACACTCATCTCAAAAATAAATTCTGAAGCCATACAGAAAATAAAGAGCCATATTTTGCGAAATTATTTTCTGTTTTCTATGAAGCTGTTAACTAGGTCAGTTCAAAGTATTCAGCCTTTTGTATGATACACAACTGAACAATACACTTAATCAAGATAATACCAGTGATAAAAATGCCTTATTTACAGCTCTGACTGCTATCCTTTTCCCTTGAGTTTTTCCATTAAAGACATCAGGCATACTGTTGAGTAGATATTTAGTTAAAACATCCAATTAGCAACACAATGCTCACCTGCTTCAGCAACTCAACAGCCAGCCATTAGGCTCTGCCCCACCCATTCCAGTACAAAGAGGGCATCTACAAAAAACAATCTCAAACCTCAATGTCCTACTGTTTTTCCATGAATTCATTACATGGCTTTGTATATATGTGGCTTGAGGTTTATCAGCTCCACTGACGTAAGACTTTTCAATTCTGTCAGTATCGATCTCCCCCTTCACAATGCTTTTCCTTTCCTGAAGGCTATAACCCGCACGGAGATGTATTTCCATGACTTCCAATATTCTCTGGAACCTCACACAGGCGCCATTTAAACAAAAAAACAACAATAGCAACAACTTACATGTGTACAGTGTCTTACAGATGGTAAAATGTTCACTTTGACTATTTTCCAACCAAATTTGACACCGATCCACAAAGATAGATCAGGATAGATAGCCAAAAGCTTAGTCAAAGAGAGAGGTTATAAGGAGAGAATTAAAAGAGGGATACTGAAGAGATTTAGGGAGAGAATTCCAGTCGCTAGTAATGGAATGATAAAAATCATTGAAGAGGTCAGAATTGGTACAGCTGAGATATTGGAGGATTGTAGGGCAAGAGGAGGTTACAGAAATAAGGACGGGTGGATAGAAAAAGGTCCACCTAGCATTCCAACCTGTCGACCACACTGTGTGCATTACAATATTATATATAGTGGCACCGAATACAAAAAGAGAAATTGTGTTAAATCTTTATAAATCCCTCTTAGTGGGCGGCACGTGGCGCAGTGGTTAGCACTGGGCCTGCGGCACTGAGGATCCTGGTTCACTTCCCGGCCCTGGGGCACTGTGTGTGGAGTTTGCACATTCTCCCCATGTCTGTGTGGGTTTCACCCCCACAACCCAAAGATCATAGAATCATAGAATTTACAGTGCAGAAGGGGGCCATTCGGCCCATCGAGTCTGCACCGGCTCTTGGAAAGAGCACCCTACCCACACCTCCACCATATCCCCACCCAACACGAGGGAAATTTTGGACACTAAAGGCAATTTAGCATGGCCAATCCACCTAACCTGCACATCTTTGGACTGTGGGAGGAAACTGGAGCACCCGGAGGAAACCCACGCACACATGGGGAGAACGTGCAGACTCCGCAGAGTGGCCCAAGTCGGGAATCGAACCTGCGACCCTGGAGCTGTGAAGCAATTGTGCTAACCACTATGCTACCGTGCTGGTTAGGTGGATTGGCCACACTAAATTGCCCCTTAATTGGAAAAAAAAATAATTGGGTACTCTAAATTTATTTTTTTAAATCCCAGTTAGGCCTCAGCTCATGTATTCCGCACAAATCTGGGTGCCACAGATCGAAGACGGGACATGGGCTGATGCCCTGGAGAGGGTAAATTCTTCCTCCTCGTGTGCCCGGCTTAGCCTCATCCAATTCAAGGTGCTGCATAGGGCCCACATGACTGGGACGAGGATGAGTAGGTTCTTTGGGGGTGAAGATAGGTGTGCCAGGTGCTCGGGGAGTCCAGCGAACCATGCCCATATGTTCTGGGCATGCCCGGCATTGGAGGAGTTCTGGAAGGGGGTGGTGAGGACGGTGTCAAGGGTGGTGGGATCCAGGGGGCGAAAGAGGCCGGTGTGCTGGCCTTTGCGTCCCTAGTAGCCCGGCGAAGGATTTTGCTACAGTGGAAGGACGCGAGGCCCCCAAGCCTGGAGACCTGGATCAATGACATGGCGGGCTTCATTAAGCTTGAGAAGGTTAAATTCGCCCTGAGAGGATCGGTGCAAGGGTTCTTTAAACGGTGGCAACCTTTCCTCGACTTTCTGGCTCAACAATAGGGTACTGGGACAGTAGCAGCAGCAACCCGGGGGGGTGGGGGGAAGAGACGTTGATTATGTTGGCTTATTTTATTTAAATTTGATTGATCTAATTTTAATTTATGGTTAAGTTCTCTTGTTTGGGGGGGGGGGGTGGGGGAATGTGATACATGTGATGTTACGGTATGGGGGGGAATTGTGGGTGTTATGGGGCTGTTAGTTGCATATTACTGCTTTTTGCTATACTTGTTGTTATATTTTCTGTAAAAAATTCCAATAAAAATTTTTTTAAAATAAAAAAATCTGGGTGCCACAGTTTAAGAAGGATGTCAAGGTCTTGGAGTGCACACACAAGTCGCTTTACCAGGATTATATCAATAATGAGTGAGTTCAGTTTTGTGGAGAGATTGGAGAAGTGATCCGAATGAACTGCCCGATAAGACTGAATCCAAATTCAATAGTAGCCCTTAAAAAATGAATTGGATAAATACTTGAAGGATAAATGAATTGGAGGGATACTCAAAAGAGCAAGGACCAGGACAGACTGGATTGCTCTTCCAAAGAGCCTGAGCAGGCCCAATGGGCTGAACGGCCTATTTCTGTCCACACTATTTGATGACGGTATACTCGGATTGTTCTCTTTAGATCAGAGAAGGTAATAGAGGTATTCATAATGAAAATAATTGGGAGAAGAACTGGAAGGGAAATGAGAAGCTTCTTCTCACAGAAAGTTAAGATCTGGACTGCACTCCTTGAAAGGGCGGTAGAATCAGATTCCATAGGAATTTTAAAAAGGCAATTGGACCAGCATTTGAAGGGGACTAATTTGGATGTTTGTGGTGGAAAGGGACGTGGGCTTTAATTAGACAGCTCCGAGACCTGCCGGAGCCACGACAGACCAAATGGTTTCCTTCCACTCTGTTTTTCTAAAATTTTTGTTCATGGGACCTTGGTGTTGGCTAGCATATATTGCCTATTTTTAATTGTCCTCGAGAAGGTGGTGGTGTGCTGACCTCTTGAACTGCTACAGTCTATCTAGTGTAGATACACCACAATGCTGTTGAAGAGTTCCAGGATTTTGACCCAGCTACAGTGAAGGAACAGTGATATTGTTTCAAGTCAGGATGATGTATGACTTGGAGGGGAACTTGCAGGTGATGGTGTTTCCATGCACCCCTTTGCCTTGTCCTTCTACATGATAGAAGTTGCGGGTTTAGAAAATGTTGTCGAAGGAACTTTTGTGAGTTGCTGCAGTATGCCTTCTAGATGGTACTCATTGCTGATGCTGCACATTAAGTGGAGAAAGTGAATGTTGATGTTGGTGGATGGGGTGCCAAACAAGTGGGCTGCTTTGTGTTGGATGGTGTTGAACTGGAGTGTTGTTAGAGCTGCACCCACCCAGTGCAGCGTATTCCATCACACTAAATCGCTGCAGATTCCAAGCCTCTGACTTGCTCTTGTAGTCACAGTATTTAAAAGCCTGGTCCAGTTCAGTTTCTAGTCAGTGGTAACTCCCAGGATGTTGAGTGCGGGTTCAGCTATGGTAATGCCATTGAATGCCAAGAGGAGATGGTTGTATTCTCTCTTGTTGGAGATTATCAATGCCTCGTAAATGATGCTGAACATTGTTAGTGCAATCATCAGCGAACATCCCCACTTCTGACCCTATGACAGAGGGAAGGTCAGTGATGAAACAACAGAAGAAGATGTTCAGCACCATTTGCGACCCTCCCTCAGATACTAGTCAGTGTCCTTATGCAGCAAGACCTGGACAACATTCAGGCTTGGACTGATAAGTGGCAAATAACATTCATATCCCACAGCTACCTTCTGTGCCTCTTCAGTTATTGTCCAAAGGGTCTGTTGAGATTGGTCATTATCTCCCAAAAGGCAGCAATTCCATCCTCCTCTTTTCCCAGTTGTCCAGCCAGCATACCTGCTGGCAGATCATCTTGATATGCACATTTCTGAGGACTTTGGTAGCGGCATGTTGGGGAGGTTGTGCATTAGGTAGCTCCCCCCAGAGTACATATTGGCCAATCCACCTAACCTGTACATCATTGGACTGTGGGAGGAAACCAGAGCACCCAAAGGAAACCCACACAAACACGGGGAGAACATGCAAACTCCACACATAAACCGTCACGCACGGCCAGAATTGAACCCGGGTCCCTGGTGCTGTGAGGCAGCAGTGCTAACCACTGTGCCCAGCATTAGAGGGGCCCCAGGAGAAGTATGCCAAAAAAGACCACAACTAAGAAATCTGTGGAAGGAAATCCTACAACGGATTCGAAGGCTTCACGTTGAGTCTCAACAGGGAAGATGGTGGCGAGGGGTCAGGCAGACGGGGCCGCCCTGATCACAGTAGATATGCTAATATGCCCGAGTTCGAAAAACAGTTTGAGAAGCATTCCGAGAGGCAATGCAAGACGATGCTCGACACTTTGCGCAAGTCGATGGTGGTGGTGCTGGGTCCTGTTCGTGAGAAGTTCAAGAGGACTTTGGAGGCTGTTTTTTCCGTCACCAATGTGATCTCAGCCTCCAATGGTGAGGTGTTGAAAGGGCTGGAGGAGGCTTTGTCAAGGCACTGTGAGCAAATTGCCTCATTGGAGGCTGAGATCTCGGTGGTGGTGGAGAAGAGCAAGAATCGGAGGGCAAAGATAGATGACATGGAGAATCACCGAGGAGACAAAATATCAGGATCGTTGGGGTGTCGGAGGGCCTGAATCCAACTGCATACTTTTCGCAGTTGCTCATTTAGATGGCGGAGGAGGGGGTACTGGCATCTCCTCCTGAGTTGGACAGGGCCCATCGAACACTCCACCAGATGCCTCGGGCGAATGAGCCATCACGAGTAGCGATAGTCTGATTCCAGTTTCCAAAAGATTCCACAGTTTCCAGAAGAGGCAGGTCCTCATGTGGACCAAGGAGAATTGTGACCAGAGATGTTAGAAGATATCAAGATCTCAGTACGGAGCTGGCGAAGAAGCGGGCAGCCTTTAATAAGGTCAAAGCAGCATTATACAAGAGTGGAGTGAGGTTTGGAGTGGTGCAGCCTGCATGTTACCTTTGGGTCAAAGGACCATTAATACTTTGGAGGAGGCAGAAGCGTTTATTACAGAGCACGGATAGGGGTCGAGACAAATGGGCTGTGTGTGGACTTGTTATGGCTGTTTATGTTGTTATTTCATTGTGTTTTAGGGTTGGAATGGGGTTGTTTTGTACAAGTTGTGCGGTGGGGGATGGGAGGATAACTGTTTCATGGGATATTCTTTAAGGCAATATTTATTTTCTACTTGCAAACATATGGCCCTCGGTGGGAACGTACTTTTACAAGGAGTGCTGAATTTTTGTTATATATCGGTAGCTTGGGTGGGTAAACTTAGCTGGCATTAACATTTTAGCTAGCGAATACGAGCAATGAATACGGCCTGTTGGTTCGCTGAGCTGAGCACTTTTGTTTGATTGGGGATCTCTGGAATGTGATCAATATGGATGTTTAGGTGGGGTTTGATTCAGGGTGGTGGGGGGGGCGGGTTAGTTTTCTGATGGTGACCATGGGATTGTCTTTTTTTTATTGTTTGGGTGGTTTGGTGGCCATCTTGGGTGGGCCTTGGGCCTACATCCTCTGGGTAGGCATTTGAGAATCCTGTTTGGTAGAAATGGCTGACTCTGGATTAATTGAGGGTGAGAGACCCCTGATTTAGTTTGTTACTTGGAACATAAGGGAATTGGGGGGCCCAGTAAAAAGGTTGAGAGTTTTCTTTGATCTGAAGAACCAGAGGGTTGATGGGGTGTTTTTGCAAGAGACTCATCTGCGGGTGAGGGATCAGATCAGTTTTCGTAAGGGGTGGGCGAGTCAGGTCTTTCACAGGGGCTTTGATAGTAGAGCTCGGATGGGGAGGGTAATTTTAATCAACAAAAGGGTTCATTTTTCAGCAGACAAGGTGGAGGTAGACACGTATGGTAGGTATGTGATGGTTACAAGGTCTTTGGTAAGTAGGTTGGTGGTATTAGTTATAGTATATGCCCTGAATTGGGACAATACTACATTTATTAGGAAGCTGTTGGCTTCCATTCTAGATGTGGATACACACCAACTTATTTTTGTGACCGTTGTGTGTGTGTGGGGGGGGGGAAGAGAATCTGATGATGGTCAATTCTAGGACAAAATTGTTGCTGCTTTTGGGGTGGCGAAAACCCCATTAGCATTTATGGAACAGGTGGGGGTGGCTAATCCGTGGAGGTTTATGCATCCGGGGTTCGGGTAAGATATTCTCAATCTCCTCCCCAGTACACAAGGTGTACTCGAGGATTGACTTTTTTCTGGTGGATAGGTCTCTTCTCCCTTGGGTGAGGAAAGCAGAATAGTCAATGATTGTTACCTCAGATCATGCCCCTTATCTGGTAGGTTTGGATCTGGAGTCGGGTCCTGTTCAGCGCCCATCTTGGAGTTTAGATGTACGATTATTGACAGCTTTAGGGGTTTGTGGGCACATGTCCAAGGCCATTGGTGAGTATGTGGAATTCAATAAGAATCATTCGGTCTCGCCCTCCATGCTTTGGAAGACCTTTAAAGCAGTGATTAGAGGAGAGATGAGAGATTATATCATACAAGGTGCACATGGAGAAGGAGGAAAAGGCGGAATGGCAGAGGTTGGTTGATGATAACCGGGTGCTCCGGTTTCCTCCCACAAGTGCCGAAAGACATGCTTGTTTGGTGAATTGGACATTCTGAATTCTTCCTCAGTGTACCCGAATAGGCGTCGGAGTGTGGCGACTAGGGGATTTTCACAGTACTTCATTGCAGTGTTAATGTAAGCCTACTTGTGACATTAATAAAGATTATTATTTTCATTTGGCCAGCTTGAGGTATTTGAGAGTCCGGGTGGCCCTGATTGAGCCCGGTTGCATAAATTGAATTTTGCAAGTCTGGTGGACAAGGTTAAGTCCGATCTGCAAAAATGGGACAACCTTCCTCTGTCCCTGGCAGGCAGAGTCCAATTTATCAAATTGAAAATTGTTCCTAGGTTTTTGTTTTTATTTCAATATCTTCCTATTTTCCTCCCTAAAACCATTTTTTGGGAGGGTCAATAGGTTGATTTTGTCTTTTATATGGCCGGGCAAGATTCCGAGGGCTCAAAGAGTGGTTCTTCAAAGGGCACGACAGTCCAATGGGGTCAGGGGGTAACATTGCCGAATTGGTTTTATTATTATTGGGCGGCCAATGCCGAGAAGGTGCTGGGGTGGTTCAGTGACCCAGATGGGGCAGATGGAAGCAAGGTAGTGTAAGGGGTCTGGCCTGGGTGCGTTGGTGATGGCTCTGCTTCTGTTTTCCCCGTCTAGATACTCCTCGAATCCGGTGGTCCTAATGAGGATATGGGGACAATTCAGGCAGCATTTTAAGCTTTGAGCCATGTCACGGCTGGCCCCTATCTGTAGCTATGAGCCATGTCAAGGCTGGGCCCTATCTGTGCAAAACATTTATTTGAGCCATTGAGATTAGACGCAACAATCAGGGTGTGG
The DNA here is from genome assembly GCF_902713615.1 of Scyliorhinus canicula. Lineage (NCBI taxonomy): Eukaryota > Metazoa > Chordata > Chondrichthyes > Carcharhiniformes > Scyliorhinidae > Scyliorhinus > Scyliorhinus canicula. Next base: position 276,952,145 of record NC_052146.1, on the reverse strand, counting down.
GAAGGGAAGGGGCTGGAGAGATTCGGGGATCTGTTTATAGAGAGACAATTTGCCTGCTTGGAAGAATGGATAGCAAAGTTTGAGCTGGGTGGGAGGGTCAATTTGTTCAGGTACCTCCAGATAAGGAACTTTGTGCGGGTGGCTGTCCCAACATTTCCTGAAGCACTGCGGACCTTCACTGGCAGGGTCGGAAGAGCAGTATTTATGTGTGAATTGTGTCTGAGGCCTCGGGTTTGGTGGATGGAGATAAGACAAAATGGGAGAGGGACTTGGGCCTACAGTAGATGATGAGGTGTGGAGTAAAGCCCTTCGCAGAGTGAACTCCACGTCTACATCTGCGCGACAGTCTAATCCAGCTTTAGGTGGTGCACAGGGCTAGGTGACCAAAACTAAGATGAATGTTTTTTTTCCTGAGGTATAACAAAGATGCGAGCGGTGTTCCAAAGGGCCAGCCAATCACACACATGTTCTGGTCATGTCCCAAATTGGTAAGCTTTTGGGCTTCCTTCTTCAACACCATGTCGGCATTTCTGAAATTGAGCTGGAGCCTTGTCCTTTGGTGGCAATTTTTGGAGTGTCTGACTCACCAGGGCTGCAGACGGGAGTAAAGGCAGATGTCCTTGCCTTTGCCTCGCTGATTGCTCAGAGGCAAGTTCTGCTGGGGTGGAGATTCCCCTTCTCCGCCCAGCGCCTCGGTATTGTTGGGGGACTGAATGGAATTCTTGTACCTAGAGAAAGTCATGGACACGGTGAGGGGGTCGGTTGAGGCGTTCTACCAGAGATGGCAGCCGTTCATTACCTGCGGGGATTTGTTTTGTTTGCTTCGTTGTAGTTTTTTTAATCTTGGTGGTTGGGTGGATATGGTTGGTTGGGGTTTTTGTTATGTGGGTTTTGTGGTGCGGCATGGTGACACAGTGGTTAGAACTGCTGCCTCACAGCTCCAGGGTCCCAGGTTCAATTCCTTAGGTGACTGTATGGAGTTTGCACTCCCTCTCCTTGTCTGTGTGGGTTTCCTCCAGAAAGGTATTCACCTTTCTGTCCAAGTCATTCCATCCAAAACTGCCTCTTTGGACATTTGCTGGTGGATCAACAATCTCCACTGCATTCACTGCCAGAAAGTACACTCACCCCTGAACAAATTCCTTGTTATTCATGAGCCATCATGCATGTTAGCATTGAAATTATGGTGTTAACCGAAACTTCTCACTTCTGACTGAAACCTTCCTATGTAGCTATACTTACCACCATCTTCTGTGTTCGAATCACGAGTGTGTGGCCCATCATCAAATCACAGTGGTCTCTCTACCCCGAAAGAAGCTTTATCTTGGAGTATGCCTCGTGTCATGCGAGTGTCCCTTTAAGAAGGTTTTTGTCTTATCACATGGCTTCAGTGATATCATTTTGTGGGTGGAGCAGGGCTGTGGCTGTGAGTGGTTTGGTTTCAGTTTCAGTTTGTAGTGCAGAGGAGGAAAGAAGGGTTTTGCCGGTATCTCTCTCTTTTCATTTTTAAAAGCTGTTGCAGAAGTGGCTAACTGCTTCGGTAGCTTAAGACCATAAGACATAGGAGTGGAAGTAAGGCCATTCGGCCCATCGAGTCCACTCCGCCATTCAATCATGGCTGATGGGCATTTCAACTCCACCTACCAGCATTCTCCCCGTAGCCCTTAATTCCTCGCGACATCAAGAATTTATCTATCTCTGCCTTGAAGCCATTTAGCGTCCCGGCCTCCACTGCACTCTGCGGCAATGAATTAAAAGATAGTTTGCTTTAGGTGAAGGTCAGCAGCAGCAGTCCGGGGGGGGGTTTCATTTGTAAAGGGCAAATACCCCCACCGTATTTTATTAAATGGTTAAACTGTTAAATGGTTACGTTGTTATCTGTTTTACTGTTATGTTTTCTTTTTGTAGTGGCTTGTAAAAATTGAAAAATTTTGAATAAAAATAAATTTTTAAAAAAGATATAGTTTGCTTTCCGGAAGGAGTTTGAATCTGCTGGAGACTGGTTCAGAATCTCAGGAAAAAGACCAGTCCCATTCAAGTGTGCTCATCCTAGCCAAATTCAACATAAAAGTAATGGGTCGGGTGAACGTCATAATACACTTTGGAGTCTCTAAACCCTGGCCCATAACAATTGTTTCACTCCTCTTGCCTCTCTTTAAATGGTTATTCTCTACTCCCCAACAGATCTTCAATTTTGCTTAGATATCCTCCCTCTTTATCTCTCAGCCAATGCGCTGAATTTTTGGTGATTTCCACCTCAATACATTATGCCCTGCGGCCTGATTTTACTGCCCTCCAAGTCCACCTAGCCCTGTCCTTCCACATAAACCTCCTACCCATTTTTATACTTGTGCCGTTGAACTTGAAATCTCACCTGGTTTTCCTACCCCATAATCTTAAAAATCACTGACAAGCCATCTTTGACCATTTATTTGTATCACTCAGTGGCTAAAACCTCCTACCTCATTCCACATCCACTTCTTCCCGAATCTCGTGCTTGAAAAAACTCCCGAAAGTAAATTTAATTTACAATGCACTTTCAAACTCAAAAAAGCCTTTGGCCTTCCAGTCACCATATCTCTGCAGTTATGTATCTGTTCACCGTCCTCTCACATTGCCCTTAATGCCATTTGCACCCAGTAAAAATCTAACAGTCTTCCATGCTGGTCATTCATCCAACAGCGTCCGTATTGTCACTTGCACAAGTCCAGCTGCTGCAAACTTGAACATATTTTGTGCAGAACTAATTTAGCCATCCATCAGGAGATGGATTGGGCCTCATCCTCTTATCCCAAAACCATCTCCAGTCCCAGAATCACCTTGAAGACCAAAAACAGCTCATGGCTTTTTTTCTCCACTACTAAAGTTTCTCTTTAGAACCCTCTTCCTTGCCATATCAGTTCCAACAAGTATAAAGTGCTCATGACCCTTCTTTGCAACACTGAGACCATCCTTTCTACTACTTCTCCCATGCCCATTATCAATCACAGCAACCTTTGTCCTTCTAGGGCTCCCATGTCTGTTCATGCCCTCTCAAAAACTATCTTGACTCAGACCTGCCTCAACCCCATTTCCATCAAATTGCTGGCTATCCAAAGTTCCTTCTTGCCCCCCCCCCCCCCCCATAATAGCTGATGCTGATACTATAACTGATCACATACTGTAGATCTTCCCTAAAATTTTACTCTCAATATCTGTCTTTTCAAACTACCACCCAAATCTCCAATTTTGCTTGAGCATCGGGTAGCCTCCAAAACTTATCCACAACTCTATGTTTAAGTTTCTCTAATCAGGCATCTGCTCCTGCCACAGCATTAAAATAGCCCTGATAAAAGCCACAAATCACATCTTCTGTGACTGTGATCATGTGTATTTCACTTCACCTATCCATTTGATTAAAATCAGTTCCCTCATTCCAAGGAAAAAAACTGTACACCCCCCGAATAAATTTACATGTCACCAGGATAAGAAAATAGATCTTATTTCACATAATGAATGCACAGTAGTGGGTAATCTCCCTCTACTCTTCATTCATAGTATAAAAGCACCTTCTGATGTGCTGGAACCTCTGAGAGACCATGCATTATTTAAAGTCCATCCATAATGACTATAAAACAAGAGTCAAAATGGCAGGGGACAGGGAAGTTAATGCAGCTTTGTATATAGATCTATCTTTTTAAAATATGTTTAATTTACAAAGTGGTTTGGGAGAGGCCACCAAGAAAGCTGCTCCTTTCTACAGTTGTGAAAAATATGATCATTATTTGTGGCTCCTTAACTGGGAAACCAGATATAACACAAATAACATGCACTGTTTTTAGTAGCAGATGCAGGGAATTGATGTATTTTCTTTATTCATTCATGGGATGTGGGTGTCACTAGCTGGGCCTGCATTTATTACGCATTCCACTTGCCCTTAACCGAATAACTTGCAAGGCCATTTCATGGAGCATTTAAGAGATCTGGGGCGGGATTCTCCGGAGGATGTGTGTGTGTGGTAGAGAGCAGGAACTGCTGAGAGCTTCAGCGTGCTCGGCCTGGCGAGGCCAGCAACGCAATTCAACGTTATTGGTCCACTTAACGAGGCCGCATGGGCTTCTCACCACATCGCCAGACCCCACTAACAAGGTCAAGCAGTATCGCTTCTCGGCCTTTTGGCCAAGATGAGCTTGAGGTCAGGTGTAATGCTTGCCCCCCCTCCCCAGAGGGTCAGCCACAGGGCAGCCAGTACTGCCTGGGACGAGGTGACGGCAGCTGTGAACACCGGGTGTGAGCAGGAGGACTGGCCTCCAGTGCCGGAAAAAGGTCAACAATCTCCATCGGGCAGCTCGAGTGAGTAGACCCCCCCCCCCCAAAGACCTTTCCACCCCAACATGGGCAGGAGATGTCACTGGCAAAGCGTGGCACTGAGGCCAACACTGCTAGTGTGGCGACCGCAGTGGAGAGTACGACATCGGCACCGTTAGTGGAGGTGTCCAAGGTGTCGCGCAGTCAGTGACAACCATAGCCGAGGGTCCAGGCAGAATGTCAGCCTCGCTGGTGAATGTCACCCAGTACCAGGCTGACCTTGATGAGGTTCTACATGACATATCCCGCTTTCAGATGGGAATGGCCAAGGCGTTGAGGAGCTTGTTAGAGTCGCAGGTGGACACTGCTGAGGCGCTACAGACCATGGCCTATACACTGAGCAAGCATTGCCAAGGGCGTTGACACGATGGTGCAGACCATGGGGAACTGCCAGGGCTGGCAGAGCCAGATGATGCAGGGGCAGCCGAGGCTCAAACCAGCTGCCCCTCCGTCCCAAGGTGAACCGCAGGGCCCAATGGGCATTTAGCGGGAGGGGGGGGGGGCACTGGGTGCCAACCTGGACCCATTCCATGGAGTGGTGACCGTGGCCGCCAGCTCCCCTGAATTCCACCCCTCTGATGAAGTCGCATCTCGAAGTCAGCACACGGACAGGGCAGCGCGGCTAGGTCTCTGGCCCCAGAGGACGCAAGCCAGGGGCATCAAAGGCCACGGGACGAGGCAGCAGTTGGCTGTCTCCACCTCAGATCTACATCCTGGGGACACACCTGGACATACCGGTAGAGCTAGGAAGGCAAAGCACACTAAGGATAAATGAGAGCACCGGGGGTGGGAAGCAGCACATCGGGAGAGTGGGGAATTGTTACACACAATAAACACCGCTGTGCACAACCAGTATGATGCCTCTGCACTTTCTTCCGCAATGCAGGCCCACCTGAGAACCCTTAGCCCATCTCTCCAGGCACCTTTTCCTCCCCGTGGCACTCACCCACCCTCTGGCCGTGGACATGTCCCTGGAGCTGTGTCCCATCCCCTGGGTGTTCGGATGTTGGCTTCTGCATGTGTGCTGTCGCCTCCCGCAATGTTCAGGCACAGTGTTCATGCATCAAGACATGATTGGGATGCCCGGCAATGACTTCCACATGCTGTATGGCCTGCCTACCCATGGGAATCCATTTGGGTCGTGTTAAGTGCTTATTCAACCACGATTGCCAATTTCCTATTAACAATAGCCTTCAGCCGCACAGCCAGAGGCCGAGGCAGTCGATGGGAGTTATGGGTGATCTGTGGGTCAGACAGGCAGGGGCAAGGGTTGCCCTCGGAACAGGTACACAGGAGTTGGCATGGTGGTGCTGCCGCAGTTGCTCACCCCCCCTCCTCTCCCACGGCGGCCCATCCCTTCAGAGGGTCCCCCATCCCCAGCCAAGGGTCCCCCACACCTCACCAAGCACTGGGGTGGCAGGTCCAGGGCCCCGGGCTCTTTGCCTGTGAGCAAAGATGGCTACCTGGCTCCCCACAGAACCCCTTCCATCAGGTTCACGTTTTTAAAAAGGAAGACTAATCGATACCAGTGTGACCACGCTGGGAGGCAGCTGAATCAGAGGAGGCCATTGGATATGGGGGTCGCTCCTGTTAATTGTATGGAATTTGGGCTTAAGTGGTGATAATTGGTTTCTCACCAGACTACAGCGAGATCCCGATTTCGCCTATGGGAGCAGGCCAGTTGCATTGCAAACTGTTTGGCGCCCGGCGTGGTTCTAGTTTTCGGCCTCTCCCTTTATTCACAGCTTTCATTTCGCTCAAGCAAGAGCGCACTGAGGCTGGAGAATCACACCCCTGAGTCACAGGTAGGCCAGATGACCGATTTCCTTCCCTAAAGAACATTAGTGAACCAGGTGGGTTTTTATGACAATCGACAATCTGATGAGTTCGCATTTGAGATGCTACATGGTAATCATTAGACTTTTAATTCCAGATTTTTATTGAATTCAAATTTCACCATCTGCTGTCACCCTGGGTCTCAGGATTTCTAGTCCAGTGACAATACCACTACGCCACTGTGGACATCAGTCTCCTGTCAACTGAACCACAGAAACAACAAATGCCTAAAAGCCTCAACTTGCATATTGAAGAAATCAACACCAGAATAGAAGTTAATGTGAATGAAGCTTAAATTTTGGGCATCTTCTTTATTTTCAGCTTCTCCTTTCCTTTCCCCACACAAATAAAGTTCATTCAAAAAGGAACTTGAAATCAAACCAGAGAAAAATAAATGACTAGTTTACACAAAACAAAGCGTTAAAGCTTTTGTCTGAACTGAATGTCCTTCTTATAGTGTTGAATGTGTGAGGGTATTGTTGCTAACAGTTGCAGACACATTGGCTCTGTACTGAATTGGACAATAAAAATCCTTTCTCCACTAGCTTCTTGCTAGCAAGTAAATTCCTCAGATTTCAGCCACTTTAAATTAAAACTGAGAATCAACTCCCCCAACTCACATCCTCCAATGTTTTCCTCTTTACAAATTCATCAGAACTCAGTGATTCATGCTGAAGCGTTTGGGTCCATGTGACAGGACCCTCTCATTCAATTGTTTTTGCTTCTTAAGAACATTAGAAATAAGAGTAGGTAATATACAAATGCCTCAAAATATATTTATAAAAAGTGTAGGCTATCTGACCCGTCAGGCCTGTGCTATTTAATACGATCATGGCTGAACTTTACATTACCTCTGCTTTTCTGTCCTATTGCCATATGTCTTGATTGCCTTAGAGCTCCAAAACCTGGTGATCTTAGTCTTAATAGGCAGCATGGCGTCACATTGGTAAGCACTGCAGACTCACAGCGCCATGGACTCGGCTTCAATTCCGACCTCGGGTGACTACTCTGGGGCTGGTTTAGCACACGGCTAAATCGCTGGCTTTGAAAGCAGACCAGCAGCACGGTTCAATTCCCGTACCAGACTCCCCGAACAGGCGCCGGAATGTGGCGACTAGGGGCTTTTCACGGTAACTTCATTTGAAGCCTACTTGTGACGATAAGCGATTTACATTGCTACCTGTGTGGAGTTTGCACATTCTCCCCGTGTTTGTGTGGGTTTTCTCTGGGTATTCCAGTTTCCTCCCACAGTCCAAAGGTCTGCAGGTAAGGTGGATTAGCCATGATAAATATCTCCTTTAATGTCCAACGGTTAGGTGGGGTTGCAGGAGAGTTGGTGCGCTCTTTCAGAGGATCAATGCAGACTCAATTGGCCTCTTACTGCATTGTAGGAATTGTATAAATAGTCATCGAATATGCATCCACACGTCTTGAAGGCAGAGAATTCCAAAGATTCAGAACCCCGTGACAAATATCTCCTCATCGCAGTCTTAAAGCATCAAACCCTCATCCTAATTCAGTAATCCCTTGTTCAAGATTCTCTAATTAGCTAAATAGCTGCTCGATATCTGCCTTATCAAGTCTTGTTGTTTCAATGAGATTACATCCTCATTCCTCTACTCCATAAATTCATTTGACTCAATCCCTCCTTAGAGGAGGGCCCTCTCATCCCAGAAATCAATCTATTTGGCTTTCATTGCACTCCATTTAAGGCAAGAATGTCCTTTTTATTAATTAATTCATGGGATGTGGGCATCACTGGCTGGGGCAACATATATTGCCCATCCTTAATTGCCCTCGAGAAGGTGGTACTGAGCTGCCTTTTTGACAGCTGCAGTCCATGTGGTGCAGGTGCACCCACAGTGCAGTAAGGGAGTACCAGGATTTTGACCCAGTGACAGTGAAGAATCAGTGATATATTTCCAAATCAGGATGGAGAGTGGTTTGGAGGAGATCTTCTAGGTGGTGTTTATATTTGTCTGCAATCCTTGTCCTTCTTGGAGCAAACGTGGGTTTAGAGGGCACTGTCTAAGGAGACCCTGCAGTTCACCTTGTAGATGGTACACACTGCTTCCACTGCTCTTCTTTGGTGGAAGGAGTGAATGTTTGGGGATGGGGTGCCAATCAAATGGGCTGCTTTGTCCTGGTGGTGTCAAGCTTTTGGAGTGTTGTTGGAGCAGGAGAAGCACTCATCCAGTCAAGTGCTGAGTATTCCATCACACTCCTGACCTGTGCCTTGTAAATAGTGGAAAGGCTTTGACGAGTCAGGAGGCAAATTATCACTGCAGGATTCCAAGTGTCTGGCCTGCTGGGTGGCACGGCAGCATAATGGATAGCACTGTTGCTTCACAGCTCCAGGGTCCCAGACTCTATTCCCGGTTTGGGTGACTGACTGTGTGGAGTCTGCAATTTCTCCCAGAGTCTGCGTGGGTTTCCTCCCACAGTCCAAAGATTTGCAGGTCAGGTGGATTGGCCATGCTAAATTGCCCTTTGTCCAAAAAAGGTTAGGTGGGTTACAAGGATAGGGTGGAGGTGTGGGCTTAAGTAGAGCACTCTTTCCAAGGGCCGGTGCAGACTCGATGGGCCGAATGGCCTCCTTCTACACTGTAAATTCTGTGATTAGTACTGTGATCCTTTCTTAGGTAAGGAGGCTACAACAGTAAGAGATACTTCAGTTGTGGTCTTCATTCTTATATTCTCGCCCCCTTGCAATAAGACTAACATGGTATTTGCCTTCCTAATGGTTTGCTCTACCTGCATGTTTAGTTTCTGTGATTTGTGTGCAAGGACTCCAACCCCTTCTGAATTTTAACATTTTGCAATCTCTCACCATTTAAAAAAAAATAATAATCTGCTTTTACATTCTTCCTACACTTCCCTACATCTTCACCATCTGCTACCTTGTTCAATCACTTCACAGGTCTTTATTCCTTTTCAGTCTTTTTATGTCCTCCTCAGTTTACATTCCTACCTTGCTTTGTACCATCAGCAAATTTAGAGCTAAGTCAATAGTATAGCTACGAGTCCTCTTATCGAAGTTAATAATATAGATCGTAAATAGCTGAGGTCCAAGCACTGAAACCTGTGACACAATAGGAGTTGCACCCTGACATTCTGAAATTGACCTGCTTATTTCTGTGTATCAAACAATCCCCAATCCATGTTATTATTCCGAATCTCAGGAGCCCTAATTTTGTGTAACAGGCAGCACTGTGGTGCAGTGGTTAGCACTGCTGCCTCACGGCGCCGAGGTCCCAGGTTCGATCCCAGCCCTGGGTCACTGTCTGTGTGGAGTTTGCACATTCTCCCAGTGTCTGCGTGGGTTTCGCCTCCACAACCCAGATGGATTGGCCATGCTAAATTGCCCCGTAATTGGACAAAATTAATTGGGTACTCTTTTTTTTTAATAAATTTTGTGCAACAACCTCTCATGTGGTACCTTATCAAATGCCTTCTAAAATCCAACTATCCAATGGTTCCCCCTTATCCATCCTGAATAAATTTTTCAAACACAATTTCCCTGACACAAAACCATGTCAACTCTGCCTAATCATGTTGTGATTTTCCAGCTATGCTGTACCACATCTTTAAGAACATATTCTAATATTCTCCATGCGACTGATGTCAGCCGAACTGACCTATAGTGCTCTGCATTCTCTCTTCCTCATTTCTCAAACGGAGGGAATATTTGCTACCTTACAAACCACAGGAATCCGCTCTAGAATTAGGAAATTCTGAAAACCAATGCATCTTACTTTTTCTGCAGTCTTCTGAAATCTTAGCTACCTGGTTCAGGGGATATCATACATTGGTTTCAGACCCTCTAATTTCTTCATGATCAAGCCTGGTCAGTAGGCAAGGTATTTAACCAACACAACAGGTGAGCTTCACCTCATCCTCACCTAGCATTCACATATGCATACAGCAACAGAAGACACTGAATGGTAACTAGGTAATACGTCACTTTCAGTACTGTGTTCAGTTTAAGATACAAAGATGTAAGCAAAATATTGCAGTGGTGGAGGTAGTGCAGAGCAGAACCACAAAGCTAAAATAAAAGCAAAACACTTCAGATGCTGGAGATCAGAAATAAAACCAGAAAATGCTGGAATAGCTCAACAGGTCTGGCACCATCCGTGGAGAGAGGAAGAGAGTTAACGTAGAGAGTCCATTAACACTGTTTCTCTCTCCACAGATTCTGCCAGGCCTGCTGAGCTCTTCCAACACTTTCTGTTTTTATTTCAGAACCACAAGGCTGATTCTAACTGACAAAGAATTGAGCTACAAGAGAAGATTAAAGAAACTATTGCACTTTAACCTTTAAAAAGTGAATGAAAGTGGCCTGCCTTATAGAAGTATACAACACGTTATATTTATATATCAAGTTTAACATGATTAAACACCCCAAGGTGCTTCACAGAAGCATTATAAAACAAACTATGACAGAGTCACGCAAGGTGATATTAGGTCAGATAGCCAAAAGCTTGTTCAAAAATGTAAGTTTTAAGAAGTGTCTTAAAGGAGGAAAGCAAGGTTGAGAGGCAAAGAGGTGTAGGGAGGGAGTTCCAGAGATTGAGCTGCGGCAGCTGAAGGCACGGCAACAAAGGTGGTGCAGTTATAATTAGGAATGTACACAAACACCACCCGCCCTGCTGCTGTTCGCCCTAGCGATCGAACCACTAGCAGTCGCGCTCAGAGCCGTAAAGAATTGGAAGGAGATCCGAAGAGGACGACCTGCTCTTCCATATCACCAATCCACACAGCAGCACGGAGGCAATCATGGTGCTCCTGAAAGATTTTAGAACCTTCTCGGGCTACAAACTCAACCTGAGCAAAAGTGAGATCTTCCCAGTGAACCCATGGGGGAGAGGCAGAGCTGTAGGGACTGCTATTTAAACAGGCCCAAACAAATTCCGCTACTTGGGGATCCAAATTGCCCATGACTGGGCAGAGACCCACAAGTGGAACCTGACCAGCCTGGTGGAGGAATTTAAAAAGGACCTGCAGAGGTGGGACACACTCCCACTCTCCCTGGCGAGGAGGGTGCATACGATCGAGATAAACCTACTTCCCAGGTTCTTCTTCCTGTTCAGATCCATACCGATCTACAGCCCCAAGGTCTTTTTCAACTCAGTGGAAAAACCGATCATGGAAAAATTGATCATAGTATTTGTGTGTGGGGTGGGGGAAAGAGAGAACCCTAGGATCCTTTAAAAAGTCTGACAAAGGAGAAGCATGGGAAGCCAAGCCCTCCGAAACCTGCAGTATTACCACTGGGCAGCAACAGCTGAATGGGTAAAGAGATGGATAAAGGAACCGGAGGCAGAATGGGTAAGAATGGCTACTGCAGAACTCCCATCCCCACTGACCAGGCACTCAACGAGCCCAGTGGGGATAGCCACACTCCGGTCGTGGAATTAACTATATCAGCACTTCAGACTAACCAAGATGTCCATTAAGGCCCCCATCTGCAACAAGCACAGGTTTGCACCAGCCAAAATGGATGCCACCTTCAAAAGGTGGAGGCAACAGACTACAGACTGACAACACTAGTGGAACTGACCGAAGTTCCAACTGATCGGTGGAAACGAATTAAGATACATACAAAGCAAAAGCTTCTGATGTAGGGAAACAAAGACCTACCCATGGCCACCACAAAAATCATTATCAGAGGACCTATGGACACAGACATCCTAGGTAAGGGAAACTGCAGGAACCTGTATAGGTGACTATTGGGAATGGCATGATTGCCACCGGACGAGAGCAGGGGAAAATTGGAAGTGGGCCATGGGTTTGAAGTAGGGTGGGGATTCTGGACCAAAGCACTGCACAAGCTCTACTCCACCTCCACTTGCGTGAGGCTAAGCCGAATGCAGCTAAAAGTGTTACACAGAGCTCACTTAATCAGAACCCCAATTAGTAGATTCTTCGTCGAGGTGGAGGACAAATGTAAACAATGCCAAGGAGGCCCAGCCAACCACACCCACATATTCTGGTCATGCCACAGACTAGTCGGGTTCTGGACAGCCTTCTTCGAGGCGATGTTCAAGGTTATGGGTGGAGTCGTGCCTGAGAGTGGCAGTCCACAGGGTATCAGAGCAGCCAGAACGCTTTATGGGGAGGAGGGCTGAAGCCCTTGCCTCCCTAATAATAATCTTTATTGTCACAAGTAGGCTTACATTAACACGGCAATTACGTTACTGTGAAAAGCCCCTAGTCACCACGTTCCGGCACCTGTTCGGGTACACAGAGGGAAAATTTAGAATATCCAATTCCCCGAATCGCCCACTGGAGAATCCTGCTCGGCTGGCGATCAGCAGCACCAACCAAAGCTACAGACTGGCTTCCGACCTATTGGAAATTCTCCAAATCAAATTCGGGGGTCGGAAGAAGGCTTCCACAAACATGGGAGCCATTCATCAATCTGTTTGTAGTCTGCAACCAATAAGCCAGAGGGAGGGGTGTCTGCAGAAGAACCATGGGGGGGGGGGGGGGAGGAGAAGAGAGAACAAAGAGGCACAGTACTCAACCATACCTAACATGAAACATTACACTTAGCACCATGCCACCCCAACGGGTCCAGGTTGGAAGATCCAATGAACAAAGACATGCCAGATAGCAAGAATGGGAGTATGGTCAGGAAGAAAGGTGGGGGGAGATAGCAGCAGGAGGCCAAGCCAAAACCAGGCACCCGAAAAGAAATGTAAATTGTAACTGATGTACATAGTGAATGGCAACCGATGTATATAGTTTGTGTGGTTGTTCACGTTCATCTTTTGTACAAAAAGAAAATCACTAATAAAAACATTTTTTAAAATAGTAATAATTGGGAATGTACAAGAGGCCAGAGGAATATTGACATCACAGATACAAACATACATACAAATATACAACTCAGGAACATGAAGAGGCCATTCAGCGCCTTGTCTGCTCCACCATTCAGTAAGATCATGGATGATTCTGTTCAAGTCTGCATGTTCTCCCCGTACCTGCGTGGGTTTCCGGCTTCCTCCCACAGTCCAAAGATGTGCAGGATAGATGGATTGGTAATGCTAAATTGCCCCTTAGTGTCCAAAAAGGTTAGGTCGGGTTACGGGGATAGGGTGGAGGTGCAGGCTTAAGTGGGGCGCTCTTTCCAAGGGCTAGTGCAGACTCCATGGCCAAATGGCCTCCTTCTGCACTGTAAATTCTATGATTCTGGCATTAACTCTCACTTTCCTTCCTGCCCCCGATATCCTTTGACTCCCTTGTGAATCTCCCGGAACGCCTTGACCCACTTCAATTCGCATACCGCCGCAACCGGTCCACATCAGACGCCATTTCCCTGGCCCTACACTCATCCCTAGAGCATCTCGAAAACAAGGACTCCTACATCAGACTCCTATTTATTGACTACAGCTCCGCCTTCAACACCATAATCCCAGCCAAGCTCATATCAAAGCTCCAACAACTTGGCTCTCCACTCTGTAACTGGATCCTTGACTTTCTGACCAACAGACCACAGTCAGTAAGAATGAACACCAACACCTCCTCCACAATAGCCCTCAATACCGGTGCCCCGCAAGGCTGCGTACTTAGCCCCCTACTCTACTCCCTGTACACACACGACTGAGTGGCAAAACTTGGTTCCAACTCCATCTACAAGTTTGCTGACGATACGACCATAGTGGGCCGGATCTCGAATAATGACGAGTCCGAATACAGGCGGGAGATAGAGAACCTAGTGGAGTGGTGTAACGACAACAATCTCTCCCTCAATGCCAGCAAAACTAAAGAGCTGGTCATCGACTTCAGGAAGCAAAGTACTGTACACATCCCTGTCAGCATCAATGGAGCCGAGGTGGAGATGGTTAGCAGTTTCAAATTCCTAGGGGTGCACATCACCAAAAATCTATCCTGGTCCACTCACGTCGACGCTATCACCAAGAAAGCACAACAGCGCCTATGCTTCCTCAGGAAACTAAGGAAATTCGGCATGTCCACATTAACCCTTACCTACTTTTACAGATGCACTATAGAAAGCATCCCATCGGGCTGCATCACAGCCTGGTATGGCAACTGCTCGGCCCAGGACCGCAAGGAACTTCAGAGAGTCGTGAATACCGCCCAGTCCATCACACAAACCTGCCTCCCATCCATTGATTCCATCTACACCTCCCGCTGCCGGGGGGAAAGCGGGCAGCATAATCAAGGATCCCTCCCACCCGGCTTACTCACTTTTCCAACTTCTTCCATCGGGCAGGAGATTCAGAAGTCTGAGAACACGCACGAACAGACTCAAAAACAGCTTCTTCCCCACTGTCACCAGACTCCTAAATGACCCTCTTATTGACTGATCTCATTAACACTACACCCTGTATGCTTCAACCGATGCCAATGCTTATGTAGTTACATTGTATATCTTGTGTTGCCCTATTATGTATTATCATGTATTTTCTTGAATTTTGTTCAATTCCCTTGTCTTCCATGTACTGAATGATCTGTTGAGCTGCTTGAAGAAAAATACTTTTCACTGTACCTCGGTACACGTGACAATAAACAAATCCAATCCAATCCAATTAAGAATCCATTAATTATGGCTTTAAAAATATTCAATGGCCCTGCTTCCATTGCTCTCTGGAGAAGTATCACAAACTCACGACCCTCTGACAGAAAATCTTCTCCTCCTCTCCATTTTAAATAGGAGACCCCTTATTTCTCCATTTCAAGTCGGAGACCCCTTATTTTTAAACTGTGACCCCAAGTTCTAGTCTCTCCCACAAGGGGAAACATTCTTTTGGCATCCACCCTGTCAAGTCTCCTCAGAATCTTTATGTTTCAATAAAATTGTTTCACATTCTTCTAAACTCCAATAGATACATGCCCAACCTTTCCTTATAGGATAACCCCTCATCCCAGGAATCTGTTAGTGAGCGAGTGAGTGGAGTGAAACCTCTCTGAACTGCTTCTATTTACATCCTTTCTTAAATAAGACGACCAAAACTGTCCACCGTACTCTAGGCCATTGGGATTTTCTTGTCTCCGCTGGCAGCAAACTCCTGCCTGCGGGTTTCCTAGTGGCGTTGGGTGGCTTCAACAAGAAATCCCATTTACAAGTGGAGGGAAGGGCAAATCCCGTCGCCCACGAATGGTGCGCCTCCAGGAAACACGTGGCAGGTGGACCAGAGAATCCCGCTTGTAGTCTCACCAATGCCTTGTATTACTGTAGCAAAGCATCTCTACTTTCATATTCCCTTCCCATTGCAATAAATGACAACATTTAATTTGTCCTCCTAATCACTTGCTGTGCCTGCATTCCGATATTTTGTGATTCATGTACCAGGACACCCAGATCCTCTGTTCTGCAGTCTTCCCCAGTTAAATATGATGTTCTTTGTTTATATCTCAATAGACTTAATAGTTGTCCTGAAACACTGGATAAAAGGATAAGGAAGTGCTGGACTAGCTCACATCATTGATTCCAAAGAAGTGCTAGCAGTGGTGGACAATAAGTACATTTGCTTCTGCCATTGTACAGAATTGCAGTTGGGGAGAGAGGAAATAGCTGCTGGGGGCAGAGCACAGCAATATCACACAATCTGTAGCACTTACCCAAAAGGATTGTACTCTGATCAGTTCAACAGAATTTCACTTGATCAATGTCAGCACAAAATAGTCATTTCATTTCAATGTCTGCAATTGAAATAAGAACACACAGGATTCAGGCAAAATTTCAAAAACTTTTCTGACACGCACTGAAAAAGCAAGCTTAATCCCCATGATTACATATAGCAACATAATAAAGGAGTTATTTCTCTCAATTTTCCCCCTTTTTGTTATGAAGGTACAGGCTCAATAGCCTACTGGAGATTGCAGTGAAGTATTTTGCCTAAGACTTGCAAACATTCAAGCAGGAAATATTATTATTCGCAAGTATCTGGGATGGGCAATAAAAATGCTGGTCTAGCCAGCAACACCCACATCCTGTGAAAGAATTGTTGAAAAAAATCAGTGGGCTATCTCACTACATGGAATATCATGATCAAGCATAATCCATGCTGATCTCATCATCTATACTTTCCAGTAGTAGTTTCTGGATAAGGATTGGAAGTGTGACCTCTGGCTGATTTTTCTCCTTCACAGGTAGAGGCCAATTGTGGTGATCCAATTGCTGCCCAAAGTGACATCCACTTAAAAAGAGCAGTCAAACCCTGCCCCTTCTGAATTATATTGCTTTTATGACAAAATTGTTGCCCCTGGAGGACTTCTGAATGACTGCTAATAGCCATATTATCACTAGCAGAAAGGCTTGACAGAAGCTTTAGGCCAAAATAATGGAGCATGCAGGATGGAAATATGGCAGTGGATTATAAAAGTTGTTACTTATAAAATGTATTTAATTTACAAAAGTCTGGAGGACGCGAGCGGTTAGCGTATATTCTGTTCAAATCATCAATGTGTACAAAGCACTGCAATAACCAAAACAAAATAAAACCAATATTGTGTGAGAAGTCAAGGACATGAAAAGATTTTTTATTCTATTCTTATGCAAGCTGTGCAGTTCAATAAACACCACAGTATATTCCAGACAACATTTAGAGGAAGGTAGTTCCATCCAAATCTCACCCTCCCCCACCATCAGACTGGTGATAAAACACCCATTTTATCTCAGCAGGATTTGGAGTCAGCAGACTGTCACATTTGACTGTGTCACACCTCAGGGATCCCACTGGGAGTAAATTTGTTGATAATGTCTGGAATCTGCAAGTTTCTATTTCAAGTAGCAGTATTCAATATACTGAAGAGCAGTGAAAATGTCGAATGAAAACAAAATAATGGGAAAACTCAGCAAGTCTGGCAGCATCTGTGAAGATAGAAGCAGGGCTAACGTTTTCTAGTCCAATATGGCTCTTCTTTGGAACTTTTTGGCAAGACACATTGTTACATAGGCTAAAGTAGTCGAAACTTCCTATGAAATCAACTACTGATCTCAACCAGACCATTGTAGAGGCAAACATCTCCAAGGGGATAATCCAACTGAAATGTTTACATATGCATGGTTAAACGACAAGGGCAAGACCGAGCTTGGCTGTAACGCTCCTTAAAAGCCTCCACCCACATTCACTGTCTAGGCTAACACATTTAAATGACATGAATAATATGATCCTTTTAGGAAAGGAAAATACTGAAGGTTGAAAAATCCAGAGGAAAGCCAGCAAATACGTATTTTAGCGTCTAAACTTTCTCTGTATAATAATGATGATCGTCTAAGTACTACTTCACCAATAATCTTACTAAATTTCTTATAGAATGTTAATCGCATTATCCAGGATGCACAGCGTTTAAATAGTATTCCGGGGAAGACTATTTGCAAAGTATTGAAGGGGTGAATTCGGTTCTTTAGGCCAATCTCTGCAGAAAATTAAATGTCTTGTGTTTGTTTAGCCAAGCCGCATGCGATCGTGCATCATTTACTTTGGGCGGGGAGAGGAAGATACGTATGGAGATGGCGAAGGGACCGTGTGATCCACCACACCGTGCGTTTTTCGAAGAGGAGGAAATCAGGATGAAGGTTATCTCACCGAGGCCGGGCGGTGGCGCTTCCTGTCTCCTCGTTCCAACCACGTGGACCTGTCAATTTCCAGCGCCCTCTCGACAAGCTGTAACATCTCATTCAGGAAACTGACACGACCGAGAACCCATCTAACTGGGCTTCCCAATCTCCACCAGGCCTACAATCCCGGGCCCCCATTAATCACAAACTGCTTCGAAAGAAAATAATCTGTTAACTCTTACTTCCGTTTTTGTTTCGAACCGAAAACACTGCAGTTAACCCGCCAATTTAAACTGACAAATCACAAATTCGCCAACCACCCCCCGCCTAAATTACATAAAAACGATTGAAAATGAGGAAGTTAAACGCGCCACACCAAAACCCGAGCGGAAAATGCTACGCGATTCCGAATCGAGCCAAATTATGACCCCTCACGTAAAATCACGAGTATTAAAGTTTGCAGATTTTTTTTAGGAAAAATAAGAAAAGTGAATCCCTGCATTATATAACCAGGTTTACACCCATCCATCTTAAATATACTGAAAGGGCAGTCGGTAGAGGGGAGTAGCCAAAAATCCACCCGCGGCGTAGATTTTAATGATCACTTAGATATAAATAGTAAAAAGGTTTCCGATGTGATTTTAAAAAGTGCAAGCTCAGCCTGGCGGGCTTGGAACGTTCGGACGCCAATTCCCGGGGAACGTTCTCTTCGAACGGGCCGGGGGGGGGGGAGATGATACAATTCGAAGCACATGGGGAACCCCAGTGACTCTCATTATAGTCAGGAACCAAACTGCTCCTCGATCCCTCAAATTGAACAGACTCTCTTATCATTTAAAAACAGTATTTATACTCACGATCTTCCGGCACGTAACGCTGCAGTCTATGGAACTGCTACTCCTATGTGTGTTTGCTTATATTTCCAAATGTTGTTTCCCCCCCGCTTTCTGAGCCTTGCGCGAGCAGCTGCTTCTCATCCGAACCAAGGAGCGAGAGAAACTCCAAAAGAACGCCACGAAATCCCCTAATGTTGCCATGGTAACGTGCCGCCGCCTGCAGCCCCTCCCCTGCCAGCAGCAGATGGCCCCGGACTCGCTGCTTTTGTGTGTGTCTGGATCCCACAGCAAGGCAGTTCCTTCAGGCACAGAAAGAGGACGCAGGGGATGGAGTCACTCGGCCCTTTTGGTCTTTGACCGACACAATAATAAAGCATAAATCTTGGTTATCTTTTTGCCATTACAAAAAATGAAGAAAGCGGGGGTGGGGGATGTCGGGGAGTGTAATGTGCGGCTGGCAGAAAGCGTCAGCCAATGGGATGGCTGGCCTCGGGGTTCCTCCACGTCATTTTGGCGGTTAGGTTTTTGGGGAAATGATGATGAGTGGTTGATTCAGAGAATGTATCGCTCTTAACTTTTTAAAGATACATTCTTCTGTATTTTGGGACGTGCTGGCACCAGCATGCATGTTATCGAATAAACTTTGCTTTTGATTTTTAAGTAGTATGTTAGTTAATTCGCATAATATGAAAACATATGTATTTTTAAACAGATTGTTTTTGCATTTTCGGATAACTCAACAATGGAAAACGCATGGAAGCAACGATTCATCCCGATGATATCTCTGTAAAAGGTCTTGCTTATGGACGCAACTAACCTCAGTGAGTAGATTGAATAAAAATCATCTAATGCGATAGTAAATAATATTGCAAAGTGTAAATGTTTGTTGGTATCATAGAAACATCCAGATTAGGAGTAGCTGTAGGCCATCAATGAGATCATAGCTAATCTATGATCTGATAGTAGCCTCAACTCCACATTTCGCCTACACCCGATAACCTTTGACTCCTAGAATCTATCCATCTCTGCCTTAAAAATATGAACTGACACTGTCCCACCACTGTCTGGACGAGAATTCCAAAGGTTCACAACCTTCTGAGAAAATATTTCTTCTCATCTGCATCTTTAATGGGAGACCCTTTTTCAAAACTGTGCCCCTACCATGGGCGGTACGGTAGCACAGTGGTTTGCACTGTTGCGTCACCGCCCAAGGGTCCTAAGTTCGATTCCCGGCCTGGGTCACTGTCTGCGTGGAATCTGCATGTTCTTCCCGTGTCTGCATGGGCATCCTCTGGGTGCTCTGGTTCCCCCCCCCCCCCCCCCAACAAGTCCTGAAAGACACGCTGGTTAGGTGGATTGGACATTCTGAAATCTCCTGTGTACCCGAACTGGCGCCGGATTGTGGTGATTAGGGGATTTTCACAGTAACTTCATTGCAGTGTTAATGTAAACCTACTTGTGACAATAATAGAGATTATTCTAGTTCTAGTATCTCCTATAAGGGGAAACATCCTCTCAGTATCCACCCTAACTACTCCGTTCAGGATCCTTTAATTTTCAATAAGATCACCACTCAACCTTCTTGTAAGATGTTCTCATCCCAGATATCAGTCGAAGTATAGCTGAATCACTTGATCACAGTGACTGCCTAGAGCAGCACACGGAGAATAGTAGGATGCTTGGATTAGGTATTCAAAGGTGCTGTAAAACGTAGGAGTAGGCCTTTCCGTCCTTTGGATCTATTCCATAATTCAATGAGATCATTACTGATCTGATATAATAATCCCCAGCTCCACTTTCCTACCTTGTGCCGTATAACCCTTGATAATTTTTTTTTATTTTATTGTTTTTTTAAAAATTTAGATTAACCAATTATTTTTTCCAATTAAGGGGCAATTTAGCGTGGCCAATCCACCTACTCTGCACATTTTTGGGTTGTGGGGGTGAAACCCACGCAGACACGGGTAGAATGTGCAAACTCCACACGGACAGTGACCCAGAGCCAGTTAACCCTTGATAATTAAAAATATGTCTGCCTCAGCCTTGAACTTACTTTAATTTTTTTTAAATTTCAAGTACTCTATTTTTTTTCCAATTAAGGGGCAATTTAGCATGGCGAACCCACCGACCTTGCACAACTTTGGGTTGTGGGGGTGAAACCCACACAGATACTGGGAGAACCTGAAAAGTCCACATGGATAGTGACCCAGGGCCGGGATCGAACCCGGGTCCTCAGCGCCGTAGGCAGCTGTACTAACCACTGCACCACGCCTTGAACATACTTTTGTTTTAAAATTTTAGGGCAGCACGGTGGCCTAGTGGTTAGCACAACCGCCTCACGGCGCTGAGGTCCCAGGTTCGATCCCGGCTCTGGGTCACTGTCCGTGTGGAGTTTGCACATTCTCCCCGTGTCTGCGTGGGTTTCACCCCCACAACCCAAAGATGTGCAGAGTAGGTGGATTGGCCATGCTAAATTGCCCCTTAATTGGAAAATATAATTGGGTAATCTAAATTTATTAAAAAAAAAAAAAAAATTTTAGAGTATCCAATTCATTTTTTCCAATTAAGGGGCAATTTAGTGTGGCCAATCCACCTAGCCTGCACATCTTTGGGTTGTTGGGGCAAAACCCACGCAAACACGGGGAGAATGTGTAAACTCCACACGGACAGTGACTCAGAGCCTGGTTCGAACCTGGGACCTCAGCGCCATGAGGCCGTAGTGCTAACCCACTGCGCCACGGTGCTGCCCTAGCCTTGAACATACTTAATGACCCATCCTCTAGTCTACAGCACTCCACGGTAAAACAAATTACAGATTCATTGCACTTTGAGAAAATAAATTCTTCCTCATCTTTGTCTTAAATAGGAGAACCCTTACTCTGAAATTATGCTGTCGATCCTAGACTCTAGATCTTAGTCCAAAAATGTGCAGGTTAGGTGGATTGGCCATGCTAAATTGCCCCTTAATGTCCAAAAGGTTAGGTGGGGTTACTGGGATAGGGTGGAAGCCTGAGCTTGGTAGGGCGCTCTTTCCAGGGGCCGCGCAGACTCGATGGGCCAAATGGCTTCCTCTGCACTGTAAATTAAGACCATAAGACATAGGGGCGGAAGTAAGGCCATTCGGCCCATCGAGTCCACTCCGCCATTCAATCATGGCTGATGGGCATTTGTCCAGTATCGGGTGGCACTCCTCACCGACCGGAGTCGGCTATCCCAGGCCAACAAGTGATCCGTGGCGCTATGATTCTATGATTCTACTCTCCCAAAAGGGGAAACAACCATCTACCCTGTCAATCACTCCCAAGAATCATGTAGGCCTCAATAATGTCACCTCTCATTCTTCTAAACTCCAATGAGTACAGGTCAAATCTACTCAACCTCCTTATAAGAAAATCCCTGCATACCTAGGATCAACCTAGTGAATCTTCTCTGGACTGCCTCCAATGTCAGTCCTTAGATAAAGGGAGCAAAACTGATCACAATATTCCCAGGTGCCAATGTCTGTGGAATAGTTCTAGAGCAAAAGGCGGGAGAAAGATATTTCACTGCTTAACATGTACTACAAAATTCACAGAATCACATAATAGTTACAGTGCAAAAGGAGGTAATTTGGCCCACTGTGTTTGCACTGGCTCTTCAAAAGAACATCATGACCTAGTGCTATTCTCTGTCTTTTCCCCCATATCCCTGCACTTTGTTTCAATCATCCAATGCCCTCTTGAATACCTCAATTGAAACTGCCTCCGCCACTCTTCCAGGCAGTGCATTCCATTTGTGGGAAAAAGCTTTTTTTCACATCACATTTTCTTATTTTGCAATCTTTAAATCTGTACCCCCTGGCTCTTGATCCTTTTTTGAGTGGGAACTGTTTCTCCCTATCTACTTTGCCCAACCCACTCATTATTTTGAACATCTCTATCAGATCTCCTCTTAGTCTTATTCTCTCCAAAGAGGATAGTCCCAACCTCTCCAATCTATCCTCATAACTGAAGTTTTTTATCCTTGGGTCTTTTCTTGTAAACCTCTTCTGCACTCTCTCCAAAGAATTAACATCCATCCTATGGTGTGGCACTTGGAACTGTTTACAATATTCCATCTGTGATCTAACTTGTGTCTTGTATAAATTCAGCATAATCTCCTTGTTTTTGTATTCTATGCCCCTAATTCAATCCAAGGTCATCATCGGTTGGCTTAAGTCTGCTCTGGAGTTGGTGATCCATCTTGGGCATACCTGCACTTCACCCAGCAGGAAGATCTCCAATAGGATACAGTCGGATTTAGATCGTTAGGAGACTTGGGCGGAGAGATGGCAGATGGAGTTTAATGCAGGCAAATGTGAGGTAATGCATTTTGGAAGGTCTAATACCGGTAGGGAATATACAGTAAATGGTAGAACCCTCAAGAGTATTGACAGTGAGAGACATCTAGGTGTACAGGTCCACAGGCCACTGAAAGGGGCAACACAGGTGGAGAAGGTAGTCAAGAAGGCATATGCATGCTTGCCTTCATTAGCCGGGGCATTGAGTATACAAATTGGCAAGTCATGTTACAGCTGTCTAGAACCTTAGTTAGGCCACACTTGGAGTATAGTGTTCAATTCTGATCGCCACACTAACAGAAGGATGTGGAGGCTTTAGAGAGGGTGCAGAAGAGATTTACCAGGATGTTGCCTGGTATGGAGGGCATTAGCTATGAGGAGAGGTTAAATAAACTCGGTTTGTTCTCACTGGAACGAAGGAGGTTGAGGGGCGACCTGATAGAGGTCTACAAAATTATGAGGGGCATAGACAGAGTGGATAGCCAGAGACTTTTTCCCAGGGTAGAGGGGCCAATTACGAGGGAGCATAGGTTTAAGGTGCAAGGGGCAAGGTTTAGAGGAGATGTACGAGGCAAGTTTTTTTTACACGGAGGGTAGTGGGTGCCTGGAACTCACTGCTGGAGGAGATGGTGGAAGCAGGGACGATAGTGAGGTTTAAGGGGCATCTTGACAGATACATAAATAGGATGGGAATAGAGGGATACGGAGCCCGGAAGTGTAGAAGATTTCAGTTTAGACGGGCAGCATGGTCAACGCAGGCTTGGAGGGCCAAAGGGTCTGTTCCTGTGCTTTACTTTTCTTTGTTCTTTAGCCTTGTATCACTGAGGCACACTATTGCCTATGTGCAGGACAGGAGGATAGACCCTGCTGCTACATCAGCTTGGAGCAGGATAAAGTCTTTGGCAGAATATCACACACCTATATATATATATATATGATGGATGTGATCTCCAAATTGGAGTTTGGGGAGTGCATTCCCAATTGGATCCAACTGCTCTGCACAAATATCAGCAGTGCAGTCTCAATCATTTTTTTTTCCAATTAAGGGGCAATTTAGTGTGGCCAATCCACCTACCCTGCACATCTTTGGGTTGTGGGGGTGAAACCCACGCAAAAATGGGGAGAATGTGCAAACTCCATACGTACAGTGACCCAGAGCTGGGATTGAACCTGGGACCTCATCGCCGTGATGCAGCAGTGCTTTTTAAAAAAATTTAGCGCAACCAATTTATTTATTTCAATTAAGGGGCAATTTAGCATGGTCAATCCACCTAGCCTGCACATCTTTTGGGTTGTGGGGGGCAAAACCCACGCAGACACGGGGAGAATGTGCAAACTCCACATGGATATTGACCCAGAGCCGGGATTGAACCTGGGACCTCGGCGCCGTGAGGCAGCAGGGCTAACCCACTGCGCCACTGTGCTGACCTAAGGCAACAGTGCTAACCACTGCGCCGCCGTGCACTGCATTGTGCAGTTTCAATCATGGGTGGGATTCAGAAAGCTTTCTGATCACATTTGGAGTGAGGCAGGGCTGTTGTCCACCTCCTCCTGCCCTGCTCATATGTTTTCTTGAATATTCTGCTGGGTCAGGAAGGATGTGGGCATAAGACGGGTGATAATCCCAGAGAGGGGGATGAGCACGTCAAAGCCTCCCTGTACATGGACAACGTAGTGATCTTCTGCTCAGATCCACTGCCGGTTCACAGACCAATGAGCGTCTATGACCGGGTTTGAGCTGGCTTTGGGTGCCAAAGTAAGTTCTGGCTTCGGGTACCAATGTAAGTTGTGGCAAGAACAAGGCCTTTGGGAACTGGGTGGGGGTGGATTTACAATGTGAAACACTGTGCCGTGACATGGGGGCCCCAAAATGAATGAGTTTCCAAACATTCCCTCCTGTTAATTCTCAGAACCAAACAGTATTTCCTCCTCCTGATCCAGACCATGAGATATTGGCAAAAGAATGCAAGGGCTCTAGGTGTCAAATTAAACAGATAATCAAGGCTTTCCCGCACAGCCACGACTGACTGATGGACTACTTTGCTATTTGAAAAGTGCAGTGAAGCCGTTCAACCAATCACGGGCTGATTCCTCCCTGCATTTGCTGCTGATAGGCTTGTACAAATGCAGGAAGGAATCAGGCTGTCATTGGCTGATTAGTTCCCTCATGTTTTTCAAAGGTGTTTTTGTTGTTATTTTACATATGTTTGTCTGCCAGTGTGCGTGTCATTCCGTGACCTCTGTGAGTTGTTGCCTGGTGAGCTGTGCCCTGCAGGCGAAGTGAAGGTGTTTCCCTCCACAGCACTACTGCTTGTGATAATATTAGTCAGGAGTGTGCGATTTGATTTGCTTTTTTGGCTGAGTGTTTGATTATAGCCGATCTGGGCCCCACAATTTGATAACATTCACATTCAGAGTCTCTAATCAGTCAGAAATGAGACTGAACGGCACTGGCTGCATAAGCAGCCCAAGTCTGAAACTCTCTCCACCTCCACTTGTGTGTATGGGACTCGGCCCTCCCAGACTATATAAGGACGAGGAGTAGGACATACAGCCTCTCGAGCATGATCTGACACTTAATAAGATCATGGCTGATCTATAGTAACCGTAATTTTGTATTCCACCTACCCCCAATAACCAACCACCCCCTTGCTTATCGAGAATCTACCACCTCTGCATTTAAAAATATTCAAAGACTCTGCTGCCACCAGCTTTTCAGGAAGAGTGTTCCAAAGACTCACAGCCCTTGTGAAAATATTTCCCTTCATCTCCTGTTTAAATAAGCGACCCTTTATTTTTAAACAGTGACCATAGTTCTAGATTCTCCCACGAGAAGAAACATCCTCTCCACATTCTCTCTGTCAAGACCCCTCCAGATCTTGTATGTTTCAATCAAGTCACCTCTTCCTCTTCTAAACGCTAGTGGATACAAGACTAGCTTGTCTCGCCTTTCCTCCTAAAACAACCCACCCGTTCCAGGTATTAATCTGGTAAATCTTCTCTGAACGGCTTCCAATGCATTTACATCTTTCCTGATATAAGGTGACCAATACTGTACACAGTACATAAGAACTAGGAGCAGGAGTAGGCCATCTGGCCCCTCGAGCCTGCTCCGCCATTCAATGAGATCATGGCTGATCTTTTGTGGACTCAGCTCCACTTTCCGGCCCGAACACCATAACCCTTAATCCCTTTATTCTTCAAAAAACTATCTATCTTTACCTTAAAAACATTTAATGAAGGAGCCTCAACTGCTTCACTGGGCATGGAATTCCATAGATTCACAACCCATTGGGTGAAGAAGTTCCTCCTAAACTCAGTCCTAAATCTACTTCCCCTTATTTTGAGGCTATACCCCCTAGTTCTGCTTTCACCCGCCAGTGGAAACAACCTGCCCACATCTATCCTATCTATTCCCTTCATAATTTTAAATGTTTCAATAAGATCCCCCCTCATCCTTCTAAATTCCAACGAGTACAGTCCCAGTCTACTCAACCTCTCCTCGTAATCCAACCCCTACAGCTCTGGGATTAACCTCGTGAATCTCCTCTGCACACCCTCCAGTGCCAGTACGTCCTTTCTCAAGTAAGGAGACCAAAACTGAACACAATACTCCAGGTGTGGCCTCACTAACACCTTATACAATTGCAGCATAACCTCCCTAGTCTTAAACTCCATCCCTCTAGCAATGAAGGACAAAATTCCATTTGCCTTCTTAATCACCTGTTGCACCTGTAAACCATCTTTCTGTGACTCATGCACTAGCACACCCAGGTCTCTCTGCACAGCAGCATGCTTTAATATTTTATTGTTTAAATAATAATCCTGTTTGCTGTTATTCCTACCAAACTGGATAACCTCACATTTGTCAACATTGTATTCCATCTGCCAGACCCTAGCCCATTCACTTATCCTATCCAAATCCCTCTGCAGACTTCCAATATCCTCTGTACTTTTCGCTTTACCACTCATCTTAGTGTCATCTGCAAACTTGAACACATTGCCCTTGGTCCCCAACTCCAAATCATCTATGTAGATTGTGAACAATTGTGGGCCCAACACGGATCCCTGAGGGACACCACTATCTACTGATCGCCAACCAGAGAAGCATCCATTAATCCCCACTCTTTGCTTTCTATTAATTAACCAATCCTCTATCCATGCTACTACTTTACCCTTAATGCCATGCATCTTTATCTTATGCAGCAGCCTTTTGTGTGGCACCTTGTCAAAAGCTTTCTGGAAATCCAGATATACCACATCCATTGGCTCCCCATTATCCACTGCACTGGTAATGTTCTCAAAAAATTCCACTAAATTAGTTAGGCATGACCTACCCTTTATGAACCCATGCTGCGTCTGCCCAATGGGACAATATCTATCCAGATGCCTCGCTACTTCTTCGTTGATGATAGATTCCAGCATCTTCCCTACTACCGACGGTAAGCTCACTGACCTATAATTTCCTGCTCTCTGCCTACCTCCTTTTTTAAACAGTGGTGTCACGTTTGCTAATTTCCAATCCACCGGGACCACCCCAGAGTCTAGTGAATTTTGGTAAATCATCACTAGTGCATCTGCAATTTCCCTAGCCATCTCTTTTAGCACTCTGGGATGCATTCCATCAGGGCCAGGAGACTTGTCTACCTTTAGCCCCATTAGCTTGCCCATCACTACCTCCTTAGTGATAACAATCCTCTCAAGGTCATCACCTGTCATAACCTCATTTCTATCACTGTGAAGACCGACCCAAAAACCTGTTCAGTTCCTCAGCCATTTCCTCATCTCCAATTATTAAAACTCCCTTCTCATCCTCTAAAGGACCAATATTTACCTTAGCCACTCTTTTTTGCTTTATATATTTGTAAAAACATTTGCTGTCTGCTTTTATATTCTGAGCAAGTTTACTCTCATACTCTATCTTACTCTTCTTTATAGCTTTTTTAGTAGCTTTCTGTTGCCCCTTAAATATTTCCCAGTCCTCTACTCTCCCTTATTTCCTTAGATATCCACGGTCGATTTTCCCTCTTTCTACCGTCCTTCCTTTTTGTGGGTATAAACCTTTGCTGAGCACTGTGAAAAATCGCTTGGAAGGTTCTCCACTGTTCCTCAACTGTTCCACTATAAAGTCTTTGCTCCCAGTCTACCTTAGCTAGTTCTTCTCTCATCCCATTGTAATCTCCTTTGTTTAAACACAAAACACTAGTATTTGATTTTACCTTCTCACCCTCCATCTGTATTTTAAATTCCACCATATTGTGATCGCTCCTTCCGAGAGGATCCCTAACTATGAGATCATGAATCAATCCTGTCTCATTACACAGGACAAGATCTAGGACCGCTTGTTCCCTCGTAGGTTCCATTACATACTGTTCTAGGAAATTATCGCGGATACATTCTATAAACTCCTCCTCAAGGTTGCCTTGACCGACCTGGTTAAACCAATCGACATGTAGATTAAAATCCCCCATGATAACTGCTGTACCATTTCTACATGCATCAGTTATCTCTTTGTTTATTGCCTGCCCCACCATAACGTTACTATTTGGTGGCCGATAGACTACTCCTATCAGTGACTTTTTCGCCTTACTATTCCTGATTTCCACCCAAATGGATTCAACCGTATCCTCCATAGCACCGATATCATCCCTAACTATTGCCCGGATGTCATCCTTAAATAACAGAGCTACACCACCTCCCTTACCATCCACTCTGTCCTTCCGAATAGTTTGATACCCTCGGATATTTAACTCCCAGTCGTGACCATCCTTTAACCATGTTTCAGTAATGGCCACTAAATCATAGTCATTCACGATGATTTGCGCCATCAACTCATTTACTTTATTCCGAATACTACGAGCATTCAGGTAAAGTACACTTATGTTGGTTTTTTTACCTCTGTTTTGAATCTTAACATCTTCAGTTTTACTCCTTTTAGTATTACTGGGCCTAATCACTGTGCTCCCCTCAGTCACTGTGCCTTGTACTGTCGTCCTTTTTGATTTTTGACTATGTCTTCTCTGCCTTGCACTTTCCCCCTTACTTCCTTTTGCTTCTGTCCCTGTTTTACTACCTTCCAACTTCCTGCATCGGTTCCCATCCCCCTGCCACATTAGTTTAAACCCTCCAAATGTGGTCTCACCAGCGCCCTGTACAACTGAAGCATAACCTCCCTACTTTTGTATTTGATTCCCCTCGTGATAACTTATAACATTCTATTAGCTTTCCTAATTACTTGCTGTACCTGCATACTGGCCTTCTGTGATTCCTGCAATAGGACACTCCTATCTCTCTGCACCTTAGAGCTCTAAAATCTCTTACCATTTAGATAATAAGCTTATTTTTTTATTCTTCCTGGCAAAGTGGACGATTTTACATTTTCCTACATTATATTCCATTTGCCAGATCTTTGCCCAATCACTCAACATATCTATCTTTTTGTAGGCACCTTATGTCCTCTTCACAACTTACTTTACTTTCTATCTTTGCATCTTCAGAAAATTTGCCAACCATCCATTCAATCCCCTCATCCAAATCATTCATATAAATTGTAAAAGGTTCTGGTCCCAGCATTGATCCTTGTTTCACACCATTCATTACATTTTGCCCACCTGAAAAATACCTATATATGCCTACTCTCTGCTTCCTGTTAGACAGCCAGTCATCTATCCTTGCCAGTATGTTACCCCCTATACACAAGCTTTTATTTTCAACAATAACCTTTTGATATGACACCTTATCAAATGTCTTCTGGAAATCTAAGTACAGTGCATCCACCAGTTCCCCTTTATCTCCAGCACATGTTACTTCCTCAAAAGAACTCCAATAACTTTGCTAAATCTGAATTCCCTTTCACAAAACCACATTGACTCTGCCTGATGACCTTCAGCTTATCCAAGTGCCCTGCTATAACTTTTCCCTACAACAAATGTTAAGCTAACTGGACTGTAGTTTTCATGAATCCCTCCCTTTTTAGAATAATGGAGTTACATTTGCTATCTTCCAATCTAATAGGATCTTCCCTGAATCTATGGAATTTTGGAAAATTTAAACCACAGGACAGCTCACTTCAAACAACCCTCACAGTAGATCAACTGTCCAGGCAGCAGAGAGCAAAACTACAATGGATCGGCACCTCTGCTGTGCAGGTAAGGACCATTAAAACACTGAGATGAGTAAACACTAGGTAGATGGATTATTGCAAATGTAACTGCAAAACTGGCAGTATCAAATCACCTGTGTGGTCTCATGCTGATCATTGTTACAGCCTCCAGTCAGTGACATACTACTTTAAGCATGATGCTTAGAGACACAACTTTTTTTTTAATTATTTTTATTCAAATTTTTGTTAAAGACATAATTTTTGCATAACCATACGCAACAAATAACAGAACAAAGAGAAAAAAAAGTTAACCGTATGTACAAAGAAAGGAACAATACAACATAACGATCCCCCCCCACACACACACACACCTCGCTTCCCACACCTCGCACATTTATCCTCAACCCCAAAGAGCTTGCTCATCCTGGTTGCCGTTCTGTGCGCCCGGTGGACCACCTTAAACTGGATTAAGCTAAGCCTGGCACATCATGAGGAGGAATTGACCCTGTTTAGGGCGTCCG
This sequence comes from Scyliorhinus canicula, assembly GCF_902713615.1. NCBI lineage: Eukaryota > Metazoa > Chordata > Chondrichthyes > Carcharhiniformes > Scyliorhinidae > Scyliorhinus > Scyliorhinus canicula. The sequence continues at coordinate 276,921,652 of NC_052146.1, read as the reverse complement.
CCCACAGGCCCGCATCCAGCTCCCCACCTAGCTCCTCCACCCATTTGCCCTCAAGTTCCTCCACTGGGGTTTCCTCCGCCTCCTGAAGTTCCCGGTAAATGTCCGACACCTTCCCCTCCCCTACCCAGGTGCCAGAGGAGACCATCCTATCCTGTATCCTGCGTGGGGGTAGCAGCAGAAATGATACCATCTGCTTTTTCAGAAAGGCGAGTACCTGAAGGTATCTGAAAGCGTTTCCGGGGGCAAACTGAATTTCTCCTCCAGCGAGGGTGGCACAGTGAGTTAGCACTGCTGCCTCACGGTTCCGAGGTCCCAGGTTCGATCCCGGCTCTGGGTCACTGTCCATGTGAACTTCGCACATTTTCCCCGTGTTCGCATGGGTTTCACCCCCACAACCCAAAGATGTGCAGGCTAGGTGGATTGGCAATGCTAAATTGCCCCTTAATTGGAAAAAATGAATTGGGTACTCTAAATTTATTTTTAAAATTAAAAAAAAAAAATTCCTCCAGCGTTTTCAGGCTGGGGAAGGTCCTGTCTATGAACAGGTCCCCCATCCTTTTAATGCCTGCCCTATGCCAGCTTTGAAACCCTCAGTCTATCCTGCCTGGGACAAATCTGTGATTGTTGCATATCGAGGTCCAGACTGACGCTCCCTCCACCCCCCCCCCCCCTCCCCCCCCACCCCCCCCCCCCCCTCCCCCCCCACCCACCCCCCCGTGCCTTCTCCACTGACCCCAGATCTTCAATGCCGCCGCCACCACCGGACTAGACACCCCCCCCCCCCCCCGACTGCGCTCCAGGTACAGTTTCTTTACTCGCAGGGTCTTATTTGTCCATACGAATCCCGAGATGATCTTGTTCACCCAGATGAAGATGGGAAGGCACTGGAAGACGAACAGAAATCTGGGTCGGACCGTCATCTTAACGGTCTGCACCCTCCCCGCTAAAGATAGCGGGAGCATGTCCCACCTTTTAAAGTCCCCCTCCATCTGCTCTACCAGCCGAGATGAGATAGATTAAGCTTGTGGAGGGCATCCCACTTTTGAGCCACCTCTATCCCTAGGTACCGAAAGCTCTTCTCCACCAACTTCAGCAGAAGCTCTCCCAGTCCCTTTTCCTGCCCCTTAGCTTGGATCATGAACATCTCGCTTTTCTTGTTGTTTAGTTTGTACCCCGAGAAATTGCCAAAGTCCCCCAGAATCTGCATGACCCTCCCCATCCCCTCTAGTGGGTCCGAAATATACAGGAGCAGATCATCCGCATAAAACGAGACCCGATGCTCCTCCTTCTCCCCCAAGACGCAAATCCACCCAGTGTGGAGCATGATCGGAGACTGCAATGGACGAGTATTCTGTCCCCTCCACCCTGTGGATCAAAGCCCTGCTCATCACAAAGAAATCTATGCGGGAGTAGACTTTGTGCACATGGGAAAAGAAAAAGAACTCTTTCGCCCTCGGTCGAGCGAATTTCCACGGGTCTACGCTCCCCACCTGTTCCATGAATCCCCTCAGTTCTTTAGCCGCCGTTGGTCGCTTCCCCGACTTGGGGTTTGACCAGTCCAGTACAGGGTCTATAACTGTGTTGAAGTCACCTCCAATAATCAGATTGTGTGAGTCTAAGTCTGTCATTTTACCCAAAGTGCGTCTCATAAATACCCTGTCCCAGTTCGGGGCGTAAACGTTCACTAGCACCACCTGAGTCCCCTGCAGTTTCCCGCTGACCATTATGTATCTGCCCCCCCTTGTCAGCTAGAATATTCCCTGCCTCAAAAGCCACCTGTTTGCTGACCAGGATTGCTATTCCTCTGGTCTTTGAATCCAGCCCCGAATGGAACACCTGGCCCACCCATCCTTTTCTCAATCTTGTTTGGTCCGCAAGTTTTAGGTGCGTCTCCTGTAGCGTGGCTACATCTGCCTTTAACCCCTTTCGGTGCGAGCCCTCTTGGCCGGCCCATTCAGGCCCGCACATTCCACGTGATCAGCCTGGATGGGGGGCTAGCCCCCTCCCCTGCTGATTAGCCATCTCCCTTTTTCGGCCAGCCACGAGCCCTCGAGCCCTCCCACTGGAGGCCCCCCCCCCCACCGACTCTCCCTCTGTTTCCCCCATGTTGGCTCCTTTTCTGTCAGCCAAGCAGCATCCCATCCTCCTCCCCCACAGCAACCCCGTAATCCCAAACCCCCAAGTCAAGCACCTGCTTGACACTGGCTCTCCCCCCATTTCACTTCCGTGAGTCAGCTGACCCATGCTGACCCTGGCCGCTCCTGCCTCTGTCTCCGACTACTCAGATGCCTCATTTTGCGGCCCCCCCCCCCCCCCCCATGGAAATCCCAATTTATCAGCTTCAACGGCCCCCAAAGAACATTTTCTGCCCCCTCCCCGCAGCGAAACAAACAGCCAACCCCGGGCGCAAACCTGGCCCCATCAAAGACACGGCCAGAAGAGCAGCCTCACGTGTAGGGACCCCCTCCTCCCTCTGCAGCCAAGTTCTACAAAAGCTGAAAACATGGCCAAAGAAACAGGAACAAACAAAAATAAGAGGAGACAACATAATGTCGCTGCCTCCGGCTACTTGGCAATTACCATCCTCACCAGAGTAACGTCCCAGTGCGGCTGTCCTTTAGTTCGAGTCCAATTTTTCTTGCTTAATGAAATTCCACGCCTCATCCGGTGTATCAACTTAATGGTGGCGATCTTGATAGAGACACAACTTTTGAGGAGACAAATTGTTCTATAATAGCCTTGCTTATTTTCTTTAGTATCTGTCTATAACATGCTATGGATGCACTCTAGATGGGTGGGAATTATTAGCTGATGACCTGAAAGAAGCCATCCACTTTCACCGCACACAGTTCGGATCTTGGACTTCTAACATGTGCTACACATGCAGAGTCGCTCTATCACGTCTTTAAAGTGGTGTCTTCTTAGTGTGAAATTGGATCATTAAATGATTGTTTCCAAGTGACTTCAGCCGGGAGAAGCCAACTAAAGTTTTAATGGGCCAGATGTCAAAAGTGGGCCACTGGTTAATTCGCAGCAGTCTCTCTAATTTATACAGCTTTTATCAACAGTTGGTGCGAATCCCGAATGACGCATTGTGTCTTGAGCAACCAGTCTGACATTCTGCTGAGACAATCCTGGGATTCATTTAATTCCCAGGTGGGAATTCTGAACTGATTTTTGTTTTCTGACCAGCCTCAAAATTGGACACTGTATTTTAAAAGGGGGATCATTTCTAACGCCAGTTGTCAGCAATGATAGAATAAAACATTCAAACTACATGTGGCAGTTAAGCTGCATTTGCAAAGTTAAATAGGGAAGCGCCAAGTAAGTTAGGTATTTTGGGGACCAAGTCCAATATGTGACAGGAATGCCAGGCCCCCTGGGTGGTCTCAGCAACATCCCTGCTTCTGATTGGGGGAGGGGGGGAATTCTGCCATTGGAGCTGGACCAACCAATCCTTTGTCCCCTTCACTATCAGGTCAGACCACGTGAAGTTGCTGGGGATATGGTTCAAAAGGATATGTAACCATGGTGAAGTAGAGTGAAACTCCCTCACGATTGTAGGTAAAGAGATAGTCATTTGGTGCATGGCATTCTCGGTGTTGCTGTATGTGGCACAGGTCTGGCCCACGTCATACTCCTATAGGTTGGTTACCTGAACCATCTTCCACCTTGGAGATTGAAAATACCCTGACCACAGGGATACAATGTATAAATCTCTGAACAAAAGGGGGAAAAGTCATACCCAACATCATCCTCGTCTTTTTGGCCATCTCTGTGCTTGGCTGAATCAAGCTGCGCATAGACTTTCGATACACAAACACCATGGGCGGTATTCTCCCCTACCCGGCGGGGAGGGGGTCCCGGCGTAGCGGAGTGGCGCCAACCACTCTGGCATTGGGCCTCCCCAAAGGTGCGGAACTCTCTGCACCTTTAGGGGCTAGGCCCACGCTGGAATGGCTCCCGCTCCGCCGACTGGCGGCAACAGCCTTTGGCCGGTCGGCGTGAGTCCGCGCATGCACCGGAGCGTCAGCGGCTGCTGACATCACCACCGGCGCATGCGCGGTGGAGGGGGTCTCTTCTGCCTCCGCCATGGTGGAGGCCGTGGCAGCGGCGGAAGAAAAAGAGTGCCTCCACAGCACAGGCCCGCCCGCCAATCGGTGGGCCCCGATCGCGGGCCAGGCCACCGTGGGGGCAGCCCCCAGGGTCCGATCGCCCCACGCCCCCCCCGGGGCCCGCTCCCGCTGCCTGCTCCCGCCGGCACACAGGTGGTTTAAACCACGTCAGCAGGAGAGGCCTGACAGCGGCGGGACTTCAGCCCATCGCAGGCCGGAGAATCGCTGCGGGGGGCCCGCCGACTGGCGGGGCGCGATTCCCGCCCCCTCCGATTCCCGGGTGACGGAGAATTCCGGCCACGGCGGGGGCGGGATTTAAGAAGGCCCCGGGCGATTCACCAACCCTGCGGGGGGTCGGAGAATTCCGCCCCATGTTCTGAGGTTCTGTCTGTCCCCGGTGTTATGAAGGATGGATCTGGTCACGTTGGACAGTGCCATACTACCTCTTCCTCGGGGAAATGTTTGTGCAGCAAAGCACTTTTGACCACAGATCCATCAGGCAGTGATCCACACTTAACATCCTGAGGCCGTGCAAAAGAGGAGATGATCTTGTCACCTGATTCCTTGAGCAAACATTCTAATTAATTTGGTAGAATGTCTCATTGCCAGAACTTTCAAATGGGCATCAAGATTTAGCTTGGCTGACGGTGAGAATGGTCCTCCCCATTAGATCTTTCCTGGAGCCACACGCCCTCTGCAAACTGCTCTTGAGACAGTTGAGGTGAGTAAATTACCGTCATCCACCACTGTATGGAATGTGCCTTTGCAAATTAGGTTTGGAAAGGTGTGCAATGGTTTTTGTCAAGGTTCATTCTGAGCAGCTCATAATGCAAGACTCTGTGCTCTACAGGCTACTCCGAGAGACAAATACCGAGGTAAAACTCAGCTACTGCAGTGGGCCGGCAACTTGGTGAACAACACTCTTCCATCTACTCAAAACCTGCTGTCCTTCCACTACAACGACTTCTTGGTAAATGAGTGTCGCAGGCCGTCATATTCCTGCAATCTGTACTTTGTAAATATAACTTGTAATTATAAGTGTAATGATGCAGCTCATGGTGTCACAAACTGCATTGAAAAAAAATGATCTGTTTTGCACTTTTTGTAATGTCAACATTGAATTTTTACATAATGTGATTTTCTATTTAAAATCTATCTAAAATAAAGTGTTTTTGGGAAAAGAAAAACAGGAGAAAGAAAAAAGGAAATAATTGTATATATCTTTAAAATATAAACATTATGAGGCTGAAATTTAACTTCATAAAGGTGGGAAAATAAGCATTAGTGAATTGGTGGCTCTTATGGGAGCAAAAGTGGACCATTTAGCCTGTCGAGACTGTTTCATTAATATCATGGTTGGTCAGTGAATTAACTCTTTACACCTGCCTTTGTCCCTTATCTCTTAATGTCTTTGGTTACAACAAAAATCTATCATTCTCAGATTTAAGATTAACAATTTTTAAAAATAAATTTAGAGTACCCAATTATTTTTTTCCCAATTAAGGGGCAATTTAGCATAGCCGGGATCGATCCCGGGTCCTTGGTGGTGTGAGGCTGCAGTGATAACCACTGTGTCGCCACTAAGATTAACAATTAATCTAGCACCAGTAGGGCAGCACGGTATCGCAGGCGTTACCAGTTCTGTCTCACGGCGCCAAGGTCATTGGATACTCTAAATTTATTTTTAAACATTTTTCTAAATCTAGCACCAGTTGCCATTTGTGGAACATCATTATCCTCACCTCTTACCAATTCTACAATCTCAGATTGTTGCTTTATAACCTGTTAAGCACCTTGATGTACAAGTTGTTGTTGTCAGTGTTGACAAGGAATGTCAGGTGGGATGTGTAATTTGCTTTGCACCTCACCAAACTTAAATTTCGTCGCTGTGTGTTGAATGAATATTTTCATTTTAAAAGCCTTATGATTGTTGATCGTCATGCAAATTTAAAATATGTTACTTGCTCAGAGCTGGGTATTGAACATGATCCTTATAGATGCTACTTTACTGTGTTTCTGGTACAATCTGAGATTTAAAATAAAAATAAATTTAGAGTACCCAATTAATTTTTTCCAATTAAGGGGCAATTTGGCATCTTCGGGTTGTGGGGGTGAGGACCACGCAAACATGGGGAGAATGTGCAAACACCAACGGACAGTGGACCGGGGTCCTCGGCGCAATGAGGCAGCAGTGCTAACCACTGCACTACCGTGCCGCTCATAGACTGAGATCATAAAGCACAGGTGGATTTCAACCTCAACCTTCAAACAGCATAGCAGGTTGCAGGTTGAATATTGAACAATAGAGCATAGATTAGCCTCATCCATAAGGTACTTCACTGTCTCATTTACTTTCATGAACTAATATATAAACTTCTGACACACTGCTCACTTTCTCATGTGGTTTCTGGGGAATAAAATAGTGTTACTATAAAATGTATTGGTAGGAAGACACTGTTAACTTTGACTCATTGGTGGTCGTTTTTGTGTCCGCTAATTCGTAAGCTTTGGTGGAAACAAGCAATTTTTCAACATAAAGATCTGGCATTTTAAGTTGGAACCCTGCACTGATATTTCGCAAATGCACTTTGGTTTAGATATTACATATGTCCAAGTGGATGGAGACCTGTGGCATTATTCAAAGTTTCGAGATCAACGTTCTTCCCTCAACCAAAACCATCAAATATGATTGATTGGCAGAACAGCATGGTGGCAGCAGTGGTTAGCACTACTGCTTTACAGCGCTGAGGACCCGGGTTCGATCACGGCCCCGGGTCACTGTCCATGTGGAGTTTGCACATTCTCCCCATGTTTGTGTGGGTCTCACTCCCACAACCCAAAGATGTGCAGACTAGGTAGATTGGCCACATTAAATTGCCTCTTGATTGGGGAAAGAAAAGAATTGGGAACTCTAAATTTTAAAGGAAAAATGATTAGTTGGCAATTTACCTCTATGTTGATATTACTGGCGACCGTGTTTAGTAATTGTCATTGCACTTCAAAATTAAACCATTAGGTATAAAGTGTTTTCAGTTGAAAGGCACTGCATAATTGCAAGAATTAATTGAAACATTTTCTTTGTGCGTTTTCTCGCCCCTCTCTTGATAGCCACAGATTCATGTTGATGTACTGTTTCATGTGTTCTGTGAGCCCTCTGCTACCATATCCCAGTGTCCATTTTTCACGCATGAGATCCAAGAGGTTATTGCAGTTGAGAAAATTGTGGTGCGTTGGGGAAAGAGCAGGTGAATGGGACTGATTGATTGCTCTCTCAGCAAGTCACACAAACACAATGGGACGAATGGCCCCTTTCCAGCCTGCAAGATTTTATAATTTGTATAATTTGACAGCAGGGGGACTAGTATCATTACAAGTGAGCTTGAAACTATTGTACACATACACTCACTCACACACACACACACACACACACACACACACACAAACTCTCTTTCCAACAGTCACTGGATAGCAACCGGGAGCTGATTTTCCCCTCAGCAGCACAGCAGCCTTTTGTTTTCTGAAAGGGCATTCTAAGTGGAAGGACACTGCAAATGTTCTCTGTTTGCTTCCTTATCCTGCAGGAAACCTTGAAATGCCACGAATATTTTAATAAAATTGCATCCATTTATGTGTTCATTCACATAAAATTTGAATAAAAGTTACAAAGAATGGATAAGTAAAGCCATACACCCTTTGTGGGTCAATTATTTCAGATTATGATCATGACCTGGTGAGCTGCTAACTGAGAGGGCTTCTGTATGTTACATGGCGTGGAGGAGTCTTGTAGATTTAATTGCCTATAAATCTGTTCCAGCCTCATCTCACTGACAACCTGATACAATGAGCTTTTTCAAACAGATAGAGAAGAGACTAATTTTACAGTGTGTGCATTCAGCTTGAAGTGAGATAATGGTATTAGTACATGTAGCCCAGTTCATTTAGGAGTAAGTGTGTTAATAAACTATCCTTAATGAAACCTTTTACTCACAAGGTTTTTGTCCACTTGTGTAGTCAATTTGAGCTTGCTGAATTGTTGGGATGTTCAGAAGCTCAGTCTATTCCATAGCTAACTGATATCTAATGAAGCTTTCAATTTTGAATATCAATGAACAGAAATGGAACACTTTAACAGAGTATGTTAGATTAATTTGCAAAACGTAAGGGGACTGAACGGCCCAGTGAAGAAATCCAGACTCCTCACCCACCTCAGAAATATGAGTCTTCCTCCAAAAGACACACCCGAGAGAGCAGGACCGACTGCGGGTAAGAAAGGGCTGGGTGGGACAAACCTACCATTGCTGTGATGGGACAAGGGCCAGGGGGGTGGCGAGATATTGATCGGCAAGAGGACAATGTTTAGGGCGACAAAGACGGTTACGGACCCGGGGGGACGGTACGACATGGTCAGCGGGGCCCTGGATGGGGCACCGGTAGTACTAGTTAATGTGTACGCACCCAACTGGGATGACACGAGCTTCATCAAGAAGACCATGGCAGAAATCCCAGACATAGCAATGCATCGACTAATCATGGAGGGGGACTACAACTGTGTACAGGATCCAAAGACAGACAGATCAAACCCCAAAACGGGGAAAGCCTCAAGCATAGCAAGGGAACTCAGTCACTTTATGGAGCAGATGGGAGCGGTGGACCCCTGGAGGTTCACCCACCCGGGGGAGAAGGAATTCTCCCCAGTACACAATGTATACACCAGAATTGACTTCTTTGTGGTGGGGAAAACGGTGCTTCCAGGGATGGACAAAGAGGAATACTCCGCAATTGTGATATCGGACCATGCTCCACATTACATGGACGTGCGGCTAGAGACGGGCAGGGCCCAACGCCCCACATGGAGGTTGGACGGTGCCTTACTAGCTGACAAGGCCTTCAACGAAAGGATATCACGGGCCATAGCAGAGTACACAGAGAACAACCAGAACGGGGAGGTCTCGCCCTCCACGTTCTGGGAAGTGCTAAAGGACATGCTAAGAGGGGAAATCATCGCTTTCAAAGCGCAAAGAGATAGGGAGGAAAGGGTGGTTAGGCAGCAGCTGGTCGACTCCATACTGGAGGTAGACCGTAAATACTACGAGGCCCCGACTGTAGAGCTCCTGGCGGAGAGGAAAGAACTACAAAGGAACTTTGACCTGCTCTCCACCAGGAAAGCAGTGCACCAACTCCGCCAGGCACGTGGGACCCTGTACGAACACAGAGACAAAGCCAGCCGCCTGTTGGCACACCAGCTGAGAAAGCAGGCAGCCACCAGAGAAATTGCACAAATCAGGGATACCAGAGGCATGTTAGAAACAGAACCAGAAAAGATTAACAAAACCTTCAAGGCCTTCTACCAAGGGCTGTAGACCTCAGAGCCCCCAAGGGGTGAGTCCGGGATGAAACGGTTCCTTGATGGACTGGACATTCCAGTCGTAGGGGAGGGCAGAAAACGGGACCTGGAAGCACCACTAGCACTGGGAGAGATCATGGACAGCATTAGCTACATGCAGGCGGGGAAGGCGCCGGGACCAGACGGATTCCCGGCAGACTTCTACAAAAAATTTGCGACAGTCCTGGCCCCGCAGCTGCGGGAGATGTTCACAGACTCGCTAGCTAGGGGCACACTGCCACCCACATTAGCACAGGCCTTAATCTCGCTGATACCTAAGAAAGACAAAGACCCAACGGAATGTGGGTCATACAGACCCATCTCACTGCTGAACGCAGACACCAAAATACTGGCTAAAATCCGAGCCAAAAGGCTGGAAGACTGTCTACCTGAGGTGGTCACAGAGGACCAGACGGGCTTTGTCAAAGGTAGACAGCTTACCTCGAAAATCAGGCGCCTGCTGAACGTGATAATGACCCCCTCCGGGGAGAGAACACCAGAGGTGATCGTCTCCCTAGATGCAGAAAAGGCCTTCGACAGAGTCGAATGGAAATACCTCAGAGGTACTGGAGCGGTTCAGGCTTGGAATGGTTCACGTCCTGGATAAATCTCCTATACAACGCTCCTATGGCGAGCGTACGGACCAACAATACCAACTCTCGATACTTCCAGTTGCACAGGGGCACCAGACAAGGATGCCCACTGTCCCGGCTGCTGTTTGCCCTAGCGATCAAACCGCTAGCAATCGCGCTCAGAGCAGCAAATAGCTGGAGGGGGATCCGAAGGGGAGGCAGAGAGCACAGAGTCTCACTCTATGCAGATGACCTGCAACTCCACATTTCGGACCTACAGAGCAGCATGGACGGAATCATCGCACTCCTGAAAGAGTTTGGCGCCTTCTCAGGCTACAAGCTCAACATGAGCAAAAGCAAGATCTTCCCAGTACACCCACAAGTAGGGGGGGGGGGGGGGACACAGCACTAACGGACTGCCGTTCAAACAAGCCCAACACAAATTCCGCTACCTGGGGATCCAAATAGCCCATGACTGGAAAGGGATCCACAAATGGAACCTCATCAGTCTGACGGAGGAAGTAAAAAAGGACCTGCAAAGATGGAAAACACTCCCACTCTCCCTTGCGGGGAGAGTCCAGACGATCAAAATGAACGTACTGCCCAGGTACCTCTTCCTGTTTAGATCCATCCCGATCTACATCCCCAAGGCCTTTTTCAAAGCGCTGGACAAACTAATTATGGCGTTCGTATGGGGGGGGGGGGGGGGGGGGGGGGGGTGGAAATGCTAGGATCCCAAAGAAGGTCATACAAAAAACAAAATCCAGGGGTGAGCTAGCCCTCCCAAACCTACAATTCTACCACTGGGCGGCGACGGCCGAGTGAATAAGGGGATTGATCAAGGAGCCAGAAGCCTAGTGGGTGTGCGCGGAAAAGGCGTCCTGCATGGGGACCTCCCTCTGAGCCCTCGCCACGGCAGCACTCCCATCCCCACGCAAAAAACACTCCAGTAGCCCGGTGGTGATAGTCACCCTCCAATCCTGGAACCAACTACAGCAGCAATTTGGCCTGACCAAAATGTCCGACAAAGCTCCCATCTGCAACAACCATAGGTTCACACCAGCACTGACTGACGCCACCTTCAAAAGCTGGGGACAGGATGGAGGGATACTGACAGTCAGGGACCTATACACGGACGGCAGGATTGCAACACTGGACGAACTGACAGAGAAATTCCAGCAAGCCAGGGGGAACGAGCTCAGGTGTCTACAGCTCAAAAACTTCCGACGAAAGGAGACAAGGACGTACCCACAACCGCCACGACAGACACTACTGGAAGAACTACTGGACGCAAGCATACTAGACAAAGGAAACTGTAGTGACATGTATGACCGACTGATAGAAAGGGCCGACACCATACTGGACGCAACAAGAAAGAAATCGGAGGAAGACCTTTGGATTGAGATAGGGTGGGGACTCTGGAGCGAAGCACTGCATAGGGTCAACTCCACTGCCATGTGCGCAAGGCTCAGCCTGACGCAGCTAAAAGTGGTACATAGAGCCCACTTAACAAGAACCCGTATGAGTAGGTTCTTCCCGGAGGTGGAGGATAGATGTGAACGGTGCCAAGGAGGCCCAGCCAACCACGCCCACATGTTCTGGTCTTGCCCCAGACTTGTGGAGTACTGGACAGCCTTCTTCGAGGCAATGTCCAAAGTGGTGGGGGTGAGGGTGGAGCCAGGCCCGAAAGTGGCGGTCTTCGGGGTCTCGGACCAGTCAGATCTATTCCTGGGGAGGAGGGCGGACGCCTTTGCCTCCCTGATCGCCCGCCGTAGAATCCTGTTTGGCTGGCGGTCAGCAGTACCACCCAAAGCTGCAGACTGGCTGTCCGACCTCTCGGAATCTCTCCAAATGGAGAAAATCAAATTTGCCATCCGAGGGTCAGACGACGGCTTCCACAGGACGTGGGAGCCATTCACGCGATTGTTCCGGGACCTGTTTGTGGCCAACGAACAAGAGGAAGAATAGCAGGTAGCCAAGAATCAGGGGAAAGTAGCCAAAGCATGAAAGGGAGAGATAGACTGGGAGAGGGGGGGGGGGGCGGAGGACAGCTAAAACTAAGAGGAAAGAAAGGCGACCACGGGTGGGGGGGGGTATAGAGATAGGGAACAAGAGAGGAGAACCAGGGAGGTGGGGGAGGCAGGGAAATGAGAGCCGGAAGGAAGGCACGGGATACATAAACGAGCATGGCATCTCCAGGAGCAGGGAACGTGGAGAATAAAGACGAAAGACGGGAGGAACGGCAGAAGCGGAGGCGAGCGCGAGACGGCAGCGAGATCCGTCCGGGAGAAGCAGCGACAACGACACCAAACCCATTCGAGTATTGCCCACTGTAATTATTTCTCCGGCACCCAAATGTATATTTACCTCCCCAGCCCCCCCCCCCCCGCTTCTCCACCCCCCACCCCCGCAAACAGTCGCCTACTTATGTGTTGTAAATAATTTTGCCAGGTGTACAGAGTTGCTGCTGTTGGGCTGGTGCACAATACCAATTATTCTATTTTATTTTTTATTGTATTTTGTTTTAACTATTTTCTTTTCTTTGGTATGTTTGGGTGTGCCCTTCTATTCTATATATGTGTATATATATATATGTTTCTTATCCTGTGTACATAACGGTAAATATACTTTGTTCAAAAACCCAATAAAAAACATTTATAACAAAAAAAGATTAATTTGCAAAACTGGCTCTGGAGCTATCACTGTCATGATTTTTCATCTGAATTCTAGAGCCAGACTCTCAAGTTGCATGTAATGTCACTGGGATATCACTTTACTTGAATGCAAAATGGAAGGGTGCTTTTGAGTTTAAAGGTGCAGCCTTATCTCAAGATATGGTCCGCCATGAATCAGAATCTTGTGGCTGTTCTCCTTTGAACCCAGACAAATGGTGAAACCTTTCAAACGAGCATAGTTCTGTTGTTTCCTCCAGGTTCTGCTGACAATCTCTCTGGAATCTTTGCTGATAATTCCTTCTCACTCTCCAGGAATGCTGGAGCCAACTGTAGAGTTCCAGTTGATGTGCTCTTCGAGAACAGCTAAGTCAGCACAGATCAGGAATTGAACTTGAGACCTTCTGCTCTATGGAACCATTATCCTCACAGCAGAGTTAATATAAAATGTCCAGCTGCACTATTAATCTTCATCACATTTGCCTTTCTCATTTTACATTTTTTTCAAATACTTAGCCATTTTTAAAAATAGATAAACTCATAGTTTGCCTCAGTAGCATCTTGCTTATTCATTTTTCACAAGATCGTACAGGTGGGCAAGGCCATCTTCATCTATTCAGGATGTCCCAGCATGTCCTTACTGCAGAAACTAATGTTTTCTTAAAGGATCCCGGGGGTTTCCTTATCTCTGTCGATTACTTCTTTTTTTTTCAATTTAAAGTACCCAATTCTTTTTTTTCCAATTAAGGGACAATTTAGCGTGGCCAATCGCACTGTGGCTTCACAGCGGCAGGGTCCCGGGCTTGATTCCCGGCTTGGGTTACTGTCTGTGCGGAGTCTGCACGTTCTCCCTGTGTCTGCGTGGGTTTCCTCCGGATGCTCCGGTTTCCTCCCACAGTCCAAAGACGTGCAGGTTAGGTGGATTGGACGTGCTAAATTGCCCTTAATGTCCAAAAAGCTTAAGAAGGGTCATTGGGTTACGAGGAATAGGGTGGAAGTGAGGGCTTATTGTGGGTCGGTGCAGACTCGATGGGCCGAATGGCCTCCTTCTGCACTGTATGTTCTATGTTCTAAAATGAATCCACCTACCCTGTACATCTTTGGGTTGTGGGGGTGAGAACCACGCAGACACGGGGAGAATATCCAAATTCCACACGGCCCGTGACCTGGAGGCAGGATTGAATCTGAGTCCTCGGCGCTGTGAGGCAGCAGTACTAACCCACTGCGCCGCCCTCTGTCGATTACTTCTTGACGCCAGTTCTAATATTGCCTTTTATTAGTGAGTAGATGTCCTGCTCTTGAATCATAGCTTGAAATGATTTTCTGGATCTACACTTTTATGTTTTTTATTATCTTTTATAGCTCAATAAGATCTTTCAAGACTGAAGGGCTTGGTTTTCTCTATTCTGTCCTCATACCTCGGCGGCACGATAGCACAGTGGTTAGCACGATTGCTTTACAGCACCAGGATCCCAGGTTCGATTCCCGCTTGGGTCACTGTCTGTGTGGAGTCTGCATGTTCTCCCTTTGTCATCATGGGTTTCCTCCGGGTGCTCCGCTTTCCTTCCATAAGTCCTGCAAGACGTGCTGTTAGGTGAATTGGACATTCCGAATTCTCCCTCCATGTATCCGAACAGGCGCCGGAGTGTGGTAACTAGCGTTTTCACAGTAACTTCATTGCAGTTTTAATGTGACACTAAGAACAATTATTATTATTTCTTACTTGCTTGCTAAACTGCCTCCAACAATTAAATGTGCACCTGTGACCAGAGCTAGAAGCAGTACAAGTGAGTTTTGAACCAGAATACAGTTTAAGCATGACTCATTCAACCTTATGCGCTACTCTTTTAGTTATATCTATTTCCTATTTGTGTTATTGATTGTTTTAGGACCCCGATCTCTTTCAATTGCATCATTAGCCACAGTTGCTCCCCTGATTGCTATTCGGCAGTTCCTGCTAGATTAACAGGCTATCCATCATGAAGGGGCCGGTCATGAACCTGATGCTCTTCTCATCCAATGCCCAGAGAAACATGACAGGTTAGCAAGTGGGAATCAGCAATCAAGCATGTGGTTAATCTATTCCATGCTTATTTTAGGATGCTAACTTTAGAGCCCTGCCATTGTCCCCTACCTGAAATCAGTGAAATCAACATAGACCAAGTTTGAATCCGTGCTCGTAAGTCTCGGTAAATCACTGGGCAACCAAAGCATCGGGAAATTTTTGTGACTTGAAAATAATTTGACTTTTGCCACCAAGTGTCAACATCAAACCTTTCGGGTTAAGTTTAAGACACCCACTTCCTGCGACTGAATCACAAAATGTGCCTGATATAGGAGAAATCTGTTTTTCCTCTAATTCCATAGTGTGGTACTAAAAAATGATGATTGTTCCCCCCCCCCCCCCCCCACCATTTCCTTCCACTTGCCATTCCTACAACATCTTAAAGCGTATGCTTCCCAAATTAATTTTCTTTATAACTTGCTATTACAGCTGGAAGAGGAGAAATGTCTGGATATAAACCAGGTAACAGGTGAATGGATAGTGTGCTAACCCACTCTCCAAGAATCTCTCACCCCTCACAAGGCCACAATTCACACAACTAGACTGCACAGACCAGAATAAGAAAACTATGGACGGAACTTTTAAACAAGTGGGAACATATACTTGTGCATGAACATTTTTTTTATGTTACCCAACCCATCCCACAAAAGAAACAAGTCTAATTCAGCACCATAGCAACTGTGTGATAAGTGATTATTCAACATAAATAGATCCTGAGCCATGACTGGTTCTCGTGCAGTTCAGTGCTCAAGCCTATTGACTGGAGAAAAGTTATCACTCAAACTATCTGCTGTGCAATGCACAGGAGCATTTTTTTTTTAGCTTACCACAAAGTCACACAAGCACATTTTGCCCTTTATTGATGTGGAATTACAGGCTGACCTGAAGCTGATGGCCCTTGCCCTGAAGGAAATGCATCATACTGTCCAGTTAACACTCACCTACCTGTTTGGTAACTACATCAGTTAGACAGATTTAAAGCCAATTATCAAAACGAAGTACAACCTGCAATTTTCATTTTCAGCATCTTTTAGATAATATGACAAGTTGACAGTGATATCAATAATGGTGGTCTTGTAAGACACTAATTATCTAAGCACTGCAAAAGTCAATAGAATCAGCATTCTGGCAGTCTCAAAGCTGAGGCAGATTGATGCACAAATCACAGTTGGTACCTAACTGCATTGTTATTTGCATGGAAACTGAAATTAAATTTGGCTCTCATTCGGAATATACTTGGAGATAGATTTGGGGTAGATTTTTGATCTCAGGAATAGTGCTTGAAGGCACCAGAGTGTATGATCCATGCATCATTGCTGGAATCATGGCTATGGCATTCTCAGGACCCCAGTTTCTACTTAGCAGCAATTAGACTTTGTAGCTTTTACGGGCCACAAATTTATACTTTTAATAGCAGAATAATAATTGTGTTTTACATGGTATAATTTTCCTGTCTTGTAAAATAGAGTTGTTCTGTTCTACTGCCACAGCAGTCACCTAGAATAATTGAGACAAGTACATCACACAGGCAAAATGAAAATGATGAAATGAAATGAAAATCGCTTATTGTCACAAGTAGGCTTCAATGAAGTTACTGTGAAAAGCCCCTAGTCGCCACATTCCGGCACCTGTTCGGGGAGGCTGGTATGGGATTTGAACCGTGCTGTTGGCCTGCCTTGGTCTGCTTTAAAAGCCAGCGATTTAGCCCAGTGTGCTATGTCCATCAAACAAAATTGCAACACGGTAGCACAAGTGATTAGCACTGTGGCTTCATGGCGCCAGGGTCCCAGGTTCGATTCTCGGCTGGGTCACTGTGCGGAGTCTGCGCGTTCTCCCCGTGTCTGCGTGGGTTTCCTCCGGGTGCTCTGGTTTCCTCCCACAGTCCAAAAGACGTGCAGGGTAGGTGGATTGGCTATGATAAATTGCCCTCAGTGCCCAAAAAAGGGTTAGGAGGGGTTATTGGGTTATGGGGATAGGGTGGAAGTGAGGGCTTAAGTGGGTCGGTGCAGACTCGATGGGCCGAATGGCCTCCTTCTGCGCTGTATGTTCTATGTTCAAATTCTCAACCATCAAATTACCTAGAAACCTAAGGGTGGCACAGTGGCTAGCTCTGCTGCCTCACATCACCGAGGCCCTGAGTTCGATCCCGGCCCTGGGTTACTGTCCGTGTACATTCTCCCCGTGTCTGCATGGGTCTCACCCGCACAAGCCATGTGCAGGGTAGGTGGATTGGCCCTGCTAACTTGCCCCTTAATTGAAAAAAAAAATGAATTGGGTACTCTAAATTTATTTTTTTTAAACAGTTTGCAGACTGATCAATCTGTCACGGAAAAATCCCCTTCTCTCAGCAGCTTGAGCAGTGTCGTACATGAAACTGAATTCTAACAGTATGAATTTATATCATTGTCTGTGTGGTTGTGGGGGGTGATGAAAGGAATAGTGCATCCTTGTTATGAAAGTGATGCCAGGGTTCTATGTTTCTTTGTTCCTTATTAACCAGCAGGAAGAAGTTAAAATGCAGAAAGCAATCACTTAACAAGAAGAAAAATGTAACTGCATAGACATTGCAATACTGTTCACAGGCTTTAACCACACAGCATTTAGAAACTCCTCTTGGCAAAGTGATGGATAGATAGACAGAGCATATAAGTAGATCTATTCAGTCACAGTGGAAGGAGATAATTAGTGGCACAAGTGCAGTAAATAAGTGCATACTTTGGGCACTCTGATTGCTCAGTGATTTTATCCAGCATGTAACTAAGTGACAGACCAGGCAATTCAATGGTTTGATTTCTCATCTGTGCTGCATTAGTTAAGTCAGTAGAACAAGAAAGACCAATAGCTTTCATCCCATTTGGCTAGATAGGAGAAAATGAAGAATGGTTCCTATTCCTGATCACTATCCAATAACCACTTTTGGAAATTGCCGGTTAAGAAATGGATCAGATGCACATTTAACATCCACTGCAGTAAAACAGTTTTTCAACACACACCGTCAGGGCTCATATTTGAAAAATGTTCACTGAGAGGATAATGGCTAGTACCTATAGACCTGAGATTCAGCAAGGACTCAAAGTCTTCAGGGTAGAAGAGAGAAAATATCATGGGGCAGAAAAAGTATAGAATAGATCTCATAGTTTAAGAATGACACTCAACTCCACATCCAGACAAGCTTTGTCACTACAGTGATTATCCCTTATGACCTCTCGCTTTCAACACATTGGAGTACATTGGCGTCTGATACTGTCATTCCTTCTTTGTACACTTCTTTGGCACTGTTATCAGATGATTTACTTCCTACTTGTCCCCAGAGCCCTGCAAAGGGATCTCCTCCTTTGCCTTCAGTATATCCCTAGATTACATCCATGGGCTTCACCTCTGTCTCATACGTGTTCTGCATCTCTGGGATAGAATTTCCACAGGGTTCTCTCAATCTTCCACAATAACTTTGTGGAGATTGGAAACTCCCAGAGAGACAGCTTAAATGGCCCGGTGACTCCTTTTGGGGTATAATTCTGTCGGTGTCAAAACTTCTCTGGTACTTCATAGAAATACTCTCCTCGCCTGACATATTTGTACATTCTAGCAGGAGTGACGAGATCAGGAACTTTGGCTGATCTTTGGTTCCATAGTTTATTTGGTGTTGAGACCACCACTGCTATCAATTAGATCAGTACATTCAGCACAAGTCTAGAATTAAACCTGGGACCTCCTACTCTGTACAGCTCATTACCACAGTAAGTGAATTTACTTACAAACCACTATAGAGCCTGCATCTATCTGTACAATGTGATGAAAACACTGTCCAATTGATAACCAAGCTGCAAATCTATGGTCTACATTTTACCAGTTTGTCTTTGATTGTTGGCAGGGGGGAATAGTTATGGTGTAAATGCTTTATTTGAATGATAGTATGGCAAGATTGGAATGTGTAACCTTGTGCTGAATGATGTGGCAAGGTGGCACAGTGGTTAGCACTGCTGTCTCACAGCGCCATAGACCCGAGTTTGATTCCGACCTTGGATAACTGTGTCGTTTTCCCCTGTCTGTATGGGTTTCCTTCGGTTGCTCTGGTTTCCTCCCACAGTCCAAAGATGTGCAGGTTAGGTGGATTGGATATGCTAAATTGTGAGGGATTGAGCCTGGGTGGGGTGCTCTTTTAGAGGGTTGGTGCAGACTTGATGGGCCTCCCTCTGCACTGTAGGGATTCTATGAATGTAAAGAAGATTCTGCATAATGCGGAAACATCCCCTACTGAGGAAAATTGTGCACTGAAGAAAAGGGAATTGGTACAGGGACACAGACTTTGGAATGCTGTGCCAGGGAATGGTGGAACATATGTTTGCAGTGCAATGTTGTAAATAGTTAATTGCAAATCTCAGCTGTGCAGTGAAACCAGGTAGGAAAAACTGAAAGGAAACTCCTTGTCCAGCTGCTGTCAGAAACCTCGAATATCCACAGTTAGTGCATCACTGACAGAGTCCACTGAACGTAGCTATCTACATTCTCAGCCACAGAGACCGTATGCAGCAATGACCAGGGAGATGGGAGAGGGGGGCGGTAAAAAGGAGGGAATTAAGCTATTTTCTTTGTTTATAGCTTTGTCTGAGCTTTTAAGACTGCTGAATAAAGTTTCTTGCACTCCAGTGACAATTGCACAATGCGTCATCCAAGTTCATTCATCAGTTGCCACTTTTGGAGGCACTGACTCTGGCTTACAGTTCGTGCAAACCAGTAGTTAGCTGGTGCGTTTCCTTAGTGACCATCCTTCACCGTATAAACTTCCATACTATTGTCTCCACTATTCTAACACAGTTATCAAGCTGCACTGAGAACATTAAACCCACTGCTTTTTTAGTCCCCCATGTCTAAATGACCATTTTTTACAAGTAATTATAGTGAGCATCACAGTCAATCGTGATCCTGTCATAGAATCATAGAATTTACAGTGCAGAAGGAGGCCATTCGGCCCCTCGAATCTGCACCAGCTCTTGGAAAGAGCACCCTACCCAAGCCCACACCTCCACCCTATCTCCATAACCTAGTAACCCCACCCAACACTAAGGGCAATTTTGGACACTAAGGACAATTTAGCATGGCCAATCCACATAACCTGCACATCTTTGGACTGTGGGAGGAAACCGGAGGAAACCACGCAGACACGGGGAGAACGTGCAGACACCGCACAGACAGTGACCCAAGCCGGGAATCAAATGCGGGACCCTGGAGCTGTGAAGCAATTGTGCTAACCACTATGCTACCGTGCTGCCCCCTTGCCTGTCCTTGCCTGATGTCCATTTGTACATTCTGGGGGTGGGTGGGGGGTAGATCACTAGAAAAGAGTTTTTCTCCTCCATGATCCACAGGCATTGAGCCCAATCGTAACTTCCCCACCTCTGTCCTGCCTGAGATCAGTAAGTTATTTTATTCCCCCACTTCCATTTTGTATTTACCCTAAACCATTGAAGTAAACGTATGAATCGCAATAAATAAAGCAGTTTTAATCAGCAATGACAACAGAGCTTCAGTTAGAGTTGATTATTCATTCAGTGCTTTCCAAATGAAAAAAATGAGGAAAGAAAAAGCGAGAATGTTTCCCAGTGACCTGGTGGCTGTGTTTGTATTGAGTAATTGAAGGAACACTGGTATTCTTCATACCAAAGCAGCAGCCCGTTTACATGTGAATGGGTTAGAGAGTTTAATAGACCGTCTGCCAGGGGAGGAAACAAAGGAATGAAGAGCAAGAGGCCAAATATCTAGTCAAATGATTTAGTAGACCTCAGCTGGAGAGCAAACAAGAGAAAACAGCAGGGGTAGAACAGGAAATAATTTAGTGAATGACATTTCACATTCCAGTTCAAACAAATGATCTGATTTCAGCAGATACAACCAAAAAAAAGGTGTCTTTTATGCAAATTAGAAAGATGTACAGAAAGTGAGAGACTTTAGTTTATTTTAAAAACCTCCATTGATGTACCTGATATCATTCCTTTATTGCAACTCACACCCTTCCCTCAACATTTTCTTTCATTCTCTCCGGACTTGCTTTCAGAAGCTACTCGGACCGTAAACATGTTTGTGCAAATTTCCGTTTCAGCTACTTTAATGCAGTCATTAACCTATTTTTATCAAAATTGTGCTCAGACAGGGATTCTCTCCTTCAAATCGGGCATCATCACAGTCTCAAAGAAACAACTCCTGATCCCTCTATTCTTTTTTATTAATTAAGAATACCCAATTATTTTTTTTCCAATTAAGGGGCAATTTAGCATGGCCAATCCACCTAGCCTGCACATCTTTTGGGTTGTGGGGGCAAAACCCACACAAACACGGGGAGAATGTACAAACTCCACACGGACAGTGACCCAGAGCCGGGATCGAACGTGGGACCTCGGCACCGTGAGGCAGCAGGGATAACCCACAACGCCACCGTGCTGCTCATGATCCCTCTATTGTAACTAATTAACACTTACCTCCAACTCCCCTTTCCTTCCAAAGTCCTTCTTTTTCAAAACTGATTTTATTAAAGCTTTTTCAACCAAAATTTTTACGTAACAAAAAAAAGTAAACGAAAAATATTTAACAAAACAAGGTGGCTGCTATCAGTATAGAAAACAAAAAGACACATTATATCAACAGTTCCCCCCCCCCCGTCGCTGCTGCTGCTGACACTTTACTGCTCCCCTAGAAAGTCAAGGAAAGGTTGCCACCGCCAGGAGAACCTCAGCAAGGACCCTCTCAAGGCAAACTTTATTCGCTCCAGGCTGAGGAACCCAGCCATATCACTAACCCAGGTCTCCGGGGGCTTCGAGAGTCTCTCCACATTAACAAATCCGACTCTGGGCTACCAGGGAGGCAAAGACCAACACTTCAGCCTCGTTCGCTTCCTGCATTCCCGGATCCTCTGACACCACAAAGATCGCTATTCCTGGACTCGGCTTCACCCGCGTGTCCAAAATCCTGGACATTGCCCTCACAAAGCCCTGCCAGAATTCTTTAAGCACCGAGCATGCCCAAAACATATGGACGTGGTTCGTTGGACTCCCTGCACATCTCGCGCACCTGTCCTCTACCCCAAAAAACTTGCTCATTCTCGTCGTCGTAATGTGAGCCCGGTGCACCTTAAACTGAATTAAACTGAGCCTGGCTCATGATGCAGACCAATTCACCCTTCCCAGGGCATCAGCCCACAGGCTCTCCTCTAGCACCTCGCCGAGCTCCTCCTCCCGCTTGCCCTGCAGTTCCTCCACTGAGGCTTCCTCCGCTTCCTGCAGCTCTTGGCAGATGTCCAACACCTTCCCCTCTCCTACCCAGATGCCAGACACCACCCTGTCCTGTCTCCTTCGAGGGGGTAGCAACGGAAATGTCCCCACCTGTTTTTTGAGAAAGTCCCGAAGCTGGAGGTTTCTGAAAGAATTTCCCGGGGGCAGGCTGAACTTCTCCTCCAGCGCCTGCATGCTGGGGAAAGTCCCATCTATAGACAGGTCCCCCATCCTTCTAATGCCTGCCCTACACCAGCCTTGAAACCCCCCGTCTATCCTGCCCGGAGCAAATCCATGGTTGTTCCGTATCGGGGTCCAAACTGAGACCCCCTCCTCCTACCTGTGTCTTCTCCAGTGACCCCAGACCCTCAGTGCCGTCGCCACCACCGGGCTTGTGGTGTATCGTGCCGGTGAGAACGGAGCTGTGCCGTAACCAGTGCCTCTAGACTGGTGCCTTTGCATGACGCCGCCTCTAGCCGCCCCCACGCTGACCCCTCCTCCATTACCCATTTCCTAATCATGGCCACATTAGCATCCTTCCAAAGTCCTTGAACATGCTCTCACCTCCCAAACCCATGTCCATCTTTCCTGGACCTCCATGTTTGAATTTCTGCAGTCATGATTCTGCCCCAGCCCCAACACTAAAATGGCTCTTATTAATTAAAGCGTATGGGACTGGCTGGGCCTTGAAATATTTGGGTTGGTCGCCGGGTTCCATGTAAATCTTTGCCCTTGTTACTTTTATTCTACCAAGACCTTCTTGAACTACCTCGGGATATTTGCCAATGACCTTGTACAGACCACCAGTTCCTAGTTAAAAACTTGCAGCAAATCCAGATGGGTCCTCCGGATCCAGTCTCTGCCTAATAGTCCAGTTCCTGGTCCTCATAATAATAATCTTTATGGTCACAAGTAGGCTTACATTAACGCTGCAATGAAGTTACTGTGAAAAGCCCCTAGTCGCTACATTCCGGCACCTGTTCGGGTACACAGAGGGAGAATTCAGAATATCTAATTCACCTAACAGCACATCTTGCAGGAAGGAAAGCGGAGCACTCGGAGGAAACCCATGCAGTCACAGGGAGAACGTGCAGACTCCACACCGACAGTGACCCAAGCCGGGTATCGAACCTGGGACCCTGGCGCTGAGAAGAAACAGTGCTAACCACTGTGCTACTGTGATGATCGGTATTTACCTTTAATACCTTGCCCCTTTAAGAGGCTTGGAACCCTGGGGGACCCTGCCTCTGGCTACGCCCCCTGGAAACAGTATTTAAGATGAGACTCCATTTTGCGAGCACACTTCTCTTGGATGCTGCCCTGTTCTCTGTTTATTAAAGCCTTTGATTACTGACCTCGCTTTCGCGTCGTAATTGAGAGTGCCTCAGCTACCATGCTGCCCTTACTCATATAACTATGACCGGGAGTCAGGATGTCTACTGCCCGTAGGTAACCGGGGTCATAGTTGTCCACGTAATCTTCAATGGTTCCCCTGTAAATTTTCTCCGCAACACCCCAAAACCTCTCAGGGAGTGAAGAAGAAGAACCAGCCTCACTCACAACGGTTCTGACAGCAGTTACAACAGATAAAGAGGGAGATCCATATCAGGAGAAATGACTGACTGCCCCCTGAGGGGATGTCCAACAAACCCCAGTCTTCAACAGGATAATACACAGTTCGCCTGGGCCTGAAGAAGAAAAAGGCACAGGCAAAAAAGGCTCTCCCTTGGGGAGACCATCTCCGAACATAGCGAGGACAGAACTAATCAAGCCAAATCCTGCATCCCTCCTCCTAATCCGGCTCTGCTTGTCTTCTCCCCAGGATACATTAAGATAACGATACTTTGCACAAATGATGAACGCAACTTTCAGCTTAACATAACTTAAACTTATTAAATCAGGGTCACCAGTGGTGCAGGACATCACACATGAATTATTCACTTCCCTGCAAGCAAATATATGGATAACATCAACAGAGAACAACATAATTGCAGGGAGTGAAGTCCAGGATACAACTGAGAAGCAAAGTGGTTATTAAGATAAAGACTTCTCCACTCGTGCACAAAGAAAGCAGAAATCAAGAATAAAGCAGGATCAAAGACAGTGAACACTCTTCAGGATCTTCCAAGGATACCAACGATTGAAGCCCCACAACACCTGCTTCCAGCCGCCACAAATCAATGAGGGTTCAAGCATTTCGTCTCAACACTACAGTGCTGAAAGGGCAGCACAGTGGTTAGCACTGCTGCCTCACGGCGCCAAGGTCCCAGGTTCAATCCCGGCCCAGGTCACTGACTGCGCAATGTTTGCATATTCTCCCCAAGTCTGATGGGTCTCACCCCCACAACCCAAAAATGTGCAGGGTAGGTGGATCGGCAACACTAAATCGCTTTGTAATTGGAAAAAAAAAAATTGGGTCCTCTAAATTTATTTTTAAAAACTCTATAGCGCGGAAATATTGACCAACTCGGGCCGCAGTAAAAACTCTGAGCCTTGAAAAGACACACAGGAAATATGCAAATGGATTCAAATCACATGTTAAATGACGAGCAGTGCCGGAGCTGGCGAAAACTAAGCCACGCCCATCCTCACATCACGTGACCCCCCCTCACGTGCACTGTTAATCTCATTAACCTTCCACACTCCTGACAGTCTGTAATCTCTTCCTGTTCTTAAACTCTCCAAGATATCTGCACTCCTCTAATTCTGGCTTTTTCAACATTTTAATTGCTCCATCTTAAAATGCCATGGCCCCACCTTAAACCTGTCAAATTCTGTTTTTCAGTGCTCCTGTGAAACATAACAGATTGTTTTATTATGTTAAAGGTACTATTTAAATACAAGTTGTTGTTAGTGTACAGAAAAAAAATCAGGTCTATTGCTGGTATTAATTGTTTCACCTGCCACCTGTGATGAATGCAGGAATTTCAACTATATTGTATTATAGATATTTGGTGTAGTAAGGGTTAAAAGCCTGGATTAGTGTGTGACTGCTGCAGTCACGTTTTAAAATACATCCTAGTTTGAAAGAAAATAAAGGTTTTGGGAGTCAGGATGCAGGTAACCATTGTAAAATGCTCGGACTGATGCAGTTTTGTTTGGATTAAGGGGATTCCCTATGGAGTTAATTAGATTTCAGCTTGGTAAGGTGATGCCGCTGCTGGATGGAGCTACGTTATCAGCCATTTTGCAGAAAGCAGGTTAGTGGAGTTCTAGATGAAGCTGTGAACAGGGGTGAAGCAGTTTGCTGTCTGCAGTTCTGTTAAAGATATGTCTGTAAACATATTAGCAGTCTTTGAAAGCAGTTCAAACTTGTCTGATTCGAAGGTGAGCAGAAGCAGCTTCTGAAGACGTACAGCCAGAATTTCTGCATGGTTCTGACAGGATTCAGATTTATTTTCTTTAAAGCAGTGTCACAACATCTCTCTTTCTTTCACTGTATAACAGCTATTCCTATGTACTAATGGCACTTTTTAAAAAAAAAATCCAGTTAAGAGGCAATTTAGCATGGCCAATCCACCTACCCTGCACGTCTTTGGGTTGTGAGGGTGAGACCACATAGACACAGGGAGAATGTGCAAACTCCACACAGACAGTGACCCAGGGCTGAGATCAAACCTGGGTTCTAGGCGGCTTGAGGCAATAGTGCTAACAACTGTACCATTGCCTTATGCGCTAATGGTACTTAAAGCGGATTGAAAGTTTAGGTGTTTTTTCTTGTTGTTTGAGCAGGAAAAAAGATAACAATTAAGGTATTGTATTGACTGTATTGAGTAACATTGTTTATTTTTAAGAAGTATTTTTATTCCACAAATTTTCAACATTCCGGCTGGTTTAGCACACTGGGCTAAATCTCTGGCTTTTAAAGCAGGCCAAGGCAGGCCAGCAGCACGGTTCAATTCCCATACCAGCCTCCCCAAACAGGCGCCGGAATATGGCGACTAGGGGCTTTTCACAGTAACTTCATTGAAGCCTACTTGTGACAATAAGCAATTTTCATTTAATTTCATTTCATTCCTACAATCCGCAACAACCCCACTAATCCCCTAAACCACTATGCCCCCCCGCCCTCATTCCCTCAGCAATCAATAGTAACCAACGCCCCAAAATGTAAAATGAATTGTAGAACCCATCACTTTCTCCCCTTCCATGGAGCAAATTTCACTATTCCAGGGTCAAAAATTCCAACAGGTCCCCCCACCATGCCGAGGCGCAGGATTGAGAAGCTGATCTCCACCCCAACAAGACCCACCTGTGAACAATCAGCGAGGTGAAGCTGGGTGACTGGTCCGACACCCTGAATATGGCTTCAGGGAAACAGGCTCCATGTCCACATATACAATAAAGAACAATACACTACAAGAACAGGCCTTTCGGCCCTCCAAGTCTGTACCGGTCATGATACCACCCTTGGCCAAAGCCCTCAGCACTTCCTCGTGCTGTATCCCTCTATACCCATTCTATCCATGTATTTATCAAGATGCCTTTTGAACGTCGTTAATGCATCTGATTCCACAACCTCCCTGGCAACGTGTTATAGGCTCTCACCACTCTGCGTAAAATAACCTGCCTCGCATATCTCCTCTAGATTTTGCCCCACGGACCTTAAACCTATACCCCTTAGTGACTGACCCCTCCACCCTGGGAAAGAGTGCGTGTCCATCCACTCTATCCATGCCTCATAATCTTGGAGACTTCTATCAGGTCACCCCTCAACCTCCGTCATTCTGATGAAAACAGTCCGAGTCTATTCAGCCTCTCTGTATAGCTGACACCCTCCAGACCAGGCAACATCCTGGTAAACCGCCTCTGCACCCTCTCCAAAGCCTCCACATCCTTCTGGTAGTGTGGCGACCAGAATTGTGCACAATATTGCAAGTGCGGCCGTACCAAGGTTCTATACAACTGTAGCATGACTTGCCAGTTTTTATACTCGATGCCCCGTCCAATGAAGGCAAGCATCCTATATACTTACTTGACTACCTTATTCACTTGTGTTGCCACTTTCAGAGATCTGCGGACCTGTACGCCCAGATCTCTCTGGCTTTCTTTTGCTAAGTGTTTTGCCATTTACGGTATATTTCCCCTCTATGTTTGACCTACCAAAATGCATTACCTCACATTTGTCCGGATTAAGCTCCATTTACCATTTATTTGCCCAAGTCTCCAACCTATCTATGTCCTGCTGTATCCTCTGACAATTCTCAACACTATCTACCACTCCACCAAGCTTGGTGTCATCCACAAACTTACTAATCAGACCAGCTACATTTTCCTCAAAACCCAGGCAAACACGGGGAGAATGTGCAAACTCCACATGGACAGGTGAGGCAGCAATGCCAACCACTGCGCCACCATGCCGCCCCGACCTAACTGTTTAACCCTCTTCTGTGGCTACGTTCACAGCCAGGTGTCCCTGTAGAGGGAGCATGTGGTATCCACTAGCACGCAGGAGGCCTTTTGTTAACTGTGGGCACCATGGGGATGGGATGCATCGCTGATCCTCATAACTGCATTTTGATTTAAAACTTTGTAATTTTTCTTTTGTATTTTTGCTCTTTACTTACAGTGGCCCTTGAAGGGGTTATCCTCTTTATTAATTTGATTTGATTTATTATTGTCACATATATTAGTATGCAATGAAAAGTATTGTTTCTTGCATGCTATACAGACAACGCATACTGTACATAGGGAAGGAAGGAGCGACTGCAGAATGTAATGTTACAGTCAGAGCGAAGGTGTAACCAGAGTAAAGAGCATTAGAGGCTATGTCGGGCACAGCTTGCAAGAAGTCGCCTCGCTCCGGCACTATCTTGGAATTTTAACCTGTTAATTGATTTACGTAAAGGAATATATATATATATAGGAGCCACCTGATACATTTGGAGGGTGGGGAGGAGGTTGCGAAAAGGGAGGGGCAGCACGGTAGCATAGTGGTTAGCACTGTGGCTTCACAGCGCCAGGGTCCCAGGTTCAATTCCCTGCTGGGTCACTGTCTGTGCGGAGTCTGCACCTTCTCCCCGTGTCTGCGTGGGTTTACTCCGGGTGCTCCGGTTTCCTCCCACAGTCCAAAGACATGCAGGTTAGGTGGACTGGCCATGCTGAATTGCCCTTGGTGTCCAAAAAGGTTAGGAGGAGTTATTGGGTTAAGGGGATAGGGTTGAAGTGAGGGCTTAAGTGGGTTGGTGCAGACTCGATGGGCTGAATGGCCTCCTTCTGCACTGTATGTTCTATGTTCTCCTTGTCTGGTCATTAGTAGGTCCAGGCAGCTGCCGGTTGAAGGGGCCCGCTGACCCGACTGTCTGCCCCCTTCCATTGATACCTATGTGGCCGGGTGTCCTTGGCAGGGAGCATGTGGCATCCTCTGACATGCTTGTAGCCTTCCATGACTAGTAGGCTTCAAAGGGGCTGGGGTGCATTGTCACTCCCGTGAATGACATTTTGTTTTATTTAATTAACTTTCCTTTGATATTTTGACTTCTATTAGAGTGGCCAACCAGGGGCTGTCACTCCAATGCATTTATTGTTCTGTTTAATCGATTGTTGTTTTTATAAATAAGAGTATATAGGAGCAGATGTGCCCAGGTGTCCCTGGAGACGGAGCACGTAATGTCCACTGACAAGCCTGAGGCCTTCTGTGTCTGCTGGGTATCATAGGGACTGGAGTGTGTCATCAGCCTGGGAAATAACATTTTAATTTAATGATATAAGTTTCCTTTCATGTTTTGTCTTTCATTACAGTACCCCTATAAGGGGCTGCCAATTTGCTTAATTAGTTAATTTGTTAATTAATCTCCATTATTTAACAGGTTTACTCAAAAGAGTATATAGGAGCAGATTGCACCACCTTTTAAAAAAAATATTTTTATTCAAGGCATTTTGCACATGTACATAGAAATATCAAACAAAAATCCACATGAACAAAGGACACAGGCCCACAACATCCCCTGGTACCAAGGTCCATAACTTTACTGCCCCCTTAGTTTTCCCCCCTTATCTCCCCACCACCCAAAACAGTGAAAACAACCCCCAAACTCCACCTCCTTTAATTCACCTTGAAGAAATAGATAAACGGCTTCCCAACCTCCGGGTGAATCCCTCCTCTGTTGCTCTGCAGTAAGGTGAACTTGACCTTTTCTAAATGGCGGAATTCTGCCAAGTTGCTAGCCCATTCCCCACCTTCGGCGTCTCTGAGACCCGCCAACACAAGTTCCTTCTCTGGGCTTTCAGGGAGGCAAAGGCCAAGACATCGGCCTCTCTCACCACCTGGACTTCCAGATCTTACAACACTCCAATTATTGCCACCTCCAGACTTGGGGCCACCTCTAACCCAGAATCTCGGATATGACATCCGAGAACTCCTGCCAGAACCCCCTCAACTTTGGACACGCCCAGAAAATGTGGACATGATTCGCGGCCCCGCCCCCCCTTAAACCGGCCACACCGAACCTCCACCCCTGCAAAGAACCGGCTCATCCTCGCCACCATCATGTGGGCTTCTTGCACCACCTTCAACTGGATGAGGCTTCACCTCACACACGATGAGGACACGTTCACCCTCCGCAGGGCTTCCTTCCACGTCCCGGCCCTCACCTCCCCACCCAACTCCTCCTCTCATTTGCACTTGATCTCCTCCACCGGAGTGCCCTCCCTCTCCATCAACTCTCCATAAATGTCTGACACTCTCCCCTCCCAATATCATCCTCGGACAACAGATTATCTTGCAGCACCGGAGGCTGCAGCCCCAGGAAGGACGGCACCCCTCTCCTCACAAAGTCCCTCACCTGCCGGTCCCTGAAGCCATTCCTCTTTGGCAACTCATACATTTCCTCCAGCTCTTCCGGACCCGCAAACTTGTCCCCTACAAACAAGTCCCTGAAATACTCTATCCCCGCCAGCCGCCACTCCCGGAACCGCGCATCCGGCTGGCACAAACCGATGATTGTCACATATTGGCACCCACAGCGACATGCCCTCTAACCCGAAGTGTTGCCTGCACTGGTTCCAAACTTGCATCAGGGAGACCACCTGAAAACCAGACCGGCGAAAATGAAAGGGGCCCCAACAACAGTGCCCTCAAACCCGTCCCCCTACATGACGCTGCCTCCATCCACCCCACTCCGATCCCTCCTCCACTGGCCAAATCCCCACTGTTGTGCTCTGTGATCTTGCCCTGGCAATGATTCATACAGAACTGCTTGTACTTAACTATTCATAAATATTCATAGAATTTACAGTGCGGAAGGAGGCCACCATGGGAGGTAACGGGGGAGAGGCTGAGGGGGCAACCCGGGGGCAATCACTCACGGCACCACCATGCCAACCATCATGTGTACCCGTTCTAGGAGAAACCCTTGTTCATGCCTGTCTGCCCCCACTGACTGCCCAGACCTCTGGCCGTGCAGGTGAAGGCTGCTGCTAATAGGGAAATGGCAATCGTGGCTAAGTGAGCACTTCACACAACCCAAGTGGATTCCCGTGGGTGGGCGGGCCATGTAGCCTGTGGGAGTCATTGCCTTGTATCCCAATCACACCGTGATGGCTGGACACTGTGCCTGAACACTGCAGGAGGCAACACCATACACGCAGCAGCCAACATCCAAACACCCAGGGATGGGACACAGCTCTGGGTACATGCCCAGGGAGAAGACCATCAACGAGCCCAGGTGACGTTACGAGCGGGTGTCCGGGGTAAAGGGTCTGAGTACCGGTGAAGGGGCCTGCTGCGGCCGGATGTGCACGGGAAGGGCGTTCTGAGCGGGGGGGGGGGGGGGGGGGGGGGGGGGGGGGGGGATTGGAGGGTCCGGGGGTGGGAGCCACCGTTGTTTGTCAGTCTAACACCCTCTCCCAATTCCTTACAGATATTGAACTCTATGGCAGGGATATTGTATGCAGAAGTTGCCCTAGTGGTGCTGCTGCTAGGCCTGGCAGCCGGGCGGCAGCAGCAACAGCAGCGTTTGCAGATGCACGAGGGTGGCGGCCCATGTGCCAGACTCCGCCCCACACCCAGAGAGCCCGGCTGCCCTTCAGGCCAGGGAGGGTCTCAGAGGGCGCGTCCACGATGGCCCAGGGTGTACAGGCATCGCTGGTCTTCTGAGCAGATGACGCACAGCGCATGTCTCAGGAGGCTCTGCCTCTACACAGAGAAAGTGCGACACCCGTGCCATGCCCTCTCGGACTTGGCACCACATGGAGAAGACACCCGCTCCCGGTGGCCATCAAGGTCACTGCAGGTCTGAACATTTACAACTCGGGATAATTCCAGGGCTCAAGCGGGGACCTGTGTGCCCACAGGTGCATCCGGCAGGTCATGGATGACCTGCATGCCCGGGCGGAAAGCTACATCATCTTTGACATGGACCAAGCCCAACAAGATGCCCAGGCAGCAGGTTTTTCTGCCATCACAAGGATGCCCCAGGTCCAGGGGGTCATGGATGCCATGTCTGCTGCCCTGCGTTCACTGGGCCATCTGGGGGTGCTGCACTGCACGTTAACAGAAAGGGGTTCCACTCCCTCAACAGCCTGGTAGCACAGTGGATAACACTGCTCCAGGGTCCCAGGTTCGATTCCCAGCTTGGGTCCCTGTCTGTGTAGAGTCTGCACGTTCTCCCCATGTCTGTGTGGGTTTCTTCCTACAAGTCCCGAAAGACGTGCTGTTAGGTAATTTGGACATTCTAAATTCTCCCTCTGTGTACCCGAACAGGACACAGAATCCGGCGACTAGGGGCTTTTCACAGTAACTTCATTGCAGTGTTAATGTAAGCCAACTTATGACAATAAAGATTATTTTTAAAAATAACATACAGCTCGTGCCCAACCAGCACATGAAGATCATGCACGTTGGTGCACGCTTCCTGGGGAGTGTCCACAATAGCTACATCCTGTCGCAGTTGGTCATTCCCGGCTTCTTTAAGGAGCACACAAGGATGGGCGGCTGTCTCTTGGGGGATAAGGGGTACCAGCTGAGGACCTGGCTAATGGCGTGACTAGGGAGGTCGGAGACCAAAGTGGAGACCCGGTACAAAGAGGCCCATGTGGTCACCCGGGCTGTGATTGAGCGGTTCATCAGACTCCTCAAGATGCAGTTCCGATGCCTTGACTGTTCTGGTGGTGCACTGCAGCACACTGCCCGGAGGGTTGCCCGCTTTGTGGTGGTCTGCGTGCCCTCCACAACCTGGCACAGCAGTGGGATGGCATGCTGGAGGTGGGGGGATGAGGAACATGTGGCCACCTCTGAGGAGGAGTAAGACGAGGACGATGAGGAGGAGGAGGATGAGGATGATGAGGTGGCACTGGACTTACAAGGGTTGGAGGATGAGGCCAGGGAGGAACCAGAGGACCAGCCGGAGGCTGCAGGACATGCGGCAGCGGCGAGGATCCACCAAGACCGGAGGGCAAAGTGTCAAACTCATCCGATTCACTTAGGACATGGCTTTCTCCGTCATCCCCCACTCCCATTTCCCACCCACCCAGGGCCTGTGTCACATCACTCCAGGATGCTGGGATTGTGTCAGCATCATCAGTGGGTCACTGTCCAGGGCAGGGGGGTGATGATAACCCACAGAGAGCTGAGCGCTGGTGCTCCTCAATCAATGCCATAGTCTGACCCCTGCCTGTCTGCTGAGTGTTCGCTCACACCCATCACCTGCGCACGGTGTGCCCGGTGACAGGGGGATGCCTGGAGAGATGGGCCAAGCGTTTGAAGGTCGGCCGCATTGCGGAAGAAAGTGACAGAGGCGTCATAGTGGTTGTGCAAAGGGGTGTTTAATGTGCAATACAAGTCCCCACTCTCCCGATGGTGCCACCTCCCATCCCCCACGCTGATCCATCCCCCCCTCACCCCCTACCTAGCCCCCCCGCCTGTCCGCACCCCCTCGGTGCCCTCAGTAATCCTTCTTTAAAAATAAATTTAGAATACCCAATTCTTTTTTTTCAATTAAGGGGCAATTTAGCATGGCCAATCCATCTACTCTGCACATCTTTTGGGTTGTGCGGGTGAAACCCACCCAGACACGGGGAGAAAGTGCAAACTCCACACGGACAGTGGCCTGGAGCCGGGATTGAACCTGGGACCTCGGCACCGTGAGGCATCAATACTAACCACTTGGCCACTGTGCTGCCCTCCCCTCAGTGGCCCTTGATGTTCTTGGCCCTCTTAGCTCTACCACTATGTTTAGGTGTCCCCCCCGGATGCACATCTGGGGTGGAGGCAGCCAGCTGCTTACCTCGTTCTGTGGCCTTTGATGCTCCTAGCGGGTGACCTCTGGGAGCCAGAAGGACCTGGCGCACTTGTCGGCAGCACATGCACAGCCGTGCCGTCCTGTCCCATGTGTTGGCTGTGAGACATGGTGTGGTGAATGTAACTTAGTAATTCACACTGTATTTACCAATACCATTGTAAGCGCAGTAGCGTTATCGACCACTAGGGGGAGTAGCTCTGGGAATGCTCAGGAGTTTGTACAGGGCTCCACCCTTGGCTCCGCCCACGACTCCTCCCCCTGGACTGCTGTATAAATACCCTTGTCCAGAGCTAGCCTGCAGTTCATCGAGAGTTCAACGGGTAACAGGCTGGCTCTGTAGTAAGTAGATTAAAACCACTGTTCATATCTTAAAGCACGTGTCTAGTGAATTGATGGTTCCATCACATGGTCCCATCAGAGGGGTGGAACCTGTGGGTGCTGATGGCCACCATCACCACTCAGCGTCTCCTCCTCTTGCTCAGTGCCCACAGGGCTCTGGGGGTCACCCTCGGATGGAGGGTCAACTGGTTCGAGCCACGGATGCCCCTGCATCATCTTGCCCTGCCAGCCCTGGCGGTTCCCCATGGTCTGCACCATCATGTCGACGCCCTCGGTGATGCTCCTCGGTGACTGGAACATGTCCTGCAGCGCCTCAGACATGCTCATCTGAGAGTGGACATGTCCTGCAGAACCTGGTACTGTGTGACATCCTCCAGCGAGGCAGACATTCCGTTGAAACCCTCGGCCATCGCCGTCACTAACTGAGCGACGCCTTGGACACCTTCACTCATGGTGTTGACGTCATGCACCAGGATCTCCACTGCGGTTGTCACCCTAGCAGTGTTGGCCTTGGTGCCATGCATTTCCAGCGACATCTCCTGCACCCCTAGCCTCTGGGACTCCTCCTTGCGGCTATGGATCTACTGGAGTGATGCTGACATTTCCCTCTGAATGTCCCGGCTGCTCCTTAATGTCTCCATCAACTCTGGGTAACCCTGTTCCAGAGGCTCAGCATCTGGCTGGGACCCAGCTGGGTCCTGGGATTCAGCAGACCTTGGACTGCTTCCTCGCCTGAGGGTTCCTTCCTCCACCTGATGTGCATCAACAGCTGTGTTGTGCTCACCAGATTGTGCCCCCGAGGCCTGACCACTAACATCTCCCACCGAGGTGTGTGTACCTGCGCTGGTGGAGGGTGAGGATGACAGCTGTGACATGACCAGCCTCGGAGCTCTCCTCTGAAGTGTTCTCCTTGGAAGCTGGAGAGGGGGCCACCCGGGATGGGCCGGTGCTGCCGCTGGACCTGCGGGTGAACGGACATGTGGTCAGTGGGAGGGATGGGTCAGTCAGTAAGGCAATAACAACTCACATTTGGCAGGTCCAATGGGTGGAGCCCAGTATTCCCTCACCTCTGCGGCAGCGTCTGCCAGCCTCCACATTGGTGACTAATCTGTCCTCGGCCACCCCAGTCAACTCCAGGGCACGTTCCTCAAAGGAGGTGAGGGTTCTTTGGCACACCACTGCCAGTCTTGACCCTCTCCCAAAAATTATGGGAGAGCTTTTCCTGAGGAGACACAGAAAGGGCATCGTTAGCCACACGCATGATTCACTGGTGGGAGGGGGTGAGAAGGGAGAGTTGGGGGGTGGGGGGAGGGTGGTGTGTTGCATGGTGAGTTGGGGGGATGCCTCCCTAGGCCAACGTCCCTGAACCTTATGGCCAGTCTGCTGGGCACAATGTCAGCTGAGTGGGATTGGCTGAGCAAGTGCTGCTTAAGTGCTGTTCGACCTTGTTAGCGGGGGACTGGCGAGCGTGGTGCCGGCGAATCAGCTGACCAGCCCATGAGGCCTCCTTAAGTGGACCAATTACCATTGAATAACGTTGGCGGCGGCGCTGGGCAGAGCGCTGGGAAGCTCGCGGCAATTCCCGCTCGCTACAACGTTCAGAAATCTTTCCGGAGAATCGCGTGCCATGGATCTACAGTCTAAGCTCTCATCTGAGTATTACAGGAAATATGCACTTCATTGTGTTATCTACTCTCTTATAATTCAAGCACATGGCTACTTTATTGTTTTGAATGAACGTATTGTTAACTACTATCTCTGGGTGATGTACTGATATTTAAAAAGTAATTCGAATTCTTCAGTGACTGTGCGTTTAAACCTATGAATGGTTGAGCTGTACAAAGCAGGAAAGTTCTAGGTTGGATCCTGGCTGGGTGGGAACCAGAGCAACAAAATTCTGATGTGCGCCTCCTGATAAATTCCAAGAATTTCCAGGTTTCCTGGCAGCAAGCATAAAGACCCCACCTGTTCCTCTCCATAAATATCGGGGCTTTGAAGCAGTTTACTTATGCCAGTGCAGAGAGGATAGAAATCAGGCAGGGCTTCTACTCCTGGTAGTTTCCAGGTATCCTACTGGAAAGTGTGAGTCTTTGGTTGGTGACAATAGGCTTCAGTTTTGCTCAAAATCTTTTGTGGTTGTCAAAACTGATGCCACTTACTGTCTATCAGCCATGATCCTATTGAATGGTGGGGTAGGCTCGAGGGGCCGATCGGCCTACTCCTGTTCCTATTTTTGTGGTCTTATTACATGTGAGATAGAGTGAGGTACTGGCATACAGGGTTGCCTGTACCCTGAGAGGGAAAGACACTGAAACTCTGACAAGAATCTTAACCCATTGCAGTCCCCCATGGACATTTGCTGTTGTAAATGTGAGGTGTTTTTTACCTTGTAAAACAGCAGCTGTTCCTCCACCAGGAAGTATAAAAAGACCAACATTCTGCCAGGGATAGCAGATGCGTCTTATTTCTGACCACTGTCTGATGGAGTATGTACCAGGTGGAAATGTAAATGAGGAAGATTCTGTCAGGTGCCCCGCACAGCACTGCTCTCCTGAAACCTGGTAAGCAAGGAGACATTGCAGGCCAAGGTTGAAAGAAGTAGGAGTGCTTACACAGTCATTCATTCTGAATAACTTTGAACTCGTGCACAAAAGGCCTTTTGCACACGTACAAGTATTTGTGTAGCATACACACCAGGCACATTTGGCTGCTTTGGACTTTAACATTTGTCCACATTGGGCAGGGCTGTCACCCAGTCACATTGCTGAATAATAGTCCTTTAACCTTTCTGTTTGTTATAACAGTAGTGCAATTATTATTTTTTTTTAAAGTGTGCTTTCTTTTTTGACTTTTTTCATGTAGCTCTCCAGGAATGGGACAATATCAGTCGGACTAGGGTATCGATCTGCAATAGGAAACCAGTGAAATTATATCTTTGGCAGAAATAGGGCAATTATTTAGTTAAGAGCACAAAATGTTTTGCAACGTTGTGTTCAATCAAGCTTGTACGACAAGGTGATTACCAAAATGAAATCTGTTTTTGTCTGTTTATTGACTCATTCAGATGGCACACCCACATTTGAAAAGTACTGATTGGTGAGATTCAGTGCTAAGAGTTTCCAAGAATACGCCACCATTTTCATCCAGTCCCATAGAGCTGACAATACACGGAGCCCCAAATTACAACATCACTGTTCAAGGTCGTGGCATGATGCAGGGCAGTTGATGTAAGTACTGTCGAGGTGATGGCTGTCTCAATAAGCCAGTAGTGTTGCAGCTACACTAGGAAAGGCGAGAATTCCAATACAGCATCCCAAATAACTGGGGAAGGGCTCAAAAATACCTGGATATGGGGACCAGGAAATACATGGAGGTGACCTGGTGTAACAGTAGAATGTATAACTTGCAGTTGGTGAAAAGATAACTAATCACTGGAGGGAGCCAACAATCTGGGTCGCAAAAATCACAACCAGCACTGCTGCCTTCACAGCGCCAGGGACCCGGGTTCAATTCCAACCTTGGGTGACTGTGTGGAGTTTGCACATTTTTTCTCCGTGTCTGCGTGGGTTTCCTCCGGGTGCTCCAGTTTCCTCCCACAGTCCAAAGATGTGCGGGTTAGGTCGATTGGCCAGGCTAAATTTGCCCCAGAGTGAGCAAAACAATGGATGGGGTTTACGAGGATAGGATGGGGGAATGGGTCTAAGTAGGGTGCTCTTTCGGAGGGCCGGTGCAGACTCGATGGGCCAAATGGCCTCCTTCTGTACAGGGAGATTCTATGATTCTATGAAAAGTGTGACAAACCTCAGGACACCAAACCCGCAAATCCTCTGAACAGAGATATGGAACAGGGGAAAGCGTATGTTTACTATTGAGGTAGTCCCATTATGAATGTGCTGCACATTTTGTACAGAGTGGCTGCAACACTAGAACTACCTTTCAACATGCGAAGAAATTTAAATAGCTTCACGAGAAGTCCAAGGTAGGTTACCTGCTCCTCTGATCCTTCCTTGCAGTCTCTTTATATGTGTCTCACTCTTTCATCCATGACCCTCATAATGCCGGAGAAGTTAAAAGTCAAAGTGGAAGGTGAGAGAGTGGATTGGATGTTCAGCTTGTCCCCGCAAGCTTCCAAACTTACCACTCTGGCCTCCAGGACTCAGAATTTTATTGGGTGGGCATCACACTTACATGGAGGCACCTTGGAGAACGAGACATGGTAAGAATTATGGTGAGGAACAAATGAAATCCCAGTGCTGGTATCGCATGAGAATTTGACACATTCCAGTGCTACCTGGAGTAGTAGGTGGTATAATACCTATGCACATGATGGTAAACGCTTCAGCCCGGGCACTACCTCCAAAATGAATGCCCAGGGAACCATTTGGAGGCAATGAAGGAAACTGACTTTTGAGAGTGTTGTAGTCAATGAGGAGCCCGAAAATATAAGTCAAAAAGAGTTCCGACTCACAGTTCGGAAGGACAGCAACTAAGCAACACTCCAAGTCCCAGCCGGGACCATCCTGAGATTCCGGCTCCCTCTTGAGCCGACTTTTATCTCGGGGAATTAACGAGCCCACTGTTGGGCCTCCAGCTCAGCCGGGGAGCTCATATTTCACAAGCCCCATGGGGAGATCAATCGGGCCGTCCCTGTGGGTCTCGTGGAGATATAACATCCCCCCTCTCCCCAAATCCGTCAGTCCCTCTGTTGTGGGGAGTGGAGGAGGCTATCTTCTCTGCTTTGCTCATGGTTGTGTCTCTGGCTGTTCGAACGTCTAGGGGGCACTGTCGGCAACCATTCCCTGGCCAGGCTATTGTCTGAAAATGCAGATGCCTGAGTCTCCATGTCTGATCCTGAATCCTCCACCCTCACGCATCTCAGTGTCAAGGCCCCTAGGGGGTGATGTCCCCTTGTGCTGGGAAGGCGAGGCTGGAAAACGGTTCCTCCGGTGGAGTTGGTCCTGACGCTGGCCCCCTGCTCCGGAGGTAGTCCAGGCTTTGAACCGTCCGTTCTTGTTTTTTTATTGTGTAAGAGATTGGCCAAGTTTCACCAGGTCCCTGGAATCCACTGGGAACCGTCTCTGAGGTTACTGACATAGATTGTGTCGCCCGGTCAGAAACATCTGTCCAGCATCCATCTGTTTCGATACTGCCTCTGGACGTCTTATCTCCATTCCACTTTCCGACTAATATCAGGGAATGTTAGGTGAAGGTGGGTTCTGAGCCTCCTGTCCATTAACGGTTCAGCCGATGCCCCACTCTGGTCGTACCATGCAGTGTGGTAAGGTAGCTGAACAAAACATGTGCCAGCCTCACCTCCACGGATCTTGTGGCCTCATGCCGTTCTTGAAAGTCTGCACTGCTTGGTCAGCCAAAACATTAGAGGATGGGTGGGATGGGGCTGTCAAGATGTGCTTCACCCCACTTGTCTTCATGAAGCGCGCAAACTCCTCGGGGTGGGGGGGGGGGGGCGTGGTGGCAAAGGGATCCTGCTCACAGCGTACACCTTTGCAATCTGCATGTCCAGGGGATACTCAAACACATACTTGTACACCACTAATAGGGCCAATCCGGGCAGGTGCGCTTGGCAGGATTGCCTTATACTCTTTAAACAATCCGAGCAGTAGCTTGTGGTCTATTATAGAATCATAGAAACGTTACAGCACATGAGGAGGCCATTTGGCCCATCTCATATATGCCAGCCCGAGGACACCCTTTCTAATCCCATCTTCCTGCATCCGGTTCATAGTCCTGTAGCTTAGTGCACTTAAAGTGCAGACCAGGTACTTTTTGAAATGACGGTGAAGCAATGGCCAAATACATACTGGTGGAATTTCTTCACAGCATAAACGATGGCCAGCCCTTCGTTCTCAATCTGAGCATAGTTACGCTCTACAGCGGCTAAAGTCCATGATGCATAGGTTCTGTCTCTCTGTTCCATCATCCATGCAGTGGGATAACACCAATTCTATATGGGGAAGCATCACAAGTAATCAAAATGGGCTTTGAGGGGTCACAACGGGTCAACAAACATGATGGCGACAGTCGCTGCTTCACCTTGGCGAACGCTTCTTCTTGTGAAGCATCCACACCCACCCCTGGCATTTTATCAATAGTGCATGCAGTGGTGTGATTATGATCGCCAAGTTAAGGATAAATTTCCCTTAATAATTCACGATTCCTGAGAATGACCGCAGTTCGGTTGCGTGGGGGCTCGCACCTTCTCTTCTACTGGGGGCCAACCATCACGGTCTACACGGTACCCTAAGTACATGACCTCTTTTGCATTAAAAAACGCGTTTCCCTCTCTTAAGGCAGATGCCTGTCTCGGAAAACCGGCGGAGGGTCTCCTCCAAGTTGCTCAGGTACTCCTTTCTCGTAGCTCCCGTGACTAGGATGTTGTCCAGGTAAACCGTCACTCTCAGTAGTCCTTGGAGGATGTTCTCCTTGACTCTCTGGAAAATAGTGCAAGCTGATGACATCCTGAATGGAAACCTTGCACATTCGTAGAGGCCTCTGTGGGTATTAATGGTCATGAATGTTCTGGAAGTCGCATCTAGCTCCAATTTGAGGTCTGTGTGACTCAATACAAATTTAGAAAAAGATTGTTCTCTAGCCAGCTTTGCATCGAGGTTCTCCATTCGCGGTATCGGGTATTTGTCCAAATGAAAGGCCTTGTTCACTGTCAGCTTGTAATCCCCACACAGGATGGTTTTATCTGTCTTCAGTACAAGGACTACAGGCACTGTCCAATTTGCAAATTGTACCGGCCAGATGATTCCTAGGCTTTCCAAGCAGTTGAGCTCATCCTCTACCTTTGTCAGCAATCGTAAGAAACTGGGCGGGCCCAGAAGTACTTAGTTGGGCCTCAGGGTCTACATGAGTTTTGGCCATGGCACCTTTAATCTTACCCAGATCCTCCTGTAAAACGTCCGGGTTCTTCCCCAGGACTTTGTATAATCCCCCAGTACCCATCCTGAAACTCCGCTGCCAGTCCAAACAGAGCCTCTGTTATCCAGCAGACTCAGGATCGGGCCCCGTACTATTATCGTGGGCAACCTGATGGACGTCTGTCCATAGGCAACTGGGGTCATTGTTGTACCTGCGATGGCTAGTGGTTTCCCCCATGTGCGTTGGTAACCTCGTCTCGGTGTCCCTCAAGTTCAAACGCTGGATTCCTGTCCTAATCGTTTCTGCCCTAACACTGAGACCACAGCCCCGTGTCCAGTTTCATTACAAGTGCGTGTCTATTCACCTGGACGGTGACTTTGATGGGAGCAACCTGTGGCACGGTGATGCAATTCAACTGCATGCACCTGTCTTCATCGGTCCACTCTAGGTGGAGGTCCTGGCTCTAGGTGGGCACATCCCATGACCAGGGCGACATGCTTGTTGGTTGACCTGGTGTTGCTGGTCCCTGTGATTAACCTAGCCACCTGCCCCTGGGACACGTCTCTCAGTGACTGGGACATGATGACAAGGCCCCCAGTAACGGTCGACATAGACTGAGCCATGCCTTGGACATCACCACTCATGATGCTGACGACATGCTCCAGGTTTTCCATTGCGGTCGCCACCCTGGGAGTGTTGGCCCTGGTGCCATGCATTGCCAGTGCCATCACCTGCATTCGCTGGAATGTGGCTGAAATCCCCTCCTGAATCCCAAGCTGAAGCGTCTGCATCAGCTTCGGTATAACCTTGCCCAGAGGCTCGGCATCTGACTGGGACCCAGCTGAGCCCTGGGATCCAGCAGACCTCCGACTCCTGACTCCCTTGGATGTTCCTGCCTGCACCTGATGTGTATCAGCAACTGTGTGGTGCTCACCAGATTGTGCCCCAGAAGGCTCTCTCCTCATACCACCCACCAAGGTGTGTATCTCTGCGCTGGTGGGTGGGGGTAATAGCTGTGACATGTCGATGGCGGACTCCTCAGAGCTGACCTCTGTGGCGCAGGCCAATCTTGCTGTTAGTGATTGCTGTTTCCTCGCCCAACCCTGTGATCTTCAGGGCCCGTTCCTCATCGGGAGTGAGGACTCTGATGTCCGGAACCCCACCACGTGTTTGGGCCGTTTTCCCACCTGTTTTCTTCTGTGGGGACAGAGCGGGGGCAGTGTGAGCCACATGCGTGATGCATCAGGAGGGTTCTATGGCAGGTGACATGTGTGGCCACCGCTCCTGGGCATGGCGGTGTGGTGCTGCACATGTGTGGTGATATGCTGTGGCAGGTGATGGGGGGGTTGGAGGGGGGGGAGGGATGCGAGGTGCCAGCTTTCGACTTCATAGAATCCCTAGTGCAGAAGGAGGCCATTCAGCCCATCAGGTCCACATTGACCCTTCGAATGAACACTTTAACCATTTCCACTCCTCTGTCAGCTCTGTAACTCCATAACCTAAGTTGCACATCCCGGGTCACTAAAGGGGCAATTTATCATGGCCAATCCACCCATCCTACATATCTTTGGACTGTGCGAGGAAACTGGAGCACTCCCCAAGGCTGGAATTGAACCCGGGTCACTGGCGCTGTGAGGCAGCAGTGCCAGCCACTGTGCCACCGTGCCACCCAACTTGTTGGGGGAGTGGGGCTGCTGGACCTCAGGAAGGTGGCAGGCAGGATTGATGCCAGGGGGCCGGTGTTAATTAGTCTTGCGGCCCGGTGGAGGTCATTGGATTTGTTCCGAAATGGGCAGCGGACCTCCTGGTCACACTGCCCAAACTGTCGGGCGCTGCCACTGTCTCCCAGGCGGCATTGGCGACCCTGTTGCTGGTCTTCTGGCCCCCTCAGGGGAACAGGGTGTCCCATCTCGCCTCCACGGCATCCAGCAGCCTGGCCATGTCAGCATCAACAAAGTGTGGACCAGGTGGTGCCATGGTCCTGTGCCATGGGAGTGAGTTCCGATGGAACGGTTTATGAGCAGCTCCCCTTTATTAGCGGGGAGTTGCCGGGTGCTGTTCTAGCAATCAGCTGCCGAGACAGTCAGTTCCAACATGAAGCTCATGAGGGATCAGTTTCGGCACTAAATACCATTAAATACAGGCTGCGATCTCGCCAGCTCAGCAGCAGGGAAGCACCCGGGAAGTCGCACCCGATATGACACTTAGAACTTTTCCCGTTAAATTGCGCCCAAAGTTTCTCCTCTGCTTATCGACCAAAGTTAAACAGCTCTGCTTTCATTATAAAGAGAATCATTGGAATGTCTATCCAGTATGGTTTGCTGAAGGAAGGAACATTCCATAGTAACGCGCTATGGCAGAAGAGACTTTCTTGTTTGAAAATGCTGAAAGGCAGCTACCAGATCCATTATTAATAGCACAGAGGATTTTTAAAAATTAGTTTAATCAAAGCTGATGTTTAAGACAAAGTACGTGGACATTGCAAGCCTGTGAACTCGCGGCAGCACGGCGGCGCAATGGTTAGCACTGCTGCCTCACGGCACCGAGATCCCAGGTTCAATCCCGGCTCTGGGTCACTGTCCGTGTGGAGTTTGCACATTCTCCCCGTGTTTGCGCGGGTTTCTCCCCCACAGCCCAAAGATGTGCAGGCTAGGTGGGTTGGCCACGCTAAATTGCCCCTTAATTGGAAAAAAAATGAATTGGGCACTCTAAATTTAAAAAAAAGCCTGTCAACTCAGCCAACGGCTGATTTGAGAAGCAAGGCATATATTTTACTAATACGCAACTACCACCTCCCACGAAACCTCAACATTGCAAACCATTATTTATTTTTCCCACTTTTCTTGCTTCCTTTCCTGACAGCATTCCTTCTTACTTGGGCATTGTTAGCA
Organism: Scyliorhinus canicula; assembly: GCF_902713615.1. NCBI lineage: Eukaryota > Metazoa > Chordata > Chondrichthyes > Carcharhiniformes > Scyliorhinidae > Scyliorhinus > Scyliorhinus canicula. Next base: position 276,878,225 of record NC_052146.1, on the reverse strand, counting down.
AGTGCCAGTAAACATCTGCAAGTGACCATTCATGATGTTTGGGTGTGATTTTGAGAGTTAGCATGCTAATTAAATACAGAGGGCGAGTCTCAATAGCGGCCAATGCTCTTCTCACCCAACATCTACTTCTTTGCACTTTCCTGCCCTGTTCACAGGAAATCAATTAGCAAGGGGAATGCTTGCTGACGTTTCTTCCGTCTCTTTAAACAGAACCAGAAGATGCTAAACACACAGCAGGTCAATCAACATCAACGCAAAGGACAAATGGGTTAGTGTCGTCCATCTCTTCATCAGATCAACAAAAGATTGAAAGAATTTTAACCGAATCAGAATAAAAGGGAGGAGGAAAAATTATTATTTAAAATTTTTCAAGTTAAGGGGCAATTTAGCATGGCCAATCCACCTACCCTGCACAGCTGCTAAATCGCTGGCTTTTAAAGCAGACCAAGGCAGACCAGCAGCACGGTTCAATTCCCGTACCAGCCTCCCCGAACAGGCGCCGTAATGTGGCGACTAGGGGCTTTTCACAGTAACTTCATTGAAGCCTACTCGTGACAATAAGCGGTTTTCATTTCATTTCATTTCATTTCTTTGGGTAGTGGGGGTGATTCCCACGCAGACACGGAGAGAATGTGCAAACTCCACACGGTCAGTGACCCAGAGCCGGGATCGAACCTGGGACCTCAGCGCCGTGAGGCAGCAGTGCTAACCCACTTGCTATGCGCCCTGAGAAAAAAAGATAAATATAAGAAATTATGTACTGATGGAATGGCTTTGCTTTGAGGAAAAGCAAATTGTTAGAATCTGTTGAGATGAATCTATTATCATGGAAAGCAGCATTAAGATAACTAAAGATAACAAACACTTGATGAGATGCAACACAATTTTATTTAACATCTAAACTATACTATATGCTTAACTGTGGGTTGACACTATGCTGACTTGACTGGAGACCTGAGGCTAATCTGACCAGACTAACTGACTACCACATGGTGTTTGTACTAGCTGCTGCTCATGAGCTCTGACTGTCTCAGAGGCTGGATCCCGAGAGAGCGGGAAAACTGGTGCCCTCTGGCTTTATAGTGGTCATGTCCTGTCTGGTGATTGGCTGCTGTGTTCTGTGTGCTCACTGGTCATCCTGTGTGTCAATCACTGCCTGTCTGCACTCCATCATATACATGGATATATATTGTGTCAGCTCTGGGTCACTGTCCATGTGGAGTTTGCACATTTTCCCCATTTTTGCACGGGTTTCACCCCACAACGCAAAGTTGTGCAGGGTAGGTGGATTGGCCACACTAAATTGCCCTTTAATTGGAAAAAATGAATTAGAACATAGAACGGTACAGCACAGAACAGGCCCTTTGGCCCTCGATGTTGTGCCGAGCAATGATCACCCTACTCAAACCCACGTATCCACCCTATACCCGTAACCCAACAACCCCCCCCAACCTTACTTTTTAGGACACTACGGGCAATTTAGCATGGCCAATCCACCTAACCCGCACATCTTTGGACTGTGGGAGGAAACCGGAGCACCCGGAGGAAACCCATGCACACACGGGGAGGACGTGCAGACTCTGCACAGACAGTGACCCAGCCGGGAATCGAACCTGGGACCCTGGAGCTGTGAAGCATTTATGCTAACCACCATGCTACCGTGCTGCTCTCTAAATTTATTTTAAAAAGGTGTAGTTGGGTTCTGAGCCTCTTTGTTCCCTGTCTGAGTGATTGTTGTCAGTCTGTTGTCTGTGTAGAAGTCCCAAACTGTCAACATCCCCCCGTCCTGTCTCCACCTTTTGAAGGTGCGTCCATTTTGGCTGGCACGAACCTGTGCTGGTTGCAGGTGGCGGCCTTAAGGGACATCTCGGTTAGGCCGAAGTGCTGTCATAGTTGATTGTGGCTATCACCACTGGGCTCGTGGAGTGCCTGTTCAGTGGGGATGGGAGCGCTGCCGTGGCCAGGGGCCGGCAGGAGATCCCCTTGCAGGAACCCTCCTCCATTCTTACCCATTCGGCCTCCGGTTCCGTTATCCATCCATTCACCCATTCAGCTGCTGCTGCCCAGTGGTAATACTGCAGGTTTGTGGGGGCTTGGCTCCCCATGCTTCTTTGCAGGATTTTTTTTAGGGGATTCTAAGGTTTTCTCTCTTCCGCCGCCGCCGCCCCCCCCCCCCCCCCCCCCCCCCCCGTTTAAATAGCCTGTTTAAATAGCAGTCCCTCCAGCTCTGCCTCTCCCTCTTGGGTTAACCACGAAGATCTCACTTTTATTCAGTCTGTAGCCCGAGAAGGTTCCAAACTCTTTCAAGAGCACCATGATTCCCTCCGTGCTGCTTTGTGGGTCTGCGACGTGGAGGAGCAGGTCATCCGCATAGAGCGAGACCCTGTGCTCTCTGTCCCCTCCTCATACTTCTAACATTTGTCGACATTCTCCTGTATTCAATCCAGCAGGAAAAATAACTTAATACAGAATACATTTGTATAGTACATAGATATTTACTTGCTTGACCTAACTCAGCATCACACTTTATGACTCATTTATTCACAGACTAAACCTGCTGACTCATTGGACGAGCTAAGCACTGTCATTCCGATACCAACATTTACATGCTTGTCTCTTTAAATCATTGAACTGCCTTTTGGACTGTATTTCTGCAGAAGAATACTCCACTTCCACTATCTTTTTAAAAAAAAAAATTTGTTATTGAAATTTTTTGAAAAATGTATAACAACAGAACAATAATAATAACAATAATAAACACCTCCTGGACCCGTAACAACGTATATCACGAACCCCTCCAACCCCCCCCAAACCCAATGAACAAGAAAATAAATTAAAAATAAACTAAATTAACATTAAAAATGCCCCCCCCCCCGGGTTGCTGCTGCTGCTGACCTAGTTCCCTATCGTTGAGCCAGAAAGTCGAGGAAAGGCTGCCACCGCCTAAAGAACCCTTGTAGCGACCCCCTCAGGGCGAATTTGACCTTCTCCAGCTTAATGAATCCCGCCATGTCATTGATCCAGGTTTCCACGCTTGGGGGTCTCGCATCTTTCCATTGCAACAAGATCCTCCGCCGGGCTACTAGGGACGCAAAGGCCAAAACACCGGCCTCTTTCGCCTCCTGCACTCCTGGCTCCACCCCAACCCCAAATATCGCGAGTCCCCAGACTGGCTTGACCCTGGATCCTACCACCCTCGACACCGTCCTCGCCACCCCCTGCCAGAATTCCCCCAGTGCCGGGCAGGCCCAAAACATATGGGCATGGTTCGCTGGGCTCCCCGAACACCTAATGCACCTGTCCTCACCCCCAAAAAACCTGCTCATCCTCGTCCCGGACATATGAGCCCTGCGCAGTACCTTGAACTGGATGAGGCTAAGCCTCGCACATGAAGAGGAGGAGTTCACCCTCTCCAGGGTGTTCGCCCATGTCCCCTCCTCAATCTGCTCCCCCAGCTCCGCCACTTCCACTATCAATATGTATGGCTCACTCTGCCTCACGCCATATTAATTGGGTACCAGGTAATTGCACAACCTAAATTAAAAAACAAGCTCAACTCGTTCTGTACTTTTACTACATGGTAGTTGCTTCATTGTCACAATTCACCTTGCCACGCACCAGGGTGAAGTACTGCTGTAGAGTTGCTGCCGTAATTCAGCAAATTACAGCAAAGAGAAAAAAAGTGTGTCAAAAAATGTTTTTAAAAGCTTTGTGCATAGTTTTGTGCAGGCTCCTCAATGGGCCTTACCGGTTGCCAAGACTTACGGAATTTATGTTGTGTTGAATCCTTCAATGATCATTTTAAATTCTGTCTCGTAGGTGTGGCTTACCTTGTTTCCTTGAAAGAACTAAATTTTAATTTCCAGTAACCAAACCTGCAATGGCTGCCCGACTAATTCCCACCTACTTTGAGGTCAAATTAACGTCATTTCCACCAGTTTGCTACACTTAATGTACAGGCGATAAATTAGCACACAGTTGATTGGGAAATAGCACACCAATATTTGTTATATCTCTGCTAATCTGGTGAAGTTAGTTTTGCACAAACCACAGAAATTGGTTCAATAAAATGCACAGGCTCAGACACGTGTGGCAAGGAAAGGCTAATTATCCTCTGACGCGATGCAGCTTAATGTCATGCTGGGAAATAAAAGTACACACTTTGGCCTGTTGCCGCTGGCAATTCTATCTCAGTTTTAATCAGATCTTTAACCTTTCAAGCCTGGAGATACTGAGCAGCCTAACTTCAGAATGATGCCGATTACTGTGCTGTAGAGGCAATGCACAGATGACTGGGAGTGGAGCATGTCAGGGGAGGCACAGCATGCATGGATTGAAGCACATCGGTGGGTTAAGGCAGTCTGTGCATAAGTTGTGGCATAGCGCACAAAGGTTTCAATTGGACTCACAGCTAGGTTCTGAAAATGGGTTTGGAAGCTTTGTAGTGGATAGTGATGGAATTTGCTATCCAGCTTTTGAAGTTACATATTTGTGGCTTGTGAAATAGGGCTTGTTGCCCTATTATGTATTCTCATGTATTTTCTTGAATTCTGTTTAATTCCCTTTTCTTCCCATGTACTGAATGATCTGTTGAGCGGCTTGCAGAAAAATACTTTTCACTGTACCTCGGTACACGTGACAATAAACAAATCCAATCCAATCCAATCAAAATAGCTGATCTAATTTTTCAATGCACTCCTCATTGCAAGTTTTGATTCTGCTTGCAGCTACTTCATGGCTGAAGCTTTCCCCAGAACAATAATTTGCTGTTTTGTAACATCTTTAAATTAGCACAGTATCATGTTGACATGGGCGGAGTTGGATGCTGATGTGGGTGGGGTTAGATGCTGATGTCGGCGGAGTTGGATGCTGATGTGGGCGGAGTTGGATGCTGATTGGGTGGTGTTAGATGATGATGTGGGCAGGGTTGGAAGCTGATGTGGGTGGAGTTGGATGCTGATGTGGGCGGAGTTGGATGCTGATTGGGTGGTGTTAGATGATGATGTGGGCAGGGTTGGAAGCTGATGTGGGTGGAGTTGGATACTGATGTGGGTGGAGTTGGATGCTGATGTGGGCGGAGTTGGATCATGATGTGGGCGGAGTTAGATACTGATGTGGGTGGAGTTGGATGCTGATGGGGTGGAGTTGGATGCTGATGTGGGCGGAGTTGGATGCTGATGGGGTGGAGTTGGATGCAGATGTGGGCGGAGTTGGATGCTGATGTGGGCGGGGTTGGATGCTGATGTTGGCGGAGTTGAATGCTGATGTGGGCGGAGTTGGATGCTGATGTGGGCGGAGTTGGATGATGATATGGGTGGGGTTGGATGCTGATGTGGGCGGGGTTGGATGCTGATGTGGGTGGAGTTGGATGCTGATGTGGGTGGGGTTGGATGCTGATGTGGGCGGAGTTGGATGCTGATGTGGGCGGGGTTCAATGCTGATGTGGGCGGAGTTGGATGCTGATGTGGGCGGGGTTGGATGCTGATGTTGGCGGAGTTGAATGCTGATGTGGGCGGAGTTGGATGCTGATGTGGGCGGAGTTGGATGATGATATGGGTGGGGTTGAATGCTGATGTGGGCGGAGTTGGATGCTGATGTGGGCGGGGTTGGCTGCTGATGTGGCTGGAGTTGGATGCTGATGTGGGTGGGGTTGGATGCTGATGTGGGTTGAGTTGGATGCTGATGTGGGTGGGGTTAGATGCTGATGTGGGCGGAGTTGGATGCTGATGTGGGCGGGGTTCAATGCTGATGTGGGCGGAGTTGGATGCTGATGTGGGTGGGGTTGGATGCTGATGTTGGCGGAGTTGAATGCTGATGTGGGCGGAGTTGGATGCTGATGTGGGCGGAGTTGGAGGATGATATGGGTGGGGTTGGATGCTGATGTGGGCGGGGTTGGATGCTGATGGGGTGGAGTTGGATGGTGATGGGGCGGAGTTGGATGCTGATGTGGGCGGAGTTGGATGCTGATGTGGGCGGAGTTGGATGCTGATGGGGTGGAGTTGGATGCAGATGTGGGCGGAGTTGGATGCTGATGTGGGCGGGGTTGGATGCTGATGTTGGCGGAGTTGAATGCTGATGTGGGCGGAGTTGGATGCTGATGTGGGCGGAGTTGGATGATGATATGGGTGGGGTTGGATGCTGATGTGGGCGGGGTTGGATGCTGATGTGGGTGGAGTTGGATGCTGATGTGGGCGGGGTTCAATGCTGATGTGGGCGGAGTTGGATGCTGATGTGGGCGGGGTTGGATGCTGATGTTGGCGGAGTTGAATGCTGATGTGGGCGGAGTTGGATGCTGATGTGGGCGGAGTTGGATGATGATATGGGTGGGGTTGGATGCTGATGTGGGCGGGGTTGGATGCTGATGTGGCTGGAGTTGGATGCTGATGTGGGTGGGGTTGGATGCTGATGTGGGTGGAGTTGGATGCTGATGTGGGTGGGGTTAGATGCTGATGTGGGCGGAGTTGGATGCTGCTGTGGGCGGGGTTCAATGCTGATGTGGGCGGAGTTGGATGCTGATGTGGGTGGGGTTGGATGCTGATGTTGGCGGAGTTCAATGCTGATGTGGGCGGAGTTGGATGCTGATGTGGGCGGAGTTGGATGATGATATGGGTGGGGTTGGATGCTGATGTGGGCGGGGTTGGATGCTGATGGGGTGGAGTTGGATGGTGATGGGGCGGGGTTCAATGCTGATGTGGGTGGAGTTGGATGCTGATGTGTGCGGAGTTGGATGATGATGTGGGCGGAGTTAGATACTGATGTGGGCGGGGTTGGATGCTGATGTTGGCGGAGTTGAATGCTGATGTGGGCGGAGTTGGATGCTGATGTGGGCGGAGTTGGATGATGATATGGGTGGGGTTGGATGCTGATGTGGACGGGGTTGGATGCTGATGTGGCTGGAGTTGGATGCTGATGTGGGTGGGGTTGGATGCTGATGTGGGTGGAGTTGGATGCTGATGTGGGTGGGGTTAGATGCTGATGTGGGCGGAGTTGGATGCTGATGTGGGCGGGGTTCAATGCTGATGTGGGCGGAGTTGGATGCTGATGTGGGTGGGGTTGGATGCTGATGTTGGCGGAGTTGAATGCTGATGTGGGCGGAGTTGGATGCTGATGTGGGCGGAGTTGGATGCTGATGTTGGCGGAGTTGGAAGCTGATGTGGGCGGAGTTGGATGCTGATGTGGGCGGAGTTGGATGATGATGTGGGCGGAGTTGGATGATGATATGGGTGGGGTTGGATGTTGATGTGGGCGGGTTGGATGCTGATGGGGTGAAGTTGAATAGTGATGGGGCGGAGTTGGATGCTGATGTGGGCGGAGTTGGATGCTGATGTGGGCGGAGTTGGATGATGATATGGGTGGGGTTGGATGTTGATGTGGGCGGGTTGGATGCTGATAGGGTGGAGTTGAATAGTGATGGGGCGGAGTTGGATGCTGATGTGGGCGGAGTTGGATGCTGATGTGGGCGGAGTTGGATGCTGATGGGGTGGAGTTGGATGCTGATGTGGGCGGAGTTGGATGCTGATGGGGTGGAGTTGGATGCTGATGTTGGCGGAGTTGGATGCTGATGTGGGTGGAGTTGGATGATGATATGGGTGGGGTTGGATGCTGATGTGGGCGGAGTTGGATGATGATATGGGTGGGGTTGGATGCTGATGTGGGCGGGGTTGGATGCTGATGGGGTGGAGTTGGATGGTGATGGGGCGGAGTTGGATGCTGATGTGGGCGGAGTTGGATGCTGATGTGGGCGGAGTTGGATGCTGATGGGGTGGAGTTGGATGCTGATGTCGGCGGAGTTGGATGCTGATGTGGGCGGAGTTGGATGCTGACATGGGCGGAGTTGGATGGTGATGGGGCGGAGTTGGATGCTGATGTGGGCGGAGTTGGATGCTGAGGTGGGCGGAGTTGGATGCTGACATGGGCGGAGTTGAATGCTGATGTGGGTGGAGTTGGATGCTGATGTGGGTGGAGTTGGATGCTGATGTTGGCGGAGTTGGAAGCTGATGTGGGCGGAGTTGGATGATGATGGGGTGGAGTTGGATGCTGATGTGGGCGGAGTTGGATGCTGATGGGGTGGAGTTGGATGCTGATGGGGTGGAGTTGGATGCTGATGTGGGCGGAGTTGGATGCTGATGTGGGCGGAGTTGGATGCTGACATGGGCGGAGTTGAATGCTGATGTGGGTGGAGTTGGATGCTGATGTGGGTGGAGTTGGATGCTGATGTTGGCGGAGTTGGAAGCTGATGTGGGCGGAGTTGGATGATGATGGGGTGGAGTTGGATGCTGATGTGGGCGGAGTTGGATGCTGATGGGGTGGAGTTGGATGTTGACATGGGTGGAGTTGGATACTGATGTGGGCGGAGTTGGATGCTGGCATGAGCCGAGGTGGATACTGATGTGGGCGGAGTTGGATACTGATGTGGGCGGAGTTGGATGCTGATGTGGGTGGAGTTGGATTCTGATGTGGGCGGAGTTGGATGCTGATGTCGGCGGAGTTGGAAGCTGATGTGGGTGGAGTTGGATGCTGATGGGGTGGAGTTGGATGCTGATGGGGTGGAGTTGGATGCTGATGTGGGCGGAGTTGGATGCTGATGTGGGCGGAGTTGGATGCTGACATGGGCGGAGTTGAATGCTGATGTGGGTGGAGTTGGATGCTGATGTGGGTGGAGTTGGATGCTGATGTTGGCGGAGTTGGAAGCTGATGTGGGCGGAGTGGATGATGATGGGGTGGAGTTGGATGCTGATGTGGGCGGAGTTGCATGCTGATGGGGTGGAGTTGGATGCTGATGGGGTGGAGTTGGATGCTGATGTGGGCGGAGTTGGATGCTGATGTGGGCGGAGTTGAATGCTGATGTGGGTGGAGTTGGATGCTGATGTGGGTGGAGTTGGATGCTGATGTTGGCGGAGTTGGAAGCTGATGTGGGCGGAGTTGGATGATGATGGGGTGGAGTTGGATGCTGATGTGGGCGGAGTTGGATGCTGATGGGGTGGAGTTGGATGTTGACATGGGCGGAGTTGGATACTGATGTGGGCGGAGTTGGATGCTGGCATGAGCCGAGGTGGATACTGATGTGGGCGGAGTTGGATGCTGATGTGGGTGGAGTTGGATGCTGATGTGGGCGGAGTTGGATGCTGATGTCGGCGGAGTTCGAAGCTGATGTGGGTGGAGTTGGATGCTGATGTGGGCGGAGTTGAATGCTGATATGGGCGGAGTTGGATGCTGATGTGGTGGAGTTGGATGCTGATGTGGGCGGAGTTGGATACTGATGTGGGCGGAGCTGGATGCTGATGTGGGCGGAGTTGGATGATGATATGGGTGAGGTTGGATGCTGATGTGGGCGGAGTTGGATGATGATATGGGTGGGGTTGGATGCTGATGTGGGTGGGGTTGGATGCTGATGTGGGTGGAGTTGGATGCTGATGTGGGTGGAGTTGGATGATGATATGGGCGGAGTTGGATGCTGATGTGGGCGGAGTTGGATGCTGATGTTGGCGGAGTTGGAAGCTGATGTGGGCGGAGTTGGATGCTGATGTGGGCGGAGTTGGATGATGATGTGGGCGGAGTTGGATGATGATATGGGTGGGGTTGGATGTTGATGTGGGCGGGTTGGATGCTGATGGGGTGAAGTTGAATAGTGATGGGGCGGAGTTGGATGCTGATGTGGGTGGAGTTGGATGCTGATGTGGGCGGAGTTGGATGATGATATGGGTGGGGTTGGATGTTGATGTGGGCGGGTTGGATGCTGATAGGGTGGAGTTGAATAGTGATGGGGCGGAGTTGGATGCTGATGTGGGCGGAGTTGGATGCTGATGTCGGCGGAGTTGGAAGCTGATGTGGGTGGAGTTGGATGCTGATGGGGTGGAGTTGGATGCTGATGGGGTGGAGTTGGATGCTGATGTGGGCGGAGATGGATGCTGATGTGGGCGGAGTTGGATGCTGACATGGGCGGAGTTGAATGCTGATGTGGGTGGAGTTGGATGCTGATGTGGGTGGAGTTGGATGCTGATGTTGGCGGAGTTGGAAGCTGATGTGGGCGGAGTTGGATGATGATGGGGTGGAGTTGGATGCTGATGTGGGCGGAGTTGGATGCTGATGGGGTGGAGTTGGATGCTGATGGGGTGGAGTTGGATGCTGATGTGGGCGGAGTTGGATGCTGATGTGGGCGGAGTTGGATGCTGACATGGGCGGAGTTGAATGCTGATGTGGGTGGAGTTGGATGCTGATGTGGGTGGAGTTGGATGCTGATGTTGGCGGAGTTGGAAGCTGATGTGGGCGGAGTTGGATGATGATGGGGTGGAGTTGGATGCTGATGTGGGCGGAGTTGGATGCTGATGGGGTGGAGTTGGATGTTGACATGGGCGGAGTGGATACTGATGTGGGCGGAGTTGGATGCTGGCATGAGCCGAGGTGGATACTGATGTGGGCGGAGTTGGATACTGATGTGGGCGGAGTTGGATGCTGATGTGGGTGGAGTTGGATGCTGATGTGGGCGGAGTTGGATGCTGATGTCGGCGGAGTTCGAAGCTGATGTGGGTGGAGTTGGATGCTGATGTGGGCGGAGTTGAATGCTGATATGGGCGGAGTTGGATGCTGATGTGGTGGAGTTGGATGTTGATGTGGGCGGAGTTGGATACTGATGTGGGCGGAGCTGGATGCTGATGTGGGCGGAGTTGGATGATGATATGGGTGAGGTTGGATGCTGATGTGGGCGGAGTTGGATGATGATATGGGTGGGGTTGGATGCTGATGTGGGTGGGGTTGGATGCTGATGTGGGTGGAGTTGGATGCTGATGTGGGCGGAGTTGGATGATGATATGGGTGGGGTTGGATGCTGATGTGGGCGGAGTTGGATGCTGATGTCGGCGGAGTTCGAAGCTGATGTGGGTGGAGTTGGATGCTGATGTGGGCGGGGTTGGATGCTGACAAGGGCGGAGTTGGATGTTGACATGGGCGGAGTTGGATACTGATGTGGGCGGAGTTGGATGCTGGCATGAGCGGAGGTGGATACTGATGTGGGCGGAGTTGGATGCTGATGTGGACGGAGTTGGATACTGATGTGGGCGGAGTTGGATACTGATGTGGGCGGAGTTGGATGCTGACGTGGGCAGAGTTGGATGCTGACGTGGGCGGGGTTGGTGCTGATGTGGGTGGAGTTGGATGCTGATGTGGGCGGAGTTGGATGCTGACGTGGGCGGAGTTGGATGCTGACGTGGGCGGTGTTGGTGCTGATGTGGGTGGAGTTGGATGCTGATGTGGGCGGGGTTGGACGCTGATGTGGGTGGAGTTGGATGCTGATGTGGGCGGAGTTGGATGCTGACGTAGGCGGGGTTGGTGCTGATGTGGGTGGAGTTGGATGCTGATGTGGGCGGAGTTGGATGCTGACGTGGACAGAGTTGGATGCTGACGTGGGCGGGGTTGGTGCTGATGTGGGTGGAGTTGGATGCTGATGTGGGCGGGGTTGGATGCTGATGTGGGTGGGGTTGGATGCTGATGTGGGCGGAGTTGGATGCTGATGTGGGCGGGGTTGGATGCTGATGTGGGTGGGGTTGGATGCTGATGTGGGCGGAGTTGGATGCTGATGTGGGCGGAGTTGGATGCTGACGTGGGCGGGGTTGGATGCTGATGTGGGCGGGGTTGGACACTGATGTGGGCGGCAAATATAGCCATGATCAGGAAGTGGGTGGTGGGGGAGGGGTTGGTATGGGAGCGTATAGAGGTGTTCATGCAAGGGCACAAGTCTGGGGCGTTGGTAACTGAGCCTCTGCCGTTCCTGCCGGCACGGTACTCCACCAGCCCCGTGTTGGTGGCGGCCCTGAGAGTCTGGGGACAATGGAGGAGACATGTGGGAGCAGAGGGAGCATCGGTCTGGTCCCCAATCTGTAATAATCACCTGTTTGCCCCGGGAAGTATGGATGGGGGGTTCCGGATATGGCAGAGAGCAGGGATTGAGAGGATGGGGGATATGTTTATAGAGGGGAGCTTTCCGAGTATGAGGGCACTGGAGGAGAAGTTTGGGTTGGCGAGAGGAAACAAATTCAGGTATCTGCAGGTGCGGGACTTACTACGTAAACAGGTGTCAACCTTTCTGCTCCTATCGCTAAGGGGGATTCAGGACAGGGTAGTTTCCAGAGGGTGGGTAGGAGAAGGGAGCGTCTCGGACATTTACAAGGAACTTATGGGGTCAGAGAAGACGCAGACCGAAGAACTGAAGCACAAGTGGGAGGAGGAGCTGGGAGGAGAGATAGAGGATGGTCTATGGTCGGACATGTTCAGTAGAGTCAACGCGTCCGCAACATGTGCCAGGCTCAGCCTGATACAATTCAAGGTCGTTCATCGGGCTCACATGACAGTGGCCCGGATGAGCAGATTCTGTGGGGTGGAAGACAGGTGTGCAAAATGTGCGGGAGGACCAGCGAACCATGTCCACATGTTCTGGGCATGTCCGAAGCTTAGGGGATCTTGGCTGGGGTTTGCAGATGTCATGCCCACAGTGTTAAAAACAAGGGTGGCACTGAGTCCAGAGGTGCGATTTTCAGGGTGTTGGAAGACCCGGGAATCCAGGAGGAGAAAGAGGCAGACATTCTGGCCTTTGCGTCCCTGGTAGCCCGGAGACGGATATTATTAGCTTGGAGGGACTTAAAGCCCCGAAGTCAGAGACCTGGCTATCAGACATGGCTAGCTTTCTCTGTTTGGAGAAAATCAAGTTCGCTTTGAGAGGGTCACTGTTAGGGTTCGTGCAGAGGTGGCAACTGTTCGTCAACTTCTTCGCGGAAAATTAATCGTCAGCAGAAGGGGGGTGGAGGTTAGAGTAGGGGGTTAATAAAGGTGGGACCTGCAAGGAAGAGAGACGGCTTTTGCACTATGTTTATAGTTTCATGTTTGTTGTTGTTACAATACCAAAAATACCTCAATAAAATGTTTATTAAAAAAACATTAATTAAAAAATTAATCCACAGAGGTAAATTTTACTTCAGGGCTCGAGGTTTTGGAAGAAATTTTCAAATGAATCCACCACAAGCAAACCCAAAGGACACTACTGAGACCTGACAGGAAGAGCAAAAATTCGCTGGAGTAACGCAAATTTTGTAAAAAAAAATCATTTGGCTGTGAGGCTATAAATAGAAAACTATTTGAGGAACTGAGACAAACAGGAAGTGCTTTGTTTTACCTTTCAATTTCTTTTAACCCATGAAACAGCTATTTTGTAGTCAATGCATTTTTGTTTAAAGGCAGCTAAAGCTCGAACCCTTGCCTCATACTCTAATCAGCATGGAGTGGAATACAATATGTGTTTTGTACTTGCTCATTGTGTGCTTGCTCTTGTTGGAATTAACAGTACACCATTGCTTTCATTCAGTCATTGAAGGGGAAATATTCTGTTTAATGAGTGGAAAGAAGGAACTTGCATTACTGCATTGTACCTCTCACATCACAACATCCCAACGTTTGCAGTCGTTGACGTACTTGCAGAGTGTAGTTGGTGTTGCAATATAGTAAGAAGTCTTACAACACCAGATTAAAGTCCAAAGGTTTGTTTCAAACACGAGCTTTCGGAGCACTGCTCCTTCCTCAGGTGAATGGAGAGATATGTTCCAGAAACATTTATATAGACAAAGTCAGAGATGCCAGACAATGCTTGGAATGTGAGCATTTGCCGGAAATCAAATCTTTACAGATCCAGAGACAGGGGTAATCCCAGGTTAAAGAGGTGTGAATTGTCTCAAACCAGGACAGTTGGTGGGATTTTGCAAGTCCAGGCCAGTTGGTGGGGGGTGAATGTAATGCAACATGAATCCAAGATCTCGGTTGAGGCCGTACTGATGCGTGTGGAACTTAGCTATAAGTTTTTGCTCGGCAATTCTGCGTTGTCGCGCGTCCTGAAGGCTGCCTTGGAGAACGCTTACCCGGAGATCAGAGGCTGAATGCCCTTAACTGCTGAAGTGTTCCCCGACTGGAAGGGAACATTCCTGCCTGGTGATTGTCGCACGATGCCCGTTCATTCGTTGTTGCAGTGTCTGCATGGGCTCGCCAATGTACCACGCTTCGGGACATCCTTTCCTGCAGCGTAAGAGGTAGACTACATTGGTCAAGTCGCACGAGTATGTGCCGCGTACCTGGTGGGTGGTGTTTCCACGTGTAATGGTGGTATCCATGTCGATGATCTGGCATGTCTTGCAGAGATTGCCCTGGCAGGGTTGTGTGGTGTCGTGGTCGCTGTTCTGAAGGCTGGGTAATTTGCTGCAAACAATGGTTTGTTTGAGGTTGCGCGGTTGTTTGAAGGCCAGTAGTGGGGGTGTGGGGATGACCTTGGCAAGATGTTCACCTTCATTGATGATGTGTTGAATGCTGCGAAGAAGATGTCGTAGTTTCTCCGCCCCAGGAAAGTACTGGACGATGAAGGGTACTCTGTCAGTTGTGTCCCGTGTTTGTCTTCTGAGGAGGTCGGTGTGGTTTTTTGCTGTGGCGCGTTGGAACTGTCGATCAATGAGTCGAGCGCCATATCCCGTTCGTACGAAGGCATCTTTCAGCATCTGTAGGTGTCTGTTACGCTCCTCCTCGTCTGAGCAGATCCTGTGTATACGGAGGGCTTGTCCATAGGGGATGGCTTCTTTAATGTGTTTCGGGTGAAAGCTGGAGAAGTGGAGCATCGTGAGGTTGTCTGTGGGCTTGCGGTAAAGCGAAGTGCTAAGGTGACCGTCCTTGATGGAGATGAGTGTGTCCAAGAATGCAACAGAATTTGGAGAATAGTCCATGGTGAGTCTGATGGTGGGATGGAATTTATTGATCTCATCGTGTAGTCGTTTCAGTGATTCTTCGCTGTGGGTCCAAAGGAAAAAAATGTCATCGATGTATCTGAAGAAGCTCAGCACCATCCAGGACAAAATAAATCCTTTGATTGTCCCCCCCATCCACCCCACCTTAAAAATGTGCTTCCTCCACCTCTGACGCACAGGGCAGCAATGTGTATCATCTACCGCAACCCACCAAGGATCCTTCAACAGCAACTTTCAGGCCTGTAAGCCTCTACAAGCTGGCCAAGGGCAGCAGTTACATGGGAACACCACCACCTGCAAGTTCCCCCCCAAAGCCACTCACCAGCTTGACTTGAAGCTATGGGCGTGATTCTCCGGTCCGCCAGCCGCATTTTCTGGCGCAGCGCCCCCCCCCCCCCCCCCCCCCCCCCCCCCCACCCGCCTGCCAGCCACAAGATTCTCTGTTCCTGCAGCCGGCCAATGGTGTTTCCAATTGTGGCCACCCCACAACATTGGGAACCTGTGGGCGTGGGTGCGCTGCCAGCGGATGGAGGATCCCGCTGACGGAGAATTCCGCAGTATATCTCTACTCCTTCACAGTCAATGAGTCAAAATCCTAGAAACTGTTCCCAACAGCACTGGGGTGTACCTTTTTTTAAATTTCATTACGGGATGTAGGTGTGGCTGGTTAGGCCAGCATTTATTGCCCATCCCTAGTTGTCGTTCAGAAGGTAGTGCTGGCTTTCTTGAACCGCTGAAGTCTCTGAGGTGTAAGTACACCCCTGTGCTGTTAGGGAGGTTTGAATGTTTGCAGAAAGGGAAGCAATCAAACGGGCTGCTTTGACCTGGATGGTGTTGAGCTTCTTGAGCTGTTGGAGCTGCCATCCAGGCAAGTGGAGAGTATTCCATTACACTCCTGACTTGTGCCTTGTAGATGGTGGACAGGCTTTGGAGGTGAGTTACTTGATATGGGATTCTTAGCCTTTGCCCTGCCCTGGTAGCCACAGTATTAATATGACTAGTCCAGTTCAGTTTCTGATCAATGGTCCCCCCGGGATGTTGATTGTGGGGGATTCAGCGATGGTAATGCCATTGAATCTCAAGGAGTGCGGTCATTGCCTGGCACTTGTGTGGCGCGAATGTAACTTGGCACTTGCCCAGGTCTTGCTGCATTTGGACATGGACTGCTTCATTATCTGAGGAGTGGTGAATGGTGCTGAACATTGTACAGACATCCGCAAACATCCCCACTTCTGACCTTATGATGGAAGGGAGGTCATTGATGAAGCAGCTGAAGAGGGTTGGGCCCAGGACCTATACCACATGGACTGCGGCGGTTCAAGAAGGTGGCTCACCACCACCTTCTCAAGGGCAATTAGGGATGTGCAATATGTGCTAGCCTAGCCAGTGACAGCCACATCCCGTGAAATAATAAATATACTCTTCTTCAAATAGTGCCATGTGTGAGAGGCAGAAGACAGTTCATAACATTGTAAAAGGCAATGCCATGCACCCTCTGTAAAGCACTGAACTGTCAGCCTAGTTTTTGTGCTCAGGTCTTTGGAGTGGAACTTTAGTTTCTCACCAATTCTGACTCAGAAGCAGGGCGGCACAGTGGTTAGCATTCCTTCCCCACGGTGCTGAGGACCCCGGTTTGATCCAGCCCCCGGGTAACTGTCCGTGTGGCGTTTGCACATTCTGCCCGTGTCTGCGTCGGTCTCACCCTCACAACCCAAAGATATGCAGGGTAGGTGGATTGGCCACACTAAATTGCCCCTTAATTGGAAAAATTTAAATAAAAAAATTCTGACTCAGAAGCAAGAAGGCTATCAAGCTGTTGCTGATACAATTGTGCTTTAGGCCATGCCAAGGACACACACAAAAGAAAATCTTCCTTTTAATGCTTCAATCTTCTGTGCTATTTTCCCCCTACTTTTGAACCATCTTGCTCCCTGAAGGTATTTAAGAATAAGAATAATAATCGCTTATTGTCACAAGCAGGCTTCAATGAAGTTACTGTGAAAAGCCCCTCGTCGCCACATTCTGCCGCCTGTTTGGGGAAGCCAGTACAGGAATTGAACCTGTGCTGCTGGCCTTGTTCTGCATTACTGGGGCTGTTTAGCACACAGCTAAATCGCTGGCTTTGAAAGCAGACCAAGCAGGCCAGCAGCACGGTTCAATTCCCAGAACAGGCGCCGGAATGTGGCGACTAGGGGCTTTTCACAGTAACTTCATTTGAAGCCTACTCGTGACATAAGTGATTTTCATTTTTTTTTTCACAAGCCAGCTGCTTAGCCCACTGTGCTAAGGTATTTGCTCATTCTTCCAGTACCTCCACTGAGTAGCCATTCATCATGTTTAATCGACTTTTCACAAAAAGAATATATTTCAAGCCCTAGCTTTTGGTCATCTGCACTAATATTTTCTTATATGACTTTGTCCAATTTTGTTTTATAGCATCCCTGTAAATTGACCGAGTGGCAGGAATCAGAGTAGTGATGGACTGGAGGAAGATACATAGTGGGCTTCTCTCGGAGTTGGTGTCAGACGTCTGCATTTTTGATATATATCAGTGACCTAGACTTGGGTGTACAAAGCACAATTTCAAAAATTGCAGCTGACACCAAACTTGGAGTTATTGTTGAATGTGAGGTGGATAATGATAAACTTCAAAAGGACATAGAGAGGCTGATGAAATGGGTGGACAAGTGGCAGATGAAATTTAATGCAGAAAAGTGTGGAGTGATTCATTTTGGTAGGAAGAATGAGGAGAGAGAGGCAATATAAAATGACGGATACAATCCTGAAGGGGGTGCAGGAGCAGAGGGATCTGGAGGTACAAATCATTCAAGGTGGATGGGCAGGTTGAGAAAGTGGCTAATAAAGATAAAGAATCCTAGGCTTTATAAATCGAAGCATAGAGTACAAAAGCAAATAGATTATGATAAAACTATATAAAGCACTGGTTCAGCCTCAATTGGAGTAATGCGTTTAGTTTTGGGCACCATACATTTGGAAGGATGGGAAGGCATTAGAGGGAGTTTCAAAGAATTCTTTTCTTGGGATGTGGGTGTTGCTGGCCGATGCCTTTTGGATGGTGGACAGGTTTTGGTGAGTCAGGGATTGAGTTACTGATGCAGAATTCCCAGGTACTGATATGCTCTTGTAGCCACAGTATTTATATGGCTGGTCCAGTTTCTAGTCAATGTTAATCCCAGGGGATTGATAGTGGGGGATTCATTGTAATGCCATTGAATGGTGCTTGGACTCTCTCTTGTTGGAGATGGTCATTGCCTGGCACTGAAGGTGCTAATATTACTTGTTACGTATCCACCCAAACCTGAACTTTGTCCAAGTCTTGTTGCTTAAGGCATGGGCTGCTTCTGAATCTGAGGAGTCGCAAATGGTGCTGCACCTTGTATAATCCTCAGCGAACACCCCCACTCCTGACGGGAGAAAAGTCATCCATGAAGCAACTGAAGATGATTGGACCTAGGTAACTACCCTGAGGAACCTCTGCCTGGGACTCAGATGGTTGACCTCCAATAACCATCTTCCTTTGTGCTAGATATGACTTTAACCAGCAGAGAGTTTCACCGATTCCCATCAACTCCAGGTTTGCTGGGGCTCCTTGATGCCAGACTTGGCCAAATGATGCTTTGATGTCAAGAGAAGTTTACTCTCACCTCACCTCTGGAGTTCAGCTCTTTTGTTCCATTTTCGACTGAGGCCATAATGAGGTCAGGAGCTGAGTGACTGTGGTGAAACCCAAACTGAGCATCATTAAGCAGGTTATTGCTGAGTAAGTCCTGCATGATAGCACTGTCGTCGACACCATCCATCACTTTGCTGATGATCGAGAATAGACTGAACATAGAACATAGAACGATACAGCGCAGTACAGGCCCTTCGGCCCTCGATGTTGCACCGACATGGAAAAAATCTAAAGGCCATCTAACCTACACTATGCCCTTATCATCCATATGCTTATCCAACAAATTTTTAAATGCCCTCAATGTTGGCGAGTTCACTACTGTAGCAGGTAGGGCATTCCACGGCCTCACCACTCTTTGCGTAAAAAACCCACCTCTGACCTCTGTCCTATATCTATTACCCCTCAATTTAAGGCTATGTCCCCTCGTGCTAGCCACCTCCATCCGCGGGAGAAGGCTCTCGCTGTCCACCCTATCTAACCCTCTGATCATTTTGTATGCCTCTATTAAGTCACCTCTTAACCTTCTTCTCTCTAACGAAAACAACCTCAAGTCCATCAGCCTTTCCTCATAAGATTTTCCCTCCTGTTGGTTCATCCAGTCGTGAATGGTGGTGGACAATTAAACTGGAGGAGGAGACTCCATAAATATTCCCATCCTCAGTAGGGTGATCATTGCTCGGCACAACATCGAGGGCCAAAGGGCCTGTTCTGTGCTGTACTGTTCTATTTTCCCTCCATACCAGGCAACATCCTGGTAAATCTCCTCTGCACCCGTTCCAAAGCTTCCACGTCCTTCCTATAATGAGGCGACCAGAACTGTACGCAATACTCCAAATGCGGCCGTACTAGAGTTTTGTACAACTGCAACATGACCTCATGGCTCCGGAACTCAATCCCTCTACCAATAAAGGCCAACACACCATAGGCCTTCTTCACAACCCTATCAGACTGAAGGGGCTGTAATTGGCCAGATTGGATTTGTCCTGCTTTTTGTGTATAGGACATACCTGGGTAATTTTCCACATTGCTGGCTAGATGCCAGTGGTGTAGCTGTACTGGAGCAGCTTGGCTAGGGGTGCGGCAAGTTCTGGAGCACAAGCCTTCAGTACTATTGCTGGAGTATTGTCAGGGCCCATGGACTTTCCAGTATTGAGTATCTTCACTGTTTCTTGATAAGTCGTGGAGTGAATCGAATTGGCTGGAGATTGATGTCTATGCTGCTGGGGACCTCCAGAGGAGGCCGAGATAGGTCATCCACTTGGAATCTGCAGCTGAAGATTGTTACAAATACTTCAGCCTTGTCGAGTGCCAGGCTCCTCCATGATTGAGGATGGGAATATTTATGGAGTCTCCTCCTCCAGTTTAATTGTCCACCACCATTCACGACTGGATGTGGAAAGACTGCAGAGTTGAGATCTAGTTCTGTCTCCTGCATGTTGCTTTTGCTGTTTGGTATGCAAGCAGTCCTGCATTGCAGCTTCACCAGTTTAACATCTCATTTTCCGATATGTCTGGTGTTGCTCCTGATATGTCCTCATGTACTCATTTGATCCCCCAGCTTGGTGGTAATGATAGAGTGGGCAATATGCCGGGCTATGAAGTTACAGATTGTGGTTGTATACAATTCTGCTGCTGCTGATGGCACACAGCGCTTCATGGATGCCCAGATTTGAGTTGCTTGGGCGGCATGTGGCGCAGTGGTTAGCACTGTGACTGCGGCGCTGAGGACCCGGATTCCGAGGACACTGTCCGTGTGGAGTTTGCATATTCTCCCCATGTTTGCGTGGGTTTCACCCCCACAACCCAAAGATGTGCAGGGTAGGTGCAGCGCCGGCCCTAGGGTTGCTGGCGCCCCGGGCAAGCTGAACTTCGGCGCCCTTCGGGGGGGGGGCGGGGCCGAGACGGGGGAAGGGCCGAGAGGGGGGCGGGGCCGAGAGGGGGGCGGGGGGCGGGGGGCGGGGGCCGAGAGGGGAGTGGGGGGGGGGCGAGGTGGGGGGGCGGGGCCGAGGCGGGGGGTGGGGGGGGGCCGAGGCGGGGGGTGGGGGGGGGGCCGAGGCGGGGGTGGGGGGGGGCCGAGGCGGGGGGGGGGCGGGCCCGAGGCGGGGGGGCCGAGGCGGGGCCAAGGCAGGGGGGGGGGCCGAGGCGGGCCCGAGGCGGGGGGGGCGGGCCCGAGGCGGGGGGGGGCGGACGGAGGGGGGGGCGGACGGAGGGGGGGCGGAGGGGGCCGCCCTGGGGGAGGGCGGCCACTGCGCATGCACTGTTTGGCACCGGCCCAACTGCGCATGCGCGGGTCCCGAGTCTCTGGCGCCCCCTAGCACATGGCGCCCCGGGCGACTGCCCGCGTTGCCGGTACCTTGGGCCGGCCCTGGGTAGGTGGATTGGCCACGCTAAATTGCCGCTTAATTGGAAAAAAAATTATTGGTACTCTAAATTTATAAAAAAAAGATTTGAGTCGCTAGATCTGTTTGAAATCCATCCCACTTAGTATTGTGGTAGTGCCACACAACATGATGGAGGGTATCCTCAACGTGAAGATAGAACTTTGATTCCACAAGCACTGTGTGGTGGCCATACATATTAATACTCTCATTGACATCTGCATCTGCGAAAGGTAGTTTGGTGAGGAGGAGATCAAGTAGGTTTTTCCCTCCTGTTGGTTCACTCACCCCCTGCCACAGACACCGTCTCACATTACTGTTTTTAGGACATGATCTATTGGTCAGTAGTGGTGCTACTGAGCCACTCTTGGTGATGAACATTGAGGTCCCCTACCCAGAGTGCCGTCTGCACCCTAGCCACCCTCAGTGCTTCCTGTGAGTGGTACTCGACATGGAGGAGTACTGATTCATCAGCTGATGGGTGGAGCTGGAGGCAGTAGGTGGTCATCAGCAGGATGTTTCTTTGCCCATGTTTGATGCCAGAAGACTTTGTGGGGTCCAGAGTCAATGGCGCGAACTCCCAGGACAACTCCTTCCTGATTGTATACCACTGTGCTGCCACTTCATAGAATCATAGAATCCATACAGTGCAGAAGGAGGACATTCGGCCCATCGAGTCTGCACCAACCCTTGGAAAGAGTACCCTACCTAGGCTCATGCCCCCAAACTATCCCCGTAACCCAGTAACCCCACCTAAGCTTTTGGATACTAAGGGGCAACGTAGCACGGCCAATCCACCTAACCTGTTCATCTTTGGACTTCTGGTGGGTGTGTTTTGTGGTGAGACAGGAAATGGCCAGGGATGGTGATGATGGTGTCGGGGACATTGTCTGTAAGACACGATTCTGTGACTATGACTATGTCAGACTGTTTGACTATTCTGTGGGGTAGCACTCCCAATTTCATCATGCTTCCTCGTGAAGGAGGACTTTGCACGGTCGACAGTGCTGGGTTTGCCGTTGATGTTTCCTGTGCCTAGGTTGATGTTGGGTGGTCCATCCAGTTCATTCCTTTTTTACATTTGCAGTTTGATACAAGCAAATAGCTTGCCAGGTCACTACAAAGGGCATTTAATCAACCCCATGGCAATTGGTCTGGAGTCACATGTGGACCAGACCTACAGGACATTAGTGAACCAGATGGGTTTTTATGAAAATCAACAATATTTTCACGATCACTGTTACCAAGACAAGCTTTTTAATTCCAGATTTATTAACTGAATTGAAATGCCACCAGCTGCCGTGGTGGGATTTGAAACCATGTCTCCAGAACATTATCCTGGACCACTCGTGAAATTATCACTAGGCCACCACCCCCTCTCGAGAAACGGTTTGCAAGAATGGTTCAAGGGTTGAAGAACTTCAATTGCATGGATATTTTGGTGTGATGGGGCTATTTCCCTTGAAGAAAAGAAGAACAAGAGAGGAGATATGAACCAAGTGTACAATACCATGAGGGGGTGTGGACAGAGCTGATAGGGAGAAACAGTCCCCATTGCAAGAAGCATCAAGAACCAGTAGACAATGGACGCGATTCTCCGGCCATGTTGTGCTCTCGCTTGAGTGCAGCACGGCCGGAGAATATCGGGAAAGGGCTCCAGCAAGCCTCCCGACAGGCTCCGCACCTCCCAGGATTCTCCAAAGATCCTCCAGACGTCGGAATCAGAACTCTGCCCCAAATGGGCAGGCCCAAATAATGCTCGCGGAAGTAGGTCGTAAACCTACTTACGACCTACCTGCATGGGATCCAGCAACCTCACTCGATTCACTGGCCTGCCCAGGGAGGCTGCAGCCGGCTGCCGATCAGTGCTGGCCTACATAAACATGGACCAGGCGGAACAGCACCCGGGGTGTCTCCCAAGCAATCGGAGACCCCAGGGTAGTCAGAGTAAGTGTAGGGTGGCTCCCTGCCCCCCCCCCCCCCCTCCTTCCTGGCTCTGCCCGGCTGGCCCCTTGGCACTGCTACCCTTGAACTGCTAAGTGTCAGGGGGAAAGGGTGCCATGCTCATGAAATGAGGGTGGAAGCCAGTTTGAAAGGGGGGGGAGTGCAAGGTAGGAAGTAGGGGCCTCCAGGCGATTTGGGGGGGGGGGTGATCAGTGGGGTCCTAGAAGGGAGGGGGTGCTGTAAGGGGGTTTGGGGGGCCTGAAGAGGGGGGACTCCCAGGGACCACATAGCGAGGTGTCCTCACTTGGGGGGTGTGGAGTAGTGTCCATGTGGATGGGGGGTGACATTACCCATGGACAGGGAATGTGGGCGACCCACAATCTCACTTAGAGATCGGGGCACCATTTCAAAATGGCGACCCGATCTCTGAGTTCAGCTCCCAGTGCTAAACCGGTGAGAAACTCCCAGGGCCCAAAAAAGTGACTAAGTGTCATTGAATGGCAGTGGGTAGAACCGGCAGAGCCGATGGGAAATTCCCTGAAAAACCCTCTACAAATTAACTTAGAAATTTTTTGGGACAATCGTGCCCAATGATTTATATTGACTGGTAAAAGGAGCAATGATGACATGCAAAAAAAAAACGTCTTTATGCAGGGAGTGGCTAGGATGTGCATCGCAGATTGTGATTGAGGCAGGCTAAATTGAGGCCTTCAAAAGAGAATTAAATCATTATCTGGAGATGGAAATTGCAGGGCTATGGGGAAAAGGTAGAGGAGTGGGATTAGGGGAGTTGCTCTTGCAGAGAGCCAGCAGGGATGAGACAGGCTGAATGGCCTCTTTCTGTGCTGCAACCATTCTGTGATACACCAGTTATCCCACTTCACAAAGGCAGCTCTTTGATTGCCTGTGAAGACCTTTGGGATGTGCTGGGGGTCATGAAAACTGTTATATAAATGAAAATCCCTTCTTTTCACTGGACCATCATCACTTGCAATGCTGGAACAAAAGCAGAAAATACTGGACAATCTTTGACAAAGAGTAATCCAGACTTGAAACGCTTGCTCTGCTCGCTCTCCACAGATGCTGTCAGACCTGCTGAGATTGTTCAGCATTTTCTGTTTTGGTTTCCGATTCCAGCATCCGCAGTCTTTGGCCATCATACTTGCTGGTTTCGCTGAAACATCACAGGCCAACAACTGAAGCTGGGGCTTTCCTGGCCTAGATGGTACAGTTCCTCACTGTTTTTATTAATGTTTCTGTAGCCAACTTGTGGCTGGTCAATAATTTCTGTTGGATAACGATCTATAATTCCTGCTGGAAGGTGACTGCGGTTCACTCAGACAAGAGGCAAGTTTTTGGCAATTTTCCTTCAGAAATTGGATAGCCAGTTGGCCCTAACTGGTCTACACTCACTCAAGGAGGCCACTTGGATGTGGTAATATGCCAAGTATCGGACCACTGTCCCTTAGCCACGGCGCCCGGGGGAAAATTAGAAGCAAAAGAAAAAGATGAGAAATTCAGAGCCAAAAATGAACAAGAAAAATCCCTCTTAACTTGGGCAGTCAGTTTGTCCTGACTTGGCGAGACGATTCATTGCAGATGGTTAATTACCACGGACCACATAAAATGTACTGTGTGAAGCTAGAAATGTAACCAAGCAAAGTTCAGCTGTAACCAAGCATCTATTGCTGACACCTGAAAGGGACATTAGTCCTTCAACATAACCTAATTTAGTTCACCCATAGTGGGTGAGTGCAACAAAGCAAGCTGAATTCAGTGTCCCGACAGACAGATGATACAAAGGAAAACTGTAAACATGCGTTGTAATTTTACTCCTTTTGTCTAATGTGCCGGGTTTTCGCGATTTTCTTTTAGATTCTGTGCACATTTCACCTCAGATGCAAAGGGAGCGAGTGACAAATACTTCACAGCTGAATGTTGGTTCAGCTGCAGTACGAACCCAGAGGTGGAGCCCTCTGAGAATATGTCCGTAATCCAATAATATTACACTACAGCTGGTGCAGCACCTATAACTGAATAATTATAAACAAGGTACTGTGTGATGAGTAGCTGAATGATTGTTGCACTTTTTCATAGGATCTCGACAGTGCAAAAGGAGGCCATTCAGCCCATCTGGTCCACCCCGGCCCTCTGAACCAGCATCCTACTTAGGCTGACTCCCCTGCCCTATCCCTGTAACCCCACCTAACTTGCACATCTTTGCACACTAATTTAGTATGGCCAATCCACTCAACCTGCACATCTTTGGACTGTGGGGGGGAAACCGGAGCACCCGGAGGAAATCCATGCAGACACCGCGAGAATGTGCAGATTCCGCACCAACCCAAGGCTGCGTCCCTGGAGTTGAGAGGCAGCAGCGCTAACCACTGTGCCACCATACCGCCCAAGATTACCTTTTCACTTATTTCAATTTTATTCTGCGGTTTTCCGTATTTAACTGATTTATGCGATGATTTGTCAGAGATAAGGGAAGCCCCTCCACCAAAATATACAGATGAAACCCCTCTGGTAGTTCACCTAAATAGCCGTTCATCACTTCCGAGCCTTCATCATGGATGTCAGCAAGCGATTTAGTTTCAGAAATCTTCAAGGGTTGAAGTGGGTCCTGTCATCATCGAACATTCACACACATGTGCTTCACGTAGGGGCATATGGTTGGTGACGCCATATGTAGTGTCCTGCTTGTACCCAGTTTGAGGCTCCCTAACTCAGAATACAGCACAAATTGAATCTAGAGCATCGCTGGTCTATGAAGCATCATTCCATCAGCATTTAGCAACTGAACTGAGAGCAAGAGATGTGGGCATTTTCTGCTAGTCTTTCCCTATAGCATTCTGACCTCTTCTGGGCAATTTATTTTTCTATTTTAAAATTCTTTCCAATTAAGAGGCAATTTAGCGTGGCCATTCCACCTACCCTGTGCATCTCTTGGCTTGTGGGGTTGAGACCTACGCAGACATGGGGAGAATGTACAAACTTCACACAGAGAGAGACCCAGGGCCGGGATCGAACCTGGGACCTCGGCGCGTGAGGCAGCAGTGCTAACCATTGTGCCGTCCCTTTGCTAGGCAATTTAATCTGAAAATAATATTTATTCTCAGGCTGTGGGATACAATGGGGAAGCGGCATTTACTGACTGATACTATCAGAAAGTGGCAATAGGTCTTCTCCTTGAACCGCTCCAATATGTGTGTTTATGATGGTCCTTTAAGTGTTGTTGGTAGGGTTTGCAAGATATTGGTCCAGTCATGGGAAAGGCACAGTCATGTATGTCCAAGTCAGGGTGGTTTGTGACTTGGAGGGCAACTTAGAGGTGATGATTTAGATTTTCTTTTTAAATTTAGAATACCCAATTAAGTTTTTTCCAATTAAGGGGCAATTTAGCGTGGCCAATCCACCCACCCTGCACATAGAACATAGAACATTTCAGCGCAGTTCGGGCCCTTTGGCCCTCGATGTTGCGCCGACCCGTGAAACCATCTGAAGCCTATCTGACCTACACTATTCCATTTTCATCCATATGTCTATCCAATGACCACTTAAATGCCCTTAAATTTGGCAAGTCTACTACTGTTGCAGGCAGGGCGTTCCACACCCCTACTACTCTCTGAGTAAAGAAACTGCCTCTGACATCTGTCCTATATCTACCACCCCTCAATTTAAAGCTATGTCCCCTCGTGTTGGTATTTAAATTGAGGGGTGGTAGATATAGGACAGATGTCAGAGGCAGTTTCTTGGGTTGTGGGGGGGAAACACATGCAAACACGGGGAGAATGTGCAAACTCCACACGGACAGTGACCCAGAGCCGGGATCAAACCTGGGACCTCGGCGCCATGAGGCAACAGGGCTAAGCCACTGCGCCACCGTGCTGCCAGAGGTGATGATTTAAATAAGGATTTTTGAGTTGGTTTGCAATGTTAGGAAATAATGTTAATGTGGCGAGTGATCGGATCAAATTCTGTTGATTTGCTGCAATTTCTAATGCCAACAGTAGCCACTGCACAATTGATAACAGAAAAATGGAACGGAATGTGGCCTGGCTACTTACGGAATGCTCTTCAGGCAAATAGCATTCATAAGCCTATAGCCGGGATTTTCCGCTCCTGTTTTCCTCAGGCGAGTTCGGTGACAGGAGCGGAAAATCACGTGAGATGTCCAAATCACATTTCTGTAGCCTGATATGACAAGAGTTTGCGATGGACTCTTCCCTGCTCAAAATTGTTTTTCATGACATCATGAATCACATGGGTCATGTATCTAGGTGGAAATGCCAATTAGCTATCCTGTAAATGGCAAACTCCATTCTAGTTTGGATTAAGTAGACAGTTTAGAGGTAAGTGTTCATAAAACTTGACATTCCAAACATCTCCCTGTGAGGCTTGGTAACTAAGGGATGAAATTTACAGACCCCCCCCCCCCCCCCCCCCTCACCAGCATGTTTGAAGGTGAATAAAGCAGGTGGCCATCCCACTGCCTTGCTGCCCACTGCTGGTCTGTTTCCCGTAATACAGGGCATGTGCACAAGGCATCAGGCAGCCTTCCCACCATTTGGTCAATTAACTGCCACTCTAAGGGCCTCATTCTGCCTCACAATTTGTCAGCATACAGGGGAAGGCAGAAGGAAGGTGACCAACCCAACAACGTTGACATGATGGGCTGCTGTTGGGCAGGAAAACTCTGACCACTCCCCACCACCCCCCACACCTTCTCTCCCCCTTGCTGGGTCTCCAATCCCTACCCGCCCTAAATGTTCGAACTTACCCTCAAGTCCTGGAGACATCTTCGTCCTTCTTGGGAACTGCTTGTAGTCCTAACAGTGGCCACAACTGTCTTCTGGTGCTGCTGAGTTGGAACACTCAAAGGTTGGACTCGCTGTCCCTGAGGAGTGGTATTTCACTTGCAATAATGAAGTCCCCCCCAAGCATATTCTCATTGCAGGGCAGCTGGATTTAAAGTCGGCTAGGGACCAACCTACTTTTAGCTCGGGGGGGGATCTGCCCCCCAATAATATTCAACCTTAACAGTTTATCCATGGTCAACACAGATACTCTTGTCACTGTCCACTGATGTGAACATCTTGCACATTCCTCCCAGTAAAGCAATATGTGCCTCCTGCCCTTTAGTCTTTAACAACAAAGCTATCCAGTCTTGTTGTCTGGTAGAATTCAGAGCAGGTCACGTGACTTCCATCATGATACCATTTTGCCTTTAATTAAAGGCACAGTCCCAAACGTTTTTAAAAAAAAGTATTTTTATTAAGGTTTTGCAGAATTTTTCATAATAAAACAGTAGTAACCATAATAACAAAACAAACAAGAGTGAACATTAACAGAGTGCAAAAAGAGAATATACAATAACAATTAAATAGATATTACCCCACGCGACCCAGTCTTCCCACACCATCCCAATCCAATGAAGCACTCACCCCCCCCCCTCCAGCCCCCATGGATTGCTGCTGCTGCTGACATTTTAATTTTCCCCGAGAAAGTCGACGAACGGCTGCCACCTCCGAGAGAACTCTAGCGTAAACCCTCTTAAGGCAAACTTTATTTTCTCAAGGCTGAGAAACCCAGCCATGTCTTTAACCCAAATCTCTACACTCGGGGGCTTCGAGTCCTTCCCCATTAATAAAATCTGTCTCCGGGCTACTAGGGAGGCAAAGGCCAAGACATCGGCCTCTTTCGCCCCCTGAACTCCCGGGTCTTCTGACACTCCAAAGATCGCTATCTCTGGACTCGGCACCACCCATGTGTTAAGCACCTTGGACATTGCCCTCGCGAACCCTTGCCAGAACACTCTAAGCTCCGGGCATGCCCAAAACATGTGGACATGGTTTGCAGGGCTGCCCTTGCACCTCATACAACCGTCTTCTACCCCAAAAAACTTGCTCATTCTCGCTGCCATCTTGTGTGCCCAGTGGACCACCTTAAATTGAATTAGACTGAGCCTGGCACATGCACTCGCCACTCGCATCCAGCAGCCGGGTGAGTCGATTGAGGACTTCTGGAGGGCCCTTATACCTCTGGCACGAGACTGCGACTGCCGGGCCCTCACAGCCATGGATCACTCTGACTTACTCATGCGCAATGCCTTTGTTACAGGCATTGCATCGGACACCATCCGGCAACGACTGCTGGAAGGGGCCGCCCCCGACCTCGCGGCAGCAAAGGCCCTGGCGCTTTCCATGACGGCCGCCTCCAGTAGTGTGCGATCTTACTCTGCTAGCCACTCGGCCCACCCGTCCTACCCCTCGTGGACCCCGCAAACGGCCCCCCAGGCCCACCCGTCCTACCCCTCGTGGACCCCGCAAACGGCCCCCCAGCAGGCGCCCCCACGCTGCTCGCCGCTCCCTGGAGGTCCCCACTGTTACTTCTGCGGTCAGCAGAAGCACCCCCGCCAACGCTGCCCGGCCCGCACCGCAACCTGCAAAGCTTGTGGCAAGAAAGGCCACTTTGCAGCGATGTGTCAGTCCCGGACGGTCGCCGCTATCGCGCCCCCATTCTCCTCGTTTCAGCCGCTCGCTCAATGGGCCCCGCCGTCCGTTTTCCCCGACCCCACGTGCGATCAGTGGGCGCCGCCGTCTTTCGCCGCCCCCGCCACGTGCGCTCCATGGGCATCGCCATCTTCATCCACCACCGCCATGTGCGTTCCATGGCCGCCGCCATTTTGTTCCGACCCCACAACGTGCGCTCCATGGGTGCCGCCATTTTACCCACAGGTACTCCAGACGCCGCCATTTTGTCCTCCCCCGGGACGGGGTCACGGGACACGGGCCGCTACTGCTCCTCACCGGACTCATCTGACTCGACCGCCAATCGCCCTCTACCCACCTCCGTTACGCTCGACCAGTCGCTTCCTTGCAACCTGGCACCCTCTTCCACATCGGTGCTGGTCAACGGCCACGTGACCTCCTGCCTCATCGACTCCGGGAGCACCGAGAGCTTCGTCTACCCGGACACGGTAAGGCGCTATTCCCTTGCGGTCCATCCCGTCAACCGGCAGATCTCTCTCGCCTCCGGGTCCCACTCTGTCCCGATCCGGGGTTTCTGCCTCGTTAAACTTACTGTACAGGGCGTGGAATTCGACCGTTTCCGCCTGTACATTCTCCCCAACCTCTGCGCGTCATTCTTACTAGGCCTGGATTTCCAGTGCAATCTCCAAAGCCTCACCCTCAAATTCGGCGGACCCCTACCTCCCCTCACCGTTTGCGGCCTCACGACCCTCAAGGTCGAGCCTCCCTCACTCTTTGCCAATCTGACCGCAGACTGCAAGCCCGTCGCCACCTGGAGCAGACGGTACAGCACCCAGGACAAGGCCTTCATCAGGTCCGAAGTCCAGCGGCTGCTTCGGGAGGGTATCATCGAGGCCAGCAACAGCCCTTGGAGAGCCCAGATGGTAATGGTTAAGACCGGGGAGAAGTACAGGATGGTCGTGGACTACAGCCAGACCATCAACCGGTACACGCAGCTCGACGCGTACCCCCTCCCCCCCATTTCTGATATGGTCAATCAGATTGCACAGTACCGGGTCTTCTCTTCTGTTGACCTGAAATCCGCCTACCACCAGCTCCCCATCCGTAAATCGGACCGTCCCTACACTGCCTTCGAGGCAGACGGTCGTCTGTACCAATTTCTTAGGGTTCCCTTCGGCGTCACGAATGGAGTCTCGGTATTTCAACGAGAAATGGACCGAATGGTTGTCCGGTACGGACTGCAGGCCACCTTCCCGTACCTCGACAATGTCACCATCTGCGGCCATGACCAGCAGGACCATGACGCCAACCTTTCTAAATTACTCCACACCGCATCGCTCCTTAATCTCACGTACAACAAGGAGAAGTGCGTGTTCCGCACAGACCGCTTAGCCATCCTTGGCTACGTAGTCCAAAACGGACTACTGGGGCACGACCCCGACCGCATGTGCCCCCTCATGGAGCTTCCACTCCCCCATTGCCCCAAGGCTCTCAAACGCTGCCTTGGGTTCTTTTCTTATTATGCCCAGTGGGTCCCACAATACGCGGACAAGGCCCGCCCACTTATCCAGTCCACACATTTTCCCCTCTCGGCCGAGGCAAAACAGGCCTTCGCCCGCATTCGATCTGACATAGCCAGGGCCGGGATGCACGCAGTAGACGAGACACTGCCTTTCCAAGTAGAAAGCGACGCTTCAGATGTCGCCCTTGCCGCCACGCTGAATCAGGCAGGCAGACCCGTGGCATTCTTTTCACGCACCCTCCACGCCTCCGAAATTCGACATTCCTCTGTTGAAAAGGAGGCCCAGGCAATCGTTGAAGTGGTGCGGCACTGGAGGCATTACCTGGTCGGCAGGAGATTCACTTTCCTCACTGACCAACGGTCGGTAGCCTTCATGTTCAACAACACGCAGCGGGGCAAGATCAAGAATGACAAAATCTTGCGGTGGAGAATCGAGCTCTCCACCTTCAACTACGAGATCTTGTATCGCCCTGGCAAGCTCAACGAGCCCCCAGACGCTCTCTCCCGAGGTACATGTGCCAGCGCACAGGTGAACCAGCTCCGTGCCTTGCACGAGAGCCTTTGCCATCCGGGGGTCACTCGCTTGTACCATCTAATCAAAGCCCACAATCTGTCCTACTCCGTCGAGGAAGTACGGATAGTCACCAGAGACTGCCAGATCTGTGCGGAGTGCAAGCCGCACTTCTACTGGCCAGATCGCGCGCGCCTGGTGAAAGCATCCCGCCCCTTTGAACACCTCAGCGTGGACTTCAAAGGGCCCCTCCCCTCCACCGACCGCAACACCTACATCCTTAGTGTGGTCGATGAATTTTCTAGGTTCCCCTTCGCCATCCTATGCCCGGATATGACATCTGCCACCGTCATCAAGGCCTGGATTCCATTTTCGCCCTGTTCAGTTTCCCCGACTACATCCACAGTGACAGGGGATCCTCGTTCATGAGCGATGAGCTGCGTCATTTCCTACTCAGCAGAGGTATCGCCTCCAGCAGGACGACCAGCTACAACCCCCGGGGAAATGGGCAGGTAGAGAGGGAGAATGGGACGGTATGGAGGGCCGTCCAGCTGGCCCTACGGTCCAGGAACCTCCCAGCCGCTCGCTGGCAGCAGGTCCTCCCTGACGCGCTCCATTCC
The DNA here is from genome assembly GCF_902713615.1 of Scyliorhinus canicula. NCBI lineage: Eukaryota > Metazoa > Chordata > Chondrichthyes > Carcharhiniformes > Scyliorhinidae > Scyliorhinus > Scyliorhinus canicula. Next base: position 276,846,294 of record NC_052146.1, on the reverse strand, counting down.
ATTCGGTCACTGCTGTGCACCGCAACTAACAATACACCCCATGAACGTGTTTTTGCCTCCCCTAGGAAGTCTACATCCGAGGTGTCGCTCCCGACTTGGCTCGCAGCTCCAGGGCCCGTCCTACTGCGTAGGCATGTCAGACTCCACATGGCGGACCCTCTGGTGGACAGGGTACGCCTGCTCCACGCAAACCCCCAGTATGCCTACGTGGAGGTCCCCGATGGCCGCCAGGATACAGTCTCGCTCCGGGACCTGGCTCCCTCGGGTGCCGATCCCATGCCCACACACCTCCCCACCCACGGGCCACCCTCCTTTTCCCCGGCGCCCCCAACATCAGCCCCACCAGGTCCATCCCTCATTCCCCTGCCCACACTAGAGGACATGGAAGATTTCGGAACACTCCCGGAGTCGTCCAGCCACTAGCCAGCGCCAACACTGCCACCACCGATGCCGTTGACGCCGACATCACCTGTGCAGATGTCGCCACCGCTGTATCGTCGCTCTCAACGAACCGTCAGACCGCCGGTCAGACTCAACCTATGACGAGCACCGGGTTGCAAGATGGACACCTGATTTTTTTTTCTCCCCCCCCCTCTGTAAATAAATCACTGCTCATGTATTATAGTTTCACGTCACCCCACCGGACTCATTCGGGTGAATGTGGTAATACCACTATATATATGTGTGTGCCTCTATTAGGGGATGTACAATAGTACCGGCTATTACAGGTTTGTCGGTAAGCCCCTGCCGGCTAACTCCGCCCACAGGAGCAGTATAAATATCCATGAGGTCTCCTAAGCTGCCATTTTACAGCTCCACTTGAAGTAATAACATCTCACAGTAATAAAGCCTCTTTTGTACTGTTTCGTGTTTCTGTGTGCAATTGTTAGCGCAACACACCCCCTGTACTGCCTCCACAAAAATAGGAGGTGGCTAGGTTGGGGCTAGGATTCAGGCCTTTAACACTTTAAGCTACCATCCAAGTGAAACGTACTTTTTTGGGGTACAATTTTCCCTAATGGTAAGCATAGATTACAGGTTGGTACCTATTTCATTGGGACTTGGAGCATTGGTCTTATAGAGACTTTCTGACAGCAAACCACTTTCAGCAGAAAAGTCAATGGGGGCAGCTGAGTGAAAGGTGCTGTAATAACCCTCACGAGGGTCACGAGGGACACCTCAATTGATCTCCCCCTAGGACCTGTGGAATTCAAGCTCCCTCCCGAGATGGTGGAGGCCCTCACAGCTGTGGCTCGTAAATCCGCCTAATAAAAGCTGGCCCGACTGAGACTCAGTAGTCCCGGTTGGGACTTTGAACTGTCAGCTGCGTTGCAGCCCTTACTTTGTGTTGGTTTACTAAATGCCGTTGAATTTACCTTCTTGCGCCTCCTGAGCTTTTCGAGATGCATTGGTTGAGATGCTGACGCTTCAAGGCCTACTTTCCATTACCGATTGCTCAGTAGTTGGGCAGCTGGTTCACGATGCGGACGACGCCAACACCGCTGAGGTTACTTTTGAAGGCCCCGCCTTCCCAACCTTGCCCCTCGCCTGAGGTGTGGTGACCCTCAGGTTGAAACGCCACCAGTCATCTCTCTCCCTCACAGGGGAGAGCAGCCTATGGTCCCCTGGGACTGTGACGACATTTTATGCCCACAGTTGCCAGAGATTTCAGCAGAGGAGAACGTGACAAATATGTGATGCCAGCTGTCCCCTTGTACCCTTGTGCATAATGCAAATTTCCTTGGGGTTTCTCAACGTGGGCAGAATGTTCCTGCCTGAAATGTTCAATTTGATATTTTTCCACTGGAGGCTGTCACTTCCGACAGCAGTCAGAATGCCCAAATGCCACCAGGCCTTTGCCAGCGCACAATTTCCCTACCAACCCCCACCCCAATTTGATGTGACAAATGGAAGATTGTCAATTATCCAGAGAGCAAAAATACGGCAGAAGCCACTGTTGCTAAACCCCGCCTGATGCTGACAGAAGGTGAGCTAAAATAGCAAGTTTTCTATTTTGTCAGCACTGGCAACTTTCACCTTGATGTTGACAAAAAAGTCACAAAGCCTCACACAAGGGCCCGATAGTTAACAAATGTCCCTCTGTGGTAATCATTACAGGGCATGTTATTCAGTTAGTCTCTATGACAACCAACGGGTACAGTAAGTTAAATTTAAATACAAAACATCTAATTACACAGTCAATCTGTCACACTGATATTTCTGTTACAAATCTTTCTTTGAGGTTGCACAAAAATACAACAAAGAAAACCGGCATCACCAGCTGTGGGGATTTCACAATGTTTTTCAGCCTGACAATTATCGTTTGTCTCTCTCTGTCACTGAGAAAATAACTCGGGGAAAATGTGTGGAATATGGATCAGAATTCAGTCCGTTTGCCAGCTCAGCCTCCTTTCCAGTCGTGTAAGTGCAGGCATGAAAAAAACAACGCACAGTAATTGGAAACTGAGGGGAATTGTCCTGATGTTTGAAGGTGACCCATAGATACGACAAGTCAATACAGTCAGCACAGGAGATTGCACAGTACACACTGTTACTATTCTGAGACCCAAAAAAAAAACATGTTGTCCCTGAAAGTGAGAGCTGGTAACTCAGGCTGCTTGCCGAAGTCCACTCTTGCTCGCTGTCAAAGGTCAACAGCGATAAAATGGCAACTCATCCCGGACAGCACCTGGCAATACAATTTTTTTGTTTGTTTGTGGAAGTTGATTTGAACTGACATCTCTTACCACAGATGCCCATTGGACCAGAAATGGGTCAGGGTTCAAGTGGTGAAGCAATGCTGGTAGGTGAAAGGTCGCCCGCAAGACCCAAAGACAAACAGAGCAGGCAAGTGTTCTTGTGGAGATGGATGCTCTGTCGCCAGCCCCGGAGCGATCTCTAATAAACAGAATAAAACGTTTGTTTTTCTTCTCCTGGCATTCATTTGCACGGATCGAGATCCAGAATCTTTCTATTCAACAATCTTCAGAGGTGTGCTCGAAGATGCAGCACAAATGGTTCGGAAGCAATTGTACTTCACAGTTCAAAACTTTAACCCCACTTGTCCAGCAGGAACAGTGCGTGCGGAGGGTTAGAATGGAGGCCAGGTGGAAGTTGCTGCATTTTCATAGAGATCTTGTCCACCCAATGTGGTGAATGTATTATTGCTGCCATTCACCATTGTATTACATTACATTGTATTATGTTGGTGGCCTTGTGGGCTCCGCCTATGGCTCCGCCCCCTCAGGGGAGGTATATAGATCTGCAGCCTGGCGGCATTCAGTGCAGAGCAGTCGCAGGCAGGCACAGTTCGAGCTGATTAAAACCACTGTTCACTCCTACTCTCCGTCTCGTGTGAATTGATGGTCACATCAATTTAATCAAGTACAACATCGCGATGGGAGCAGCCCTCAAACCTGATCGACTGGAACTCGACCCAGAGGCAACTGAAGCCAAAGGAATTTTTTTGCACTGGCTCCGCTGCTTTGAGGCCTACCTCGCTGCCTCCTCCTCACCCGCCATCACCGAGGAACAGAAACTGAGTCTCCTCCACGCCCGAGAGAGCCACAGAATCTCCGTGCAGATCGAGGAAGTGACCACGCACGCAGACGCGGTCGCGATCCTGAAAAGGCAGTACGTGAGGCCGGTGAACATCTCCTCACCACGCGTCATCAACGCCTCGGAGAATTGCTGGAGGAATACCTACGTGACCTGAAGGTACTCGCTAGAAACTGCAACTACAAGGACGTCACGGCCTCTCAGCACATGTAACTCGCCATCCGGGACACCTATGTGGCTGGAGTCCGGTCCAACTATGTCAGACAGCGCCTGCTCGAAAAGGGCGCCCTTGACCTAGAAGAGACGGTAAAACTATCCACCTCCTTAGTAGTAGCGTTTCAGAGCCTCAATGCTTTCCATTCTGACCATGCGATCCCCTCGTGGACACCTGACCAGAGGATGCCCCAGGCCTGTACTGCGCTGCTGTCCGACCAACCCGGGGGGGCTGCCCTGCTATTTCTGTGGCCAGAACCAGCACCTCAGGCAGTGTTGCCCGGCTCGGAACGCGGCCTGTAGCGACTGCAGCAAGAAAGGACACTTTGCCAAAGCCTGCCTGGCCAGATCCAAAACTCCTAAATCACAGGCCCGACCTTCAGACTCACAGGCCCGCAGAACCCGCAGCGTGGCTGCATGCCTGGTGGTACCACTCCCTTCGGACGCGCAATCAGCCTGGTGCTGTCCGTGGGGGCAGCCATCTTTAACCCAAACCAACACGTGCGACTCATGGGGGCCGCCATCTTGGCCGCCATCTTAAACGCCGCCCGATACGTGCGACCGACAGGGGCCGCCATCTTGGGACCACCCCACCACCTCCGACCATGCCGGCTACCCGCAGTTCAGCGCTGTCACCCTTGACCAGTCACGGCCCAAGCACCTCAGGAACTCGATGATGACCGTCCGGGTCAATGGGCACGAATCGCCCTGCCTGTTTGACTCTGGGAGCACGGAGAGCTTTGTACATGCAGACACGGTAAGGCGTGTTCTCTCCAAATTTCCCCCGCATCCCAAACAATCTCCCTCGCTTCCGGATCACATTCAGTGCAGATCCGGGGGTACTGTGCCGCGAACCTCGCGATACAGGGCGCCGAGTACACCCTTTTTTAAATATATGTCCTCCCCGATCTCTGCGCTCCTCTCCTGCTCGGACTGGGCTTCCAGTGCAACCTCAGGAGCCTGACCCTGAGGCTCGGCGGGCCCCTACCCTCTCTCACCGTCTGTAGCCTCGCGACCCTTCAGGTCGCCCCTCCCCCACTCTTCGCGAACCTCACCGCCGACTGTAAACCTGTCGCCACCAGGAGCAGGCGGTACAGTGCCCAGGACAGGACTTTCATCAAGTCAGAGGTCCAGCGGCCCTTGAGGGAAGGGGTCATCGAGGCCAGTAATAGCCCCTGGGGAGCCCAAGTGGTGGTCGTCAGGACCAGGGGAAAGAACCGGATGGTTGTAGACCACAGCCAAACCATAAATCGGTACACGAAACTCGATGTGTACCCCCTTCCCCATATAGCGGACATGGTGAATCAGTTTGCACACTACCGGGTTTCCTCCACGGTAGATCTGAAGTCTGTGTACCACCAGCTTCCAATCCGCCCGGAGTATCGCCACTACACGGCCTTTGAGGCAGACGGCTGCCTCTTCCACTTCCTCCGGGTCCCCTTTGGTGTCACCAATGGGGCGTTGGTCATCCAAAGAACGATGGACCGAATGGTGGACCAGTACGGGCTGCGGGCCACATTTCCGTACTTGGACAATGTCACCATCTGCGGCCACGATCAGCAGGACCACGACGCCAACCTTCAGAAGTTCCTCCAAACCGCCCAAGCCCTCAACCTCACTGATAACAAGGAGAAATGCGTTTTCCGCACAACCAGACTAGCCATCCTCGACTATGTCGTGGAAAACGGAGTTCTAGGGCCTGATCCCGACTGCATGCGCCCCTTCCTGCAACTCCCCCTTCCCCACTGCCCCAAGGCCCTGAAAAGATGCCTCTGGTTCTTTTCGCATTATGCCCAGTGGGTCCCCAACTATGCGGACAAAGCCCGCCCATTTATCAAAGCCACCACTTATTCAGCCGCATCAAGGCAGATATTACCAAAGCCGCGATGCGCGCGGTGGAAGAGTCCATCCCCTTCCAGGTGGAGAGCGGCACGTCAAAGGTCACCCTCGCTGCGACCCTTAACCAGGGAGGCAGGCCCGTGGCCTTTTTTTCCCGCACCCTCAACGCCTCCGAGATTCGACACTCCTCAGTTGTAAAAGAAACTCAAGCCATTGTGGAGGTTGTGCGGCATTGGAGGCACTATCTCGCTGGTAGGAGGTTCACCTTCATCACTGATGAATGGTCGGTAGCCTTCATGTTCAACAATACACAGCGGGTCAAGATCAAGAATGATAAAATCTTGAGGTGGCGGATCGAATTCTCCACCTATCACTACGATATTGCATATCATCCAGGGAAGCTCAATGAGCCCCCTAAATGCCCTGTCCCGCGGCACATGTGCCAGCACGCAAGATGACCGACTACGTGCTATCCACGATAACCTCTGCCACCCGGGGATCACCCAGCTCGCCCACTACATCAAGGCCCGCAACCTGCCCTACTCCACCAAGGAGGTCAGGGCCATGACCAGGGACTGCCAAATCTGCGCAGAGTGTAAGCTGCACTTCTTTTTTAAAAGAAATAATTTTAATTCAAATTTTCACATTTTCACAAAAAAGAAAACAGTAACAGAAAATTCAAAGAACAAAAAGAACAACCCCCCCCCCCCCCCCCCCCCCCCCCCCCCCACCCCGTGTATACAAAAGAGAAAAAATAAATAAACGCCTGTCGTTGGCAAAGATTCAACCCAAAACAAAAATAAAGAGACAACCACACCCCCCGGGGTTGCTGCTGCTGCTGACCTTTTGTTATTACCGTTCTACCAGGAGATCTAGGAAAGGCTGCCATCTCCTGAAAAACCCCTGCACTGACCCCCTTAGGACAAATTTCACCCTCTCCAATTTAATAAACCCCGCCATATCGTTGACCCAGGCTTCCACACTTGGGGACCTCGCATCCTTCCATTGAAGCAAGATCCTCTGCCGGGCTACAAGGGACGCAACGGCCAGAACACCGGCCTCTTTCGCCTCCTGCACTCCCGGCTCCGCAGCAACCCCAGATATTGCGAGTCCCCAGCCTGGATTGACCCTGGATCCTACCACCCTCGATACCGCCCTTGCTACACCCTTCCAAAATTCCCCCAGCGCTGGGCATGCCCAGAACATGTGGACATTCGCCAGGTGCGCGGGAGGACCAGCGAACCATGTTCACATGTTTTGGGCATGCCCTGAGCTGAGGGGGTACTGGGAGGGATTTGTGGGGGTCATGTCCCAGGTGCTAAAAACAAGGGTGGTGATGAGTCCAGGGGTGGCAATTTTTGGGGTTTCGGAAGACCCGGGCGTCCAGGGGGAGAAAGAGGCCGATGTGCTGGCCTTTGCTTCCCTGATAGCCCGGCGACGAATATTATTGGCGTGGCGGGACTCAAAGCCCCCGAAGACGGAGTGGTGGCTTGCGGACATGTCGAGTTTCCTGGGGATGGAAAAAATTAAGTTCGCCTTGAGGGGATCTGTGCAGGGGTTCACCCGGAGGTGGCAACCATTTATTGACTTCTTTGCGGGAGAGTGAGCGTCAGCAGGGGGGTGGGGGGAGGGGGGGGGGGGGGGGGGGGGGGGGGGGTAAAGTAGAGTAGGAGGGAAAATATGGCGGGTAGTACCGGTGGGAGGGGAGCGGGCTTGTGCAACATGTTACGATGGAAGTATTGAAAGTACGTGGATGTTTGCACATTTTTGTCTTTTTTGCTTCCTTTCTGATGATGTCTGTAACTGTTTATAAAGCCAAAAACTACCTCAATAAAATTGTTTATTAAAAAAAAAGAACATGTGGACATTGTTTGCTGGGCCCCCAGAGCACCTAATACACCTGTCCTCGCTCCCAAAAATCCGGCTCGTCCTTGTCCTGACCATATGAGCCCTATGCAGTACCTTAAACTGTATGAGGTTAAGCCTCGCACGGGAAGAGGAGTTCATCCTTTCCAGGGCATCCGCCCACGTCCCCTCCTCAATCTCCTCACCCAGCTCCTCCTCCCATTTACCTTTCAGCTCCTCCACCGAGGCCTCGTCTACCTCCTGCATCACCTGGTACACTTCTGAGATCCTCCCCTCTCCAACCCATACCGCCGAGAGCACCCTGTCCTGGACACCACGCGGCGGCAGCAGGGGGAACCCCGCCACCTGCCGCCTGACAAACGCCCTTACTTGCATGTACCTAAAGGTGTTCCCCGGGGGGAGCCTGAACTTCCCTTCCAGCTCACCCAGGCTCGCAAACTTCCCGTCTATGAACAGGTCCCCCAGCCTCCTGATACCTGCCCTGTGCCAACTCAGGAACCCGCCATCAATTCTCCCCGGGACAAACCGGTGGTTACCCCGTATCGGGGACCCCATCGAGGCCCCCACCTCCCCCCTGTGCCACCTCCATTGCCCCCAAATCTTGAGGGTAGCTGCCACCACCGGGCTCGTGGTATACCTCGTTGGGGGGAGCGACAGCGGCGCCGTTACCAGCGCTTCCAGGCTCGTGCCCACACAGGACGCCATCTCCATCCTCTTCCATGCTGCCCCCTCCCCGTCCATTACCCACTTACGCACCATCGCTGCGTTGGCAGCCCAATAATACCCACAGAGGTTGGGCTACGCCAGTCCCCCCTATCCCTGCCCCGCTCCAAGAACACCCGTCTCACCCTTGGAGTCCCATGTGCCCACACAAATCCCGTAATGCTCCTGTTAAGCCGCCTAAAAAAGGCCTTCGGGATAAGGATGGGGAGGCACTGGAACAGGAACAGAAACCTCGGGAGCACCGTCATCTTGACTGACTGCACCCTACTCGCCAGAGACAGCGGCAACATGTCCCATCTCTTAAACACCTCCTCCATTTGCTCCACCAGCCTTGTGAGGTTAAGCTCCTGGCCACCTGCACCCCCAAGCACCTAAAGCTCCTCTCCGCCCTTTTCAGTGGGAGCCTCCCAATCCCCCCCTCCTGGTCCCCCAGGTGTACCACAAGCAGCTCGCTTTTCCCAAAGTTAAGCTTATACCCTGAGAAATCCCCAAATTCCTGGAGAATCCCCATCACCACCGGCATTCCCCCCACCGGGTCCGCCACATACAACAAAAGGTCGTCCGTGTAGACCGACACTCGGTGCTCCTCCCCACCCCGGACCAGCCCCCTCCAATCCCCCGACTCCCTCAGCGCCATAGCCAGCGGTTCAATTGCCAGCGCAAAAAGTAGGGGGGACAGGGGACACCCCTGCCTCGTCCCTCGATATAATCGAAAATACTCCAACCTCCTCTTATTCGTGGCCACACTCGCCATCAGGGCCTCAGATAACAGCCTCACCCACCTGACAAACCCCTCCCCAAACCCAAACCTTTCCAGCACCTCCTACAAGTACCACCACTCGACCCCATCAAAGGCCTTCTCCGCATCTAGCGCTACCACTATCTCCGCCACCCCTTCCACCGCCGGCATCATAATAACGTTCAAGAGTCTCCGTATATTAGTGTTCAGCTGCCTCCCCTTCACAAACCCCATTTGATCCTCGTGGATAACCTGCGGCACACAGTCCTCTATCCTCGTGGCTAAGATCTTTGCCAACAACTTGGCGTCCACATTCAAGAGTGACATCGGCCTGTACGACCCACACTGCAGGGGATCCTTGTCTCGCTTAAGAATCAAGGAGATCAGCGCCCGAGGGGGATGGGGAAGGGGGATGGGGAAGGGGGAAAGGGGGGATGGGGAAGAGGGATGGGGAAGGGGGGATGGGGGAAGGGGGAAGTGGGAAGGGGAATGGGGAAGGGGGAAGGGGGGATGGGGGAAGTGGGAAGGGGGATGGGGAAGGGGAAAAGGGGGATGGGGAAGTGGGAAAGGGGGGATGGGGAAGGGGGAAAGGGGGGATGGGGAAGGAGGAAACGGGGGATGGGGAAGGGGGGATGGGGTATGGGGAAGTGGGAAGGGGGCTGGGGAAAGGGGGGGATGGGGAATGGGGAAAGGGGGGATGTGGAAGGGGGGATGAGGAAGGGGAAAGGGGGGCTGGGGGAAAGGGGGGATGGGGAATGGGGAAAGGGGGGATGGGGAAGGGGGATGAGGGGAAGGGGGAAAGGAGGGATGGGGAAGGGGATGGGCAGCGATTCTCCGAGGCCGATGGGCCGAGCGACCGGGCCTTCACGCCCATTTCACCACGGCAGCAAACACACCTGCTCACTACCGTCGTGAAACGGGCACAGATGCCCGTTTGGGGCATCTAGAGGCCCGATTGGCACGGGAGCACCACGACTGTGCTCGGGAGGGGACAGGCCTGCGATCGGTGGCCACCGATCGTCGGGCCAGCGTCCAAAACAGACGCACTATTTCCCCTCCGCCGCCCGGCAAGATCAAGCCGCCACATCTTGCCGGGCGGCTGAGGAGAAAGACGGCTGGTTTAGCTCACCAAGCTAAATCGCTGGCTTTTAAAGCAGACCAAGCAGGCCAGCAGCACGGTTCGATTCCCGTACCAGCCTCCCCGGACAGGCGCCGGAATGTGGCGACTAGGGGCTTTTCACAGTAACTTCATTGAAGCCTACTCGTGACAATAAGCGATTTTCATTTCATTCATATCTCGTTATGCAATCTCAAATTATGCTTAATTCAGCCCCACTGAAGCTTCTTGGGACATTTTTACTGGATTAAAGGCGCAAAATTCAAGATTTTCTTGTTGATTCAGGCTTGACAGTCAGTCATCATATACTCTTTATCTAAGGAGCGAATGTGATGACCTGATTCTCTCTACTGTGCTTAATGCTGAGTCAGCTGTCTAAAGTCCAGCACCAGTTAAAGTCCTGCAGTTGGGTTGAATGCTCCTGGACTAAGGCAGGGAGGAGTCAGTCAACATTCCTTTCACTCTGCAGTGATTCAGCTGGAAAAGTTGTGAAATTGGATACAAGGATAAATTCAGACTCAGTCATGCCTCCTCAGTTAAGCAGGCTCACAAATGAAGAATGGCTATTCATCAGGGTGCCGAAGGACTGCCAATAACTCCGGAAATGAACACAAAGTCTGTGCTTCCAGTAGGGCAAAGGGGAGAAAATTAGAACAAAATGTTATAATGGCATACATGAAAGTTTGTTGTTTGAAGTGCTCAATACATTTATTTGACCTCTTTTAAAACTTCAATGGTTTGGGTACGGTTTACATTTTATCATTTGATAACCCTTGTGGTCTCTTTAAACACAGGGCCGTTTTTTCACTGCATAGGTAGGTAGCTCAAGTCAAGGCACTTCCCAACTTGGCAGACCCGCCTCGGTTTAAAGGGCCCTATTATACCCAATGTTCACTCTCGAGAGGAGCAGGCCAGACCGAATCAGGCCCACTGACCCCAAAAGCAGATCCTCGGCAGCCACAGAGGTGGCCAAGTGCCAAGACAAGCTGGTTAGAAGGGGCTCTCTGGGGCTTGATTCAATCATCTTAGAAGCTATTAAGCCCTCTATCCGTCATCCCTCTCACTCCCTTACTCACCCTGGCATGGCTCCTGCATGCCAAACCGTGCCCCCCCAACCATCCTGCTGGGCACCTCCATGCCAACTAATTCCCCACTTTTCTGCACAATGCCTCTCCATGCCATTCATGCTTCATCATGCCCCCATGCCACCTCTTATCCCCCATGCCACCTCCATGGCCACTCACCCAGAATCCACTATGGATAGACTAGGGACCTAGGTGGAGATGATAAAAATACATTCTGGAGTTTAATACAGCTCTCACTCAAACACACGTGACAGTGAAAAAAACTTCCATTCATGAAGCCCATTCAAAGCTTTTAAATCTCAAGTTTTCAATCCCTTATAAAAACAAACACACTTCCAATCAGACCCTATATCATAGACAGATGATCCTTGAATGGTATTTTTAAAGTGTCAAGATCAACTAACCATTAATAGTGAAGCCATAATAACTATTGAGAAATGTCAACAAAGAACTCTATTGAAACTGCACATACTGATAACAATGTGTTTTCTAACCTGTACCATGGCCTGTCAATCAAAGCAGCCCAATGGACAGTTTTCTTTTTAATTTCCACTGACAGCTTACCCTGTTTTTTTCATGTTTTTAAAGAACAGAGGATTTAAAAAAACTTCAGTTCATGACACTTGAACCCTAAAAGAGTGTTTACGTCTGTCCAATCAATTCATGACTCCCACACGATATGGACTGAGACCCTTGGATGAGCCAAACTGGGGTCTGTTGAACCCAGCTCTAAATTGCAAAGGCTCTGCTTAGTTTGGGTTTCCTGCCTGTATGATTCCTGTCCCACCCCCTAACCCCTGCCAACAAAAACTCTTTCTGTTGGAAATGGGGGGGGGGGGGGGGGGGGGGGGGGAGAAATTCCACATCCACATCTTTTTGACTCTGCAAACATCAAACCCACAGAGCCTATTTCTGGCTCAGGCATCTTTGAATTTAGGATTGCTGTGCTGTTAAATTCTGATCACCGATCTTTGTTATATCGCGGGTAGGGAGAGAGAGCGTTGTAACAAGAAGTTCTAAAATGTTGTTTATTTTGTATCCAGTGTGTTGTATCAGTTCATTTTACACTTTCCCTTCAACTCCTAAAACATAATAGTTACATTCCCACAAAGAATTGTTGATATTGCTGGATGGCTTTTAATGGACAAATTTATCTTTCATTCAAGCTGTGAAAATATATCTGACAGCTGGTCTGCAATGTGCTGCTCAAACCCCCCATGGTAGTGTAGCTAGACCACTTTGAGCTCAGTAACAATTGCATCCAAAAGCACCCTAATTCTAAGCTTTCCCACATTGTTATACCCTTTTATTAGTACCCAATTCATTTTTTCTAATTAATGGCAATTTAGCGTGGCCAATTCACCTACCCTGCACATCTTTGGGTTGTGGGGGCTAAACCCATGCAAACATGGAAAGAATGTGCAAACTCCATATTAGTTTGCTTCATGATGGGTGATGGCTTCATTTGAGAGGGGCAGGACCAGGGTGCAAGCTCTTTATAGCTCTCGGTAGTTCTGACATGTGTCCTCAGATGTGTTGAGCAGTTCCTGTTGGCTCTGCGGCATTTAAAAGAAAGAAAATCATGAACATGCTTTTATTTTTATTCAAGGCGTTTTCACACAGACACAAAAGATCAGAAGAACAAAACCATTCAACAAACAAACAACCACACACCACCTGCTCCTCCAGCGCCAACTCCACCTCGCATCCCACCTTCCCCATTTTGACCCCTTAACTCCCCTAACCCCCCCCCCCCCGCGCTGACCCTTCAAACCTCCTTAAAGAAATCACTAACAGCTTTCACTTCCGGGTGAACCCCTCTGCCGACCCCCTCAAAGAGAACCTTTTTCCAGCCTCAGGAATTCTGCCAGGTCGCCCACCCACACCCCTGCTTTCAGCAGCTCCGAGTCCTGCCACCCTAGCAAAATCCATCTCCGGGTTATCAGGGAGGCAAAGACCAAAACATCGGCCTCTCTCACCACCGAGACTCTCTGATCTTCTGATACCCCAAATATCGCCACCTCTGGACTCGGAACCACCTCCACACCCAGCACCTCGGACATCGCGTCTGAGAACGCCTGCCAGAACCCCCTCAATCTCAAACACGGCCAGAACAAATGGGCGTGGTTCCCCCCCCCCCCCCGGCATACCGCCCACATCTATCCTCTACCCCCACAAAGAACCTATTAACCCTCGCCACTGTCATATGAGCCCTATGTACCACCTCGAACTGGATGAGGTTTAACCTCGCACCTCTGTAAGAACTCCACCCACGTCTCAGCCTCCCACCTTCCCTCCCAGCTCCTCCTTCCATTTATGCTTAATGTCCCCCACCAGGGCTCCCTCCCACTCCATCAACTCCTTAAAAAGTGTGGGAGAGGTGCCGGAGATTTAAAAGTGCGGGAGAGGAGCCGGAGATTTAAAAGCGGGAGAGGAACCGGAGATTTAAAAGCGGGAAAGGAGCCGGAGATTTAAAAGCGGGAGAGGGGCCGGAGATTTAAAAGCGGGAGAGGAGCCGGAGATTTAAAAGCGGGAAAGGAGCCGGAGATTTAAAAGCCGGAGAGGAGCCGGAGATTTGAAAGCGGGAGAGGAGCCGGAGATTTAAAAGCGGGAGAGGAGCCGGAGATTTAAAAGCGGGAGAGGAGCCGGAGATTTAAAAGCGGGAGAGGAGCCGGAGATTTAAAAGCGGGAGAGGAACCGGAGATTTAAAAGCGGGAGAGGGGCCGGAGATTTAAAAGCGGGAGAGGGGCCGGAGATTTAAAAGCGGGAGAGGAGCCGGAGATTTAAAAGCGGGAAAGGAGCCGGAGATTTAAAAGCGGGAGAGGAGCCGGAGATTTAAAAGTGCGGGAGAGGAGCCGGAGATTTAAAAACGGGAGAGGAGCCGGAGATTTAAAAGCGGGAGAGAGGATCCGGAGATTTAAAAGCGGGAGAGGATCCGGAGATTTAAAAGCGGGAGAGGAACCGGAGATTTAAAAGCGGGAGAGTGGAGCCGGAGATTTAAAAGCGGGAAAGGAGCCGGAGATTTAAAAGCGGGAGAGGAGCCGGAGATTTAAAAGTGCGGGAGAGGAGCCGGAGATTTAAAAACGGGAGAGGAGCCGGAGATTTAAAAGCGGGAGAGGAGCCGGAGATTTAAAAGCGGGAGAGGAGCCGGAGATTTAAAAGCGGGAGAGGAGCCGGAGATTTAAAAGCGGGAGAGGGGCCGGAGATTTAAAAGCGGGAGAGGAGCCGGAGATTTAAAAGCGGGAGAGAGGAGCCGGAGATTTAAAAGCGGGAGAGGAGCCGGAGATTTAAAAGCGGGAGAGGAGCCGGAGATTTAAAAGCGGGAGAGGAGCCGGAGATTTAAAAGCGGGAGAGGAGCCGGAGATTTAAAAGCGGGAGAGGAGCCGAAGATTTAAAAGCGGGAGAGGAGCCGGAGATTTAAAAGCGGGAGAGTTCAGTAAGGAGTGGAGAGAAACTGAAGAGGGATGTCACAGGAAGGCTGTGATTAGATTGGCCAAGAGGGGACCTGCTGGCAAGTAGTGGTGACTGGTAAGTAGTTTTTCTTTTCATTGTCTACTTCTTTTTATTTTGTTTTGTTTTTTGGCATTGTTGTTGAATAAGTTAACCTAAGGTTTAAGACGAGGCAGGAGATCCCAGACCCGTGCTGTGCTCCTCGTGTGCGATGTGGGAGCTCAGGGACACATCCAATGACCCCGACTCCTTCATGTGTAAGAAGTGTGTCCAGTTGCAGCTCCTCTCAGACCGCTTGACAGCTCTGGAGCCGCACGTGGACTCACTTTGGAGCATCCGCGATGCTGAGGACGTGTAAGGCAGAGAAGCCAATAATCAAAAGTCAAAAAGGGACACAGTACAGGGTACTGTGGCTGAGGAGAGTGTGAAAGGGGAGACGGTCAATGCAGGATTGAGGGTGTTGTACCTAAATGCATGCAGTACACGGAACAGGGTAAATGAACTTCTTGCGCACATTGAAATTGGCCGGTACGATGTTGTGGGCATCACAGAGATGTGGCTGCAAGGGGATCAGGGCTGGGATCTAAATATCCAAGGATACATGTCCTATCGAAAGGACATGCAGATGGGCAAAGGGGGCGGGGTTGCATTGTTAGTAAGGAATGAAGTTAAATCGATAGCAAGAAGTGATGTAGGATCAGAAAGTATAGAATCTCTGTGGGTAGAGTTGAGGAATCGCAAAGGTAAAAAGACCCTGATGGGAGTTATGGACAGGCCCTCTATCAGTAATCAGGATGTGGGGCAGAAAATAAATCAGGAGAAAGAAAAGGCATGTAAAAAAGGCAATATTTCAATAATCATGGGGGACTTCAATATACAGGTGGACTGGAAAAATCAGGTTGGTTGGGGATCCCAAGAAAAGGAATTTGTGGAATGTCTAAGAGATGATGTTTTTGGAGCAGCTTGTGACAGAGCCTACTAGGGAACAAGCAATTCTGGATTTGGTGATGTGTAATGAAGCAGACTTGATTAAGGAACTTAAGGTGAAGGAACCCTTAGGGAGCAGCGACCACAATATGATAGAATTTACCCTGCAGTTTGAGAGGGTGAAGCTGCAATCAGATGTAACGGTTTTGCAATTAAGTAAGGGTAACTACAAAGACATGAGGGAGGAGCTGGCCAGAGTTGATTGGAAAAGGAGCCTAGCAGGGAAGACATTGGAACAGCAATGGCAGGAGTTTTGGGGGGTTATTAGGGAGGCACAGCAGAAATTCATTCCAAGGAGGAGGAAACATGCTAAGGGGAGGACAAGGCATCCATGGCTGACAAGGGATGTCAAGGACAGCATAAAAGCTAAAGAAAAAGCATACAAAGTGGCGAGGATTAGTGGGAAGCCAGAGCAGGCATTTTCAAAGTGGGGGTCGTGACCCGCGAATGGGTCGCGGGCGGGTGTCGGGAGGGTTGCAGAGTCGTCCGTTGCGTTGTTACCGATCAAGTGAATTCACACGCAACAGCCGCAGCAGCTGGCTTTTAACAACACCGGCTGCAAGCGGTTTTGAAAATGATGGCCGTAACCATATAGAAAATGCGGGCGCACTGCGCATGCGTGCCAGCTCATCGGTGCACATGCATAGAACCCAGTGAGAAGCACCGCAGTGACCATTAATAAGGAGAAGGTTCTGAGTAAACAGGTCTGAAGGTGGCTAAGTCACCTGGACCGAATGGACTACATCCCAGGATCCTAAAATCTGAGGAAATTGTGGAGGCATTGGTGATGATCTTTCAGGAATCACTGGAGGCAGGAAGGGTCCCAGAGGACTGTAAAGTGGCTAATGCTAAATCGCTGGCTTTGAAAGTAGACCAAGGCAGGCCAGAGCCATCAAACCGTCTAACAGTAGGTGCAACTGGACACACTTCTTGAACGTGAAGGAGTCGGGGTCAGTGGACGTGTCCCTGAGCTCCCACATCGCACACGAGGAGCACAACACGGGTCTGCGATCTCCTGCCATGTCTTAAACCTTAGGCTAACTTATTCAACCGCAATGCCAAAAAACGGTTCAATTCCCGTACCAGCCTCCCTGAACAGGCGCTGGAAACTGGCGACTAGGGGCTTTTCACAGTAACTTCATTTGAAGCCTACTTGTGACAATAAGCGATTTTCATTTAATTTCATTTCATATAACACCACTGTTAAAGAAGGGAAGGAGGCAGAAGATGGGACATTAAAGGCCGGTTAGCCTGACTTCAGTCATTGGTAAGATTTTAGTCTGTTATTAAAGATGAGATCGCGAAGTACTTGGAAGTGCATGGTAAAATAGGACTGAGTCAGCATGGCTTTGTCAAAGGGAGGTTGTGTCTGATAAATCTGTTAGAGTTCTTTGAGGAGGTAACAAGGACGTTAGACAAAGGAGAACCAGTGGACATGATTTATTTAGATTTCCAGAAGGCCTTTGACAAGATGCCGCATAGGAGACTGTTAAATAAGTTAAGGGTAAGATCCTGGCATGAATAGAGGATTGGCTGACCGGCAGAAGAGAGTGAGGATAAAGGGTCTTTTTCAGGATGGCAGCCGGTGACTAGTGGTGTGCGTCAGGGGTCTGTGCTGGACCACAACTTTTCACAATGTACAAAGCCGCCATGCGGGCGGTGGATGAATCCGTCCCCTTTCAGGAGGTGAGCGACGCCTCAGAGGTCGCTCTCGCCGCCACTCTGAACCAGGCAGGGAGACCAGTAGCTTTCTTCTCCCGGACCCTCTCCGCTTCGGAACTTCGACACTCCTCAGTCGAAAAGGAAGCTCAAGCCGTTGTGGAAGCCGTACGGCACTGGAGGCACTACCTCACGGGTAGGAGGTTTACCCTCATCACCGACCAAAGATCGGTTGCCTTCATGTTCGCTAACTCGCAAAGGGGCAAAATAAAAAACGATAAAATCTTGCGGTGGAGGATTGAACTCTCCACCTATAATTATGACATCATATATCGACCGAGAAAGGTCAACAAGCCCCCAGATGCCGTGTTCCGCGGCACATGTGCCAGCGCGCAAGATGACCGCCTGAAGGCTATCCACAACAACCTCTGCCACCCGGGGGTCACCCGGCTCGCCCACTACGTCAAAGCCCGAAATCTGCCTTTCTCCACTGAGGAGGTAAAAGCCATCACCAGGGACTGCCCGATCTGCGCGGAGTGCAAACCGCACTTCTATAGACCAGACAGGGCCCTCCTGGTAAAGGCAGCCCGGCCCTTTGAACGCCTGAGCATCGATTTCAAAGGGCCACTCCCCTCGACCAATCGAAATGCGTACTTCCTCAACGTCATAGACGAATTCTCCCGTTTTCCGTTTGCTATCCCGTGCCCCGATATGACCTCCCACACAGTCATCAGAGCTCTGCACAGTGTCTTCACCCTGTTCGGGTTCCCCACCTATGACAGGGGTTCGTCCTTCATGAGCGACGAGCTGCGTCAGTACCTGCTCGACAAGGGCATCGCCTCGAGCAGGACTACCAGCTACAATCCCGGGGGAACGGGCAGGTGGAGAGGGAGAATGCGACGGTCTGGAAGACCGTCCTATTGACCCTCTGGTCCAGGAATCTCCCGATTTCCCATTGGCAGGAGGTCCTCCCCGACGCGCTCCATGCAATTAGGTCCCTCCTATGCACGGCCACCAACCAGACCCCTCACGAACGGCTATTTGTTTTCTCTAGGGGCACTACCACGGGGGTTTCGCTCCCATCTTGGTTGAGGACACCGGGCCCAGTTCTCCTCCGGAAGCACATCAGGGCACACAAAACGGACCCCCTAGTAGAGAGGGTACTACTGCTACATTCAAACCCACACTACGCCTTTATTGAATACCCCGACGGTGGCAGGATACCGTTTCCCTCCGGGACCTGGCGCCTGCAGGATCCACCACCTCCACCACCGCCGAGGTACCCCTCACACTACACCCCACCCAACCCCCCACGCCCTGCGCCCCCATGCCTATAGGTTTCCCGCCCACGCCCCGCGCCTAAAGATTTCCTGTGCCCCCCTTCGCCCGTCGCACCGGTCAGGAACGGAGCTCGGACCGAAACACCCCCGGAGTCCACCCTCATACCCACACCGACCGTCACCACCCAGCCACCCGAAGAGGCTGCAACCTCTGTGCCGATCCCAAAGGACGACTCGGCTACCGGACCGGCTCAACCTGTAGACCCGTCACCCCCGCCGGACTTGATTTTTTTTACAGGGGGTGAATGTGGTGAATGTAATTCACACTGTATTGTATTGTATGGTATTGTGTCCCTGTGGGGTCTGTCTGTGAGCCGTTGCGCGGGTCTGCCATAGGGGGAGATGAAGAGCTTGTACAGGGCTCCACCCTTGGCTCCGCCCATAGCCCTTCCCACTACCGGAAGTATAAAGTGCTGCAGCCGTGTGAGCCTGCCCTCAGTTCTTCTGGTCGCAGACGATTAAAACCACAGTTTACTTCCAATCGTGTTCCGAGTGAATTGATGGTTCAGGGACTGAGGGCCCCAATTAGGCTGAGGGAGGTGATGGATAGAATGGAAACAATGCAGGCGGGGAAGGCTCTGGGGCTGGATGGGTTCCCAGTGGAGCTCTGTAAAAGGTTTGGATGGACCTGGGGCCACTTCTCGTGAGGGTGCATAATGAAGCAAGAGACAGTGCACTTTGGAAGGAGGAATTTAGGCATAGACTATTTTCTAAATAGGGAAATGCTTAGGAAATCAGAAGCACAAAGAGACTTGGGAGTCCTTGTTCACGATTCTCTTCAGGTTAACGTACAGGTTCAGTCGTCTCCAAACAGGTGCCGGAATGTGGTGACTGGGGGCTTTTCACAGTATCTTCATTGCAGTGTTAATGTAAGGCTACTTGTGACAATAATAAAGAGAGAGAGAGAGAACCTTTACCAATAACTTTGCATTCACGTTCATTGGTGATATTGGGTGGTATGACCCACATTGCTCCAGATCCTTACCCTTTAAAATCAGGGAGATGGAAGCCTGCGAGGATGTAGGGAGTGTTCCCCCCTCTCTCTTGCTTCATTATACACCCTCACGAGAAGTGGCCCCAGGTCATTCCAAACCTTTTACAGAGCTCCACTGGGAACCCATCCGGCCCCAGAGCCTTCCCCGCCTGCATTGTTTCCATTCTTTCCATCACCTCCCTCAGCCTAATTGGGGCCCTCAGTCCCTGAACCAGCCTCTCCTCCACTTTGGGATACTCTAACCCATCCAGGAATTGCTGAGAGTTGATTCTCATTTGATGCCTTCTGTTCATTTGTGCCCCATATATTAGGGTCACTGACACCAGAGTGATGCAACTGGCGACTTGAACATTGGGCACCCAGTTTACTCAGCACCTGTGCATGCAGGTGTATTGTTACAACACCCTTGGCGAGTGCACGGTCAATTCCAGCCCCACTTGCCCCGGAGTCACAAAACAATCTATCCTGGTCAACCCACGTCCCCGCTATGACCAAGAAAGCACAACAGCACCTATATGTCCTCAGGAAACTAAGAAAATTCGGTATGTCTACATTGATTCTTACCAATTTTTACAGATGCACCATAGAAAGCATCCTATCTGGCTGCATCACAGCCTGGTATGGCAACTGCTCAGCCCAAGACCATAAGAAACTACAGACAGTTGTGAACATAGCTCAGCCCATCACGTGAACCTGCCTCCCATCCATAGACACTGTCTACACCACACGCTGCCTTGGGAAAGCAGGCAGCAGAATCAAAGATCCCTCCACCCGGGTTATTCACTTCTTCCAATGGGGCAGGAGATACAAAAGTCTGAGAACATGCACAAACTGGGTTAATAATACTTCTTCCCCACTATTACCAGACTCCTGAATGGCCCTCTTATGGACTGAACTGATTTCTTCATACATCTTCTCTACTGAGTAGTACTACACTCCGTATGCTTCACCCGTTGCCTGTGATTATGTATTTATATTGTATATTTATGTATGTCCCATGTTTCTCATGTATGGAATGATCTGTCTGGACTGTATGCAGAACAATGGGCGCAATTCTCCGCTGCCCACGACGGGTCGGAGAATAGCGGGAAGGCATCCCCGACATTTTTCACGCCCTCCCGCTATTCCCCCCCCCCCCCCCCCCCCCCCCCCCCCCCCCCACTGCGAACAGCGATTCTCCCCAGGCCGATGGGCTGAGTTCCCAGGCCTCTACGGCCGTTTTTAAAACGTAAAAACGGCCGCAACATGCCCGTTCTGTGCATCCAGGGCCCCGATTGGTACGGCGGTACCACGGCCGTGCCAAGGGGGGCATGGGCCCGCGATCGGTGGGCACCAATCACGGGCAGTGCGTCCGTAACGGACGCACTCTTTCTCCCTCCGCCGCCCCGCAGGATCAGTCCGCGGGGCGGCAGAGGGAGATGACGGCCCCGTGCATGCGCGGGTTGGAGCCGTCCAATCCGCGCATGCGTGGCTGACGTCATTGTGCGCGTCAGCTGGCGTGACGCTTGGCGCGCGGACTTAGCGACGGTCGCTAAGGCCGCGATGCCATGGTTCACGGGGCCCCGCTGCTAGCCCCACCCGGGGGGCGAGAATCGGGTCCCGGGAGGGGGCGTGGAGGCTGCCGTGAAACACGGCCAGTTTCACGGCAGCCTTTACGACTCGCCGCATTTGCGGAGAATCGCGCCCAATACTTTTCACTGTTCCTTGGTACACGTGACAATAAAATACAACAAAACAAATCCAAAACAGGTGAAATTAGATGTTAATTAATATAACGAGGTTCTAGGTTGAGCCCAATAAACCCGTCATCAGGTTTGTAACTTTAAAAACACAGTAACCTTTTATTATATGCAATATTATAATTAAACGGACAGAAAAAGTAACTGACTATCTACTAGCCCTTTCCCAACCCCCCTTCTAACTCACCCCACTCTCTACACACACACAGACAAACAACTCAGGGGAAAGGGTGATTGAATGGGCAAGAAAATATCAATAAAAATGAAAGGAGAAGGAGCTTTGATGCACTGGGATGATTTCTGGGCGCTGTCTTTCTGAAGTTCAGGCTTTTGCTTTGGTACTTCTTCCTTCTAGGCATGAGATGGTTTTCTCTGGTAAGGTTGGCTACCTTCTCTGCAGACTCAGCATCATTTCAGGTTCACAGCAAAGGCTGTGCCAGGCACACACTGCTTTCAGAATAACAGAGCATTTCTTTCACATCAGTAAGCAGGAGAGAGCAATTTCCTTTCACTTCCAAGGTCTAAACACTGCTGCCAAGTTCTCTCAGAAAGCATCATGCAGGAACCAATCACTGGCCGCCGTAAGGCAGTACACTACCCCTGGCCAACCCACCGGTTGCCAGTTAACCAATCAAACCGACTCCCTCCACAACTGGTTCCTAAGATCCAGCCGGTGCTGAAGAGTCTGGCTTCTCCTCTCCGAATCACAAAAGCTGGGAACACAGTGTCCTGGCAAGCAGGCCATTCCAACTTTGAGTTTTCTGCTTAAAGGCACACCCCGATTATGGGTCCACAGACCAAAACAATAAAATAAATGGGAACAAAGGAAAGAAGCAGGAAGGATTCTTACAGTATACAGAGTGAGATCTGCCACTCAGGTGTCACTTGCCACTCACCTTTACAGACCTTTTGAGGTGAATCGGTTTCTGGACTGAACCCACATCTTTCTGGTGACTCCTGAGTTGCTGATCTATGCCACCCTATTTGTTTCTCTAAATGGACACCTTCCTCTGAACATTAGGAACAAATATTTTTCTTGTGGGCCATTACATCTGATAAAACTTCAAGAGAAACATTTGGAAACCGTGGTACCTGCTTGGGGGGGGGGGGGGGGGGGGGGGGGCACCTACCCAGGCAGTGTTGGTTCTTTCAGTTCCCTGCTGCTCCATCACATTGTGAAGCACTGTATCTCCTGAAAATATAAAATGGCTGCCTGCCTATGCACACTGGGCCATCTAGTCATCACTTTGCCCAAAGTGAAAACAGCAAAGAATAAGAAAACAGAAGTGAAACAACACGAGCAAATTGCAAAGCCTCAGGCACTGGGATCAGATTTGAGGTAGAGCAGGTTTCTTTTCAAATATTACCCACTTCCCATTTAACAGCTATGGATCACGAGAATTATATTACTCAATTTTACCTTAGCAATGTGTCTCGTGCCATAACTAATGGCTTATATAGATTTGCATTACTTTCATGTATTTGTAAGCTATGCTACTGTTTCTAAGATATGGAGATGCCGGCGTTGGACTGGGGTGAGCACAGTAAGAAGTCTTACAACACCAGGTTAAAGTCCAACAAGTTTGTTTCAAACACTAGCTTTCGGAGCTCTGCTCCTTACCCTGAGGAAGGAACAGAGCTCCGAAAGCTAGTGATTCGAAACAAACCTGTTGGACTTGAACCTGATGTTGTAAGACTTCCTACTCGACTGTTTCTAAAACCTAGGATTCCAATTCAGCTTATCTACTTTAAATTTTTAAAATTTTATCTGAACCCTAAAGTTTCTGTGCTCCTCTTTGGAATCCCATTCATTTTGTTGAAGGCCAATATCATTTTATTCTTTTTAAAAATAAATTTAGAGTACTCAATTAATTTTTCCAATTAAGGGGCAATTTAGCGTGGCCAATCCACCTACCCGGCACATCTTTGTGTTGTGGGGGCGAAACCCACGCAACCACGGGGAGAATGTGCAAACTCCACACAGACAGTGACCCAGAGCCGGGATCGAACCTGGGACCGCGGCGCCATGAAGCAGCAGTGCTAACCACTGCGTCACCGCGCTGCGAAGACCAATTTCATGATGAATCATAACTATCTGTCAGAGAGTGGTGGCCGCAGTACTATGGAGCTCTTGAAACAATAGAACTGTGCATGTGTGACATTGGCTGTAAACGCAACCTCAGTGAACAGCAAGGCCAACTCTGGCTGCCGTTCACATTTTCAAAACACCCTCCATTCTGGGTCCCGCTGCTCCAAGTCACTCGAGGTGCCACGAATTGGGAACCAAACTCGCCCCATGGCCAGTTAGGCTTTCTGCATTTCAAAATTGCATAATTGATGCAAATGTAACATAGTCTAAACCCAAAATTGTTTTGAGCATCGGGGTCCTGATTGCGGTATGATCCATGTTAACATATACACACACACACATACACACACACACAATGGGCTGCAGGACATGGACACATGTGACATTGCAAGCTACTGACACTTCCCATTTTTCAACATTACTGCTTGTAGAACAAATTAGTTTGGAACAGAAGACTGGAAATGTCAGCTGGACAAGTTTGCCCCGAACTAACTTTAACTTCTACATCACCTTTGAATAAGCCACTTCGAAACCCTTTCAAATTCAGAGCATAGTGAAGCTGGAGACCACACTGGACTTGGAACTAGTAGCACTCTTCTCAAGTTCCCTCTTTATTCATTCACTCATTGGGCTTATGAGCAAGTACAGCACCATGCTCTGCAGTACGTAACGATGTAAGTAGTGTTTGAAGTTGTGCTATACAACAGCCAGCATTCTAACACTTGCTCCAGTTCTGCTACCTTTAGCATCCCCCAAGACTTTGTTGTAGCTCCTAACGATGCAGGCGATGCCAATACGCTACACTTTGTTTGCGGGCATGATTACAAGTTCAGCCACCCTGGAGTATTCAACAAGTTTGAGGGAGAGCACTGGGTATTGTGAGGGAGCACCCAACAGTAGAGAAGATAAATATGAATGGGTCTTCCCTCATAGCTCTTCAAAATTCGATCAATCTCTGACTTAAATACACTCAATGACTGAACGTCCATAACCCTGGGGTAAAGAATTCCAAAGATCTTTGCGGGATGAAATTACTCCTTATTGTTGTCCCAAATGCTTGACCCCTCATTCTGAGACTGTTCCCCCCTGGTTCTAGACTCACCAGGAAGCACAATATCCTCCCAGCATCTACACTGTGAAATTCCCTTTGTCTTCTATCTGTTTCAATGTGATCATTGGAATATAGGCCTAGTCTATTTCACCTTCTAGGACAATCCCCTCATCTCAGGAATCACAAATAGTGGCTAACACTTGTCTTTTTCTGGGCTGGGGGAAGGTCCATAGTGGCAACCCCCAGGGGTCAGTTTCAGAACCCTGGTTTTTCCTGATGTAGAGGGTCCAATTTTCCTTGGAGCAGCAATCACTGTCAGATTGCCAATCCTCTCCTCTTTATTTACCTTAAGCTGGAGCTGCACATCTCTCACTGCTCCTGGAGCTCCTTCTGTGCAATACAGCAGCATCGGGGGAAGTGAATCCATGCTTCCTTCATATAAGATTAACTGCCATAATCATCTGGTTCACTCATGTCCTTCTGCCGTCCTTACCCTGTCTGGCCTATATGTGACTTCAGACCCACAGCAGTGCAGTTGACTTTAAAAAATAAATTTAGAGTACCCAAGTAATTCTTTCCAATTAAGGGACAATTTAGCATGGCCAATCCACCTACCCTGAACATCTTTGGGTTGTGGGGGCAAAACCCACGCAAACACGGGGAGAATGTGCAAACTCCACACGGACAGTGACCCAGAGCCGGGATCGAACCTGGGACCTCGGCGCCGTGAGGCAGCAGTGCGAACCACTGCTCCACCGTGCTGCCTGCAGTTGACTTTTAACTGCCCTCTGAAATGGCCCAGGGACGCCTACACCTAATGAAATAATAAAGAAGAAATATCAAAAAGCTGGAAACTAGTGCAATGTGTCTTCCCAGTTTTTGCTGAGGGCTCCATACGTCTCAGTGGGAGAATGGTGGAACCCTTCAAGAGTTTTAACAACAATGTGGTTGCAGTAGCTTCAGTGTGGTATTAATTTCTTAAAATAGCCTGAAATTAAAACAACACACACCTCTTCTTCTGTTACCACAAAACCCAATCACTGTCGACTGAATCACGGTGTCCAATATCATTTGGTAATACGACACTTCTGACTTCTAGTCCAAAACAGCTAATCTATCACCAATCAATGCCAATCAATGACTTTAGCCACCTTCCCACAGGTCTCAGACATAGCTGTCTATCAAACACATTAGCCCAGACTGCAGTCCAATTCTTTGAAATTATACTGAAACATGATGGCTTTTCCCTTACTGATGTTCCCCTTCAGTGTGAAGCAGATTGTCAAAGATTGACAATATCTAAGCTGTTTTTCCTCTCATTTGTTTTGTGAGAACTGAAATTTAATGTTTCTGCATTCAGCCGCAAATATGAAGCCATCTTTATTTCACTTAATGGTTGACTTTAAATGCTGTATTATAATCTATATTTTCTGCACGTTGCAAACCTGGTTTGCAAAAGACACAGGGCGCGATCTAACGGAAAGTTTCAAAATGTCATTTGTGGCAGGTTTTGCTGGGAGTTTCCCACTGGCTCTGTCGGCGAGTTCTCCACCGCTATCTAACCACACTCAGGGCAGGATTTACCGAGCATCCCGCCACGTGGTTTCCCCGACAAGAAGAAACGTTCTCTCAACATCCATCGTATCAAATCCCATCAGCGTCTTATATATTTCAACAAATCATCTCTCATTCTCCTAAACCCCAATGGGAATGGGCCTAACTTGTTCTACTTTTCCAAAACATAGAATGAGTTGAGTGAACCTTCTCTGAACTACTTCTAATGCAATTATACCCTTTTTCAAATAGGGAGACCTAAACTGTACACAATATTCCAGACGTGGTCTCACCAAGGCCCTGTACAGCTGCAGTAATACTTCCCTTTTTTATATTCCATTCCTCTTTGCACTAAAAGCAAACATTTCATTTGCCTTCCTTGCTGTACCTGCACACTAATGTTTTGCGAGACATGTGCCACACCCAAAACCCTCTGTAACACCACGTTCTGCGATCTCTCTCTATTTTAATAAGACACTACTTTTTTATTCTTCCTGCCAAAGTGGGCAAGTTTACATTTTCCCAAAGAGATAACCACAGATAGCATAAAAATATATCAACGTCGTCAGCTTTAGGGTATACATGGCAAAGCTCCCCGTTCCTGTAGAATTGTCAATGCATGAGTTGTCATCTCATTATTTTACACAGCAGAAGCATCTGTTGACTGTCCTGATGTCTTATCATCATCTGTTCATATGTCTCCCACAGCACCAGTAGCAGAGGGGCAGCAGGCGGCCAGGAGTCCATGCACAAGAGAACAAGTTCCCGAGGAATCAGAGGAAGAAAGGATTTCAAAGTCTGCACTGTCACATCTTACCAGTGTACCAGCAGCCAATGCAGACACTCACATCTCATTGGCTACCCCTCCAGTGATACCAGTTCAGCAGCCTTTGGAGATAACTTCCCAAGCAGCATGCCAAGGATGACCTCTACAGGCATCTCACACCCAGACAGGCACTCAAATGGAGTCTGCTGCCACTTCACCCTCAGCCACAGGGAGAGCACCTTGTAGGAGTGGCTGTCAGCACCTTGTAGGAGTGGCTGTCAGCACCTTGTAGGAGTGGCTGTCAGCACATTGTAGGAGTGGCTGTTCGCAGCTTGTAGGAGTGGCTGTGCGCAGCTTGTAGGAGTGTCTGTTCGCAGCTTGTAGGAGTGGCTGTCAGCACCTTGTAGGAGTGGCTGTCAGCACATTGTAGGAGTGGCTGTCAGCACCTTTTAGGAGTGGCTGTCAGCCCTTTGTAGGAGTGGCTGTCAGCTCCTTGTAGGAATGGTTGCAGCTCCTTGTAGGAGTGGCTGTCAGCTCCTTGTAGGAGTGGCTGTCAGCTCCTTGTAGGAGTGCCTGTCAGCTCCTTGTAGGAGTGCCTGTCAGCTCCTTGTAGGAATGGCTGTAGCTCCTTGTAGGAGTGGCTGTCAGCTCCTTGTAGGAGTGGCTAACAGCTCCTTGTAGGAGTGGCTGTCAGGTCCTTGTAGGTGTGGCTGTCAGCTCCTTGTAGGAGTGGCTGTCAGCTCCTTGTAGGAGTGGCTGTCAGCTCCTTGTAGGAGTGGCTGTCAGCTCCTTGTAGGAGTGGCTGTCAGCTCCTTGTAGGAGTGGCTGTCAGCACCATGCAGGAGTGGCTGTCAGCTCCTTGTAGGAGTGGCTGTCAGCACATTGTAGGTGGCTGTCAGCTCCTTTTAGGAGTGGCTGTCAGCCCTTTGTAGGAGTGGCTGTCAGCTCCTTGTAGGAATGGCTGTAGCTCCTTGTAGGAGTGGCTGTCAGCTCCTTGTAGGAGTGGATCTCAGCTCCTTGTAGGAGTGGCTAACAGCTCCTTGTAGGAGTGGCTGTCAGCTCCTTGTAGGAGTGGATCTCAGCTCCTTGTAGGAGTGGCTAACAGCTCCTTGTAGGAGTGGCTGTCAGTTCCTTGTAGGAGTGGCCAACAGCTCCTTGTAGGAGTGCCTGTCAGCTCCTTGTAGGAATGGCTGTAGCTCCTTGTAGGAGTGGCTGTAGCTCCTTGTAGGAGTGGCTGTCACCTCCTTGTAGGTGTGGCTGTCAGCTTCTAGTAGGAGTGGCTGTCAGTTCCTTGTAGGAGTGGCTGTCAGCTCCTTGTAGGAGTGGCTGTCAGTTCCTTGGAGTGGCTGTCAGTTCCTTGTAGGAGTGGCTGTCAGCTCCTTGTAGGAGTGGCTGCCAGCTCCTTGTAGGAGTGGCTGTCAGCTCCTTGTAGGAGTGGCTGTCATCTTGTAGGAGTGGCTGTCAGCACCTTGTAGGATTGGATTGGATTTGTTTATTGTCACGTGTACCGAGGTACAGTGAAAAGTATTTTTCTGCAAGCAGCTCAACAGATCATTATAAAAGGGAATTAAACAAAATTCAAGAAAATACATGAGAATACATAATAGGGCAACACAAGATATACAATGTAACTACATAACATTGGCATCGGTTGAAGCATACAGGGTGTAGTGTTAATGAGGTTAGTCCATAAGAGGGTCATTTAGGAGTCTGGTAACAGCGGGGAAGAAGCTGTTTTTGAGTCTGTTCGTGCGTGTTCTCAGTCTTCTGAATCTCCTGGCCAATGGAAGAAGTTGGAAGAGTGAGTAAGCCGGGTGGGAGGGATCTTTGATTATGCTGCCTGCTTTCCCCCGACAGCGTGAGGTGTAGATGGAGTCCATGGATGGGAGGCAGGTTTGTGTGATGGACTGGGTGGAGTTCACGACTCTCTGAAGTTCCTTGCGGTCCTGGGCCGAGCAGTTGCCATACCAGGCTGCGATGCAGCCCGATGGGATGCTTTCTATAGTGCATCTGTAAAAGTTGGTAAGGGTTAATGTGGACATGCCGAATTTCCTTAGTTTCCTGAGGAAGTATAGGCGCTGTTAAGCTTTCTTTGTGATAGCGTCGACGTGAGTGGACCAGGACAGATTTTTGGTGATGTGCACCCCTAGGAATTTGAAACTGCTAACCACCTCCACCTCGGCCCCGTTGATGCTGACAGGGATGTGTACAGTTCTTTGCTTCCTGACGTCGATGACCAGCTCTTTATTTTTGCTGGCATTGAGGGAGAGATTGTTGTCGTTACACCACTCCACTAGGTTCTCTATCTCCCTCCTGTATTCGGACACATCGTTATTCGAGATCCGGCCCACTATGGTCGTATCGCCAGCAAACCTGTAGATGGAGTTGGAACCAAGTTTTGCCACGCAGTCGTGTGTGTACAGGGAGTAGAGTAGGGGGCTAAGTACGCAGCCTTGCGGGGCACTGGTATTGAGGACTATTGTGGAGGAGGAGTTGGTGTTCATTCTTACTGACTGTGGTCTGTTGGTCAGAAAGTCAAGGATCCAGTTGCAGAGTGGAGAGCCAAGTCCTAGGTTTTGGAGCTTTGATATGAGCTTGGCTGGGATTATGATGTTGAAGGCGGAGCTGAAGTCAATAAATAGGAGTCTGATGTAGGAGTTCTTGTTTTCAAGATGCTCTAGGGATGAGTGTAGGGCCAGGGAAATGGCGTCTAATGTGGACCGGTTGCGACGGTATGCAAATTGAAGTGGGTCAAGGCGTACCGGGAGTATGGAGGTGATGCGCTTCATGATCAGCCTCTCGAAGCACTTCATACAACTGACGTCAGGGCCACCGGGCGGTAGTCATTGAGGCATGTTGCCTCAGGAGTGGCTGTCAGCACCTTGTAGGAGTGGCTGTCGGCACCTTGTAGGAGTGGCTGTCAGCACCTTGTAGGAGTGGCTGTCAGCACCTTGTAGGAGTGGCTGTCAGCACCTTTTGGAGTGGCTATCAGCTCCATGTAAGAGTGGCTGTCAGCTCCTTGTAGGAGTGGCTGTCAGCTCCTTGTAGGAGTGGCTGTCAGCTCCTTGTAAGAGTGGCTGTCAGCTCCTTGTAAGAGTGGCTGTCAGCTCCTTGTAGGAGTGGCTGTCAGCTGCTTGTAGGAGTGGCTGTCAGCTCCTTGTAGGAGTGGCTGTCAGCTCCTTGTAGGAGTGGCTGTCAGCTGCTTGTAGGAGTGGCTGTCAGCACCTTTTGGAGTGGCTGTCAGCTCCTTGTAGGAGTGGCTGTCAGCTCCTTGTAGGAGTGGCTGTCAGCTCCTTGTAGGAGTGGCTGTCAGCTCCTTGTAGGAGTGGCTGTCAGCTGCTTGTAGGAGTGGCTGTCAGCACCTTTTGGAGTGGCTGTCAGCTCCTTGTAGGAGTGGCTGTCAGCTCCTTGTAGGAGTGGCTGTCAGCTCCTTGTAGGAGTGGCTGTCAGCACCTTGTAGGAGTGGCTGTCAGCTCCTTGTAGGAGTGGCTGTCAGCTGCTTGTAGGAGTGGCTGTCAGCACCTTGTAGGAGTGGCTGTCAGCTCCTTGTAGGAGTGGCTGTCAGCTCCTTGTAGGAGTGGCTGTCAGCACCTTGTAGGAGTGGCTGTCAGCTCCTTGTAGGAATGGCTGCCAGCTCCTTGTAGGAGTGGCTGTCAGCACCTTGTAGGAGTGGCTGTCAGCTCCTTGTAGGAGTGGCTGTCAGCTCCTTGTAGGAGTGGCTGTCAGCACCTTGTAGGAGTGGCTGTCAGCACCTTTTGGAGTGGCTATCAGCTCCATGTAAGAGTGGCTGTCAGCTCCTTGTAGGAGTGGCTGTCAGCTCCTTGTAGGAGTGGCTGTCAGCTCCTTGTAAGAGTGGCTGTCAGCTCCTTGTAAGAGTGGCTGTCAGCTCCTTGTAGGAGTGGCTGTCAGCTGCTTGTAGGAGTGGCTGTCAGCTCCTTGTAGGAGTGGCTGTCAGCTCCTTGTAGGAGTGGCTGTCAGCTGCTTGTAGGAGTGGCTGTCAGCACCTTTTGGAGTGGCTGTCAGCTCCTTGTAGGAGTGGCTGTCAGCTGCTTGTAGGAGTGGCTGTCAGCACCTTGTAGGAGTGGCTGTCAGCTCCTTGTAGGAGTGGCTGTCAGCTCCTTGTAGGAGTAGCTGTCAGCTCCATGTAGGAGTGGCTGTCAGCACCTTGTAGGAGTGGATCGATGATGTCTTTTTGTGGGTGACCTCAGTATTTATGATGTAAATAATAGTGGAATAATAAGCAATAAAACTCGGGATAATTGTTGCAATCTGTCTGTCTATTTCATGTTGATGAAATTCCAGAGGATGGGAAGTGAGGGTTGGCAGAAGGATGGTATTCTTTGGTGAAGATTGTGTTCGGTGCCGACTCTCGAACCATTGTGACCCTCTGGCCTCACCCCTTCAACATTGTTTTATTTAATAAATATTCTTATTGGCATTTTGCATTTAGAAACAGAACTTTACAGAGGATAAAGAAAAAGAAATACAGGAACATCAATAGTAATAATCAACACAGCAGTAACGATGACACAAGGGCCCCAGGCTGTCACTGTATCTGTGACAGGGGCCCCATTTTTATCCTACATTATTTACATTAGGGTTCGTTAGTGTTCGTGTATATTATACAATTTTTTGACGGGTTCTTACTGCGACTCTTACCGCTGAATGGCAAGTGTTCCACCTAGCTTTACTCACATTTACATTCACTGCCTGGGCCCTCACCTCGTTTACAGGTAGTCTTTGTTTTGCTGATGGGGGGGGGGGGGAAGTCCTGTTCCCCCCTTCAGTTCTCGAGGGGGGTCAGGCCAGGTCCGTCTTCCCGGTTTGGCCCATGTGGGAGGGACTTATGACCCCTCCTTCGAGTGGCCCTCCTCCCCATTCCTTCTCTGCCGTTTGCAGGCTCCCTTTGCCCGTGGCGGTGTTCCATATCCCTTTTTCCACCCCTCTTTCCTAAACCCCCCCTTCCCTAGCTGTTTCCCCCTCCCCCGCATTGAGTTAATTGCTGGTTGTGAACAGGTCTGTGAAGAGGCTTGTGACTTTGGGTAGCCTCACAGCTCCAGGGTCCCGGGTTCAACTCTGGCCTCAGATGGAGTTTGCACTTTCTCCGTGTCTGAGTGGGTTTACCGGGTGCTCCGGTTTCCTCCCACAGTCTAAAAATGTGCGGGTTAGGTGGATTGGCCATGCTAAATTGTCCCTTAGTGTGCAAAAGGTTAGGTGGGGTTACTCGGTTACGGGGTGGGGTGGAGGCGTGGGCTTAAGTAGGGTGCTTTTACCAAGGGCTGGTGCAGTCTCAATGGGCCGAATGGCCTCCTTCTGCACTGTAAATTCTACGAATCTATGAACTTTTTCCATTCCACATTCCATCGTGGAATGTCTCCAAGGACCCTCTTATTGTGAATCTTATTTTCTCCAGTCTTAAGATGTTGGCCAGATGAGTGAGGCGTTCCGAGACCCCCGAAACATCTCATCTTCCGGTTGGGCACGCTACAGCCTTCCGGCCTGAACATCAAATTCAACAACTTCAGATGATTAGCTCTATCCCACCTCGATCCATTTGTTTTCATCCCATTTCATTTTAACTATCTTTTACCATTTCTTTCTTTCTTAATATATATTTAATTCCTCCCCCCTCCAAATTTATCCACCTTTCCTTCACCTTTCTCCTCTTTGCTTCCCCCTTCCCCTCCCCCCACATCTACAGTTCATCCTCTGATGTTAGTTTCTCTGCTGTTTGGCCTTTCACATCCTTTGTTCTCTCTGGGGACTGCCATTAGCTCTTTCCCCTTGGTTTCTGTGGCCATTAGCACCCGACTTCCCTGGGTTTCTGTGGCTATGACTCATCTTTCATTCTCACTCCACAGTATAAATATTTCCCACTTTCTCTGTCTGTTAGCTTTGACAAAGAGTCATCGGACTCGAAATGTTAGCTCTTTTCTCTCCCCTACAGATGCTGCCAGACCTGCTGAGATTTTCCAGCATTTTCTCTTTGGTTTCAGATTCCAGCATCCGCAGTAATTTTCTTTTATCAATGAGGTATCTCCATTCTATTCAATTGAAGGCTTTCTCAGTGTCCAGGGAGACGATCACCTCTGGTGTTCTCTCCACGGATGGGGTCATTATAATGATCAGCAGGCATCCAGGCCGGGATTCTCCGACCCCCAGCTGGGCGAACCCTGCCCCGCCACCCTGCCGCCGGCTGCCCCATTCTCCGGCACCGTTTTTCGGGCAGCGGCGGGATTCCCGCCATACCGGTCACGGGCCGTTGACAGCGGCCTCCCCGGCGATTCTCCGGGCCCCAATTGGCCGAGCGGCCGTCCAGTTTTGGCCAGTCCTGCCAGCGTGAATTACTCACCTCACGCATGGCGGGACCTGGCAGCTGAGTATGCAGGGGCGGTCCTCGGGAGGGCGCGGGGAGATCCGCCCCCGGGGGAGGCCCGCGCGGTGGCTTGGGTCGCGTTCGGGGCCTACCGATCCACAGTTGGGCTTGTTCCGTGGGGCGACTTCTTTCCTCCGCGCCAGGCCCCTGTCGGGCTTTGCCATATTGCCCGGAGGCTAGCGCGGAGAAGAGAACCCTCGCGCATGCGTTGAATATGCCGGCCGGTCTGCGCATGCACGGAAATACGCTGGTCGGTCCGCACACGCGCGAGATCGCGCCGGCCGTTCTGCGCATGCGCGAACTCGCGCCGGCCCTTTGACGTCGGCTGGAGCGGCGCCAACCCCTCCGGTGTCCATCTAGCCCCCGAAGGTTCGGAGAATTCCTTACTTTCGGGAGCTGTTGACGCCAGAGTGGTTGGCCCCGGTTTTCCCGCCGGCGTAGGGACATAGTCCCCAGAAGGGAGAATCCCGGCCCTAATGTTCGCTGTTAGTTGTTTGCCCTGGACAAACCTGGTCTGACCTTCCATGATCACCTCTGGCAGGCAACTCTCCAAGTCACCTCACCAGAGCTTTCACGTCAGTATTTAGGAGAGATATGGATCTGTATGCGCCACACTCTGTCGGGTCAGTGAGATGAAGGCCTGGGCCAGCGTGGACAGCAGAGTCCCATTTGATCGTGAATCACTGAACATCTCCAGCAGCTTCAGGGCTAGCGGGGCTGAGAATTATTTACAAAAGTCTCCTGGGAACCCATCCGGTCCCGGCACTTTCCCTGACTGCATGAAATTAATGTATTCCACGGTTTTGCCCAGCCCTAGAGGTGCTTCCAATGCATGTTTCCTGTCCTTCCTAACCGCTGGAATATCCAGTCTGTCGAGGAACTGTTCCATCCCTGAGTCCCCCTCCGGGGACTCGAAGGTGTATAACCTTCAGTGAAAGTTTGTAAAGGCCTTGTTAATCTCATTCAGGTCCGCTACCTTCCTACCATTTCTGTCCCTAACTTCTGCTATCTCTTTCACAGCTGCCTGTTTTCTCAACCAGTGCTCCAGTATGTGGCTGGCCTTGTCTCCATGTTTATAGAAGCCCCCCCTCCATGCCTGACGGAGTTGGTGGGCTGCCTTTCCTGCGGAGAGCAGGTCAAATTCCATCTGCAGCTTTATCCTCTCCGCCATCAGTTCCATGGTTAGGGCCGTGGAGTATCGTCGCTCCACCTCCAGTCTGCAGTCAATCACCCGCTGTTTGGCTGCCCTTTCCTTCCTGTCTCTAAGGACCCTGTACGCTAATATTTCACCCCTAATCACCACCTTTAATGCCTCCCAGAATATGGAGGGTGAGACCCCCCCTGTTCTGGTGACATCATACATTTTCTTTTTTTAAATTTAGTGTACCCAATTCTTTTTATCCAAATTAAAGGGCAATTTAGCACGGCCAATCCACCTAGCCTGCATATCTTTGGGTTGTGGGAGTGAGACCCAAGCAGACACGGGAAGAATGTGCAAACTCCACATAGACAGTGACCCGGGGCCGTAATCGAACCTGGGTCCTTGGCGCCGTGAGGCAGCAGTGCTAACCACTGCGCCACCGTGCTGCCCCTGGTTGCAGGATACATAACCACCGATGGCTTGGGATATTTTTGTGCAGAATTCCTCATTGGCGAGAAGGGCTGCATCCTGCCTTCATGGAGGGTGTTGGGTCTATCTCTTCTCCAAACTCCCATCTATGTGATGTGGTGCGTGTGGGAGACTACCATCGCAGAGTATTCCTTTGTTACCCCTGGAAGCACCATTTTTCCCACGACAAAGAAACCTATGCGGGAGTAGGCCTTGTGCATGTGGGAGAAGAAGGAGAATTATTTTTCTCTCGTGTGGTCGAATGTCCACAGGTCCAAACCCCCCCCCCCCGCCCCCCCCCCAACCCGGCACTGCCCCCGCCCCCCCATCTACTCCACGAAGGTGTCCCATTCGCGTGCCGTACCTGGGGTTGGATCTGTCCAAATTCGGTTCGCTGTTCCCGCCCCCGGTGGGTGTCTGGGATTTTGGCCATCGTTTTTTTGGCAAATTCAGGATCGTTCCAGTTCAGGGCGTATATATTTACCAAGACTACCGGGGCCATGTCCAGGGTGCCGATGGCCATCAGGTATCGCACCCCTGGGTCCATCATTGTCCTGTTAATTAGTATGGCCACCCTCTACTTGTCCTGGTGTTGTATCATGAATGAAATGTTTGTCCCATCCAGTCCTTCCTTACCCGCAGTCGGTCCCTCTGTTTTAGGTGTGTCTCCTGTAAGAGGGCCATGTACAGCCTCAGACTCCAGAGATGGGCGAGGGCTCTGGATCTCTTCACCAGCCCATTGAGGTCCCTGTTCATCCGGGCCTGTCCTCGCTCACGGACCACTCAAGGTGGCCACCGACTACTTTCTATTTTTTGCCATCTCCACGTGTTGTCAGCTGCAACCAGTGCTCTACCCTCCCCCTCCCCTCCCCCAACCCCCCTCTGATTCTCCCGTGTGCCCCCCCTAGCCTTGTGCTCTCCCTTCCTAGTCTCCCCCTCCACCCTGGCTCTACCCCTCTCTATTTACCCCGAACCCCCACCCCCTTATTGCCTGTTGTTTCCCCTGAATTTCTGTTTTTCCC
Organism: Scyliorhinus canicula; assembly: GCF_902713615.1. NCBI lineage: Eukaryota > Metazoa > Chordata > Chondrichthyes > Carcharhiniformes > Scyliorhinidae > Scyliorhinus > Scyliorhinus canicula. Next base: position 276,810,518 of record NC_052146.1, on the reverse strand, counting down.
TTGTCCTCTGCCAGGCGCTCCATCCCTCCCGGGAGGTGCTCTGCGGCCTCCTCCTTCGCTGCACTCTCATACACCAGCCGACTGACTGGTGCAGTGGCTTCCCTACCAGTCAGATTCCCCTATTCAATCCCCTCTTTTCTCCGCACTGCCTGTGTTGGCCCCCGTCCCTCTCGTCATTTTGCAGCCCGCGTTCTGGCTATTGCCCTCTATCATTGCTTGCCCAGTCCATTCCTCTGGACAAACCTGTTGCCTTCCAATGGGGCATCAAAGTAGTGCTCCTTGCCTTGGTGTGTCACCCATTGCTTGGTAGCATAGAGTATGCCAAACTTTTGTACAGGGTGGATTTGGCACTGTTGAATTAGCTTGGCCAGGTCAGCACTAATGTCCTGGTACAAGCGGATGGTATGTCCTTCCCACTTGAACCTGTCACGCTCTTCGCCCACCTCAGGGTCCGCTCTCTATCTTGGCATCTGTACGGCCACAAGATTATCGCCCGCGGTGGGCTACCCCACCTTGCCGAAGCGACCTGTGGGCACAGTCTACCTCTGGGGGTTGGCAAAGATCCCCTTGCCAATTAGCTTCCTGAGCATTGCTGCCATGTAATCCATGGGGTTTATCCCCTCCGTTCCCTCCGGCAGCCCCACGATTCTTATATTCTGCTGTTCTCCTGGTCCTCAACTGTGTCTTTCAGCCAGGCAGCACGGTGGCGCAGTAGGTTAGCCCTGCAGCCTCATGGCGCCAAGGTCCCAGGTTCGATCCTGGCTCTAGGTCACTGTCTGTGTGGTGTTTGCACATTCTCCCCGTGTTTGCGTGGGTTTCGCCCCCACAACCCAGAGATGTGCAGGGTAGGTGGATTGGCCACGCTAAACTGCCCCTTAATTGGAAAAAATGAATTGGGTACTCTAAATTTAAAAAAATCCAAACCTGTCTTTCAGCCAGGCAGCACGGTGGCGCAGTGGTTAGCATTGCTGCTTCACGGCGCCGAGGTCCTAGGTTCGATCCCGGCTCTGGGTCACTATCCATGTGGAGTTTGCACATTCTCTCTGTGTTTGCGTGGGTTTCGCCCCCACAACCCAAAAGATGTGCAGGGTAGATGGATCGGTCATGCCTCTTAATTGGAAAACATGAATCGGGTACTCTAAATTTATTTTTTAAAAAGAAAAAAACTTTGTCTTTAAGCCCCTTCTGGGTTCTACCAGGCTTGCCACCTCAGACTCGAGCGCCATAATCTGGTCCCCTTTTCTGTGGCGGACTTCTCGAGGTCCCTTGTCGTCTTCGCCACTTCCACTGCCGTGTCAACAGCTGCCAGGAGGTCTCTGCTCATCTCCTCTCTGTTTCTCTGAAGCTCAGAGATGATGAAGCCTGTCAGCGTGTCCATCAGTGTCTGGGTGTGTGCTGGGAGCTCTGTGAGGTTGGCCTTCCCCGGTTGCATGCCTCCAAGTGTGGCTGCTGTCTCCGAGGCTGAGATTTCCCTCTCCTCGTCTCTGCTGGCTTTTCCGCTGGGCAGTTGACTTTTTCCCATCTAGCTTGGCAATGCGGTCCATGGGATTGTTAGGGTGGAGGTTCTTTTGATGCCTGTTTGCTGGGGTAAAAGGCCATAGTTGAAGACCTTACACGAGAGCCATCTTTCGTGCGGCCGCTTAACTCATGGCTGCCACCGGAAGTTCCTCTTTCAACACTGTTACCCATGGGTTTGCTTCTGAAATGAAAATTGCTTATTGTCACAAGTAGGTTTCAAATGAAGTTACTGTGAAAAGCCCCTTGATGCGCGATCAATAACTACTGAAATGAAGGAGTAGTCCGAATTGAAGATGTTTCTACAAGATGTTTCCCCAGCAGCTCGAGTACAGAAAGAAGGTTGGCTGCTGGGAAACACGGGTTCTTATACCCCGCCTCATTGGGCGGAGAACCCCTCTCTCTCCCTCAGCAGCCATGGAGCCTATTTCATGATTTTTAAAAGGACAAGTGAACCTCGCCGTCGGGAATTCACCCCAGTGGAGGCGGAGAATCGCGGAGGCCCCGGAAAATATTGGGTCAGGCCCGCTAATGATATACAAACGGCGTTTACTGTATGTGTGTTCTGGAATGCATTGACGCCGCTGTTGAGGTGATGATGGATTGCGATTTGGCGTGAAACTGGCACCCGCCACAATTTCGGCGTCAAAACCGCTTCTCCGCCCAATCGCATTTCCTGATTCCAGAGTCAACTGACGGAAAATCCCGTCACAGGAGTTCGGCATTGCAAAAATGATATTCTCCCAAATAGACTGGCCGCATTTATTGTCCATCCTCGTTGACATACTAATGGTTATCTTGTTGGAACTTCCTCATGGTGAACAGACGGTTCAGTGGTTTGAGGTAACAAATCCATGAAGCTACTTTTTGAAAGCCCAGAACTGGGCTTTTACCCCGTTTGATGAGAATGTGCCAAATGCCAGTCCATGAACATTGGGAAAGTGAAGCACCGTTCATTATCCGGAAATCAGCTCCAGACACTGATCTAAAGGACCCACAGGAAACCAACATGCTAAATGAGTCCAGCAGACAATCAGTAAAATTTAAATTCACCCTTTTCCCTGGCCCCTGCTTGCCAGGATCAATGCTGCTTGTCAGAAAATCTGATCTCAACACCCATGCCTGTGAGTCATGTCCGTTTTAAGACAAGATGACATTCCTACCTTCATTCTCTGCTCCCTTTCTGACTCTCCTTCCAGCCTCCCCTCCTGATTCTGGCAGTGTCTGACCCTGAATTAACCTGGCTTGATGTGTTGTAGTGCGTTATATCTTTACCTCACCCTGGTTACTGAAACTACTGTTGGGCGTTTGACTAAGAAAATTATTCCGCAAAAGCCCAAACTGTCCACACTCCCGTAAAATAGAAACCCTTTGAAAACAGTAGGTTATTCTAAAATTAGGCAAAAATGAGTGAGAGGATCTGCATTTTACTCTGAGCTCTGGCTCACCCGAAACTGCCTCACCATGAATTGAAGGAGAGTGTAGGAAGGGACCCTGCTTAGATAAAACCGAACAAGCACACATCTCTGAATTGAAGATTGCTTAGAGACCACACAAAGGCTCAGTTTACTCTTTGTTTGAACGCAATTTGAAAGTGATATATTTGGTTGATGCCTATGGTCTTCTTGACTTCACAGCGGCATCTCTGAGGCGAAACAAGCAGCTCTGAGGTCAAGCGAAACATTAATATGTCAGGATTTGGGGTTTTGTAACAGCTCTTTACTAGTAAGAGCCGCCCTTTTGGCTTGAGTCGTTTAAAGCAGTCATGAATCAGAATCTAAGCATGCATCTATATATAGTTAAAATAAAAACAGAATTTAAGAAAAGTTGCCATATGTTCTAATCCCTAAACATCTCCACTGAGCCACTATTAACAGATTACCCCAGAGACTGCGGTTTGCCATAAATTTAACACATTAATTTCTGAATTACAGGACGAGGGCTCAGTGATGCATCTAGGGTATAGTTTAAGTAGAATGTGAAGCATCAGTGCAGTGACTATATTAAGAAAAATGTATATTTTATGCATTTATCGTTGTATCAATCAGTTTATGATACTCAGAATAATACCGGCCGGCGAATACAATAAATCATATGATTAAATGGATCGTTCTCCCTCTGTCACCTCTCTTTTTTGAAAGACCTTTGACTCTTGGTGACTGTACTTCAGTTCCTAGCCTGATGAATTATTTTTCATGGACAAGTTCAGAAAATTGATTTAGGCAGGCTCTTCAGCTATGGAATACATCACAGCTAAAACCTATTGCACACAAGCATTTTCCAGCAGGCATTGTTGGATTGGAGGGGGAATCCTGGAGCATATGTTTGGGATCTAATCTGGAAGTTTATGGTCTGTATCACTCAGTATATTCCCCAAAATATTCCCTATTATTGGGGAAGCGTTATATATTGTTGCTGTCACATTTTGCTGTGGGACGCTTCTGTATAATATCATAGAATCCCTATAGCACAGCAGGAGGCCATTCAGCCCATCGAGAGTGCACTGAGCCTCCGACGAGCATCCTACCTCAGCCCACTTCCCTGCCCTATTCCCGAAACCCCGTAACCCCACCTAACCTACACATCTTAGGACACTAAGGGGCAACTTAGCACGACCGATCAACCTAACCTGCACACCTTTGGATTATGGGAGGAGACCGGAGCACCCGGAGGACACCCACGCACACACGGGGAGAAGGTGCAAACTCCACCCAGCAAAATCTGACAGCACACAGTCATCAATGACAGTTTATCGTGATAAAGTCTGAAATGGATTACAGGGAATTTTGCATGTATTATATCATCACCTATATTTAATAAAACTTACAAATTGAACATATGAACCAATAACATTTTATATGGTGGCTAATCATAGAGGTAGGTTTATTAGGAATTAGGCGCTCATTAGTTCTGTCAAAACAAATGTGTTTCAGCTCAGAGTTGCCATATGGTAGTTGTCATGGGGCGTTCTAGCTGTGTCAGTTTATAAACAGAAAGGTGAGAACAGACAGGGATCAGTTTAATATTCCTGGGATTATCGTGTGGGATATAACCAGACAACAGTGAGGAAAATATTTTTGTGACTGATTAGTTTTCCTAAACAATTTTATACATCTTTTTATTTTTTCCCTTATCTTCACAGTGCAAATTTATTAAAACACTTTGGACATTTTCCCCCTTCTCTTTGTTCCTCTCCTCACTCCTTGCTGGTTCTATGGGGGCTGGCTGCTACCCAACACTGTACCCAGGTGGCTCATTTTCACACAGGAACCCAGATGATGAGTCTATTTGACCATAAGGAGCACAGCGAGTGAGCCTGTTCTTGTCCTCTACATTATAAGGTTGTTTGGTGTCTCACAGAGAAGCCTGGAGGCTTGTATGGCGGAACGTAAACTGTAATTGGAAACCCAGCAACTATATACATATACAGCCCTGCACAGGTGCTGTCTCCATGCTATCTCCTTCCAGACTCTCTGTACACCATCTACCACCATTTCACCGTTTACATCCCCATGTGGGTGGCTCTGTTTCCCCAGTCTCACATTAACCCTTGCTCCGCCCGAACACCATTATATTGCACTCTACCAGCAGACCGAGGCAGCTTCCTAGTCATTGTACAGTGAATTCGAGCTAATTCTTCAATAGATTATTTAATTTTATTCATGTAACTTAACTTTGTCGGCTGTGGCTTCCGGTGACGGGGATGTGCTGAGCGGACGCAGGAAAGGTGGCTCTCAGCCTGAGAATTTGGATTTTGGCACTTTTAATCGGAAATAGCCCTCCAGAAATGGGGGGAGGGGGGGAGAAACATCCACGCACCCTCTTCCAACGACTGCAGAACTAGCGATGCCAAGCAGTAGCAGCTCCAAGATCCGAAAAGAGGCGAAAGGCAGCAAAAGCCTGGAGAAGCGAGCAGAGGAGATGGCGGATGCATGTGGCGATGAGGGCCAAACCACACCCGACAGGGAGGTACAACCAGGAGCTCCCCCTCACCGGTGGGTGGGTGGAGGAAGGTCCTCACAAAGGGATTACGAGAACTCAAAGAGGCCACCAAGGCTGACTCGAGGGGAACGGTTAAGGGAAGGTTAAGGCACCAGTAATCCTGGTAAACGTGTACGCTCCCACTGGGAAGACATGGAGTTGATAAAGAAGACCATGGAAGAAATCCCCGACATAGAGACACACCGACCCATCATTGGGGGGGCGACTTTAACTGCGTATAGGACCCACGGACAGACAGATCGAACCCCAAATTGGGGAAAACATCAAACATGGCAAAGGAACTAGACAACCATGAAACAGATGGGGGAAACGGACTCCCCACCCTGGGGAGAAGGCGTTCTCCTTCTTCTCCCAGGTACATTCCCAGATTGACTTCTTTGTGGTGGGGAAATCGGTGCTTCTCCGAGGGGTAGTAACAGCAAAATATTCACAATTGTGATCACCGAGCACACCAGCACTACATGAATGTGAAGTTGGAGACGGGCTGTGCCCACCCACCCCGTGGAGGCGGGACACACCCCCTCATTGCCGATAAGGCCTTTTGTGAAACAATATCACAGGCCATAGATGGGTACAGCACTAATAACCAGAACAGGGAGATCTCATCCTCCGCATTCTGGAGGAGCTGAAGGCTGTGATCAGGGGAGAGATTGTTGATTACAAAGCGTGCAGAGACAAGGAGAGGGCAGTCAGACAACAGCTGGTCGATTCTGTTGTGTTCTGTACGATGGCCGCTGTAATTGTGGTGATATGCATCATTGTAAATACTCAAGGGATTAATGTAAATACATGTAGACTAGCTAGACACTAGAGGGAGCACCAGAGACATCACACACAGACATTCAACCAATAGGTCAGTAAGATTGGGGCAGCATGGTAGCATAGTGGTTAGCATCAATGCTTCACAGCTCCAGGGTCCCAGGTTCGATTCCCGGCTGGGTCACTGTCTGTGTGGAGTCTGCACGTCCTCCCCGTGTGTGCGTGGGTTTCCTCCGGGTGCTCCGGTTTCCTCCCACAGTCCAAAGATGTGCGGGGTTAGGTGGATTGGCCATGCTAAATTGCCCGTAATGTCCTAAAAAGTAAGGTTAAGGGGGAGTTGTTGGGTTACGGGTATAGGGTAGATACGTGAGTTTGAGCAGGGTGATCATTGCTCGGCACAACATCGAGGGCTGAAGGGCCTGTTCTGTGCTGTACTGTTCTAAATTCTAAAGATAGGACCTGACCAATGGGCATTCACGATACACACAGAGGTGACACTACCACAGGGGGGCATTACACCAACCCATATATAAAGGACACAGCACACATGATCTTCCTCTTTCCAGTGGAGACACTCAGTGAGTACAGACACAGGGTTGATTCAATATCACACCCACCACCTGGATTGTAGCAGACTGGTTCGTCAGTCTGAGTAGCTATAGAAGGTTCAACAATAGAGGCGAACCTAAGTAAGAGAATTGTAAATAGTTCAATAAACGTGTTGAAGTTATCTCCAAGTCTGAACCTTCCTTTGTCAGAGTGAACATCAAGGAAGCCGCTTATGCTATGTCAAGAGCATAACAAGACAGTAATGAGGTACACAGAGCATTCAGTTGGCCCCACACTTGCAAGGGATGTATGCAGACTCGCTAGTAAGGGCCAATCTGTCACCAACACTGGCACAAACCTCACTATCACTGATACCCAAGAAAAACAAAGATCCGACTGAATGCCAGTCCTACAGACCCATCTCACTACTAAATGTAGATGTGAAAATCCTGGCCAAAATCCTGGCTCGATGACTGGAGAACTGTGTACCAAAGATGGTCACAGAGGACCAGTTGGACTTTGTCAAATGTAGACAGCTAACCTCGAACATCAAGCACCTACTGAACATGGTAATGACCCCATCCAGGGAGAGAACACCAGACGTGATGATCTCCCTGGACAGAGAAAAGGCTTTTGACAGAATTGAGTGGAAGTATCTCATAGAGGTAGTGGAGCAGTTTGGGCTTGGATTAGGATTCACTACCTGGGTGAAACTTCCGTACAACGCTCCCATGGTGTGCGTGTGGACTAACACCACCAGCTCTAAATACTTTCAGCTGCACAGAGGCACAAGGCAGGGATGCCCACTGTGCCCACTTCTGTTCACCCCAGGAATTGAACCACTAGCAATTGCCCTCAGCATCAAAAAGTTGGAGGGGTATCCAAATCGGGAACAGAGGGAACAGAGTCTCAATCTATGCGGATGACCTACTCCTCTACGTCCTGGACCCCCAAGCCAGCATGGAAAGAATCATGATGCTTCTGAAAGATTTGGAGCCTTCTCGGGCTACAAACTCAACCTGAGCAAGAGTGAAATATTCCCAGTAAACCCACAAGGGAGAGGAGTAGAGCTGGAGGGAATGACGTTCAAACAAGCCCCAAAAAAATCCACTATCTGGCCATCCAAATTGCCGATAACTGGACACGGATCCACAAATGGAACCTGATAAGCCTGGTGTAGGAAATAAGAAAGGACCTGCAAACAAAGCACACACTCCCACTCTTTCTGTCAGGAGAGTCCAGATGATCAAGATGAATGTACTGCCCAGCTTCCTCTTCCGATTCAGATCCCTACAACCCCAAGGCCTTCTTCAATACGGTAGACAAATCGATCATGGCAGTTGTGTGTGTGTCTGTGTGTGTGTGTGTGAGGTGGGGGGGGGGGGGGGGGGGGGGGGGCAGGGAAGTATGGAAGGCCTGGCCCTCCCGAACCTACACCTGGGTGGCCACAGCAGAGAGAGTGAGGGGGAGCAGAGTGGGTGAAGATGGAGGAGAGTTCCTGCATGGGGTCATTCCTCTGAGCCCTGGTTACAACAGCGCTCCCATCCACGCCAACCAAACACTCAAAAAGCCCAGTGACGCTCGCCACGCTCTGGACCTGGTACCAATTGAGGCAACACTTCGGCCTGATCAAATGTCCACCATGGCCCCATCTTCAACAACCACGGGTTCACGTCAGCAACAATGGAGGCCACCTTGAAAAGGTGGAGACAGTTTGGGGGGGCTTTGACAGTTAATGACTTAGACACAAATGACGGATTCGCGACGCTGGAAGAACTTAGAGGTTTCAACTGCCCAAAAGGAAAAGAGTTAAGACATACACAATTTAAAAACTTTCTCCGTAGGGAAATGACAATGTACCCACAGACTCACGATTTCTCCAGGTTTCGGAGAATCACGCCCCTAATGTTTGCGACTCAACTACTTCCACAGGCAGTGCATAAGCGGGGGAGGAAGGGGGGTGGGAGGGAGAGCGGGAGGTGGGCGGGAGAGGTGAAGGGGGGAGCAGGCAAACAACCTGTGGGACAGACCACAGAACGCAGGCAGCAGAGCCGTGGAAGAGGGGCCCAAAAGCAAGAGGGAGGGAGCAGGGTCATAACACACTGGGTGACACACGCCAGGGTCAACACAAAGTGCCCAAACAGGGTGCAACAGCCTTGTCAAAACACACATATGCATGTACACTCATCTCACTCTGTTCTGGGGGCACTACATCACCCCCTGTGAACCAGGATAGCAGTGGGCCCGAGAGTCGGTCAGTAGCATCAGCCCAAGGACTGGCTTCAGTACAGGAGGAAGTTCAATGGCCAGACAGGAGCAGTAACTCTATCTCTCACCCCCTTCATCAATATCTACCACCTCTTTTTTTCACCCTCTTCGACCACTCTACTGGCTCCCTCTGCCCCCCTCACCATCCCACCCTAACATAACCTCTGTGAGTTAACTCCTCAGGAGGCACACATTGACTCCACAAACCCCACCCTTACATGTTCACCTGGACATTCTACCCACCCCTTACACCTTCCTCCCCCTTCGCACATACCTCCTCATTTGCACCATTCTCTCCCCCACACCTCCCTCCTCCGAACTCCTTTTTTCCGTGGAAGATGACGCCAGCTCACAGAGAAGTCACCAACGTTCCATGAAGATCTGAAGCATCAGTGAAGTTGAAGCTGCTGCTTGGGGACCTCGCACCTTCCGAGAACTGTGTCTGGACGGAGCCATGTGCATGAGGATCCACCCACCATGTATGTCATGTGTTCCTCCAGGACCTGGAAGCTGAAGGCCTCCAGCATCTTCTCCTTGGATATCTGTGATGTCAGCAAGACCCTGAATGTAAGTCCCAACTTTTGAACGCCACACTAGTCCAGGTGTGTTCTGGACCGACATGTTTTCCCACTGGCATTGTAGAGAATTAAGGGTGGGGGCAGATGTAGACAATTCCGGGTGGCCCTTCATTTGCATCCCATTAGCGGAATGCAAATCGGTTTCATTTCAGCCTCCAGTGGGTTTCCCGATCCGTCATGACGAGCACCATTGGAAGATCCCACTGTATATTCACATTGGTGTGAAACTCATTTTTGGGCCTCCTGCTGAATTCACCCTGCCGCCTGCCATTGACCCCGCTGGTGGGGCATGGGAGAATTCTACACGTTGAGTCATTTAAGGCACAGCAGGAGGCCATTGAGACTTGATGCATTAAGACAGAGGAAGCAGAATTTTCCATGAGGTCAAGTTTACAGAGGGTGGAATATGAGAAATAACCCCTGTCACCCAGGAGCCAAACCCCAAGCCAGGGATTCATCTCGAACATGTCAGGAATTGTCGAGTGTACCAGGTTGAAAGCATCGTGCACACTGCCCGGGTATTAGGCACAGACATGTGCAATGCGCAGCTGATGGTCACATATCAGCTGCACATTCCTGGGCTGGAACCTCTTTCGGCTTGTGTACAGCAGCCTGTCATCTGCAGGTTTTCGTCGGGTGACATGCCTCCCATCAATCACCCCCTGGACCCAGGGGTATCTCTTCGATGGCGGCGAACCCCGCTGCCCGAGTACCTTGCTGGGTTTGGTTCACATTGAAGTGGATGTGGTGTGCCAACTGGGCATATAGGCCTCCAATGACAGTGCGGATGCACCTGTGCACCGAGGTCTATGAGATCCCAGACAGGTCTCCTGGAAGGGCCCCGTGATGTAAATGTTCAGGGCGGCCATCACCTTGATGGCCACTGGGAGTGGGTATCCACCCCATTCCCCCGTGATGCCAGGTGTGCCATGATCTGGCAGATATGTTGCACTGTCTCCGTGCTCAGCCGGAGTCTTCGACAGCATACCCGGTCCGGCAGGCCCTCGAATACAGTTGGAAATAATGGTCTAACACTTACTTACACTAAGATACTACAGAGCTACTCTAATATGCGACTGCTATTAACTCCTTACTAAAACCTTGGGCAGGATTCTCCCCTACCCGGCGGGGTGGGGGGTCCCAGCGTAGCGAAGTGGCGCCAACCACTCCGGCGTTGGGCCTCCCCAAAGGTGCGGAATTCTCCACACCTTTAGGGGCCAGGCCCTCACATTGAGGGGCTAGGCCCGCGCTGGAGTGGTTGGCGCCTCGCCGACTGGCGCCAAAACCGGCGGCAACGGGCTTTGACACCGGCCGGCCAGTGCCGGGGCTGGCCGAAAGGCCTGCGCCGGTTCGCGCATGCGCCGGTGCGTCAGCTGCCGCTGACGTTACCACCGGCGCATGAGTGGTAGGGGGTTCTCTTCCGCCTCCGCCATGGTGGAGGCCGTGGCGGCGGCGGAAGAAAAAGAGTGCCCCCACAGCACTGGCCCGCCCGCCGACCGGTGGGCCCCAATTCCGGGCCAGGCCACCGTGGGGGAACCCCCCGCGGGGTCCGATCGCCCTGCGCCCCCCCAGGACCCCGGGGGCCCGCTCGCACCGCCAATCCCGCCGCTACCAGAAGTGGTTGAAATCATGGCGGCGGGAGAGGCCTCTTAGCGGCAGGACTTCGGCCCATCACGGGCCGGAGAATCGTCACAGGGGGCTCGCCAATCGGCGCGGCGCGATTCCCGCCCCCTCCAATTCCCGGGTGGCGGAGAATTCCGGCCACGGCGGGGGCGGGATTTTCGCCTGTCCAGGGCGATTCTCCAACCCTGCGGGGGGGGTCGGAGAATTTTGCCCCTTGTCCTGGAACATATGGTGCATCCGGGTCACGTGCTTGCATACCCGCACCACCTGCTGGTCGGATGCTAGAATTACAACAGTAAAACATCTGACTTATAATACATACAGATGATGTTGATCTACTCGTATTATATACAGATGATAGTCTACCTATCATCACAGCTTCCTCCTCCTCGAGCAGCTCCAGCTTGTGCAGCCACAGGGTATCCCCCAGGGCTGTGGCGACTAGCAGGAAGGCCACCATTGCTGGTTGAATTCCAATATCCATTGTCTGCAGGGGGTTAAAGGCTGACATGTTAGCATGGTGCAAACCCCCTGTGTCCATCCAGGTCCAGCAGACTACATGGTGGCCCTGGTTGGCACTGTGGACTCTGCCCACACATGCCCCCATCTCTACACTCCTGACACTCTCAGTGCCCGGTAATGTGGGGGCCTCTGGCCAAGTGCCGTCCCTGATGCCAGGGGTATATCGGCTGGTGCTGCCCTTGCCAGCCGTACACTCTATGGCACCCGCTCGGCACCCCTGTAGGTGCTACTGTGGCAGTTGTCCTTGAGTCGGCCACGTGATGCCCCGCCGGCGGGTGGCAGCCGGTTGGGTGGTGGGGAGTGTGGCAGGGGTTAGGGTGGGGGGGGGGATGAGAACTGGGGTGCGGAGGCGGGGAAGGTGGGGCACCCATACGGCTGCTGTCACTTTGTAGAACCAGGGTTAAGGTGGGTGGTCAGTGGGGTGCGCAGCAAGATGGCTGCCTTGCAGGCCGCGGCAATGGTGGTCCGTGACTGGACACCGCCCAGTGCCATGGTGGGTCACCCCAGCCACTCGGCCCATTCCCCCATCACCCAGCCCCCAGTCTAACCATCCTGGCCAGTGTCTGGCCTGGCAGTTGCAGTTGTGCCTCTCTGTGTCCTGTCTCCTCTCTCTCTCCCTCATTAGCCACGGCGCCGGCTTCACAATTTTTTTAAGCGCCGTTGAGAACTCGGCCCATCAGAGGCGGAGAGTCGCAGGGGCACCGGAGGGCACCGGAGGGTACCGGAGGGCACCGGAGGGTACCGGAGGGTACCGGGTGGCACCGGAGGGCACCGGAGGGTACCGGGTGGCACCGGAGGGCGCCGGAGGGCACCGGAGGGCACCGGAGGGCACCGGGTGGCACCGGAGGGCACCGGAGGGCACCGGGTGGTCAGGCCTGCTAATAATATGCAAATGGTGTTTACTGTACCTGAGTTCGGGAAGGCATTGACGCCGCTGTCGAGGCGACGGAGAATTGCCATTTGGTGTCAAATCGACGCCCGCCGCGATTTCGGCGTCGGAACCGATTCTCTGCCCAGCCACGTTTCTAGATTCCCACGCCGGCCGATGGAGAATCCCGCCCCAGGAATATGTCTCCAGTGGAGTTGACAACCTGCCTGCTGATGGCCAATTGGATAAAGGTAGCACTGTACAGTATGCACTGAGCCATGTTGACCAGAAGATCCCAGGAATGATGCCATGTGATGAAGTATTAAGATGTTGCAATTGTGCTCAGTGTCCGAGGCTAAACATAAAGCCGTGATACTGTTACGAGAGTGACTACAATTCAAAAGCATTATGGTGACACAGTAGTTAGCGCTGCAACCTCACAGCGCCAGGGATCCAGGTTCAATTCCAGCCTTGGGTCACTGTGAGGAGTTCCCCCCGTGTCTGCGGGGGTTTCTTCCGGGTCCTCCGATTTCCTCCCACAGTCCAAAGATGTGCGGGTTAGGTGGATTAGCCTTGCTAAATTACCCCTTAGTGTCCAGGGGTGTGCAGGTTATGTTATAGGGAAAGGGCGGGGTGGATGGGAGAATGGACATGGGTAGAGTGCTCATTCGAGGGGTTGGTGCAGACTCAATGGGCCGAATGGCCTCTTTCTGCACTGTACTGATTCTATGATTAGTTGCAAAGCATTTTGTCAGCTCCTGGGATGATGTGGCAAATGCATGTATTTTGTTCTTGATGATAATTACTGTCCACCAAGCCAGTTGAAAGTTTGTTGATATTGGGTTTGGATATGAATTGGACTCAGCAATGATATTCCTCACCGGTACACTATCCAATTGTTTAGACTCCCATGTGAAGAATGCTTTTGCATGAGTCCATGGGTTGGGCCTGGCTGGTCCCGATGAGGAGAAACATCTGGGAGGACAAAAGAAACAGGAATGTCTCTGCTTCAGAGTTGGGGGAATTGAGAACAGAGGCTAGATGATCAGTGACCAAAACTAATTTGGACTGTAATCATTTTTGGCTGGATTTTAGATTTATTGCTTTATGTTGGCGCCATCCAGTGGTAGGTTTAATCAACTGCAATAGTTGAAATGGAAGAGATTTGTGTGGTCAGCCCCTTAATTTCAGATAGGACACCTGCCAAATGAGCAGATGCTGAAATTAGTTTATCTAATTTTAGCTATCCGTGAATGCAGTCACCTGTTAGCTGACTTGAAGCCTGAACAATTTCCCAAATTGTCCTTGTTGTTTAAACAATTGGTTAATAAATAAATGGAAGAAAAAAATGGCAGGGAAATATTGGGTAAGAGTGGGACGAACTTGATTGCTCTCTGAAAGAACTGTTTTAGATTTGATAGCACCCATACCTCATGTATTGTGCTATTCTATGATTCTACCATTACATTTTAAATAAAATAAAAGCAGACAAATTTGAAACATCAAGTTATTAATAATATTTTATCCGGAAATTTGTTATTTTAGAAATCAGCGGGATCTGTTATATATAAACGTACAAGAATGCTCTGAATTGCTGGCTATTTTGGGTGTATAATCTCCTGCTTCAATCAGCTGTTACAAAAACAACTGCAGAATTATTCTCCCAAACATGAACAATGGGCAGGTTCTCCCATTTGGCGGCAGAGTGTCCACGCTGTCGGAAGCGCCGTCGTGGGCCGCTAAGAGTACCGAACGCCGCTGGAGCGGTTCACGCCGCTCCAGCCTCCCACCCCGGCGCGAACAGTGCGCCGTGGGATCCGCGCATGCGCAGTGGCACCGGCGTCAATGAGGACACGCGCAGTGGCGCCGGCACCAACCTGCGCATGCGCGGTGGTGTCCCTCGACCTGCCGGCCCCGAGGCAACATGGCGCGGGAGTTCAGGGTCCGGCGCGCAAGAAAATAGTCCCGGGGAGGGAGAGGCCGGCCCCATCGGAGGCCCCCCCACCCGGGGTGGGAGCCCCCCTCCCCCCCCCCCCACACAGGGTGCCCCCCAATCCTGCGCACCTGTGACCAGGTGTGGACGGCGCCGCTGGAACTCTGCCCTTTTAGGGCGGCCGCTCGGCCCATTTGGGCCGGAGAATCGGCAGCCCGGCTGCGTAGAGCAGCCCGCGACCGGCGCTGTGCCAAACGCGCCGGCGCCGATGGCACCGAATCTGTGCTGCACGGAGAATCACGTGCCAGTGTCGGGGCAGCGTGGCGTGGTTGCGGGGGTTCTCCGGCCCGCCGTGGGGCCGGGAGAATCCCGCCCAGTCACTGTAAGATCTGAGGCGGGGTTCTCCCCTACTCGGCGGGGGGGGGGGCTACCGGCACCGAGGACTGGCGTGAACCACTCCACCGTCGGCCTGCCTGGAAAGTGCGGAATCCTCCGCACCTACAGGGGTTAGGCCGGCGCCAGTGGGGTTGGCGCTGCGCCAGCCGGCGGCGAAGGGCCTCCGCCGGCCGGTGCATGCGCGGGAGCACCAGCGTGTGCTGGTGTCATCCCAGCACATGCGCAGGGGAGATCTTCTCTGCACCAGCCATGGCGGAGGTTGACAGCAGCCAGCGCAGAGGGAAAGAGTGCCCCCACGGCACAGGCCCCCCCAGTGGATCGGTGGGCCTCGATCGTGGGCCAGGCCACCGTGGTGGCACCCCCCGGGGCCAGATCCCCCCACGCCTCCCCAGGACTCCGCAGGCCGCCCGGAGAGCCAGGTCCCGCTGGTACGTACCTGGTTTGATTTACGCCGACGGGACCAGCCGGAAACGGGCAGCCGCTCAGCCCATCGCGGGCCGGAGTATCGCTGCTCGTGGCCGCTGAACGCCGCTGTGCGATTCCCGCCCCTGCCAACACCCCGGCGCTGGAGAATTCGGCACTGGCAGAGGGGCGGGATTCACGCCGCCCCCCAGTGATTCTCCGGCCGGCAGGGGTCGGAGAATCCCCCCAAGATCTATTGCATTTATGTGGGATTGAGGGGAAATTATAACCATAACCCCGTGGATCACGCCAAATGTCAACCAGAATTATACAAGTGACATTAAAAGCTGCAGGAAACGATCTCTGAGGCAGATGCCACACTGAGAAAACCATTTTGTGTGCTGTTGCTGCTGCATTTTTAGAAGAGCCGGGTATTCATTTAACTATATTTTGATGTCACAACACTATCCACAGAAAGGATGTGCTACCACCGAAGGTTGGTGTTATTTACTGAAATATCAACCTCTTTGGTGCTTTGTGGGTTCACTCAGGACTCTTGCTCTTTAGGCTAGTCAGCTCTGTTCATAGTACTGCTTGTTATCGAGGACATGGATACCCCAGAGGGAATCCCTTTCTGATGAGTTCAATCACTGTGGCAGTCAAGGTCACCCTGGCCTTGGGTGACTTTTCTCTGATCTGCTACAAGTAATGTATTTCAATGCTAAACTCCAGAGTGCTTTGTTATGCTCTTTCCACCTCACCCTCACCAATCTGCCTGCTGCAGATGTATCTGTCCATGACAGTAACAGTAAGAGTAACCACTACACAGTCCTTGTGGAGACAAAGCCTCGTCTTCACATTGAGGATGCCCTCCATTGTGTTGTCAGGCTCTACCACTGTGCTAAATAGGATAGATTTCAAACAGATCTAGCAACTCAGGATTGGGCATCCATGAGATGCCATGGGCCATCAGCAGCATCAGAATTGGGCAGCACGGTAGCACTGTGGATAGCACAATTGCTTCACAGCTCCAGGGTCCCAGGTTCGATTCCGGCTTGGGTCACTGTTTGTGCGGAGTCTGCACACCCTCCCCGTGTGTGCGTGGGTTTCCTCCGGGTGCTCCAGTTTCCTCCCACAGTCCAAAGATGTGCAGGTTAGGTGGATTGGTCATGCTAAATTGCCTTTAGTGCCCAAAATTGCCCTTAGTGTTGGGTGGGGTTACTGGGTTATGGGGATAGGGTGGACGTGTTGACGTTGGGTAGGGTGCTCTTTCCAAGAGCTGGTGCAGACTCGATGGGCCGAATAGCCTCCTTCTGCACTGTAAATTCTATGATAACCACAAACTGCAACCTCATGGCCCGGCATATCCCCCACTCTACCATTACCACCAAGCCAGGATCAACCCTGGTTCAATGAAGGGAGCAGGAGGACGTGACAGGAGCAACATCAGGCATACCGAAAAATGAGGTGTCGACCTGGTGAAGCAACAACACAGGTCTATTGGGCCAAGCAGCATAAGTGATAGACAGAGTTAAGCAATTCCACAACCACGGGATCAGATCTAAAATCAGCCGTACTGCCACATCCAGTTGAGAAAGGTGGTGGACAATTAAACTCACTGGAGGAGAAAGCGCCACAAATATCCCCATCTTTTTAAAAAATGTATTTTATTACAAAAATGTATCACAACTGGTTTTGATATGGGCTGGTTTAGCACAGTGGGCTAAATAGCTGGCTTGTAATGCAGAACAAGGCCAACAGCACAGGTTCAATTCCCGTACAGGCCTCCCCGAACAGGTGCCGGAATGTGGTGACTAGGGGCTTTTCACAGTAACTTCATTGAAGCCTACTTGTCACAATAAGCAATTATTATTATTATTACTAAGCAGATTACAGCAAATAAACACCCCGGGAAACATACTTCCCAACAATCTACTATACAGTCTGTACAGATTGTTCCCCTTTTTCACACACCCCCACCCCCGCGATGAACAGCCCCTCAAACACGGTCACAAACATCCCCACCTTTCCTCAACCCCCCCGTCATGATATACAGACACACACATAATGATATACAGACAAGCAGCTAATGGACACAGAGAACAGGACATGACCAATAAGCAGGCAGGACACTCAGGGGTGGGATCTGACTATAAAAGGCACGAGGCACTCACACTCCGCCTCTTTCCACTGATGAACATCTACAGAATGAGTCAGGGTGTATTTACAGTATCACACCTCCACCATGTGGCTAAGAGCTAGTCTGGTTCAGTCAGACAGAGTAACCACACTCATGTTAGCAGAGAGTCTATCCTGGCTAAGACCGCGAACACTCCCGCCCAGAATCTTCCCAATTTTTCACAACCCCAAAACATGTGCGCGTGATTCGCTGACCCCCGCCCACACCTCTCACTCTCATCTGCTGCCCCCTGAAAGAACCCACTCATTCTCGCCCGAGTCATATGCACCCTGTGCACCACCTTGAACTGTATCAAGCTCATCCTTGCACAGGAGGAGGTCCCGTTTACCCTTCGCAGTGCCTCATTCCATACTCCCCAATTGATCTCCCCTCAGAACTCTTAGCTCCTCCAGACTGGCAAACCCTTCCCCCAAATACAAATCCCTCTCCTTGACCAGCCCCACTTCCCTCCACCTCCTGTATACACTATCCATCCCCCCCGGCTCAAACCCATGGGCCGGGATTCTCCGATCCCGCGCAGGGTTGGAGAATCGCCGGGGGGGGGGGGCAAATCCCGCCTCGCCACTCCGATGCCGGGCTGCCGATTCTCCAGCGACCAGAGAATTAGTGGCAATCGCGCTGGCGCGGTCACCATTGAAAGCGGCCCCTCCGGCGGATCTACGCACTCGATGGGCCGATTACCTGCCGAGTCCCGCCAGCGTCATTTACGCATGGTCTTACCCGGCGGAACCTCAGCATTCTGGCTACGGGGGCCATCCTGTTTGGGGGGCGGGGGGAGCTGACTTTAGGGGAGACTCCACGGTGGCCAGGCCCGCGATCGGGGGCAACCGATCGGCGGGCTGGGTCATTCCACGGGTACCTATGTTCCTCCGCGCTGGGCCCCTGTAGGGCTCCGCCATGCTCCCGGCGGGCCGACACGGAGATGGCCGTGGCACGCATGGCCATGGCACGTGTATACGTGAACCCGCGCCGGCCGTGGCATGCACGTGCAGACCCACGCCGGCCGTGGCGGGCCAACTTCCGCCTACAGCAATCCAATGCCGTTCTAGCCCCCTAGGAAGGGTTGAATGCCTGGGCCTGGGGGCCCGTTGATGCCGGCGTCGCTCGCCCCGGTTTCGACGCCCGCGTCAACACTTGGCTGGGATTTTGGAGAATCCCGACCATGATTCTCACACAGCGGCATTAGCACCAACATCCCTTCCACCCTAAAATGCCTCTTCAACAGATTCCATATCCTCACCGTGGACTGCACCACTGGGCTCCCTGAATACCTACTCTGAGCCACTGGCAATGCTGCTGTCACCATAGCCCTCAAACTAGACCCCTTACAATATTCCTCCATCCTAACCCATTCTACCCCTTCTCCTTCCCACCACCGCCGCACATTGTCTAAATTCACCACCCAATAATAATGAAGCAAGTTTGGCAACGCCAACCCCCCCTGCTGCCTCTGCCTCTGTAACAGGGTCCTCCCCACCCTCAGCACCTTCCCCGCCCATACAAAGTCAGAGATGATCGTGTCCCCTACTTTCTGAAAAAAGACCAGGTATAAAGATTGGGAGAGCTTGAAAGATCAACAAGAATCTCGGCAGAATTTTCCCTATTTGGACCCTCCCTGCCAGCGTTAAGTGCAGTGTGTCCCACCTCTTAAGATCCTCCTTAGCCTCCTCCACTTATGGAGCCCCGTCCATTCACTCGCTACCTGAATCCCCAAATTCTTAAACCTATCCCTCGCTACCGTAAATGTCATCCCCCCTAAATTAGCCCGCTGTGCCAGCTCATTCACCGGGAATACCTTGTTTTTCCCTACATTCAGCTTGTATCCCGAGAACCCTCCAAACCTCCCCAACAGGCCCATAATCCTTCCCATAATCTCCAACGGATCCGAAACATACAGCAAAAGGTCATCAGCATAGAGCTACACCCGATGCTCCCTCTGTCCCCTCATTATCCCCTGCCACTCTGCCGACCCCCTGAGAGCCATCGCCAATGGCTCTATGGCCAGCGCAAACAGCAGTGGGGACAGCGGGCACCCCTGCCTCGTACCCATGTGTAAGTCAAAACCTCATGAGCTCATATAATTCGTCCACACCCTCGCTCTTGGTGCCACATACAGCCATCACACCCATGTCACAAATCACGGCCCAAACACAAAATTCCCAAAACCTCCAACAAGTACCGCCACTCCACATGCTTGAATGCCTTCTCCGCGTCCATGGACACCACCACCTCAGGTACCAGAGTCCCTGACGGATTCATCACCACATTCCACAGCCGCCTTATATTACTCGCGAGCTGCCTGCCCTTCACGAAGGCTGTTTGATCTTCTGCAACCACCTCCGGGACACAATCCTCCATCCTCCCGGCCAACAACTTAGCCAATACTTTCATATTCGTGTTCAACAGTGATATGGATCTATACGACCCACATTCCACCGGATCCTTCCCTTTTTTGGGGATTAGTGTGATTACTGCCTGCTTCATCGTCTCCGGCAATTCCCCGTCTCCAGAGCTTTATTAAACAACCCCAACAGATGTGGTGCCAGGTCCGCCGCAAATTCCTTAGAAACTTCCGCCTGTTACTCATCCGGCCTAGGGGCCTTCCCTGACTTCATACCCCTGATATTATCCAGCACCTCCCTCAGCCCCAGGGGTTCCTCCAACGCCTGCCTCTTTGCTTCCTCCACCTGGAGAAATTCCAGCTCTTCCAGAAACCACCCCATGTCCCCCTCCTCTCCTCCCGGACCCACCTCATAAAGTTCCTGGTAGCACTCCCTAAATGCCTCATTTATCTTCCCCGTCTCTAACATCACGGGCGGGATTCTCCGGAATCCGGCAGGCGGGCTGTACCGACGCCAAAGAGTGGCATGAACCGGGGCTAGTCCGGCGCCGGCGGGTTTGGGGCCACACCATCCGGCGCCAAAGGGCCTCCGCCGGCCAGCGCGAGTTGGTGCATGCACGGGTGCGCCAGCGTGTTCTGGCGTGATCCCAGCGCACGCGCAGGGCGGTTCTTTTCCGCACCGGCCATGGTGGACCGTTACAGCGGCCGGCGTGGAGGGGTAGAGTGCCCCCACGGCACAGGCCCGCCCGCAGATTGGGAGGCCCCGATTGCGGACCAGGCCACCATGGGGCTCCCCCCCAGGGCCAGATCCCCCCACACCCCCCCCAACACCCAGGTCTCCGCAGGCCGCCCGCAGAGCCAGGTCCCGCCAGTATGGACCTTGTTTGATTTACACCGGTGGGACTGTCCGAAAACGGGTGGCCACTCGTCCTATCGCGGAGCACAGAATCACCGCCTTTGCCAACGGCCCCCGACCGGCGCGACGCGATTCCCATCCCCGCCGAAAAACCGGCGGCGGAGAATCCGGCAGCCGACTTCGGGGTGGCGGGGCGGGATTCACGCCACACACACATGCACACCTCCCCCCCCCCCCCCCACCCCCCACCCCCCCGGCGATTCTCCGGCCCGGTGGGAGGTCGGAGAATCTCGCCCCACATCCCCAGCCCCAGTCCGCATCTTCAGTATTTCCGTTGACGCAGCCTGCCTCCACAGCTGGTGGGCCAGCATGCGGCTCGCCTTCTCCCCATTCTCGTATTGCATCCCTCTTGCCCTACACAGTTGCCCTACCGCCCTCCCCGTTGTCAACCTGACAAATTGCCCCTGCAACTTTTTCCTCCTCACCAATCCCTCCACAGAGGCACCCTCGAATATTCCCTGTCCACCTCCACTATCTTGCTCACTAGACGGTCATGCTCCTTCCTCCTTTCCCTATCTGCATGAGCCTAAAACAAAATAATTTCTCCCGGACCACTGCTTTCAATGCTTCCCAAAAAATGCCCGCCAACACCTCCCCATTCTGATTGAACTCCACATAATCCCTAATCGCCAACCGCACCTTATCACAAAAACCTCCATCCGCCAACAACCCCGAGTCAAACCTCCACCCCGGTCTCTGCTCTCGTCCCGTACTGAACCGAATATCCAGCCAGTGGGGTGCATGGTCCGAGATAACTATCCCCACATACTCTGCCCCCTCCACCCTAAACAAAATCTCCCGACTCACTACAAAGTAATCAATCCTTGAATACACCTTATCGACGTGTGAAAAGAAGGAATACTCCCTTCCCCCTGGGTTCTGAAAGCGCCATGGATCCACCATACCCATCCTCTCCATAAACCCCCCCCAGCTCCCTCGCCATTCGTACCCTACCCATTGACCTGGGGCTCGATCTATCCACCCTCGGCTCCAGGACAGTTAAAATCTCCTCCCATGGTCAACTGGTACGAGGCCAAATCTGGGATTGCTGCCAGCAACCCCCTGATAAAACCCACATCATCCCAATTTGAGGCATATACATTTACCAACACTACCGTTGCCCCTTCCAATACCCCACTCACAATCACATATCTCCCACCTGGATCCCTCAACTCCTTCGCACTCAGGAATCCCATTTTTTTGCTCATTAGAATCGCCACACCCCTTGATTTCAAATCAAACCCCAGTGAAAAACCTGCCCGACCCACCCCTTCCTTAACCTAACCTGGTCCTTCACACGGAGGTGTGTCTCCTGCAGAAAGACCACCCCCGCTTTCAAGCTCCTGAGGTGCACGAACACCCGCGAGTATTTAACCGGCCCATTCAAATCCCCAGACATTCCGGGCGGGATTCTCCCATTCTGGCGCAATGGCCCGATGTCGGCGTAAAAAATGGGCCAAACCACTCCGGTGTCGAGCCGACAAGAAGTTGCGGAATTCTGGCGGCTAGGCCGACGCCGAAGGGGTTGATGCCGCGCCAGCCGCCGCCGAAGGGACAGCACGAGTTAGCGAATGCGCAGACCGGCCTGTGAGGGACCATGTCCAATCCACGCCGGTGTGACTGGGCAGCAACCGACGGCTGCTCGGCCCATCGGGGCCCGGAGAATTGCCGGGAGGGTCCTGTGCCAACATCCCCCAACCGGCGTGGTGTGAGCCCCACCCCCGCCCGAAGACCAGCACCGGAGAATACGGCAGCCAGCATCGGAGCAGCGGGGCAGGATTCATGCCTCCTCCCGGGGGGGGGGGGGGGGGGGGGGGGGGGGGAGAATCCCGCCCTCCATGTTACCAGCCTTACCGGAGGCCTCCGCTTCCAATCCCCTCTACTGCCTGTCACCTTCCCCACTTAACTCCCACCCCTTTAATTCCACCCTGTGCCTAGCACATCCCAGATGGCCCCTTTCTCCGCCCATGACCATGTCATCTCCCACCCCGTGCCATGTCGCAACAACTCCCCCCCTTTCCCCCTCCCCCCAGCCAGCGAGAACGGCAGCGGCACCGTCAACAGTGCCCCTAGGCTAGTGCCCTTACAAGAAGCTGTCTCCATCCGCTTCCGCACTGATCCCTCCCCACTACCCACTTTCTAACCATGGCTATATTCGCTGCCCAGTAGTAGTTCATTCAATTTGACAGCGCCAGGTTTAGTTTGTGCAAATGTTCCCATCCCCGCGCCATCTGAATGCCCAAGTATCTAAAGTTGGTCTCCACTACTTTAAACAGCAGCTCGCCCAGCCTCCCCTACTGTCCCCTTGCATGAATCAGGAAAACCTCACTCTTCCCCATGTTTATTTCATAGCCTGAAAACTGACCAAACTCCTCCAAAGTGTTCATAATCCCCCGTCATGTTCTGTAGTCTGGCTGAAGTAAATGATAAACTCCAGAACATCTAACTTAAATAATTTATTATTTAACAACTACGTGATAAAGATAACAGAGATAAATAAAAGAATGAACTACCAACATTGATTAACTATTGTAGAGCTACTGCAATATACGTCTGTCTCCTAGCATGGTCAGTGGGCCGATGAATGGCAGATGGAGTTTAATTCGGATAAATGTGAGGTGATGCATTTTGGTAGATCGAATTGGGGCAGGACCTACTCAGTTAATGGTAGGGAGTTGGGGAGAGTTACAGAACAAAGAGATCTAGGGGTACAGGTTCATAGCTCCCTGAAGGTGGAGTCGCAGGTGAACAGGGTGGTGAAGAAGGAATTCAGTATGCTAGGTTTTATTGGTCAGAATATTGAATACAGGTGTTGGGACATCTTGTTGAAGTTGTACAAGACATTGATAAGATCACACATGGAATACTGTGTTCAATTCTGGTCTCCCTAGAATAGGAAGGATATTGTTAAACTAGAAAGAGAGCAGAAGAGATTTACGAGGATGCTGCCAGGACTTGATGGTATGAGAGGCTGGATAGGCTGGGACTT
Source organism: Scyliorhinus canicula (assembly GCF_902713615.1). NCBI lineage: Eukaryota > Metazoa > Chordata > Chondrichthyes > Carcharhiniformes > Scyliorhinidae > Scyliorhinus > Scyliorhinus canicula. The sequence continues at coordinate 276,786,657 of NC_052146.1, read as the reverse complement.
TTTTCCCTGGAGCATAGGAGTGGTCTTATAGAGGTCTATAAAATAATGAGGAGCATAGATAGGGTACATAGTCGACATGTTTTCCCAAAGGTAGAGAAGTCTAGAACTAGAGGGTATCAGTTTAAGATGAGAGGGGAGAAATACAAAAGAGACCAGAGGGGAAATTGTTTCACGCAGAGGGTGGTGAGCATCTGGAACGGGCTGCCAGAGGCAGTGGTAGAGGTGGGTACTTTTTTTTCCTTTAAAAAACTGTTAGACAGTTACATGGGCAGAGTGGGTATAGAGTGATACGGGCCAGATGTGGGCAAGTGGGACTAGCTTAGTGATAGAAACTGAGGTGGCAAGGACAAGCTGGGCCAAAGGGCCTGTTTCCATGCTGTAAACACCTATGACTCTATGACCTACTCCCAACTCCCAGAGCCAGAGTCACGTGGTGGGTTAACACTGCCACCTAGTGGTCAGAGGTTGTGCATAACTGCTTAATGCATATCATTACATCCCCTTTCCTTCGGAAAGTTAAATTATTTACATACATTTGAGTATTCTGTACATTATATCATGATATGCATAATTATTTACATGTTCAGAATTCTTTTTGCAGTCTGTCATAAGTTCAGTCTTTCTTGCTTGCGCCTTCTTGTAGACCTTCTCAGAGTCTGCTGAAATTGCAATGGTTCTTAATTTTCTGTATTGTTTGGAGGTTGAGTTTGATGTTCCTCGTGTATTGATGTATCATCCCCTTGTTGTGTTTGTTCCGTATGTTCTTCAGATGTTTTAGGACTGTTGGATGCTTCTTCTGATGGTTGCTTCTAATGGTTTGAGGCATTTCGTAGACTCATCGGCAAACCTCTTTGCAGATTTGGCTTGAAATCTCTTCCTTGCCTTCTTTTTTGACAGAGTGGTTGCTTTTCTGCTTCTGGATGAGTAGATTTCTCCAACACTTGGAACTGATGCAGTTTTCACCGTGTTTGCTTCCTGCACTGTGTGCAGACGTTCACTCTCCTGAACCATGTGCAGTTTCGAACCATTGTGGTGATATCCTGGAGGATGCCTGGTAGATAAACCGTGTCTTTGGCTTTCTTTTTAAACGTTTTATTTCCATTGTGCTCTCCATGGAGCTCGCTTCTCTTTTTTCAGAGCGAAACTCCATCTTTGACTCTCAACTCTGGTCTCACATTGCATCTCTCACGTCTCATCTAAGCAACACCATTAGGGGTGTACTCAGTCATACAGTCATACTGCAAGAGTACAATGGTCGCTAATAACTTACAATAGGATGTGCAGAAAGCATTAGGAAAGGACCACCTACACACAATCAAAAGACTCAGTTGAATAGTAACTGTGGACATGTATTGAGCTCCAAGAGTGTTAAATAATCGGAGTTCAGTAAACTTTGTGATATTTGGCACTCTACCATAACAGAAGGCTCCATTAACCAGAATTTCTGATTTCTCCCAATGCATATCGTCACTTTACCAACTGGAAGGCATTGGTCTCCAATATACCAGGGAAAATTAATTGGCATTTTTGATTTACAGACACCAGCAACTCCCGGAGCAGGCTGCACAAGGTTCCACTGCAGAATTAATGCTGTGGGCCAGACTGAGAAAGAAATAATTTACAGGGGCTGATTTGTAGTTTATTGCAGGATAAGGTTCCTCTCGGACTAATATATAAATCAGATGACAAGATCATATTATAGGGCATGCTAAGAGAATTCCACCATCAACTAGTGTCTAAAATCAATGTGATTATGAGTGAATTTTCAAGTAACACAAATGAAGAGGTCATGGAAAATGGATGCCTGAGTGGACCTGTGAGAAGCATTCATCACTTGTCAAAGGGAGTCAATTGAGAATCCACGCACAGCAAAAGCCAGGAAAGTAGTTAAGACGGGCGGCATGGTAGCACAGTGGTTAGCACTGTTGCCTCACAGCTCCAGGGTCCCGGGTTCAACTCCAGCCTCGGGTGACTGGCTGTATAGAGTTTGCACTTTCTCCCCGTGTCTGCGTGGGTTTCCTCCGGGTGCTCAGATTTCCTCCCACAGTCCAAAGATGTGCAGATGTAGATGGACTGACCATGATAAATTGCCCCGTAGTATCCAAAAGTTTAGGTCGGGTCACTGGGTTATGGGGATAGGGTGGAGGCGTGGGCTTAAGTAGGGTGCTCTTTCCAAGGGCTGGTGCAGACTCGATGAGCCGAATGGCCTCCTTCTGCACTGTAAATTCTATGACTAGTTCATTAATAGCTTTTCCCTCAGAGATGGCTCTGTCCTTGTTTATACAATGTTTTGCAAGCCAGACAAGGGTTGATTCTAATCAAATACCACCAGACTCACCAATCTTTATGTCTAAAGCCTAGAGAGTCAGGAATGTGTCTGATCTCTCATTGGGTTGATCTTGAGATACCGCTGTGTGTGCAGATGTGATGATGCATTGTGCACCATCATGCAGAACTTAGAATAAAGGTGCACAGAATGACGGCTCTCAGACATGCCTAACTACTGCTTGAAATGGTTAGTGTGGTCCAGGGTCGTGAGAGCATGGAATGTATCGCTACTAATTTAAGCTTCTCGTCAAGACCCTGACAATTGTTTAGTAAACAAACCTACTTTTTAAATGTGCAAATGAACCAGGAATAGTCAGACACACCGAAGCCCATCGCTAGAACTGAAACTAAAGTTGGGAAGTTTGAAATTCCCAAAATGAGGCTTGAATGAATATGGGCACTGGAACAGTTGGCAGCAGGGAAGGTCAGAATTATCCACAACATGGATCACAGTAAAATAGGTGCTGGGGGATTTGTTTGAGTCCAAGGGTTGAAATCGTAGTATAGTGTCGTACCTCGGCAATACTCAGTTTTAACACTTTGTTGGGCAATGAGTTGATTTTCTTTGTCTGCATCATGATGTGTAATATTAAGTAAATTAAGTGAAGGCTGCTAGAATGGACGGGCAAAGATCGATATATAATGTTAACGCAATAATGTGGGCGCCTGAGTCTTCCCCTCAGGACTGTGGGTAAAGGGGGTGAAGGGGGAGCAGGGAAGAATTAAAAGCTGGTGAGAACTGTAATAACCAGCATGGGACATACGGTGTGAAGAATGTTGTCTTCCCCGTGCTCCTTGAGGAGCACGGGCTCCCCCGCTAGGGGAGGGTTAGCTTAACTGTACTTCGACTGGTAGTCATGTATATAACTGTCGTGAAATAAATGCTGTTTACTTTTAATCGCTTTGGACTTACCGAGCCTTGTTAAAAGAACCCGAGAACGTAAGTGAATCCATTTAATGTTCAGAATTCTATTTTCTAGTGAAAAGAACATTTTTTGCAAAGTCTGCTGGAACAGATGATATCTGAAGAATGAAATTAAAACAACTCCTATTGCCAAGGCCCTGTTATAAGTCTATCGTCATGCAGGGTAGCCTTGAGTAGTTGTAGATACATCTATCCATCTATCTGCTTAACGATAATGTGTTTTTCATTTCTGTACATGTAAGGACAGATCTTGCTACGTGATTCACTTTCTGGAATGTTGCCTTCTGTATGGTGCTGTAAACTAAGTGAAGATTATCGAGAGGCAGAATGAAATGGCCCTGTAACTAGTCAGAGGAAGCCAGGAACAGCCAAGGGTGGATTAATTGCCTTGAGACTGAACTCAGAAACTGTAATGTGACTCACATCTTTTAGATAATTGTGTGTGCTGTGTGTGGGTATTTTTGCCTGTCAAACAAGATGTTTAGAACTTTTATTTACTGGCACACAGAGGCAGCAGCTCCATGCTTATCTCTCGAGTAGTATTAATCAGCAGCCATTCACATCCTGAGAACAAGGAATAAAAATAAATGTAATAACCCAGTGAGTGGAATGGTCTCCGTCTGTGCGGTAATGACTCCAGGACTCAAAGCTTGCCAGATCATCCAAGGTTGGCGACCCAACATTGCCTTCTATTCATGTACTTAACATGAATGGGTGTTGTGTTTTGTACCTCAGAGATATGCAGAGATGACACCAGTTTATCTGTCCAAACAGGAGTTTTATTTTCAGTGCTCTTAAAATGTCTGCAGCACATGCTTCCAGCAACTACTTTCAGTTAAGTTTTGTTTTCCCAGTCGCCCTACCCCAGGCTTCGCAAACGGCAGAGAAAACAGTCAACAAACACACCGAGTCAAACATTGGACAATTGAATAATACAATTGGGTCTGGTAATCAAACCTCACTCTCAGAGTTTTCATATATTTTTAATGCTTTACTGTTATCTCTCTCTCTCTCTCTCTCCAGAAAGGCTCTGGTGGCTGCATTTCTGAAACTGTGGAGACCTGAATGGATTTACAGTGAAATCGTTACAGGCAGCAAATAGTGACCTGGATCTGAAAGCTTACTTCGAAGGAAGATCTGCTTAAAGCCAGCTTTCTGAAATAAAGTCTCTTTTTCCTTTTGCTTATTATTTGATTGAATTGATTTGATTTGATTTATTGTCACATGAACTGAAGTACAGTGAAAAGTATTTTTCTGCGGCCATGGGAAGGGACATAGTACGTACATAGTAGACAACCCCCTCCTTCCCTTTTTGTCTGTCTTGCGTGTGTCTGGGTGTAGAGGGTCGGAGGCAAGTTAAAGTGAGTTCATTATTAGATAATGATCAACCAGTTGTATTTGCTGCATATTCCATTATAGTTCTTGTCATAAATAAACAGTAATTGTGTTTACATTTACAAACCTGGTGACTGTAATTATTGGGCAACTAAGGGCCAAAGACTTTGGGCGATTTTCTAAGAATTATTGGTTAATTCAATTGTGTTGCGGCTCCAGGTCAAGTTGGGCTGGAGTTGACCATGCATTGGCCAAGGGTGTCATAACAACTATTTCAAATTAGAGCAGGTGAGTTACCGCTTGTGTCCTGGCCAATATTTATTCCTCAACTAAATGACACAGAAAAAAACCAAATGATCTGGTCATTATCACATTGCCTTTGGTGAGAGTTTGCGGAGTGTAAATTGGCATTTCCTTCATTATAACAGTAACTACATTCCAAAAAGTTCTACATTGGTTGTAAAAAACTTTGAAATGTCCGATAGTCATGAAGAACACGATGATCTGGATTCTCTGATCCTGAGGCTAAGTGTTGACGCCGTCGTAAACGGCGTCGTGTTTTACGACGGCGTCAACAGGCGCCCAGGATCAGCGATATTGCACCCGACTCACGCAGCTCCAGCTGCCAAAACTGGCGTCAAACAGGCACCGGTCTGCACATGCGCGCTGCGGCCGGCACGCATGCGCATTACGACCGGCGCTAACTCGCACATGCACGCTAGTTTCCTTCTCTGTGCCGGCCCCGACGCAACATGGCATAGAGGTACAGGGTCCGGCGCGGAGTAGAAGAGGCCCCCACCAGGAGAAGCCGGCCCGCCGATTGGTAGGCCCCGATCGCGGGCCAGGCCACGGTGGAGGCCCCCCTGGAGTAGGACCCACCTCCCCCCCACCATGCTGCCCCCCGCAGGATGGACGCTGAGGTACCGCTGGGTAGGACCACATGTGAATGGCGCCAGCGGGACTTGGCCTATCTCGGCGGCCACTCGGCCCATCCCGCACAGAGAATCACCGGGGGAGGGGCGCGTAGAACGGTCCCCGACTGGTGCCATACTGACTGCGAGAATCGGCAGAGTGGCGTCGGGGCGGCATCGCGTGAATCGCGCCCCCCCCCCCCCCGCCGATTTTCCGACCCAGCCTGGGGTGAGAGAATCCCGCCCAATATAAATGCAAGTCTTACTTTCTCTTAATCTTTATGTACTTTTCTAAGCATTTATTTACTGAGTTAAGTATTACAAACATGCATCTCCCAACCCACCAACCACAATTTCAGTCTGTTCTGGGCTGCTCTGGGGTTGAGCAATTCTATTTGTCATCACCCTCTTGGTAGCTAAGCCAATCTTCCACAAAGTCCAAACAACATGGCACAGTTGCACAGTTCTTAGCACTGCTGCCGCACAGCAGTAGGAATCCTACTGTGATGACACCCAAGGCTGGAATTGCCTGTGCGGAGTTTTCCCATTCTTCCCATGTCTGCGTGGGTTTCCTCTAAGTGTTCCGGTTTCCTCTCACAGTCCATAGATGTGCCGGTTAGGTGGATTGGCCATGCTAAATTCCCTTAGTGTCCAAAGATGTGCCAGTTTGGTAGGGTTACGGGGTTAGGGAGGGGAAGTGTGTCTAGGTTGGGTGCTCTTTCAGAGGGTTGTAGTTTTAAAAATTGGGAAACAGGCACCATGACTGCTGAGGGAGAGAGGAGGAGGTAGGACACATTTCCAGAGTTACCACCTTGGGCTGCTGGTCCTGCCGCAGACAGCGCTGGCTGTGGGGGGGCTGCCTGCCAGGATTGTGGGGGGGGAGTATCAGGGGGGTGCGACCAGCAGCGTGACCGTGGGGTTGGAATGACCTACCCGGGACCAGGGTATTGAGGCATGGAGCACCATTGCTGCGGCCTGCGACAGCCACCTTGCTGCACACTCCACTGACCGCCACCTTGGCCAGCGGTTGCGCAGAGTGACACCGCTGTATATGTCCCCCAACAATCTGCACTCCACCCCACCCCCTCCACCAATGCTCCCCCCGCCAAACAACCGGCGCCACCCGCTGGAGGGGCATCACACAGCCCACCCAACGGCAACGCCCACAGTAGTCCCTACAGGAGAGCAGGAGACGTTGGATGGAGGGGGGTGCTCAGAGAGTACCTCTGGCATGGGTAGGGCCAGCCACCAGTACCCCTTCCACCAGGGTCGGATGCTGGGGCCAGAGGCCCCCGCGGTGCCAGGCACCAACGGGACCAGGGGTGCGGTGCGGAGGGCAGGGTGCCGGGGGTACTGCTGGGTGTGGGTGTGGGATGGGGGAGGAGGGCGGGGAGTGGGACACGTGGGGCCTTGAACTGGAGTGCAGGCCGGGGCCACCGTGTATCCCGTGGGACCTGGTTGGCACAGGGGTACGCACCATCCTAACACGTCTGCGTTTCACCCCCTGCAGACAATGGACTTTGGAATTGAACCTCGAATGGTGGCCTTCATCCTGGTCGCCGCAGCTCTGGGGGATGCACTGAGGCTGTACGAGCAGCAGATTCTCGGGGATGAACCTGCAGCAGTGGAGCCTGCCCCAGAGGAACAGGAAGCGGCCGGTGAGGATGGAGAGCCGACCACCCAACAGACTGAGGAAGAGGTGGGAAGGAGGCATCACATTAAGTCTCGTGTGTATCGGCAGGGCCTGTCATTCGAGGACCTGCCACACCAGGCGTGCTGTCAAAGACTCTGGCTGAGCAGGGGACTGTGCAACATATCTGACAGATCATGGCACACCTGGCATTGTGGGGGCATGGGGGAGGACACCCGTACTGGTGGCCATCAAGGTGACAGTCACCCTGAATGTTTACGCCACGGGTTCTTCCAGTCGGCAAGTGGGGACCTGTCTGGAATCTCACAGACATCGGTGCTCAGGTACATCCGCACCGTCACGGAGCCCCTATATGCCTTGTTGGCACAATATATCAAATTTCATGTGGACTGAGCCCACCAGGATGCCCAGGCAGCAGGATTCGCTGCTATCATGGGGAGGGGGTGGTGTAGTGGTATTGCCTTTGGGCTATTAATCCAGAGACCCAGGATAATGCCCTGGGGACTCAGGTTCCAAACCCACCAAGGCAGGTGGGAATATCTGGAATTAAAAGTCTAATGATGACCATGAAACCATTGCCGATTGTCGTAAAAACTCATCTGGTTCACTAATGTCCTTTAGGGAAGGAAATCTGACATCCTTACCTGGTCTGGCCTACATGTGACTCCAGACCCGCAGAAATTTGGTTGACTCTTAACTGCCCCTCAAGGGCAACTAGGAATGGGTAATAAATGCTGGCACAGCCTGCGACGCCCACGTCCCATGCATGAATTTAAAACAAATGGCGCCGGAATGGCCCAGGTCCAGGGGGTGATCCACAGGATGCGTGTCCCCCTATGAGTATCAGCCCATGACAGGCTGGTCTTCACAAACCGGAAGGGGTTCCACTCAATGAATGTGCAGCTGGTGTGTGACCATGAGATGCACATCATGTACTTCTGTGCCCGATACCCGGGCAGTGTGCAAGATGCCTTCATCCTGGCACATCTGGCGATTCCTGACATGTTCGAGACGCCCCCCTGAGTGAGGGGTTGGCTCCTTGGTGACAGGGGCACCGGAAGATGATATGTTGTTCCTTCAGTTTGCATTGAGCTTCACTGGAACATTGCAGCAGGTCAAGGACAGTTATGTGGGCATGGGAGCAGGGTCTTGTGTTAAAATGGCAAGCAACGGGAAGGTCCGGGTCCTGAATTCGCACAATGTTCCAGTGAAGCTCAATGCAACTGGGGGAACAACATCTCATCTTCCGGTTCAGCTCACTACAGCCTTCCGGTCTCAACGTCCAATTCAACAACTTCAGATGATTAGCTCTACCCCAGCCAGACCCATTTGTTTTCATCCCATTTCATTTTAAATTTTACCATTTCTTTCTCTCTTGTCTTTTTAAATATATATTTACACCCCCCTTTCTTATTCCTCCTTTCCTTTCTCCCTTTTGCTTCCCCGTCCCCTCCCCCCACATTGACACCTGTCACAGTTTACCCTCTGATGTTAGTTTCTCTGCTGTTTGGCCTATCACAACTTTTGTTCTCTCTGGGGACTGCATTCTTTCCCCTTGGTTTCTGTGGCCATTGGCACCCGGTTTCCCTGGGTTTCTGTGGCTATGACTCTGTGATGGTATGAATGTGAGCACTGCCATTGGTGCAGAGCATTGGTTTCCCATTGGCTCTGGCTGGTCATGTGCCTCTCGTCCGATTGGCTGGGACTAGTCATGTGACTGCTCACCAATTGGTTGAGAGGCAAGTAGACCCCGCCTCTGAGGCGGGGTATAAGTACCCAGAGTTCCCGGCGGTCGGTCTTTCTCTGTAGTCGACCACCGGGCTAACAACTAGCTGATTAAAGCCACAGTTTGGATCTTCATCGTGTCTCGAGTCCAATTGATGGTACATCAGACTCATCTTTCATTCTCACTCCACAGTATAAATATTTCCCACTTTCTCTGTCTTTTAACTTTGACAAAGGGTCATCCAGACTCGAAACGTTAGCTCTTTTCTCTCCCTACCGATGCTGCCAGACCTGCTCAGATTTTCCAGCATTTTCTCTTTGGTTTCAGATTCCAGCATTCACAGTAATTTGCTTTTATCCAGTGTATTATGGTCACTATCTCCAAAATGGTCACCCACTGCTACTTCATCCACTTGCTCAGCTTCATTTCTGGAGACCAAATCTAGAATTACGCTCCCTCTCATTGGCCTTTTTACGCGGTTAAAAAAGTTCTCTTGAATGCAGTTAAAGAATTTTGTACCTTCTGAGCCTACTACACTGTTCATAGGCCAATTGATATTAGGATAGTTGAAGTCTCCAACTATTACTACCCTGTTGTTTTTTCACTCAGAAATTTGCCAATATATTTGCTCTTCTATCCCCCTCTCAGTATTTGGGGGTCTTCTGTATATAGTTCTAGTAGTGTGGCTTCCCCCCTTTTGTTTCTGAGCTCAACCCCATGTTGCCTTATTTGATGCTTCGTTTGGTATATCATCCATCCTCACCGCTAGAATCGATTCTTTCATGAGTAATGCTGCACCCCACCTTTTTCAAATCTACCGAAAACCTCTATACCCAGGGACGTTGGGCTGCTATTTCTGCCCCTCTTCAAGCCAAGTTTTCATGCAGCCATGTGTCTACCTGGGCACCCGACTCATCAACACTTTTTGCTATACTCCTCATATTTAAATAAATACCTTTTTATCGATCACTGGAAAGTTAGTTATAGGCGGGATTTAACGGCATTGCCTCTTTTTCGGCAGTGGAGGCGATCTGCCAGCGGGATCTACCGCCGCGCCACTGTCAACGGGATATCCCAAGGACAGCATCCCTCGTGCCGATGGGAAATTCCAGCCATCAGCTGGTAAATCCAGCCCTATATTATGACATTCAGAATACACTCTAAAGGCCAGTGATTTATCCAGAGGAATTAAAGTTCCTTTGGCGGGATTCTCCAATCCTGCGGCAGAGTGTCCACGCCGTTGTAAACGCCGTCGCGTTTTACGACAGCGTGAACGGGCCGCTCCTACCTCTAATTCTGACTCCTACAGGGGGCCAGCACGGCGCTGGAGTGGTTCGCGCCGCTCCAGCTGCAGATCCCGGCATGAACTGCGCGTCCCGGGATCCGTGCATGCGCAGTTGCGCCAGCGCCAAGGAGGAGATGCACAGTGGCGCCGCCGCCAACACATGCATGCACAGTGGCCTCCTTCAACGTGCCGGCCCTGACGCAACATGGCGCAGGACGACAGGGGCCAACGTGTAGGAAAGGAGGCCCCCAGCCACAGAGGCCGGTCCGCCAATCGGTGGGTCCTGATCGCGGGCCAAACCACATCAGAGATCCCCCTGGGGTCGGACCCCCTCCCCCGCAGGCTGCCACCTGACCCTTACACGCCGAGATCCTGCCGGCCCAGTGCTGGTTAGAATGGCGCCGGCAGGACTCGGCTCTTTTCCTATGGCCGCTCGGCCCATCCGGGCCAGAGAATCAGCGGGCCAGCCGTGTAAAGCGGCCTGCGACTGGCGCTGCGCCAACCACCCCGGCACCAATGGCACCGATTCTCCGCACTGTAGAGAATCGCGTGCCGGCGCGGGGCGGCGCGGGGCGGCGCGGGGCAGCGTGGGGCGGCGCGGGGCAGCGTGGGGCGGCGCGGGGCAGCGTGGGGCGGCGCGGGGCGGCGCGGGGCGGCGCGGGGCGGCGTGGGGCGGCGTGGGGCGGCGCGGGGCGGCGTGGGGCGGCGCGGGGCGGCGTGGGGCGGCGTGGGGCGGCGTGGGGCGGCGTGGGGCAGCGTGGCCCGTTCTTGGGGATTCTCCGGCCCGGTGCAAGGCTGGGTGAACCCTGCCACTTGTTCTTTAGCGCATCAGCCTCTAACCATTAAATATCCAATCATTCATTATTCATCTTGTCCCAATATTTGAGCAGTTGATCATGATGAACCAAAACAATTCACAAGGATGCACAGCTTATGTGACATGATGGAATTGAAAACATGCACTAGGTCCAGGGGGTGATCAATGGGCTACATGTCCCCCTACGAGCACCTGCAGCTGACAGGCCGCTCTACACCAACCCACATGGGCTCCACTTGATGAACGTGCAGCTGATATAGACCATCAACTGTGAATCACACACGTCTGCGCCCGATACCCGGGCAGTGTGCACGATGCCTTCATCCTGGAACACTCGCCGATTCCCGGCCTCTTCGAGATGTCCCCCCCGACTAGGGGATTGGCTCTTGGGTGACATGGGTTATCCACTGTGGTCGTGGCTGATGACGCCTATCTGAAAGTCACAGACCGATGCAGAAACGCGCTACAATGGTGCCCAAACAGCAACCAGGAGCATGATCGAGTATGCTTTGGCATCCTGAAGGTGTGGTTCAGGTGTCTGGACTGTTCTGGAAGGGCCCTCCAGTGTGGCGTTGAGAGGGTCGCCTGCATTGTGGCTGCCTGCTGTGTCCTCCACAACATTGTGCAGCAGGGCGGCGACGTGCTGGAGGAACGCCAGTCCTTGCCCAAGGAGGAGGATGCGGGGGATGGCAAGGGTGGACAGGACATGGGGTCCAGGCAGGCATGGGAGGCTGCACGACGTGTACGCCACAGCCAACGCACACGGGACGTTCTAATTGCCTCCAGGTTCACCGACTGTGACGGGGGGGAAGACTGCCCAGGAGCAGGGAAACTGCATCCCAACCCCCCCCCCCTCCTCCTCCTCCTCCTCCTCCCTGGGCAGTCCCCACCTGCAACCTCCTCCATGATACATACCTGCTGCAATACAGTGGGGTGTGGGCCCTGGGTTGTTAGTAACAGTGGGTCTGGTCCATGGGATGGAGGTTGATGAGAACCCACTCTGGGATGAGCTCTGATGCACTGCATAATTTGACAATGTCTGACTCCTGCCCATGATAGCACTTTCCATTGTCCACCTGGGTGATCCCTGCATGCGAGCTGGCCATTCCATCACACGGTGCCATCAGATCCCTGGGGTGGTGGAGGTGGGGACAGTTGGGTGGCTGGGGGGGGGGCTGGGGGGTGGAGGGGAGGTGGGGGGGGGGATCCCAGCCCGCCCACAATGTCTACCACCCCCCCCCCCGCCCCGTTCCCCCTCTCTGGCCAGCCCACACCAGTCCACCCCTCACACCTGTGATGTTCTCTGTTTTGTTGGTTTTGGTGACTTGAATGCGTAGTGTTGAACAAACGACATCAAGCTAAGTAAATTAACAACGCTGATTTATTAACTCTACTTAAATAAGATTCAAACATATTCCTAGGTTAGAAAGTAACTAAACTAACTATGCAATATCTCTAATTGCAGAACTCTCAAATATACAACAAATATCTCTCACGCCTAAACACCTTCTCCCCATCAAGGAGCATCGCATGATATTTTATGTGACTGCTCTTGATCACCCTCTGGTGGTAAGAAGTATGTACATTGAATTGTTAACTCTTTATCTCCCATACAATATACATATTGTTACATCCCCCTTCCTTTGAAGATGTTTGGAGACTGGTCAAACATATATACATGGTAAGAAATGTATGCTCCACACATGTAATTAAATATTTTTATGTGTTAACAATTTTTTAATAGTTCATAGATTGAGTCTGTCCAGTTTCTTTTTGATTCGAGTAGAACTTCTCAATCTTAATAATTTAATAATCTTTATTGTCACAAGTAGGCTTACATTAACACTGCAATGAAGTTACTGTGAAAATCCCCTAGTCATCACCCTCCGGTGCCTGTTCGGGTACACAGAGGGAGAATTAAGAATATCTAATTCACCTAACAGCACGTCTTTCGGGACTTGTGGGAGGAAACCGGAGCACCCGGAGATAACCCACGCAGACACGGGGAGAACGTGCAGACTCCACACAGACAGTGAACCAACCCGGGAATCGAACCTCGGGCCCTGGAGCTGTGAAGCAACAGTGCTATCCACTAAATATTCTGGCATGTGCCATTTCACTTGTGATCTCTTCATGTTTTGGAATAGGAGAATGTTCCCTTTTTATATTTTGATTGAGATCTTTCGGATCAATGCAGGTTCTGAGATCTCCATTTGGTTTTTTTAAACGCAAACCATTGAACGAACCCAGTCAGTGGGTTCCATCAGCTTTGTGATGATCCTCAGCTGCTGCACATGGTTAAGTTCCTGTTTCAGGCGGTCTCTCAAGAGACCAGATACCCTCCTTGGCATAACCGACTTGGCATTCTCCTTCGGCTGTATTTTGTACATGAATGGCAACGTACCCATTCAATCAAACATATTTGGAAATTTTTCAATTATGGCATCTATTTGATCTTGTGCATGGACTGTGATTTTGTCTGTGCTGTGAATTCAGAAGCTCGCATGCCTGCACACCTAGTAGTGACAAACGCTTCGATCGCACTATCTTGAATTTTAAAAGCATCTCTGTGTCTTTAACTTGTACTGTGAGATAACATGTTCCCATCATATTAATGACATTACCACTATGATCTCTTAACTGACAATTACTGTCATGAATTTTTTTCAATTTGGCAACGTCCAATTGATTAATCAAATTAGCATGGACACCGGTATCCAATGTGAATTAAATGTCCATTCTATTAATCTTCAATGCAATTGTCCACTCATCTTTATTATTGAGAGTCTAATAATATTGAAAAATTACAGGTCTGCGCTTTGAGCCTGAGATCTGTTATGAAACAGTCAAGTATTTCAACTTGTTACTGGACTCTTTTTCGGAAAATATAGCATTCGAAAGTTTCATTAATCTGCAATTCACAGTGTCTGTCGAACTTTTCTATAACTGTGTTATATTTCTTTTCGTCAACTTCATTCTCAAAATGGAATGAGTTAAATATTTCTAAAGCTTGCGGTCCAGTCAGTGTTAAGAACAGCGCAATCTTTCGCTGATCACTGGCTGCTTCGAGATCTAAGGCTGAGAGGTACAGATCTGGTTGAAATTTTACCAGTTAGATTTGATTAGGCACTTTTATTTCATGAGATTGGCTTCCACGAGTCATTGCAATCTGAGTGTGGTTGAGATTTACTTTTTGATTTTCGCAAGTTCTTTTTTCATGGAGATTTTTCTTTTTCTCTCTAAACCTTACTATACTACCTTAGAAACAACACCTGGTACCATGCGATGTTCTTTGTTTTGTTGGTTTGGATGATTTGAATGCAGTGTTGAACAAAGAACATCAAGCTAAGTAAATTTTTTTTTAAATAAATTTAGATTAGCCAATTATTTTTTCCAATTAAGGGGCAATTTAGCGTGGCCAATTCACCTACTCTGCACATTTTTGGGTTGTGGGGGTGAAACCCACGCAGACACGGGGAGAATGTGCAAACTCCACACAGACAGTGACCCAGAGCCGGGATCGAACCTGGGACCTCAGCGCCGTGAGGCGGTTGTGCTAACCACTAGGCCACCGTGCTGCCCATAAGCTAAGTAAATTAATAAATCTGATTTATTAGCACTACTTACATAAGATTCAACCGTATTCCGAAGTAAAAAGTAACTAATCTAACTATGCGATATCTCTAACCACAGAACTCTCAAATATACAACTAATCTCCCTCACTCCTAAACACCTTTTCCCCATCAAGGGACATCGCATGATATTTATAGGTGACTGCTCTTGATCACCCTCTGTCATCTGACAAAGCACTGAGACAGGCTGTAACAGTGTGAACAGGTGACTAATGTGAACAAATATATACACATACATGCTCTAGCCCCTATCACTAGATCCATGCCAACTTAACTGGTGATTAACTTTCTGACTTTAAGAGCCCCAACGCTACTTCTAGGTGGAGCCCCAGACGGTACATCAGGAGTGGAAGTGGCCTGCTGTGATTCCCACTCTGGGTCCCCGTTGACGGCCGTCTCTAGGGCGACTGGGCCTGGATAGGCCCAGCTGCTGCTCGAGTGCACCAGATGGCGAGGTGCCGCCATGTTCTGCCCGCTGCTCACCAGATGTGCCAGGAACAGGAGAGGGGAATCCGAGGTGATGCGGTGTTCTGGCACCTCCCCTACAGAAGTTACTGCCACAGCCCCATCACCTCCTCCTCCTTCGGGGTGCCCAAGATCCATTGGACAGGGGTAAGAGCGGGGCTATCCCCTGAGGCACACCCGCCACCTAGTGCTTCAAGTCCTGGAGGTCCACTCTGGTCTCGACCAGGGTCTGCATGCTCGTGGCCACGGAGCACAGGGAGTGGACCATCTCTGTCTGTGACTGCGCCACATCACGCTGTGACTCTGCCACCACCTTCTGGGTCAGTGCCACATCAGCCAGTGACTGTGTCACCTCCCTCTTGGCCTGGGCCACCTCCCTCTGTGTCTGTGCCATGTTGGCCAGTGCCTGGGCGATGCCACTGTCTTCTCAGCCATAGCCTGCTGTCACTGAGCCACGCTCAGGAGAACCGCAGCAATGTCTAGATGGCTCTGGCACATGGCTTCTTGTGAGAGCGAAGCCCTGCCCTGGGCCTCAGCCAGCACCTGCACAGGGTGTCCCAGGCCTTGGACATGCTGATCCATAGCCGAAACCGTCACCCCCAATGCCGCCACCATGGACGCCACCCACACGGTGTTGGCCTGGGTAGCAAACATGTTTGACATCACCTCCTGCTCCTACATGCGGTTGGACTCCTCCAACTGCACCTTCCGGTACTGGATGCTCACCGACAACCCTTCATGTAGTCCCTGACTCTGCGACTGCATCTCCACTATAGATGGGACTGTCCTTTCCAGAAGCCCGAAACGCGACTGGTGGCAGCAAGTTCCTGGGGTCGGCCTGCCCCCTCCCTCGAGAGTTCCTACCGCCACCTGCTGTACCGGAGCATCTGTGTGGTGAGCGCCAGAGAGTGTCCCAGGAACCTCTTCACTAAATTTCCCAACCGAGGTGAGTGTCTCTGGGATGGTGAAGGGTGTTGGAGACTGTTGTGACGGGAAATTAGTGTCATCCCTGGACTCGAGCTCTGAGATGTCTTAGGTCACAGGCAAAATATGGCTCCCGTCCATGTCCTCTACGCTGGTCAGCACACCGGGGGGCTCAGGTTGTGGCACTGTGTGTGGAACGGGGTTGGTTCCAGATGCACAATACTGACCCTGCCAGCCCTGAGGAGGTCATGTAGTTTTGTACGGCACTGCAGGTCCATCCGGATGGTGTGACTGGGAGCGCTGACTGCCTCTGCTACCTGCACCCAGGCACGGCTAACGGCAACCACCTTCTTGGGCTGGGGTACAGGGTGGCCTGCCTCTCCTCAGCGACGTCCGGGAGAGTCTCCAACTCGGCATCTGTGAATCGTGGTGCTGCATCTCCTCGCTGCCATCTTATTGGCTGGGATGGTGTGTGTGGGGAGTGAAGTGTGTATATGCGGCTGCAGATTGTCAACCTCCTGAATGTCAATCTCGGACCCAGCGAACCTGGCATCATTTCTCATTGGAATCGATTGTGTTCCACATGGCGCTGGGGCGAGCCCCATGACAGCTGAAATGGTTCAAGGTGTGGCGGCAGTTTTGCTGTCGTTAAAGTCCACGAATGCTGCCCCAACGTCAACACTCAGTCTCAGGAATGGAGAATGCAGCCGAATAGCTGAGACTGTCGGGTCCGCCTGGGGGGGGGGGGGGGGGGGGGGGGGGGGGGGGGGGGGGGGGGGGGGGGGGGGGGGGGGACTGTCGGGTCCGCCTGTGGGGGGGGGGGGGACTGTCGGGTCCGCCTGTGGGGGGGGGGGGGGACTGTCGGGTCCGCCTGTGGGGGGGGGGGGATCTGTCACGGTGGTTGAAGGGGCAGCCAACGTCCATTGACTTTGGGTGGAAATTCCGGGTAGGTCTGGAAAATCCTGCCCAACGTTACAGAGGTGGAAATAGGCTGTCTCACTGCTGATACAGATAAAAGGTAAGATGCTCATCTCGGAGTCAACTACATCATCAAGTTAGGGAACTGTCCAGTCAACCTCAGATAGTTGCCTGGGAGATGGATGGAGCCAGTGTCGAAGGAGCAAAGATTGTGGTGGGGACTGAGGACAATGTCCATTTGGAGGTGGGAATGACCGCTCTAGCCCAGAGGATCAGGCACCATGAGAAGACTTTCTACTTCAAAAGGTTGGGCCTGCTCTGTCAGTGTAAATGTAGGGTGGGTGAGGGCTGCTGACCACAGCTCCTGCCCTCAAGTGTCTGTGATCAGAGTGGGGTCAGGTGATTTGAATACCTTCTGTGAGAAAGTCTCGGATGGGAGAGAACGTCGCTCCAAGGGCTATGGGATGGGCATTGGTGGGGGTGGGTTTAGGTGGTCTGATGGCAGGCTTCCTAGAAGTGTAACTTGTGTAGCTAATTGACCCACTTTACAAGAAAATGGGTATTTAGAGTGCTTCAGGACCCAGGTCTGGACCCCTAGGTGCATCCAATTAATGCCCAAGAGGATCTGTATGCTAGATTCTTCCTATGGAAGGAGCTGAGAATATTTTTGGAACCAGAAAGCCCTTCCATTTCCTTTCACGCCCAGGGAATGTTTCGGTTGCTCAGGGTCCTTCCCACCGTGTGCACATTTTTCTCCACTTTGGCTTGGAGACTTGGCGCACCTGAATCCCATCCAAGTTTTGTTTAGTCAGCCCGAGCAATTTTATCCCCAGAAGTTTAGCTGATTGCAAAATGTCTGTTGTAGGGCACAGTTCCTCAAGGATCTTGGAGGAAGTGCTGCTTGACCAAGAAAAGCAGAAGAGGAAGGCCCTCATTGTGGCTGAGCAGCCAAAGTTAACAAAATAATTTCTCTGGGACAGAGAAAGGAAGTAGTGAGGGCAGAAAATGCCATCAATGTGGTGAAGCAGTGGTGCTGAAAGGTTAATGACGTAAACGCATCAGACAAGGCAAAAGGAGCTAACTGCATACTCCGAGGCTGCTTTGTACAAATGTTACAGTTCCAACAGCCTGCCCTTCATTGTACTAAAGTGGACAAGCACCATAACGAAAGATGCAATCTGCAGCTGATCTGTCTCAAGGCTTGGCTACCATGAGACAAGGGCACATCTGTCCCAAAAGGCTCATAGGGAAATACAGCATTCAGCCATTTCATATATTCCTGCCACTCGATAATAGCTCGAAGGAACACTATAATAATAATAATAACCTTATTAGTGTCACAAGTAGGCTTACATTAACACTGCAATGAGGTTACTGTGAAAAGCCCCGAGTCACCACACTACGGCGCCTGTTTGGGTACACTGAGGGAGAATTCAGAATATCCAATTCACCTAACAGGCACGTTGTTCGGGACTTGTGGGAGGAAACCGGAGCACCTGGAGGAAACCCACGCAGACACAGGGAGAATGTGCTGACTCCGCACAGGCAGTGACCCTTGCCGGGAATCAAACCCAGGTCCCTGGCGCTGTGAACATAAGAACATAAGAACTAGGAGCAGGAGTAGGCCATCTGGCCCCTCGAGCCTGCTCCACCATTCAATGAGATCATGGCTGATCTTTTGTGGACTCAGCTCCACTTTCCGGACCGAAAACCATAACCCTTAATCAATTTATTCTTCAAAAAACTATCTATCTTTATCTTAAAAACATTTAACGAAGGCGCTGCAACTGCTTCACTGGGCAAGGAATTCCATATTCACAACCCTTTGGGTGAAGACGTTCCTCCTAAACTCAGTCCTAAATCTACTTCCCCTTATTTTGAGGCTATGCCCCCTAGTTCTGCTTTCACCCGCCAGTGGAAACAACCTGCCCGCTTCTATCCTATCTATTCCCTTCATAATTTTATATGTTTCTATAAGATCCCCCCTCATCCTTCTAAATTCCAACGAGTACAGTCCCAGTTTACTCAACCTCTCCTCGTAATCCAACCCCTTCAGCTCTGGGATTAACCTAGTGAATCTCCTCTGCACACCCTCTAGCGCCAGTACATCCTTTCTCAAAAAGGAGAACAAAACTGAACACAATACTCCAGGTGTGGCCTCACTAACACCTTATACAATTGCAGCATAACCTCCCTAGTCTTAAACTCCATCCCTCTAACAATGAAGGACAAAATTTCATTTGTCCTTCTTAATCACCTGTTGCACCTGTAAACCAACTTTTTGCGACTCATGCATGAGCACACCCAGGTCTCTCTGCACAGCAGCATGTTTTAATATTTTATCATTTAAATAACAATCCCTTTTGCTGTTATTCCTACCAAAATGGATAACCTCACATTTGTCAACATTGTATTCCATCTGCCAGACCCTAACCCATTCACTTAACCTATCCAAATCCCTCTGCAGACTC
Organism: Scyliorhinus canicula; assembly: GCF_902713615.1. Taxonomy (NCBI): domain Eukaryota; kingdom Metazoa; phylum Chordata; class Chondrichthyes; order Carcharhiniformes; family Scyliorhinidae; genus Scyliorhinus; species Scyliorhinus canicula. The sequence continues at coordinate 276,767,268 of NC_052146.1, read as the reverse complement.
CAGTATCCTCTGCACTTTTTGTTTTACCACTCATCTTAGTGTCATCTGCAAACTTGGACACATTGCCCTTGGTCCCCAACTCCAAATCATCTATGTAAATTGTGAACAATTGTGGGCCCAACACGGATCCCTGAGGGACACTACTAGCAACTGATTGCCAACCAGAGAAACACCCATTAATACCCACTTTTTGCTTTTTATTAATTAACCAATCCTCTATCCATGCTACTACTTTACCCTTAATGCCCCCTTAATGCCATGCATCTTTATCTTTTGCAGCATCCTTTTGTGTGGCACCTTGTCAAAGGCTTTCTGGAAATCCAGATATACCACATCCGTGAAGCAACAGAGCTAACCACTATGCTACCGTGCCGCCCTATATCAAAGAGTGACAGGTTTGGAAGTATTTTTGAATGAGTCGCACACCCTTCTGACTTGAATGTACGTTGTCACTGGGTCGAAATCCTGGAACTCACGACCTAGCAGCATTGCAGCAGTTCAGGAATGTGGTTCATTGATACATTCTTCTGGGCAATAATGGATGGCAAATAAAGGCTATCACTAGCGATGTCCTTCTCCTGAGAATGAGTTATTGTTATAAAGTTAGACAAATGGGAGTCATGTGACTTGCTTTCCTACAATAATAGTGGGAAATGGTTGAAAGATCTTTGATCAGAAATATTGGGACAGTATCTCACAGGACACACAAATTTTGAAGCTATGTATTGTATGCATTGATCAGGCTGGGTGCATTCTGCAGTATGCCTGGCCAGGATCTCAAATAACATGGTGGCATGCTCTTGTCGAATCATAGAATCTCTCGTGCAGAAGGAGGCCATTCGGCCCATCGAGTCTGCACTGACCCTTTGAAAGACACCCTACTTAGGTCCCCCCCCCTTATCCCCGTAACCCCACCTAACCTTTTTGACACTGAGGAGCAATTGATCATGGCCAATCCACATAACCTTTACATCTTTGGACCGTGGGAGGAAACCGGAGCAACCGGAGAAAACCCACGTGGACACGGGGAGAACGTGCAAACGCCACACAGACAGTCACCCAAGTCCGGAATCGAACCCGGGTCCGTGGCGCTGTGTGGCAGCAGTGCTAAACACTGTGCCACCGTGCTATCCTGCACGGGTAAACATAACTCTTGCAAATTTGACTGATTAGATTATAAATAGGAACAGGAGTAGTCCATTCAGCCCGTCGAGGCTCCTCTGTCATCTAATAAGATCATGACTGATCTGACTATGGCTTATCTCCACTCCGTGTGACTCTTGAGGAAAAAAAGCATCAAATGATATCAAGGGATCATTGAAAGGAGCAGCGAGAGTGCGTGGAGGACATTATGTTGCTCCTCCAACACACATTCCTTTTACTACCACAATCAGACGCTGCAGGGTGCATATTGCATTCAAACAAATGTCACCATGTCCAGACTCTCCCCTGTGTTGCATTAACTCTCATGACGGTCCCTCGTCTTTGTGATATTCCTATTTCTGAGTCAGAAAGTGCAGGGCTTGAATCCCTCTCCCGACGTTGCCAGTCATTGGAGACCAGAACCTCAGTTCTCAACTGAAATGAAATGAAATGAAAATCGCTTATTATCACAAGTAGGCTTCAATGAAGTTACTGTGAAAAGCCCCTAGTCGCCACATTCCAGCCCCTGTTCAGGGAGGCTGGTACGGGAATTGAACCCACACCGCTGGCCTTGTTCTACATTACGAGCCAGCTGTTTAGCCCACTGTGCTAAACCAGCCCCTTGGGGGGGAAACAAATGAGGCATTCCCCTGGAGGTACAGGCAAATGTCTGGATACCTGTTTCCTTGGAAAGTGTGCTGATTAGCTGCATAATTTGAACTTCTGGAGGGCCTGCCATCAAACAGCGCCCCCCCCCCCCCCCCCCCCCACAAATGCCTGACCTGGTATGTGGTAATTTGGGGCTATAGCCCCTTTCTCCCCCAAGACTTGCTCACAGAAATAATAAAAATTGCCTGACCCCACTCTGAAAACACAGAAGCTCCAACACAATATATTTATGGCCTCCAGTTTTGGTCTTCTTCAAATCTTACTGTAATGACGTAGACCAGGACTTTGAGATTGGCCAATTAGAATACGAGTTCCCTGATTAGTGGCCCAATCAGGGAACCCCTTTCTCTGTATATAACAGGGAGTGTCAGATCCTCTGCACTCCCCAGTGTAGACAGTAAGCTGAATGCACCAGGTTCTTCTGCTGTTGGTTTTGTAAATAAAAGTAATTCTGGTGTAGGGACTTCTGCCTCCGTGGATTTATTACAGTGGCGACGAGGGAATCGGAACGACGTGAAGGAACCTGCTCATTAGCAGCTGCCACATATTTTTTTTAAAATAAAAAATTTAGCGTACCCAATTCATATTTTCAAATTAAGGGGAAATTTAGCCTGGCCAATCCACCTACCCTGCACGTGTTTGGGTTGTGGGGGCAAAACGCACGCAAACATGGAGAGAATGTGCAAACCCCACACGGACAGTGACCCAGAGCCGTGATCGAACCTGGGACCTCAGCGTGTGAGGCAGCAGTGCTAACCACTGTGCCACCGTGCTGCCTTAGCAACCGTGCTGCCTTAGCAACCACCACATATTGAGGCTAAGCCATTGACAGGCAAAATTGCCTTTATTTGGGACGTTAGAATCTTTTGACCCTGCAGTGGAAGGCTGGGACCCAATATGTAATGCGGAAGAAGTACTTTTTAATAACAAACTATATAGTTCCGGATGAAAAGCAATGGGTCATTCTGCTGACCGCGTGTGGGCCGGCAGCTTTTGCCATTATGCGCCATCTCACTTTTCCGGAGGCACCAGACACAAAGGGTGCGATTCTCCGCACCCGCGAAAAATCGCGAAATTGTCGTAAAAAACGGGCGCGTTTTACGACGGTCGGGAAGGGTCCATTTCCCGACGTATTCACTTCCGGGAAATGGGCTAGTAACGCGGCCGCGTCAATCACGTGCGCGATGACGACGGAACGTGGCAACGATACGATCACGCCCACGTGACGCAGCCCGACGCCGTAAAAAGGCGCGGGCGAGCACAGAATCTGTAGGCCATGATGTTGGAGCCCAGGAGAGCTGCACCTCGTTTTGTGGAGGCCGATGTCGAGACGCTGCTCGATGCTGTCGAGCAGAGGAGGGGCATCATCCGCCCACGGAGAGGGCATCGCCAACCTGCCAGCGCGGTACGCCAGGCCTGGCGTGAGGTGGCTGCTGCCGTCAGTGCTGTGGGGCAGACCCCTCGCTCTGCAGAGTAGTGCCGAAAAAAGCTTCACGACCTCACCAGGGCTGCCAGGGTAAGTGCCAAGAGGGTGCCCCCGGGTCACAACCAACCCTCCCCCCCTTTACTTAATCACCCACCTCCCCCCCTGGCACGGGGGGGGGGGTGGAGGGGGATTGGGGCAGAGTTATTTGAGGGTGGTTCACAAAGTTGTAACAGACCCAGCGCTCTGGCCCCGTGGAGAGATGCAATCGTCTTATGACAACTTGACCCCCAAACTGTGCCAGTATCTGAACGGACTGCTGATACCTGCCGTATTGTAATGATCTACCTATGTACCCTCCCCCAACAGGCCAAGTCCGCTCACAACACCCGTGAGCGGCACAAGACTGGAGGGGGTTCGCCCAACCTGCACCCCCTCACCACCTTTGAGCAGAGGGCACTGGACCTTGTTGGGGGTCTGCCACCCGGGATGTCGCGCTATGCGAGGTTGGCGGAGCTGCAACAAGTGAGACAACCCTCCCAGACAAACACCCCCCCCTCCCACATCCTCTGTCCCTTCACACACCCTGCCCACTTGGACACCTCCCCCATCCTCTGTCCCTTCACACACCCTGCCCACTTGGACACCTCCCCCATCCTCTGTCCCTTCACACACCCTGCCCACTGGGATACCTCCCCCATCCTCTGTCCCTTTACACACCCTGCCCACTTGGACACCTCCCCCATCCTCTGTCCCTTCACACACCCTGCCCACTGGGATACCTCCCCCATCCTCTGTCCCTTCACACACCCTGCCCACTGGGATACCTCCCCCATCCTCTATCACTTCACACACCCTGCCCACTGGGATACCTCCCCCCCATCCTCTGTCCCTTCACACGCTGCCCACTGGGACCGTCCAGCGGCCTGCCGAGCAAATCTAAATAACCCGTCTCATTCTCTTCCCTAGGACGTGATGCCGAATGACCAGGGCCGTCTGGCTGCAGACGGACACAGGCATCTGCCCCCACCTCACCCGGGGCCGCACGACAGAGGGTGCCCGATCAGCGGGGAGTCCCATCCTCCCCAACCCAATCTGCGGATCAGGACGCCCAGAGGGTGGCGAGATCACAAGCCACGGAAATGGCCAGCGATAACCCTCCGGACTCTGAACGGCCCCACACCATTGAGGAGGCGCTAAATTGCGACAACATCGGGCTTGCGGCACTGCTATCTCCCACACCATCCATCATCCCAGAGACACTCACCCCAGTTGGCCTATTTAGTGATGAGTCTCCTGGGTCACAGTCTGGTTCGCACATCACAGCTGAGCAGGTACAGCAGGTGGAGGTCGGAGCAACCGAGGGCCTGGACTCGCGGAGGCCAGACCAGGCCCAGGATGCAGCTGGCTCCCAGACGTTTTCTGAGTTCCTGGAGTTTCTCAACCCACCCGCACAGCCGATGCCTCAAGAAACCCAGGGAAACAACGACGGGATGAGGGCTTCCTTCCAGACTCTGCAGACGCTGTTAGAGGAGTCGAACCGCGTCCACGAGCAGGGAGTGGTGCCGCTCATGGCAGAGATCCAGTCCGACACCGCACGGGTGGCATCCGCGGTGGAGGCAATGGGTCAGGTGATGCAAGGCATTGGGGTTAATATGCACGCGTCATCCTCGGCCCTGGACAGGGTTGCCCTCTCACAGGCAGCAATGTGCCAGAGGCAAAACGACATTGCCGGCGCCCTGCAGGCCTTGGCCCAGTCTCACCAGGTCATTGGCCAGTCGCAGCAGTCAGTCGCCGAGAGCATCAACCGCCTGACACATGTGCTGGATGGCGTTGTGCACACACAGGTTGAGGTCGCACAGTCCCTGGCGGGAATGTCTAACTCCCTGGACTCCGTGTCTGCAAACCTTCGGATCCTGGTGGATACCGTTGCAGGCCTCCAGGACTGGCAGCGCCAGGTGTCGGTGGTGCGACGGGGCACCTCCCCGCTCGCACCTCTGTCCCAAAGTGAGGCCCGGGGGCCACCGGGCTCCCCGAGGGAGGAGGAGGTTTCGGGGCCCGTCCCATTAAGTCCATCACGGGACGTCCCGGAATTCTCGGCCTCCCCCGTCCCATCACTGGTGCATCGGGTGGGCAGCAGGCAGAGCAGGGTGGCGCAATGTCACCCGAGACGCCCGCAGGCCGGGTCGCCCCAGGAAACGCTTGGCCAAGGAGAAACGAGTCGAGGGGGGCGATTCGCAGCAATCCTCCTCCACTCCTGCTGTATCATCTGGGGAGTCACTTAGACGTAGTGGTAGGGCCCGTAAGGCAACTAAGATAGACACTGAGTAAGTTGGCACGGGTGAAGGGCACAGTTTAGTTGTAGGGGCTAGGGCACCTGTAAATAATTGTTAATATTAAACGCACTGTTCCACCTTACTTGTAATACTGTGTGATTGTTCCACAGCCACAGGAATCGTGATGGTGACCGAGTGTCGCTGGGGTTGACGAGCGGTGAAACTTCGGTGCCGGGTGTGCAGTCCCTGCCCCTACCCCCCTCCCACAGCTAGCCCACGCGGGCACGTGATGGAGTGTCCGTGATGAACTCAGCGGCCACCAAGGTGGATGGTTCAGCTATTGCCATGGGTCAGACTCTCTCTAACGATTCTGAGCTCACAGCTCATCGCAGAGCGGGCTGTCATCATTCCACATGGCACTGATCACACCCGCTGACACAGCCATCAATGTTGTGCCATACCGTCTGGACCCAGTAGTAAGGGTGATGTCGAAGTGGAGCAGTGTACACTGAGAGGGGATTGGGGGGGGGTTGTGGTGGTGGCAGTTGTGTGTTGCACGACTAGCGATGCAGGTGGCGGTTTGGTGTTCAGCAGGGACGTCACATGCGACGCGTGAACCGTGCTGCCACCAAGGCGTCGCGTGCCCGCCGTCCTCGCCGGGTCTGTCGTGCCGCCTCCTGGACATCACCAGCACCTGGGTCGTGTCTGCGTGCTGCGCCCGCCACTCCGCCAGCCTCCTCCTCCTCCCTCTCCTCCTCCTCCTCCTTCTCTTCCTCTGCGCTGGCACCACTGCCACTGGCTTCTCCCTCCGCCTCCTGCAGCAGGTCATCTCCCCTCTGCATCGCGATGTTGTGCAGCGCACAGCAGACCACAACAATGCGAGCGACCCTGTCGGCCTGGAACTGCAGGGCCCCTCCGGAGCGGTCCAGGCACCTGAATCTCATCTTCAGGAGGCTAAGGCAGCGCTTCACCACACCCCTGGTTGCTGCATGGGCCTCGTTGTATCGTGTTTCTGCATTGGTCTGAGGCCTCCGTATAGGCGTCATCAGCCAAGACCTCAGCGGATAACCCCTGTCGCCTAGCAACCAGCCCCTCAGCCGGGGGGGACGTCCCTCAAACAGCGCAGGGATGAACGACTGCGCCAGTATGTAGGAGTCACGCACACTCCCTGGGAACCTTGCAGAGACATTCATGATCCTCATGTGGGGGTCGCATACCACCTGGATATTCATGGAGTATGTCCCCCTTCTGTTTGTGAACACGTCCCTGTCCCCTGCAGGCGGGCGCATGGGGACGTGAACACAATCGATTGCCCCCTGCACCCTCGGTATCCCGGCCACGCTGGCAAATCCATGAGCTCGTGAGTCTTGACTTGCTTGGTCCTCGGGAAAGGTGATGTAGCGGTCCGCGATGGCATAGAGGGCGTCGGTCACATCCCGGATACACCTGTGCACCGATGACTGGGAGATCCCGGAGAGGTCCCCGCTCGGAGACTGGAAGGAGCCGGTCGCATAGTCGTTAAGAGCGACCGTCACCTTGATGGCAACCGGGATCGCGTGTCCTCCCCCCGTTCCACGTGGGGCGAGGTGCGCCACGAGGTGACAGATATGTATCACCGTCTGCCTACTCAGCCGAAGTCTCCTCCTGCAGGTGATGTCCGTCATTGTTAGGAAAGAGACCCGGACACGGTACACCCTCGGCTTTGGTCGTCGCCTCTGGCGCCGTGGCTGCACCCTCACTCCCTCCTCCTCCCCCCCATGCTGCTCGACGACTGGCAACTCCTCGGCCCTTCCCTCTGCTGCTGCAGCTGGCCCTGCATCCACTGCGGGTTGTGGCTGTGGACGCTGCTGCATCTCCAAATGCAGTGCAGCGGCCCCAACCACTGTGCAGAACATAGCCGTTCTGTTCACAGACATTGTGCTAACCTACAGAAGGGTGGTGGGGGGCAGAGAAACGGGACATGTTAGACGGAGGTTAGTCTACACCTCGGCAGCCGCCAGCCACGGGATACCTGTGTGTCCTGGTGGCCTGGTCGCGCTGCTGACACGCGGGCAGCCTAACCCCTGGTCACTTTCTGCATCCAACGGGCAGTTAACTACGTCCTCTTCACCGGTGCGTCAGTGACCTGTGGCCGTTAGCCACAGGGCAACCAGCAGCCGTGTCCTCGTGACCGGCACACCATGGCATGGTGGCAGACACTTTGTTACGGGGTTGGACGGCTCACTCGCTCACTCTCTACCTAACCCCCCCCCCCACTCCCACTTCCACTCCCCCCTTCCATCTCCCCCACTCCCCCTTATCCGTCTCCCCCACTGCCCTCTCCGTCTCCCCCACTGCCCTCTCCATCTCCCCCACTCCCCCCTCCATCTCCCCCACTCCCCCCCTCCATCTCCCCCACTCCCCCCTCCATCTCCCCCACTCCCCCCTCCATCTCCCCCACTCCCCCCTCCATCTCCCCCACTCCCCACCCTCCATCTCCCCCACTCCCCCCTCCATCTCCCCCACTCCCCCTCCATCTCCCCCACTCCCCCCCTCCATCTCCCCCACTCCCCACCCTCCATCTCCCCCACTCCCCCCTCCATCTCCCCCACTCCCCCCTCCATCTCCCCCACTCCCCCCTCCATCTCCCCCGCCCCCCTCCATCTCCCCCACCCCCTCCATCTCCCCCACTCCCCCCTCCATCTCCCCCACTCCCACCCTCCATCTCCCCCACTCCCCCCCCTCCATCTCCCCCACTCCCCCCTCCATCTCCCCCACTCCCCCTCCATCTCCCCCACTCCCCCCTCCATCTCCCCCACTCCCCCTCCATCTCCCCCACTCCCCCCCTCCATCTCCCCCACTCCATCTCCCCCACTCCCCCCCTCCATCTCCCCCATCTCCCCCACTCCCCCTCTCCATCTCCCCCACTCCCCCCCTCCATCTCCCCCACTCCCCCCCTCCATCTCCCCCACTCCCCCCCTCCATCTCCCCCACTCCCCCCCCTCCATCTCCCCCACTCCCCCCCCCTCCGTCTCCCCCACTGCCCCCTCTGTCTCCCCCACTCCCCCCCGCTCTGGACCCCCCCTCCCGTTCTCAGGGATGCCTTCCCCGTTGTGGCCAGACTCGAGCGGTGCGCTGAGCGGTGCGCTGAGCGGTGCGCTGAGCGGTGCGCTGAGCGGTGGGCTGAGCGGTGGGCTGAGCGGTGCGCTGAGCGGTGCGCTAACCTCCTGGAAGCAGTCGTCAGCCAGCACGACTGGTTGACGAACTTAAAAAGCAGGTGTGTTTGACGCCGTGTAAACAGTGCGCGATGACGTCAGGACTTCGGCCCATCCGGGCCGGTGAATAGCGGGGGGGGGGGGGCAACTTGTAGCTATTCTGGTCGTGTCGGGGGCGTGATGGAGGCGTTTGGCGGGAATGGCGACTTGGAGATTTTGCGGGGTTCAGAGAATGGCGGGAGGGCGTCGGACCAGCGTCGCCGTAAAACTTTGCGACGCCCGCTATTCTCCGACCCATCGTGAGTGCGGAGAATCGCGCCCAAACTTTCCAGGAATTGTGGGATTTAGTAAAAGAGTACTATGGCCCTAAGCCACCTCTGATCCTGAAAAGGTACTGTTTAACGCAGCATTCCGAGGCACGGGGAAGTCAGTCACTAATTTTTTAAAAAATTTAGCGTATCCAATTCATTTTTTCCAATTAAGGGACAATGTAGCGTGGCCAATCCACCTACCCTTCACATCTTTGGGTTGTGGGGGCGAAACCCACACAAACACGGGGAGAATGTGCAAACTCCACACGGACAGTGACCCAGAGCCAGGATTGAACCTGGGACCTCGGCACCGTGAGGCAGCAGTGCCAACCCACTGCGCCACTGTGTTAGTAGCATAGTGAAAAAATCCACAGTTTGGTTAGCAATAGTTTAGTTTACCCACAGTGTATTCAACATTAAATAACTAGTCTTGAACTAGATGTTCTGTCGTACACCGATTCATTTATTATCATAGTACACGGACATAACAGCAACTGCCAGGAAAGAGCATTCACTGGCACAATGAGCTGCTGCTAATCCCACATAAACTGGGTCAAGATCCTTGGACACCCTCCCCAACAGCACTGTGGTTGTAACCACACCACATGGACTGCAGCGGTTCAGGAAGGCACCACCTTCACAAGAGTAGACAATAAACACTAGCCTAGCTGTGAATTATGTAACAAAGTAGCTGTATATTGATACACTGAGATGCTATCCATTTGTGGGAGATCATAGAACATACAGTGCAGAAGGAGGCCATTCGGCCCATCGAGTCTGCACCAATCCACTTAAGTCCTCAATACCACCCTATCCCCCTAACCCAATAACCCCTCCTACCTTTTTGGACACTAAGGGCAATTTAGCATGGCCAATCCACTTAACCTGCACATCTTTGGATTGTGGGAGGAAACCGGAGCATCCGGAGGAAACGCACGCAGACACGGGGAGAACGTGTAGACTCCACATAGACAGTGACCCAGCCGGGAATTGAACCTGGGAAACTGGCGCTGGTGCCATTCATCAGGGTCACAAATCGGATCCAAGACTGGGGACTGCTGCCACTCTGTTAAATTGCAAAGGTCAGTTATGCTGCCGCTGGTGTCCATGGGGATGTTTATAAACTGGTGTCAGCTACCAAACAATGCAACTATGACTTACTTAATGCAACTGAGCACAATTGATTGGCTAATGTTAATGATGTCCCCTGTTGCAGCCTGAAATGATCTTGTAGTATAAATGTTCAGGGTGGCTGTGACCTTTACAGTCACTGCTAGTGTGGTTGGTCCCTGTGGTGAGGGTGAGCTGCAGATAAAGCTGCTGTGTATGGCGTCGGTCCCAGGATGGTTTTGTTGTGAAGTGCAGCCACGGCAAGCCTCGCACCTAGGTCAGGTCTGGAGGTATGAGCGCTTCTCTCTGTGGTTTCTAACATGTGACTGCCATGCCTGTGCTGGCTAACCTCTAGCTTCTCCTGCTCCTTCAAAAAACAAAGCTACGAGGGTATTTCCAATTGGAAAGCCAGTCAAGCTCTTTTTATTTTGGAGGGGATGTGGTGGTATGAATGGGAGCACTGCCATTGGTGCAGAGCATTGGTTTCCTATTGGCTCTGGCCTTTCTCTGTAGTCGACCACCGGGCTAACAACTAGCTGATTAAAGCCTAAGTTTGGACCTTCATCGTGCCTCGCGTCCAATTGATGGTACATCAGGGGACAAATGAGAGAATTGGAGTAAAGCCACGGAGGTAGATGGTCAAGCGAGTGTCAGCGATGAACAACAATGTAAGCTGGTGCACTGTTCAAATCAACCTTTTGAACAAATATCCCCTAGCAATGCTATCTATACGAGCAGCATTAAACATACATAGTGAATGTAGAAAGGGGTAATGGAAAATGGAATGTATCATGTCAGCACATCAATACTGCCTTATTTAAATATGCCGGCCCATTTTATGGTATTTTTCAGTGACGAGAGTGGAAATGTGGATGGATGCACTAATGGGCGGAGATCAATGGGAGAATGGATCCCTGACCCATTTTCTACCCCTGCCAGTCAGAGGACTCTTGGGAATTGGGGAGATGCCTCCATGAGAACAGGGAAGAAAAATAGGGCAATCATATAATTTACAGTGCAGAAGGAGGCCATTCGGCCAATCAGGTCTGCCCTGGCCCTTGGAAAGAACACCCTACCTAAGCCCACACCCCACCTTATTCCCATAACCCAGTAACCCCACCCAAGGGCAATTTAGCATGGTCAATCCGTCTGACCTGCACATCGTTGGACTATGGGAGGAAACTGGCGCACACGGAGGTAATCCACGCCACACTCTGGTGCCAGTTCGGGTACACTGAGGGAGAATTTAGAATGTCCAATTTACCCGACAGCAGGTCCTTCAGGACCGCTGGGAGCAAACCGGAGCACCCGGAGGAAATCCACGCAGACACATGGAGAAAGCGCAAACTCCACACAGACAGCGACCCAAGCTGGGAATCGAACCCAGGACCCTGGAGCCGCAAAGCAACTGTGCCAACCACTGTGCTACTGCATCCCCCCATAATTCCTCACATGAATTCTTTATTTCAAATGCATGGCTCCAATGGTAGCCAAGCATTTGTGGAAGGAAAACAAAACAAACACAAAAACCTTTTCCCAAAGTGTTACTTTATACCGATAATAAAAGAGTGCGGGGGGAGAGGGGGAATACATTTGACAGTGAAGGAGAAACTAACAGTGCAACACAGAGTTTGAAATTGATAGTGCTCCAAAAACTCAGTTATGGCAGCATCTGTGGAAACGAGTTGAAAATTCTCACACCAAATCTCTTTCCTTGAACTGTTGTTGGTGGATACATCATGTCTGTGACATCATTACAATTGCTGAACATCCTTCAGGAAGTCTACAGACATTGGCTCAGTTGCCAGTTGCAATTATTTTACTAATATGTTCACATTTTGACAGCTCATGGGAATGTGCTTCTGATATCCTTCTGATATTGCAACAGGGTAATTTTCAATATCACAGTTTATTCAGTGCACAGAAAAACAATTGTTATGGATCCACTTGTGCTCTTAGGTGTTAAAATTAAAGATGTTACCATCATCAAAAACATTCAAAAAGAATGTTCACGATGGTGGGGGAGTCCTGAATGGGGGGATGGGGGGGGGGGGGGGGGGGGGGGGCATAATTTGAGGATAAAGGGTCATTCTTTTAGGACTGAGGTGAGGAGAAATTTATTCACCCAGAGTGGTGAATCTGAGGCATTCACTACCTCAAAAAGTAGTTGAGGTGAAAACATTGTGTAATTTCAAGAAGGAATTAGAGAAGCTCTTGGGGCTAATGGGATCCCAGGGGGATCAGGGTATTGAACTTGATGACCAGCCATGATCATAATGAATGGTGGAGCAGACCTGAAGGGCCGAATGGCCTCCTCCTGCTTCTAGTTTCTATGTATGTTTCTGCGTATTAAACGTTGAATTTATGGCTGTCACCCCATCTTGCCAAAATCCACTTGTTTCCCATGGTCCAGTGAATTAGTTGTAATATTTGTTTCTTTGCTTTGAAAACCCTGCCCCCCCCCTATGTCCCTGTGCCATTCCAGCAGTTTCCCGACACCTAGTTCCCATTTTTGAAAGCTTGTTATGGACCTTGCTGTCGTGATGACACATCAACAAGGTGGGAGATCCCAATGTGATAACACATCAACAAGGTAGGAGATCCCAATGTGATAACACATCAACAAGGGCAGCAGGGTAGCATGGTGGTTAGCCTAAATGCTTCACAGCTCCAGGGTCCCAGGTTCGATTCCCGGCTGGGTCACTGTCTGTGTGGAGTCTGCACGTCCTCCCCCTGTGTGCGTGGGTTTCCTCCGGGTGCTCCGGTTTCCTCCCACAGTCCAAAGATGTGCGGGTTAGGTGGATTGGTCATGCTAAATTGCCCGTAGTGTCCTAATAAATGTAAGGTTAAGGGGGGGTTGTTGGGTTACGGGTATAGGGTGGATATGTGGGTTTGAGTAGGGTGATCATGGCTCGGCACAACATTGAGGGCCGAAGGGCCTGTTCTGTGCTGTACTGTTCTATGTTCTAAGGGGGGAGATCCCAATGTGATGACACATCAACAAGGGGGGAGATCCCAATGTGATGACACATCAACAAGGGGGGAGATCCCAATGTGATGACACATCAACAAGGGGGGAGATCCCAATGTGATAACACATCAACAAGGGGGGAGATCCCAATGTGGAGCGAACATATGACAAGGAAGCACTTTAATGACATAATTTATTTATTTGGGTGGGAAACTCATTACATCAGTGGCATGTGGCGGAGAAAACCTGAAAATGAGCTCCCGCCCGCGAGATTCCCGGTTTGTGGCTCACGGGATTTTGCGGCCATGTTGCCGCTTGCACCCGGGATGAACGCGAGCAGAAAATCCCACTCAGCTTTCTGCAGTGAAAAAGTCTGGTAATTCCTTTTTGTTGGTAGAAGATTTTAAAATGAAATTATCATGTATTCTCTGTGGTGAGCATTTTAACCTAGTACTTTATCCCATTTTAAGGACAGCGAACTACCCGAATGGGTCAGTGTCCCGTAGTGCAAAATTAGCCGGACGTTTCCTGGCACTCAGAGCTGTCTAACGCCCATCAGGGTAGATCTGGGGCCTTAGGGAGAACTCCCCGACAAGGCCACACTTAGCCCCGCTTTCTGCACTAAGATGCTCCGCTCACTGGAACTCCTTAATGCAGCGAGAGATCTGCATGCCATTTAAAAATGACGTCCTGATCTCTTGAGCCCCTGATGCAACCCCTAAACCCACCCTAAGCCTCAACTCACCAGAAGAGGGCCCCCAGGTCCCTCTGCACCTCCCCCAACCTGGGCAGGGCACACCCTGGCCCCATCGCAGGCGTGCCAAAAATTCCAGCTTGGTACCACCAGCCTGGCACCATGGCAATGCTACCTGAGCACCTTGGCAGTGCCAGGCTGCCACCCAGGAGGCACTGCCACCCTGTACAGAGGGCATGCACCCCCATGTGGGCCATTTCATCTGGTCTCTGATTGTGGAGACCAGCACTGAAAAGCACTCATCCAAGGTCTCCAAGTTGAGGGAGTTAGATCCCACACCTTGGTTAGATTTCAGGAATGCATATTTGAGTGAGACTTGCTGTCTCGCTCTAATATGCAGATCTTCCAGAAAGTGGTCCTGTGCACATTGGGCGGGATTCACATCGCGACATCTGGTGAGATCCTGTTAGATCTTGCGAGACGTGGCGAGCCGGGTAGATCTTGGAAGTGGGATCTCCCGGCATCTATTGATCGCATTGTGCCGTGCTGCTTTTCAGGCGCAACGTGACTGGTAGACCGCCCAGGGTCTCATTTATTTAAAAAAAAAATTTAGAGAACCCAATTCATTTTTTCCAATTAAAGGGCAATTTAGAATGGCCAATCCACCTAGCCTGCACATCTTTGGGTCGTGGGGGCGAAACCCACGCAAACACGGGGAGAATGTGCAAACACCACACCGACAGCAACCCAGTGCTGGGATCGAACCTGGGACCTCGGTGCCGTGAGGCAGCAGTACTAACCACTGTGCCACTGTGCTGCCCTCCAGGGTCTCATTTATCCAGGGCCAGATGACCTTCCATGACAATTGGGTGATTCAAGCAGGGACATGACGCATGATGGACCTGTGGGTTGTGCTGCTGCTTCTTCCAGCCCACAACAGAATGACATTTTAAAACTTGCCATGGCTCCTTTTGGCTTGTTAGTTCATGTCCCCATGGTTCTGCGGTCAGGCAGCAGACATGCATATCTCCAGCTGTGATGTTAATATTTCATGCTGTACCATTGACATCACAGAAGCATGACCTTTCTGACTTTAAGGGCTGGTTTAGCACAGTGGGCTAAACAGCTGGCGTGTAATGCAGAACAAGACAGCAGCGCGGGTTCAATTCCCGTACCAGCCTCCCTGAACAGGCACCACCATGTGGCGACTAGGGGCTTTTCACAGTAACTTCATTGAAGCCTACTCGTGACAATAAGCGATTATTTTTTTTAGTGTGTTTTTTGCCTATTTTCAGTGGGACCCTTATGGAGAGCATAAATTTTGCCTTTAAATTACAGCGATCAAGAATGTCCCGGTTGGGAGGCGGGAGTTTGAATTTCAAGATTTTAAGCGCTCCCCCAGCCCTTCCCTAGATGGTCGGTGTGGTGAGAGTGAGTTAAAACCATGATATCACTCTGCCAATAATTATTTGGTTGTACCCACCCATTTTTGATACTTGCCATTTTTTGTTGCATTTCTCTGCTTGGCCAGTGGTGT
This sequence comes from Scyliorhinus canicula, assembly GCF_902713615.1. NCBI lineage: Eukaryota > Metazoa > Chordata > Chondrichthyes > Carcharhiniformes > Scyliorhinidae > Scyliorhinus > Scyliorhinus canicula. The sequence continues at coordinate 276,751,940 of NC_052146.1, read as the reverse complement.
CACTACTGACCCCCAAGCTACAATTTCTAACTTGGGAGATCAGATGAAACAAATCCTGCTGTAAGTGATGAAGGTGACCAAACATGTTCAAAATATTTTTTTTTCCAACTCAAGGGCAATTTAACCTGGCCAATCCACCTACGCTGCACATCTTTGGATTGTACAGGTGAAACCCACGCAGACACGGGGAGAATGTGCAAACTCCACACGGACAGTGTGGAAACTCCGCACATGATTGAACCCAGCTCCTCCGTGTCGCAGCAATGCTACCGTTCCAGGATTAACTGAATGCAGATCAGATCTAATAAGAATATAAACAGATGGTCGGTGTGGTGAGAGTGAGTTAAAACCATGATATCACTCTGCCAATAATTATTTGGTTGTACCCACCCATTTTTGATACTTGCCATTTTTTGTTGCATTTCTCTGCTTGGCCAGTGGTGTCGCTACTGAACCCCAAGCTACAGATGACTATAGGCTGATTTCCCCTTTGAAGGGAGAGCTCACTGGTGGTGATATAACCTGAGGATCTCCACACCTCAGGTGAGGGGAAGGTTGAGGGGCCTTCATGAATAACCTCAGGCAGTATGCTGCTGGCCTTATTCTGCATCACAAACCAGCTGTCTAGCCCATTGAACTAATCTGACCCACTGTCTTCCAGACCACACCTAATATATATGATTTAAAAATAAAATGTTTTTACATTCGTTCATGGGACATGGGCGTCGCGGGCTGTGCCAGCATTTATTGCCCATCCCTCATTGCCCTTGAGGGGCAGTTAAGAGTCAACCACATTGCTGTGGGTCTGGACTCACATATAGGCCAGACCAGGTAAGGACGGTACATTTCCTTCCCTAAAGGACATTAGTGAACTGATGGGTTTTGACGACAATCGTTTCATGGTCATCATTAGACTTTTAATTCCAGATTTTATTTTCATTGAATTCAAATTTCACCATCTGCAGTGGCGGGATTTGAACCTGCATTACTCTGGGTACTTTGGTTTACTAGTCCAGTGACAATACCACAATGCCACCGCCTTCCTTAAATGTTATATGTATGTGCTTTCATAATCACTGGTGGAAGAAAGACTATTATTATTCCTTTTCCCCATTTAGATGGTTCATTTTCCAAAAAGTATGTAGTGTTCTGATTTTTCCTTGCAAAGTGTACCGCTTTAGACTTAACTATGTTGAAATTAATTTGGCAATTATGTATCACAGTATTTCTCAGTATTAACTACGCCCCAGCAATTTGGTGTCATTACACATTTTGAAATTGTCCCACCGATTCCAGGTCCAAGTTGTTTAACCCAAATGGCGAACAACAGTGGCCCCAGCACCAATCCTACAGAACAGTACTTCACAGCTTCTGCCAGTCTGACTAACTACCCTCAACCCTTGGCTGTTTTCTCTTTTATAGCCAGCTCTGCTACTTGTTCTCCTTGGGCAGAATTCTCTGATAATGGGGCTATGTCCCCAAGCCCGCGAGAAAACGGGCACGAATCACTCTGGACTTTCCTGGAGAAAGTCCAGAGTGATTCTCCTACCCGAGGGGGACTAGCAGGGCCCCGGAGTAGTCCTTGCAGCTCCGGCTGCCGACACGGGGCCCTGCACGTCCGCCGGGGATCCGCGCATGCCTGTGGCAGCGGCACCACACAACATGGCCGACCCATGCTGCGGACCGGCCCTGAAAATAGAGGCCCCCCCCCCAGATCACGCGCACCCGCAGATCAGTGTCCCCCGATCGTGAGCCTGGCCGTCCTGGAGTCCCCCCACCGGTGACAGATCCCCCCACCAGGGTGGCCGCGGACTGAGTCCGCAGCTGCCACTCCGAGTGCCTGCCAGGTGGAACCATGAGTGAACCACGCCGGCGGGAACTCAGCCAGTTGCCGGTGGAGAATCGCTGCGGGGTCCTCTTTCAATGGCCCCCGACTGGCGCTGTGTCAGCTACGCACGCGCGATTGGTGGCGATTCTCCTGTCTCCGGAGAATCGCGGGAGCAGCATCAGACCCGATGCTCTGACATCAGCATCAGACTCCGCCCCCTGCGCCGCGCGCGATTGCGGCACAAAGGCTCGAAGAATCTCGGCCATTATTCCTCATCCTCTGATCTTAGTCATTAAGTCATTGGAATTTCTCACCAAACTGGATCCAGGGACATGAACAGTTGTTAATAAAATTTGAGGAGGAAGTGAATAATTAGTACATTTGATCGAATATTCCAAGAACCAGTAAATGGGAATTAGTAGTGTTTGTGACCCACATGGAGTAATCCATTGAATACTAAAGACTCCAGGAAAAGGAAGTTATATAGTACTAACTATTGGAGCCTCAGAATAGAAATGGCATTGCAATAGACACTTCTGAAATATTCTTAGTTTTAAAAAATACAGAATGAATCATAGAATCCCCTACAATGCAGAAGGAGGCAGTTCGGCCCATCGAGTCTACACCGACCGTTAGAATGAGTAGCGTTCTACCCATGTTCACTCCCCTGTCCACCCGCCCTATCCCCATAACCCTAAACCTAATGTGCACATCCCTGGACACTAAGGGGCAATTTAGCATGGCCAAGCCACCTAATCTGCACATCTTTGGACAGTGGGAGGAGATTGGAGCACCCGGAGGAAACCCACGCAGGCACGGGGAAAACACAGTCACCCAAGGCTGGAATTGAACTTGGAAGCCCTGGCGCTGTGAGGCAGCAGTGCTAACCACTGTGCCACCGTGCTGCCGACAAATGGCAAGGAAGCAATGTATCAGAGACTTGTTGTGAATGTGTCGACTATAATGTTGTGGTCTGTGACATTAGAACTCCAACATGTTGGGCGCAGCAGTGCTATCTTCGAACGATACACAGTCTGTGGCCACATGAACAGAATCAGGAATGGGAATGCACGTTTCCTTGTAAGAAGTCTTACAACACCAGGTTAAAGTCCAACAGGTTTGTTTCAAACACTGGCTTTTGGAGCACTGCTCCTTCCTCAGGTGAATGCTTCCTTGGCAGCTTCCATGATTTTCTCATCTTCAGGCAATGGAGAAAGTTCCAAAAAAGACCCTCCAGTTGTTTTTTGGCAGACCAAGGACATGCTCTATAGCAATGAGGCCAGTGTGGAGCATGAGAGCAAGAACCTAGGAGGGAGATACAATGGAGCCCACAGGGTGATTGTAAGGCGCACATTTGGTATCCTCGGTTGTCTCATTGCTGAGTTTGATCAAGGGCATGTTGTAATATAGCTCAGTTATGACTTATAAAATTATTGTCACCTGCTGTGCTCCTCACAACTTTACTCTGCCAAGGAGTCTAACAATGGAGCACTCAGAAGAAAGGCAGAAAAAAGCTGATGAAGCAGTTTATGGGGCAGAAGAATTGCCTGCTGAATGAGTCAAATGCAGCAGTCGTCAGAAAGGTAATTGCTCAAACCTTTTACTAATGCCTTCGCCAGTGCAGAAACACATTCCCACATGTGCCCAATTTCAACATGAAATAGATTGTTCCTCAATTGGGCTCAGGTGTGCATCAATGACCATGAAAAAGGAACCCGAATCAGCCTCATGCTATAAGAACGACCAGGACACATTTTAATACAACTGTTATTAATCTTTACACTGTTCACCACATCTGTGCTCAGTGTGTTTTGTTGTGATGTTCCCCCTAAGTAAAGGTGTATAATCTATATTTTCCATTTCTTGATGTTGTGGTCTCTCTTTCTTTTCCAGTAAGAGGAGGTGAGATGGATGGATACTGGATGTCAATGCTTGCTTCTTGGAGTGGAGATGGCCCTGATCGTCCTGCGTCTTCTGGGTCTGAAGATGGGGCTAGGAGTGAAGGTACTATGGCTACAGATGAAATGGCTGACTGGATCTCTGCCACTGAAACACTGTAAGAAGTCTTACAAGCCTGGGCTTGCAAAATTCTATCAACTATCCTGGTTTGAGACAATTCACACCTCTTTAACCTGTGATTACCTCTTTCTCTGGATCTGTAAAGACTTAATTACCTGCAAAGGCTCGCATTCAAAGTATCGTCTTGCATCTTTGTCTTTGTCTATATATGTTTCTGGAACCCACCTCTTCATTCACCTGAGTAAGGAGCAGTGCTCCGAAAGCTGGTGTTTGAAACAAACCTGTTGGACTTTAACCTGGTGTTGTAAGACTTCTTACTGTGTTCACCCCAGTCCAACGCCGGCATCTCCACATCGTGACTAGAAACACTGTAATTGTTATTTAGGTAGAATGGCAGAGAGGTTGGGATATGGCATTAGTCTGGGAGACATCGCCATCATCTGTGTTAATTTTGCCTGCTGTTGGGCCCTCCCTTGCCATGGTCAGGGTGACAATGAGATAGAAAGTTATGGCTGCCTGGGTCTGATTCTCCACGCTGGTAATTGAGAGAGCACAGCACGCTTCTCAAGCCAGAGGGTAAATGGTCACATCATACCATGTCAGTTATGTTCATTACGTGGGCTTATATGTCGGGGAATGAACTAATTCACCAAGGAAGGGTCAGGGAGCTGATCAGGCAACTAGCTTCCCCTTGTGGCTGGTGAGATACATTTGATTTGTGTGAAGACTACAATTAGCATGTCAACCTCCTCTTTAGATGTCACCTTCATACCCTCAGCTCACAAGGGCTGAAGATTAAACAATCCATCCAATTGTAATGGGCTTCTACCCTGACACTAATCCCTGGCAGTTTATTCCCTTTGTCCTCACACTGCTGCCTGAGTATGAGGTTCAAATCTCACAGCAGTAGTCCTACCCCCATTGAGAGGGTCTTCAGGCCTCCTGAGGCAGGGGAGCAGCCCTTTCCTGAATCCCCCACCCTGCCCTTGCAGCCTGGTCTTTCAATAGACCCCACCCAAGCTCACAGTCACCCAGTGCTAACCCTCTGTAATCACCTCCTCTCAACTACTTTCCAGCTCCCACTCTTGAAGGGCACTTCCTCAGCGGTGTTATCAACATAGGCCCAGCAAGGAAGATTCGAGAAGCACAGCCTGCATGCCAGCCATTGACATAGAATTTACAGTGCAGAAGGAGGCCATTCGGCCCATCGAGTCTGCACTGCCCCTTGGAATGAGCTGCCCACTTAAATCCACATCTCCGCCCCATACCCGTAACCCTGATTCTAAACCATATAGACTTCTACCTGAAACTCAATCCACAGCTTTAGTCCAGATAAACCATTTTACTTAGCTTTCACTCTGAAAAGCTTTTAAACATGCTGAAACTCTGGGAGGCAGTTCCTTTTGCTCTGGGCGTGGCTGCACCGGTCACAGCTTAGGTCTATGGTATATTCCACCTGTTATATGACCTCCTAGTTCAAATATAGGTCTCACTGACTCACATACCATAACACACCAGACACACGTTGACACTCCCTTTGACATCTATTCTTTTATTTAAATAAATTTAGATTACCCAATTATTATTTTTTTTCCAATTAAGGGGCAATTTAGTGTGGCCAATCCACCTACCCTACACATCTTTGGGGTGTGGGGTGAAACACCCACGCAGACACGGGGAGATTGTGCAAACTCCACACGGACAGTGACCCAGGGCCGGGATTCGAACCCGGATCCTCAGCACCGCAGTCCCAGTGCTAACCACTGCGCCACATGGATTGGATTGGATTTGTTTATTGTCACATGTACCGAGGTACAGTGAAAAGTATTTTTCTGCAAGCAGCTCAACAGATCATTAAGTACATGGGAATAAAAGAAAATACATAATAGGGCAACACAAGGTATACAATGTAACTACATAAGCACCGACATCGGATGAAGCATACAGGGTGTAGTGTTAATGAGGTCAGTCAATAAGAGGGTCATTTAGGAGTCTGGTGACAGTGGGGAAGAAGCTGTTTTTGAGTCTGTTCATGCGTGTTCTCAGGCTTCTGTATCTCCTGCCCGATGGAAGAAGTTGGAAGAGTGAGTAAGCCAGTTGGGAGGGGTCTTTGATTATGCTGCCCGCTTTCCCCCAGCAGCGGGAGGTGTAAATGGAGTCAATGGATGGGAGGCAGGTTCGTGTGATGGACTGGGCGGTGTTCACGACTCTCTGAAGTTTCTTGTGGTCCTGGGCCGAGCAGTTGCCATACCAGGCTGTGATGCAGCCAGATAGGATGCTTTCTATGGTGCATCTGTAAAAGTTGGTAAGAATTAATGTGGATATGCCGAATTTCCTTAGTTTCCTGAGGAAGTATAGGCACTGTTTTTTTTTTTTAAATTTAGATTACCCAATTATTTTTTCCAATTAAGGGGCAATTTAGCGTGGCCAATCCACCTACTCTGCACATTTTTTTTTGGGTTGTGGGGGCGAAACCCACGCAGACACGGGGACTGTTGTGGCTTTCTTGGTGATAGCGTCGACGTGAGTGGACCAGGACAGATTTTTGGAGATGTGCACCCCTAGGAATTTGAAACTGCTAACCATGTCCACCTCAGCCCCGTTGATGCTGACAGGGGTGTGTACAGTTCTTTGCTTCCTGAAGTCATGACCAGCTCTTTAGTTTTGCTGCATTGAGGGACGAGATTGTTGTCGTTACACCACTCCACTAGTTCTCTATCTCCCTCCTGTATTCTGACTTGTCGTTATTCGAGATCCGGCCCACTATGGTCGTATCGTCAGCAAACTTGTAGATGGAGTTGGAACCAAATTTTGCCACGCAGTCATGTGTGTACAGGGAGTAGAGTAGGGGGCTAAGTACGCAGCCTTGCCGGGCTCCGGTATTGAGGACTATTGTGGAGGAGGTGTTGTTGTTCATTCTTACAGATTATGGTCTCTGGGTCAGAAAGTTGAGGATCCAGTTGCAGAATGGGGAGCCAAGTCCTAGGTTTTGGAGCTTTGATATGAGCTTGGCTGGGATTATGGTGTTGAAGGCGGACCTGTAGTCAATAAATAGGAGTCTGATCTAGGAGTCCTTGTCAAGATGCTCTAGGGATGAGTGTAGGGCCAGGGAAATGGCGTCTGCTGTGGACCGGTTGCGGCAGTATGCGAATTGCAGTGGATCAAGGCATTCTGGGAGTATGGAGGTGCTGTGCTTCATGACCAACCTCTCGAAGCATTTCATTACGACTGAAGTCAGGGCCACCGGACGGTAGTCATTGAGGCACGTTGCCTGGTTCTTCTTTAGTACCGGTTTGATGGTGGACATCTTGAAGCAGATGGGGACCTCAGAAGTGGAGTAGGGACAGGTTAAAGATGTCCACGAACACCTCTGCCAGCTGGTCCGCATAGGCTCTGAATGCACGACCAGGGATTCCCGTCCGGGCCCGTCGCCTTCCGAGGGTTCACTGTCAGGAAGGCCGATCTGACTTTGGAAGCTGTGATGGTGGGTATGTGTGAATTATGGGCTGCTGGGGCACTCAACAGCGGATTGTTGGTTTCCTGCTCGAACCAAGCATAGAATGTATTGGGTTCATCGGGGAGGGGTACGCTGCTGCCAGAGATAATGCTCGGCTTCGCTTTGTAGCCTGTCATGTTGTTTAGTGCTTGCCACAACCGTCGAGTCTGTCTGTGACTCTAGCTTGGTTTGATGTTTTCTCTTGGCATCTCGGGTGGCTTTGCGGAGGTCGTACCTGGATTTCTTGTATAGGTCAGGGTCGTCTGACTTGAATGCCTCAGACCTGTCCTTCAGTAGAGAGTCAATCTCGTGATTGAGCCATGGGTCCCAGTGGGGGAACGTACGTGTTGCTTTCTTTGGCATGCAGTCGTCCACACATTTGCTGATGAAGTCTGTGACGGTGGTGGCATACTCATTTAAGTTGGTGGCTGAGTTCTTAAATATGGACCAGTCTACTGTCTCTAAGCAGTCAGGTAAGAGCTCTTCTGTTTCCTCGGACCAGCACTGCACGATCTTCTGAGCTGGATTCTCCCGCTTGAGGATCTGCTTGTATGCCGGTAGAAGGAGCACCGTCAGATTTCCCAAAGTGCGGTCGGGGGATGGAACGGTAGGCACCCTTGATTTTTGAGTAGCAGTGGTCAAGAGTGTTGTCGCCCCTGGTGGGACAGGAGGTGTGCTGGTGGAATTTTGGCAGTACACTCTTGAGGTTGGCCTTGTTGAAGTCCATGGCCATGATGAACAAGGCCTCCAGATATTCTGTTTCGTAGTTGTTTATAACTATGTACAGTTTGCCGAGCGCCTTCCTCACTTCTGCCTGTGGTGGGATGTAGACCGCTGTGATAATGGCTGAAGTGAACTCATGTGGAAGATAGTATGGGAGGCACTTCACTATCAGGTATTCCAGGTCTGGGGAGCAGTAGGTCACCAGGAGGAGTTGATGAGGAGGCAAACTCGTCCACCCTTTGCTTTGCCTGAAGATGCCGTGCGGTCCGCCCGGTGAATTGAGAAGCCTTCAGGTTGTATGACACAGTCCGGTGAGGTGGGGGTGTCTCTGTGTATCAGAGCACACAGCAGTCTCTCATCAGGGGCTGTTTAGCACAGGGCTAAATAGCTGGCTTTTAAAGCAGACCAAGGCAGGCCAGCAGCACGGTTCAATTCCCGTACCAGCCTCCCCGAACAGGCGCCGGAATGTGGCGACTAGGGGCTTTTCACAGTAACTTCATTTGAAGCCTACTTGTGACAATAAGCGATTTTCATTTCATTACACTACTTCCTCTGAGAGGTAAGTCTAGCGCTAAGTTCATCCAGCTTGTTTTCGATCGCTTGGATGTTTGCCAGGATTATGCTGGGGAGAGGGGTCATAAAACCGCGTTGCTTCAGTCTAACCTGCAGACCGCCACGTTTCTCTTGCTTCCTCGGTCGGCGGCTGCGGCTGGATGGAGATTCACTTCTCATCCCTTAACAGAGTTACTGAATTCTATCCATTTCTCTAGAACTCCCTCATTCCTCTGTTCTCTGGTTCTCTGGTGAAACACAACAGACTAATGTCTGAAGCCTGCAGGTTAGCTTCTTTTACACTTACCTTTTTCCTTAAAAAAAACACTCTTAGGATTTATCCCCAACTTCAATGCTTTAGAATATAGAACAGTACAGCACAGAACAGGCCCTTCGGCCCTCGATGTTGTGCCGAGCAATGATCACCCTACTCAAACCCACGTATCCACCCTATACCCGTAACCCAACAACCCCCCCCCCCCCCCCTTAACCTTACTTTTTAGGACACTACGGGCAATTTAGCATGGCCAATCCACCTAACCCGCACATCTTTGGACTGTGGGAGGAAACCGGAGCACCCGGAGGAAACCCACGCACACACGGAGAGGACGTGCAGACTCCGCACAGACAGTGACCCAGCCGGGAATCGAACCTGGGACCCTGGAGCTGTGAAGCATTTATGCTAACCACCATGCTACCGTGCTGCTCCTTTCTTGCTCCTAAAAGCCTCTCAAGCTGGGTCAAAAGTTCAAGCATGTTAGGAAACACAAAAAGGCACACTGAACCAAACTGAAAATAACAACCTCGAGTTTATCTTAAACTGAAACCAAAACTCTACATTCTTAACCCTTAACATAATCCAGAATAGAGATAGTTACAACAGTGTGTAAAGGGTGGCACCAGTTATTTCCTTCACCACTTGACTTTCTGAAATATAATGTCCAGGCCCATAATTTGAATGGTCCTTTCCTCATTAAGAACCAAGGGTTGGTTCTACCTGCAAGCGTATCTATGTGTGGGTTTCTTGTAGGGGTATCTGTGAAAGGGAAGCACTGTAAATAAGAAAGATGAGTGAGAGAAGATTAATTATCTCAGTGCGGAGGACACAAACCAGCTTGGATGATTGTGCGACCAGGTAGTTGGAAGAAACCTTCTGCTAGATACAGTACTTGGCGCTTCATACATTATTCTTTAGTAGACAACATGATCAGCACTGTGATGTGGTAACATGGCACTGTGAAGAGGCAGGAAATGGGCATTGCGTTCATGTCAGATCAGAAGCTGGCAAGGTTACCCATATTATTGCTCAATGATGAAGCAATAAAGGAGAGGGAAGTTGCTGGATCACTTCACATCCAGTAAAGCTTTAAATTGAGTTACATCAGGCAAAACATTTATTTGACCTTTTTGGGGCAATTTCTGCCCTGCCCTCGCCTGTTCTAATGGAGCTAGGCAGCATATAAATATCACGTTGCCACCTCATTTACCCAATAGTAATATTGGGCCAGCAACATTGTGCTGATAGCAGATGGTGCAAGAGCCAGTCTTCAGTGTTTAAAGGCAATCTGTCCTTCTCAAAGGGAAGGCACTGAATTACAGGAGGCTGCCACTAAATACTGTTGCTGCAAGTTTTAAACAAGGAAATGGAACACCAGGGTCATAGATGTGGTGTTGTGAAGGTCTCAGTGATGAGGGTTGATGGGAAGAAAAATAGCATGTTCCACAGTGGACCAGGAATCTCTCAAGGACCACCCTCAGAAGGGATAGGGTGGTCAATCCCCTGTGTCTGGACCCAAGGACCTGGCAGTGTCACTATAAGTCTAATAAGCTCTTGTAATAAGGTCAAGGTCCGAAAATGCATCTTCTCCTGACAAAGTAGAAAAGAGCTCAAGCAGGGAGTTAGGAGGGCAAAAAGAGGTCACAAAATGTCCTTGGCAGACAGGATTAAGGAGAATCCCAAGGCATTTTATATGTATATTAGGAACAAGAGGGTAGCTAGAGAAAGAGTTGGTCCACTCAAGGACAAAGGAGGGAAACTATGTGTAGAACCAGAGGAAGTAGGTGAGGTCCTTAATGAATATTTTGCATCAGTATTCACAAAGGAGAGAGACACGTTGATTGGTGGTGTCTCAGAAGGATGTGCAAACACTTTAGAACAGGTTGTTCTCGAGGGAGGAAGTGTTAGGTGTGTTAAAAAGCATTAAGGTAGACAAATCCCCAGGGCCAGATGGCATCTATCCCAGGTTTCTGAGGGAGACAAGAGATTAAATCAGCCTCTAACATAAATCCTTGTGTCCTTGTTGGCCACAGGTGAGATCTCAGAGGATTGGAGGATTGCCAAAGTTGTATCATTCTTTAAGAAGGGTTGCAAGGATAATTCGGGAAATTATAGGCCAGTGAGCTTGACGTCAGTGATAGTGAAATTGTTGGAAAAGGTTCTCAGAGATACGATGTGTGCACATTTGGAAGCGAATGGTCTTATTAGTGACATGTCTCACTAATTTAATTAAATTGTTTGAGGAGGTGACAAAAATGATTGACGAGGGAAGGGTTGTGGATATTGTCTACATGGACTTTAGTAAAGTCCCTCATGGCAGGCTGGTGCAAAAGATTAAATCGCATGGGATCAGGGATGAACTAGCTGGATGGATTCAGAATTGGCTTGGCCATAGAAGACAGAGGGTAGTAGTGGAAGGGTGTTTTACTGATGTCCCACGGGGATCAGTACTCGGACTCTGCTCTTTGCACTATACATAAAGAAAACATAGCGGGCCTGTTTAGCAAGTTTGTGGATAATACTAAGATTGCAGGAGTTCCGGATAGTGATGAAGATTGTCAGAGAATACAACAGGATATAGATAGGCTGCAAAATTGAGCAGAGAAATGGCAGATGGAATTTAACCCGGACAAATATGAGGTGATGCATTTTGGTAGAAACAATTCAGGTGGGAGCTATAAAACAAATGGCAGAACCATCAGGAGCATAGAGACAGAGAGAGATCTGGGTGTGCAGGTCCATATATCCTTAAAAGTGGCAGCACAGGTGGAAATGGTGGGAAATAAAGCATATGGTATGCTTGCCTTCATAGCACGGAATATCGAGTATAAAAGCTCAAACATTATGTTACAATTATATAGAACGTTGGTTCGGCCACATTTGGAATACTGTGTCCAATTCTGGTCACCGCACTACAAGAAGGACATGGAGGCTTTGGAGAGAGTACAGAAAGTTTATTATTAAAGGTTTACTAGGATGTTGCCTGGTATGGAGGGTATTAGCTATGAGGAGAGATTGAATACACTGGGATTGTTCTCACTAGAGAGACGGAGGCTGAGGGGTGACCTGATAGAAGTTTATACAATTATTAGGGGTATAGATATGGTGAACAGTTGGAGGCTTTTTCCCAGGGTGGAAATGACAATTACAAGGGGGCACAAGTTCAAGGTGAGGGGGGACAGGTTCAGTGGAGATGTGTGGGGTACGTTTTTTAGACCGAGGGTGGTGGTGGCCTGGAATGTACTGCCAAGTGAGGTGGTTGAGGCAAATATGTTAACAACCTTTAAGACTTATCTGGATAGGTACATGAACAGACGGGGTATAGAAGGATACAGGTTGGTCTAGATCGGCGCAGGCTTGGAGGGCTGAAGGGCCTGTTCCTGTGCTGAATTGTTCTTTGTTCTATCTCCTATTCATCACACCAGAAACCTCATGTTGCACAATCATCACACCGCATCATTCACTCAGCAATAATCTCTAGCACAGAGGGACTCAGGCCTGCCATTCAGGTTTTCCATCTTGTCCTCACACATCTTCAAATACAGCTAACCTCACACCCTTTCATTGCTGATTCTGCATAGCTCCAGCTATTCAGCTGTGGCAGGCACATCACCCAAACACATTGCTACGCAATCACTTATATTCTGCCCTCTCTTTTGCAGGATAAGGTGGGACACAATAGAAGGGAGCAGAGCAGAACCAGTGGTAACGAGGACACCTGTATCTCTTGGGCCCAATGGAGGACGTGGTTAACAAGTATAATCTTTATTAGCGTCACAAGTAAACTTACATTAACACTGCAATGAAGTTACTGTGAAGAGCACCGAGTCGCCACATTCCAACGCCTGTTCGGGGACACAGAGGGAGAATTCAGTATGTCCAAATTACCTAACAGCATGTCTTTCGGGCCTTGTGGGAGGAACCCTGAGCACCCAGAGGAAATCCACGCAGACACAGGGAGAACGTGCAGATTCCGCACAGACAGCGACCAAAGCTGGGAATCGAACCCGGGTCCCTGGTGCTGTGAAGCTACAGTGCTGGATTAGCTGCGACAGAGTTTTGCAACCAGCATCACTTGGAAAATTGAGGATTATAGAACATAGAACATAGAACATTACAGCGCAGTACAGGCCCTTTGGCCCTCAATGTTGCGCCGACCTGCGAAACCCCTCTTAAGCCCATCTACACTATTCCCTTATCGTCCATATGTCTATCAAATTACCATTTGAATGCCCTTAGTGTTGGCGATTCCACCACTGTTGCAGGCAGGGCATTCCATGCCCGTACTACTCTCTGAGGTAAGAACCTACCTCTGACATCTGTCCTATATCTATCTCCCCTCAATTTAAAGCTATGTCCCCTCGTGCTAGACATCACTGTCCGAGGAAAAAGGCTCTCACTGTAAATCCTATCTAATCCTCTGATCATCTTGTATGCCTCAATTAAGCCACCTCTTAACCTTCTTCTCTCGAACGAAAACAGCCTTAAGTCCCTCAGCCTTTCCTCATAAGATCTTCCCTCCATACCAGGCAACATCCTGGTAAATCTCCTCTGCACCCTTTCCAATGCTTCCTCATCCTTCCTATAATGCGGCGACCAGAACTGCACGCAATACTCCAAATGCGGCCGCACCAGAGTTTTGTACAACTGCAACATGACCTCATGGCTCCGAAACTCAATTCCTCTACCAATAAAAGCTAACACACCGTACGCCTTCTTAACAACTCTCTCAACCTGGGTGGCAACTTTCAGGGATCTATGTACATGGACACCGAGATCTCTCTGCTCATCCACACTACCAAGAATCTTACCATTAGCCCAGTACTCTGTCTTCCTGTTATTCCTTCCAAAATGAATCACCTCACACTTTTCTGCATTAAACTCCATTTGCCACCTGTCAGCCCAGCTCTGCAGCTTATCTATGTCCCTCTGTAACTTGTAACATCCTTCTGCACTGTCCACAACTCCACCGACTTTAGTGTTATCTGCAAATTTACTCACCCATCCTTCTATGCCCTCCTCCAGGTCATTTATAAAAATGACAAACAGCAGTGGCCCCAAAACAGATCCTTGTGGTACACCACTAGTAACTGGACTCCAGTCTGAATATTTCCCATCAACCACCACCCTTTGTCTTCTTCCAGCTAGCCAATTTCTGATCCAAACTGCGAAATCACCCTGAATCCCGTGCCTCCGTATTTTCTGCAATAGCCTAACGTGGGGAACCTTATCAAATGCTTTACTGAAATCCATATACACCACATCAACTGCTTAACCCTCATCCACCTGTTTGATCACCTTCTCAAAGAACTCAGTAAGGTTTGTGAGGCACGACCTGCCCTTCACAATTCTCCTCGACAACATTGTCTTTTTTCTGTGTGAATACTGACGAAAATATTCATTTAGCACCTCTCCTATCTCCTCGGACTCCATGCACAACTTCCCACTACTGTCCTTGATTGGCCCTACTCTTACCTTAGTCATTCTTTTATTCCTGATATATCTATAGAAAGCTTTAGGCTTATCCTTGATCCTACCTGCCAAAGACTTCTCATGTCCCCTCCTGGTTCTTCTTAGCTCTCTCTTTAGAGCCTTCCTAGCTAACTTGTAACTCTCGAGTGCCCTAACTGAACCTTCACGTCTCATCTTTACATAAGCCTCCTTCTTCCTCTTGACAAGTGTTTCAACTGCTTTAGTAAACCACGGTTCCCTCGCTCGACCACTTCCTCCCTGCCTGACAGGTACAAACGTATTAAGGACACGCAGTAGCTGTTTCTTGAACATGCTCCACATTTCCATTGTGCCCATCCCCTGCAGTTTTCCTCTCCATCTGATGCATCCTAAATCTTGCCTCATCGCATCATAATTGCCTTTCCCCCAGATATAACTCTTGCCCTGCGGTATATACCTATCCCTTTCCATCACTAAAATAAACATAATCGAATTGTGGTCACTATCACCAAAGTGCTCACCTACCTCCAAATCTAACACCTGTCCTGGTTCATTCCCCAGTACCAAATCCAATACGGCCTCGCCTCTCGTTGGCCTATCTACATACTGCGTCAGGAAACCCTCCTGCACACATTGGACAAAAACGGACCCATCTAAAGTACTGGAACTATAGTGTTCCCAGTCAATATTTGGAAAGTTAAAGTCCCCCATAACAACTACCCTGTTACTTTCGCTCCTATCCAGAATCATCTTTGCAATCCTTTCCTCTACATCTCTGGAACTTTTCGGAGGCCTATAGAAAACCCCTAACAGAGTGACCTCTCCTTTCCTGTTTCTAACCTTAGCCCATACTACCTCAGTAGACGAGTCCTCATCAAACGTCCTTTCTGCCACCGTAATACTGTCCTTGACTAACAATGCCACCTCTCCCCCTCTCTTACCACCTTCCCTGAGCTTACTGAAATATCTAAAACCCGGCACCTGCAACAACTATTCCTGTCCCTGCTCTATCCATGTCTCCAAAATGGCCACAACATCGAAGTCCCAGGTACCAACCCATGCCGCAAGTTCACCCACCTTATTCCGGATGCTCCTGGCATTGAAGTAGACGCACATTAAACCACCTTCCTGCCTGCCGGTACACTCCTGAAACTTTGAAACCTTACTCATGACCTCACTACTCTCAACCTCCTGTATATTGGAGCTACAATTCCGGTTCCCAATCCCCTGCTGAACTAGTTTAAACCCTCCCGTAGAGCATTAGCAAATTTCCCCCCCAGGATATTGGTACCCTTCTGGTCCAGGTGTAGACCATCCCATTTGTAGAGGTCCCACCTACCCCAGAATGAGCCCCAATTATCCAGGAATCTGAAACCCTCCATCCTGCACCATCCCTGTAGCCACGTGTTCAACTGCTCTCTCTCCCTAGTCCTCATCTCGCTAGCATGTGGCACGGGTAACAACCCAGAGATAATAACTCTGTTTGTCCTAGATCTAAGTTTCCACTCTAGTTCCCTGAATTCCTGCCTTACATCCCTCTCCCTTTTCCTACCTATGTCGTTGGTACCTATGTGGACCACGACTTGGGGCTGCTCCCCCTCCCCCTTAAGGATCCCGAAAACACGATCCAAGACATCGCGGACCCTGGCACCTGGGAGGCAACACACCAACCGCGAGTCTCTCTCGTTCCCACAGAATCCCCTATCTATCTCCCTAACTATGGAATCTCCAATGACTAATGCTCTACTCCTCTCCCCCCTTCCCTTCTGAGCAACAGGGACAGACTCTGTGCCAGAGACCTGTACCCCATGGCTTACCCCTGGTAAGTCGTCCACCCCAACAGTATCCAAAGCGGTATACTTGTTACTAAGGGGAACGACCACAGGGGATCCTCCCAGCCCCTCGCACCATCACCCATCCATCTTTATTCTTCGGAGTAACTACGTCCCTGAAGCTTCTATCTATGACTACCTCTGCCTCCCGAATGATCCGAAGTTCATCCAGTTCCAGTTCCCTAACACAGTTTCTGAGGAGCTGGAGTTGGGTGCACTTCCTACAGATGAAATCAGCAGGGACACTAACGGCGTCCCTCACCTCAAACTGCAGGAGGAACATTGCACTGCCTTCCCTGCCATCCCCTCTAGATAAAACAAGAAAAAGAAAGGAAGAGGTTACATGATATTCCCTCAACCCCTTAGGTTAGAGGAGGTGGAAGGGTGGGGGACACTACAAGTGTTGTGTCTTGGGTTTAGCAACCGCCCAACTTATATATACAGGTACTAACAAATCTTCCCAGAAATCCCCACGGCCGACTTCCTGCAGCTCTAAAGGTACGTTTTTAAAGGTAAACTTACCTTCCCGACAGGCCCCTGGACACTGCACCCGCTGAAAATCTGCAGGCCGCTTCTCCTGCAAGGTAAGTTTTTTAAAGGTAAACTTACCTTCCCGACAGGCCCCTGGACACTGCTCCCGCCGAAAATCTGGAGCAAATATATTTTATTATATATTCCTGTCTTTTGCAATTTCTCATTTGCAGCTCACTCACTGTCATTCCGTATCTGGCACGATGAGCAGTTGAAAATGTCACCATGGACCGCTTACATTCCACTCCCTCCACTGCCCCCCTACCAAACAACCTCTTCTGGTTTTCTGTTTTCAGTCAGCTATCTGCCATTACTGCAGCCCCAGGGGTTTGAGAGAGAGGAAAACCACTGATAAAGAGGCCTTATTACTTGATCTGTCGCCACCAGCTCAGGTGCTGGAACTGCACATAACCTTGAGGCTAGAATGGAGTTGGAATCAGCACGTGGTGAGTCACTGGGTATTGGATTGAGCTAGGCCAGGAGTTAATAATGGTTCTTGTGAGCTCACCAGATTACAAGACAGCAGACGATTACTTCTATACAGGGACTTAGGTGAGGACCTTGATGGGAAACGCTGGTGGGCACACACACCAAGATTGCTGAGGACATTTGATGACCTGCCAGACTGGCTTCTGTCACTGTCAAGAAGCATAGGGGAGTCCAGCTCCAACTTCGTAGAGGACGTTATGTGGATTTTGCCCTGTCTGCAGCCTCTGCTCCATCTCCACGTCATCCTGCAGACCCCGGCGCACTACAATGCTGCCTCCATACCTAGAAGAACATAGAACAGTACAGCACAGAACAGGCCCTTCGGCCCTCGATATTGTGCCGAGCCATGATCACCCTACTCAAACCCACGTATCCACCCTATACCCGTAACCCAACAACCCCCCCTTAATCTTACTTTTATTAGCACACTACGGGCAATTTAGCATGGCCAATCCACCTAACCCGCACATCTTTGGACTGTGGGAGGAAACCGGAGCACCCGGAGGAAACCCACGCACACAGGGGGAGGACGTGCAGACTCCACACAGACAGTGACCCAGCCGGGAATCGAACCTGGGACCCTGGAGCTGTGAAGCATTTATGCTAACCACCATGCTACCCTGCTGCCCCAAAACCTGTTGGAGCTTTTGAGTGAACTAGTCACCAAATCCTCTTTCGATCTCATAAGGAGGTCGTAACACTCTCTGCCAATCCCAGAGTGCCTCCAAAAACACTCAGCAGTTCTTCCAGGCACTTTTCAATTGAAAATGAAATGAAATGAAAATCGCTTATTGTCACGAGTAGGCTTGAATGAAGTTACTGTGAAAAGCCCCTAGTTGCCACATTCCGGCGCCTGTTCGGGGAGGCTGGTATGGGAATTGAACCGTGCTGCTGGCCTGCCTTGGTCTGCTTTAAAAGCCAGCGATTTAGCCCAGTGTGCTAAACCAGCCCCTTTGCAGAGGTTCTTCAAATTTATCTTACCTCCAAGTTGGGTGTCTGGCTCTTTAAGTAGATTTGGTGCTACTCCTCTAGTAGCAGAGTGCTTAAACATTGGTGTGTGATGTACAAATCGGTTGAATGGATGTGCGGGGTCCAAATGATGGCAATGGGCATCACATCACATGTGTGAGATCAGGATAGCACTGGGTCAGCTGTTCCTGATACACAGAGGGATGCTTACGCAGGCCGTTTTCCTAAGGGGACACATTGCGCTGGCTAGGCCAGAAACAGCTGGTGACGCAGTCCACACCCCCAGCAGAGCGATTGGCTTCCATAGTGCCATCCCCAAGTGGTGCTGCAGATGTGAATTTCGGGTCTCTCGAGTCTACAGTGTTCTATTCCTTCCTCTGTCATGTGTTTATCTAACTTATCCTTAATTGTACGTTAAATGTCCTTAACTTTAAACTCTGGCTGGAAGGAGCAGGAGTAATACCCCTCAGCCTCCCTGGGAGCCATGGGATAGAAAATGGGCCAGAGGTCCAGTCTCTGGAATCTCTGCCCATTATTGCACTCATCCAATTTTCTGCCCTAATTTCTAGACAATACCTTAAAATGGGTGGGTATATTTCAACGATGCAGTAATGATCTGATGGAGTAATGCATGTATTACCCATTACTGTTTTTCACATTCACCATACACCTTTAAACATGCTCACATAAATAGCATCACTGATGTAAAAGAGGTTGGTTTAACAAAGCGCAGAATTTATGTTGCTATTCACCACTGACTTTCTTGACCATCGGCCTCTTAGCCTTTGCTGTGACACTCCCATCCCCTCCCCCCGTCTTCCACCTTAAAAGCACTTGCTTGGTTTTCAGTTGGAAATAACGTCACAGCGTTATTTTCTTTTTGAAGGAAGAGGAGACGCACCTGAGGTTCGACAGCGCAGGACGCACGTCTGCACATCAAACCTACAGAGTGAAGCACTCATACCTCCAGACCTGACCTAGGTGCGATGCTTGCCGTGGCTGCACTTCACAACAATACCATCCTGGGACCGACGCCATACACAGCAGCTTTATCTGCAGCTCACCCTCACCACAGGCACCAACCACACTGGCGGTGACTGTAAAGGTCACAGCCACCCTGAACATTTATACTACAAGATCATTTCAGGCTGCAACAGGGGACATCATTAACATTAGCCAATCAATTGTGCTCAGTTGCATTAAGTAAGTCATAGTTGCATTGTTCAGGTAGCTGACACCAGTTTATAAACATCCCCATGGACACCAGCGGCAGCATAACTGACCTTTGCAATTTAACAGAGTGGCAGCAGTCCCCAGTCTTGGATCCGATTTGTGACCGATTAATGCCACCAGCTACCACAAGGGGATAGAATCCCGATGTATCAATATACAGCTCATGTGGGATCAGCAGCAGCTCATTGTGCAAGTGAATGCTCACTTTCCTGCCTGCTGGCATCATACATTTGTTTCAAGGAAATACACCCTTTCATCCAGGAAGACAATTCTTTCAGTTAGTCCTGGAAGATCAAGCTTATCCCCGGCAGCAAAGGCTAGTTTCAGCTGTATTTTTTACCATGATACCAACCGAGCAAAACTAGAACAAGATCAAGGCGTCTATCAGAGTCGTTACAGGACACACCATTTGAGGTTTGAAGACATGTTTAGATGAATGGATCAGTCTGGGAATACTCTGGAAAAAGCTGGCATTAGGCGTGACTTTGTGTTGGCACAGACGTGATGGCAGAATGGTGCCATTAATGTTCTGCCTTTGCATTATGGACATGAGGGGGGTTCATTTAAACATCACTAATTTCCCCTCTCACCACCGTCCATAAACAAAAAGGTGTTTTGGGTTTGCTTCCATCTGACATATTTCCCAACCCTTGTTTTGGTGTGATCTAATTTTCTATTCATAGCCCCACGGCAAACCTGAGATAGGATGAACTCAATATGCAGGAGGGTTTCAACGTTGCCTCCTTTGCATTCATACAGTAACAGAGGGATGGAGAAAAGTAAGATTTACAATGCAGGGATCACCAGAGGAAATAATTAGCATTTCAGGTCGGTTCCAGGGTCTAAAATTAAAGTTTAATGAGGTTTTCCTTCATGGAGGTTGGCAGGTTGAAATCCGATGCTGTATAATTCACATTTCTGGTGGAGTTGGCTACACACGATGAAAATGAAATGAAAATGAAAATTGCTTATTGTCACGAGTAGGCTTCAATGAAGTTACTGTGAAAAGCCCCTAGTCGCCACATTCCGGCGCCTGTCCGGGGAGGCTGGTACGGGAATCGAACCGTGCTGCTGGCCTGCTTGGTCTGCTTTAAAAGCCAGCGATTTAGCCTGGTGAGCTAAACCAGCCCCTTGAGCCAAACCAAAAGATAGGCACGCAGAGATTAATCCATGTTATAGGCGATGGACAGGAAAGTTCCAGTTGAAACAGTGTAGATGGAAGCCAGGTATTCAACCTGGGCAGTGTTCTTATTTTGTGATGCGGCTGGTTAGATGGTAAAATGGCAAACTGAGATTTTGCAGTACAGCAAGGCAATGTTACACAAGCCAGAGGTCCATGCCACATAAACCCCCACCTCTCTACGTTGTCTTTGACAAGGGATGTGTATCCATTGTCTGGGTCCCTATGATGGTTAAATGTCTCAACCATTAAGAGTTGAAAGGAAGGTTGTCCTAGAAGATGAGTAGACTTTGGTTGGCCAACCTGGATTATGCAATGCCTTTGAGTAGCTCTGTTTTAATTTAGTCTATGCAGCTCATATTGTCACAAGTAGGCTTCAATGAAGTTATTGTGAAAAGCCCCTAATCGCCACATTCCAGCGCCTATTCGGGGAGGCCGGTACGGGAATTGAACCCGCGCTGCTGGCATTGTTCTGCATTACAAGCCAGTTGTTTAGCCCACTGTGCTAAACCAGCCCCATGGGCGGGTGCATGAGTGTTTCTTGTGGGATAATAAGATGCCAAGTTTCTCGATACTGCAAGTTATTGTTTTGTGGTCACAGATAGACATAGATTCAGCCATTTTAAAAGCTGTCCAGTTTTTAATATTTTAGAAATGGCCATGAGGATATCTATAATATGCAGTGTGAGGTCTTAGTCCCCTCACATATATAAGTAGCAGAGATGTTTGCACAATTCAATCTTGGGAATATATCAGTAATCCCTTTGGCCTTGTCCAGTTTCTTTATGCCATTAACCTTTTAGCACCACTGGTTCCCACATTGTTGGCACGTTTTGCCCTGACTATCTCCATTCTCCGTGTCTCAGAAAAGCCTTTGTGAATCTTTGTTGCTCAGTCACAAATAGTCCTTTCCTCTTCTGCTTTTCTAGATCTAATAGCACTTTCTCCAAGAAGGGGAACTGTACCCTGCAACAGGCGTTTTCCAATGAGCTGCTACATGGCTGGGGTCGAAACAACCTTGGGCTGATTGAATGAAACGGAGATAGGATTCTTGTATCTACAAATTTGCACAGGGGGCTGGGGGAGTGCCAGAAGCTTCTTCATCCTAAATGAACCCACACTGCTGGCCTTGTTCTGCATTACAAGCCAGCTGTTTAGCCCACTGTGCTAAACCAGCCCCTTTTTGGGGGGGGGGGGGGGGGGGAAACAAATGAGGCATACCCCTGGAGGTACAGACAAATGTCTGGATACCTGTTTCCTTGGAAAGTGTGCTGATCAGCTGCATAATTTGAACTTCTGGAGGGCCTGCCATCAAACATTGCCCTCCCCCCCCCCCTTAAATGCCTGACCTGGTATGTGGTAATTTGGGGCTATAGCCCCTTTCTCCCCCGAGACTTGCTCACAGGAGGAATTCAAATCGCCTGACCCCACTCTGAAAACACAGAAGCTCCAACACAATATATTTATGGCCTCCAGTTTTGGTCTTCTTCACATCTTACTGTAATGACGTAGACCAGGACTTTGAGATTGGCCAATTAGAATACGAGTTCCCTGATTAGTGGCCCAATCAGGGAACCCCTTTCTCTGTATATAACAGGGAGTGTCAGATCCTCTGCACTCCCCAGTGTAGACAGTAAGCTGAATGCACCAGGTTCTTCTGCTGTTGGTTTTGTAAATAAAAGTAATTCTGGTGTAGGGACTTCTGCCTCCGTGGATTTATTACAGTGGCGACGAGGAAATTGGAACGACGTGAAGGAACCTGCTCATTAGCAGCTGCCACATATTTTTTAAAAATAAAATAGATTCTGAGTTAGATTCTTTTGACCCTGCAGTGGAAGGCTGGGACCCAATATGTAATGCGGATGATGTACTTTTTAATAACAAACAATATAGTTCTGGATGAAAAGCAATGGGTCATTCTGCTGACCGCGTGTGGGCCGGCAGCTTTTGCCATTATGCGCAGTCTCACTTTTCCGGAGGCACCAGACACAAACTTTCCAGGAATTGTGGGATTTAGTAAAAGAGTTCTATGGCCCTAAGCCACCTCTGATCCTGAAAAGGTACTGTTTAACGCAGCATTCCGAGGCACGGGGAAGTCAGTCACTAATTTTCAAAAAAATTTAGCGTACCCAATTCATTTTTTCCAATTAAGGGGCAATTTAGCGTGGCCAATCCACCTACCCTGCACATCTTTGGGTTGCGGGGGCGAAACCCACGCAAACACGGGGAGAATGTGCAAACTCCACACGGACAGTGACCCAGAGCCAGGACTGAACCTGGGAACTCGGCGCCGTGAGGCAGCAGTGCTCTCCACTGCGCCACCGTGCTGCCCCCATTAATTTTTTTAAAAGATTAAGGCGATTAGCAGAGGCTTGCGAATTTGGCCTGCCGCTAAATGAGATGCTCCGAGACCGGTTGGTGTGCGGAATAAATAATTTAGCAACACAGAAACGTCTGTTAGCAGAGGCAGAGCTGGATTGCAAACAAGCATTTTAGCTGGCTTTGTCCTTAGAAAAAGTGGCAAGTGGAGCACGTGTGTTACCAGGTACTCATATGGAGGTAGACTCCCATATCAGTGAAACTGAGTTAAGGAACTACCGTTGGGGATAGGCAACTGTATAGCCACCCTCAGGAATGACTCGGATACTAAGGAACCCAGGTCCTCTCACAGAAGCCCTCCCAAGCACGGGTAAATTAGGACCAGACAGTCAACAGCCCCTGCAGCCTTTCGCCCGGCAAAATATTGTAGTTGTTGCCAGAGATCGGAGGCAGAAAGGAGAAATAGAAGCCCAAAACCAACATTTTGAGAAGGACACGCAGGCCGGGGTACAGGAGAATGCATACCCTAGAAGCCCCACCTACCTCCAACGAGGAACAACTAAATTGTGTAACGATGGTGAAATCAAAACCCATTAAATTAACCATAAGGACATCCCACATTAATGGAAGTCAACACGGGAGCAGCCGTATCAACGATAGGGGAAAACAGTATTTAATAAAATTCACACTGGACTCCAAACCTTATCCCTAACCAGGACCTCGGCAAAACTGAGTGTTGGGCATAACGCATGTAACTGTGGCTTAAGGAGAACAACTGGTTAGGCTGCCTTTAATGGTAGTGATAGGTGTGGGGCCAAGCTAATTGGGACAAAACTGGCTAAAAGAGATCCAACTGGATTAGATAAACATTTTCCAGCTGGAAAATGGCCGCCTGAGTGAATTCCTGTGCAAATACCCAGAGGTTTTCCGAGAAGGGCTCGGAACAATAAAGGGAGCAAAGGGGACATTACACGTAGATCCAGAGGCAGTCCCAAAATTCTACAAAGCCCCACCAGTACCTTTCGCATTAAGGCAGAAAGTCGATATGGAAATCAAAATATTGGAGTGTGAAGGAATAATAAAACCGGTCCAGTTTGCAGAACGGGTGGCATGGGTGCCTATCCTTAAGCCGGTGGCTTGGTTCACCTTTGTGGAGATTTCAAACAAACGATTAATCGCCACTCACAACTGGACAAATACCCAATTCCCCGGATTGAGGATTTGTGTGCAAAGCTGGCTGGAGGACTCCTATTCTCAAAGCTGGATATGAGCCACGCGTATCTACAGCTGAAGCTGGATGAAGAGTCCCAAAAATTCTCAATGATAAACACCCTGAAGGGCCTTTTTCAGTATACAAGATTACCCTTCGGGGTATCGTCAGCTTGTGCAATATTCCAGAGGACAATGGAGAATATATTGCAAGGGCTACCACAAGTCGCCATTTACCTGGATGATGTCCTCAAAACAAAGGCAGAACACCTGCAAAACCTGCAAGAAGTCCTTAGGAGGTTTTCAGCAGCAGGTGTGCGCCTAAAGAAGGAGAAATTAGTTTTTCTATCACCTCAAGTAACTTATCTGGGGTACAAGGTGTGGTGATATGCATCACTGTAAATACACAAGCGGTTAATGTAAATACACGTAGACTAGATAGACACTAGAGGGAGCACCAGAGACATGACACACTGACACTCAACCAATAGGTCAGTAAGCTAGGACACGACCAATGGGCATTCACGATACACACAGAGGTGACACTACCACAGGAGGGCATTACACCAACCCATATATAAGGACACAGCACACATGATCTTCCTCGTTCCAGTGGAGACACTCAGTGAGTACAGACACAGGGTTGATTCAACATCACACCCACCAAGTGGGTTGTAGCAGACTGGTTCGTCAGTCTGAGTAGCTATAGAAGGATTAACAGTAGAGTTGAATCCAAGTAGGAGAATTGTTAATAGTTCGATAAACGTGTTGAAGCTATCTCCACGTCTGAACCTTCCTTTGTCAGAGTGCACATCAAAGAAGCAGCTTATGCTAAGTCAAGAGCATAACAAGACACAAGGTTGGCAAGTCAGGGCTGCACCCTTTGGAGGGTCGGGTAAGGGCGATAAAAGATGCCCCGGCCCCCACCACAATCCAGGAGTTAAGAGCTTTTTTTAGGACTGGTGACATATTATGGAAAGTTCATATAGAACAGAGTTTCCATCTTGGACCCCCTACACCAATTGCTAAAAAAGGGGCAAGCCTGGGAATGGTTCGCTTTCAAGAAGATCAAACAACAGCTCGCCTCAGAAAACACTATGACCCCAGGAAAGAGTTGGTGCTCACTTGCGACGAGTCTCCATTTGGTGTTGGGGCAGTTCTGACACACAGAGGACAAAACGGACAGGAATGGCCTGTAGCGTTTGCTTCCAGGACTTTAGCAATAGCAGAGCGAAAGTACGCCCAAATCGAAAAGGAAGGACTGGCCGTGATCTTCGCGGTGAAGAAATTTCACCAGTACTGTATGAGCGGAAATTCACGATAATCACAGACCACAAGCCATTGTTGGGCTTGCTGGAAGAAGACAAAGCGGTGCCACCAATAGCTTCGGCCCAGATCCAACGCTGGGCCCTGCTACTGGCAGCAAACTAATATCAATTGGAGCACCGGCCGGGAACCTAGGTGGCAAACGTCAACACACTAAGCAGGCTGCCATTACCGGACACCCTACTATCAGCGCCGGCTCTAGGGTTGCTGGCGCCCCGGGCAAGCTGAACTTCGGCGCCCTTGGGGGGGGGGGGGGGGCCGGGGTGGGGGGGGGCGGGGCCGGGGGGGGGGGGCGGGGGGGCGGGGGGGGCGGGGCGGGGGGGGGGGCCCGAGGAGGGGCGGACCCGAGGGGGGGCGGGGCCGAGGAGGGGCGGACCCGCGGGGGGGGCGGATGCGGGGGGGGGGCGGACCCGAGGGCGGGGCGGGGGGCGGACCCGAGGGCGGGGCGGTGGGGTGGACCCGAGGGCAGGGCGGGGGGGCGGACCCGAGGGCGGGGCGGGGGGGCGGACCGAGCCGGGGGGCCGCCATGGGGGCGGGCGGCCACCGCGCATGCGCTGGTTGGCATCGGCCCAACTGCGCATGCGCGGGACCCGAGTCTCTGGCGCCCCCGAGCACATCGCGCCCCGGGCGACAGCCCGAGTTGCCGGTGCCTTGAGCCGGCCCTGCCTACTATTGGTACCCAGAATAGAGGAAATGGTGATGACATTACATTTCCTGGACACCCTTCCGGTAGCTGTACAAAACATTCATTTGTGGACACAAAGAGTGCAGCCCTGACTTGCCAACCTTGTGTCTTGTTATGCTCTTGACTTAGCATAAGCTGCTTCTTTGATGTGCACTCTGACAAAGGAAGGTTCAGACGTGGAGATAGCTTCAACACGTTTATCGAACTATTAACAATTCTCCTACTTGGATTCAACTCTACTGTTAATCCTTCTATAGCTACTCAGACTGACGAACCAGTCTGTTACAAGTTTTAGCAAAAAGAAAACACATGGTGTTAACGGGGGAGATGGAAAGACCAGTCCAGGCGGAATTTCACCCTTACTGGAGCTGAAGAGAGCTGTGGAACTGTGGAAGACGGGATCCTGCTATGGGGGGCTCGAGTAATAGTTCCAAGTCAAGGCCGTCGAGCCATACTGGCTGAACTACATCATGGGCACTCTCGAGTCTCAAAAATGAAGATACTGGCCAGAAGCTATGTCTGGTGGTCGGGCCTGAATACAGACAGGCATTGGTAGGTTGGTGCCAAGAATGCCAACAAGGGCAGAAGGTGCCACTGACAGCCCCGCTGCACCCATGGGAATGGCCAGGTAGACCATGGTCGCGACTTCATGTTGATTTTGCAGGCCCGTTTATGGGTTCAATGTTTTTCGTGATAGTAGGCACCCATTCCAAATGGCTGAATGTCTACAAAATGAACTCGGCAAATACAACAGCAACCATCGAAAAACTTTGCACCTCGTTTTGCAACACATGGTATCCCGGAGGTGTTAGTTTCGGATAATGGATCGGTTTTCACCTGCCGGGACTTCACAAAATTCATGAAGACAAACGGCATTCGGCACATAAGGACGGCACCATACCACCCGGCATCGAATGGGTTGGCGGAGAGAGCCATCCAGACCTTAAAAATGGGGTTGAAAAAACAGTCAGCACCTTCAGTAAACAATAAACTGTCGCGCTGGCTATTTGACTATCGGACAATCCCACAAGCCACAATGAGAATAGCACCAGCGGATCTACTCATGGGCAGATGACTCCAAACCAGGCTGAGCCTACTGTTCCCAAATTTAGGTGGAAGAGTAGAACGACACCAAGAGGCCCAATGCAGGGACCATGACAACACTCTCCGAGAAAAGCAGTTCAATGCGGGTGAAACGGTATGGGTCAGAAATTCTGCGAATGGCCCCACATGGGTTGCAGGAATGGTCAAGGCCAGGACAGGACCTGTGCCGTATGAGATACATGTGGGAGAACAGTAGTAAAAAAACACCTGGACCAGGTGCGGGCCTCAGATTCGTTTCCTCCCCCGGAGCTGACTCAGACCAGGACATTGGAGAGTCCGCCCTGACAAACTATTCACGCCCCTCCGGCACCACTGGTGAGGATATCGGATTCTGCTATCGACACCATGGATGATGCCACGGCTGTCCCCCTGCTGCCGGAGGAAGGGGGTGAACTTCCCCTCAGGCATTCTCGTCGGAAAAGAAGGGCGCCAACCGTTATAGCCCCCTACATTGGAGGGTGAAATGGAGGGTCCGGACCCGGCGCTGAAACGAAGAAGGAGACCCATGAGTCACGAGGGGGCTCCTCGGACTTTGGGAGGGAGGGGTGTAATGACTTAGACCAGGCCTTTGAGATTGGCCAACTGGAATACGAGTTCCCTGATTAGTGGGTCAATCAGTGAACCTCTTCTTTGTATATAACGGAGGGTCAGATCCTCTGCACTCCCTAGTGTAGACAGCAAGCTGAATACACATGGCCGTACTGCTATTGGTTTTGTTAATCAAAGGGATTCTGGTGAAGGGACTTCTGCCTCTGTAGACTTATTACACTTACCCGATCCAGATTGAAGGCAATGAGGCAAACCACCACCTGGACCATATTCGTCGACGCACACAAGAGCTGCTGGAACTGAGTCAGGATGCCATGCTCAGGGCCCGGGCCACAAACCTCCTTGCGATCTAGGAAGAAGCCTGAGGCTCTGCTAAAGCCGGACCACTGCTCTCTATCACCGCTGCCTGTTGGGTGTCAGGAAGCTAAAGTACCCGTTGCACCCACAGGCTGCACGGCAATGACGACAGCAGCGACAACAGCGACGAAGGCGATATAGGCGGCACGGTAGCACAATGGTTAGCACTGTTGCTTCACAGCACCAGGGTCCCAGGTTTGATTCCCGCTTGGGTCACTGCCTGTGGGGAGTCTGCACGTTCTCCCTGTGTCTGCGTGGGTTTCCTCCGGGTGCTCCAGTTTTCCATCCACAGTCCAAAGATGTGCAGGTTAGCTAGACTGACCGTTCTAAGTTGCCCTGAGTGTCCAGAAAAACGGTTGGGTGGGGTTACTGGGTTACGGGGATGGGGTGGAAGTGTGGGCTGGTGTGTGCTCTTTCCAGGGGTCGGTGCGGACTCAATGGGGTTGAATAGCCTTTGTCTGCACTGTAAATTCTATGATTCTATGATAGACACCGGCCCGCCAGGCGACTGTATTTCAGCGCCGTTAGTGCCGATGCCTTTGCCGGCCGAGCCACTCCCACTTTGGCATTCTTCAGGGAAATGATGGTCACTGGTGCGCTAGTGCCTCCCAGACCCACTGTACCGCCTCGGGACCTCAGTCCATTTCCAAAGAGATTGAGGGATCCACCTCCAGAAGACGTAGATGTTTCACCAGACCTGGGGGGAGGGGTGTTCCGACCCCATAGGGGCCAAAGCCTACATTGTACATAGTTCTAATCCTACACCTTGGAGTAGGAGCTCCCAGGTGATTGAGGGGGGCGGAGCCTCCCCTTAATTGGAGGAACCCCACAGGATGTAAACCCTGACCTAGGAGCAGGTCAGGGTGGGTGACCCTGTGGGGAGAGGAGTAGAGTAATTGTTGTAAATAATAAATAAACTGAGTTGTATCCTGCCTACCTGGCCTCGTGTGAATTCCTTGCCTTCGGCCTTAACACTCTTCAATCCTGATAATGAGATCTGACTCTAGGAACGAAAGAACGAGAGTAGGCCATTCAGCCCTTTGAACCTGTCCTGCCATTCAATGGGATCATGGTTGATCTGTGACCTAGCTTCTTATACCCATATTGCTTAACATCTTTGCTTAACAAAAATCCTATCTAAGATTTTAAAAAATGTATCTTATTACAAAGATGTGTGCAGCACGATAGCGCACCTGGCAGGCACTGTGGCTTCGCGGCGCCAGGGTCCCGTGTTCGATTCCCTGTGGGGTCGCTGTCTGTGCGGAGTCTGGACATTCTTCCTGTGTCTGTGTGGGTTTCCTCCGGGTGCTCCGGTATCCTCCCACAGTCCAAAGACGTGCAGGTTAGGTGGATTGGCCATGATAAATTGCCCTTGGTGTCCAAAAAGGTTAGGAGGGGTTATTGGGTTATGGGGATAGGGTGGAAGTGAGGGCTTAAGTGGGTCGGTGCAGACTCGATGGGCCGGATGGCCTCCTTATGCACTGTATGTTCTATGTATCTATGTACCCATGTAAAAGCAATAACATATACACCAACACATTGCACAACCTCACCATCCAGTTTGTACAATGTTCCCCCTCCCCAACCCCCTGCGCCGAACAATTCCTCAAACATTGCCATGAACAACCCCCACCTTGTTTCATCGCCCTTCTCCAAACCCCTCAACTCAAATTTGATCTTTTCCAACCAGACATTCAGGTCCCCCAGCCAGGCCGTCACCCCCGGAAGTATATCCAACCTCCAATTCAGCAAGATCCTACGTCGGAAATTAGAGAGGCGTAGGCCACGGCATCGGCCCCCTTCCCCTCCTCTAGCTCCGGCAATTCCAATACTCCAAATATCGCCACCATTGAGTCTGGCCTGACCTCCACCCCCACAATTTTAGACAACATCCAAAATAACACTTCCTGCACCTCACCAGCTTCTAGCAACCCCAGAACACGTGCAGATGATTCACCAGCCCTCGCCCACACTTCTCGCCACCCTTTGGAAGAACCCAACTCAGCCTCGCCCGGGTCATAGGTACCCTATGCACTACCTTGGACCGAATCAAGCTCATCCTCGTGCAAAAGGAGGTTGAATTCACCTTTCGCATCGCTTCACACCACGGACCCCTGTCTATCCCCCCCCCCCCCGAACTCCTCCTCACATTTGCTGTTAATCCTTACCACATGCGCCACCAACCACCCATATATGTTCCCAATCCTACCCTCTCCCGACTTGTTTGGGAGCAGCAGTTTGTCCAATAGGGTATACCCCGGCAACCTGGGAAGCACCCTCCACTTCTTTCTTGCAGAGTCCTGCAACTGCATATATCTGAATTCCCTCCCTCTTGGCAACTCAAAACTCCCCCGCAACTCATCCAGACCCGCAAACTGCCCTTCCAGATACAAGTCCTGCACCCTCTCCAGTCCCATCGCCCTCCATGTCCCCTACATCCCATCCATCTCCCCCGGCTAAACCTATGGTTCCCACAGAGTGGTGTCAGCACCAATATCCTCTCCAAGTTAAAATGCCTCCTCAGCTGGTTCCACACCCTGACCGTCGACTGTACCACCGGGCTCCCCGTGTACATCCCCGGAGTGAGTGGCTGTGGAGCCATCTCCATGACCCTTAAGCTGGGCCCCTACCGGACTCCTCCATCATCTCAGATTAAAAATTAACAACTGTTCTATCTTCTTTTTTTTTTTAAATAATTTTTATTGAAAGAGTTTTTCCATACAAACATTTACCCCTACTAATTTTTAAATTATTTACAACACAATCCCTCTAGGCAAATGTCCCTCCCTCGCCCGCCCTCTCGCGCGCACCAGTCCTCCCCCCCCCCCCCCCCCAGGCAACCTTAACAAACAAGGCAGCCTACAGTTTCAGACATGAGCAGCGAGCAGACTTGCCCGCGTTACAGTCGTGCATGTCCCCCCACGACCCTTGCTGCCCCCCCCCTCCCCTCCCCCCCCCCCCTCCCTCCCCCCCCTCCCCCCCCCCCGGGTTGCTGCTGCCACGACCCCGAACATCTATCTCTGATCTAAAAAGTCAAGGAAAGGTTGCCACCCCGCCTGGAGAATCCCTGTACCGACCCTCTCAGGGCAAATTTGATCCTTTCTAGCTGAATATAGCTAGCCATATCGTTAATCCAAGTTTCAACGCTTGGAGGCCTCGCGTCCTTCCATTGAATTAATATCCTTCGTCGAGCCACTAGGGACGCAAAGGCCAGTATTCCGGCCTCCCTAGCCTCCTGTACCCCCGGTTCTACCCCGACCCCAAAGATCGCAAGCCCCCATCCTGGTTTGACCCTGGACCCCACCACCTTCGACACCGTCCTTGCCACCCCCTTCCAGAACCCTTCCAGCACCGGACATGCCCAGAACATATGCACATGGTTCGCTGGGCTTCCCAGACATCTGACACACCTGTCCTCACCCCCAAAGAACCGGCTCATCCTTGTCCCCGTCATGTGAGCTCTATGCAGCACCTTAAATTGAATGAGGCTCAGCCTCGCACACGAGGAGGAAGAATTGACCTTCTCCAGTGCATCCGCCCACGTCCCGTCTTCTATCTGCTCTCCCAGCTCCCCTTCCCACTTGGCTTTCAGCTCCTCCCCTGATGCTTCTTCCGCCTCCTGCATTATCTTGTAGATGTCTGATATCTTCCCCCCTCCGACCCAGACCCCCGAGAGCACCCTATCACTCGCCCCCTTACTGGGGAGCAGGGGAAACCCCTCCACCTGCCGCCTAGCAAATGCCTTCACTTGTAAATATCTGAACATGTTTCCCGGGGGGAGCTCAAACTTCTCCTCCAGCCCTCCCAGGCTCGCAAACCTCCCCTCTATAAACAGGTCCTTCAGCTGCCGTATGCCCACCCTGTACCAGCTCTGAAATCCCCCGTCGATGTTCCCCGGGATGAATCTATGGTTCCCTCTTATTGGCGCCGCCAACAGACCTCCCATTTCCCCCCTATGTCGCCTCCACTGCCCCCATATCTTGGGGGTGGCCGCCACCACCGGGCTCGTGGTGTACCTCGTGGGGGGGAGCGGCCATGGTGCCGTTACTAGGGCCCCCAGGCTTGTGTTGCCACAGGACGCCCTCTCCATTCGTTTCCAAGCTGCCCCCTCCCCTTCCATCATCCACTTGCGCACCATTGACACATTTGCCGCCCAGTAGTACCCCGAAAGATTGGGTAGTGCCAGCCCTCCACTGTCCCTACTCCGCTCCAAAAAGACCCTCCTCACCCTTGGGGTGCCATGCGCCCACACGTAGCTCATGATGCTACTCGTCACCTTTTTGAAGAAGGCCCTAGTGAGGAAGATGGGCAAGCGCTGAAATAAAAACAAGAACCTTGGGAGGACCGTCATTTTGATTGACTGCACCCTCCCCGCCAGCGACAACGGTACCATGTCCCACCTCTTAAATTCCTCCTCCATCTGTTTTACCAGCCTGGAAAAGTTCAACTTGTGGAGGGTCCCCCAGTTCCTTGCCACCTGCACCCCTAAGTACCTAAAGCTCTTTCCTGCTCGCTTGAAGGGGAGTCTCCCAATACCCTCTCCCTGGTCCCCCGGGTGTATCACAAAAACCTCGCTTTTGCCCAAATTTAGTTTGTACCCCGAAAAGTCCCCAAACTCTGCTAATAGTTCCATTATCTCCGGCATTCCCCCTTCTGGGTCTGCCACGTACAGCAGTAGATCATCCGCATACAGCGATACTCGATGTTCCTCCCCTCCCCTAGTCAGTCCTCTCCACCCCCCTGAACCCCTCAGTGCCATCGCCAACGGTTCAATCGCCAGTGCGAAAAGTAGGGGGGATAGGGGACATCCCTGCCTGGTCCCTCGGTGGAGCCCGAAATACTCCGACCTCCTCCCGTTTGTCACTACACTCGCCGTCGGGGCTGAGTAGAGCAACTTCACCCACTTAATAAACCCTTCCCCAAACCCAAACCGTTCCAACGTCTCCCACAGGTACTCCCACTCCACCCTATCGAATGCCTTCTCTGCGTCCAGCGCTACCACTATCTCAGCCTCCCCCTCCACTGCCGGCATCATAATTACATTCAGCAATCTCCGCACGTTCGTGTTGAGCTGCCGCCCCTTCACGAACCCCGTCTGGTCCTCATGGATTACCCCTGGCACACAATCCTCTATTCTAGCTGCCAGGATCTTTGCCAGCAACTTGGCATCCACGTTCAGAAGCGAGATAGGCCTGTAGGACCCGCACTGCACGGGGTCTTTATCCCGCTTCAATATCAGGGAGATCAGAGCCTGCGACATTGTCGGGGGCAGAACCCCCCCCTCTCGCGCCTCATTAAAGGCTCGTACCAGTACCGGTCCCACCAAGTCCACATTTTTCTTATAGAATTCCACCGGGAACCCATCTGGCCCCGGCGCCTTCCCCGCTTGCATCTGACCTATTCCCTTGACTAGCTCCTCTAGCCCTATTGGCGCCCCCAGCCCTTCTACCAGCCCCTCCTGGACCCTTGGGAACCTCAATTTGTTTAGGAAGTCCTCCATTCCCCCTCTCCTCGTCGGCGGCTCAGACCGATACAACTCCTTGTAAAAATCCCTGAAGACCCCGTTCACTTCTTGCCCCTTCTGCACTACCTTCCCGCCCCTCTCCTTCACTCCCCCAATCTCCCTAGCCGCATCTCGTTTGCGAAGCTGGTGTGCCAGCATCCTGCTCGCCTTTTCCCCATACTCATAGACCGCGCCCTGTGCCCTTCTCCACTGCGTCTCTGCCTTCCTGGTGGTCAGCAGGTCGAACTTGACCTGCAGGCTGCGCCGTTCTCCCAGCAGCCCCTCCTCTGGTGCCTCCGCATATCTCCTATCCACTTCCAATAGCTCCCCCACCAGCCTCTCCCTCTCCTGCCTCTCCTTTCTTTCTCTGTGCGCCCTTATGGAGATCAGCTCTCCCCTGATCACTGCCTTCAGGGCCTCCCAGACCATCCCCACCTGCACCTCACCCGTGTCATTCAAGTCCAGATAGCTCTCAATGCTCTTCCGGACCCTTTTACACACCTCGTCGTCCGCTAACAGCCCCACATCCAGCCGCCACAGCGGGCGCTGGTCCCGCGCCTCCCCCATTTCCACATCCACCCAATGTGGTGCATGATCAGAGATCGCAATGGCCGAGTACTCAGCTTCCCGTACCCTCGGGATCAGCCCCCTGCTCAACACGAAGAAATCGATTCTGGAGTACACTCTATGGACGTGGGAGAAAAAGGAATACTCCCTCGCCCTCGGCCTACCAAACCTCCATGGGTCTACTTCTCCCATCTGCTCCATGTACCCCCTCAGCACTTCTGCCGCTGCCGGCCTCCTATTGGTCCTTGAGCTCGATCTGTCTAGCCCGGGGTCCAGCACTGTGTTAAAGTCCCCCCCCCATGATCAAGCCCCCTGCCTCCAGTCTCGGAATGAGGCCCAATAGGCGCCTCATAAAACCCGCGTCATCCCAGTTCGGGGCATATACGTTGACCATCACCACTTTCTCCCCCTGCAGCTTACCCTTCACCATCACATACCTACCCTCCTTATCCGCCACCACCTCCTCCGCCACGAACGACACCCTCTTTCCCACCAGAATCGCCACCCCCCGGTTCTTTGCGTCCAATCCAGAATGGAACACCTGTCCCACCCACCCCTTTCTCAGGCGAACCTGGTCCACTACCTTCAAATGGGTCTCCTGTAACATTGCTACATCAGCCTTTAGTCCCTTCAGGTGTGAGAATACCCTTGATCTCTTGACCGGCCCATTCAACCCCCTCACGTTCCAAGTGATCAGCCGGGTCGCGGGACGACCCGCCCCCCTCCCCTGCCGATTAGCCATGTCCTGTTCCCTGCTCGCCCCGGGTCGACCCTCCCCTTCTGACCCGCTCCCCATGGCGATGTCCCCCTCCCCCCACCTCTCCAGTCCTCCACTTCCCGTTTCTGGTCTTTTCAGCAGCAACCCGGTGTCCCTCCCTAACCCCCCCCCCCCCCCCCCCCCCCCCCCCCCCCCAGGCTAGGACCCCTCCTAGCCGCGATGTACCCTCCATCGTACTCCCGTAAGTCAGCTGGTTCACGCTGACCCGGCTGCTCCTGCCACACTCCGACTCCCCCCGGCTCGGGGGGGGGGGCCTCCCCCCCCTTGCCATTCCTCCCTGGCCACGCTCCAGCGCGGGAAAGGTCGCCATTGCTAGCCACGCCCCGCACTCCTCCCCTCCCCCCTCCTCTGCCCCGCGCGCGGGAAAACAGAGGAAAGCCCGCGCTTTCGCCCTGCCACACCCCACCCCGCCATCTTCAGTTCCACCCCCGTCCCCGTCCATGCCTGTAAAGAACCCCCCCTAGGGGCCCATATCCCCGATCTGCTCTCCCCCCCGTCCCGCCTCCCCAACTTAACATTATAAATAACAGATAAATAACAAATAACATTGTACTTAACAGTCGCCCTCTACCAAACAGCATAAATAACCATAAATAACCATGAATAACCACAATAACAATAACTAAGGGAAGTTGGCAAAGGGGGAAAAAACATCAGAAGAAAAACCACAGCAAGAGTTCAAAATCCAAACAAAGAATTCAGCTGAAAGTACCCGAGCGGCTACGGCCGCCAAGTATCCCCTGGGTCTAATTCGAGTCCAGTTTCTCTTCCTGTACAAAGGCCCACGCCTCCTCTGGGGACTCAAAATAGTGGTGTTGGTTCCTGTAGGTGACCCACAAGCGCGCTGGCTGCAGCATTCCGAACCTGATCCGTTTTGCATGTAGCACCGCCTTCGTCCGGTTGTACCGGGCCCGCCGCTTTGCCACCTCCGCACTCCAGTCCTGGTAGACCCTCACCGTCGAATTCTCCCACTTGCTGCTCCTTTCCCTCTTGGCCCACTCCAGCACTCTTTCACGGTCGCTGAGTCGCTGGAACCGCACCAGCACCGCCCTCGGGGGCTCATTTGCTCTTGGCCTCCTAGCCATGACCCTGTAGGCCTCTTCCAGCTCCAGGGGCGAAGGGACGGCCCCTGCCCCCATCAGGGAGCTCAGCATTTCTGCTACATATCCCGGGAGGTCTGACCCCTCCAGGCCTTCTGCCAGGCCCAAGATCCTCAGGTTCTTCCGCCTCATTCGGGTATCCAGCTCCTCAAAACGGCTCTGCCATTTCAGGTGGAGTGCCTCGTGCACCTCTACCTTTCCCACGAGGACCGTGGCCTCCTCCTCCCTCGCAGTCATCTCCTGTTGCAGCTCCCGAATCGACGCCTCTTGGGTCGCCTGGGCTCCCATCAGCCTGGTGGTCGTCGCATTCATTGACTCCAAGAGCTCCATTTTCAGCTCCGTAAAGAAGCGCAGGAGAGCGGCCTGCTGCTCCTC
Organism: Scyliorhinus canicula; assembly: GCF_902713615.1. NCBI lineage: Eukaryota > Metazoa > Chordata > Chondrichthyes > Carcharhiniformes > Scyliorhinidae > Scyliorhinus > Scyliorhinus canicula. Next base: position 276,715,488 of record NC_052146.1, on the reverse strand, counting down.
CGCCCATTTCCTCCATTCCTCGGATGCACCACCGGCCGCCATTTTGGTCTTCTTCCCCCGCTTTTTTTTGGGAGCTGCTGTTGCTTTCTTTACCACCCCACTCCGGGTACCGACCATAAAGTTGGTCTGGTTCTCTTCAGGGAGCCTTCCCCCACCGGGATTTGTCCTTACAGCGCCGTTGGGGCCCTCCAATCGGCCCGAAAACACCTTTGTAGCAGGAGCAGCCAAACGTGCGACTTAGCTGGTCATAGGCGCAACCGGAAGTCCCAACTGTTCTATCTTCAACTGCTGTTTGTGGGAGAGATTTCCAAATCTCTACCACTCTTTGAGTGAGGAAATGCTTCCTAACATTTCTCCTGAACGGTCTAGCCCTAGTTTTTAGACTATGCCCCCTAGTTTTAGAATCTCCAACCAGTGGACATAATTTATCTTTATCTACCCTGTATTTCCCTGTTAATATCTTGAGTACTTCAATCAGATCATCCCATAGCCTTCTAAATTCTAGCGAAAACAAGATTGTAATCTCTCCTTGTAACTCAAACCCTATAATCCCTGTAATACTCACCATTATGGCACCATGGCTGTCTCTGCTGCACAGAAGGGCGGGAAAAAGACTGGCAGGGCTATAGTCATAGGGGATTCAATCGTAAGGGGAGTAGACAGGTATTTCTGTGGTCGAAAACGAGACTCCCGAATGGTATGTTGCCTCCCGGGTGCATGGGTCAGGGATGTCTCAGATCGGCTACAGGACATACTTTTTTTTTTATAAATTTAGATTACCCAATTATTTTTTCCAATTAAGGGGCAATTTAGCGTGGCCAATCCACCTACTCTGCACATTTTTGGGTTGTAGGGGCGAAACCCATGCAGACACGGGGAGAATGTGCAAACTCCACACGGACAGTGACCCAGAGCCGGGATCGAACCTGGGACCTCAGCGCCGTGAGGCGGTTGTGCTAACCACTAGGCCACCGTGCTGCCCTCACAGGACATACTTAAGGGGGAGGGTGAACAGCCAGTTGTCGTGGTGCATATAGGCACCAACAAAATAGGTAAAAAACGTGATGAAAGGGCAGCACGGTGGCGCTGTGGGTTAGCCCTGCTGCCTCATGGCGCCGTGGTCCCAAGTTCCATCCCGACTCTGGGTCACGGTCTGTGTGGAGTTTGCACATTCTCCCCGTGTTTGCGTGGGTTTCGCCCCCACAACCCAAACATGTGCAAGGTAGGTGGATTGAGCGCACTAAATTGCCCCTTAATTGGAAAAAAAATTAATTGGGTACACTAAATTTTTTTTTAAAAACGGGATGAGGTCCTACAATCAGAATTTAGGGAGTTAGGAGATAAGTTAACAAGTAGGACCTCAAAGGTAGTAATCTCAGGATTGCTACCAGTGCCAGGAGACAATCAGAGTAGAAATTCAAGAATAGTCAGAATGAATACGTGGCTTGAGAGATGGTGCAGGAGGGAGGTGTTCAGATTTTTGGGACATTGGAACCGGTTCTGGGGATGGTGGGACCATTACAAATTGGATGGTCTACACCTGGGCAGGACTGGAACCAATGTCCTAGGGGGTGCCTTTGCTAACACTGTTGGGGCGGTTTTAAACTAATGGGAACCAGATTAGGAAATTAGAGGTCAGTAAAGAGGCAGCAACTAATGCCAGTAAGGTACTAGATAACAAACTCATTGTGTCTAAGGGGAAGAATAGACAGGGAAGAGATGATGAATGCAAAGGGACAGGTGGTCTGAGGTGCATTTGTTTTAATGCGAGAAGTGTAGCAGGTAAGGCAGATGATCTTAGGGCTTGGATTAGTACCTGTGAATATGATGTTATTGGTATTACTGAGACTTGGTTGAGGGAAGGGCAAGATTGGCAACTAAATATCCCAGGGTATAGATGCTTCAGGAGGGATAGAGAGGGAGGTAAAAGGTGTGGAGGAGTTGCATTACTGGTCAGAGATGATATCACAGCTGTGATTAAGGAGGGCACGATGGATGATTCGAGCACTGAGGCAATATGTGTAGTGCTAAGAAATAGGAAGGGTGCAGTAACATTGTTGGGACTTTACTACAGGCCTCCAAAAGCAAGCGTGAAGTAGAGGTACAAATATGTAGACAGATTATAGAAAAATGTGGTCGTGATGGGAGATTTTAACTTCCTCAAAATTGAATGGGACTCATGTAGTGTTGGAGGCGTAGATGGAGCAGAATTTGTAAAGAGCATCCAGGAGAGTTTTTTAGAGCAGTATGTAAATAGTCCAACTCGGGAAGGGGCCATACTGGACCTGGTATTGGGGAATGATCCCGGCTAGGTGGTTGAAGTTTCAGTCGGTGATTACTTTGGGAATAGCGATCAGAATTCCGTAAGTTTTAGAATACTCATGGACAAAGACGAGAGTGGTCCTAAAGGAAGAGTGCTAAATTGGGGAAAGGCCAAGTATAACAAAATTCGGCAGGAGCTAGGGAATGTGGATTGGGAGCAGCTGTTTCAGGATAAATCCACATTTTAAATGTGGGAGTCTTTTCAGGAACGGTCGATTAGAGTGCAGGACAGACATGTCCCTGTGCAAATGAGGGATAGAAATGGCAAGATTAGGGAACCATGGATGACGGGTGGAATTGTGAGACTAGCTAAGATGAAAAAGGAAGCATCCATAAGATCTAGGCAACTTAAAACTGATGAAGCTTTGGAGGAATATTGGGAAAGTAGGACAAATCTCAAATGCGCAATAAAGAGGGCTAAAAGGGGTCATGAAATATCTTTGACTAACAGGGTTAAGGAAAATCCCAAAGCCTTTTGTTCGTATTTAAGGAGCAAGAGGGTAACTGGAGAAAGGATTGGCCCACTCAAAGACAAAAGAGGGAATTTATGTGTGGAGTCAGAGGAAATGGGTGAGATTCTTAATGAGTACTTTGCATCGGTATTCACCAAGGAGAGGGACATGATGGATGTTGAGGTTAGGGATGGATGTTTAAATACTCTAGATCAAGTTGGCGTAAGGAAGGGGGAAGTTTTGGGTATTCTAAAAGGCATTAAGGTGGACAAGTCCCCAGGTCCGGATGGGATCTATCCCAGGTTACTGAGGGAAGCAAGGGACAAAATAGCTGGGCCTTAACAGATATCTGTGCAACATCCTTGAGCAAGGGTGAGGTTGGGGAGGACTGGAGAATTGCTATTGTTGTCCCTTTGTTTAATAAGGGTAGCAGGGATGATCTAGGGAATTATAGACCTGTGAGCTTGACATCAGTGATAGGCAAACTGTTGGAGAAGATACTGAGGGATAGGATCTATTCACATTTGGAAGAAAATACACTTACCAGTGATAGGCAGCATGGTTTTGTGCAGGGACGGTCATGTCTTACAAACCTAATAGAATTCTTTGAGGAAGTGACAAAGTTAATTGATGAGGGAAGGGCTGTAGATGTCATATACATGGACTTCAGTAAGGCATTTGATAAAGTTTCCCATGGCAGGTTGATGGGAAAAATGAAGTTGCATGAGGTTCAGGATGTACTAGCTAGATGGATAAAGAACTGGCTGGGCAACAGGAGACAGAATAGTGGTGGGTGTGTCTCAAAATGGAGAAAGGTGACTAGTGGTGTTCCACAGGGATCCGTGCTCAGACCACTATTGTTTGTGATATACATAAATGATCTGGACGAAGGTACAGGTGGTCTGATTAGCAAGTTTGTAGATGATACTAAGATTGGTGGAGATGCAGATAGCGAGGGGGAAATCAGAGAATACACCAAAATATAGATAGATTGGAGAGTTGGACAGAGAAATGGCAGATGGAGTTCAATCCAGGCAAATGCGAGGTGATGCATTTTGGAAGATCCAATTCAAGAGCGGACTAAAGGGGCTGGTTTAGCACACTGGGCTAAATCGCTGGCTTTTAAAACAGACCAAGGCAGGCCAGCAGCACGGTTCAATTCCCGTACCAGCCTCCACGAACAGGCGCCGGAATGTGGCGACTAGGGGCTTTTCACAATAACTTCATTGAAGCCTACTTGTGACAATAAGCGATTTTCATTTCATTTTCACTATACGGTCAATGGAAGAGTCCTGGGGAAAACTGATGTACAGGGAGATCTGGGAGTTCAGGTCCATTGTACCCTGAAGGTGGCAACGCAGGACGAGAGAGTTGTCAAGAAGGCATACAGCATGCTTGCCTTCATCGGACGGGGTATTGAGTACAAGAGTTGGCAGGTCATGTTACAGTTGTATAGGACTTTGGTTAGTCCACATTTGGAATGCTGCGTGCAGTTCTGGTTGCCACATTACCAGAAGGATGTGGATGCTTTGGAGAGGGTGCAGAGGAGATTCACCAGGATGTTGCCTGGCATGGAGGGTGCTAGCTATGAAGAAAGGTTGAGTAGATTAGGATTGTTTTCGTTGGAAAGACGGAGGTTGAGGGGGGACCTGATTGAGGTCTACAAAATTATGAGAGATATGGACAGGGTGGATAGCAGCAAGCTTTTTCCAAGAGTGGGGGTGTCAATTACAAGGGGTCACGATTTCAAGGTGAGAGGGGGAAAGTTTAAGGGAGATGTGAGTGGAAAGTTTTTTACGCAGAGGGTGGTAGGTGCCTGGAATGCTTTGCCAGCGGAGGTGGTAGAGGCGGGTACAATAGCATCATTTAAGATGCATCTAGACAGATATATGAACGGGCGGGGAACAGAGGGAAGTAGATCCTTGGAAAATAGGCGACAGGTTTAGATAAAGGATCTGGATCGGCGCAGGCTGGGAGGGCCGAAGGCCTGATTCCCGTGCTGTAATTTTCTTTGTTCTTTGTACTTTCTTGATAGAACTCCTAAATTGCAATATATTACATGGTAACAATTTATGAATGTAATTATAGAACATAGAACATTACAGCGCAGTACGGGCCCTTCGGCCCTCGATGTTGCGCCGACCTATGAAACCATTTGAAGCCTATCTGACCTACACTATTCCATTTTCATCCATATGTCTATCCAGTGACCACTTAAATGCCCTTAAATTTGGCGAGTCTACTACTGTTGCAGGCAGAGCGTTCCACACCCCTACTACTCTCTGAGTAAAGAAACTGCCTCTGACATCTGTCCTATATCTACCATCCCTCAATTTAAAGCTATGTCCCCTCGTGTTGGTCATCACCATCCGAGGAAAGAGACTCTCACTGTCCACCCTATCTAACCCTCTGACTATCTTATATGTCTCTATTAAGTCACCTCTCAGCCTTCTCCTCTCTAACGAAAACAACCTCAAGTCCCTAAGCCTTTCCTCGTAAGACCTTCCCTCCATACCAGGCAACATCCTAGTAAATCTACTCTGAACCCTTTCCAAAGCTTCCACATCCTTCCTATAATGTGGTGACCAGAACTGCATCCATAACTCTGAGCGGCCGCACCAGAGTTATGTACAGCTGCAGCATGACCTTGTGGCTCCGAAACTCAATCCCCCTACTGATAAAGGCTAGCACACCATATGCCTTCTTAACAGCCCTATTAACCTTGGTGGCAACGTTCAGGGATTTGTGTACCTGGATGCCGAGATCTCATCTACACTACCAAGAATCTTGCCATTAGCCCAGTACTCTGCATTCCTGTTACTCCTTCCAAAGTGAACCACCTCACACTTTTCCACATTAAACTCCATCTGCCACCTCTCAGCCCAGATCTGCAGCTTATCTATGTCCCTCTGTATCCTAGAACATCCTTCAGCACTATCCACAACTCCACCGACCTTCGTGTCATCTGCAAATTTACTAACCCATCCTTCTACACCCTCTTCCAGGTCATTTATAAAAATGACAAATAGCAGTGGCCCCAAAACAGATCCTTGCGGTACACCACTAGTAACTGAACTCCAGGATGAACATTTGCCATCAACCACCACCCTCTGTCTTCTTTCAGCTAGCCAATTACTGATCCAAACCGCTAAATCACCTTCAATCCCATACTTCCTTATTTTCTGCAATAGCCTACCGTGGGGAACCTTATCAAACGCCTTACTGAAATCCATATACACCACATCAACCACTTAACCCTCATCCACCTGTTTGGTCACCTTCTCAAAAAACTCAATAAGGTTTGTGAGGCATGACCTACCCTTCACAAAACCGTGTTGACTATCGCTAATCAACTTGTTCTTTTCAAGATGATTATAAACCCTATCTCTTATAACCTTTTCCAACATTTTACCCACAACCGAAGTAAGGCTCACAGGTCTATAATTACCAGGGTTGTCTCTACTCCCCTTCTTGAACAAAGGGACAACATTTGCTATCCTCCAGTCTTCCGGCACTATTCCTGTCAACAAAGACGACATAAAGATCAAGGTCAAAGGCTCTGCAATCTCCTCCCTGGCTTCCAGAGAATCCTAGGATAAATCCCATCTGGCCCAGGGGACTTATCTATTTTCACACTTTCCAAATTTGCTAACACCTCCTCCTTGTGAACCTCAATTCCATCTAGCCTGGTTGACTGAACCTGAGTATTCTCGACAACATTGTCTTTCTCCAGTGTAAACACTGACGAAAAATATCCATTTAACGCTTCCCCTATCTCCTCTGATTCCACACACAACTTTCCACTACTATCCTTGATTGGCCCTAATCTTACTCTAGTCATTCTTTTGTTCCTGATATACCTATAGAAAGCCTTAGGGTTTTCCTTGATCCTATCCGCCAACGACTTTTCGTGTCCTCTCCTTGCTCTTCTTAACTCTCCCTTTAGGTCCTTCCTGGCTAACTTGTAACTCTCAAGTGCCCTAACTGAGCCTTCATGTCTCATCCTAACATAAGCCTTCTTCTTCCTCTTGACAAGTGTATCAACTTCCTTAGTAAACCACGGTTCCCTTGCTCGACAACTTCCTCCCTGCCTGACAGGTACATACTTATCAAGGACACGCAGTAGCTGTTACTCGAACAAGCTCCACATTTCGATTGTACCCATCCCCTGCAGTTTCCTTCCCCATCCTATACATCCTAAATCTTGCCGAATAGCATCATAATTGCCTTTCCCCCAGCTATAATTCTTGCCTTGCGGTATACAGGGCCGGCTCAAGGCACCGGCAACTCGGGCAGTCGCCCGAGGCGCCATGTGCTAGGGGGCGCCAGAGACTCGGGTCCCGCGCATGCGCAGTTGGGCCGGGGCCAACCAGCGCATGCGCGGTGGCCGCCCTCCCCCAGGGTGGCTGCCCTCTCCCCCCCCGGTCCGCCCCCTCGGTCCGTCCGCTCCCCCCGCCCCCCCCCCTCGGTCCGCCCCCCCCCTCGGTCCCCCCCCGCCCCCCTCGGGTCCGCCCCCCCCGCGGGTCCCCCCCCGCCCCCCCTCGGGTCCCCCCCCGGGTCCGCCCCCCTCTTGGCCCCGCCCCCTCTCAGCCCCGCCCCCCTCTCGGCCGCCCCCCTCGGCCCCGCCCCCCTCTCGGCCCCCCCTCGCCCTCTCGGCCCCCCCCCCTCTCGGCCCCGCCCCTCCCCCCTCTCGGCCCCCCCTCCCCCCCCAAGGGCGCCGAAGTTCAGCTTGCCCGGGGCGCCAGCAACCCTAGGGCCAGCGCTGGCGGTATATACCTATCCCTGCCAATTGCTAAAGTAAACATAACCGAATTGTGATCACTATCACCAAAGTACTCACCTACATCTAAATCTAACACCTGGCCGGGTTCATTACCCAGTACCAAATCCAATGTGGCCTCGCCCCTTGTTGGCCTGTCTACATACTGTGTCAGAAAACCCTCCTGCACACACTGCACAAAAACTGACCCATCTATAGTACTCGAACTATAGTATTTCCAGTCAATATTTGGAAAGTTAAAGTCCCCCATAACAACTACCCTGTTACTCTCACTCCTGTCATTGAAAATGACATAGAACATACAGTGCAGAAGGATGCCATTCGGCCCATCGATTTTGCACCGACCCACATAAGCCCTCACTTCCACCCTCGCCCCGTAACCCAATAACCCCTCCTAACGTTTTTTGGTCACTAAGGGCAATTTATCACGGCCAATCCACCTAATCTACATGTCTTTGGACTGTGGGAGGAAACTGGAGCACCCGGAGAAAACCCACGCAGACACAGGGAGAAAGTGCAGACTCCGCACAGATAGTGACCGAGCAGGGAATCGAACCTGGGACCCTGGCACAGTGAAGCCACAGTGCTAATCACTTTGCTACCATGCTGCCCCATATATCTATTACACATTAAAAGGCTATAATTTGTAATATTCTTTTGTAAAACATATAGGGTTTGTATATTGCAAAATCAGTTGCAAAAGTTTCAACATTTGGATCTTGTAGTTATGTATATAGGTGAAGCTGTGTTAGCTTTTGCAATGTTAAACATCCTGTCAATTAACATCTGCTGCATGTTCTATTACCCGTACTGTATGACTCAGCGTACCATGGAACTACAAAGTTATTGAATGCTTGTACATTAATGACAATGGGCTGGTGTTAGGAAGGGTAAAATCTGGTACATTGAAATTTATGGTAATTTAAAATAACAGGGAAATGTAGTTCCCACCTGTGGTCAAAAATGAAATAAGACACAGCCATTGCATAAATTTTGCATTATCTGAGAGTTATCCTCCTGACCCAATGCATGTTGCTGGCTGGTTGCTCAAAAGTCCAAGATGCCCTCAGAGACTGGAACAAAATATCATATGCAGCCCCCAAATTCTTCTAATCTGCCATTTGCAGATTTACCTTCTAACCCTCCCACCTCAGAAACTTTTGTGTGTGCTTCTTAACAGAATCAGTTGTACATTTTCAACTGGGCCATAAAACATTCAGCTTGCATTATCTATTGATATACTTTTCCAAGTGATGCATGAAGTGATGATGGAGTTGTCACACTTGTAGTTTTTTGTAGAATTTATGATTCTTTTAAGAGTCATAAACTCCTTCACAATAATAGTAATAATCTTTATTATCACAAGTCGGCTTCCATTAACACTGCAATGAAGTTACTGTGAAAATCCCCTAGTTGCCACATTCCTGTGCTTGTTCGGGTACAGTGAGGGAGAATTCAGAATGTCCAAATTACTGAACAGTACGTCTTTCGGGACTTGTGGAAGGAAACTGGCGCACCCAGAGGAAACCCACGCAGACACGGGGAGAACGTGCAGATTCCGCAGAGACAGTGACCCAAGCCGGGAATCGAACCTGGGACCCTAGAGCTGTGAAGCAACAGTGCTACCCACTGTGCTACCCCAAACAACCTCCAAAGGCATCCCATGCTGAGAAACATTTTAATACTAGCGAATAAGCGGCTGGGGAAGCAATTCGAAAATGTCTTGAATCAAGAGAACCCACTAAAAGAGGGCACCGGATCAATAACCCGCGGTGTAATGCAGTACGTCTTGTCACCAGAGGCGGAGTTGTGAGCGTCCAACGCGTCACTTTCTCTCTCAATGGTGCCCCCTGTTGTCCACAGCCGGGGTGGGAGGAGAAGGTTGAGAGGCGTGTTTCTATTGGGCGCGGGGGGAAGGGACGGCTTAGTATGGGGGTCGGTGGTTGGCTGAGAGGGGGTGATGCCCGAGCCTCGTTTCCGTGCCCTGGCTCTGGCGGCTGCCTGGGCTCCGGAGGCGGAGGGAGGAGAATGGCAGCAGCCGGGTGCCAGGGCGGCCGTGCGGGGCTGCTGTGAGATTCGGAGGGGCTTGGAGCAGTCGAGGACGGGGAAAAAAGACGAAGACAACGGCGTCCGATCGCGGCGGCGGGGAAATCCGGATTAACCGCTGGGGCTGCGGCCCGACGGAGGCACCTTGTTATTGGGGGAAGAGCGCGGTGCCGGCGGGCGCTTCAAACTAAACACATCCAACAATAAATATTTCTCCACGTCCCGGCAGGAGGGAGGAGGAGGGAGGGGCGGCCGGAAATTTTCTTTTGGAAAAATCATTAAAAAAATAAACCCAACCGGCAGCAACCACCCCCCCCTCTCCAGTTCCTCCCCTCCCCTCCCCCCTCCTCCCCGGAGCCTCCAAACCGCCTTCCGCAGGATGAACTCGGTCAGGGCAGCCAACAGGCGACCGAGGCGAGTGTCCAGGCCGCGCCCCGTACAGGAGAGAAACAACGCCGCGGGTAAGGAGGCGAGAGCCGGGGGCAGGGCTTTGGGGGGTGGGGGGGTAATGTTTCAGAGATTGTGACCCCCCCCTCCCCTTCTATCCCCTCACTCCATTATCATCCCCACCGCTGCACACAGCCAATGCAGAGACCGAGGCTTCCCCCTCCAGCTCAGGCCGCGCTTTGTTTGTGCTTTGGCATAATCCTGTGCTGGGAGCATGTTTGCTCTTTCCACCTCCTCCCCCTGCTGCTGTGTAAATTTGATATAAAATGGATCCTGCCGGATCAGCACCTTACCCTGAGAGGGGAGTGTGAATATTTATGTACATTTGAGGCTCACTATTTAAAATGGCCTTGAACTGAATATTTGAAGGCTGAAAATCGTACATCAGTTTATGCAGCCCCCCCCCCCCCAACGAGTTGGGAGTATTTTCTCTTTTTTTACACCCCTTTTCCTCCCTTTGGTCTTCTTGTTGCCCCTTTCTCTTCAAACGGTCTTGCCGGTGCCCTGAATGTTTGCTGCGTAGCTGGGGCTGGAAACGTGTCGGAGATACGCGCCCAACATCAGCTCCAAACCTCCCCTTGTTACTCTTCCTCTCTGTTGGCCATTGAAGTGGATTTCTTTCATTTCGTCAAGTTTTAAAAAAAAGACAGCTGCCCTGAAGTTTTCTTCCGCAAAAGTTGCTCCGTTTTGCTTTTCTGACAAGGCCTTTTGGGCAAACTAAACACAGACTACTGGTGTTTCGTCATTGAACTCGAGGGTTTTGTACACGCGTGCTACTTTTTAATCTCTGCATGTTATTTAGGCGGAATGTGTTTATATATAACACCGAAAATTAACATTTTCAGCCAAGCGTGTCAGTATCTTCCAAAATGATTTCAGCATGCTGATCTAATTGTTATAATATTTTGCCTGGTCCCTTATTGTGTTTGGCGTGTAACACTTGTGTTGTAGTGCTGGGGAACTACAGGCACCTTAATCAGAATTGTCCGCTGAATAACTGCTGTAATGGCCTCAGTGCTGATCATATGGTGTTGCTCATCAGATTGCAAAATGGTGTCAGGTGGGATGTTGCAACATATAGGTATAAAATGAACGACACCAATTAATGTACAGCATGTTGGAAGTGCCCAAATACTTCATTTGTACAGCTACTGAATGATTTTGTAGAATGAACTAATTTGTACAATTTAATTTCAAAGTGACTGTTGAGCACTAACTCGATTTTGGTATGTGCATCTGCCGTGCTCAAATTTCAAGAGTTTTATTGGAAGCCAGTGCTGCTCAAACACAGTTAACATAAACAGTAAAACTTTATTGAACTTTTGTCCCAGCAATGTCCTACCATTATTGAGGACTGTTCAGTTACGTGGATAGAGTGAAACTGAGGTTGTCTTTGGACAAGCGAAAGTTGAGAAAAGACTTGATAGTGATGCTCAATCGTAAGGGGTCCAGGCAGAATCACGAGAGAAACTTGGAAGGATCAAGAACCAGAGGACACAATTTTATAGAATCAAAAGTGACATGAGGAAAAGCTTTCTTGCACAGTCAGATGTAAAGATCTGGAATGCACTGTCTTGAGAGTTTGGTGAAGGTAGATTCAAAAAGGGGATTGGATAAGTATCTGAAAGAGGGGGAGTGGAAATAAATGACAGGGCTACAGAGAAGGAGGGTGGAGGAATGTGACTTGCTAAATTATTCTTGCAGAGAGGTTAGCACGGAAGCACAAGTGGATAGCACCGTGGCTTCACAGTGCCAGGATCCCAGGTTCGATTCCCCACTGGGTCACTGATGGTGCGGAGTCTGCACGTTCTCCCCGTGTCTACGTGGGTTTCCTCCGGGTGCTCCGGTTTCCTCCCACAGTCCAAAGACGTGCAGGTTAGGTGGATTGGCCATGCTAAATTGCCTTTAGTTTCCAAAAAAGGTTAGGAGAGGTTATTGGGTTAGGGGGATAGGGTGGAAGTGGGGGCTTATGTGGGTCGGTGCAAACTCGATGGGCCGAATGGCCTCCTGCACTGTATGTTCTAGAGCTGGCACAAGCTTCAAGATGTGAAAGGCCTCCTCTGCTGTAACTATTTTGATGCATCATGTTTTCCACACAAGTAAATGATAAGTTAAGCAAAAGGTTTATAAATGTTCTTGTGATTCACTATGATACACTAGGAATTGGCTTGGATCTGATGTGTGCATGTCTGGCTGCTGACACTGAGAACTCACTTTAAATTCATTAGCATCCCTCTATGAAAGATGATGGATACACAGCAAACAATCCATTTCAGGTGGGATGTCTTCATATGGTGTACTTATGATAGATGTTTCACAGCTGTAGGGTGCTGAGAACACAGACTAAACAATCAGCTTTGTCCTAAGGATCACCTTGGTATTCTATACTATGTGCTTTTGGCTGAGAAGGCCAATCCTCGAGAGGCAGTTCTGCCGTAAATGCCACACGAGAAGCTACCAGGTAGCATTGTGGATTGTTGTTTTCAATGTTGGTGTCTGTTGCCAAGTTGCTGTAGCTACAGGTTGTCATGATGATGCATGCAAACCCACAGGAAGTGTCGTCATCTTTCTGTGGTAACTAGTGACTCCCAGGTGCAATAATCAATGTTTAGGGCTTTCATGTAATACTTGCAAGCATCCTTGAAACAGCCTTTGGCATCGTACTGATCGTCTGGCTCCAGCTACTTGACTATATAGAAAGTCTTTGGACATATGGCTGTCTTCCATCATGCGGATGTAGCCGAGCCAGTGAAGTTGCTTTGGAGTGCTCACAAACTTGGGAGCTTTGCCTTTGTGGGGACTGATGAATTTGTGATACTAATGCTACTGACAGTGAAGATGAGCTTCTTTTGATAACTGCAAGTCATCCATGTTGTGCAGCAACGTGCTGAGAACACGGGCCTTAACCCATCAGCGTGGTCCTAAGGCTCAACTTGATATTCTGTGCTTTGTGAATTGCTCAAAAGGTGGTGACTGTTTTCCAATGCATACACTGAGTTCTGCATCAAGGGCCAGATTGTTTGTCACTGTGGACTTGAGGGAGCAAAATTTGTGAATCATTTCCAGTGGTGGGTTAGTGTGATTGAGGGTGGAAATGTAATACCTTGTGCAATGACCATGGTTTTCTTGACTCTTTAGTCAGGGAGAACAAGTTACGGACATAGGAAAGACAGTCCATGCATGTGTCTTTGCAGCTGAATTTCCGTATTGGCGACCAGCGCAGCATTTTTGCAGAGGAATTCGCTGATGTGGATGCAATGTGCTTTTGACCTATTATGCAGGTAGCACAGACAAGGGTCAGGAACATGAAGAAGATGCCAAATGGAGTGGGGCTAGGGCACAGCCTTCTTTCATCCCATTCTTCACTCTGAAACCGTCAGGCGTAAGTGAGATTCCCCTGTAGTTGCAGTCTGTTGCCTTTGTGTTTGTCCAGCATGATATTGCGTCCCATGATTTGGAATGGAGCCTACTTTCTGGTGCAGAAGGTCACATAGGTGGGGCAAGAAATAGGACTTCCCCTGCTTGAGCAGTTTGGCCAGGATTCCCTCCTTGCTATGTGCCTTCTTGCTAAGCAATCTTCTCGAGCTTGTGATGAGGGTTCTTCATTTAACTCAACCATGAAAGGAAGCTGTGGGCCAGTGTGAAGCCTCGCTGGGAGATACCCACCCCTCGGGAGTACAGCTCACCGTTTGTTTAGATCAATGGGACACCTGTTTATTTCTGTTGGTGAGTACTTTCCATCTGCTGACTTCAGCGTGGAAACTTTGGTGGTTAGACCCTCTTGCTCCCTTCATAGCTCATAGATTTCTATTGTCATGGTCAGTTTGGATTTCTTGACCAGTTGATCAAGTATATATTTATTCGCAGTCTGTCTCCCTATCTTTTGCATGACTTGGCTACTTCCAGGTCACATAACTGTTGGCTTTCATGTGCATCGGGTAGGTTTTTTTTTCTTTGTGTCAATGACAGATGTCATAGCTAAATAGGTCTCAACAGCGCTTGTGGGTTCTGCCTTCACAATGCTGCTTCATAGATGAAGTTGTCTTCCAAGTTTCATCAGTACCAGCCTCAGCACTTTCTGGTTAACCTTGCAGTCATTATTGTGGTTGTGGGAGGTACTGGTATTTGTTGCTACACATGAGAGGAATGTTGATGTCTGGCAGGCCATCTTTGGAAAAGATAGGAAGATGGAAAAACTTTCAGAAGTGCATCTCTGTGCTCCTGCAGGCAGGAGTGGTCAGTGTTGCAATCTGTGCTAAGAGTGGGTGAGAAGAACACTGTCCCAGTTCACATTCTCATAATGACCAGGTCTAGTTGGTGCAGTGTGTCAGACCTTGGGTGACACCATACCCTGTGGCGATGTCTGCTCTGAAATAAGGTGATGATGATCATTCATTCGGGACACAAAACTTGATCATAGCTGATTTTTGCCCACCCCATGATGCCAAAGCAATGATGGGCATGAATCATTGTCTACCCCAACATATGTGTTTTAAAATTTTTTAAAAACGTATCCCAATTTTTTTTCCCAATTAAGGGGCAATTTAGCATGGCCAATCCACCTAACATGCAGATCTTTGGGTTGTGGGGGTGAAACCCACGCAGACACAGGATGTGCAAACTCCACACGGACAGTGACCCAGGGCCAGAATCGAACTCTCAGTGCCATAGGCAGCAGTGCTAACTACTGCACCACCGTGCTGCCCATAGCATATGCCTTCGAAGTCACCCAGGATGAATACCCCCTTTCTATTTGTAATGTTGCTCAGAATGTCACCTAGGGAGATGCAGGAATGCTCTTTGTATGAGATGCTTATATGTAGTTGATGTGTAGGCGTGTATTATCTTGACTGCATCTCCATCAGATAGCTGAAGGGCTCCGAGGTTGCTACTGGTGAATCCATAGAAATCCCTACAGTGCAGAAGGAGGCCATTTGTCTGCATTGCCCCTTTGAATGAATGCTCTTCCTAGGCCCTCTCCAGCACGCTATCCCTGTAACTCAGCGCATTGTTCATTGGCCAATCCACCTAACCTGCACCTTTTTGGACTGGGAGGAAACCAGAGCACCGGAGGAAACCCGTGCAGACACGGCTAGAATGTACAAACTCCACACAGTCACCCAAGGCCTGAATTGAACCCGGGTCCCTGACCCAGTGAGGCAGCAGTGCTAGCCACTGTGACTTTTTTAATTGTCAGCCGATTTTGCACTGAAAAGTCTATACCCTGCTGTTGGTGGTCTTCATTCCGTGCCAATGGAGGGTATATTTAGCCTCCAAAATAGTGCAGCTGTTGGCTAATCTAGTTTCTTGTAGAGTGATAACATCAATCACGGTCAAACAAGGCTGTCTTGCATCCATGGGTCATGTTAAGCATTTGTATCACCTTGTCACCTGGAATCTAGAGGAAATATCAAAGCCTATATGTCTGGGGCATTGTTGGTTGCTGGAAGGTGGAAACACCAATTGCCTAATGGAACCCCACTCCAGATATTTACTCCCTTAGCCGCTAACTCTTAACGTTGTTAATGTTGAAAGAGACTGACAATCAGGACCCAAATCGCCACAGACCTAACTTCTGATCCTAACTTCCAGTGTGCTTTTCTCTTGTCCCCCTCATGATGGTCACCCCCCCCTCCCTCCGGCCTTCTAGGTACCTGCTGCTATAACTTAGCCGAGCTGTTAATCCCCTTGGTACGGCAGGCATCCCGGCAAATTAAATTAAACCCCTCCACAAGATCAGTAAAATCTGCACCTCAGTATTAAACCAGCTCAGTAAGCAGCCAGCACAGCGTTAAAACTGTCCAAAAAGTCCCCACCGCAGCTCAGAATCCCCCAATATAAAACTCATGAATAAAATACTTTAAATCACACCCCGTCCTTTCCTGAACAACACTCTTTTTCCCCCCCCCAAATCACGCACCACGTCACTGAATTCCCCCCCCAAACAAAGCCCAATTAGTTCCCATCAGATAAATCACTCACAGAGCTATCGACTTCTCTTTTTCTTCCCCTCCAAAAAAAATTGTCCTCGCAGCGCTAAATCTCCCCGAAATAACTTCTAACCCACCCCCTCAAAATAACGTGATAAATTGGTGCTCAATTAGCCCATCACTCCGTTCTAAACCAGACCAGAAAACGTGTAGTCACTGGTCAATGAGTGAGGCCTCCCGAACCACATGAGGGCTCCGGGCGACTCCGGTTGGACCTGTGGCGCTGAGGAAGTGGCCCCTTGGAGTAGGAGGAAAGGGCCCTCTCTCTTCTCTGGCTCCAAGGAGTGACTCACATGCCCAATTCAAATTTTGAGTTTCCAGTCAGCCTCCCACTCGGGCCTCATCTCACCAGGCTACAGCTCTCTCTTTCATCCCATTAATGCTGTTAATTTGCTCACTTAAAGGCCTTGGCTGATGGCAGTGGTGGAAGGCTGTCCCAAGAACACAAAATAACTGCTTAAAGGAAAAGGTTGCAAATGGGCAAAAGTGCAAGGACAGTGGGGCTAATTGGATAGTTCATTCACAGAGTAAGTGTGATGCCCCCAATGGCTACCTGCACTGATTCCAATAAGTGGGGTTGAAGGAGGAAAATACGGATGCGGTGGCGAATTATAGAGGAAGTGGCCTCATCTGATCAAGGACATGGTTGTAGAGAGGTCATGAGATGCCAAGGTGAAGGGTGGCAATGCATAGGTGTCGGAAAGTTTTTATGTGCAGGAGTGTTTTTATGGAGGCAGAGGTTTAGGGAGGGCAGGAGGTTTAAATCATAAACCTGATCACTTGAAACCCCCCCCCCCCCCTCCATGCAAGCTGATCAGTTGCATTATTGTGTTCAATCCATTCTGTAAATTTGGGATGCACTGTATACTGTTAAATCTTGCTGCGTAGTGCATAAATTGCTCCTTTTGGCACTTGCCCACAAATTCTTTAATGAGTGAAATGGATGTCAAGACCAATATGTAGATTGCTAATTGGCTCAAACTGCTTTAATACCAACATTAGAAAATAAATGTTTTTATTTCTCTAAAACCAATTGCAATATGTGAACTGAGTCAAAGAAAATATTTAGAATTTAATATTTTTTGAAGGAGAGAATCAATTAGGAAAAATTAGTTTGATAAAATAGAAAAAAAAATCAAGTTTGAATTGTAAATATACAGGGAAATTCAGGTTGACTGGGTGAAATGATGGTCTGTATTTATTCTTAATATTATTACTGTAGTAGGGCAGCATGGTGGTGCAGTGGTTAGCACTGATGCCGCAGAGCGCCGAGGTCCCAGGTTCGAACCCGGCTCTGGGTCACTGTCCATATGGAGTTTGCACATTCTTCCCGTGTTTGCGTGGGTTTTGCCCCCACAACCCAAAGATGTGCATGGTAGATGGATTGGCCACGCGAAATTGCCCCTTATTTGGAAAAATAAGTTGGGTACTGTAAATTTATTTAAGAAAAAATATTATTGTAGCATTTCATGGTAATAAACCACTTTTGATGTGTCCCTGTGGCTGGAATAGTCATTATTTTAGAACAATTGTGCAGGAGTTGAACATGTGCAAAACACATTGATTATGTCATGGACTATTTTCTAAACGGTGACAAAATTCATAATGCTAAAGTGCAAAGGGACTTGGGAGTCCTAGTCCAGGATTCTCTAAAGGTAAACTTGCAGGTTGAGTCCGTAATTAAGAAAGCAAATGTAATGTTGTCATTTATCTCAAGAGGCTTGGAATATAAAAGCAGGGATGTACTTCTGAGGCTTTATAAAGCACTAGTTAGGCCCCATTTAGAATACTGTGAGCAATTTTGGGCCCCATACCTCAGGAAGGACATACTGGCACTGGAGCGGGTCCAGCGGAGATTCACACGGATGATCCCAGGAATGGTAGGCCTAACATACGATGAACGTCTGAGGATCGTGGGATTATATTCATTGGAGTTTAGGAGGTTGAGGGGAGATCTAATAGAAACGTACAAGATAATGAATGGCTTGGATAGGATGGACGTAGGGAAGTTGTTTCCATTAGCAGGGGAGACTAGGACGCGGGGGCACAGCCTTAGAATAAAAGGGAGTCACTTTAGAACAGAGATGAGGAGAAATTTCTTCAGCCAGAGAGTGGTAGGTCTGTGGAATTCATTGCCACAGAGGGCGGTGGAGGCCGGGACATTGAGTGTCTTTAAGACAGAAATTGATAAATTCTTGATTTCTCGAGGAATTAAGGGCTATGGGGAGAGAGCGGGTAAATGGAGTTGAAATCAACCATGATTGAATGGTGGAGTGGACTCGATGGGCCGAATGGCCTTACTTCCACTCCTATGTCTTATGGTCTTATGGTCTTATGTCCAGGGAAATTCCTTGTTTCAGAGGAGCAGCATGAGGCCATTTGGCCCATCGAGTCTGCTTCACCATTCAAACATGGCTGATATGTTTCTCATCCCCATTCTCCTGCCTTCTCCCCATGACCCTGATCCTCTTATTAATCAAGAAACTTTCAATCTCTGTCTTAATGACACTCAGTGACATAGCCTCTGCAACCTTCTGCGGCAAAGAGCTCCTTCCACAGATTCACCACTCTGGCTGAAGAAACTCCTCACTTCCATTTTAAAGAATAGTCCCTTCAGTCTGAGGCTGTGCCCTCGGGTTCTAGTTTTTCCTACTAGTGGAAACATTCTATCCACCTCTATCTTGGCCCCTCAGTTTTCTGTAAGCTTCAGTAAGGTCCACCTCCCCGGCCCCTTTATCCCTAAACTCCCAATGGGACAGACCCAGAGTCCTCAACTGCTCCTCATATGACTTGGAGACGTGGCATTTTCGCAACAAAATATATTATTTTCTCTTCCCCTTTTCTTTCTCTTTGGTCTAGGTGCAGTACACCAGTGTCTATCACAACTTGGCAGAGTATAAGTTATCTCTTCACTTCTGTAGTCCTATGGACTCGAGTTGTTTTGGAGCCCTGGTGTGTAAATGCAACTGACTACACTACACGCATGAAGATGGAAATGATTGGGTCCCCTCATGATTGTAAGGGAAGACAGACTTTAAGCTTAAAAATCTATTGCCAGTTGCTACTCATAAGTATCAGAACACCACACAATTTACATAAAGCTAAGAATAACTAGTCAACTGAGCAATATCGAATTGGTGACTGCCATTGATGTAATTTTAAAAATATAAATTTAGAGCCAGTTCTTTTTCCAATTGAGGGATAATTTAGTGTGGCCAATCCACCTACTTGCACATCTTATTGGGATGTGGGGGTGAGACCCACGTAGACCCGAGGAGCATGTGCAAACCCCACACGGACAATGACCCAAAACAGAGATCGAACCTGGGTCCTCGATGCCGTGAGGCAGCAGTGCTAACCACTGCACCATTATGATGTCTTTACCATTGATGTAATAAGTGCATGTTTCAAAATATGCTTGCATTAATTACAAACCTGTGAGTCATTTAACTTTGGAAAAACTGGTTTGAAACTCTTGAGTTTATATACAAGATGATGTATGGAAGCAAACCTTAATATTTTTTGCCTAATGCATACAATTTCATATTGGCAATTCAGTGCTTTACTGAAGTACATTCAAACATGAAAAATGAATGAGAATAACTTCAATATTTGGTTTTTGTGTGTTCTTTGTCATTATAATGGTGTAATTATTTATTAGACAAACTGATCTTGAATTTCTTACTTGTTAGTTTGACCTGACAAAAAGCCCTCTACCGTCACGCGTATTATAGTGCTACACCAAAGAAGTGGAAAAGCTAGTTACATGTAAAGCTTGTAGATCTGAGAGAATTTGAGAACTTGTTCGAGGATGTTGGTAGTAACTTGTGCTGATGGCATATTCCACCAAATGTTCTGGTGGATGTGCCAAGTGTAATTTCATGTACAATTTGAATACATGGTCATATCAAACAATATTCTTACCCTGTTGTTATGGATTCATCAAATTTTGTTCATTGGGAAGTGTAGATGTGGAGTATTTGAATATAGTGGGAAGTCAGTGTAATCGTCTTCTGAAAATGCTTATAGTAATTGTGCAAATTTTGTGTAACTTAAACAAGGATAGTTTTCCCTGTAACCTTTTTAATAACAATAGCTGATTGGATGAATGAAACATGATCCTGTAAGGTTTCATGCTTGGTACATTGTGTAAACTTATCAGCCACTTTTAAATTTGATATTTTTCCAGAAGTGTGATAGCGATATCTGTCAAATGTTGCATAGCAATATACATGATACTAGTGTGTTGAACAGAATCTGTTCTTTCAGTAAGGCAGTGAAAACACAATGGGTAGAGTTTGAAACAACAAAGTATGCAAGACCCCTTAAAAGGGGTACTTGCCAGACCATCCATGTTCCAGATTGTAATGATGGATAAACATTGCAATAATTATCGGAAATTTTAGTTTTCATATGTATTGGGAGAAGCAGGCAATTGAAGTGCTAAAGGCAACAAATTTGTTCCATGTGTTTGAGAATTTTCTGCAACAGTGTTTAAGATGTGACAAGGTAACAGACCGTAGTAGTTTTAGCGAGTGCTGCAACAAAACTGAATTAGTTAGCAACGTGGTGGTGAGGGAACATCTTGCAAATAGACCATTTATATATTTGATCATGAGCTATGGGGATTGTTGGATCAGAGCATTTATTGACCATCTCTAATTGCCCTTGAGAAGGCGAACTGCTGCAATCCACATGTAGGAACACCTTTACTGCTGTTAGACCGTTAACACAACACCGTTCAGAAGAGAGTCTTTTGACACGGTAACAATAAAGGATCGGTGATATAGTTCAAAGTCAAGATGGTGTATGGTGATCCCATGCATCTGCTGCCCTTGGCATTCCAGGTGGTAGAGGTTGTGGCTTTGGAAGGTGCTGTCAGAGCAGCCTTGGTGAGTTAATTCAGTGTATCTTGTAAATGGTGTACACTGTTGCCATTATGCGTTGGTGGAGGAAGTGAACATTTATCGTGGTGGATTGGGTGCCAATCAAACTGGTTTCTTTGACCTGGATGGGATTAAATTTCTTGCGTTATTGGAGCTGCACTCATTCAGGCAAATGGAGAATATTCCATCACACTAGTGACTTACGCCTTGTCGACAGTGGACAAGCTTTCGGAAGTCAGGAGGTGAGTTACTTGCTGCAGAATGCGTAACCTCTGACCTCTTGTAGCCATTGTATTTATATGGCTCCTCCAAATCTGATTCTGCTCCATGGTCAGCATCAGGATGCTGTTAATGTGGGGGTTCAGTGATGGTAATGCCATTGAATGTCATGGGGAGATGGTTAGATTCTCTCGGTGAAGATGGTCATTACCTGGCACTTAGTGCGCAAATGTTACTTAGCACTTATAAACCCAAACCGGAATATTGTCCAGGTTTTGCTGCATATGGATACAGACTGCTTCAGTAGCTGAGGAGTCACAAATTATGCTGAACATTGTGCAAACATCAGCGAATGTTTGTACTTCTGACCTGATGATGAAGGAAGATCATTGATAAGGAGCTGAAGATGATTGGGCCTAGGACACAGGCCTGAGGAACTCCTACAGGGATATCCTGGGACTGAGATGGGCAAGGGAAGAGTTGTAAACTAAAGTATTAAATTTAAGGTAAATTTATGTGAAATAAATTGATCACAGTAAGCTGAGCTGAACTGCAAATGGACAAACCTACAAACAGTGGGTAGTATTTAAAAAAAATTGATACAATACAAAACCAGAACATACAAAACCAGAACATATCCTTAAAAAGCATAGACTCGACTTGTAGAGTTAAGCAACTATGGCCTACAAAGGATATAAGAAACTAAGAGGCTTACAAAAATAAAAAGGAAATTGCAATTCTTGCTGACTGACAGCTATAAAAGGAGTAAAGGGATACAAAGGAAGTAACAAGAAATAGAAAAAGGGAGGCTGAAAAAATTTGCAAGGGATATCAAAGGTAAACATCGTCTATAAAAAAACTAAAATAAGGATAAGTGGTTCATAAGATATAGAAACAGAATTAGGCCAGTGATAAAAGGCTTTGTGAGCCCGTTAAAATGTAGGTACAAAGCAGGTTAACATAAAAAATAAAGAAAAAGCACTTGTAAATGAACATTTGTTCTTGGTGGAGAAAGGATAAATAGCAGCGATACATAAAAACCAAAAAAATAAGTCCAGGTGTAGAACCTGGTGCATTTCATGTTTTAAAATAAATATTACTGCAGAAAATGTGGTCTTCAGCATCTGACCATTTCCACTGCAATGTAAGAAATGGGTGAAGAAATCGTAGGTGTATTAATTTTTCAAAGCTTTTTGGATTTAGAAAACTTAGATTGGAAATTGCAAATGTCACTCAATTATTGAAAAAGCAGGTAGTTACAGGCCTGCATCCGTATGGGAAATTCCTTATCATCATGGATGCACCGACCAAGCACGTTTACATGTATGAGCTGATCAGAAACTTAATTTGACTGATCCAATCGAATTTATTTTGAAAAAGTTATTAACATAAGTTTTCAATGGATATCACCTACATGAAGTTCCAGAAAGCATTTATTACGGTTTTGCATGAGATTATTAGCAGAAAATAAAAGCACAATGCAACCTTGTTGCTTGGATTGGTTGTGAGGTGGGCGACAGATGTGTAACAGCCTTGTCTGAACATTGCACGAGTGGTGAAGTTTTGTTGTGGGGCGGATGAGCAAAATTTGCGAAGAATTTCAACATTAAACATAAATTTTGAAAAAATAGTCGAGGTATGAAGAAAGGAATTAAAATAAAGCAATCCGAGCAATATATTTAGAATTCAAAATAATGAATAATTAATTTAAAAATATTTTTTTTAAATTTAGAGTACCCAATTATTTTTTTCCAATTAAGGGGCAATTTAGCATGGCCAATCCACCTACCCTGCACATATTTGGGTTGTGGGGGGTGAAACCCACGCAGACATGGGGAGAATGTGCAAATTCCACAAGGACAGTGACCCAGGGCTGGGATTCTAACCCGGGTCCTCAGAGCCGCAATATAATTAATTAAAATGACCATTAGGGAGTGAGAAAGTGAGCGTTTGTGTGCCCAGCTCTTATGTTCTATTCCCCCCACCCCCGTGCTAATAATCAGACGGTTTCTCTTCTGTATTTGCTGCTGATCGATCACAGAAGCAACTCCTTGCAAATCTTTGATTTCACTTACTGGCATTTTGAACACTGGGTCCATGGGCCAGGATACCGAGACCTGGGTTGAATTTGGCCAGCGATGGGAGAAGTAGGATTATACTTTGACAAATTGAAGCTTCGACTTGCTCATGCCTCTTGAAATGCTTTTCCAACTCTCGCACTCACTCTCCCTCTACTCCTGTTCTTTCCTTGCGTGACATGATGTGTAATCTCGTCATATTTAGCGGTCTTCATAATGATGGTTCAGCCTTGCGGCCTTTGAATGAGAATTCATTGTGAACACGATATTACCAGAGCATTTATTTTCCCCAAGCTATCTTAGTTTCTGTTCAAGCTCAAGACATTTGCTATTATGGGAACTGTTTGTCAGAGAAGTGACCAACTTTCATCTACTTTTCGCAAAATGTTATTAATACTGCACTCATTTTGTTGTGCTTGTCAAAGGATAACACGCAGATCGGCACGGTAGCACAGTGGTTAGCACTGTTGCTTCACGGTGCCAGGGTCCCGGGTTCGATGCCCACTCTGGTCACTGTCCGTGTGGAGTCTGCACATTCGCCCTGTGTCTGCGTGGGTTTTCTCCGGGTGCTCCGGTTTCCTTCCACAAGTCCCGAAAGACGTGCTGTTAAGTAATTTGGACATTCTGAATTCTCCCTCCGTGTACCCGAACAGGCGCCGGAGTGTGGCGACTAAGGGATTTTCACAGTAACTTCATTGCAGTGTTAATATATGCCTACTTGTGACAATAATAAAGATTATTATTATTTACACGTCAGTAACAATACCTTGCCTCGGCTCATCTTCCACTGAAGCCCTTGCCCGTGCCTATATTACCTCAACTTGGCTATCCAGTGTTCTGTAAATTATGCTTATCCTGAGCTCTGCGTGTATTTTAAATCACACCAAGTCCCATTCACCCTTTACCCCTATGTTTACTGACCTGTGGTTCCTGTTCAGCAAGCAATCCCTTGATTTTAAAATGATCATGCTGCTTTTCAAATATCTCCATGGCACCGATCCTCGCTACTCTGAAATCTCCTGCAGCTCTGTTATTTGTGCTCTAAAACACCCCTAACCCTCCTCTTTCTTTATGAAACTTTGAAAAATCTCTCTTTAATTCTGGTTTTGAACATCTAACATGACATTCCTTTAAGTAACTTAATGACAAATAATATTTGATAGCCCTGTGAAGTGTCTTTACTACACAAGTTGTTCTGGTGCTTCACCCCTGTGCGCAGTTTGTGTTTCTCTGGCATTGAGTACTGTGGACGTTTGCAGATATGGTACTTCAGTGTAAATGGTTATTAATTTGGCTGTGAGGCTAGAGGTGCGACCACTGCAACTATACAGGTACAGTTCCTTGTATACCAGAGTTCAGGTTTTCTTTTTCTCTCTCCATCCTCTTTGGGTGAGTTGCCCAAAGTTGAGATCAGTTCACACTTGAGGCCATTCTATTTTGTGAGGTTTCACTAACGCATTAAATGATGCCTTCTCCACTGGGCCATTTAGCAACGAATTGCTGTATTTTGTCTATTGAAATCAAAATACCGAACATGTTATATTTTTTTCATAATCTTTATTGTCACAAATAGGCTTACATTTAACATTGCAATGAAGTTACTGTGAAAAGCCCCTAGTTGCCACATTCCGGCGCTTGTTTGGGTACATAGAGGGAGAATTCAGAATGTCCAAATTACCTATCAGCATGCTTTTCGGGACTTGTGGGAGGAACCTGAGCACCTGGAGGAAACCCACGCAGACATGGGAGAATGTGCAGACTCCTCCGCACAGACAGTGACCCAAACCGGGAATTGAACCTGGGACCCTGGAGCAGTGAAGCAACAGTACTACCCATTGTGCTACTGTGCTGCCCCAGATTTCATAGAATCCCTACAGTACAGAAGGAGACCCTTCGACCGAGCCACCCTACCCAAGCCAGCTCCCCCACCCTATCCCCACCTAACCATTAAGGGGCAATTTTATCATGGCCAATCCACCTAACGGGACTGGGGAACGAAACCCATGGGGATATGGGAGAGAAAGTCAAACTCCACACAGACAGTCACCCATGGATGGAATTGAACCATAGCCCCATGTGCTGTAAGACAACAGTGCTAGCCACTGTGTCTGTGTCATCTATGGAACAATGAGTTGCTCTGTTCAAGTAGTAATTCTATTGCTGATTGCTTAGGCTGACTATATATAAACATACTTCTGACAGAGTTAATTTTGGACAGTAACAAAATATTGCAGCTCTGAATAATTCATGTTAGATTTGAAGAGACATTGTCAACATTGTCTTTTGTCTTCTCTCTAAATGCTATTGGCCAAATTTAAGCTTTACCCTAGACTCATTCAAAAAGAAAAGCTCTTTTAAAAAAAAATAAATCTTTTATTATACCAAAATAGTTTCTTAGAATTACTTAATAGTCATTAAATGCCTTAAATCATACGCTTTTAAAAGATTAGCTGTCTAGTCTGTAATCATTTATGGAGCTGCATGTTTAAGTCATAAGGTTACAAATCATAAATGAATGAACAAGGTCTTAATCGTACTGTTAAATTGAAACCGTTATCAGAAATTTTAGTAAATTGTTAGGATTTTTCTTAAATATATGTTGATTCTAAGATTATTTAATCCTTTCATTTCATACACTAATAATCATCTATACATTTATCCTGGTAAACTTCCATGACCACCCCATCCCCCAAATCCTCCTGGGATCACAAGAGTGCTCCCTCGCACACCTTTTGGTGGGATTGCCTTTTGCTTTGCTTCGACCATGAGCAGTCATCCCAATCTTTGCACCTTGTTACCCTCAAATCTGCTATTTCCTTTCTTCTACCCAAGCACCTTTTTCAAATTCATTGTTAATAATTCATTTACTGACAATGCCAGCATGTATTGTGCATACCTAGTTGTTCTTGTTCCTCTTGTCGGAGAAATTAGAGTGGGTGACAGTTTAAAAGAAGGGGTCTCCTGTTAAGACTCTGCGATGAGAATTTTTTTCCTCTGGAAGGTTGTTAGTTTGTGGAACTGTCTGTGTCAGAGCGCAGTGGTGACAAGGGCATTGAACATATTTAAGGCTAAGATAGGATTGACTAGGGAGTAGCTAGGAAAATGGACTTAAGGCCACAATCTAGTTAGCTGTGATCTTTACAAATGGAGCAAGCTTGAGGCAACAAATAACTTCCTAATTTATATATAGAAGGCATTGATTAGCCTCCTGAATTGTTGCATCCCAGTGGCAGAAGTGCTCCGAAAGCGCTGTTAGGTAAAAGTTCTGGAATTTTGTCCTGCTGAAGAATTTGTGAACATATCGCCAAATTGGGATGGTGTGTAACTTGGGAAGTGTTTGAATTCTCATGCACACGCTGCCCTTTTCCTCCTTGGAGTTTAGAAAAATGAGAGACCTTATTCAGGCATATAGAATTCTCAGGGGGCTCAACACTGGATAGAGGTTGTTTCCCCTTGTGGAAGAGTCTGGAACCAGAGGACATAATCTCAGGGTAAGGGGTGTTTTAAGACCGTGATGAATAATTTCTTCTCTCAGGGTAGCGAATCTGGAATTCTTCACTGCAGACAGCTGCAGAGGCTGGTATATTAAATCTGTTCAAGGCTGAGATACAGATTTTAATCAGTTAAGGAATCCAGGATTTGGGGGATAAAGTCGAGTTGAGGATTATGACCAGATCAGTCATGATCTCATTGAATGGCGGAGCAGACTTGATGGGCCGAATGACCTACTTCTGCTTCTAAGTCTTATGGTCTTATTACTTTGTAGACCAACTGAAGTATTGCATTAAATTCCTGTTGCCACATTTCAGGAAGGATGTTATGGCTTTTCTGGGTACAGAAGAGATTTACTAGAATTGAAGTGATGAAAGGTCCGATGTAAGGCCACAGACCTGAAATGTTAATTTTCCCTCTGAAGATGCTGCCAGATTGACTGTTGCCAGCATTTTCCATTTTTTGTTTTCATTTTTACAAGCACGGAACCAGGGATGGGGGAATTTCAGTTTTGTGGAGAAACTGGGCTTGTTCTCCTTGGAGTAGAGTAGGTTAGATGGAGAATTGATTGAGGTGTTCAGAATTATTAATAGTTTTGATAATGTAAGTAAGGAAAACTTGCTGATAGATCATAACCGCGACAGATTCCTGTGAATTGTAAAGAAAATAATGAGCTGTCATGATCTATAATGTACTGCCAGAAAGGGCAGTAGAAGCAGATGCAGTAATACGTTTTAAAGCGGAATTGAATAAATACTCAAAAGGGAAAATCTTTATGGGGCCATGAGAAGTGGGATCAGTTGGATGACTCTGCCAGAGAGTGAACGCAGCCACCTGATATCTCACACACTGACTGAAGACTGGCATCTATGAAAGTGAAGACCTCTGAGGATACAAAGAAGGAATATCCAACTGGCACCACTTGGCTGAAAACTATTATGAATGCTTCAGCCTTGCCTTTTGCCCGTGTGTTTTGGATTACACCATAATTGAGGCTGGGGATGTTGATGAAGTCTCCTCTTTATTGTTAATCCTTGGTTGCTTAATTGTCCAAAATCATTTGGGACTGAAGGTAATTTATCAAATTTTGATTCTCCAAACTTGCCTTGCAAAAGCTCTTGTGTTTAGCTATTTTTCCGTTACTGTGCTTCGGATGTTTTTATATTTTAAACAATGTATTATGCAATTTGTTGGCTGAGATATTCCAAACTAACAGTTTTCTGCATGAATAATATGGAAGTACAACAAATGCTTATAAATAAGCTTCATAAGTACCCTCTTATTCTTCATTCAGATAATTTGTTGCTTGGGTGCATGTAAGCGACAATGGATGTGATACTTGCGTGCACTATTCATTTGAAGTACAAACGTCTGAAATAAAATTGTAGGTTTTTGAGTTATCGCGAGAGGGCATTTTGAGCTATATATTAGTGGAGTACGGTATTGCTTGCTGCAGTGCTCAGAGCAGTTGGTGACTTAAACGCATGACACACAAATCGGAAGAACAATAAGAAGTGATTTTTGGTCCTGACGCATCAAAGCCCAGTGACGGCATTCTCTTGGTCCCTGTTGAAAATGGGCACAGTTGGAGTTTGCATCTGTTTTTTAAAAAATTACATCTGGGTGACATAGTGGTGTGATGCATTTTTTTCTGCGGGCTTTTGTTCACGAGTTGAGATTTTTAAAGAATGGTTTAAACTCCTTACGAGTATGGACTTAGAACATTCAGCATTTTATACTATTAGCTTTACTTTCATCTGGCCACTGGAGAGAATGGTGTTAAACAACAAACATTCCCTTAGCAACCACGCTGCCATCAAATGAACAGAAGAACTAAACTCTTTGAAGTTGGTTCTACATAATAGCCATGAGCACAAAACCAACTTTTGTTCTGATTTTGACATTGAAATGTAATGTGGTGTGCAGAAAATATAATTGGTGGTAATTCTTTATCAAATTGGGGGATGGGGAGAGAGAGGAATGATTATCATGTCAAATGTCCAAGTTTAAATTGTTATGTCTGTAATTGTTATTAGCCTGCAACTTTATATCTCATTCAAATGTTCACCAGTTTCCTTGCAGTATCTACCACTATATCAGGTATTGCATTCCAAATCCTAACAAATTTTTGCATAATTGTTTTTTCTCAGGTTGTCCCTAGTTTTTTGCCAGTTGCCTAAAATGAGTGCTCTCTTGTATTGACCTGTTAGCTATTGGAAACAGTGTCTCTTTACGCCATATAAACCCTTCATGATTTTAAACATCTAGCGAATTTCATCGTTGATATCTCTGCTCTGAAGAGAACAACGCCAGCTTCTCTAGTCTATCCCCGTAACTGTAATCCCTCATCATGAAATCATTCTAGTATTTTTTTGTGCCCTCTACAAAGCCTTCACACCCTTCCTAAAATGTGATGCCCAGAATTGGTCTCAATACTTCAGCTAGGGCCAAACTGGTGTTTTATGTTGGGTTAGGATAAATTCCTGGTGTTTTAAAAGGTTTAGGATAACTTCTTTTTTTCTATTTATAAACCTCAGGATCATTAATACTTCTTGTTCTTTAACATTCCAAGATTTATGCAAAGGCAACCCCAGTTATCTCGTTTCCTGCATAGGGCGACATGGTGGTGCAGTGCTTAAAACTGCTGCCTCATGGCACCGAGGACTCGGGTTCGATCCCGGGTCACTGTCCATGTGAAGTTTGCATATTCTCCCCGTGTCTGCATGGGTCGCATCCCCAAAACCCAAAGATGTGCAGGGTAGGTGAATTGGCCATGCTAAATTATCCCTTAAAA
This sequence comes from Scyliorhinus canicula, assembly GCF_902713615.1. Taxonomy (NCBI): domain Eukaryota; kingdom Metazoa; phylum Chordata; class Chondrichthyes; order Carcharhiniformes; family Scyliorhinidae; genus Scyliorhinus; species Scyliorhinus canicula. The sequence goes on along the minus strand of NC_052146.1, from coordinate 276,685,982 downwards.
AATCTCTCTTCCTGTAATCCCTTCAAAGTTTTACCATTATCTTGAATTCATCTCTCCCAAAATGTATCCCCTCAAGCTTTTCTGGGTTGAATTCCATCTATCTTGTGCCCATTATTCCACCAGCCTTGAAGTCTATTATATCGTCAACATATTTACTACATTTCCAAGTTTGGTGTCATTTGCATATTTCAGAATTGTGTCCTATATTTTATGTTATGATCTCTTGGGAGACCAGCAATATTTTTATTATTTTTTGAAAATTTGAAAACCCCGAGAAGAATGAAGCCGAGGTTCACATTTAAAACAAAATAATGAAACTGCACAAAAATCAAAGAACATGAAAGTGATATTTCTTAGTCAATTAAGTTGAAGATATTAAAAGTGCAGTGAGCACTGGTGCAACTTCCTAACTCAAAGTTCTGTCTACACGTTTGACTTGCATCCCCAAAAACCCAAATCCTCCTTGTCAGAAATTTGACAATTTTTTATTAAAATAATTTTTATTCACATTTTCACAAAATATCAATAACAGAAAATACTAAGAACAGAAAGAACAACCCCCCCCCCCATGTATATTATTTCTTCTTTCTTTTGTATACATGTCCCTTCAGCCCAAAACAAAGAGACCCCCCCCCCCCCCCCCCCCCCCCCGGGTTGCTGCTGCTGCTTGCCTTTTTCTACTGTTCTGCCTGGAAATCTAGGAATGGTTGCCACCTCCTGAAGAACCCCTGCACTGATCTCCTTAGGGCAAATTTCACCCTCCAATTTAATAAACCCCGCCATATCGTTGACCCAGGCCTCCACGCTTGGGGGCCTCGCATCCTTCCACTGAAGAAGAATCCTCCGCCAGGCTACTAGGGACGCAAAGGCCAGAATGCGAAATTTGGCAATTAACCTCTTGGTCTCGGTATATTTCTGAGTTTCAAATAAGGGTTGAGATTTCTAGTGTTTTCACTTTGGGAAGGTTATCCGTTCAGATATCCTTCAACTGTGCCACGGTTGTAGACTCTCCGTTCTATACAGGCATTGCTAGCATCTTGAGCATAGCCACCTCATTCTCGAACTCTCCTGGATAAAATATTCTCTAACTCTGCAGTCTTGCATCTCCAAACTCGCTTTCTTCTCAGCTTGGCTATCCCACTAGTCCAGCTTACTGTTAATACAGCCATCTAGTTATCACGTGTTGTAAATGCTTTTAGCCAACACAAAATTTCAACCGAATTCTGCTTGAGAGATGCATCCTGCATTCTGTTTATTTTAAATTAAATTGTCTGAAACACATCAAGGAATCTACCCGCCCTATAATTAACTTCTGTTTGATTCTTCTTCACTATGGGGTTGTCAGGTTGGCTGCTTGGCCACATGATCAGGGACAGGAAGCAAGCTGTTTTTCTAAAACTAAAAGTTATTCTAAAATGTATGAATTATGAGCTAGATATTTGTAACTCCACCCTTCAGAAAGAAAATTAAATTGGGCATTAGCAGCACTTGCTGCAAGAAGGAAATGAAAATGTTTCACCCCTTGATGTGTTTTCATTATCCTAGTTAAAATATTGCAACTTTCAATATGTTCTATATCTTGACTGTCTTACCCACATGCATTACATGCAATAATACTCTTTCTCTCCCCCCCCCCCCCCCCCATTGCCTACAAATCCACCTTGATAATAGCAAACTGCTGAATTTGATGTCTAAAAATTACTGTCCATTTTAAAATGTAAAATGTAACTTTTTGCTGTGTTTTCAGCAAGTTTTCCCAAACCATTATAATCTGAAGTTCGATGTGCAGAAGGAAATTTTTCTTTGCTGTTCACTTGAAGTTGCAGGTTCAGCTTTAAGAACTGACTGTTCAGATTTCACCTTATGAACCTCACTGCCCTCCCATGTTGTAGTTTTTGTAGTGGCAAAATCTGAAGAGTGTCTCAATCAGTTCTCCCAAGACCAGGGTTATGTTTCAGCTTGAACATTGGTGGCACCGGTTGCAAGGTTGTAGAAAAGTTTTCACACTTTGATAGTGTGCTCTTCAGGATTTCCACTATTGGAAGGTATCCATGCAAGTATCCAAAACGAAATTCAAACTGTTCAGGCCATTGTCTTTACCACCCTGCTATATGCACAGAATCCTTGATCTACTATATGCATCACATCAAAACTTCAATAATTCCACCAAAGACACATGAGGTCCATCATGAGAATTTGATGGCAAACTGCAACCAATGAGTTTCTCCTATTGTGCTGGGCACAACAGCATGGAGACCGTCGACAAGTTGGGTGGGCAGGCCATGTCTCTGACATAGATAACTACAGAATCCCAAGCAGAGCTTCTATGGGAAACTGTTTTGATGTCTTGATGTAAATGACGTCAAGGTAGTGTTGGTACACCCTAGGTTAGTGCGTGGTCAATTCCAGCCCCACCTGACCCGGAGTCCCAACACAGGTGAAATTAGATGTTATTTTAAAAAAGCTGAGGACCTTGGCTGAGCCCAATAAACTGCAGTCACCGGGTTTGTAAATTTAAAACAAATAACCTTTTATTATTTTACAGTAATTACCTAATACCCCCTTTCCAACTTGCCCCATATACACGGGCAGACAGCATGGAGGGAAAGGGTGGTAGAGCTGAAAGAAAAATTATGGGAGGGTAAAAGATCTCTATGCACGTTGATGGTTTTCAGTTAGTCTTTGAGGAGTTCAAACTTTTGCTTCGATGCCTCTGTTAAACTTGAGTGGGTTTTCTATGACGAGGCTACTTTCTATGTACATTCAAGATCATTTCAGCTATATAGTAAACATGTGCTAGGCACTCACTGGTTTTCGAACAATGAAGCAGTCCTTTACTTCAGCAGAGAGAGAGAGGAGTTTCTTCATTCAAGGTCTAATCACTTCTGTCCAGTTCTTTCAGGAGCACCCCACAGGCACCAATCACTGACTGTTGTCACCCAGAACTCTGTCCCTAGCCAATCAAATTGCCAGTCAGCCAATTGAACCCCCATCTTCCTCCAAAGCTGGTCCTTAAGATTCCCTCGGCGCCAAAGAGTTTTTTCCTTTCCAAAATACAAAACCTGGAATACACGGTCTTGACTGGCAGGCTGCCACAGCTGAAGTCCACTGCTTAAAGGCACATCCGATTTATGAGTCCACAGACCAAAAATAATAAAAATAAGACAAAAGAAATGGGAACAAAGGGAAATCAAAAGGAAGGACTCTTAACAGTAGTCAGTACAAACAATGTCAGGGCACGCTTTAAAAAAAGGAACCATACAAACTTTTGCATTGCAGGCTACCTCTCTTGAAAAACATAGCAGCTGATTGGGTCATGTGGAGGCATGTTCTGAAATTTGGCGTAACATGTGTTAAGGTCCATTAGTGTCAAATTCACAACAATGGACATGCCAAGAGGAAGGCCAGAGATGGTGCAACTGCAGCAGTTCCCTCAAATACCAATAACAATAATATGAGCTGCCAGTTCTTGAGCATCCATGCCAATCTCACATCGAACTAGAGGACCCACAGAAGACAATTACGTTTTTTACAGCTTGGACATATTCTAACAATGAAGAATCTACCAAGAGAGATGCATAGTTAGTTTTTCACATCTGCACAATGGTACTTAATCAAAACATCTGGGGAAATGAGCAAAAGCAGTCCAGACTGATGGTTTGTTTTGTCTCACTTAAAAGACACCCAAGATAACTTGATTTTGTTTATTTTACCTCCGTTCAGAAGTTTTTCCCCCCAAAACACTTATCTGCATTGCTTGTCTGAGGACTCATTCTGAACTATTTTTGAATCCCTACCCAGTGCTCTTCTCATTCAGTTTTGTGCCCATTCTCAGTGACAAGAAAGAGGAAAGTTTGGCCAAAATTAGAATATTTTTCTTCTCAGGCCCCACAGATCATTTATATGGTTGGATTCCGACATTGGTGCCTTTACGGTCTTTCTGGATTGATGGGCCAAATTGGGCTTCTCACCTTGATTAATGTCTGACCAACGTAGATTGAATTCAGTTCATTTTTTTGTGTATCAAGAGACTATTTGATTTGGTTATAATGTTGAAGAAACTGGACTAAATTACGGTAGACGTTTCAGTTGACATTTAGCAAAGCAAAAGAGGCCTGAATGCATGATGAGAACTTGGCACTGAAAGTGTTGATTTTTGTCAGATGTTACATAAATTGTACATCAATCATTAAAATTCCCTGCTCATTTTGAAATGCATGCAAACAAGTATGGAACCGTGTACGCCTAGCACTTATTTTTGAGAACTCATATTTTATAATTCATGATTTGCTGCTTGTTATATGGAACCGTATTTCCAGTATTTGGCACAGCTGAAGTGGTGAAATTTATAAAAGCATTGGTAATAATATTCTGATACACCCAATGTTTTGCCATCTGGATATTAATCATCTTTAAGGGACCATTTTCTAGTGCTAGTTGTTTTTGTGGCTGCATTGAGTAAAGCAGTAGGTGTTTGTCATTGAAATCTTGCTGAGACTTAGAACAACACAATTCCAAGTACAGTACTTTGAAGCATGTGTGTCACTTACGGTTGCCTATCTTTATTTTACTGCTCTTTTAAACTTTTATCTCTTAGATGTTACATCAAAAGACATGAGAACAAAGATCTAGGTTGACACTCCTGCAGTGCTGAGGGAATGCTGTACAGTTGACAGTGCCATCTTTCAGATGAGGCATTAAACTGTCTGCTCTTTTGGGTGGATGGAAAAGATGCCATGGCACTATGTTGAAGGGGGGGGGGGGGGGAAGGGAGTTATCCATGGTATCATGCCAATATATATCTCACAATTAGCATCACCAAACACCATACTATCTGGTTGTTATATTGTTATTTGTTGGAGCTTGCTCTGTGAACACATCGCTATATATTACAACATGGACTAAACTACAGCTCTAAAGCACATTGCGATGCCAGGTGTTATCTAAATGCAAGTTTTGCTTTACAGAAATGAAACAAAAGATATTTGATCTGGATTGGAGAAAAATTGCTAGATCTATTAAATGGGCTGGCAGTAAAGTTGACAAGTTTTCGAGACTAGGATATTGAGGGAAGCAGGGGTGGAAATTGAGGTGGCACTGGCCATAATCTTCCAATCCGCCTTAGTTATGGGGTGGTGCCAGAGGTTAGAGGCGAGCTGATCTCAATATGGGTCCATAGGGAGAAGGTAGACGGGCCAGAGACGGATCGATTGGCAAAGGAGATACTTCAGGTCGACAGGAGGTATGTGGAGATCCCAGAGGCAGGGCTTTTAAGGGAACGGCGGAGGCTACAGGCGGAGTTCGGCTTGTTAACCACAGGAAAGGCGGTAGAGCAGCAGAAAGGCAAGGGGGGCAATTTATGAGCATGGAGAGAAGGCCAGCAGAATGCTTGCACAGCAGCTTAGAAAGAGGGAGGCAGCCAGGGGGATAGGGAAAGTAAAGGATGGAGATGGGAACCTGGTTGGAGATTCAGCAGGGGTGAATAAGGCATCTGGGATTTCTACAGTAGGCTGTACAGGTCAGAATCCTCGACGGGGCCAGAGGGAATGAAGCACTTGGAGGGGCTGAATTTCCCAAAGGTGGACGGGGAGCTGGTAGAAGGGTGCCCCGATCGGGATCGAAGAGATAGCGGAGGGGCTGAAGGCCATGCAGTCGGGTAAAGCCCTGGGGCCGGATGGGTACCCGGTGGAGTTTTATAAAACGTTCTCAAGGATATTGGGGTTGGTGTTGATGGGGCTGTTAAATGAGGCAAGGGAAAGAGGGGTGTTGCCCCCGACGATGTCACAGGCCATGATCTAGCTGATCCTGAAGCGGGACAAGGACCCGGAGCTGTGTGGGTCCTACAGGCCGATATCCCTATTGAATGTGGACACCAAACTGCTGGCCAAAATTTTGTCCTCTGGGATTGAAGTTTGTGTTCCGGATGTGATTGGGGAGGACCAGGTTTGTTAAGGGAAGGCAGTTGGTGGCCAATGTAAGAAGATTGTTAAATGTGATCATGATGCCCCCAGAAGGTAGGGAGGTGGAGGTAGTGGTCGCAATGGACGCAGAGAAGGCTTTTGATCGAGTAGAATGGGAATATCTGTGGGAGGTACTAGGGCGGTTCAGATTTGAGTGGGGCTTTATTGACTGGGTCAGGTTGCTGTATCAGGCTCCTGTGGCGAGCGCACGGACGAATAGGACAACATTGGACTTTCAGACTGCATCGGGGACGAGACAGGGATGCCCCCTCTCCCCACTGTTGTTCGCGTTTGCTGTAGAGCCGTTGGCAATTGCACTGAGAGCTTCAAGGGCTGGGCTGAGGGAAGAGTGGAACACAGAATCTCGCTTTACGCAGACGACCTGCATGTCTGTATCGGACCCAGCAGAGGGGATGGAAGAAATCGTGATGGTTCTGGGGGAATTTGACCGGTTTTCGGGGTACAAACTAAATATGGGGAAAAGTGAGATGTTTGCGATCCAGGCAAAGGGACAAAAGGCGACTGGGGGATCTGCTGTTTAGAGTGGTAGGGGGAAGCTTTAGGTATCTAGGCATCCAAGTGGTGCGAGAATGGGAACGGTTGCACAAACTTAATCTGGCCCGACTAGTAGACCAAATGAAGGACGATTTCCGAAGGTGGGACACGCTCTTGTTGTCATTAGCTGGGAGGGTCCAGACGGTGAAGATGACAGTCCTTCCGAGATTCTGGTTTGTGTTCCAGTGTCTCCCCATTTTTATTCCGTGGTCCTTTTTTATAAGGGTTAACAAAGTGATGGCTGGCTTTGTATGGGCGGGCAAGACCCCACCAGTAAAAAGGGAGATGCTTGAACGGAGCCGGGGAGAGGGCTGGCTGGCGCTGCCAAACTTAGTAACCAGCATTGGGCGGTGAATATAGCCATGATTAGGAAGTGGGTAGTGGGGGAGGGTCGGCATGGGAAAGTATGGAGGCGGCTTCATGTAAGGGCACTAGCTTGTTGGCATTGATAACGGCGACTCTGCCGTTCCCGCTGGCACGATACTCCACCAGCCCCGTGGTGGTGGTGGCCCTGAGAGCCTGGGGGCAATGGAGGAAGCATGTGGAGCGGAGGAATTTGGATTGGCGAGGGGAAATTAATTTAGGTACCTGCAGGTGCGGGACTTCCTACGTAGTCAGGTCTCAACCGTCCCGCTCCTACCACCAAGGGGGATACAGGATAGGGTAGTTTCCAGAGTGTGGGTGGGAGAAGGGAAGGTCTCTGACATCTATAAGGAACTCGTGGGTCTAGAGGATACGCATACTAGGAGCTGAAGCGCAAGTGGGAAGAGAAGTTAGGAGGAGAGATAGAGGATGGTCTCTGGGTGGATGCGTTGAGTAGGTTCAATGCGTCCACAACATGTGCCAGGCTCAGCCTGATGCAGTTTAAGGTAATTCACCAGGCTCACATGACAGTGGCCCGGATGAGAGGTTCTTTGGGGTAGAAGATAGGTGTGCAAGGTGTGCGGGAGGGCCAGCAAACCATGTCCACATGTTTTGGACATGCCCAAAGCTCAGGGGATTCTGGCAGGGGTTTGCAGATGTCATGTCCATGGTGTGAAAAACAAGGGTGGCACCAAATCCGGAGGTGATGATTTTCGGGGTGAGAGAAGATCCGGGTATCCAGGAGGAGAAAGAGGCAGACATTCTGGCCTTTGCTTCCCAGGTAGCCCGGAGACAGATATTATTAGCTTGGAGGATCTCAAAGCCACCGAAGTCGGAGACCTGGCTATCGGACATGGCTAGTTTTCTCTTTTTGGAGAAAATCAAGTTCGCCTTGAGAGGGTCATTGTTAGGATTCGCCTGGAGGTGGCAACTGTTCGTCAACTTCTTTACGTAAAATTAATCAACAGCAGAAGGGAGGGGGGGGGGGGGGGGTTAGTTTAGCTTAGAGTAAGGGGTTAATAAAGGTGGGACCTGTAAGGGAGGAAGCAGGCTTTTTGCACTATGTTTATGGACTCATGTACATTGTTTGTTTTGTTGTTGTAAACCCAAAAATACTTCAATAAAATGTTTATTTAAAAAAAAAGAAAACTCTTCTCTTTGGAGAGAACCTTGTTTGTTTTCTCTTCAAGCGCATTGTATTTTGAACTACCAAACACTGGCTAACCCAACCCATATCGCTATCACCTTGCTATTTATTCATTGCTTCTCCCTCATAGCTGTTCATCCCAATGGTAACCTCTGGTCACATGGGCATTTCGTGGACCTGAATGATGTCATCAGGAAACCAATTAACCCTCTCAGAAAATTCCCCAGCCCACCGTGGCTGGTTTTTCTGAGCTAGAAGAAGATATAAAGTGAGGTTCCCTAGGAGTCGGTGTTGGGAACCCCTTGCTGTCTTTGATATGTATTGAAGACTTGCTTGTGTGCATCGGGCACGTTCTCAAAATTGGCAAGTGACACAAATGTATCTTCAAAAGAATGAGATTTGTTTTGAACTGTAATTGGCAGGTTCTCATCTACAAAACAAAAGTACTATAAAGGTTAAGCATCCATGAACCCTGTATTTGCCATTTCCAATGAGTATTTAATGCCAGGTTACATTTGGGATTAGTGAATTTAAAAGAAAGATTTTGCATAGGCGGCAAGAATGAAAATTAAAACAGTTACATAGTATAAGACAGTGGAAAAGGAGAGCTACATACTTGATGTCCAGTCGAGCAGAAATCTTCCCTGATCTGAAGGAGAGTATCTTGCATATTGCAATTGATAAATAGGTGCCTGAGACATGTTTTCAAAAGGGTGAAGTCCATCCTTTATGCTGAGATAATATATACTTTAAGATGAGAAAATTAAACTATTAAAGTTACTAAAGGGTTGAATGTCAAGCACACTTTATGATGGCAACTGATTGGGTGCTGATTTCTGTTGACCTGCTTTGAGCAGTCAAATGCTGCAAGTGATTAGAAAGGAAGATTACTGGTGGCATTACGTGCAATGGTAGTAAGGTGCAAAAATTGGCGTTGGATGGTAGCAAGTCATGAGTTGAGATTAAGCTCTTATTTGCCTGTACGAAGAACAGCTGAGCCTTAAGGCTGACTGAAACGATGGTTAAGCATTTCTGCTGGTATATCGTAGTTGCTGTTTGCAGACCAGTTCCCTGACTGCAATCTCCTCAGCGAATTGGCATTTGTCAGTTATACGGTTCAGCTGTTCTTCCAGTGTGCAAAAAGAGTTGAGCAGTTTTGCAGCTTTCTGAAAGACCGGTAGGCTTAGCAGATAGCTGAATGTGAAAATTCTAAATGGAGCCATGGGTTGGTAATTGGTAGTGAGATTGGAGCAAATTAAGATACCGGGTATGTACTCTGGGAAGTGACTCGTGTTTGGCAGGGAACTGCTGGGGACAGTTTTTCCATGATATATATTCAAGGCTTAGATAAAGGATTTTCCAAATTTGCGGTTTAGTAAGTTAGACGGCACAGTCAATTAACTGTGTATAGGAGAATTCTCAACATTAGTTTTTTTAATTCTTGGTGTGCAGATGGCTATTTTGTTTTTTTTTCTGAGGCATTCTTCCTTTCTTGATAGTCTATTGGTAGTACATGTGATAATTCTTGCATGAGGCAAGAAAGTGGAAGGAAAAGAAAAATCAATTAAGCGTCATACTTGACTAAGTTAACCAGTAAACAACCTTGATTTGTTGCAGTAGACAATGGGTGGGTGGGATTGATGTAGTCAACTGCAAATTGCTATTTACACCCATGTCTGATTCTCTGCTTCACTACTCTAATGTTGTCGAGGCATGCCTTTTAACCTTGATGTAAAACAAAATTTGCAGAAGATAATATCTCCTTTTGAATTACTTTCAACAAACAGTGCAATAACATAGTTTTGAGTAGAGCAATTAATATTTTATGCTTCATTTGGAAACTACATATGAAAGTTGTATATATGAAAGTTTATGTAGAGATTGCTATTAAGGTAAAGACATACCAACAGTTTGCATCTGCGAGTAAGTTCCTAATTTTGCATTCCTGTGGCAATATTTCCATTAGTAACTAAATGTTCAGCGGGATTGTTGGGAGCTTAGAAGTGATTTATTTAACTTTATCCAGCGCATATTGAACAGATTTTAAGACTTCCATCAATTAGTCAGCCTGTGGATATGCGGTCATTAATAGAGAATTATCATTGTGGAATTAAGCGTCCGGAGAGTTTCATAATAGCTGATGACTTTCTCATTGTTATCAGAAGGATTTATCGTCGTGTAAAGAAATGAGATAACGTAAATCGGTTTTCTTGATCAGGCACGTATATTGTAAATTCTGCTTTTGCCAGAAAGTTATCTTCAGAATCACTCGGTTCCAAACCTCATTATAACCATGGTCCAAAAGTGAACAAAAGATCTGAAATCTGAGGTGAGAGTGATGGCGCTTATTGGTCTGTGTGAAGGAGCCCTAGTAAAATTGAAGTCAGTTGGAATCAGGGTGGTGGGGAGGGAGGGCTGAATTAGGATGGTGTTGGAGGGTGGGACTCTTTCTCTCCACTGGTTGGACTTGGACCTAGAACAAAGGAAGATGGTTGTGGTTAGAGATGAGGTAGGACCGACTGCAAGACTCTCAGAAAACAGTACATTTGTACTGCAGAATCTATTTATCCAATCATTTTCAAACCCAAGGTCATGGCCCGCAGGTGGGTCGTGGGACAGTTGCGGGGCCATGCGTAACGGTGTTCCCGATCGCAGGAAGTAGTGCGACCGGCTTTTAAAAATGCCAGGCATTCGGAATGCTGGCCGTTACGCGCGTGCGTGCCCCTTAGTAATTCGCAGGCCTGGAGTCCAATGCAGCAACCACCTCCTCCTGACATCAGTGTGCTGACTCAGGAGCAGATTTTTATTCTTAAATCGCTGGAGTCTTCCTGCCTGGAGTAGTGGCAGAGAGCAGGTCACGTGCCCGAACACTGAAGTCCCATGCTGTGGGTGCGCGAGAGTGATTCCTCCATTTTGCATCTACCAGCAGTGCTGGTGTGAACTTCAGGGCCTCTGATGAGCAACCCATGAAGAAGAAGCTGAAAACAGGAACAAAGCAGCATAGAGATTGTTACTTGAGGTATTCGTTATTAATTGTGCCACTGCAAATCCGGATTCCAATTTCATGTTATATGCAGGGAAGCACTGGCAAATGGAAATTTAAAACCCTCAAAACTCAAAAGACATGAGAAGACTAAGCATGGCGAGCTCAAGGACAAACCTCTTTATTTTTTTCAACGGACGCAATGAAATCTTAAATCATCTGTTGAAGTAATTATCAGAAATGTAACATTGAATAACAAAGCAAGTGAGATTGTGAGGACCAAGCGGCTCATCTGCCGCATTAATAGTAAGTGAAAATGGTGGGTGTCGCAAAGGTCGGCCAGCTTAGGTCTTGAAGAATGGCTAGGTGGTAAAAATGGGTCCCAGTCAAAAAAGTTTGAAAAACACTGATTTAAGCAGCAGTCTAGATAGAAATCTCGAGAGCAAACAGCTAACAAAGCCTTTCTTGCGTCTCTATGAACCACTGGGACACTACCAAATAAAAGGATGATTTCTCCAGCAAAATGTAGTGATTAGAGGGTATTGCATACAAAGGATAAGAGTGGAGTAAAATCAGTGTTGGTACTTAACCAGCAGTAATTGACAGAATTACTCATCTCCATTCTGGCCAGGGATAATGGTGATTTTATGTGAGCTGTTATCAAGTTGAGGTCTAACACTTTCCTACAGTTAGGAAAATAAAACTAATACTGTAATAAATGACTGTCAAGACCTTTTCATCTGCCGAGTGCAAATTCTGCCTCGTTTCTTAATAGCATTCTCTTGTCAGAAAAAAGAAACAACTCAAATTTCCACTTGACAATATACCACAATGAGGTGAGGCATGAGCAAGGCACGTTGAGCAGCAAGTCTGCTGAAGGCCGCAATCGAAGAACTATAAAAAGCCATGTGTATTTCAAGTTTATCCTCTTTTCCCATCTCCTGTGTTTGAGATCTGGCCATCACCGGTGCAGTCTAGTGTATTGCAACCAGTCCCTAGTAAATTTGCAATAATGTCCTCCGTATTGTGGTTGCTATTTTTGACACTGTAAGGTAAACTTGATTGCTATAGTATATTTTTCCTTAGTTTTTGTAAGTGCAGTACTAAGTGTTTGTGTTTTTGAAATGAGATTCGGCACAGATTACATAGAACAAAGAAAAGTACAGCACAAGAACAGGCCCTTCGGCCCTCCAAGCCCATGCCGGCCATGCTGCCCGACTAAACTACAATTTTCTACACTTCCAAGGTCCGTATCCCTCTACTCCCATCCTATTCATGTATTTGTCAAGATGCCCCTTAAATGTCACTATCGTCCCTGCTTCCACCACCTCCTCCGGCAGCGAGTTCCAGGCACCCACTACCCTCTGTTTAAAAAAAAAAAAAACTCGCCTCGTACATCTACTCTAAATCTTGCCCCTTGCACCTTAAACCTATGCCCCCTAGTAATTGACCGCTCTACCCTGGGGAAACTCCTCTGATGATCCACTCTGTCTATGCCCCTCATAATTTTGTAGACCTCTATCAGGTCGCCCCTCAACCTCCGTCGTTCCAGTGAGACCAAACCGAGTTTATTCAACCGCTCCTCGTAGCTAGTGCCCTCCTTACCAGGCAACATCCTGGTAAATCTCTTCTGCACTCTCTCTAAAGCCTCCACATCCTTCTGGTAATGTGGCGACCAGAATTGAACACTATACCCCCAAATGTGGCCTAACTAAGGTGAAAATGAAATGAAAATCGCTTATTGTCACGAGTAGGCTTCAATGAAGTTACTGTGAAAAGCCCCTAGTCGCCACATTCCGGCGACTGTCCGGGGAGGCTGGTACGGGAATCGAACCGTGCTGCTGGTCTGCTTTAAAAGCCAGCGATTTAGCCTGGTGAGCTAAACCAGCCCCTGTGAGCTAAACCAGCCCCTATACAGCCCCTATACAGGTTCTATACAGCTGCAACATGACTTGCAAATTCTTATACTCAATGCCCCGTCCAATGAATGCAAGCATGCCGTAAGCCGCCTTGACTACCTTCTCCACCTGTGTTGCCCCTTTCAGTGACCTGTGGACCTGTACACCTAGATCTCTCTGACTTACATTATTGAGGGTTCTACCATTAACTGTATATTCCCTACCTGCATTAGACCTTCCAAAATGCATTACCTCACATTTGTCCAGATTAAACTCTATCTGCCATCTCTCCGCCCAAGTCTCCAAACAATCTAGATCCTGCTGTATCATCTGACAGTCCTCATCGCTATCCCCAATTCCACCAACCTTTGTGTCATCTGCAAACTTACCAATATATATATATATATATATATATATATATTATATATACTTACTACGAACAGCAAAGATCCCAGCACTGATCCCTGTGGAACACCACTAGTCACAGCCCTCCAATTAGAAAAGCACCCTTCCATTGCTACTCTCTGCCTTCTATGACCTAGCCAATTCTGTATCCACCGTGCCAGCTCACCCCTGATCCCGTGTGACTTCACCTTTTGTACCAGTCTACCATGAGGGACCTTGTCAAAGGTCTTGCTGAAGCCCATATAGACAACATCCACTGCCCTACCTGCATCAATCATCTTTGTGACCTCTTCGAAAAACTTCTACCAAGTTAGTGAGACGCTACCTCCCCTTCACAAAACCATGCTGCCTCTCACTAATACGTCCATTTGCTTACAAATGGGAGTAGATCCTGTCTTGAAGAATTCTCTCCAGTAATTTCTCTACCACTGATGTAAGGCTCACCGGCCTGTAGTTCCCTGGATTATCCTTGCTACGCTTCTTAAACAAAGGAACAACATTGGCTATTCTCCAGTCCTCCAGGACATCACCTGAAGACAGTGAAGATTGTTGCTCGTTTTGAGTAAGTGTGCTTAACACTCGCTGGGCTCTGTTTCTCTCTCTATGCTCTGGAGTCGCCAGGTGCCGTAAAAGACACCGTCACAAATATCAAGGTCAAGTTCAAAGCAATAAAGCTGTACACCAATTAGTAAGTCCAAAACAGTTAGAGTTTATTATAAAACAATTATAATAACACTCATGCACACGCTAAAGACTAACTTACTTCTACCATTAAATGACTAATACTTATCTAAGAAGGAACAGGCAAGGTCAGGGAACAAGGCCTTCGTTCCGTTCTGGTCTGCAACTTCGGGTTACTATCGGTCGGCAAGGGTATAAGTAATGCCTGGGTCAAGTAGCGATCGTCGTTTGGCACTTACTTATCGATGGCTGCTGCTCGACGGCTGGTGTAAAAGACAGGAGGCTGGAGTCGGAGGCCGGAGACAGGAGACTGAACCATGTGCGGAACCTCTCTTTTATAGGTCCCAAGGGGTCCGTGCCCCTTGGGGCGGGCTTCCTCACCTGCTGGGGATCGATTGGGCCTTTTCCCAATCGATATGATTTGAACCCCCCTATCCTAGGGCCGTTCCTTGATGGCTGGGGTGGTTCTTAGGACTCATTGTCCTGGCTTCGCTGGCTCCATCGTGTCTGCTTCGCTATTGAAAGTATCGATTGATACTTGAGTGTATCTATTGTGCCCGGGACTGTCCCGGTATCACCTCATTAATATGTAAACTGTTTTCCCATTTACAGCGCTGCCTGAACTCTGCAGCTGTCGGGAAACCGGTTTTTGCAAGTGTCTCAATGCTGAAAGCTTCTGCAAGCTGTTTGCTCTTTACTATGTCTGTTTTTCCCTGCATTCTTTGCAGTCTTCCATTTTGTGTTACCAGTGGCCATCTTAGATGGCTACAGGATCCAAAGATTTTTGTCATATTTTGTCATATATCGAATCAAGTGAGCATCAAGGATCTCATGACTTGAGACTTATGGCATTATGTAGGAGAGGACCCACATGAGGTGGCTCCTGTTAGAGTACTGCACTTTTTGCCCATTTCTCTTAGTTTTCGGGGTATTTTCTTTTGAAAACTGATATAATTAGTGGGCTAAGGATCCTATAAAGGTGAAATGCCCAGAAATGTCAGGGAAAATAGAAGTTCATCGATGGAAACAGGCCTCTCCGAGCTCGTAGGCAGATAAAATGATGAAGGCAGCCTCTGAGGCTCTGGCCACTCTACTGAGGTACAGTGGCAAAAACAATTGATAAACACTGGTGTGTTGTGTCTGGGACCTCTGGGAATTGATGAAGGTGCCTTGGGCCCCCATCCGAGTTTCTCTGGAAAAGATCAACAAAACCATGCCTCTCCACAATTAGGACTTAAAGTAAACCCATGGAGCCACGATAAAATACACGGAAGTGGCCCTTTTGAGACATAGTGACCAGATTACCTCACTGGAAGCAGAGATATCTCTGGTGGCCGAAGCAAGTAAATCGCTAAGGCCAAGGTAAATGATTTGTGTCAAAGATGCAAAACGTTCGAATTGTGGAGCTGCCCTGCCAGAGGGGATGGAAGGGCCAACGTCCACTGAGTACTTTGCAGAGATGTTCGGGAAGGTGGTAGGGGCACGGGTCCCTCCTGAGTTGGACCAAACCTACTGTACATTCTGGCAAAAGCCCCGTCCTGCAGATTCACCACATGTGGTAATAGTAAAATTCCATAGCTTCAAAGAGAAAGAGCGGGTTCTGAAATGGGTGAGGGAGCATTGTGACTTCAAACTGGAAGGATATGTCATCAGGTTTTACCAGCGGAACTGGTGAAGAAGAGGGCTGCGTTCAACAAAGCCAAGCCGCCCTGTACAGAAGTGCGAGTCTGATGTGTGTACCTGGCATGGCTAAGAGTGACTTTTGAGGGAAAGGACTATTTATTTGATGTGCTGAGAGTAGGGGGCTCCTTTGTTAAGAAACACAGGTTGGGCGTGGTGTAATTGAGTTTTTTTGGGTGTTGGGGCTGGCTGGGCATGTTGCGTTATTGGGGCTCCATGTTTATTTTTGCATTTTTCTGTTCTTGGCAGCGTTACAGTTTGGGCTTCGGTTTGGTGTTTAGTTTTATGTAGGGTTCTATTCTGATGGTTCTGAAAATATATAGCTCCCTGATGGAGTGCGATGGTTTATGGGGTTTTGGTATAGTTATTTGTAACAATTTTTCAACTCTAGTTGGAAGCCTTCCTGTTAACTATGAGTTAGCTAACACTGAAGCATAGATTTTAACTCCGTGGGCTGGCAGCCCCACAATTCAAACATTTGATGGAAATCATTTACCTTGGCCGTCAGCAATTTATTCTCTTCAGCCGCCAGTGACATCTCTGCTTCCAGTGAGACAATCTGATCACTGTGTCTCAAAGGGGCCACTTCCATGTCTTTTATCGCAGCTCCACGGGCTTTCACGGTTTTGTTGGTCTTTTCCAGAGCCACTCAGATGGGGGCGAAGGCCGCGTCCATCAATTTCTGGAGGTCCCCCGACAACACATCAATGTTGAAGGGTTGACTGCAGCTCATTGTAGTTTTTTAAAAGATATTGAGCTCAGAGTTCTGGTTTAGGTTTGTTAGAAGTTGATTTTAGTTTTTTGTGTTCGCCTTGCCTCTATTTGTATGCATATTTGGGTGTGGTAGTATCAGAGGGTGAGGTCCAGAGGGGTGGGGGTAGTGGTACCTGCAGATTTCTCTCTTTAGTCTTGTGATTTCGTCTTATGCTTTAGTTTGGTGGCCATCTTAGGTGGGCCTGGTTGCTGTACCTGTTATGTATCCATTGGCCAATCTTTCCTGGTGGAAATGCCTGACTCAAGATTGGGGGTTGGGGAGGAGGGATGTGGGTGGGAGACCCCCGATGTCACGTGGAATGTCTGGTTGAATTGCTCACCTAAAAGGCAGAGCGCATTTACTCACCGTAAGTGTTTAAACTCGGATGTGGTATTTTTGCAAGAGACCGATTTGTGGGTTAGAGACCAGACAATGCTGTGGGAATGATGGGTGGGACAAGTATTTTCAGGCTTGCGGCCTGGGGGGGGGGGGGGGGGGGGGGGGGGGGGTGGCGGCACTATGAATAAAAGGTTCAGTTTTCTGCCGTTATGACTGGCTGACCTCAATGGCAGCCATGTTATTGACTGTGGCTATCTGGTGGACACTCTGGTGGTTCTAGTTAATATCTATGCTCCAAGCTGGAACAAAATAAATTTTACTAATCTGCTGGCCTCCTTCCCTGATTTGGATTCGGGTCAGTTTCTTTTGGGTGGGGACTTGTGTTCTGAACCCTCGTCTGGACCAGGCAGGGGCGGGGTGGAGAAAGATTTTTACATTTCCCACAAGTGCATCAGGTATACTTGCAGATAGTGGTGGCTGGTTACACAGCAATTTAATTTCAGACCATGCCCCGCACATTATTGATTTGGCATGAATCGGGTCTCCCAGCACCTGCCATGGAGGTTGAACATGACGTTATTAGCGGACAAGAAATTCTGTGAATGCATGCCCACTGCCATTGGGGAATATATAAAATATAATAAAAGTGAGTCAATCTCACCGTCTACACTGTGGTAAGAATTTAAGGTGGTCCGAGGGGGGGGGGGGGGGGGGAGGAATCACCTCCGACAAAATGTACATGGCGAAGACAGCGAGAGCGGAGTGGCAGAGGCTGGTGGACTCCATTCTTGAAGTGGACTGACCAGTACTCGTTCACTTGCCCCAATCCCAGAGTTGTTGGCATGTGAGGAATAAGCTGCAGACACAATTTGAGTTATTGTCAACCAAGAACAGTGGGCCAGTTGGGATGCTTGAGGGGTGTGTTTTATGAATACGGGAAGAGGGCCATTAGCCTCTTGGCTCACTAGCTGAAGCGATCGGTGGATTTCTGGGAGATTGTTCAGGTATGTAATTTGAACCACAGCCTGGTTTCCACCCCTCAGGTTAATGCGGCTTTTGAATTGTTATATCAGGGTCTTTCTGGCTGAGGATTCGGTCATGAGGCTGGTTTAGCTCACCAGGCTAAATCGCTGGCTTTTAAAGCAGACCAAGCAGGCCAGCAGCACGGTTCGATTCCCGTACCAGCCTCCCCGGACAGGCGCCGGAATGTGGCGACTAGGGGCTTTTCACAGTAACTTCATTGAAGCCTACTCGTGACAATAAGCGATTTTCATTTCATGACTGACTTTTTGGACAGCGGATCCATCCCAGCTGTGGAGGGGGGAGAAGAGTGAGGAGTTGGAATCTCCGTTGGGCCCAGAGCAAATCATGAAATGCATTGGGTTGATGCAGGCTAGTCTGTTCTAGGTGGCTTCCCAATTGAATTTTATAAGAAGTGTGCGGAGCAGTTAGTAGCTTTAATTTTGGATTTATCTTGGGTTAATTGCCCTCTACTCTCACATGGGCCTATATCTCCTTGATTCTTAAAAAAGACCCAATAGAATGTGGGTCGTGTCGAGGATGTTAAATGCGGATGTTAAGTTACTTGCCAAAGTGCTGGTGATGCGGCTAGAGCCTTGCCTCCCAGAGGTGATCTCAGAGAATCAGACAAGCTTCAGTAAGGGTTGGCGCTTGTCAGGCAATATATGTCGCCTGCTAAACGTTGTCCTTTTCTTACCCTCTGCCCGAACCAGTGTGATTGTTTCCCTTGATGTCGAAAAGGCAATTGATAGAGAGCAGTGGGAATATCTGTTTGAGATTCTTAGGATGTTCGCATTTGGATACAAGTTTATCTCCTCGATTTACGGAGTCTTTTCAGATACTTTCAGATTTTTCACGCAAGGCTTTTCCCTCCTTTCCCTTGGTACCACCCTTTTTCCTGTTGAACAGGATTTTGTCTTTGGCCGGGTTTGGTGGGTGAGTCTTTTAGGGCCATATATGACCGTATCCTCTCAGCGGAGTCATCTCCGTTGAGTGAGGTGAGGGCGAAATGGAAGGGAGAGTTGTGTTCCATTCTGGAAGGTGAGGTATGGAGTCAGGCTCTTCGCAGGGTCAGGCTCTTCGCAGGGTCAATTACATGTGTGCTCAGCTAAGTCCACTGCTAGTGTTCATATGAATGCTCTTAAATCTTGCTACTGCAGGGGCACAAGACATTGGTGTCCACTGTCTCTGCTCCTGTTTGCTTTGGCAATAGAACCATTTGAGATGGCGTTGAGGTCCCCTCAAGTGGAGGGGGATAAATTATAGAGGGGTGGAGCATCATGTGTCCTTTTATCCAGATGACCGATTTCTCTGCATTACGGACCCAGTACCCTCTATAGACGAGATAATGAAGCTGCTTGGGAGTTTTGGCTCCTTCTCTGGGGTACAAGTTGAAATTGGACAAGAGTGAATGCGTCCCGGTCAACCCCCACTGGGGAGGAGAGCCCAACTGGGGACACTGCTGTTTTGCCGTGCTAAGATTCGCTTTTTATTGTCTAAGTGGACCACAATTGGGTCTTGCTTCATGAAGTAAATTGCACCGGTCTGGTTTTTTGTCAAAGTCAATAAATTAATATCCTCCTTCATTTGGACAGGTAAGACTCCTAGGATCTGTGGTGTTTTGCTCCAAAACAAGGACAATCTGGGAGCTTGGCTCTGCCGAATTTTTTTTATGATTGGGCAGCCAATATTCAGGAGATATTGTGTTCAGTGATCCTGGTTCCATATGGGGACAAATAGAAGTGAGCTCATGCACAGTTTCTAGCTTTGGTGCATTGTTACCTTTCTCTCGGTACAGTTGTCCATGAATCCAGTGGTGGTGTCTACCCTGAGAACCTGGAAGCAGTTCAGCGAGCATTTTAAGCTCTGTTCCCTGTTCTCGCTAGCCCCCACCTGCAATAACCACCTTTTCTTGCTAGTGGGTTTGGACTCTACATAAATGGGGGGATGAGTTGGGTCCCATTCTGGCAGATGAGGCATGGAGTGAGGCTCTTTGCAGGGTCAATATGTCTTAATGTGCTCGGCTAAGTTCATTTTAAGGTGGTGCACAGGACTTACTGGCAAGGATGAGTGGATTTATTTCTCGGGTGGAGGGCAAGTGTGAGTGTTGCTCTCGAGGGGTGTGGAGGGTGGGGGTGGGAAACGCTAACCACACATGTATGCTCTGGTCTTGTCCAATGTTTGTAAGCTTTTGAGCCTCTTTCTTCAATATCATGTCGGAGATACTCTATGTTGATTTGGATCTGTGTCTGCTGGTGGCCATTTTTGGGGCATCAGAGGCCCCGGTGCTTCAGATGTCCTTCCCTTCGCTTCGTTGATAGCCCGAAGACGTGTTCTGCTTGGGTGGAGGTCTCCTACTCCACCTAGTACGTTGGCTTGGTTGGGTGACCTCATGTCTTACATTTGGAGAAGGTTAGGTACACCATTGGAAGGCTGGTAGAAGGGATCCACACAAGATGGCAGCCATTCATTTCCTTTTTTAAGGAGCTAGTCATTCAGCTGTTAAGGGGTTAAGTTACTAAAGGACCTTGTGATGTACTTTGAAGAAAGCAGCAAGGAGTTCTCCAGTATTTCTGGTTAACAGTCATCCTCCAACCAATGGCAACAAAATCAGAACTGGGTTTATTTAATTAGCTGTATGTAGCACTTTGTGTGCAATGTGGTTGCTGTACTGACTAATGTAATTGACTGGACGTCAACAATTGGTTGCAAAGTACTTTGGGATGTCTTGTGGACTTAACTGAGGTGTTGTATAATTGCAAGATCTTGCTTGCATAGTGTTTTTATTTCATAACGCTACTTTGTGAAACATTCAGCTCAGCAGCTTTGAAATATATTGTGGTTTCAAAGCTACAAATTAAACTTTCTGTGGCTCAACAGCTGTTGAGATCCATTACACATTTATTTTTACACAATCTTTCAGAAATGACACGGTTTAAGCATAGGTGACATTTTGGGGACTCTATGCATTTTTAGTTAACAAATTGCTGTGGGGAGGGTGTTCAATTAGGCACAAGGAATTCAGTTGCCAGATTAGTTTCCTGGAGGAATTGGTTGAACTAAAAACATCTTGTGGTTTGGACATAAATGTATTGCATCTGTTAGTTTATTTGCGGATGAACTAATTAAAAGCTAGGCTAACTGATTGATTAGTGGTCAATCATGCATGTATATGTTGATCTATGTTGAGAAGTCTTAATTTTGCTTAAATATTTTTGACAATTTTCTTATTCTTTTTTATTGACTGTGCCTATGTTCTGATACTGCTTACACTGTTCAATGGACTGTGCTTAATGCATGGAAACATTTGTTGTGCAAGGACTTGCACTGCTATAAAAGACTAACCTTGGCAATAGGCAAGGCCATTAAATGTTTTGACAGACCAAGGAGCTTGGTAATCAGCTTGTTTGAGCATCCTTTCCTGTCGATTGTAGATGTTCTGGATACTAACTAGTGTTTCCTCTAAACAATTGAAGAGGCCAAGTTGAATTTAGCAACTATATACGGTTCACATTTTTCTAAACTAGCATAATGTAAAATTAATTTTTTTTAAATAGTGCAATTATGTCATTCCTGCTAGCTTGCAGGTACAATTGGATATGATACCATTTTACACGCACTAAAGGCTCTGGAAGAAGATAGTGGTATCAGTGGTTTTTAGTGTGGGAATCGGGAGTGTAATTAGGAATTTGCCAAATTCCTGTTGGGCGGGGCATGGTGCAATGGTTAGCACTGCTGCCTCAAGGCACAGAGTGCCCGGGTTCGATCCTGGCCCAGGGTCACTGTCCGTGTAGAGTTTGCGCATTCTCCTCGTGTCTGCGTGGGTCTCACCCCCATGCTCCAAAGATGTTCAGGGTAGGTGGATTAGCCAAACTTAAATTGCCCCTTAATTGGAAATTTAAAAAAAAAATTAAATGGTGAATATACAGGAAAGGAGTGGAGATGATTTGACAACTTGCCAGTTCAGATGTTGTCCATGGGGATAGCCTGTTGACTGACTGTACCCAGAGCTTTTTTATCTGTGCCCTCCTAGTGTGTGCTGCGTCAAAGTTTATGCATACATTTTGGTTCACTGTAAATTGGGAAAAACATAGAACATACAGTGCAGAAGGAGGCCATTCGGCCCATCGAGTCTGCACCGACCCACTTAAGCCCTCGCCCACCCTATCCTGGTAACCCACTAACCCCTCCTAACGTTTTTTTGGTCACTAAGGGCAATTTATCATGGCCAATCCACCTAATCTGCACATCTTTGGACTGGGAGGAAACCGGAGCACCTGGAGGAAACCCACGCAGGCACAGGGAGAACATGCAGACTCCGCACAGACAGTGACCCAGCAGGGAATCGAACCTGAGACCCTAGAGCTGTGAAGCCACAGTGTTAATCACTTGTGCTGCCCACGGTCTGAGCATGCTCACAATAGACTGTGCTTTGCTACTAGGCAACAGACCAAGTATGCATATGGCAGAGTTGGGGGAAGGGGAAAAATTGAAAACATTCATCAGGGCCCCTTCAGGGCCTCCATTCGGAGGGATTGGTGATAGTCATCAGAATGTGCAGTCTGACTGCACCTCTTGGATTTTGTCTCACTGAAATAAGCTGGAATTTGAAATTTTGCAAGGCAAGGTGTGTTTGAGCCCATTTTGAGCTGTTTTTTGGTACAGGTGGAAGCTTATGATTAATATCTGTGATTTCCTCTCCTTCCCTCATTGATGCCTTTATTTGTGGCTGACTGAGGTTGCGCTTCCAGTCTCAGTTCTTCATGTCTTTTGCATGGATACCCCTAATGTGGCAATTCAAAAAATAAAATTGAAACAAACTTTTGAAATATAAACATCTAATTGTCTGGTTCAAGATCAATTTCAAAACCACAGCACTTAAAATTTGTTCCCGCATAAAATCGGTAGTTCTATTGCCCATGCTACTATTGCCCAGACCTACCGTCACAGCCTCAGAAGTCAGATCAGCATTCTTAAAAGTGAACCCACGGAAAGCAATGGATCCTCACCGAGTCCCTGGTCAGAATGCCCTGATCTACTGCAATCCGGTCCACAGCAGATGCCATTTCCGCTGCAACTGGCCCACAGCAGATGCCATTTCCCTTGCAACTGGTCCACAGCAGATGCCATTTCCCATGCTGTACACTCATCCCTGGAGCATTTCGACAACAAGGACTCCTACGTCAGACTCCTATTCATTGGCTACACCTCCGCCTTCAACATCATAATCCTAGCCAAGCTCATATCCAAACTCCAAATCTAGGAATTGGCTCCTCGATCTGCAACTGGATCTTCGACTTCCTAATTCATACACCACAATCAGTAAGGATAAACAACGACACCTCCACGAAAGTCCTCAATACCGGGACCACGAAAGGCTGCGTACTTGGCCCCCTACTATACTTGTACACATGGCCGTGGGGTAAAGTTTCACCTCAATTCTACAAGTTTGCTGATGACTCGACCGTAGTGGGCCGGATTACAAATAATGATTACAAAGTACAGGGGGGAGATAGAGAACCTAGTAACATGGTGCAACAGCAACTATCTGTCCTTTTCAAGGACAACAAAATTAAGGAGCTGGTCATCGATTTCAGGATGTGAAGTGTCATGTCATTAATGCCCATATCTGCATCAGTGGTGTTGAGGTGGAGATGGTTGACAGCTTCAAATTCCTAGGTGTAGACATCAGCAACAATCTGTCCTGGTCCACCCATGTTGACGCCAAGAAAGCACAACAGCACCTATAATTCCTCAGGAAACTAAGAAAATTTGGCATGTCCACATTGACTCATACCAATTCTTAAAGATGCACCATAGAAAGCATCCTATCTGGCTGCATCACTGCCGGGTATGGCAACTGATTAGTTCAAGACCGTAAGAAACAGTCGTGTACACAGCTCAGTCCATCATGTGAACCCATCTCCTGTCTATTGACTCTGTCTCCGCCTCCCGCTGCCTTGGCAAAGACCCTCCCACACAGATTATTATCTCTTCCAACCTCTTCCGTCGGGCATAAGATACAAAAGTCTGAGAATACTCACTAACAGATTCAAAAATTTCTTTCCTGCTGTTACCAGATTCTTGAATGGCCACCTTATGGACAACTGATCTCCACACATCCTCTGTACTGTTGTAACACTATACTCCCTCCATGTGCTTCACCCGATATCTCTGTTTACGTATTTACATGGTGTATTTATCGTCGCCAACATTGAGGGCATTTAAAAGTTTATTGGATAAGCATATGGATGATAATGGCATAGTGTAGGTTAGATGGCCTTTAGTTTTTGACTTCCCATGTCGGTGCAACATCGTGGGCCGAAGGGCCTGTACTGCGCTGTATCGTTCTATGTATGTCCCATGTTTTTCATGTATGGAACGATCTGTCTGGACTGTATGCAGATCAATACTTTTCACTATCTAGCTACATGTGACAATAAATCTTAATCTAAAAATCTAAATCCCTTGTTGCCTATACTAGGGTGTTATGTTTTTGAGCTGCTACAGTGCAATCTTGCTTATCTTTAATGATTTGATACAATTTAGTGGCTTTCTGCACTCTTTCTGATGGTAGTAAAGAATCAACCACATCAGCATGAGACTGAATCACAGGCCAGAACAATAGTGAATTTGTTTTTTTTTTACAGCCATTTGACAGTTTATGGTCAGTTACTGATGGCAGATTATATGTAGATTTCAGCAACTGATTGGATTTCTCGGATTATTTCAGATCTCTGAATTAGTAAATCAGTAGTATAATCAGTGCACAGCTGTACCCTTGATTTAGTTTCTGTTTTAGTACTTTTGAATTATCATAAAAATAAATTACACTTTCAGAAACATACCAGATTTATACCAATAGGTGTCAGTGCACATGTATGTACGATAACTAGTCTTATTGGCAGATAGACCACTATTTTGTCCATGTTTTAATTATGGGCGGAGGCCCGGACACAAGTACCACGTTATAATTGTAGTTTTTGGCAGCAAAGGGCTTTTCTGTACATTTGTTTGCTGTGGTTGATCCTCCGTTGTCAGGCAACAAACAAATATTGCACGTAGATATCTGCTGTTGGAATTTGACATACAAGAAAAATGGCACTTTGGTCTGCGGCAGGCATCCTTAACTGGAGTTCTGCTGGACGTTTTCAAGGTTTCTCTCTGTAGGAGATGACAGACAAATCAAATTTTGGAGTTGAGACAAAGGGTGGTCAAGGTGCCTTCAAGGCATGCTGCCCAATATGAGTGAAATAGCTGGGATCCCTATTTTGCAGGTGTTAGTTGGAAGTGTGTGTATATATACCTATAAGACAAAAGGGGCAGTTGAAGTTTGGAACTCTCCACAATGACAACAGATGCTAGATCAACTTTGCAATTCATGATCTCAGTTTAAAATTTTGTTCACTAAACACCTGAAGGAATAAGCGAGAAAGCGGTTAAGTTAAGTCACAAATCAGCCATATGATTTCATTGACTGGTGGGACAGGCTGTAGGGAGTATGCATCCTATACCTGTTTCAATGATCCTATGATTCATTACACAGTGAACAAGAGAGAAAGGCAATGACGTCAATCTTTAAATCTAGTTCCCCAGTGAATCAAATTAGTAGACAAAATTCTGTTTTTGCATTTTTGAACTTCTGGCTTCTCCAGAGTTACGCTTGGCATGTGATTTCAGTGTTCCACCCCGACATTGAGTGACGGTCTGCTGTACCGTTGTAAATTCGATTTGTGTTCAGGACCATATTCATACCAATGTGCATTAAAAGAAAGTTTGTTTAGGCACAAAGAACTGGCTGACTGCAAGGATAATTATGCACAATATCTGTAGTTAGTCAGTGTGAAGAAAAAAGATGTTAGTCCAAGAAGGCGAAAGACTAGGAGGATAGCATTCAAGTAAGTAAAACAAACATTTTGTACAAAAGTGCTCCTGATGTTAGAGAGTCCTGTGGAATTTTTATAGTGCAGCAGGGAAGCCGCAAACAAATTTGAGAATCCTGCTTGATAATACCTTTTTGTAGCCAATAAGACAGATGCTTCCTTGATGAGCTAATTTGAATTTTGGGAACATAGGAACAGGAGTAGGCCATTCAGCCCCTCGAACTTGTCCCGCCATTTAATGAGATTCTGGCTGATCTATGGCCTAACTCCATATACCTGCCATTGGTCCATATCCTGTAATATTTTTGCTTAAGAAAAATCCATCTATCTTGAGATTTAAAATGAACAACTGTTCTACCTTCAACTGCTGTTTGTGGGTTGGAGTTCCAAACCTGTACCACCCTTTGAGTTGAAGAAGTGCTTCTTAACACCTCTCCTGAATGGCCTGGCTCTAGTTTTTAGACTATGCCCCTAGTTTTAGAATCTCCAACCAGTGGTTGATATTTATCTACCCTGCCTTTCCCTGTTAATATCTTTAATACTTTGGTCAGATCACTGCATAACTATATAAATTCTAGTGAAAATGGGTCTAATTTGTGTAACCTCTCCTCATAACTTAACCCCAACCCCTGTTATCATTTTTGTAAACCTATGTTACACTCCCATCAAGGCCAATATATCGTTCCTAAGATATATTTCCCAAAACTGCTCACAGTACTTCAGGATCTAATCAGGGTTTTGTATAGCCGCAGAATAACTCCTGTGTCTTTATACTCCAATCCTAGATATAAAGGCTAGCATTCCATTAGCCATTTTGATTATTTTCTGCACTTGTTTGTGCCATTTGAAGGATCTCTGCACCTGAACATATCTCTTTGGACATCTACTGTATGTAACCTCTTCCCACTTAGAAAGTATTCTGCTCTATCCTTTTTTGGTCCAAAATGGATAACCTCTCACTTGCTTACATTGAATTCCATTTGCCACAATTTTACTCATTCACCATGTCTGTCAATATCAATTTTATGCTCTTGTCTAGACTCTATAATGCCGCCTAACTTTATATCATCAGTAAATTTGGAGATATGGATTTATACACTTTCATCCAAGTCATTAATGAATATTGAAGCCCCAACACCAATCCCTCTGGTATACCACTAGTCACATCCTGTCAATTAGAATACTTGCCCATTATCCCCATTCTTGTTGCCTGCCACTCAATCAATTTCCTAACTATAAATTTGCCCCCAACTGGTGGGCATCCATTTTAGTTAAGTTTCAAGTGGGACTTTATCTAATGCCTTCTGGAAGTCCATATAAATGACATCCATAGACATTCCCCTGTCCACTACCGTATTCACCTCTTCAGAAAATTCGATGAGATTTGTCAGGCGTGACCTTCCCTTCATAAATCCATGCTGGCTTTCCCTGATCGACCAAAATTTTGCGAGGTGTTCAGTTACCCCATCCCTGATTATAGATTCCAGCAATTTCCCCACGACAGATGTTCGGTTAACTGGTCTGTAATTCCCTGGTTTTCCCCTTGCATCTGTCTTAAAAAATGGAGTGACAGGTGCAATTTTCCATCCAGAAGGGCTACTCCTGAATCTAGGGAACTCTGAAAAATTATAGTTGGGGCATCTACGATGTACTCTTCCACTTAGTCGGATGGAAACTGTCGGCTCCTGGGGATTTGTCACTCATCAGTTCCATTAATATCCTAGTTACTGATGCTGTACTTAATTGTATTAAGTCCCTGTCCTCTATCCACTATTACATTTTTTGGGACTTGCAGCAAATTGTCCTCCTATTCATCTGTAAATACTAAGGCAAAGTAATTGTTCAACGTGTCTGCCATTTCCCCGTTGTCAATGACACTATTTCCATTTTCTCCTTTTAGTGTGCCTATATTGCTCCTGGCCATCTGCTTTCCTTTTATATAACTATAAAACTTCTCATGTCCCTTTTAGTTGCTCTTACAAGCTGCTTTGTGACCCTTTTGCTCGTCTTTTTGTGTCTGTTCCATTCGTCCAAATCTGTGCTGTGTTTTGTATTTTTATAAGCCCTTTTAATTTTATGCTGTCCCTAAACACTTTATTGGCCATGGTTGTTTTTCTGTGAAATGGAGCCTTTTCCTCTTGGGTATATATCACTCTGTATTTCATGAAATGTTTCTTTAAATATTCTCCACTGTTTTTCAGTCGTTTGACCCATTAACAAATCTTTCCAGTTTACCGTGGACAGTCTCTGTCTCATTCCGTTAAAGATAATTTGGACATTCAGAATTCTGTGTACCCGAACAGGCACTGGAATGTGGCAACTAGGGGCTTTTCACAGTAACTTCATTGCAGTGTTAATGTAAGCTTACTTGTGGCAATAAAGATTATTATGGGCAGCATGGTGGCACAGTGGGTTGGCACTGTGGCCTCACGGCGCTAAGGTCCCAGGTTCGATTCCGGTTCTGGGTCACTGTCCGTGTGGAGTTTACACATTCTCCTCGTGTTTGCGTGGGCTTCGTCCCCACAAATCAAAAATGTGCAGGCTAGGTGGAGTGGCCATGCTAAATTGCCCCGTAATTGGTAAAAATTAATTGGGTGCTCCAAATTTATTTTTAAAATTTAAGATTATTAGTATTATGAAGTCAGCCTTTTCGCAGTCTAAAATTCTAGTAACTGAATCAAGCTTTTCACTTTCGAACACTACATTGAATTCGATCATGTGATCACTTTGATAAATGCTCATGCGCAAGTTAAGCACCTAATTAAATTTGGCTCATAACTATATCTAAAATTGCCCGTATTATATTCAAAACATATTGCTGCAAGAAACTATCCCAGACATATTCCAGAAATTCACTACGCTTCTGACAGATGCTTGTCTGCCTCTCCCAATCTATGTGTAAGTTAAAATCCCCCCATTAATACTACTCTGCCTTTTGTACACTTGCCTAATTTCTGTATTTATACAATCTAACACCTCAATGCGCTATATGGTTTTGACTGAACATTCCGTCTTTAATCCGGTCGTCCAACATTAACTGTATGGGGATGTGCTCCTTAAAAATGGTTAATGGATTTAGGCCAAAGATATAACTGAAACGTACTGCCCAGAAAACTGCAAAAGGGTGCTTTACGCACACTGAGAATCCTGGTTTGACTGAGCCGGGAGGCGGTCCAAGTCTCCCATAACGCTCTTGCAGAAGTATGGCTGCAAGTATACTCTCCATGGGCGCTACTTTTAATGCAATAGGGCGATCTGGGTCAGGTACTTGCAGTGCTGGGGTCTGTTTTAACTCTGAGACAGCCATGTGTGGGGCTTGGTCCACTGACACAGGATATTTTTCTTTGGGGTGGAGGGACGGGGAGGGCGGGTGGTGGCTTTGGTGGTGAAACCCACAATGTGGTTTTGGCATTACCCCACCAAGCCTATAAAGGAGAGTGAGGAGCTCCTGTCCTTCGGAGGGGAAGACTTGTTACTGACCTGATTCGCTTTCTTTCTATTTTGTGCTTTCCCTTGATCACTACTGTCCCCAAGTATGAAACCTGTGGTATCATAATCTGGGCGTTCTTGGGGTTGATTTTTAGATCTAGTGTAGTGAGGAGGAGCAATTCCATTATCCGTTTTAATAATAAATAGTCATTATTGTCACAAGTAGGCTTACATTAACACGACAATGATGTTACTGTGAAAACCCCTAGTTGCCGCACTCTGGCGCCTGCTCGGATACACTGAGGGAGAATTCAGAATGTCCAATTCACCTACCAAGCACATCTTTCAGGACTTGTGGGAGAAAACCGGAGCATTCGGAGGAAATCCACAGACACTGAGAACATGCAGACTCCGCACAGACAGTGACCCAAGTGGGGATCGAACCTGGGACCCTGGCGCTGTGAAACAATGTCGTCCCCCCCCCCCCCCCCCCCCCTGGTTTTCGATCTGGAGGAGGAGGCCATCCACATACTGCACTAAACAGTCGGGTTTGAAAAGCCTTCCAGGTCCCTGGCGAGTCTCTGGTGAAATGTGGAGGATGAGTTACGCCTGTGTTAGGCATGTCCAAGAAAACTGCCCCTGAAAGGTGAATGCAAACTTGTCTTGGCATTGCTGGTCTTGGGAAATCGACCAGAAGCCATTGCTGATGTATAACACAGTGAAATATGTGGCGTATGCAGCCTGCTGTAAATGAGGTGACTGGACGAGAGTTGCAACACCTGATGGGAGTTGCTGATACCAGCTCTGCAGGACACTCTTTCTCTTCCCCACCCCAACCAATCAGGGATCCATTCAAGGTACCGGAAAGCCTGGCTAAATCTGGGAAATCCACAACAATCGATCAACCTATCTGAATAGGGCTGATTACCTCCAATCTCCTGGTTACAGGACAAGTCCAGACTTGCCAGTCTCTGACCAATGTATTTGAACTTGGCTGTTTGAAGTCTCATCAGACATGTCTGTGGTTCTGACTGTGGTTTAATTTAGAATAGAATCCCTACAGTGCAGAAGGAGGCCATACATCCCATTGAGTCTGCATCGGCCCTTGGTAAGAGTACCCTGCCTGGACCCATGCCCCCATTCTATCCCAATAACCCCGCCTCACCTTTTGGACACTAAGGGATAATTTAGCACGGCCAATCCACGCACCTGCACATTTCTTGGCTGTGGGAGGAAATTGGAGCACCAGGAGTAAACCCACCCAGAGATGGGGTGAACGTGCAAACTCCACATAGTCACCCAAGGCTGGAATTGAACCCGAGTCCCTGGCGCTGTGAGGCAGCAGTGCTAACCATTGTGCTACCATTCCCCAAGTGTCCAATTCTGTGTTGGATCTAAGATTCAGGCCGTTGGCCATATTACCACATCATGATTATGGTTCTTGTGCCCAAGTCCTAGTTGTCAGTATGCACTGTTGAAACAAAAGTGGACCAAGCACGACCCTTGATAAAGGCTGGCGTTTTGTTGTGTCATGATCAGATAATATGATTTTGTGTGTTGATTTACTTGTCAAATGACATCTTGAAAACAATATAAGCACTGCTGACGATCTGGTCCAATTATCCTTATTGCATGCACATTGTCAGATGTGAGAATGGAGCAATAATCTCAAATGTTTCATTCATCACAACTGCAAACTAGAAATAAAATGAATAGTGTTGGCGAAGGAGTTTGCTTAAAAATACTGTATTATCAAATTTCAAAATGCAGATGAGTGAGCAGATTGTGACTTTGGCCATTTGAAAGCTAACTATTGAGTCCCGTACTTATTCTCTTTAAATAAATGGTGGTGATTGTATTTTACCAATTGCACATAACCCCATTTGGATGCACAGTGTATTAAAGAGATGTGAATAATTTTTAGATATTGGCTCAGTTATCCTACAGCCAATACATTTTTATTGTACTTTTAGATGACGTTTTGATTCAGATTTTGAAACTGAGCTTTGTTTGGGGGTGAACGTGGAGCACGAGAGAAAAGTCTGCTACTTAGCTGGGAGTATAATTGTGCTAATGTTTCCTCTTGAAACTGTAGCCAAAACCTGTAACAGTAAGAGTTTTTTGCTGTAAAATATTTTTATTCTTCATTTTCACATTTTCTTCAGAATTTACACCTCACCAACAAGCAGTATACAGTAACAAATACAAAGTCGATCCCCTTATCAACAACAATGATCCCATCCTCCCACCACCCCAAACAACGGCCCACCTGACAACATGAGCATCAAATAAAACAAACCCTCCTAACATTCAGCCATCCAATCGCTGAAAGAGTACCGTAAATGACACCCATGAATTGTAACCCCCCCCCCCCCCCCCCCCCCCCCGGACTCCTCCCTTCTACTTCCTCTTACAAAACTCCTCCCCCCCAACCTCCGTTCCATCCCCCAACTCTCCACCCCGGCTAGACTCATCAGAACCTGACCTGCCGGGCTCCAGTGGCTGCAGCCCCCCCCCCAAACTCCCGTTCACTGGCCGGCTTAAACCGGCCAGCGTTGAGGCCCCCACCTGGGTCTCTTTTCCCCCTTGCCCGGTCCCAGGAAAACCAAGAAATCTCCTTTAGCACACAAACCCCGCATACACACCCAAGCCCCAAAGAACCATCATTGCAAGTGAAAGTTCCATCTCTTCCCTTCTCCAAGTATCTCCAACGATGGCTCATTTAGCACATACACCAGCACGCAGTGAAAAAATACAGTTACATGAGGCTACATCGGTACATGACCATTTCTCAATTCAGCCACGGGTCCTTCTGCCTTCGCAAACTCCTCCGCTGCTTCTGCCGTCCCAAAATAAAAGTCCTTGGATTTGTACGTCACCCTGAACTTAGCTGGGTATACCATGCCGCACTGCACCGTACTGATGTACAGTGCCTTTTTCACCCGGCTGAAGGCAGCCCGCCTCCTCGCCAGCTGCACCGTATAGTCCTGATATATGCGTATACCAGCTCCAGCCCACTGCACCATCTGCTTCTGCTTCGCCCAGCACAGGACCTTCTCCGTTACACTGTACCTACGAAAATACAGAGTCACTACTCTTGGCGGCTCACTCTCCATTGGTGCAGGCCTCCACAACCAATGAGCCCGACCCAGTTCATATCGGGAGGGATCATCCTCGTCCCCCAATAGCTTCGCCAACATGGTGGCAAAATACTCAGCCGGCCTCGGGCCTTCCGCTCCTTCGGGCAGACCCACAATCCTCAGATTCTGTCGCCTGGATCTGTTTTCCAAGTCGTCCATTTTGGCTCGCAGATCACCCGCATCTCCTTCCCCATCGACGTAAGTTGATCACTGTGCTGCAATAATGTCTCTTCCACTTCCTTCAGCGCCGCGCCTTGCTCCAGCACCTCTGCCACTGCGCTCAATACCGCTGACCTCACCGGGACAATCGCCTCCTCCACCAGCACTTTCAATACCGCCCCATCTCCTTCCACATCACCTCCATGTGTTTTGTGAACTGCCTTTCGAGTTCCGCGGCCATCACCGTCGTCATTTCTTCAGGCGTGGGCAGTGCGGCCTCCCCTGGTGCCCCAGCCTCCACTTTTCTTGCCGTCCCCGCGGTGACCTTTCCACTCCCCGACGGACTTTCGCTGCTTTTTTAATGGCCGCTTTTTACTTATTTTCGACATTTCCCTTCACTGTGCCTTTTCCCTGCTTTTGCCGCCTCTGTTGCCCTTGGGACCGGGCGTTAAAACCCCGAAAATGCCATTCCGGACGGGAGCCCTCCAATGTGTGGCTGCCTTCCGCCCGCCGTCAACGGAAGTCCCCAACAGTAAGAGTTTTTAACGCTAGGAGCAGTCATATCAATTACCAAAAATTTCAAGGAGTTGAGTTGGATTCAAGACTAGTATCCAGTTTTTTGGAGACTCTGGGATTTTAACAGGCTTGTCTTGCCATTGTGCATTGAATTTGTCATGTGACTGCTGGTCAAATGGCTTTGTTTTGTAAATTGATAGCTGTGGGAAAAAAAATAACTCCACCAGTTGCCCCTTCTAGCATCCCAAAACAAACTTGTCCTTTTCTTGTTTCCTTCCTCTCGTTCAAGAAAACCAGTCTTGCTTCTGGTCTGCATATACTTTCGTGTTTGATTTCCTAATTTTTGTTTGCAAATTGGAGTAAAAACACTGCATACTTTGTGAAAAGTAGAAGAAACTAAGATACCTGTAGCTTTCTTTGCATTCTATTGTTTATTGCCCAGGACTTTACAAATGAGGTTAGTTTGCAAAACCGGTTCTGGATTTTATTAAATTGGACATTCAAATTGTGTCTCATTGAAAGACTAGATTAACTGGTAATGCTGAAACTGTATTGCACAGCTTTGGCTTACTGAATATATTTGCTATGGAATCAGTTACCACGTTTCTCCAGATTGCAAAAAACTTGGTTGTTAAGTGTCAGAGGTGCTGCATAAAAACTGTAATAATTTATAAGAAAAAGATCTATTGAACTGTTGTGCACCATTAACTTGTTTACCTACTCTGTAGCAATTGCAGAAGAATTTAAAGATGCCCCCAATTCAGTCAGCCAAACAATAATCCTGTTATAATGACTTTATATAATGACTAAGTCATTGGTGCTAACACTTCAATGGAAGCCATGTGCATTTCAAAAAGAAATATTTAAATTTGCAAAGTTGACCTAATCTATATTTTTGCAAAGCCCAAAAACTCTTAACTTTCACTTAGAACATTTAAAGTAACAAAGTGCTTTTTTAAGATGTTTCACAAAATTGGGAGTTGGCTACACGGGTATTAGAAGACTTAGAAATGGTTGCAAAAGGTGTGAAAAAAGATGTAAATTTCAAGGAGACATTTGAAAATGATGGATGGAATGTAGCAATTTAGAGGAATACCACCATAAGGTGCGGGTGCAGAAGTAGGTCATTTGGCCCATTGAGTCTGCTCCACCATTCAGTGAGATCATGACTGATCTGATGATAATCCTCAAATCCACTTCCTCGCCGTAGCCCCATAACC
The DNA here is from genome assembly GCF_902713615.1 of Scyliorhinus canicula. NCBI lineage: Eukaryota > Metazoa > Chordata > Chondrichthyes > Carcharhiniformes > Scyliorhinidae > Scyliorhinus > Scyliorhinus canicula. The sequence goes on along the minus strand of NC_052146.1, from coordinate 276,651,850 downwards.
CTTGATTCCCTTGAATTTAAGGAGGAAAATTGCAATGTGGGAGTGAGATTGTTAAAGGCTCTAATTTGGAGGGGGCTTGTGTAGGAGCAAAGCAATGGAGGGATTTCTAAACAAAGCCAAGGATTTTGAAATCAACATGTTGTGGGTTAGAAGTTTGTGTAGATCAAATGACTTTGATCAGAAATGTGGAATTTATTTTCTGTTAGTCATTAAGTATGGATCAGCAATAGAATTCCACAAGGACTGTTCCTAGTCTGGGGACACAAGAAACATCTCTGTGATTGGCATGTTTTTTACTGGAGCTCTGAAAAAACTGTCTTCCAGGGGCCCTATTTCTTACCTTGTAAAATATGTTGTTCACTACCCAAAGATGAAGGTAGCAAAATAAAAGGTAAAATCAGCAGATGTAGGAAATAAAATATGAAATTTGATGAAAAAATTTGATCTCCACAAGAACTCCAGACTTGAGCATTTTTACTCTTGCTTGCTTGACCAGTATCAGAAATCTTCTGTTTCTACATTAGGCATTTGAAGAGACCTCATGTTCCAGTGATGCAACCAACCTAACTTGCCATTTGATTAGGGTAGCTGTCAAATGAGGACTTAAAACTATTTTGAAGTTTGCCTATGTTTTATCTGCCAATCATATTTTCTTCCAAGAGTCTCTATCCAGTTCATGGCACTTCATGCTTTAAGTACATCAGTCCCAAGACTGCCACTCCAGGCACCTTTTTGATAAAACTTGACTGAACTGACATATAGCATACCTCTGCTGCTGGACAGCAACTGTGTCCCAGTGGCAATCTCTGTTGGACAATTTCAGTGTACGAGTATCAGTGAGCTTGGCTATTGCCAAGAAAAAGCTTGCATTTGGAAGAAGGATGTGCCATTTTCAAATTTGGTAATAGCTTGATGACCCCAAGTTCTTCAGAATTATTGTGTAGATGTACCTGGGAAGATGCAATTTGTTGGGGGAGACCTCTCCCTGGAATTTAACTTGTGGTAATTTAAGCAAGTGGGTATTTTGGGAGTGTTATTTTTGAATTATGGGGAAGTTCCAAATTTAAGAAAGGCAGATTTTGTTTTTTTGAGTTAAAATTAATTGTAACTAAAAACTCTTTTAAAATCCAGTGTCTGAATTTTGGCCTTTTCATAGCTTTGTTTTATTTTTGATTTTTGTATATCCATTACCAGCAATGCACATTTTGTTTTCAGCTGAAAATAACATACCCAATGATTTTGAATCATGGCTGATATTTTTGTCAATCATGAATCATTATTCTAATGTTCACCTGGCCAGCCTTCCATGCTTTTTCCTCCACAAATGTGAACTCATTGAAAGCTTTGCTGCCTGTCTCCTAGGTCACACCACGTCTCCATTCACCAATCACCCCTGTGCTCGCGGCTGTGCATTAGCTCCTGGGCTGGCAATACCTTATTTAAAACACTCACCCTTGTGAGAATTGGCCTTGAGCTCCACAGCTCTCATGTTAGCATTCCTCTAATTCTTGTGCAATCCCACTTTTAATCGCTCCATTGTTGTTGGCTGTGCCTTCTGCCCTCCTCTCTGGAATTTCACCCCTAAATTTCTCAGCTTCTGTTTTTCCCCTTTTCTCTCATTTAAGTTGTTCTTTAAAATTCACCATTTTGATCACATGTCCAAAAAATGTCTGTGTCTCAGTGTCAAATTTTGCTTCTACTCTGGGATGTTTCACTGCATTAAATGTGCTATATAAATAGAAGCTGGTTTTTTCACATTTTCCAATGCTCAGGATTGTTGCATGAAGAGAGATTGGGTCGACCATGTCTGTATTCACTGGAATTTAGAAAGCGCGAGGATCTTATTGTAATGTATAAAATTCAGACAGGGCAGGACAGGCTGTACAGGGGTGTTGTTTCCTCTGGCTTGTGCGGTGTTCTGGAACAAGGGGTCACATTCTCAAGGTAGAGGGTAGACCAGTGTTTTTCAAATTTTTGTTCTGGGAACCCATTTTCTTATTTTTTAAAATAAATTTTAGAATATCCAATCCATTTTTTCCAATTAAGGGGCAATTTAACGTGGCCAATCCACCTAGCCTGCACATCTTTGGGTTGTGGGGGTGAAACCCACGCAGACACGGGGAGAATGTGCAAACTCCCCACAGACAGTAACCCAGGGCTGGGATTCGAACCTGGGTCCTCAGTGCCGTAGGCAGCAATGCTAACCACTGTGCCACCATGCTGCTGGAACCCATTTTTACCTACCGGCCGGCCTTCGGGGCCCACGCCGGCCGGCCTTCGGGGCCCACGCCGGCCGGCCTTCGGGGCCCACGCCGGCCGGCCTTCGGGGCCCACGCCGGCCGGCCTTCGGGGCCCACGCTGGCCGGCCTTCGGGGCCCACCATTTTCTACCTTGTTTGCTGCTGACAAAAAGGAGGAATCTCATTTGTGTCCAAAGCACGTGATATTGGTGTTTGGGGGCCCTGACCTGCTCTCTGCCTCCCTTCAGGCAGGACGATTAGATAGAATTTAAGAAAAAAATTTCTGCGTCTACGATTGTGCAAATTCGGGCGCGACAGCCGCAGCCGGCTGCGAGTGGCCGTCAAAAAGGCCGCGATCGTATAAAAAAAATACAGCTGCACTGCACATGCGTATCCGCTCATCAATGCGCATGCGCAAAACTCTGCGGATGTGTACCGATGAGCGGGCACACGTACAGTGTGCATTTTAAAAATATGGTTGTGACCTTTTTGAAGGCCGCTTGCAGCCGGCATTGTTGAAAGCTGGCCGCTGCGGCTATTGCGCCCAAATTTGCTCAATCGGGAGCGCTGCGATGGACGGCTCCTCAATTCCCCCCCCCCCGCCCGACACTTGCCCGCGGCCCAGACTTTGAAAATGCCTGGGGTAGACCATTTGGAAGGATATGAGGAGAAACCTCTTCATTTTGTGGTGAAGCTGTGGGTGTTTTACAAGACTCTGGCGGCCAAGTCACTGAATATATTTAACAAGGAAATAGATTTTTATACTCTAAAGCATCGAGGGGAGAGTGCAGGATTATGGCTTTGAGGATCTGTCACGATCATATTGAATGGCAGAGCAGGCTCGGAGGGCCTAATCCTATTCTCTATCTTTCCTATCCTCTGTACTGTGGTTGAAATGCTAAAATCATAATATGCTGCACCAATTATTCTCGGAGGGTCTATTATTACACCCAGGTTTTCTTTTTGACCTTCTCCTCTCCTGTCTCAGATACACTCTGTTCTCTTTCTCTCTCTCTCTCTCTCTTTCCCCCCCCCCCCCCCCCCATCTTTCCATAACTCAAATCATCACTACTCCTTCACTGTTCTATTCTCCTGCCATCATTGGTTTGAATCCTTCTTGAGTAAGCATGCAGCTATCCTCTGCTACCGTTCAACATTATCAGAAAGATTTATCAAGACTCCCATTGCTGCTTTCTTTGAAGCAGACCTCCACTTTTCTGTCTTCCTCCTGTCCTTTAGTGCAACATGTCACCCCCACCATTGGGTGGCCCCATCCTCTGCATCTTTCTTTCCATCTTTGCCTTTTTTGAATTCTACTTCAGACCAAGCTTCCCGTTATCCCTATTAATATTTCTATGTATGACGATCTTTCTTTCTTGATTTGTTAAGGAAGGCTACTATTCAAGAATCAATAATGCAGGTGGTAAGATTGAATTGCATTCATCAAATCGAACAGTTCAAGGTAGAATTCTACCCATTTGAGTCTGTACCAACCTTTCTGATGAAGCTTGGCTCTTTTTCCCATTGCCCTGCAATTATTTACTCATTCAAGTATTCATCTAATTCTCTTTGAAAGCTACCACTGAATGTTTCCATCCCCGATCAGGCGGCTCATTCCAAATCCGAACACATGTCACCCTCCAGTTATTTTGCCAGTCACCTTGAATTTGTGCCCTCTGGCTGTCACCTCAGGACAAACCCTAACATTGACCTTCTCAGGGTGAACTTGATTTTCTTCAGACCGAGAAATCTAGCCATGTCAGTTAGCCAGGTCTCTCACTTTGGGGGCTTTGAGTCCCTCCAAGCTAGTAATATCCGTCTCCAGGCTACCAGGGAAGCAAAGGCCAGAACGTCTGTCTCTTTCTCCTCCTGGATTCCCGGGTCTTCCAACACTCCGAAAATCGCCACCTCTGGACTCGGTGCAACCCTTGTTTTTAACACTGTGGACATGACATCCGCAAATCCCTGCCAGAATCTCCTAAGCTTCGTGCATGCCAAGAACATATGGATGTTGTTCACTGGTCCTTCCGCACACCTTGTGCACCTATCTTCTACCCTAAAGAACACCTATCTTCTACCCCCAAAGAACACCTATCTTCTACCCCCAAAGAAAACCTTTCATGATTTTAAACAGCCCACTAAATTTCTATCCTATCTTCAGCCTACCCATGTAACTGTAATCCCTCATCACTTCTGTTCTCTTTCCCAAGTCTTCATGTCCAGAGTGGTGTCCAGAATTGGACGCCTTACTTCACCTGGGCTTAAACTCCTGGTTTACTGGGGAATTTTCTCCTTTTTCTGTTTGGTAGGAGAGATTAAAATGTTTGCAGAATCTTTGTTTTAGTGAATTGTATAATGGAACTGATTGATATCTTATGAAGTTCTTTGGACGTAAAACCCCATCTTGCATGCTTTCTGTAAGACTCAATTATTTTTTTTCTCTTCATTCATAGATGAGGATGTCCCTGCAGACATGATTGCAGAAGAATCAGGACCTGGTGCACAAAACAGCCCCTATCAGCTGCGGAGAAAGTCATTACTGTCGAAACGGGCAGCTTACCCTACAAAGAATAGTATGGAGGTGAGTAACGTCACAGCTTTAAGAAAATGTTTTAACGTCCATTCCATCATGAAAAGTATATATGCCTTTTTTTCTGTAGAAGCATGGCCAATGCAATGACTGTATTAACAGTTCCCATTTTGTTACTGACCAGGTAATGGAGTTGTTCTTGTAGGGTGAGATGGACATTGTTTGTCTTGTGTACCATCTATTTGGGTAAATTTTGTATGAGGGAATTAATGCCTTCGCAATGGAGGTTTGCTGACTTGAGCATTGGATGTTGATACGTGCAGTCATTAGATTTAAAGCAGTATGTTTTGTTGATAGGAAAATAATCATGCCATTACTATTTAATTTCAGCAGCATATACTATTCCTTTACATAGTTTTTGAAAAGAATAGATCTAATGAATCAAATTTACCAAATTAACAGACTCCAAATAAGTGGATTAGATTTTGATCACTTAAAATAAATTTAACGTTCCCAATTTTTTTGTTCCAATGAAGGTGCAATTTAGCGTGACCCCTGCACATCTTTGGGTTGTGGGAGTGAGACCCCCACAAACACGGTGAGAATTTGCAAACTCCACAGTAACCGAGGGCTGGGATCGAACCTGGGTTCTCAGCGCCATGAGGCAGTACTGCTAGCCACTGTGCCGCCCAATTAGATTTTGATCTAATAGAACTTTAGCTGCTTTGGAAATAATTCTGATGCAAGATACCATCTGGGGAAAAAAATCAGTGCGTTTGTAAAGTATATATTTTGGAATTACAGCAGCAATCTATTTGGAAAGTTGCAATTTCGGCTTGTGTCGATTCAAATCTCCCATCTGCAGCTCTGTAAGAACTTTCTGTACCCCAGAGGGTTGTGGGCGCTCCCATCATTGATTATATTTAAGGCTGGAATAAATGGATTGTTGTTGTGGTCTCTGAAATCAAGGGATATGAGAAGTGGGTGGGAAGGCAAAGTTGAAACTGAAGATTAGCTCATTTGTATTGAATGGTGGGGCAGGCTTGGTGGGCCGTATAGTCTACTCCTGCTGCTATTTCTCCTATTTTCTGACTTGATAAATTCCGTTTTGTGGACTGAGGATTTTGCATAAAATACTTTGATGCCTGAAGCACCGTATTCCTCCTATGAATTTCAAAGGCTGGAATTAAAGTTGCAAATGTGTGCATCAAGTGGATGGAAACTATTCTGTTAGTGATTATATTGTGCATACACTGTAGGCTACACCTTGAAAATATTCAGCTTTTTGTGAAGACAATGTTGGATGCTGTGGTAGTTTAAAACTCTGCATATGAGGGATGTGGGTGGCGTTGTGTTTCATGAGATCTTTAATATTTCTAAGGGACATCTAAAATTCACTTCAAACGTGACTAATTTGTCTGTTTCAACCCTTGTCTGTAATTCCCTGCCCCTAAAATACATGTCTTCTCATGAACTTATTAATTTTGTTTCGTTAATTATTTTTTAAAAATTGTTTTAAATTTGATTTTTAATATTTTAAATGTATAAAAATAAACCCCAACCTCCATCCTACGACACCCAAGTACATCAAAACAACAGACGCGCGCAGACAGACGCGCGCACGCGCACTGACACACACAGACACAGACACACACACAGACACACACACAGAGGCTGACCTCCATTCCAACAGGACCCGCCTGCAAGCAATCAGCGAGGCAAAGGCCAGAACATAGTCCCGCTCCCGTCTGCAGCCCTGGCAAGTCCGACACCCCAAATAAGGCCCACAGGGGACTGGGTTCCAAATGCACATGCAGGATCGCTGACATGACCTGTTAACCGCCCTTCTAGAAATCCGGCTCCCTACTCTAAACCCTCAGTTAGTATTCGCCGCCCAATATTACAATAGGTTTGGGAGGGCCTGACCCCCCCCCCCCCCCCCCCCCCCCCCCGGGACTACCGCCCTTTCTGAAGCACCATCCTCCAAATCTTTGCTTCCATGCCTGCCTAGGCAAACTACAAAATCAATTGTTCCAACCACATAGAATGCTATCGGCAAAAAGACAGGTAGGCACTGAAATAAAAATTGTGGTAAGACATCTGCACCTAGCCTGCCAATGATCGTGGCAGGCTGTCCCACCTCCACAAATCTGCCTTGACTCTATCCACCAGGCATGTGAAATTCAATTTATGAAGCTGGGCCCAGTCCCGAGCCGCTTGCATCCCCAAGTACCCGCATTGAGTAGTCGCCACCCGAAACGGCAACATCCCCAAGACAGCTCCCGCCCCGGAGAAGACACCAAAACCCAATCCACCTTTTCCAGATTCAGCTTAAAACGTGAAAAAAGTTACGAATCTCCTGAGCAGCCCAATTATATCCTCCACCATGGAACCTGGTTGGAGATGTGCAACAACAAATCATCGGCATACAAAGACACCCCATGCTCCACACCCCCCTCACTATCCCCCTCCACTTAACTGGGCACCTCAGCGAATGGCCAAGGGCTCTATTGCCAGTGCAAACAGGAAGGAGGATTTGGGGCACCTCTGCCTTGATCCCCTGCGTAACTGAAAATACCCCGAATTCACCTCATTCGTGCGCACTCTCTCCTTCGGTTCCCTATATAAGAATTTAACCCATGCCACAAACTTAGGCCCAAATCAAACCTCTCCAACAACACAAACAAGTAGCTGCACGCTACTTGGTCAAATGCCTTCTTCGTGTCCAGCGCCACCATCACCTCCGGCTCCCTCCCTTCTGACGACGAGGGCATAACGGTTAACAAATGCTGCACATTCAGAGGCAACTGCCTACCCTTTACGAACCCTGTCTGATCTTCCCCAATCACCTAAGGGAGGCACTCTTCCAACTTAAGCGCCAACACCGTGGCAAGAATCTTGGCATCCACATTTAGCAGAGATATTGGCCTATATGATCCACACTCCACCAGGTCCTTATCTTTTTTTTTTAGCAACAGCGAAATGGATGCTAGTCCCATTGACACCAGGCGTGCCCCCTTAGCCACCACATCCTCAAACATCTCCACCAACAGAGGCGGCAGCCTGTCCAAAAACATTTTATAATAACTCCACTGGGAACCCAGTCAGCCCCGGTGCTGTACCCGTTTGCATCTTTCTTATCGCCACTTGAACCTCCTCAGTCCCCACCGGCTGCTCCAGCCTGCTCCTCCAACCCACTCCTCTCCTACTCTAGGACATGCCAAACCCCTTATATCCAACTCGTCCCCCGGAAGCTCCGACCTGTACAACATAGAACATAGAACACTACAGCGCAGTACGGGCCCTTCGGCCCTCGATTTTGCGCCGGCCTGTGAGACCTGTACAACATTTTATAAAACGCCTCAAATGCCTTGTTCACCTCCGCATAGCCACCACCAGCTCCCCTGCCCCATCCCGGGCCCGCACAATCTCTTGCCCGGCCGCCTGTCGGTGAAGCTAGCCTGCCAACAAGCGAATGGTCTTCTCCCCATACTCCTAATACTACCCCCTTGCCGTCTCAACTGCTTTACCACTTTCCCAGTAGACAAAATGTCAAACCCTGCCAGTAATTCCTTTCTACTCAACAGAAGTTCCGAGTAGGATCCTCTGCATTCTTCCCATCCACTTCAAGATTTCCCCTACCTGATGCTGCTTTCTTGCTTCCCTATCCACCTGAGCCTTAAACAAGATGATCTCGCCCCTTACCATTGCCTTCAGCCTCTCCCAAACCACCAGTGAGACCTCACCCATTCCTATTGAAACCCACATAGTCATCAATCACCGTCTCCATCTTTGCACACCCATTCGGATCCACCAGCAGCCCCATATCCAACCTCCACGCCGGCCTCTGCAGGCCCCTTCTCCAGAACCCACTTATACCAAGTATGGAGCATGATCCGAAATAAGAATCACCGAATATTCAGCTTTCCTCACAACAATGACTTACCCCATAATAAAGAAGTCAACCTTGAGTACACAGTATGCACCAGCTAAAAGAAGGAAGACTCCCTACTGCCTGGATGCAAAAACTGCCGTGGATCCACTCCCCGTCTCCAACGCAGACGAGTGCAGCTTAAATCTATCTGCCTTTCGATTAAACGCTGCACTTAACTGATGCGTATCCAAATTCGGTATGGCATCCACCATCTTTTTCATTAATCCGACATGATCCCAATTCGGGGCATACACGTTGACCAACACCACCGACCTCTACTCTCTAAAGCACCTGTTACTATAATGCACCTGCCCCCCTGGTCTGCCACCACCATCTCGTTCTGAAACCTCACTCTTTTTTGTATCGCTACCCCCCTCCCGGGGCTCTGCTATCGAAGCCCGAATGAAACACCTGACACACAGCCCTTCCGAAGCCTCACCTGGTCCTTCACCCTCATTGGTCTCCTGCCACAGCACTACGTCGGCTCTCAAATTCTTCAAATGTAAGAAGATTCTCACTCGCTTCACCGGTCCACTCAACCACCGCATGTTACCATTCAGACCGGGGATCGCTCCTCAGTCATGTTAGTCATGTTCCCCGGCCCCACCCAGTAAGCAAGACTCAACCCTGCCCTTAGTCACTGTCAACCAGCTACCCTTCCGCTTCCTCCCAGAAGCCCCTGAGTCACTTCCTCTCAAAACCACTTCTCTCTGCATACTCCCCACCCACTGTTCACACCTCCCAGGCCCATCAAAACCTATCCACACAGGCTCCCACAGCCACAGGCCCTCCTCCCATTCACTAGCTAACTCGCGTTTGCGAGCGAGGTGGCTCCGGCCAGAGCCACCTCCCCCCACATGCTCAATACAAAAAAAACAGGAAAGCCCCCCCACACCCAGTCATAGAATCATAGAATTTACAGTGCAGGAGGAGGCTGTTCGGTCCATCAAGTCTACACTGTCCCTTGGAAAGAGCACCCTACCTAAGCCCATACCTCCACCATATACCCACACCTCCACTCAATCCCCATAACTCCACCTAACCTTTTTTGAACACCAAGGGCAATTTAGCATAGCCACTCCACCTAACCTGCATGTCTTTGGACTGTGGGAGGAAACCGGAGCACCTGGAGGAAACCCCTGCAGACACGGGGAGAACGTGCGGATTCCGCGAGAACATGCAGACTCCGCACAGACAGTGACCCAAGCCGGGAATGAAACCTGGGACCCTGGAGCTGTGAAGCAACTGTGTTGACCACTGTGCTACCGTGCTGACCTTCCAAACAACCCAACATCATCGACCCCCAAAGGGAAAAAACCCCAACATATTACCCCAACGTCCCAGAGCCATCCCCTCCCACCACAACATAAGAAAAAAATGAAGTCCAAACTCAGTTCAGTCCCAGTCCTTCATGAATTCCTCCGCCGTCTGCAAGTAATAGTTCCTGGAGTTATGCATAACTCTCAACTTAGCTGTGTAGACTGCCCCAAACCACACATTATTCTTGTATAACACTGTCTTTGCCCTGTTAAAGGCTGCCGACGGCTTGGCAGCTCCACTGAGAGTTCTTTTTTTTAATAAACAATTTTATTGAGGTAGTTTTTGGCTTTGTAAACAGTTACAGACATCAACAGAAAGAAAGCAAAAAAGGCAAAAATGTGTAAACATCCACGTACATTCAATATTTCAATCGTAACATACTGCACAAGCCTGCTCCTCCCACCGATACTACCCGCCATTTTATCCTTCCTACTCTACTCTACTCTACTCTTACCCCACCCCCTGCTGACGCTCACTCTCCCGCAAAGAAGTCAATAAATGGTTGCCACCTCCGGGGGAACCCCTGTACAGATCCCCTCAAGGCGAACTTAATTTTTTCCATACCCAGGAAACTCGACATGTCCGCAAGTCGCAACTCCGTCTTCGGGGGCTTTGAGTCCCTCCACGCCAATAGTATTCGTCGCCGAGCTATCAGGGAAGCAAAGGTCAAAACATCGGCCTCTCTCTCCCCCTGGACTCCCGGGTCTTCCAAAACCCCAAAAATTGCCACCCCTGGACCCATCGCCACCCTGGTTTTTAGCACCCGGGACATGACGCCCGCAAATCCCTCCCAGTACCCCCTAAGCTTACTCCCAGTACCCCCTTGGCGCATTTGTCCTCTATCCCAAAGAATTTGCTCATCCGAGCCGCCGTCATGTGGGCCCGGTGAACGACCTTAAATTGAATCAGCCCGAGCCTGGCACATGTCGCGGTCGAATTTACCCTACTCGGGGCCTCTGCCCACAGCCCGTCCTCCATTTCCCCGCCTAGCTCCTCCTCCCATTTAAGTTTCAGTTCCTCTGTCTTCAGACCCTTCCTCCCTCATGAGCACCTTATAAATATCAGAGACTCTACCCTCCCTTTCTTCCCCCCTAGAGACTATTCTGTCTTGGATCCCCATTGGCGGGAGGCGTGGGAAAGATGGGACCTGTCTACGAACAAAGTCCCGCAACTGTAGGTACCTAAAATAATTTCCCCTTACCAGCCCAAATTTCTCCTCCAAGCTCCTCAAACTCGCAAAGCTCCCTTCCAGGAACATATCGCCCACCCCCGCCCGCCACCATGCTCGAAACCCCCCATCCATACTCCCGGGGGCAAACCGATGGTTGTCGCAGATTGGCGCCCAAACCGACGCCCCCGTCTCCCCTATATGCCTCCTCCACTGGCCCCATATCCGCAGGTTCGCCACCACTACCGGGCTGGTGGAGTATCTGGCCGGCGGCAGCGGTAGAGGAGCCGTGACCAGGCTGGAGCCCCTGCACGAAGCCGCCTCCACCCGCTCCCAGATAGACCCCGACCCACCATCCACTTCCTTATCATAGCGATGTTGGTCGCCCAGTAATAATTAATCAGACTCGGCAAAGCCAGCCCTCCCTCGCTGCGGTTCCTCTCCAGCATCGCCTTCTTCACCCGTGGGGATTTTCCCGGCCAGACAAAGCTCATGATCATCCTGTTAACTCTTTTGAAGAAGGACTGTGGGACAAAGATCGGGAGGCACTGAAAAACAAACAGAAATCTAGGGAGGATTGTCATCTTTACAGTCTGCACCCTCCCTGCCAGCGACAGCGGGAGTGCATCCCATCTCCGAAACTCTCCCTTCATTTGCTCCACCACCCTGGCCAAATTTAACTTGTGCAGCCTGCCCCAGTCTCGTGCCACCTGGATTCCCAAATACCGGAGATTTTCCTCAACCAGCCTAAACGGTAGTACTCTCAATCTGTTCTCCTGGCTCCTTGCCTGTACCACAAACATTTCACTCTTGGCCGTATTTAATTTGTATCCTGGAAACTGGCCGAACTTCCTCAACATTCCCAGTATACTTCCCATCCCGGCCACTGGGTCGGACACGTACAGGAGCAGGTCGTCTGCGTAAAGAGAGAGCCCATGTTCTACCCCGCCCCTCACCATCCCCTTCCATCCTTCTGCGGCTCTCAGTGCAATCACCACCGGCTCTATGGCCAGCACAAATAGCAGCGGGGAGAGTGGGCAGCCCTGTCTGGTCCCTCGGTACAGCCTAAAGTACTCCGACACTTCTCTGTTAGTTCTGACGCTGGCCTTCGGGGCCTGATATAATAATTTGATCCAGTCCCTCCCCGAACCCAAACCGTCCGAGCACCTCCCATAGATAGTCCCACTCCACTCCAAAGGCCTTCTCGGCGTCCATCGCCACCACTACCTCCACCTCCCTGCCCGCCGGGGGCATCATTATCACATTAAGTAACCTTCTCAGGTTGGCCACCAGCTGCCTACCTTTCACGAACCAAGTTTGGTCCTCCCCAGTCACCTCCGGTACGCAGTCCTCCATTCTAACCGCCAGGAGCTTGGCGTCAACATTAATCAGGGAGATTGGCCTGTAGGACCCGCACGCCTCCGGGTCTTTACCCTGCTTCAATATCAGTGCTATAGTGGCTTGTGACATTGTCGGTGGCAGGGTCCCTCTGTCCCTTGCCTCATTGAAAACCCTTGCCAAGACCCGGCCCACCAGCTCAGAAAACTTCCTATAGTACTCTACTGGGTATCCATCCGGCCCCGGGGCTTTCCCCGACTGCATGGCCTTTAGGCCCCCCAATACCTCCTCCACTCTAAACGGGGCCCCCAGCTCATCCACTCATCCCCCACCTACTGTTGGGAATGTTAACCCGTCCAGAAACCTTTTCATCTCCTCCGGTTCTTCCGGCGGCTCCGAAGTATACAGCTTGCGATAGAAGTCCCGGAATACCTTATTCAATCCTGCCGGGTCCTCCGCTTTGCGCCCCTCCTCATCCATCACTCTACCTATTTCCCTGGCCGCCTCCCTCCTCCTGAGTTGCTGCGCTAACAGTCTGCTAGCCTTTTCCCCATGCTCGTACACCACGCCCCTCACCTTCCTAAGCTGTTCCACGGCCCTACTCGTGGATAGTGCCCCCAGTTCCGCCTGTAGTCTCTGCCTCTCCCTGAGTAAAACCTCCCCCGGGGACTCCGCATGCTCTACATCTATCTGACCCATTTCCCTGACCAATCTATCCATCTCTGCCCTGTCTGCCATGGCTCTGTGGGCCCCAATTGAAATCAGCTCCCCCCCGCACTACTGCCTTTTTCGCCTCCCACAGGGTCGCCGCTGAGACCTCCCCCGTGTCATTCACCTGCAGGTAATTTCGCATACACCTCCGAAGCCTCTCACAGATCCCCTCCTCCGACAGCAGTCCCACATCTAGCCTCCATTGCAGGCGTTGGTAGCTCGCCCCTCCGATCTGCATGTCTACCCAGTGCGGGGCATGGTCTGAGATAGTAATTGCCGAATATTCCGTGTTCTTTACCTCCCCTATACAATCCCTGCTTAGTACGAAGAAATGTATCCTAGAATATACTTTATGGACGTGAGTAAAACGAGTAGCCCCTTCCTGTCGGCTGTCTGGCTCTCCAGGAGTCCACTGCTCCCATTTGCTCCATAAACCCTTTCAGCTCCCTTGCCATTGCTGGGAGTCTACCCCTTCTGGGACACGGCCGATCCAAAGCCGGGTCAAGGACCATGTTAAAGTCGTTCTCTCTCTCTCCCCCCCCCCCCCCCCCCCCCTCTTGTTGATCATGATTGCCACCCCCCTGGACTTCGAGTCCAAGTCCGAGTGGAAGACCTGGCTAATCCAGCCCTTCCTTAGCCTGGTCTGGTCAGACACTTTCAGATGTGTCTCCTGCAACATAATTATGTCCGCCCTCAGAGCCCGCAAGTGCGCGAACACTCGCACCCTCTTAACCGGCCCATTCAGTCCCCTGACGTTCCAGGTGATCAGCCTGGTCGGGGGCACAACCCACCCCCCCACCACGCTGGTCAGCCATAGCCTTTCTTGGGCCGGCCCCTGGCCCATGCGTCGCGCCATTCCTGGCCCGCCTGTTGGCTGCTTCCACCCATGACCTCCTTTCCAGTGCCTATTTCAAGTCCCTCCCTCAGCAAAACAGCCCCCCCCCCCCCAACAACATCCCCCGATACCCCCACCCCTGCCATCCACTGGCTACTAGCCCGGTAACTCAACACTCCGGCGCCTTCCTGTCTCATTCCCATTGTTTCCCGGTCCTCCTCCCCACTCCCTGGCGCCCTATCCCCCTCTCCAACCCACTGGAGCAAACTCACTGGCACAGGAAGGCATGGACATCAATAAAACAAAAAACCCCCCCCCCCCCCAAAACCCACGTCCTTGGCCCCCCTTGCTGACCGGCCCCCCTTCGTTACCGTGCCGGCTCCAGTGTCCTCCGTGAGCGGCACAAAAAGTACAAATCCGCCCAAAAAGGAAAAAACAGAAAAAAGAGGAAAAAACAAAAACATAAGAGAAAAAACAAACAATAAAAAAAAACCCCCAAACCAATGTCCATGAACAAAGGAAAGAGTCCCAAATGTTCCGCTTGGCATCTTTGACCCAGCAAACCGTTGAACAGCAGTCCAGGCCCATTCGGCGTACCTTCCTACGGTAGTCCTCGGGTCTAATTCGTGTCCGTGGGGCCTCTTTTCGGGACCAGCCCCTGATCCCTCGCAAAGTCCATCGCTTCTTCAGGCTCGGAGAAGTAGTGGTGTTGACCCTGGTGCGTGACCCATAGACGAGCCGGGATCAGCAGACCAAACTTCACGTGCTTCTTGAACAGCACCCCCTTGACATTTTTAAAGGCTGCTCGCCGCCGAGCCACCTCCTGGCTTAGGTCCTGGTAAATGCAGCGGACACTGTTGTTCCACGCGCTGCTCCTGGCGCTCTTTGCCCACCGCAGCACCCGCTCCTTGTCCACGAACCTGTGGAACCTTATCACCATTGGGCTGGGGGGGGGGGGGGGGGGGGGGGGGGGGTCCCGCCCCTGCCTCGCCTGCACTCTGTATGCCCCCTCCAGCTCCGGCGGTCGCGGAAAGGCTTTGGCCCCCATCAGCTGCATCAATAGGTCTGCTACAAACGCTGCGGCCTCTGCTCCCTCAGCCCCCTCCGGGAGGCCGACCATCCTCAGGTTGTTCCTGCGGGCTCTATTCTCCAGCCCTTCCACTCTGTCCAGCAGTCTTCTCTGCCGCTCCTTCAGCCCGTCAACTTCTAGCGCCAAGCTGTCCCGCTTCAGCGCTTCAAAACTGGACTTGTTATCCAGCTCCTGCTGGATTGCTGAGTCCGGGGTCCGTGTGTCCGCCATCTTAGGTTCTAGGTAAGTTTCTTCAGGTCCTTGCCTCTGTCCCTTTTTCTCTCTTTTCTTCTGCCTCCTGGACTCCCGCTGTTCCATGTGCCGCAGCCCGCTCCTCAGCACTTTCGCTGCCGCCTTCCTTCAGGTCCGTGGTCCCGCTATCGTGGGGAATCAGCCCCTAAACGCCCGCCGGAGTGAGAGCCCGCCGAATGTGCGACTCACTCGGACATCGCCGCCACCTGAAGTCCCACTGAGAGTTCTTGGCATGTACGAATTCCACTGGCTTTCCATCTCCCCTCTCGATTGTTTCACCCATTTCAGCACCTTC
The DNA here is from genome assembly GCF_902713615.1 of Scyliorhinus canicula. Taxonomy (NCBI): domain Eukaryota; kingdom Metazoa; phylum Chordata; class Chondrichthyes; order Carcharhiniformes; family Scyliorhinidae; genus Scyliorhinus; species Scyliorhinus canicula. Next base: position 276,636,159 of record NC_052146.1, on the reverse strand, counting down.
ATGTAGTAGCTAAGAAAAGACTATCACAGCTCTTGATGGTTCATTTGCCTTTTGCTTCGGCTGGAGTGACTTGTGACCCCAATCCATCTCAAAGAGGGATGCGTCACCCTCCTCCATCCCCAACAACTTGGTGAACATCCTGAAAAATACTGTCGGCTTCTGGCCCACCAGCCATTCGGGCAGTCCCACGACCTGGAGATTCTGCCGCCATGACCTGTTCTCCAAGTCCTCCACTTGAGTTCTCAGCCCGTTGTTGTTTTCCTCCACCCTCTTCAGCTCTTCTATCAATGTGAACTGTACCGCGACAATGCCGCCTCCGCCCCCATCAAAGCCTCTCCTTACTCCCGCACCGCTGTTGACGTCTTTCCAAGAGCTGCCTTTATCGGGGCCAGTATATCGTCCACCAGCTGTTTGAGCGAGGTCATCATTTCCTTCCCATGCTGCTCAAAATGCTTGGTGAACTGCAGCTCCGCTGCCATCACATCAGCCAGCGTGTCCACCGTAATGGGTGCAGTCCCATCCGGCGAGCTTGCTCCCGCCATTTTTCCACCAACAGAATTCTGGACCAAACTCAAGCTCTCAGCTGGACTATCGCTTGCTTCTTTTCGTCCTGTATTTTTCTGTTGGGATTTCGATATCCTTTAGTTACCACAACTTGTCTGGTGATCAATCATATGAAATTTTGCCCCCAAGTCTTGGTGAAAAGGCCAAAAGCGAAAAGCTCCAGCAGGAGACACCCAAAGTGTGACCTCCACCTACATGTCGCCACCGGAAGATCCTGTTTGATGGAATCATAGAATCCCCTTGTCTGCGTAGGTTTCCTCCAGGTGCTCCGGTTTCTTCCCACAATCCAAAGATGTGCAGGTTAGGTGGGTTGACCCTGCTAAATTGCTTCTTAGTGCCCTAAAAGCTTATGGGGATCGGGTTGGGGCTTGGAGGGCTTGGACCCAGGTAGGTTGCTCTTTCCAAGGGTCAGTGCAGACTTGATGGGCTGAGTGGCCTCCTGCACTGTAGGAATTCTATGAAAGTGATTGGCGAAAGAAGCAAGAGGTGAAGAGGAAACCATGTTAAAGCAGAGCTGTTAGCTGAAATGCACTGCCAGTAAGGCAGGTGGAATCAGATTTAATAATTTTAAAACTGGAACTGAATAAATAAGGGGAATGTTTACAAAGCTGTGGGGAAGAAGCAGGGGAGTGATCCTCATTGGATAGATCTTGTAAAGCGCCAGCACAGACATCATGAGACGAGTGGTCTCCTATTATTCTATAACTTTCATAGTTTAGGCTGCTAAAATAGCGTGCTTCTCCTTCATTCTATTCAATAGAAGACTAATGGTCGATGCATACTGTAACCGTATTCTGTTTTGTTTGTGTACCACTGTCCTAGAGATTTCACTTCATTATAGGTTACTGTTGCAGTCGACATGTACATCACTCAGTGCCACTCCCCACTTCAGAAAGATGCATTGCAGCAACCTTGTCCATTGAGCAAAAGCCACGATTGGTGCTTGTTATTCTTCAATGTTGAATTGTACACCAACAACTTGAATTTTTTACTTCAATGTAATAAACACCCCGGAGTACTTGACAGTAGTGTTGCCAAACACAATTCCAGAGCTAGTTACAGATGTCAGGAATGGTGACCAAAAATTTGGCCAAAAAGCCACAAAGAAATGTCAGAAGAGGCTTGAGATGTAGGATTGAATGACGAATGTCTTAAAGGAGCAGAAAGAGATAGAGAGGCCAAGATATTAAAGGGCAGAATTGCAGAGTTTAGAGCCAAGGCAGTTAAAGGCATGACAGCCAGTGGAGTGATGCAAATTGGAGCTGTGCATGAGGACAGCATTAGACAAGTGCAGAAGAGTTTTTATTACTATGCCATATAACTCCGTGTCACATTTGTCTAACACCGGTCCCGTGGAGCACCTGGTGAGGCTGTAGAAGGAATTGAACACAAGGATGACTTAAGTTTTTGAAGCATTGGTGGGTGGATAGCCAACGTAACTTGCTTTTGGGAGGGGGGAATCGTTAACAAATAATGGCGTTGGTATATCCAATCTTTATTCGAGGAATTTATGGCTCATCCAGCGTTGGACGTTGAAGAAAAGGTTTGACGGCCCAGATAATAGTTTTTTTTAATAAACATTTTATTGAGGCATTTTTGGTGTTATAATAACAACAAAAAAATAAACAATGTACATGAAACTATAAGCATAGTGCAAAAGCCGTCTCCCTCCCTTACAGGTCCCACCTTTATTAACCCCCTACTCTAAGCTAAACCCCCCCCCCCCCTTCTGCTGACGATTAATTTTCTGCGAAGAAGTCGACGAACGGTTGCCACCTCCGGGTGAACCAGCCCAGGTAATAGTTGTTGAGAGAGATGGAGCTTGGTGTTGCCATCTTAAATAACCGTTTTTTGTCACAAGTAGGCTTACATTAACACTGCAATGAGATTACTGTGAAAATCCCTGAGTCGCCACACTCTGGCCTGTTCGGGTACACTGAGGGAGAATGCAGAATGTCCAATCCACCTAACAAGCACGTCTTTTGGGACTTGCGGGAGGAAACTGGAGCACCCGGTGGAAACTCAGCAGGCACTGGGAGAATGTGCAGACTCCGCACAGACAGTGACCCAAGCCAGGAATTGAATCTGGGACCCTGGTGCTTTGAAGCAACAGTGCTAACTACTGTACCACGGTGCCAGTATGGAATCTGACATTGTAGAAGGACTGCAAATAGTTGTGAAATAGATGGCAAAGGATGGATTCAGAAGTAACTGCGTTGACAGGAAGCAGAGTCTTGAGCAATGACTGGTTAAGCAGGAATAGAAAAGGACGAGGGCAGTCATACAACTTGATAATGGAGGAGAGGGTATGAGGAGGATGATCTGTTCAACCAGCACAAAGGCTACAAAGAGATGGAGAAAGGTGAGGAGGTATGAGGATGCTATTTAGATTTTGGGGCGTTTTAAGTATTGTGGCAGGGCTGGAGATCCCACAAAATGGGCTTGGATTTCACACATTTGGGGATTTTGTATTGGAATGGGGTTTTTTGCAAGGATAGCAAGCGTCCAAGTTAGTTTTTTTGCAAGGGGGTAATGGTGATTAATTTGAAAAGGAGTGATATAGTGTCTGAGGAGAGGGAGAAGTTCACAATGTCAGTTAGCATGAGGACAAGGAGGAAAGGTGGGTGATTTTATTTTGTGGAAATGGGATTGAGGGGGCAGGATTCTGTAGCTTAGAGAAGGCATGAGGGGAGATCAGAGTGAACAAGAGAACGGTGTTGGTTTAGGTGATTATGACGGGATTTTGGGAACCTTGCTTTAGGAGACAGGAGATGAAGGTTTGTCATTTTGACACAATCTGAGCGTTCCTCATACTTTAAACCATCTTGCGAAATAGATTAGCTTGCGAGTAGCAGGATAATTGTTATTGTCTTGAAACTTCAGTGCTCTGACAGTTCCGACTGGTTGACTGGAAACAGATGTTTCCTTCAATCTTTTAAAGATTTGGACACTGGAATGCTACTTAGCACATGAACTAATTGAACGTGAAATTTTAGGAGCATGCCATTTGGCTCTCTTGATCATAAAAGGAGAATTAATTGTACCTCATTTGTTATGTCTTTAATTCTTTGAATTGAATTGAATTTCCCTGTAAAGTTTTTTTTCCTCTAATGTCTCTAACTTTAAATGTTAGTCCATCGTCTTTTTCATGGTGTTGCTGCCTTCTCAGGAATGGAATTATGATTACATCACAAAGCCATTCATGTGACATGTAATTTGTCTGAACTGAGGATGGCCTTCTGCACTGTAGGGTTTCTATGAATCTATGATCATTTGCTACTTAAAGGGCCCTGTAATTTTGCAGTAGTGCCCATTCGTTACCTATTAGAAGTTGAACTACATTCAAATAAGGCTTAGTTTTAAAAAAAGTGGATAGAAAAAGAAAGATATTCTATGACAGTACATTCTTAATGTAGCATTCATTCAGTTCAAACAATCTCAGTCCTTTTACTCTAAATTAATTTGCTGCTTTTCCAAATGCTGTGATGCTCCACTCATACAGTGGATAATTAGAGGTCCTTGCCCTGAATTTCTCTGGCTCAGGTGGAGCAGCTGAGATCCTTAGAAAATCAGCTTCCTGGCAGCGTTGAAAGTATAATTTGATATTAAGCAGCTCCTCCCAGGCGAGCGGATCCTGGATTTAGGAAAGCATTGCTGTAGTCAGCCCCATAACATTGTAAACCCAATAACAAAAATTGGGTAGTGTGCTATGTAATACACTGTCCATTAACATTTACTGTTGTATAATTAAAATGTTATCAGTAAAATCTAGTTACATATCATAAAAGTATTTTTGCAGACCTCTACCGCTCCAATTTGAAATGAAATGAGAACCAAGACAGGGAGGATTGCATCAAGTGGAGGTTCAGTGCACAAACAAAATCTGATAAAGGTTTGATGGACAAAGTGAGTGAAAGGGAAGAAGGAACGAAGAACAAAATAAAAGGAAAAAGCTTTGTGGCTCCACACTCCATGATGTACTGTTGCTGGAATCCAGTATGTAACGCACACACCACTGACAACAAATTCTGTTTTTTGAGTTCCACATCTGCTGGGGAAAAAAATATTGACAGAAGATGCCAGGTGTGCCAATGCAACTATCTTGCAATTCTTCAAACACTGCATATTCAAATCTGAAGGCTGCAAGTGTGTGAGGATAAAAGAGTTAATTTTGTTTAGGTTGCTGTCCCACCCCAGAATACAGGAAAGTAGTTCTTTGTCAGGCGAGTGCAAGTCTATACAAGTTGACAGTCTTGAGAAGGGACTGGTGAGGGTTAGGCAATCTGGAGCTTGCACTTTCAAATTCATCACCGATATCCTTCACTTGAAGTTTAACAATCAACTTTACACAGTCAATGCTTCATCATCCTGACGAAAAAGGAACCTTTTGCAAGTACCTTTTTCAGATAAGATATGTATAACAAATGCAGGGTTTGTCCTATTTTGTATTTATTGTACTTGAATATGAAAGGTAAGTTTGGAAATTGCGTAAAACAAAATTTTACACTGCACTAAAGGTTAATTTTATGTTACTTTTCATTTGTATTTCTCTTGAGTCTACCCTTACCACCTCTCCACTGTGAGCGATGGCTTGTGGAAGGTAGAATTGGACAGAGGTATGCAAGAGGCTCTTTAGTTTTATTGATTGGGAGGTTATTTAATTGTAGGAGCCATCAACACAGCTCTCTTATTAGGGGAGATTTCTTCCAAGTGTTTGGGCGTATTGAGATTGTAAAAGCCTTCTTTATAAATACATTTGGAATTAAACTCGCATGATGCTCACTCAAAAGTTGCCGCTAAAATTGCTGAACAACCATCAGCAGTAGTCGATGCAGTATTTTTTCCCTTGTAGCTAACGTGGGAGCACTGTTTTGACTTCCACCAAAACCAAGGCTTGCATTTGTAGTCAATATGTTCCCTGAGAGACTCCTCCAAATCTACCAAAACATGTCCTTCGATTCATTGGACTGTTTGCCAGCACATATTGCTGTGAGCAGCTTTTTTCAAGAATGAAAAACATGAAAAATCAATATCACTCCTGACAGATGGGCATCTATTAAGAATACTCTGCATTGCTACATCGTGTGTGGGCAGACATTGTTTGTGCTTGCACAAATACTCAATGCCAGAAATCTCACTAAATCAGTATCAATATAATGACCAGAAGATAAGGTAATAATCTCCTTATTTGAGGTTTCATAAAACATCATTTGTTTTGGTTAACAGCTAGATAAATTTCTCATGCCTTATGTTTCTGAAATTTGCTCACCAGCCCCATGAGTGAGAAAAAACTTTGAAATGTGAACTGTGGCCCCTTCCATCAAAAGGTTGGACACCTTTGGGCTAGAGGAATTAGTGTATAAATTTGTAGACATCTTAATTAATTCTGAGGACCAAAAGAAATCTGAAAAAATGGGCAGAAATGTGGCAACTGGAAGCTAAGTTTTTAATGCAGAGGTAGTTAGATTCTTGAAGGGGCTGAAAGATTATCTGGGTAGGTTGAGATTGCAGTCAGATTAGCCATGGTCGAATAGAATGACGGAGCAGGTTTGAGGGGCCAAGTGGCCTACTCCTGCTCTTGGTCTGTCTGTAATATCTGTAAAGGCTGGGTGGTACGTGTGGCACACGCATTTGTAAAAACTGTTGCAAAATATTTATATAACAACTCCACTGTACCATGTTCATCCTCCAAACATTTCCCTCTTCAGCCCTCAGCTCCAACTACCCTCTTTATATTTTCGATGTGTAGGTGAAAATTCTTTGCTTCCTCTTATCAGCCTTTTAAATAATCTCATTTATTACTGACAAATTGAACATTCTGTATTTATGATTTTCTTTTGTAGTGCTAAACATAACTTTTCAGAAATCTTTTGTCTTGCTTTTATTTCATGGATATCTACTTAATTCAGTAACTATGTGTGGACTATTTGAAGATTTCACAACCCTCACCCCACATAGAACCATAGAATTTACAGTGCAGAAGGAGGCCATTCAGCCCACCGAGTCTGCACTGGCCCTTGGAAAGAGCACCACACTTAAGCCCATGCCTCCACCCTATCCCCGTAAACCAGTAACCCCATCTAACCTTTTGGACACTTAAGGGCCAATTTGGCATGGCCAATCCACCTACCCTGCACATCTTTGGACTGTGAGATGAAACCGGAGCACCCGGAGGAAACCCACGCTGACCAGGAGAAAGTGCAAACTCTACAAAGTCACCCAAGGCCTAACCCGGGACTCTGGAGCTGTGAGGCAGCAGTGCTACGCACTGTGCCACAGTCCCAGACATGCTGTCTGTCATCCTGTTAAATGATCTACGTAGTAAATTTGTGCAAGTTTCTGCCCTATCTTAGTCTTTTGTCCTTTCGTCACTCTCTTACATTTTTACATTGAAACTAACTATGTTGTGGTTGCTGGTTCCCACTTGTTCTACAAAGTCATTTGCCCCACTTCACTTTCTGGAACTATATTGTGAAATTTCTTTCCTTGTTAGCTGTGAAACATAGCTGGATTCTCCACTGGCGGGATCCTCTGTTTCGCCGGCAGCGCACTCACGGATTTCCTGACGGCGTGGGGATGCCCACAATGGGAAACCCCATTGACCGGCTGCCAAGACGAAGAATCCCGTTGCCGGCGCGTGCAGCGGGACGGAGAATCCCGCAAACTCCTCTTTGCATGCATCCTGAAATGCAAACCCCACTTTGACCACAATTATTACATTTATGCCAACCTGTCTACCTTGGGATGGGAAAGATCGTCCATTAATATTGTACTGTTCAGTGATTAGTAGTTTTCCAGTCAATCTCGACCCCAGTAGTAATAAAAATTGGTAAATCTTGCTGCAACTGTTCATGGCATTGGTGAGAAGTACATAGGTTTTGGGCTCCATTCGTATGGAGAGATATACTCGCAGTGGAGGCCTTTCAGGGAAGGTTCATTAGATTGATTCCTGGGGTAGAGGGATTGTCTTACAAGGATAGCTTGAGGAGGCTGGACCTATACCGTGAGAAGGTCAGACCAGCCTTGTCGAATGGCAGAGCAGGCTTGAGGGGTCAAATGGCCTACTTCTGTTTTTATGTTCTGTTTCTGTTGTACAGAGTTTTATCATAAATCGACCTCGGGGCAATAACTGAGGTAGAATTGTTCAGTTTTTGATGATATAGGACCGCAGGAGGAGACTATTTGAACTCTTGAGTGTGTTCTGTGAGATCATGGCTTAACAGTGATGTAGCTCTATCTATATAACTGTCTTTGCTTCATAACTCTTTTATCGCCTCTGGTTAATCAAAATCAATCAGTTTCAGATTTAAAGTTAATAAGTGTTCCAAAAATTCTACCATCATTTGTATGTAGAAGCATTTCCTTTATACATCTTCGGACCTTTCTACATGTGTTCTGATTTCTCACTACCTCAGCTCTTCTGCTTGTATTTTTCTTGACTGAACCTTCTGTATCAATCCTACCAGCTTAATAATACTGCTCTAAGTTGCAACACTAATCATCTCCCTCTGCAGTGTAGCAAGGGACTGGACTCGATCAAAACTTTGTACTGGAGATAACCACAGCAATAAGTGATCACCGCCTTATCGGCTAATTGCTGAAATAACAGATCCTCCGATTTAAATCTCTGAGACGTATCAATGAGCAGTAACAATTCATTTATTAAACAAGGTTAATATGAATGCATTGTGAGGAAAGTGGTTGCACATTGAGCTTTGTCTTTGTAAATGGTTTATGGGATGATCAGTGCAGATTGAAGCTGCATATGTAATGTTTTGACATTTCTCTGCATCCTTCCTTCTAGTGAGTTGGTTAATTTGAAGGTGTTCACGACAAACTTAGTAGATTTTCAACCTTTATGTAAATTGATCCTTGGTGTAGGCTGTTAGTGAAGTTTTCAATATGTTCAACAGGCATCATCTGGTCATCTTCACTTTTCAATTGAAAATTTCTTTGAAAATGCATTTACATAATGGAACAAGTAAGGATAGATATTTGATTGCTGTCAAGCATGATTTATTGAAAGAGAAAACTATTCCAATTTGGTTAACTATCAATAAAATCCTGATATAAATCTAGATCGAAAAAGTGGGTACGCCAAATCTGGCTAGCATCAACATTACACTAATCAAATGTCTTGTTGCTCTTTGCTTCTTAAATTTCATATGCTTCAGATATGATGTGAAGGTTTTAATCTTTGTAAAATAGTGAGGTGAGCCAAAATATTGTCAAGGTGGAAATGTTACTTTGAGGTCACTTCATGCTGTCTCTGTAGAGCAGACATACTGATGGGCCATCAGTTAGACCAGTATTTTTCAAACTTTTTTCCGCGGTCCATTTTTACCAACCGGCCAGCCTTCACGACCCATGCCGGCCGAACATCACGGCCCACGCCGGCCGGCCTACGCGGCCCACCATTTTCACTTGCCTTGTTTGCTGCTGACAAAAAATGGAGGAAATGGTTTTGGGTTCCTTTGGCCCTCGTACACACTCCTCCAATGGAACCTGTTGGATGAAAGTGAAGCCTTCCGGTGTCGGAAAATATGGAGTCCCCATCTGTCCAAAGTTCTGCATTTTTCCCCGATAATATTTAATCAATTAAAATCCCCCCGAACTTGTAAAAAAATAAAAATAAAATGAGTAGGACCCCCCCGAACTTGTAAAAAAAAGCTGCAACCGTTTCAAAAGAAAAAAAAAAACGGGCGCACCGCACACGCGTGCCGATCTGGCAAGCATCCGTAGTGTGGCCACATTGTTTTACATCTTCGTGGCCATTTTGAAGGCCGCTTGCAGTCGGCATGCTAAAAGCCGGTTGCTGCAGCTGTTGCGCACGGATTTACATGATCGGGAGCACTGCGGCGGACGGCTCTGAGACCCTCCCGACACCCACCTGCGGGTTGCGCCCCTGAGTTTAACGATGCCCGACTTAGAACAGTGGTTCACTAACGTATCTGGTTGAAGGACCGTCTTATAAATAGATTAGTAATCATGAACCACCCCATTGAAGTTCAGAATACACTAAAATACTCATTGAGACAACAACCGGTAAATTAATAAAACAATTTTATTTACAGATATCATGGAGGTGGATAGGGATCACATCAGTTATTAGCAAGTTGTGAGTATTAAGGAGTGAGGAGGCAGTTGTGGGTGTGATGGGCAAGTTACTGTTTCGCTGAGATTATCAACAGTATGGTACACGAGCTCACTTAACTAGAACCCGCATGAGTAGGTTCTTCCCGGAGGTGGAGGGCTAATGCCAAGGAGGCCCAGCCAACCACGTCACATTTGTCGGGTTCTGGACAGCTGGCTTTGAGACATTGTCCAAGGTGGTGGGGATGAGAGGTGGAGCCTTGCCCGAGAATGGCGGTCTTTGGGGTATCAGAACAGCCAGATCTCTTGATGGGGAGGAGGGCCAACACCCTTGCCGTTACCTCCCTAATTGCAAAGGAGAAACCTGCTTGGCTGGTGATCACCACCCAAAGCTGCAGACTGGCTGTTCGACCTGTCGGATTTTCTCCAGATGGAGAAAATTTAATTTGCCCTCCGGGGATTGGAAGAAGGTTTCCACAAAATGTGGGAGCCATTCAGCCAGTTGTTCCAAGACCTGTTTGCAGCCAATAGCAAGTAAGCCAGAGGGAGTTGAAAGCCAAGGCGCAAAAACAAACTCAAATGAACGGGGGAGGGAGAGGGTTCAAAGAAGCATGGAACCCGACCATGCTCAGCAAATATCTAAATACATGCCGTCACATCAACTAAACAGGAACAAGATACAAGATCTGAAGAGGGAAGCGGGAATCCAGATGACTAGATTGGGAGGGGGGTCAGTAAGAAAAGGTGGAGAGAGGTTGGTTGGTGACCCGGCTAGAAGTTAGCGCCCAGTGGCGAACGCAAAACAAGAAGCTGCAACCATTGTAAATAATGAAAAACAACCAGTGTAAATAACAAAAGACAACCTATGTGTATATTGTTTTTGATGTACTTTTATTACTACCTTTGTTCTGTATAACAAAAAATAAAATAAAAAAGATCAGCAGTAAAGCATTGGACTATGAACCCAATGCTCATGACTGGCACGTTCTTCATCCAATCGCCATGCAATATCTTTGGACGTCCCATATCTGTTTATTTTGCGGACCTCCAGGAAGTCTCTGAAGACCCCTGTTTTAGTACCACTGAGTTACATATCTCCTTTTGCAAGTTACTGCAAGGATTAGTGATTTTCTTTTACCAAGTTGAGTGAAGTTTGTGGCTTTTTCTTTTCTCATCCAAACTCGCAAAACTCTTGACATCATGGAAAAAGTTGAAAGTTAAAAACACCAAAACATCTTCCAGTATCTGCTAGCTCTTCCATCCACAAAATCTAATGCAGCATGGAGAATTTTATAGGTAAAAATGGAGGGAGAACAGGTTTACTGTAAAATAACACAGCATACTATTCTCACTTCTTGGAGTCGAAAATATATTTAAATTGGAAATTGTCCTTAAGTTTTATGTAATTGTTGTTATGTAATTGTTGTTGTTAACTGAGTTATTGCCTTTTGCTGTCTCCTAGGGTGCTTCCACTTCAACGTCAGAAAATTTTGGTCATAGAGCTAAGCGCGCAAGGGTGTCGGGAAAGTTACAAGACCTTCCGGGTAAGCAAATTTTGTATTGTGAGCAAATATGTATTTTTAGATTTTACAAAATAATTTAAAAATTTTGCATGGTTCCTTTATTTTCACAGAATCTTTACAGTGCAGAAGGAGGAGGCCATTCAGCCCATTGAGTCAACTACACTTGCTCTCTGAAAGATCACTCTACCTAATCCCACTCCCCTGCCTTATAGCCATAACCTTGCACCTTGTTTCTTTTCAGATAGCAATCGAATTCCCTTTTAAATAACTCGATTGCACTAGCCTCCAACACCATCCCAGGAAGTTCATTCCAGACCAACCGCCTTCTGGGTGAAAATATTTTTCCTCCCATCACTTCTACTCCTTTCGCCCATTAATGAATCTGTGACCTCTTGTTCTTGATGTAACCTTGAGAGTCATGTTAGCCCTTTTTACCATTCCTGGAGTGAGCTTTTATGTGACCACGAAGTTAATTTGACCCTTTGGTCTGCAGAAACTAGAGGGAAGGAAAAAGCATAATAAAGCTTTGTGTGGTATTGTTCGAGGTCATCTAGATTCTTAAGGATTAAATTGCTAAACTATGCTGATTACTGTTGGTGCTGGAGTGGTACTATGGTTATTTGGTTTTGTCTCTTGGCCAGAATTGGGAGCAATTAGGGGGGAAATTCAGCGTTGTTGTCCAGCTATCATTGCTGGAAAGTTGCAGGAAGACTGGATTGATTCGCGTGATGCTGCTTGTCATCTCCTTTCTTCTTACTTAATCAAATAGGACATAGTAACTGAAAAACCCAAACAATTATAAAAGTCAAAGATAAGAAAAAGTAGGCTGATTCAAATTGTTACTTTTGAGGGTTGTCACATTGGCAATGGAATTGTAGTCCCTGTTAGAGCAGTTAGGGTAGAAAGTTGGAATGGTTATCTAATTTAATATTTATGAATTTTTGTGTGATAGTTTTTCAACAGAGGTCAGTTTCACAGGTCGATTAAATTGAAGAGCCTACCAATATTACATTATTCCAATGTCAGTACATTCTATAAAGTTGTGTAAAAAGTACAGTGTTATGGTGTGCTCCCAGATCATCAGGTCAATGCCATGAGCGTCTGGAAACACATGCTTGATTAGGGATAGTCAGCACGGATTTGTGAGGGGTAGGTCTTGCCTCACAAGTCTTATTGCATTCTTTGAGGAGGTGACCAAGCATATGGATGAAGGTAAAGCAGTGAATGTAGTGTACATGGATTTTAGTAAGGCATTTGATAAGGTTTATGCAGAAAGTAAGGAGGCATGGGATAGTGGGAAATTTGGCCTGTTGGATAACGAACTGGCCAACTGAGAAGTCAGAGAGTGGTGGTGGATGGCAAATATTCAGCCTGGAGCCCAGTTACCAGTGGCGTACCGCAGGGATCAGTGTTCATAGATCTTTGAAAGTTGCCACTCAAGTGGATAGAGCTGTGAAAAAGGTCTATGGTCTGCTCGTGTTCATTAGCAGAGGGATTGAATTTAAGAGCCGTGAGGTGATGATGCAGCTGTACAAAACCTTGGTAAGACCACATTTGGAGTACTGTGTGCAGTTCTGGTCGTCTCATTTTAGGAAGGATGTGGAAGCTTTGGAAAAGGTGCAAAGGAGATTTACCAGGATGTTGCCTGGAATGGCGAGTACGTCTTACAAGGAAAGGTTGAGGGTGCTCGGCTTTTTCTCATTAGAACGGAGAAGGATGAGGGGCGACTTGATCGAGGTTTATTAGATGATCAGGGTAATAGAGTAGACAGTCAGAGACTTTTTCCCCGGGTGGAACAAACCATTACAAGGGGACATAAATTTAAGGTGAATGGTGGAAGATATAGGGGGGATGTCAGAGGTAGGTTCTTTACGAGAGAGTAGTGGGGGCATGGAATGCACTGCCTGTGGAAGTAGTTGAGCTGGAAACATTAGGGACCTTCAAGCGGCTATTGGATAGGTACATGGATTACGGTAGATTAATTTGTTCTTAGTCTAGGACCAAAGTTCGACACAACATCGTGGGCCGAAGGGCCTGTTCTGTGCTGTATTTTTCTATGTTCTAAATGGCCTCCTTCCATTTTCCCAAAACTGATGTTACATCTGACTGTGAAGGAAGGGTCAAGTTTACAATTCACCTGAAATTCATACCAGCGAATTGAAAATTTAGCTGTTAAGCAAGCATTTGCTCCAGTTAGCCCAGCACGCTGATTATGAAAGCTTTTGTGCTGACTGTCATAGAATCCCTACAGTGCAGAATGAGGCCATTGAACTCATTGGATGAGACTCCAAAGGAGCATCCTATCTAGGCTTACCCCCCCCTCCATTCCTGCAACCATCACCCCCACATTGTTGCAACCTCAACCAATCTGCACATTGTTGGACACTTAAGGGGTAATTTTGCATGGTCAATCCACCTAACCCACACGTCCTTTGGGCTGTGGGAGGAAACCGAGAACCCGGAGGAAACCCAAGTAGACACTGGGAGAACTTGCAAACTTCACACAGACAGACACCCAAGGCGGGAATTGAATCCCCAAGTCTGTGGTGCTGTGAAGCGATAGTGCTAACCACTGTGCCGCCGGACTCTGGTCTGAGAGTGCTGTTGCTTATGCAGAGACTTGCCTAATGAATGGGGTTCTCCCCAGCCTTTTCCCTCTTCAGTATGTAATTAATTAGAAATTATTGAACTGATGAGACCCTTCACTCTTATAGGACTGGTTTCACTCCAAAAATGCTCGGGCTTTTGACCGGCTATAAGCTCGTAATTATGGTTGAACATTACAGGAGTAAGTTGATATTTGTTGAATCACAAATTAGTCCGTTAAAAGAAATTACGAACATACACATGAACAAACATACATGCCAACAAGGAGCAGGGAGAGGCCTTTCCAACCCCTCGAGCCTGCTCATCATTTCATAAGATCATAGCTGATCTGATAGTCACCTCAAATCTGCATCCCTGCGATAACCTATCACTGCCTTGCTTACAAAGAATTTATCCACCTCTGCCTTTAAAAGTATTCAAGGATCTAGCTTCCACCACCTTTTCAGGAAGAGATTCCAACGACTCGCAGTCCTCACAAAATGTTGCCTCATCTCCATTTTAAATGGGTGACCTCTTATTTTTAAGCAATGATCCCTAGTTCTAGTTTCCCCCACAAGAGGAAACACCCTCTCTCCATCCACCCTGTCAAGAAACCCTCAGGATCTTATTTGTTCCAATTGATTCACCTCTTACTCTTCTAAACTACAGCAAATATGTGCCTAGCCTGTCTAACCTTCCTTCACAAGGCAACCCACACATTTCAGGTTTTCATCTGGTAAACCTTCCCTAAGCTGCTTCCAATGCATTTATATCCTTCCTTAAATAAGGTGACCAGTAAAGGTAAAGTTGCCATAGGCTACTTTCCCCTTTGGGTAGAACCTACAGGTAGTGATTTAACCTGAGGATCACCACACCTTGGGCAAGGGGCAAGGATGTGAAGGCAGGCCTTTATGAATAACCTACTGTACACAGTATGCCAGATGCGGTCTCTCACGTGCCCTGTACAACTGAAGCATAACCTCCCTTTTCCCCTTACATTCCCCTTGCAATAAATGTTAACATTAGCTTTCTTAATTAATTGCTGTACCTGCATTCTGGCCTTCTGTGAATGCAGTAGGACACCCAAATCCATGCACCTCAGAGCTCTGAAAAACCCTCTCACCGTTTGGATAATCTTTTTTATTCTTCCTGCCAAAATGGACACTTTCACAGTTTCCCACATTATACTCTATTTGCCAGATCTTCGCCCACTTGCTTAACCTCTCTCTCTGTTTATAGCTCCTTATGTGCTCTTCACAACTTACTTTCCCTACTTTGTGTCATCAGCAAATTTGGCAACCACACCTTCAAACAGTTGAGTTTCGAGCACTGATCCCTGTAGTATGCCACTGGTTACATCTTGCCAACCCGGAAAAAAACATTTCCTACACTCTGCTTCATGTTGACCAGCCTAAGATGAGCTTTTATTTCCCACAATAAATGTTGATGTGGCACTTTGTCAAATGCCTTCTGAAATTCAATTTACTCGATGCCACTTCTCTGACTATAATTTTCCTCCCTCCCTTCCATTTCCTGCTTCATAGCTGCTCCTGGGGTGTCACTTGCATGATCTCTCGTGAAAGCTTAAGCAAAATACAGATTTAATTTTCTTTTAATGTTGGACACTTTAACTTTTATCTTAATCCCCATGTCTTAATTATTCACAAAATTAACTATAAAATTAAAAATTTTAAGTGAAAAGATTCTTTGGTTTTTACTCCCTAGTTTCCTGTATGTGAGAATACTTCAGTGTGATTGGTGACTTTCCCTGCTTGTTGCCACCTTGGCCACTGGACACTTTGAGATTTCCTTGACTTTGTGCCAGATTCAAACTCGGATCTGAAAAGGACAATTTCTCCATAGATTGCTAGATTTTTGTGTAGGCTGCTTTCTTTGGCTCTGTGGCGAATTCCATTGCAGTAATTATGAACTTTACTGGACATTTAAAAACAGTTATTATTCAACACAGTGTAACTTTATAAAGGATTTTTACAGGCTAATAGTGAGAGTTGGAGTTATTGTCAGCTCAATAAGCTGACTGCAAAATCCAGCCCATTGAAAATCTTTTCTGCATTTTCTCAACTGCTTCAGCATCCTTTTTGAAGTATAGACACCAGAACAGTATACAGTTCTGGAGCAACTGATTGTAAAAACAGGGAGTTTAAATGTAGTTAGACTACACCCCAGGATTGGAGTCCTGGTGTGGTCTAACTATAAGCCAACTTTTTTTTGCAAGCAGTTGCTCCAGAAATCCAGTATGTTATTAGTGGTATTAATGGTCAAATCAACTTGCGTAGCTATCTTTACTGATTTATGTAGGTCTTTCCAGATCTCTTTGTTCTTCTGTCATTTAGTTTCTTACCTTTTCAAGGAATGAGTAGTTTTCCTGCCCTACCGGATTGAACCACCTACTATTTTACCATATTGAATCTCATTTCCCACATATTCACCAATTTTGGAAGTCTTTTGTCTCCATACAAAGAACAAAGAAAAGTACAGCACAGGAACAGATCCTTCGGCCCTCCAAGCCCGTGCCGTCCAAGCTGCCCGTCTAAACTAAAATCTTCTACAGTTCCTGGGTCCGTATCCCTCTATTCTCATCCTATTCATGTATTTGTCAAGATGCCCCTTAAATGTCACTATCATCCCTGCTTCCACCACCTCATCTGGCAGTGAGTTCCAGGCACCCACTACCCTCTGTGTAAAAAAAACTTGCCTCTTACATCTCCTCTAAACCTTGCCCCTCGCACCGTAAACCTATGCCCCCTAGTAATTGACCCCTCTACCATGGGGAAAAGCCTCTGACTATACACTCTGTCTATGCCCCATATAATTTAGTAGATCTCTATCAGGTCGCCCCTCAATCTCCGTCGTTCCAGTGAGAACAAACCGAGTTTATTCAACCGCTCCTCGTAGCTAATGCCCTCCATACCAGGCAACATCCTGGTAAATCTCTTCTGCACCCTCTCCAAAGCCTCCACATCCTTCTGGTAGTGTGGCGACCAGAATTGAACACTATACTCCAAGTGTGGCCTAACTAAGGTTCTATAGAGCTGCAACATGATTTGCAAATTCTTATACTCAATGCCCCGGCCAATGAAGGCAAGCATGCCGTATGCCTTCTTGACTACCTTCTCCACCTGTGTTGCCCCTTTCAGTGACCTGTGGACCTGTACACCTAGATCTCTCTGACTTACATTATTGAGGGTTCTACCATTCACTGTATATTCCCTACCTGCATTAGACCTTCCAAAATGCATTACCTCACATTTGCTGAATCCTCTGACAGTCCTCATCGCTATCCCCAATTCCACCTACCTTTGTGTCATCTGCAAACTTGCTAATCAGACCAGTTACATTTTCCTCCAAATCATTTATATATGCTACGAACAGCAAAGGTCCCAGCACTGATCCCTGCGGAACACCACTAGTCACAGCCCACCAATTAGAAAAGCACCCTTCCCTTGCTACTCTGCGTTCTATGACCTAGCCAGTTCTGTATCCACCTTGCCAGCTCACCCCTGATCCCGTGTGACTTCACCTTTTGTACCAGTCTACCATGAGGGACCTTATCAAAGGCCTTACTGAAGTCCATATAGACAACATCCACTGCCCTACCAGCATCAATCATCTTTGTGACCTCTTCGAAAAACTCTAGCAAGTTAGTCAGACACGACCTCCCCTTCACAAAACCATGCTGCCTCTCACTAATACGGCCATTTGCTTCCAAATGGGAGTCGATCTTGTCTCGAAGAATTCTCTCCAGTAATTTCCCTACCACTGACGTAAGGCCCACCAGCCTGTCGTTCCCTGGATTATCCTTGCTACCCATCTTAAACAAAGGAACAACATTGGCTATTCTCCAATCCTCCAGGACATCACCTGAAGACAGTGAGGATCCAAAGATTTCTGTCAAGGCCTCAGCAATTTCCTCTCTAGCCTCCTTCAGTATTCTGGGGTAGATCCCATCCGGCCCTAGGGACTTATCTACCGTAATATTTTTCAAGACGCCCAACACCTCGTCTTTTTGGATCTCAATGTGACCCGAGCTATCTGCACACCCTTCTCCAGACTCAACATCCACCAATTCCTTTTCTTTGGTGAATACTGATCCAAAGTATTCATTTAGTACCTCGCCCATTTCCTCTGGCTCCACACATAGATTCCCTTGCCTATCCTTCAGTGGGCCAACCCTTTCCCTGGCTACCCTCTTGCTTTTTATGTACGTGTAAAAAGCCTTGGGATTTTCCTTAACCCTATTTGCCAATGACTATTCGTGACCTCTTCTAGCCCTCCTGACTCCTTGCTATTCCTTCCTACCTACTTCCTTCCTACTTTCCTTATATTTCACACAGGCTTCGTCTGTTCCCAGCCTTCCATCCCTGACAAATGCCTCCTTTTTCTTTTTGGCGAGGCCTACAATATCTCTCGTTATCCAAGGTTCCCGAAATTTGCCGTATTTATCCTTCTTCTGCATAGGAACATGCTTGGTCCTGAATTCCTTTCAACTGATAAAGCCTCCCACATGTCAGATGTTGATTTACCCTCACATCCTCCTCCAATCTAGGTTCTTCAGTTCCCGCCTAATATTGTTATAATTAGCCTTCCCCCAATTTAGCACATTCATCCTCGGACCACTCTTATCCTTGCCCACCAGCACTTTAAAACTTACTGAATTGTGGTCACTGTTCCCAAAATGCTCCCCTACTGAAACTTCTACCACCTGGCCAGGTTAATTCCCCAATACCAAGTCCAGTACAGCCCCTTCCCTAGTTGAACTGTCTACATATTGTTTTAAGAAGCCCTCCTGAATGCTCCTGACAAACTCTGCCCCGTCCAGGCCCCTAGCACTAAGTGAGTCCCAGTCAATATTGGGGAAGTTGAAGTCTCCCATCAGAACAACCCTGTTGTTTTTACTAGTTTCCAAAATCTGTCTACCTATCTGCTCCTCTATCTCCCGCTGGCTGTTGGGAGGCCTGTAGTAAACCCCCAACAGTGTGACTGCACCCTTCTTATTCCTGATCTCCACCCATATTGCCTCACTGCCCTCTGAGGTGTCCTCCCGTAGTACAGCTGTGATATTCGCCCTAGCCAGTAGTGCAACTCCGCCACCCCTTTTACATCCCCCTCTATCCTGCCTGAAAGATCTAAATCCTGGAACATTCAGCTGCCAATCCTGTCCTTACCTCAACCAGGCCTCTAATGGCAACAACATCATGGGTCCAAGTACTAATCCAAGCTCTAAGTTCATCTGCCTTACCCGTAATAGTAGCATTGAAACATTTGCACTTCAGGCCACCAGACCTGCTGTTTTCAGCAACATCTCCCTGTCTGCTCTTCCTCAGACCCATACTGGCCCTATTCCTTAGTTCTCCCTCAATGCTTTCACCTTCTGACCTATTGCTCCGGTACCCACCCCCCTGCCATACTAGTTGAAACCCTCCCGTGTGACACTAGCAAACCTCGTGGCCAGGATGGTATGTTACCTCCCTGGTGCCAGGGTCCAGAATGCCTCAGAACTGGTAGCGGGCATCCTGAAGGGGGAGGGCAAAAAGGCAGAGGTCGTTGTACATATTGGTACTAACGACATAAGCAGGAAGGGGCATGAGGTCCTGCAGCAGGAGTTGAGGGAGCTAGACAGAAAGTTAAAAGACAGGACCTCTAGGGTTGTAATCTCGGGATTACTGTATAGATGCAACCTGTCCTCCTTGTACAGGTCACACCTGCCCCGGAAGAGCTCCTAGTGGTCCAGATAACGGAAACCCTCCCTCCTACACCAGCTGTTTAGCCACGTGTTTATCTGCTCTATCTTCCTATTTCTAGCCTCACTGGCACGTGGCACAGGGAGTAATCCCGAGATTACAACCCTAGAGGTCCTGTCTTTTAGCTTTCTGCCTAGCTCCCTCAACTCCTGCTGCAGGACCTCATGCCCCCTCCTGAGTTTGAAAATGACTGCATTAGATGGCTCTTGTTGGAGTTACTGTGCCTTTTGATTCACTTCTGCCAGTATTTGGCTTTGGAATCTCGATGGCTCAATCTTTGCTTAATTTCTCCCAAATCTGAAAGGATTGATTGGAGGACATCTTGTCACAGGTGGACATAGTGCTACGGTGTAAATCTGTCATTTCGATCTCTGACAGAAAAGATAGACACTTGAAAAGGAACTGGGTTGAGTTAAGATGGGTAATGCAACAAAACCGCTTGGTATAACTATTGATTAAAACTATAAACCAAACGGGTTAGCCATGGAACGCTGAAAATGTATTTTACTGTTGCCAATTGGAAGTACTGTTTTACTGATTGCACTTGGCCAACATTACATTTTCTATAAATGCTTGTGCTGGTACTGAAGAATAGTGATTGAAAATCAGCCAAACTGTTACCCCCATTCGCTACTGTAAAATGTGAAACTACAAGCTGCAGTAGTTTTTGGCATAAATTGGCATAAACTAGTCATGTCTTATAATTGGGACCTAAACTTTGTGCACAGATATCACTGAGATCCTTCCAGGAACTCTGATTCTAAATTGGATCCATGTGAACCATTTGTTGTGAACTAATGAGTAACTATGGGTTGAATATTTTCAATTGCTTTGGGCTTTTGCTAAGATATTATGTATTTGGAATGTACGGTCAGAATCCCCTGAATTTGCTTCAGTTCGAAAATAACAAAACAGGAGAACAACAGCATGTGCCATTGAGTAGGCTCCTAGCTGGTCTTCGAATTCCACAACACCTACCCGCAATATCCCCATATCTGTGTCTGACTAGAATACCCTCAACGACTAAGCATCCACAGCTCTCTGGGATAGAGAATTGCTAAGATTCACACCCTCAACCCTGATCTAAATGGCCGGTCCCTTGCCGTGGGCCTAACACTAGTTCTATTCCCTGGGCAGGGAAAAAATTCTCCCCAAATCCCTGTTAAGTCCCTGAATAATTTTCCGTGTTTCAATTAGATCACTTCTCATTCTTCTAAGCTCCAGGAAATGCAGGCCCAGTCTATGCAATCTTTCCTTATGATAATCCCCTCACCCCAAGCATCAGTCAATTGAAATTTGTTACACCCTATCTAAGGCAAGTATATCCTTCCTTAGGTAGAGCGAGCAAAACCTTACACAATCCTCCAGGTGTGATCTCACCAAGACCCTATACAATTGCAGTAAGACTAGTTTACTCTTGTACTCCAAATATTTTATATTAAAGGCGAACATACCATTTGTTTTGTTAATTGCTTGCTGTGTCTACATGTTATCGAATTTATACAGTACATGCATTCCCAGGTCTCCCTGAACATAGGCATTTCTTGGTCTCCATTTAAAAAATACTTTGTTTTTTTTACTTTTCCTTCCAAAATAGGTGGCTTTGCATTTCTCCACGTTACATTAAACTGCTGCATTCTTTCCCACTCACTTGTACCCTTTTGCAGCCTCTTTGTGCCCTTCTCACAGCTTACATTCCCACTAACTTTGGTACGAAACTGGGTATATTGTACTCTGACCCCTCCTAAGTCATTGACATAGATGGTAAATAGCTACGGCCCAATCACTGATCCTTGCGGTACCCCATTAGTTATAGGCTACCAATCCAAGAATGAACCATTTATCCCTGCAGTTTTGTCTGTTAGCCATTTCTCATGTCATGCTAATATACTAATAACTGGGTTGTTGGTCTAGTGGTAAGATTCTCGCTTTGGTGATTGTACTCTGCAAATCTGTGAGAGGTCCCAGTTTCAAATCCTGGATGAACCCTTTGATGTTGTTTCTTATTAGGGTGGCTGTTGCTTCACAGCGCCAGAGTCCCAGGTTCGATTCCCGGCTTGGGTCACTGTCAGTGCGAGTTTGCATGTTCTCCCTGTGTCTGCATGGGTTTCCTCTGGGTGTTCCGGTTTCCCCCCACAAGTCCCGAAAGACGTGCTGTTAGATTATTTGGACATTCTGAATTCTTCCCCCGTGACAGGTGCCGGAATGTGGCGACTAGGGGCTTTTCACTTTAACTTCATTGCAGTGTTAATGTAAGCCGACTTGCGACTATAAATATTATTATTTGATATTACTCCACCCACCCCCATCCCTTGAGCCCTAATTTTGTGCAATAACCTCTTTTGTGACACATTAGTGAATACTTAATATCTAAATATACTACGTCCACTGGTTTCCCCCTTATTTACCCTATTAGTTAGTCCTTAAAAAAACATGATGGATTCCCCTTCATAAATCCATGTTTATCCCATTCAATCATATGATTTTCTGAGTACCTGGCTACCATGTTCCAAACTCTTTTATCTGACCTTCTCTCTATTCTTGAATAGTGCTTTGCTACCTTCCAATCCACGAGGCCCATCCTAGAATCAAAGGAATACACTTACTGTTTCCACTAATTTTAAAAACTCTAGGCAGGTGACCATCAGGCCCATGAGATTTGTTGTCTTTTTGGCCCATTAACATTTCCAGTACTATTTCCGACCACTCATTTCCTTGAGGCCCTCATTTTCACCGTATTTTC
The DNA here is from genome assembly GCF_902713615.1 of Scyliorhinus canicula. Taxonomy (NCBI): domain Eukaryota; kingdom Metazoa; phylum Chordata; class Chondrichthyes; order Carcharhiniformes; family Scyliorhinidae; genus Scyliorhinus; species Scyliorhinus canicula. Next base: position 276,613,888 of record NC_052146.1, on the reverse strand, counting down.
AGTTCCCAAAGACTGATATGACTTATTTGTTTAATCTCTCCTATTTCCTTTATTCTTGATTATAATTTCTGCTGCCTGTAATGGACCCACATTTACTTTCAATACTATTCCATTAATTCACATTAATGAACATCCAACCAAGCTTTTAGAAAATGTTATTCTTTCGTTACTAGTAGCCCTAGTATTCTATTTTCCCTATTTCTTGGTTATCTGTTGCTGAATATTTAAATCCATCCAATCCTCAGGTGTGCTATTTTGAAAACATTTTTCACTCTTTTGTTTAATCTAATACTATCTTTAACTTCTCTTTAGCCACAGTTGGTCCACTTTTCCTGGCGGTTTTGTGCTTTTCTGGCATAAATATTTGTTGCAAGTTCTAAATTAATTCTTTTAATTATGCCATCTACCATTATATCTTTGAATCTATTTCCCAATCCACTGTAGCCAACATAATGTTTTATCTACGTGGTTTGTTTGGTTGAGATTTAAAACTCTAGTTTCATGCTTGACTAAATCATTCTCAAACTCCATATAAAATTAATCAAACAATGATCACTCTTTCCCCCAGAGACTCCTTTGTTGCAAGGTTACTAATTAAGCCCGTCCCATTATTCAAAATAGACTGTTCCCTAGTTAGTTCCTTGATGTAATGATCTGGAAAATACCTTGAATGCATTCCATAGATTAGTCCTCCATACTGTTTCTACAACTTTGAGTTTCCCAGCCTCAGGATTAAGATCTCTCCTCCCCCAAAATTACCGGTGTTACAATCCCTGCAGTTTAAAAAAAAAAAAAAATCAAACTCCCAGTGAATGACTGAAAAGATCACGTGGCAAGAATTCACATTTCAAGACTTTTACTGTAACAAATGAACTGAAAACTATGTTGGCCAAACACAATTTTTGGAGGTAACTTTTACTCTAAACTACAGAAAGGCTTCCCATTAACTTTTAAAGCAACCAAAAAGTTCCCACAGTTATTATTTACTCTGTCTCTTTATTGGACTCTTCATTCTTCGGGAACCAGTACAAAGGTGATTCTCAGTTCCAGAGGGCTTGTGTCCTTTCTTTTCCTTTGCTAGCTGGGTGACTCCTAATCCCAGAACTGACTTTTACGGTGAGGGATGAATTGGAGATGCTTCCCTCTAGCCAAGCTAAGTAAATCTTTGTCCCGTTTAAATCTTCACAAACTCAGTCTCTGCAATCTGCACGTGAGCTTGCATCTGTGTTTCATATGGTAACCGACAGGGCCAGTATTCTCTCTGCTTAAGGTGCAAGACCGGCTGTTTATGTTTCTCTCCACTCTATTTCTCTCAGATTCTTGCAGACTGACATGCCTGTGAGGTTCAGGATATCTTAACAAACACCCTAGGTCACACTGCAATGATTTTGTGTGACCTTTACCCCTCTTGACGTTCACCTCCATGACAACGATGAAGTGCATAGGCCTTGTATCCATGTCTACCTTGAAATTAAATAGAGTCTAAAATAAATTTTACCAAGGCTCACATTCTTAACGCCTCCCTGTTACTTGGAGGCTGGCCGTTTATTTGATGTCAGTGAGCTGCCCTGAACATTTTTTATAGCTGAGATTATCTCTTGCCACCTTCCCAGTAAGTAAAACAACCTGGCCCCCATTTAACCAAGCCACGCTCGCTTTTCAACAGAATTCTAAATCACATGACCCTCTTCATTCCTTCATCTTGCCCCAAATTAACAAGACAGCCCCAAAACTTCACATTTGTAACACCCTTGTTGCATGCACATTTAATTTGTACACTGCCCAACACAACTATTTATATGGAGCCCATAAACCACTACCTAAACCAATGTTTTCTGTTCTATTTTATTTCTTAGCTTCACTCAAACATCTGATTTTCCAAGTTCCTATCGGGACAATCTCTCTTCTTCTGATATGTGTTGAATGAGCTGCGAATGGCTGTCTCCTCTCCATCTACGGCACGTTTCCATTTTGCCTCTTCTAAAAGTTAATTCTTGACCTGGTTCACTCTGCAATCGCATCTTGAGAATTACGCGTGGATCAACTCCATTAATCTCTGTTGTGCCATTAATTTATTGTCTTTTCTGAATGCTTCATACATTCTGATATGGTGCCTTAACTTAAACTTACTTTTCCCTGATGTCCTATTATCGTAAAGCACTGTATCCCATCCTGATCCACTCTGCTTACTTCTACCCAAATCACTGCTCTGCTGTACGCCTTGACATTTCTCATTCTTTTTGCCCTTTCCTGCCAACGTTCAGCTCTATCTACCTCGGTTGTTGGTAAAATTCTAGAATCGATCGTTAAGGATGAGATTTCTAAATTCTTGGAAGAGCAGGGTCGGATTAGAACAAGTCAACATGGATTTAGTAAGGGGAGGTCGTGCCTGACGAACCTGTTAGAATTCTTTGAGGAGGTGACAAGTAGGTTAGACCAGGGAAACCCAGTGGATGTGGTCTATCTGGATTTCCAAAAGGCCTTTGATAAGGTGCCACACAGGAGGCTGCTGAGTAAGGTGAGGGCCCATGGTGTTCGAGGTGAGCTACTGGCATGGGTTGAGGATTGGCTGTCTGACAGAAGGCAGAGAGTTGGGATAAAAGGTTCTTTTTCGGAATGGCAGCCGGTGACCAGCGGTGTCCCACAGGGTTCAGTGTTGGGGCCGCAGCTGTTCACCATATATATTAATGATCTGGATGAAGGGACTGGGGGCATTCTAGCGAAGTTTGCCGATGATACAAAGTTAGGTGGTCAGGCAGGTAATGCTGAGGAAGTGGGGAGGCTGCAGAAGGATCTAGACAGTTTGGGAGAGTGGTGCAGGAAATGCCTGATGCAATTCAACGTGAGAAAATGTGAGGTCTTGCACTTTGGGAAAAAAGAATCCAAGCATAGACTACTTTCTAAACGGTGAGAAAATTCATAATGCCAAAGTACAAAGGGATCTGGGAGTGCTAGTCGAGGATTCCCTAAAGGTAAACATGCAGGTTGAATCTGTGATTAAGAAAGCGAATGCAATGTTGTCATTTATCTCAAGAGGGTTGGAATATAAAAGCAGCGATGTGCTACTGAGCCTTTATAAGGCTCTGGTTAGGCCCCATTTGGAGTACTGTGTCCAGTTTTGGGCCCCACATCTCAGGAAGGACATACTGGCACTGGAGCGTGTCCAGCGGAGATTCACACGGATCATCCCTGGAATGGCGGGTCTAACATATGATGAACGGCTGAGGATCCTGGGATTGTATTCATTGGAGTTTAGAAGGTTAAGGGGAGATCTAATAGAAACTTACAAGATAATACATGGCTTAGAAAGGGTGGACGCAAAGAAACTGTTTCCGTTAGGCGAGGAGACGAGGACCCGTGGGCACAGCCTTAGAATTAGAGGGGGTAAATTCAGAACAGAAATGCGGAGACATTTCTTCAGCCAGAGAGTGGTGGGCCTGTGGAATTCATTGCCGCGGAGTGCAGTGGAGGCCGGGACGCTAAATGGCTTCAAGGCAGAGATAGATAAATTCTTGATGTCGCGAGGAATTAAGGGCTACGGGGAGAATGCTGGTAGGTGGAGTTGAAATGCCCATCAGCCATGATTGAATGGCGGAGTGGACTCGATGGGCCGAATGGCCTTACTTCCACTCCTATGTCTTATGGTCTTGCTCTAAAATATTCTGGTTGCTTTTTCTGCTGGAATCGTTCCATTGAGAGAAACTGTCCCTCTTATTCTGTAGGATTGAAGAATTGGATAGGGGGTGGTGGTTTCTTTTCGCATTGGACTAATTCCGAATTTGTTGCACAAACCTTGCTCTCCAACAATTAACTTGATTAACAGTATTTTAGAGAATGTGGCATAAGTGCATTTAATAAATTAGTGACTCTGCATTCACTTTGTAATTGCTTATGTTAAATTTAGTTGATTTTAAAAAAGATGGTTCAAAGATAGGAAATGGGGAAGTATTTGGACTGAAGGCTACTAAGTATCCACCTGATAAATGTCCTTTTTGAATAATCTGTGGAATAATTTTTAACACCATAGCAAAATGCTGACTGTGTAGGCAAGACATTTGGACTTGGTTATCCCAGTATCAGAATTGTGCAAAATGAAGATGATCTATATAAAAAAAATTATTAAAAAATAGTCTGCTACTGATCTGGTACAAGTTCTTTAGATATAAAATGTCATCCAAATAAGTTTTCTGCATTTCACCTTTTAATAGCATCACCAGCAGAACAATATCTTCAAGTAAAACTACCAGACGAGGTAGTTATGAAGATCTTTTCATATCTGCTTGAACAGGATCTTTGCAGAGCAGCTTGTGTGTGTAAACGCTTCAGTGAACTAGCTAACGATCCAATTTTATGGTAAGTAAGCTTCAATCTTTTTGCAGTCATTCTCCAATTTGCCATTAACCCGGTCTGTAACTTTTTAAACAACTATCCTATCTACATTTCCAGTTTAAATTAATTCGGACATTTATTGTATTTTTCTAGCAGGTAAAACCTCATAAATGATGCCGTCTTTCATGGATAATATATTACGTGATAACTAATCCAAGCCTAGTGTACCAGTTTTAAAAGAAAAGCAAGTTGGCATGCAAATATGGCGATTTTCAGACTTCTGTCATGTTAAAATTTTCTGTTGAACTTATCTCGAAGGAAAAAAAATTTGTTTGTTGTTCGCATCCATAGAAATGCGATGTTTGGAATTTTTTAACTTTGTTGGAACTTACTGGTGATCATTCAACCTGAACTGTGAAAGATTAATATTAAGGTCTGTATATATTGAGAGAATGGAATTGGTTCCCCCGATTGTGAACAGGACTTATTTTTATTGGCAGAAACTGAAAGCCATACTCTTGTCACTGACCTTGTAGTTGTTGAAACAAATGGGCTTGTTAGCCCATTGCGGCGGAACGGCAGCACAGTGGTTAGTACTGTTACTTCATAGTACCAGGGACCCGGGTTCGATTCCTGGCTTGGGTCACTCTGTGTGCGTTCTCCCCCCATGTCTGAGAGGGTTTCCTCCGGGTGTTCCGGTTTCCTCCCTGTCCAAAGCTTTGCAGGTTAGGTGGATTGGTCATGCTAAATTGTCCTGTAGTGTCCAAGTGTTGGGTTGGGTTTCTGGGATAGGGTTGAGGTGTGGGCTTAGGTAGGGTGCCCATTCAGGACCAGTGTAGACTCGATGGGCCGAATCCTTCTGCACTGTAAATTCTATGATTTCTTTTTGTTTAGAAAATATTTTACTGAAGCATTTGTAATTTTCACAGTTTAACACATTAACATTTCTGAAAAGAAAAAAAACCCGTGTGGGTCGGCGCACGCAAAAAACCTAAACCCTCCCATTCTACTGCTGGCGTTCAATTTTCTTTGAAGAAGTCGACGTACGGCTCCCATCTCTGGGTGAACCCCTGAGTTGATCATCTCAAGGCGAACTTGATTTTTTTCCAGACTGAGAAACCCTGCCATATCGCTGACCACACCCTCCCTTACAGGACTTCTGACATTACGTCTGAAAATCCCTGCCAGAATCCCCTCAACGTTGGACATGCCAGAACATATGCACGTGGTTAGAAGGGCTACCCCACACCACCCACATCTATCCTCCACCTCCTCAAAAGAACCTGCTCACCTGGGCTACCGTCATGTAGGCCCTGTGTACCACTTTGAACTGGATCAGGCTAAGTTTGGCACAGGGCGAAGATGAATTGACTCTCCAAGGCCTTTTCCATTTCCAGCTCTCTTCCCAGCTCCTCTTCCCACTTCCGCTTCACCCCCCTGATCGGCGTCCCCTTCCACTCCATCAACGCCTTGTTTATCTCTGAAATCCTCCTCTCCAACCGCAGTTTTTGACATATCCTGTAGTCCCCTCGGGGGGGGGAGGCGAGGGGAGCTTGGAACCTGTCTCCGGACGAAGTCCTGGACCTGAAGATATCAAAACCCATTCCCACCCGATAGCTCAAAATCCTCCTCTCGTACCTTCAAGATCGGAAAACCCTCCTGGATAAATAAATCCCAAATCTCTCGATACCTGCCTGCAGTCACTTCCTGAAGCCCCCATCCAGCCTCCCCGGGGCAAACTGGTGATTGTTACAAATCGGACGCCCCATCCAATCCCATGTGCTGCCTCCACTGCCCCCACATCCTTAGGACTACCACCACCACTGGGTTTGTAGAGTACCGAGCCGGCGAGATCGGCAGGGGCAATGTTAGTAAAGCCTCCAAACCCGTACCCTTGCAGTATGCCATTTCCACTTGCTCCCAGGCCGACCCCTCCCCCACCACCCACTTCCTGACTATCGATATGTTGGCCACCCAGTAATAATAAAGCTCGGGAGGACCAGGATCTCCCCTCCACGACCCCGCTCCAGGAATGCCCTCTTTACTCTCGGAGTTTTCCCCACCCACACACTATCTGTAATCGCCACGTGCATTTTTCTTTTTTTTATTAAAAAAAAAGCCTTTTGGACAGAAATCGGGACGGCATTGAAAAAAAGCAGTCTTGGGAGGACTGTCATCTTCACTGTCTGGACCCTTCCCGCTCATGTCAGCCGGAGCATGTCCCATCTATGGAAATCCCTTTTCATTTGGTCGACTGCTTTGCCGCCGCCCCCCGGGGCTCACTATTCCCCCACCACGCACTCGATGTTCTAAGAGCCATTGCTAAAGGCTCTATGGCCAGGGCAAGCAGTAATGAGGAGAGCAGGCATCCCTGCCTTATCCCTCTCCTGAGATTAAAATATTCTGACCGGGTTCGGTTGGTTGTCACATTTGCCACCGGGGCCTGATATAACAGCCGGACCCAATCCACAAATCCCTGCCCAAACCCAAACCTGCCTAAAATATCTCATGGATATCATGGACATCATTTTCTCGAGCTAAATCGCTGGCTTTTAAAGCAGACCAAGCAGGCCAGCAGCACGGTTCGATTCCCGTACCAGCCTCCCCGGACAGGTGCCGGAATGTGGCGACTAGGGGCTTTTCACAGTAACTTCATTGAAGCCTACTCGTGACAATAAGCGATTTTCATTTTTCATACGCACCAGCATCCGATCGATCCTTTCCCTCTGGCAGATCGACGATCCGAATGTTCTGCCTGCGGGAAGGATTCTCCAGGTCTTCCACCTTTTCCAGCAGCCACTTTTGCCGATCCTATAAAATGTCAATTTGCAGTGCTATTCCAGTGGACTGCTCCTCTTGCTCCGTTGATTGCTCCTGTTGCTTTTGGATCGACTGTCCTTGGGCCGTCACTGTCCCCTCCATCTGGTCGACAGCCTCCTTAATTGACCACACTGGTCGGGTCCTCCGCACACTCCTCACGGTGCCGGGCAAACTTTTCATTCCGGTATGTAACCAACTGATCCATCGACCAATGAGCCGAAGGGGCTGGACCTAGCTTGCCTGCCATTGCAACCACCAAGCTCAGATCCTCACTTCCAACCAGCTTTTGATTCCTTCTTTTGCGATTACTTTTTGAGCGTAGTTCCATAGCATAGGGGGGTCGTCTTCTCCTCCTCTCACTTTAATCCACTTATGTTAGAAAGAATTTCCGCGAAAATCCAGCTTAAAAGCCGTTTATCTTTTTTTTAAAAACCAAGAGCGGGAGCTGCTAAACGTGCGACTGTTCACAGCATAGTCGCCACCGGATGTCAATTCTATAATTTCAAAGGGCAGCCATGGATCTCAAGTCACAATAGGCCTGACTGGGTAACGATGGCAGAATTCAGAAAGTTCGAACACCTTGGTTTGCTGTTGTCGTTTCCCGTGCCTATGTTTATGCCCGGTGGTCCATCCAGATTCTTTCCTTTTTGTAAACTTTGTAGCGGTTGAATACATCGGAGTGGCTTGCTTGATCATTTCAGAGGGAATTTAAAAGTCAACCACATTGCTGTGGGTCTGTAGTCGCATGTAAGCCAGACCAAGTAAGGACGTAGATTTGATTTCCTTCCTTAAAGGACATTAGTGGACCAGATGGGTTTTACAACAGTGGTTATCATTGGGCTTTTAATTCCAGATTTGTATTGAATTCAAATTCCACCATCTGCTGTGTTGGGATTTGAACCCAGGCCTCCAGAGCAACACCATGGTTCTCTGGCTTACTAGTCACTACTATACCACTAGGCCACTTCATTGAGGCAATAGAAAAACACTCAACATAGAATCTCCGGGACCAAGACAGGCCCTTCGGCCCAAACTGGTCCATGCCAAGCAAGAAGCCCTAAGCTAACCCCATTTGCCTGTATTTGATAGAATTTACAGTGCAGAAGGAGGGCATTCGGCCCATCGAGTCGGCATTTGGCCCATCGAGTCTGCACTGGCCCTTGGAAAGAGCACCCTACTTAAATCCACGACTCCACCCTAGCCCTGAAACCCAGTAACCTCATTTAACCTTTCTGACACTAAGGGGCAATTTAGCATGGCCAATCCACCCAAGTTGCACATTTTTGGACTGGGGGAGGAAACCGGAGCACCCGGAGGAAACTCGTGCAGATACTGGGAGAAAGTGCAAACTCCACACAGACAGTTACCGAAGGCTGGAATTGAATCCGGGAGCTGTGAGTCAGCAGTACTAGCCACTATGCCGCCCCCATTATCCTATATCCCTCTAAACCTTTCTCATCCATGTATCTTGTCCAAATGCCTTTTAAATGTCCTTGCTTCAAACACTTCCTTCGGCAGTTCATTCCATATACGTACCAGCCCCTGTGTAAATAAATAAATAAATTGTCCTCTGGTTCCCATTAATTCTTTCCCCTCTTAACTTAAACCTATGCCCTTTAGCTCGCGATTACCCAACCCTGGGTAAAAGACAGAGTGCGTTCACCCTATCCATGCCTCTCATGATCTTATACACTTCTATAAAATCACCCCCCAGTCTCCTATGCGCCAAAGAAAAAAAGTGCTAGCGTGTACAATCTCTCCCTATAACTCAGCCCCTTGAGTCCTGGCAACATCCTTGTAAATCTCTTCTGCACTTTCTCCAGTTTATAACATCTTTCCTAAAACAAGGTGACCAAAACTGAACTCTCTACTCCAGGTGCGTCTTCACCAACGTATTGTACAACTGCAACATATTTCCCCAACTTCTATACTTAGTGCCCTGACTGATGAAGGCCAGCATACCAAAAGCCTTCTTCACTGCCCTCTCTACCTGTCACTCCACCTTTTAGAGAACAGTGCACCTGAACTCCCAAGCTCCCTCTGTTCCACGATTCTAAGTTCCTACCATTCACCGTGAAAGCCTACTTAATTTGACTTTGCAACACCTCACACTTGTATGTATTGACCTCCATTTGCCATTTCTCGGCCCACTTCCCCAGCTGATCATGATCCTGCTGCAATTTTTGACAAACTTCCTGGCTGTCTACAATACCACCTATTTTCGTGTCATCTGCAAACTTATAATAATAATTGCTTATTGTCACAAGTAGCCTTCAATGAAGTTCTGTGAAAAGCCCCTAATTGCCACATTGTGGCGCCTGTTCATGGAGGCAGGTACAGGAATTCAATATGCGCTGCTGGCATTGTTTTGCATTACAAGCCAGCTGTTTTAGCCCACTGTGTTTGTACATTCTCACCCAAATCATTGATATAGATAACAAACAGCAGTGGGCCCAGCACTGACCCGAGGTACACCACTAGTCACAGGCCTCCAGTCCGACAAGCACTCTCCCACCATTACCCTCTGCTTCCTACCATCAAGCCAATTGTATCCAATTTGCCAGCTCTCCCTGGATTCCATGTGATCTAACATTCCAGAGCAGCCTAGAATGTGGAACTTTATCAAAGGCCTTGTTGAGGTCCATAATAGACTGCATCTACTACCCTGCCACCATGAACCTTCCTGGTCACTTCATCAAAGAACTCTTAACAAATTTGTAAAGCATGATCTCCTGGGCACAAAGCCGTGCTGACTCCTTATCGAAACCTGTCATTCCAAATGTCTGTATATCTTTTCCCTCCAAATCCTCTCTAGTAACTTATCAATGTGGGTAAAGACAAAATGAGTGAACAGGAAGGGACATAGTGGTAATGGTAATAGAGAGTAAAGTCCATTCAAGGGAATAGTAAAAAAAATTTGAGGTCACTTTGCGGATGCTCTGCCCATTCATATAAAAGATACATGAACTACTGACGCTTTGGGCAGCATGGTAGCATTGTGGATAGCATAATTGCTTCACAGCTCCAAGGTCCCAGGTTCGATTCCGGCTTGGGTCACTGTGTGGAGTCTGCACATCCTCCCCGTGTCTGCGTGGGTTTCCTCTGGGTGCTCCGGTTTCCTCCCACAGTCCAAAGATGTGCACGTTAGGTGGATTGGCCATGATAAATTGCCCTCGGTGTCCAAAATTGCCCTTAGTGTTGGGTGGGGTTACTGGGTTATGGGGATAGGGTGGAGGTGTTGACCTCGGGTAGGGTGCTCTTTCCAAGAGCCGGTGCAGACTCGATGGGCCGAGTGGCCTCCTGCACTGTAAATTTGATGATGAAGATAAATGGTATAGATCTAATTGCCATTATTTATTTATTTTCTTTAAATTTAGAGTACCCAATTAATTTTTTCCAATTAAGGGGCAATTTAGCGTGGCCAATCCACCTACCCTGCACATCTTTTGGGTTGAGGGGGCGAAACCCATGCAAACACAGGGAGAATGTACAAAGTCCACACAGTGATCCAGAGCTGGGATTGAACCTGGGACCTCGGGCGCCGTGAGGCGGCACTGCTAGCCACTGTGCCACCTTGTTGCCCTCTAATTGCCATTATCGAGGCATGATTACAAGGTGACTAAGATTGGGAAATAAATATTCCAGGGCACACAACATTACAAAAAAACGGATAGAATGGAAAAGGAGGAGGTGTAACCCTGATGATAAAGGATGACATAAGGATATGGGTGAGAAAGGATCTTTGCTCAGTAAATCAGGAAATGAAATCTGTGGCGCTGGAGATTGGGAATGGTGAGGGTCAGACAATGCTGGGAATAGTTTCTAGGCCCCATAACAGTAATATACTGGTACGGGCATTAAACAATAAATTATTGGAGCTTGTGACAAAGGCAATGTACTAGTTGTAGGGGACTTGATCTTTAAATAGACTTGACCAAGATGGTTTGGAAAATTAGTTTGTTAGAATGCTTTCATGACCATTTACTGGAGCACTATGTTGTGGAGCCAACTAGGGATAAAGCTATTTAGTATTGTGTAATGAGGCAGGATTAATTAGTAATGTCAGTAAAATATGCAATGAGAAATGGTGATCAGAATGCAATTAGATTCCAAATTGTTTGAAAGTGACAAAGTCCAATTGAAACACAAAACTTAATGCCAATTACATAGGGAAGGGCTGGTGGTCGATTGGATAAATAAACAAAAAGGTTAGATCATAAGACATAGGAGTAGAAGTAGGCCATTCAGCCCATCATTCAATGAGATCATGACTCATCTGGTTTGATAATGCTCAAACAAAAACAGAAAATACACGGTGGACAAGGATAAGAGTGGTCCTTGGGTGAATGTGCTAAATTGGGGAAAAGCTAATTTATAACAATATTAGGTGGGAACTGAAGAACCTAGATTGGGAGCGGATGTTTGGGGGTAAATCAATATCTGACATGTGGGAGGCTTTCAAGTGTCAGTTGAAAGGATTTCAGGACCGGCATGTTCCTGTGCAGAAGAAGGATAAATACGGCAAATTTCAGGAATCTTGGATAACGAGACATATTCTAGGTCTCGTCAAAAAGAAAAAGGAGGCATTTGTCGGGGCTAAAAGGCTGGGAACAGACGAAGCCTGTGTGGATTATAAGGAAAGTAGGAAGGAACGCAAGCAAGGAGTCAGGAGGGCTAAAAGGGATCACAAAAAATCATTGGCAAATAAGGTTAAGGAAAATCCCACGGCTTTTTACATGTACATAAAAAGCAAGATGGTAGCCAGGGAAAGGGTTGACCACTGAATGACAGGGGAGGGAATCTATATGTGGAGCCAGAAAAAATGGACGAGGTACTAAATGAATACTTTGCATCAGTATTCACCAAAGAAAAGGAATTGGTGGATGTTGAGTCTGGAGAAGGGTGTGTAGATAACCTGGGTCACATTGAGATCCAAAAAGATGAGGCATTAGGCGTCTTGAAAAATATGAAGCTGGATAAGTCCCCAGGGCCTGATGTGATCTACCCCAGAATACGGAAGGAGGCTAGAGAGGAAATTGCTGAGGCCTTGACAGAAATCTTTGGATCTTCACTGTCTTCAGGTGATGTCCCGGAGGACTGGAGGATAGCCAATGTTGTTCCTTTGTTTAAGAAGGGGAACAATGATAATCCAGGGAACTACAGGCCGGTGAGTTTAGAGGAGATGTGCGAGGCAGGGTTTTTTTACACAGACAGTAGTGGGTGCCTGGAATACGCTGCCGGATGAGGTGGTGGAAGCAGGGGCGATAGTGACGTTTAAGGGGCATCTTGACAAATACATGAATAGGATGGGAATAGAGGGATATGGATCCCGAAAATGTAGAATATTTTAGTTTAGACGGGCAGCATGGTTGGCGCAGGCTTGCTGTACTTTCCTTTGTTCTTTGTTCGAATACTGTACTTGTATGATGATGCTCAACTCCACTTTCCCACCTTATCCCCATAATCCTTGATTCCTTTATTGATTTAAAATGTCTTGCTCGGCCTTGAACAGACTTCATGGCCCAGCCTCTACAGTCTTCTGCAGTAAAGGATTCTACAGAGAAGAAATGCCTCCTTATCTATGTCTTAAATGGGTGACACTTTATCTGAGATTATGTCCTCTGATCCTCGACTCTTGCATAACAGGAAACAACCTCTCAACACCTATTCTTCAAGCCCCCTGAGAATCCTATTTTACTCAATAAGATTGCTTTTTGTTCTTTTAAATTCCAGTGAGTACAGGCTCAATCTATTCAACCTCAAAAGAAAACTGTTCCGTAACCAGGATCAACCTGTGATCTAGAGGAAGATCAAACGGCAAAAGAAAGCGTACGATAGGCACAAAGAACGTAACACTGCAGATAGCCTAGCCAAGTATAGGAAGTGCAAGTATGAAGTTAGAAAGGATATGAAGAAACCAAAGAGAGGGCATGAAAAAAAGATTTAGCAAGTAAATTTAAAGATAGAGTGGATGGGCAGGCACTCTCCGGGGTGGAGAGATCAGAAACTTATGCCCCCTGGTTAAAGGTTTGTGGAGCAAAGGTTAGAGGAGATGTGCGAGGCAGGTTTTTTTTACAAGGAGGGCGGCGAGTGCCTGGAATGCATTGCCAGGAGTGGTTGTGCAAGCAGATACATTACGGTGTTCATAGATACAAAGATACTTAGATAGGAGCAGGAGGAGGCCTTTTGGCCCTTCGAGCCTTCTCCGCCATTCATCACGATCCTGGCTGATCATGCGACTCAATAGCCTAATCCTGCTTTCTCCCCATTGCCTTTGATCCCATTCTCCCCAAGTGCTATATCCAGCCGCCTCTTGAATATATTCAAAGTTTTAGCATCAACTACTTCCTATGATAATGAATTCCATAGGCTCACCACTCTTTGTGTGAAGAAATGTCTCCTTATTTCTGTCTGAAATGGTTTACCCTGAATCCTCAGACTGTGATCCCTGGATCTGCACACACCCATCATTGGTAATATCTTCCCTGCATCTACCTTGTCTAGTCCTGTTAGAATTTTATAAGTTTCTGAGATCCCCCCTCATGCTTCTGAACACCAGCGAGAACAATCTCAACCTAGTTAATCTCTCCTCGTATGACAGTCCCGCCATCCCTTGAATCAGTCTGGTAAACCTTCGCTGCACTCCCTTGAGAGCAAGAACATCCTTCCTCAGAGAAGGAGACCAAAACTACACACAATACTCCACAAGTGTGGCCTCAGCAAGGCCCTGTACAATTGCAGCAACACATCCCTGCTTCTATACTTGAAACCTCTCGAAATGAAGGCCAACATACCATTCGCCTTCTTTACCGCCTGCTGCACCTGCATGCTTACCTTTAGCGAATGGTGCACAAGCACATCCAGGTCCCGCTGCACATTCCCCTCTCCCAATTTACAACCATTCAGGTAGTAATCTGCCTTCCTGTTTTTGCTTTCACAGTGAATAACCTCATACTTATCCAAATTATACTGCATCTGCCATTGATTTGCCCACTCGCCCAACCTGTCCAAATCTTGTTGTAGGATCCCTGCATCCTTGTCATAATTCACCCTCCCACCTAATTTGGTATCATCTGCAAACTTTGAGATGTTACATTTTGTTCCTTCATCCAAATGATTAATATATATTGTGAATAGCAGGGGTCCCTTCACCAATCCCTGTGGTACCCCACTGGTTACTGCCTGCCAATTTGAAAAGGACCCATTAATCCCTGTTCTTTGTTTCCTTTCTGCCAACCAGTTTTCTATCCACCTCAATATTTCCCCCAATCCCATGTGCTTTAATTTTGCACAATAATCTCTTATGCGGAACTTTGTCAAACGCCTTCTGAAAGTCCAAATATACCACATCGACTGGCTCCCCCTTGTCAACTGTACTGGTTACTCAAAAGGCATCTCGACCAGTACATGGATAGGATGGGTAACGAGAGATATGGCACTAGGAAATCCTGAGGGGCTTGGCCAAGGGTGGTATCATGAACGGTACAGACGTGGAGGGCCGATGGGCCTGTTCCTGTGCTGTGTTGTTCTTTGTTCTTAAAACCCAAAGATGTTTTACATGTACATTAATGGTAAAAGGCTAGTTCGGAAAAAGTGGGACCTATCAGATGAAGAGCGGAACTTGCAGAGGAAGTGGGAAGGGTTTTAAATGAATATTTTGTCTCCATGTTTACAAAGGAAATGGATAATGCCGATATAGTAGTCCAGAAGGAACAAAGATGTTGGATGGGAGAGAGGAAGTACTTGAAGGATTGGAATCCTTGAAAGCCGTGAGGGTCAGTTGGGGAGGCTACTGAAGGAGCAGGTTAGGGAGGGGATAGCAAATGCTCTGAGGATGGTTTTCCAATCCTCGCTAGATACAGAGGAGGTACCAGAGGACTGGAGAAATGCAAACGCGGTTCCTTTGTTTGAAAAAGGATTGAAGGAAATGCCAAACAATTCTAGGCCAGTTAGTCATGTGTCAGTGGTGGGAAAATTAATAGACTCATTCCTGAGAGATAGGGTTAACTCACTTAGAAAGGCATGGACTGGTCGTGGATAGTCAGCATAGATTTGTTAAAGGAAGGTTTTGCATCACAAATTTGATCGAATTCTTTGAGGAAGTGACAAGGAGGGTTGATGAAGGTAGTGCAGTGGATGTGGTATACATGGATTTTAGCAAGGTGTTTGACAAAGTCCAACATGGCAGATTGGTCAAGAAAGTGAAAGCATATGGGACGCAGGGCAATATGGCAAACAGGATAAAAAGTTGGCTTAATAAGAGGAAACAAAGGGTAATGGTTAATGGCTGCCCTTGCAATTGGAAAGTTGCTCCAAGTGGTGATCCACAGGGCTCGGTGTTGGGACCCTTACTGTTTGTGTAATATATTAACGATTTGGATGTGAACAAGGGGAGCACGATTGGGAAGTTTGCGGACGATGCGTAGATTGGCCGAGTGGTGGACAGTGCATAGGATAGCTATAATCTCCAAAATGATACAGATGGATTGGTGGAGTGGACGATCAAGTGGCAGATGGAATGTAACACTGAGTAGTGTGAGGTCATGCATTTAGGGAGGTCAGACAGTTGTAGATGAGGTCGTTGAGAAAGCATACAGAATGCTTGTCTTCGTTGGCAGAAGTATAGAATATAAAAGTAAGGATATAATGTTGGAATTTTGTAAAACACTGGTGAGGCCACAACTGGATTATAGTGTGCAGTTCTGGTCATCATGCAACCGGAAGGACGTTGTTACTGACCACAGAGGAGGTTGACAAGAATGTTGCCAAGGTTAGAAACTTGTAGTTTTGAGGAGAGAATGGGTAGGTTGGGGTAATTTTCCTTGGAACACAAGAAGGCTGAGGGGTGACTTAATTGAGTGGAAGAGATAGAGTGGACAGGATAAATGTGTTTCCGCTGGTGGGGAATTCAAGAACAAGGGGCATAGATTCAAGACAAATGGCAGAAGGTGTAGAGGAACAGGAGTATAAACTTTTCTCGCAGAGAGTAGTGGGAGTCTGGAATTCGCTGGCTGAGTTGGTGATGGAGGCAGAGACCCTAACCTCTTTTTAAAAAGTACCAGGATCTGCAGCTCGAAGCTACAGGGTTATGGAACGGGTGGGATTAGAAAGGGCACCTGGGAGTCTTCGGGCTGGCATGGATAAGATAGGCTGAATGGCCTCCTTCTGAACTGTAACTTTTCTATGATTTTAACCTACTGAACCTTCACTGGACTGCCTCTGATACCAATATTTATTTCCTTTGAAAAGGGGACCAAACTCTTTATAGTATTCCAGATGCGGTCTAACTTGTACCGTGTATGGCTTTAGCAAGATTTCCCTAGTTTTACACTTCCTTCCCTTTGAAGTCAACATTCAATTTGCTTGCCCTATTCTATGCTGAACTTGCATGCTAGCTTTTTGTGATTTATGCATAAGGACCCCCAAATCCCTCTCTGCTGCAGTCTTTCTCCGTTTAAATAATATTCAACCCCTTTATTTTTCCTCCCCAAGTGCATAACTTCACATTTTCCTATATTATATTCTATGTGGCAAGGTTTTGCCCACTCAACCTGTCTGTGTCCTTCTGTAGACTATCCTCCTCATCACTTGTCGTCCCACCTTTTTGTGTCACCTGTAAACTTGGCAATAATACATTAATTTCCCTTGTCCATGTCTTTAATATATATTGTAAATAATGTGGTCCTATTGCGATCCCAGACCAGGCCCCAGCAGTGGCTAGGATACTGGTCAAAAACCCCAATATTTTATTTTAATTTTGTAAGACTGAGAGGAAAGGATATCTCACTTCAGGAGTGATTGCACAAAGAAATTGAGATATGGTTATGAAAGCAAACTTTATTATGAACACAGCATTGGAATATCTTTAATATTACACTAGAAAATAACTTCCAATTATCCCTTGAACAATACAGTAGTCCCCCGTTATACCGCGGGTGTTCGGGTCCAAGACAGCCACCGGCGTTATCCGAGCCGCGGATATCCAAGATGGCGGATATCCAAATGAATGAACGAGAGGAAACATCGCTGACTGTGCTGAACATTGCTGAATGGAAGGGCATTTTAAATAAAAAACATCAAAGTTCGTTCAAGTCTTAAATCAAGTTTTAAATTTATTAAAATATATACATACAATAATATACTTAAAATTGTACTTGCAAGCATATTTTTAAAAATCATTTTAAAAAGTCTGAGTTTCTTCTGGCACATCCCCTTCCTCATCTTGACTTGTGCTTGCCTCTGGAGGTTCTTCAGGTGTAGGATGTATATTGGGTCGAAGTCCTGTTGCTCTGTGTATGCTATGAGCCACTTCAGGTGCGTGATGGCATCCGAGTGGCTCTTTGCCACTGTGGGCTGGGGTTCTTCTTCTTCTGCCTCCTCTTGGGTGACCTGGTCGATGATCTCCTCCTCTGTGAATGTTTCTGCGGGTGCCATGTCGTCCTCTGCTGCTGCCCACCTGTTCACCCAATCCTGGAGTGTTAGGTTCTCATCCAGGTGGTCCTCTAGCCTCTCCTCAGCTGCCCTGATCTCTGCTTCAGTAAAGCCTACGAAGTCCTCTTCATCCGGGTAATGTTGGGGTCGTGGGAGTGCTGCTCCTAGGGCCTTGTTCCAGCAGTTGGCGATGGTCTTCTCCGTCACTTCTCCCCAGGCCTTCCCTGCCAGATAACAGGCATCCTTGATGGTGATGGCTTTCAGGTAATCTGGGACAGTGAGAGGAGAGTCTATCATTTCCAGGATCAGTTCCTTTTTGTATACAGACTTGAAGGTCTGAATGATGCCAGCATCACATGGCTGGATCTTGCTGGTGGTGTTCTTTGGGAGATAGAGCACTTGGCTGCCCATCCCTGGTCTTGAGAACATCTCCCTGAGGGTGGGCTGAGCAGTTGTCCAGTAGGAGTGTGGCCTTCTGCGGTAAGTTGCGGGCACTAAGGTGGTCCCTGACACTGGGTACGAAGAACTTGAAGAACCACTCCTCAAATAAGGAAGCTGTCATCCAGGCTTTGCCAGAGTTCCGGTAGGTAATGGGTAGGTTCTCCATGTTGATGTGGTGAAAGCATCTAGGAGACTTGAATTTGCCCACAATCAATGGCTTCAGCTTGTGTGTTCCCGTGGCATTGCTGGCAAACAGGATGGTGAGCCTGTTCTTGGCTTGCTTGTACCCCAGAGTCTTGTGGGCATCATCCTTGACAGCTAGGGTCTTGTCAGGCAGCATCTTCCAGTAGAGCCCTGACTCATCTGCATTGTAGAGTTGCTCTGGGGTCAGCTCCTCTTACACCATGTAGTTCTTGAGGATGTCGGGAAAGGCTGCTGCTGCTCCTGAGTTGGCGGATCTCTGTTCACCACTGATGGTAACTGCACCTATCCCATGTCTTTTCTGGAACCGATGGAGCCAACCCTTGCTGGCTACGAAATTGCTGTCCTCTGGGGGTGGAGCTGGTGATGGAACTTCTCAGCCTGAGTCCTGATGCTAGGTCCAGATAGGGGGGTGCCACCAGACTGTTCCTGGACAAACCAGGTGAACACAGCCTTCTCCAAGTTAATGTCACTAGCGTTCCTTGCCTTTTTCCTGGTAAGCCCTTCACTCTGAGAAACTGTCCCAACATATGTTCTTAAATTGGGCTCATCTTTCACCCACCCACGGAGGGTTGACTCTGGTACACCAGTCTCTCTGGATAATTTTGCCTTTGTTTCCCCGTTTCGAAGCCGGTCTATCAAATGTATCTTTTGCTTCACTGTGTAAGACTTGCGCTTAAACATTTTGAACGACAGTAACTGAACTCGAAGATACCTGCACTGGAAAAGGTATCCCTTTTATGGCTGGGTAATCGGGCTAATCGGTCGCGGCTACTCATCGCGGCTAATCGTTCTACAGTAATCATCGCTGCTAATCGGTCTAATCATCGCGGCTAATCATTGCGGCTAAAAAAGGTGCTGTTTCAAAAAGAATTTAAAATGAGTCAAGTAAGTTGGGGTCCATAAGCCCCCCGCCGTATATCGCGAACCGCGGTATTGCAGAGTGCGGTATAATGGGGGACTACTGTACTACTCAATACAGTGAATACAATATCCTTATTTGCTATCTTTATTCCCACTTAAACAACAAGAAAAAAAGACATCTCTGCTCTCAATCCACTAACTGCCAATGGCACACAGGAATACTTGCTTTACAAAGATGTTCTTTACGAAATAGAGATGTTTTGACACTGCTTTAAAGACCAGATCTGACTGCTGTCAGACCCATACAGAAGGGGCTGACTGTATGTCTTCCGAAGCTGTACCTCAGCTTGTTTCATCTCCCCCTTGTGCTCGGGCAAGACTTCACTGCTTTAAAGACTGTTAATCTCTTTTTAACTAACTGCAGAGAGCAAAATCTGATTTGCGGTCATAGCTTCATCCAGAACTGTGCTGACTTGCTTTTCCTACAAAATGCCTGATACCTTACCTCCACCCAGTAATGACATCATCTTGCCAAACTGAAATCTAATTAACGTCACAGGGAAATCTCCTTAATTAAAACAAAATTCCATTAGCCTTAGCCCTTTTATAATACTTAATTGTACCCCTGGCTCCCAAAGTAGACTTGCCTTTCAAACTAGAATTTCTTTTAAAAAAAAAAAAAAAAAATTTTATTTCCCCCCCCCCCCCCCAAAGCTAGGGCCCCCCCTAGCTGCGTAACCCATAACATTGTACTTCCGTAAGTCAGCCGACTCCTGCTACCCCCGCCATACTAAAGCACAGTAAATAAATAACAGCCCCAAAAAACGAAAAAGCACAGCAACGAGAAAGCAACATCGAACACAGCCAATAAAAACGAAAGGATACCAAGGAGGACAAACCCTCCGGACAATGTACATCATTCCTTAGTTAGAGTCCAATTTCTCTGCCTGGACAAAAGCCCAGACCTCCTCCGGAGAGTCAAAGTGGAGCTGCCGGTCCTTGTAAGTGACCCAAAGGTGAGCCGGCTGTAACGGGCCAAACTTCAGCAACTTCCTGTGAAGCGCTCCCTTCGCCTGATTGAAGCCAGCCCTTCTCTTCGCCACCTCCGCGCTCCAGTCCTGATAGATCCTAATGTCCGCATTCTCCCACCTGCTGCTCCTTTCCTTCTTTGCCCATCTCAGCACGCACTCACGGTCAACGAAGCGGTGAAAGCGGACCAGCATCGCCCTAGGTGGCTCGTTCGGCCTGGGCTTCCTCAACAGCACTCGGTGGGCCCCCTCCAGCTCCAAGGGTCCTTGGAACGACCCCGCGCTCATTAACGAGTTCAACATCACAACCACGTAGGCCCCCAAATCCAAACCTTCCAGCTCCTCCGGGAGGCCCAAAATCCGCAGGTTCTTCCGATGTGAGCGGTTCTCCAACTCCCCCATCCTTGCCAGCCATTTCTTGTGAAGCGCCTCGTGCGACTCCACCTTCACTGCTAGGCCCAGGAGCTCGTCCTCGTTCTCCGAGGTCTTTAGCTGTAGCTGCCGGATCTCTGCAGCCTGAGTCGTCATGATCTTGTCCAGCGAGGCCGTAAACAGTTCCAGGATCTCAGCCTTCAGCTCCCTGAAGGAGCGCTGAAGCAGCTCCTGCTGCTCCCGCGCCCACTGCTGCCAAGCTGCCGGTTCCCCGCCCGCCGCCATCTTGTTTTCCTTGCCTCGCACCTTTCTCTGCTTCAAAGTCGATTTTCTGACCGCTCCGCTCCTGGCCAAGCCCATCCACCGGCAGCTGAGCACAGTGGCTGTGTTCCCCCCCCCCGGGGAAAAGTCGAACCAGCGTCCCTTAAAAGAGTCCGAAAGTCCAAAAATAGCGGGAGCTACCGAACGTGCGGCTTAGCTCCGCATCACCGCAACCGGAAGTGACGATAACGTCATTGAAGATGTATCTAGACAGATACATGAATGGGCAGGGAGCAGCGGGATACAGATCCTTAGAAAATAGGCGACCGTTTTAGATAGAGGATCTGGATCGGCGCAAGCTTGGAGGGCCGAAGGGCCTGTTCCAGTGCTGTAATTTTTCTTTGTTCTAGTATGTCTGGAACTCTTATGGTGGCCCAGATTTCACTCTGTGCTTGCCACTGAACTTTCAGATCGCAGGAAGGGTGGCATGGTGGCAGTGGTTGGCACTGGAGCCTCACAGTACCGGGGACCCGTGTTTGACCCCGATCTCTCTGACTCTGTGAATTTTGCACATTCTTTCTGTGTCTGCATGGGTTTCCTCCCACAACCCAAAGATTTGCAAGCTAAGTGGATTGGCCGTACTAAATTGCCCCCAAGTGTCCAAAGGTTCGATGGGGTTAAGGGGTTACAGAGGATAGGCTGGGGATTTGGCCCAGGTAGGATGCACTTTCGGAGGGTTGGTGCAGACCCGATGGGCCAAATGGCCTCCTCCTGCACTGTAGGATATCTATGATTAAGAAAGCTGCTAGTTCAGAATGGAAAAGTGATTTCAGAATATTTCCATCTGCACGGACTTCATGGCGCGCTCTGTGGAAGAACAGTGAATCACCAGTTGTAACTTCTAGTTTTCAACTTTTAACTGCACATGTAGACTCAAGGCGTTGCTCTTTATTTTGCAGTTGTAATTAAGCTAATGCTGATAGTTTTGCTGGTGTACTAACAGCAAAATCTAGTCCTACCTATTTTTGTTTTGTGGCTGCACCTACCATTAAATGACATTGCAATATAAAACAAAAGTATTGGTGACCATATCTAATACAGAGATTATTTGCAAAGAAGAGTCATATTAGACTCAAAATGGCAACTGTTTCTCTCTCCACAGTTGCTGCCAGATCTGCTGCGTTTTTGCAGCCCCTTTTATTTCAGATTTCCAGCATTGACAGTATTTTGCTTTTATCGATATTACTTCATTTGACCGATCTTCGGTTACAGCATAATTACTTCGCAAATATAAGCTTCCAATCTTCTGCAGTGGTTTTTAAAAAAAAAAAACAAAACATTTTATTGAAGTTTTTTAAAATATGTACGTAAACAGGAAAATACAAAAACCAAATGCAGCAACGGTTAAAGCCCCACCCTCCCTGCACCTCCCCACAACCAACACCTCCGACTTAGCTCACTCCCATCCAACACCCACCTCCTTTTTCCAAACCCGCCACCAAGTCCAAACTAAAGATAAAACAACCCCCACCTGAAGCTGACAACTCAATACCCCACAAAGAACTCCATAAACAGCTTCCACATCGAGGCTAAACCCCTCCTTCGCCCCTCGAATGGCGAACTTGATCTTTTCCAAATGCAGGAACTCTGCAAATCACTAACCGATACCCCTGCCTTCGTCAGTGCTGAATCCTGCCAACGCAACAAAATCCATCCTGAGTATGTCAGGGAGGCAAAGGCAAAGGCGTCGACACCCACCCACCCACCCACCTGTACTCCCGGATCTTCAGACACTCCGAATTTTGCGACCATAAGACCTAGGAGCAGAATTAGGCCACTCGGCCCATCGAGTCTGCTCTGCCATTCAATCATGGCTGATATTTTCTTATCCCCCATTCTCCTGCCTTCTCCCCATAACCCCTGATTCCCTTATTAATCAAGAACCTATCTATGTCTGTCTTAAAGACACTAAGTGAATTGGCCTCCACAGCCTTCTGCAGCAAAGACTTCCACAGATTCACCAAACTCTGGCTTAAGAAATTCCTCCTCATCTCTGTTTTAAAGGATCGTCCCATTAGTCTGAGATGGTGTCCTCTGGTTCTAGTTTTTCCTACAAGTGGAAACATCCTGTCCACGTCCACTCTATCCAGACCCCGCCATATCCTGTAAGTTTCTATAAGATCCCCTCTCATCCTTCTAAACTCCGAGTACAGACCCAGAATCTGCAACCGTTCCTCATACGACAAGTTCTTCATTCCAGGGAGCGTTCTTGTGAACCTCCTCTGGACCATTTCCAAGGCCAGCACATCCTTCCTTAGATACGGGGCCCAAAACTGCTCACAATGCTCCAAATGGGATCTGACCAGAGCCTTATACAGCCTCAGAAGTACCTACCTCCCTGGTCTTGTGTTCTAGCCCCCTTGACATGAATGCTAACATTGCATTTGCCGCCTTTACTGCCAAATGAACCTGCACATTAACCTTAAGAGAATTGTGAAGAAGGACTCCCAAGTCCCTTTGTGGTTCTGATTTCCAAAGCATTTCCCCATTTAGAAAATAGTCTGTGCTGAAATTCCTCCTTCCAAAGTGCATAACCTCTCACTTTTCCACATTGTACTTCATTGCCCACTCTCCTAGCTTGTCCAAGTCCTTCTGCAGCCCCCTTGCTTCCTCAGAGGGACTACCTGTCCCTCTACAGATCTTTGTATCATCTGCAAACTTAGCAACAGTGCCTTCAGTTCCTTCTTCCAGATCATTAACACCACGTCTGAAAATCCCTTCTAACACCCCCTCGACCTCCGGCACACCCAAAATATATGTACATGATTCGTGACGACCCCCCCCCCCCCCCCCCCCCCCCCCCCCCCCCCAAATACCCATCCTCCACCCCCTGGAAAGAAACTGACTCATCCTGGACACTGTCATGTGGGCTCCATGCACCACCTTAAATTGAATAAGACTTAGCCTGGCACACGATGAGGGCACATTCACCCTCCGCAGAGCTTTCCTCCACACTTCAGCCCCCAACTCCTTCACCCACTTGAGCCTGACTTTGTCAGCTCCCCATACATGTCTGCAACCATGCCTTGCCCAATTTCATCCTCAGACAGGAACTTATCCTGCAGCACCAGGGGTGGCAGCGTTGGAAACACAGGCACCTCCTTCCGAATAAAGACCCTAACCTGCAGATACCTGAACCTATTCCCCCCTTCGTAGCTGGTATGTCCCTTCCAGATCTGCAAACGACCCTCCCACGAACAAATCCCCAAGGCATTCTATCCGCACCTACCACCACCCCTGGAACCTCCCATCCAACCCCGCTGGATTAAACCTGTAATTATCACAAATTGGCGCCCACAGCAACCCACCTTCCAATCCAAAGTGCTACCGGCACTGGTTCCAAACCCTCAGTGCTGATACCACCACGAACGTGTGGAGTATTAACCGGCGAGAATGGATGGAGCGCCGATGCCTTCAAATTGGTCTGCTTACATGAGGCCAACTTCATCCGCCTCCAGGCTGACGACTCCTCCACCCCTTCAACCCCGTAAGTGCCATTGCCAATGGCTCAATCGCTAGGGCAAAGAGCAGCAGAGAGAGCGGGCACCTATGCGTTTCCCCCCGGTGCAGCCCAAAATAATCCAAGCTGATCTTGTTGGTCCGGAAGTTCGCTTTAGGCGCCTTGTACAGCAGCCAAACCCTATCCACAAACCCCTTCCAAATCAATCAAACACCTCTAATAGATAATTCGACCCGATCAAACGCCTTCTCCGCATGTATTGCCACTCCCACCTCCACTTTCCAGTCCTCTGAGGGCGTCACAATAACATTAAGCAGCCTCCGCACATTTGCCCCTTCACAAGCCGCATCCGGTCCTCATGCATCACACCTGGTACACACTCCTTTATCCGTGTAGTTAGCACCTTCGCCAACAGCTTTGCATTCACATTCAACAGCGAGATTGGCCCGTATGATCCACACTTTTCCGGGTCTTTGTCCTTCTTTAAAATGAGCGATATTAAGGCCTGAGACAAGGTGTGGGGCTGCAGTGGCAGTTTGTTGGATAAATTAAGTAAGTTGGGTTTTATCGAAAAAGGATATGAAGGTAATTGGGAATTTTAAATTTGCTGGAATTCTGTGCATATTATGTTTGTGTGCTTTGGTACCGTAATGTGTTAGTGCATCGCTGATTGAATCTTAATTGAAATATAAAATGAAGAATACATATTTTTCCAGGAAACGATTGTATATGGAAGTGTTTGAGTACACTCGGCCAATGATGCATCCGGAGCCAGGCAAATTTTATCAGATTAACCCAGAAGACTGTGAACATCAAAATCCATGGAAAGAAAGCTTTCAACAATTGGTATGGCATTATACATTGCTGTTGCAATCTAATTATGAGAGTCTGTCTTTAATTGATAGGTGAAGCTCTTTCCTTTGAGGAAGGCAAAGAGAATTAAGGGCAGAACTAAACTGAGGTGATTGCTCCATAATCTTATTTGACATGTGTCTTGGAAATGTGGGGGAGAAAGAGGACCCAAGCATGGCCACAATCCCAGAGGTGCGCACGTGTGCAACTGGTGATTTAACATGAGGGTCACCACGCCTCGGACGTTTGAGAGGGCAGACCCTTCATAAGTAACCACAGCCACAATGGGAATTTAACCAATGTCCTTTGCATCATGAATCAGCAGTGCAGCCAACTGAGCTATATGATCATTTGCTCGTGCTCTCTCTCTTTTCTCTGCATGTGTCTGTGAGAGTGCAGGCGTTTCTCTATCCCTCCATGTCTGTCCCTGTTTTCCATGTCTGTCCCTGTTTTCCATGTCTGTCCCTGTCTCTCTGTCTGTGTCTCTCTCGCTCCGGTCTGTCTCTCTCGCTCCGGTCCGCCTCTCTCGCTCCGGTCCGCCCCTCTCTCTCGCTCCGGTCCGCCTCTCTCTCTCGCGCTGGTCCGTCTCTCTCTCTCGCGCTGGTCCGTCTCTCTCGCGCTGGTCCGTCTCTCTCTCTCGCGCTGGTCCGTCTCTCTCTCTCGCGCTGGTCCGTCTCTCTCTCTCGCGCTGGTCATTCTCTCTCTCTCGCGCTGGTCCGTCTCTCTCTCTCGCGCTGGTCCGTCTCTCTCTCTCGCGCTGGTCCGTCTCTCTCTCTCGCGCTGGTCCGTCTCTCTCTCTCGCGCTGGTCCGTCTCTCTCTCTCGCGCTGGTCCGTCTCTCTCTCTCGCGCTGGTCCGTCTCTCTCTCTCGCGCTGGTCCGTCTCTCTCTCTCGCGCTGGTCCGTCTCTCTCTCTCGCGCTGGTCCGTCTCTCTCTCTCGCGCTCTCTGTCTGTCTGTCTCTCTCGCTCTGTCTGTCTGTCTCTCTCGCTCTGTCAGTCTGTCTCTCCCGCTCTGTCTGTCTGTCTCTCTCTCTCGCGCTCTCTGTCTGTCTCTCTCTCTCGCGCTCTGTCTGTCTCTCTCTCTCGCGCTCTGTCTGTCTGTCTCTCCCGCTCTGTCTGTCTGTCTCTCCCGCTCTGTCTGTCTGTCTCTCCCGCTCTGTCTGTCTGTCTCTCCCGCTCTGTCTGTCTGTCTCTCCCGCTCTGTCTGCCTGTCTCTCCCGCTCTGTCTGCCTGTCTCTCCCGCTCTGTCTGCCTGTCTCTCCTGCTCTGTCTGCCTGTCTCTCCCGCTCTGTCTGCCTGTCTCTCCCGCTCTGTCTGCCTGTCTCTCCCGCTCTGTCTGCCTGTCTCTCCCGCTCTGTCTGCCTGTCTCTCCCGCTCTGTCTGCCTGTCTCTCCCGCTCTGTCTGCCTGTCTCTCCCGCTCTGTCTGCCTGTCTCTCCCGCTCTGTCTGTCTGTCTCTCCCGCTCTGTCTGTCTGTCTCTCCCGCTCTGTCTGTCTGTCTCTCCCGCTCTGTCTGTCTGTCTCTCCCGCTCTGTCTGTCTGCCTCTCCCGCTCTGTCTGTCTGCCTCTCCCGCTCTGTCTGTCTGTCTCTCCCGCTCTGTCTGTCTGTCTCTCCCGCTCTGTCTGTCTGTCTCTCCCGCTCTGTCT
This sequence comes from Scyliorhinus canicula, assembly GCF_902713615.1. Classification (NCBI taxonomy): domain Eukaryota; kingdom Metazoa; phylum Chordata; class Chondrichthyes; order Carcharhiniformes; family Scyliorhinidae; genus Scyliorhinus; species Scyliorhinus canicula. The sequence goes on along the minus strand of NC_052146.1, from coordinate 276,587,124 downwards.
GTCTGTCTCTCCCGCTGTGTCTGTCTGTCTCTCCCGCTGTGTCTGTCTGTCTCTCCCGCTGTGTCTGTCTGTCTCTCCCGCTCTGTCTGTCTGTCTCTCCCGCTCTGTCTGTCTGTCTCTCCCGCTCTGTCTGTCTGTCTCTCCCGCTGTGTCTGTCTGTCTCTCCCGCTCTGTCTGTCTGTCTCTCCCGTTCTGTCTGTCTGTCTCTCCCGCTCTGTCTGTCTGTCCTCTCCCGCTCTGCTGTCTGTCTCTCCCCGCTCTGTCTGTCTGTCTCTCCCGCTCTGTCTGTCTGTCTCTCCCGCTCTGTCTGTCTGTCTCTCCCGCTCTGTCTGTCTGTCTCTCCCGCTCTGTCTGTCTGTCTCTCCCGCTCTCTCTGTCTGTCTGTCTCTCCCGCTCTGTCTGTCTGTCTGTCTCTCCCGCTCTGTCTGTCTGTCTGTCTCTCCCGCTCTCTCTGTCTGTCTCTCCCGCTCTCTCTGTCTGTCTCTCCCGCTCTCTCTGTCTGTCTCTCCCGCTCTCTCTGTCTGTCTCTCCCGCTCTCTCTGTCTGTCTCTCCCGCTCTCTCTGTCTGTCTCTCCCGCTCTCTCTGTCTGTCTCTCCCGCTCTCTCTGTCTGTCTCTCCCGCTCTCTCTGTCTGTCTCTCCCGCTCTCTCTGTCTGTCTCTCCCGCTCTCTCTGTCTGTCTCTCCCGCTCTCTCTGTCTGTCTCTCCCGCTCTCTCTGTCTGTCTCTCCCGCTCTCTCTGTCTGTCTCTCCCGCTCTCTCTGTCTGTCTCTCCCGCTCTCTCTGTCTGTCTCTCCCGCTCTCTCTGTCTGTCTCTCCCGCTCTCTCTGTCTGTCTCTCCCGCTCTCTCTGTCTGTCTCTCCCGCTCTCTCTGTCTGTCTCTCCCGCTCTCTCTGTCTGTCTCTCCCGCTCTCTCCGTCTGTCTCTCCCGCTCTCTCTGTCTGTCTCTCCCGCTCTCTCTGTCTGTCTCTCCCGCTCTCTCTGTCTGTCTCTCCCGCTCTCTCTGTCTGTCTCTCCCGCTCTCTCTGTCTGTCTCTCCCCGCTCTCTCTGTCTGTCTCTCCCGCTCTCTCTGTCTGTCTCTCCCGCTCTCTCTGTCTGTCTCTCCCGCTCTCTGTCTGTCTCTCCCGCTCTCTCTGTCTGTCTCTCCCGCTCTCTCTGTCTGTCTCTCCCGCTCTCTCTGTCTGTCTCTCCCGCTCTCTCTGTCTGTCTCTCCCGCTCTGTCTGCCTGTCTCTCCCGCTCTGTCTGCCTGTCTCTCCCCCTGTCTGCCTGTCTCTCCCCCTGTCTGCCTGTCTCTCCCCCTGTCTGCCTGTCTCTCCCCCTGTCTGCCTGTCTCTCCCCCTGTCTGCCTGTCTCTCCCGCTCTGTCTGCCTGTCTCTCCCCCTCTGTCTGCCTGTCTCTCCCTCTGTCTGTCTGTCTCTCCCTCTGTCTGTCTGTCTCTCCCTCTGTCTGTCTGTCTCTCAGCCAGCCTGCCCCTCTGTCTGTCTGTCTCTCAGCCAGCCTGCCCCTCTGTCTGTCTGTCTCTCCCGCTCTGTCTGTCTGTCTCTCCCGCTCTGTCTGTCTGTCTCTCCCGCTCTGTCTGTCTGCCTCTCCCGCTCTGTCTGTCTGTCTCTCCCGCTCTGTCTGTCTGTCTCTCCCGCTCTGTCTGTCTGTCTCTCCCGCTCTGTCTGTCTGTCTCTCCCGCTGTGTCTGTCTGTCTCTCCCCTGTGTCTGTCTGTCTCCCCTGTGTCTGTCTGTCTCCTCCCGCTGCTGTCTGTTCTGCCTCTCCCGCTGCCTGTCTGTCTGTCTCCTCCCGCGCTGTCTGTCTGTCTCATCCCGCTCCTGTCTGTCTGTCTCTCCCGTCTGTCCTGTCTGTCTCTCCCCGCTCTGTTCTGTCTGTCTCTCCCCGCTCTGTCCTGTCTGTCTCTCCCGCTCTGTCTGTCTGTCTCATCCGTCTGTCGGTCTCTCTCCCGCTTCGTCCTGTCTGTCTCCCTCCCGCTCTTGCTGTCTGCTCTCTCCCGATCTGTTCGTCTGTCCCTCTCCCGTCTCTGTCTGTCTGTCCTCTCCCGCTCCCCTGTCTGTCTGTTCGCTCCCGCTCTGTCTGTCTGTCTCTCCGCCTCCTCTGTCCTGTCTGTCTCTCCCTCCTCTCTGTCCTGTCTTCTGTCCTCTCCGCTCCTGCTCTGTCTGCTCTGTCTCTCCCGCTCTTCTCTGTCTGTCTCTCCCGCTCTCTCTGTCTGTCCTCACCCTCTTTTTTTCCCGCTCTCTGTCTGTCTCTCCCGCTCTCTCTGTCTGTCTCTCCGCTCTCTTGTCTGTCTCCCGCTCTCTCTGTCTGTCTCTCCGCTCTCTCTGTCTGTCTCTCCCGCGCACTCTGTCGCTCTCCCGCGCACTCTGTCTGTCTCTCGCGCACTCTGTCGTCTCTCCCGCTCTCTCTGTCTGTCTCTCCCGCTCTCTCTGTCTGTCTCTCCCGCTCTCTCTGTCTGTCTCTCCCGCTCTCTGTCTGTCTCTCCGCTCTCTCTGTGTCTCTCCGCTCTCTCTGTCTGTCTCCCGCTCTCTCTGTCTCTCTCTAACCCGCTCTCTCTGTCTGTCTCTCCCGCTCTCTCTGTCTGTCTCGCCCGCTCTCTCTGTCTGTCTCTCACGCTCTCTCTGTCTGTCTCTCCCGCTCTCTCTGTCTGTCTCTCCCGTCTCTCTGTCTGTCTCCGCCTGTCTGTCTGTCTCTCCCGCTCTCTCTGTCTGTCTCTCCCGCTTCTCTGTCTGTCTCTCCCGTCTCTCTGTCTGTCTCTCCCGCTCTTCTCTGTCTGTCTCTCCCGCTCTCTCTGTCTGTATCTCCCGCTCTCTGTCGTCTCTCCCGCTCTCTCTGTCTGTCTCTCCCGCTTCTCTCTGTCTGTCTCTCCCGCTCTCTCTGTCTGGTCTCTCCCGCTCTCTCTGTCTGTCTCTCTCCCGCTCTCTCTGTCTGTCTCTCCCGCTCTCTCTGTCTGTCTTCTCCCGCTCTCTCTGTCTGTCTCTCCCGCTCTCTCTGTCTGTCTCTCCCGCTCTCTCTGTCTGTCTCTCCCGCTCTCTCTGTCTGTCTCTCCCGCTCTCTCTGTCTGTCTCTCCCGCTCTCTCTGTCTGTCTCTCCCGCTCTCTCTGTCTGTCTCTCCCGCTCTCTCTGTCTGTCTCTCCCGCTCTCTCTGTCTCTGCCTCCCGCTCTCTCTGTCTCTGTCTCCCGCTCTCTCTGTCTGTCTCTCCCGCTCTCTCTGTCTCTCCGCTCTCTCTGTCTCTCTCTCCCGCTCTCTCTGTCTGTCTCTCCCGCTCTCTCTGTCTGTCTCCCCGCTCTCTCTGTCTGTATCTCCCGCTCTCTCTGTCTGTCTCTCCCGCTCTCTCTGTCTGTCTCTCCGCTCTCTCTGTCTGTCTCTCCCGCTCTCTCTGTCTGTCTCCCGCTCTCTGTCTGTCTGTCTCTCCCGCTCTCTCTGTCTGTCTCTCCCGCTCTCTCTGTCTGTCTCTCCCGCTCTCTCTGTCTGTCTCTCCCGCTCTGTCTGTCTGTCTGTCTCTCTCTCTCTGTCTGTCTCTCTGTCTCTCTCTCTCTGTCTGTCTCTCTGTCTCTCTCTCTCTGTCTGTCTCTCTGTCTCTCTCTCTCTGTCTGTCTCTCTCTCTCTGTCTGTCTCTCTCTCTCTGTCTGTCTCTCTGTCTCTCTCTCTGTATGTCTGTCTGTCTCTCTCTCTCTCTCTCTGTATGTCTGTCTGTCTCTCTCTCTCTCTGTATGTCTGTCTCTCTCTCTCTCTGTATGTCTGTCTGTCTCTCTCTCTGTATGTCTGTCTCTCTCTCTGTGTCTCTCTCTCTCTCTCTCTCTCTGTCTCTCTCTCTCTCTCTCTGTGTCTCTCTCTCTCTGTGTCTCTCTCTCTCTGTGTCTCTCTCTCTCTGTGTCTCTCTGTCTGTCTGTCTGTCGCTCTCTCTCGCTCTCTCTCGCTCTCTCTCGCTCTCTCTCGCTCTCTCTCTCTCGCTCTCTCTCGCTCTCTCTCGCTCGCTCTCGCTCGCTCTCGCTCGCTCTCGCTCTCTCTCGCTCTCTCTAGCTCTCTCTCGCTCTCTCTCGCTCGCTCTCGCTCTCTCTCGCTCTCTCTCGCTCTCTCTCGCTCGCTCTCGCTCTCTCTCGCTCTCTCTCGCTCTCTCTCGCTCTCTCTCGCTCTCTCTCGCTCTCTCTCGCTCTCTCTCGCTCTCTCTCGCTCGCTCTCGCTCGCTCTCGCTCTCTCTCGCTCTCTCTCGCTCTCTCTCGCTCTCTCTCGCTCTCTCTCGCTCTCTCTCGCTCTCTCTCGCTCTCTCTCGCTCTCTCTCGCTCTCTCTCGCTCTCTCTCGCTCTCTCTCGCTGTCTCTGTGTGTCTCTGTGTGTCTCTGTGTGTCTCTGTGTGTCTCTGTGTGTCTCTGTGTGTCTCTGTGTGTCTCTGTGTGTCTCTGTGTGTCTCTGTGTGTCTCTGTGTGTCTCTGTGTGTCTCTGTGTGTCTCTGTGTGTCTCTGTGTGTCTCTGTGTGTCTCTGTGTGTCTCTGTGTGTCTCTCTCTCTCTGTCTGTCTGTCTGTCTGTCTGTCTGTCTGTCTGTCTGTCTGTCTGTCTGTCTGTCTGTCTGTCTGTCTGTCTCTGTCTGTCTGTCTGCCCCCTCGCCCCTGCCCGTGTCGCTGCCCCTCTCGCTCTCTCGCTGCCGCTTCCCCCTGCTCTCCCCCTCCCTTGTGCTGTGTCACTTTTTCAGAATACATATGGCACATTTTGCAACAAAAGTAGCAATTGTCAATTAATTACCTACATTAAGACTTGTGCCATTTTTTTGTTCATCATGATAAAATGGTCTGCATCTCTGTTTCAACTTCCTTTAATTACATTTGTGACGTGGCATTGTTAATAGAATTTGTAATACCCTGTGTACAGATCTCCAATTCACAGAATACTACAGCAGGAAAGAGGCCCTTTGGCCCAGCGAGTCTGCACCGACACATGAAAGGCCTGACCTATCCACCTAATTCCACTTGCCAGCATTTGGCCCATAGCCTTGAATGTTCTGGCATGCCAAGTACTCATCCAGGTACTTTTTAAAGGATTAAAGGATGTGAGGCATGCCACCTATACCCGCGCTCCCAGGCAGTGCATTCCAGACAGTCACCATTCTCAGGGTAAAAAAGTTTTTCTTCAAATCCCATGCCTTACTTTGAACACATGTCCCCTCGTAACTGACCCTTCGAGTAAGGGGAGCAGCTGCTCCCTACCCACCCTCTCCATGGCCCTGATAATCTTGTACACCTCAATCAGGTCACCCCTTGGGCTTCTCTGCTCCAGAGAAAACAACCCAAGCCTATCCAACCTCTCTTTCTAACTTAAATAATCTTTATTAGCGTCATAAGTAGGTTTACATTAACACTGCAATGAAGTTACTGTGAAAAGCCCCTAGTCATCACATTCTGGCGCCTGTTCGGGTACACTGAGGGAGAATTCAGAATGCCTAATTCACCTAACAGCACGTCTTTTGGGACTTGCGGGAGGAAACCGGAGCTCCCGGGGGAGACCCACACAGACACGGGGAGAACGTGCAGACTCTGGACAGATAGTGACCCAAGCCGGGAATTGAAACCGTATCCCTGGCGCTGTGAAGCAACGGTGCTAACCACTATGCTACCGAGCCGTCCTTCATCCCAGGCAACATTCTGGTGAATTTTTTCTGCACCCTCTCCAGTGCAATTACATCCTTCCTATAATGTGGCAACCAGAATTGTACACCGAATTCCAGCTGTGGCATCAGCATCACCAAAGTTGTATACAGCTCCACCATGACCTCCGTTTTTATAATCTATGCCCCGATTTATAAACACAAGTGTCCCATTTGCCTTTTTCATCACCCTATTAATCTCCCCATCTACCTTCAGAGATCTATGGACAAACGCACCAAGATCCCTTTGTTCTTCAGAACTTCCCAGTGTCAGACTTTTCATAGTGAACATCCTTGTCAAATTACTCCTTCCAAAATGTATCGCCTCACACTTTTCAGGGTGAAATTCACTCTACAACTTATCCGCCCATTTGATCATCCCGTCTGTATCTTCCTGTAACCCACGACACTCAACCTCACTGTTAATAACCTGGCTAATCTTTGTGTCAGCCCCAAAATCTATCGATCTGATCCCCCACACAGTCATCTGTGTCATTTATATAAATGACAAACAATAGGAGGCCCAGCATAGATCCCTGTGGTATGCCACTGGACACTGGCTTCCAGTCACTAAAGCAGCCGTCTATCATCACCCTCTGTTTCCTACCGCTAAGCCAATTATGAATCTACTGTATCAAATCACCCTGTATCCCTTGTCCGGTTACCTTCATAATTCTCCCATGTGGGACCTTGTCAAAGGCTTTGCTGAAATCCATGTACACCACATCAACTGCACTACCCTCATTTATGCACTTGGTTACATGCTCCAAAAGTTCAATCAAATTTGTTAGGCGTGAACTTCCTCTGACAAAGCCATGCTGACTATCCCTGATCAAATCTTACCTCTCCAAGTGGAGATGGATTCTCTCCTTCAGAATCTTCAGTAGTTTCCCAACCACTGACGTGAGACTCGCTGGTCTGTAGTTCCCTGGCTTGTCTCTGCAACCTTGCTTAAATAGTGGGACCACATTAGCTGTTCTCCAGTCCTCTGGCCCCTCTCCTGTGGCCAGAATGGAATAAAAAATTGGGTCAGAGGCCCAGCAGTCTTCTCCCTTCCCTACCACAGCAGCCTGCGACACACTTCATCTGGACCTGGAGGTTTGTCTACTTTTAAGCCCTCCAATACCTTGTCACTCCCTATGACAATTTGCTCAAGAACCTCGAGCTCTCTCCCCGAGTTCCATAATGACCTCCTCATTCTCGTGAGTCAAGACAGATGTGAAGTATTTATTCAAAACCTGTCAATGTCCTCTGGCTCCACCCGCAGATTGCCCCTTTGGTCCCAAATGGGCCCTACTCCCTCCTCCGAGTAATGATTTGGATTCATTTAGGATGTATAGGGTACAATTTGTTTTTGAACCAGATGGGTTTTTATTGATGTTTATGATTTTACATTGTACAGGAGATGATTGAAATTGTTATTTACAATTTACATGCTGTTCCTTTTTGGCAACCTCCCCCTTTCTACTATTTCCGGGCCCTGTCTTAGGCCCTTTCCTCCACCAAAGATTGTTTATTTGTCACTCATTTTGTTGTTATAGTTTTGTTGGGGGCACTTTTGCTCCCGCATCAGTGTCTTCCTGAGTACCCTCTTGACGTTTCCTTGGGTCTCTCCCACATTGCGCACCCCTTCCTGTCTGCTTTCTGTGGCTCTCGTGGTTCCTATGCGTCTCTCCTCCCCCTCCTCCCTTTCTATCAGTTGTTGGCTTCAAACAGGTCCTGGAACAGGCTGATGAATTGCACCCAGCGCTTTGTGGAACCCATTGTCTGACCCTTGGATGGAGAAATTCCAATAGGTCTGCCAGCCAGTCTGCAGATGTGGGTGGTGCTGCTGATCGCCAGCCGAGCAGGATTCTTTGGCGTGTAATTAGGGAGGAAAGGCAAAGGGGTGTCAACCCTCTTCCCCAAATGTAGTTCTGGCTGGTCTGCTACCCCAAAGACTGCCACTCTCGGGCACGCTCTACCCTCATTCCCGCAACTTTGGACATCGCCTTGAGGAAGGCTGTTCAGAACCTGACAAACCTGGCGCATGCCCAGAAGGCAGCACGGTAGCATGGTGGTTAGCATAAATGCTTCACAGCTCCAGGGTCCCAGGTTCGATTCCCGGCTGGGTCACTGTCTGTGTGGAGTCTGCACGTCCTCCCCGTGTGTGCGTGGGTTTCCTCCGGGTGCTCCGGTTTCCTCCCACAGTCCAAAGATGTGCGGGTTAGGTGGATTGGCCATGCTAAATTGCCCGTAGTGTCCTAAAAAGTAAGGTTAAGGGGGGGGTTGTTGGGTTACGGGTATAGGGTGGATACGTGGGTTTGAGTAGGGAGATCATTGCTCGGCACAACATCGAGGGCCGAAGGGCCTGTTCTGTGCTGTACTGTTCTATAAAAAAAAAAAACCTGTGAGCATGTTGGCCGGGTCACCCTGGCACCATTCACATTTGTTCTCCATCTCCAGGAAGAACCTGCTCTTTTGGGTTCTTGTCGGATGTGCTCTGTGCATCACTTAACTGCATGAGGCTTGGCCTTGCGCAGGAGGAGGTGGCATTGCCCCTATAAGTGCTTTGCTCAAGAGCCCCCACACTACTTCTGTTGCTAGTTCTTCCTCCCACTTCTGCCGTGCTCCATTCAGTGGTGATCTTGCCCTTTTTTTTTTTTTAATTTTAGATTAGCCAATTATTTTTTCCAATTAAGGGGCAATTTAGCGTGGCCAATCCACCTACTCTGCACATTTTTGGGTTGTGGGGGCGAAACCCACGCAGACACGGGGAGAACGTGCAAACTCCACACGGACAGTGACCCAGAACCGGGATTGAACCTGGGACCTCAGCGCCGTGAGGCGGTTGTGCTAACCACTAGGCCACCGTGCTGCCCTATCTTGCCCTTTTTAAAATAAATTTAGAGTACCCAATTCTTTATTTCCAATTTAGTGTGACCAATCCACCTACCCTACACATCTTGTGGGGGGTGAAACCCACGTAGACACTGGGGGAATCTGCAAATTTCATACGGACAATGACCTGGGGCCGGGATCGAACCCGTGTCCTCGTGATGTGCCACTGTGTTGCCCTCCAGGAAAACAATCCTGTCGCTCTGGTCCATTGAAACCTTTTCAAGTTCCTTGATCGTCTTGCCTTGAGCTTCCAGCTTCTTCCCCATTCAGCCAATCGCCTTCTGCATGGTAACCAGTGCCTCCATCATCGCCACTTTGACCGCCACCTGGATCTCTAACTTGATTGCCTCCCTCATTGCGGTAAATTCCTTAGTCAGGAATATTTTCCTGGGGGGGGGGGGGGTGTTGTTGTTGTCGTCCAGGTCGGGAGTGGCCAGGGACTCCGCTGACTCGCTCGCTGTTCCTGTCCTTTTCCCCCTCTTCTACCTTCTCTGCTGCCTCTTTTCCCCTCTTCTACATTCCCTGCGGCCCCGTGAGGTTCCATTTGCTGGCCTACTGTACCGTTCCTCTTCCTTTCTTGTTTATGGGTAGAATGAGCCTGAATTTTCAGGCTAAATTCGTCCAAAAGTTCCTATTTTATTATATTCTGGAGGAGAGCCACCTGATGTGTGACTGCTCGGCACATTCCTGCCAGCGGAAGTCCCAGGGTACAATTTTAAAGTTTGCAGATGATCTGAAACTCGGAAGTGTAGTAAACAATCGGGAAGATGGTAATGGACTTCAAGAGGATATCGCTTGGTGGACTGGGCGGACACTTGACACGAAATTGAGAAAAGTGTGAGGTGATACATTTTAGTGGGAAGAATCAAGAGAGACCATGCATGCTAACATATTGTGATAGTGAGTGCAAGAACAGAGACCGAAAGGGGTTGGTGCTTAAATCTTTGGAGATTGCAGGATGGGTTACCAAACCAGTTAAGTGTCCTGGGCTTTATAAGTAGAGGCATAGAGTACAAAAGCCAGGAAGTTATGCTAAACTTGTATTCAACACCAGTTTAGGCCCAGCTTGAGTGTTGTGACCAACTCTGACCAATTTCAGAGGGTTACAGAGGATTTATTAGACTGGCTTCAGTGCAAGTGGTTAGAGTTACATGCATTGATTGAGACATTAGAGTTGTTTTCAGCAAAGGAGGTCGAGAAAAGCTTTAGCAGGTATTTAATATCATGTACAATTCGGTTAAATAAAGAGAAGCTACTTTCAGTGGCTGAAGGGTCAAAAATAAGAAGGCATAATTTTTAGGTGATTGGCAGACGAACCAGTGGTGGCATGAAAATCATTTTAAATGAGCAGTTAATATTTGGAATGTGTTGCCTGATAATGTGGTGGAAACAGATTCAATAAGTTGCCTTCAAAAAGAGAATTTGATAAATATTTTAAGGAGAAAAAAATAGCAGGGAAGTGTGACTGAATTGGCTCTTTTTTTAAAATATTTTATTTAAGGCATTTTCATAGAAACAAACCAAAGCAGAAGAACAAGCAAACATTATAACCACCCCCACACCACCTAATAGCACCACTTTCTCGCTTCCCGCCTTTCCCATCTCTTTCCCCCCCACCCCATCCACCCAAACCCTATTCCTGACCTCTGAAATCTCTTTAAAGAAATCAAAAGGGCTTCCAACTTGGGGTGAACCCATCCACTGACCCCTTCAAGACTAACTTGACTTTCTCCAGCCTCAGGAATTCCACCAGGTTTCTCACCCACATCCCCGCTTTCGGCGACTCCGAGTCCCACCACCCGAGCAAATTGCATCTCCGGGCTATCAGGAAGGCAAAGACCAAGACTTCAGCTTCTCTCATATCCTGGACTCCTAGATATTCCAACACCCCGAATATCGCCCACTGACACCACCAAGGGATCAGAGTACTTGCCGGCGAGAACAAAGCCCTCAGACATATTCTCCCCTACACCATGCCATATCCATCGTACCCCTCCCCCATGGCCCATTTCCTAAACATAGCAATATTTGCCACCCAGTAGTAAGTCATGTTTGGCAGCGCCAGCACTCCCGCCCCTCCTCCAGGAAAGCCCTCTTACGGACAGGGTATCCCCTCCCCACAAATCTAGAGATCAGCGCATTGATCTTTATAAAAAAAAAGCGACTTGGGGATGAAGATTGGGAGGTTCTGGAACACGAACAGACAACGGCAGCACATCTCACTTCTTGAAATTTTCAGCTGCTCCATTAGCTGAGCCAGGTTCAACTTGCGCAGCTGCGCCTAGCTCTGCGTCACCTGGATACCCAAGTATCTAAAGCTCACCCCCACCACCCTTAATGGGAAATCCCCTAACCTCCCTTCTTGCCCTCTAGTCTCAGTCGGGAACACCTTGCTCTTACTCATATTCAACTTGTATCCCACAAAACGGCCAAATTCCTCTCAAATTCCCATGATGCCTCCGATATCGCCCAATCGGTCTGAAATATACAGCAACGTTTCGTCTGAAACAGAGACCCTGTGCCCGATGCCCCCCGCACCGCTCAATCCCTCTTCAGTCCCTCGATGCCCTAAGAGCCATTCTCAGCGACTACGCCAAGGTGAAGAGCAACGGGGAGAGCCTCGTTGCCCGAAGTACCCAGACCTCACACGGCTCTGCTGCTCACTCGCAACCGGCACTTCGTACAGCAACCGGGCCCAATTTATAAATCCTGCCCAAACTGAACTGCTCCAGCAGGTCCTTCCATTCCACCTGATCGAACGTCTTCTCCACATCCATCGCCACCACTACCTCCACCTCCTGCCCCTCCAAAGGTATGAGGATTACATCAAACAGTCGCGTCACGTTCACCATCAACTGCCTCCCCTTCACAAAACCCATTTGATCTTCGCCTATCATCCCCAGGTCACAGTCCTTGATTTTGCAGGGGCCAGCATCCTTGTTTCATTATGCACCCTCAACAGCAGTGGCCCTAGGCCCAACCCCAACCTTTTATAAAACTCCTCTGGGAACCCGTCTGGCCCCGGCCCCTCAGCCCAATTCGGACCCCAGTCCCTGATCAAGCTCCTCCCCTACTGTGGGGAAACTCCAGCCCGTCCATACCGACCCCCCTGGCCAGGGCTCAGACTCATGTAGTCTTCTCTAAAACGTCTCAAACATGCCATTCACCTCCTCTTGGTCCATCACCACCATACTCTTATCATCCCTCACTCGGCCAATTTCCCTCACCGCCTCTTGCTTCCTCAACTAATGGGCCAATATCCTGCTCACCTTCTTCCTGTACTCGTATACTGCCCATCTGGCCCTCAGTAACTCCCCCATAGCCTTCCCCGTAGGCACTAGCCCAAACTCCAGCTGGAGCCTCTTATTTACCAGAAAAAAAGATCAGTCTGGTAGTACACCCGGAGCACAGGGGAGAAGTGTTAAAACTCCTTTGCCCCCAGTCTCCCAAACGTCCACGGGTCACCCCCGCCGTGTCCTCCATAAACACCCCCACCCCCCCTTCCGTGTTCCATAAACCCCTTCAGCTCCTTAGCCGCTGCTGACTTGGGACTTGATCGGTCCAAGCTCGGTACTGTAACCGTAATATACGTACCCTCTAGGCCTGCCCTCTGATGTCCATCATCCTAAATCCCCTTCCAACTGCGCCACATGAACCACACCCGCGTCACCGACTCTCACCCTCAAGCAAAGAACCATCTTCCCCTGTGCACCTGCCTCTTGGCAACCCCACTTCACCTCTGCTCAAGGCCTCTAACCGCCCTACCTGTCCCAGTTTCCCCTTCACCTGACCATGAATCCTTAAAGAGTAACAAAAGATGCACTCACCATCGTTGTTTCCTCATGACAAAACCTGCCCTCCAAAAAACACACCATAAAGAACACACAAAGCTCCAAAGACCTCACTCTCCTCCCGAGTCCGTTGTCCCTCACAAACCCATCTCCTCCTCTGGAATGCCTACCTCTAGAATGCCTGAATAATACTCGCTTCTGGAAAGTCACCCACAGGCCGGGTACTCTACTTCAAAATTCACCCCCTTTTTAAAAAGGGCAGCCTTGACCCGGTTAAACCCGGCCCTCCTCTTTGCCCAATTCCTGGTACACCCGCAGCTCTTTCCCTTCCCAGGTACATTTCCTGGTCTGCCTCACCCATCGAAGGATCTTCTTCTCCAGAAAGCGGTGCACCATCATTGCCCTCGGTGGCTTACCCGCCTGCGGCCTCATCATCAGTGCCCTGTGCTCTCGGTCGAATTTCAGACTCTCCTGCTCCATCAGCACTTTTCTTCTTGCACTACTCCTGGTCCATGGATCCATCCACCAGCCACACCAGAGGAGCAAAACCTTCCTCTTGCTTTCAAATGTTTAGCCCCTCAAACGGTGAAAAGACCAAAAAAATCCACCTTGAGCTGAAGCCACCAAATGTGCGACCGCTCACTCCGTGGTCACCACCAGAAGTTGACTGACTGGCTCTTTTAAAGGAGCGAGTGGGCTGAATGGTCGTCTTGTACTCTGCTATGATTCTATGAATAGTAAGCACAGAAGGAAAATCAAAACCAATCTCCAAGAAACTCTGCTGGTCAGTGACATACTGAACAGCTTTATTTCTTTTTTTTTAAATATACCAATTTATCCTGGCCAATCCACTCACCCTGCACACCTTTGGGTTGTGTGAACGAAACCCACGCAAAAACGGGGAGAATGTGCAAACTCCACACAGACTGTGACCCAGTGTCAGGATCGAACCTGGGACCTCGGCACTGTGAGGCAAAATATTGAATATTTAAAAACCTTCAGTTGTGCACTTCTTTTTGCCAGGATTGTCACATCGGTGATTCACAATGATAACATTCCACTAAATTGAAGCATTTGATTTCATCAAGTTTGTTTTTTTTTTTAAAAAGAAAATGAAATGCTTCCATATATTATTTCACTTTTTTCCTGTTATCTTGCAATTTTAGTACAAAGGAGCACATGTAAAACCTGGATTTGCAGAACACTTTTATAGTAGCCCTGCAAGATATAAAGGAAGAGAAAATATGTTGGTAAGGATTCTCTTTTGCTTTTTATTCAATCTACACAATTGTGTGCTGTAATCTTTGGTTAACTAAATTGTGCTAATTTTCTCTACAGTATTATGACACAATTGAAGATGCCTTGGGAGGTGTTCAGGAAGCTCACTTTGACGGCCTTATCTTTGTACACTCTGGTACATACACTGATGAGTGGATTTATATTGAATCCCCTATTACAATGATTGGTGCAGGTAAATATAAATTGAAATAAAGAAATTGTGATTTAATTTTGTAACCATGCTATTGGCGATGCAGAGCATTAACCCTGCAAAATAGCATTCTATGGAGTTACAGGATTTAGGATTTTTTGTTAATTCCTCTTCTGAAATCCCCCGTTCCGTACTATATGATAAATTAGTTTCATGCAATGTAATTCAATGCACAAACACTTTTGAACTTCCACTCAGTAAAGTTATGGAGGAAATTATGATTTTGTTCTCTGGTTTTAATTTTTGGTCTTGTTCTCATATTTCCTTCCTTTTCCCGCCCTGAAAGCTATTGCATGTCAAGCTCTGTCGTGAGGTTATGCTGGTGAACTGTTTCCAGTCTTCTGTGCTCGAGTCAGATACAGGGATGTTATCGTTCATAGAGGCTGCTTTACCATTGAATAAGATTATGGCTAACTTCTCCAAGTCCGCTTTCCAACTTTGTTTCACATCTGTTGATGCCATTTAGGCTCAAAATCTATTGATCTCAACCTTAGATAGACTCTGTGCATCTACAGTCCCCTGGGGGTAGAGAATTCCAGAGATTCATAACCCTCTGAGTAAAGAAATTCCTCCTCCTCTCATTCCTCCATAACTGACCCTTTTCTTGGGTTATGACCCTTGTTGTAGACTCTCTAGCTAGGGGTAAGAATTCCCAGCACATCTGCCCTATTGACCGTTGACCACTAAAACTATCAAAACCAAGAAAATATTTGGCCACCCCAGAGTTGATATCTCTTTGTCCGTGTCACCAAGGCCCACAAAGGATATTCCCCTCCCCCGAGGCTAGGCCTATCCAGTTCCATGCAAAACATGGCATCTAAAGCATCCCTCCCAAGAGGGACAGCCCCACAAGACACATCACCTACCACCAAAAACCAAGGATTCTAAGCCCAACCTCTCCATAAAAGTTCTGACAGCAGAACAACTCAGTTCGGGACAACTGACCAACTCCGCACTAAAAAAGATAAACCACTGTCCTCAACATAGTTCGCCTGAGCCCGAAGAAGAATGAGCACAACCAAAAGTATTAGATCTGACTAGAGGGGGACCTTCATCGAACATATGTATAGCGAGGGCAAAACTGACTTTATCACTCACACCCTCCACTACTGTCTCTGCTCATCTCTCCCCTACCCCCACATCCCAGGATCGAAAAGGATAAAGAAACTGTGCACAGATCCCGCATACAATATCCAGTTTAACATGATACAACCGTATTAATTTTGGATAATTAATGCTGTAAGACATCACTCCCATCACCAAAGCGGTGACCGGTGGCTGCTGGATAGACCACCGGCTCATTCATTCTTCCATGTTCATCAAACTTCGCCAGAAGCAGTGGCAGATGAAGAAACAGCTCCGAAAAAGATCAACATTGAGAGTTTTCAAGAGCCAAATATGTTAGTGTATTTTCAACAAGATCTCCGAAATCTTCACTGTTCAGTCTGATGGAGTGGAGATAAACAGGGCAAAGCTGAAGACAGCTATCATCCCAAGCTGCAAAGAAACCGGCTGCAAAACCAGGAAACACCAAGACTGGTTTGACTAGAACGACCACACCATCCAAGATGTCATCGACAAGAAGATGAAAGCTCGCCACGTCTGGCAAAACGGCATAACCAGCAAGACAAAGAGGAGAGTTAATCACCTAGCCAAGGCAAAGGTAGAAAAAGAACTGAGGAAATCAAGAACCAATGGTGGACTGACAAACCAAAGGAGCTACAGCTCCTTGCTGACTAGTATGGCACAGTGGGTTGCTTCAGTGCTACCATGCCAATATATGGAGCCAATCCTTAGACCTCAAATCTGTGGGCCTGAGGACTTAACCCTCTTGTGTGGCAAGAAAACATGAGCCTTCGATGGTGATAAAACTTCAAAGAACTCTTAAACCGTGATGATCGTGGACTCCCACCAAGTGTGGATGGAGTCGAATCCGCCATTAAACACATGAAGAATGGAAAAGTCCGCAGGAGTAGATAGGACCCCAGTGGAGATGTTCAAACTTGGAGGAGAAGATCACCTATCATCTCCATCAGTTGTTGCTGACATCGCCATCAGCTGTTGCTGACAATCTGGGGCAGAGAAGATACCGTCATTCCCACCATCATCAAGAAAGGAGACAAAGCGGACTCTGGGAACTACCAAGGAATCTCCCTACTCTCCATGGCTGGGAAGATCATCACCCGAATCCTCGTTAGCTGTCCAGTCTCTGAAGAAGTCCTTCCAGAAAGCCAGTGTGGCTTCCGACCAAACTGGAACAGCAGACATGATTTTCAATGCTCATAACAAGAGAAATGCCAGGAGCAACATCAACCACTCTACATGGCCTTCATTGTTCTCACCAAAGCTTTTAACTCAGTCAATTTGGAAGTACTATGGAGGACGTTGTCAAAGGGCGGCTATCCAGAGAAATTTGTCAACATCCTCGGACTCCACGACAAGATGCCAGCGACAGTCCTCACCGGAAATAAGACATACGCCTTCAAGATCAAGACGGGAACCAAGCAGGGGTATACGTCACTGCTTCCACCCGTCATCGTCACTGTCCTTCACCTTGTGAAGAGCAAGCTTTCCAGTGGAGTGGACATAGTCTGCAAGATGGATGGAAAGCCTTTCAACCCCAACCAGTTGAAATTGAAAACGTTTCAATACAACTGGTTGAAATCCAAGACGAAAACGTCACTGACATCGCTGTCTTGAGAGGGATTCTTTGCATCAGCTGGGAGGACAGGCATACTAACATCCGTGTCCTTGAAGAAGCCAAGAGTACCAGCATCGAGGCCATGATCATCCAAAACCAACTCCACTGGGGTTACCTTGTCAGAGTCCTGGCTGCCCAGCTCAAGGAAGGCTTCTGAATAACAGGAGGCTTTAAAGACACCCTGAAGGCTTATCTCAAGAAATGCAACATGGACGTCTGCCTGGGAGATCCTTCCTCAGAGGAGGCCTAATTGGAGGAACCTCCTGATTGAAGGGGCACGTTTCTTCGAGGATACCCAATGTCAAGAGAAGGCCTGGATAAGGAGCTTGAGAAAGGAATACAAGCGATTATAGAGTTCAAGGACCGCTCCCACCTCCCGGAAACACCTGCAGATATGCGGTCGAAGATGCAGCTCTAGGATCGAGCTCATCAGCCATGCCAGAACCCATGACCAGTAACAGAGTTTCTTTGGTGGATAGTCAAAATCGTTAGCGAGTGACTGCCGGAGAGAGAGTTATGTCCTTTGATTTTCACAGAGGAAAGTTTTATAATTTTGAACCATGCAGATTTATTGTTTTGGTAACTAGCTGGGTGTTCAGAAAAAAATGTTACTGGTCTCTACTGAGACTATAATTTATGAAATGATTTGATTTGGAAAATAAGTCTTCATATTATGTACTTAAAAGACAATTGATCAGAAATGTTGAGCTAAGTTGGTTTGCTTAAAATATTTTTAATGTACACTTACAGCACCAGGAAAAGTTGCAGATAAGGTCATCATTGAAAACACTAGGGATTCTACCTTTGTATTTATGGAAGGTTCTGAGGATGCCTATGTTGGATATATGACAATTCGGGTAAGTTCTCTTAGCATTTTGAGCTTACAATCATTTGGCAAAGCTATTTTTAACAACCTGTGAAATCTGTAAGCAATATCTTTTGTGTTTCTTCCTTCTAGTTTAACCCTGATGATAAATCAGCCCAGCACCATAATGCACACCACTGTTTAGAGATCACAGTAAATTGCAGTCCAATAATAGATCATTGTATCATTCGTAGTACGTGCACAGGTAAGTGTCGCCTTTGGTAACATGGTTTAACCTACTGAGGCTACGTGCTTGATAAGTTATTGTAGCCTTGGTATTTTGTGTGAAGTTATATTGGTTTGTTAGTGACTAGCCCATGTGAAATACCTTGGGACATTTTACTATGTTAAAGATGCTATTAATAAATGCACACTGTTGTAAAATGGTTGAACTGATGCGTATTGGTTTTAATTTTAATGTGATAACACATGGTAAACTGGAGGATGTGATGTGGTTCTTGCCTGTTTTACATCTTTATGCTCCTGCTGCCCTATTCTGATTTTGTGTCTACCCCTTCTCTGCATAATTTGCATTACCTGCACCTGTTTTGCTGTTTGTTTTTCATTTCATTCAGGTGGATGATGGTGTTTGGCGTGATGGAGAAGAGAAATAGCCTGAACTAGCTGTTTTGTGTTCTTGGGGCATGAACAGGGAAAGTTTGGGCTCCTATCCCCCTCTATTATGTAATTCATTGTTGTTTTCGTCTTCTGCTAGGGAAAGAATCCTAGCTAAGGAAAAATGGGCAGACATTTTTTCCCCTCTGTTTTAATTCAAGCATCCGTGACTCTGAAAAGAAGACATTAATGAAACTATGGAGTTGTCTGAAGTTGCCTGTGATTCTGTGATCACCTCTCCTCACAGATTCTCTCTGGGCAAGCTTTCAGGTCTCTGCTATCTGAAGAGCTATTAAATTGCCTGCTCTAGCACGGTGGCACAGTGGTTAGCAGTGTTGCCTACGGCACTGACGACCCGGGTTCGAATCTTGGCCCTGGGTGACTGTCCGTGTGGAGTTTGCACATTCTCCCTGTGTCTGCGTGGGTTTCGCCCCTACAACCCAAAAAGATGTGCAGGATAGGTGGATTGGCAACTCTAAATTGCCCCTTAATTGGAAAAAAATAATTGGGTACCCTAAATTATTTTTTTTTTTTAAATTGCCTGCTCTGCAAAATATTTGGAAGTTTGGTGATTTAATTGAAATAGTTATCTTTATAATTTCATTTCCTCTCTCATTCTGTTCTCTCCCCCTTCCCCCCCTCCCCCCCCCCCCCCGTCTCTCCCTCATGCTCCCATTCTCTGCGCCCCCCCCCCCCCCCAGGCCAAATCTCCCTTCAGCATAGACTTGATTAGCCACAGTTAATAGGATGCAATAGGTGCCATGAAGATGTTTTATGGGGGGGGGGGGGGGGGGGGGGGGGGGGGGGATGGGTCTGAGTGATCTATCCTGAGTTTTTGTTCCTTTCCCATCATTCTGAACAAACACCCGACCGACCTGTTTATTATTGCCTTTCCTTAATGGCGCAGTGAAGATCAAAGAATTTGCGATTCTGTAGTTTGGGCTGTTGTAAGCTACTAACTATTTATTACTTAAAGAAAGTAACGTTTGGGTGGGAGGGGAGGGGGGGGGGGGACTAAATCAAAGCTCTGTTTCACCAGGCCACTAGTTTTGAGTACACTATCATGGATATCACTGCAGCTTGTTCTTTTGTTACTATACTTCAGAAAGTGTGCCTATCTCTTGCAAGTTAGTGCTGACTTTATTTTAATTAAAATTTGATGTATTGTACTCAGGAAATCCAGATCTGCTGGCTTCTTCACAGAACCCATTTGATAATCCAGACGGTTCATCGTCTTCCCCCATTTAAACTCAACCCATTTAAACCCTGAACTATGAACTTGAGTGTTCCAATGCCCTCGAGCTTTGTCCAAATCTCGTCCTCCCTAAAAGTTCACACAAAACTCTGCTGCCTGTATTCTATTCTCCTCTGTCAAACCTAACCTACATTTGCTTCAGGACCCCAGTGTCTCAGATTAAAAAATTTTAATTATGAATTTAAACCCTAATATTCTTCTTGTCTCAACTTTACCAAGGCTTCATCCTCTGACTAGTCTATTGTGTCTTCCCTGTCTCCACCCCCCCCCCCACCTCCAAACCATTAGTCGCCATGCCTTCGCCCGCATAAGCCCTATCTGCAGAATTTCTCTCATTCCTCCTTGTAACCCTCATTAAAATTTATCTTTTTGGAACTTTTGATTACCCCATCTAAAATCTCCTCCTTTAGCTCATTGTTTTGATTTAACCCCCTGTGAAGTATCTTGGGATGTTTTTGTATGTTGAAGGCACTATGCACTTTGTTGAATATGAAGCACATATGTATTTTCAGAAAACCAAAAAGGAATGGATTTAACTTTTATATGGTACCGGAAGTTAATGCCTCTATTGGTTCCAAAAATCATTCACTCCTTTTGAAATAGTATAAATTGATTTATTGTACAATTCTTTGTTACAGTTGGCTCTGCTGTGTGTGTCAGTGGCCAGGGAGCATCCCCTACTATCAAACACTGCAACATTAGTGATTGTGAAAATGTTGGGTTATATATAACAGATCATGCACAGGTATGATAATCCAATATTCAAGTCACTCTTTTAACAATTTTATTTTTTGCCCATAGCTTAGTATAATCTTTTTATTTCATAGGGAATTTATGAGGACAATGAGATTTCAAACAATGCTCTTGCTGGAATCTGGGTAAAAAACCATGGAAATCCTATCATCAGGAGAAATCAAATTCACCATGGGCGTGATGTTGGGGTCTTCACATTTGATCATGGCATGGTAACTCTTACTACTTTCAATAAGAATTTGGTAGTTAATGAATGGGCGGGTAATTGCTGCATTATGGTTTAATACAGTGTTCGGGCTGGGATGTGACAATTCATCAGATCTTTAACTAGAAGAACTGTTCTCCTCAGGGTATGTTAGCATGGGATGTTTACCACTGTCGCTAAGTTTCCTCGCGATGCTGTGCTATCGTTTCCTGTATGCGACAGTTTGATTTTTGTATACTAGTTCGAAATAGTACACTTCAGAATTCCATTCTTCTGCAGACTTAAAATTCCTTGCCACCAGAACAGATATCTACAATCTCTGGAGTCTCCTTCTGGTGCACCATTTGTAGAGAGTAAAAACATAATTGCTTGAAAAACTGACTTCCGGAATGTGGCGACTAGGGACTTTTCACAGTAACTTCATTGAAGCCTACTTGTGACAATAAGCGATTATTATGTCAAACAGGATCGGCGTCATTATAATTAGAATAATAGTCTGCAGCTGTCAAAAATGCTTAATTTAGTTTTAAAGTTCTGAAGCAACTTTCTGTTATGATCTTGTAATTGAATTAAGGTTGGTCTGATCATATTGTTGGTGGTAAATGAAGATTTTACTAGAAAGCTTTTATTCCGTTTGTGTTGCTTCAAGCTTCCTGGTTTTCTATTCTAATATGTTCTGTGTGAATTTTCTTTAACAATCAGTTGTGTAGAATCTGAGTGTTGAAAGCTAATACTTGTTGGCTGAGAATTCAACTGCTAATTATTGCAGTTTAAAACTTCCTTCAAGTCTTTGTTTGCTATTTATTTTGTGTAGTCCCTTGGAGAATTTTCATATTTGTCATTTCAAATCCCCTATCATACGTGCTAAGTTTCTCTTTGCGGCAGTGGTTGTGTTACTACCATGCTTGACAGGAAATATTTTTATTTTCTTCATTGGAACTATCTATTTTTGTGGCTTTTAAGTAGTTTTGGCTATTTTCCAGGCATGTGTGTTATGTGAATTATTTGAGCCAGCTGTATAGGATGTTGTTTTCCCGTCCTTGGTGGAGCACTGTAGCACCTAGCCTATTATAGCATAAGTTTGTGCTTTCCCTTATAGTTCTTTATGATCCCCCAAAGTCTAGGATTTTTCATATCCTTAAAAAGTATATTTTTAATATTTCATTCATAACACTGGTTGGCACTGTTGCTTCACAGTGCCAGGGACCCAGGTTCGATTCCCGGCTTGGGTCACTGTCTGTGCGGAGTCTGCACGTTCTCCCTGTGTCTGTGTGGGTTTCCTCCGGGTGCCCCGGTTTCCTCCCACAAGTCCCGAAAGGTGTGCTGTTAGGTAATGTGGACATTCTGAATTCTCCTCTGTGTACTCTGAACAGGCGCCGTAGTGTGGCGACTAGGGGATTTTCACAGTAACTTCATTGCAGTGTAAATATAGGCCTACTTGTGACACTAATAAATATTATTATTATAAACATTAACCTTTCAACATGTCCAATATTCTTTTCCTGCCCATGGAACCATAGCTTTCTTGAGCTACTGACCTGGAAGATTGGCATGTACCTACCTCAACAATTTACTTTTCCATTATATTAAAGCTTTCTTTTCCCTCTTAATGATTGTACATGCTTAAAAATGACTTCATATCCTTGTTAGATTCCAGTAGTCTCCTGAAGTGAATGAATTCACAGCATAGATTTGCTTTAGTGACTGCATTTCATAAGCAACCTTTTGAGAATTCGTTTGGATGTGGTAAGACAGCATGGAAATGCAAGTCTTTCTTTGTCTGTTAGCATGTGCTCAAGTCTGGTATGTTCCTGCTGAATAGATTCCTAAACAGTAATGTTGTCTGTGGCTGTATCAGCTGCAACTATATGTTTAAACATTGAATAAAGAATGGTATGGAAAGTATGCATTGAGGTACACGGGTATGAGTTTCCAAGATACAATTGCCTTTGCTGAAATATACTGGATGCGTTCAATTTAGCAAACACATCTTGTGTAAGCACTGGCAGTATTTTCTAGCAAGCTTTGCTCGGAATACATGGATCAAGAAATGCTGTTCATTTAGTTTCCGCGTCATCTTTAAGGAGTTAACCCGTTTAGTTGGCTATTCAGAATTTGTAATTGTACTTCATGATTGAATTTTCAATTCTTTGCATTATCCTAATATTTTATTTACTTGTTCATGGGATATGGGTGTCATTGGCAAGACTAGCATTTATTGCCCACCCTTCATTGCCCTTGAGGTAAACAGCCAAAAGTTTGAATCTGTTTATTTTTAAAAATAAATTTAGAGTACCCAATTATTTTTTCCAATTAAGGGGCAATTTAACGTGGCCAATCCACCTAACCTGCACATCTTTGGGTTGTGGGGGCGAAACCCACGCAGACATGGGGAGAATGTGCAAACTCCTCACCGACAGTGACCCAAGGCCGGGATCCGAACCCATGAATCTGTTTATTAACCAATTCACTCTGAAGGCTTATCATCCACTTTTATGGCCCATGTAATTGCTTCATTAGCATTCTTCAACAGTCATGAAGTCCTGATAATGGAAGCAAGAAACAAATGTTGCCTGTATTTCACTGTCATGTACTGTCCCATCGTCATCATGGTACCTAGGATGTCAGGATATGTGGGGACCTACTCAGTTGGCTAAATAGCTGGCTGGTGATGCAGAGCGAGACCAGCGGCATTGGTTCAATTCCCGTACCGGCTGAGGCTATTCACGAAGGCCCACCTTCTCAACTTTGCCCCTCGCCTGAGATGTGGTGATCCTCAGGTTAAATCACCACCAGTCAGCTCTCCTCCTCAAAGGAGAATGATGCCTGTGGTCATCTGGGACTATGGCAACTTTACCTCTCCTAGGATATATTTTGTTTGGGTACTTTTCCTGTGTTCATGATCTACCTTTGTGATTTATTTACACTGGCAAAAATGCTGATAACAGAGACTGATAACTTTTACTCGTTATTTTGTGCAACACTTAGTTGTTTTTCAAGAATTTGTTTAATTCTCTACTTTTTAGTACTTGACCCCAACAAATGCACATTTGCCTCTTAGTTTTCACCTATGTCGCTCTTAACTAATGTGTTTTTGTAACGTTAAATCATGCAGTATGGGGCAATATTCGTTCTGCTGCAGTTGAATACTGTGCCACATGTTGAATCTAACTGGAATTCAGTGATGAGCTATATGAGCACAAAACATGGTAATCTTGGGAACCGTCATGTTAATTTTATCCAGATTGTCGTTTCCTCCTGCGATGACCGATTTTGCATCCGTGGAATTTTAAAAATGGTTAGCTATACGTTCAAGTGAGAAAAAGTTGTCTTTCTCTTAATGGGGGCACTTTTTCTCTGTGTGTAGAAGTGCAACCTACAGACTTATTACTGTTCAAAGGAGTCTTGATATCATTCCGCATCCCAATTACAAAGAATACTATTAACTTCAACATTAGTATGACTTACTTTTAGGTGTTTCCGTTTTTAAAATTATATCGAGGAGAGATCCATTATTGATATCCAAATTCTGGCTAGGGTAATTCACTATTTTTGATATATCAGAAACCAAATTATCGTTAGTTAATACCATGGTTAATCAAGAATGCTCAAGTGTACATAACTTCTCCAAGTGATTATGCCGATGAATCAGCTTAAAGTTATCAAATTTTATCCTTATGTATTTATGGTGTACTTTTTGCTTCTGAAACCAGTTGCTTGTCATTTCTGTTTCATGTTAGTAAAAGCCCATGTTTGTAGCCCAAGCCAGTTCCCCAATAGAGAATGTAAAGAAGAGTGGCCACAAAACCACAGCAAGCCTGATTGCCACATCCATTCTGCCCCCTCTGCCACAACTGAAGCAGACTTAAATCTGGGTTATAGGGACCATAGCTCCTATCAAGTTAAATCTGGGTAAATGAAAAGTATGGAAAAAAGTTTTTTAAAAAACTGTGCATGCACCTTTTTAAAAAACTTTTTTGTACTTTTTATTCCCCCAGATTTAAACAGTTTGGTACAGCAACCACATTACAGGTAAGTGGACTTAAAAACTGACTTTGTTTTATTATTAAGAGAAACAGGCAGGCAGAGGGGATACCTGTGCTTCTTGGCTGCTGCTGACTTTTACAGTACCAGATTACAATGCTCTTATCATCGAAAATGACATCATAGCAAGAGAGGATGTCCAACATCCTGAAAGACGTGCTGTTAGGTGAATTGGACATTCTGAATTCCCCCTCTTGTGTACCTGAACAGGTGCCAGAGTGTGGCAACTAGGGGGTTTTCACAGTAACTTCATTGCAGTGTTAATGTAAGCCTACTTGTGACAATAATAAAGATTATTATTATTATGTGATTGCAGGAATGTTTTTTTCAGAGAAATTCTTGAAATTGAATAATATGTAGGAAGGCAGATATATTTTTGGAGGAAATTTAAGTTTAAAAGCTAGATGGTGGAAGATTCTACTGCCATTGGAGAAATATGGTGCAGTGCACTAAATGTAATGTAGATTATGGTGAATGTGTTGTGCCAGAGTTTTCTTGGGATTTGTGGACAAGGGCTGGAATTTTAAGTCATTATTTTGGGGGCATGGAAACTAGGGGTCATGATCAGAAACGGAGATTCTGAATGAGGCTGGAGCTCGGGTAAAGCGAACTGGAGAGACTCAAACATTGACATAGGCCGAGTGTGCCACATAACTTATTTCTTTGATGTATTTTCGATATAACAAGAGAGGTGGCATTGGAGAAATTTAGGCTGAATGTGATGAGGACCTTCAGGAGTGGTGGTGACCTGATGGATGTGAAAATGAATAATTCTGGGAAGGAAGCTAATATGGAGTTAACTCTAGATTGACCAGGAAACTAAAATTGCACAGTTAACTGGTTCAGTCTGGTGAGTTGCTGAGAAAAATGATGGAATTGGGGGCTAAGATGGTTTTATTCCTGCTAGTGTCCAGGTGAAGAGTTTTTTGGCTCATTCATACCTTGTGTTAATTGGTTGGCCAGCACAGTAGCAATCATGAAATTGAGGATGATGGTGGAGCCAGCTAACCTAAGAAATATGAACCTATGCTTTAGGATAATGATGCTGGGAAGCAATCTGTGGATTAATACAAGGACAGTGTCAGGAATGGAACCTTGGAGTTCACTGTGATATTGTACAGGCACAGTAGGATATAACTTTACAGGTGATATAAGTTACATTGTGGTATATTGAACTGGAATCAGGAATAAAAGAATTGAAATCTGATGGGAGTGGTCGATCACCTTGAGGACTATAGGGATGTTGAAGAGGGATAGCAGATAATGATTTGCTGTTGCATCAATATTCTTGTGCTGCACTTCTGAGGATAGGGTGGCACAGTGGTTAGCACTGGTGCCTCACAGCGTCGGATACCCTATTTCAGTTCCGGCCATGGGTGACTGACTGGAGTTTGCATTTTATCCCCGTGCATGCATGGGGGTATTCCCACAGCCCAGAAATGTGCAGGTTAGATGGATTGGCCCATCAAATTACTCCTTTGTGTCCAGGGATGTACAGGTTGAGTGGGGTTGTTAGGTATGAGGTGGGGGAGTAGGCGTTTGTGGGATGCTCTTTCGGAGGGTTGGTGTGGACATGATGAAGTGGCCTACTCCTGGGTTCAGTTCCAGCCTTGGGTGACTGTGTGGAGTTTGCACCATCTCCCCGTGTCTGCGTGAGTTTCCTCTGGCTGCTCTGGTTTCCTCCCACAATCTGAAGATGTGCAGCTTGGGTGGATTGGCCATGCTAAATGTACCCCTTAGTGGCCAAAAGGTTAGTTGGAGTTATGGGTTAGGGTGGGGAGCGTAGGCCTAGGTGGGGTGCTCCTTCAGAGGGTCAGTGCAGACTCCGACCAAATGACATCCTTCTGCACTGTCGGGGATTCTATGAAATCTTGGATGGAAGGCATTCAAACTGTGAAAAATAGGATACGCTGACCGTCGAATAAAAATTACAGCATGGGCTGTTGGTTAGAGAAGAAAAAAATAAACTTGTAATGTTATGGTATTTTTCTGGACCTCAGGAGATGTCAAAGTGCTTCTCAACCGATTTGGATTTATTGTCATGTGTACCGAGGTATAGTGGAAAGTATTGTTCGGCGTACAGTCCAGACAGAGTTCCATACATGAAAAACAGGACATACGATACATGAAAAACAGAACATACGATAGATACACAATGTAAATACATAGACATAGACATCGGATGAAGCATACGGAGTGTAGTGCTACTCAGTAGAGAAGATGCATCGAGAGATCAGTTCGGTGCATAAGAGGGTCATTCAGGAGTCTGGTAACAGGGGAAGAAGCTTTTTTTTGAATCTATTGGTGCGTGTTCTCAGACTTTTGTATCTCCTGCCTGGTGGAAGAGAGAATAATCAGGGTGGGAGGGCTCTTTGATTATGCTGCTTGCTTTCTCAAGGCAGCAGGGGGTGTAGACAGAGTCAATGGATGGGAGGCAGGTTCGTGTCATGGACTGGGCTGTGTTTTCGACACTATCGTTTCTTGCTGTCTTGGGCTGAGCAGTTGTCATACCAAGCTGTGATACAGCCAGGTAGGATGTATAATTAAGTACTCTTCAGGGCAGCACGGTGGCGCAGTGGATTCTCCCTGCTGCCTCACGGCGCCGAGCTCCTAGGTTCGATCCCTGCTCTGGGTAACTGTCCGTGTGGAGTTTGCACATTCTCCCCGTGTTTGCGGGGTCGCACCCCCACAACCCAAAGATGTGCAGGCTAGGTAGATTGGCCACGCTAAATTGCTCCTTAATTGGAAAAAATGAATTGGGTACTCTAAATTATAAGTACTCTTCAGGTGTACTTTTGCAGTGTAGGAAATGAGAACAGCAAGCTCCTACAAACAATGCAATAATGGCCAAATGTTTTTTTTAAATAAATTTAGAGTCCCCAATACTTTTTTCAAATTAAGGTGCAATTTAGTGTGGCCAATCCACTTACCCTGCACATCTTTGGGTTGTGAGGGTGCGACCCACGCAGACACGGGGAGAATGTGCAAACTCCACACACTGACCCGGGGTTGGGATCGAACCCGGGTCCTCGGCGCCGTGAGGCAGCCGTGCCACCGTGCACCGCCCTATGACCAAATAATCTGTTCTGGTGATCTTGGTTGACAGGTAAATATTGGTCAGGCCACTGGACAGGACTCCCTTTCTCTTTGAAATTGTGTCTTCTGATGTTTGATGCCCACTGGGTCCTCTTTTAATATCTCTTATGAAAGGCACTCCTGACAGTGCAACATTCCCTCAGTACTGTACTAAAGTGTCAACCTATATTTTGTGCACAAATGCATGGAGTGATAGTTGTATTCAAGGGTGAACTTTTGAAAGGCAATGGGTAAAGGCTTTCAAGAAGGGAAGTGAACAATTCCTTCGACAAGTCAGCAGTTGATGAGTATTGGATCAAGGAAAGGTGGGAGGAGTGGTGAGGAGATGGACATGAGAACAAGTGTTGGGTCTTCGGATGGAATTAAGTCTCAGTTGGGAAGGTAGGAGTTGGCTATGGAAAGATGTGCTGCAAGAGATTATGTTGGGGGACTTTGAAGGGAAAAGCTGAGGCAGACAAGTGAATAATCCAGTTTTGATGAAGTCCATTGGGGCATAATACTTGTGTCATTTGGGGAGAGAGGGGGCTAAGGAGGAACGTTGAAGGAGATGTTTAATTATAGAGGAGCGATCTAAATTGCTTTTATGAATTTAAAGTGCCTATTTTATTTTTTTTCCAATTAAGGGGCAATTTAGTGTGGCCAATCCATCTACCTCTTGGGTTGTGGAGGCGAGACCCATGCAGACACTGGGAGAATGTGCAAACTCCACACTGACAGTGATCCGGGATCGAACCCGGGTCCTCGGCGTTGTGAGGCAGCAGTGCTAAGTCTTTGATTTCTTAACCTACTGCAGAGTTGATGTAACTTTTTTTGTTGCATTTATTAAGTTTGTATTGACAAACTTGAGTTGACTGACTTTGGCACTTCTATAAGTGAAATATAATTAGTTTTAATTTGATTATAGTTTAAATATGGCTCTGTTGGCCCCTCTTCCATAAAATTTGTTCAATTAACCAAGAAGAAAAGGAAAATGCTTTGAAGTTATATCTACATGCTAGGTAAGAATTAGCATAAATAGAGAGCAAATCTAATGCAAGCTGAACTGTATTCCAAACTTTGATTCCATGTACAGTTGGGAAGCGATTTTAATGGTAATGCTGCAGTACAAGTGTAATTGTGTATTGATGGTTTTGAATCAAATTAGTTAATTCTTCAGGCAACAATGCAAATTGAAGTTGAATGAGGTAATCCTCGAGCTTGAATTATGATTAAGCTAAAGCTTTGTGTCTGAGACAACTAGGATTTGAGTGCCCAAACTTGGCCCAGTTGGATGCATTTGGTGGACTTTTAATGGACCTCCTTGAGATTTAAATTGGAAATGGAATTATGCAAATTGTATAGGTGCAGTACATTGTGGGGAGGATGAGGGGGATTTCTAAATACCCATTTTACATTATGGGAGGGAGGAATGGAAAGTTTAATCTCTGCGGTTTCCTCCAAATTGAAAATTTAAAATGTTCTTGGAGGTAAGGGGAGAAAATAAAACATTTTGTGATTCAAACTTTTTGATACTGCTCTCATCTATAATGTGCACAGCACAACCTTCGGATGTTCGCTATTATATTTCCATTTGATGGACTTTTAAATTCGAACATTCGCCATGAATAATCATGGAATTTTGATATTTATTTGTTTCAGGGTTACTTTGAAAGCTGTAACATTCATCGTAATCGAATAGCTGGTTTTGAAGTGAAAGCCTATGCGAATCCTACAGTAGTGAGATGTGAAATTCACCATGGGCAGACGGGAGGGATTTATGTACATGAGAAAGGACGAGGCCAGTTCATAGAGAACAAAATCTATGCAAACAATTTTGCTGGTGTGTGGATTACATCAAATAGTGATCCAACAATTAGGTAAGCTTTTGGGCATCATTCTAGTCATCAAGATAAATATATATCTCCTAGGTAATTTAATGAGTTTTTTTTGTTATCCTCCTTAGGGGGAATGCCATTTTTAATGGTAATCAGGGTGGCGTTTACATCTTTGGAGATGGCAGGGGCCTTATAGAGGGAAATGACATTTATGGTAGGTTAAGGAATGTATCCATTTAAATTCAAGCGTTTACTTTTTGAATCTTGTATGTTCATGATTATTTTAAAATCCTGTACCCTAGGAAATGCATTAGCAGGAATACAGATTCGAACAAATAGTTGTCCAATTGTACGCCATAACAAAATTCATGATGGTCAACATGGAGGTATTTATGTGGTAAGTCTATAGCTTGTGTTTTCTGTTTGGTATGGTATGTTGGGGTGAGGGAGGTTAGAGAAATAAGGCTGTATTAAGTTTGGAAAGAAAATGAAACGGATGTCATTATTTTGTTTGGTTGGTTTAAAAGGCTCTGGTGAATGTGGAAGCTACATTTAGAAATGCTTAACTAGCCTGAGTTCTTTAGCTAAATAAAACACGTGTATATTACTATATAGAAATACAAGTTGTTGAAAGTTAAAGAAAAACTCAGTTAGAAACCTGAAATAAAAATACCAAATGTTGGCAATGTAAAACCAGTGAACCAATTCTTACTGATCTGTGCATTTTCAGGATTTTTCTTTATTTCCAATCCATAAAAGCTGCATATAATTATTGGATTATCTTGTAACATTGTCTTTCAAACAACCAAATAATTATCGTAACTGTATTGTTTTTTTCTGTAATTGCAACCACCGTTACCACAAAATAATGAGTAGCTTGTTGCTGTTGTGTTGAGAGAGTATGAAAACTGAAAAGCCAACAAAGAATTACACTTGGGGAAACTAAAATTTCTAGAGGAGAAAGACGAGAAAGAGATTTATAGAATTCTGTACAAGTTGAAATAGGTTATCTTTAGCACTGAGGAGAAATCCTACCTTAATATTTGCAGGGTTAAAAATGGTAGGAAATGCACCATGTTGAGCTACATTCAAAATGCTAAATGTTTTTAACGTTTATTGTTAAGCACGAAAAGGGGCAAGGTGTAATTGAAGAAAATGAAGTATACAGTAATACCCTGGCAGGTGTCTGGGTAACAACAGGAAGTACACCAGTGTTACGGCGAAACCGAATACATAGTGGCAAACAGGTACATATGAATTCATTTAGAAGTGTTTTAGCAAATCTGATAGTCCAGCAGTGTTAACAGTATTTATGACAGAGTGTTTGTTTTACAAGGTGGGTGTTTACTTCTATGACAATGGCCATGGAGTGCTTGAAGACAATGATATCTACAATCATATGTATTCAGGGGTTCAGATTAGGTAAGCTTTACGTTTGCCTTCATTGGGGCACTGCTATCTGATTTTGTCTTGGTGCTGTCTTAAATTGTTGCCGCAGTTGAGAATAAAATGCAGGCATTAGTTACATTAAAATATTTCTTATCACAAAGTCTTAAAATCTCAATGCTTTACTCAGAGTTACTTCTGGCGTGCAGATGTGGTTGACTGAGGCAGATTACATATCTGCCATTAAGTCTTGACACTTAAGAACACAGGTTCTTTTTTATATAAACTAACAAATAGATAAATATCAATGTAATATCCATACTTAGTTGTTTAATGTGTTACTAATGGCCACAGTATTTCTACAGGCCATTGCCAACTCCGCTCAAAAAATATTGTGTGAAGAGCTTTGAAACGTTCTGGGAATTGGTCATCTGCAATGTAACTGCAATTTCTTTTTTCTCATGTCATCTGGAATGTCAAATAAATTAATGAAATATGAGCTGGATTAAGATTAATGCAGTCACATTTAAGGTGCATTAATTTATAAAATATTCTTAAAGGTGTAAAATGTCTACAGGTTGAATAGAGATGAAAGGAATAGAAGGAAACTTTTAGGATCAATATGTATGATATTTTATTATCCATTTGCAGTTACAAATTAACCTAATTTCTCCTTGCAATTTAAAAAAAAAAAAAAAATTCTTGTAGCTGGTACACATGGACACTATTGAAAACTAAACTGGTGAAGATGTTTCCTCAGATGCTAGCATTTCCTGTTTCTTTACGGAAAGCATCAAGTCAGGTTAGAGAAGGAACAAGATTGAAGTGAGATGGGGAGAAAGAATATTGAATGAAGGCTCATATGCATCCCTTGCAAGAGAGGGGCAGGACACTATCCTTGGGATGCTTTGCACATTTGCTGAAGGCCTATTCAGAACAGCACAGCTGTTGGACAACATTTGCTGCTGAGTCGACTTTTATTAATTGAACTGCATACCTGTTCCAGGTATGTTGTAATATTGTTGAAGTGGGAAGGTTCTAAGTGAGATGCTGCAGGATTGGTGGGAGGGGCCATATTTAATTTGTGTCATAGGCTTGGATTCAAAACTTAATTCAAATGGGAATAATTGTGGTGAAACCAAACTTAGGGATTTGAAGGAGGCATGTTCGAAATTACAAAACTCGTTGGACAAACCGTGCAAATGGACAGAACAGTAGCGCATCGGCCAGGATGCTGGAGGAATTTCCCTGCTGCTTTTCGGATATTGGTATATAGAATCTTTTGCATCTAACTGAGTGGGTAGATGGGGTCTTGGTTTTAACATCGCAAGGCAGAGACCTGGTTATGTTTTTGTGGAAGAACATTTCTGATTTTATTGATCATTCAGCCATTTTTATGAGGATTTGAAGGCCATGTTCAACAATGAGTGTTGTATATTAAAGAAACGTTGTAGACTGCTACTTTGGACTGGCGTCATTTTGCTTAAGTTTCACATACATTGCTGATCAGTCAGAGTAATTTGCAAGTAAAAGCAATTAGTCTTTTGTATGAACTCTACCCCTGTGTTTGAGATGTACTTTACTTAACTTTATAATATCTTATTGGTTGAAAACAAAATTTTATTTTTTCGTAGTTTACCTTCCAGAGTTTTGTTCCACATTCTGCAACACTGGTAGCTCAATTCAAGTTGCAATGCTTCACGGAGAGATGAAAGTCTTTCTATATTTTGTGTCATGGCAAAAATACTGAATGAGAAGCCACAAGCTTTTCAGGCTAGGAACAAAGGTGTGCTTTTTCTTTAGGTTCTGTATTAAAACTGTGTTGGTGTCCAATCTCTACATGGTGTACAAATTGTACTAAAGCTTTGATACTTGAATTTTTCAAATCACTGAAGTGCTTTGTATTTTTTTTCATTTGTGCTGAGAAGTTAATATTGATTCAAGTCCTGCATAATAATCAGAAAATGAGCACTATTTGGGAGTTTATTTCTCTGACGTACTTGTTACTATTGTAAGACATTAATCTTAGGCTAGTTTAAAATTTGTGATCCACAGAACTGGAAGCAACCCTAAGATTCGGCGCAATAAAATATGGGGAGGGCAGAATGGTGGAATTCTTGTTTACAATTCTGGTAAGTGTCCACTGTGGCTGCAGGTCTTTTCATTATTGTTTTTCTGTTCTGTTTTATTTTTTCCTCAATTTCAGATCCAAGTGAAATTATTTCTTGATGTCAATTAA
The DNA here is from genome assembly GCF_902713615.1 of Scyliorhinus canicula. Taxonomy (NCBI): domain Eukaryota; kingdom Metazoa; phylum Chordata; class Chondrichthyes; order Carcharhiniformes; family Scyliorhinidae; genus Scyliorhinus; species Scyliorhinus canicula. The sequence continues at coordinate 276,554,354 of NC_052146.1, read as the reverse complement.
TACAGGTCTTGGGTTTATAGAAGATAATGAAATATTTGACAATGCAATGGCCGGTGTTTGGATTAAAACAGACAGTAATCCCACACTCAGACGGAACAAAATCCATGATGGCCGAGACGGGGGTATCTGCATATTTAACGGAGGCAGGGGTAAGGATTTATAGCTTAAGATTAAAATAACTTGTACAGTTTAGCTTCCCAAAGGCTAAATGGGGAATTGGACAGTCTGTATGGTACGAAACTAAAAGGACCATGATCCTGGTTTGATCCCTGGCTGGTGGTGCCAGCTGATCAAATAAAAAGGTGCAACATTTATTGCTTTGAAACAGAGAAGGAGGGGGGGGGGGGGAATCAGATTCTTGTCGGTAAACTTTATGTATGTGTACTTCGGATTCATACAAACCTACGAAGCAGGAGTAGGCCCACTCGATGCTTCAATACTGCTCCACCACTCAATAAGATCATAGCTAATCTGATTGTCACCTCAACCCCCACATTTTTGTCTACTCCTGATAACCTTCAAGAATCTAATCTAGCTCGGGAGTGGCGCAGTGGTTAGCACTACTGCCTCACAACACCGAGCGCCCAGGTTCGATCCTGGCCCCGGGTCACTGTCTGTGTGGAGTTTGCACGTTCTCCCAGTGTCTGTGGGTCACACCCCCACAACCCAAATATGTGCAGGTTAGGTGAATTGGCTACGCGAAATTGCCCCTTAATTGGAAAAAAATAATTGGGTACTCTGAATTTATTTTTTAAAAAAGAATCTAATCTAGCTCTGCCTTAAATATATTCAAAGACATGCAGCTACTACCTTTTGAGGTAGAGAGTTTCAAAGATTCATGACGCTCAAAAATATTCTCCTCTTCTGTGTATTAAATGAGCGAGCCCTTTTAAAAAACTATATATATATTTATTGAGGTTTTTGCCAAAGTTTTAACAAACAATGCAACAAAACCACAAGGATACAGCACAGCCAGCAAAAAAACTCCACGTATATGAATACAGAGGGGGACAGGAGAACAGCAGTATATCTTATGGTCTTATCGAGGAGAAGGCAGGAGAATGGGGATGAGAAATGTATCAGCATGATCGAATGGTGGAGCAGATTATGAGCTGAATGGCCTAATTCTGCTCCTATATCTTTTAGTCTTATAACTGGCTCTATTCAATCATTAGACACAACTTGATACCTCTATAAGACCAACTGGAGATGAAGGGAGAAACAGGCTAAGATAATGAAAAGATGGTAAAATGGTGCACACCTTCGCACGTGATTGCTACGAGAGTTCAGGATAAAATTTTCATGTCATGTTCAGACACGTACCAATATATATGTCCCTCTACTCTAGCATCAGAGGCACCAATGACGCACCGCAACCTTTCCTCGGATACCAGACCGATTTGCACCCATGCAGGAATCAGTCCTGGATTCTTTATACCCACCCTTTTTTTTTAGAAAAAAGCTAACAAACAAACACAAGAACCTCAGCTCTAAAAGGGTGTTACATGTATATCACGCAAGTCAACATAACCCCAATCTCAGACCCAGTGCAGAACATCATCACACATTTATTCAGAGAGGACCAGCAACAACATGAACAGATTATCATCAGTGCTGTCAACACCTCCCAAGAAAACAAGAAGGAGAACTAGAACTACCAAGAGTGGATCACAGGATATTAAAGGATCAGGATCCCACCATTGGCCCGTAATCCCCTGGTGCACAGATTGCCCGTTAATGGCGAAGAGAACAATGCTCATTCAAACAAGAAAACATCCTGACCATTAGGGGGCGCAACAGGATATCAACCAAAGTAAGGACATGACTCAAGCCCAAGCCCCTGCGCACAGGGGAAGCAAACCCCAGCCGCTCAGGATATTCCTAATAATAACCCCAAGAAGGGACATCCCAAGCTCCAGGGCACCACAGGATAACAACTACAGCACGGGACCTGGCCTAGCCCATCACTTTCTGACACACAAGAATCAGTACCCCAGAACTTCTAGAACACCCCAAAACCAAACCCCAGCTGATCCTGCACTCACTAATCGTACCATGGATACCGCACCACTCCTATCTACACCAAAAACATTTTTGTACGCCAACCCCAGCCAATGAGACCCCCACCCCACCAAAGAGAAGAATTTCCAACGCACCCAATAAATCCCAACCACAATAAGTAGGACATTCAGGAAACCACCATATAAGACCACTTGGAGAAGGGGCCTATCTAACCTTGAGAGAAGGTCTCCAACAATGTAGAGGCATGGCGAACACTCTTGCTCTCTCTCCCTCCAATAAATCTGTCAAAGATGGGCCCAGCCCACCTCAGCGTGCCGCCACCCCATTCCTCCTATTCCAGTAGCTCAAAAAAAGAGACCCAGAAAACACTACAACCTCAAAATTCAGAAGGAACCCAGTCCTCCCCAGGATACATATTCTGTCTGGACCATCAACGGCAACAAGCACGGATTCTTAGCTTGGAGGTTATCCTCAATCTGTAAGGATTTGACTAACTGGGAGGCTATCCTCGATCTGTAAGGATTTGACTAAGCCCAGCACTCAACTAGTAATTCAGAGACCCAGAGTCATGCTCTGGGAATCGGGATTCAAATCCCGCCATGGCAGATGGTGAATTCAATAAAGAAAAGACAGGAATTAAAAGTCTAAACAGTGATCATGAAACCATTGCCGATTGTCATTAAAACCCATCTGGTTCTCCAATGTCCTTTAGGGAAGGAAATCTGTCATCCTTACCTGGTTTGGCCTATGTGTGACTCCAGACCCACAGCAATGTGGTTGACTCTTAAATGCCCTCCGGGATGGGCAATAAATGTTGGCCTAGCTAGCGATGCTCATATCCCATGGACGAACAAAAAAAAACTCAACATTAATCAACCACGCAATTCATCCTCATTGCAGTAATTATAATAACAATAATCTTTTATTGTCACAAGTATGAAGTTACTGTGAAAAGCCCCTAATCACCACATTCCGGCGCCTGTTCGGGTAAGCCGGTACAGGAATTGAACCCATGCAGCTGGCCTTGTTCTGCATTACAAATCAGCTGTCTCGCCCACTGAACTAAATCGGCCCATTGTAAATGAGTTGAGGGGTGTCTTTAAAAAAAACACTTCTTTCCCATAACCACAAGGATTACAACACATCATATCTGGAATTAAGAAGTCCAGTGATGACCACAAAAACTATTGTCGAATTACAGTACCAGCCCAAACCCTAACAGTGGCTAGGAGACTGGAATGGAACCCCAATATTTAAGTTTATTTTAAGACAGTGCGGAAAGAATGATTCACTCCAGGAGTGATTTGCATGAAAAAAAAAATAGGGCTTATGGTATTTCTAAAACTGAACTTTATTGTCAATACAGCATTAAACTTGGTACCCAAAAAGAACAGCTTACTACTTAATACTACTAACCAATTTCCTATTAAACAACAAAAAATAAATATACATCTCTGAATCTAAAAATTAGTAGGGCATGGAGTAATGCCTCTGGTTAGAAGCCATTCATACTCTGGCTGAATATCTTCAAATAGTTGCATGTACTGGGTTGTTTCAACTTTTCCGTGTCTTCGGACAACACTTTTAAGCTTCCAAATAGAATTGTGGACTCCAAGTCAGGCAGATCAAAACTCCACTCCCCGCCTCTCTCTCTCTCTCTCTCTCTCTCTCTCTCTCTCTCTCTCTCTCTCTAAGCTTCTCCAAACGCACTCGCTGCCTTTCTGAGCTTCACCCAACAATGACAGCAAGCTCCCCAAGACTACATTATCATTAGCCCCCAGGGACTTCCCAGGCAAACCACTATACATTAGCCCAGACTGATGAACACATTCCCTGCCACTTTCTGCTGTTGTTTCCGTGAAGCAAAACAAAATACTTTTTAAACACATTCTAACTTCAGGCTTTTAACCCTTAAATTGGCTCCTACATTTAGAATCCAATTTTCCTAACATCTTCCAATCGTCACAATTGTCGTTAAAAAAAATTCCCAGCTGGTTCAGGAATATAATTTTCGGGAAGGAAATCTGGAGTCTTCAACTTTGGTTGATGTGACTCCAAATCCAGAGCAATGTGGTTGACTCTGAAATGGCCTAGCAAGCGCCTCAGTTATATCAAACTGCTACAAAGTCGATAAAAGGGAAAGAAGCTAGACGGCCCAGCCAGCTTCGACCAAGGCATGGAAATTACAACGGCAAATCCAGCCCTGTCAACCCTGCAGGGTCTTCCTTACTAACATATGGGGGTTTGTGTCAAAATTGGGAGCGCTGTCTAGCAGACTAGTCGAGTAACAGCCTGACATAGTCATGCTCACGGAATCATACCTTACAGACAATGTCCTAGATCCCTCTATCACCTGGGTATGTTCACCAAGCCAGGGGATCGACTCTAGTTAATTGAAGAGTGCAGGAGGGCATGCCATGAGCAGTGCAAGTCATTCTGAAAAATGAGGCGTCAACCTGCTGAAGCTACAACACGGGACTGCTTTCATGCCAAACAACATAAGCAACAAGTGATAGACAGAGCTAAGCGATCCCACAACCAATGGATCAGTGGATAATAAAGGATCAGGATTCTACCATTGGCCTGTAATCCCAGTCCTGCCGCATCCAGTTGTAAATAGTGCTGGACAATTAAACAACTCACTGGAGGAGGAGGTCCACAAATATCCCCTTCCTCAATGATGGAGAAGCCCAGCACGTCAGTGCAAAAGATAGGACTGAAGTATTTGCAATATTCTTCAACCAGAAGTGCTGAGTGGATGATCCACCTTGACCTCCTCCAGAGTTTTCCAAAATTACAGTTGCCAATCTTCAGCCAATTCGATTGGCCCCATATGATATCAATAAAGGGCTGAAGGCACTGGATACTGCAAAGGCTATGGACCCTGACAATATAGTACTGAAGATTTGTGTTCCCAACTTGCCGAGCACCTAGCCAAGCTATACAGCTACAATACTGGCTTCTACCTGGCAATGTGGAAAATTGCTCAGACATGTCCTGTACACAAAAAGGACCAATCCAACCCAGCCAACTACTGCCCCATCGGTCTACTCTCAATCGTCAATAAAGTGATGGAAGGAGTCATCAACAGTGCTACTAAGTGGCACTTTTACCAATAATCTGCTCCCTAACGCTCCGTTTTGGGTTTTGTCAGGGTCATTCAGCTCCTGACCTCATTACAGCCTTGATTCAACATGGACAAAAGAGCTGAACTCCAGTGGTGAGGTAGGAGTGACTGTATTTGACTTCAATGCAGCATTCGGTGTATGGCATCAAGGACCCTGAGCAAAATTGGAGTCTATGAGAATCGGAAGGAAACCTCCCCGCTGGTTGGAGTCATACTTAGTACAAAGAAAGTGGTTGTGGTGGTTGGAGGTCAGTCACTCAATCCCGGGACATCACTGCAGAAGTCACTCAGGGTAGTGTCTTCGGCCCAACTATCTTCAGCTGCTTCATCAATGTCATTCCATCCAATATAAGGTCAGAAATGTTGATATTCACTGAATGCAATGTTCACCATTCGCATCTCTTCAGATACTGAAGCAGTCCATGTGAAAATGCAGCAAGACTTGGACAATATCCAAGTGTGAGCTAGCAAGTAGCAAGTAAAATTTGTGCCAAACAAATGTCAAGCAATGACCATCTCCAATAAGAGAAAATCAAACTATCGCTCCATGACATTCAATTTCATTGCCATCACTGAATCCCCCCACTATCGATATCCTGGAGGAGTTACCATTGACCACAAACTATTACTGGGTTTACCAAGAGCAGGTCAGACGTTGGAAATCCTATGGCGAGTGCTCCCCTCCTGTTCCCCCGAAGTCTGTCCGCCACCTATAAATCACAAGTCAGGAGTGTATTGGAATACTCTCCACTTCCCTAGATGAGTTCAGCTCCAATAACACTCAAGAAACTCTGCGCCATCCAGGACAAAGCAGCCCGCTTGATTGATGCTCCTTCTATAAGCGTTCACTCCCTCCATCAATGACGAACAGTGGTAGCCGTGTGTGCCCTCTTCAAGTTGCACTGCTGGAACTTAGCAAGAATCCTTCGGCAGCACCTTTCAAATCCACGACTACTACCATCTAGAAGGAGAAGGGCAGTAGATACATGGACACTCCACCTGGAGGTTCCCCTTCAAGACACTCACCACCCTGACTTGAAAATGTATTGTCGTTCCTACACTGTCGCTAGGTCAAAATCCTGGAACTCCCTCCCTAATAGCACAGTAGATGCATCTATGCCACATGGACTGCAGCAGTTCAAGAAGGAAGCTCACCACCACCACCTCAAGGGCAATTAAAGATGGGCATCAAATGCTGGCCCAGCCAGCGAAGTCCACATCCTGTTTTTTTATTTAAATATGAATTTAAAAAAATAAAATAAATAATACATTTCACTGGCCTCAGATCACTGTCAGTGTGGAGTTTGCTTATTCTCCCCATGTCTGCATAGGTCTCACTGTCACAGCCCAAAGACGTGCAGGGTAGGTGGATTGGCCAGGCTAAATTGCTCCTTAATTGGAAAAAAATTGGGTGATCTATTTTTTTTTTAAAAAAGAAGAAATAATACATTTCACATCTTCTCAATATGATTTTTGCTAGAACAGGATAACGGGCGACTCTCGCCCTCGTGTTCACACATTACACACCCAACAGATAATAAACAAAATCGCAAGAGAGTAACGTCCAGGATTATTGAAGAATTGCCGGATAATAATCATCTATATTGCTGGAAAAGCCTTGAGAGGATCATTGAACACTCAGGATCTCTCGAGGATCTCTATCAAACAAGCACCTTCACTTCCACCATTCCAACACCCAAGCGATGATCAGCCTGGGCCCTAGGGGGAATGACTTGACACGATCAACCATCTCCAACCCCACTGACAGCATAGAGAACTGGATAATAGGGCCAGTGGTCAGGGGGTCCAACCGATGCCAGTCCTCGAAGACTGGATACTCTGTCAAACCTGATACACCCAACCACCAGATAAAGCATGGTAACCAATTTTCAAACTCAATCGGGGAACTCGCTGACATTTGCCCACTCACTTAACCTAAACGTATCCTTTTGTAGTCTCTTTGCATCCTCTTCAAGTTATTTTCCTCTCTATCTTTGTGTCGCCTGCACAGTCTCCCACTTCTCACCAGGGATCGGGTTCGTGGACGCTCCCCTTGTCCGACGCTGATCTCCCGAGCCCGTCAGGTGGGACTATGCCATTCAGCAGGATCTCAATGAATCTAAGGTGGTCCCTCACCAGGGAAAGTGCTCTATTGGATATAAGGATTCTCTCCTCCTCCATCACTCTTCCCACGGATACCTCACAATTCCTCAGTGAACTCTAAAGACCTGCACCACTGAGCCGAGATCCTCATCCAGAACATTGTTGTTGTTGATTGCCATTATCCCGATGCACATAGCTCCGCCTAGGCAAAGGCCCAGTCACCAACAATGCCACTGCAAGCTGGGCCCCACTCCAGTCCACTCTTGACCACCATGGTCAAATGGGTATTCTCGACCATTTAACTCTGCTCCTCATTGCAAAGCTCCAGTCAGGATCAAGCAGAGACATAGTGCAACACATATATCCCAAAAAGTGGCAAATATTGTATGTACACTAGGATAAAATAACCAGAAAGACTAATGGAGCCAGAGCTTGTGGAGCAACAGCCACTGCTGCGCACTCATCATGTGACCTCCACGACCCAGTGGTTAGCACTTGCTTCACAGCGCCAGGGTCCCAGGTTCGATTGTGTCTGTGCAGAGCCTGCACATTCTCCCTGTGTTTGTGTGGGTTTCCTCCGGGTGCTCCGGTTTCCTCCCCACAAGTCCTGAAAGGCGTATTTGTTAGGTGAATTGGACATTCTGAATTCTCCCTCTGTACCCGCAAAGGTGGGGACTAGGGGATTTTCACAGTAACTTCATTGCAGTGTTAACGTAAGCCTACTTGTGACAATAAAGATTATTATTTCAGATTATTATTATTTTTAATCGTTACGCCTAGTTCCACATTCTCCACGAGGGAAACATCCTCTCCACACCCACTCTGCTGAGACACCTCAGGATCTTAAAGGCTTCAAACAAGTCACATCTTGCTCTTCTAAACTCTTGAGGATCCAAGTCTAACCTTCAATCTTTCCTCCTAAGACAACCCGCCCATTCCTGGTATTGGTCCAGTAAATGACCTTCGAATTGTTGATGCATTCAAATCTTTTTCCTTAAATAAGACCAATCCTGACAACAGTACTTCAAATGTGGTCTCACCAGTGCACTGTAGACTGAAGCATAGCTTCCCTAGTTTTGTAATTAATTTCCCTCACGAACAATAACATTGTTAGCTTTCCTAATTACTTGCTGTGCCTACACACTAACTTTAGCGATTCATGCACCAGGACACCCAGACCCATTTCCATCTAAGCTTACCAATCTTTCACCATTTGGATAATCTTTCTTTTATTCCTCCTGCCAAAATGAACATTTTCACATTTTCTCACATTATTTTCAATTTGCTAGACCTTTGCCCACTCATTTAACCTAAATATATCCTTTTGTAGTCTCTTTGCATCCTCTTTCAAGTTATTTTCCTCTCTATCTTTGTGTCGCCGGCACAGTAAGCAACCATGCCATCTGTCCCTTCATCCAAGTCATTTATGTAAATTGTGAAAAGTTGGCACCTGTGGTACACCAGTCATTATATCCCACCAACCAGAAATAGACCCCGCTTTCCTGTTAGCTACTCCATCTTGTAATTTTTATCTCACCACTGCTCTTAGAATTTCCCCCTATACCAGAAAAGGGTCAATATATTCTAACAGGCGAGCAGGGATTTGAACTCCCTGACTCCTATGCAGACTTAAGCGGGCGCTATTCGGGTCAAACTAATGTTTCAAGTGATGCCCCGGCATAACCCGTATCGTCATAGAAGAATTTTATTTCCTTACCACTTCGTAGTTTACACACGGGTCTGGCTTCCTAAGTAAAGTTAATTTTCTAAAGAAAATAATAACCACTTTTTCAGATTATCAATTTGAACTTGACTTTATTTTAAAGTTAAAGAGAATAACTACTTTTACAGAAAGGTAAAAAGATTTTTTCTTGTTCGGACCAGTTGCAGACTTTCAAGTCTCTCTTGATAATCAGTTTTCTTTAACTTTTGGTCTTCTGCTCGCTTCTCTGGGCTGCTCGGCCTTCAGATGCTGCTTGTCCCATCACCGAGGAAGATTCTCTCTCTGAGTTCTGGTAGTTCCTGCTCTGGTCTCTGGGTTTATATTCTCTTTCTAACAGTTATTTAGTTTTTATGGCTTTATCATAAAGTAATCTTTATTTCACTTGGATTATAAAAAGTATCTTTGATCTCAACATTCTAATACAACTGAGTATTCATTTTGAGTTGACCTCGCCTCTCAGGTCTGTTCATATTGTGTCTTCTGTGATGTTCAAAAATGCTTTGATTTCAATAGACTTGTGAATTTTGATCCCTGTCATTTCTATAGTTTTATTTTCCAATTGTGTCCCCAGCTCATAACCTTGACTTTGATTTTGGCTTTAAATTATGTTTCTCATAGACTGATAGTCTCCAATGTTTTTTAATTTACCTGATGTCAGCAGAGCTTCACATCTACATATTTGTCCCCCTAGTCATTCTTTTCTATCTGCTGATTTTATTTCAATGAAGGTGTGAATCATTGCTTTTTGCATAATGCTAAAATTCCACTTGTTATAACTTGAAAAGTTTACATTTATCACCTAACTCAACTGAAACCCTCATCCATGCTTTTCCAGATGCTTGCTAAGATGGTAAATTTCAATGAAGGTGTGAGCCGTTGTTTTTAGCTTCATACAAAAATCCTGTTTGTTTTGCTAAGCCTGTTTGGGAGAAGGAATCTGCATTTTATAATCCTGCTATTTGCAGCTGCTGTTAACCCCTCGTGGGACCATTCCCTGTATCCTCTCGTGTTTCTCTCAGACCGGATATTACCAGACTTCCATGTTTCAAATGACACATCTTTCCATATTTTCAATTACAATCTACTCTACATACCAACATGCTGCCTGTACACCATGAATGTTTACTTTTCGCATAACCTTTGTAGCACCTTATCAAATACCTTCTGGAAAGCCAAGTACAGTACGTCCACTGGCTTGCCTTTATCCGCAATGCATTGGTTAAACATGATTTCCCTTCCACAAAATCATGTTGACTGCCTGATTGCCCTAAACGTTTCTAAGTACCGTGCTATTGCATCTTTAATAATACCTTCTAACATTTTTCCTATGCCGGATGTTAAGCTGACTGGCCTGTAATTTCCTGCTTCACTTCGCTTTTTGAAAGAAGGTGTTTACAGTTGCTATTTTCCAATCTAAGGGAGCCTTCCCCGAATCTAGGGAATTTGGGGAAATTAAAACCGATGCATCAAGTATCTCAATAGCCACTTTATTCAAGGCCTTGTGGTGAACTCCATCCGGACCCGGGGATTTGTCAGTCCGCAGACTCCAAAATCTATTCAATACCACTTCTCTGGTGATTGTAATTTCCAGGTTCCTTCCTCCCTTCCGTTTCCCAATTTACAGTATTTCTAGGATGTTACTTGTATCCTCTATAGTGAAGTATGATGCAAAATACCTGTTCAATTCATCCGTTATCTCCTTCCCATTATTCATTCCCCAGATGAGGGCAAGATTGAGTTTAAATTTGAAAACTTCATAGTTGAGGTCTTTGCTGACACTGTCTAGTTTCTTTCAGCATTGGCCATTTGGTGAGGACCTAAGGATTGTTGGCAAGCATAAAGCCATACATCACTGGGAGAAGTAGACTTGTAACCTGCAGTATGGGATAACATTTCTGAATTATAGCTTTTCATATACTTTTAGCTAGTGTTATGAGTTTGGAATAAAACCATTTTAGTTGCATTCTGAAAGGAATGCGGTATTGAAGCCTGAATTAACACCGTGTCTAAGTACGACCTAGATTTATATAAATTCCCTAGGAGTTTTCAGACTCGGCCAATTTCCTGGTGTTGGTATGTGTAACTTACTTCACAGATACTGGCTTTGAAATGCTGAATTTATGCAAGTTTGCAAATGGACAAAAGCTGTTAACTGTGAAGGCTTTACTGATCGCTTGGAGGCAGATGACTTTTTTAAAATTTAGAGTACCCGATTCTTTTTTCCCCAATTAAGGGACAATTTAACATGGCTAATTCACCTGCTCTGAACATTTTTGGGTTGTGGGTGTGAGACCCACGCAGACATGGAGAATGTGTAAACTCCACACAGTCGGGGCTGGGATTGAACCAGAGTCCTTGGTGCCGTCAGGCAGCAGTGCTAACCACCATGCTATCCCGGGGGGAGGGGGTGATTTCTTAAGAATTGCCACCTATGAGTTCCATTTATTTCCACACTAATACTGTGGTTAGCTATACAAGTTCACCTCGAGCTTTAAGTGTAACTTTTGGACCATGTAGGATATGTAGATCATTTGTAGAAATTGTGGTTTGCTGTGAATATGAATGAAGAAAAATCAAATTGTACCAGTCAACAAGAATCAGCATCTTCAAAAATGGAGAGAAAGTTACAAAGAAAAATAGCGGCTCCACTTGATGCTTGCAAATAAATAAGTATTTGCCAGTAACTGCTTGGATCAGGATTTTTTCCGTTCTTTCAAACCCTAGCTTTGTGAGCTGATGTTAGATGAGATGGTAATCTTTTGAGCTGCCTGATCAAGTCTCCCGGCAGTGGTCGGGAAGCTATTGGAGGAAATTCTGAAGGAGGTAATCTTTCTCCACTTGGAGAGGCAAGGTTTGATCAGGAATAGTTCGCATGATGGTTTTGTCAGAGGGAGGTCATGTCTAACAAATTGGATTGCATTTTTGAGCATGTGACCAGGTGTGTATAATGAGGGTTGTGCAGTTGATGTAGTTTACATAGATTTCAGCAAAGCCTTTGATAGCGTCCCACATGGGAGGCATATAAAGAAGGCAAATGCACATGGGATACAGGGTAACTTAATACGGTGGATTCAAAATAGTTGTAGCTGTAGGAGACCGGGGTTGATGACAGACGGCAACTTTAGTGACTGGAAGCCAGTGTCCAGTGGTGTAACACAGGGATCTGGACTGGGTCCCCTATTGTTTCTCATTTATACAAATGACATAGATGACTATTTTTTTGGGGGGGTGGGGTAGCTTCAGTAAGTTTGCGGATGACACAAAGATTGGCCGGGTGGTTGACAGGTTTTTATATTTTTCCAATTAAGGGACAATTTAGCACGGACAATCCATCCACACTGCACATTTTTAGTTTGTGGGGGCGAAATCCATGTAGACACGGGGAGAATGTGCAAACTCCACACGGACAGTGACCCAGTGCTGGGATCGAACCTGGGACCAGTGTTAACCACTGCACTACCGTACCACCCCTAACAGTGAGGTTGATTATTATTGTCATATGTCGGCTTACATTAACACTGCAGTGAAGTTACTATGAAAATTCCCTAGTCACCACACTCCGGCGCCTGTTCAGGTACATGAGGGAGAATTCAGATTACCCAATTCACCCAACAGGTGCCGTGGGTTTCAGGAAGATATAAACGGGATGGTCCAATCGACAGAAATGGAATTTAACCTGAAAAGTGAGGTGATACACTTTGGAAGGACTGATGTGGAAATGCCGGCGTTGCACTGGGGTGAGCACAGTAAGAAGTCTTACAACACCAGGTTAAAGTCCAACAGGTTTGTTTCAAACACGAGCTTTCGGAGCACTGCTCCTTCCTCACCTGAGGAAGGAGCAGTGCTCTGAAAGCTCGTGTTTGAAACAAACCTGTTGGACTTTAACCTGGTGTTGTAAGACTTCCTACTTTAGAAGGAGTAAAGTGACGTGGAAATATTTGAATGAATGGCATGACACCGGGAAGTTTCAAGGAACAAAGGGACTTTGGCCTTTTTGTCCATAGATCTCTGAAGGCAGAAGGACAGGTTAATGGGGCGGTGAAAAAGGCATATAGGACACTTGTATTTATCAATCGAGGCATAGGTTGCAAAAGCAGGGAGGTCATGTTGGAGTTGCGTAGAACTTTGGTGAGGCCACAGCTGGAGTACTGAGAGAAATTTTGGTCACCATATTATAGGAAGGATGTGATTGCACTGGAGGGGTTGCAGAGGCGATTCACCAGGGTGTTGCCTGGGATGGAACATGAAGTTATGAAGATACGTTGGATAGGCTTAAGTTGTTTTTGCTGGAGCAGAGAAGATTGAGGGGTAACCTGAGCGAGGTGTACAAGATTGAGGGGCGTGGATAGGGAGCAACTGTTCCCCTTAGTTGAAGGGTCATTTATGAGGGGACACGAGTTCAAGCTGAGGGCCAGGAGGTTTAAGGGGGATTTGAGGAAAAATCTTTTTACCTAGAGGGTGCTGACAGTCTGAAGTAGAACATAGAACAGTATAGCACAGTACAGGCCCTTCGGCCCACAATAAGTTGTGCCGACCATTTATCTTAATCTAAGATCAACCTAACCTACACCCCTTCAATTTACTGCTGTCCATGTGCCTGTCCAAGAGTCGCTTAAATGTCCCTTATCAGTCTGACTCCACCACCTCTGCTGACAGTGCATTCCACGCACCCACCACTCAGTGTAAAGAACCTACCTCTGACATCTCCCCTATACCTTCCTCCAGTCACCTTAAAATTATGTCCCCTCGTGACAGCTATTTCTGCCCTGGGGGGAAGTCTCTGGCTAGCCACTCTGCCCATGCCTCACATCACCTTGTACACCTCTATCAAGTCACCTATCTTCCTTCTTCGCTCCGGTTAGAAAAGCCCTCGCTCCTTCAATCTTTTGTAATAAGACATGCCCTCCAGTCCAGGCAGCATCCTGGTAAATCTCCTCTGCACCCTCTCCAAAGCAGCCACATCCTTCCTATAATGAGGCGACCAGAACGGGACACAATGTTCCAAGTATGGTCTAACCAGGGTTTTATAAAGCTGCAGCAAAACCTCACGGCTCTTAAACGCAATCCCCCTGTTAATGAAAGCCAACACAAAATACGCCTTCTTAACAACCCTATCAACCTGGGTGGCAACTTTGAGGGATCTATGTACGTTGACCCCAAGATCCCTCTGTTCCTCCACACTTCCAAGAATCTTGTCTTTAACCTTTCATTCAGCATTCAAATTCAACCTTCCAAAATGAATCACTTCACATTTATCTAGGTTGAACTCCATCTGCCACTTCTCAGCCCAACTCTGCATCCTGTCAATGTCCTGTTGTAACCTGCAACAACTCTCAACACTATCTACAACTCCACCAACCTTTGTGTGATCGGCAATCTTACTAACCCACCCTTCCACTTCTTCATCCAAAACATTTATAGAAACCACAAAAAGCAGAGGTCCCAGAACAGACCTCTGCGGGAGACCACTGGTCACCGACGACCTAGCGGAATACTTTCCATCCACTACCTGTCTGTCGCTCTTTCCTTTTGGCCAGCCAATTCTGTATCCAGACAGCCAAATTTCCCAGTATCCCATGTCCCCTAACTTTCTGAATGAGCCTACCATGGGGAACCTTCTAAAATGCCTTACTGAAATCCATATACACCACATCCACTGCCCGGCCTTCATCTATGTATCTCGTCACATCCTCAAATAATTCAATGAGGCTTGTGAGGCGTGACTTCTCCCTCACAAAGCCACGCTGACTTCTTTAACCAAACTATGTTTTTCTAAATAATCATAAATTCTATCTCTCCGAATCCTTTCCAATATTTTGCTCACCACAGACGTAAAACTGACTGGTCTGTAATTCCCAGGGATTTCCCTGTTCCCTTTCTTGAACAGGGGAACAACATTCGCCATCCTCCAATCATCTGGCACTACTCCAGTGGAGAGTGAGGACACAAAGATCATCGCCAATGGCGCAGCAATCTCCTCCTTCCTCACTTCCCGTAGTAACCGTCGGTATATCCCGTCAGGCCCAGGGGACTTATCTATCCTTGCTTTTCAAAATTTCCAGCACATCCTCCTCCTTAATATCAACCTGTTTGAGTCTATTAACCTGGTTCACGCTGTTCTCATGAGCAACATGGTCCTTCTCTCTCGTGAATACTGAAGCAAAATATTCATTTCGGGCCTCCCCTATCTCCTCAGACTCTAGGCACAAGTTCCCTCCACTATCCCTGATCGGCCTTACTCACTGATCATCCTCTTATTTCTCAAGTGTAGAAATGTACTACCTGGGAGGGTAGTAGAGGCCGCATGCATCACAGCCTTGAAAAAAAAATACCTGGATGAGCATTTTGCATGCCAATCATTCAAGACTATGGGCAAAGTGCTGGCAAATGGATAGGGGCTAAATCGCTGGCTTTGAAAGCAAGCCAACAGCACGGTTCGATTCCCGTAACAGCCTCCCCGAACAGGCGCTGGAATGTGGCGACTAGGGGCTTTTCACAGTAATTTAATTTGAAGCCTACTCGTGACAATAAGCGATTTTCATAATTTTCAGGTGGCAGTTGGGTATTTTTCATGCGTTGGTGCAGACTGGATGGGCCGAAGGGCCTCTTCTATGCTGTATTATTCTGATTCTGTGAAGTAGATGTAAAAAATTGCATGCATTTCAAAAAGCAGGGAGTTCTGTCCTTAACATCACCAGAAGGTATTATCTCTCCATTAATTTATTTTGTTTTGCTATTTGTGGGACCATGCTCTCTATGTATATTGGCTGCTCTATTTGCCTACAAATGGGTGATTGTTACACTTCAAAAGTAAGAAATTTGTGCTGCACTTTGAGATGTCCTGAGGTGTTGGTAGGTGCTGTATAAATGGCAAATAGTTTTTAATTAAGATAATGAAGCATAATTTCATGATTGTTCGGAAGAGAATTGAGCACTAAAGCAGACATAGAAGGGTAATCCACGCTAGTGAAAACATCCAGCTTTAAAAAAAGCATTCTGTAATATTGACCAAAAGTCTGTATTCATTAACCGTTTGCATTGCCATTAATTTCAAAGCTGCTGGTTATTGTTAGTATCTTCAATGCTTCTTTGCTTTGGGAAGAAACAGCTTTGCTTACTCGCATTGCATGCAATGAATACAATATAAAACGGAGCAATTGGAACATAAATCTTGGAAGTGTTTTTTCCAGTATGTTTTAATTCTTCAGTGAAGCAGTAATGTTCATTTTGAGAGACTGAACACTTTTCCCCTTCATTTGCATTTATCATGTTTATCTGACATTCCTTAGACCGATATTGAGGTAATTTTGTAACACATTTCAACAAAATGAAGTTGTAAAACATTCAAAAGTACTTCACAGGAGCATTAATAATACAATTTGACATGCAGATACACAAGGAAATCCAAAGACAAATGAACAAAAGCTTAATTAAAGAAGTATTTTCATGGAGCATCTTCAAGGAGGAAAGGGAGGTATTGAAGTTGAGGAAGGGTATTGCAGATCTTTAGGCCAAGGCAGCTGAAGGCATGGCCACCAGTGACAGAGGAATTAGAATTGGATATTTGAGACTTCCGGTGGAGGAATAAAGGGGGAAGGCCAACGCGAGGTGTCTCCCGCTACAGTACTGCACGTTTTTGCCTTTTTACTCTGTTTCGGGGGTATTTTCTTTTGAAAACCCACAGAATTAATGGAATAAGGATTCTATATGATTAAAATGCCCAGAAAAGTCAGGTTTTATGAATATAGGGAGAAGGCTAATGGCAGTTCAGCTCACCAGCCTAAGGGGCAGGCGGCTTCGCGGGAGATAGTACAGGTACACGACTCGAACGGCAGCCTGGTTTCCACTCTCCTCAGGTTATTGCAGCTTTTGAATTGTTCTATTGAGGTGTTTGTATATCGGAGCCTCTAGCTGAGGGATCAGTCATGACTGGCGTTTTGGTCAGATTATCCATCCCAGAGGTGGAGAGGAGGAATCCCCGTTGGGGCCCAGAGGAAATTATGAAATGCATTGGGAAAGCACCTGACCCAGATGGCTCCCACCTTGAATTTTAGAAGAAGTTTGCAGAGAAGTTGGTGCCTTTAATTCTGGACCTCACACCTCACACTGGCCTCTATCCCTGTGATTCTCAAGAAAGACAGAACCGTGTGGGTCGTATCGACCCAACTCACTCTTAAATGAGGATGTTAAGTTACTTGTCAAAATGCTGTGGCTGGACCCTGCCTGCCAGAGGTGATCTCGGAGAATCAGCCGGGCTTCGTTAAAGGTCGGCAATTGTCGGCCAATATTCATCGCCTGCTGAACGCTGTTCTTTTCCCCTCTGCCCGAACCAGAGATGATTATTTCCCTGATGCTGAAAAGGCATTTGATAATATGGAGTGGGAATATCTATCTAAGATTGTTGGGCTGTTTGGCTTTGGACACGAGTTTATCTTCTGGATTTGACTAGTGTAGTGCTCTGCTAGTGTTTGCATGAATGCCCTGAACACTAGTTACTTTCCATTGAATAGGAGCATGAGACGTGTGGAGCTCATTGTCTCCAATTCTGTTTGCTTTTGCACTAGAAAAGCTCGCTGAGGTCTTCTATTAGATGGGATGGGCTAAATTGGGGAGGAGTGGAGCATTGGATGTCCCTTTACATGGATGAAACTACTCTCTGTCTGATGTCCAGTATCCTCTGTGGACGAGATAATGAAGCTCCTTAGGATTATTGGCTCCTTCTCTAGTTACAAGTTTAACTTGGACAAGTGAATGTTTCCCAGTCAACCCCGCTCAGGGAGGAGGGCCTAACTGGGAATGTTATCTTTTCGCCATACCAAGACTAGCTTTTGTTATCGGGGGGGTCCGGGTGGCCCACAATTGTGTCTCGCTTCATAAACTAAGTTACACCAAACCTGGTTGATCGTGTCAATTCAGATTTGCAGAGGCGGGATAACCTACATCTGTCCTTGGCATGCAGGGTTCAAACTATAAATTTTTTATTTCCCTTACAATCTCTCCCAATTTTTCTCCCTAAGTCCTTTTTTGTCAAAGTCAGCAAATTAATGTTGTCCTTTATATGGGCGGGTATGACTCCGAGGACCCATGGGGCTTTGCCCCAAAGAGGTAGACAATCGGGGAGGTTTGGCTCTACCCAACTTATCGTTTTACTATTGGGCAGCCAATATTCAGAAGATATTATTGTGGTTCAGCGATCAGGGCTCCAAATGGGGACAAATGGAAGTGAGGTCCTGCACTGTTTCTAGCCTTGGCGCAAAAGTCACTGTAGCGTTGTCTTTCTGGTGAGATTTTCCCTGAATCTAGTGGTGGT
The DNA here is from genome assembly GCF_902713615.1 of Scyliorhinus canicula. NCBI lineage: Eukaryota > Metazoa > Chordata > Chondrichthyes > Carcharhiniformes > Scyliorhinidae > Scyliorhinus > Scyliorhinus canicula. Next base: position 276,536,069 of record NC_052146.1, on the reverse strand, counting down.
CTCCATCCTGAGAATTTGGAAGCCGTTCAGGCAGCATCCATGATCTGTCCCCTGTCTTCGCTAGCCCCCATCTGCATTATCCACCTTTTTCTACCACTGTGTTTGAACTTGACATTTAAGTCATGGGAGGTGGAAGTATTTGGGGACCTGTTTGTGGAGGAGGGAGGTTTGCCAGTTTTAAGGAGCTGGTGGAGAAATTCCAACTGCCTGGTTCCAGTCTTTTCAAGTACTTTCAGATTCGCGATTTTTCACGCAAGACTTTCCCCTCCTTTCCCTTGGCAAAACCCTCTTCTCCGTTGAAGAAAATTTTATCTTTGGTCGGGTCTGATGCGCGGACTATTTTGGGCATATATGGCCATATCCTCTCAGAAGAGTCGGCTAAATTGAGAGCGAAATGGGAGGGTGAATTGGGACCCAATCTGGATGGTGAGGTCTGGAGTGAGGCCCTTGGCAGGGTCAACATTGTGTCGTCTTGTGCTCCAGCTAAGTTTGATTCAAGTCAAGGTGGTACATAGGGCGCATCTGACTAAAGCGAGGATGAGTGGATTTTTCTCTGGGTGGAGGACAAGTGTGAGTGCTGCTCTTGGGGGGACAGCTAACCACAGATGTTCTGGTCTTGTCCCAAGTTGGTACGCTTCTGGGCCTCTTTCTTCAACGCCATTTCTCAGATGCTCGATGTTAATTTGGATTCATGTCTGCTTGTGCCCAATTTTGGGGCTCAGAATCAGCGGGGGTGAAGGTGGATGTCCTTGCCTCTGCCTAGTTCCTCACCTTGGTTGGGTGATCTCATGTTTTCCTACATTTGGAAAAGTTTAAGTACACCATTAGAGGGTCGGTAGAAGGGTTCTGCCTAAGATGGCAGCCATTCATTTCCTTTTGTAAGGAGCTAGTCACTGTCGGCTGTTTGGGGGTTTAGTTTTTTGGGTTAAGTTAATAAGTGTTTTTGTTTCATTGTCTTTCTTCTACTGTATAATGTTGGTTAATTGTTTTGGAAGGTTTTGTTTAATATGGAAAAGTTTTAATAAATATATATTTAAAATATTGGATATTCGAGAGCCCAGAATTAGAGAAGTGTAGAAATCTTGGAGAATTGTAGGGCTGGAAGAGACCTTGGATAGATTTGAAAAGAAGGATGAGAATTTAAAAATGGAGGCATTGCTGTACCAGGAGCCAATGTAGGTCAGTGAGTACGGGGGTGATGGATGAATGGGACTTTGTTTCAATTAGGATACAGACATGGGTCAATAACATCCGTGGAGTGGCGTTAAGAGTTGGATTGCTACTCTGCTTCTACTTGGTTACCTCGAAGTGAAGCCGCTTCTTTCCCGACCAACACTGTGGGCAGGGGGTCTGTACTATAGTTAGCCAGTGCTATAGTGATTTCTTGGGTACTGTAACACCATCTGAAATTTGAGATTTATATTCTACTTTTAGATGATTCCCAGAGTAATTGTTGTGTAATCCTTACCTGGGTACTTCTGGCACGGGGTCCCCAGCACATCTTTGGGGTACCCCCCAGACAACACCTTGAGCTTGGAAGATATGGGCTATCATTTCAGATGAATTTCAGTTAATGGAGCTGGCCAGGAGAGCATTAGAGTAGTTAAGTCTGTAGGAAACAAAGATAAGGATTTCAACAGCAGATTGTTGAGCCAGAGGTGAATTTGGGTGATGTTACAGAGGTGGAAGTAGCAGCCTTTGGTGAGGGAGCGGATATATGGTCTGAAGTCATGTTTCACTTCATGTGTGATACTCAGCAAACTTGCTGTTGACTTACCTCAGGGTTTCTGGTCAGGGTATGGCCTCTTTGTCATGTCATCATAGTCAGCGGCAGCAATTGATTTGTATTTCCAGCATGTTTTTCTTGGTATTTTGGTGGCAATGTTTCCTCTGATTTTTTGAGTGCTCAGGTTATTTAATTTAGTCCATGGCTTGGTAACATTCACCGGTGAGCCGGTCTTGTCTGGTATAGGAATTTGGATGAATGCTTAGTCATGCTCTGCAGCCTTGGCTCTTATAGAACAGTACAGCACAGAACAGGCCCTTCGGCCCTCGATGTTGTGCCGAGCAATGATCACCCTACTCAAACCCACGTATCCACCCTATACCCGTAACCCAACAACTCCTCCCCCCCCCTTACTATTAGGACACTACGGGCAATTTAGCATGGCCAATCCACCTAACCCGCACATCTTTGGACTGTGGGAGGAAACCGGAGCACCCGGAGGAAACCCACGCACACACGGGGAGGACGTGCAGACTCCACACAGACAGTGACCCAGCCGGGAATCGAACCTGGGACCCTGGAGCTGTGAAGCATTTATGCTAACCACCATGCTACCGTGCTGCCCACGGTCTTGTTTTGCTGAGGATCAGAGATCCAAGTAACCTACCAGGTAGAGTCACGATGGCAATATGAAAATATTCAGAAGTTGTTGCACTGCTTCCTGCAGTTGAAAGCTGTTGGAAACTCATTCTCACAGTTCAATGCCCCACTTCAAAACTTTGTTGTCATGTTGTCATACTTGGAATATAGTGTTCAATTCTGGTCGCCACAATATCAGAAGGATGTGGAGGCTTTGGAGAGGGTACAGAAGAGGTTTACCAGGATGTCTGGTATGGAGGGCATTAACCATGAGGAGAAGTTGGATAAATTTGGTTTGTTTTCATTGGAACAACGGAGGTTGAGGGGCAACCTGATAGAGGTCTACAAAATTGAGGTACATGGACAGAATGCATAGTCAGTAGCTTTTTCCCAGGTTGGAGGTGTCAATTACTAGGAACATAGGTTTACGGTGAGAGGGGCAAAGTTTAAAGGAGATGTGCGAGGGAAATTGTTTTACACAGAGGGTAGTGAGTGCCTGGATCTGGCTGCCAGAAGAGGTGATGGAAGCAGGTACGAGAGTGACATTTACCATAGAATCATAGAATTTACAGTGCAGAAGGAAACCATAGAATTTACAGTGCAGAAGGAAACCATAGAATTTACAGTGCAGAAGGAAACCATAGAATTTACAGTGCAGAAGGAAACCATAGAATTTACAGTGCAGAAGGAAACCATAGAATTTACAGTGCAGAAGGAAACCATTTGGACCATCGAGTTTGCACCGGCCCATAGAAAGCGCACCCTATTTAAGCCCACACCTCCATCCCCATAATCCAGTAACCCCACCTAAACTTTTGGACACAAAGGGACAATTTAGCATGGCCAATCCACTTAACCTGCACATGTGGGAGGAAACCGGAGCACCTGAGGGAAACTAGAGACTATGATGTTGTGGCTATTATTGAAACGTGGTTAAAGGAAGACAGGATTGTCAGCTAAATGTTGGGAGGATATAGATGCTTCAGGAGAGATAGCGGGGGATGTAAAAGAGCTGGGGGAATAGCATTATTGGTTAAGGAGAATATTGTAGCCATACTGCGGGAGACACCTCGGAGGGCTCATACAAAGAGCCAATCTTGGTAATACTCAGGAACAGGAAGGGAGCAATCACAATGTTGGGGGTTTAATTGCAGTTCCCCCCCCCAACTGCTAGCGAGAGATTGAGGGGCAGATAGGTAGAGAGATTTTAGATAGGTGCAAAAGTAGCAGGGTTGTTATGGTAGGGGACCTTAACTTCCCCTATGTTGACCGGGACTCACTTAGTGCTAGGGGCTTGGATGGGGTAGAGTTTGTAAGGTGTTTCCAGAAAGGCTTCTTGAGGCAATATGTAGATAGTCCAACTAGGGAAGGGGCAGTACTGGAACTGGTGTTGGGGAATGAGTCGGGACAAATGGTTGAGGTATCAGTAGGGGAACATTTTGGGAGAAGTGATCACAATTCTGTATGTTTTAGGGTACTTTTGGATAAGGATTAAGGTGCTAAATTTAGGAAAGGCAAATTACAATAACATTAGGCAGGAATTGAAGAATTTGGATTGGGTGCGGCGGTTGGAGGGTAAATTAACATCAGAAATTTGGGAGTCTTTCAAGCGACAGTTGATTAGGATTCAGGAAAGTCACGTTCCTGAGAGAACAAAGGATAAGTATGCCAAGTTTAGGGAGCCTTGGATATCAAGGGATATTGTGAACCTCGTCAAAAAGAAAAGGGAGGCTTTTGTACGGTCTAGAAGGATGGGGACAGTCAAAACTCTTGAGTATAAAGAAAGTAAGAAGGTACTTAAGCGGAAAATTAGGAGGGATGATGAAAAGTCCTTGGTAAGTAGGAATAAGGTGAATCCCAAAGCTTTTCATTCATATGTAAAAAGCAAGAGGGTGGCCAAGGAAAGGATTGGACCACTTATGTTGAGCCAGAGGAAATGGCGAGGTATTAAATGAGTACTTTGCATCAGTGTTCAACAAAGAAAAGGACTTTCTGGAAGATGATTCTTGGGTAGGGTGTGTGGACCCTAGGTCATGTTGATATCAAAAAGGAGGTGGTATTGGATCTTTTAAAGACATAATAGATACGTCTCCTGGGAGGATGGGATTTACCCCAGAATACTGAGGGAAGCAAGGGAGGAAATTGCTGGGGCCTTGACTGACATCTTTGTATCCTCATTGGCTATAAATGAGATCCCAGAGGACAGGAAAATAGCTAATGTGGTACCGCTGGGTAAGAAAGGTAGCAGGGATAATCCTGGAAACTAGGCCGGTGAGCCTCACGTCGGTAGTAGGTAAATTATTGGAGAGAATTCTCAGAGACAGGATTTATATCCATTTGGAAACAAATGGACTCATTAGCGATACACAGCATGGTATTTTGAAGGGGACGTCGTGCTCACTAACTTGATCGAGTTTTTGAGGAGATGACAAAGTTGATTGATATGGGGAGCACAGTCAGAAGTCTTACAACACCAGGATAAAGTCCAACAGGTTTGTTTCAAACACTAGCTTTTGGAACACTGCTCCTTCCTCAGGTGAATGAAGAGGTACCTCTTATAGATGAACGAGCTAGACCGTAGGAATCGGTAAACAAACAAAAAAATAACACTAGATAATTCCAAAACTAATCACCACTTTTCAAATTAGATTTGCATGATCAAGAGGGAACATACCTCTTCTTTCTTCTGAGGAAGGAGCAGTGCTCCGAAAGCTAGTGTTTGAAACAAACCTGTTGGACTTTAGCCTGGTGTTGTAAGACATCTTACTGTGCTCAACCCAGTCCAACGCTGGCATCTCCATTGTTTGATATGGGGAGGTCATTGGATTTTTACATGGACTTCGGTAAAGCCTTTGACAAGGTGCCTCATGGCAGACTTTCCAAAGGTGAAGTCACATGGAATCAGAGGAGAAGCAAGATGGATACAGAACTGGCCCAGTCACAGAAGGCAAAGGATAGCAGTAGAAAGGTGTTTTCCTGAATGGAAGATTGTGACTAGTGTTCCTCAGGGATCTGTGCTGGGGCCTCTGTTGTTTGTAGTGCACAGAAACGATTTGGAGGAAAATGTAGCTGGTCTGATTAGTAAGCTCGCGGATGACACAAAGTTGGTGGAGTGGCAGATAGTGCAGGATATAAGTAGGTTGGAGTCTTGGGTAGAGAAATGACAAATGGAATTTAATCCAGACAAGTGTGAGGTAATGCATTTTGGTAGATCTAACATAGATGGGAAATTTACCGTAAATGGCAAAACTCTTAGGAATATAGAAATTCGGAGATCTGGGCGTGCAGGTCCACAGATCTTTGAAAGTGGCCACTCAAGTGGACAAGATAGTCAAGAAAGAATACCGAATGCTTGCCTTCATTGGACAGGGCATTGAGTATAAAAACTGGCAAGTCATGCTACAATTATATAGAACCTTGGTACGGCCGCACTTGGAATATTGCCCACAATTCTGGTCGCCACATGACCAGAAGGATGTGGAAGCTTTGGAGAGGGTGCAGAGGCGGTTTACCAGGATGTTGCCTGGTCTGGTGGGTGTTAGCTATGTGGAGAGGCTGAATTAGAACAACGGAGGTTGAGGGTGACCTGATAAGAGGTCTACAAGATTGAGGGGCATGGATAGAGTAGATGGGCAGGTACTGTTTCCCAGGGTGGAGGGGTCAGTCACCAGGATAGGTTTAAGGTCTGTGGCGCAAAGATTAGAGGAGGTGTGCGAGGCAGGTTTTTTTTTACAGTGTTGAGTGCCTATAACGAGTTGCCAGGGTAGGTTGTGGAAGCAGATACATTAATGGCGTTCAGAAGGCACCTTGACAAATATAAGAATAGGATGAGTATAGAGGGATACGGACTCTCAACTGCTGAGGGTTTTGGCTACGGGTGGTATCATGATTGTTACAGGCTTGGAGGGCCGAAGGGCCTGTTCCTGTGCTGTATTGTCCTTTGAAACCCATGCAGACACGGGGAGAAAGCCCAGACTCCGCACAGACAGTGGCCCAAGCTGGGAATCGAACCTGGGTACCTGGCGCTGTGAAGCAACAGTGCTTACCTTGTGCTACCACGAGGACCCCGGAATTAAAGAAGGTTTTAGGTTAGATGGGCCGCATGGTCGGCGACGGCTTGGAGGGCCACTGTTGTATGCTTCAAAGCATTCATTCATATCTGCACTATTAATTTCTTATTAAACCATATTCAATTGCTCTCTTTTAAAATTATGGTTAATTGATTAAATAGGAGAGGCTTCCTGCACTTCCTCGTTCAATGTTGAATTGAATTTGGAATTTAAGATAATTTGTCGGTAAGACAGAATGTTACTAGTGTGATAGTCCTAGAAACAGGACTGAAAACAAGGAGGCAGCAAGACTGGAGCTTAGCTTGGAGTGCCGACAGAATTTATATATACACTCTCCGTCTATGAAATACAAAGGTGCTATTTTAAAGACGGGATTTCAAAATTCGGGTAGTGAGCTAGGCTTCTTCAATTTAAGGATTGCTTTGCAAGCGGAGATACTCTCTAGATTGTATTGCATTGATTAGACTCCAGTTGAAATATAATATTGTAGTTCTAAGTATTCATTAGCCGTTCACACCGTATCCATTTCATTGTACTCTAATTCCATTCCCATGGCTCCCACATCAGCTGGTTCCGGCTTTAATGACTGCCTCACTCTTCTAATTTCATTTTGTAACCAAGAATATTGTAGCACATAATTAACCATTGCATGTAGCAGGCGGCAAATTGTATTTGTGAATGTGCCCATTGCTACATGGTGGGGATTGTAATTGAATTCTTTGTGGGTTATGATTCCTGAAGCTGTCAGAGTCATGCAAATCTTATTTGAAAAATGGTGATTAGATTTGGAGATAACTCGTGTTATTTTTTTATGTTTGTTTACCGATTCCTAAGGTCTATCTCTTTCATCTATACTGTATAGGCAGTTAGATGATACAATAATAAGGAATTGTTGGCGATGGGTTTGTTGACTAATGGCACTCCATCTCGATTCATCTTACAACAGATCAGACATGAAGTGACGAAAAAGACCAGTGGTGGAGTGCTTTCAGAACCATGGGTCCAAAGTCACTTGTTCCTCCCAAGTGTGCGCTATTTTCTATGTTTTAAATGAATCCTAAATTGTCCATCAATATATTAATTTCTAAAATAATTTGCATTTGAAGGAATCAACACTTCCATTTCGACTGTCTCCCTAAGATGTCTGTTCTATACATTTGCCACTTGCACCCAGAATATTGGATTTCAGTTTGATGGAATATGTCCATTAGTTATTTTTTTTCCCCCTGATCATTCAGTATTTTTTGCTCTGCAAGTGCAAGAACAGACATTTGGGTCCATCGTGAATTATGGGATTGTCGGTGTACCTCACTACCCATGAGATTTAAGGACTGAGCAGGTTGAATCATCAAGGAAGGGGGGTCAATTTGAGATCAAATCAGGCACAGGAGGAAAAGAAAGAGAGGAAAAGAAAGATTGGATAGAGAGAGATAAAAAGAGACAAAGGAAAAGTCCGGAAAATAAATTCTCCTGGCTAGAGCAGTTGATTGGAAAAATGAATTTCATTAAAAATGTATTTGAACGATTAGGTAATAGCTCTAACTATCGACAATGAATGCTATTGTCAGTTAATGCACAAATGCAGCAACTTCATGAAAAACACGGTGAGGTTGAGTATGAGCTGCAGCTTGTGAAAAGAATAAGCTGCCATTCCGAAAGAAGTCTTACAACACCAGATGGAGGTCCAACAGGAGCAGTGCTCCGAAAGCTAGTGATTTGGAACAAACCTGTTGGGCTTTAACTTGGTATTGTAAGACTTCTTACTATGCTCACCCCAGTCCAACGCCGGCATCTCCACATCATGGCCATTCTGAAAGATCATGGCTGGTCAGCCTCAGCTCCACTTTCCTGCCTGCTCCCCAAAACTCTCGACTCCTGCACAGTTCAAGAATCTATCTGACTCGGCCTTGAATTTATTCAGTGACAGTCTCGACAGCTGAGGTAGTGAAATCCAAGATTGATGATACACGGAAGAAATTCCTCCTCATCCCTGTCTTAATTAGCTGACCATGTATTTTGAAACTGTGCACCCGAGTTCTAGATGCCCCAATGAGGGGAAATATCCTCTCCGTATCTACCCTGTCAGAATTTTACACGTTCCATTAAGATCAGAACTCTAATGAATATCAGGCCAACCTGCTCAACATTTACTCATAAAGCAACCCCTTAAATCCAGGAATCAATCTAGTAACCTTTCTGAATTACTTCTAATGTATTAAATGAGCACTAAACTGTATGCGGTACTTGAGATATGGTTTCACCAAACCATATGCAGCTACAGCAAGACTTCCCTATTTTTATCTTCCGTGCACCCCTCCTGTGTGCATTACAGACCGACATTTGATTGCCTTCCTAATTACCTGCATGCTAACCTTGTGTTTCATGTACTGGAACATCAAGATTCCCTGTTTACTGTAGCATTCTCTGATGTTTCCATTTATTTCTTTTCAGTTCTTGCCAAAGTGGATAACTTCACATTTTTCCACAATATACTCCCATTCGTCAATTTTCTGTTCACTCACTTAACCTACCTCTATCACGTTTTGCACATTGCGTGTCCTCCTCACAACTTACTTTCTCACCTATCTTTGTAATGTCTCCAAATTGAGCCAGAATACTTTTGGTTGTTTCATCCAAGCCAATAATATAGATTTTAAATAGTTGAGATCCAAGCACTGATCCCTGTGGCACACCAGTCATTAAACTTGTTGGCTGTTAAAATTATTTTATCCCTGATTTCTGTTAGTTAGCCAATCCTCTATCCATGCTAATAACACCCATCACCAACTTATCTGGTGTGGTAACTTTTTATGTGGCATCTTATTCAATCCCTTTTGGAAACCCAAATACACTAGACCTACTTGTTCCCCTTTACCAACTCTGCTTGTTGCATCCTCAAAGATAAATGTGTTAAAACATTTTTTCCGCTTTATGAAAATGTTATTACAATGTTTAAAATATACTTACAGATGCTCTCACTGTCTTGTTATTTACTCTCAGAAAATATTTTATCTAGTTATCCTTTAGTTTATGAAATTTTTCAAATCTTCTGGTCTTACCATCTTTTTCAGTTTGATACTGTTGTTAACTAGTTTAGTTAGCCATGGATGGTTCATCCTCCTTGTAGCGTCTTTCCTTCCCAGTGGAATGTATTTTTGAAAATTATGCAATACCAGTTAAATATCTGCCTTGCTTATCTACTATCTTAACTTTTTAATCATAGAATCTACGGCACGGAGACAGGCCCTTCAACCCAAACTGGTCCATGCCAACCCAAAAACCCATCTAAGCTAACCCCATTTACCTGCATTTGGTCCGTATCCCTCTAAACCAGGGGTGGGCAAACTTTTCCGTGCAAGGGCCACATTCAGAAATTCACAATTCACAAAGGGCCGCATAGTATATTAAGTAAAATAATTACCCCTGTTGCCTCACGGCGCCGAGGTCCCAGGTTCGAATCCCGGCTCTGGGTCACTGTCTGTGTGGAGTTTGCACATTCTCCCCGTGTTTGCGTGGGTTTCACCCCCACAACCCAAAGATGTGCAGAGTAGGTGGATTGGCCTCACTAAATTGCCCCTTAATTGGAAAAATGAATTGGGTATTCTAAATTTATAAAAAAAAAAGTAAAATAATTACTTCACCCGGTTATGATTCTGGGCGCCTCATATAGAACAGTACAGCACAGAACAGGCCCTTCGGCCCTCGACGTTGTGCCGAGCAATGATCACCCTACTCGAGTCAACGTATCCACCCTATACCAGTAAGTAACCCAACAGCCCCCCCCCCCCCCCCCCCATTAACCTTAAAAAAAAATTTAAAAAAAAAAAAATTTAAAAAATGTTTTTTTTTTTTTTTTTTTTTTAATGACTTGGTGGGCCGCAGAAATACCTTTGGCGGGCCGCATGCGGCCCGCGGGCCGTAGTTTGCCCACCCCTGCTCTAAACCTTTCCTATCCAGATATCTGTCCAAATGCCTTTCAAATGTTGTCAATGTCCCTGCCTCAACCACTTCCTCCGGCAGCTCATTCCACATACGTACCACCCCCTGTGTAAAACAAGTTGTTCCTCAGGTTCCCATTAATTCTTACCCTTCTTGATTTAAACCTATGCCGTCTAGTTCTCGATTTCCCAACCCTGGGAAGAAAGCTGACTGCATTTATCCTATGATCTTATGCACCTCTATAACATCACCCCTCAGTCTCCTGCGCTCCAAAGAAAAAAGTCCTAGCCAGTCCAACCTCTCCCTATAACTCAGTCCTGGCAACATCCTTGTAAATCTCTTCTGCACCTTCTCCAGTTTAATAACATCTTTCCTACAGCAAGGTGACCAAAACTGAACACTGTTCCAGGTGTGTACTCCCAATACTCTTGGAGAACAGTGCACCTGAACTTCAAAGTCATATCTTGTTTTGACTTTGCAAAGTGCAACACCTCACTTAGCTGTATTGAACTCCATTTGCCATTTCTTGGCTCACTTTCCCAGATCAAGATCCTGCCGCAATTTATGATAACCTTCCTCACTGTCTACAATACCACCTATTTTAGTGTCATAATCTATTTTCCCAGTCTGTTAGCCGACTGTGTTCCTACCTTTCAAATTGTCTTTATTTAAGTTTAAGACACGAGCTTCAGATTAATTCTATGCAGTGAGTAGTAATGATCAGGAACACTGTCGGAGGGTTATGGAAGTGGAAATGATCAGTGGTTTCAAAAGGAAATTGGATGGCTACTTTAGAGAAATAATCATGCAGGGAATGGGCCTGACTGGATTGCTCTTCAGTAAACTAGCATGGATTCGATGGGCCAAGTGGCCTCCTCTTGTGCTATAATGACTGATGACCCAAATGTCTCGCCTTCAAAATGAATATGGAATTCATGTTATGATAACTGTTCCTGAGAGGATCTTTTTACTATAAGTTTGTCAATTAATTCTATCTCATTACACATTGCCCAGATTTAAAATAGCCTGTTCCCTGTTTTGTTCTACAACAGATTGTTCTAAGAAACAGTCCCACGTAAACTCTATGAATTCAAGGCTTGGTCAATATTGGTCAATCAATATGCAACTTAAACTCATTCATAATTCATAGAATTTACAGTGCAGAATGAAGCCATTTGACTCATAGAGTCTGCACCAGCCATTGGTAAGAGCACCTTACCTGAGCCCCACGCTTCCACCCTATCCCCATAACCCAGTAACCCCATCTAACCTTTTTGGACACCAAGGGCAATTTAGCATGGCCAATCCACCTAACCACATCTTTGGACTGTGGGAGGAAACCGGAGCACCCGGAGGAAACCCATGCAGATGGGGAGAACGTGCCGATTCCGCACAGTGACCCAAGTCGGAATCGAACCTGGGTCCCTGGAGCTGTGAAGCCACTGTGCTACCGTGCTGCCCTTATTGCAGTACCTTTCTCACATGCTTCAGTATTTCTTGATTTCAGCTCTGTCCCACAGTATAGCTTAGCAGGGGCATATCAACTATTATCAACAGTGACTTCTTTCCTCTGTTATTTATTATTTTCAACCAAACTGATTTTGCACCTTATTCTTCTGAGCAAAGATCATTTCTCACTGCTAAAATGATCTCATGCTTTATGAGCAGAGCTACCCGCATCTCCTTTCCTTTCTGCTTCTTCCAATGTCAAGTACTCCTGAATATTTCATTTCCAGCATTGGCTACCCTGCAACCATACCTCTGAAATGCCATTGATTCATTGTCTTGTTAGAAATGCTCTGTGCATTTAGGCCAAGAGCCTTTAATGTGTCTTTTTCTAATTTTAGACCAGGTTTGACCTTATTTGTACGATCTGTCCCTTCTTGTTGCACTCTGGTAATGATTACCCATATTGTTACCCTGCCCTATTATTTTGTCTTTTATCTTTGACACATTCTTCCTTGTTTTAAATCTCTGCTGTCACTCTTTCGTCGTGTTCCCCCCATTGCTGGGACATGGGTCCCAACGAAGCCTGCCCCTACAAAACAGCTCTTTCCCGAGTACTGGTGACAATGCCCCGTGAATTGAAACCCATTTCTGCCACACTAATATTTGAGCCATGCATTCAACTCTCTCATCCTGTTGACTCCATGCTAATATCCCTGTGGCTCAGGTAGTAAACAAAGGTTGTTATCTTTGGGGTTCTGTTTTTACATTTGACCTCTAGTTGCACATTCATTTTGCAGCTGAACTTGTTAGCCCTACCGATGTCATTGGTATCTATGTAGATCATGGCCATAGGATCTTTCCCGTTCCACTCCATATCTCTCTCTGGCCTCAAGAGAGATGCCCTGGCACTGGGCAGGCAATATCGACTTTGGGATTCTTGCTCCCAGTTGCGGGGAACTGTATTTCTCCCCCTAATTCTATGGTCCCTACAATGAATACAGTCCTTTTTATGCCCCCCAAATTGAATGGCCCCTGTATATGGTGCTGTGGTCACTGTGCTCATCTCCTTGCTCTCATCCACACAGATTGCAAGAACCCCGTACCTGTTGGACAAGTGCAAGGCTGAGACTCCGTTAATGCTACCTTCTGGATGTTCATACCTGTCTCACTTGTAGTCATGCCCTCCTCTCCCTGACCATGGACCAAATCTTAAGTACGTAACCTAAGGGGTGTCACTACCTCATTGAACAATGTGCCTGGAAAGCATTCCCCTCCCTGATGCATCGCAGTGTCTGAAGTTTGACTGTGAAGTGGCCCAAATCGTCCAAAAACTTATGAAGATTTGCAATTCATGTAGTACCTCTTCCTTGCTACAAGTCACTGGATGATTTACACATCATTAAAGTCAAACTCCATTAAACTCATTGTTATTTTGGCAACAGATTCTCAACCAATATTTTGAGCAGTTTTTAATTCACCCCTCAGTTGCAGGTTGTGCCCTCTGGTCCTGATGATCTGGAAAAAATGGAACAATTGTCATTGTTTATATGACCTACGTGCTTGTAATGTGAATGTCCCATCTACTTAAATCATTCTGGGTCCTCTCCTGTATGCACTCAATAGCTGCAATATCCTTGTACTGTGCAAACGTCTGATTAAGTTTTCACCAATTATTTGTAAAGTGGCAGGATTACCCCACTCTTTTGACTGAATAGTGATCCAGTAATCCCTCCAAACATTTACTTTATCTACTGCCACGGGGCATTGTTGCAACAGCTTCAATTTGTCAATCAGGACATTGAGGATCACTCATTTAGCATCTCTCTATCTTGAATTTCATACACAAGTGTGTCCAATTCCCAAGTATATTCAGAATTTATTTGCAGTCTACCAGTTTCATTAGTTTTGTGTGATCTTCAAATGTAGCCACTATGCTTGTGACCACTAGATCAGGTCATTTATGAAGATACATCTTGAGGACAGAACTTGGAATTTTATCTGATCTAACTGGGCGGTTGGGGTGTACATGCTTTTGGAAGGAGTGGGTTTTGATTAGTTAAGTTGCTTTAAAACATTCCCTCATGGGAATGAAGCTACGCCTCAGTTCTCTGAAATAGGTGTAGACTTATTGCACACTGTGGGGTACATACCGGTGTCTTGAGTGTGTGATAGGTGGGCTTTCTGACCAATATGAATAAATTGCTCCACAGAATGGCAAGATTTGGCTTGGAATTTGAAACTGCAATCAAACCAAAAGCATGGAAAGAGAAATATTCATTAGCCTGTCAATCCTGCCCCTCCTGTACACAATTTATCGTTTACTTTGTGCAGAATTTTCTGTATTGTATCCCATCCATTTAATTTCTTGAAGGAGCTGTGTCAATGCTGATCGATTGCATTTAAGAAAGATCCAAAACTAAAATGCGTAATTTTATGTGTTTTTCAATTTGTGTAAGTGTCGAAGCCTCCCATCAGGAGGAGGTATATATTTTTCAAGTTAACTTTATGGGCGTGTACATGACATTGAAAATACACTTCCAATAATGATACTGCTCATTTAAATCACTTGGGCTTTTTTTCCTTCCTGTATGAAGATTTATTTTGATTGTATTGCATGTTTGAGAAGAAAACTCTCTTTTATAGATGGGATTGTATATTGCTGAATTGTTACAAGATTTATTGCTGGTTAGGGTGTTTTCTATTGTAATATGTTGTATGCCATTCTCTTTTTCATTCTTTATTGTAGGACTCCTTGAAGAAAATGATATCTTCAGGAATGCCCAAGCTGGTGTTCTTATTAGCACCAACAGCCATCCAGTATTGCGGAAGAACAGGATATTTGATGGGTTTGCAGCAGGTCTGTAACCTTTAATCAAAGGTTGTGTGCAAGTATTGTGAAAATCAAACTTTCATGAACAACTTCTCCCAACTGTTGAATGATATTACATAATGTAACTGTATTTGAATGGTTATCCTTAAATGGAATACAAGTGGTTTCTGTACAAGACTACAAGTGATTTTGATAAAACCATGTCTGGTCTCTGCTGATTGCAGACATAATATTGAAATTTGCTCCCCTTTTGAGTGCAAGGCAGTCTTATGGGATGAAGAAGCTGTTCAACAGCTGACTGTCAGAAGTATGGTTCTGATGAAAAGTACTTGTGATGTGGAACTAACTTTAGTGTCACTGCCGTAAGATAACTCTAATATCGGGAACAAATTTACATCAATAACCCTAATCTGTTGAAATGTGCACAACTTAATTACAAATTTTAAATATCTGCCTACCTTGTCTTCCACCTAGTGTTTTTATCCAGTTTTATACACACCTTTATTATATCTTTTAATACTTTCTCATTAGAGTACTATCCATTCTATACCACCTTTTCCATAAATATTTAAATGCCAAAAATATAAAGTTAAAAATGAAGGTATGGCTCTGATGGATCAACTTCTGACATTTTTGTGTCCATTTAGACTTTAGCTTGTAATTGTTGCAGATTAGAAGCAATGAGAATATACTTTGGACAAGCAGTAATTTGGGTTGATGTGCAAGCAACAATTCATGATAACAGGCACCTGTAACAGTCAACATGAGAGTGACCGTAAAGTGTTTGTAATTTAATTTGGGACTCATCAAATGGTACTGCTTTTACAACTGGCTTTTTTTTAAAGAGTTGAGTTATTCCAGCAGGAAGGCATTTTATTGATGCCAGAAACAAATAGCTTCAACATCACCGTATTCACATTGATATCTATTTCTCTTGGCAACATATGATGTAGTAATAGATACCATTGCATGCCCATCATTGATTGGATGTAGGACCAGCCGAATTCAGTGGTGAATCCCTGACCTAATTTAAACACACGATATCTGTGTGATGAATAAAATTGTTAAAATTGAATTTATATGGGGGTGGGGAAAAAGTAAGCATCCAGATTGTTTTGCAGCCTTGAGTTTGTGTGGAAAGCTTGTTTTATTGAATACTATGGCCCTGAATGTGTGGGAACCTCTGAAGATTCTTGTACAAAATGGTGGGAGAGGGCTGACAAATGTGGGAAATTGGGTCGGGCCAGAAAACACTGGGTCTGCATCCCAAAAAACAATATGTAACATTTCCCTTTGTGAGGCGGCGCTTGGCAGAAGTTTGGATTTTCCCTAATGGGCAGCCAGATGTCAAGAATGAAACCAGGCCAGCTGGATGGTTAGAATGCCTACTTCTTATGCCTCCTTAACCTGACTGACTGGGATGCCTATGTCCAGATCATTTGCATACAGAAGCCCTGGCCTGAAACATGCCTGAAGACTGCAGTCAGCGGTGAAATTGATCCTTTTATGAAGGGACCCATTTCCATGGTTAGCATTTTCAGTTAACCACAAGTTCTTTCAAATGGCTTTTGAGTGCTGAATTTTCCTCCTTGTCTGATTTCCTTTTCATCATCAAGATGCACTCATACTATCTTGGGGATCTGATCTCCTGATTTATGCTAATTATCTGACCCTTCATACTCTAATGGGGTCAGGCTCTAACTCCTGTATGGCTAATGGAAGTGGAGATGGATCAAGGAATTTATGTTTAAAATGGTAGGTCCTGAACTTGTTTAAATGGGGGCCTAAAAGGTCCAAAGTAGATTTTTTAACTTTACAATCTATATAATTTGTATCCTTCTTTCATAGGCATTGAGATAACAAATCATGCTACAGCTACTCTAGAAAACAATCAGATATTCAACAACCGGTTTGGAGGGTTGTTTCTGGCATCTGGTGTGAATGTTTCAATGAAAGGTATAAAAACATATTATTCAACTTTACTAGTGGAAAAATGGTATATTCTTACTGATGGAGTAATGGGATCTACTATAAATGGCTAGATATTTATTATCCACGTCTGATTTTCCGTATTGGAAAATCGTATAAACGGAGGGAAAGAAAGGCCTGAATTTCTAAGTACATAACTGAAGGAGAGTATGCAGTCGATCAATCATGTTTGCTGGTCTTCGACATGAATGCCCCTTAATTATCCACTCCCTCAAAAGTCTCACTATCTGCTCGTCATACTCATGTAGCTATTTGAATCACTGATTCTGAATATTGTAAAGAGAGATATTGATACATTTAGTGCTTCCTATTCTTTGTCCCATGTTTTACCCTTAAGGTAAATCATTAAAGGTACCCCAGAAACCAACCACTTATGTAGACAACTTGTAGCAACTTAGTTCCACTCCTCAAGCTGAACAGAGTATCCCATAGCCTGCTGAGAGCCCTGTTTACAATGTCAATTCACTGAACTTTCTTCATTGTAGTCAAGGCAAGTCTACACAACTTTATTGACCCCAGACTGCCTTTAGATAATCTTTGAAGCAGAAAGCACATGGCTGAATGAGATACCATACATGCCTTTCTGATGCTTAGTTATGTTGCTACACAGTTCCACTTCAAGCACAGTGGTATCTAAAAGCTAAATGTTTTCTGCTTTATGCAGTGTTCCATATGTTCAGTGTTTAGAACTATAAGTGCTTTCTTGAATGGAGCTATTATGTGTTGCATTTAGGTCACACAACAGCAGAATACACGAGTGTTGTAAAATTGACTACAGAGTAACCAGTACTTTTAAACAAATAATTTCTACCCATCAGGTTGCTGATACTAATGGAAGTGGGTGTTCTGATTTCCGATATTTCAGCCAATGAATCAACAGCATTTAAAATAACTTTGTTGGTCCAGACCAGGAGAAGCTAAATTTAATCTCTAGTCTGTGCTGAATTACCCCATCCCAGCAAGGACAGGAATGAGCATGTTACGCATAGTCTTAGTGCCCCTGAGCTAGAGAGATGGAGGTGGGGTATTATACTTGTGATAGCCAGTTGTGAAGGAACAAACCACAGAGCAAATAATTGCAAGTATATACCTCCTGGCTTGACTCGCACCCCATGTCAGTAGGTATCTCCTTAGATGTGCTCAAGTAACCATCCAATCGTGTCCTCCACCAGTATATCCTTAAACTCAATTGATATAGTTCACGGTGGTGGGATGAGGAGGGTTGATAGAAAGAATATTTGAGATAAACTATCCAGTGACCTGGACTGGCAAGTTTTTGTGACCTTTTAGGTGAAGATTGATTTGTGGTCAGTCAGCTATTATCCCTCTACAATCAAATATCTTGTTGAAATTGAATGACTATTTGGGCAAGCTGCTAGAGGTCGCTATTAGTCAGGGTCATAAAGAGAAAGAAAAATGCTGATCCAGGATGTGTGTGTTGGTAATGACAATTTTGAAGATGCTTGGTGAATGCCAAAGATTTATTGGGGCATCTCTGGATAAATGAACCAAGCGAGTCTGCAGTTAGCTAGCCCGATTCACTACTGCATGAGAGATGGTCTAATCTAGTCAGCTAGAAATTTTTTAATTTGTCTCCAGAGAATCCTGCAACCAACGGAAGGGTCGGGGCCCCTTAGTGGGACTAACTACAGATTAGCAACATGGTGAATTATGGTCCTGGACTGGAAACTCTGATAGTAATTCTAATCCTGAAGACAATCTGCAGCTCTTCTGATCTGACCGACATGTTACTCCCATTTTCTCTGTAATTGACTCGTTGCCTCCTGACAGTGTTCTGATAGGCCAGGCTGTTGTGTGAAATTACTTCAAGAAGGCAACAAGGAACAGGCAAATGTATCCTTGTTGGCATTGGCCACACGTAATTACAAAATGGCTACTGCACAGAAGGAGGCCATTCCGCCCACCATGTCCATGTGGGTTCTCTACAGAAGCAACTCAGTATTGTTTCCCCCAATTATTCCCTGTTGCCCTACAATTTTTTAATCTTCAGGTAATTAACCAACCTGCTTTTGAGAGCCAAGGCTGAATCTGTGTGCAGCACATTCTGAGTGGTCAGATCCTGACCGCTCAATGTGCAAGAAAGATTTTTCCCTCGTATTACTTATGGTTCATTTTCAATCACTTTAAAGCAGTTTATTCTGGATTTTGACCCTTCGACCAATAGGAAGTTTCTCCCTGCCTTCTGTGTCCAGACCCCTCAAGATTTGATGGAGGTGTTCAAAATCCTCTCCACCGTCTTTTGTGAACAGATAGATAAAACCAACCACAAATGTGATAAACTGCAAGGTTTTTGAGTATAGTTATTTACTGAATATTTGGATGGATCTCCATGCTTTGGCTCTGTAAACCTGCATATTTGCAATCTAGTCTGGGTGGTTAATGTGTCACTTTTGAGGGGCAGTGGGGTGGCGCAGTGGTAGCACTGCAGTCTGAGGTCCCAGGCTCGATCCTGGCTCTGGGTCACTGTCCGTGTGGAGTTTGCACATTCCCCCCGTGTTTGCGTGGGTTTTTCCCCCACAACCCAAAGATGTGCAAGTAGGTGGATTGAACACACTAAATTGCCCCTTAATTGGAAAAAATGAATTGGGTACTCTAAATTTAAATGTGTCACTTTGGGGTGAATGGTGTGCGCGCCCTTGGGAAGACACTGTCTCAACCTGATCCTTCTCCATTGTCCCCATTAACTCTCGTCAGCTGATTGTTTCAGAAATGCATTCATAAATGCATGAAAATGCATTCTTATACTTTTAGTAATCATTTGATGGTTTAATGAACAATAAAATAAAAACGAGAATCTGAAATTATCAAGCTGCACTATCAATTATATACGCCAAGTATATTTGCCATCTTGACTCGAATGAGAATATTAGGGAAATTTCTGTAAGTATGGATTGTAAACATCCAACTTTCTGCAGATCACTTTCTACAGATCAATTGCAAGTTTAAAAGTGAGAATGAAAATAGCATTTTGATCAAAATAAGTGCCCGTAAATTGATACAAAGAGTAAATGTCCTTTACCCTTCACATTGGAAGTAGCATGCTAAATGTCCACCATGTTTGGTCCTGGGTGGAAAATACCCACCTGTATCTGGCTGATCTTTGACCAATAAACATGATTTGGATTAGAGTTCAGTATGGTGAAAGACTAAACAGCATATATATAGATCATAAATATATATATATATATATATATCCCACTATTTTGATGAGTCAACACAGCCAGCTACTTTGTGATCATTTTGATTAGTTCCTGTCCATCAGGCTGGATTTGGATAAAAGCTCGTTGTTTACATTGGGACAAATAGAGGAAAGAAAAAATGGGGAGAAAGTTTAAACTCCTGTTGAGTCAGGATGTAACATGGCAAAATGGAAGATGAGGTGTTCATAGAATAGAATCCCTAAGTGCAGGAGGCCATTCGGCCCATCAAGTCTGCACCGACTCTCCAAAAGAGCCCCTATCCTCGTAATCCCACCTAACCTTTTGGACACTAAGGGGTAATTGAAATGAAATGACAATCGCTTATTGTCACGAGTAGGCTTCAAATGAAGTTACTGTGAAATGTCCCTAGTCTCCACATTCCAGCGCCTGTTCGGGGAGGCTGTTACGGGAATCGAACCGTGCTGCTAGCTTGCCTTGGTCTGCCTTCAAAGCCAGCGATTAGCCCAGTGAGCTAAACAGCCCCAGTATTTATTTATCATGGCCAATCCACCTAACCTGGACATCTTTGGAAATATTGTTCCTCCAGTTTGTGTTGGGTATCACTGAAGCATTGCAGCAGGCCAAGGACAGACATGTGGCTGTATTTGGAGATGAACATGTGTAATTTGTGGTTTTAAGCAGAACCAAAAGGAATTTAAATCATCCTTCAAAAATCAATTTAACAAACCTGTTGCCATCTAATGTTTCAAAATAGTACATGCCAGAAATGTTTGTGGAGTGTGAGTATAGCCATAAAAAAATTATTAAAACAAAATCACTTTGGAAATGGTATAATGGTCTGTGGGCCATCTAAACACCGTATAGCTAAATAAACATGGTGAAAGCTTTGAATTAATAACAAAAGTTTGTCGATTTAAAAAAAAACTACTGCAAATATTTGCCCAATTATCTTAAGATTGACAAACCATCATCTTAAACTCCTCTACTCTATTCATACAGCAATAGCATGATGGCACAACGGTTAGCTCTGCTGTCTCACAGCTTCAGGGATTCCGGTTCAAATCCAGCTTTGGGTGACTGTGGAGTTTGCACTTTCTCCCCATGTCTCCGTGGGTTTTCTCCGGCTTCGACTGTCTCAGCTGAAACTCCCACTCATGCCCTTGCCATCTCAGCTCGACTATGCCAATGCACTCCTGGCTTTTTTCCCCACATTCTACCCATCAAAAAACTTGACGTCATCCAAAACTCTTGTTGTCCATTTTTAAACACTTATCAAGTTTAATTCCCTTATCACCTTGATACTCTGACCTACATTGGCTCCCCGTCAAGCAGTGATTTTAAAATGCCCATACTGGTTTTTAAATCTTACTCTCTGCCTTCCCCTGTGGCCTCACCTTTTCCTATGTCCAATGTCTATGCTTACCTAATTCTGGCCTCTTAAACATCCCTGATTTTAATTACAGTCATTGGTGGCTGTGCCTTCAGTTGTTTCAGCTCCAAGCTCTGGAATTCTCTCCCTACACCCCTTTATCTCACTTGCTACCTTGATGCTTAACATCTCCTTTTCTAAACCGCTGGTCATATTTTGTTAATAATGCAATTTGCAGAAGGTACCATATAAAAACAGGTCATCACTGTTTAATTAGTTGTCATTGTTGACTGAGTCTTTTAGTTCACTTGTTTTCTGCTCTGATTTTATTTGACAATTTTCCAACCCCTTTGCCTACTTGCATTTCTACAGCCAACTAAGGATCATCAACCAGTGGGAAATAAATGGAGGGCTTCAATTTGTGACTATTAAAAGAATAAGGTCAGAGGTAGGGAAAAAGGGTTGGTGATCTGTGACATCCAACTGGGAACAGTGGTGGAAGCACAATTCTGAAGTTTCTAAACTAAATGGTGATTTGAAGTTAATGTCATGACATGTTGTAAGAGAAAATAAAAACGGCAATTCTTTCTGATCCAAGATGAGGTCATCTGTGCGGGGAGAGCTAATATTGTCACGAGAATTATTTTGTTGCCACGACACTTGGCATATGATGGCAATTTTTCTTCTTCCTTTAAGACAACAAAATAATGAACAATCAAGATGCAATTGAAAAGGCTGTTAATAGGGGCCAGTGCCTATACAAGATATCAAGTTACACCAGCTATCCAATGCATGATTTTTACAGGTAAATTTCATGATTCTTGCACAACTATTTTTCTAACAAACTTGGAAAACAGCTTTATTTTGATTAACTTTTAATGTCAATTTGTTTTTTTTCCCCGATCACTAGGTGTCATACCTGCAACACAACAGATCGTAATGCAATCTGTGTAAACTGCATTAAGAAGTGCCATCAAGGACATGATGTGGAATTCATTAGACATGATAGGTCAGTACTGTATAGGAAATATTGTGGATAATTAGAGGTGAATGTTAGTAGCCGTAATTTTCCAACTGGGATTTCCGAGGTCCTCCCAAGTTATGATTTATGTATCTTGCTCTATATATAAACAATAAATGAAAATTTCTGTCACAACAATGTTGTTTTCCTTTAAGTAGTTTACATGACTTTTGCAAGTTAGTACAGTTACCCACATGTTGGAAACTCCTGTTCTGCGAGCCAGTTTTTTCTTTTGGAAGGGAAGCTAACATTACATTTGAATAGAAATGGATGCAGAAGGATAGCATTTCATTGTCAATGAGGGCAAGTTATACTTTATGCATCACCAAACATTTAATTGTTCCAAGCTAATTCTAATTTGTTCTGTGTGGAGAGCTGGTTGCTTGAACCTCACCCCCATTGTAAGGTGTGGGAAGAGGGAACTTTTCTTTTGTCAACTTTAATGTAAGAAAGTCGGATTAAATTACCCCAAAGCAGTTGCAGTGTAACCATATTGGTAATCCTACATTAATATCCAATACACATATCCTATTGACCCTCTAGTCTCAAAGCACATGCAAGCTTTAGTAGAGGACACAATTTTTTCTCATCATATATGCACCTTGCCTCTATTTGTCACTGGCATTAACTTCAAATATTTATCGTTGGCCCCATTGGTCTCTGCCTGAACCATTTGGCACATCAAGTCTGCACCAGCCCGTGAAAAGAGCACCCCCACCCTATCCCCGTAACCCCACCTAACCTTTTTTGGACACTAATGGCAATTTATCATGGACAACCACCTAACCTGCACATCTTTGGACTGTGGAAGGTAACCCACACAGATAAGAGAACGTGCAGACTCCGCAGTGACCCAAGCCGGGAATCAAACCTGGGACCGTGAAGCAACTGTGCTAACCACTATGCTGCCCCTAAAGCCTTTGATCAACTATTTTTCCACATTCTCTCTGGCAATTTCAAATTGACCTTGTCACTAACTCTGCAGTCATACATAATTGACTCTGTACCCAACCTTTGTTTTTTAAATCCTCCAGTGGAAATAGTTCCCATATCTTCTGTAATTGATTTCCACCCCTGGGATCACCTTGAAGTTATGTCTTGTGATCCCTGGTACATGTGCAAACTGATCAACTCGACACATGCCCATTATTAGCCATACCAATGTTTCAGGGCATGTTGATTACATTTTCTTCATTCAGCAACTTCTGTTTGGGAACTAATGTTTTCATCACTGAGGGGCAGTCCTTTGTTTCAATCTGTAATTTGTCACTCATTTGGGTTGTGGCAACACTATCTGTAAGGATGTTGGTTGTACAAATACTCAAGATTATATTTTTTTTAAAGTCAAATTTGAACTTGCACATTTTAACACAGGTGTGTTCTGCAGCACCTTTTCATGGTCATGTATTCAAAATGGGACACTACAATATACAATATAAAGTATAATACTTACCTTTTTTCCCCTTTCATTACAGATTTTTCTGTGACTGTGGTGCTGGAACTCTTTCAAATCCTTGCACATTAGCTGGAGAACCCACGCATGATACAGACACTTTGTATGACTCTGCACCACCAATAGAGTCCAATACGTTGCAACACAATTGAGTTTCAGTATATCCTGCCATTCTAATCAACAGTAACTCCATTTGTATAAAAAAAAACTAGGCGAAAAATATAATTTGCCCAAATCTTCAGGAAGGATGTCAGAATTTGTACAGCTGTTGTGCATGCGTGGATGACACTAGAGCCAAACTCTGGTGTTGTGACAGTGAAGGAAAGGAGTAATCTGCTAACTCAGGATAAAGAGAAGGCTGGGCATAAATAGCATTACAACCGACTAAGCTGCCAGCAGTGGACTTATACAAGGGACAAAAAGCTGACACTGGTTCTGTACCCCAAATGCCAGCTTGCGAAGCTGTATTTTTCTTTGGACAAGTAGCATTGCAACATGGTGCTTGCAGGAGGACTGTTCTGCTGTTGGATACAGCATCACAGGGGTGTTCTGTAGCACCTATGGACAATGGGTACTGATTGGGTTAGTGTATGTATGAAAATGTGATCTAGCACTTCTGCATTTTTGATTTTTAAAAAAACATTTATTCAACTGAGACAACTGATTTTAATGCTTTTTCTCATGTAGCTTTTTTTTGTAATTTCAAGCAAAACCTTATTGTACTTGAATGTGTCCTGTTTTGTTAGCAGAACTAGAGACTTGCTGTAACTATACTCATGTCCCAGTATCTTAAATTCTTTCTATGAAAGAGAAAAGATAACACTAATCAATTGTATCCCCACAACTATTGATTTCAATTACAGAACATGGATAATAGATGTTCTTTTTAAAGTTATTTCCAGAAGTCAACATAAGTGCTTTCCATGAGACTGTACAGGGATTAAGGGAAAGTAAACGTCTGAAGTGGTACCAGTATTTTGCCCAGTTTTTAAAAAGTTACATGCCACCTCATTAAACCATATTGTTACAAAAGTAACTTCTGGACAGTGCCATTTTGGTAATGCTTCTCTCCCTGTAATGAAGCAGCTAGTATATATGTACATATATACTCAGTCTCCCTTTAATAGCTTTAGCTTTCATTAATGCGTATTGGTGACAGTGGGTAAAATCAACAGCTTGAAAGTGTATGCATGTACCATAACATCCTAGACTTAATATATTGTGGAGTATTCAATAACCATTATGTAGATGATAGGTAACAATAAAAAAGGGTTTAATTTCCTAGGAAGAGAGTCTTATCATTTTAAAATAAACTTTATTAGAACATAATTTCAAAAATCATGTCTCTGAATTAAATCATACACTTGATACTCTTCAGATTTTGGCAATCTTCTGCAGTACTGGCTGTAGTCTGAGGAAGTTAATATTTGGGTCTTCAACCAAAAAGCACATCTCCCTGCGGAAGCAAAAAAAAAAGGTAATCTATATAGCGCACTACAATTTCCAATGCCCTACATTACTATCCACCCCATGGCATGCAAGCAAATTTTCTGCTTCTCAGTGCCAAAGCTGGTGGGATAACCCTGCTCAAAAGATTCTTACCATGTCCCACTTTCCTTAAAATGATAGGACTAATGTCCCCTGCAGGTTATTAATATTACCTTCCTTTCAACTATTCTTTAGCAGGTTATGCTGATTGTGTGGAATCAATTAACTTTTAAATAAACCTATATTTTGCCTCAATTTGAATTCCATCACCTTCTGCCCCCAATGAAAAATAACTGGAACACTGATCGAGATAACTAGCTTGCATTAACCATTAGGAAAAATAAATCGAGTCTGAAAGTCAATTTCTTTCCTGGCTCGCAAATAAGTCTTCTCAACTTACTTGAAAAGTCTAAAGGAAATAGTAGTCTTCTCAAATTCTTTAGCTTTCTTGTGACCTTTTTGAATAATTTCTTCAGGAATGTTTGCAAGTCTTGCTGCATTAAATCCATAACTTTTTGGACAGGCTCCTTTGATAAATTTATATAGGAATGTGATTGTTTCCTGGCTTGGATCTTCACATTCATTCTCAACCATACAAGCCTGCAAAACAACAGAAGATATTATGAAGATGTGCTTAACTGCTAACCCAGCATCACTTACGCGTGGAGAAAGTACTAGGCAAGCACGTTGTTGTGCCTTCCACATCCAGGAACGCTTCTCCGCATGCATTTTAAAAAACTTATCGACTGATGCTAACCAGGTGCACATACTTGTATGAAATTGCTACAAGGGAGTTATTTAAACTATTGAATGCTAAGCACTTACCATATGTCCTAAATGGACTGCAGCGGAGTGAGAGAAATCTTCCACAAGGGAATGGTAGTGTGTAGAAAACAGAGTGCGGCATTTGATATTTTCAGCAAGCTCTTTCACCACTGCACTCGCTATTGCTGTGCCATCGTATGTTGCTGTACCACGGCCTGGAATAATAATTCAAATGCAATACTGAAAGTTAAATCAGAAAGCAAAAGGTTTGCTTAACTAAACAGCTTTACCTTTCAACTAAGTCAACCTGAAGTGCATACATGAGATGAAGACTGTGATTTGATTTCACTCAGGTAATTTTAGAACATCAGAAGTTGTCATTAGAGCAAGAAGGCTCAGCAGCGGAGATCACAAGGACACTAATGGTACCTTCCCACAACCTATTGAATTGGAGTAAGATACCAAATGAATTAGCATTTAACCTTATTGACAGGTCAAAAATGTACCCCCCCTTAAAAATATTCGTTGACTCTACATCCACTGTTCTCTGGAGTTCGACTCACTACCCTCAATTTCTGGTCTTAAATGGGAAACCTGTTTTTTAAAAATTGTGTCCCTTCCACATTTTTCTAAACTCCAATTGTTACAGGTCCAGCCTCTCCTCATCAGACAATGCCCCCACCCTAGCTATTGTGTACCTTCTCTGCATTGCTTCTAATGCCTTTCTAAATAAGACAACCAAAAAGTGCAGCTGTAGCAAAACATGTTCCATTCTCCTTTTCTAAATCTGTATCTGCACATTAACTCATGTACCAAGACCTTCTAATTCTGAAATCTTTCAAATTTAATATGCTGTTTTTCTACTCTTACCAAATGGAAATTTGGGTTGGGGGGGAAGCAGTTCAAGGGTCCAATTTCCAGTGGTCCCCATCTCCTCTTGAGGATCAGTTGGATGTATGCAGTCCTTCTCTTCCCCACCCCCTGCCACCAAGACAAGGATCAGACTGAAGAGGCCTTAAGAATTCTGTCTAAAGTACAAACTGTACAAGAGTATGACTAGTTTTATTTCAAGCTCGATGCTATTTTTCATTAAAATCATTTGAAACCATGAAATTGGATTCCCACAGAAAAATAGTGTTACCTTATTCTTTGAGTTAACTGTCTCTTAAAAAAAAATGTTTTACTATTGTAATTGAGGACAGCTGATATTTTGTAGCGTGCACTGACTGATGGTTTAAGGAGCTGCAACCTGGTCTAGACTGGCAAGTGAATAATGGACAACAATTTCCTATGGCCATCAATACTAGTCAATGCAAATCTTAGCGTAACTACCATCGAAAACACAATGGAAAGAACATGGCCTTTGATAATGACAGTACACCTCAAAACACAGCTCAGCCAATTTGTACACACCAGGTTACGTGTGCCAGTCTTCAGCTTGGACAAGTTTGCAACCAGCATCTAGATTTCTCTGAACACGTATCCATTTGCTCGACTCCCCAATAGCTGGGCAAATTTTTTGTTCCAGTGCTAGTTACCGATTAAAGAGTTTCAATATTGGGTTGGGTAAATGGCAGATTATAGATCACAGGGCAAGAGCATAATTTTCTCATTCCAATAGGAATGCCACCCACAAAAAATTACAAGAAAATGTGGATCAGAAGTGTTTTCCTCTCAGGACAGTATAATAGCAAACAAGATTTCATGCAACAAGTCTCAATGACCAAACAACTTCCATAGACAGCTTGGTTTGAATGGTGATCAATGTGTACAAGTGACCACAAAATGAAAACCTTGATGTTCAACGCATTTTTGTTTGTTTCTCAGCCATTTCCCCAATTTCAGCCACCCCAAATGCCCTTCAACAAACTTCACGATGCCTAGTGACACTTTTGAGGTTACCTGCTTAATTTCTCTGCTGAGTAACATGCAGCCCCAAGAGGCAAATGGGAAATCAACGTTTGAAATGCCATGTAAACAGCTACAAAAAGTGCACCTCGAGTATGCTAGAACACTATTTAAACCTAGTGTGGTACTTCAAGTGGATTCAAACATTACCTAATTCATCCAAAAGCACCAGGGAATGTGGCGTTGCATGTTGCAAGATACTGGACGTCTCGCTGAGTTCCACAAAGAAAGTGCTTTCACCTACAAGAATGACATGTTATAGTATTTTAAACATTATTGCAAACCACCCACATTCCAGCCGATAGGATTGCTGCCACTTCACTTGGTGTGGAAGGAATAAATTACGAGTTTTGTCAGCAGCTTATGTATTTGGGACTGAAGTTGGTTCATCAGCTTCCTCTCAGCAGCTATTTGCACCAATAAGCTAACAGATGCAAATGCAGTCGTTTTTACTCATGTTATTGAGCACAAGTAACCTGCTTAGGATCTGTATGGACACCATCATTCCATTTGGCCCCACTGACGGCTTGTAAATTGACAAGTTTACCAAGCAGCTGAAAATTCATAGAAATAACCCGGTTACACCTACAATTGGAATACAGAGTTTTTATTATGTTGTCCATTTATGTCCTCTAGGTAGCCAAGCGCAGATGTGTCTAGGTTGCTGAAAGTAGTTTTTAACTCTACTTTCTATTCCTTAATGTCACCAATACATTGAAGTGCAAAAATCTTTTCCAGTCCTTGGCTTCTGCCAAGGTAAACGCATGTTAAAATTCAGGCTACAACCACCTTCTGTGCATTTTAACAAGTTCGGGAAGAACAGCAAGCGTTTGGTGGCAATTTGGGAGAACATTAAAAAAAAACCTTTTTAAAGGGAACAAAGTTGATCTCAAAATCTCTTCATACCTGACATGATTCTATCAGATGCTCCTAGACGTGTGAAAACTCTGTCCACTGGGTTAAATTTGCAGCTCTCCGCAGGCACGTAGCATCCCAGTTGCGCCAGGATGACTAGTAGGCCAACCTAGTCCGGGGGGAGGGTGTATAAGAGAAAGAAGAATTCAGGTTCCTGTTGTACAGACTAGAAAACACTACTTCACGCACATCTACTACAGAACATCAACTCAAAAAACTTATCCTGATGAATTGAGCTAGATCTGTGATCAATTATCATCCAATACAATTTTTGAAGAACAGCAGGGGAATTTTCCCTCGTGTGGCCAATATTTGTCCCTCAACTAACACTAGAACAATGATCTTGTCACGTTGTTATTCGTGGAAGCTTGCTGTGCAAATTGGCTCACTAATCCCCTACATAAACAGAAGTACTTTGCATCAAACATATACAGAACCACGGTAGATAACAGTGCCACTCCCACCTGTCTCATGAGTGTCGATTTGCCACCCATATTTGGGCCCGTCACAAGCAGGCAGGAAGCCTGGTTACTCCTCTCACCATCTTCCAAATCTTCAACATCCTGGCAGCCAATGAACACATCATTAGGGATGAAATCCCCAAAGAAAGTCTTCAAAACACACGGGTGGCGTGAGCTTCGTAGCTCCAGGAAGGGCTGGGTGCCCTCATCAAGCATGACAACAGGTCTGCACATTGCTCCCTCTCCACTCTGACTGTAGTGTGTTAGACTCACC
The DNA here is from genome assembly GCF_902713615.1 of Scyliorhinus canicula. Lineage (NCBI taxonomy): Eukaryota > Metazoa > Chordata > Chondrichthyes > Carcharhiniformes > Scyliorhinidae > Scyliorhinus > Scyliorhinus canicula. The sequence goes on along the minus strand of NC_052146.1, from coordinate 276,506,591 downwards.
AAAACATCTGCAAGAGGAAAACCATTAAGATCAAAACTTTTTAATGGGCACATTGTTTGAAGAACTGTATATAAGCACCTGTCAGTCCAATGAAATTTGGAGGAGCCCAAACTTTAAATTATTCCAGAGACTATTTGACCTCCCAAGTGCTGCTGGTGGAAGACGTTTGAACTAATGATTTGAAGAACACATGGAGAATCAACTTAAGGAGCAATAAGCACAGCACCGTGTAGCCAGTGCCTGAGATCAAATCTCTCTGCCTCACTTGATCCTAACATTTGCAAGCAGTGAATGCTACACAAAAGAGGAGTGACTCCTGTATCTTGCTTGTGACAGGTCTTCCTTTTTTTCCCCTGAGCCAATATCAATCCCCCCCCCCCCCCAAATATCGTTGACAGGGCCGTCAACTGTGTTCCACCTTTCTCCCACACTTCAGTTCTTCCCCTCCTTCCCAGAGCCATGATAGGGTCCCCCTTGTCTTTACTTTTCACCCCACCAGATGCCACATTCAAAGCATCATCCTCCACCATTTCTGCCAACTCCAGCACAACACCACCACCACCAAACACATCTTCCCCTCACCTCCCCGTCAGCCTTCCACAGGGATTGTTCCCTCATTGATGCCCTGGTGCACTCCTCCATCACCCACAATACCACATCTTCTTCCCATGCCACCTCCCCATGTATTCACAGGAGGTAGAACACCTGCTCCTTTATTTCCTCCCTGTCCAAGGTCCCTCTCACAAAACAGCAATTCACTTGAACCTCCTTCGATTGAATCTACTGTTTTCGCTGCTCACAGTGCGCTCTCCTGTACATTGGACAGACTAACTCCAGACTGGGCGACCGCTTTGGGAAACACCTTCACTCAGTACACAAATCTTGCTGCCTTTCAGAGTTTCTTTTTTTTTATAAATTATTTTTATTCAAAATTTTTGTCAAAAACAACTTTTGCATAACCGTGCGCCAGCATTAACATAATATAAATGTTAACCATATATACAAAGAAAGGAACACTTCAACGTAACGATTCCCCCACCCCCTACAACGCAAAGATTCTCTCCCACCCCAGGACGCTGCTCCTGCTGACCTTCACTGCTCTCCTAGAAAGTCGAGGGACGGCTGCCACCTCCGAGAGAACCCCGCCATGGACCCTCTCAAGGCCATGGACCCTCTCAAGGCAAACTTTATTTTCGAGGCTGAGAAACCCAGCCATGTCACTAACCCAGGTCTCTACACTCTGGGGGCTTCAAGTCCCTCCACATTAAAAGGATCCATCTCTGGGCTCCCAGGGAGGCAAAGGCCAATACGTCGGAATCTTTAGCTTCCTGAACTCCTGGATCGTCTGACACACCGAAGATCGCTATCTCTGGACCTGGCGCCATCCATGTCCATGATCTTGGACATTGCCTCAGCAAAACCCTTCCAGAATCGCTTAAGAACCGGGCATGCCCTGAACACATGAGCTTGCTCATCATGGTTGCCGTACTGTGCACCCGGTGGACCGCCATAAACTGGATTAAGCTAAGCCTGGCACATGACGATGAGGAATTGACCCTGTTTAGGGCGTCCGCCCACAGGCCCGCATCCAGCTCCCCACCTAGCTCCTCCACCCATTTGCCCTCAAGTTCCTCCACTGGGGTTTCCTCCGCCTCCTGAAGTTCCCGGTAAATGTCCGACACCTTCCCCTCCCCTACCCAGGTGCCAGAGGAGACCATCCTATCCTGTATCCTGCGTGGGGGTAGCAGCAGAAATGATACCATCTGCTTTTTCAGAAAGGCGCGTACCTGAAGGTATCTGAAAGCATTTCCAGGGGGCAAACTGAATTTCTCCTCCAGCGCTTTCAGGCTGGGAACGGTCCCGTCTATAAACAGGTTCCCCATCCTTTTGATGCCTGCCCTATGCCAGCTTTGAAACCCTCCGTCTATCCTGCCCGTGACAAATCTGTGATTGTTGCGTATTGGGGTCCCGACTGAGGCTTCCTCCACCCCCCCTGTGCCTTCTCCACTGACCCCCGATCTTTAATGCCGCCGCCACCACCGGACTGGAGGAGTAGCGGGCCGGCAAGAACGGCAGAGGTGCCCTTGCAAGTGCCCCTGGGCTGGTACCTTTACATGAGGCCGCCTCTAACCGCTCCCACAATACCCATTTCCTAATCATGGCTGTTAGCCGCCCAATAGTAGCTGCAAAGGTTCGGCAGTGCCTGCACCCCCCCCCCCCGGACTGCGCTCCAGGTACAGTCTCTTTACTCGCGGGGTCTTATTTGCCCATACGAATCCTGAGATGATCTTGTTCACCCGCTTAAAGAAGGACGGGGATGAAGATGGGAAGGCACTGGGAGACGAACAGAAATCTGGGTCAGCACTCTCTCCGCCAGAGATAGCGGGAGCATGTCCCACCTTCTGAAGTCCCCCTCCATCTGCTCTACCAGCCCAGATAGATTAAGCTTGTGGAGGGCATCCCACTTTCGAGCCACCTGTATCCCTAGGTACCGAAAGCTCTTCTCGACCAGTTTCAGCGGAAACTCTCCCAGTCCCTTCTCCTGCCCCTTTGCTTGGATCACAAACATCTCACTTTTCTTCTCGTTCAGTTTGTATGCCGAGAAATTGCCAAAGTCCCTCAGAATCTGCAAGACCCCCCCACCCCTTTAAAAGGGTCCGAGATGTACAGGGGCAGATCATCAGCGTAGAGCGAGACCCAGTGCTCCTCCTCTCTCTCTCCCCCCCCCCCCGCACCAGCCCCCGCCAGTTCTTTGAAGTCTGCAGCGCTATAGCCATCGGCTCTATCGCAAGGGCAAATAATAACGGGGAGATGGGGCACCCCTGCCTTGTCCCCCGGTGGAGCCTAAAGTATTCCGACCTTAACCAGCTCGTGCACACACTTGCCACGGGGGCCTGGTAGAGTAGCTGGACCCAACCTATGAACCCCTCACCGAATCCGAACCTTCTTAGCGCTTCCCACAGGTACCCCCATTCCACCCGGTCAAAGGCTTTCTCTGCGTCCATCGCCGTCACTACTTCTGCCTCCCTTCCCTCTGAGGGCATCATGATGATGTTTAGGAGCCTCCCTACATTAGAGTTCAATTGCCTGCCCTTGACAAAGCCTGTCTGATCCTCCCCTATCATCCCAGGGACGCAGTCCTCAATTCTAGCAGCCAAGATCTTGGCCAGTAATTTGGCGTCTACGTTCAGGAGCGATATCAGTTTGTAGGATTTGTAGCGGGTCTTTCTCTCGTTTGAGGGAGTGAAATTGAAACCTGTGACATTGTTGGGAGGAAGGTTCCTCTCACTTTGGCCTCATTAAAGGTCCTTAGCGGGAGTGGGCACAGTAGTTCCGAAAATTTCTTGCAGAATTCTACAGGGTAGCCATCCGGCCCCAGAGTCTTGCCCGACTGCATGTTCCCCAGCCTCTTTAACATCTCCTCCAGCTCTATCGGGGCCCCCAGTCCCTCCATCGGGGCCCCCAGTCCCTCCATCGGATCCTCTTCCACCTTTGGAAACCTCAGTTGGTCCACGAATTGCTTCATCCACCCCCCCCCCCCCCCCCCCCCCCCCCCCCCCAAAACGGGGGCTCTGACTTATACAACTTACCGTAGAACGCCCTGAAAACTTTGTTCACCCCCTCTGGGTCTATGACCGTATTGCCCTCCTTATCCCGTACTTGCCTTTCACCGTTTCAACTCATCATCTTGCTCAGGCCCACATTTCCGGCCCGCTGCAGCGTTCCAGTGAAGCCCAACGTAAACGTGGAAGAGCAGCACCTCACCTCCCGATGAGGCGTTCCAGTTTTCTGGGCTGAATGTAGAGTTCAACAACGATGAACTCTATCCTCCATTGTGTTCCTTTAAACCCCACAGGGCCACCTGTAACTTCGGTTTTGCTTTCACAGAACGCTGACCCTCATTCTGCTATTAACGTGTTCTGGTATGTTACCTTTATGCCACTATTAGTACCTTCTTTAGTCTTCACCACTGCCATTAACACTCCCTCTAACTTGTGTCCATGACACATTTGTCAAATCTCTCCTGAGTCCCCACCTATCCCTGAATTTCTCTTTTGCTCCGCCTCTCACAGTCTGTAATCCATCACATTCCTGCCGCTCTTCAACTCAGAAGAGTCACAGACTTGAAACATTAACTCAGTTTCTCTCTCTGCAGATGCAGCCAGAGCTGGGTTTTTCCAGCACTTCCTGCTTTTAACTCGTGACCCATGCGGAGGTAGGAAACTCGGGGGCAACTGGATGTGACTGAGGCTCAAGAGGCAGGAATAACATTCAATGGGGGCTTGTAGCTGGAAGGCAGTTCCCAGCGACTCAGTGCTAGGTGCCTTCTTTGATCGTGAGCGTAAGGGGCTTGCCGACGATGGAAACATTGTCTGTGTCATTGATAATGAAGAAATCTGTACACACTGCAGGAAGATATCAATGGACTAGTCGGGAGGGCAGACAATGGTTAATGGAGTTGGACCTGGAGAAAGTGAGCGAAGGCATTTGGGGAAGCGAACATGGCCAAGGGAATAACAATAAATGGAAAATTACTGAGAGGGACCTTGGAGTGCATGTCCACTGATTGCTGAAGGTAGCCGGACAGATAGTTAAAGACGGGCAGGGGAAACTTGCTTTTATTAGCCGAGGCAAAGGTTACAAGCGCAGAGAGGTATGCTAAAACTGTACATCACACAAATTAAGCCACAATTGGCATATTGAATGTGGGTCTGGTAACTAATAATAATCTTCATTAGTGTCACAAGTAGGCTTACATTAACACGGCCAGGAAGTTATTGTGAAAATCCCCTAATTGCCACACTCCGGCACCCGTAACCGTGCCGCCTATAACTACTCTTTAGGAAAGATGCGACTGTACTGAAAAGGGGAAAAGGATTTACAAGGATGTTGCCTGGACGAGAGAATTTTAATTGGGAAGATGGGCTAGGATTGTTTTCTTTGAATTCTCTATTGCAAGTGTTCCAGAGTTGAGGAACCTGGATAGGTTCCACTGGTCGAGGGGGTCTATAACCAGGGAGGAGGCAGTATAGATTTTGGGTGGGGGAGTTAGAGGGGATCAAAGCGGAATCTTCTTCACCCAGAGGGGCAATGGAGATCTGGAACATCCTGCCTGAGAATGTGGTGAGGCAGAAACCCACAAAATTAAAAAATAAATAAATAAAAGTACCAGGAACGCCCAAGAGCTGGACAGTGGGATTAGACAAGATGGCTACTGGTCGGCCAGCACGAAAAAGATGGACCAAATGGCCTGTGCTGAAATCTGCAATTTTATAATAGTTTACAAAAGATAGTTAATTGGCCGCTCTGTCGTAGATGCCCATGCCCAGCAAGAGCAAGGCTGGCAGCCAGAAGAGAAGTGGGCACAATACAGAGCAGAGGAAGAATCGAGTCACTGATGCAGTTCATGAGGATATTTGATGATTGAATGAGAAAGCAGCACAATGTTTAACTCCACTTGTCAGAATTACAGAACGTGTTATTCAGAGCTCTTGCAGTTAGTTTAATTGTATTAATCATTTAGTGAGCAACGGATTATTGAATGGTTAAGAGACATTTTTGACAGGTCTCAAACATTAAAATGTATTATTCACTTCGGACAGAATCTCAACATCGCCCAAGTGTGGTCAGTTTAGGGAATTATCTTTAGTCTTCGGAAAGCACCGGGTATCCACCAGCGGGGAGATGTTGTTGTGCTAAACCCCCCCCCCCTCCAACAGCCCTTGCTGCAGTGATCGCAGACTTACCAGTCACAGAGGTCAGCTGCTCAAAAAGGTTCAGCTCCATGGCCTGCGTGCTCCTTTCCTATTGTTCTGCCCCCTCACGGGATTATTTATTAAAATGAAGGTTTACACAACGTGCCGTTAAAAAAAGCTGCTCCAATGTTAAACACGGCCAGTGGGGAATCACATTTGGTGGGGCAGCTGCCACACAAACTGCCATCATAGTCACCAACCACAAGACCCTTAAAGTAGCTTCTTCTACACAGAATCTTTACAATGCAGGACATCCAGTCTACACTGGCACTGAGATTCTACCCAGTCCCACCCGCCTGCCTTATCCCCACAATTCTTCCACATTCTTTATGGGATAGTGCGCCTGCTATAGCAGGAATGTGTAGTACAGTGCAGAAGGCCATTCGGCCCATTGGGTCTGCACCGACCCACTTAAGCCCTCACCTCCACCCTATCCCTGGAACCCAATAACCACTCCTAACCTTTTTTGTCACGAAGGGCAATTTAGCATGGCCAATCCACCTAACCTGCACGTCTTTGGACTGTGGGAGGAAACCGGAGCACCCGGAGGAAACCCACGCAGACATGGGGAGAACGTGCAGACTCCGCACAGACAGTGACCCAAGCCGGGAATCGAACCTGGGACCCTGGCACTGTGAAGCCACAATGCTATCCACTTGTGCTACTGTGCCACCCACAAATGGCCACACTGGAATCTACCAGCCTCTCAGGGAGTTTGTTCCAGACTCCGGCTGAAATTGTTTTTCCTGCTCACATCACTCTGCAAATTATTTTCAATCCGTTCCCTCTAGTTCCAGATGCTCAAGACCATAAGGCATAGAAGCAGAATTAGGCCGCTCGGCCCATCGAGTCTGCTCCACCATTCAATCAGGGCTGATATTTTTCTCATTTCCATTCTCCTGCCTTCTCCCCATAACCCGATCCCCTTACTAATCAAGAACCTATCTACACCCGTCTTAAAGTCACTCCTGTGATTTGGCCTCCACAGCCTTCTGCTGCAAAGAGTTGCACAGACTCACCACCCGCAAGTGGGAAGTTTCTCACCCTTTACCCTGTCCATAGTCCTCAGCATCTTGAATAATTCTCATCAAGTCTCCTCCCAGCCTTTTCTTAAGGGAAACAGACCCGACCCTCACAGCTGGAATTGCTCGTCTCTGTTCTCTCTCCAATGCTGTCATATCCTGCCTCAGGTATTGTGCCCAGAACCAGATACAGTCCAGAGAGGAGTGGGTTGGCAGGAACGTGCAGATACATTGCAATCTGCCTGCCTGTGGAGCAGGGCAGCAGCCAACCCTGCTTCAATAGCAATGATAGCTTTGTTCAAGGGTAACAATCAGACCAACTGCATTGACAGGCACCAAATTAGGGAACATAACTCCTTCATTCCAGAATTGAAAACTGCAGCACTTATTGCTCAAGCAGTGAGGTGGGGGAGAACATTCACACCCAATGTACACTCGCCTACATCCATTCAAAATAAATTACCATAACCTCCCATATTCAACTGAAGAATGTGCTTGGACCAGGCAGTACAGGGGATCGAGACAACGCACCACTTACCGAGGACAGCGATGCAATCCACTGCTGCCTGCCAGTTCTTGTAGTTCTTGTCAAAGTTGTAGAAAAGCCTCCTCATGCAGTCTTGAAGAGCCACATCCCGTCTCTCCTCAGCATTGTTCATTGTATCCAAGAGCCTTTCAATCGACTTTGTCCAGTAACGTTTAAAGCCCTTTTTGGTCGATTTCAGATCGTATTCCTCCGGCACATGCCGATCGGCGATACTTTCTGGAATCTCCAGTTGGTAGCGGTTTCGAGCCGAGCCCCAGTAAACCACACTCCTGCAGCCCAGCCTTTTGCGTTGGCTTTCCAGGTACTCCTGGAGGCTGCGTTCAGTGTCCTTGATGTCAGCCAGCGCCTGGTCGTAATCTGGGTCAAAGCCCGCTTTGGGAGTAATGACTCCAGTGTTTTTGGCTTTCTGATGGTCAAAGGCCTTGTCCCATCTCTTCAACTCTGCAGACAAATCCGGAAATAGGCCTTCCGTGGTACTGCCCTTCAAACTTAGAACTTCCCTCAGTAACCTGGACTTAAAGCCACCGACCGAAGGCTCAATAACCTGGAGAACCTCCTGGAAGACTTTGAAACCTTCCAGTGCAGAAAGGAAGTCGGCGATTTTCTTTTTGCTGTAGGTGCTCTCCTCGTACAGCACAGCCCGGCTATCCGGGTGGTCTTTACTCTTCAGGGGGGATCCAATGCTGTGGATCCGGCTCAGCAGCCGCTCCAGGTCTGGAACTTTCTTCAACAGTTCAACCACCTCGGTGACCTTGTCAGGAACGGCCATCAGGTCCTCAATGCTGTTTAATCGATCCTCAATGGCCAGGGGGTTACAGAGGGGAGCGCACAGCCACTGCTTTAGTAAGCGCTTGCCAAAGTAGGTGCAGCAGTTGTCCAGTTGCTCAAGCAGGGTGCCCTCAGCTGTGCCGTTAGTGCTATTTCGCAGGATCTCCAGATTGGTCAGGGTAATGGCATCCAGTACCAGGCGCTGCCGACTCCGGGCAAAGCAGCCGCTGGACTCCTTGGTTTGCTCAACGTCAATGTCCACAGGAACGTACTCTTCAAAGTTTGCCATGGACAAGAGCTCTTGGTCGACAAGGCATCTCTTTAGGTAAAACACACAGGCCCCAAGTGCTGACAGGGCGAGTTCATGGCCCTCGCCAGGGGTGAGCCCCAGTGAGTCCGTCTCAGATACCATTCGTTGGAGAACAGGAGGCAAGGGAACGCCCAGATCTTCATCCTTTGTTTCGTTGAAGTAGCCGTCCTCGGCGAGAACCTTTAGTGTTTTGGATGCATCCCAGAACTGGGAGGCTGCCTGCAGCCCCTCTTGCATGGCAGAGACGAGGCAGCCCTTCAGCAGCTTCCGAGTCTCGCCGGATGGGTTGCCTCTTTCGAACAGCACCTGCACCGGCGGATAATGTGCCACCAGAGTTCGGAGACGAGAGCAGTGCCGGTCATCCGCAAACTGGCCCACGTAAAACTTGCCAACAGACGTGTCGACGAAGCAGACTCCGTACGAGTGACCCTGGCCCGAAGAATCAGTGCTCGCCTTCTCCTTCACGCACAGGAGGTACTTGTTGCAGCTTTCCAAAGAACTGCCGTTCAAGACACTATATGTCTGCGTGCCCTTTGTAATTATGCGACAGACCTCGCGGCGGACAACCCGGTCATACTTTGTGGGGTGCGGGAGGGACTTGCAGCGCGCTTCCATCATCTCGGGGGTCTCTGTCTGCTCCACCCTCGCCACCTTGTATCCCTTTTGAACCAGGACGTCGGAGAAACGACCAAAAGCAATCTCGGGGAAACCAGAGTGAGCCCAGCAGCCTCTCATAAACGACAGTCCCAGCTCATTGACAGCGGTGACGGCATCCATGTGGTAAAGCTCGTAAAATTTGCCAACTTTATAGAAAATCACAGTGTCAAGCATCTGCGTTTTGAGGTCCCACCATCGCCGCATGCCCGGGGTACACTTGTACAGGAAATCATCGGGCACATAAAGTGTGGCACAGTCGTAGTCAGGGTCGCCTTCCTTCCGTCTCTTTGCATCCTTCCTCGTGCCAGGCTTTAACCACTCGAGCTTCTCATGGTCCCACGTGGCCACGGGTGAAGCACTGCCCGAGGCACCTCCGTTAGACTGGCTCTCAAAGGTCTCTGGTGCAGAAAAGGCAGACAGTCGGGACTTTGTGCTCGATGACATTGCCGCTGTGGGTCTCTTTGGGGTTTCCGAAGGGGAAGAGGAAGCACTCTTTGCTTTAGCTGGGCCAACAGTCACCCCACGCTTGCGCTTGAATGGTGTCTTCACTGGACTGTCAGGGTCAGTCTCCGTATCGGGCTCGCTGAGATCTTGCTCGTCAATGCCACTGCTGCATTCGTCACTGCTCCCCTCCTGGTCAGGTTTAAACTCATCCTCCGAGCTTTCAATGTCACTGTCAGACTCCACCACAATCCGCCTCCTTTTGGCCTTGGTACTGGCTGAACGCGTTGCCCTCGACGCTCCCTTCTTCACTTTCTCATCCTCGCTGTTGTTTTCTTTATCTTCCTCGCTCACTGTCGATTGGTCACCCACCTGCAAAGCAAAACCTTTAGTTCACTCAATTCTCACATTTCCCCTTCACAGCAACCCAACAGGTCGCTGCAACGAGGTAGCCGAAACCGACACCCAAAACCAACCCTGACTGATGGGATAGAAGCTGTCAGCTGGGAGGATGGGTCTCAAAATGAAGGGAGTCTGGACAGCAACGGGTCTGTATCCTTAGTTACCCAAGCAGGCCAGAATTCTCCACAACCTGGCAGCCCCAAAGGCAGAGGGATGAAAAGGACAGTTCCATGGGAATGGAGGGGGTTAAAGTCACATTACATATTCCCAAGTAGCCCCCAAAGAGGACTACAATTAAACAGGTCCATTAACTTCAGGATCTGTGACTGACTCATGTTACTGGAGATGGGGAGAAATACATTGGGGAGGGGTCCATCTCAAAGGACATTAACAAGCAGACACAGGACTCCTGACCTATAGTTCTGAGGTCCTGACATCTAGCTCAGATCAACTTATTGCAGTAGATTTTTTGGGGGGGGGGGGGGGGGGGGGGGGGGGGGGGGGGAGAGAAGAGAAAAAGAGATCAAATCTGGGACTGTCCCTCATTTGTATGACTGGGGAACTTTAATTCTGATAAATACTTTGATCAAAACTATTACCTCCATTTCTTCCTCCTCCTCCGGCTCTGAAGGTTCGCAGCACACTGCCAATTCCAAACGCCTTTCTCTTGATTTCGGGATGGCATTATCTGCCAGCTCCATTGCCCTACGGATTTCAGGCTTCCCACTGAAGTACACACCACCTCGCTGGGCTTCTTTGCACTCCGAACCTACAAAATTAAATGGTCACCTGCTTACAACGTGCATTTATCCCCAAGCTTTTAAAGGAGTAACATCTGCCAGAGTCACAGCTGTTTAAGAAGGAAGAGTGAAGAATGTCAAGGAGCCAAGCGTTAAGGAGGTTTTGAAAAGTAGGAAGAGATGTAGCAATAAGAGAAACTTCGGTATGATAAATGTGAGAAGAGAGGCAACGCACAGTAAATCAGTTGGAAAAGCAGAGTGTTCAGGCTGGTATACAGTGGGGGGGTGGGGGGGCAGGTAGCAGCAGCAAGTCATGAATGATGTGATGACATCTGCTTTTGGGAGGGAAAAGTGATGTATTTTATGTTTGGGTGATGGTTCCTTTAGGAGCAGAGTTTCTCCGAAGGAAATCTTGGAAAAAAACACCTTGCTCGCACTAATGATCATGTGACCAAGCTGCCTGGGAGATAAACAGCAGGAAAAAGGATCAACCAAAAGTTAATTGCTGGTCCCTGGGAGCAGTTCTGTGCACAAGCAGTTTGGGTTAAGCTCAGCACAAGCTGGTTAGACTTCAGCTGAAATTGAGCATGTGCTGTGAAAGTCTAAAAACTCATTAACTGAAGGGCTCCCAACAATGAATTGAACTTCAAGGATAGCCGAGGGACAGAGGCAGTTTTAGGTGCAAGACTCCGGAAGAATACAAAAACGAGGAGAGATCTGAGTCGACATGGCTATGCCCAATAATGGGGAGTCTACAATCGTGGGGTGGCTGTACATTTAATGGGACAACCTTATAAGTACACAGGTAAATCTCAACCTGGATACCGTAACTCCGTTCAAGTGGTAATCTTTCAACCTTTGAGGTATCTGGGTTGGTTTTTTTTTGGGGGGGGGGGGGGGGGGGGGGGAAGAGAAAAGAGATGTGGTATGTCAATGGGAGTACAAACAATTTGAGTTAAGATATTTGATGCAAGTATATTACTTTTCATTGCACTGCTAATGGGTTTAACAAAACTGACTATTAAAGATAGAACGTAGCTATTAGCATTCATGTACTTTGATATTGGTGCAGTAAAATTATTTTGTTTTAAGCCATGAACCTTGTGGCTTCAGGTAAAGCCAGGTTAATAGCTGGGTTTTCAAATTTTAAAAAATAAACATGAAACTGGTCTCTACTGAGATTATATCTCTAATCCGAAGATAAACATTTGAAACTCAATGTACAAAAGGTTGGGGAGTAATCAGAGGAACGCAAATTTGGAGAGGTAGGTGAACGGGATGAGGTATGAGGAGTGGACCCGAGTCAGAGTATGCAGCAAAGGAAATGCCGATTCGGGGGAAACCATAGATTTGAGCCAGGGAAGTGGGATGGAAATTTTCAGATGGGGGGGGGGGGGGGAAGAGAAAGGAATTAGGACAGTAAAATATTTATTTCTTGGGGGCCGTTTTACGGGATTGAAGGAGCTGGGAGCAAAGTATGGGCTGGAGCAGGGGGAAATATTTCGAGACTTTGCCTGAAAGGAGATACAGAGCTTCCCAGTCGAGCCGGCTACCACATTGCTGGAGGAGGTGCTGATGACAGGGGCACTGGAGAAGGGGGTAGTATTGGCGGTTTACGGGGCTATTTTGGAGGAGGAGAAGGCGCTGCTAGAAGGGATCAAGGCAAAGTGGAAGAGTAGGGAGAGGGTATGGAGGAGGGGTTCTGGTGTGAGGGGCTCCGGAGGGTGAACGCCTCCACCTCACGTGCGAGGTTGGGGCTGATACAGCTGAAGGTGGTGTATAGAGCGCACCTTACAAGGGCGAGGATGAGCCGGCTCTTTGAGGGGGCAAAAGATGTGTATGAACGTTGTGTGTGTGTGTGTGTGTGTGTGTGGGGGGGGGGGGGGGGGGGGGAGAACCATGTTCGTATGTTTTGGTCCTGTCCAAGCTGGAGGATTACTAGAAGGAGGTTTTTAGGGTAACCTCTAAAGTGGTGCACGTGAAACTGGACCCAGGCCTTCGGGGTGTCGTTCAGCCGGGGTTGGAAACGGTCGTGGAGGGAGATATTGTAGCCTTCGCCTTATTGGCCGCCCGAAGGCGGATCCCGTTAGGGTGGAGATCAACCTCTCCACCCTGTGCCCTGGCGGGGGGACCTGCTGGAATTCTTGACACTTGAAAAGGTCAAATTTGAACTGAGGGGAAGGATGGAGGGGTTCTACAATTCATGGGCGTTATTCATTATGCACTTTCGAGAACTGGATCACATCGAACATTAGGGGTGGTTGGGGGACGGTGTGTGTTAATGGTGACTATGGATGATTCCTTTTTGTCATTTGTTTATGCTAACATGCGGGCCAATGTTTGGGGTTTGGTGGGAGGGAGGATGGGATCGTGTTATTGATATGGGGATTGACATTACTTTCGTTACTGATTATTGTTGGGTGCAAATTTGGGAGAAAATGTGAAAAACTAGAATAAAAAAGTTTTTTTTTTTTTAAAAGTATGCAGCAAAGGGCAGAGGTGGTAATGCCAGATGTGAAAGTAGATTGGGTGGGGAATTTGCAGCACCAGCAGAAATTATGTTTGGTGGGAATAGGATCAGCGACTAAATCAAACAGCATGCTTTCTTTGGCTTCTGGTCTTTGTGAGCGCTGAGCTATAAGCAGTTCCGGCTCATTTAATAATAATCTTTATTATAGTCACAAGTAGGCTTACATTAACACTGCAATGAAGTTACTGTGAAAAGCCCCTAGTAACCTGTTCGGGTTTACTGAGGGAGAATTCAGAATGTCCAATTCACCTAACAAGCACGTCTTTCAGGACTTGTGGGAGGAAACCGGAGCACCCGGAGGAAGCCCACGCAGACACGGGGAGAACGTGCAGACTCTGCACAGACGGTGACACAAGCCGGGAATCAAACTTAACCACTGTGTTATCATGCCGCCCGTATGACCTGATCATATAGGCAGGGAGAAAGAGAACAGTTGTAGAATCTCACTTGAGGTTGAAGTATCTAGTAACCCAATTGGTTACTATCGGTTATCTGTCCCTAATTGCCCACCACCATCTCAGGGCAATTAGGCTCAGATAATAAAAGCAACCTAGCCACACCCCGAGACTGACTGTAAAGGGACGGTGCAGGACAAGAACACGTGGTCTTTTCAGCACACATGGGGGTCACCTTAAATACCATCAACTTCACACCGTAGGAAACAGAACGAGAACAGACATAATAAACTATGTTTTACGAGTATCACGAAGAGCCAGATTCCTGTGTTCAAGTACAAACACCCATCAATACTGTGGAAATGGGAGCAGTGGAAACAAGTGGGTATTTTGGATAAATTGAGTGTACCCAATTATTTATTTTTTTCCAATTAAGGGGCAATTTAGCGTGGCCAATCCACCTAATTTAGCGTGGCCAATCCACCTAACCTGCACATCTTTGGGTTGTGGGGGTGAAACCCACCCAGACACACGGAGAATGCAAACAGTGGGAAACAATCATGAGCTAAAGAGTGTTAGAGATGTGATGGATTTTGTAACGTTGGACAGGGTGGAGCAAAACTGGGTCAGGGATAGGTGGGAGCTCAGGAGAGGTTTGGCCAAAGGTGACACGGACAACGGGTGTGTTAATGGTCGTGTTAAAGATTAAAGAAGTGGAAGGGGGTGGCGGGGACGGTGTCGAGGGTGGTGGGATCCAGGGTCAAGCCAGGTTGGGGACTTGCGATATTTGGGGTTGGGGTGGAGCCGGGAGTGCAGGAGGCGAAAGAGGCCGATGTCTTGGCCTTTGCGTCCCTAGTAGCTCAGCGGAGGATCTTGCTGCAGTGGAAAGATGCGAGACCTCCGAGTGTGGAGACCTAGATTAATGACATGGCGGGATGGTAAGATAGCAGAATGAATAACAGAACAAGGGGCAGCCTTCTGAAAGCAAAGCATAAAATAAGTTACAGATGGCCCTGATAAAAGATCGAAATGGGGAAGAGTTCATGCTGTAGTTGTTGCACTCAAGGTTAAGTCCAGAAGGCTGTAAAGTGCCTAATTGGGAGATGAGCTACTGTTCCTCCAGTTTGCATTGGGTTTGAATGGAACTTTGCAGCAGGCCAAGGACAGAATGTAGGCACGAGAGCAAGATGGTGAATTGAAATTTTAAGTGACAGGAAGATTGCTTCCACACCGAGCAATGTCATTCCAAAAAGCGGTTACCAGGCTGTGTTTGGTCTCCCCAGTGTAGAGATCACACTGAGAGCAGCGAATACAGTTGATTGAGTTGAAGGAGGTGTAAGTGAAACGCCGCTTCACCCTAATGTTTGGAGCCTTGGACAGCGAGGTAAAGGGACAGGTGTTGCACCTTCTGTGATTTCATGGAATTGGGGTTGATGGAAGAGCGGACCAGGGTATCATGGAGGGAGTCTGAGGTTGGAAGCTGCAGAAGAGACAAGATTAGTGACAGTCATGGAAACAATGGCTTGCTCGTGGTCCGGGGGAGGTAGAAGTGACTGATGGTTGGTGTTCAGCCTCTGCAAAGTATAGGGGTCACTACGCTGCACAACAGCAACCCCATCCTTGTCAGCAGGTTTGATAACAAAGTCAGGGTTCCATCGGAGTGCAGCAAGTTCAGGAGACAAGTTGGAGTGGATGACAGGAGCAGAGAAATTAAGACAGCCAATGCTGACAAATCTTAATGAATACATCAGGAGCATGTAAGAGGCCAGTGGGAGGGGCCAGATAGAAGGTGAATACTGGGGGCCGGTAAAAGGACCAAGTTTGCAAGCAAATCTGTACAGTTACCAGTCACTCATCTTTCAGGCCAGAGATTTCCCCAATATTGGGAAAGTTCTACAGGATGTGAACTGCAGAAAGGCATTGCTGACCTTCAAATAAAGAGCCTGACTCAACCCGTTTGTAGGATGCAGGCAGCAAATTCCCTTGGAGATAGGCTTGTACAAGTAAAAAAACTTCAAATTATTCTGGGCATGAACTTCAGAACTAGTCAAAACCTGATAGCTGAAGCTACTCAAAGATCAGTAGTGGAAATGTGAACTTGGAAATGATTTCAGAGTTTTGACATAAGTTTGTAGCCAGTCCAAGTACCACAGACTTAAAATTCAATAAAAATCTGGGGTGGCTAAGGGAGGAGATAGCAAATACACAAAAGGCTGAGCTACTAATTTCCACGGACCATCTCTTGCTGTCGTTGGTGCTATACTGAGCCAGGTGAGTTACTAGTTATTTTCTCTATGCAGTGACCTGGTCAATCACATTTAGGTACAAGTTAAAGCTAGTACAGGAATTTGAATTTAATATTCTGACCCCTTACCATTGTACATCTTGATGTACTTCACATTTACCCAGCCTCTTGTCGGAGGATCATCAAAGAACTGGACATGCATGCGAAGTGACTTCCCTTTCCCCCGGAGGTACTCATCAGCAGTGGGGTGATTATAAACCAGGCTGGGCCACCACGGATATCCTTCCAGTTTGGCCCACACTACATCTCCCGGAGTAAAGTCGCAAGTCGGACTGTAGGGAAACAGAATGGCGGAACAGGAGACAATTACCTCAGCATTTCAAACTCTTTAGCAGAGGGTTTGCTGTTACCAATGCTTTCACCCTGCAGGCTTTCACAAGGCTCTTTTGAACAAACTCATGATTGCCTGAAGCTACAGCATCTGCAATGATCTCCAAATATAATTTCACACACCAGACAGGTTTGGGGGGGGGAGGGGGGGGGGGAGGGGGGGGGGGGAGGGAAACAGTCTGAACACTCCCAAAGTAGACAATATTTCAAACTGCTCAGTTAAGCTGTGCAAAATTTTCTGGAAAGATCCACAAGGTATCACCCCCACGCCACTTTTTTTAAAAATAAATTTAGATTACCCAATTATTTTTTCTATTAAGGGGCAATTTAGCGTGGCCAATCCACCTACTCTGCACATTTTTGGGTTGTGGGGGCGAAACCCACGCAGACACGGGGAGAATGTGCAAACTCCACACGGACAGTGACCCAGAGCCGGGATCGAACCTGGGACCTCAGTGCCGTGAGGCGGTTGTGCTAACCACTAGGCCACCGTGCTGCCCTCACACCACTTTTTTTAAAGGGTTTTTTTGCTTCCTCCCCCAAAATGCCGAACTAAAACTCTCCCAACAAAAGGAGGGAAGTTGACCCCAGTTATTTTTCCCTCACCAGTTGCCGGGCATTGGGACTAGCACCAAGAGAGTTTTTGGGAATGTGGGTGAAGGGGAAGCTCAGACCCAGGTGAGAGTGTAAACCACCCACTGCCTCCCTCCCTCCCTCTCCCCGGGATTAACACTGAGCCGGTTAACCCCGGCCCTCACCTCAGCGCGGGGCTCCTCCCGGCCTTGCCCACCTTCCCCTCCCCCGCGCTGGAGAACGGGCTACGGGCGGCAGATTGGGGCCTCTTGGGCGGCCGGGCCCCGCTCTCGTTCTCCCGGGGGGAAGCTTTCTCCTTTTTAGCAGGCGGCACATCGGCTTCAGTGCCGGCCTTGGCCTTGGAGGCGCTGAGCGGCGGCGACTTGGTGAAGAGGGTTCTCTGCCGGGACATGCTGCCTCCCGCCGGCCCGGCTTTGGCGCTGGCGGGAAAATGGAACCTGGGCATCCACAGGAAGGAATCCCTAATGTTGCCTCAGCCAATAGCCGCTCAGCTCCACATTCCCGCCAGGGCCTGGCCCCGCCCCTGGGCGCTCCTCCAATCCCAAGGAAGGTAACAGTGCCTAATGCTAAAGTCCAGCCTGATTGGCTGCAGTCATTGTGCCGTGGAACAACTTGGAAACTGGAACAAAGCTGCATACATTCTATATGTTGTATATGTCATACAGATATTATTTTTTAAATATAAATTTAGCGTACCCAATTCGTTTTTTCCAATTAGGGGACAATTTAGCATAGCCAATCCACCTACCCTGCACATCTTTGGGGGCGAAACCCACGCAAACACGGGGAGACTGTGCAAACTCCACACGAACAGCGACCCAGAGCCGGGATCGAACCGGGACCTCGGCACCGTGAGGAAGCAGTGCTAACCAATGTGCTAACGTGCTGCCTTGATATAGATATATATGGGATGGATGGGGGGGGGGGGGGGGGGGCGGTTAACTCATTTGGCCAGATAGCTACCATGCGGTTCAGAATGACACCAACAGCCCAGGTTCAACTGCCTCCCCACTCCAGAGTGACCATCTGTCCCAGAAAATGAAGGGAAAGGCTGCCATGGGGGTCCATATGGGGGATGGAGGGATGAACAGGTGCCGGAGTGTGGCGACTAGGGGATTTTCACAGTAACTTCACTGCAGTGTTATTGTAACCCTACTTGTGACACTAATAAAGATTATTATCATTATGACTGTCAGGGTTGTTAGAGCATGTAAACAGGAGGAGAGCTGGTATTGTGCAGCACCGTGCGGCCTAGGACATGGGACAATGGACTCTGAGACAGGACAATGCCATACAATAGAGACTGTTGGTCAGCCCACCCCACCTGCTCCTGAGAGTGGAAGACTGGCAAAACAGCAAAGACAAAGAAACTGCTTCGGAAATGGCTGAGGATGACATATTTCCAGGCAATGAGCCAGGAACCAGGCAGAGCACATATGCCATTTCATTTCATAACATATATATATAATTTCTGGGGGCTATAATCTTTCCTGAAAGCACTGACACAGGGAAGTTGGAATCCAGACATGCCTTCCATGATTTCCCCCATTTTAATTTGACCAGTTTGAGCCACTGGGTTGACCAGCATCATCTGACTCAATCAGCACCACTTGTAAACATAGAACATAGAACAGTACAGCACAGAACAGGCCCTTCGGCCCTCAATGTTGTGCCGAGCCATGATCACCCTACTCAAACCCACGTATCCACCCTATACCCGTAACCCAACAACCCCCCCTTAACCTTACTTTTATTAGGACACTACGGGCAATTTAGCATGGCCAATCCACCTAACCCGCACATCTTTGGACTGTGGGAGGAAACCGGAGCACCCGGAGGAAACCCACGCACACAGGGGGAGGACGTGCAGACTCCACACAGACAGTGACCCAGCCGGGAATCGAACCTGGACCCTGGAGCTGTGAAGCATTTATGCTAACCACCATGCTACCCTGCTATCCCTTTTGAGGGAGAATACAAATTCAATGTGGCATGCTGTCTAATTCAAGTGAAAGGTGCTTAAAACAAACAGCCACATCCAAACTCAACAAACCCAAAGGAACCTTATGCAACACAATAACATCATTACAAGTATCTGTACACTATTCCTTGTGGTACATACAGATTGCGGAAGGTATAGTTGATTTGGACTTGGCTGCGAGGAGCTGGTTGCCCAACAGTAGAAGGTTTGTCAAACAATGGGGCCGGCTGTGATAGACAAGAGCTGAGAGGTGGCAGATCCAATTTAATGTGGATAATTATGGAGTGGCATAGTTTGGAAGGAAGAAATGATAGAATACACTTAATGGAAATACTGAAGAATATAGATAAGGTGTAATTAATTAATTCTTTGAAAGTGCAAAGAAAGAAATAAAGGATTCCATTGTTCATTAAGTTAAAGAACAGCAACAATTTGTATTTAAAGAGCATCTAAAATACTCTAAAACAGCCGAGGTGTTTCAGAGGACTATTGGACATTCATTGAATTTACAGTGCAGAAGGAGGCCATGCGGCCCATCGAGTCTGCACCAGCCCTTGCAAAGAGCACCCTACTCAAGCCCTCACATCCACCCTATCCTCATAACCCCATTAAACATTTGTTTTTTTGAACACTAAGGGCAATTTATCATGGTCAAATCACCTAACCTGCACGTCTTTGGTCTGCGGGAGGAAAGCGGAGCACCCGGAGGAAACCCACACAGACACGAGGAGAACGTATAGACTCCGCACAGACAGTGACCCAAGCTAGGAATCGAACCCAGGACCCTCGAGCTGTGAAGCAGCAGTGCTAACCACTATGCCGCCCTGTTTTCTTTTGATCTACGATGCCCCTGAAGAGATCACTGACCTCCCCCCCCCAGCCCGAACGAATTATGGGAGGGTCCCTGTTCCCCCGCATGCCCACCAACAGCCACCCCAGCCTGATTGTGCAGGCACGATGGTAGCTTTGACACCAAGCCACAAAGCAGCTTATTGGATCAGTTGACCAAAAGCTTGGTAAAGTGGTAGGTTTTATATTGTGTCTTAAAGGAGAAAAGTGAGATGGAGAGGTTTAGGCAGAGAATTCCAGAACTTAGGGCATTGGCAACTGAAGACATGGCCACCAATGGTGAAGCGATTAAAATTAAGGATGCTTAAGAGGGCAGAATTGAAAGAATGCACATATCTTGGAGGACTTGGGGTGGCACAGTGGTTAGCACAGCTGCTAAAAGCTCCAGGGACCTTGGTTCAATTCCAGCCGTGGGTGACTGTGCACGTTCTCCCCGTGTCTGCGTGGGCTTCCTCCGCGTGCTCCGGTTTCCTCCCACAGTCCAAAGATGTACGGGTTAGGTGGATTAGCCATGCTAAGTTGCCCCTAAGTATCCAGGGTTGTGCAGGTTAGGTTATGGGGATAAAGCTGGGTGGATGGGTGAGTGGACATGGGTAGAGTGCTCTTTCGAAGGGTCGGTGTGGACTCGATGGGCCGAATGGTCTCCTTCAGCACTGTAGGGATTCTATGATTCTATGACTGTGGGGCTTGAGGAGACAGCAGAACTAGGGAGAGGCGAGGTCTCCCTACATGTATGTTGAGGTTGCTCAACATACACAGGGCTGATACGTGAACAAGACTTGGTGTGAGCCAAGACAAAGGCAGCAGAGTTTTGGATGATTTTAAGTGTACAGAAGGTAGAACATGAGTCAGGAGTGTGTTCGAATAATCAAGTCTAGAGGTAACATTGCAATAATGGCAGACACAGAGGAAACTACAAAGAATATGCAACAAAATTGAAGCAAACACTAAACGATATGGATTATCATAAAACTGCTGCAAAACAGTACTCATTGTAATGCCAAAGAAATTGATTGCTAGATGTAAAATAACAGCGGAATCGAAAGAAATAAAACATGTCATATTTATTTTTCTTATCTGGGTAGCCGAACAACATCTGATGGCAAAAGTGATCGAGACATCAGAAGACACATACGACTGCATAACAAACCTTCACTTAAATGTCAGACATCTTTAGAATTAAGAGCATCTCTTTGGAAAGCAAAATGAGATGTGTTGCCTTTTCTTACCCTTTATGTGAACCACAAGCTGTTTCTTATATTGACCCAAATGACCACAACCAGTAGGTTAGCTCAAAAACCCAGGGCACAATTCTCCCATCGGGAGACCAAGGGCGCGATTCTCCGCAACGGCTGACGCCGGCGTGAAACCCGGAGTGTTTCACGATGGCGTCGGAGGCCGCTCCTCGCCCCCTATTCTCCCCCCCCCCCCCACCCCCCCCCCCCCGGGGGGCTAGGAGCGGCGTTGCGGGGAACTCGGCCGCCGGCAGCGTCTAAGTGACGTCAGCCGCGCATGCGCAGGTTGGCCGGCTCCAACCCGCGCATGCGCGGTTGCCGTCTTCCCCTACGCTGCCCCGCAAGACGTGGTGGCTTGATCTTGCGGGGCGGCGGAGGGGAAAGAGTGTGTCTCTTAGCGATGGCGGCCCGACGATCAGTGGGCACCGATCGCGGACCAGTCCCCTCCCGAGCACGGCCGTGGTGCTCGATCCCCTCTCTGCCCCCCACAGGCCCCAAACCTACCTTTTGCGACCGCGATTCTCCACCCCGGCGTGGGGGTGGGGGGGGGGGGGGGGGGGGGGGGAATTCCGCCCTCAGTTTATTAAGAACACAAGATTTGTATCTCTATGGCGCCGGTTAGTCTGCTACTGTTGCAACTTCTTGATTGAAATTCTATGTCCCTGGGGAAAATGGTGATCGACTCTTAATGGATTCAAGTTTCAGCCAAGTCTGGTTTCTTTGCACAATACACAGAGGCTGTGTACCCCTGTGTCCCAAATTGACCACAATTCCCATGGTCCTTTGCAGGGGGCCATTTTACATGGAGACAGATGACTAAAATGCTACTTCTGGTCAGCATTACAAAATAATGTGAAAGTTGAAATATAAGAAGATAATGGAAGATAAATGAAAGGGAACAGAGATGGTTCCTGAGTTTCTGAGATAGATGATGATGATTAGTACGGCCTCAACCGGGACCTTGGATTCATGTCTCATTACATTTAACTCCCCACCATCTGGCCTGGGCGTGCGAAATCCTACCGACGGTCCTGGTTTGAGACAATTCACACCTCTTTAACCTGATAACCCTCTCTCCAGCCGCACCATCTGGACCTGTAAAGACTTAATTACCTGCAAAGACTCACATTCAAAGTATCATCTTACATCATTGACTTTGTCTACATATACTGTATTTGTGTAACCTACCTCTTCACTCAGCCGATGAAGGAGCCACGTTCCGAAAGCTAGTGATTCCAAATAAACCTGTTGGATTTTAACCTGGTGTTGTAAGGCTTCTTACTGTGCCCACCCCAGTCCAACGCCGGCATCTCCACATCGAGAATTAGTAGGGCAATATACAATTAATGAGGAAGCTTTGCTGAAGCAGCCACACAAGAAGAAATGATCACCAAGAGACAATAACAATTGCTTGGCCATGTACTTTGGAAAGAGAAACCAGGAAACACCTGAAAGTTACTGGTAAAACTGAGGATATCAGAGAACGAGGGTGACAAAGGAGGAAATATATCAACACCTTAGGGAGGAGACCAGGTACAGGATTTGAGAACAACACCAAGATGCTAACTACGGGGGCAGCACGGTGGCGCAGTGGGTTAGCCCTGCTGCCTCACGGCGCCGAGGACCCAGGTTCGATCCCGGCTCTGGGTCACTGTCCGTGTGGAGTTTGCACATTCTCCCCGTGTCTGCGTGGGTTTCGCCCCCACAACCCAAAGATGTGCAGGGTAGGTGGATTGGCCATGCTAAACTGCCCCTTAATTGGAAATAAATGAATTCGGTACACTAAATTTGTTTTTTAAAAAGATGCTAACTACTATTCGGGCAGCATGGTGGCGCAGTGGTTAGTGTGGTGATATGCATCACTGTAAATACACAAGGGGTTAATGTAAATACACTATGACTAAGTAAACACTAGAGGAAGCACCAGTGACGCCATGACATGCAGACATACAGCTAATGAACACATAGAATAGGACACGACCAATGGGCAGTCAAGACACCCAGAGGTGACACAACACAAGGGGGCATTACACAACCCATATGTAAGGACACATGCTCTGTCCCTTTCCACAGGCAACACTTAGAGAGTAGGACAGGGACAGATTAGAAGCATCACACCCACCACGTGCCTTAGAGCAGACCCGTTAGTTAGACTGAGTTATTATAGCAAGATTAGCAGGAGAGTCGAACTCATAGAGAACTGTGCTAATGGTTCAATAAATCACATTGAACTTACTTCAAAGTCTGGAGTATCTTTTGGTCAAAGCTGCATCGAGTTGCAGTCTGTGTAATCCCAGAGTACATAACCCAACAGTTAGCTCTACAGTCTCAAAAAATAAATAAATAAATAACTAACTAAATAAATAAATAAATAAGCACTGCAGTCTCGCGGCGCCGAGGTCGCATGTTCGATCCCGGCTTTGGGTCACTGTCTGTGTGGAGTTTGCGCATTCTCCCCGTGTTTCCGTGGGTTTCGCCCCCACAACACAAAGATATGCAGGGTAGGTGGATTGGACACGCTAAATTGCCCCTTAATTGGAAAAAATGAATTGGTTCTCTAAATTTATTTTAAAATATATTTTTTTTAAAGATGGGAACTACTATTGAAGACTCTGAAAGTTGGAGAGCTATTTCCACAGCAAATGAGCTGAGGCAGGGTGGAGTCAAACAATGTTACACAAGTGGGGGTATACAGTCTTAACAATGGTGCAGACTTGGGGCCCGAAGCTTATCTCGGTGTCAAGGTTGTGATCAGTCTAGCTAAGCCTCAGACTGTTGTCAGGGAGAGGAATGTGATCTGGAGATAGGGAATGGAACTAATGGCGGAGACTGAAGAGAATGAAGATATTTCCTCTAACTAAACATTGGAGAGACCGTTCTTCTAATACAGCATTGGATATCTGTCAATTTCAGGATATTGGAAGGATGCAGAGAAGTAGGGGTGAGGTAGAGATGGGTGTCGTCAATGTACACGATGGAAACTCACATTGTGTTTTCATATGATGTCTCTGATGGGCTGCACGTAGATGAGAACTAGTAAGGGACCAAAGATACATTTTTGATGGACACTAGAGATAACAATCTAGGAGCTGGAAGAGAAGTCAATGTCAGTGATTTTCTGGCTATGATTGAATAGGTAAGGATAGAAGCGGGCGAGTGCAAATCCACCTTGGAGGTATATAAATATGCACATAAGGTTAAAGAGTTAATCATAATTTTGTAGAAAGCAATGGTTAGGTCCCAGGTCCAATACTGTGCTGTTTTGGATGCCACATCACAGAAGGGAAATTAAAGCCACCTGGAATATAAAGTGTTGATTCACCAGTGTTACATCACGGATGGGAAATTTCAGTTATTGGAGCTGCAGGAAAACTGGAACTATTTCCACTGGAGAAGTGAAAGCTAATAGGATTTGTAAAAAGTTTTGATGTGGTGAATAGGGAAATGTAATTCCCTATGCTTGGGCAATCGGTGGTGAGGGGTTATCAATGTTAAATTGTCATCAAGTACAAAGAAAGTGGGGGGAGAGGTTAAAAGCAATTTCTTAATGCAGAGAATTGCAGGTTCAGAGAGTGGCTGAAACAGAGATCAGGTGCCAGGAACATACCCAGCATTGCTCAGCTACAAATTGGAAGTATTTTGTGTGGTGGAATGCTGGTATTTATCTCCTAATGGAATACACCTGCATGAACTTGAAGAGAGGAACGATCTGCCATATATAACTTCGAGGAGTGACTTTGAGTGGTGGAGAGTTGGTTATGTGCTTCCTTATTTGATTTGTATGCCTTGCCAAAGCTATTGCAGTTTGCCACCCAGGAAATTTGAGCATGTTGTAACTGTCTGAAACATTTGTGTTCACATGCTTTGTGTGTGAAGTGTGATTGTATATGTTCACTTCATTTGAATTTGAGTAGAGCACAAAAAGTGGTCCTTAGGCCCATCATATCTGTACCAGCCATCAAGCACCTATCTATTCTAATCCCATTTTCCAGCATTTGGTCTGTAGCCTTGTAAGCTATGGTGTTTCAAGTATCTATATGCTTCTTAAATTTTGTGAGTGTTCCCACCTCCACCACATGTGTTGTGTATATTTTCCACGCCAGCCGAGTCATAAGTACTATCCCAGCTGAGGGAGTTACAATGCTGTCTGGCTGCTCAGCCAGCTGCCCAGTTTAATGGAATTCACAAGGCCTCCTTGCTATAATTGCAACTTCCTCTGTTGTACCTGCTTTGTTGCATTGATGCCCTTTGCTTTAATATTTGTCAGCTCAATGCTCTTGTGCTTTACAAGCTGCCTGAACCACTTACAATGTCATCAAGCACAAGGCCAGGACAGCAAGTTGGATGGTCAGCAGTTTAGGAGGACTAGGGTTGAGAGAATAGAAGGTGGGTCTCATGAGTGGGATAAGCTTGGTGATGGTAAAGCCACGGGGGAGACGGAAGTGAGACCAGAGTGAGATGCAAGTCGAGTGCTAAGTTGGGGATGTCAGTGCAGGGTTGGCTTGGTGGGAGTGGGGAGAAGTCAATTAATTCAATGAGCTTCTTGTGCTTTTTGGAGGTGAGGGGGAAGGGGTGTAGAGTGGAGGGGTGTGGGTGCAAGGGGGGGGGGGGGGGGGGGGTGATCTAGTGACCGTAAATAAACGTGTGATATAGTTTCAAATCAGGTTGGTGTGTGACTTGGGGATGAACTTCCAGGTAGTGGTGTTCCCGTGTGATTGTTGCCCTTGTCCTTCTGGGTGGTAGAGGTCGCAGGTTTGGAAGGTGCTGTTGAGGGAGTTTTGGTGAGTTACTGCAGTTCATCTTGTATGTAGAACACAAGCTACTGTCATTGTGCATCGATGGTGGAGGGAGTGAATGTTTAAGTTGGGAGATCGGGTATCAATCAAGCGGGTTGCTTTGCCCTAGATGGTATTGAACCTCTTGAGCATTGTTGGATCTGCGCTCATCCAGGCAAGAGGAGAGTATTCCATCACACTCCTGACTTGCGCTTTGTAAATGATGGACAGGACTTTGGGAGTCAGGAGGTGCGTTACTCGCTGCAGAAATGCTCTGGCAGCCACAATATTTATATGGGTAGTACTGTTCAGTTTCTGATCAATGGTGGCCCCTGGGATGTTGATGGTGGGAGATTCAGCGATGGTGATGCCATTGAACTTCAAAAGGTGATAGTTAGATTCTCTCTTGTTGGACATAGTCATTGCCCAGCACTTGTGTGGCACGATTGTTATTTGCCACTTATTAGCCCAAGCCTAAATGTTGTCAGGTCTTGGTGCATACGGACACAGACTGCTTCAATAGCTGCGGAGTTGGGAATGGTGCTGAACATTATGCAGTCATCAGCCCAGGGTCTGAGAAAACTGACCTCCAAAATCCACAACCATTTTCCTTAATGCTAGGTGCAACTCCAATTAGTGGAGAATTTTCTCCGATTCCCATTGATTCCAGTTTTGCTCGGGGGCCTTGATGCCACATTTGGTCAAACGTTGCCTTGATGTCAAGGGCAGTCACTCTCCCCTCACCTTGTGAGTTCAGTTGTCTGACTATGTTTGGACGAAGGCTGTAATGAGGTCAGCAGTTGAGTGGCCCTGGCAGAACACAAACGGAGCATCAGTGTACAGACTATTGCTATATAAGTGCTGTTCAATAGCATTTGTGAGGGGGGGAAACAGTGGTTAGCACTGTGGGACCTGGGTTCCATTCCGACATTGGGTGATATGGGCCGCGTATCTAGCTGATGGGCGTTAGACAGCAGGCTATCTGTCAGCACTGTGAGCAACTGGAAACATGTGGCTTAACGTGCTCGCTATGTGACTCTGTTCCCATTTGGTTAGATCGCGCCCGTAGAATTTATTTCTGGGGTGGGGAACTAAAGCCACTGGCAAGACCGGCTCCTCGGGGGTGCCATTTTTGAAGGGTGCCCAGATCTCAAAGTTAGGTTGAGGGTCCTCCACACCCCCATCCATGGACATTGCGACTGCCTGCAGACACCCCCAACCCTCAACCCCAGAGGAGCAACCTCCTCCCGAGCACTAAAGGTCCATGTTACCTGAGTCCAAGCTGGCCTCACACTCTGTACAAGTGAGCATATGTGGCATCACTGAGGGCACCCCCCCCCCCCCCTTTCAGGCCCAGCTTCTCATCCCCATCCCTCCCCCTCTATTTCATGGATATGGCCCCCTCAGATCCTGCCCCTTGGCAGAGTCCTTTGGCAGTCTGGCAGTGACAACCTGGTCTTGCCCTGGGCACATGGGCAGTGCCAATCTGGCATCCCCACAGTGCTAGGTTGGCACTGCCCGGGTGTCATTTTGGCACTTCTAGGGTGCCAGGTTGACACTGCCAGGGCACTGTCCCACCCACCCTATCCCTGACCACCCAGGGGCTCCAATGGCCTCCGGGCCCCCTGGTCAGGGCACCACATCTGTTTTCCATTTTTGGAGTCCAGGGCTAATTTGCGCCGGCGTGAGGGCTTGTCAGCGGGACCGGTGAATATCGGGAGCCGGGAGACTGCGGCCTCGAATGGGCTGCACATATTTAAATGACCCAGTTAAATGTGTTGACCTGGATCACGCCCTTGTGAGGGCATGATCCAGAATGCATCAGGCGTAGCGTGTCGGGTGCATCGCGCGCATTTCGACACGCAGCATGAAACCCATTCTCGGCCCCTCCCACTATGTACTCAACGTAATGGGATTGGCGCCGGGTGCAATGCGGTGGGAAAATCAGGCCCAAGTGATAGAGATAAGTTAAGTGCGTTGGCACAAAGTTGTCAGATGGAGTATGAAGTAGGAAAATGGGATTCCACTTCGGTCGGAGGAATAGAGAAGTAAAATATTATTTAAATGTAGAGAGACTGCAGAATTCTGCATCACAGAGGGATCTGGGAGACCCTGTACATGAATCAAAAAGTTAACATGCAGCTAGAGCAAGTGATCAGGGGATGGAGTATAAAAGGAGGAAGTGTAGCTACACATGTACAGCAGCTACTTCAGATATTAAAATGATACACCATCTCACTAACCTTTCCAAAATCAAGCACAGTCAGCATTCAATTGGCTGTGAAAACCCCCCAAAAGTCAGATTGCTAATTATTGTCTTGTAAGTAAGAAAGCCATGCTCTTGTTAGTGGAGTTGACTTTACTAATAGATTTCTGTAGAGGGTGCTATGGCTCAGGAAATTGCTCTCTGTTCACCAGCAGGATGTTGTAGCAATCATAGGTGAGTGACTCACAAGAGACTTCACTCCTTTCCCTGCTGTAATTGTTCAGAATTATTTTTTCAGCTCATTCATCAGCATTTCCTATTTTGTCCGCTAGCAGGCAGACTTCTGGAACTGTGGGCCCGATTCTCCGGAAAGGGTTGGGAAGTGTGGTAGCGAGCGGGAACTGCCACCAGCTTCCCGTCCTCGGCCCGGTAAGGCCGGCAACGCAATACAACATTAATTGGCCCACTTAACGAGGCCCCACGGGCTTCTGGCCGCAAATTAAGACTTGTCAGCTGATTTTCCGGGACTGCGCTTGCCTGCCCCTCTCTCACAAGGCTGAGCAGCACTTAAACAGCTCTTGCACAGCCAACCCTGATGTGTTATCTGTGCTGGTCTAACATCGACTGCAACTGGATGCAGTAAAACAAGAAACAGGCTTCCAACACAGGAGATGGTCCAACACTGCTTTATTGAACTTGCTGATTGCTGTACATAATCTGCTGTGGGTTGACACTCTATTTACCTAACTGATAACCTCCTACTGGCTTGACCAGACTAGCTCTCTATCACATGGTGATGATGTTCATTGGCCTGTGCACTGCGACTATCTCCCGAGCCATGTCCTGTGAGAGAGGGAGAGCCTTAATGCCCTGTGGGCTTTATAGTGGTGGTGTCCTGTCTGGTGATTGGTTGGTCTGTATCGTGTGTGTCCATTGGTTATCCTGTGTGTCAATCACTGCCTGTCTGCATCTCCTAATATACATGAGTGGATATTATGACAAACCCCACTCAGCTCGCAGCCATGGCCTAGAGACTACCAGCCCCCAGATTTGGAGACGCGGACCTGGGGAGACTCCTAGATGCGGTGGAGGCCAGGAGGGATTCCTGTTCCCCCGAGGGCCCGAGGCAGTGCTGCCTGGGACAAGGTGGAGTGGCCGTTAGCTCAGGCGGTGTGACCAGGAGGAATGGCCTCCAGTGCCGCAAGAAGGTCAATGACCTACACCGGGCAGCACGGATGAGTTGACACCCCCCCACCCCCCACCGACACCTTCCCACCCACGTGAACAGCCCCCCCAACCCTCTATTAGCCTCCCCCAATCCTCCCTTCACTCCTTCTCCCTTCATCCCCCTCCCTTCATCCCTCTAACCTCTCCTTCACAAACTCTCCCCCCCCACCACCACTGTGAACCACGCGTGTGACTAACAATGCCCTCGCTATGTCTCCGCATGAGAAGCTCTCCCACAATCACCAGGAGAGGGCCCAGACTCGTGGCGGGGTGCAGTACATAAGAATCCTCAAGGAACGTGCCCTGGAGGTGACTGTTGTGGCCGAGGACAGTGTGGTCACCAATGCCGAGGTTGGCGTAAGGCGCAGAGATGAGCATCCATGGGGCCCCACCCGCATGATCTGTCAAATGCCACACTGACTGACCCATCCCTCCCACTGACCACATGTCCATTCTCCCACAGGGCCTCAAGCCGACGGCGCCGGCTCATCCACGGTTGTTCCCCCCCCCTCCCCCCCGCCCCAGGAGAACACCTCGAAGGGGAGCTCTGAAGATGCAAACATCGATGCGTCACAACTGATATCCCCACTCTCCACCAGCGCAGAGACACGCACCTCGCAGTAGCCTTCAGGCGAGACAGCAGTCGGAGGTCTGCTGGATGCAGGACCCAACTGGGTCCCAGTCAGATGATGAATCTCCTGGACCAGGCTATCCCGGATCTGATGGAGACGTTAGGGAGAGGCCGGGACATCCAGAGGGAGATGTCAGCAGCAGGTCCATAGCCGATTGGAGGAGTCCCAGAGACTACGGGCACTGGAGATAGTCACTGACAATGCATGCGCTAACACTGCTAGGGTGGCGACCGCAGTGGAAAGCCTGGTGCATGACGTTAGCAGCATTAGTGAAGGTGTCCAAGACGTGGTGTAGTCGGTGACAACCATGGCTGAGGGCTTCGGTAGACTGCCTGCCTTGCTGGGGAACGTGACCCAGTGACAAGCTGACCTTGATGAGGTGCTGTGGGACATGTTCCCAGGTGCAGGTGGGCATTGCTGAGGCACTGCGGAGCATGGTCTAATCACTGAGGAGCATTGCCGAGGGCGTCAACACCATGGTGCGGACACTGGGGAGCCGCGAGGGTAAGGAGGGGTGTGCGCGTGGTGTGGGGGAGGGGGTTGGGGAGGGGCAGTGGGGGGGGGGGTTAGGGGGAGGGAGGGGATAGTGGGGCGGCATAATCGGGAGAGTGGAGCAGTGGTGAACACTTGCACGATAAACATTAAAATACCCTCACCACAGCCAATATGAATCCTCTGGCTCTTTGTTCCACGATGTGGCCCGAACACCAATCCTGTGCCACATACGCCCCCCCGATATGGGGTGATAGCCCCACCCGACACGCCCTGCCCATGCACACCCAGCGGTGGGGGAGGGGGGGGGGGTCCTGCTCACTGGACTGCACATCCTGCACCCCAGACACCCGAACAGAACGTCGGCAAACCCCAGCCGCGGACATGTGCCCAGGACTGGGGCCCATCCCCTGGGTGTTCGGATGCTGGTCACTGTGTGTGTGGTGTTGCCTCCCTCGGTGTTCTGGCACAGTGTCCATGCACCAGGGTGTGATTGGGATGTTGGGCAATGAGCCCCACATGCTACATGTCCCGCCCATCCACAGGAATCCACTTGGGGTGTGTGAAATGCTCACTTAACCATGGTTGCCAATTCCCTATTAGCAATAGCCTTCAGCTGCACGGCCAGAGACTTCCAAAGTCAGTAGGAGTTATGGGTGGTCGGTGCGGGCAGGCAGGCAGGGACTAGGGTTGTCCCCGGAACTGGAACACACGATCCAGGGGTTGGCATGGAGGACCCGCAGCGCATGGTTGCCCTGCCCCATTTCCCCTCCCAGCAATACCCCAGCCTCCATGGCAGCCCACTCCAACCGGGGCTGCACCCCCCTGGTTACCACCCCACCCTCACCCCCTCCAAGCACAGAACCAGTAAACCCACTGCCCCCGGGCTCATTACCTGTGATGGCCATTCACCTCCTCGGGTCCCTGCAGCAGCCCTTCCACAGTGGCTAGCACTGCTGCCTCACAGCGCCAGGGATCCGGGTTCAATTCCGGCCTCGGGTGACTGTCTGTGCGGAGTTTGCATTTTCTCCCTGTGTCTGCGTGGGTTTCCTCCGGGTGCTTCGCTTTCCTCCCACAGTCCAAAGATGTGCAGGTTTGGTGGATTGGCCATGATAAACTGCCCCTTAGTGTCCAAAATGTTTGGTGGGACTACTGGGTTACGGGGAGAGGGACAGAGTGTAGGTGGGGTGCTCTTTCAAAGGGTCGATGCACTGTAGTGATCTATGATTCTCTTCCACCACGTTCACCTTTTTCAAAAGGAATAGTAATCGGCGCCAGCGTGAGCACTCGCTGGGGAGGCTGCTGAATGATGGGAGGCCGTTCGATATGAGGTGGCTCTCGCTAATTGTACGGAAATACAGCTAAGTGATGACCCACGGCAGGTTCCTGATTTCGCCTACGGGAGCTGGCTGATTGCATTGCAAACAGTTTGGTGCCTGGCGCGGTTCCCATTTTTGGCCTCTCCCGCTATTCACCGGCCTCGCTGTGCTCTCACTCACGTTTAGTTGCGTTTTCCCAGCGCTGGAAGAGGCGAGAAACAGAAGGCTATAAAGCACGACTGGAGATTGATAAGGGGCCTCAAACACAGCCCTGTTCTGTACACCGAGAAGCTCCGCTGGTTGTAACTCCTCAGTGTAGCAAGAGATTGGGTTGCCATTTTTAAATGCTGTCCCGATCTCCAAGGCCCCCAAAGGTGACCCGTCCCCCCCCCCTCCCAAGCTCTAACGTACTATTGGAGGCTGCGAAGAAGATGTCGTAGTTTCTCCGCCCCAGGAAAGTACTGGACGACGAAGGGTACTCTGTCAGTGGTGTCCCGTGTCCTGGGGCGGAGAAACTACGACATCTTCTTCGCAGCCTCCAACACATCATCAGCGAGGATGGACATCTTGCCAAGGTCATCCCCACACCCCCACTACTGGCCTTCAAACAACCGCGCAACCTCAAACAAACCATTGTTTGCAGCAAATTACCCAGCCTTCAGAACAGCAACCACAACACCACAAAACCCTGCCAGGGTAATCTCTGCAAGACATGCCAGATCATCGACATGGACACCACCATTACACGTGGAAACACCACCCACCAGGTACGCGGCGCATACTCGTGCGACTCGACCAATGTAGTCTACCTCATACGCTGCAGGAAAGGATGTCCCGAAGCGTGGTACATTGGCGAGACCATGCAGACACTGCGACAACGAATAAACGGGCATCGTGCGACTATCAACAGGCAGGACTGTTCCCTTCCAGTTGGGGAACACTTCAGCAGTCAAGGACATTCAGCCTCTGATCTCCGGGTCAGCATTCTACAAGGAGGCCTTCAGGAGACGCGACAACGCAAAATTGCTGAGCAAAAACTTATAGCTAAGTTCCGCACGCATGAATGCGGACTCAACCGGGATCTGGGATTCATGTCGCATTACATTCGGCCCCCACCAACAAGCCTGGACTTGCAGAGGCCTACCGACTGAACTGGCTTGGGACAATTCACACCTCTTTAACCTGGAGTTACCTCTCTCTCTGCATCTTTGATGATTTGATTGCCTGCAGGTGCTCGCATTCCGGGGCATCTCTGACTGTGTCTATATAAACATTTCTGGAACAAGCCTTTCCATTCACCTGAAGAAGGAGCCGTGCTCCGAAAGCTCGTGTTTGAAACAAACCTGTTGGACTTTAACCTGGTGTTGTAAGACTTATCATAGTTTGTGACATTTTCCAATAAGAAATGCGTTTACGAGTTCAGTTCGCTCGGAGATTCATCAGCAAATCTCTGAAAGCCTGCACCGGTATTGCTACAACTATATTCAGCAGCTCTCTTAGATTACAAGGACCGTGCCGTGATTCAATAGTGACAGAGTAAGGCCGGTTTTACCAGGAATCAATGGGAGAACGGAGCCTCCCCAAGGGTGAATGCCGCTCAGGACGTCGATTCCTGGCTTAGTGCTGTGTTTTACAGAATTCTCAATTTACTGAGGGGCAGGGCGATGTAGAATTGAGTTTGACTGTGGTGTAGGCATGCCCAACCTTTTGGGGTAAAGTGCTGAACATTTTTCTGACATACATTTGGAGACATGACTGCACAACAGGGCTGGTGTGTTCTGGAGTACCCCCCAAAACAAGCCAGTTGTTGTTTCAAGTGAATGGAGTTGCTCTGAACATTTCTCTCGTGTGCTGCAGATCTGGCATACTAGCATTTCCCTCTGAATTCAGGTTACGAAGAAAGACTTTCTTGAGGTTTTGCTAATTACCGATGCGGCGTAACATTTTGAACCGACTGTGCCGATTCAGCGAGTAAAAGGGGGAATCTGGAGCTAGTCTTTTCTTCACTTACGTTCACTCACAAAACCCAGAAATCACAGGCACGGGTTCCCTTTTCCTTCCTCACATCGGTGGAAACCACTTCTTATATACACTTAAGAATAATGCCCTAACCTTTCCCCTAGTCATCACAGCTGCTCTCACTTGCAACTGGAGCGTGTACATCATTGTGACAAGAATACAACATTAACACCAACAAAGGTGGATGGAAATTATAATGACGCAGAGAAGGCCATGTTAATGTAATATAAATGTATTTACAAGGGTCTGCATAACGCAGCATCACACTCCCAGTTCAGTCCTAGTTGGGAGGACCTATCTCAACAGGTCCTGATCTGGGTCTACTTTTCACCTTTGCTCATAACAAGCCCTTGGTGGTAGGCCTCCTCCATTTACCTGGGGAGCCCATAGTCCACGGGTCCCTTGGGAGATCAATGAAGGCTTCCCCGTGGTCCGTGTGGGGGTTATGACAGAAATCCCTTTGCGTGCTCCCAAAGTACTGGATAGATTGAATAAGGAAGACTTGTTCATTAGGGACCAAATTTGCCATGGACCTGCTTTTACAGACCGTGCCATTATAGTTCAATGTATCAGGAGAGATCTTTGCTGCGTCCAATTCATGTGTTGCATTCTGATTTACTAACAAGCTGAGGGATCGGAATTAATTTTCCGATGACTAGAGAGCTGCCAGCTGTTTTAAAACCCTTTCCCAGACACATATCAGAGGAATCGGACAGATAAGCCAATTGTACCTCAATAGAGCAAGTGACAGGTGCAGCTACAGGAGAAACGCTTTTTGTCACTTTCCCAGGGGTAAGGAGAAGCCAACTGCAGAGGAGACAGATCGTTTAGCAGATAGGCTTTCCAGGAGTCTGGGGCATTATAAATGGTACCCAAGCAGCTATCAGGGCCCCATCCAACACAAAATTAATTGCAAAAGTGGTGACTTTTTCTGGGGCAAATACAAAACCTGATTAGAAAAATGGATGGGGTGCTAAATAGTTAGAAATCTGATGCAATGGATCTTCAGAAATATTTCCAAACTCTTTGCCCCCAGTTTACAACCGTTAATCAGGGATAGCTGATCAGAAAGTCTACCCTTTATTGATGAGGATTTCTGATG
The DNA here is from genome assembly GCF_902713615.1 of Scyliorhinus canicula. NCBI lineage: Eukaryota > Metazoa > Chordata > Chondrichthyes > Carcharhiniformes > Scyliorhinidae > Scyliorhinus > Scyliorhinus canicula. The sequence continues at coordinate 276,471,957 of NC_052146.1, read as the reverse complement.
TCTGTGGCCTTTTCTTTCCTGCTATGCGCATAATAGCTGCTGGCTTTGACCCTGTAACCTTTCAAAGTATTTAATTGCACCAGAAGAACTCTATAATGCTTGGGAAATATTCCAACATGGTCTCATTGCCGGCTGGTTTGTGTCTCTTAATTATTAGATCAAACACTGGCTCGGTCGATGTATCACAGTAACCTGCTGCTTATCTTATTTTGCAGTTTTTTTATGGTTGGAATCATGCTGTGCAGTTCGTGACATCTGTCCGACACTGGTTCATGTACACTTCACAAGCTGCTGCTCAGAATCCATCAAATGTAATCAGTTTTCCAGTTGCCCACAGTGTTTCTGAACCAAGTGAGAAAATTATTCTGAGCAACAGAAATCAAAGCCATTTTTTCCCCCAAACTTTACAAAAATCTAATCTTCAAGACAGCATTTCCTGTAAACCCCTGCGTTAAATATTATAATTGCGCAATTATATGGAAATTGCAGGGAGAGTTGCAGTCCCCATTTAGAAGATGATAGAATCATAAAAGTTCCCAACACAGGAGGCCATTCAGCCCATTGCACGTGCCACCTCACTGGCAGAGCTATCTATTCAGTCCGATACCCCTGCCCTTTCCTGGTGCAATGTTCAATTTTACCTCTTCAACTGTTTATTCATTCTCTTTTCAAAAAGCTGATGTGGATTCTGCCTCCAGCACTGTTTCTGTTAAGGATGTAACAACCCGCTACAGAGAAACCAAATTCTATGAACCTCTCCCTTAATTAATTTGGTGAATATCCTGAATAGTTGCTGCTGATTACTGACTGCTCTGGGGAAACAGGCTTTGCCCTATTTACTTTATCTAGTACCTCTCATCATTTTTGAATATCTTCAATTGATTTTCTCTTAAAAGTGTAAGAGACTTCTCGTCCTTAGTCTTCCCTGAGAATTAAAACCTCTCATCCCTGTAACGTCTTAGTCAATCCTTTCTGCATCCTCACTGTGGTCTTGCTTTTTTGCCTTGTTTAAGGCACTCAAACTGGACGTAAGACGGTTGATAACCAGAACTTCAGTGGAAGCCAAGGAAGGGTAGCCTAAACCAAAGTTACTGATCTTGTATTTAAGGCCGCATTACTCTGGTCCTATTGTTTTCTGGTGTTTTTCCGTGAAAGTACACAAGCTGCCTCCAAAGCGGGAGATAACTTGGACACTTGGAGTAACAAACTTCACATGCCTGAGTTTAAGTTTTCATTGTAAAAAAGGACATTCCCAGCACCTCGCTCATAATGATTTAGCAGAAGATTGAAAGCAGAAATTGCACAGCAGCCGTCAGTATTATTATGTCAGCCGTGCCTGCACTAGATCTGGGGTTTATTCTGAAACCTGGAGCACAAGGATGCATTGGAGAGCTTTCCCACATTATAACAGTGACTATGGGCGTGATCTACCGGTCTCGTCGCGCCCAACCAGGGGATGCGACAAGGCCTTTAAATCTCACAAGAGACCTCTTGTGAGATTTACGACCTCGATAGATCTCACGGGGTGTCGCGATCTGGATCTGACTGTCAATGGTGAGTAATTAGTCTCACTTGAATATGTCTATACCAGAGTTACCCAAGGCGTGGGATTGGACGGAGACCCCGCTGTGGCATTGTTTAGCATTGGTTCTACAAGCATGGACCAGGAGTGACGGCATTCAGGGGGGGTCTCCCGGGCAACTGGAGGCCCCCGGTGGTTGGGCTCTGGGCAGAGTGGTACCCTGGCACTCCCAATGCCACCTGGGCACCTTGGCATGGCAGCTGGGCACCCTGGCAGTGCCCATGTCAGTTTAGTTGTGCCACCAGGACACCAGGCACTGCCAGGATGCCCAGGTGGCACTGCCAAGGTGCCCGATGGGAAGTGCCAAGATGCTTCAATGAGTTCAACTTGTTTACTGAACTATTAACACAGTTCTTAAATGAATTTGACTCTCTGCTAATCTAGCTGTAGTAACTCAATCTATCTTTACCAGCCTGCTCTAAGCCACATGCTGGGTGTGATGCTGTTGATCAACCCTGATGTACTCTCTAGATGTCTGTCTGTGGAAAGAGGCAGAGCATGTGTACCCTGTCCTTTTTATATGGGTTTTGAAGTGCCCCCTTGTGGTAATGCCACCTCTGGGTGTCCTGATTACCCATTGGTTGTATCCTGTTGTAATGACCCATTGGCTGTATGTCTGCATGTCATGACATCTATTTAGTTGTGTATTTACATTAACCCCTTGTGTATATACAGTGATGCATATCACCACAATGTCGACGAAGCAGACTCCGTACGAGTGACCCTGGCCCGAAGAATCAGTGCTCGTCTTCTCCTTCACGCACAGGAGGTACTTGTTGCAGCTTTCCAAAAAACTGCCGTGCAAGACACTAGGTGTCTGCATGCCCTTTGTAATTATGCGACAGACCTCTTGGCGGACAACCCGGTCAAACTTTGTGGGGTGCGGGAGGGACTTGCAGCGCGCCTCCATCATCTCGGGGGTCTCTGCCTGCTCCACCCTCGCCACCTTGTATCCCTTTTGAACCAGGATGTCGGAGAAACGACCAAAAGCAATCTCGGGGAAACCAGAGTGAGCCCAGCAGCCTCTCATAAACGACAGTCCCAGCTCATTGACAGCGGTAACGGCATCCATGTGGTAAAGCTCGTAAAAGTAGTTACTAAACATTCCTCTCAGAAATATACTTGAAGGTAAGTGGAAGCAGAAGACTAATTAGGAAATGGCAATGGGTTATTATTTTACCTATTACTCATTAAATTACGGAATGACCTTCCTCTGTTCTGTGGCCATTCAGCCTGTTGTTTTTACTGCCGCCTCTTTCTCCGGAAGAGCAGCTCACCCCGTACCCAGGCCCCCACTTTCTCCCTGTAAATCATTTCACCTCAGATAATTGTTCAATTCTCCCTTTTGAAGTCTTGTTTGAATCTGCGTCCACCATGCAGTGCGTTCCAGATCATATCCACTTGCTGTAAAGGATTTTCTTCCCGTCACCATTGAATCTTTTGCCAGTCACCATTTGAAATGAAATGAAATGAAAATCGCTTATTGTCACGAGTAGGCTTCAATGAAGTTACTGTGAAAAGCCCCTAGTCGCCACATTCCGGCGCATGTCCGGGGAGGCTGGTACGGGAATCGAACCGTGCTGCTGGCCTGCTTGGTCTGCTTTAAAAGCCAGCGATTTAGCCTGGTGAGCTAAACCAGCCCCTATTTATTGATATCCTCTGATTCACAACCCTTCAGCCTGTGGAAATGGTTTCTCCCTTTCTACTCTGTCCAGAGCCTCTTGCTATTGTCCACCAACTCGCACCTTTATTTTCTCTCTCCAAAGGAGAACACTCCTAGTTTCTCCAATCTCTCCATGCCACTGAAACCCCTTTTACCTGGAACCACGCCTCTGAATCTTTTCTCCACCATCTCCAATGTGGTGCTCAGAATTGGACTTAAGAATTCAGTTGAGACTTCGCCCGGTTTTTATACAGGCCCGTCTTCCCATCCTTGAACCTGCTGACAAAGGTTAGTCAAACAAATGACTTGTTTGAGGCTCTTGAGGTCAAGCGAGATAGATTCTTGTGCAGAAATTGATATGGAGGTGTAAATCTGAATTCTGATGTGTGTGTTGGTTGTACAAAGGAGGGGAAAGATTTCAAAATATCAATTCTTATTGCTTTAAATAAGAAAAACAAAATACAGAAAAGAGACTTGTAAGCTCAATTAGACAACAGTTCTTTTACAAGATCCATGTCAGCATTCCATAATTAGGATTATTATAATATCATAATTATTTCAGGTGCAAGTCAGTGGACTTCAGTCTAAGTCTGTTGTCAGGTGCGTTTAGTGCGGTGTTTCTTGGTGGCTGCAGCGCTGGGAAACATCCCGCTGTCCAACAGCACTTTGCCCTTTTTTTTGCCCTTCACGGGTTGAGGGCGTCACTGGCTCGGCCAGCATTTATTGCCCTTGAGGAGGTGATGGGGAGTTCATGATTCCGGGGCTGAGGGGCTTGTTTATCTTTTTAGGAAAGGATGAGCAGTTGGGGCCTATTAGAGTTTCAAAAAATGAGAAGTAATCTTATTGAAACAGAGAAGATTCTCAGGGTAGATACTGAGGGGGCTTCTCAGGATAGTCACCGAGGGGGCTTGTCAGAGTAGACACCGAGGGAGCTTGTCAGAGTAGATACCGAGGGGGCTTGTCAGAGTAGACACCGAGGGGGCTTGTCAGTGTAGATACTGAGGGGGCTTGTCAGAGTAGATACTGAGGGGGCTTGTCAGAGTAGATACTGAGGGGGCTTGTCAGAGTAGATACTGAGGGGGCTTGTCAGAGTAGATACTGAGGGGGCTTGTCAGAGTAGATACTGAGGGGGCTTGTCAGAGTAGATACTGAGGGGGCTTGTCAGAGTAGATACCGAGGGGGCTTGTCAGAGTAGACACCGAGGGGGCTTGTCAGTGTAGATACTGAGGGGGCTTGTCAGAGTAGATACCGAGGGGGCTTCTCAGGATAGTCACCGAGGGGGCATGTCAGAGTAGATACTGAGGGGGCTTGTCAGAGTAGACACTGAGGGGGCTTGTCAGTGTAGATACTGAGGGGGCTTTCCTGGGTCGATATTGAGGGGGCTTGACTGGGTAAATACTGAGGGGGCTAGTCTGGGTAAATACGGAGGGGGCTTGTCAGAGTAGGTAGTGATGGGACTTGTCTGGGTCGATACTGAGGGGGCTTGTCAGAGTAGATACCGAGGGGGCTAGTCTGGGTAAATACCGAGGGGGCTAGTCTGGGTAAATACCGAGGGGGCTAGTCTGGGTAAATACCGAGGGGGCTAGTCTGGGTAAATACCGAGGGGGCTAGTCTGGGTAAATACTGAGGGGGCTAGTCTGGGTAAATACCGAGGGGGCTAGTCTGGGTAAATACTGAGGGGGCTAGTCTGGGTAAATACTGAGGGGGCTAGTCTGGGTAAATACTGAGGGGGCTTGTCTGGGTAAATACTGAGGGGGCTAGTCTGGGTAAATACTGAGGGGGCTAGTCTGGGTAAATACTGAGGGGGCTAGTCTGGGTAAATACCGAGGGGGCTAGTCTGGGTAAATACCGAGGGGGCTAGTCTGGGTAAATACCGAGGGGGCTAGTCTGGGTAAATACCGAGGGGGCTAGTCTGGGTAAATACTGAGGGGGCTAGTCTGGGTAAATACTGAGGGAGCTAGTCTGGGTAAATACCGAGGGGGCTAGTCTGGGTAAATACTGAGGGGGCTAGTCTGGGTAAATACTGAGGGGGCTTGTCTGGGTAAATACTGAGGGGGCTAGTCTGGGTAAATACTGAGGGGGCTAGTCTGGGTAAATACTGAGGGGGCTAGTCTGGGTAAATACTGAGGGGGCTTGTCTGGGTAAATACCGAGGGGGCTAGTCTGGGTAAATACCGAGGGGGCTTGTCTGGGTAAATACCGAGGGGGCTTGTCTGGGTAAATACCGAGGGGGCTAGTCTGGGTAGATGCTGAGGGGGCTAGTCTGGGTAGATGCTGAGGGGGCTTGTCAGTGTAGACACTGAGGGTTTTTTCATAGTAGATACTCAGGGGGCTTGTCTGCGTAAATACTGAGGGGGCTAGTCTGGGTAGGTGCTAAGAGGAGGCTTCCACTCATATTGGAATCTAGAACGGGGACACAGTTTCAAACTAAAGGGCGCAATTCTCCCAAAGGGAGACAAATTGCCGAAGCCGGAGTGAAACCCAGAGTGTTTCACTCCGGCGTCGGAGGCCGCTCCTCGCCCCCTGGGCGCGATTCTCCGACCCCCACGCCGGGTGGGAGAAACACGGGAGTGCCGGGCGAATCACGGCACGCACCCTGGCACCCCCACGCGATTCTCCCACCCCCCCTAAAATGGCGTGTCGCGTTTTGCGACAGGCCGCTCGGAGAATCGGCGCTCGCCGTTTCTAACGACGACCGGCGATTCTCCGGCCCGGATGGGCCGAGTGGCCTGCCGAACCCGACCGGTTCACACCGGCGCCAACCACACCTGGTCGCTGCCGGCGTGAACATCGCGTGACCGCTGCTTGTGGGGCCTATGGGGGGCGGAGGGAGGATCGAGCACCAGGGGCGTGCTCAGGAGGTGTCTGGCCTGCGATCGGTGCCCACCGATCGTCGGGCCGGTGTCTCTAAAAGACGCACTCTTTTCCCTCCGTCGCCCTGCAAAATCAAGCTGCCGTGGCTTGCGGGGCAGCGGAGGGGAAGACGGCAACCGCACATGCGCGGGTTGGTGCCGGCCAACCTGCGCATGCGCGGGTGACGTCACTTAGGCGTGTCAAGCGTCAAGGCCCGGCGCGCGAGATTGACGCGCCGCCGCTCCTAGCCCCCGGTGGGGAGGGGGGAGAATAGGCCGCGAGGAGCGGCCTCCGACGCTGGAGTGAAACACTCTGGGTTTCACTCCAGCATCGGCAATTTGTCTCCCTGTGGGAGAATTTCGCCCCCTATTCCCCCCCCACCCCGGGGGCCTAGGAGCGGCGGCGCGTCAATCTCGCACGCCGGGCCTTGACACTTGCGTCAAAGCGGCGCCGCCTGAATGACGCTGCCAGCGGTGCCTAAGTGACGTCACCCGCGCATGCGCGGTTGCCGTCTTCCCCTCCGCTGCCCCGCAAGACATGGCGGCTTGATCTTGCGGGGCGGCGGAGGGAAAAGAGTGCGTCTTTTAGAGACGCCGGCCCGACGATCGGTGGGCACCGATCGCGGGCCAGACACCTCCTGAGCACGCCCCTGGTGCTCGATCCTTTCTCCACCCCCCACAGGCCCCACATGCAGCGGTCGCGCAATGTTCACGCCGGCAGCGACCAGCTGTGGTTGGCGCCGGCGTGAACCGGTCGGGTTCGGCAGGCCGCTCGGCCCATCTGGGCTGGAGAATCGCCTGTCGCCGTTAGAAACGGCGAGCGGCGATTCTCCGAGCGGCCGGTTGCAAAACGCGGCATGCCATTTTGGGGGGATGGGAGAATCACATGGGGGTGCCAGGACGGCGTGGCGTGATTCACCCGGCACTCCCGCGATTCTCCCACCCGGCGTGGGGGTCGGAGAATCGCGCCCAAAGGGTCTCCCGTTGATTAGAGCCATAGGCCATAGGAGTTTACAGCATGAAAACAGGCCCGTCGGCCCAACTTGTCCATGCGCCCAGGTTTTTACCACTAAGCTAGTCCCAATTGCTCGCATTTGGCCCATGTCCCTCTATACCCACCTTTCCCATGTAATTGTCTAAATGCTTTTTAAAAGATAAAATTGTACCGACTCTACTACTGCCTCTGGCAGCTCGTTCCAGACACTCACCATCCTCTGTGTGGAAACATTGCCCATCTGAACCTTTTGTATCTCTTCCCTCTCACCTTAAACCTATGCCCTCTAGTTTAGACTACCCTACCTTTGGGAAAAGATGTTGACTATCTATCTTATCTATGCCACTCATTATTTTGTAGACCTCTATAAGATCACCCCAAAGCCTCCTATGCTCCAGGGAAAAAAGTCCCAGTCTATCCAGCCTCTCCTTATAACTCAAACCATCAAATCCCGGTAGCATCCTCGTAAATCTTTTCTGAACTCTTTCTAGTTTAACAATATCCTTTCTATAATAGGGTGACCAGAACTGTGCACAGTATTCCAAGTGTGGCTTTACTAATGTCTTGTACAAATTCAACAAGACGTCCCAACTCCTGTATTCAGTATTCTGACCAATGAAACCAAGCATGCTGAATGCCTTCTTCACCACCCTGTCCTCCTGCGACTCCACCTTCAAGGAGCTATGAACCTGTACCCCTAGATCTCTTTGTTCTCTAATTCTCCCCAACTCCCTACCATTAACTGAGTAGGTCCTGCCCCGATTCGATCTACCAAAATGCATCACCTCACATTTATCCACATCACCCATTCATTGGCCCAATTGATCAAGCTCCCGTTGCAATCCTAGATAACTTCCTTCACTATCCACAGTGCCACAAATCTGCAAACTTACTAAACATGCCTCCTGCATTCTCATCCAAATCATTAATATAAATAACAAATAACAGTGGACCCAGCACCCATCCCTGAGGCGCACCTCAGGGATCCCTGGTCACAGGCCTGAGGCACACCTCAGGGATCCCTGGTCCCAGGCCTGAGGCACATCCCTGGTCCCAGGCCTGAGGCACATCCCTGGTCCCAGGCCTGAGGCACATCCCTGGTCCCAGGCCTGAGGCACATCCCTGGTCCCAGGCCTGAGGCACATCCCTGGTCACAGGCCTGAGGCACATCCCTGGTCACAGGCCTGAGGTACATCCCTGGTCACAGGCCTGAGGTACATCCCTGGTCACAGGCCTGAGGCACATCCCTGGTCACAGGCCCGAGGTACATCCCTGGTCACAGGCCTGAGGCACATCCCTGGTCACAGGCCTGAGGTACATCCCTGGTCACAGGCCTGAGGCACATCCCTGGTCACAGGCCTGAGGCACATCCCTGGTCACAGGCCTGAGGCACATCCCTGGTCACAGGCCTGAGGCACATCCCTGGTCACAGGCCCGAGGTACATCCCTGGTCACAGGCCTCCAGTTTGAAAAACAACCTTCCTCAACCACCCTTTGTCTTCTGTTGTCAAGCCAATTTTGTATCCAATTGCCTACCTCGCCCTGGATTCTGTGAGGTTTAACCTTATGCAACAACTTGGGAGGTGAGGAGGAATTTCTTCTCTCAGAGGATCATTAGACTTTGGAATTCTCTTATCCAGTAAGCAGTGGTGACTGGGTCAATGAATATATTGAAGGCGGAGTGAGAGAGATTTTTCATAGAATCATAGAATTTACAGTGCAGCAGAGTCCATTCGGCCCATCGAGTCTGCATCGACCCTTGGAAAGAGCATCCTACATAAGCCCACACCCCCACCCTAACCCGGTAACCCCACCTAACTGTTTTGGACACAAAGGGGAATTTAGCATGGCCAATCCATCTAACCTGCACACCTTTAGACTATGGGAGGAAACCGGAGCATCCGGAGGAAACCCACGCGGACATGGGGAGCAGTGCAGACTCCGCACAGACAGTGTCCGGGAATCGAACCTGGGACCCTGGAGCTGTGAAGCAACTATGCTAACCACTTTGCTACCGTGCCGTCCACTTTTTGATTGACAAGGGAGTCAAACATCATTGGGGCAGGCGGGAAAGTGGAGTTGAGGCCACAGTTAGATGAAGCATGACCTTATCGAATGGTAGAGCAGGCTTCAGGGGTGAATGAACTACTAATTCTTCTGTTCTTATGTTAGGTAGCTGCGGTGAACGAGACAGTGTCAAGTTATTGTGTCTGCAACGACGTGTGTGAAGTCAAATCTGTTAAGACAAGTTCAAGCTTGTTGTCAGTCTGAAGGTATGATATTTTGCTTCTGGAATGAAGCAAGGAGAGGAGAGGGAATAAATTGTCAGGCAGCTAAGCTGAAGATTAACACTTGGCTCATTTGTCTTGAGAACAGACTGTAATTTACTATCTTAAATAAAAGCTATTGCTTAATTTTTGTAACATTAATTTAATGCTGTGAATCCAAGTGTTGACCTGAGCTGCTGAACTAAAACACTCACATTAACTAAATGGAAAACTGTATAAGTAATGGCCATAAATACAAGTGCTTTTAATTTAATTAAAATAACAGTTTCCTTCCCCTGCTCCCCCCTGTGTTGGTGTGTGCATTCATAAGTGGCAAAATGTTCCAAATAAAAAAGTCATCACAAGTAGTTGATTTCAACAAAAGTCTGCTACAGATTGACTGAATGATAAATATTAATATTACTGGGGTTGGAATAAAATATTTTTCATTTTCACATTCTCGCACAAAGTGCCATTTTAAAATATTCTGACAGGCAGGTATTGCGAAAAAAAAACACTTTTTAAAAAACTTATTTTTTATTCATTCGTGGAATATGACAGGTGTGCCAGCGTTTATTGCTCATCTCTAACTGCCCTTGAACTGAGTGGCTTGCTAGGCCATTTCAGAGGGAAGTTAAAAGTCAACCATATCGCTGTGGGTCGGGAGTCACATGTAGGCCAGACCAGGTAATGATAGCAGATTCCTTTCTCTAAAAGGCATTGGTGAAGTGGATAGGTTTTTACAACAATTAAAAATGTTTGCTAGGGTAGCACGGTGGCGCAGTGGTTAGCACTGGGACTACGGCGCTGAGGACCCGGGTTCGAATCCCGGCCTTGGGTCACTGTCTGTGTGGAGTTTGCACATTCTCCCCGTGTCTGCGCGAGTTTCACCCCCACAACCCAAAGATGTGCAGGTTAGGTGGATTGGCCATGCTGAATTGCCCCTTAATTGGGGGGGAAAAAAAATTGGGTACTCTGCATTTATTTTTAAAAAAACGGTTGTTAGTAGAATATTAATTACAGATTTTTCGAAAATTCATATTTCACTATCTGCTGTGATGGGATTTGAACCCAGGTCCCCAGAACATTACCCTGAGTCTCTAGGTTACTAGTCCAGTGACAATACCACAAAGCCACCAATTCCAAGGCAACCATTTATCCAGCTGTCTCTGCAAATTCATCCTTTTTGAAATATAAATGAATTAAAGGAAAAATCCAGGGCAACACAGTAGCACAGTGGTTAGCACTGTCGCTTCACAGCTCCAGCGTCCCAGATTCGATTCCCAGCTCGGGTCACTGTCTGTGTGGAGTCTGCACGTTCTTCCCGTGTCTGCGTGGGTTTCTTCCGGGTGCTCTGGTTTCCTCCCACAAGTCCCGAAAGACGTGCTGTGAGGTAATTTGGACATTCTGAATTCTCCCTCCGTGTACCCGAACAGGTGCCAGAATGTGGCGACTAGGGGATTTTCACAGTGACTTCATTGCACTGTTAATGTAAGCCTACTTGTGACAATGAAGAAGAAGAAGAAATCGTTTATTGTCACAAGTAGGCTTCAAATGAAGTTACTGTGAAAAGCCCCTAGTCACCACATTCCGGTGCCTGTTCGGGAGGCTGGGACGGGAATTGAATCCGCACTGCTGGCCTGCCTGGGTCTGCTTACAAAGTCAGCGATTTAGCCCTGTGCTAAACCAGATTATTAGTATTATAACAGGCAGCATTTATTTTGTATTTGGGAACCGTGCTCTCTGCATTTGCTCCTATTGCATTTGCTCACCAGGTGGCATGGTAGCACAGTTGTTAGCTCTATAGCTTTACAGCGCCAGGGTCCCAGGTTCGATTCCTGCTTGGGTCACTGTCTATGTGGAGTCTGCACGTTCTCCCCGTGTCTGTGAGGGTTTCCTCTGGGTGATCCAGTTTCCTCCCACAAGTCCCGAAAGATGTGCTTGTTGGGTGAATTGGACATTCTGAATTCTTCCTCTGTGTTCCTGAATAGGTGCCGTTGTGTGGAGACATGGGGATTTTGAGAGTAACTTCATTGCAGTGTTAATGTAATCCTAACTTGTGACATTAATAAAGATTATTTTTATTGAAGGAAGCCAGATAGAATCAACAAGTCAGTTGATCGGAAAACTCGGTTGGGATGTGTAATGAACAATGAATCCACTACCACTGTTTGTTCCCCTGTAAATGTTGTTTACCTCCTATGTTTGATAGTCATGATGCCCCTTGCAGGCGTAGCGGGGAGTTTAATCCCCTGGAATGGGTGGTGGATCGGAGGCAGGTTAGAGGTAAAGGGTTTTAAATTCTCAAACCCCCATCTAGTCCTCTTCCCATTTTTGTGGTTGGCAATCAACCTTTTCTCAGGAGGAGGGTCAGGTAGTGTGCCTCCATTTTAATAGCATTTTTCTTCTTAACCCTGTGAAGGCTGGTTTTCTTATGGGAATCCCAGTGAGATGGGTCAGGTTCATGAGCTACATTCCTTTATTGCACTGCTTGTGGGGCAAGAGAAGCAAGCATGTTTCCTCCAGGCCCTGTTGGGGGGCATTTTCTGATACTGGACTATGATATAAATTATAGGTGGCCCTGTAACTACATTTGTGCTCCTATATTACTTTTGAATAGTTCTGATGAGACAAAAGGTACTCATTGGCTCAGGTGCCTGTTTAGAAGAAGCAATTTGTAGAAATAGATAGTGTATACACAGTACTTGTTAATATCAGAAAGGACACAAAATGGCTGTTCGCTATTAAAGCAATACTAAAGACACAAAATGGCCGAACTAGCCACATTCTTGAACAATAAGTTACAAATTGTGTAAACTACCTCATGAGAACCAGGCGTGGGTATGTAGAGGGAGAATTTTAACAGCCGCTGATAACAGTTTCACAGAACAAGGAAAGCAATGTATCATTAGTAAGCTCAAGGTCCACAGCAGCAGACAGGACATATCCTTGTGTTAGTTTTGAATGACTTCTGTATGAAGTTCGGGGCAAGTATGACAACACCCACTTTAACTATATATGTGATAACTGGGATGCTAAGAAAATTGATTGACCGCATGTAATGAAGTGTGACGCGAATATAATTGATTGATTGTATGTAAATAAGAATACATCTAATTCTGCCCCTTGAATCTGTATATTAACCCGGGTGAGCCTTAGCTCAAGTGAGAAAGGGTGCTGTTAATAGGCTGCGGAGCCTCAGGCCTTTTCTCCCAGAATTCTGATATAATAAACTGCTTTTTTGCCTTTGTGTGAATATTTTCACTTCTAACAGTCCCCAACAGCTTTACGGCAATGTAACTGGAGACCCTGCGATTAGCCAACGGCCATTTGTCTGTGATGTTCAATTTACTCCCCACCTTCACGCCCAACCTCCACCTGATGGTCCGGCCCACCCAGTGATGCCCAGTCCCTTCGTAATGTCTACCCCTGCACACTTCATGTTGCTAGGCTTAGCTGACAGCTGCTCCACAGTTACATTCCCACTCCACAGGAAACCAACCTGTAACAGGCTGGCTATCAGGTGGGAAACCTGTTGAAAATAAATTTAAATACACTCTGTGGCTAATTTCTGCAGGATATAAGGAAAGTCCTCCCTCCGCTGCCATCCCAATCACTCCATTGTCTTCCCGGATGTTACGTCATTGCAGAATCCAGTTGTGTGCCAATTGGCTAGATAAGTGACTACACTACAAATGTTCTTCATTGGCCGTAATGTATTTTGGGATGTTCTGAGATTGTGAGAACAGCTATGTAAATACACATTCCATAAGTTATAAATAATGAAGGAGTAAATCATCAAACTCTAGCAAGTAAGTTTTAAAAATTGTTATGATCTTGATTGGGACCAGCAATCTGAAATCTCAGTTATTATAGTGATTTGGAGGTTTGGCAGTCGCGTCGGGAGATTGGGATGACATTTTAAAATGGTGTCCCGATCCCTTGACTGAGGAGCTCTGGCGAGCTGAGCTCCTCAGTGCAGAAAATGGGGCTAAGTGCGGCCTAGTCGGGGAGTTCCCCCGTTGAGGCCCTCGATCAACTCGGATGGGCGTTAGATAGCGGGGTGTTTCTCAATGCTCCGAGCACCAGGAAACACCCGGTTCATCTCACATGCAATGAGACTCTCTCCCCAGTCTGGTAGATCGCGCCCCGAGAAACGTCTCACTTAGATCGAGCCCATTGCGTTTAGACTTAGGTAAGCAGGTCAAGGGATCAGAATGGGATAAAGGTGGTGTCATTGATGGGAGGAACCAGCGGCGAGATTCTCCGTTCCTGAGACTAAGCTTTGATGCTGGGGCAGGATTCGTGGATTTCCATGACAGCAAAACTGGTGCTGTCCATGGACTGATTCAGCGACTGTTAAGGGGCTGGCACTGGCGCCATGTGGAACATAATCGATTCCAATATGAAATGGTGCTGGATTTGCGATTCACAACCAAGAGGCTGGCAAGCAGCAGCCATATATACATACTTCAATCCTCACACGCACCATCCCAGCCAACAAAATGGCACTTGTTGCGCTGGAGCACGCCCATCCCGCTGATGGGTGTGGTACTGAAAACAGGCTGAGAAGATACACAGGGGCCAGGAACAGGAACTGCCTCATGAAACCCTGGCTGGAATCCATAAGAAGCACAGACAAAAGAAGCCCTCAGACTCCATAATGAGCTGATGGTTGGCCAGACAAGGGGAGTTTCAGAGGACAATGGGTCTTGATTGAACCACCATCGATAAAGAGGAGTATCCTGTATTTCCCATTAACCAGTGGGGTCTGGCTGGGACAATGGCCGGTGGTGGGCGTATACTTATGACTTAATCCAAGCTTCCCAGTATAAGAAAGCAGCATCGAACAGATCTTGAGAGAAGCTGTGAGTTACTCAGGCACAACCATCGCAAGAAGAAAGGACCCTGGGTGTCGGACCCAGAGAAGACATCAACATTGAGTGATCAAAGCCTGCCAGCCACCTTTACTAAGTGCGGGTAAAACCTAAAGCTCAGCCGTGGGTCTGAGTCAGATTTCCTTGATGTGGAGATACCGGTGTTGGACTGGGGTGAGCACAGTAAGAAGCCTTACAGCACCAGGTGATTCACCTGAGGAAGGAGCAGTGCTTCGAAAGCTAGTGATTTGAAACAAACCTGTTGGGCTTTAACCTGGGGTTGTAATATTTTCTTGAGTAATGGAATTGTGAATAAAATTGCATTAAACTGTGAACCTGTTTTGTCCTTTGTTCATCTCGCAAATAAGGGCACCTGAGTAAACCTTTTGAGTAAGTAAGCTGGTCGAACGTATCAGAGATTTTAAAGGTACAACATAGGTCAACTGGGGCCAGAGGGTGTTGCTCGTTCTACTGTTAGTGTGATTAACACGCCTCCATTTAAAGGACATGTGCTTAACACTGGTTTGGCTCTGTATCTGGATCTATGCTCAGGAGTCGCCAGGTGCCGTAAGAGACACCGTCACAAGTTATCAAGATCAAGTTCAAAGCAATAAATCTAAACACCGATCAGTAAGTCCAAACAATTAGTGTTTATTATAACAAATATAATAAATACTCATGCACACGCTAAAAGACTAATACTTATTCCTACTATTAAATGACTAAATACTTATCTAGAAAGGAACAGGCAAGGTCAGGGGGGGGCAAGGCCTTTGTCCCGTTCTTGGTCTGCAACTTCTGGTTATTTAAAGTCGGCAAGAGTATAAGCAATGCCTGGGTCACGTAGCGATCGTTGTTATGGCACTTACGGATAGATGGCTGATGCTCAACGGCCGGTGATGAAAGACAGGATCTGGAGGCTGGAGTCGGAGGCCGGAGTCAGGATGCAACAGCCTAGGCCGGAGTCAGGAAGCAACAGACCGAATCATGTGTGGGACCTTCTTTTTATAGGTCCCAGGAGGTTTAGCCCCCCTTGGGGCGGTTCCCTCATCGATTGGGTCTTTCCCGATCGATACGTTTTGAACTCCCCTATCCTGGGGTCGTTTCTCGATGGCTGGGGCGGTCCCTAGGGCTCATTGTCCTGGCGCCATCCTGGCTGGGTAGCTATAGAAAAGTATCGATTGATACTTAAAATGTTTCTGTTGTATCTGGGACTGGGCCGGTATCACCTCATTAGTATGCAGATCGCTTTCCTATTTGCACCTTTGGCTGAGTTTCTGCAACTGCCTTGAAACCGGTTTTGTACGTGCAAAATGCTAAATGCTTCTGCAAGCTGTGTGTCCTTACTATGGCTGTTTTTCCATGTATTCTTTGCGGTTCTCCATTTTCAGGGCCGGCCCAAGGTACCGGCAACTCGGGCAGTCGCCCAGGGCGCCATGTGCTAGGGGGCGCCAGAGACTCTGGTCCTGCGCATGCGCAGTTGGGCCGGTGCCAACCAGCGCATGCGCGGTGGCCGCCCTCCCCCAGGGCGGCCCCCTCCGGCCCCCCCGGCCCCGCCCCCCCGAAGGGCGCCGAAGTTCAGCTTGCCCGGGGCGCCAGCAACCCTAGGGCCGTCGCTGTCCATTTTGTAGACTGGTGTCCACCTTAGAGGGCTACAAGGGAAACTAGGGGGGGGGGGCTGTGGAGGACACCCATACGACCTGCGGCCATGATCACAGTCGGCATTCAACGGCTTGCGCAGCTGTATGCTGCCTTGCAGGCTGCGGCAATGGTGTTCAGTGCCCATTCAGCCTGACCCCACAGCCCACCTCCTGACCAACCCCTGTTACTGCCCTGGCAGAAGCCCCCCAGCCAGCGGCATGACTGTCAGCATGGTGATGTTGGACACTTCCTGTATCCCCTCTCTCTCCCTCAGCAGCCACAGCGCCCGTTTCACCTGTACAAGTGAATCTCGCCATTGGGAATTCCCCCGGTGAAGGCGGAGAATCACCAAGATCCCGGAGAATACCGGTTCATGCCCACTAATGATATGCCAACAGTGTTTACTGTACGTGTGGAGTGGAATGCATTGACTGTCGTTGTGACGGAGAATTGTGATTTGGCGTGAAACCGGTGCTCAACTCGATGTCAGCGTCAAAACCAATTCTCCGCCCAATTGTGTTTGCCGATTCTGACGTCAGCTGATAGAGAATCCCATTTGTAACAGGCAGTTTAGCTTTTAGTTTTGCTGGGTGCTTTAAGCTAAGCAGAGCTTTTGCGAAAGACCATAAGATAAAGGAACAGAATTAGGCCATTCGGCCCATCACGTCTGCTCTCCCATTCGATCATGGTAGGTTAAGCAGTAGTCTGACACAGACAGAAAAATCTACAGTTCCATTGCCATGATAGGTATGTCCTGCCCTCAGCAATATTTTTGGATCAGGCAACCTTTTCAAAGATTCATGGTTCAGTGTGTCTCAGGGTGGTTGTGAACCACAGTCTGCATGAGTGGATCTTTTGAAAGGTAAGTTCAAAAGGTCACCCTCATATTTTCCCCCCATGGCAAGTATGCTTCCTGAAACAGCCCCTCATGTGCCCCACCCCCTCCATGCCTAGCTTTGGCACTTTCATTCCCATTCACCCTCAATAAACTATTGAAACAAATTAACCAGTGACTGTTGTGCTAAAATAAAGCTTTAAAAACATAGTAATTGATTGATAACTTTCCACTTTCTTACAAATCCTCTCTTTTCCTACAACCTAATAAGTGTCAATCAGGTCTCATGGCGCCGAGGTCCCAGGTTCGATCCTGGCTCTGGGTCACTGTCCGTGTGGAGTTCGCACATTCTCCCCATGTTTGTGTGGGTTTCGCCCCCACGACCCAAAGATGTGCAGGTTAGGTGGATTGGCCACGCTAAATTTCCCCTTAATTGGAAAAAAATGAATTAGGCACTCTAAATTTTATTTTAAAAAACAAGTGTCAATCATCTAGACCATTTAAAGTATCAATAGCACAAACTGCAAGCACTTGAAACCTCTATGTTGTGTAAATAAATGTGAATTTGACAGCATGGATCACAGAGCCGGAGCTGTTACTCAAGTAATATTTTCTCTGGGGCTCAGGTATTTCAACAGACTAATTGATTTCCGGGCCGACTCCAGACATTTTTTTAGAGTACTGAAACAACTGAGCCCACACAAAACATTGCTTTATTGACAGCTTTGGCCAAAGGGGCATTTTTCTTGGCGGGGATCGGTGGCTTGGAGGAAATGGGGATGCCACAGGTGATAGTTTAGGGGGTTCCACTTGACATGGGGACATCAGGGGGCCATAGAGGATGTTTGGAGGGTTCTATATTTGCATTGGGGTGGGTTGGAGGCATGAGATGGTGTGAATCGTCAGGGCTGGAGGGCCTTTCTCTTTCAACTGGACAAAGACCCACAGCACTGAGGTGAGCCATTTAAACAGGCCACTTTCACACCCTTCAGCCCCTGTGGCTGTCTGCAAACTCCTCCCGTGTCATCTGGCCAGACAGCAGTCCCAACACCTCTCCACAATGGAAATCTGGTCCTTGTAGGCACCTTCTCCCAAGGTGGGTGGACCAAGCCAGGAATGCTGCTGACTCCCGCAATTCATCTTGCAGAAGAAAATCCATCCCTTAGTCTCTCCTGTCTTCTGTCCTACCATGGAGCTTCCTTTTGTCCTCATACCACCCACCCTTTGCTCAAAACCTATTTCACCTCTAACGTTGCCCAGTTCTAATCATAGAATACTTACAGTGCAGAAGGAGACCATTTGACCCATCGGGTCAGCACCCAGGCCTATCCCTGCCCTATCCCTGTGACCCCACCTAACCTTTGAACACTAAGGGCAATTTATCACGACCAATCCACATAACCCGCACACCTTTGGTCTGTGGGAGGAAATCGGAGCATCCAAGGAAACCCACGCAGACACAGGGAGAACGTGCAAACTCCACACCGTCATCTGAGGTCATAATCGATCCCCGGATCCCTGGCGCTGTGAGGAAGCTGTGCTAACCACTGTGCCACCATCTCACCCCATGAAACGTCACAGGTGTTAATATTTCCTCACTCAGAGGGCGCGATTCTCCGCTGCCCACGACGGGTCGGAGAATAGCGGGAGGGCCTTCCTGACATTTTTCCCGCCCTCCCGCTATTCTGCCCCCCCCCCCCCCACGGCTGCCCCACGACACGAATCGCTGCTCGCCGTTTTTTACGGCGAACAGCGATTCTCCCCAGGCCGATGGGCCGAGTTCCCAGGCCTTTACGGCCGTTTTCACGAATGCAAACACACCTGCTCTCACCATTCGTGAAAACAGCCTCAAAGTGTCGTCCCGGACAACCATGGCACCGATTGGCACGGCAGCAACACGGCCGTGCCAAGGGTGGCATGGGCCTGCAATCGGTGGGCACCGATCGCTGGCAGCGGGTCCGATACCCGCGCACTATTTGTTCCTCCGCCGCACCGCAGGATCAGTCCGCGAGGCGGCTGAGGGGCATGACGGCCCGCGCATGCGCGGGTTTGACGCATATGCGTGATGACGTCATCCGCGCATGCGCGGGTTGGAGCCGTCATCGTCCGCGTCAGCCGCCGTGACCTTTGGCGCTAAGCCCGTGATGCCGTGCTTCACGGGGTCGCGCTGCTAGCTCCGCCCGGGGGGGAGAATCGGGTCCCGGGAGGGGGCGCGGAGGCTGCCGTGAAACACGGCCAGTTTCACGGCAGCCTTTACGACTCTCCGCATTCGCGGAGAATCGCGCCCAGAGACACTCTCCCTCATTCAGAGACCCTGGGCGATTTTTCGCCCGGGGCTGCCGAAAATCGCGCCCCGCCGTGGCAGAAATTCTCCGCCACCCGGGAATTGGCGGGGGCGGGAATCACGCCCTGCCGATCGGCGAGCCCCCTGCGGTGACTCTCCGGCCCGCGATGGGCCGAAGTCCTGTCGTTGGGAGGCCTCTCCCGCCGCCGTGGTTTGAACCACCTCTGGTGGCGGCGGAATCGGCGGCATGAGCGGACTCCCGGGGTCCTGGGGGGGCGCGGGGCGATCGGACCCTGGGGGGTGCCCCCACGGTGGCCAGGCCCGCGATCGGGGCCCACCAATCGGCGGGCGGGCCAATGCCGTGGGGGCACTCTTTTTCTTCCGCCACCGCCACGGCCTCCACCATGGCGGAGGCGGAAGAAAATCCCCCATCGCGCATGCGCCGGTGGTGACGTCAGCGGCAGCTGACGCACCGGCGCATGCGCGAACCGGCAAAGCCCCAGTGCCGGGCGTCAAAGGCCGTTGGCGCCGGTTTTGGCACCTTTGGGAATTCCGCACCTTTGGGGAGGTCCGACGCTGGAGTGGTTGGCGCCACTCCGCTACGCCGGGACTCCCCGCCCCGCCGGGTAGGGCAGAATCCAGCCCCCTGTCCCTGACTGAGGTGTTCATGTTTCCTCAATCACTGAAATGTGGGCCGTGATTCCCTGAACACGCGCCGGTGGAAAAACGGTGTTCCCAACGGGGGGCTGGGGTGAGCGGTTGGGGGGGGGGGCTGGGGTGAGGGGTGGAGTGGGGGGCTGGGGTGAGGGGTGGAGTGGGGGGCTGGGGTGAGGGGGTGGAGTGGGGGGCTGGGGTGAGGGGGTGGAGTGGGGGGCTGGGGTGAGGGGGTGGAGTGGGGGGCTGGGGTGAGGGGGTGGAGTGGGGGGCTGGGGTGAGGGGGTGGGGTGGAGTGGGGGGCTGGGGTGAGGGTGTGGAGTAGGGGGCTGGGGTGAGGTGTGGAGTGGGGGGGCTGGGGTGAGGGTGTGGAGTAGGGGGCTGGGGTGAGGTGTGGAGTGGGGGGGCTGGGGTGAGGGGGTGGAGTGGGGGGCTAGGGTGAGGTGAGGTGTGGAGTGGGGGACTGGGGTGAGGGAGTGGAGTGGTGGGATGGGGTGAGGTGTGGAGTGGGGGGATGGGGTGAGGGGGTGGAGTGGTGGGATGGGGTGAGGGGTGGAGTGGGGGGATGGGATGAGGGGGTGGAGTGGGGGGATGGGATGAGGGGGTGGAGTGGGGGGGATGAGGTAAGGGGGTGGAGTGGGGGGATGGGGTGAGGGGGTGGAGTGGGGGGGATGAGGTAAGGGGGTGGAGTGGGGGGATGAGGTAAGGGGTGGAGTGGGGGGATGGGGTGAGGGGGTGGAGTGGGGGGATACGGTGAGGGGGTAGAGTGGGGGGATGGGGTGAGGGGGTGGAGTGGGGGGGCTAGGGTGAGGGGATGGGGTGAGGGGGTGGAGTGCGGGGATGGGGTGAGGAGGTGGAGTGGGGGGATGGGGTGAGGGGGTGGAGTGGGGGGATGGGGTGAGGGGGTGGAGTGGGGGGATGGGGTGGAGTGGGGGGATGGGGTGGAGTGGAGGGGTGGAGTGGGGGGATGGGGTGGAGTGGAGGGATGGAGTGGGGGGATGGGGTGAGGGGTGGAGTGTGGGGATGGGGTGAGGGGGTGGAGTGGGGGGATGGGGTGAGGGGGTGGAGTGGGGGGATGGGGTGAGGGGGTGGAGTGGGGGGATGGGGTGAGGGGTGGAGTGGGGGACTGGGGTGAGGGGGTGGAGTGGGGGGATGGGGTGAGGGGGTGGAGTGGGGGGATGGGGTGAGGGGTGGTGTGGGGGGATGGGGTTGAGGGGTGGTGCGGGGGGGTGAGGGATGGGGTGAGGGGGTGGAGTGGGGGGATGGGGTGAGGGGGTGGAGTGGGGGGATGGGGTGAGGGAGTGGGGGGATGGGGTGAGGGAGTGGGGGGATGGGGTGAGGGGTGGAGTGGGGGACTGGGGTGAGGGGGTGGAGTGGGGGGATGGGGTGAGGGGTGGTGTGGGGGGATGGGGTGAGGGGTGGTGTGGGGGGTGAGGGATGGGGTGAGGGGTGGAGTGGGGGGATGGGGTGAGGGGGTGGAGTGGGGGGATGGGGTGAGGGAGTGGGGGGATGGGGTGAGGGGGTGAAGTGGGGGGATTCGGTGAGGGGATGGAGTGGGGGGATGAGGTAAGGGGGTGGTGTGGGGGGATGGGGTGTTGTGGGGGGATGAGGTAAGGGGGTGGAGTGGGGGGATGTGGTGAGGGGTGGAGTGGGGAGATGTGGTGAGGGGTGGAGTGGGGGGATGGGGTGAGGGGCCTTTCACATGTGTGGGTGGTGGGGGTGGTGGTGCCAGGGGCACGTTGCTGTATACTCACTCTGCCTGCCCTCATGAGGTCGTGCATCTTTTTGTGCGGTACTGTTCGCCAGTACGTGGGTGTGCCTCACGGCGCTGACGACATTGCCCACCTCCCTCCACATGCGTGAGATGGTGCTGCGCGGGTGGCGGAGTCCCCGTCTGGGGCACAGAACCGCCCTCCTCTCCTCTACCTCATCCAGCAGCGTACCTAGATCGTGGTCCCTGAACCTCGGGGCGGCATGGTGGGCGGCGGCGTCTGGGGCCGCTTCCCCCGCGCTTCTGGCGCCGTCTGTGCTAGCCCCTTTTGCAGGCCAGAATCGCTACTGACAGCAGCCCATTCACGCCGTCGTAAAAGGCTCTGGCATTTACGACGGCGTCAACACTCTGCTGCGGGATCAGAAAATCCTGCTCCCGATCTCATTCTCTCTCCACAGATGCTGCCTGACTTGCTGAGTATTTCTTGTTATTTTCTGTTTATATTTCATACTGGCCAGGGTCTGATCTGAGACATTCCTGGTCCATACAGCTCAGGTTGAACTAGAGGACCGAATTTTATCTATATTCCGTTTTAGTATTGCTTTCAATTTTTTTCTCACCATCCTCTGTGGTGGGAGCCGAATTGCGTAGGATTTGAACAGACTGGCACCATTAAATTCAGTTGCGTAACACCCATATTTTGAAGTAATTTGGGTCCCAAATGTGTTATTCTTTTGTGGGATGTGGGCATTGCTTAGCACAGGGAGCTAAGGTAAGAACTTTTGACCGTACCTTTGACAAGATCCCCTCCTGCAGACGCTGGTCCGTGACTCCTCTGAGGAACTGTGAACTCTTTTAACAACCTGGCCCCCCGCTCCATGAAAATTGCAGAGAAGGAGATGACTATCTGCAATGGAGCCGGCTAGGTCAGCAATCTGGATGCGGGCTTTTGATAGGAATCTCTTGAGTGGGACTCGAATCCACAAATCTTTTAAAAGACTATCGACCGAACCACTGCTGACACTAAGAGCATTTATATAAAACTACAGTTTTCGAATGAATTGAAAGAATTCTGCCTGGTTTCACTGCATACCTTTGTGGGTGGGATGCCCACAGCTTGCGGCGGGGGGGGGGGGGGGGGGGGGGGGGGGTGACCGTTGGCGGGACTGGAAGATTCCACCGGCATTAACGGCTGGAAAATCCCATCCATGTCTTTAATTCGGAGTTCTGCTGGGTGTCTTGTATTGTTGAAGTACAGAATGTGTGTCGGTTAGCTAGATGGTGTTGAATAATGTCAACAACGTGGGGTTCAATCCCTGTCCCGGCCAAGGTAGTTCCTGGGGCCTACCACCCACCTTGCCCCCTAAGATATCCTGGTGTCATCTATAACTAGCAACACTTGGGCAATGAGGAGGGAGAAGTAAACAATAGCATTCTGACCTGTGAGTGTCCTTTCCCAACTGGAAAATTATTGGTGACACTAAAATATATCTCAGTGCTTCATATTTCAATCATTTTTATATTTTCCAAGTTCGCCCTTCTGCTTCTTACTTCAACCAGGAACGTGGGCCATCTTTATGATTCCCAATCTTGACACCCTCGGCAAACAGTGGGTAAGAGTGTATTCCTACAGAACCTGAACGTTTGAACTTCGATACTGCCCAAATGGATAAAACTAAAAAGAAGAACATCCTTTTCAAATGACATTAATCCCAGTGAAGGCTGGTGAACTTAGACCATCCACTGTGGCCTGTTTGACGTGGCCACCATTTAGTGGAACCTGAAACCAGTGAAGTTCACAAGTAAGCATCTGTTTTTGCAGCGTAAGACGTCAGGCTTAGATTCTGAACCAGACTTTGCAACTTGCCCTTTTAAACTGGCTGTGGTATCTATCCTATCATTTATGCGAAAAGATCAATGGTGGAGAGGCTGACTCTTGTTTGCAGTCGGGAATGAAGCTATTAGCTATCTTCTGAAATAAAGCTGTGCCTATTGCCTGCATCTTTCACATTACAGCCTCTGACTAATAAGAAGTGTAACTGATAATAGGTTGCAGCACCTATTGATTTTATCCCTCAGATGTGCGCTATCAGGCACCAAAATGCGCATGTTGATTACCTTAACCGGCCCATGTCAGCCCTTAATTAGTCTTTGCAAACAACAATAATCGGCTTGAAATTGCAGTGCTAGTGAGGGACGTTTAACATCATAAAAGATTTGGATTTGGCTGACGTTAATTACTTCAGGCCTAATCTCCTTTGCAGCAGGAAATAGTGGGTGATGAATTGTGCTCTAGTCGCAGGATGATTGACAATTGTCTGACACACACGTATAACCATCTCCTTAAAACCCTGCTCCAATGCCGCCCCCATCATCTTCCCATCCCACCTAGTTATTAAAAACATTACAAAGCCTGGAAAAAGAAAATGCCATATTGGCGAGATTATGCAGAGTTAAAATTGGGCCCATTTAGGTCCAATAAACCCATCCACTTTGATTGGACTCAGACCCATCGGCCCATCTTTTGACTGCAATCCATTCTCTCTCCAAAAATGCTCTTGTTAGTTGCCGCAGTTATTCGAATTTGGGAGAGGAGAGGGGGAGAGGGGGTGGGTGGGGGGGGGGGGGGGGGCAGTGGGGAGAGTTATTTCAATGCCTTTCCCTGGTAATTTAAGATTAGACTGAGGCTTGTCTAAGTTTTAACTTTTTGGCTTCTGTCAGCAGTCTCACAGGAGAACCATAAGAAACATTCACATTTTGTTCACCTTCTGGCGGCACGGTAGCATAGTGGTTAGCACTGTGGCTTCACAGCGCCAGGGTTCCAGGTTCGATTCCCTGCTGGGTCACTGTCTGTGCGGAGTCTGCACGTTCTCCCCGTGTCTGCGTGGGTTTCCTCCAGGTGCTCCGGTTTCCTCCCACAGTCCAAAGACGTGCAGTTTAGGTGGATTGGGCATGCTAAATTGCCCTCAGTTGGGCGGGGTTGTTGGGTTAAGGGGATGGGGTGGAAGTGAGGGCTTAAGTGGTTCGGTGCAGACTCGATGGGCCGAATGGCCTCCTTCTGCACTGTATGTTCCATGTCCTATGTTCTATGACTGTCTGTCGTTCTCCCCGTGTCTGTGTGGGGTTCTTCCGGGGGCTCTAGTTTCCTCCCACAGTCCAAAGATGTGCAGGTTATGTGAACTGGCCATGCTAAATAGTGTTTAAAGGTTAGGTGGGTGTTGGATTCAACAATTATAAAATATTAGCTAAGGTGATTCTTGAAAATTACTGAATTTGTAGAAATATGAGTAAGTTATAAAATTGGCTAATCTTTTGAATACTATCCATGACTGTCTCAAATGTTACGAATAATGTACTGCGAGTACTCTTATTGATATGAAGGTACATTCAACGAGTTTGAAACAATCTTGTAACTGAGCCCAGACGTGACGTAGGGAATTTGAACGTGGGGCAGGAATCGTGGGACAAAAGTCGTGGTAAAGATAATTAACTAATTTGGAGTAATTGATTAATGTCGAATTAACCAACCGCCTTTTAAGTGACTGACACTTTCCTGAACAAATCAAGGGGGTCTCAGCTGAGAATTAGGACCAATGAAACTAAGTACGGGGTTAAACCCAGATAAGGATTCCTTTAAGAATGTGATCCTTTTGACTGATTAGCAGAAGAATTTTAGCCGTTGGAGAATCCTTGAAACAGTGGAAAAAATGACTTTTAAGACCTTCTGTTGAAATTACTTTTAATTTTGTAAATCTGAAGTCACTTTTATCTTGACGTTTTTGCTTCCAGTCGTTGGTGTCTCAAGGACATTTCAAAGTCTTTTGATTTAATTTTGTGTGAATGTACCAAAATGTGTTCTTAAAGAAATAAGCATTACTTACATTCAACCGGACTGAGACCTTATCTATGCGCGAGAGATGAGCTGAATCTTATGGGGCTAGGGCGGGGATTGGGCCTAGGTACGCTGCTCTTTCAGATAGCTGGTGCCGACTCAATGGGCCGAATGGTGCACTGTAGGGATCCTATGACTGCTATGAGCGCTATTAAAGTGCAAATACATTCCCATCACATCTAACACTACGGTTCTCATCTCCGTTCTGTGGAAGAAATGTCTCCTGTGATTCCCCCCTCTGTTTCAGTCCTTTATTGTGGTCAACGATTTGCCATAAGGCTCAATTCAGGGAACATTGCTGCTCACAATTTACATGAACAATCTGGTGGAAATTGGAACAAAAATGCAAATTTGTGGATGACATCAAGTTAGGGGGGAACAGTCAATACTGAGGAGGATTGCAACAAATTACAGAAGGGCATCAATAAACCTGGAGAATGAGCAAACAATTGTCAAATGAAGTTCAACAGAGATAAATGCAGGGTGGTACATTTTGGAATAGGAGAGTCATTTGATTATTGCTTGGAAAGTTGAACAAAGGGATCTCAGAGTACAAATGCACCATTCACCGAAAGGTTGTTTGACAAGTTAGCAAAGTCGTAAAAATAGAAAATCAAGCATTAGGCTTAATTTCCAGAGGGATGGAATTGAAAGTGGGGAAGTTAGGCTGAATCTGTATCGAACCTTGGTTAGATCACACATTAGTACAGTGTGCAGTTCAGGTCACCACACATCAGGAAAGAGTTGATAGTTTGTGCCCCTTTTCTCTTGGGGTGGGGGGGGGGGGGGGTGGGGGGAGGGGGAAGAAGACTGGGATGATCCAATAGAAGTCTTTAAAATTAGGAAAGGTTTTGATAGAGTGAATCCAGACAGGATGTTTCCTCTTGTGGTGAAGTGCATTTCGACAGAGACCATCAATAGAAGATGGTGGCACAGGGGGTAGCACTGCTGCCTCACAGCACCAGGGAGCGGGGTTCGATTCTGGCCCTGGGTGTCTGTCTGTGTGGAGTTTGCACATTCTCCCCGACACTGCCTTGGATTCCACCAGGTGCTCCAGTTTCCTCCCCCAATCCCCAAAGACGTGCTGTTAGCTGAATTGGACATTCTGAATTCTCCCTCAGTGTACCCAAACAAGCGCCGGAATGTGGCGACTAGGGGATTTTCACAGTAACTTCATTGCAGTGTTAATGTAAACCTACTTGTGACAATAAAGATTATTATTATTACCTCAAAGTCTTCCCATTTCAAAAGAAAACAAATTTAGCTTGCTTAACTTTTCCTTATGACTTAAATTCCTGGAAGCCTGGAAATTATGGAGATGTGGGGGCAGGGGAAGGGTAACAATGTGAGGGATGAGGGAGAGGAAAGTTTAAAAAAAAATTTAGAATACCCAATTCATTTTTTCCAATCGGGGGCAATTTGACATGGCCAATCCACCTACCCTGCACATCTTTGGGTTGTGGGGGCGAAACCCGCGCAAACACAGGGAGGATGTGCAAACTCCACACGGACAGTGACCCAGAGCCGGGATCGAACCTGGGACCTCGGCGCCATGAGGCTGCAGGGCTAACCCACTGCGCCACCGTGCCGCCCTGGAAAGTTGGTAAGATCGCTTTCCACCATGCTTCCATCCATTTCTGGTACTGGAGACAAATTTCAATTCCACTGGTGAGGGAGTGGATGTGTGCGATGAGACACTGGGTTCCCTCCGCATTCTGCCAGCTTTGCCTTCTGTACGATGGGCATTAAGTACCCTGTATGAGGTCATAAGTGGGACCCACAATGTCCTTTCCAAAGAGAGATGAATAACTGGAAGCAAGAAAATCAGTGAGGGTAAATGCCTTTGAAGCAATCAGGCGGCACGGTAGCACAGTGGTTAGTACTGTTGCTTCACAGCGCCAGGGTCCCAGTTCAATTCCCGGCTTGGGTCACTGTCTTTGCGGAGTCTGCACGTTCTCCCCGTGTCTGTGTGGGTTTCCTCCGGTTTCCTCCCACAAGTCCTGAAAGACGTGCTGTTCGGTGAATTGGACATTCTGAATTCTCCCTGTGTACCCGCACAGGCGCCGGAATGTGGCAACTACGGGCTTTTCACAATAACTTCATTGCAGTGTTAATGTAGCCATGATGTGGAGATGCCGGCGTTGGACTGGGGTGAGCACAGTAAGAAGTCTTACAACACCAGGTTAAAGTCCAACAGGTTTGTTTCAAACACGAGCTTTCGGAGCACGGCTTCATTCACCTGAAGAAGGAGCCGTGCTCCGAAAGCTCGTGTTTGAAACAAACCTGTTGGACTTTAACCTGGTGTTGTAAGACTTCTTACAGTGTTAATGTAGGCCTATTTGTGACAATAATGATTATTATTATTATCTCTAGATCAGAGATGGTGCAGCCAGGACAGGTGTAATATCCCTCCAGGCTCCGTGGAGAATGCACCTTTGCAGTAGTGCCATGAATGGTGTGGGTAACCATCCTAATGTAGTAAAATGACCCAGCCTTTGAGGTTCGGGGCAACTTCCAGTTCAGGGCAATTGGAAGTTTTACCATTTCAGCTGTGCAGTATGTAGGCACTGTAGCCTCACGACACCGAGGTCCCAGGTTCGATCCCGGCCCCAGGTCACTGTCCGTGTGGAGTTTGCATATTCTCCCCGTGTGTGCGTGGGTCTGACACCCACAACCCAAAGAAATGCAGGATAGGTGGATTGGCCGCACTAAATTGCCCCTTAATTGAGAAAAAATAATTGGGTACTCATCCAATCACCTGGGTTATAGTGTAAACATATATATATAGATCATTAGTATGATGAATTAAATTTGTTTTGTTTCTGTGACAACTTGTTGTGACAACTTGTCTGTTTCAAAATGAACCTTGTGTTGCGATAGAACTTTCCACAAATATTACAGCAGTGCCAAAAACAGCACCGAAATCGGAACCTCCTCCAATGCTGAAGCTTCTTCCAAGAAACCGCTGCTTCTTTTGTGCCAAGCATCTCTGCTCCTTTCAAGAAGTCTTGAATCTAAAAACATCAATGCGTCCTCTATCCGGAGAGGATATTTTAATGTCTTGCTTGCACTCGAGGACAGGATGTGAGCAAAAGCTAATTGTCGTTCGCACCTCTCGGCTCTAACCACTGTCTATCCATCAGAATGATTCTTATCTTACTCTGTTTTTTAACGATACTGACTGAGATAATTAATCTTTCGCACTTTCACTTTCTTACTCCTCCAAAACTTTAAATACATACAGTATTCTTGATCTCCCCTGCCCCTTCAGTCAATCTGCTTACAACAAGTCCCCGCAAACAGCAATTTTCTTTCTGTGAGCGCCACTGGCTAGGCTTGTATTTATTACCCATCTCCAGTAGTCCTTGAGGAGTTGTTGGTGAGTTGCAGCCTTGAACCGCTGCAGTCCGTCTGGCATAGAATAGATAAACCCAGAGCGCTGTTGGAAAGTAAAGAGATGGAAGGGTTTGTCAACAGTGCTACTAAATGGCACTTATCGATGACCTGTTCAGCGATGCTCAGTTTGCAATCCACGAGGAGTTTGGTAGGTGATGTTGAACAAACCTTGTCAGTTGCTGCCACTGCATCTTGTATATGGTACACAGGGGTGGGGTTTGATAGTGGAGGGAGGAAATGTTTTAACTTGGTGGATGGGGTGCCAATCAAGTGGGCTTCTTTGTCCTGGGTGGTGTTGAGCGTCTTGAGTGTCATTGTTGGAGCTACACTCATCCAGGTAAGTAGTGAGTATTTTATCACATTCCTGTCTTGTGCCTTGTAGACGATGGACAGACTTTGGGACGTCAGGAAGTGAGTTATTCACCACAAAGTTCCCAGTCTCTGACCTGTTCTTGTAACCTCGTATGGCTGATTCAGTTCAATGATAATCCCCAGGATGTTGATAGTGCAGAATTCAGAAATGGTAAGGCTATTCAATATTAAAGAGAGTTGGTTACATTGATTTACATAGAAGATAGGAGCAGGAGGAGGTCTTTTGGCTCTTCGAGCCTGCTCTGCCATTCATCATGATCATGGCTGATCATCCAACTCAATAGCCTAATCCTGCTTTTTCCCCATAGCCTTTGATCCCATTCTCTCCAAGTGCTATATCCAGGTACCTCTTGAATATATTCAAAGTTTAAGCATCAACTACTTCCTATGATAATGAATTCCACAGGCTCACCACTCTTTGTGTGAAGACGTGTCTCCTTATCTCTGTCCGAAATGGTTGACCTTGAATCCTCAGACTGTGACCCTTGGTTCTGGACACACCTATCATTGGTAACATCTTCCCTGCATCTACCCTGTCTAGTCCTGTCAGAATTTTATAGGTCTCCATGAGATCACCCCTCATTCTTCTGAACTCCAGCGAGAACAATCCCAACCTAGTCAATCTCTCCTCATATGACAGTCCCGCCATCCCTGGAATCAGTCTGGCAAACCTTCGCTGCACTCCCTCAAGAGCAAGAACATCCTTCCTCAGAGAAGGAGACCAAAACTCCACACACCACTCCAAGTGTGGCCTCAGCAAGGCCCTGTACAATTGCAGCAACACATCCCTGCTTCTATACTCGAAGCCTCTCGCAATGAAGGCCAACATTCCATTAGCCTTCTTTACCGCCTGCTGCACCTGCATGCTTACCTTCAGCGAATGGTGCACAAGGACACCCAGGTCCTGCTGCACACTCCCTTCTTCCAATTTACAACCATTCAGGTAATAATCTGCCTTCCTGTTTTTCTTCCAAAGTGAATAACCTCATACTTATCCAAATTATACTGCATCTGCCATTGGGTTACCCACTCCCCTAACCTGTCCAGATCTTGCTGTAGGATCCCTGCATCCTCGTCATAATTCACCCTCCCACCTAATTTGGTATCATCTGCAAAACTTTGAGATGTTACATTTTGTTCCCTCATCCAAATCATTAATATATATTGTGAATAGCTGGGGTCCCAGCACAGATCCCTGTGGTACCCCACTAGTTACTGCCTACCAATTTGAAAAGGACCCATTAATCCCTACTCTATGTTTCCTCTCTGCCAACCAGTTTTCTATCCACCTCAATACATTTCCCCCGATCCCATGTGCTTTAATTTTACACAATAATCTCTTATGCGGGACTTTGTCAAACGCCTTCTGAAAGTCCAAATATACCACATCGACTGGCTCCCCCTTGTCGACTGTACTGGTTACCTCTTCAAAGAATTCCAACAGATTTGTCAAGCATAATTTTCCCTTCATAAATCCATGCTGACTCTGACTGATCCTGCGACTGCTTTCTAAATGTTCCTCTATAAAGTCCTTGATAATGGATTCAAGCATTTTCCCCACTACCGATGTTAGGCTTACTGGTCTATAATTCCCTGCTTTCTCTCTACCTCCCTTTTTGAATATCGGAGTGACGTGAGCTACACTCCAATCTGCAGGGACAGTTCCAGAGTCTATAGAATCCGGAAGATAACCACCAATGCATCCACTATTTTCAGAGCCACCTCCTTAAGCACTCTGGGATGCAGATTCTTGGGCCCTGGGGATTTACCCGCCTTCAATCCCATCAATTTTCCCAGCACCATTTCTCTACTAATGTTGATCTCCCTCAGTTCGTCCCTCTCACTAAACCTTTCATTCTCCAACATTTATGGGATCTGATTTGTGTTCTCATTTGTGAAGACAGAACCAAAGTATGTATTCAATTGCTCAGCCATTTCTTTCTCCTTTATCATGCATTCCCCTGTTTCTGTCTGTAGGGGGCCTACATTTCTCTTTATCAATCTCTTTCTCTTCACATATCTGTAGAAACTCTGAGTGTCAGTTTTATGTTCCCTGCAAGCTTCCTTTCGTACTGTACTTTCCCCTTCTTAATCAATCCCTTCATCCTTCTTTGCTGAATTCTAAACTGCCCCCAATCCTCAGACCTATTATTTTTCTTGGCCAATCTGTATGCTTCTTCCTTGGATCGGACACTATTTCTAATTTCCTTTGTAAGCCATGGATTGATCCTCTTAGCCCCTTTGCTTTTGTGCCAGACAGGAATGAACAGTTGCTATCATTCCCCCATGCTTTCCTTGAATGTTTGCCATTGTCTATCCACTGTCATTCCTTTAAGTAACTCTCCCCAATCTATCAAGGCCAACTCATGCGTCATATCCTTATAGTTCCCATTATTAAGATTCAGCACCCTAGTCACCAAATCAACTACTTCACTCTCCATCTTGATAAAAAAATTCTATCATGTTATGGTCGCTCATCCCCAAGGGGTCTCGTACAGCCAGATTGGCAATAATTCCCTTCTCATTACACAGTACCCAGTCTAAGATGGCCTGCTCTCTAGTTGGTTCCTCCACATATTGGTCAAGAAAACCATCCCGTATACATTCCAGGAATTCCTCCTCTGTGGCATTGTAGCTAATTTGATTTGCCCAATCTATGTGAAGATTAAAACCATCCATGATCACCGATATTCCCTTATTACATGCATCACTAATTTCTTGTTTAATGCCATTCCCAACCTCACCAGTGCAGTTTGGGGTCTATATATGACACCCACTAATGTTTTTTGTCCCTTGGTATTTCGCAACTCTACCCATACAGATTCCACATTGTCAGAACTAATATCCTTTCTCACTATTGTGTTAATTTCCATTTTAACCAGCAGTGCCACACCACCACCTTTTCTTTTATGCCTGTCCTTCCTGAATACTGAGAACCCTGGGACATTCAATTCCCATCGCTGTTCACCCTGCAGCCATGTCTCCGCAATCCCAATTATATCATACCCATTTATAGCTATGTGCGCGATCAGTTCATCCACTTTATTGCAAACGCTCCATGCATTAAGGCACAGAGCCTTTAAGTTAGTCTCTTTCACAATGCTTTTCTTGCTCCCAATATTTTTCTCTACTGCCCTGTTTGCATTTTGTCCTTGGTTTCTCCACCTATCATTTTCCTTATTCACTTTTCTACCTTTTGCTTTTGTCCTTTCTCCCTCTTTCTCTGACTCCTTGTGTAGGCTCTTCTTGGTTGAAGGTGGTCATTGCCTGGCACTTGCGTGGAGTGACTGTTGCTTGCCACTTACCGGCCCAAACCAGAATGTTGTTCGGGTCTTGCAGCATATGGACATGGTCAGCTTCAGCGTCTGAGGAGTTGCGGATGAGACTAAAAACTGTGAAATCATCAGTCAAAATTCTCACTTCTGACCTTACGATGGAAGGAAAGTCTTTGACTTTGCAGTTGAAAATGGCTGGGCCTAGGACACTACCTTGGGGAACCCCTGGACTGATGCCCTTAAGCTGAGTTAAGACCATAAGACCATAAAAGTTGATTGATCCTCAACAATCACAACTATCTTCCATTGGTATAATTGGTGCTTTGGTATGATTCCAACCAGCACGGTGGCACTGCAGTCTCATGGTGCCGAGGTCCCAGGTTCGATTCCAGCTGTGGGTCACTGCGTGTGTGGAGTTTGCACATTCTCCCCGTGATTACTTGGGTTTCGCCCCCACAACTCAAAGATGTGCAGGTTAGGTGGATTGAACCTAAATTGCCCCTTGACTCGAAAAAATTAATTGAGTACTCTAAATTTATATTTAATAAAGTAATTCCAACCAGCAGTGTTTTCCCTCTGATTTCCTTTGACTTCAATTTTTCTAGCACACCTTGACACCAGACTCTAGTACTATCAAGAACAGTCACTCTCTTCTCACTTTGGAAATTTGGTTCTTTTGGCCATGTTTGAATCAAGGCTGTAATGAGATCTGGGACCAAAGGGTCCTGGTAGAATGCAAATTCAGCACTGCTGAGCAGGTTACTGGTAAGTGCCATTCAGTAGCACGGTTGACAAACCGTTCCATCTCTGCTGATGACTGGGGGTAGACTGATGGGGCAGCAATTGCATTTGTTCTGCTTTGTGCGGGATAGACCTGGGAAATGATACAGTTTGTTAGGTGACAGCATTGTAGCCAACTGGAATAGCTTGACTAAAGGTGTAGCGAATTCTGCAACGCAAGTCTTCACCACTGTTGCTGGGCCCAGAGTCTCACTGGAGTGAATCGAATTGGCTGAAAACCAACCTCGGTGATGTTGTAAACCTCGGAGGAGGTGAAAAGGGATCACCCACTAAACACCTCTGGCTGTAAATGATTCAGGCTTGTATTTTCAATCAGGTGTTGTGCTCTGTTATATTTCAGGACGGGCATGTTGATAGGGCCTCCTCCTCTCATTGGTTGGTTAATCATGCACCATCATTCATTTACGTCTGGATGTGGCAAGGCCGCAGAGTTTTGATTCCTTCCTTGTGAATTGACTGGCTCTGTCTGTGGCATGCAGCTTCCGCTGGTTACAGCTTCATTAGGTCGGCACCTCCTGAGGAAGGCAACCTGATTATCTGTTCAATGATGTTGGTTGAAAGGCAACTATTTGCCAGGACATAGGGATAACTTACCCATTCTTCTTTCAATTGAATCATGGGATTCTTTTGTCTTTACCCAAAAGAGCAGATGAGAGCTCAGTTTGACATTCCATCAAAAAGACAGCACCTCTGGTAGTCCAGCACTCCCTTAGCACTTTGCCAAAGTATCAGGCTGCATTTTCCCAGCATGGCTTGAATCTATGACTGTTAACTCAGAGGCGACGGTATTACAACTCAGCCAAGATTGAGATCATGTTTGGCGTGTTCTGCTTATCAAGTCTTTTCCTTTCTCATTTACTGTGTGTTTCTAACCCCTAATTCAGCTAATTTTGAGCATTATGTTTTGTGCTCTGTTTCCAGTTAGACTTGCACTTGGTAAGAAGGAGATAATTATAAAAAATAGCCATTGTTGTCAGCTATTTTTAAATTGTTCTGGGGAGGTGGGTATCACTCGCAAGGCCAGCATTTGTTACCCATCCCTGACTTGAGAAGGTGGTGGAGAATCACCTCCATGTACCATTGCTGTCCATATTGTATGGGTACACCCACAGAGTGAGAGGGAGGAAGTTCCGGGATTTTGACCCAGTGGAAATTCAGTGATATTGTTACAGTACAGTGTGTGGCCAGAGGGGAACGTACAGGTGGTGGTGTTGATGCCTGTTGTCCTTGGTCGTAGAGGTAGCGGGTTTGGAAGGTGCTGTTGGAAGACACCTTGGTGAATTGTGCAGTGCATCTTGTCGATGGTACAGACTTCTGCCCCAATGTGCCGTTGGTGGTTGGAGTGAAGTGCTGGATAGAGTGCGATCAATTTGACTGCTTTATCATAGATGTTGTTGAGCATCTTTGGTGTTGCAACAGCATGGGTGGCACGGTGGCACGATGGTTAGCACTGTTGCTTCACAGCACCCAGGTCCCAGGTTCGATTCCCGGTCTGGGTCACTGTCTGTGTGGAGTCTGCACATTCTTCTTGTGTCTGCGTGGGTTTCCTCCGGGTGCTCCGGTTTCCTCCCACAAGTCCCCAAAGACGTGCTGTTAGGTGAATTGGACGTTCTGAATTCTCCCTCAATGTACCAAACAGGCGCCGGAGTGTGGCGACTAGGGGCTTTTCACAGTAACTTCATTGCAGTATTAATGTAAACATCCTTGTGACAATAATGATTATTATTATTATTCAAGCAGGCAAGATTTTAAATAAATGTAACAGAATCCGATAATGCCTATTATTTATAGCCCAGTGTACATCTTTTACTGTTTGATGTCTTTATTTCTGTTTGTTTCTAGCAAGTAATTGCAAGATCAACACCGCACATCCCAAGTCTGATGCCCTATTTAAGCGAGCATGTAATATGTTTTATTACAAGGCATCATAAAGATTGGAAAGTATTGATCATCCCCTCTACAGGAGAAACCAAGGCATAAGTGATTGGGGGGGGGGGGGGGGGGGGGGGGGAATCCACGCCACAGGCAGCAAATGAGAAGAGAAACCTGCAAATAAAAAAGATAAGATTTGTAAGATGAAAGAATAAGGAGAAGGACTGAAAACAGAAAAGGGAAAGTCAAATTAAAAAACAACATCATAAATCATTGTGCTTGCAGTCCACAAGTTAAAGTCTAGCTTGGTGTGGGTCCATCTTTTTTAATAGTACACAGTGTGTGATGATTTGTGAATGTTATTCTGACACTTCGTCTTTTATTTACTTTCAGGCAAGGGAGTCACTGACAATATGACTGCCCGAATGTAAAAGTCTGCTTTCTCTCAGACGTTGTCCATCCTAGTGCCAGGCCAAAGACCCCTCACAAACAAGGATGAGTCCGCACGGACGGGTGGATGCATTGCATCTGCAAAGGGACATCAGCCTTGCCTGCCTCAGACTGGTGTGGTGGTACTGTGTTGCTGCAATATTCCCCCTCATTCGTCTGTGTTGAACACCAGGATGGAAAACTCTGAACAGGTTCTCAGAAGAATTGGGTTTTGTTCCACTTCCAGAGATCCTTCAGGAATAAATCTTGGTCCCGGTGGGGAATTAGACATCATGGAGCCACTAAATTATAACCAAGAGGCTGTCATTCATGGGCTATGTAAAACAGCAAGCTCTGGAAAACAGAAAAATGGCAGACCAACAAAAATGACAGGAGCACATACTGAAAGCCACGGGCCCTTCAAATGTGATAGAAACCCCTTTGAGATTAAACCCTCTTTTAAAATAAATCTGACTAATTAGTAAACAGATTATTTGATGACGTTAGTCAACCACAATCTTTTGTGAGTGTTCAAAAAAACAGCCCAATTGATGAGGGGCATGGAAGACACAATGAGAACATGCACCTTCCCTACTGAACTCAACTGGATGACTGGGATCTGCATTGGCCCCCACCGTGTATTAACGTATCGCTAAGTCAAAGCTGAACAACTGCCTTCATTCTGCAAACATGTATTTTGCTGTCTTTGTTAAGGTGGAGCCATAAACTATTTTGCACTTGTTCAAAATGTTGTTGCATCAACATTTTAGTTATCACTGAAAGCAGAGCAATGATCAAAGATAAAGAGCACAATGTTTAAGACATATTCTATTAATGTTCTGTGGGGCTGTTAAATCCCAAGCTTATCGTACTGTGCAGCTGGGTGGATGACTGAAATTTTAATGCTGAAAGCTTTGAAATCAGTGCATTAGATTCAAATGCTTTAAATATTTCACTTCAAATGTCCATTGTTTTCCTTTGTCTTCTTGGTCAGATTATTAACCAATTACATATTCTTAAATCGAACAGGCGTTTATTCTAATTATGTAATTGCTGTCTTTGGTTCAATAATTCTTTAAATTCTGTGTGATGTTCGTATTGCCTGGAACATCATCTTAATATGCAAAACTTCGTTTACCACAGTAAAGAAATAATTTTATTGGAAGATAGATGGGTGCATTTAAATCATTTCACATATGAATAATATCAAAATTGAATATGTCTTCTTAAGTCTCAACTTTGATAAGCACTGAATCATGAAACCCATTATATAACACCTTTGAATGTATTAAAAGGTTTGGAAATTGTGATAGGATGGGGATTTGTGCAGATGTGTGATTTTATCCCATGGCAAGATGAAAATTTGACAAAAAATAATCTGAATACAAAACCGAAGCTGGAATATTTTGATTAAATTCTCCAAAATGTCCATTTATAATTTATACAAAGTATATCTGTGTATTTATTATAGAACAAGTGAATCAATATTTAATGAAGCCACTGTACATTTTGATTACACTGTTTTGAGCATCAAATAAAGATGCCACTTGATTCAAATTGATTTTTTTAATACATAACTGGTAACCTAATAACACAGTGATATTTGCTTTTTGTTCTTGGCAAATTTGTGCACAACGCCATGAGGGAAGTGAACACTGAAGAACAGAGCACTTTCTATTCCTGGTAACCAGACTCACCATTGAGAATGTGGATCTTGTGTCGCAGAGGCTGGATGTAGAAATAACAATCAACGCTTTATCCCAACAAAGTTCTTCATCTTCCACCTCCGAATGCACTATCTACTAATGCAGAGTAGTCCAAGCCTTGGCTGTCATGGGCTGGGTATGGAGTTTAATTCAATGTTCCTGATTTAGGATTTATCCATCAATAGGCAAGAAATAAAACAAGCTTTTGCAAATCTGCAGATTCACAAATTTCAAACAGAACAGGGGACAGCCCCGATTCCTGTGAAGGGCCCAATGTTGGCGTTGTGGTGGTGGGGGATTAGGAGCCTTTTATTTAAATTGGGGATCAAGGCTCCCTTTCAAAACCTCGGGATCCTGGTCTTTGGGTCCCGTCCTACAGCCGATGATTTGAATTTGCTTCCCCTTTTGAAATGCACGGAGTTGTTGTTCAATACAGCGGAAAAGATGACTGTGAATCCTGCAAGCATTGCATCGGTTTCCTCGCCCGAGCCAACACTATACCTTTTTGGGAAGATTCTGTCCCAAATGTTCCGCCCTTGACCTCATTAATTCTGCAGCTGGGCGTTTTACGCTATAGTCAGTGGCAGGGCAGGCCTGGATGGGGCGAAGTCCACCGCTGTATCCGGGCAGGAGCCATATTGAAAAGATGCCCAACACT
Organism: Scyliorhinus canicula; assembly: GCF_902713615.1. Classification (NCBI taxonomy): domain Eukaryota; kingdom Metazoa; phylum Chordata; class Chondrichthyes; order Carcharhiniformes; family Scyliorhinidae; genus Scyliorhinus; species Scyliorhinus canicula. The sequence goes on along the minus strand of NC_052146.1, from coordinate 276,434,197 downwards.
ACTGACCCAATATTGAAGAAAGAAGGTGGACCACCTGAAAATGAAGACAGATCTCTGGGAGCGCTCCGAGACCGGAAGATGGATCTCCTGAGAGCGAAGATGGATCTCCAGGAACATTGAGGCTGGGAGATGCACCCCCTCTAGGACACCGAATCTCAAAGGTATTCCTTTAGATGCTCCCCTGACCCTCTGCTCTGGTGTTTCAGGGTCCAGGATTGTGGGCAGCCTCCATGCTGAGCTCTGGAGGCAGCCCCATGCATTGTTCAGAAGAGTCTCGATGTCTGTACACCATGTTGCTCTGAATATGTCTCAAGGCAGCGCATTTTCCCACTGGCATCACAGAGAATCTGGTGTTGGGGTTGGTGGGGGGGGGGGGGGGGGGTGCTCCATCTGCATTTCCACCCTCCTTCCCCCACCCCCCCCCCCCCCCCCGCCGCCGCCGCCGCCCACCCATGCACACCATCGAACATGCCACCAGAGACTGGGGGCAAATTCCACCCCAAGTCTTTACACAGAGCTTTATTACCATTTGTATAGAACTCTAGCCCCAGATCATCACCTATTTTCCCCTTAATGCTCTTTTGAGTAACTAAGGGGTCAAATTACCTGGGGGGAGAGGGGAGGGGAGGAGGAGGAATGGTGAGAAATAGTTCCTTAAAGAAACTGTTTTCCCTTCATATGCACCCATGCTTAACCAATTATCTTCTAATCACTAATTAAATCACCAGTTGACCATGAACTATTTCCTTTCCCAACAGTCAGGACACAGACCTGTAAAGGAACATGCCTGTTTTTCTTTCCATTTGAATCGGTAGAACAGCAAACTCCCCCCAAAATGGAAGACCCGGGCTGGGATTCTCCGAGACTGCGGCGGGTCGGAGAATCGGCAGGGGTGCGCGAGAATCCCGCCACGCCGCTGTGACGCCGGGCTGCTGATTCACCGGCGACCAGAGATTCGACGGCAATCGTGCCGGCGCGGTCGGGGGCCGTTGAAAGCGGCCCCCACGGCGATTCTGCGCACTCGACAGGCCAAATGCCTGCCGAGTCCCACTGCCGTTGTTTGCATATGGTCCTACTCGGCAGGACCTCAGCGTTCTGTGTCCTTACACAGCGGGTAAAACACACACTATTCAAAAAAAAGGAGAATATAATGATGCACCTTCACAGACTTCATTCTCCAACACAAAAAAGATTTATTAAGAAGAAAACAGCAGCCACATGTTCCCACCCAGCTCCCTCCATGTCTCCTGCCTAAGAATGGGCTCCAACCCCCCCCCCCCCCCAAGTGATTTCCATTCTTAATCCCAATTGGTCCCCCAAACCAGGTGATCCTTACTCTGCTGTATTCCCCTTAAAGGGACAGTTACCGCAAATCACCACAGAGAGAAAACAAGGTAAACCAGGAAACAATGCTGTCAAACTTGGCATTTGAAGCCTGTGGACCGTGGAGGATGCGACAAGCCGGATAACACACTCAAGTCTGTGTACTGTCCACGCAGGACTCAGAGACAAATAAAAACATTACATTCTGGAAAACCCCCGCAGGGGAGGCAGCAGCTGTTGAGTTTATCCAGCATTTTCTGTTTCTATTTCAGATGTCCAGCATCCGCGGTATTTTGCTTTTATTTTAATGAGAATGCTGATCGAGGTCACGGGAAACATATACTCCCACACCTTCAGCAATTACTCAAGCCTGGGTGGCATCCGTTCATCAAATCAAAGACCCAGCTTTAACACGGTCATGTTTTCTTCTTCTCTCTCTTATTTAACTTGCTGGAGGAGACGGTTTTGCTTCTCCCATCTGTCAGTGCCATATCTGCCGCTGTTGGGGTCAGCACACGGAGCAGGCGCAGCGAGATGCCCTGCAGGCATTGAATTCGGCATCTCTGCATTAACTAAAAATAAAACCCTGAAGTCAAGCGGAGCGCCACCTGCCAGGCTGTCGAAACAGCTTGTTGCGGCAGGTAAACTGTCAAATGGGCTGTGTAGTAATGAGGTTCTTATCACAGAGTGAACAGGATTCAAATTGTTCAATATAACCTCAGCCTCGTTGCAATTTACTCACAAATGACAACACTGACGTGCGTAACTTCACAACAAATACTGCACTGCCAGCAACCTTTTGGGAGCAGCACCTTTCAAAACAGAAACATGTCGAAATCAGCCTTAAATTAATTCAATAACACGGCCTCCATTGCCTTCTGGGAGAGTGAATTCCACAGATGAATGACTGCCAGACGAAAAAAAACCAGTTCTCCTCATGGGTGCCTTAAAAGGGATACCTCTTATTCTTAAACTGTGTCACTTGTTCTGGTTTTTCCCCCTCAAGTGGAAGTTGGTGTCAGGAGGCAATTTGACACTAGAGGGCACCCACCACACCTGAACTCGATTCTCAAAAGATCCAACACACTTTCCAGCAGGGGTCACTGGGTGATTGCTTCATATTGCTAACACTGGGACAATGGAGAATGGCAGTTCCCAGCCTCTGCCCAGATTGAGCTCAGCTCATTCAACACACCCTGTGCATCAGGATTAGGTTACTGGTCAAACCTCGTTCTTTTCCTTCACCAACACCCCAATTATACTGTCTATTTCAATACTTTCTGAGCAACTTACTCCATAACTCTATTTTTAATCTGTACCCAGCAGATAAACCCTTCACCATAATGAACAGCTCCCCTGGACCAATGTCGCAAATTGCTTTTAGATCACAGAAATCTTACGAATGTAGGTCATTCGGCCCTTCGAGCCTGCTGCACCATTCAGTAAGATCATGCCTGATCTATTTGTGTTTTGAATTTCCAATTCTCATTTACCCCCCCCTCCCCCCCATAACCATAGTTTCCCTTTAAAGAATAAAAGTCCATCTACCTCTGCCTTAAAAATATTCAGTGACCCCACTTCCACCATCTTCTGAGGCAGAGAGTTCTAAAGTTGCAAGACGCTATCCTAGAGAAAATAAATCTCCTCATCTCTGTTCTGAAAGGACAAGCCAGACATTTAAAACAGTGCCCTCTAGTTCCGGACTCATCCAGCTTGACAACACCATTCAGGACGGACGACAAGCACATTGCTGCCTCACAGCTCCAGGGACCCGGGTTCAATTCCTGGCTTGGGTGACTGTGTGGAGTTTGCACTTTCTCCCCATGTCTGCGTGGATTTTCTCCGGGTGCTCCCACAGTCCAATGGTTAGGTGGATTGGCTATGCTAAATTGCCCTTAGTGTCCAAAAGGTTAGGTGGGGTTATTGGGTTTCGGGGATAGAATGGAAGCATGCTCTTTCCAAGGGCCAGTGCAGACCCAATGGGCTGAATGGCCTCCTTCTGCACTATAAAGTCTATGATTCTATCTTCTATACTTGAATGAAGTTACCCCTCACTCTTGTAAACTCCAGTAGAAACAAGTCTAGTCTATCCAACCTTTCCTCATAAGACAACCTGCTCATTTCACGTATCAATCTCATAAATCTCCATTGAACTGTCTCCAATGTATTTCTTTCCTTAAATAAGGATACCAAACCTGCATATAGTATTTGAGACATGTTCTCATTAATGCCCTGGATAACTGAAGCAAAACATCCTTACATTTATGGTCAATTCCTCTCGTAATAAAATACAGCATTCCGTTAGCCTTCTTGATTACTTGCTGCACCTACATACTAACATGCATGAGAACACCTTGATTCCCCCTGCACTCGGAATTCTGCAGTTTTGCTCTGTTTACGTAACACTCTGCTTTTTTATTCTTCCTGCCAAAGTGAACAACTTCACATTTTCCCACGTTATACTCCACCTGCCAGATTATTGCCCACCCACTTGACCTATCTATATCTATCCGCAAACTCTTTGCTGCCTTTTTCACAATGCATATTCCTACCTATCTGCACATTTAACTACCATGACTTCACTCCCCTCATCTGAGTCACTGATGTAAATTGTAAAAAGTTGGGTCCACAGCACAGAGCCCACAGGGCTCCACTTGTCACACCCTGCTAATCAGACATCGACACATTTATGCATACTCTCTGTTTTCTGCCAGCCAGCCAATCTTCTATCCATGCTAACATGTTACCCCCTACTCCTTGAACTTGTACTATTCACTCTGGTCTCTTCAATCCAAAAGAAAGGACGGATTTGGGAGATTATGGGCTGGATTCTCCGATTTTGAGGCTATGTCCGGAGCATGTGTCTAGTTTTACGGCGGAAAGGTCGGCGCCACCCCCGCACCGATGCTCCGCGTGGCGGGCTAGCAGCCGCACCACGTAAACCCTCCCCCTCCGGCGTTCCCAACAGAAATGGTCAGAGAATTGCCGGGTCCGTGGCCATACATGCGCACAGCGGCGACCTGCAGCAGTCACGCCGTACATGGCGTGGCCGCTCATGGACCCGGCCTGCCAGATAGTGCCCCCCTGTAACCCCCCCCTCGCATCCCCTAGACCACCCCCCACCAGTGTCACCCCAGCCCCCGCCGAAGCCCACCCTGGCCAGCGGAATGGCTCCCCCCCACCCTCCCACCCGACTGTGGGGATGCCGGACACAGTCCGCAGCTGCCATGCAAGGTTGATGAAACCTCAGACCATAAGTGATCCACACCGTCGGGAAGTCTGCCCATCGGGGGTGGAGCATCGGGGGTGGGCTTTCAGGTGATGTCCTGAGGTCGTCCCAGCTGCGGCGTACACACTGATGACGCGGTTTTGGAGAGGGCGGAGCATCCGAAAACAGGCGGTGCCTCCAATTTCGGGTCAAAAGGGATTCTCCGCCCAATCGCCAAATTAATCGGATAATCCCGTCCTTAGTTCTCCGACGGAGATGAATTGCGCTCTCCCTCACCATGCAAATGTATGCATGGCACGGATTATGAGGGATTCTTGAGATAATCCTGCAATTGTGCTGCCATTCTGAGCGGGCTGCCTGATAGCGAGGTTCCGCAGCTGGCTGCCCGCCCCCCTCCCCAACACGCACATCACATATCAGCCCTCCGCCACTGGATTTTCTGGATCCACCCCTTCCCCCAAGTACTGGGGTGAGCCGACATGCCACCCCTGCCCACCTCCCCCTCCACAGAGACCCCATATATAGAGGACCCTCCACAGAGCTGTGTGTGTGTCGGAACTGTCAATAAGGGAAATGAATGAAAGGCTTACAGCTCAAGGATCTGAGGGGTTTAAACACAGGTCACTGCTTTTTCCTTCCAGGAACTAACCAGTAGTACTTCCTCTGTCTGAGCCAGCAGTCTCTCTGGACTGCTCTCTAGCTTCCAGGCAGGGGTCTCATTTCTGGGGGGCTTCTGACAGGTTTCTCTTTTCTGGGGGGCTTCCTGACATGGATCTCTTTTCTGCTGTCCCTGTGGGGCATCTCCCTATTTAGGGGGTCTCTTTATCGGGGGGGGGGGAGGGGGGGGGGGGAGGTGGTGGGAGTCTGGTGGGGGTGGGGTGGTCAGGTCTTGCATTGTGGGGGGCAGGGTGACCTTCGGATGGACCATGGTGAAGTCCACCACGTCTGGGCCACACTGGGAAGTATTTGTTGTGAATCCTGCCCACGTGATTCCCGGTCCAGAGGACCGGAGAATTGGGAATGCCTGGAGAATATGTTGTCCGGCCTATGGCATGTGGGTGCAAACCTTGATCCCGCTGCCAGCGTGGGGCCAGCACATTGGAAGGCGATGATCCTGTTTACTCCGCGACACCAGATTCTCCGCCACATTAGAAATCCTGCAACGGGCGGTGGAGAACCTTTCACAACCACAGGCTAATTCAAAACCCTTTGCTGCAAATAAGCACTTTTTGAAGTGTAGTTACCGTCATAATGTAGGAAACACAGCAGCCAATTTGCAGATAGCAAACTCCCACAAACAACAATGATAATGACCAAATAATTTGCTGTTGTGATGTTAATTGAGGGCAAGAAAACAGCTCTTCAGCTGAAGGCTAAAGTTCAGCAAAAAACGCAGGACCAGAAGAATAGATGGTGGCTGGAGAATGGGCAGGAGATCCAGCAGTTAGCCGACAATCACGACCCGTGAGGTTTCTTAAGCACAGTCAAGACCACCTAAGCACCCACCCCGCCCTACTGCTGGCCAAGAATTGAGAGGTGTTCACCAAGAATAGAGGGTCAGTCAGCAGTCACTGGAAGGAGCACTTTGAAGATCTGCATAACCCAGACTACGTCTTCAATGTGAGTTTCTCGACTCCACCATGCAACACGCCCCCAGCAGAACTCTGACCTGGTATGAAGTAGAAAAGGCCATCTGAAAGCTGAAGAACAAGACATCAGGAGCAGATGCTGAAGCACTAAAACATGGTGGAAAGCATTTTTGGTGTGGCTACATGTCATCATTTCCATTATCTGGAAGGAGAAGAATATGCCAGGAGATCGCAGAGATGCTGTAATCATGACCATCTTTGAGAATTGTGACAAGTCCAATTGCAGTAAGTACAGAGGAATTACCCTGCTGTCGACCACAGGGAAGGTCATCGCAAGAGTCCTTTTTTTTCAAATTTAGAGTACCTAATTGTTTTTCCAATTAAGGGGCAATTTAGCGTGGCCAATCCCCTACCTTGCACATCTTTGGGTTGTGGGGGCGAAACTCACGCAAACACGGGGAGAATGTGCAAACTCCACACGGACAGTGACCCAGAGCCGGGCTGAACCTGGGACCTCAGGGCCGTGAGGCAACAATGCTAACCACTGCGCCACCATGTTGCCCCTGCAGGGGTCCTCCTTAATCGCCTTCTCCCTGTAGCTGAAGAGCTCCTCCCAAAGTTCCAATTCGGATTCTGCCCACTATGGGACACAACAGATATGATCTTCACTACACCCCAACCACAAGAGAAATGTAGGGAACAACACCAACCCTTGTACATGGGCTTCTATAACCTCAGAAAGCTTTCGACATAGTCAACGTCGAGGGATTATGGAGCTTCCTTCTCTGTTTCAGATGTCCCTAAAGGTTTGTCACCATCCTCCGCCAGCTCCACAATGGCAGGCAAGCTGTGATCCTGACTGACGGATCCACCGTAAAACCAATTCACGTTGAACTGGGGTCAAGCAATGCTGTGACATCTCACCAACGCTCTTGTGACCTTCCTTGTTTCATTGCTCCATTTCACCCACAGCAATATAAACTGCAGAACAAGCAGGAATCTGTTCAACCTCCACCCTCTGCATGCCGGACCCAAAGTTGTCCCATCCTCTGTCACTGAACTACAGTAGGCAGATGATGCTTGCGCCTGCGCACGCTGGGAGGCAGAGCTCCAGCCATCATCAACATCTTCACCGAGGCGTACCAAGCATGGGCCTTACACTAAACACTCGTAAGACAAGCTCCTCTAGCAACATTCCCCTTCCACTCAGCACTGTCCCCCAATTATCAAAATGACATGGATAACTGTCCATACCTGTCAACAAGAGCAGACATCGATGACGAGATGCAACACCGCCTTTAGTGTGCCAACACAGCCTGCGGTTGCCAGAGAGAGTGTGTTTGAAGTCCAGGACCTCAGACCCGGCACCAGGTTCTTGGTCTATAGAGCAGTAGTGATACTCATCCTCCGCTATGGCTCAGAGACCTGGACTAAATAGAGCAGGCTCCTCAGAACCCTGGATAAGTATCACCAGTGCTGCCTCCACCACATGTTCCTGCAAATCCATTGGCAGGGTAGGTACACCGACATCAGCATTCCCACTCACGCCAACATTCCCAGTATTGAAGCATTGACCACACTCGATCATCTCCATTGGCTGGGTCACAAATTCTGCATGCCTGACATGAGACTCCCAAAACAAGCCCACTGCTCAGAGCTTCAACACAGCAAGAAATCCCCAGGAGGACAGAGGGAACGCATCCAGGATGCCCTCAATGCCTAGAAAAAGTGCAACATCCCCACTGACACCTGGGAACCCTTGGCCCAAGACCGCCCGAAGTGGAGGAAAAGCATCTGGGCAGGAACTGAACACCCAGAGTTTCATCTTGGACAGCAAGCTCAAGCCAAGTGTCAACAACGAAAGGAGCGCGTGTCAACCAGGCACCCCACCCACCTGCTCCTCCAACCACTGTCTGTCCCACCTGTGACAGAGGCTGTAGGTCGTTCATTGGGCTCCTCCGTCACCTGAGAGCTCATTTTAAGTGTGGAAGCAAGTCAACCTCGGCTACAAGGGACTACCTAGGAAGAAGAATTGAGGGATAAATATTGATCAGCACACCAGGAATAGCTCCGCTGCCCTTTGAACACTGCCACAGAATTTTTTACATCCATTGGGAGGGCAGATGGGGCTTCAATTGAATGTCTCGTACAAAAGACAGCAGTTTCAACAATGCGGCACAGGATTATTAACCTTGGTTTTTGGGTCTCACGTCTGGGACTGGCTCTCAAATCCACAATCTTCCAATCTCAGAACTGAGAGTTGCCACCAACTGAGACACAGTGGACATTGGCGAAGAGCATTAAATGTCCAAAATCTCAAACGTGCTTCAAAATTTAAGTTGCTGGAACGCGAGATTATTTGTGGTCCACCTTTTGTATCCTCCCTGAAACGAACGATATCCTGTACTCATATTTGGAAGTGTTTTATTTTCAGTGATTTCTGAAAGTTATTTTAGCTCCTGTGCTGTATCGATCTTTGACCTTTGAGGCATCTCAGCAAATACATGGACAGGATGGTATAGAGGGATACGGCACTAGGACATGCTGAGGGTTTTCGCCAAAGGTGGTATCGAACCGGGACAGGCTTGGAGGGCCGAAGGGTCTGTTCCTGTGCTGTATTGTTCTTTGTTCTTGTTCTTTTAAAAAATTGAATTTTAGAATAACTCGGTATTTGAATTAGTGTTCGGAGATTGAGCAGGAAACGGAGAAACTTGTTGAGAAACTGTGGGAAAAGTGCTGCAGGAAGACAGCTGACGGTATTCCGCAGTGCAAACAAACAGAGAATCGGGAGCTGGCTGCATTGTACTCACCCAAAACACATGGCTGGATGATCCTGCTGTGGGGAGCCGATTATTATTGTGGAAATGTGGAAAGCTGGCTCCGAGCGTTTGCTGTCTCTGAACACTGGTAAAAAATGGTGAAACCCCAGTGTCTCTGCTGCTCCCCTGTCCCAATGTTGGAGCCGGCGAATGGCTAACTGATTACCCTCAAACTGGATAAAGTATAACCGCCCCGGAGGAGATAGTAGCTTTGTCCTGTGACAGGAAGAATGAAAATGAAAATCCCTTTATTGTCATGAGTAGGCTTCAATGAAGTTACTGTGAAAAGCCCCTAGTCGCCACATTCCGGCACCTGTCTGGGGAAGCTGGTGCAGGAATTGAACTGTGCTGTTGGCCTGCTTGGTCGGCTTTAAAAGCCAGTGATTTAGCCCAGTGAGCTAAATGAGCTTCAAGAAGCTGCAAGTTATTGGCAACATAGCATTATCTGCTAATAACATAGCAAATTTAATAGAGGTTTTTATTTTCCTTTTTAAAAACATTTAAACTACCCAATTCATTTTTTTTCCAATTAAGGGACAATTTGGCGTGAGCAATCCACCCAGCTGCACATCTTTGGGTTGTGGGGTTGAGACCAACTTTAAAAAAAATAAATTTAGAGTACCCAATTATATTTTTTTCCAATTAAGGGGCAATTTAGCATGGTCAATCCACTTAACCTGCACATCTTTGGGTTGTGGGGGCGAAACCTACACAGTGACAGGGAGAATGTGCAAACTCCACACGGACAGTAACCTAGAGCCGGGATTGAACCTGGGACCTCGGCACCATGAGGCAGCAGTGCTAACCACTGCGCTACCGTGCCACACGGTTTCTATTTTCCATTGTACAATGGTATTCAAGAACAAAGAACAAAGAAAATTACAGCACAGGAATCAGGCCTTCGGCCCTCCCAACTTGCGCCGATCCAGATCCTTTATCTAAACCTGTCTCCTATTTTCCAAGGTCTACTTCCCTCTGTTCCAGCCCATTCATATACCTGTCTAGATGCTTCTTAAATGATGCTATCATGCCCGCCTCTACCACCTCCGCTGGTAAAGCGTTCCAGGCACCCACCACCCTCTGCGTAAAAAACTTTCCACGCACATTTCCCTTAAACTTTTCCCCTCTCACCTTGAAATCGTGACCCCTTGTAACTGACACCCCCACTCTTGGGAAAAGCTTGTTGCTATCCACCCTGTCCATACCTCTCATAATTTTGTAGACCTCAATCAGGTCCCCCCTCAACCTCTGTCTTTCCAACGAAAACAATCCTAATCTACTCAACCTTTCTTCATATCTAGCACCCTCCATACCAGGCAACATCCTGGTGAACCTCCTCTGCATCCTCTCCAAGGCATCCACATCCTTCTGGTAATGTGGCGACCAGAACTGCACGCAGTAGTCCAAATGTGGCCGAACCAAAGTCCTATACAACTGTAACATGACCTGCCAACTCTTGTACTCAATACCCCGCCCGATGAAAGCAAGCATGCTGTATGCCTTCTTGACCACTCTATCAAACTGCGTTGTCACCTTCAGGGTACAATGGACCTGAACTCCCAGATCTCTCTGGACATCAATTTTCCCCAAGACCCTTCCATTGACCATATAGTCTGCTCTTGAATTTGATCTTCCAAAATGCATCACCTCGCATTTGCCTGGATTGAACTCCATCTGCCATTTCTCTGCCCAATTCTCCAATCTATCTATATTTTGTTGTATTCTCTGACAGTCCTCCTCGCTATCTGCAACTCCACCAATCTTAGTATCATCTGCAAACTTGCTAATCAGACCACCTATACCTTCCTCCAGGTCATTTATGTAGATCACAAACAACAGTGGTCCGAGCACGGATCCCTGTGGAACACCACTAGTCACCCTTCTCCATTTTGAGACACTCCCTTCCCCACCACTCTCTGTCTCCTGTTGCCCAGCCAGTTCTTTATCCATCTAGCTAGTACACCCTGAACCCCATACGACTTCACTTTTTCCATCAACCTGCCATGGGAAACCTTATCAAACGCCTTACTAAAGTCCATGTATACGACATCTACAGCCCTTCCCTCATCAATTAACTTTGTCACTTCCTCAAAGAATTCTATTAGGTTTGTAAGACATGACCTTCTCTGCACAAAGCCATGCTGCCTATCACTGATAAGTCTATTTTCTTCCAGATGTGAATAGATCCTATCCCTCAGTATCTTCTCCAACAGTTTGCCTACCACTGACGTCAAGCTCACAGGTCTATAATTCCCTGGATTATCCCTGCTACCCTTCTTAAACAAAGGGACAACATTAGCAATTCTCCAGTCCTCCGGGACCTCACCCGTGCTCAAGGATGCTGCGAAGATATCTGTTAAGGCCCCAGCTATTTCGACCCTCGCTTCCCTCAGTAACCTGGGATAGATCCCATCCGGTCCTGGGGACTTGTCCACCTTAATGTCTTTTAGAATACCCAAAACTTCCCCCTTCCGTATGACAACTTGACCGAGAGTATTTAAACATCCATCCCTAGCCTCAACATCCGTCTTGTCCCTCTCCTTTGTGAATACCGATGCAAAGCACTCATTAAGAATCTCACCCATTTCCTCTGAGTCCACGCATAAATTCCCTCTTTTGTCTTTAAGTGGGCCAATCCTTTCTCTAGTTACCCTCTTGCTCCTTACATACGAATAAAATGCTTTGGGATTTTCCTTAACCCTGTTAGCCAAAGATATTTCATGACCCCTTTTAGCCCTCTTTATTGCGCGTTTGAGATTCGTCCTACTTTCCCGATATTCCTCCAAAACTTCATCAGTTTTGAGTTGCCTCGATCCTATGTATGCTTCCTTTTTCATTTTAGCTAGTCTCACACTTTCACCCGTCATCCATGGTTCCCTAATCTTGCCATTTCTATCTTTCATTTTCACAGGAACATGTCTGTCCTGCACTCTAATCCAGTGCATCTCAAACTATCTGATGTGGCGTACCGGCAGTTTTTTTTTTCAATGTGCCAGGGACCGGTGAGCGAAACAAGCCAATCCAGGATTACTGTCTCTTTCTTTTCTGGAAACACTCCAAGTACCGGCAGATGATGGCTCGCGTACCGGCACCGGTACGCGTACCACACTTTGAGAAGCACTGCTCTAATCAACCTTTCCTTAAAAGATTTACACATTTTAAATGTGGATTTACCCTTAAACAGCTGCTCCCAATCCACATTCCCTAGCTCCTGCCGAATTTTGTTATACTCTGCCTTTCCCCAATTTAGTACTCTTCCTTTCGGACCCCTCTTGTCCATGTCCATGAGTATTCTAAAACTTACGGAATTGTGATCGCTATTCCCAAAGTAATCACCGACTGAAACATCAACCAACTGGCCGGGATCATTCCCCAATACCAGGTCCAGTATGGCCCCTTCCCGAGTTGGACTATTTACATACTGCTCTAAAAAACTCTCCTGGATGCTCCTTACAAACTCTGCTCCATCTACGCCTCCAACACTACACGAATCCCATTCAATGTTGGGAAGTTAAAATCTCCCATCACAACCACCCTATTGCTCCTACATTTTTCTATAATCTGTCTGCATATTTGTACCTCTACTTCATGCTCGCTTTTGGGAGGCCTGTAGTAAAGTCCCAACAATGTTACTGCACCCTTCCTATTTCTCAGCTCCACCCATATTGCCTCAGTGCTCGAATCCTCCATTGTGCCCTCCTTAATCACAGCTGTGATCATCTCTGACCAGTAATGCAACTCCTCCACCCATTCTACCTCCCTCTCTATCCCTCCTGTAGCATCTATACCCTGGGATATTCAGTTGCCAGTCCTGCCCTTCCCTCAACCAAGTCTCAGTAATACCAATAACATCATATTCCCAGGTACTGATCCAAGCCCTAAGTTCATCTGCCTTACCTGCTACACTTCTCCCATTAAAACAAATGCACCTAAGACCACCTTTGCGTTCATCATCTCTTCCCTGTCTACTCTTCCCCTTAGTCACATTGAGTTTATTGTCTCGTACCTTACTGGCTTTAGTTTCTGCTTCTTTACTGACCTCTAACTTCCTAATCTGGTTCCCACCCCCCTTCCAACTCTTTAACAGTGACTTGCCTTGACACAGGGTGGCATTCTGACAAAAACAAGAAGGAAAGTTTATCAAACACTTTTTAATGAAAAAGACAGTGCCCTTTTAACAGTAAATAATTGAACATGTAAACTGCAAAGGAAATAGAACGAGCAATCATAGGCAATGGGAAACAGGATGTTCTGAGAAAACTACGGTTCAAAGGGATCAGAGAGATGTAGCATCTCGGTGTGAGATGAAAGTGAGATGGGATTTAATACCGAGAAATGCAGTGCAGTGTATACCGCTGCTAAAAATAGCTTGCATATAATTTTGATAAACTTATGAAAGAAGCCAATGTCCGCAATGTAATGCAGAGGTGAAAAAGGACAGAAGAGAGAGAATAGGATTCAAAAAGTAGGACTCACCTTCAATCCCAGTGGGAATGGAAAGGTGATCTGCTAAGATCGTGGAACTTGACTTATCGTCATACCATGCCCCCCCCCCCACCCCCCCCCCCCCCCCACCCCCGCCCCCACCCGTCGATTTTAACTAGGAAAGAGGACAATACCAGCAAGTGACCAAACTGGTGAATACATGCAGCAGCTGACTGACCAGAGCTGCTGCAGGAGTTTGAAGGAAACCTGCCAGAAGACAGAAGATTAATAACAATGATTAATGCTGATGGCAAGTGCCTTTGCCATTCAGAACCCATTTTGGGCAATCCAACAAAGAAGGGATTCTGTAAATTCCCAGTTTGTGGTGATAGGGTGTGCCAGGGTCTCCCTAACTGACATTGCCAGTGTACCCACAACCCCTTTTTCAAAGGGATAAATAAGTCCTGCTTGTATGTTTTCATGGGGGAGGGGGAGGGAAGTACAGACCTTAACCCAGGCCTCACCTCCTGGCTGAACCCCACTTGTGCTGTCTGTTGACCCTTCACTCACTGGATCGGCTTCCTTGGCCAAGAGCAAGGGATCTCCCACCCCAGGAGACCCCCTCGGGGCATGGAAGACCATTTATGGAGTAGACAGCTGAGTGCTTTGGAAGAATGGCAGATTTTTGGTTTCTGTATGGAGTTAAATTATCTGACTTGCGATTTCCGGTGGTAGCATGTAGGAGAAGGTCACCAGAGTTCTTGGTTTTTAAAAATATTCATTAACGGATATGGGCATCGCTGGTTAGGCCAACATTTATTGCCGATTCCTGGTTGTTCTTCAGAAGATGGTGGTGAGCTGCCTTCTTGAACTGATGCAGTCCCCGAGTTGTAGGCACAGCCACAGTGCTGTTAGGGAATGTAATTTGCCACTTGAAGCCCAAGCTTGTATATTGTCCAGGTCTTGCTGCATTTGGACATGGACTGCTTCATTATCTGAGGAGTCGGATATGGAGCTGAACACTGTACAGTCATCTGCAAACATCCTCACTTCTGACCTTATGATGGAAGGAAGGTCATTGATGAAGCAGCGACAGATGGTTGGGCCTAGGACACGACCCTGAGGAACTCCTACAGTGATATCCTGGAGCTGAGATGATTGACCTCCAACCACCACAACCATCTTCCTTTGTGCTGGGTATGATTCCAACCAGCAGAGAGCTTTCCCCCTGATTCCCATTGACTCCAGTTTAGCTAGGGCTCCTTGATGCCATACTCAGTGAAATGCTGCCTTGATGTCAAGGGCAGTCACTCTCACCTCACCTCTGGCATTCAGCTCTTTTCTCCATGTTTGAACCAAGGCTGCAATGAGGTCAGGAGCTGAGTGACCCTGGCGGAACCCAAACTGAGCGTCCGTGAGCAGGTTATTGCTGAGTAAGTGCCGCTTGATAGCATTGTTGATGACCCATTCCATCACTTTGCTGATGTTTGAGAGTCGACTAACAGGGTAATTGGCTGGGTTGGATTTGTCCTGTTTCTTGTGTACAAGACACACCCGGGCAATTTTTCACATTGTCGGGTAGATGCCTAATGAGCTTCACTAGTGCTTCATTGTATTTACATTTAGGCAAAAATGTAAATTGCTGTGATGTGATCTATTTGAGTGAACTATTGAGTTCTCTACTGGCACCGTCACATATTCCACTTGGTGCCTCTCTTATAAAGCATTTCTCAAAGGAAGGACTGAGGTAAATAAGAATCTGTGACTGAATTTTCCGAATTCAAAGGTTGCTGCATGCATGATAAACAAATGACCTGCAGAGGAGTGAATTCGAGACAATTATATATCTGTGTTCTTTTCCATCACAGGATACAAAATATATGAGAAACAAAATTACAGCATTGATAATCTTTGTCACTTGTAATTTACACGTCATCTATTTACAATGTATAAAGGTTGGAATGATGATAGACATTTACCTTAGTGCCAATTAAAACTGCTCAAAGGCTTGTTGATGGTACTATTCCTGCTGAGATTTACATGGCAAGGGTTTTTTTTGGGAGTTACGTGCTCACTGCCAATCTCATCAAAGTGAAGGATGGCAGCCCCAGGGAATGGAGCACTGTCTATTTCTGAAATCGATGCCCGGGTCAAGCGTGGCACAGAAGATGGTTAGATAATAATCTTTATTATCACAAGTAGGCTTACATTAACACTGCAATGAAGTTACTGTGAAAAGCCCCTAGTTGCCACATTCCGGCGCCTGTTTGGGTACACAGAGGGAGAATTCAGAATATCCAATTCACCTAACAGCCCGACTTTCAGGACTTGTGGGAGGAAAATGGAGCACCCGGAGAAAATTCACACAGACAGAGAGAACGTGCAGACTCCACACAGACAGTGACCCAAGCCGCGAATCGAACCTGGGACCCTGGAGCTGTGAAGTAACAGTGCTAACCACTGTGCTACCATGCCTGGTTCATGTTTTGGATTCATGCTGGTGTTATGGGCCAGGGTTTAGAGAACCCCAAAGTGTATCATGGAGTTCACCTGACCCACAACTTTTAATAGATTGTGGTTTGGGGAGCACACGGCCCACTCTACAGGTGTGGTACAGCAGAAATGGAAAAGTATTTTTTTTAAAGCAAAACAATGTTTATTCTATGAACTCAAGTTAATCTTTTTACAACATACAGTGAACATCTTAGCAACCATTAATTCAAATACAACCCCCAAAGAATACAACACTAAGTAATTCTTACTTTCCTTTTAACATCCATAAGACTTAAAAACACCTTTTAACAGAAAGACATCAGGCTTAACTTCACTACTGAGAACAGTTTCCATGTTGAAATCAGCAAATGGACACTCATAAACTTGCAGAGATTCACACACATCCTGCTGTGATTGCAGCTTCTCCAAAACTAAAATGAAACCAAACCCACCCTGCAGCAAAAAGCCTAAAGCGAAAGTAAAAAGCTGACAGACAGCCCAGCTCCACCACTCTCTGACATCACTGCAGTAGTAAACACCCATTTCTTAAAGGTACTCTCACTACAGATATTTGTATACACACCCATTTATAAACACCCATTTCTTAAAGGTACTGTCACATGACACTCGTCATGTCCCCCGATAGTGTCATTATAGTCAGTGGTATAGTGTCACATTCTGAGGTGCAGGAGCTCTAAGAAAATGTCTTGACCACATAATTTTTAAATCTACTGTTTTGTAGTTTTCCTGTGTATTAATCACAGGAGTCCCTGAACTAATGCCAGAAGGCATTTTATTTCAAACCAAGTGGTATTTTGAATCATTAGTCTTTAGGATTGCTAGAATTTCATTATGTAACAGTTTAATTATTTAATTCAAACCTATTAAAAACACGAATTACAGAAAACCTTACTTCTGACTGGGAGATGTTATTAGAAGGATCATTGCTTTTTTCGATTTATATTTATAACCTAGACCTGGGTGTGCAGGGCACATTATTAAAACTTGAAGACGATGCAAGACATGGCAGTATTGTTGATCTGTGAGGAGGATAATGATAGACTTCAGGAGGGTACAGGCAGGCTGGTGGAACGGGCAGACATGTGGCAGATGAAGCTTAATGTCGAGAAATGTGAAGTGATACATTTTCGCCATAAGGCTGAGGAGTGGTGACATAAAG
Organism: Scyliorhinus canicula; assembly: GCF_902713615.1. Lineage (NCBI taxonomy): Eukaryota > Metazoa > Chordata > Chondrichthyes > Carcharhiniformes > Scyliorhinidae > Scyliorhinus > Scyliorhinus canicula. The sequence continues at coordinate 276,417,139 of NC_052146.1, read as the reverse complement.
GAAAGGGGCAATTCTAAAGGATATTCTGGCGCAGCGGGATCTGGGTGTATATGTGCGTAAATCATTGAAGGAGCAGGGCAGGCTGAGAAAGCAATTGATAAATTATCCTCAATCCAGCCTTTTTTTGCGGCCCAGAATACAAAAGCAAATGATGAACCTTCATAAAACACTGGTTCAACCTCAACAGGACGCGAAGGTTTTAGAAAATGGGGCACAAAAGATTTGCAATAATGGTTCAGAGAGCGAGAGACTTCAGTTTGCAGATAGATTGGCGAAGCTGGGGTTCCTTTACTTGGAGAAGAGAAGGTTAAGGGGAGATTTGTTAGAGATGTTCAAAACCATGGGAGGTCTGGATAGTGTAAATGGGGAGGGGCTGTTCCCATGGCCAGAAGATGATTGACACAGGAACCAGAGGCAACGTGAGGAAAATCTCTTCATGCAGCAAGTGTTTTGGATCTGGAATGCACTGCCGAGTGTGTGGTGGACTCTGATTCAATTTTAGTTTCCAAAAGGGAATTGGATAATTACCTGAAGGGAAAGGGTTTTGCAGGGTTACAGGTGGAGGAGTGGGACTTGGTGAGTTGTTGTTGTAGATAACTAACACAGAGACAATAAACTGAATGACTTCCTCCTGTGACCATTCCATGATTCTCATATAGATACATTCAAGGAACTTGATAAACACATGAGGAAGAAGGATGCTGGAGGTTACCTTGATAGTGTGATCAAGAGGATGGGAGGAATTTTTTGTGGAACATAAACATCAAAATAGGTGAGGTGGGCCAATGGTCTGCCTCTGTGCTGTGACATCCCTGCACGTGGCCAGCGAGGAAATGCAAACACTACTCTGCGTCCCACAGCCAAGGAATTAATATAAATCACTCTCATTCCTCACCCACTCTCTCCCCCCCACCCTTACACACTCCGCAACCCCCTTACAGTCTTCCTCCTCCAATCCTCACCCTCTCCCTCGCTCCGCACACTCTCCGTCCCTTCCACAATCTCTCTCCCCCACATCCCCATACTCTCTCTCCCCCCACACGGCCTCACACAGCCTCTCACTCTCTCTCTCTCACACAGTTTCCAGTCACTCACAGCCCCACTCTGGCTGCCTTGCATCCGCTGCACCAGCTTGCTTTGAAATAGAAAAACATAGAAAAATATAGCACAGAACAGGCCCTTCGACCCACGATGTTGTGCCAAACGAGGATACACAGGGAACTGAAATGAAAATCGCTTATTGTCACAAGTAGGCTTCAAATGAAGTTACTGTGAAAAGCCCCTAGTCGCCACATTCCGGCGCCTGTTCAGGGAGGCTGGTACGGGAATTGAACCGTGCTGCTGGCCTGCCTTAGTCTGCTTTCAAAGCCAGTGATTTAGCCCTGTGATAAACCAGCCCCGCTCTGGACCTTGGAACGTATCCTTGAAACCTACCCCCCCCCCCCCCCCCCAACTCTTTGCTGCTCGTCCAATCACTCTTTGCTGCTCATCCAACCACAGGCTGCTTCCTGTTTGCAAATTGCAGGCAGGAATCAGCCTGTGATTGGATGAAAAACTTTTGCAGCATTTTTCAAGCATTTCACTTGAATGTCCAGCAAGTCTGGCAGGCTGCATTGAGTTACGCAAGCCTACTTTAAACAGAAGGTGACGGAGTGCGCTCCAGTGCGCTTTGGCAGCACTACACTGTAATGTTCTTGTTGGATGGCCTGATTTATATTACAAGAACACTTGTAGCTAAAGTTACAAATGAGTTATTAACATTAACTGTGGATCAACTATATACAAAACAGCAGATGAATAACAGTATGATCATGCACAACAAGCAACCTCTCTCTCCAGCTCTCCAATCAGTCTGAGGTCACCTGACTCTAACATTCATTTATATACTAATGACACCCCTAGTGGTCTGTCAGTGAGTTACAATACAACCATGATATCACTACATCCTCTTCTCTTTGAAATGAAATGAAAATCGCTTATTGTCACAAGTAGGCTTCAAATGAAGTTACTGTGAAAAGCCCCTAGTTGCCACATTCTGGCACCTGTTCGGGGAGGCTCGTACGGGAATTGAACCATGCTGCTGGCCTGCCTTGGTCTGCTTTAAAAGCCACCTCTTTAGCCTGTGCGAAAGAATAAATTAATACTTTATCATCAGTATATTTACATGTGATATAATTAGCATTTAGTCTAACAATATTAATTTATTTCTTAAAATTTTTAAAAACCGGTTTAACAAATATATGCAAGAACAGCAAGCATAGTATGTACAAATAGACCAGATCTACAAATTGAGTTGATCAGGTTGTCTCCTGACTGGTTGATCTTCTCAAAGTTTGACCTTGCTGCTCGGAACTTATTGATTCAATGTTCTCCATGACATTCTCATGTTCAGGAACTGCTGAACTATCTGACACTGCAGCTTGCATTGATTCCGATGTAGATTCATCATCCATCATGTTGTTGTCAAAGTCTTCTCTGGTTTTCAAGAGCGTGTGATGATTTCTTCTCAAAACCAGCCCATTCTCTGTCTGTACATTGTATGAACGAGGTGCTACTTCTTCAAGTACAATGGCTTTTCCCGACCAATTACCTGAATCTTCTCACAATGTCATCACTACTCAGAGGTGGTAAAGTTCTAGACCATAGAACTGCTTTTGTTTTGCTTTAATGTTTTGCATTTCCTGCAGCACTACTGCATTCTTCTCCTTCTTGTCCAAGTATGGAAATGTGGTACGCAACCTTCTATTCATGAGTAACTCTGCTGGCAATCTACCACGTGACAATGGTGATGCTCTGTAACTCAATAGTGTGAGATATGGATCAGATTGGCTGTCCATTGCTTTCTTCAACAATTGCTTGACAATGTGTACACCTTTCTCGGCTTTGTCATTGGCTTGTGGGTACAATGGACTTGATGTGATTGTGAAGTGTTGCCACACTTTCCAGCTAAAACAAGGACCGTTGTTACTCATGACGACTTGAGGAATTCCGTGTCTAGCAAAAATTGACATGGTATGCAGTATTATTCTACTTGCCGTTATGCTTGACAGTAGAACCATCTCGGGATAGTTTTCCTGAGATGTCCTTCATGTATCCTCTTTAGTACATCCTTGCGAAGAGATTGAGGTATGACTATAGTGTTCAAACGAAGCACCAATCCATTAATGATACTGAGTTCAGATCTTATATTGTAGAATTCCATACATTGACCTCTGGGACAGTGTGAATTGATGTTCTTCTTAACCTCTTGAAGAGTTTGATCCTTCCTGGTATCTTCTTGGATGTCACGTAGTTTCGTATCTGATACTGGTCATAGTGTGGAAATAAGATTGGCATGCAGATCTACATCTTCAGCAATTTCACTACTAATATTTTGTGTCGGCACTCTCGATAATACTCGATAAGAGTCGCTATGTGCTCATTGTTTCCTGAGGCAGAATTGGACTCATTTGAGATGCATCCTTAATATGCAGTGGATCTGCAATGCCAGTTACATGCTCAGTCCACAGTGGATACAGGGCAATAAGTTGGCAGAGAATTGTCACTGATAGGTGCTGCATCATCATACGTCTATACCTTTCCTTGTATCTTCCTGCTGGAGGCCAAATCATTATGATGCCCTTTCATCTCTCGGAGCATCTCTGAATCCCTCTCTTCTGGTTGTCGTAGGCCATCCTCAAGGTGACTATTGTTTGGAGTATCCACCCTCCCAAAAAATCTGCGGCTGTAATGGGAGCATTCATATCGGATGATCCAACTAAACAGCAGTGTTATTGACAATCATTGCATCCCTGCAGATCGATTCTAGGATCTTGTTTTTTGAGTCAATTGGCCTATGTTTCAGAGATTACCATTAGTTTGCATTGATATATTCTCTCTGTCTAATCACATCTTTGTCAGAATGACTTTCACAGCTGATTGCATGGAGCATTACATTAGATTGGAGAACTCAGTCTATATTCTCAGGTAATTCAGCATGTACAATAAACACACTGACCCTCTACTCTCACTATCAACACTCCTTCATCAGCAGTGCCTCATGCTTCCTCAGTCTCAATATTCTATATTTTATATATTTGTGGAAGCGTACCCCTTTAAGGGGGCGTGATCCCAGAGGGTCATCTGACCTGATTGGCCAATCATGCCAGAGCGCACAAACCCCGAGGGGCTGAGAATGGTTTTCCAAGTTAGTTAGGAGTTGGAGTCTTGGAACATGGTCACCTTTTATCTCACTCTTTGTATATAGTTACTACTTTAGTAAGCCGTTATTCATTAATCAACTTGGTGGGCACCCGTCTGTCAGGATACTACAATATCCTACATAATTGTCAGGTATCTGCACCAGTGCTTAATGTAACTGTGGATAACATAACTGCGGATGTAATGGTTGGTAGAGTTATGAGTCTTTCTCTTTGTATGTGCCTTGACAATCACTTGTTTCTCTTTCATTCTGATCACGGACCAGACCTCAACAGTTGGTAGGATACTGGACAAGAACCCCAATATTTTTACTTAATTTGTAAGTTTGTGAGGAAAGGATACTTCGCTCCAGGAGTGATTCCACGCATCAGTATGATATGGTATATTAAAATAAACCTGACTACTAACACAGGATTAAAATAACTTTAACATCATACAATCAAATAGCTTTCAATTACCCGCTAAACATTGCTTAACAATGACAATGAAACACTAACTCCTAATTGCTTTTTATCCCCACTCAAGCAAACTCCACCTCAGGTCAAAATCCACTTTTAGATACAGTTAGCCAATTCAGGAATACTTGTTGCACAGAGATTATGACATCTTGGATACACCGCTTTGAAAGAGATCCTTCCGGAACCAGCTTGCAAATTCTTGTCTGTGTCAAACTATTGTTTAATCTGCCAGTCTTTTCAGAAAATGCTGTTCTGTTCACAGACAAAATCTTTTTGACTAAACTGCTTTGAGAGGATTCGATAGTCTGTTCACAGACAGATCAATATTGAACTCCAAAACTCAACACCTGAGTGTTTCAGTCCCTGGTTTCTTCCATTAACTACATCATCTCATTAAAGATAAACACAATGGGCTGGATTCTCCGATTTTGAGGCTATGTCCGGAGCATCCCACAGTCCCAAGATGTGCAGATTAGGTGGATTGGCCATGCTAAATTGCCCTTAGTGTCCAAACAGGTTAGGTGGGGTTACTGGGTTATGGGGATAGAGTGGATGTGTGGGCTTGGGTAGGGTGCTCTTTCCAAGGGCCGGTACAGACTCGATGGGCCGAATGGCCTCCTTCTGCACTGTAAATGATTCTATGTATCCAGTCTTACGATCAGATTGTCGGCGCCACCTCCGGACCGATGGTCCGCCTGGTGGGGGGCTAGCAGCCCCACCAAATAAAACCCCCAGCTTTACCTACAGATACGGCCGGAGAATTGCCGGGTACATGGCCGAGCATTCGGACGGTGGCGTCCTGCGGCGGTCGCGCTGTACAACATGGCGGCAGTTGCGCGCGGACCCAGCCTGCCAGATAACCCACTGTAACCCACCGCACACACCACTGGCCCATCCTCCACCAGTCCCCCAGCTCCCACCGGAGCCCCCCCCCCGACCAACGGAACGGCCCCACCCCACTGACTGTGGCGGCGCTGGACACAGTCCGCAGCTGCCATGCAAGGTTGACGAAACCTCAGACCGCAAGTGATCCACGCCGTCAGGAAGTCGGCCCATCAGGGGTGTAGTATTGGGGGAGGGCCTTCAGGTGATATCCTGAGGCCGGTTCAACGGCGTACAGTGTACTCAGCCATGATGCCGTTTTGAAGGAGGCGGAGCCTCTGAAAAACTGCGCCGTCCCCAATTTCAGCATCAAAGCGGTTTCTCTGGACAATCGCTGAATGCGATTTCTCTGCCAGCAATTGGAGAATTCAGCCCAATGTCGCCGATTATCAGCTCCCAGGGAGCCTTCTTTATATAAACAAAATTCCATTAGCCCAACTTTTATGATGCTTTAATTATCCCTTGTAGCCAAAGTGTCTGTCTTTTAAACCGTGATTTAAAAAAAAAATGATTATTGCAGCAGGTACACGTACACACATCAACACAGGATTATAACCCTTACTGCACCCAAATACATATAATACAATATATACCTTAATTTCCTACATTCAGCAGACCCTCGCTTCAGAAATTACTGATGAAACAAATGAGTACATAAACACTATTATCCATTGCGGTTCTACATTGCCATTACATGCACTATTCTGCATTTGCACATAACATTGAATATACGATCAATGTAGTACATATATATTTTTTAATAAATTTAGAGTCCCCAATTATTTTTTCCAATTAAGGGGCAATTTATCGTTGGCAATCCTCCTACCCTGCACATCTTTTGGGTTGTGGGGGTGAAACCCATGCGGACACGGGGAGAACGTGCAAGTACATGTTCTTTGATACATGCACCACTCCAATTTTCTGTGCATTTGAAGGCTTTCTTCCTGAATAAATTGCCGCAGTTTTTATCAAAGCAGTGAGAGTTTCTGTTGGTAGGATATGCCATCACTATTTTATCCCATCTATTGTGTGGAAATTATGACTTTAAATTAGCCCATGATATGATATCATTGTACAATTTTCACAAGCCTCCAATTTTTATTCAGCTATCTTTCCTGCGAATATCCGTGGTTCTGTCATTGAAGGCTATGGGCCAAGTGCTGGCAAGTGGGATTTGGTGGGCAGGTCAGGGCCATTCGTGCATCAGTGCAGACTCGATGGGCCGAAGGGCCTCTTCTGGACTGTAGCATTCTGTGATTCTGTGATAGCATTATCAATGTTTCTTTAAGTACTCATATCTTTTGTATAAATCTACTAATTATGGTTTCCTTCACTACCTCTCCGGTGCTGTTCCTTTACAGAACTGTTCTTGCCTTAAACATGCCCATTTAAAGAAATTGTGCAACTTCTACCGAAGCTCCTCAGATCTCAGGTCCACTTACTCTGATACCTAGTTCACGTACCTTACCTCCATGATGTTGTTCTGTATTATGTTCAGGGAGAGATAGTAGTAAATACCCACTTTTTCCATCTCCACTGATCAGAGGCAAATGTGCTTCTGTATTTGTCCTGTTCGGTGATGAAACTCTTAATAACAGGCTTATAGGGCACGATTCAACGGGAAAAAATTCTATATCCGGTTTCAGGCGTGTTGCGTGGGGTGTTTCTCGGTGTCTGCAGCGTCGAGAAAGACCCCGCTATTCAATGGAATTTTACAGTTTTTTTGGCTTTGGCGATGAACACCCCGTCGACTCCACAATTTAGTCATCTCCTGCACTCTAGGATCAGCATGCCATCTTTAAAGGCAGCCCAGATCATTCCCCCCCCAATACAGCCCCTCAGGAGCCCCCATTCATCCAACATACCTCTTCCGGGGTCCTTGAGATGTCCCTCACCCTGCATCTTATGGGTAAGGCATCCCCGGGCCCGACCCCAGGAACAGGCAACCTGGCACCCAGGCACCTTGGCACTGCCATCTTGGCACAATGACAATGCCCCTGCCCAGGTGCCAGCCAGGCACTACCCAAGTGCCAACCGGAATGACAGGGTGCCACGCTTCCCTATCCCTAATCACCTGGGGTCTCCAATGGCCTGGGAGATTCCCCCCCCCAGTGCTGCTACAAATGGGCTGGGATTCTCCGACCACACGCCGGGATTTTCCGACCCCGCGCCGGGTCGGAGATACCCCGGGGGGATGCGACAATCGCGCTCCGCCACCCTGACGTTGGCTTACCTATTCTCCGGCACCGATTCATGGGTGCCCGCGGGATTGCTGCCGCACTGGCCGGGGGCGTCGGAACTTGGCTGCGGGATTGGAGAATCCCAGCCATGATGTCTGATGACTTGGGCAATGATATACAGCAGTGTAGGAGCTCTGGCTGTTCTGATACCACAAAGACCGCCACTCTTGGGCAAGACTCCACCCTCAACCCCACCACTTTGGACATTGCCTCGAAGAAGGCTAACCGGTACCCAGCAAGTCTGGGGCAAGACCAGAACATGTGGCTATGGTTGGCCGGGCCTCCTTGGCAGCGTTCACATCTGTCCTCTACCTCCGGGAATAACCTGCTCACTCGGGTTCTAGTGAAGTTGGCTCTGTGTACCATTTTTAGCTGCATTAGGCTTAGTCTTGTGCATGCGGAGGTAGACCCTGTGCTGTGCTTCGCTCCAGAGTCCCCACCCAATTCAAACCCCAAGTCTTCCTCCCACTTTTCTCTTGACTCGTCTAGTCGGATGTTAGCCCTCCTTAGTAGTCGCCCTTACATGTCACTGCAATGCCCCTTCCCTAGGATGTCTGTGTACACTATGTCCTCTAGCAGTGATTGTTCGGGTAGTCGTGAGTATGTCCTCGTTTCCCTGCATAAAAAGTTTTTCCTCTGCATGTATCATAGCTCGGTCCCCCCCTCAGCTGGAACTTCTCTGTCAGTTCCTCAAGCCTTGTCAGTCTGTTGTCCGTATCAAAGTCCCTAACTGCCAGCGTTCCCCCAGTCCAGTTTCCACCTTTCAAAGGTAGCGGCCATTGTCGCTGGGGTGAACCTGTGCTTGCTGCAGATGGGGGCCTTGCTGGACATTTTGGTTAGCCCAAAGTGCTGTTCCAGCTGGTTTCATGACTGGAGTGTTTCTATCACCACTGGGCTCGCTAAGTATTTATATTGTGGGGCTGGAAGTGCCGCCATGGCCTGGAGGGAGATCCCTCTGCAGGAGCCCTCCTTCATAAGCACCCACTCAGCTTCTCTCCCTTTTATCCACCCCTTTACCCTCTCCATGGTTACCGCCCGGTGGTAATATTGCAGGTTCGGGAGAGCTCGGCCCCCCATGGTTCTCGCTCTCTACGGTACTCTTTTTTGGGATCCTTGTGTCCTTTCTCCCCCCCCCCCCCCCCCCAACACACACACACACACACACACAAACGCCATGATCTAGGAGTTGATAAAGGCCTTGGGGATGTAGATCGATATGGATATAAACAGGAAGAGGAACTTGGGCAGTATGTTCATCTTGATCATCTCCAGCAGGAAGAGTGGGAGTGTGTTCCATCTCTGCAGGTCCTTTTTTACTTCCTCCATCAGGATGGTCAGGTTCCACTTGCTTGTGGGTCCCTGTCCAACCACGAGCAATTTGGATCCCGAGGTAGTGGAATTTGTGTTGGGGGCCTGTTTAAACAGCAAACCCTCCAGCTCTGCCCCTTCCCGTTGCGGGTTCACCAAGAAAATTTTATTTTGCTCAGATTAAGTTTGTAGCCCGAGAAGGCTCCAAACTCTTTCAAGGTCGCCATGATTGCTCCCCTGCTGCTTCGTGGGTCCGAGATGTAGAGGAGCAGGTCATCTGCATAGAGCGAGACTCTGTGCTCTCTATCTTTTCTCCAGAATCATTTCCAATTCTTTGTTGACTTAAGCACGATCGCCAGTCAAACTGGCGTTTTATAAAGGTTCACCATAACTATCTTACTTTTATACTCTATACATGTATTAATAAAGCTTAATATCCCATATGCTGTGTTACCTGTGTGCTCACCCTACCCTACCACCTTCAGTGATTTGTGCACATGTAACCCCAGAGTATATTCCTTTGGGAGATAACCCACTTAGCACTATGGCTTCACAGCGCCAGGGTCCCAGGTTCGATTCCCGGCTTGGGTCACTGTCTGTGCTGAGTCTGCACGTTCTCCCCTGCGTGGGTTCCCTCTGGGTGCTCCGGTTTCCTCCCACAAGCCTCGAAAGACGTGCTGTTAGGTAATTTGGACAATCTGAATTCTCCCTCTGCGTACCTGAGCAGGCGCCGGAATGTGGCGACGAGGGGCTTTTCACAGTAACTTCATTGCAGTGTAAATGTAAGCCTATTTGTGACAATAAAGATTATTATTATAACTTACTCAAAATTATTTTGTTGCTTTTAAATTTTCATTATCTCGGTTTCCTTTCGTTGTATTTTTCCTGATCTTTTAAAATATAATAAACTGTAGGAGAAGGTTTGGTCAGAGCAAGTCCACCCCTTGCTCAGAAATCAATTCCTCCCACCCACCATACCCATTTATCTCATCATCTCTTGACTCCAACGCTGCTGCATGCTTCTATTGGCATTCCTGGTGATTAACTCCACAAGTCGAATGAACTTTGGGGTGGCGAGACTTTATAATGGTTATTAATTTTATTACACAAAAGGAAATTCCAGATGGAGATTTCCTGACGGAAGCTGATTTATTTTTTTCTAGGAGTCCTTTGTTGCAGCTGAAACAATTATTTTCATTTTCCGAATGCACATGAATTTACATAATTTTCGTAGAGATTAATTTCAACACGTTTTGAATGGTTAAATGTATCATTGCGAGCAGCTGTGAAGAGATTTCCTTTGTTGTATCAAAGATGTGGACCCAGAGTTTTGTCTTAAGACGCAATTAGCAATTCTGGCTCAAATTGCACCTGAAATTGCGTTACTTTCAACGCTGATTTCCTCCCCCCTCAAGTTTCTGCTTAACTTCATGTGAGAACACTGATAAGACTTGTACACATCAAAATACATTGGGAAGTTGCACATTCTCCCCGTGTTTGCGTGGGTTTCACCCCCACAACCCAAAGAGGTGCACGGTAGGTGGATTGGCCAAGCTAAATTGCCCCTTAATTGGAAAAATAAATTGGGTACTCTAACTTTATAAAAAAAATACATTGGGAAGCTTTGGAAAAGTGCTGTGACTTTGGGGAGTTACATGAAAATGTGCGGATTTATGCGTCATACTAATCTTACAGATTAATTTATATGCGGGGATGTTTTCAGAACATAAATGATTTGCATTTAGCAATATTTTTGTTACAGTAATTGTCTATTAGAGGAGGCCCAATGACTTCAACTTGCTCACAAAGACAATAAAATGTGAGGCAGAAGGTAATTGTCAAAATCCAAATTAAGCAACTTAAACAAAACCAGCCTCAATTATCTAAAACCCAGATATTCCATTTCCTAAAAAAAGTAGCAGACAGGTGAGCATGATTTATTTCTTGTAGTTAATTTAGAGAACACCAATATCAGAAAAAAAGTAGCATTTAAAAAATGTGTTTGCAATCACAGCCTATATCGTATTGAGAGGAATGTTAGGTGTGTTAGGCACCGGGTAAATCCATCATTGTTACTGGCGATACATCACCACATGGCAGTGTTCTTCAAAGTCGGGGGCGCGACCAGTGGGTGGGTCGCGGGCGGGTGTCGGGAGCGTCGCGGAGCTGTCCATCGTGGCGCTCCCGATCGCGCAAACCCCGCGCAGCAGCCGGCTTTTAATAACGCCGGCTGCAAGCAGCCTTTTAAATGCCCGCGAACATGTAAAAAAAATTTGGCCGCATTGCGCATGCCGGTCATCGGCACGCATGCGCAAAACTATGCGCATGCGCGCTGATGATCGGGCGCGCATGTGCAGTGCTGCCGCTATTTTTTAAAAACCGTCGCAGCTTTTTTTTCAAGTTCTGGGGGGTTTTATTCAATGTATTCATTTATTTTATTTTTATTTTTAAAATTTATTTTATTCACTAAGAAAAATTTTTTTTTTTACAAGTTCGGGGAGGGGTTTATTTGATAAAATTTTACAGGAAAAAAATGCAGAATTTTGGACAGATGGAGACTCCATACTTTCCGACACCGGAAGGCTTCACGTTCATCCAAAAGGTTCCATTGGAGGAGCATGTACGAGGGCCAAAGGGACCCAAAGCCATTTCCTCCATTTTTATCAGCAGCAAACAAGGTAAGAGAAAATGGTGGGTTGCTCAGGTCGGCTGGGGTGGGTCGCGAAGGTCGGCCGGCGTGGGTCACGAAGGTCGGCCGGCATGGTTCACGAAGGTTGGCCGGGTTGGGTCCCGAAAGTTGGCTGGGTTGGTAAAAATGGGTCCCCGGTAAAAAAGTTTGAAGAACACTGCCATATGGCCTAGGTGCGGTACTGTTGCACAAATTGGAAGATGGTGTGGAAAGGTCTGTAACCTTCACATCCAGAACACTGTCACCTGCTTTGCAGGGTCATGTCGCGTCAGCCTTGGCTATGTAAGATTGAGGCTGAGGAGTTCTCCCACCTTGTCTGCATGATTGAAAAGGTGAAGGTGCAGCATAGAAGGACAGATGGAGAAGTTTCATATATCCTGGAACTCCATGTGCTCTCTGTCATCCGGCTTGGTTTTCATGCTATGTGCCCATACTTTGAGCTTGTGCCCGTTCCTATCTGCCAAACGCCTTTCTGAGTCTCTGAGCGTACATCTACTAAGCTTGCCGATAAATGTGAGCACCTTATCACCTCAAGGTGCCAAGGCTCTGCCCCCTCCACCACATTATTGCCCTGGTGCTCCAACCTACAACCTTGATCGTTTGTCAACCTGTAATTGTCTAGATTGCGGCCACAAGGCCCTCGTCACAGTGTTGGGCTGCAGCGCTGTGCATCCCATCACCTCAACACTTGCCGAGACGTATGATGCAAATTGCAATTATTTGGCGTTCAACCGAGACTTCGAGTGTGCCCTGGAAATCCACACCATAGCTTAGACAATGTGGACGGGGGGGGGGGGTGCTATGGGATAGGAGCGAGAATGTACTGATGCTCAAGGCTACCCTTTATCAGAAATGTCTCATCATCTGCAGCACGGTAGCATGGTGGTTAGCACAAATGCTTCACAGCTCCAGGGTCCCAGGTTCGACCAGCTTGGGTCTTTGTGCTGAGTCTGCACGTCCTCCCCGTGTGTGCGTGGGTTTCCTCTGGGTGCTCCGGTTTCCTCCCACAGTCCAAAGATGTGCGGGTTAGGTGGATTGGCCATGCTAAATTGCCCGTAGTGTCCTAAAAAGTAAGGTTAAGGTTAAGGGGGGTGTTGTTGGGTTACGGGTATATGGTGGATACGTGGGTTTGAGTAGGGTGATCATTGCTCGGCACAACATCGAGGGCTGAAGGGCCTGTTCTGTGCTGTACTGTTCTATGTGTCTATGTGTCTATCTTGAGGGCCTCAGGGTGTCTGAGAATTTTGGAAGTTGTAAGGGCCAAGGCTGGGATGAGGGCACAATGTGTATCTTAAAGAGGAGGCATTTTAATGTTTGGCACACAAGTGGTTGAAAGTGGTCATCTTCAGGTGGTCCACATGTAGAGCAAGGTGGTGATAAAAGTGGGCCAGCATCCCTAACTGAGAGTGATAGATGTTAACATGATAGTGAGGAAGGTGACACAGGGGATTGAGCCATCTCTGAATAGCTTCACACCGGTTGAATGTCCTTGGCTGCTTTGGCCCAAGTTTCACCTATCAGTTTCACCATTGGTGTTACACAGAATGTATTGTCCCATTGCTGGAGATGGATCTTCCTCAGGAGCTTTGTCAGATTGAAGGCATACAGCTACAAACTCATTGAGTATAATGGAACAGCTCCTGGCTGTTGTAGGCTGCCATTGTGACTGGGATGCTGGAGAGACGCTTGACTAGACAACACCTTATGACATCTGATGCAGTGATACCCTCCTCCAGTCAGCACCTCATCTTAGCCAGGACGTATGCTCCCGAGGCTTCATCATCCTTCAAAGGATCAGGACAATGTGAACTCAGTGTGTAACTATCCAGTCTCATATTGAAGGGCATGGTTGGAATGAGAGGAATAGCAACATTATTGTTGGCCCATGATGGAGGGAACGTGTCCAAGAGAATGCTCACTGCAACTCATCACCCTCTCCCTGGAGTTTGGTGGCTATGAGGCCCTCACATGCATGCCTACCTTGTCTGGCCCATGCTGTGGTCTCTTTCCCTGAAGCCTCAGCTTCCATAAACTCAATGCCCTTAACCCCACTGGTGGCCTTCTCAGTAGAGGAGATGTACAGCTCCTCCATGTCAGCATCTGGAAAGTCTCCTGCCTCTGCAGTGCAAAGTTGTGCAGCACACAGCAAGCCACGATGATCTGTGAGACCCTCTGGGGACCGTACAGGAATGCTCTGCCAGGTCAATCCAGGCACCGGAATCACATCTTTAAGATGCCTATGGTCTGCTCCACCAGTGGTCAGAGAGAGCCATGAGCCACGTTGTACCTCATAGGATTCCGTGGCTACCACATCAGCGACGTCCTTAGCGGGTACACCTTGTCACCGAGGAGCCAGCCCTGGGTCCTTTGTGGTCCCTCGAACATTTCTGGGATCTTCTCAAGATGTCTGGTTTGTGGACACTTCACGGGTATCTTGCGCAAACCAGTGTCATCAGTTTCTTCTGATCACAGACCAGCTGTACATTGAGCGAATGGTAACCTTTCCAGTTTATGTTTTGGAGTTCCTGTTGCCATGGGGTTTTTATAACCACATGGGTACAGTCTGTGGCACCCTGCACCTGTGGGAATCCCGAAATCGCTGCAAAGCCCATCGCTCTGGTGTCCTGGCTTACTTGATCTTTGTCAAAGTTGGCGTAATTGTGGCCAAAAAGAGTTTCTGTCACCTCATGTATGCGTTTGTGAGTGGAGCCTTGAGAGATCCTGCAGAGGTCCCCAGGAAAGCCCTGGAAGGAGCCACTTGTGGAGACGTTCAGTGTGGCAGTTATTCCCACAGCCAGTGGCAACGGATGCCCTCCCCATCCTGATGGCATCAGCTCTTGGAGAATGTGGCAAATTTGAACCAGCAGATCCCTGGACATGCAGAGGCGACACTGTCTCTCACTCAGCTAAGGCATGCAATTCTGTGTATTCTTGGTCTTGCGAGCCATCCCCGCCCGACATCTCTGTGAGCCTCATCCTCTGCATCTGGAGGGGGCCCTGCTGCCCATTAGTCTTGAGGGTTTAACTTATCCCTCTGGCGAGCCGGTCACTTCTGTCCCAATATTCCTCTCTCCCATCTGTGTGTGATTATGCAGCCAGCAATAAACCCAGCCTCCATGTTCTTGATGGTCTCCTCTCTGCAGCATCACTGAGATACGGACATAAACCAGCACCAACCTGCAGAGCAGCTACTTCTGTGGATGGGATGGGCTGAAGACGCAAACTGCAGTGGACATGATGCCAGTTGGAGATGTGAATGTATGTGTGAAAGAGTGTGTGGTGATGTCCCTTGAGCTGACAGTGAGTGAGAGCCCTGTGATTGTGTGATGGGCTGGTGAATGTGCGAATTGAGGTGATGAGATGGTTGACTTACCCTGACGGCACGGGTGAGATCATTCATCCTCCTCCTGCACTAGGTGGCTGACCTCTTCCGCGCAGCCCTGCCACTGACCACTGCTGCCACCGCCTCCCAAGCCGATGAAGATATTGCGTGAAAAGCCACCATTGCGGCTGGTGGGGAAAATGGCGTTTTTCAGGCCCACTGCCGCACTGAGCGCAATGAGGGGGAAATCCGGCCCCTGATTAGATCAATCTGGGAGCATGGAGCATGGCCAGTATTGGAGCAACACCAGCTTCTCGTGAGATGCTTTTAATTTACAGCAAAAAAAATCACAGAAACGGAATTTGCCAACATAATTAGTGCTTATGGGCGGGATTCTCCGGTCTTCGGCGCCGGAATTGTGTTCGGCGATCGGTCAGAGAATTCACGTTGGCGCAGAAATGGGCTGGCGCCGCTTTGGGGATGCCCCACCCCCTCCAAAACAGCGTACTCCTCACACCGTCGCGACGGCCTCAGGCCGTGACGTGAGGCCTTTCTCCAATGCTCCGCCCCCGATGGGCCGAGTTCCAGATAGCGTCAGTCGCGTGTGGGTATTTATTTTCGGGACCTCGGCGTGGCAGCTCTGCACTAAGTCCAGCACCGCCTCAGTCCAGTGGGGGGGGTGAGCTGATCCGTGGGCAGGGAGGATTTTAGCAGGGGCTGGGGGCACTGGTGGGGGGTGGTCCGGAGGTGGTGAGACTGGCCAAAGTGGGTGTCACTGTTTGGTAAGCCGGGTGCAGACCGCCGCCTTGCGCATGCACGGCCATGGACCCGTCAATTCTCCAACCGTATCTGCAGCGAGAGCCGGGTGCTCTACGCTGCTGCCTGCTAGCCCCTCATCAGACTGGGAATCGGCCGCCATTTTACCACATCCTTTTGGTCGTAAAACGCCACCGTTCCCACGTCAGCATCAGCACTTAGTATCGGAATCGGAGAATCCTGCCCTATAATTCTGTTTTGGTCAAATTATTCTGGAAAAACCAGAGCAAATATTCTACAGCCCAGAATTCCGATCTCTGGATAGATAACGCCCCCACCCCACAAGAAGCACTGGGGGACCCCTCAGAAGGCCCATGAACTTTCTATGTAGGAATCTCCAGGGAAGTTTGGATGTGAAATTCTCCTGAGTCTGGAACACTCTGATACATTCGAGTTAGAATCGGAAACTTTTATATTTCCAATTCTATTATCAGAATAGTTACAGAGGAAAAGGATTAAAACCATTCTAACTTTCAGGTAACTAGACTGCTGACTCCCCGACTACCCACTGGAAACCCCTGACCAATCCCCTTGACCACTCAACGACCCAACCCAACTCCCCGACCACCCCTCCTGAACCAACTCCCCCCCTGATCATCTGACTAACTTCCTGACCTCCCGATTACCTCTCCACCCACACAGCCCACCCTCACCCATTTACATGTCACTCTACCCCCCTCATCCACCCACCCCAAATCCAACCCACCCGCCTGCCACCTCACCCGACTGTCACCCTACCCCCTCACCCACCTGCCATCCTACCCCCTCACCTGCCCACCTGCCATCCTATCCCCTCACCTGCCCACCTGCCATCCTACCCCCTCACCCGCCCACCTGCCATCCTATCCCCTCACCCGCCTAACTTACACACTTACCATCTCTCGTTATCTTCATAGCATGGCTTTGGATTTAGCAGAATATGCCATAGTGTTGTAAAGGGGGGGGGGGGGGGGGCAGTATGGCTTAACTTCTCTTAACAATCCTGCCCTGTGAAGGAGGGACTCCCAGAACAGTTCAGCTCTGCATTTCTGAGGAGGTCCAGTGTGGAAGTCTGAGTGAGCGATGTGCAGCATCAGTGCAAGGGAAGTAAATAGGAGGTAATTGGTAATCCGCTGTGATGGCCACTCCTCAGGAGATTTGGTCTATTCTATTTGTGAAAGTTGTTGAATATCACAATTTAGAAATTGAAGGTTCCTTTGACGATTAGGGGTGACATAAATGAGGTATCTCTGGTGATTATATGATTTGATAGGGTAGATAGGGAGAACCTATTTCCTCTGGCGGAGGGAGCAAGGAGACATAACCTGAAAATCAGAGCTGCCCCATCAGCAGTGAAGTGACATTGAAGCTCCTCCCTGTTTTACACTGAACCACAGAGAATATTGGAGCTTTAGTTTATCCATGTTCACACCTGACAACCCCTCAAATCCCAAAACCACCTCCAGAGATTATCCCAGAGACAAGTTCCCAACAGCTCATAGTGCTGAGAACCTGCCCCCGTTCATATTAGACTAACCCTTTAAATTTGGTGGGGCCCAGCACAGAGTCCCACTAACTGACAGCCTGAGCTTCTGTCCCCGCCGCAGCTCTGTCAGAATCTTCGCTGAATCGGAAAACCCTGACTGCTGATGCTGGCTTCTAGTCCAATTCATTCACTTCACCTGTAGTCAATTTTAATGACTTGTGTTCGATCCTGATGACTTACTTCACTTCAAAGTCTAAACACTATGTTTTGTTCAGCAAGTGGTTTGATCTCATGTTCATCTCCAGCAACTGACCTCTCTTATCTGGGAATTTATGTTCGTTCCATCTGGGACTGGCCACTCGGAACAATTCAGTCACTGATATGTGAACCTGGCAGGCACAAGCAGGAGGATTTTCCACTTCTGCAGTATTTTGGGTGATCAGGGTTTGAAAGGGCTAATGTGTGAGACTGTGGAAACAATACCACCCACATGATAATATAAGAGACACATAATCAAGGGCCAAGAGAGAGGGTGAATACTCGGAACTTCAAGTGAGTAACACTTAGTTATCTGTATTTGTATAGTGTAATATTTACTCAGTAAAGCAGTTAGTGTTCTTTATGTCTCAGTAATGCATAGAATCCATACAGTGCAGAAGGAGGCCATTCAGCCCCATCACCTCTGCACCGACCCTTCAAAACAACACCCTACCTAGACCCAATTGATGGGCCGAATGGCCTCTTTCTGCACTGTAAATTCTATGATAATCTATGATAATCCCCTGCCCTATCCCCGTAACCCCATCTAACCTGCACATTTTTGGACACTAAGGGGTAATTTAGCATGGTCAATCTACCTAACCTGCACATTTTTGGACTGTGGGAGGAAACTGGAGTACCAGAGGAAACAAACACAAACACGGGGAGAATGTGCAGACTCCACACAGACAGTGACCCGAGCCGGGAATCGAACCCAGGTCTCTGGAGCTTTGAGGCAGCAGTGTTAACACTGTGCCACCGTGCCATCCGTGTCATTGCTTAGCCAGTCACATCTAACATCTAACGGCTTCCGTACTCCCATATGATGAATTAGAAGTAGAAAATCCTGGCCCGAGGGTCCTTTTATTATTCAAAACCACACACTATAGGAGTGATTGGCAACCTAGGCTAGTGAGTGGGCTGTATGTGCGGCCCTCCTTCTTCTGAGTGGACTGCAAGATAGGAATCGGGCTTGTTCACTAACCATGACCCTATGAATAAGATTAAATACATTTAATACATGCCGACTATTTCACAACAAGTTATAGAAAATGCTTAATCATTTATATATTAACAGAATAGTCATCAACTTCCAGTCGTAGAAGCAAAATAAATATTTACACTTGATTGGAAGTAGAGGGAGCACACAGCTCTCACAGCCAATGTTGTGTACAATCAGTACACACCTCACTTTCCATGTCCTTGCTGTACGTGCGCACCACTTCAGCCGTACCGATGGGTAAAATGCTACGTGGCTGGAAACCAGTGGAATGTGACAACCCTGCGCATGGGCAAAGCCCACACAATGTCTTGTGGGCTGCACTCAGAACCCAGATGGGTGGTATGTGGCTCCTGGGCTGCAGGTTGCCCACCACTGCATTAGAGTGAGCTGTATATTTTCCAGAGGAGAAATGCTTTTGCTGATCAATATTTGGAATGTAACAGCCGTTCAATTATGGATTTTTTTTTTCTTTCTTACGGACGCAGAGCAAATTTAAAAACAAAATTGTGTCTGCAATGTCCTGGAACAGTGCAAACTGTAAGCTTTGCCATTCTGTGCCCCAATATTTCCATTGTGAACCTACTCCAAAATTCCCTGGAAAAGTAATTTGAATACAAGACAATGAATATAACAGAGACCTTTGAAGCGACGCAGGCAATGGTTTACCTCAGCTGCATCAATAATCTAATTCAGCAGATTGATTTGGGTGTGACCCTGTCGTAGAATTTCAAACCCTTTTGCTTTGCTGGTCTTGGTTACCCAAAAATTATTTGAATCATGTACACAGTCAGCTGTTACACTCAGTTTTCAGGCTCATTTTAAGTTCCAGATTCATTTCATTTACAGTTGACCTCTGACCCACCCTGAGTGGCAACATTGGCCTACCAGGCATCTCATGGGAATGATTCTAATGAGGTATGAGTCCCAATTACAGATTAACTTCTCATTTGTGTGGCAGTATTTTATGGCCCCGCCCGTTGGCAGGATCTTCTTTCTATTCCCGCCAAAGTCAATGCAGGCAGGGTTGAATATTTGTGCCACCTGTGGTGATATGCATCACTGTAAATATACAAGGGGTGAATACAAATACACTAAGACTAAGTAAATACTAGAGGGAGCACCAGAGACATCATGACATGCAGAAATACAGCTAATGAACACATAGAATAGGACACGACCAATGGGCAGTCAAGACACACCCAGAGGTGACATTACCACAAGGGGGCTACCCATATAAAAGGACAGGGCACACGTGGTCTTTCTCTTTCCATAGGCGCCACTCAGAGAGACAGGGGCAGATTGGAAGCATCACACCTACCGCATGGCTTAGAGCAGACTAGTTAGATTGAGTTACTATAGCAAGATCAGCAGGAGAGTCGAACTCAAGTAGGAGAATTGTTAACTGTTCAATAAATGTGTTAAACCTATCTCCAAGTCTGAACCTTCCTTTGTCAGAGTATACATCAAGGAAGCAGCTTATGCTACATGAAGAAGCATAACACAACACCATCGACCATGTTTGGGCCTGAATACTGACCTAAATAAATGCCCATCATGCAGCCATCTTCATC
Source organism: Scyliorhinus canicula (assembly GCF_902713615.1). Taxonomy (NCBI): domain Eukaryota; kingdom Metazoa; phylum Chordata; class Chondrichthyes; order Carcharhiniformes; family Scyliorhinidae; genus Scyliorhinus; species Scyliorhinus canicula. The sequence continues at coordinate 276,396,927 of NC_052146.1, read as the reverse complement.
ATTGGCTCTTTGGTGTCCTGAGCAAGGCACACAGCATACACTAAATCTAGAACACAATAACAAAGAAGATGTTTTAGCTCAAAATTAAGCATGGTAAGAAGCAGCAGAGATTCTTTTGACTTTGATCAAATATTTTGAACTCTTCACATTAAGAACCGTCCCCTGCACCTTTATTTTTCATTCAAAATTCCTGTGGAGAGAAACCCAACCTAAATCCAGGAGATTCATTCACTTGATGGGAGCGAGCAAATGAGTGAGATTGATGGCAGAGCCATCCCTCCCCCACTTCTGACGGCTCTCCACACTCCAACAGTCTTCGTTAACAGTCTTTCCATGATCGCTGAATATGATCTTAACCAACAATATGCATTTCAGTCACTCTATATTGTAGGACTGGATCTTCAGGAAGTTTGAGCATATTCTTGATGTGAAATTAAACTGATGTGAAGTGAGTGCCTTGATTTTATTTCAGTGGCCCATAAGCTTAAAAAGTCCAGAAAAAAAAAACCCACTGGATGTGTTGCCCAAATATGGTTTGATCAGAACTATTTGTTCAATCAAGGGTGAATGATTAAAAAATGCGGATACGCTTCTCTAGATTTCTTCGACAAGCTCCAGCTTCAACTCAGAATTCTTCTCCCTGTTAGAAAAAATCATTACTGCCAGATCGCTTTTGGTAAAGAAAATCCGGATCAGTTTTCTTGGAGGGAAAAAGAATTGACAACCAGAGGTGGTGGTGGGGGAGGTGGAGCTGCCGATTCTTCTCCGGCCCCATTGGTGACCTTTATTGAGGAAATAAGCCACTCACAACCCCAAATGTGTTGAGATGGGTCCTCCTAATGCCAAAACGTTAGGCCCTCTCCCGTCAATGGGATTTTGGAAATACGTTCAAAAGTAGAAATCCAATGAAGTCCCTCTTTTATGTTTGATGGCGCTCTGATAGTTAGTTTAGCATTTCTCCTGCTTTTTAAAAAAGAAATGGTGGGGCCTGTTGAAAAAGCAAAACTGATTCATCAGAATGCAAATTGGGAAGTATCAAAGGAGCTAGATCGTATAATTTGTAAGATAAAATTCCAATTTTTCCAGGGAAGCACACCTCAGACGCCCTCAGAAATGCGTCACCAATTTTGTGCACTCAACTAGGCCCTCCAGATTTCCATGTATTTATTTATTTTCCTCCTCTAAATCTGGCAAATGCTCCAAGCTTACTTTAAAACCATGTGTAACTATTTCTTTCCACATGGCGTTGTTGGCTTGTAATCAGGGCTGTGTTGCCAGCCCTTTAGCAGGTGTTGGGGGGAGGGGTGGGGTTGGGGGGGGGGGGGGGGGGGGGGTTTGCTCACTTTCTAGGTTGGCACGGTTGGCGAGTTAAGGTTCGTTGAGGTGTTCCCAATGAGCTCTCAAACTCTCAAATCAAATTGCGCCCAATGTGCACAACGTCAAAATAACCCCCAAAGTATTAGCTCACACATTGACAGAGAGATTGCAACTTTATCCCACATATTTATGCTGCAATATCCTTACCAGGCACGCTGCCAACTCCTGTGTCAATCAGAATGATAAGAGTGCCAAGTTAGAAAATAAAATGCTGTTCAGTTTTTCTTTCCGTAGCATTTTGTCCCCACCTTCTCCCTGGATCCCCAAATGCTTGGTGAGCTGGTCTCCCATATACTGAGTATTTTTCTGCCATCCATTGTAACGGGCGGGGAATTTGGTCACTACCTATGCCAGGCAGCTTATTTTAGTAAGTGTTAGCTTAGGCTCAGATGGAAGCACTTCTTGCCTCTAATTCAAAAATCCACTGGAACTAAAGTGCAGCATTTGAACGTTGACAGTTCATCGCGGTTTTGAGGGATGTAACATTGTCAGAGATGGTTAAATCTTTCAGAAATGATGTTAAACCCAGGTCCTGCCTGTGCGGGTCAAGCAAAAGATTCCATTGCCACAAATTTAAAACCACCAGGATAAAAGCACTGATCAACCATTTCACTTGATGCTTGTGCAACCTTGCTACGTACAAAGTGACAGCTGTGTTTGCCTACATGCCAGACAGTTACTACACTTCCAAAATCATTTGTTGGTCAGAGGTTCTTTGGAACATCCTGCGATGTAATCAGTTGCTACATAAATCCAAATACTTTCTTACCTTCCACAGTTATCATCCTGGCTTATCTTCGCACTTTATAAAATCCGACAATATGTGCATCTCCCAAATAATAATCCTCTGCTAACTTGTTGTATTTCTGCCAGCTTCACTTTTAAATATTGACAGCAGGCGCCTGGAGCTCTCAGGAATAATTCCTTCCACAGGGTTTATTTTGTTAAGCATGTTTTTATTCTCCCGAAGCATTTCAGACCTCACTATACACTTTCTGATACTTTGGCCTTACCTGCTTAATTCCTGCAGCTTTGTCAGTTTTAAACATTTCTGTAAGGAAAGTGTCTTTAGGGCAGCACGGTGGCCTAGTGGTTAGCACAGCTGCCTCATGGCGCTGAGGTCCCAGGTTCGAATCCCGGCTCTGGGTCACTGTCCGTGTGGAGTTTGCACATTCGCCCCGTGTTTGCGTGGGTTTCGCCCCCACAACCCAAAAAAATGTGCAGAGTAGGTGGATTGGCTATGCTAAATTGCCCCTTAATTGGAAAAATAATTGGGTAATCTAAATTTAAAAAAAAGGGAAAGTGTCTTTGCAGGTTTCCCGCAGGATAACACTTTCCTATCAGCGCAGGGGTACAGGTCGCACGGTGATTGTGGGGATGCAGATGATGGTCGGGGTTCCCAATGGCCTTCTGTTGCTGATTGGGGAGGGAAGCGAATACATTGCAGATTGGGACAGAGGGGTTGACTCATGACCCTGTTTGGTCTGAGGAAATTTTCCGACTCCTCCTGACCCATAAACAGTGCTGTAAAGGGATTTACCTCATGGATTCAGCCATTCTTGCCATCTTTCGCCACCTAGGTTTCGTGCAGCTTGGGAAAGTCGGCCAATGTGATTCGATAATGGAATCATTGGGCAGAATTTTACTCTGCCCAGGCAGGCACGTGCCCCATCCAGAAGCGGGTGTGCCTTCCAACATCATACTCTTGTGATATTTTGGTCGGTGGGCACAAACGCAGATCTTTAACGCACCTGCCAAAAATTATGGAGCGACTTAAGGTATTAAGGGCGCGATTCTCCCAAACCGGGAGAAATCGTAAGGCTGGCGTCAAAAACGGGCGGGTTTGACGCCAGCCTCCCCCCCCCCCGACCGGGAACCGATTCTGGTCCCCGGTCGGGGCTAGCATGCCGTGGCCGTGAACTCCGGCATCGCGGGCTTAACGAATTTCGTTAAGCCCACTTGCCAGAGTTTGCGATGGCTGACGCGTCACATGACGTCAGCCGCGCATGCGCGGATTGGAAGACTCCAACCCGCGCATGCGCGGATGACGTCATCGCGCATGCGCGGGCCGGGATGCCCCTCAGCCGCCCCGCGAATGGATACAGCGGGGCGGCGGAAGGACAAAGAGTGCGCGGGGTAAGTACCCGCTGCCCGCGATCGGTGCCCACCGATCACGGGCCCATGGCACCCTTGTCACGGCCGTGGTACTGCCGTGCCAATCGGTGCCATGGTTGCCAAGAACCCAACTTTACGGCCGTTTTTACGAACGGTCAGACCAGGTGTGTTTGACGTTTCTAAAAACGGTCGTAAAGGGCTTGGACTTCGGCCCATCGGCCAGCTGAGAATCGCTGCTCGCCGTAAAAAAACGGCGGCAGCGATTCGTGTCGGGAGTCGGTTGTGGGGGGGGGGGAGAATAGCGGGAGGGCGTCAGACTAGCGTGGCCGTAAAAATTTACGACCCCCGCTATTCTCCGCACCGCCGTGAGTGCGGAGAATTGCGCCCTAAATATCTGACTGACCACAATATTACATTGTCCCTGCGATTTTCAGGTCACCATACAGGCAACATGGGCAGGCAGCCAATCCACTTTTGCAGTTTAGGGTCCGATAAAAGGGTGTTGGAGCTTGTGAGTTTGGTGAGGATTTTGTTTGGAGCATTGCGAAGAGGAAGGGTGAACAGCCAGTGGTGGTACATATCAAAGGTAGTTATCTCAGGATTACTACCAGTTCCAATGTGCTAGTCAGAGCAGAAACAACAGAATATATCAGATAAATACGTGGCTGAAGAGATGGTGCAAGGGGGTGGGTTTCCGATTCCTGGGGCATTGGGACTGGTTCTGGGGGAGGTGGGACTAATACAAACTGGACACCTGGGCAGGACCGGGGCTGATGTCCAAAGGGGACTATTTGCTAGAGTGGCTGGGGAGGGTTTCAACTAAAATGGCAGGGGTATGGACCCTAAGCAAGGAGTCATAATAAATGGCGGCAGGCTTGAAGGGCCGAATAGCAAACTCATGCTTCTAATTTATTTGTTTCTATGTTTCATAGCTTTCTTTGGCGGTTTCAGCATCTCGCCTGGAGATTTCAGGACATTGTAGTCTTCTGATAGCGGAGATTTGCATACCTCTGGCACCCTCCATGCACTGTTCAGCCCAATTTGCATCTCTGCAGATGGGTATGTGTACTCAGCAGGGAGAACCTCGGAGGAGGAGGAGGACAGGGGACAAAGAGAGAGGAGGTCAGGTGGTCGCAGGCATCATCTTGGAGCAGAGGCACACGGTGCTCAGGGACACCCAATACCCAGCCGCAGGTTGTACAGGCAGCGATCCACCTATCTGGACATGACAGAGTTCCAGTGCTGCAGGAGGTTCCAGCTTTCACGGGAAGCCACCACGACCATCTGCCAGATGATTGAGCCAGAGGTAGCCTCCAATTGTATTGGTGAACAACCAGTGCCCATCGATCTCCAGGTCACTGTGGCACTTAACGGAATACCAGTGTGGATCTCACCCAAAAAACTGACGGGAAACACCCCGTAAAAAACACGCAAAATAGCACTTAGAAATGTTTTGGTTGAATTCCATCCAATGTCCTAATTATATACCCCCCAAGAAATCTCCACAAATCATAACAGAAACCCATTAGACCTATCTTTGTAAGTACATAAAGCTTGGAAAGAAGGTTATCTCACTTTTACGACATCTTAATTGCACCCACTGCAGCCACAAATCTGGCTGTCTTTCAACCAGGATTTAATTTTTTTTAACTGCAGCAGATACATACACGCCCTAACTCAAGCTTGTAAAACATTACTACACTAGGTACATACAATACAATATATATACCAATTTTTTTCATTCATCATGTATGACTTAACTGAATGTAGAAGCCATATTAGACGCAGCATTGACAGCATCTAGTCCAAACAGCAAATAACAAGGCATAGAAATAAAATCTTATAACGGTGTTAAATTATAAGGACAGGTTGTATAGTCTGGTCTTGTGTTTCCTTGAGCATAGAAGAATAAGGGATAGTTTAATTAACCTACTTAAGATTATTAAGGGATTTGAGGTCATTTTGGGGTGACGTTAGAAAGCACTTCTTTGCGCAAATGGTCATTGGACTTTGAAACTCTCTCAAAAAGCTGCTGAAGATAGGTCAATGGAAAATTCCAAAATTGAGGCCGAAGTATTTTTGACAGGCAAGGATATTAAGGATGAGGAAAGCAAGGTGGGTAGATGGAGCCCAGATGCAGATCAACACTACCTAATTGAATATTGGAACAGGCCCGATGATTCGATTGGCTTACTTCTGTTCCTATATGTTTTTAAAGGGTTCTATAACTGAGGCTGCTCTAATGGGGGCCAAGGGTAGTCTATGGACTGCTAACCAGCATTCAAAGAAATAAGCAAAATGATGGAAATGTTGGAAATTTAAACACAAAAATAGAAAAAAAAGTGTTGGGCGGTCAAGTCAGCATCTGTGGAGAGAGAAGTTAGACAGATAACCTTTTAGGTCAGTACCGGAAGATGTAACAAATGAAATCCTTTTGAGCAAAGACAGGGAGAAAGGGAGATAATAAGTAAATAGGAGAGATCTGTGATTTGGTGGATGTGGAGGATGTTGCAAGGCAAATGGAAGCGATGGGCTGTGTGGAGTTTGCACTTTCTCCCCGTGTCTGCGTAGGTTTGCTCCCGGTGCTCCGGTTTCCTACCACAGTCCAAAGGTGTGCAAGTTAGGTGGGATTATGGGGATAGATGAGGGGAGTGGGCCTAGGTGGGGCCAAATGGCCTCCTTCTGAACTGTTGGGATTCTATAGATTCTATGAATGAAGAAGAATATTAGAGGGAACAAATTGTGTCTGGAAGATGTTTGAATCAATGTATATCCCTGAGATTAACCCTAAAACCCTTCTCCCAAGAGGATTTGTAAGTTCTAGTGTTTACCTACCATGTTGAACATTTTTATGGACGGGGGGCAATTGATTTAAACAGCCCTGAATTCCCCACTCACTACCCATCTGTAAGCAGAAGGGTATTTTTTAAATTCTGATTTCCCTCTTTATAAATGATGGTATATTTCCTCAACGTTAAAATTGGAGTGTCCCTCTCCTCTATGAAAAACATGTACCGCAAACCCAAGGTAAGCTAAAATAAAAGAGGGTTGCTTTATTTTTACACACACACGCAAATGTGAAAGAGAGAGAGTTTCGTAATGTCGCAATGCCCGCCCCTTTTCAACAACACAATAAACTGGAGAAAGGGAAAGCAGAAGAGGGTTCAGGGTATGGCCACAACAAAATATAAGTTAGGGTTTTTAGATGTGCTCAGAGACTAGAATCAGAAGTCTACTGGAAGGTTTCTTCCAAAGGGAGGTTGACTGATTGTAGGGTGACTCCAGAGTGAGTGGGGGATGGGGGAAGGCCTGTAGAGTGAGTTCCAAGGTTTCAGCAATTGCCAGTTAAGGGCAGCCCCAGAGTTCTTTCTGTTGCCCCCGGCTTGATGGTAGACAGCACAGCTGTTGCCAGGAGTTCTGTTCTCGTTAGAGGTCAAACAATAACTGTCTGAGTTCAGTTCCCAAGACAATATTACAGTGCAGCTTGGGGATGGTCATATCACATACTTCCCACCACTCTTCCTCGACGTTGGACAGAGTAAGTATTCCCAAGGCTGGAATCTTCAGGTGATTAATTGGAGTCAGGATTCTTTTTGTTCTTGGAGGCTAGTCCCGCCGGCGTGGGTTACGCATGGTACTACACGGCGGGACCTGGTTGAGTTTAAGGTTGAGTAAATGAGGCCTATTGTTGAAACCATTGTATTAGAAAAGTTGATGCTTAGACCATTAGCATCATTATTGGAGGAATAGGGACTTGTACAATGGTAATAAAGATGATTCTCGACAGGAGCGAGAGTAACAGGGTAGTTGTTATGGGGGACTTTAACTTTCCAAATATTGACTGGAAATACTATAGTTCGAGTACTATAAATGGGTCAGTTTTTGTGCAGTGTGTGCAGGAGGGTTTTCTGACACAGTATGTAGACAGGCCAACAAGGGGCGAGGCCACATTGGATTTGGTACTAGGTAATGAACCCGGCCAGGTGTTAGATTTAGATGTAGGTGAGCACTTTGGTGATAGTGATCACAACTCGGTTATGTTTACTTTAGCAATGGGCAGGGATAGGTATATATCGCAAGGCAAGAATTATAGCTGGGGGAAAGGCAATTATGATGCTATTCGGCAAGATTTAGGATGTATAGGATGGGGAAGGAAACTGCAAGGGATGGGTAGAATCGAAATGTGGAGCTTTTTCAAGGAACAGCTACTGCGTGTCATTGATAAGTATGTACCTGTCAGGTAGGGAGGAAGTTGTCGAGCAAGGGAACCGTGGTTTACTAAGGAAGTTGAATCACTTGTCAAGAGGAAGAAGAAGGCTTATGTTAGGATGAGACATGAAGGCTCAGTTAGGGCACTTGAGAGTTACAAGTTAGCCAGGAAGGACCTAAAGGGAGAGTTAAGAAGAGCGAGGAGAGGACACGAAAAGTCGTTGGCGGATAGGATCAAGGAAAACCCTAAGGCTTTCTATAGGTATATCAGGAACAAAAGAATGACTCGAGTAAGATTAGGGCCAATCAAGGATAGTAGTGGAAAGTTGTGTGTGGAATCAGAGGAGATAGGGGAAGCGTTAAATGGATATTTTTCGTCAGTGTTTACACTGGAGAAAGACAATGTTGTCGAGGAGAACACTCAGGTTCAGTCGACCAGGCTAGATGGAATTGAGGTTCAAAAGGAGGAGGTGTTAGCAATTTTGGAAAATGTCAAAATAGATAAGTCCCCTGGGCCAGATGGGATTTATCCTAGGATTCTCTGGGAAGCCAGGGAGGAGATTGCAGAGCCTTTGTCCTTGATCTTTGTGTCGTCTTTGTCGACAGGAATAGTGCCGGAAGACTGGAGGATAGCAAATGTTGTCCCCTTGTTCAAGAAGGGGAGTAGAGACAACCCTGGTAATTATAGACCTGTGAGCCTTACTTCGGTTGTGGGTAAAATGTTGGAAAAGGTTATAAGAGATAGGGTTTATAATCATCTTGAAAAGAACAAGTTGATTAGCGATAGTCAACACGGTTTTGTGAAGGGTAGGTCATGCCTCACAAACCTTATTGAGTTTTTTGAGAAGGTGATCAAACAGGTGGATCAGGGTAAAGCTGTTGATGTGGTGTATATGGATTTCAGTAAGGCGTTTGATAAGGTTCCCCACGGTAGGCTATTGCAGAAAATAAGGAAGTATGGAATTGAAGGTGATTTAGCGGTTTGGATCAGTAATTGGCTAGCTGAAAGAAGACAGAGGGTGGTGGTTGATGGCAAATGTTCATCCTGGAGTTCAGTTACTAGTGGTGTACCGCAAGGATCTGTTTTGGGGCCACTGCTGTTTGTCATTTTTATAAATGACCTGGAAGAGGGTGTAGAAGGATGGGTTAGTAAATTTGCAGATGACACGAAGGTCGGTGGAGTTGTGGATAGTGCTGAAGGATGTTATAGGATACAAAGGGACATAGATAAGCTGCAGAGCTGGGCTGAGAGGTGGCAGATGGAGTTTAATGCGGAAAAGTGTGAGGTGGTTCACTTTGGAAGGAGTAACAGGAATGCAGAGTACTGGGCTAATGGCAAGATTCTTGGTAGTGTAGATGAACAGAGAGATCTCGGCATCCAGGTACATAAATCCCTGAAAGTTGCCACCCAGGTTAATAGGGCTGTTAAGAAGGCATATGGTGTGCAGCCTTTATAAGCAGGAGGATTGAGTTTCGGAACCACAAGGTCATGCTGCAGCTGTACATAACTCTGGTGCGGCTGCACCTGGAGTACTGCGTGCAGTTCTGGTCACCACATTATAGGAAGGATGTGGAAGCTTTGGAAAGGGTTCAGAGGATATTTACTAGGATGTTGCCTGGTATGGAGGGAAGGTCTTATGAGGAAAGGCTCAGGGAATTGAGGTTGTTTTCGTTAGAGAGGAGAAGGCTGAGAGGTGACTTAATAGAGACATATAAGATAGTCAGAGGGTTAGATAGGGTGGACAGTGAGAGTCTTTTTCCTCGGATGGTGATGACCAACACGAGGGGACATAGCTTTAAATTGAGGGGTGATAGATATAGGACAGATATCAGAGGCAGTTTCTTTACTCAGAGAGTAGTAGGGGTGTGGAACGCCCTGCCTGCAACGGTAATAGACTCGCCAACTTTAAGGGCATTTAAGTGGTCACTGGATAGACATATGGATGAAAATGGAATAGTGTAGGTCAGATAGGCTTCAGATGGTTTCACAGTTCGGCGCAACATCGAGGGCCGAAGGGCCCGTACTGCGCTGTAGTGTCCTATGTTCTATGTTCTAATTGGTTGGGGCAGATTGCTCATCTGCTAGCACATTATGCAAAGAATGTTACATTCATGTAGCGGGATTCTCCCTTCTGGGGGACTAATCTGCACGCCGGTGGGAGAACTGGCGTCAACCACTTCGGCATCAACAGCCCCCGAAAGTGCGGAATGCTCCACACTTCCGGGGGCTAGGTGGACTCCGGAGGGGTTGGCGCCGCTCCAGCCGGTGCCAAAGGGACTGTGCAAGTTTGAGTATGCGCCGAAGGGCCGATGTGATCTCGGACATGCGCGGAACCGACGGTGTGGTTCTGCATGCGCAGACCGGCCGGCATATTTTGGCGCATGCGGGGAGGATTCTCTTCCCCACGCCAGCCATAGCGGAGCCCTATAGGGGCCGGTGCAGAAGGAAGGAGTGCCCCCACGGCACAGGCCCGCCCACAGATTGGTGGGCCCTGATTGCGGGCCAGGCCACCGTGGGGGCCCCCTCCCGGGGTCAGATACCCCGTGCCCCCCCGAGGACCACCCCCACTGACCTACCTGCCAGGTCCCGCCGTGTAGGACCATGCATAACCCACGCCGGCGGGACTAGCCAAAAACAGACGGCCGCTCGGCCCATCGGGGCCTGGAAAATTGCCGGGGGAGCCGCTGCCAACGGCCCCCGACTGGTGTGGTGTGAATCCCGCCCCTGCCCGAAAAATGGCGCCGGAGAATACGGCAGCCGGCGGCAGGGCGAGATTCGCGGCGCTCCCCGGGGATGGGTCGGAGAATCCTGCCCCCGATGTTTTAAGGTGTTAGCCTTTCATAACGTTGAAACTGCTCAGAAACTTATGGAAATCAGCAAGTGACAGCTGGAGCCATCTTGTCAGCTCAGCAATTGTCCATTTTGAAAAGCACAAAATCTTGTGGCCCAGCTGACATATATAATACAAATCTTTTCCTTCACATTGTGATCATTACAGCATCTTTTTAACTTGGACCATGAAGAGCAGTTACATACCTTTCTAGTTGAATAAAATTCTCAAACTCCAGGAGACCCAATGGTGGCCATCCTCAGTGGAAGAACTGTTCTTGTTGCTATGTGCAGCAGAATCAGAGACATGTACTTCTTAAATACATATATAATGGAGTAGAAATTCTACTTCCAATCACAAAATTGTACTCTTCTGGCCCGTAATCTTCCATTCTTTGATTTTAATGCCACTACACAGTGTGACTGGAACAATTTCCCCGAAATGGGAGGTGGTCCTTTAATTTCCTCTGATGTGCAGGATCCCATGAAGCTGGCGATGACATAGTTTGAATTGATGGCCTGTCTTTTGGAATGATTTCATGGAATGTTATTAACTTCCAATTTAGAAGAAAATGAAAATTCCCTCTTAAGGAAGCTGCCAGTGAGTGAAAATCCGAATAAAGGCAATGTTCATCTCCTTGTGCGAAGTTACATCTATCTCTGTATTTTCAATTTGTGCACATTTGAATTGCACTTGTCTTTTAGCTGCATAAATTGTGATAAAACCCCAATCTTTTTTTTATTAAAGCCATCAATTTGTCCACTGTTCTTTGTCTTTAAAAATGGAAGAGGGCTGAGATCAACAGCAATAATTCACAGTATTCGGGAAAGAGAGGGTAGCAGCAAAGTCCAGAGCTGGATTGAACCCATGGATGGTGCTGAGGCAAGTAGATTTGGAGTTAAGGATACTGTCAGGAGGAGATTTGAGCTGTGCTTTTAAAGTGGGAGAGCTGGCTTGTGAGGAGGACACTGGATTAAGCCGGATTAAGTTGGAGATATTGGGTGTAGCCAGGAGCAAGCTGCAAAGAGTTGGGACTGTGCCTTTCAGAAACGAAGGAGTGAGGAAACAGGGAAGATTAGGGCAAGCGCTGGTGCAACGGCTTCTGAGAGTTTTGACCCGATTGCTTTAATCAGTTGCATCGGCGTACAGCCCAATAGCTCTCTTTGTAGTACTGGAAAACCATCTCCATGGACCAAACCAGATCGCTGCAGAATCTATGGGAAGGACCCCAGCATTTTGAGACCCAAAGATGACAAAACGAAGGGGAAAGGCAAGAGTGGAGGAAAGAACATTCTGCGGGATTCTCCGTCGGCGGGATTCTCCGCTTTGCCGGCAGCGCACTCATGCCCCCGGGTTTCCCGATGGCGTGGGGGGTGGGCACAATGGGAAACCCCATTGACCGGCTGCGGAATCGGAGAATCCCACTGCCAGTGGAGGCGCGTCGTTTCGGAAAACAGAGCTCGCGGGACGGAGAACCCCACCCATGATCTGTACTGATAATACGTATAAGAACATAAGGACTAGGAGCAGGAGTAGGCCATCTGACCCCTTGAGCCTGCTCTGCCATTCAATGAAATCATGGCTGCTCTTTTGTGGACTCAGCTCCACTTTCCGGCACGAACACCATAACCCTTAATCCCTTTACTCTTCAATATCCCACACAACAACAAATGTCTGATGTGACATAAAGTCTGCAGTTCCCGAATCGGCCTCATCAGCTATCTTCATAATCATGGAAGACAATCATCCCCATTAGCGAGGGATATCCAATATCGGCATTGTCATGGAAAATGGGGAAACATAACACAGAAGAATTGAAAGAGATTTTAAAAATAATTGCAATTTTCTTCTGCATGAGGTTTTATTTTACAATCAGAGGAATACTTCCAGAGTGGGACAAAAAGGATCTTCTTCTGGGAAGCATTACTCTGCTCGTGATATTATAAATTATTTTATTCACCAAGGCTCCTTCGACAGCTCCTTCCAAATCTGTGACCGTTACCATCTAGAAGGACAAAGAACAAAGAAAGGTACAGCACAGGAACAGGCCCTTCGGCCCTCCAAGCATGTGCCGACCATGCTGCCCATCTAAACTAAAATCTTCTGCACTTCCAGGGTCTGTGTCCCTCTATTCCCACCCTATTCATGTATTTGTCAAGACGCCCCTTAAACGTCTCTATCGCCTCTGCTTCCACCACTTCCTCCGGCAGCGAGTTCCAGACACCAACTACCCTCTGTTTAAAAAACTTCCCAGCACATCTCCTCTAAACTTTACCCTTCACACCGTAAACCTATGTCCCCTAGTAATTGACTCTTCCACCCTGGGGAAAAGCTCTGACTATCCACTCTGTCTATGCCCCTCCTAATTTTGTCGACTTCTGTCAGGTCGCCCCTCAACTGTCGTTCCAGTGAGAACAAACCAAGTTTCTCCAACCTCTCCTCATAGCTTATGACCTCCATGCCAGGCAACATCCTGGTAAACCTCTTCTGTACTCTTTCCAAAGCCTCTACATCCTTCTGGTAGTGTGGCGATCAGAATTGAACACTATATTCCAAGTGTGGCCTCACTAAAGTTCTATACAGCTACAGCAAGACTTGCCAATTTTTATACTCAATGACCCGGCCAATGAAGGTGAGCATGTCGTATGCCTTCTTGACTACTTCTCCACCTGTGTTGCCCCTTTCAGTGTCCTGTGTGTCTATACACCCTGCCTGTCAATACCTTTAAGGGTTCTGACATTTACTGTATATTTCCCATCTGTATTAGACCTTCCAGATTGAACTCCGTCTGCCATCTCTCCACCCAAGTCTCCAAACGATCTGTATCTTGCTGTATCCTCTGACAGTCCTCATTGCTATCTGCAATTCCATCAACCTTTGTGTCATTTGCAAACTTGCTAATCAAACCAGACAAGGGCAGGAGATACATGGGAACACCAACACTTGCAGGTTCCTCTCTAAATCACTCATCATCCTGACTTGGATCTGTGTATCATCATTCCTCCGTGTGGATGGGGCAAAATCATGGAACTCTCTCTCTAACAGCATGGTGGGTGTACCTACATCTCAGGAACTGCAGTGGTTCAAGAATGCGGCTCACCACCAACTCCTCAAGGGCAATTAAGGATGGGAATAAATATTGGCCTAGCCAGTGATGCTCATCCCTGAAGAATGAATTTAAAATATCAAGAAGGAACATGGGGCGAGATTCTCCGACCCCCCCGCCGGGCCGGAGAATCGCCGGGAGGCGGCTTGAATCCCGCCTCCGCCGGCTGCCGGATTCTCCGGCGCTAGGGTTTTGGCGGGGGTGGGAATCACACCGCGTCGGTTGGCGGCCGCTGGCAGCGGCCCCCCCCGGCGATCTTCGGCCCACAATGGGCCGAGCAGCCGCCCGTTTTAGGCCGGATCTGCCGGCGCAAATTAGACCTGGTGCTTACCGGCGGGACCTGGCTCTGCGGGCGGCCTCCGGGGCCCACCGATCTGCGAGCGGGCCTGTGCCGTGGGGGCACTCTTTCCCTCTGCACCGGCTGCTGTCGACCTCCGCCATGGCCGATGCTGAGACGAACCCCCCCCTGTGCATGAGCTATCTCGTGCCGGCCGGCAGAGGCCCTTCGGCGCTGGTTGGCGTGGCGCCAAGCCCCTTCCGCACCGGCTGGCACGGCGCCAACCACACCGGCCTAGCCCCTGAAGGTATGGAGGATTCTGCACATTCCGGGGGGCCCGACGCCAGAGTGGTTAATGCTACTCCTCGACGCCGGGACCACCCGCCCCGCCGGGTAGGGGAGAATCCCGCCCATGGTATCGATGTGACCAGAATAATTACTTTCCCGCCTGTGTTCAAGAAGATGGTGAAAGGGTAAATGATGGCTATATGCTGAGGGAATGTCTTTATTTTCCTTTGTATAGCTGCCTATTATTTTAATTAGGTGGTCAGTTAGATCAGTTGGCTGGACGGCTGGTTCATGATGCAGAGCTCTTCCAACAGCACAGGTTCAAATTCCCATACTGGCTGAGGTTATTCATGAAGACTTCTCAACCTTGCCCCTCGTCTGAGGCTTGGTGACCCTCAGGTTAATTCACCGCAGTACAGGGGCGGCACGGTGGCGCAGTGGTTAACATTGCTGCCTCACAACGCTGGGGACCCGGATTCGATCCCGGCCGCGGGTCATTATCCGTGTTTGCACATTCTCCCCATGTCTGCCTCGGTCTGGTTCTCTTTCAGAGGGTCGGTGCAGACCTGATGGGCCAAATGGCCTTCTACTGCACTTATAGAATTCCATGATTCTTTAAAAAAAAATAGTTTTTACATTTTTCCAATTAAGGGGCAATTTAGTGTGTCCAATCCACCTACCCTGCACATCTTTGGGTTGTGGGGGTGAGACCCACGTGGACATGTGCAAACTCCACACGGACAGTGACCCGGGGCCGGGATCGAAACCGGGCCCTCGGCGCTGTGAGGATCCTCTGAACTTTGGTGACTTTCATTTCATTTTTTTTTTAATGTTGTGTACCCAATTCATTTTTTCCAATTAAGGGGCAATTTAGCATGGCCAATCCACCTACCCTGCACAACTTTTGGGTTGTGGGCGCGAAACCTACGCAAACAAGAGAGTGTGCAAACTCCACACGGACAGTGATCCAGAGCCGGGATCGAACCTGGGACCTCGTCATCATGAGGCAGCAGTGCTAACCACTGTGCCACCCTGCTGCCCCATTTCATTTATTTTTATCAGGGTCCAACAGATCCTGAGTAGAAAGGGGAAATGGTGTGGTTCTCTGAAATAATAATACAGTGACTATTCATGACGGAACAATCTAGGACGCGCCCCTTGACTCACCATGAGCAATGCCAACGGAGGGCCGCCATGCAGAATTAATTCTGCCGCACAATTCTCACTATGGAGCATATCAATCTCCCGTGCTGAGAAGCAGAAAGGCGTGTACTTTGCCTCGGGCTGCGCTCTGAGAAACTCTGGCTCCAGCTCATAATCAATTCATACAGAGTAAATCAATTTGGAAAATGGTAGACCCGGCCTCCAGAATGAAAGAGATGGAAAATGTTAGATATGACAGATCAATAAGGCTGCACTTTCATCCTTTGTTCGAGTAATCTTGGTTAATTGCCACTGCTAAACCATGGAAAGCAAACAAACAGCACAGAGCAGCTCGGCACAATGAACTCATCTGTGAGGAGAAGTTTTCCAATTCATCTTAAATTGAGATTGCTAAGCTTACTCAGGGCCCAATTGTTTCTGCCTTGTTCCCTGCGAATAGCAATTTTCTGTCTCCCTCTCCCTAAAGATTGACTGATAATTATCTGCAATTATTTGGCGCCAAGTCCTGGATTTTGTCCAGTTCGAGTTGCCAATCTGTATAAAAGGTCTCAATCCAGAGGAGGGGGACTGAAAAGCTTAAACATTCCTTTGGTGACTTTGTCAACAAATAGACCACCTCCTTCGACTGAGCCATTGAACCACAGAATCACCGAACGTTAATGCATGAAACCAGGCAATTTAGAAAATCAAGTCTTTGGCAGTAATAAAAACAAATGATACAGGAAAAAAATTCAACAGGTCTTGCAGCTCTGTGGAGAGACATTGAGGCAAAATTTCAGGTTCATGACGTTTTGTCAGAAAGATCACAGACCAGAAACTCTGGTCTGGATTTAGCATTCTCCCACCAACGGGATTGAAGGCTTTCTGGGTGAGTGTGCTTAACACTCAATTTGGCTCTGTTTCTTTACTTAGCTCTGGAGTCGCCAGGTGTTGTTAAGACACCGCTACAAGTTCAAGGTGAAGTTCAAAGCAATAAAACCATACACCAATTAGTAAGTCCAAACAACTGAGTTTATTGTAATACAATTATAATAACTACCCATGCACACGCTAAAGGGATTAAACTATTCCTACCGCTAAATAAACTAATACTTATCTCGAAGGAACTGCCGGGTCAGGGAACAAGGCCTCTTGCTCTGCTCTGGTCTGCAGACTTCAGGTTGGTATAAGTTAAAAGGGGTCAGGAGTGTCTATCTCTGGTAGCGATCGTTGTGAGACACTTACTTGCTGGCGGCTGCTGTCCGAACCCTCTCCTCTCTCTCCTTCAGGGTCTTCTTGGCAAAAGCTGGTCGAGGTGCTGGTCCACGGAGGAGGGCTAGTCAAAGAGAGAGGAGGGCTGGACGAGAAGGAGGAGGGCTGGATCAGAAGACTGAACCTTGTGTGGGACCTGTCTTTTATAGGTCCCAGGGGATCCGCGCCCCTTTGGGCGGACTCCCTTACCTGCTTGGAATCGATTGGGTCTCTTCCCAATCGATATGTTTGAATCCCCCCCCAATACTGAGGCTGTTCCTTAGCTACTGGGCGGGCTTTCAGGCTCTTTGTTTTCGAACCTTGCTGGTGCCCGAGTGTCTGGTATCCTTTACAATGTTGCAGTTGCTTCCCTAATTGTGTCCATTGTCTCTGGAATCGTTCCATTAACATGCTAATTATCCCGGTGATTGCCTCATTAGTATGCGGAATGTTCGTTTCGGTGCTGTCTGCTTTCTTAGCAGACAGAATCCACACCTGCTAGGGGCAGCCTGCTGGGGCTGCAAACATTGTCCATTTTATCCTGTATGCTTTGCGTTCCTCCATTTTGTATTTAGGGAAATGGCCAACTCCGGTGGCTACAGGGGTGGGGTAGGTGAGGGGGACATGTTAAATCCAGCAGGTGACCGGTTTGCCCATCCCTGCCCCCAATACAATTAGTCAGTGACCTGCGACCTGAAGGAAGAAGATGGCTCGTTAATGTCATAGCAGTCTGATGCATTAAAGATCACCAAATTCTGACAGCACAGCCCCCTAGTCCTTCCTGTCCTTTGTAATGGAGGTCTATGCGTGACAGAAAGAGAGAGGGTCTGGACAAACCTTTAACCCTGGACAAGCTGACAAAGAACATCAGTTCCTTGGGGCCGAGTTGTATTCAGCCTGGTGGGATTAGATGGATCTGACCTGCTGGAAATG
This sequence comes from Scyliorhinus canicula, assembly GCF_902713615.1. Classification (NCBI taxonomy): domain Eukaryota; kingdom Metazoa; phylum Chordata; class Chondrichthyes; order Carcharhiniformes; family Scyliorhinidae; genus Scyliorhinus; species Scyliorhinus canicula. Next base: position 276,379,397 of record NC_052146.1, on the reverse strand, counting down.
TATTAATGTACTTCTGGCCGACAGCAAGTCAGGATCCATGGGGAAAGTCATCATCACTCACATCTACACGCAGAAGGGAGAAAGGGAGGAAATTAGAAATTGGCAGCCCATTTCACTGCTGAATGTGGACTACAATATTCTGTCCAAGGTCATTCTGCCAGTCGGGTCAAGTCTGCTCTGGAGGTGGTGATCCAGCCTCACCCAACTGCTCAACACAAACATCAGTAACGTAGTTTCAATCAGTGGGTGAGAATCTGAAAGCTTTCTGATCAAATCTGGAGTCAGGCAATGTCTCTCATCTTATTCATGTGCCGCAATAAATATTCTGCAGAGTCCATCAGGAAGGATGTGGGTATAAAAGGGGTGACAATCCCAGGCAGCTGTGCAGGTCAAAGCCTCCCGATTTCACTGCCTCCTGCATGGATCCACTGTCAGCCCCCAGACTGAGGAGCATCTGCAACCATTTAAATGGGCCTCAGGAGTTAAGATAAAGGAAAGAGCGAGAGGCCGTGTTCTTTGGGAACAGGGCTGACTGATCCTTTGTCTCCTTCACTGACAGGTCAGACTACCTGAAGATTCTGGGATATGGTTAGCAGAGACTGGGGTGTTTTCCGAAAACTGGGAGGAACATATGACTGGACATGTGGAAGTGACACTCCCTCCTTTGCAAATGAAAACCTGATCATCAGGTGCAAGGCGCTCTGGGGGTATAAGGCGCAGGTCTGGCTCATACCCCGATCCTGTGTCACAGCAGTCAGCCGGACAATCTTCCACTTTATCTTGAGGTCAAAGATGTATCATGTCTGCAGGGACACCATGCACAAAACTCCATGGACAGAGCGGGGGGGGGGGGGGGGGGGGGGTGGAGAAACATACCTAATGTCGCCCCTATCCTGATGGCTAAACTTATGTGTGGCTGAATCAAACTGTGTGTGGACTCTGGGGATGCAAACACCAAGTCTCACTCTGTGTTGAGGCTCAACCTGTTCCCAGTGTTGCAAAGGATAAGTTTGGCTACATTGCCATGAAATACTCTAATCAGTTATACACCCAGTCCCTCGTGGAAAGGTTACTACAGAAAAACACTACTGACAACAAGTCTATTAGACAGTGGTCCACATGTAACATCCTCGAGCCCCTGTGGGAATTAGGGGTGGTCGATCCTGTTGAATGCAAAGTAATTTGGTAAATTGCCTCATTGCCAGAACTTTCAAACAGGCACCAAGTTGCTGTTTGGTTGGTGGTGAGATGGGCCTTTCCCCTGATCCTTCATGCACACTCAGAGTCAGAGCACCACTACACTTGGCCCTTTAAGCAGCTGCAGCAGGAAGAATACTAGCACACACCTCTTTCTGGCTTGTGCCTTTGATAAGATGCTCTGGAAAGAGATGCAATAGTTTTTGTTGAGGTTCATCCCGGGCAGCTCTGAGACTTTGTGCTCTTTAAGCTGTTCCCAAGGATGCACACCAAGACAAACATCAACCATTGCTGGACCATCAACTCAGTGGAAGATGCTCTTTGATCTGTCTGTCCGAAACTTGTTGGTCTTCCAGTGCAAAGTGTTGTCCATGATCAAGTGTTGCAGACTGGCACATTCCAAAGCCCAGGACTAAGTGCCAATGATGCACTGAAGCTTGGGGCAACCACCAAAAGGGTGCAATGGGGAAAGGACACCACTATAGTACACCAAGGATTTGGAAACTTTGTGAAACTCCTCGGGCTAAGTGCTTGACGTGGAATGTATATGATAAATTTTGCGCGTTTTGTAATTGTGTTGCAGCAGCTCAGAGTGCAACATGCTCTTTGGAGAAAAGTTGAATTTCATTGCACTTTCTGCAGTGTTACTTTAAAATCTTTTGCATTTGTGAAGAAAATGAAACTTTTTTTAAAAATGGTGGAACAATTAAAATGTCCTCTGCTGTGGCTTGCAGCTCCTTGTAGCTGCTCTTACTAGGAGATCTGCTGTCATGATATGTCACGTTCATCTGCCTTGATCATCTATTGTAGTTCATCTGCAACCACCCATCATCCGACTACACCAAGGCTGACCGACCCCTCTTTCTGCTGTCCTCCACTTTGCCCTCCAGCAGAGATCTCTGTCGCTTTTCTGCTCTGATTAAATAGCTGGAATACTAACATCTTTTCTGAATGCCACTTTTTAAGAGTTATTTTTGTTATTGCAATTTCATCTACCTCTCCATTGATCTTATGGCATGTACATGGAATTTTAAGCAGACGCTTCAGCGTTCATTTTTCATAGGTCTCCACTTTCTTCCACAGATCCTTATTTATTGTCCAGGTTTCTGAGGCAGACAGGAAAATAGATGGAATCTATTTTCCATGGTACAAGCTTGACTTTTCTTGTTAACACATCCTTCATCTTCTGAAAATTACTGCTAACTGTCTCTCTCCTTCTTAGTTTCAGTATCGCAGCTACCATCTTCTGATATTATTTGTCCGAAACAGACAAATTATCTATTGTTTCCAGTGTGACACCATCCACTTCAATCTTCACCCTTGTGTTTTATAAGATACTCTATCTGATGACCATTCTTTTTGACTTTTTGGTTCATACTTGATCCGTATTCTAAATTGATATATTTTACTTGATCTATGATATTTTGTAGGACCTCTACTGAACCTGCAAGTATCACTGTGTTGTCAGCATACTGCAAGTTTGTTATGTTCTTGCCTGCAACTTTTAACCATGGAAGTACCCCGATTCACCAAGCATTTGTCCTGTGTAGAGATTGAATAAGTTTGGCGACAGTACACAATGTTGTTGTATTCCTCTCTTCACTTGAAACCTATCTGATTGTCCATCTTCTAGCCTGATGCTCACTGTTAGGTTCCAAAATAGGCTCCAGATGAATCTCACATCTTTACTGTCAATTTCACATTTCAGGAAAACATTTATAATGGTTTTATTGGTTTTTATATTTTTATATTTTTATGTTACACATTTCAGTTTGTAAATTAAATGACAAGTGTGATGACTGCACATAATATCAAACAAAAGCAACCAAGGTGAAATTAAAATTACAAAAGGGCGATAGACCAAAGCAAAACACAAACAAACGAGGATCACTGTAAGTATTTACATCTACATGTCCCCCACCCCTCCTCTGTGGCTGTAGGCTCCATTTGGCCGATCTGCCACAGTTGTCCTGCCTAGAGTTGGCCCCAGCCTGCATTTCCTCGCATATTGCTGCTCCCTCTAGTTCTCTGCTTGCCCTTGGGCTTATCCCCTCCAGCTATGCCCCCTTTGTCCTGCAATCTTTTTTATGGCCTTTTGACCCCCCCCCCCCCCCCCCCCCCCCCCCCCCGGCCGCCTTCTCTTCCTCCCTCACCCCCCTTTCCTTTCCTTTACAATCTGCGGCTCGTCCAGGAACACATGTATTAGCTTTTGGTGAAAAATACGCTGAATGGTTTTTCATAGGCCAGGAAGCAGATGTGAATATTCTTATTTACTTCTAGATATTCATCTTAGATTATTCTTAGGTTAAATATTCCCCCTCTTACTCCTACTCCAGGTCTAAATCCAGACTCAGTTTCACCAATTTCTGCTTCAAATATGTTAAGATTTATTTTATTATGATTTTAAAGCTCAATTTCATGAGATGACTCACTAAGCTTATGGGTCTAAAATGATTGCACTCCACTGCTTTTGGTAACTTAACAAATAATGAATGTCTCAATAACTTGGTTTATATTTGATCACAAATTTCTGTAATCACTTCTAATTCTGTTTCTCCAAGGGCTTTTAGATTTTCTGTTGTTATTCCATCTTGCTTATTCAGTACTCCTCAATTTCTTAAAAAAAAACATTTTCCAATTAAGGGACAATTTTAGCGTGGCCAATCCACCTAACCAGCTCATCTTTGGGTTGTGGGGGTGAGACCCACGCAGATACGGGGAGAATGTGCAAACTCCACATGGACCGAGATACCCAGAGAGAACTGGGCGTGCAAGTCCACAGATCCTTAAAAGTGGCAGCACAAGTGGAAATGGTGGTAAAGAAAGCATATGGCATGCTTGCCTTCATAGGACGGGGTATCGAGTATAAAAGCTCAAACATTATGTTAATTATATAAAACGTAGGTATAGCCACATTTGGAATACTGTATCCAATTCTGGTCACCACACTACCAGAAGGACGTGGAGGCTTTGGAGAGAGTACAGTAAAAGTTTACAAGGATGTTGCCTGGTATGGAGGGTATTAGCTATGAGGAGAGATTGAATAAACTGGGATTGTTCTCCCAAGAGAGACGGAGGCTGAGGGGTAACCTGATAGACGTTTATAAAATTCTATGGGGTATAGATATGGTAAGCAATTGGAGGCTTTTTCCGAGTACGGAAATGACAATTACATGGGGCATAAGATCAAGGTGAGGGGGGATAGGTTCAATGGAGATGTGCGGTGGAAGTTTTTTACACAGAGGGTGGTGGTGGCCTGGAATGTACTGCCAAGTGAGGTGGTTGAGGCAGATACGTTAGCGGCCTTTAAGACTTATCTGGATAGACGCATGAACAGACGGGGTATGGAAGGTTGATCCAGATAGGAGCTGTGATTGGCACAGGCTTGGAGAGCCAAAGGGTCTGTTCCTGTGCTGTACTGTTCTTTGTTCTTTGTGACCCGGGACCTGGATCGAACCCGGGTCCTCAGCTCCGTGAGGCTGCAGTGCTAACCACTGTGCCACCGTGCCGCCCGTACTCATCAATTTCGAAGCTTTCTTTACCTCTTGATATCATAATGTTTGGTCCATTGTTTGCCTTTATATCTTGAGAGACCTTGAGAGATTTGGATTATCGTACAATTCACTTCAATATTCAATACATCCTTTTGCAATGGCATCCCTTTCAAACACTATTTATCATCTTTAACTTTTATGCATCCACTATCCGTAGTTACCTTTTTCTTTCTATCTATGAAAAATTTTGCATTCTGGTGTATAACACGTTTTGTGATTTCTTCCCAGCTCCATTGCCAATTCTTCATCACATTATACAATTTCTCTTTAGCATTTCAATTTCATCATGCCCAGGTTTGTTTCTTTCCTCTGCCAGTTCTATCATCATTGCTAGTATCTCATCTGTCACTTTCCGTGTTGGTAATATATCTTTTGCAGCATTCTCTCTTTCCTATTTTATCATTTTGCTTTCTCTTTCCATTTCTTGTTCAAAGATCTCTGAACTGCTTGCTCAGCTCTGAGGCATTTTTTAAAGAGTGAATGCTTCTCTAACGTTCTCATCCTTCAGCATGTCAATGTCTAAATCATTGCACATCTTTTTCTTTTTGGATATGTTCAGCTTCATCTTAATTTTTGCCACAGGGAGACAATCATCTGAATTTATATCCACGCTGGGATGCAAATGAATATTCTTTATGCTATTTCTAAAATATTGTTTCACCACCACATAATCTATTTGATTTCTGGACACAATACCAGGGCCCTTACATCAATTGGTTGCCTGAAGAAGGCGGTTGCCACCATCAACTCCTTTTCTTCACCGTCTCTCTCAATCCTTGGCCATATTTATTGACGTGGGATCCTGCTATTCCTCCACTAATTTAGGATTTAAGTTACCCATTACAAATAGCACATTGGTTGATTTGACTTGATTATAACACTTCAGGATTTCATCATGGAATCCTTCTATTTCCTGCTCACTGTGGTCTTGGGTCTGGGCGTAAATGTTTGTGGCAATCAGAGCAAAAGATTTTCCTTTGATCTTAATCTTCATCACTCTCTAGGGCAGCACAGTGGCGCAGTGCCTCATGGCGCCAAAATCCCAGCTGCGATCTCGGCTCTGGGTCACCGCCCATGTGGAGTTTGCACATTCTCCTTGTCATTGGGGGCAGGGTTCTATGTCATTGGGAAGGGGGGCTCTATGTCAAGGGAGATGGGGCTCAACATCATTGGGGGCAGGACTTGGTGTTATTGGGGGTGGGGCTGTATGTCATTGGGGGCGGGGCTCAACATAATTGGGGATAGGGTATGATGTCATTGGGGATGGGGCTCAGTGTCGTTGGGGTTGGGGCTCGATGTCATTGAGGATGGGGCTCGTTGTCAATGAGGACGGGGCTCGGTGTCGTTGGGGGCGGGGCTCAAGGTCATTGGGGACGGGGTTCAATGTCGTTGGGGGCGGGGCTCAACATAATTGGGGATAGGGTACGATGTCATTGCGGATGGGGCTCGGTGTCGTTGAAGATGGGGCTCTGTGTCATTGGGGATGGGGCTCGATGTCATTGGAGATGGGGCTCTGTGTCATTGGGGATGGGGCTTGGTGTCAATGAGGACAGGGCTCGATGTCATCGGGGGCGGGGCTCAACATAATTGGGGATAGGGTACGATGTCATTGGGAACGGGGCTCAATGTCGTTGGGGGGGGCTCAACATAATTGGGGATAGGGTACGATGTCATTGCGGATGGGGCTCGGTGTCGTTGAAGATGGGGCTCTGTGTCATTGGGGATGGGGCTCGATGTCGTTGGAGATGGGGCTCTGTGTCATTGGGGATGGGGCTCGATGTCATTGGAGATGGGGCTCTGTGTCATTGGGGATGGGGCTCGATGTCGTTGGAGATGGGGCTCTGTGTCATTGGGGATGGGGCTTGGTGTCAATGAGGACGGGGCTCGATGTCATTGGGGGCGGGGCTCAACATAATTGGGGATATGGTACGATGTCATTGGGGATGGGGTTAGGTGTCATGGGGGCGGGGCTCAGTATCAATGAGGACGGGGCTCGATGTCATCGGGGTCGGGGCTCAATGTCATTGGCGATGGGGCTCTATATCATTGGGTAGGGGCTGTATGTCATTGGGGAGGGGCAGTATGTCATTGGGCAGGGGCTGTATGTCATTGGGGGTGGGGATTGGTGTTATTGGGGATGGGGCTCTATGTCATTGGGGGTGGGGCTTGGTGTTATTGGGGATGGGGCTCTATGTCATTGGGGGTGGGACTTGGTGTTATTGGGGATGGGGCTCTATGTCATAGGGGATGGGGATGTATGTCATAGGAGATGGAGCTCTATATCATTGGGGATGGGGCTCAATGTCATTTGGGGTGGGGCTTGGTGTTATTGGGCATGGGGCTCTATGTCATTGGGGGGTGGGATTTGGTGTTATGGGGGTGGGGCTCTATGTCATTGGGGGCAGGCCTCGATGTCATTGGGGATGGGACTGGGTGTCACTGGGACGGGGCTGTATGTCATTGGGGGCAGGGTTCAACATCATTGGGGATAGGGCTCGATGTCATTGGAAGTGGGCACTTTGTCACCAGGGGGCAGTGTGTGACTTGGGGCCCCCGCAAAGAGGGAGGCAGGTCCCTGAAAAGTATAAATCTGCCTCTGGCTATTCGCCTCACACTGAAAGGTAGAATGGAGGGTCCTACCACCTTGTGTTTAATGTGATTGAGCCGACACTACGACACAACCAGGCCAACACAACGAGTTTAGCGACCACCTTGGAGACCTTGGTGCAAGATTTCCGTCCCTCACTGCTGCACGACATGTTCTCCATGGTGCAGGCACTTTGGGGATCCATAAATGCCAACGTCAGAGGACAGTGGGGCTTTTCGAGCTCACCCCAGCTGCCCCTCTATCTCAAGGAGGAACCAGGGGTCTGAGAATTCAGGAACAGCTGGTCCACAGCCTGGGCCATCCACCCAGATGACCCCGGGTGTGACCACTTCCGCTCCAGCTCCAAAGACCAAGGAGATTGGCACTGCCACACAGCAGGACCCCGAAAGCAGGCCGGGGGCTTCCAGGTCTCGGAACTCCAGAGGACACCTGACAAGGTCATCACAGATTACAGGACATGGCACACAGCAGGCTGGGGTTACACCAGGACACAGCGGCAGGTCAGAAAGGTTCAGAAGGTCTAGATGCACAACCTGGGCATGGGTGTTAAGTAATTGTAGGTAGCATTCGCCTCTGTAAATAATCTCTAACTAGTTGCTCTCTTTCTATGGCTCCTTGTTCTGATGAGATGTCTTCCTATAGTGCATGCCTGAAAACATGAATCCAGAGCTTCCTCCACGTGTGTCTGTCAGGTTGCCAGCACATTGGTGACATCGACTCAGTGACTGAACACATTTGTGAAGCCTATTTCTCATTGTCTCTAACAATGTTCAGGGTTACTCTAACTCATCCCAGTCATTGTAAATGTGTGCTCACTGCACATGTTGTCCTGCTGATTACCCCCATATTCCATTCACAACAGTCTCCAATGACACTGAACCTCAAGAATACAGATCACCTTAAATCAGGAGAGGTGAAACTCTCTGCATGACATCGCCATGATATAACCAGGACATTCAGAGTAAGCGAGCTGCCATCAGCCATACTGGAGTCAGACATTCACAGTAGTTCTTTAAAGAACAATCCACTGTCCCCGCTGCAAGTCATCATCATCATCCTCCTGCAATGTGGACCATGGGCAACCCCATGACATGAGCGATATTAGTGAGGGCGTGCTCTGCCAGCAGTCAGATGGGTGAGCAATGCTCATAGAAGGGGCGTGTGGATGATGGGATGTCCTCAGTGGTTCATCCCATCACCGTCCATGAATCGGGTGTCTATGATGGCGTTCCATCATGTCTGGCTTTTACCGCTGTCTCATGGTTGACATCCTCTCCCTCCAGAACCTCCTCTTCCTCGTCCACTTCGACATCCTCCTCACCTGAGTAAATGTGCCGCTCCCCCATCTCCTCTTCAGGCAGTTCCTCCCACTGTTGAAGTGGCAGGTTGTGCAGGGTGCAAAAGCCAACCATGATGCATGATACTCTCTGCAGATTATATTGCAGTGCTCCACCAAACTGGCCCAGGCACCGGAACCTCATTTACAGAATTCCGATGGTCTGCTCCACTAAAGTGCGAGGAGCAGCATGAGCCTCATTATATCCAGCCTCTGCTACACCTAGTGGCCTTCGCACCGGCATCATCAGCCATATCCTCAGGGGGGTGCTCCTTGTCCCTGAGGAGCCAACACTGTGGTCGCTGTGGACCCTCAAAGGTGCCAGGGATCTGAGAGTAGCTCAGGATGTATGAGTCGTGAACACTCACTGGAAGCAAGCGCACACCTGGTGGATTCGCTTTGCAGACCAGCTGAACATTCAAGGAGCAGAAGTCCTTGCGGTTCACCAACTGCACTCCTTGATGCCATGGGGATCTGAGAGCCACATGACAGCAGTTGATGGAATTGTGCATCTGTGGAAAGCCAGACATCCACATGAATCCCATAGCTCTTGCATCCTGACTTGCCTGATCCTGGTTGAAATGGACATGGTTGTGTACTCCAGCAAAGAGACACTTCCTGGATGCACTTATGAGCGGAGGCTTGCAAGATGCCTCAAAAATCACCCATAGAGTCCTGGAAAGGGCCAGTCAAGTGAACGTTGAAGGCAGCTGTGACTTTCAATGCCACAGGCAGTGGATGCCTTCCAAGTTCCCGTGGCACCAAACCCTGAGGAAAGGTGCATTGACAGGCAAAGTCTTCGGCGCGACTGGCTCACACTTATCTGCAGGAAGGTCAGCCGCCAGCTGTGCACCCTGGGTCAAGGAATGTGCCTCTGAGTGACCACTCTCTGGGGTATCTCCTCCACCTGTGTTACCTCCTCAGGGTGCCTCCCTTGACGTCTTGCCTCCCCTCTATTTGCCAGAAGAATGATAGCCAGCTCCACAGGCTCCATCTTTCCCTCACTCAAATCACTGTAAAATGAAAGAAAGTTGACGGTTAACATTTGTCTCCTTGGATTCAGTGTTGATTTAGTGGACACGATTGGGTGCACAGTCAGACTACAGGCATCTTCACTGAGTTTTAGTTAAACGATCTCGGCAGCAATGGAATGTACATAACAGACATGTCTCACCATTAGATTTGGCCTTATCAGTAGTCAGCCTGCAGATCTCTTTCCCCCTGTCCCTACGACATATAAGTGGATGTGTGATGAATGGGCACCCACCCCTTTGGCAATGGCCAAGCTTCCTTCCCAGTGTCAGGGACCTTCAAGAAGGCAGTGGTCCAGCAGCAGAGGAGGACAGCCTCAGGAACGGTCATTGTAACACTTGGCCATCTTCACCATCTGGCCTCAACTCTTCGCCCCTTCTGGCCCCTGTTCCTTCAGCCCTGTAGCCCCCAAGGCCTCTCCTGGAACATCACAACACCTCTCCCTGTGCCCTCCAAGTATTTCCCGGTGCTCCCCCCGAGTATCTTGCTGGTACCCCCAAGGTTCTGTCTCCCGAGTATTTCTCAGCACCCGCCCTCCCCCCCACCCCGAGGCTTCACCTCTGAGGTCAGCTTGCACGCCTTCTGAAAGCAGCCGAGAATCCTGCCGTCGTGACGTCTTGCCGTCGTGGGTGCATTTGTGGATCTGGGAGAGGGGTGATTCCTGCAGGGAGGCCCAATAATTAGATGCAAATGAATGGAAAGGAAGTTCCCAATGTTGCATGGAGGGAAATGCAGCCTGCCACCAATGGGGAGGGGGAGGGGAGGGTAGGCAGACGATCGGGGTGAGATTTCCCACCAACATAAAATGCAATTTGGGCCTCTTGCGAGATTCTCCACTCACGTCACCAAAGCAGCCAAATAAAATGGGAGCAGAAAATCGCGGCCACCTTATATTCCATGTTCCAATTCTCAAGAAGCTACTTTTCCATTGAGTCAGAAACTGACCTCTCTTGTACGTTTAAGTCAACTTTGTCACAAATATGTTGCCTACTTTGTTGGGCAAGGGGTCTTCCTTCCCCATCACCATTAACAATAGATTTGACTACATGGAACTCAACCTCTTCTATATCTCCTATTCTTCTGTTATGTCTTCCCATGGCTAACTCGAGGAACTGTGTGAGGCCCCTGGCTCTTCACAGGTGATCGGCTACTTACCTTACCAAGTGTCATGTCTGTGCCCTGCGTGTGTCACACAATATGTTGGTCTCTGCCTTCTAAGCCCACTAACTTGTCAGGATTATCAACCTCTTCCTCAACCTGTTCCGAGTCTTTGTGCACTTGTAAGGAGTGATGTCCCCACACCAGCTGAAACTGATGGATTCCTGAGAGTTAGAGAGTTATAGGATGCCAGCTTTCCCTACATACACCCCGTTTGACATGGGTGTGTGGCTTGGCACGGGATCAAGGATGTTAGCCCTCACATAAATCTTCCCAGTAACACCCACATATCACCCATGGGGTGTTCAAGGGACCAGAATTAGAGGAGTCCAGAAAGGAGGTTAGAATAGAAGCTTAGAATGTTTACAGCACAGGAGGCCATTCAGCCCATAGAGCCACCTACTGGCTCTCTGCAAGAGCAATTTAGCTAGTTCCACTCACCCGCCCTTTTCCCATTGCCCTGTAAATTTATTCCCTGCAGGGGCTTATCTTTTTCCATTAGAAAACCATGATTGAAACTGGCTCCATTACGCTCCTGGGCAGTGCATACAATTGCCAGGGCAGAGGAGTTTACAGAACTTCTGAGGTGGGGAGGGGTGTGGCCATGCAGGAATTTGAAAACAACAATGAGAATTTGAAAAGCTGAGATGTCGCTTAACCTGGGTAGCAAAAACTTGCAACTCCGTCAGAGGCTGGTGAGCTATGTCACATTGTAGGTATCATATAATTTACAGTGCAGAAGGAGGCCATTCAGCCCATCGAGTCTGCACCAGCCCTTGGAAAGAGCACCCTACCCAAGCCCCATGTCTCCATCCTATCCCCTTTATCCCGGTAACCCAGTAACCCCTCCTCACCATTTTGGACACTTAAGGGGAATTTAGCATGGCCAATCCACCTAACCTACACATCTTTGGACTGTGGGAGGAAACAGGAGCATCCGGAGGAAACCAACGCAAACACGGGGAGAACGTGCAGACTCCACACAGACAGTGACCCAAGCCGGGAATTGAACCTGGGAGCCTGGGGCTGTGAAGCAACTGTGATAACCACTATGCTACCGTGCTGCCCATGGTCAGGTACGGTCTGGCCATTATCTGAGGTTGTGATTACAAGTACATTATGGCAGAGCCATGAAAATTTTACAGAATCCTTAGTGCAGAAGGAGGCCATTCAACCATCGAGTCTGCACTTGCTCTCTGAAGGAGCATTTCATCCAGTCCCACCCCCCTGCCTTATCCCCATACCTTGCACCTTCTCTCTTTTCAGAACAATCTGATTCCCTTTGTAATACCTCGATCAAACCTGCCTCCACCACCCTCTCAGGAAGTTCTTTCAGACTCCAACCACCTTCTGGGTGAAAAAATGTTTCCTCACATCACTTCTATTCATTTAGCCCATTATTTTGAATTGTATCCTCTAGTTCTTTATGTACGCTTGAAAGGGAATATTTTCTCACTATTTACAAATGTTTACAAATTACACTATTTTTCAAATTCCGTCCATTGCCCTCAGGATCTTGAATAACTCTATTAGGTCACCTCTCAGACTTCTTTTCTCCATTGAAAACAAACCCAACTCCTCTGCAACTTATCCTCATAGCTACAGTTGTTTATCCCTTGAATAATTCTTGTGAATCTCCTCTGTACTCTCCCCAACGCCTTCACATCCTTCCTCAAGTATAGCGCCCAGAACTGGATGCAGAACTCCAGAGGAGGCCTAACCCATGTCTGATACAGGTTCAACATGAACTTCTTACTCCTGAACTCACTGCTTCTAATAATAAAGCCGAAGAGACGATATGCTTTATGAACTGCTCTCTCAATATGCTCTGTCATCTTCAATGACTTGTGTACATTTGGCCGAGATCCCTTTGTTCCTGCACTGCCTAAGAATTTCTGCCTTTATTTTATACCGTCTCTCCACATTCCTCCTGTCAAATGAATCACCTCACACTTCTCTGCACTGAACTTCATCTTGTCTTCCCAATCCACCAATATGTCTGTGTACTTTTGAAGTTCGAGACTATCCTCACCACAGTTGACAATGCTTCCAATCTCCGGGCCTGTACTATACCTAATGAATGGCCAGGGTAAATGTACGAATGCTTTCTACACTGTGCAAAAGGGAGAGGAAATAATCCACCTGTTTACGACGCCCCCGATTTTTAAAAGCAAAAATTCACAATGAGGAGAAAAGCCTTGCATCGGGGAGTAGAGTAAACAGGAAATGGAAATAACTGACTGAAGTAATGTGACATTTCACGCAATGGTAACAAACAAATAAAGTGATAAATCATTCAGACAAAACACAATTGGAATTCAAAGTCAGACTTACAGAAAACTAAAAATAACGCGGAGCTGAATACAGGGACAAAATAAATTAGCAGAAGAAATTTAAAATGTGGAATCACGGAAAATTAATTTTTGGAAATCTTTAGGACAGCGGATTGTTTTTTTTAAAAAATAATTTTTATTGAAATTTTTCGATACAAACATTTACCCCTATTACATTTTAAATTATAACACCACAAGTCCCCCCTGGAAAAACCTCCCCACGCCCTCCCCCGCGCGCACCACCCCCCCCCCTCCCTCCCCCCCCCCCCCCCTCCGCGCTATCAGTCTAGCAACCAAACCGTTTTTCCCTTTCTGCCGATGGCCTCGGGCAGTCCTTGCCCGCGACCCCCCGCTGACGTGCTCCCTTCGTTGCTATCCCCCCCCCCCCCCCCCCCCCCCCCCCCCCCTCCCTTCCCCCCCCCCCTTTTCTCCCCGGGTTGCTGCTGTTTCGGCCTCCGGTTCCTATCTCTGATCCAGAAAGTCAAGGAAGGGCTGCCACCGCCGGAAGAACCCCTGTACCGACCCTCTCAGGGCGAATTTGATTCTTTCCAATTGGATGAAGCTTGCCATGTCGTTTAACCAGGTGTTAACGCTTGGTGGCCTTGTGTCCCTCCACTGAATCAAGATCCTTCTCCGAGCTACCAAGGATGCAAAGGCCAATATTCCGGCCTCCCTTGCCTCCTGTACTCCTGGCTCCACCCCAACCCCAAAAATCGCTAGCCCCCACCCTGGTTTGACCCTGGTTCCCACCACTCTCGATACCGTCCCCGCCACCCCCTCCCAGAACTCTTCCAGTGCCGGACACATCCAGAACATATGTACATGGTTCGCAGGGCTTCCCGAACACCTAACACACCTGTCCTCCCCCCCGAAGAACAGACTCATCCTAGTCCCCGTCATATGGGCTCTGTGCAGCACCTTAAATTGGATGAGGCCCAACCTTGCGCACGACGACGACGAATTGACCCTCTCTAGGGCATCCGCCCATGTCCCATCTTCTATCTGCTCTCCCAGCTCCGCTTCCCACTTGTCTTTCAGCTCCTCTATCGGTACCTCCTCCACCTCCTGCATTATTTTGTAGATGTCCGAGACCTTCCCTTCTCCGACCCAGGCCCCTGACAGCACCCTATCACTCGCCCCTCCATCGGGAAGCAAGGGGAATCCTTCCACCTGTCGTCTGGCAAATGCCTTCACCTGCAGGTATCTAAACGTGTTCCCCGGGGGGAGCTCAAATTTCTCCTCCAGCTCTCCCAGGCTCGCAAACCTCCCCTCTATGAACATGTCCCTCAGTTGCCTGATGCCCGCCCTGTGCCAGCTCTGGAATCCCCCGCCAGTGTTCCCCGGGACAAATCTGTGGTTCCCTCTCAGTGGCGCCGCCATCAGACCCCCCACTTCCCCCCTGTGTCGCCTCCACTGCCCCCAGATTTTAAGGGTGGCCGCCACTACCGGACTCGTGGTATACCTTGTGGGGGGGAGCGGCCATGGTGCCGTTACTAGCGCCCCCAGGCTTGTATTGCCGCAGGACGCCCTCTCCATACGTTTCCAAGCTGCCCCCTCCCCCTCCATCACCCACTTGCGCACTATCGATGCGTTCGCCGCCCAGTAGTATCCGGAAAGATTGGGTAGTGCTAATCCTCCACTGTCCCTACTCCGTTCCAAGAAAATCCTTCTCACTCTAGGGGTGCCATGCGCCCACACATAGCCCATAATGCTGCTAGTTACCTTCTTGAAGAAGGCCCTGGGGAGGAAGATGGGCAAGCACTGGAACAGAAACAAGAACCTCGGGAGGACCGTCATTTTGACTGACTGCACCCTCCCTGCTAGCGACAGCGGTACCATGTCCCACCTCTTGAACTCCTCCTCCATCTGCTCCACCAGCCTTGAAAAGTTCAGCTTGTGGAGGGTCCCCCAGTTCCTTGCCACCTGCACCCCCAAGTACCTGAAGCTCTTTACTGCTCTCCTAAAGGGGAGCCGCCCAATTCCCTCCCCCTGATCTCCCGGGTGTATCACAAAGACCTCACTTTTACCCACATTTAATTTATATCCCGAAAAGTCCCCAAACTCCGCTAGTATTTCCATTACCTCCGGCATTCCCCCTTCCGGATCCGCCACATACAACAACAAATCATCCGCATAGAGTGATACCCGATGCTCCTCCCCTCCCCTTGTCAGTCCTCTCCAACCCCCTGAACCCCTCAGTGCCATCGCCAACGGTTCGATCGCTAATGCAAATAGTAAGGGGGATAGGGGGCATCCCTGCCTGGTACCTCGATGGAGCCCAAAATACTCCGACCTCCTCCCGTTTGTAACCACACTCGCCATCGGGGCCGAATACAGCAGCTTCACCCACTTGATAAATCCCTCCCCAAACCCAAACCGTTCCAGCGTCTCCCACAGGTATTCCCACTCCACCCTATCGAATGCCTTCTCCGCATCCAGTGCTACCACTATCTCAGCCTCCCCCTCCACTGCTGGCATCATAATTACATTCAACAGCCTCCGGACATTTGTATTAAGTTGTCGTCCCTTTACGAAACCCGTCTGGTCCTCATGGATTACCCCTGGTACACAATCCTCTATTCTGGTTGCCAGGACCTTTGCCAACAGTTTGGCATCTACATTCAAGAGGGAGATAGGCCTATAGGACCCGCACTGTACAGGGTCTTTGTCCCGCTTCAGGATCAAGGAGATCAGGGCCTGTGACATTGTCGGGGGCAGAGCCCCCCCCTCTCGCGCCTCATTGAAGGCTCGCACCAGCACTGGACCCACCAAGTCCACATACTTCTTATAAAATTCCACCGGGAACCCATCCGGCCCCGGCGCCTTCCCCGCCTGCATCTGGCCTATCCCTTTAACTAGTTCCTGCAGCTCTATCGGCGCCCCCAGCCCCTCCACCCGTTCCTCCTGGACCTTTGGGAACCTCAATCTATCGAGGAAGTTCTCCATTCCCCCCCTCCTCCTGGGCGGCTCAGACCGGTACAATTCCCTGTAGAAATCCCTGAAGACCCCGTTCACCTCTTGCCCCTTCTGCACTACGTTCCCTCCCTTCTCTCTCACTCCCCCAATCTCTCTGGCTGCATCTCGCTTGCGCAGCTGGTGTGCTAGCATCCTGCTCGCCTTTTCCCCGTACTCATGGACCGCACCCTGTGCCCTTCTCCATTGCGTCTCCGCCTTCCTAGTGGTCAGTAGGTCAAACTGGGCCTGTAAACTGCGCCGCTCCCTCAACAGCCCCTCCTCTGGTGTCTCCGCATATCTCCTGTCCACTTCTATAAGTTCCCCCACCAGTCTCTCCCTCTCCTGCCTCTCCTTCCTTTCTCTGTGTGCCCTTATGGAGATCAGCTCTCCTCTGATCACTGCTTTCAGGGCCTCCCATACTACCCCCACCTTCACCTCGCCCATGTCGTTCGTGCCCAGATATCTCTCAATGCCCTTCCGGACCCTTCCGCACACCTCATCGTCCGCCAGCAGCCCCACATCCAGGCGCCACAGCGGGCGCTGGTCCCGTGCTTCCCCCAGTTCTACCTCTACCCAGTGTGGTGCATGGTCCGAAATCGCAATGGCCGAGTACTCCGTGTCCTGCACTCTCGAAATCAGCCCCCTGCTCAGTACAAAAAGTCTATTCTGGAGTACACCCTGTGGACGTGGGAGAAAAAAGAATACTCCCTCGCCCTTGGCCTGCCAAATCTCCAAGGGTCTACCCCCCCCATCTGCTCCATGAACCCCCTTAGCACCTCCGCCGCTGCCGGCCTCCTATTCGTCCTGGAACTCGATCTGTCCAGCCCAGGGTCGAGCACTGTGTTGAAGTCCCCCCCCATGATCAGGCCTCCTGCCTCCAGACCCGGAATGAGGCCCAACAGGCGCCTCATAAAACCCGCGTCATCCCAATTCGGGGCATATACATTTACCAGCACCATATTCTCTCCCTGCAGCCTACCCTTCACCATCACGTACCTACCCTCCTTATCTGCTACCACCTGCGCCGCCACGAACGACACCCTCTTTCCCACCAAAATCGCCACCCCCCCGGTTCTTTGCGTCCAAGCCTGAGTGGAACACCTGTCCCACCCACCCCCTTCTCAGGCGCACCTGGTCTACTACTCTCAAGTGAGTCTCCTGCAACATTGCCACATCCGCCTGCAGTCCCTTTAGGTGTGAAAAAACCCTTGATCTCTTGACCGGTCCGTTCAGCCCCCTCACATTCCAAGTAATCAACCGGGTCGCGGAGCGACCCGTCCCTTTCCCCTGTCTATTAGCCATGTTCTGTCCCCTGTTCGCCCCGGGTCGACCCTCCCCTTCTGACCCGTTCCCCATGGCGATGGCCCCCCCCCCTCTCTCCTCCCGTTCTTCCCTTCCCGTCCTCAGCCTTTCCAGCAGCAACCCGGTATCCCCCCCCCCCCCCCCCCCCCCCCCCCCCCCCCCCCCCCCCCCCCCCCCGGCTAGGACCCCTCCTAGCCGCAGTGTATCCACCATCGTACTCCCGAGAGTCAGCTGGTTTTCGCTGACCCGGCTGCCCCTGCCACACTCCGACTCCTCCCGATGTGGGGTGGGAGGGGCCTCCCCCCCCCTTGCCATCCCTCTCTGACTCCGCTTCAGCGCGGGAAAAGCCGCCATTGCTGGCCACACCCCACTCTTCTCTCCTCCCCCTTCCTCCGTCCCGCGCGCGGGAAACAGGGGAGAGCCCGCGCTTTCGCCCGGCCACACCCTACCCCGCCATCTTCAATTCCACCCCCGTCCCCATCCACACCGATAACAAAGCCCCCTTAAAACGAGAGGAAGAAAGAAGAGAAAAAGAAAACACGCATAACCCACTTGCTCCCCCACCGTCCCGCCTCCCCAACTTAACAATATAACAATATAAATAACAAATCGCAAATAAATACATAAATACAGAACTATGCCTGCATAACTAAATAACTAAATAACTACCCAATAATAACGTACTTAACCAACAGTAACCATAACCCTTAAAGAACAGATCAAAAAACAGTAAAAAAGCCCCCCCTACAACAACAATAATTAAGGGAAGTTGGCAACGGGAAGAGACACACAAAAAGGAACAAAGAAACCCCCCATAACACAAGTTTCAAAGAAACCAAACGATCCATCAACTTTAACCAAGTTCCGACCTGGCCTAAGAAAGACATGGGCCACTTGATCAGTCAAGGGTACTCGGGCGGCCTCGACCGCCGGCGTTCCCAAGTTCTAGTTCAGGTCCAGCTTTTCCTCCCGAACAAAAGTCCATGCCTCCTCCGGGGTCTCAAAGTAATGGTGCTGGTCCTTGTAGGTGACCCACAAGCGCGCTGGCTGCAGCATTCCAAACTTGATCCTTTTTGCGTGCAGCACCGCCTTCGTTCGGTTAAACCGGGCCCGCCGCTTTGCCACCTCCGCACTCCAGTCCTGATATATCCGCACCGTCGAATTCTCCCATTTGCTGCTTTTCTCCCTCTTGGCCCACCTCAGCACTTTCTCCCGATCGCAGAGACGCTGGAACCGCACCAGCACCGCCCTCGGGGGCTCGCTTGCCCTAGGCCGCCTAGCCATGACCCGATATGCTTCTTCCAGCTCCAGGGGCGATGGACCGGCCCCCTCTCCCATCAGGGAGCTCAACATCTCCGCTACATATTTCGGGAGATCAGGCCCCTCCAGGCCTTCTGCTAGGCCCAGGATCCTCAAGTTCTTCCGCCTCATTCGCGTGTCCAGCTCCTCAAAGCGGCTCTGCCATTTCAGGTGGAGTGCCTCGTGCACCTCCACCTTTCCCACGAGGACCGTGGCTTCCTCCTCCCTCACCGCCATCTCCTGCTGCAGCTCTCTTATCGACGCCTCTTGGGTCGCCTGGGCCCCCATCAGCCTTGTGGTCGTCACGTTCATGGACTCTAAGAGTTCCACTTTCAGCTCCGTAAAACACCGGAGGAGAGCGGCCTGCTGCTCCTCCGCCCATTTTCTCCAATCTTCTAGTGCACTACCGGCCGCCATTTTGGTCCTCTTCCCCCGCTTTTTTTGGGGAGCTGCTGCCGCTTTTTTTGTCGCCCCTCTCCGAGTACCGACCATAAAGTTGGTCTCACTCTCCTCAGGGAGCCTTCCCCCACCGGGATTCGTCTTTACAGTACCGTCGGGGCCCTCCAATCGGCCCTTAAACACCTTTGTCGCAGGAGCTGCCAAATGTGCGACTTAGCTGGTCATAGCCGCAACCGGAAGTCCAGGACAGCGGATTGTTTTAATGAACAATTAGAGCTTAATTCTCTCTCGATGATGATGATGAGTTAAAACTTTGATGCCAATGAGTAGTGGCAGTGAATAAAATCGGTGTCAACTGCAGTTTTGAGGGATGGCAATATACTTTAGATCAGGGGTGGGCAAACTTTTCCGTGCAAGGGCCACATTCAGAAATTCACAATTTTAAAGGCCGCATAGTATATTAAGTAAAATAATTACTTCACCCGGTTATGATTCTGGGCGCCTCATATAGAACATAGAACAGTACAGCACAGAACAGGCCCTTTGGCCCTCGACATTGTGCCGAGCAATGATCACCCTACTCAAGTCAACGTATCCACCCTATACCAGTAAGTAACCCAACAGCCCCCCCCATTAACCTTAAAAAAAATAAAAAAATTTTTTAAAAATTTAAAATTATTTTTTTTTTTTTAAATGACTTGGTGGGCCACATAAAGACCTTTGGCGGGCCGCATGCGGCCTGTGGGCCGTAGTTTGCCCACCCCTGCTGTAGATGGTCTTTTTGCTTTTAATGTATGAAGCTTATAACATTATTCACATTATAACATTATTCACTTTGAACATCTATCTGAAAGGAATTTGCTGTTTTTTAAAATGAATTGAAAGTGACATTGCAATGACTTTTGTTAGACTCAACCGAGATCCAGAGCATGACCTTTAACAACGAGACTCACTGACATTCAGAAATTCAGGCCCTGAAAGAATCTAGTCCACCAGGCATTGATTGTGGCCCCACATTATTTAATAATATGCTTACCTTTATTTCAATTAGTGCCGAATAATACTCATTCAGGGCCCCACCGATGGCACAGTGGTGCGGTATTGAGAGATGCAGGATGATCCTGCAGAATCCCTCTCCTTTGGGAAGAGGAGAGGGAGAATGATCCTGGTTTCCTAGTCCCAGTGATTTTTCCTGGAAAGTGCAATTCAACAGATGTTGGATGAATGCTGGAGCCGGCTCAGTTTTCACGGTATTTTCCAAAGAACTATAAGCCATTGATATTTGGGGCTGGATTTACATGGGTCCACTTGGGACCAAACAGAGACAGGACCAAAGAAAATGGCCGCCGAGCAAGGTTGCCAGAGGTCCTGCTTTAGCTCCCATTGTCAAGTAAAAGATCAACATTGTTAATGTGGAGAAGATTTTGAACTGTAAAGTAGAACATGTTTCACATTATTGAAAGGGTAGTCTAGTATGATAACCAAGTGTAAATATTTCCTTTTGCTTTTATGTATTCAGTCTTGACATCTACTGAGATAGTAGTTCTTAAGTCTGTTTGGTTACTCAGGATCAGCCACCATTTTAAATTAGGATTAGATTAGCACACAAGATATTCTCTTCAAGGATATGCAAGCTGTGCAGGTAACATCAGGGCTATGTCTAAGGAGCACTGCACATGAAGAGTGTGCCTTATGAAAGAGACAGTTGGACATCTCTGTGACCTACCGCATGAAGATCTGCAGCCTGCTCATCTGTCCGCACTGCTCCCTCAATGGTTATGAAGATAGCTGTGTAACATTAGCCAAGTATCAGGATGGGCATGCATTTACAACAGAGCTGTCCCATTCATAAGGTTTGGCATCACAGCAAGGGAGCAGAGCGAGAGGGGCCATACAGTTTTTGCTTCTTCCATGCAATCCAGGGCATTATTGATAGAAGCACTGCATTAAAACTGGCTGCAGGACACCCACTCAACCATGTGAACAAGAAAAGATTCCACCCCCTTGATCAGTGATTTTTGTGCAACTGCAGTCAGTGCCCCAGAGAAAGCAAATTGCCGTGCTGTCTTCAACCCTCTTGGACCTCTTTAGGAAAGAGAATCAGATCCACAAATGGTTAGTGGCCTACAAAGCAAACCCCTGCTTCAATGGCTGATTATCATAATCTGAAGGGCCCAGAGGAATGTGACAAGAAGCTAACAGAATGATCATCGAGAGAACCATTGTGAAGAAACTTTAAGAATTGGCTTCACCGGTTAACTTATGACAAACAATGATTTATTTCAACCATAAAAAACTATTTACAGAGTACTTTAAAATGGTCTCTCCTCTCTAGGGTCCAACTGCTGAGACAAGTCCCAACACATCCTGGTGAATTCCAAATTCCCGTCCCCGATTGGACTAGAGGGCCACAAGACCCTTCCTTTAGGGAACATCCCTGAGAGGGGCTAGCTCTGGCACATTGGGAAGTTGAAAGTGTCCTTTTGCTGCCTTGATATGTCAGATGGGGTCCTCCAGGTTGGATATCCAGAATAATCATGGCCTGTTGCAAAGAACATGGGAGGAAAATTTGCCCCAGTAGTTTTCACCTCTATATAACACAGTCTACCTAAACATGACAGCCTGGCTTCTTTCTACTCGGTCTGTGCTGGTAGTCATCACCAGATTGAATAAATCAGCATCAAATTAAAGCTCCCTTTTCAGTCTGACCGTAACCTCTATGAATAACAAAGTGCCCTGTCAGTGAACAGTCTATTTTATTGCAGTGATTGCAAAGTGCAAACAAACGTTCATCCTACTCTTTGATGTGTTTGCTACATTTAAAGTGTGAAGAAGAATTTGCCAGGCATCAGGGATTCTGATAGCTCTATTTGAAATTGCGTTATTTTTTCATAAAAGGCTCCATGTTTAGTCCATATATTACATGTTACAAATGGCAGCATATCTTCATGAAAGTCTGTGTAATTGTCATGTATTAAAAGGTTTGATTGAGATGCATGAAAACTGTAGGTGGCAGATGTGACTAACCCAAGACATCATCCCACTGGGAACTAAGATGTTACGTTAAGATTTTGCTTTCTTTATAATCTTCAAAAAAAATTGCTTTAACCTTCCAGGGACAAATTATCCTTAAACCACAAATATCTTTCAGTGGCAAATAGTTCAGTTTAGCACCAATACATGTTGGATGCAACAAATTCCATGAGCAGGTGACTAATGTGTTCCAACAAAAGACTTTGGAATGGGTGCAAAATTCAATGTTGGCAGCATTGCAAATCAACCAATATTGAATTGGCAGCTTGTTTTACACCACATTCAGGTTCTGTGAAACACAACTGGGTGGAATAAAAAGAGATTATGACTTGCCTTCACCTATTTTCCATTTTGTTTCTTTCACTCTTTCACAGGGTATGGGTATCGCTGTCTGGGGCAATATTTATTGCCCATCTCCAATTGCCCCTGAGAAGGTGGTGGTGAGCTGCCTTCTTGTACTGCTGTACTCCCATGAGGTGTTGGGGAGGGAGTTCCCAGTGACAGTGAAAGAACGGCAATACATTTCCAAGTTAGGATGGTGCGTGGCTTGGAGGGCAACTTGCCGCTGGTGATTTTCCCATGCGTCTGCTGACCTGATTCTTGAGGTTCCAGTTTCAGGGCATGCTGTCGAAGGAGTCTTGGTGAGTGGCTGCGGTGCATCTTTTAGATGGTTCACACTGCTGCCACTGTGTGGCGATGGTGGAGGGAATGAATGTTGAAGGTGGTGGATGGGGTGCCAATCAAGTGGCTGCTTTGTCTTGGAGCTTCTCAATTGTTGTTGGAGAATATTCCATTACACTCATGTCTTGTGTCTTGGTAGATGGTGGACGGGCTTGGGGGGGAGTCAGAAAATGAGTTACTTGCTGCAGAATTCTCAGCCTGTGACCTGCTCTGTGGCCACAGTATTTACATGGCTGGTCCAGTTAGGTTTCTGGTGAATAGTGACCTGCCAGGCTGTTGATAGCGAGGGACTAAAGATGGTAATGTTATGAAACATCAAATGGATGTTTTCAGACTTTCTATTACCAGAGATGGTCATTGCCTGGCACTTTTATGGCAGGAATATGACAAACTGAATGAAGGTGAGCAGGTAATTTCTCAGTAAGTGGCACTTGATAGTGCTGTCAAGGAAACCTTCCATGGCTTCTTTGATGATCGAGAGTAGACTGGTGAATTTGTTCGATTGGAATCCGGCAATAGTACGGAAGACTTGCGCTGCACCCCTAGCCGAGCTGTTGCAGCACAGCAACAACATTGGCATTTAACCACCAATTTGGAACATTGCCTAAATATGTCTGGTACACAAAAAGCAGGACAAATCCAACCAATTTCAATGATTACAATGTTCAGCACCATTCACGACTCCTCAGATACTGAAACACTCCATGTCTAAATGCAGCAAGATCTGACAAGTGGCAAGTAACATTCACAACATACAAGTGCCAGCCAATCACCATCTCCAATAAAAGAGAATTAAGCCATTGCCCCATATCATTCAATGGAAATACCATCAACATCCTGGGGGTTACCATTAACTAGAAATTGAACTGGGATAGGGCAAGAACACAAATTGTACTCTGGGTGTGGGAGTTCAATGTCCATCACTAAGAGTGGCTCAGTAGCACCACTACTGACCAAGTTGGTCAAGTCCTGAAGGAAATCACTTCCAGATCAGACAGGCAGAAGGTGGTGAAAACTACTTGATCTCATCTTCACCAATCTACACGTCACAGATACATCTGTCCATGACAGGAAGAGTCATCATTGCATAGTCCTTGTCGAGTATAAATGCTGTGGCTACGAGAGCATGACAGAAGTTAGAAATGCTACAGCGAGTAACTCATCTTCTGATCCCCCAAAGTCTGTCCACAATCTACAAGGCACAAGTCAGGAGTGCAATGGAATACTCTCCACTTCCTGGATGAGTGCAGCTCCAACAACTTCCAAGAAGCTTTACACCATCCGGGACAATGCAGCCCACTTGATTGGCACCCCATCCACAAGCATTCACTCCCGCTGCCGCTAATGAATAGTGGCAGCCGTGTGTACCATCTCCAAGACGCACTACAGAATCTCACCAAGGCTCCTCAGACAGCATCCTCCAAACCCATGACTACTGCCATCTAGAAGGACAAAGGCAGCAAACACATGGGAACACCACCACCTACAAGTTCCCCTGCAAGTCACTCATCACCTTGATTTGGAAATATATTGCCATTCCTTCACTGTCACTGGCTCAAGATCCTGGAACCCCCCCCCAATAGTGTAGTGCACCTACACCTCATGAACTGCAGCAGCTCAAAAAAAGCAACTCACCACCACTTTCTCAAGGGCAATTAGGGATGGGCAATGAATGCTGGCCTAGCCAGTGGCACCCACATCCAAACAATTCACCCACCTTCCTTCTGGAACTTTCTGACTGGTTCCACCAATCACAGGCATCAACTGAAGAAGGCTGAAAAAGGTATATTCACCGATTGGCTGCTTGCCAAGTCTATCAAATCGACATCACAAGTTTTGCAACAGAACCTAAAGGAGATGTCTTGACTTGGTCCATCAGGACAGGGAGTTCCAACTCTGCCTAAAATCGGCAGTTTAAACAAAAATACCAAATGGTGTTGCAATGTTGTAGCAGCTAACCAGAAGGCTGTAGATCAAAGCAGGAAAGATAAAGATAAAAAGGAAACATAAGACAGACAAAAGGTTTTACAACAATTGTCACGGGAATGTCTCTTTAAGAAATGTTTTTCTGCTCAAGTGGCTGCAGTGATGTCAGAGTGTGGGTGGAGCTGAGCTCTGGCTCTGCTTTTTAGTTTTGCTTTGAGGAAAAGCTTGGGTGTGTCTGTGTTTTTTGGTTTCCTTTTGAGAGCCGAATAGCGGCAAGCAAAACAAAGAGCTGTATAAGGATCTGTCTGCAAACTAAAGACAGCCTCCAGATCAATTGGGTGACTTCAAAGTGCTGACTGCTCTCAGTAGAGAATTTATACCTGATGTGCTTCTGTAAAAAGGATTTTTGTCTTATGGATGTTAAAAGGAAAGTTTAAGGATTACTTAGTGTTGTATTCTTTGGGGGGTGTTCTTGAATTGATGGTTGCTAAGATTTCCACTGTATGTTTTAAAAAGGTGAACTGAGTTCATAGAATAAACATTGTTTTGCTTCAAAAATTACTTTTACATTTCTGCTGCACCACACCTGGAGAGTGGGCCGTGTGCTCCCCATACCACAATCTAGTAAAAGTTGTGGGTCAGGTGAATTCCATGATACACTTTGGGGTTCTCTAAACCCTGGCCCATATCATAATGTCCTAACATATGTGAGAAAATAGTTTGTGGTGAAGATTGTATTAAGCCCTCCCGGGTTGCCTTTGTTCAATTTTTAGGGGGGGGGGGACTTTTTGCATTGCCTGTCCTACAAACGTACCTCACTCTCTGTCATGATATGCAGACACATATTTACTGATATACAGACAAGCAGCTAATGGACACAGAGAACAGGACATGACCAATAAGCAAGCAGGACACTCAGGGGTGGGATCTGACTATAAAAGACACAAGGCACTCACAATCCGCCTCTTTCCACTGATGAACATCTAGAGAGTCAGCTAGTCTGGTTCAGTCAGACAGAGTAACCACACTTAAGTTAGCAGAGAGTTGAACTCACAGAGAACTGTGATATTAGTTCAATAAACCTGATTGCACTAACTTCAAGGTCTGGAGTATCTTTCTGATCTAAGCTGCATCCAGTTGCAGCCAGTGTTAGACCAGTGTAACACGACACTCTCCATTACGTGAAAGGTATGTGTTACATGATTTTGTCTTGCTGATGGGGTGTGATTACAAGTAGCACAGTTTGTAATCATCTGTG
Organism: Scyliorhinus canicula; assembly: GCF_902713615.1. Lineage (NCBI taxonomy): Eukaryota > Metazoa > Chordata > Chondrichthyes > Carcharhiniformes > Scyliorhinidae > Scyliorhinus > Scyliorhinus canicula. Next base: position 276,353,326 of record NC_052146.1, on the reverse strand, counting down.
TACTGTGCTTTACATAAATTCTTGCTGTGTTTTAAACAGCTTGGTATGGTGGAATACCAAACTGAAATTATCAATTTCGTACGTTTAATAAATTAACAGATTTATTTATAATTTGCAGGACACAAAGACGCGCCAGAAATAAAATTCTGAAATACAACAACAGCATCAATTCTAAACCTATTTGGAAATAACCGCAATAAATTAATTATCCTTTTTAATCGGTTGCTGGAGAAATAATGATAAACAATCGAAAGCAAAATCTGAAATATCAACAGAAAAGATTGGAAATGCTGGGCAAGGTAGGCAGTACCTGCAGATACAGAAACAGAGTTAATGCCTGGGATTTTCCACTCCTGTCCTCGTCAGGTGGGTCTGGCGGCGAGAGCAGAAAATGTCAGGAGACGGCCAAAGTGGTATTTCACAATGATGTAAAAGCAGGAAGCAATTGGCCCCTCCCAAGTCAGTGGCGGGCTGCTTCTCCGGCCATTCAAAGTCGGGAACCTCGGGTGAAATTCTCCCAACGGGAGACAAAGTGCCGACGCCGGAGTGAAAACCGGAGTGTTTAACTCCGGCGTCGGAGGCCGCTCCTCGCCCCCTATTCTCCCACCCCCAGGGGGCTAGAAGCGGTGCTGCGTCAATTACGCGCGCCGGGCCTTGGCGCTGCGTCAAAGCGGCGCCGCGTAAATGATGTGGCCGGCAGCACTTAAATTACATCACCCGCGCATGTGCAGGTTGGCTGGTGCCAACCCGCGCATGTGCGGTTGCCGTCCTCCCCGCGGGCGCCCCGCAAGACATGGAGGATTGATCTTGCGGGGCAGCAGAGGAAAAGAGTGCGTCTTTTAGAGACGCCGGCCCGCCGATCGGGGGGCACCGATCGCAGGCCAGACCCCTCCTGAGCACCCCCCTGGTGCTCGATCCTCCCTCCCCCCCCCACAGGCCGCACATGCAGCGTTCGCACGCTGTTCACGTCGGCAGCGACTAGTTGTGGCTGGCGCCGTCGTGAACCCATCGGAGTGGGCAGGCCGCTCGGCCCATCCGGGCCGGAGAATCACCGCTCGCCTGTTAGAAACGGCGAGCGGCGATTCTCCGAGCGGCCTGTCGTGAAACGCGGCGCGCCGTTTTGGGGGGGTGGGTGAATCGCGTGTGGGTGCCAGGGCGGCATGGCGGGAATCGCCCGGCTCTCCTGCGATTCTCCCACCCGGCGTGGGGGGTCGGAGAATCGCGCCCCTCATTTTAATGAATTAACGTATAATTATCAGGTCCCATGCACAGGAATCATCCCCCCATGTCAAAAAATCCAACCAAAGCGGCGTGACCTCAGAACAGCGTGAAGCACAACGGGTCCTAGAAAGCGTACACCTAGCGAGCAGTACTCCCAGGGGAGCTTGGAGGTGAGTACCGCACACAGGGAGGGGAGGGTCATATTCGGATAATGCCAGGGTGTGCCCGAGTAGTGCAGCTTGATACTGGCAATGGGGGGGGGGGGGGGGGGGGGGGGGGCAGCTGGGTGAAGATTGTTTTCTGGTTTGCTTGCTGTGCACTTGAGCAGCCTTTAAAAATGGTGCCTGGATCATCGGGCCACTGGTTTGATGGGCGAAACCACCCACCCACGATACGCCGTGGATTTCTATTTCTAAGGCCCGGGCTGTATGTCAGAAAAAGATGCAATTCCCGTCATCAGCTTCAATGCCCCTTTTCCCACCGAACATGGGCCTTTGCCAATATCGGAGTAAATCCGGCCCAATGCTTTAGGTCAATGACCTATCATCTGACCAGACTGAAATATGTTGGTGGAATTTTAGACTCCTGTTGATGGGATTTTCCAGTCCTGTCAAAACCAATAGACTTTGGCACAGATCACCGCATTTCCCACCAGCATCACAACGGGGCCATGAAACTGCGCTCGTTAACTCTACCTCTCTCCTCACAGATGCTGCCCGGCTTCCTCAATATTTCCAGCATTTTGCTCATAAGATAAACAATCAGTTTTGCCATGTAAGGTTTCCGGATTAATTGCTGTAGACAAAGGGTGGGATTTTCCACACCCGCCCATGGCCAGGATTTTCTCTTGCTGTCAAAAGTCGACGGGCAATTGGCTGGCTATCCAAACGTTCCGCTCCCAACCATGACGGATCCTGCTGTGGGTGGGACTGGAAAATCCCTGCCAAAGTCCTTTCATTTTCCACTCTCACAACTCACTGCTTTACTGGTGATGATCTGAGGCTCCTGGCCCCGTGGCCTGGTGGATCTGGGTCTGATATGGTGCAGCCTAAATGGGACAATGGCTTTCCTTGAAGTCAGTAAGAATAAATAATGGGGAGAGATGAAAATCAGGCTGCCAGCCCACTATCACCTGGTTTAGATAAAGTCACGATCTATCCCAGCATGCGGCATATATTCCATTACTGACTTAAAGTTTCTCCTTTGAACCCCTTCCTCAATCATATTGTGGGAAACTCCCCAGCTGTCCATCCTTACACACTATATTAGTCTGCTTTGCCTCACTTTGAAAAGACGTGAGGTATCGATTTGTGCAGTGATTGTCCACCTATACATGCTCACTTGGCACTCATGGCTGAAGCTTTCCTAGTGCTGTATGGAGGCCAGATGGGGCCTAAATAAATGTCCCAAAATGCTGTGTTTGCACTGTTACTGTACTCATATTCTTTGATAAATATTTAATGATAGGGTCATTTTTTACAACTGTGCTGAAAATATCATGACATTTCTCAGCATCATTCTGTCACTACTTCTTCCCACAGGAGTGTTGATGAAGAAGAGATTTATGTTATTTGGGATCTTGAGGAACAGCTTGATGTGAATAATATCTAGGTTTTGTTCTTTTTGTGTTTATATATCAGGTGGCAAAGCAGCATGTAGCCAAAAACAGACCTTTCAAAGCTCAGTGACTGGGACTGAAACATTGCTTTAAAAATGTCATGTATTTTGAGTTACCCTGAAAAATAAACACAGCGCCATATGTTTAATGGGTGTGCAATCTGGCACGCTCTATTTGAGCATAACCCTCACTCTGACTACATCCCTGGTGTTGACAATCTCAGAGAAGGACAGATAAACTGGATGAATTTGGTGTTCTTGCTTGGTGGTAACCCAGAAAACGTAGGGGACTGTGCGCTGGTGTGCCAATAAGCAGGTCACAGGATGGTACGAAAGTAAAATAAAGTATGCTCCAACAGCCACAACTAGCAGAGATACAGGTATTAGCACTGTCTGGGAGCTATTACAATAGACAGAAGTGATGTGAGACATTTCACTGCTGACGTTCTGTGTAAATTCTCGAAGTGGCTTAAGAAAACAAGCAGTTATGGAATAAGAAAAGTCCATTCAGTCCACGTTGGCTTTTTGAAATAATGTAAAATGGGCGATAGTGAGTCAGCAGCCTGTTTTACATCACTCCTGAGATGTGGCAATAAAATTCAAGGGCGATGTTTAACAGGCTGCTGTCAACCATTTTACAACGCCGGAATCTACGCAATTAGGTTAACTCTTCCACAGATCATGTGTAATATTCACCATTATGAATCCTACCTCACCTCGGGAATTAGGTGTCATAATACTCCCTGTTCCCCAAACATAATTGAACAAAATTAGGGAATATTCATCCATCCTCACATCTTCACTGATCAGGTTTAGCTGCCGGTTCTCCAGATAAAATTACTCTGTGATTTCTCTGGCAGTATTGGAACCATGAATTGTCTGATCACTTCAGCCTATAATTATCTCTAACAGCCACAAATCCTAATCCTGTTCATAATTGTCTGCAATTGAGAAAGCAGCAGCTCCAATTCATCACCGAGGTAGCTGAAACTTAGCGAGGGCTGAATTGCCATGCGAGTTTATTCAAAATCAGACTTGATGAGACTGAGCATTTACCATTGAGACATAATAGTGGGCGTTCAATAAGCAGGGCTTGCTCCCATCAGAAGAGTGGGTGCATTGTCTGATTCAGTGCAAAGGGGATCCGAGTGATATACTGCCGTGCCTGCGATATGCTGTTCAGTGACCACATTAGTCATTTATTGATGATCCCTCTATAAATTAAAGTTCCGCAGCAAACAATTGCAACAATAAGCAGGTCACAGGATGGTAGGAAAGTAAAATAAAGTATGCTCCAACAGCCACAAGAAGCAGAAATACAGGTATTAGCACTGTCTGGGAGCTATTACAATAGACAGAAGTGATGTGAGACATTTCACTGCTGATGTTCTGTGTAACTGCTCTAGGTGGCTTAAGAAAATAAGCAGTTACAAATTAGGCATAACTATAAGATTCAGGGTGGGAGATAGAGGAGGGATATCCGAGGTAGTTTCTTTACTCAGAGAGTGGTTAGGGTGTGGAATGGACTGCCTGCTGTGATAGTGGAGTTGGACACTTTAGGAACTTTCAAGCTGTTATTGGATAGGCACATGGAGCACACCAGAATGATGGAGTGGGATAGCTTGATCTTAGTTTCGGGAGATGCTCGGCACAACATCGAGGGCCGAAGGGCCTGTTCTGTGCTGTACTGTTCTATGTTCTATGACCGCCCGAGCTGTAGTCATTCTGCACTCACCTTGCAGCAGTGATGGACAGCCTAGGCTAGTGAGTGCACCGCATGGGAGGCCCCCCTTCATCTCAGTGGGTCGTAAGATTGAAATTAGGCATTGTAAAGATGCACTTTCACAGACTTCATTAGTGAACACAAAAGGTATTTATTAAGAATTGTACAGCAGCCACGTGGTTGTAACATCCCCACTGATTTAATTCCTTTATACAATCTTCAATAATTAATTCACAGTCCTAAATATTAACTAAATGTTATGTACATGAGTTGGACAATTAAAAATCGAATCTTTGAGGGGGTTTTCTGTTCCTTGTAGAGTGGTGTAATTCTGTTGCAGGATGCTTCCATTACCAAGAACTGCAATAACGGGTACTTTTTCTGGCTCAGGCGATTCATCACTATTTGCTTCCACGGAGACATCAGTTGTGTTGATAACAGGTCGATCAGGTACGTCCGGGTTCAAAAACATTTCTTGATGACAACACTGATTGCTGGAGCAACTCTCTCCTCCTCAATTCATGTATTTACATGTCCATGTATTTACGAACGATCCGTCCCATGCCAACTTGGTATGAAAGGAGGGCAGCACGGTGGTGCAGTGGATAGCACTGGGACTACGGCGCTGAGGACCCGGGCTCGAATCCCGGTTCTGGGTCACTGTCCATGTGGAGTTTGTACATTCTCCCCGTGTCTGCGTGGGTTTCACTCACACAACCCAAAGATGTGCTGGTTAGATGGATTGGCCACCCTAAATTGCCCCTTAATTGGAAAAAAATAATTGGGTACTCGAAATTTAAAAAACAAAACTTGGTATGAAAGGGGTCCGGAGTTTGAGGCAATAATTATGGGATCCAATTTCCCCTACTGAAGTTTCTCATGTATACGCTTCATTTACCATAAATGATGGTGCTGTACCATGTGAATCTTGACATGCTTTCTGATTACTTTGGCTGACTTCTACCCTCCCTGACAAATTTGGAAACACAAGGCTCAGTCTCGTCCTGCGATGACTTTTCACGAGCAGTTGGTGGAACCCCAGTTATTACATGTTGAATGGTACAATAGATAAGGAGGAATCATGAGATTTTGGTCTCCAAGGTTCCTCCTGACCGTTTCTTTAAGCTAAAGTTGAAAGTTTGGACGGTTCTCTTGGCTAGTCCATTCGATGCTGGGCGGTAAGGCGCAGTTTTAATGTGCTTAATACCGTTAAGAATGGTAAAGTTTTGAAACTCAACATTTGTGATTATGGTTCCATTGTCTGATACCATGACTTCAGGGAATCTATGAGTTGGAAAGCATTGGTGTAATCTTTCAATGATAGCACCTTCACCTCAGAAATGTCCATCCATTTGGAGTGTGCATCAATCACAAGCAAAAACATTGTTCCCTGAAATGGGACCAACATAACTCATTTGGATTTGTACCCATGGCTGGCCCATTCATTTCCAAGGGTGCAGTGGGGCTGTTGAAGGCAATCTTTGTTGCATTTGGCAGTGTTGACTGTGTTTGACTAACGTCTCGTTATCAGCATCAATACCAGGCCACCACACATAACCCTCCAACCCCCAAGTATCTTCATCTTGGAAATGCCAGGATTAGCGCTCTGGAATTCAGTTAGGAGCAACACTCTGCCTGGTATAGGAACAAATTCTCTTAGATTGGATTGGATTGGATTTGTTTATTGCCACATTTACCGAGATACAGTGGAAAGTATTTTTCTGCAAACAGCTCAACAGACTATTAAGTACATGAAAATAAAAGAAAAGAAAATACATAATAGGGCTTCAGCATAGGATGAAGCATACAGGGGTGTAGTGTTAATCAGGTCAATCCATAAGAGGGTCCTTTAATGGTCTGGTCACAGCGGGGAAGAAGCTGTTTTTGAGCCTGCTCATGCGTGTTCTCAGACTTTTGTATCTCCTGCCTGGTGGAAGAAGTTGGAAGAGTGAGTAAGCCGGGTGGGAGGGGTCTTTGATTATGCTGCCCGCTTTCCCCAGGCAGTGGGAGGTGTAGATGGAGTCAATGGATGGGAGGTAAGTTTGTGTGATAGACTGGGCTGTGTTCACGACTCTCTGAAGTTTCTTGCGGTCTTGGGCCAAGCAGTTGCCATACCAGGCTGTGATGCAGCCAGATAGGATGCTTTCTCTGGTGCATCTGTAAAAGTTGCTCCTCAGAGTATGATCCCATCCTGACAACTCAATTCATTCTTGCAGGTAAAGAATGGTTTCATTTCCATGGAAACGTGCTCATTTACCCATCCTTTCAGTACTTTGTATCTCACTTTGGACAAGTGGCTCCCAATTGGTCCAGTTCTTGATCTGATTCGCTGAGACTGGCAATATGTCTAAAAGATTTAATGCCATGATGATTTCTTGTGGTATTGGAGTATGTGATACTTTCTGCAAGGGTAAACGGCTATGTGTGTTCCAGGTCGGTGCTTGAAATACATTCATAGGCAGATAGAATTAACGTCCATCTTTGAATTCTTGCCGAGGTGACCGGTGGGATAGCCTTGTCCTCTTTGAAGAGAACCGAGATCGGTTTGTGGTCAGAAACATTGGTAAAGTGTCTACCTTGTAGATATTGGTGGAATTTCTTGACACCAGACACCATTGACAGTCCTTCTTTCTCGATTTGTGAGTAGCCTGTTTCGGCCTCTGAGAGGTTTCTTGACACATACACTATTGAACTTTCAGAGCTGTTGTCTATCTCATGGGACAACACTGCACCAGCACTATATGGAGATGTATCGCCGGTCAATAGCAGTTCTTTAGATGGGTTGATGGATTTGAGGAATGTAGCAATTGCCTTACTCTGTGGAAAGCTTCCTCCTGGTGAGCCTTCCATGACCAACAATAATGTTTCTCTAGAAGAATATTCAAGGGGGCCATTACCAGCGTTAAGTTTGGCAAAACAAGTCCATAGTAGTTTACCATCCCCAAAGACGATTTGAGTTCAGTTGTGTTTATGGGGGCAGGTGTCTCCTTTATCGCCTTGACCTTGATTTCCACGGAATGTAATCCTTGTGCTTCTATATGGTGCCCCAGGTAGGTCACCTTTGTGGCTTGAAAGGTGCACTTCTCTTTCTTGAGGTGAACTCCAACCTCCTGAAATCTCTTTAACACTCTTTAACAAATCTAAGTTTGGTAGATGCTCAGCCTCTGTTGATCCAGTTATAAGGACATACTGCAACTCGCGATAGCCCCTGTAGCAGACTCGCTATTGTCCTTTGGAATATTGCAAAGACACACCAAAAGGCAGATGCGTGTACTGGAACAGGCCTTTGTGTATGTTTATTGTGACACCCCCTGGAAACATCATCTAATTTGAGTTTCTGGTATGTGTCACACATATCCAGCTTTGTGTAAGAGTGACCACATGTCAGCTTTGTACACAGGTCTGTTAGCTTATAATCACCACAAATGTGGATGGTCTTGTCCAATTTCAATACGGGGACCATAGGTGCTGCCCATTCTGAGGACTGAACTGGCTGGATAACGCCTAATTCTTCCAACCTGTTTAACTCAGTACCACTTTCTCTCATAAGGCACATGGTACCGGTCATGCCCTAAAGAATTAGTCAGTCGCTTCTGGATTCACATGAATCTTAGCTTGTAGCCCTTCGATTTTTACTAATTCATCACAGAAGATGCTCTCATATTATTTTATCAGTTCGGGCAGTTCCCCTTCCGCATTTGCAAAATCCCGGCGCAATTCAATTTGATTTCTTTAAGTCAATTGCAGCCTAGATTTCTTGGTCCTTCACCCGTCGCTATTATCACTGGGAGCTGGGTAGACTGTTGTCCCAGCTTGCAGGTACCATTGTAGTGCCATTATTTTTATTGATTCCCCCATATAAGTCTTCAACTCGGCAAAGATGCTCTTCAAGTTCAATCGACTCCCGATCTTAGATATGGAAATGTATGCTCACCCATCACAGCAGCTGATGCCCTGTATCCAATTCCACCTTAAGAGGCTGCCCATTTACCTGGAGCATTACAGTAATAGGGTCTATCTTGCCTGTTTTTCGATTAAACAGAGAGTGAGTACCAGAATCACTGGTGTTAGGCTCTTCCACATTGTATACTTTAACATATTGGCTGATCGATTAATTGACGATCTTGGCTTAGCTCTGCACTGCTTTATCAAACATCCTCCTTTGTGACAATAAAAACACTCCTTAAACCAACATGATTCATAAGTACATAAGAACCACAGTACATAAGAACTAGGAGCAGGAGTAGGCCATCTGGCCCCTCGAGCCTGCTCCGCCATTCAATTAGATCATGGCTGATCTTTTGTGGACTCAGCTCCACTTTCCGGCCCGAACACCATAACCCTTAATCCTTTATTCTTCAAAAAACTATCTATCTTTACCTTAAAAACATGTAATGAAGGAGCCTCAACTGCTTCACTGGGCAAGGAATTCCATAGATTCACAACCCTTTGGGTGAAGAAGTTCCTCCTAAACTCAGTTCTAAATCTACTTCCCCTTATTTTGAGGCTATGCCCCCTAGTTCTGCTGTCACCCGCCAGTGGAAACAACCTGCCCGCATCTATCCTATCTATTCCCTTCATAATTTTAAATGTTTCTATAAGATCCCCCCTCATCCTTCTAAATTCCAACGAGTACAGTCCCAGTCTACTCAACCTCTCCTCATAATCCAACCCCTTCAGATCTGGGATTAACCTAGTGAATCTCCTCTGCACACCCTCCAGCGCCAGTACGTCCTTTCTCAAGTAAGGAGACCAAAACTGAACACAATACTCCAGGTGTGGCCGCACTAACACCTTATACAATTGCAACATAACCTCCCTAGTCTTAAACTCCATCCCTCTAGCAATGAAGGACAAAATTCCATTTGCCTTCTTAATCACCTGTTGCACTTGTAAACCAACCTTCTGTGACTCATGCACTAGCACACCCAAGTCTCTCTGAACAGCGGCATGCTTTAATATTTTATCGTTTAAATAATAATCCCGTTTGCTGTTATTCCTACCAAAATGGATAACCTCACATTTGTCAATATTGTATTCCATCTGCCAGACCCGAGCCCATTCACTTAACCTATCCAAATCCCTCTGCAGACTTCCAGTATCCTCTGCACTTTTCGCTTTACCACTCATCTTAGTGTCATCTGCAAACTTGGACACATTGCCCTTGGTCCCCAACTCCAAATCATCAATGTAAATTGTGAACAAAGGCGTGTGTTTGCCTCCACATCGGTAACATTTCACTTTCAGCATTGCTGACTGATTGCCTATTCTGTATCTTTTTGTTTTGTGGTGGCTGACATTGTTTCCCGCTTTGCGGCTGCTTCGGCAGTTTGGGAGCCACAGTTTGACCGCAGGTTCCTGCCCTAACTGGTGATTGGCGCCATTTTATGCGCTCTGCAGCTCTTGTGCACCTTTTTTAGCAGATTCCATGGCAAGCGCTATTTCCATTGCTCGTTTAAAATCTATGTCAATCTCTGCAAGCAATCTGCATTGGATAGTGTCGCTGTTCACACCACAAACTAACCTATCCCATAACATGTTGTTTAGGGTGTCTCCAAAATCATAATATTCTGATAACTGCTTCAGGTTAGCAATGTACGTCGCGATCAATTTGCCTGGGCTCTCATCCTCAAATTAAATTAGAATCTTTGGAGTATGACTGATAGTTGAGGTTTCAATCAAGCCTTAATTGGATTGGATTGAATTTGTTTATTGTCACGTGTACCAAGGTACAGTGAAAAGTATTTTTCTGCGAGCAGCTCAACAGATCATTAAGCACATGAAAAGAAAAGGGAATAAAATAAAATACATAATAGAGCAACACAAGGTACACAATGTAACTACATAAGCACTGGCATCGGATGAAGCATACAGGGGTGTAATGTTAAATCCACAAACTTGCTAAATGGTTTGGAGTCAGGTGCACATGGGTTGTAAGACTGCGAATAGGAGTTTAGGTCTGAGTTCCAGAAACACTTAGGAGAATTGTTTTGTGTTTTGCCTTCTCCCTGATTTTGTTTGCTTGAAACTAATGCCCAAGGCGCTCGATGTATTGTATTCAGTCCTCTGTGGAGGAGTCAAATGGGTCTATTCGCCCAAAGAGAGACAATCTGGAGAGTACGTTTCTTTATCAGACTTTGACTAAAACAGGATACTCACAGGTGTCGGGCCTGGGGCAGTGTCAGGATAATTTATCCTTGTAAAGATATACTTTCACAGACTTCATTAGTGAACACAAAAGGTATTTGTTAATAACAATTGTACAGCAGCCACATGAAATGAAAATGAAATGAAATGAAATGAAAATCACTTATTGTCACAAGTAGGCTTCAAATGAAGTTACTGTGAAAAGCCCCTAGTCGCCACATTCTGGCGCTTGTTCGGGGAGGCTGGTACGGGAATCGAACCGTGCTGCTGGCCTGCCTTGGACTGCTTTCAAAGCCAGCGATTTAGCCCTAAATGTCTCTGCCTAGGAGACTTTCTCACCATGGGGTGATTCCACAATCTGAATCCTCATTGATCACCCAGGCCAGGTGACCCTTACTCTGCTGTGTTGCCCATAAAGGGACAATTACCACAGGCATGTTCACTCCCCCTGACCCCATTAATAAGATTAAATACATTTAATCCACGCTGAATATTTCAGCACGAGATATAGAAAATGTTGAATCATTGATATATTAATGGAACAGTCATCAACTTCAAATGGTTAAAAACAAAATAAATGTTTACACGTTGGACACAGAGAGAGTGCATGGGTCTCACAGTCAATGTTGTGAGCAATCAGCAGGCACCTCACTTCACTCTCCCTTGCTTTTGTACGTTTCATTTCAGTCATACCAGGAGTGAAAAAAACGACGTGGGTGGAAATCAGCGTTTGGGCAAGTTACCAAAATATCTCGTGGGCCACAGGGCCACACTCAGAACCCAGATGGACCGCAGGTTGCTCCCTACTGCCTTATAACACTACCAGGAACAAAGATCAAAGAAAAGTACAGCACAGGAACAGGCCCTTCGGCACTCCAAGCCTGCGCCGACCATGCTACCCATCTAAACTAAAATATTTTACATTTCTGGGATCCGTATATCTCTGGTTCCATCGTATTCATGTATTGGGGCAGCACGGTAGCATGGTGGTTAGCATAAATGCTTCACAGCTCCAGGGTCCCAGGTTCGATTCCCGGCTGGGTCACTGTCTGTGCGGAGTCTGCATGTCCTCCCCGTGTGTGCGTGGGTTTCCTCCGGGTGCTCCGGTTTCCTCCCACAGTCCAAAGATGTGCGTGTTAGGTGGATTGGCCATGCTTAGTTGTCCGTAGTGTCCTAAAAAGTAAGGTTAAAAGGGGAGGGGTTGTTGGGTTACGGGTATAGGGTGGATACGTGGGTTTGAGTAGGGTGATCATTGCTCGGCACAACATCGAGGGCCGAAGGGCCTGTTCTGTGCTGTACTGTTCTATGTTCTACGTTCTATGCCCCTTAAATGTCACTATCGTCCCTGCTTCCACCACCTCCTCCGGCAGCGAGTTCCAGGCACCCACTAACCTCTGTGTAAAAAAACTTGCCTCGTACATCTCCTCTAAACCTTGCCCCTCACACCTTAAACCTATGCCCCCTAATAATTGACCCCTCTACCCTGGGAAAAAGTCTTTGACTATCAGAGTTAGCTTGTAGGGCGGCACAGTGGCGCAGTGATTAATACTGCTGCCCGACGATGCCGAGGACCCAGGTTCGATCCCAGCCCCAGGTCACTGTCCATGTGGAGTTTGCACATTCTCCCTGTGCCTGCATGGATCTCAACCCCCACAACCCAAAGATGTGCAGGGTAGGTGGAATGGTCACGCTAAATTGCCTCTTAATTGGGGAGAAAAAAGATTTGGCTTGTTGCTGGTCACATGACTACAGAGAAATCTTCAGACTTTCCCACACTCACAGCACTGATGAGGAATGGAACTCGTGCCTCAGCATGAAGCTCAACTTCACCCGTGGTTAATCTCTGAAAGACAAAACGAGAGCAGCATGTAATGGGAAAGCTTGCAGTCCTCCGCAATCTGTGATCAATCAGGTTAGTTGACGTTCATAAGGTTTTATGAGTTAGTTCTTCGCACAAATATCATTAAAAAGAAGAAACTCGCATTTATAGAGTACCTTTCACAGCCAATAAATTACTTCTGGTATGTAGTCACTTGTTCCTCTGCAGACAAATGTGTCAGCCAATTTGTGCACAGCGTGAAGAAGCTGATAACTATAGCAGTACATAATCAAAAGTTGAATCCGATCCAGTGTACTCCAGCTTTCAGAGCTCATGTGGATGACAGACTCACTGAACCTATCCCTCTGAAAAGAGCAGTGAGATATTCTGTTAGATATCTTCATTAATGATGATGTATTGGATATGGAGTTGCAAGGAATAGAAAAACTGATTTGCATTTATGTAGCACCTTTCATGCCTCTTGGAAGTCTCAAAATGCCTCATGGCCAATTAATTACTTTTGAAAAGCAGTCACTGTTGTTTTACAGACAGTTGCACCAGCCAGTTTGCAAGCAGTAAGGCCCCACAACCATATTATTGTGTTGATAGGTTGGAGTAGTTTCAATAAATTCTCAAAGATTGCTGGCTGCGATCTTATTTTCATGTTGCAGCAGGACCCCAGTATCTTCATTGTAAACTAATGTTATTAAGACAGAACTTGGACACAATTGCAGACCTGCAACCTGTTTACAGCTTACATTTATATGTGTTATCTGACCTCTGACTCCGAGGTCAGGTGACCTAATGGACTGCAGAGTGTACAAAGTGTATTATATCTAATACTGGAGTTCACCGCCATAGTCATTCTAATATCATGACAGCTGCAAAACGCTCTAACGTTATTTAACATATTTACAGTTATAAAAACACCCCTTGCTAGCTTCTGACCATGCTTACTCTCCTTGAGTTCCAAATCATGAGTGTATGTCACTTCCTTCCATGACATTACATTAATTGGATATTCCAATTGTGAGCATTCCCAAAACTGCGAAGCGGCTTCTTTCGTTCCGGGATCACAGGCAGAAATAGGTTCAGCCATTCAGCCAGGATCCAGTCTTTAAAACATAAAATTAGAAATGAGTATCTATATATTTTATACAAAATACAGTGTGAGGTCGTAGTCGATCACAATACTAAAATCATGATGTTGAGATGTTGGTGTTGGACTGGGGTGGGCACAGTAAGAAGCCTTACAACACCAGGTTAAAGTCCAACAGGTTTGTTTGGAATCACCAGCTTTCAGAAGACTGCTCCTTCCTCAGGTGAATGAAGAGGTAGGTTCCAGAAACATAAATATAGACAAAGTCAATGGTGCAAGATGATACTTTGAATACTAAAGTCAGTATACAACAATATAGTGTGCAAATGGCACAAATCCCTCGTGGAATATACAGACATCATTGGCAGGATTCTCCATTTGGGAGACTAATATCCTACCAGGTGAATTGGAAATGATCAGGAAGCAATTCGGTATCCCTTGCCAGGCAAATCTATGGTGAGGAAACACAAGGGATTCCTGAGGGAATCCTGCTATCGGGCTGCCATTTGGAACAGGTGGCCCAATAGTGGCCCCCCCCCCCCAAGCATCGCAAAGCACCGCGCACCCCTGGCATCACGGATCAGCAACCCTCTCCCCATCATGAAGCAGCACTCCCGGATTTTCTGGGTCCCCCCCTTCCCCCAAGTACGGGGGTCACCCGACCTGCCTGCACCAGAGATACCACCTGGATAGGGGGAACCCCCCAGAGACCCCCAAGATAGGGAGACCTCCCAGAGATCTCCTAAATAGGGACTCCCCAGGAGACCCCCTAACTAAAGGGACCCTCCTCCCCACCCCCACTGAGCCACCAGAAATGAGACCCCTGTCTGGAAGCTAGAGAGCAATCCAGACAGGAACAATGAAAAAGAATACTGTTGTAACATTCAACTGGGTAACAGAGGAAAAACCACATATCCATTTGTGGATCGGGAACAACAGTTACCTCTGTTTAATCCCCTCAGATCACAGCCCACTAAGATAAATTGATGAATGGCTTGCTGGGTGGTCTCCCGATCCAAGGGACCTCTGTGGAGGGGCTTCCTTTAGTTAGGGGGTTTCTGGGGGTCTTTTTTGTTAGGGATCTTGGGGGAGTCTCAGGTGGTCCTCCTATTCAGAGGGTATCTATGGGGGCTCCCCCTATTCATGCTTCACTTATTCAGGTGGTCTCTGGGGGGTCCACCTATTCAGGTGATCTCGGGGGAGGGGAGGTCTCCCTACCCAGGAGTCTCTGTGGGTGTCTCCTTTTTTAGGGGGTCTCATGGAGGATCGTGGAGTGGGGCCTGGTAAGGGAAGGATGGGCAGGTCGTGCATTGTGGGGGGTTAGGGTGGCACTCAGGTGGACTTTGGAGGCAACTCCCTTATGGGGTTCCCCTCTTGGTCCACGGCGAGGGCCACCACGTCAGGGCCACGCTGGGCAATACTTGTAGTGATTCTCGCCCACGTGATTCCCGGCCCGGAGGATCGGAAAATCACAATGGCCTGGAGAATCTGGGGCAGGATTCTCCGACCCCCCGCTGGGTCGGATAATCGCCGGGGGGGGGGGGGGGGGGGCGGCGTGAATCCCGCCCCCTCCGGCCGCCGAATTCTTCGGCACCAGAGAATTGGCGGGGGCAGGAATCGCGCCGCGCCAGTCAGCGGCCGCTCGCAGCGGCCCCCCCCCGGCGATTCTCTGACCCATGACATCAGCAGTCGCTGACATTATGCAGTGGGGAAGGTAACAATGACAAAGGAGAGTACTTGCAGGCAAGGAGATGAGTTGAAGTGTGTATACTTTAATGCAAGAAGCATCAGGAATAAGGTGGGTGAACTTAAGGCATGGATCGGTACTTGGGACTACGATGTGGTGGCCATCACGGAAACTTGGATAGAAGAGGGCCAGAAATGGTTGTTGGAGGTCCCTGGTTATAGATGTGTCAACAAGATTAGGGAGGGTGGTAAAAGAGGTGGGGGGGTGGCATTGTTAATTAGAGATAGTATAACAGCTGCAGAAAGGCAGTTCGAGGGGGATCTGCCTACTGAGGTAATATGGGTTGAAGTTAGAAATAGGAAAGGAGCAGTCACCTTGTTGGGAGTGTTCTATAGGCCCCCCAATAGCAGCAGAGATGTGGAGGAACAGATCGGGAAACAGATTCTGGAAGGGTGCAGAAGTCACAGGGTAGTAGTCATGGGCGACTTCAACTTCCCAAACATTGAGTGGAAACTCTTTAGATCAAATAGTTTGGATGGGGTAGTGTTTGTGCAGTGTGTCCAGAAAGCTTTTCTAACACAGTATGTAGATTGTCCGACCAGAGGGGAGGCCATATTGGATTTAGTACTTGGTAATGAACCAGGGCAGGTGATAGATTTGTTAGTGGGGGAGCATTTTGGAGGTAGTGACCACAATTCTGTGACTTTCACTTTAGTAATGGAGAGGGATAGGTGCGAGCAACAGGGCAAGGTTTATAATTGGGGGAAGGGTAAATACAATGCTGTCAGACAAGAATTGAAGTGCAGAAGTTGGGAACATAGGCTGTCAGGGAAGGACACAAGTGAAATGTGGAACTTGTTCAAGGATCAGGTACTGCGTGTCTTTGATATGTATGTCCCTGTCAGGCAGGGAAGAGATGGTCGAGTGAGGGAACCATGGTTGACAAGAGAGGTTGAATGTCTTGTTAAGAGGAAGAAGGAGACTTATGTAAGGCTGAAGAAACAAGGTTCAGACAGTGCGCTGGAGGGATACAAGATAGCCAGGAGGGAACTGAAGAAAGGGATTAGGAGAGCTAAGAGAGGGCATGAAAAATCTTTGGCGGGTAGGATCAAGGAAAACCCCAAGGCCTTTTACACATACGTGAGAAATATGAGAATGACTAGAGTGAGAGTAGGTCCGATTAAGGACAGTAGCGGGAGATTGTGTATTGAGTCTGAAGAGATAGGAGAGGTCTTGAACAAGTATTTTTCTTCAGTATTTACAAATGAGAGGGGCCATATTGTTGGAGAGGACAGCGTGAAGCAGACTGATAAGCTTGAGGAGATACTTGTCAGGAAGGAAGATGTGTTGCGCGTTTTGAAAAACTTGAGGATAGACAAGTCCCCCGGGCCTGACGGGATATATCCAAGGATTCTATGGGAAGCAAGAAATGAAATTGCAGAGCCGTTGGCAATGATCTTTTCGTCCTCGCTGTCAACAGGGGTGGTACCAGAGGATTGGAGAGTGGCGAATGTCGTGCCCCTGTTCAAAAAAGGGAATAGGGATAACCCTGGGAATTACAGGCCAGTTAGTCTTACTTCGGTGGTAGGCAAAGTAATGGAAAGGGTACTGAGGGATAGGATTTCTGAGCATCTGGAAAGG
Organism: Scyliorhinus canicula; assembly: GCF_902713615.1. Classification (NCBI taxonomy): domain Eukaryota; kingdom Metazoa; phylum Chordata; class Chondrichthyes; order Carcharhiniformes; family Scyliorhinidae; genus Scyliorhinus; species Scyliorhinus canicula. The sequence continues at coordinate 276,336,372 of NC_052146.1, read as the reverse complement.
CATTGCTTGATTAGGGATAGTCAGCACGGATTTGTGAGGGGTAGGTCTTGCCTTACAAGTCTTATTGAATTCTTTGAGGAGGTGACCAAGCATGTGGATGAAGGTAAAGCAGTGGATGTAGTGTACATGGATTTTAGTAAGGCATTTGATAAGGTTCCCCATGGTAGGCTTATGCAGAAAGTAAGGAGGCATGGGATAGTGGGAAATTTGGCCAGTTGGATAACAAACTGGCTAACCGATAGAAGACAGAGAGTTGTGGTGGATGGCAAATATTCAGCCTGGAGCCCAGTTATCAGTGGCGTACCGCAGGGATCAGTTCTGGGTCCTCTGCTGTTTGTGATTTTCATTAACGACTTGGATGAGGGAGTTGAAGGGTGGGTCAGTAAATTTGCAGATGATACGAAGATTGGTGGAGTTGTGGATAGTGAGGAGGGCTGTTGTCGGCTTCAAAGAGACATAGATAGAATGCAGAGCTGGGCTGAGAAGTGGCAGATGGAGTTTAACCCTGACAAGTGTGAGGTTGTCCATTTTGGAAGGACAAATCTGAATGCGGAATACAGGGTTAATGGTAGGGTTCTTGGCAATGTGGAGGAGCAGAGAGATCTTGGGGTTTATGTTCATTGTTCTTTGAAAGTTGCCACTCAAGTGGATAGAGCTGTGAAGAAGGCCTATGGTGTGCTAGCGTTCATTAGCAGAGGGATTGAATTTAAGAGCCGTGAGGTGATGATGCAGCTGTACAAAACCTTGGTCAGGCCACATTTGGAGTACTGTGTGCAGTTCTGGTCACCTCATTTTAGGAAGGATGTGGAAGCTTTGGAAAAGGTGCAAAGGAGATTTACCAGGATGTTGCCTGGAATGGAGAGTAGGTCATACGAGGAAAGATTGAGGGTGCTAGGCCTTTTCTCATTAGAACGGAGAAGGATGAGGGGCGACTTGATAGAGGTTTATAAGATGATCAGGGGAATAGATAGAGTAGAGAGTCAGAGACTTTTTCCCCGGGTGGAACACACCATTACAAGGGGACATAAATTTAAGATAAATGGTGGAAGATATAGAGGGGATGTCAGAGGTAGGTTCTTTACCCAGAGAGTAGTGGGGGCATGGAATGCACTGCCTGTGGTAGTAGTTGAGTCGGAAAATTTATGGACCTTCAAGCGGCTATTGGATAGGTACTTGGATTAGGGTAGAATAAGGGAGTGTAGGTTAACTTCTTAAGGGCAGCACGGTAGCATTGTGGATAGCACAATTGCTTCACAGCTCCAGGGTCCCAAGTTCGATTTCGACTTGGGTCACTGTCTGTGTGGAGTCTGCACATCTTCCCCGTGACTGCGTGGGTTTCCTCCGGGTACTCCGGTTTCCTCCCACAGTCCAAAGATGTGCAGGTTGGGTGGATTGGCCATGACAAATTGTCCAAAATTCTATGATTAACCTAGGACAAAAGTTCGGCGCAACATCGTGGGCCGAAGGGCCTGTTCTGTGCTGTATTTCTCTATCTCTATCTATCTATCTATTCCCGCGCATGCACGGAGCCGTGCCGGCCGGCAGAGTCCCTTCGGCCCTGGCTGACACACCGCCAAAGGCTTTCCACGCCGGCCGGTGGGGCGCCAACCACTCCGGCGCCGGCCTAGCCCCTAAAGCTGCGGAGAATTCTGCACCTCTGGGGTGGCCCGACGCCGGAGTGGTTCACGCCATTCCGTCCCGCCGGGACCCCCCGCTCCGCTGGGTACGGGAGAATCCCGCCCCTCGTGTCAGGCCCGCTAGGTGGATGCAAATGAGTATCCTCCCGCTGGCACGCAAATGCCAACCCCGATCCTGCCGCCAGTATGGGGCCGCAGCATAACGGTCAGTTAGTAAATGCCAACCCCGATCCTGCCGCCAGCATGGGGCCGGAGCATAACGGTCAGTTAGTAAATGCCAACCCCGATCCTGCCGGCAGCATGGGGCCGGAGCATAACGGTCAGTTAGTAAATGCCAACCCCGATCCTGCCGCCAGCATGGGGCCGGAGCATAACGGTCAGTTAGTAAATGCCAACCCCGATCCTGCCGCCAGCATGGGGCCGGAGCATAACGGTCAGTTAGTAAATGCCAACCCCGATCCTGCCGCCAGCATGGGGCCGGAGCATAACGGTCAGTTAGTAAATGCCAACCCCGATCCTGCCGCCAGCATGGGGCCGGAGCATAACGGTCAGTTAGTAAATGCCAACCCCGATCCTGCTGCCAGCATGGGGCCGGAGCATAACGGTCAGTTAGTAAATGCCAATCCCGATCCTGCCGCCAGCATGGGGCCGGAGCATAACAGTCAGTTAGTAAATGCCAACCCCGATCCTGCCGCCAGCATGGGGCCGGAGCATAACGGTCAGTTAGTAAATGCCAACCCCGATCCTGCCGCCAGCATGGGGCCGGAGCATAACGGTCAGTTCGGCGCTCGGCATGAACTTTGATTTCGGCCAAACGCCCAATTCTCCGCCCGATTGCGATCCGCGTTGCCGGCATCGCGGGGCAGAGGATCCAGCCTCACATATTCATGGATGCTGAGTCAAATATGCAAATATAACGTGCACGTGATGTACCATATGCAGATATCAACTGTAATAGACAGATGTAATATACACAGAGTTTACTGCAAAATATACCCGGGCGCTGAGTTCAATATACCAACATAATCCCTGGATTCTGTATAATTCAGTGGTACAACTCAATCTGTGAATCAGAAAATACTAGATTCAAGCTCTCCCCCCCCCCCCCCCCCCCCCCCAAACCCCTTAAGCAATAATGATAAGTGTCACTCGAGTGGTGTACTAAGGGAGTGCTGCACTGTCAGAGGTGCCAGCTTTTAGACAAGGAATTAAACAAAAAAGGTGGATGTAAAAAGGTCCTGTAGATGTATTGACAAAGATATTTGTTAATAATCAATTGAGGGATAGGGAAGTGTACAACCCTTGGCTATTTCAATTACAATCCAACAATACGGGTAATAAATTGAAAATTAAGCAAATTGTTTACAATAATAAATTCAATTTCCCTTTTACTTTAAAAAACACAGGGAAATACATGGATCATTTGAGATTCACATACATTTTTGAACTGTATTTGAATCTGCTGCTGCTTCGACCAGGAGTTGCAATGATTGTAACTTCCTGCAGCCCTACAACACTCAAATACACCTGCACTCCTCCATTCCAGTCCTGGCCTCTTGCGTATTCCCAGTTTCACTTACTCCATTGTTATGTATCAGAGAAGACGGGTAGGATTCTCCCACCGCAGTGTTGGGTCAGAGAATCGGCAATACTGACGCAAATTGCGCCATGCTACCCCGATGCCGGAGTGCGGAGAATTGGCGGCATTTGCGCTGGCGCGGCACCGGTCGGGGGCCACTCTACGGGCAACCCCCCCCCCCCCCCCCCCCAGGGATTCTCCACCCTAGATGGGCCGAGCGGCCGTACAAAAAAAACCTGAGTTCCGCCGGCGCCATTCTAACCCGGTCTTACCTGGCGGGATCTCGGCGTGGATGGATCTGGGGGGATGGCTTGGTGGGGGGGGTCGGTCCAACCAAGGGAGTAGCCTCCGCTGTGACCTGGCCCACGATCGGGGCCTACCGATCAGCGGGCCGTCCTCTCGGGCTGGAGGCCTCCTTTGTCCCGCGCCAGCCCCTAGCCCTACGCCATGTTGCGTCGGGGACGGCGCGCAGACGTTTACGACGGCGTCAACACTTAGCCTCAGGATCAGAGAATCCTGCCCTACATTCCTGCTGATTAAGCATCACATGATGTGTAGTGACGTCGGCAAAGTGGATGTGTGAGCTCTGGGCAGTTCATCATCTTTGATTGTACGAACAACTCCCTTAATAAACCTCTCACTGTGTTTTACCCAAATCCAGAGTGTGGGCACCTCCATAACTTTTCCCTTAACGGAAACAAAGACTAGCTGTGATGTCTTCGGTTGCTAAGGTCCTAAACTTTGGAATTCCCTTAAACCCCTCCACCTCTCTACTTCTCTTTCCTCTGTTAGATGGTCCTTGAACTCTAACACTTTCAGCACACTGGAACACAGAACATAGAGATTTACAGCGCAGTACAGGCCCTTCGGCCCTCGATGTTGCGCCTTTCCTCATAAGATCTTCCCTCCATACCAGGCAACATCCTTGTAAATCTCCTCTGTACCCTTTCCAATGCTTCAATAATGCGGCGACCAGAACTGCACGCAATACTCCAAATGCGGCTGCACCATAGTTTTGTACAACTGCAACAGGACCTCATGGCTCCGAAACTCAATTCCTCTACCAATAAAAGCTAACACACCGTACGCCTTCTTAACAACCTCTCAACCTGGGTGGCAACTTTCAGGGATCTATGGACATGGACACCTAGATCTCTCTGCTCGTCCACACTACCAAGAATCTTACCATTAGCCCAGTACTCTGTCTTCCTGTTATTCCTTCCAAAATGAATCACCTCACACTTTTCTGCATTAAACTCCATTTGCCACCTGTCAGCCCAGCTCTGCAGCTTATCTATGTCCCTCTGTAACTTGTAACATCCTTCTGCACTGTCCACAACTCCACCAAATTTAGTGTCATCTGCAAATTTACTCACCCATCCTTCTACGCCCTCCTCCAGGTCATTTATAAACAGCAGTGGCCCCAAAACAGATCCTTGTGGTACACCACTAGTAACTGGACACCAGTCAGAACATTTCACAACAACCACCACCCTTTGTCTTCTATCAGCTAGCCAATTTCTGATCCAAACTGCTAAATCACCCTGAATCCCATGCCTCCGTATTTTCTGCAATAGCCTACCGTGGGGAACCTTATCAAACTCTTTACTGAAATCCATATACACCACATCAACTGCTTTACCCTCATCCACCCGTTTGGTCACCTTCTCGAAGAACTCAATGAGGTTTGTGAGGCACGACCTATCCTTCACAAAACCATGTTGACTACCTCTAATCAAATTATTCCTTTCCAGATGATTATGCATCCTATCTCTTATAAATCTTTCCAAGATTTTTCCCACAATAAAAGTAAAGCTCACTGGTCTACAGTTACCGGGGTTATCTCTACTCCCCTTCTTGAACAAGGGGACAACATTTGCTATCATCCAGTCTTCTGGCACTATTCCTGTAGACAAAGATGACTTAAAGATCAAAGCCAAAGGTTCAGCAATCTCCTCCCTAGCTTCCCAGAGAATCCTAGGATAAATCCCATCCGGCCCAGGGGACTTATCTATTTTCACACTTTCCAGAATCGCTAACACCTTCTCCTTATGAACCTCAAGCCCTTCTAATCTAGTAGCCTGTATCTCAGTATTCTCCTCGACAACTTTGTCTTTTTCCTGTGCGAATACAGACGAAAAATACTCATTTAGCACCTCTCCTATCTCCTCGGACTCCATGCACAACTTCCCACTACTGTCCTTGACTGGCCCTACTCTTATCTTAGTCATTCTTTTATTCCTGACATATCTATAGAAAGCTTTAGGGTTATCCTTGATCCTACCTGCCAAAGACTTCTCATGTCCACTCCTGGCTCTTCTTAGCTCTCTCTTTAAGAGCCTTCCTAGCTAACTTGTAACTCTCAAGTGCCCTAACTGAACCATCACGTCTCATCTTTACATAAGCCTCCTTCTTCCTCTTGACAAGTGTTTCAACTGCTTTAGTAACCCATGGTTCCCTCGTTCGACCATTTCCTCCCTGCCTACAGGTACATACTTATCAAGGACACGCAGTAGCTGTTCCTTGAACATGCTCCACATTTCCATTGTGCCCATCCCCTGCAATTTTCCTCTCCAGCCGATGCATCCTAAGTCTTGCCTCATCGCATCATAATTGCCTTTCCCCCAGTTATAACTCTTGCCCTGCGGTGTATACCTATCCCTTTCCATCGCTAAAATAAACATAATCGAATTGTGGTCACTATCACCAAAGTGCTCACCTACCTCCAAATCTAACACCTGTCCTGGTACAGTAGCATTGTGGATAGCACAATTGCTTCACAGCTCCAGGGTCCCAGGTTCGACTCCGGCTTGGGTCACTGTCTGTGCGGAGTCTACACATCCTCCCCTTGTGTGCGTGGGTTTCCTCCGGGTGCTCCGGTTTCCTCCCACAGTCCAAAGATGTGCAGGTTAGGTGGATTGGCCATTAGTGTCCAAAATTGCCCTTAGTGTTGGGTGGGGTTACTGGGTTATGGGGATAGGGTGGAGGTGTTGACCTTGGGTAGGGTGCTCTTTCCAAGAGCCGGTGCAGACTCGATGGGCCGAATGGCCTCCTTCTGCACTGTAAATTCTATGATCTATAATTCTATGATTACCCAGTACCAAATCCAATAAGGCCTCGCCTCTTGTTGGCCTATCTACATATTGCATCAGGAAACCCTCCTGCATACATTGGACAAAAACGGACCCATCTAAAGTACTCGAACTATAGTGTTTCCAGTCAATATTTGGAAAGTTAAAGTCTCCCATAACAACTACCCTGTTACTTTCGCTCCTATCAAGAATCATCTTTGCAATCCTTTCCTTTACATCTCTGGAACTTTTTGGAGGCCTATAGAAAAGCCCTAACAGGGTGACCTCTCCTTTCCTGTTTCTTAACTCAGCCCATACTACCTCAGTATTCGAGTCCTCATCAAATGTCCTCTCAGCCATCGTAATACTGTCCTTGACTAACAATGATGTGGAGATGCCGGCGTTGGACTGGGGTGAGCACAGTAAGAAGTCTTACAACACCAGGTTAAAGTCCAACAGGTTTGTTTCAAACACGAGCTTTCGGAGCACGGCTCCTTCTTCAGGTGAATGGAAAGGCTTGTTCCAGAAATGTTTATATAGACACAGTCAGAGATGCCCCGGAATGCGAGCACCTGCAGGCAATCAAATCATCAAAGATGCAGAGAGAGAGGTAACTCCAGGTTAAAGAGGTGTGAATTGTCCCAAGCCAGTTCAGTCGGTAGGCCTCTGCAAGTCCAGGCTTGTTGGTGGGGGCCGAATGTAATGCGACATGAATCCCAGACCCCGGTTGAGTCCGCATTCATGCGTGCGGAACTTAGCTATAAGTTTTTGCTCAGCAATTTTGCGTTGTCGCGTCTCCTGAAGGCCTCCTTGTAGAATGCTGACCCGGAGATCAGAGGCTGAATGTCCTTGACTGCTGAAGTGTTCCCCAACTGGAAGGGAACAGTCCTGCCTGTTGATAGCCGCACGATGCCCGTTTATTCGTTGTCGCAGTGTCTGCATGGTCTCGCCAATGTACCACGCTTCGGGACATCCTTTCCTGCAGCGTATGAGGTAGACTACATTGGTCGAGTCGCACGAGTATGCGCCGCGTAACACCACCCACCAGGTACGCGGCGCATACTCGTGCGACTCGACCAATGTAGTCTACCTCATACGCTGCAGGAAAGGATATCCCGAAGCGTTGTACATTGGCGAGACCATGCAGACACTGCGACAACGAATAAACGGGCATCGTGCGACTATCAACAGGCAGGACTGTTCCCTTCCAGTTGGGGAACACTTCAGCAGTCAAGGACATTCAGCCTCTGATCTCCGGGTCAGCATTCTACAAGGAGGCCTTCAGGAGACGCGACAACGCAAAATTGCTGAGCAAAAACTTATAGCTAAGTTCCGCACGCATGAATGCGGACTCAACCGGGATCTGGGATTCATGTCGCATTACATTCGGCCCCCACCAACAAGCCTGGACTTGCAGAGGCCTACCGACTGAACTGGCTTGGGACAATTCACACCTCTTTAACCTGGAGTTACCTCTCTCTCTGCATCTTTGATGATTTGATTGCCTGCAGGTGCTCGCATTCCGGGCATCTCTGACTGTGTCTATATAAACATTTCTGGAACAAGCCGTTCCATTCACCTGAAGAAGGAGCCGTGGTCCGAAAGCTCGTGTTTGAAACAAACCTGTTGGACTTTAACCTGGTGTTGTAAGACTTCTTACTTGACTAACAATGCCACCCCTCCCCCTATCTTACCACCTTTCCTGAGCTTACTGAAATATCTAAACCCCGGCACCTGCAACAACCATTCCTTGCCCTGCTCTATCCATGTCTCTGAAATGGTCACAACATCGAAGTCCCAGGTACTAACCCATGCCGCAAGCTCACCCACCTTATTCCGGATGCTCCTGGCATTGAAGTAGACGCACTTTAAACCACCTTCCCTCCTGCCGGTACACTCCTGCAACTTTGAAACCTTACTCATGACCTCTCTACTCTCAGCTTCTTTTTTTTTAAAATTTAGATTACCCAATTATTTTTTCCAATTAAGGGGCAATTTAGCGTGGCCAATCCACCTACTCTGCACATTTTTGGGTTGTGGGGGCGAAACCCACGCAGACACGGGGAGAATGTGCAAACTCCACACGGACAGTGACCCAGAGCCGGGATCGAACCTGGGACCTCAGCGCCGTGAGGCAGTTGTGCTAACCACTAGGCCACCGTGCTGCCCCTCTACTCTCAGCTTCTTGTGTACTGGAGCTACAATTCAGGTTCCCAATGCCCTGCTGAACTATTGGTCATCTGTCCTAATTTGCCTTTAGGTCAGTAGTGGCTCAGTTGTTAACACTATGAGCGGCATAGTACCACAGTGGTTAGCACTGTTGCCTCATAGCGCCAGGGACCTGGGTTTGATTCCTACTTGGATCACTGTCTGTGTGGACTCTGCAGGTTCTCCCTGTGTCTGTGTGGGTTTCCTCCGGGTACTCCAGGTTCCTTCCACAAGTCCCGAAAGACAAGCCTGTTAGGTGAATTGAACATTCTGAATTCTCCCTCGGTGTACCCGAACAGGTGCTGGAGTGTGTCGACCAGGGGCTTTTCACAGTAATTTATCGTGTTGCAGTGTTGGAGGTGCTGTCTTTTGAATGAGTTGTTAAACCGAGGCCTTGCCTGCTGTCTCCGGAGGATGTAAAAATCCCCCGGCACCATGTTGATGAAGAGCAGGGGAGTTATGTCCAGTGTCCTGGCCAATAGCCATCCTCAATCTGATCTTTGTCACTTTGCTGGTCACTGGAATTCGCTGCCAATTTTTTTTACAGTAAAACAGTGACTATACTTTAAAAATAAAACACTTACTTGGCTGTAAAGCGCGTTGAGGGGGTGCTGTGGTCACAAAAGGTGTTAGGTAAGTGCAAGAGGGCAGCACGGTAGCACAGTGGGTAGCACTGTTGCTTCGCAGCTCCTGGGTCCCCGGTTTGATTCCCGGCTTGGGTCACAGTCTGTGTCGAGTCTGCATGTTCTCCCCGTGTCTGCGTGGGTTTACTCCGGGTGCTCAGGTTCCCTCCCACAAGTCCCGAAAGACGTGCTGTTGGGTAATTTGGACATTCTGAATTCTCCCTCTGTGTACCTGAACAGGTGCCAGAATGTGACGACTAGGGGCTTTTCACAGTAACTTCATTGCAGTGTTAATGTAAAGTCTACTTGTGACAATAAAGATTATTATTAAAAGTGTTTCACGTTATGTGGCCTGGTGTCAAATTTTGTTAGCATTCCTTTAAAACGTCCTGGAACAATTTGTTATGCTGAAGGCGCTATAGAAATGCAAGTTATTGCTGTCACCGCACTTCAGGGCCAAAACAAACAAGGCCTGGGGCTCAGATATGGAGCTAGAAGAGATTTGGTGATCAGGCTGAGGGATTGTCAGGGGTTTGAGAAGGGACGGTGGCTGGGAGGCTAGCTGGTTTGGGAACTGGGCTGACAAGATTCAGCCCTTCAGATGTGAGAATGGCCTCAGGTTGTAATAGGAGGAAAGCTTGGTCCATCTTAACAAAGTGATCAATAATACCCGGATTGTCGTATAGTTAAGATGCACTAAATAAACGTGGAAGATCCAGCACATATAGTTTATTTTTATTCTTCGTTTCAAATACTGGTTAACTTCTGCAGAGAATCTTGTCAGAAATTAATTGCTACATGTAAAATTATCAACTGTGTTCCCAGCCATCTTTGGGGTTGTGTGGGGATTTGCACTGTACAGACATGATTCGTTCTCTGAAACAGTTAGTGCAGCAATAAATGACATAACCAATTCTCTGAAGCAGATGTGTACAACAACACCCTCATAGTTTTCAATATGGGAGCTACATAGAGAATTCCCTTACCAACCATAGCTGTAGGAAATTGCTTTCTGCTAATATAAAGAGTGGTGCTTTTTCAATTTCTTTCTTGCGACCTGACTGGAAGAGTAGGAAGCTTAATTACCCCCAAACTAATTCCATCATCAAATCTCTCTTGGTATCTGAAGCTGGCAAGACGTGGATGATTCAGGGCTCAGACTGTGAGTCAGGGCAAAGGAAACACGAGGGTGGTATTTTAACGGAATTGAGCTGGTCTCCGCGGGGTTTGGCCAGCAGCAGTGGGTTGGGAGGCCAATCATTGCAGCAGTGTGCTTTGCTGTGGTTGTATAACTCAGCCGAATGCTAACGCCAGTGATTACAGTGCCCACTCGCAATGGAAGGATTTCTGTTTGAAGGCACCCCAGCCAGGGTCAGAATGGCTGTATTTAGTTCTGGACCTGGACATTTGTGCCAGCAAAGTAATGCAAGGAAGACTGAGGAAGGCTTCCCGACTACTTGCTCCACGTCCCCCGTCCCCCCCCCCCCGTTCTCCCCCCCCCCCCCCCCCCGGTTCTCCCCCCCCCCCCCCCCCCCCGGTTCTCCCCCCCCAGCCCCCCCCCCCCCCCCTCCCACAACACCCCACAGCCCAGATTCTCTGCCTTATTCCCGGAGGTGGTGCTGGAGACGGTGAGGGCTCAAAGGGAAATTCTGTTCCCTGCAAATGGGATGAAGAGGCGAACCACGCAATCCAAACAAACGTGGCCGGAAGTCTCAGAGACAATCAGAGGATGTTAGTGCTTCTGTGCGATTGCCGGGTAAACCTGATGTACCATCAATGACCACGAGACGAAATAGTGAAACTATTGAGGCTTTATTGCACTAGATGTTGAGCCTTCTGCAGCTGGAACCAGAATGGAAGCAGCGCAGGAGAGCATACACTTTTATACAGCGCCTGCTGGGAGGGGCCGGCAAGCTGTGATTTACTGTGTTACCTGTAGTACAGTGGCAGTACCGTAATACACGTAGTGTGTGACCAGTGGTGTTTACCACAAAACCCTTACATGGAAACCTCTGAGAGGGATTCCCCAAAGCATTACCGGGGTACCCCCTAAATGCGACACTGGGGGACCTGGAGGTTATGGACCGTAGGCTTCACTATTCCGACACACTCCTGACTGATTTCCCAAACCTTAACCTCCATAAGCTTGAGGTTAGCCAAACCTCTACTTCCCATGTCTTAACTCACACCAAGGACCGAATCTTGTACCCTTCCCCCAAGGCGGGTTTGGGGGTGGGTGGGATGTTTAATCTGACAGGATCGTGGTGGGTGGGGATCCCGCAGCTTCCCTGACTCTACACTAAAGTAGCTGCCACTGTACAGGGCCTTGGCAAGACCACACCTGGAGTACTCTGTGCAGTTCTGGTCACCTTACCTAAGAAAGGATATTCTTGCCAGAGAGGGAGGTCAGCGAAAGTTCACCAAACTGATTCCTGTGGTGGCAAGATTGTTGCATGAGGAGATTGGGTCAACTAGGTCTGAATGTATAAAATTCAGACAGGGCTGGACTGGGTACAGGGATATTGTTTGGTCAGTCTGTGGGTTCTAGAACAAGGGGCCACAGTCTCAGGATATGAAGTACCATAGAATTCCTACAGCGCAGAAGGAGGCCATTTGGCCCACTGAGTCTGCACCGACCCTCTGAAAGAACATTCTGCCGAGGCCCACTCCCCCGTCCTATCCCGTAACCCCACCTAACTTATACATCCTTAGACACTAAGGGGCAATTTTAGCATGGCCAATCCACCTAACCTGCACACCTTAGGACAATGGGAGGCAGCCGAAGCAGCCGGAGGAAACCCATGCAGTCACGGGGAGAGCATGCAAACTCCACACAGAGTGATCCAAGGCCGGATTTGAACCAAGGTCTCTCGCGCTGTGAGGCAGCAGTGTTAACGACTGTGCCACCTGACGCCCTTAGTAGCTCTCTTCGGACTGAGATTAGAGGATATTTCTTCACTCAGAGGGTGGTGAACCTCTGGAATTCTCCACCTCAGAAGGCTGTGGGTCCAGTCACGGAATATATTTAAAAAGGAAATAAATGGAGTTCTTGACACTGAAGGTGTCAACAGGTATGGAGAGTGAATGGTGTTGAGATAAAGGATCAGCCCATGATCATATCGAATAGTGGAGCAGACTCAAGGGGCCGAATGGCCTACTCCTGCTCTTATTTTATATGTTGCTATGCTGATAAGTCCAAGACCAACTTGAGGACCGTATCCTTCTGCCACTGGTATTAACCCAGCAGCAGGGGGCTCAAAAGAATATGTGACAAGAAAACCCAACCTTGTTTGCATAGGGGCTTCTGGGAGATAGCCCCTCGTTCAAAGGAACTCAGTCCCTGTTTGAAGGACCCAACATTGGGAACAGGGGACTGCTGAAAGCCACACTACCCCTGCCCTTGCTGCTGATCCCCTTGACTATCACTCTATGACTCCTTTCCCACCATCATCACTTGCCTTGGGTCCCTCCTCGACCTGAGACCTCGGGTGGATGTAGTACCAGCAGCAGTCACCCGGTTCCTGTAGAATCATAGAATCCCTGCAGTGCAGAAGGAGGCCATTTGGCCCATCGTGTCTACACTGACTCTTTGAACGAGCGCCCCACTAAGGCACACACCCCCACCCTTTCCCCATAAATCCCCACTACAGGCAATCACTACAGGCATGGCCAATCCACCTAACCTGCACATCTTTGGACTGTGGGAGGAAACCAGAGCACCTGAAGGAAACCCACGCAGACACGGGTTAAAGGTACAAACTCCACACAGACTGTCACCCGAGGCTGGAATTGAACCCGGATCCCTGGTGCTGTGAGGCAGCAGTGCTAACCACTGTGCCACCGTGCTCTGGTGGAACTGTTGAGTTCAGAAGAGCTGACGGGCTCTGAGTGGTCGACAGCTCTTGGTTGGCATGACGCCCGTCCCTGGGGTTATTGATATTGGGGATAGACCCACCACTGGCTTGTTAAGTGTCTGAGTGGCACGAGTTGCAATGGGCCTTCTTGAAAAGAGGTGACGTGGGAGTCTCACTAGTTCGTCAGCCAGCAGCGAGTCCCCATTGCCTCCACACGATCCTGTCCCAAGTTCCCTTAATCCATCACCGCTGTGTTCATTGACCGACCCTGGCTCCTGGTTAAGCAATGCCTCAATATTAAAATTCTCATCTTTGTTTTCAAACTCCTCCACGGCCTTGCTCCTCCCGATCTCTGTCATTTCCTCCAGTCCCAAAGTGCTCCAGGACCTCTGCACTCCTGCAATTTTGGCCTCTTGCACATCTCCAATTTTAATCTCTGCACGTTTGAGAGCCACATGTTCAGCTGCCAAGGACCATACAGGATGTTAATTTTATAACCTAAATGCTGAAATACAATCTGTTGGAACCATACTAGCCTCGGTTAAAATGCTAGTATTGTAGAGATTAAGGAAGATTGCTAAGTCTTCATGACGTGAAGGCTATATGGGTATTCAGAACATTATTCACATCAGTCTCAATCAGCCAGGTGACTGCCCACTGTTCCCCAAAATGCTATAGAGTTTGATAAATTTGAACATTTACATCATTTGGACACTGGCATCTGATGAATACTATGACTTGAAGGATCTGCTCCCTGAATCTGCAAAGACTTGATTGCTGCTGAGGCAAAGGCAACTCTTGTTCCTACTTCTCCATCCATCATTCCTGTGATGTTCACTCAATGGAAATTTAGATGCACGTGTCCCAGATCTGCTTTGGTAGGACCACTAACACATTACCACATCAACAAAAACTACATGAGAGGAGGGTAGCCGGCACTCAGAGAACCTCACACCAGATAGAAACATTGGATAATAAACTTACACTGATAGGTCTGATATGTCATCTGCACATTTCATTCTTCTAAACTTATCTAAATCAATTTTTATCACAGTTATTACAGGAACATGAATCCAGACAAACTTCAATTATTGTCACACAAATGTTACACAGTAAAGGCAATTGATGTAAAGTCAGTTGTATTTAAAGCCTTTTCCACAGGATATGTTTATCTTTCTGTACTATGCAACTATTATAATCACAGCAGTCCTGAGAAGGTCCAAACTTAAAGGTGTATTAAGTTCAAGACGTACAAGGCCTCGAGGCAGTAGATCCAGTCCCAGCCTGGACCATTCAAAGATGCCGATTCCCATCCCTTCGGTCCGATTTAACATGATCCCGCTGGACCGCCTCTGCCCCTCAGTGGGGGAGCTCGTATTCCACGAACCCCAAAGGGAGATCCATTGGGTCATCGCCGTGGGTCTTGTGGGGGTTATTACAGTGACAAGAACAGAAACCACGGCCCAAATCTTCTGGTAACCAGATCATATGACTGAGATGTGCACTGGGACCCTGTGGCAATCCACTGACCTATGTGGGAATTATTCAGGAAGTTTCTCCTTAAAGATGTTGAATTTCCCTGCTGCCCAGGATCCTCCGCAAGTGTCTCCAACACTGAGTTCGAGCCAGAGGCTTTGAATACTTCCAGAGTACTTAACTGGATAGTAACCCAGGAAATGTTAGACCGACCCAAACCTAACCTAACATCTCAGTAACTACACAACTGATGCATCAAACGCATCCCCTGACTACCCCATCACGTTGCCAACTGACTACCCCACAATGATCATTCTGACCACCACCCACCCTGACTAGCCCTCCCTATGCCCCCCATCACTACCCCCGCCTGACCACTCGACTAACTCCCTGATCAGCCAACTAACCCTGACTCTCCCGGCTACCCTCCCGACCGAACCCAACCACCTTACTGACCACCCAACTAACCCCTGACCCGAGCAAATTACCCTTCCAACCCGAGCTGACTAGCCTCTCAATCAAGCCCACCACCACCTACCACGTCACCACCTTCCACCTTACCCACCCTATACATCTCATCTCCCTATCTACCTATCCACATACCCACCTCACCCCTGACCCACTTACCCACTCACCCATAGCACCCACCTCACCCTCTCAACCACCTGCCTACCCTATCATTTACTCATTCACCAACATTAAAACTAGGCCTTTAAAGTTGCCACATAGCAGCTAGTGCCTTCAAAGGGAGCCAGGTACTTCCTGCCTCCTGACTTGACTCCAGTGGATGGAGTTCCCTATAGGACAAGGCATATTTCTCGGGAAGCCAGGCTGAGAAGGCCCCAGATGAAATGCAGAGCAGTGTCAAGTAGGGGGAATTGCCAAGTGGGGTGACAATCCAATGATTTATGCTCCTTCTCAGAATATCATGGGTGGCAATCCCCAGCTGCGTATTTCTTGGCGGTGCATCGTTCGCTGGCGGGAAACCCGGAGGAGGGGGGCGTGCTTCCGGCAGGAAAAGAGAATCCCAATGGCCGGAGAATTAGGGATCATGCCTGTTTTATTTCTTTTTCTATTCAACAACTTGCATTTGTATTTTTAAAAATAAAAAATACTTCATTGAGGTGTTGTCAAAAAGAATTGAGGCTGAGCTGAAAGATACTAGGATAGGGTAATAAAAAAACATGGTCTTAAAGGAAGAGAACTTGGTGGAGAGAAAGAGACTTGGAGAGGAAATTCCAACATGGAGCCTGGTGACTTATATGTACAACCTCCAATGGAGGGGCGAAGGAGAGGAGATCTATAAAAGGCCAGCGAGGTTGGAGATTTGGACAAAGAACATAAGAACATAAGAACTAGGAGCAGGAGTAGGCCATCTGGCCCCTCGAGCCTGCTCCGCCATTCAATGAGATCATGGCTGATCTTTTGTGGACTCAGCTCCACTTTCTGGCCCGAACACCATAACCCTTAATCCTTTTATTCTTCAAAAAACGATCTATCTTTACCTTAAAAACATTTAATGAAGGAGCCTCAACTGCTTCACTGGGCAAGGAATTCCATAGATTCACAACCCTTTGGGTGAAGAAGTTCCTCCTAAACTCAGTCCTAAATCTACTTCCCCTTATTTTGAGGCTATGTCCCCTAGTTCTGCTTTCACCCGCCAGTGGAAACAACCTGCCCGCATATATCCTATCTATTCCCTTTATAATTTTAAATGTTTCTATAAGATCCCCCCATCCTTCTAAATTCCAACGAGTACAGTCCCAGTCTACTCAACCTCTCCTCGTAATCCAACCCCTTCAGCTCTGGGATTAACCTAGTGAATCTCCTCTGCACACCCTCCAGTGCCAGTACGTCCTTTCTCAAGTAAGGAGACCAAAACTGAACACAATACTCCAGGTGTGGCCTCACTAACACCTTATACAATTGCAGCATAACCTCCCTAGTCTTAAACTCCATCCCTCTAGCAATGAAGGACAAAATTCCATTTGCCTTCTTAATCACCTGTTGCACCTGTAAACCAACTTTTTGCGACTCATGCACTAGCACACCCAGGTCTCTCTGCACAGCAGCATGCTTTAATATTTAATATTTTATCGTTTAAATAATAATCCCTTTTGCTGTTATTCCTACCAAAATGGATAACCTCACATTTCTCAACATTGTATTCCATCTGCCAGACCCTAGCTGTAAAGTTGGGGAAAGTTACTCGGGTAGGAAAGCACTAGATCATGAACGATTTAAACATGAGGTTGGAATTTTTCAATTTGAGGTGTTAGGTTACTGGAAGCCAATATAGCTCAATCAGGACAGGGGTGCCAGGAGAGCAGGATTGGTACGAGGCGGAATGTGGGTAACAAGAGTTGTTGATGGGCTTGTACGGGACCGTGATTGGGCAGCCAGTTAGTTTCACAGTGTAGTGCACAAGGGGCCAGGTACTATCCCTCACTCAACATGGCTGCCGAGCACAGCCAGGCCTAAAAGAAAATGGCCACTGGCACCGGTGACCTACAACCCAAAAGTGAGACCACATCAATCTGGGAGAGGCGGTTCGGCTGGAAAACAGATTAGGAAGCCTTGGGGTGGGGGCCAGGAACTAGTGGATTCCGGTGTGGATTGCTTGCTTTGTATCATTTGCTGCACATTTTAGACAATGCCCAGGGCCGGACTGTGGGCCCATTTTGGAGCTTGGGTCCGGATGGATGAGAACCTGTATCGGTAACTTGAACCTGTTTTGTGTGGATAACTATGATCTTGACTGAGTGCACTTATGTGTATTAATCAATAAATTGTCTATTAATTGAGTTTGGGGTTAAGGTTGTCTTCTTTGTATCCAATCACAACTATGTCTTCGCCCGACCCCTTGTTGCATCACAATAATTAAACACAACATTATCAAACAATGACCATCAATGAGGTCTTAACTACCCTTATTTTATTTCTGTTTAGAAAATATTGGTGTTTTATTTGGATATACTGGCAGAGTTATGCAGTTTTTCACATAAGGACCATCTGGTGTAATAAAGTCCACAGTAGAACAGGGGTATCTGAAATGGCAACACTCTGTTCCATGAGATTTGTTAGTCTGGATCTTCCGAGGAGCGGCAATGATCATTGGATTGCCACTTCTCTAATAAATTTCCCAACCCGACACTCTTCCACATTTCTTTTGGGACTTCCCAAACCCGGCTTTCCCAGACATATGTAGCACAGCATCCATCAGGGAATCCTTTCAAAGTGGAGTAGAATTGGGGAAGACTGGGCGTGGCCCCTTGTTATGGAACCTAGCTACAATATGGTAATTGTAATATCCAGTTTGAATTGGAGTGGATAGATGGGTGAATGAGTAGTTGCGTAGGGTATGGGTGTAGGTGGGTTAGATTGTAGGTGGGTATTGGGTCGTGGGGTAGTTGGGTCCAATAAGGAGATGGTGTGGGGGGTATTCAGGTGGCTGGGGGTGTATTTAGTTTGGTAAGTAAGGGTCGAAGGTAGTCTGGTAGTCGGCTTTGTTGGGGGGGTTGGTCAGATGGCTGAGGATGTCGCATTATTATAATCGCTCACAAGGGATTGGATCAACATGTGTAGGTTCACTTATTCAGACTAGGCACAAGAGAACAGTTGTACATCGATATAAAGCCCAAAGACATCAGAGCTGTGTGTGACTATTTTAAAGCAATTAAAACAAATTAAGCAAATCAGGACAAATTAAACAAGATCCAAAGGGAGCAAAGGGGAATCGTAACCAAAAAAGAACAAATTCTCAAAGGAAACATATCAAATTAAAACAAAATGTTGTTCCAGAGCTGGGTAACCAAATAAACTAAGTCAACAAGTTGAGGGATAAATTAAAAGGGAACCCCATGGGCAGCACGGTAGCACAGTGGTTAGCAGTGCTGCTTCACAGCTCCAGGGTTCCAGGTTCGATTCCTGGCTTGGGCCACTGTCTGTGTGGAGTCTGCACATTCTCCCTGTGCCTGGGTGGGTTTCCTCCGGGTGCTCCGGTTTCATCCCACAAGTCCCGAAAGACGTGCTGTTGGGTGAATTGGATATTCTGAATTCTCCCTCTGTGTACCTGAACAGGAGCCGGAATGTGGTGACTAGGGGCCTTTCACAGTAACTTCATAACAGTGTTAACGTAAGCCTACTTGTGACACTAATAAAGATTATTATTATTACAGGGATACAGCATCAATGGAAACAGAATCTCAAGGGAAAGTTAAAACATCAAAACAAAATGTGAATAAAGGGGTGGGTAAAATACCCCAGTCCCTGGCAGTGCCCAACGGGCATGGAAAACCTTGATTGTGCCAGCAGACAATGCGTGCTCCCTTTCCAGGGACACCCAACAGCGGACAGAACCACGAACAAAGCTGTGTGTATGTGTGTGCTCTGTTCAAAACAAAAGTGAAACTAAGATTGCGTCGCATGGCACATTGCCCTTCTAACGGGCTGGTTTAGCACAGGGCTAAAGAGCTGGCTTTTAAAGCAGACCAAGGCAGGCCAGCAGCACGGTTCAATTCCCGTACCAGCCTCCCTGAACAGGCGCTGGAATGTGGTGACTAGGGGCTTTTCACAGTAACTTCATTGAAGCCTACTCGTGACAATAAGCGATTTTCATTTTCACTTTTCACTTCCAGTGATTTCATGCTAATATCCCTCAAAGACATATTGAAACAGAGTGGTAGTTGGGTCATAAGAACCTAAGAACTAGGAGCAGGAGTAGGCCATCTGGCCCCTCGACCCTCCTCCGCCATTCAATAAGATCTTTTTGTGGACTCAGCTCCACTTACCCGCCAGCTCACTATAACCCTTACTTCCTTTACTCCTGTTCAAAAATTCATCTTTGCCTTAAAAACATCCACCGAGGTAGCCTCAACTGCTTCACTGGACAGGGAATTCCAGATTTACAATCCTTTGGGTGAAGAGGTTCCTCCTCAACTCAGTCCTAAATCTGCTCCCCCTTATTTTGAGGCTATGCCCCCAGTTCTATTTTCGCTCACCAGTGGAAACAACCTCCCTGCTTCTATATTAACTATTCCCTTCATAATTTTATATGTTTCTATCAGATCTCCCCTCATTCTTCTAAATTCCAATGACTATAATCCCAGTTTACTTAGTCTCTCCTCATAAGCCAATCCTCTCAACTCTGGAATCAACCTAGTGAATCTCCTCTGCACACCCTCCAGTGCCAGTACATCCTTTCTCAAGTAAGGAGACCAGCACTGTACACCGTACTTCAGGTGTGGCCTCACCAGCACCCTATACAGCTGCAACATAACTTTCATGCTGTTAAACTCCATCCATCTGGCAATGAAGGACAAAACTCCATTTGCCTTCTTAATTACCTGCTGCATTTGCAAACCAACTTTTCGCGATTCATGCACAAGGACACCCAGGTCATTTTTTACCATTTAAATAATAGTCCATTTTGCTGTTATTCCTACCAAAATGGATGGCCACATATTTACCAACATTATACTATGAATCTATTACCATGTGACTCTATACATCATACCATGGGTGGTGTTATTCTCTGGTCCCATGTTAACCCTTTCTCTGCCAAGAACCTTTACATTCTAATGGCATGCAAGACACATAATATAGCAGACTCAACAATGTCAATGTGTAGAAACAATTAAAAGATATTGTTAAAAAGTCTATAGGAACATAAGACATCAACGTGGTGCTGAGGCTTTTGAATGCTCTGGGAAGAGCTAACTGGATATACAGCATGCAGATTTGCTCAGCAGAATTTGAAGCAAACAGAGAGGGTACAGAGCAAAACGACTGATCACATCTGCCAATGAGGAAGATTTGGAGAACCTAAAGCTTTCCTGTCTAATGGGAAACCATGGGCACAATTCTCCGACCCACACGCCGGGTGGGAGAATCGCGGGGGCGCCGGGCGAGTCCCACCACGCCGCCCTGGCACCCGCACGCGATTCTCCCACCACCCCCCAAAACGGCGTGCCGCTTTTAATGACAGGCCGCTCGGAGAATCGCCGCTCGCCGTTTCTAACGGGCGAACCGCGATTCTCCGGCCCGGATGGGCCGAGCGGCCTGCCCAATCCGACGGGTTCACACCGGCGCCAACCACACCTGGTCGCTGCCGGCGTGAACAGCGCGCGAACGCTGTGTGCGGCCTGTTTGGGGGGGGGGGGGGGGAGAATCGAGCACCAGGGGGGCGCTCAGTAGGGGTCTGGCCCACGATCGGTGCCCACCGATCGGCGGGCCGGCGTCTCTAAAGGACGCACTCTTTTCCTCCGCCGTCCCGCAAGATCAATCCTCCATGTCTTGCCGGGCGCTCGCGGGGAGGACGGCAACCGCGCACGCGCGGGTGACGTCATTTACGCGCCGCCGGCCACGTAATTGACGTGGCGCCGTTCCTAGCCCCCTGGGGGTGGGAGAATAGGGGGCGAGGAGTGGCCTCCGACGCCGGAATGAAACACTCCGGTTTTCACTCCGCCGTCGGCACTTAGTCTCCCGAAGGGAGAATGTTGCCCCTTATTGGGTGGCATGGTGGTGCAGTTGTTATCACTGTTGCCCACGGTGCTGAGGACCCGGGTTTGATCCCAGCCCTGGGTCACTGTCTGTGTGGAATTTGCACATTCTTCCCGTGTCTGTGAGGTTTTCACCCCCACAACCCAAGTATGTGCAGGATAGGTGCATTGGCCACACTAAATTGCCCCTTAATTGGAAGAACATAATTGGGTACTCTAAATTTATTTTTTAAAAAGGGGATGTTACTGATATTTGCAAAGTACATTTAATATAAGACCAGATTTAACTTTAAGAAGTCAGGCCATAAGCCAAGCATTAAGTTTATGAAAGGGACATTTAAAAATATTTTAGAAAAGATCCTTTGCTGAAAGGTTGATAAAAGTTTGGAATAGTTTCCCAACCCTTTTCTCTCCCTTGACTTTTTCCTTATGTTAGGAGTGGGCATTTCAGGTTTCGCTGAATTGTCCAGAAATTTAGAAAATACAAACACAAGAACACTAAAGGAGAAACTCTGGGACGAGCTGGATAACTCTTTTGGGAGCCGGTGCAGACACGATGGGTAGAGTGACCTCTTTCTGTGCTGTAAATAACAAAACAAGGTTCAATTTCCAGCACAAAACCTCATTCAAAAGGAGTGCTTGTTGGATTCATGGCCAGAAGATTGGGAATGATGTAATTGTGGGGTGCACAGAACCCCATCTATGTTCTTGTTGGCAAGGCTGTTCTGAGACAGCACCTAACAGGATTTAGACTGAAAAGTTTATTTCTTTAAATAGAGAATCTCATAGCTCCATCTGGTCTGCATTCCTACTGGCAAGACACTAATTCCAGTAATAACCCTTGTTAAGGGCACTTGTCCATTGAAGTTGAAGACATCTAATCTACTTGTCCCGACAACCTTTCTTTGTGAACTGTTCCAAAAGCCGATTTCCCTTTCAGGAATATTTCCTTTGGTGCCTGATAAGGCCCTTCCGGTTGATTCCCTTATTTCCCATTTCTTTTACTTTGAGGTCAGCATTTTTTATCCATGGATATTTAATAATAATCTTATTGTCACAAGTAGGCTTACATTAACACTGTAATGAAGTTACTGTGAAAATCCCCTAGTCGCCACACTCCGGCGCCTGTTCGGGTACACTGAGGGAGAATTCAGAATGTCCAATTCACCTAACAAGCACGTCTTTCGGG
Source organism: Scyliorhinus canicula (assembly GCF_902713615.1). Classification (NCBI taxonomy): domain Eukaryota; kingdom Metazoa; phylum Chordata; class Chondrichthyes; order Carcharhiniformes; family Scyliorhinidae; genus Scyliorhinus; species Scyliorhinus canicula. Next base: position 276,314,235 of record NC_052146.1, on the reverse strand, counting down.
ACTGTGGGAGGAAACCGGAGCACCCGGAGGAAACCCACGCAGACACGGGGAGAACATGCAGTCTCCGTACAGTCAGTCCAAGCTGGGAATTGACCTGGGACCCTGGCGCTGTGAAGCAACAGTACTTTTTTTATAATAAATGTTTTTTTTTGGAGTTTTGAACAAAGCATATTTACTGTTATGTACACAAAATAAAACACACATATATATATATATACACATAGAAGAGAAGGGAACACGCACAGAAAACAAAGCAAACAACAACAAAAAAAAGTTAGAATAAAGTAACTGGTAGGGTATTATGCGCTGGCTCAACAACAGCAGCTCTGTGCAATTGGCAATATTGTTTTTAGCACATAAGGAGGCATCTGTTTGTGGGGGGGGGGGTGGGTAGAGGAGACTGGGGGGGTACATATACATTTGGGCGCCAGGGAAACAATTACAGAACAGTTACAGAGGGCAATATGCAAATGGATCTGGTGTTGGTGTTGTCGACTGCTTCTCCCGGACGGTTTTTGCTGCCGTTGTCGTCTCGCGATCACCTCCACTTCAGCTGTTCGTTCCGGCTTTCGCCCGGATTTTCCTTGTTCTCTGCTCTTGTAGATGCCAAGTTTGTTATTGTTTCCCGTGCCCTCCTTCCAGCTGTCATTCCCTTGACTCCCCCACCCCCACCTCACTGGTTCCCCTCTATTGTTCCCTGTCTTCTCCCTCTTCCACCCCCTCCCCCCTATCTGCCCCCTTCCTCACCCTACCCCTTCTCCTGTGGTTCGCCTTTAGTTTCTCTTAGGTTAAGCTGCTATAACCCCCCCCCCCCCCCCCCCCCCGCGGTCTATCCCTCCCTCCCCCGCCTCGGCTACTTTCCCCTGATTCTTGGCTACCTGGCTATTCTTCTGCTTGTTCGTTGGCCACAAACAGGTCCCGGAACAATTGGGTGAATGGTTCCCACGTTCTGTGGAAGCCGCCGTCTGACCCTCGGATTACGAATTTGATTTTCTCCATTTGGAGAGAATCCGAGAGGTTGGACAGCCAGTCTGCGGCTTTGGGTGGTGCTGCTGACCGCCAGCCGAACAGGATTCTACGGCGGGCGATCAGGGAGGCAAAGGCAAGGGCGTCCGCCCTCCTCCCCAGGAATAGATCTGGCTGGTCAGATACCCCGAAGACCGCCACTTTCGGGCATGGCTCCACCTTCATCCCCATCACTTTGGACATAGCCTCGAAGAAGGCTGTCCAGTATCCCGCAAGTCTGGGGCAAGACCAGAACATGTGGGCGTGGTTGTCCGGGCCTCCTTGGCACCGTTCACATGTATCCTCCACCTCTGGGAAGAACCTACCCATACAAGTTCTTGTTAAGTGGGCTCTATGTACCACTTTTAGTTGCGTCAGGCTGAGCCTTGCGCACGTGGCAGTGGAGTTGACCCTATGCAATGCTTCGCTCCAGAGACCCCACCCTATTTCAATCCCCAGGTCTTCCTCCCATTTCTTTCTTGTTGCGTCCAGTACGGTGTCGGCCCTTTCTATCAGTCGGTCATACATGTCGCTACAGGTCCCTTTATCTAGGAAGCTTGTGTCCAGTAACACTTCCAGTAATGTCTGTCGTTGCGGTTGTGGATACGTCCTTGTCTCCTTTCGTAGGAAGTTTTTGAGTTGCAGGTACCTTAGCTCATTCCCCCTGGCTAGCTGGAATTTCTCTGTCAGTTCGTCCAGTGTTGCGATCCTGCCGTCCGTGTATAGGTCCCTGACTGTCAGTGTCCCTCTGTCCTGTCCCCACTTTTTAAAGGTGGCGTCAGTCAGTGCTGGTGTGAACCTATGGTTGTTGCAGATGGGAGCTTTGTCCTACATTTTGGTGAGGCCAAATTGCTTCCGCAGTTGGTTCCAGGATTGGAGGGTGGCTCTCACCACCAGGCTGGTGGGGATGGGAGTGCTGGCGTGGCGAGGACCCGGAGGGAGGTCCCCTTGCAGGAGGCCTCTTCCGTGCGCACCCACTCGGCTTCTGGCTCCTTGATCCATCCCCTGTTCGCTTGGCTGTTGCAGCCCAGTGGTAGAATTGTAGGTTTGGGAAGGCAAGCTCACCCCTGGATTTTGTTTTTTGTAGGACCTTATTTGGGATCCTAGCATTCTTCCCCCCCCCCATACGAACGCCATGCTTAGTTTGTCTAGTGCTTTGAAAAAGGCCTTGGGGATGTAGATTGGAATGGATCTAAACAGGAAGAGGTACCTGGGCAGCACGTTCATTTTGATCGTCTGGACTCTCCCCGCGAGGGAGAGCGGGAGTGTGTTCCATCTTTACAGGTCCTTTTTTACTCCCTCCGTCAGACTGGTAAGGTTCCATTTGTGGATCCCTTTCCAGTCATGGGCTATTTGGATCCCCAGGTACCGGAATTTGTGTCGGGCTTGTTTAAACGGCAGTCCGTTAGTGCTGCCCCCCCCCCCCCCCCCCCCCCATCCTTGCGGGTGTACTGGGAAGATCTCGCTTTTGCTCATGTTGAGTTTGTAGCCCAAGAAGGCTCCAAACTCTTTCAGGAGCGCGACGATTCCGTCCATGCTATTTTGTGGGTCTGATATGTAGAGGAGCAGGTCATCTGCATAGAGTGAGACTCTGTACTCTCTGCCTACCCTTCGGATTCCCCTCCAGCTTTTTGCTGCTCTGAGAGCGATTGCTAATGGTTCGATCACCAGAGCGAACAGCAGCGGGGGCAGTGGGCATCCTTGTCTGGTGCCCCTGTGCGGCTGGAAGTATCGGGAGTTGGTGTTGTTGGTCCGTACACTCACCAATGGACCGTTGTATAGGAGTTTTACCCAGGAGGTGAACCCTGTTCCAAGCCCGAACCGCTCCATTACCTCTATGAGGTATTTCCATTCAACCCTGTCGAAGGCCTTTTCTGCGTCTAGGGGGACAATCACCTCTGGTGTTCTCTCCCCGGATGGGGTCATTATCACGTCTAGCAGGTGCCTGATGTTCGAGGTTAGCTGCCTACCTTTGACAAAGCCTGTCTGGTCCTCTGCGACCACTTCTGGTACGCAGTCTTCTAGCCTTTTGGCTAAGATTTTGGTCAGTATTTTGGCGTCTGCGTTCAGCAGTGAGATGGGTCTGTATGACCCACATTCCATTGGGTCTTTGTCTTTCTTAGGTATCAGCGAGATTGAGGCCTGTGCTCGTGTAGGTGGCAGTGTGCCCCTAGCTAGCGAGTCTGTGAACATCTCCCGCAGGTGCGGGGCCAGCGCTGTCGCAAGTTATTTGTAGAAGTCTGCCGGGAATCCGTCCGGTCCCGGCGCCTTCCCCGCCTGCATGGAGCTAATGCTGTCCATGATCTCTCCCAGTGCTAGTGGTGCTTCCAGATCCCGTTTCCTGCCCTCCCCCACGACTGGAATGTCCAGTCTATCAAGGAACCGTTTCATCCCGGACTCCCCCCTTGGGGGCTCTGAGGTGTACAGCTCTTGGTAGAAGGCCTTGAAGGTTTTGTTAATCTTTTCTGGTTCTGTTTCTAACGTGCCTCTGGTACCCCTGATTTGTGCAATTTCTCTGGTGGCTGCCTGCTTTCTCAGCTGGTGTGCCAACAGGCGGCTGGCTTTGTCTCCGTGTTCGTACAGGGTCCCACGCGCCTGGCGGAGTTGGTGCACTGCTTTCCTGGTGGAGAGCAGGTCAAATTCCTTTGTAGCTCTTTCCTCTCTGCCAGGAACTCTACAGTCGGGGCCTCGGAGTATTTACGGTCTACCTCCAGTATGGAGTCGACCAGCTGCTGCCTATCTGTTTGCGCTTTGAAAGCGATAATTTCCCCTGTTACTACGGCCTTGAGCGCTTCCCAGAACGTGGAGGGTGAGACCTCCCCGTTCTGATTGTTCTCCGTGTATTCTGCTATGGCCCGCGATATCCTTTCGTTGTCTGCTAGTAGGGCTATGTCCAACCACATGTGGGGCGTTGGGCCCTGCCCGTCTCTAGCAGCACGTCCATGTAGTGTGGGGCGAGGTCTGATTTCACAATTGCTGAGTATTCCACTTTGTCCATCCCTGGAAGCACCGTTTTCCCCACCACAAAGAAGTCAATTCTGGTGAACACGTTATGTACTGAGGAGAAGGAGAACGCCTCCTCCCCCGGGTGGGTGAATCTCCAGGGGTCCACCGCTCCCATCTGCTCCATAAAGTGACCGAGTTCCCTTGCCATGCTTGAGGTTTTCCCCGTTTTGGGGTTTGATCTGTCTGTCTTTGGGTCCTGTACACAGTTGAAGTCCCCCCCCATGATTAGTCAGTGCGTCGCTGTGTCGGGGATTTCTGACATTGTCTTTTTGATGAAACTCGTGTCGTCCCAGTTGGGTGCGTACACATTAACTAGTACTACCGGTGCCCCATCCAGGGCCCCGCTGACCATGACGTACCGTCCCCCCGGGTCCGTAACCGTCTTTGTCGCCCTAAACATAGTCTTTTTGCTGATCAGTATCGCCACCCCCCCGGCCCTCGTCCCTATAGCAGGAATGGTAGGTTTGTCCCACCCAGCCCATTCTTACCCGCAGTCCGTCCTGCTCTCTCAGGTATGTCCCTTGGAGGAAGACTATGTCGGCTTTCATATTTCTTAGTTGGTTGAGGACTCTTGATCTTTTCACTGGGCCATTGAGTCCCTTTACGTTCCAGGTGACTATCCTGGTGGGGGGCTTCTGTCTCCCCGTTCCTGTGGGATTAACCATACTTACCTGCCCGCTGCCCTCCGGGGTTTCCCTTTGTTAGGGGGCCCCCAACATGGGCACCCACTGTGCGTCCGGCATGCGGGTAGTCCCCTGCACTCTGGGGTCTCCCTTCGCACAGAGACCCGCTGCCAGGTCGGAGAATTGGTGGGGTGGCGTGAATCCCGCCCCCACCGGCTGCCGGATTCTCTGGCGCTGTGGTTTTGGCGGGGGGCAGAAATCCGCCACGCTGGTCGGAGGCCATTGGCAGCGGCCTCCCCAGCGATTCTCCGGCCCGCAATGGGCCGAGTGCCACACCAACCGGCGCCGAAGGGCCTCTACCGGCCATTCCGAGTTGGCACATGCGTGGGAGCAGCAGCATATGCTGGCGTCATCCCAGCGCATGCGAGTGAGGTTCTTTTCCGCACCGGCCATAGCGGAGGTTAACAGCGGTTGGTGCAGAGGGAAAGAGTGTCCCCACGGCACAGGCTCGCCCGTGGATCGGTGGGCCCCGATCGCAGGCCAGGCCACAGTGGGGGCACCCCCCAGTGCCTGATTCACTCGTGCTCCCCTAAGGACTCTGCAGGCCGCCCGTGGAGCCAGGTCCCGCCGGCATGGACCTGCTGTGATTTACGCCGGCAGGACCGGTTTACAGGTTCTTTTTTTTCCTCTCACTCACCCACACACCGGGTCAGGAGGGTAGAAAGAGAGAGAGAGAGGATTTTGGCTAAGCCGGGTGTCCTCCTTTGGTCTGCCGCCAGCCTCGTGGTCGCCGCCGGGGGGGGGGGGGGGGGGGGGGGAGAGAGAAGGTGGGGTCGGTCCCCGCCGCTGGCTCGGTCCTCGCTCAGTCCCCGCGTTCTCCTGCTGTGTCGGGGGGGGGGGGGGGGGGGCGGTCGATCCCTGCCGCTGGCTCCATCCCTGCTGCTGGCTCCATCCTCGCTCGCTCCCCGCGTTTCCTCCAGCCGTGCGGGGGGTGGAGGGGGTGGGGGTGCAGTCCGGCCGGTCTGCACGTTTTGTTTTATAGTCTCTCCCCCGGGAACGGGACGCATCTGTCGGAGCTCCGTTGCCCACGACCGCTCTCCTGCCCCGCCGGAAGTCCTCCGTACTAAGTTTTTTCTGAAGCATCAGTACTAACCACTGTGCTACCATGCTTATTGTCAGGTCCAGTAGTTGTCAGAGTGGTTAAGAATTTACCAGTGGATGGAGTAGACTTACATTTGGGGAAAAATTTGACAAGTGTGAAGGTTGCAGCTTCACCCATGTTTACAGAGAGTCGGAGGAAAGATAAGGAGACAGAATAGTTACAGGGACAATTTCCAGATGTTTTTCCATTGTGAGTGGTGACCAGGGCAATGACTACACAAAGTTCACCATCAGAGATTAAAGTCATGCCACAATCAGATGGTAAAGTAGCTGAAACTATCCTTGAGAATTAGGATAATTCTGAGGGAGTGTTTTGTAGGACTTCATTAATTGAGACCCAGGAAGCAGGTCCAGAGGTACATAGGTTAGCACCGTCAGCTCTCACGGAATTTGAGGCCGAGGGGGTTCCAGAGTGCTATTGCATTAAGAACAGAATCCGTACTAGTCCAGGGTGACGCAACACCTTCCTGTCTGAATCTACCTCCATCATAGCTTATATTCATGTTCCTTCATTTTGCTGTTTACAGTCAATATAAATAAACAAAGGTGGCGCAGTGGTTAGCACTGCAGTTTCACTGCGCCGAGGACCTGGGTTCGATCCCGGGTCACCGTCTGTGTGGAGTTTGCGCATTCTCCATGCCTGCGTGGGTCTCACTCCCACAACCTAAAACGATGTGCAGGCTAGGTGAATTGGCTACGCTAATTGCCCCTTAATTGGAAAAAAATAATTAGGTACTCTATATTTAAAAAAAATAAACCAAAATCTTATTGATTTGACACCGGCAATCCTACCCTCTGGCAACCTTCTCTCCAATGAGAAGATCTGTGATTCAGCGAGCCTATCCAAATGTTTCCCTCACAATCCCCTTACGATTTTGATGGCTCTTCTCTGTTCTGTAATGAAAATTCCATAACCTGCTGTCTGGGTGTACTGAACCCTCCATGTTTGAACTTGGCAATGAGTATGCAACTTTCTTTAAAATGTGGTGAAAGTGGACACTGTACTGAAGCCCACATTTAGGAAACTGTTTAGCCAGAGTTGGGGAGACTTTACTCTGCACCTGGGTTGTGTTCTACCTGACCTGGAGCTCGCATGTGGAGACTTGAGGCTAAATCTATTTGTTTTGTTATGCTCTTGACGTAGCATAAGCTGTTTCCTTGATGTGCACTCTGACAAAGGAAGGTTCAGACGTGGAGATAGCTTCAACACGTTTATTGAACTATTAACAATTCTCCTACTTGGATTCAACTCTACTGTTAATCCTTCTATAGCTACTCAGACTGACGAACCAGTCTGCTACAATCCACATGGTGGGTGTGATGTTCAATCAACCCTGTGTCCGTACTCACCGAGTGTCTCCACTGGAAAGAGGAAGATAATATGTGCTGTGTCCTTTTTATATGGGTTGGTGTAATGCCCTCCTGTGGTGGTGTCACCTCTGTGTGTATCGTGAATGCCCATTGGTCGTGTCCTATCTTACTGACCTATTGGTTGAATGTCTGTGTGTCATGTCTCTGGTGCTCCCTCTAGTGTCTAGCTAGTCTACGTGTATTTACCTTAACCCCTTGTGTATCTAAAGTGATGCATATCACCACACTATTGATCTGAAGATTCCAGCGAGAAACAACACATGGAAAGGGGGAGGGCGGAAAAGAAAAAAATTCTGGAAATGCCCAGCAGATCTGGCAGCATCAGTGAAAAGAGAAACAGTTAACATTTCAACTCTTTGATCCAAAGGATGTTTTCCCCCCACGGGTGCTGGTAGAGCTATTTACTATTTCCAGCATTTTCTGTTTTAATTTCAGATTTCCAGCATCTGCAGTATTTTGCTTCCGAACACAGGAAGAGGAGAGGTTGTTTTGTAGCCCTATCTCTAACCCACTTTCCCTCCAAGTCTCACTGGGAGGAAGGCTTTGGTGAGTTTACCAGCTTGTAATAAAGTGAAATTCCAGGGCAAAGTCATCACCTCGGTGATTTGTGGCATTTAAAGGTATAAAACACTTGGGTGAGATATTATCTTGACCCCCCCCCCCCTTGGAAAATGACTTTGTTTAATGATAGGGCTATTGATTAATTGAACCTTAATTGTATGTAGGACATGGTGTAACCACAAGGATTCATTCAACTAATTGACACAATTAACATATTTCTACCACCATGAGTAACTACAAGCATATCAATAAATTTAATTAGGATATATATTGAATTGCGTTTGGTGATCAAATCTAAATCCCATAGCTTAATTAAGGTTAATTAAATTCAATGCAATTACGTTGGCAAATAAGTATAAATTAGACACAAATTATTAAATCCAATTTATCAACAGCCAAAATATGAGGTTAAGAGTTACTTCTATTGAAAATAGAAAAAGAGGAACAGATGTAAACCATTCAGCTCATCAAGCCTGGTTCACCATTCATTTATTTTCATTTTCAGATCACGGCTGGTACATATCTTCACTAACCATTGATCTGCCGCAGTGATGTGACCTTTAATACACTTTGAAATTTTCAATGGATCCAGCCTAAACAACGTCTTTGGGAAGGGAGTGGCAATTGTCATTAATCTTCTTATAAAGAAGTGCCCCCTGACATCACCACTGAACAGCCGAGCTCTAATATTAGGGTTTATTCTGCTTCTTCGTCCGAAGTGGACAACTTCGTATTCATCCATGCTATACTGCATCTGCCATGTATTTTCTCCCTTACTCAACTTGTCTAAATCACCTTGAAGCCTTTTAACATCCTTCTCACCACTCACATTTCCACCAAATTTCACGTCATCAGCAAGCTTGGAAATGTTAATTTTGGTCCCCTGATTCAAATCCTTGATGTGTATTGTGAATAGCTGGGGCCTACTAGTCACTACCCACCACTTTGAAAAAGACTCATTTATTCCTACTCTCTGTTTCCTGTCTGCTACCAATTCTCAATCCAAGCCAATATATTACCCCCAATACCATGTGCTTTAATTTTGCACTCTAACCTCTCACGTGGGACTTCATCAAAAGCTTTCTGAAAATATAAGTACACCACATTCACTGATTCTCCCTTATCTATTTTACTAGTTACATTTCCAAAAAACTTGAGTAGGTTTGTCAAACATGATTTCCCTTTCATAAATCCATTTTGACTTTGTTCAATCCCGTTAATATTTCTTAGTGTTATATTATTGCATCCTTTATAATAGACTCTAGTACTTCCCCTTCTACTGATATTAGGCTAACCGGTTTGTAACTCACTTTTTTCTCCCGTCCTCATTTTCTAAACAACAGGGTTACATTTTCCACCCTGAAATCCGTCAGGACTATTCCAGAATCTACAGAATTTTGCAAAATGACAACCAATGCAGCCACTATTTCTCTGACCTTTGGTGCCCGGGATATAGATTATCAGGCTCTTTAATTCCTCTAGCACTATTTATTAGTGATACTAATTTCCTTCAATTCCTCCTTCTCACTCGACCCTTGGTTACTTAGCATTTCTGGGAAGTTACTTGCGTCTTTCTCTGAGAAGACAGAACTAAAGTAATTGTTCAATTTGCTCTGCCATTTCCTTATTCTCCTGTTATAAATTCTCCTGTTTTTGACAGTATGGGATCTACATTTGTCTTCACTAACCCTTTTCCTTTTTATATACTTTTGGAAACTTTTATAGTCTTTTTTGTGGCAGGGTCTGTGATTTTCTCGACAACCCACCCAGCCTTTTGTCACATTGTGAGACATAAGTACTGGGATTCTCCGTCGGCGGGACCCTCCACTTTGCCAGCAGTGCACTCATACCCGAGGAGTTCCCGGCAAAGTGGGGGTTGGCGGGCACAATGGGAAACCCCACTCGCTGGCTGCGGAGACAGAGGATCCCGCTGCCAGCAGGAGCGCGCCGCACCAGAAAACTGGTCTGGCGGGAGGCAGAATCCCACCCACCGTCTCCCTGAAAACATGTCTTTCTCACGAGGGTTTCCAGTCTCAGCATTTGAAGAACTTGCCTTGGAATTCCCTCCAATGTGCTCCGACTAGGGCAGCTCCGGCAAGGATCCACCTCCAGTGTTTCAATCTCACCCTTGAATCTCTGCATGCTCCCAAGCTTCACCTGGTTTGGCTCACAAGGCTAAATCGCTGGCTTTTAAAGCAGACAAAGCAGGCCAGCAGCACGGTTCGATTCCCGTACCAGCCTCCCCGGACAGGCGCCGGAATGTGGCGACTAGGGGCTTTTCACAGTAACTTCATTGAAGCCTACTCGTGACAATAAGCGATTTTCATTTCATTTCAAAGCAGATCTTCAGCCGTGCCAAGTAGAACACCACGGCTCCAAAGGGGTACCTGTGCCCCTAAGGCCCACAGCACAGACACCAACCTTTGGCTGCCATCTTGGATTTTCTGGGCTTCTGTCCAGCCCACTTTGCTTCAAGCCTGCTCCCCGCCGCTTTCTTTAACTTGGCTCCTTTTCTCCTGTTCCTATCATTTATCTACTCAATGGGATCTGTCTCCAATCATAGTCTTTGTCCTGGCCTCAGATTTTCTTCTGGGGCCTCTTTCGGTCCCGTTCTCTAGATTGGGACCTTCTCCCTGGCCTCCTTCCTTTATTCTGCTCCCTGGGACACCTTCCTCCTAATGTTGCTCTGGTTCAGATCATATGACCTGTTTTTGCACTGTTTAACTTCATTTTCTTCTGCTCATGCGCACAAGGCCGGTTCCCAGCTGAAAGACATGAAAGTGAATGAACTGCGGATGTTCTGCCATTTCCCGGCCAGCGTGTGCGCCAAAATCCCGAGGCCCGCTGGCAGCTGGAGTTTTCAGCCTTTGACGGCAGATCCAAATGAGTCCTTTCTTTCTCTTGACTTTCACCATGCTGATGAAACTATCATTTCTGGCGACAGAAACGTAAAGAACAACCCAAATGGTCAATTCCCAGTTTTATAATTGATTTTCATTTTGCAATCCCTTTTCTTCCCAAGGGATAAGATTTTCGTGGTGCATAGGTGTCACAGATGAAATCTCATTAATCTGTTGAATGTTTCAAATCCTCTGCACATTTCTCAATTTGCTGATCCTCAATCATCCTCTGTGCAATGCAAAGTAGTTCAAGTCAAATCCTTTCATGGTTTGTGCCCATCAGCCTTCCTGCTAACTTTCTCCTTACACCTATACAATATGTACCTGAAATTCCTGTGGGATGATTCACCATGGATAGGATGGCAGACCCTCATGTCTGCCTAATCTGACAGGCTTGGTGCACCCCTGAATCCTGGAGGTCGGCTAATTCCGGAGGTCAGAGTGGAACACATCCCCCCACTTGATGCCTGCAAGACAAGGTGCCCAGCCTGATATCGCCCCGGAAAATTGGAGTGGTGTTCTGCAGCTCCTGAGGGTGGGAATAATCAGGGGAGTGTTCTTCAATTTTGGTTCCCAAAGTGATGCTAACATCCCAGGACCCTTGTGTTTAGTCTGAACGAGTGGTTTAGCGCATGCAAAGATCCATAGAATCTCTGCAGTGCAGAAGTTGGCCGCTCGGCCCATTGAATCTGCACTGACTCCCCAAAAGAGCACCCCACCTACGCCCACTCCTCCGCTCTATCCCTGTAACCTATGCATCTTTGGACACGAAAGGGCAATTTAGCATGGCCAATTCACCTAACCTGCACAACTTTGGACTGGAGGAGGAAACCAGGAGCACACATAGGAAACCCACGCAGACACGGGGAGAACGTGCAAACTCTACACCGTCACCCAAGGCTGGAAATTAACCCGGGTCTCGGGCGCTGTGAGGCAGCAGTGCTAACCACTGTGACACTGTGCCACCTGACACTGTCTGGTACTGATCTGAAGGACGCAGTGGACAGATCCAGTTTTGATTCCTGCAAAGTGTTGGAACCAATGCTGGAAAGCTCAGCAGGTGAAGCAGCATAAGTAGAGAGAAACCGAGTAACTTTTCAGGTTGAGGGAGCTTTCATCAGAACTTAGAATGATAGAAATGTAAGTGTTTTTATAGCTCATGATGCAACAGCCAAAGAGAGTGGTAATGGGTATAGTAGAGAAACAAAGGTTGTATCCAAAGGAGGCACGAGTTATGACATAAATAACATCTGAATGCAATATGAAGAGATAAAGATTGATACATTTCATGACCAACCCAGCAAAATAAAATACGAGAGAGGAAAAAAACGGATAGAACAAGATGAAGACAGCGATTATAATCTAAAGTTGTTGAACTCCTTTTTAGATTCCAGAAGGCTGTAGAGTGCCAAGTAAAAAGTTAAAGACTCACCCCACAGTATAAATATTTCCCACTTTCAATGTTTTTTAGCTTTGACAAAGGGTCATCTGGACTCGAAACATTAGCTCTTTTCTCTCCCTACAGATGCTGCCAGACCTGCTGAGATTTTCCAGCATTTTGTTTCTTTTTAAAAAAAATGCATTTTATTACAAACTTGTATCAAATTAGTTTACAGCAAATAAACACCCCGGGAAACATACTTCCCAACAATAACTATACAGTTTGTATAGATTTTTCTCCTTTTTCACCCCCCCCCCCCCCCCATCAGCCCCCCCCCCCCCCCCCCCCCCCCCCCCCCACCCCCACCCCCCTACGATGAACAGCTCTTCAAACACGGTCACAAACATCCCCCACCTTTTCTCAAATTCCCCTGCTGAGCCCCGTAACTCAGACTTTATCTTCTCTAACCGCAGGAAGTCACACAGGTCACCCAACCATGCTGCTACCTCCGGTGGCGATGCCGACCGCCGCTCCAGCAAAATTTGTCGCTGTGCAATCAGAGAGGCGAAGGCCAAGACATCGGCCTTCCTCCTCCCCATGAGCTCCACTTCTCTGAAACCCCACATATCGCCACCAAAGGGTCCGGGTCCACCTCCTCCTCCACTATCCAGGCTAAGACCACGAACACTCCCGCCCAAAATCTTCCCACTTTTCCGCAACCCAAAAACATGTGCGTGTGATTCGCTGGCCCCGCCCACACCTCTGACACTCATCTGCTAACCCCTGAAAGAACCCACTCATTCTCACCCTAGTCATTTGCACCCTGTGCACCACCTTGAACTGTATCAGGCTCATCCTTGCACAGGAGGAGGTCCCGTTTACCCTTCGCAGTGCCTCACGCCATACTCCCCAATTGATCTCCATTCCCAACTCCGCTTCCTATTTCTCTTTGATCTTCACCACCCGCCCGCCTCCCTGCTCCCCCAGCCACTTATATATATCCCCAATTCTTCCCTCCCCTTCCACATCCGAAACCAGCAGTAGCATTTTGTTTCTTGAGCTTGCGTTGAGCGTCAGTGGAATGAACAGGCCATGGACAGAAAGGCCAGCATGAGAGAAGGATAGAAAATTAAAAAAACAAGTCAGCAGAGGCGACGGTCCTGTTTGCAGACTGAACAGTGGCTCAGCACCCAGTTTATGGTTAGTCTCCCCAATGTAGAGAGACCTCATTGTGCAGAGTGAATGTACTGAGTATACTCAATGGAATGAGGTACAATTACATCGTTGTTTCACTGGGAAGGACTGTTTGGGGCCTTCCAATGTATGATTGGAGGAAGTAAAATCTTTTGTTATTTCACCTCCCCTGTCCTGCAACCCAGTGTTTTTCAAACTTTTTTTCCGGGGACCCATTTTTACCAACCGGCCAACCTTCGGGACGCAACCCGGCCGATCTTCGGGACCCAATCCGGCCAATCTTTGGGACCCAACCCGGCCGACCTTCGCGACCCATGCCGGCCAACCTTCGCGGCCCACACCGGTTGACCTGCGCGGCCCACCATTTTCTCTTACCTTGCTGACAAAAATGGAGGAAATGGTTTTGGCTCCCTTTGACTCCAATGGTCCCTTTGTCCCCCTGAGCTTGTAAAAAAAAAGGCTGCGACCGTATAAAAAAACATGCGGCCGCACTGCGCATGCGTGCCCGATCATCAGTGTGCATATGCATAGTTTTGCGCATGTGCACCGAAGATCGGGCACGCATGTGCAGTGCGGCCAAATTATTTTTATATGTTCGTGGTCATTTTGAAGGCCGCTTGCAGTCGGCATAGTAAAAGGCGGCTGCTGCGCGCACATTTGCGCGATCGGGATCACCACAACGGATGGCTCCGTGACCCTCCCGACACCCACCCGTGACCCACCCGCGGGTCGTGCCCCCAGGTTTGACAATGCCTGCTCCAACCGATCACAGAGCTTTCCTTGTGCTCTTCCTGCCCCCTTCCACCCCTATTGTAACTCGTACACTTCTAACCTTCTTCCGCTCTGAAGACCCGAAACATTAACTTTGTTTCTCTCTCCACAGATGCTGCCTGACCTGCTGAGTTCTTCCATCACTTCTTGTTTTTCATTTCCAATTTCTAGCATTCACATTATTTTGCTATTGCAGGACAGCAATATCTCAGAGGTTGCTGCACACGGGTTTATTGACATCTCATAACATTCTTCTTGCTGTCACCTTAAAGGATGAGGTTTTAATGATCCCAGTGTGTCGGGGCAGCACGGTGGCACAAGTGATTAGCACGGTTGCCTCATGGCACCGAGGTCCCAGGTTCGATCCCGGCTCTGGGTCACTGTCCATGTGGAGTTTGCACATTCTCCCCATGTTTGTGTGGGTTTCGCCCCCACAACCCAAAAGATGGGCAGGCTAGGTGGATTGGTCATGCTAAATTGCCTCTTAATTGGCTACTCTAAATTCAATTGGAAAAAATTTATTGGATACGCTAAATTTATTTTTAAAAATGACCCCAGTGAGACATGTGAGTGCCAAGTTAGAGCCCTGCATCAAGAAGTCGAGATTCCTGTCCACCCACATCAATATAAGGTTGTGGGTAGCACAGTTGCTTCACGGCTCCAGGGTCCCAGGTTCGAGTCCTGGCTTGGGTCACTGTCTGTGCGGAGTTTGCACGTTCTCGCCGTGTCTGTGTGGGTTTCCTCTGGGTGCCCCAGTTTCCTCCCAAAAGTCCAAAGATGTGCAGGTTAGGTAGATTGGCCATGATAAATTGGCCTTAGGTTAGGTACGGTTACTAGTTTCCGGGGATAGGATGGAGGTGCAGACTAGATGGGCCAAATGGCCTCCTTCTGCACTGTAAATGCTATGATACGATTCTATGATATAACTGCTGGGCCTCATTGCCAGGTCAGCAGGCAGTGGATAGTTAGGAACAGTTAGGTCTAGCAAACGTTGCGTAGTCCACACCAGGTCCATCTTACCTCACAAAGATAAGTAAAAATCACCGTTCCCCAGCGTCGATTTTGTAATCGGCGATCGGATAGAGAATCCCTTTTTACGATGGAATCGGGAGCGGGGCCTGTTTTCGCGTGCGCTGTCCCCTTCAAAACAATGTAATTGAAGAGCGCGGCGCACGCCGTTGGGACGGCCTCAGGATGAGATCTGAAGGCCCTCCCTCAATGCTCC
The DNA here is from genome assembly GCF_902713615.1 of Scyliorhinus canicula. Lineage (NCBI taxonomy): Eukaryota > Metazoa > Chordata > Chondrichthyes > Carcharhiniformes > Scyliorhinidae > Scyliorhinus > Scyliorhinus canicula. The sequence continues at coordinate 276,299,037 of NC_052146.1, read as the reverse complement.
CCCGATGGGCTCAGCAGTCGGGAACCTGGTGTGGCGGATGGGCACAGTGCCCAGCGCCGCCACAGTGGGGGGGGGGGGAGCCGTGCTGCTGGTCAGGGGGCTTTGGCAAAGGCTGGGGGAACTGGTGGGGGGGTGGAAAGGGAGTGGCGAGGGGATGTCCAGAGGGGCACTATCTGGCAGATCGGGTCCGCGCACGGCGACGCCATGTTGTACGGTCAACTGCAGGCCGCGGCCACGGACCCGGCAATTCTCTGGCTGTTTTTATCGTGGAGTACGGGAGTTTTACGTGGCGCGGCTGCTACTCCCTCACCCCTTGGAGGATCGGTGCTAGGGCGCTGCCGATTGTTTTGACGTAAAACGCCACGGATCTTACGGACATAGCCTGAAAATCGGAGAATCCAACCCCTTACCATTCAGGGCTTCTCAAATCCCAATCCTGTTCTGGAACCTGCAAATTCAATTGGGGCTTTCATAAGAGATTTGAATCATTATCTGAAGAGACAGAGATTACAGGGATACAGCGAAAAGGTAGGGGAATGAGACTACGTGAGTTACATATTCAGAGGGCCAGCACAGACATGAGAAGAACAATGGCCTCCTTCATTGCTGTAACTCTTCTATGATTCAACTTGCTTCAGCTGTGGCAGCTTGCCTCAACCAGGTGTAAGGTAAAGTGCTATCAGGAACCAATGATGTCATCAGATCTCAGTTAATAATGTTATGAACAAAGTATATTTTAAAAGTTGAATATATATATTTATTTGTTCATTGCTGGCTGGGCCAGCATTTATTGCATTACCCTAATTGCCCTTAAGGGGGCAGTTAAGAGGCGACCACATTGCTGTGGGTCTGGAGTCACATGTAGGCCTGACCAGGTAAGGACAGCAGATTTCCTTCCCTAAAGGAGGTAGGTGTACCAGATGAGTTTTTATGGTAATCGACAATGGTTTCATGGTCATCGCGAAACATTTAAATCCAGATTTGGTTTTTTTTATTGAATTCAAATTTCACCATCTGCAGTGGCGGGATTTGAACCTGGGACCCCAGAGTATTCTGGGTCTCTGGATTACTAGTCCAGTGACAATACACTATGCAATTGTCTCCCAATATGTGTGTGCGTATGTGTTAAGAAATAGTTTCAATTTCATTTTGGTTTTGTTTATGAACCTTGGTGTCTGGGAGTCTGGATTGAGACTATAGGGCGGGATTCTCCGACCCCCGCCGGGCCGGAGAATCGGCGAGGGGCAGCGTGACTCCCACCCCGCTGCCCCGATGCCGGCTGCCGAATTCTCCGGCGCCGGTTTTTTGGTGGGGTGGAAATCGCCCCGCGCCGGTTGGCGGCCGTTGGCAGCGGAACCCCCGGCAATTCTCTGCCCCGCAATGGGCCGAGCAGCCGCCTGTTTTGGGCCAGCCTCGCTGGCGTAAATTACACAAGGTACTTACCGGCGGGACCTGGCTCTGCAGGCAGTCTGCGGAGTCCTCGTGGAGACGCGGGGGGATCTGGCCCCGGGGGGGCCCCCACGGTGGCCAGGCCCGCGATCGGGGCCCACCGATCTGCGGGCGGGCCTGTGCCGTGGGGGCACTCTTACCCTCTGCACTGGCTGCTGTAAAGAGTGGTTCACGCCACTCTTCGCCGCCGGTACTGCCCGCCCGCCGGATACCAAAGAATCGTGCCCATAGGGTTTCAAGGGCAGGATTCTCCGAGCTTTCGCACCAAAATCACACTCGGCGCGGGTGTGGAGAATGGGGTCTCAAACCTGCGGCGCCGGGTTGCAATTCTCCGTGGACCGGAGAATCGCTGCCAGCCGCGCATGCGCGGTCAACGCGGCGCCGGTCGAGGGCCGTTGAAAGAGGCCCCGGCGGCGATTCTCCGCGATCGACCGGCTGAGTTCCCACCGTGTTCCACCGGCGTGGCTCCAACCTGGTTCCACCCAGCGGGAGCTCGCGCTGGGCGTCCTGGTGAGGGGGGCAGGGGGCAGGGTATCAGACTCCAGGGGGGCCTCCATGACGGACAGGCCCGCAATCGGGGGATACCAATTGACGGGCACGCGCGATCCGGGGGGGGGCTATCTTCTTCCGCGATGGCCCGCTGTGTGGCTCCGCCATGTTGCGCATGTGTGGACCCGCGGCCGGAAGTGCAGGGCCCCGTATCAGCAGCAGGAGCTACGCGATACGTGCCAGGACCCTGCTATCCCTACTAAAACCGGAAAATCACTCCGGCTTTTTGAAAAAAAGTCTGGAGTGACTCGCGCCCGTTTTCCGGCGGGCGTGGGGACATAGCCCCAGTTTCGGAGAATCCCGTCCCAGGTCTTTTGGGTTTGTTTGCATTATATATGTTTTTGATGAGGTCTTAAAATCCCTTAAATTAAAGAGATGGGTTCAAAAGGGTTAAAAGTTCAGTGATTTTGGAGTAGCAAAGTTTTACTGTTGTCTAATGACAGCGATCCAGTAACTCTGACACAGAAAAAGACGTTGGCATCGCGAGTGCCAATCCACATACTTCTTAAATGTTATGAGGGTCTCTGCCTCCATCACCATTTCAGGCAGCGAGTTCCAGACTCCCACCACCCTCTGGGTGAAAGAGTTTTTCCTCATATCCCTTCTAAACCTCCTGCCCCTTACATTAAATCTCTGCCCCCTGGTCATTGATCCCGCCACCAAGGGGAAAAGTTTCTTCCTGTCTACTCCATCTAAGAACTTCATAATTATATACATCTCATTCATCTCCTCTGCTCCAAGGGAAACGACCCCAGTCTATCCAATCTCTCTTCATTACTAAATCTCTCCAGCCCAGGCAACATCCTGGTAAATCTTCTCTGCACCCTTTCCAGTGCTATCACATCCCTCCTCTGATGTGGATTCCAGAACTGCATACAATACTCGAGGTGTGGCCTAACCAAAGGACAGGCCCAATGAGGGGCTGGTTTTGCTCACTCGGCTAAACCACTGGCTTTTAAAGCAGACCAAGCAGGGCAGCAGCACGGTTCAATTCCCGTACCAGCCTCCCCGGACAGGCACCAGAATGTGTAGGGGCTTTTCACAGTAACTTCATTGAAGCCTACTCATGACAATAAGCGATTTTCATTTCATTTCATCAGCCCCCCAAAAAATCCTTTCCTTAAAGGCCCACTACAGGTTCCATTTTCAGAGATTTTGCCAACCCGTTTAACTATATGTAAAATTTAAACAGTGACTTGGACCCCGATATTAACAAGGAGGTGGGAGGGAGCGGAGTGGGTGATGTTTTGATGTTGGAAAACCGATGTAAATATGATGGGCCAAATGACCTCCTTCTGCATTGTAACAATTTTGTGATCTGTGAACCTGGAGGAACAGGTTTCCTACAGGGCCTGTTGAATTGAAAGACAGGAGCTGATCACCATATTAAGGCTCTCTGTTTCTCTGCCACAGCCAGCTGCATTAAGAGCTGGGTGGGTGAATAGGCCTTTCGCTGCACAGAAAGAGAGAGAGGGATCAGGGATTGGGGCAACATCACTAAGAGGGTCAGAGACTTGAGTGGTTGGGGAAATATCGAAGCGGGGTGAAGGGGGCAGTGCAATCAGTGTGAGGGTGGAGACTTCAGGGGTTGGGAGGGAGAAGAGTGTGGAAGGGGACAGAGGGATAGAAGAGAGAATGGATTGTGGCTGAGGTCCGAGAATTAAGGAAGGAGCAAAGAAAATCATGTGGCCTATGGAGGCCAGGTTGGGGCTGGGAGGAGGTTGCGGCCTGTGAGGGACAAAAAGGAGGCTGATAGGAGTGCAGAAGGATGCCATTCGGCCCATCGGGTCTGCACCGTCCCTCTGAAAGAACATCCTTCCCAGGCCCACTCACCCATCTCATCCCTAACCTAACCTGCACATCCCTGGACATTAAGGGGCAATTTAGCATGACCAATCCACCTAAACTACACATTAGTAGACTGTGGGAGGAAACCGGAGTACCTGGAGGAAACCCACGCAGACACAGACAGAAAGTGCAAACTCCACACAGACAGTCACCCACGGCTAGAATTGAACCGGCGTCCCTGAGGTTCTGAGACAGTAGTGCTAACCACCGTACCACCATGCCGCCGGATTACGGTGGAGTCAATCACTGAGGAGGTTAACTGAAGTGATCAGGATGAAGCAATCCTCGTCCAGATCCATATTAAAGTTGGAAAAGTACTCACGTGATCTTGCGAGATTCGGACCAGATCCAGATACACATATTTAAAATAGTCATTCTGTTCATTTAAATATGTCTGCGCCGGATTAGAACATAGAACGATACAGCGCAGTACAGGCCCTTCGGCCCTCGATGTTGCACCGACATGGAAAAAAACTAAAGGCCATCTAACCTACACTATGCCCTTATCATCCATATGCTTATCCAATAAACTTTTAAATGCCCTCAATGTTGGCGAGTTCACTACTGTTGCAGGTTGGGCATTCCATGGCCTCACCACTCTTTGCGTAAAAAACCCACCTCTGACCTCTGTCCTATATCTATTACCCCTCAATTTAAGGCTATGTCCCCTCGTGCTAGCCACCTCCATCCGCGGGAGAAGGCTCTCGCTGTCCACCCTATCTAACCCTCTGATCATTTTGTATGCCTCTATTAAGTCACCTCTTAACCTTCTTCTCTCTAACGAAAACAACCTCAAGTCCATCAGCCTTTCCTCATAAGATTTTCCCTCCATACCAGGCAACATCCTGGTAAATCTCCTCTGCACCCTTTCCAAGGCTTCCACGTCCTTCCTATAATGAGGCGACCAGAACTGTACGCAATACTCCAAATGGGGCCGTACTAGAGTTTTGTACAACTGCAACATGACCTCATGGCTCCGGAACTCAATCCCTCTACCAATAAAGGCCAACACACCATAGGCCTTCTTCACAACCCTATCAACCTGGGTGGCAACTTTCAGGGATCTATGTACATGGACACCGAGATCCCTCTGCTCATCCACACTACCAAGAATTTTACCATTAGCCAAATATTCCGCATTCCTGTTATTCTTTCCAAAGTGAATCACCTCACACTTCTCCACATTAAACTCCATTTGCCACCTCTCAGCCCAGCTCTGCAGCTTATCTATGTCCCTCTGTAACCTGCAACATCCTTCCGCACTGTCGACAACTCCACCGACTTTAGTGTCGTCTGCAAATTTACTCACCCATCCTTCTGCGCCCTCCTCTAGGTCATTTATAAAAATGACAAACAGCAACGGCCCCAGAACAGATCCTTGTGGTACGCCACTCGTAACTGAACTCCATTCTGAACATTTCCCATCAACTACCACTCTCTGTCTTCTTTCAACTAGCCAATTTCTGATCCACATCTCTAAATCACCCTCAATCCCCAGCCTCCGTATTTTCTGCAATAGCCGACCGTGGGGAACCTTATCAAACGCTTTACTGAAATCCATATACACCACATCAACTGCTCTACCCTCGTCTACCTGTTCAGTCACCTTCTCAAAGAACTCGATAAGGTTTGTGAGGCATGACCTACCCTTCACAAAACCATGCTGACTATCCCTAATCATATTATTCCTATCTAGATGATTATAAATCGTATCTTTTATAATCCTCTCCAAGACCTTACCTACCACAGACGTTAGGCTCACCGGCCTATAGTTACCGGGGTTATCTCTACTCCCCTTCTTGAACAAAGGGACCACATTTGCTATCCTCCAGTCCTCTGGCACTATTCCTGTAGCCAATGATGACCTAAAAATCAAAGCCAAAGGCTCAGCAATCTCTTCCCTGGCTTCCCAGAGAATCCTAGGATAAATCCCATCCGGCCCCGGGGACTTATCTATTTTCACCTTGTCCAGAATTGCCAACACTTCTTCCCTACGCACCTCAATGCCATCTATTCTAATAGCCTGGGTCTCAGCATTCTCCTCCACAATATTATCTTTTTCTTGAGTGAATACTGACGAAAAGTATTCATTTAGTATCTCGCTTATCTCCTCAGCCTCCACACACAACTTCCCACCACTGTCCTTGACTGGCCCTACTCTTACCTTAGTCATTCTTTTATTCCTGACATACCTATAGAAAGCTTTTGGGTTTTCCTTGATCCTACCTGCCAAAGACTTCTCATGTCCCCTCCTTGCTCGTCTCAGCTCTCTCTTTAGATCCTTCCTCGCTTCCTTGTAACTATCAGACGCCCCAACTGAAACTTCATGCCTCATCTTCACATAGGCCTCCTTCTTCCTCTTAACAAGAGATTCCACTTCTTTGGTAAACCACGGTTCCCTCGCTCGACCCCTTCCTCCCTGCCTGACTGGTACGTACTTATCAAGAACATGCAATAGCTGTTCCTTGAACAAGCTCCACATATCCAGTGTGCCCAACCCTTGCAGCCTACTTCTCCAACCAACACATCCTAAGTCATGTCTAATGGCATCATAATTGCCCTTCCCCCAGCTATAACTCTTGCCCTGCGGGGTATACTTATCCCTTTCCATCACTAACGTAAAGGTCACCGAATTGTGGTCACTGTTTCCAAAGTGCTCACCTACCTCCAGATCTAACACCTGGCCTGGTTCATTACCCAAAACCAAATCCAATGTGGCCTCGCCTCTTGTTGGCCTGTCAACATATTGTGTCAGGAAACCCTCCTGCACACATTGTACAAAGAATGACCCATCTAATGTACTCGAACTATATCTTTTCCAGTCAATATTTGGAAAGTTAAAGTCTCCCATAACAACTACCCTGTTACTTTCGCTCTTTTCCAGAATCATCTTCGCCATCCTTTCCTCTACATCCCTAGAACTATTAGGTGGCCTATAGAAAACTCCCAACAGGGTGACCTCTCCTTTCCTGTTTCTAACCTCAGCCCATACTACCTCAGAAGAAGAGTCCCCATCTAGCATCCTTTCCGCCACCGTAATACTGTCCTTGACTAGCAGCGCCACACCTCCCCCTCTTTTGCCCCCTTCTCTGAGCTTACTAAAACACCTAAACCCCGGAACCTGCAACAACCATTCCTGTCCCTGCTCTATCCATGTCTCTGAAATGGCCACAACATCGAAGTCCCAGGTACCAACCCATGCTGCCAGTTCCCCTACCTTATTTCGTATACTCCTGGCATTGAAGTAGACACACTTCAAACCACCTACCTGAACACTGGCACCTTCTTGCGAAGTCAAATCTGTGCTCCTGACCTCTATACTCTCAATCTCCCGTACCCCAAAACTACAATCCAGGTTCCCATGCCCCTGCTGAATTAGGCCCCCAAGAAATAATGGCCTCCCCAGTAAAGCCTGGAACAGGTGCCATTTTGTACTAGTCTACACAAATGTGGACCAGGTGTAATGGCACTTGGGGACACCTGGGAGGTCAGGGACAGGGCAGGGTGGTACCCTAGCACTCCTGCTGGCACCTGGGCACCTTGGCAGTGCCAGCCTGGCACCTTGGCACTGACCCCTGGCACTGCCAAGGCTGGCAAGGGTACATCCAGGCTGTCTGAGTGGTTGTGCCAGGGTGCCCAGGTGCCAGGGTGCCCAGGGGCCAGGAGGGAATTTCCAAGGGTCCGAGCCTGAGGGGCCCATGCCCATGAAAGGGGGAGTATGAAGTGGGGGAGGGGGTGAAGGGCAGGTATTGTGGCCATCTAAAATGGCCGCCCGCAAAGAGTGATGGGAAAATTGGCCAAACTAGAACACAGACAGGCTGCAGTCTTCAAATATACAAACTGCACCCCAGACTTTATGCAGAAACTCACACCTGCAATAGGCCATTTGGATGTCTTCCCGGGACAACGGGCTTCAGGTAGAAACTAACAATAAGTGGCAGACTCAGCGATGCCTGCTTTCCTTAGTTGGAAAGGCCGACGTGCTACGGACACTAACGGCCATGGCCGACCGGGACCCGCCCAGCCATCATGGTGTAAGCCCCTAATTGGTCAGGATCAATTAGTGTGATCAAGACCCTATCGATCCATTGGACCTTCACCTGGGACCTCCCAAAAGGTTACGAAAGATAGGAAGATAAAAGAAACTGCACAGGCCATCACTCGCTCTCTCTCGACATGATCTTCGACTGCAGCATGGCAACTACCAACACCAGACAAGACAAGAGCCCACGTCATCCACAGAGGATGAGAACTGAGAACTTTAGTGCTGCCAGACTACCAGAATCCAGATAAGGCCTTACCTACTCTGTATCTGCCGGTCACCTGGAAGTTAAATTAAGGTTTAAGTGTGTTAGTTATAGTCTAATGTACATGAACGTGTGATTAATTAAGTAAACAATTTTGTGTGTGTGTCAAACAAACTATTATTGCACTAAACAATTTGTGTGATCATTTGTCCATCTTGTACGGGTGAAACACACTGTGGTTATAAAAGAGCAACAGCATGAAGGGGCCTCATAATGTTGGGGCTTTAAGGGTGGAGGTCCTGAGAGGGGGGGACCTAAAATGGCAGGTGGGGAGGCCTGAAAAGCAGGGTGGGGGGTGCATTCAGTGACCCCATAACGGGGTTTCCTCATTTGGGGGGTTATGGAGCAATGCCTATGTGTACAGGGGTTGGGGGGGGGGGGGAGCGGGTGACGTGACATTGCTCATGATGGGGGAAGTGGGAGACCCGCAAGCTCACTTAGAGATCGGTGATCCCTTTCAAAATGACGGCCTGATCCCTGAGGAGCCAGTCTCACCGGTGAGTTCAGCTCTCCAGTGATGAAAAAATTCTAAGTGTGGTCGTGACACGGGAGAAACTCCTGAAGTCCCACAAAAATGACTAATGTGGTTGAAAAACGGTGTGGGTCTCACCCAGAAAGCCATCAAAAAACACCCCGCTGAACCTGCCAAAATGACAATTGAGCAATTTTTGGTTGAAACCCAAAATCAAGGCGCACAGTCTCAAATTATATTTAGATGAGGGACCGGTATCCAGGACATCAGTTGCTTACCCAACGCCAGTCCCACCTCTGTTAAAAGTGAAAATGGGCAGACTGGGTTCGGATTTGAGATATGTTTACGTTTTTACTTCTCATTTTCTGCAAACGCACATAAATTCCACCCCCTCCCCCCCAACCTCTTTAACTTCTTGATCCCTCAATACAATCAGCTAAAACACTGAAGTATTGATCTAACCCTGTTCATTTTCACCTTGCTACATTCCATAAATGTTCAGACATGAATGGAATACTTGATTACCAGTGTGACATTCCAAGGCCATAATCATCAATCTCCTTCATAACCAGACATCCATCTGCTTAATTTTAGAAGGATAAATCAATGCAGCATTAAAATTAACTTCAGTGAGAATCTGCTCCGGTGTCTGCACAATGTGCTTTGCCGCCTTGCTCAGGCCCCACCAAAACCTGCTGATGTTCAGTTATTTAAAAACTAGATCATACTTAGGACTAGACGTGGGACCCTCTGAGAGAAAAAGATTCTCCTCATCTCCATCTTAAATGAGCGACCCCTTATTTTTAAACAGTGACTCCTAGTTCTAGATTCTCCGACAAGAGGAAACATCCTCTGCACATTCACCCTGTCAGTACCCCTCGCTGTACCTGCATACTAATGTTTTGTGATTTGCGCAGTAGCACAACCAGATCCCTCTGCACTTCAGAGCGCTACAATCTCTCACTAATTAGATAATAAACATTTTTATTCTTTCTTCCAAAATGGACAATTTCACATTTGCCCACATTATACTCCACTTGCCAGATTTTTTGCCGCTCACTTAACCTATCTACGTTCCTTTGTGAACTCCTTACGTCCTCTTCCCAATTTATTTTCCTACCTATCTTTGTGTCATCAGCAAGTTTAGCAACCGTACCATCAGTCCCTTCATCCAAGTTATTGCTATGAAATGTAAGTAGTTGAGGCCCCTGCACTGATCCCTGTGGCACATCACTCATCGCACCCTGCCAACTAGAAAAATGCCCATTTATGCCAACTCTCTCCTGTTAGCTAGGCAATTTTCAATTCATGCCAATATGTTGCCTCCCACACCATAAGCTTTTATATTATGCAATAATATTTGATGTGGCACCTTATCAAATGCCTTCTGGAAATCTAAGTACAGTACATCCACCAGTTCCCCTTTATCAACAGCACATGTGACTCCTTCAAAGAACTTCAATAAATTGGCCAAACATGATTTCCCTTTCACAAAACCATTTTGACGCGGCCTGATTGCCTTGACTTTTTCCAAGTGTCTTGATATTGGCGGTGCGATTCAACTGTCCATTCCCTGTGGTGAAGTTCCACCCACAGGTTTCTTAAGAAGCAATGTCCATGATTCTAATGATGGCAATACATTCAAAATCGGAAATATGAAGAGAAGATTCCAGTCAATGTCAGAAACACAAATATTAATATCTGAGTGGAAGCCCTCAACCGGACCAGACTAAAGGTTCGGACTGAAATATTATCTTATTTTCACCTTTCAGCTGCTGACTGGACCTGCTGAGAATTTTGTCACCGAATTGGCGTTTTTAAAATTCCTGTTTTCTGGCAATTTTCAGCTTTTCTTCTTTCATCCAAACCGTTAAAGACAGAATTCAGTTCCTTGACAACAAAGGAAAATTTGGAAATCAAAGGGTTAACTTCGCCAGATCATTCTGAAATGCCAATTCTTTGTCCCTAATAGTGTTGCTCCTAATGCGGAGACCATAATGATGATGAGATTCTGAGCACAATCAATACACAGCTGGCTTTAGTTGGACATTTTCCACAAGTGTTTCTCAGGGTCAGCTCGCTGCCTTCTGACTGGTTCCCATAGTGATAGATATTTGCATATTCCATTGTAATTTTCAATCCTTGCAGCCCACTATCTAAAGAATATGAGGCTGCAATTCACTGTAAATTGCTCGGGCAAATATTTGGATAACATTGCTTCAATATTGGGAGACACATCTGTATTTTGACAAAATATTCTCACCAATTTTCTCCCCTCCCCTCTTCTCCTGAAGGCGTACATTTTGTTGTTGGTTTCATGATTAATGGGTGCTCTCTGTTGTCTTGCTTGAGTAGATGTTATTGATGCAATGGTCTTGAAGGGGAGAGTGGCTGGGTTATTTATATCACCAAGGATTACCATTGCCAAGGAAGTGGATTCTGTAGGCATTGTCCAGCAGGCATTGCCGAATAGCGATTGGGATTAGGAGCACTCAATTAACCTGTCTCCTTGTGAACCGAAAGGAAATAAGACTAATTGTTTCTGCTGTTCAAACTGAATTGGGCCATATCAGCACAGACCCTATGGAGGACCATATGATCTGGCTGGAAAACTTATCAAGTTATTGGAGAGAACTTATTGTCACTGGCTGGGGAGAGAGGACATAGTCTAATTTTAGAATCAGGCCTTCGAGGAGTGGAATTAGGAAGCACTTCCACACGTGAAGGCTTTGGAACTCTGCTCCGCAAATATCGATTGAAGCTACATTGGTTGTTAATTTAAAAACTGAGATTTAAAAAAAATTATTTTTAAAAATAAATTTAGAGTAGCCAATTAAGAGGCAATTTAGCGTGGCCAATCCATCTACCCTGCACATCTTTGGGTTGTGGGGGCAAAACCCGTGCAAACATGGGGAGAATGTGCAAACTCCACACGGACAGTGACCCAGAGCTGGGATCGAACCTGGGACCTCAGTGCCGTGAGGAAGCAGTGCTAACCACTGTGCCCCCGTGCTGCCCTTGATAGATTTTTGTCAACCAAACCTATTGAGGGATGTGAGGAAAGCTATGGAGTTAGGTTGAAGATGAGCCATGATCTCATTGACTGGTGGTGGATCAGGCTCAATGGCCTACTCATGTTTCTGTGCCTTCCATGCTCCTAATTATGAGCAGTGCAACTCCGAATTTCCAATATGTGCACCAATCAACACATCTGGCACCCAGAACATATTTCACAAATCTGTTAACATTTGATTATTCCCAAATTTTCTCATGACTCCTATGGGGTGCGATTTAACAGACAAATTGCCATTTTGGGTGCGATAAGAGGGGAGCTTCTCGTCGACCGCGTTGACGGTATTGCCGTATTTAACGGCACTTAGTGCCGGAAATGAGCCCCCACGAACTTCTAACCACTACTGGCTGTCCCGCCGTCTGATTCGCCAGGTTCGCACCTCAGCATCCCGCCATGAAGGAGGGAGAGCTGCTTTTAAACACACCCTCTCCACTCACTCCAGTCAACGCACAAGTAGGGCAGCGTGCGGACCTGCTCCTTGCTTTTGTGATGTCAACCTGGCCAGTCTTCTCAATGCTGTGGATACGAGATGGGATATCCTGTTCCCCCGAGGGGGTCGGAGGACCAGCAGCAGGGTCACCAATACCACCTAGGAGGCAGTTGCAGCACTGTCAGTGCAGACGGCATAACCAGGAGGACTAGCGTCCAATATAGGAAACATGGCTGTCATAGCGCTCCCTCCCCACATCCAATCTTCATGCTTATTCCTCAGCACCTCCTGCCACCCACCCGCGCAACCACTTTATGTCCAGTTGTGGTGCCCATACATGCCACTTGCCATAGACCCTCCTAATCTATCAAATGTGCAACTCACAATGCCCTCACAATGCCCTCACAATGCCCTCACAATGCCCTCACAATGCCCTCACAATGCCCTCACAATGCCCTCACAATGCCCTCACAATGCCCTCACAAATGGCCACACAATAAGAAGAAAACAGCAGCAGCAGCCTCCAGGCATTTTCATCTATAATAATAATCTTTATTGTCACAAGTAGGCCTACATTAACACTGCAATGTAGTTACTGTGAAAAGCTCCTAGTTGCCACATTCCGGCGCCTGTTCGGGTACACTGAGGGAGAATTCCGAATGTCCAAATGACCTAACAGCACGTCTTTCGGGACTTGTGGGAGGAAACTGAAGCACCCGGAGGAAACCCACGTAGTCATGGGGAGAACGTGCAGACTCCACACAGCCGAGAATCAAACCTGGGATCCTGGAGCTGTGAAGCAACAGTGCTAACCACTGTGCTACTGTGCTGCCCCTATAAGCAGCTGCAAGCAGTAAACACAACCTACAGCACTATTTGGGAAAGTTTTGTTTATTGAACGTGTCAACAGTAACAAAGATTTGAAAATCAACTACATTGTGCATATCACACTAACCATTGAACCACATGGAAACGTCACTGTGTTGGTGCCAATACAGAAAAGCTAAATCTGTTTATTTACACACACAAAATGGTATCACCCCTTGCAGCTTCCTCAGCAAAAACAGAGGATAAGCCTGAGAATGTCATGTCCAGAACTTTGTTGTAGAAATGATCTGTCCATCAATGGATTACTTGTTACTAGTTCCACGAATCAGTGCCATTCTCCATCTAAGAGCTGCAGTTTTGCAGACTCTCCCACATTGCCCAATATCACCAGAGCCAGATCCAGGCACCCACATATTCCACTGGCCCTCAAGGTGCAATTGAACATCCTTAACTTCCAGCAGGTTTAACCTGCGGTGACGTGCAGGTTACATGCAGCACTCGCCATATCAGCAACAAATGCATCAGCAATCTACTAAAGCATTTCTTCAACAGCATCATCAAGTATCCCATTTGGATGAATGTCACGCATCAGGTCCCACAGCATCTTCTTGCTTCAAACTGGATTGTGGACGGGATTCTCCCGAATCCCCGCAATGGCCCGACGCCGGCGTAAAAAGCAGCGCGGACCACTCCGGCGTCGGACTGACCGGAAATAGCTGAATCCTCCGCATTTCCAGGGGGCTAGGCCGTATGGGACCCATGTCCAATCCACGCCAGTGGGACTGGCCAGAAACCGACGGCCACTCAGCCCATTGGGGCCCGGAGAATTGCTGGGGGCGGGCGGTGTCAACGACCCCTGACTGGCGCGGCGTGATCCCCGCCCAAAAACCGGTGCCGGAGAATACGGCAGCCGGCATCGGAGCGGCGGGGCGGGATTCACACCGCCCCCCCCCCCCCCCCCCGGGATTCTCCGATGCGGCGGGGGTGTTGGAGAATCCCGCCCTGTGTTCTGGGCTCACACGCCCCCCTGAGCCCGCTGTTCCAGGACCCGGGTATCTTCGAAAAATTGTCCTTTTCAGCTGCAGAAAAGTAAGGAAACAGCAGCTCTTGGCATTTGGTAGCACAGTGGGTAGCACTGTTGCTTCACAACTCCAGCATCCCAGGTTTGATTCCCGCTTGGGTCCTGTCTGTGCGGAGTCTGCACGTTTTCCCAGTGTCTGCGTGGGTTTCCTCCGGATGCACTAATTTCCTCCCAGAAGTCCCGAAAGACGTGCTGTTAGGTAATTTGGACATTCTGAATTCTCCCTCTGTGTACCCGAACAGGCGCCAGAGTGTGGTGACTAGGGGATTTTCACAGTAACTTCATTGCAGTATTAATGTAAGCCTACTTGTGACAATAAAGATTATTATTATTATTATAAAGCAGCAAACACAAACTGTTGCTGTGAAGTGCGCACGCAATTAACAAGCCTAATCCCTTATTAGCAACAGTGTTGAGCTGTGAAGATTGAGGCTGCTCACAGTCAAAGGGAGTTAAAGTTACTGTCAGCATATAACCAAGGACAGGGCTCTGCCCTGGAGGTTTTTGGTAGGACAGACAGGCAGCTGCTGTAGTTGTTCCTGTTATGTATCTCCACAATATTTAAAGATGGCTTGAAGGCGTCAAAGATTAAAAGACCCCCACCCACCCCGAGCACTGGGGCAGCAGCTCCAGTGCCCTTTAGCTGCATGCTGAAAAATGGAGATGGTGACTCACCTCCTCAGTTCCCCTCAGCAGCCATTGCACAAGCTTCACATAAAAAAAAGAGTACTACACGACATCCGCGTGATTTATCGCTGGGGAGCCAGTTAATTCTCAAGACACAGATACATTCAACTTCAATCTAGCTAATGAGATGGAAATTAATGCAAATTAGGGTTATCAATATGCTCACCATATTTGGGCGTGATCCGGAAGTCACCATCAGCAGCGGGCCAGGTGAATTGCAAACTAATTTGCGCCCGGTGCGAATCTCAATTTTGACCTTTCCAGCTATTCAACCCGCGTGCCCGGATTCCGCGGATTACAACCCAGTCACAGTGAACAGACAACCCAGGCCAATTCTCAAATCCTTTCATAATCTTGTAATGCTAAAGTTTTTTTTAAATCCGTTCCTGGGATGTGGGGCGTGGGCCTTGCTGGCTGGGCCAGCATTTATTGGCCATCCCAGAGGGAATTTAAGAGTCAACCACATTATTGCGTATCTGTAGTCACATGTAGGCCAAGCCAGGTACAGATGACAGATTTCCTTCCTTAAAGAACATTAGTGAACCAGATGCGTTTTCACGACAATCGTTTCATGGTGACCTTTAGACTTTTAATTCCAGATATTTTTTTTTAAACGGAATTAAAATTCACTACCTGCCATAGCAGGATTCAAACCAAGGTCCCCAGAGAATGACTCTGTGGGCGGGATTCTCCCCTACCCGGCGGGGCAGGGGGTCCCGGCGGGATGGAGTGGCGTTAACCACTCCGGCGTGTGGCCGCCCCAAAGGTGCGGAGGAGGGGCCAAGCCCTCATCTTTAGGGGCTAGGCCAGCGCCGGAGTGGTTTGCACCCCGCCGGCCGGTGTGGAAGGCCTTTGGCGCCACGCCAGCCGGGGCCGAAGGGACACCGCCGGCTGGCGGAAGTCTGTGCATGCGCGGGAGCGTCAGCGGCTGCTGACGTCATCCCCGTGCATGCGTGGGGGGGTCACCTCCGCGTCGGCCATCGCGGAGGCTGACACGGCCGGCGCGGAGGGGAAAGAGTGCCCCCACGGCACAGGTCCGCCCACGGATTGGTGGGCCCCGATCGCGGGCCAGGCCACCGTGGGGACACCCCCCCGGGGCCAGATCGCCTTTCCCCCAGGACCCCGGAGCCCGCCCGCACCGCCTGGTCCCGCCAGTAAGGGAGGTGATTTAATTCACACTGGCAGGACCGGCATTACAGCAGCGGGACTTCGGCCCATCGCGGGCCAGAGAATGGCCGGGGGAGGGGGCCCGCCGACAGGCGTGGCGCGATTCCCGCCCCCGCTGAATCTCCAGTGCCGGAGAATTCGGCGGCCAGCGGGGGTGGGATTCACGCCGCCCCCCCCCCCCCCCCGGCGATTCTCCGAACCGGCGGGTGTCGGAGAATCGCGCCCTGTGTCTCTGGAGTATTAGCCCAGCAACAATACCACTGTGCCACTGCTGGCTGCAATGTTGGTTGAGGGATGAATATTGCAGACTATTTTGTCAATAAAGCTGAATAACAACACAATATGTCAAGTGATCCTGTTAATGTAAAACTCCCTCTTCAATCGAGGTACCAAATGAGCTCATTCTGACTGATTATCTGGCACTTGCAAAGTTTTGTTCTTTTCTAAAACATTAGCCCACAAGGCATTAATTTGAACTCATGCACAGAAAGACATTCTGAAATTGATTTAAGCATAAATGTAAGCATAAACAGACATATAAAATGCAAATTAATTGGTATACTGAACGATGGTTGAATTATTGATAATCTGCAGCAGCAAAGCTAATTGATTATAATTTATTAATTAGTCAGCTTTGAAGAATTGGAATTGAATGTAAATCCCATGGCACAATGAAAGGCTTTTGTGATCAGAATAATCATTATTTCATACTCTAGCCTTCGTTCAATAATAACAATCTTGCTTTAAGTATGTGTCCAAATTGCCTGTCAGAGACTTGAGTCTTCAAGGCTTGAGAGAGAAGTGGTAGCGAGTTATCTACTATACCTGCCAAGAGACGAAATGGATTAATCCAAAAGTGACCCAGGAAGGTAAGTTTTAAGTTGTTTTGTTTTATTTTTCCTTGTAGGGACAGGAATAGCAGGAGTACTGCTCTGAGACCCATATGGAGAATTTTTGCCTCCCCCATCACAACCCCATTTGCCACCTGATCATGGGGCCCCATTCAAATGGTTACAGGACAGAAGGAGGCCATTTGGCCTATCGTATCCATGCTAGCCCTCTCCAAGAGCAGCCCAGCTAATACCAAATACCACTTCTCTTCCTTTTCCCCACTGTCCCTCAAATCTTTCCTCTTCAGGATACAATCTGATCCCCTTTTGAAAGGCACAGCTGAATCTGCCTCCACAGCACCACCAGGCAGTGCATTCAGATCCTAAACACACCTCTGCTTCGCCTCTGCTTCGTTTGCTACTCATTGTAAATCAAAGCCAGCCATTCTCATTGACTTCCTACCTGGAATGAAGTTAAAGTACCCAAGGCATTGGTGAGCTGACGCCAAAACAAACAGATCGCACTTATAATTGGGCCTCTTATTGTACTTGCATTTTCAGAAGGCAATTCAATGATGTGTCTCATGGAGGATGGGTAGCAAAATTCATGCATTTGGTGCAAGAGGAAATGCAGTAACACGGAGAGAATTTTGGTCAATGGACCAGAAAGTAAGATTGAATGTAATCAGAGGTCACTTATGTGTGAGAAAAGTTGGAAGTGGTGTGTCCCAGAGGTTAGTGTTAATCCCCCACTGTTCTTGCTTTATAAATGAATATGTGACTTGAACTTGGATATAGGAACCACAGCTGCAACTTTGGGGGATGATGTGGAGGTGGCTTTTCAGGCAGGGGAACTGGGGAAGAAGCAGAAGCTGGAACTGCGCTCTGACACTGTCCCACCTCATAGAATCCCTGCAGCGCTAAAGGAGGCCATTCGGCCCATCGGGAATGCACCGACCCGCTGAAAGAGCACCCCACCTCAGCCCACTCCCCCACCATATCCCCATAACCCCACCTAGCCTTTGGACAGTAAAGGGAAATTGATCATAGCTACTCCACCTAACCTGCACATCTTTGGACTGTGGGAGGAAACCAGAGCATCAGGAGGAAACCCCCACGGGGACAAAGTGCAACTCCACACACAGATAGTCACCCAAGGTTGGAATTGAGCCTGGATCCCTGGCGCTGTGAGGCAGCAGTGCTAACCACTGTGCCACCATACCGCCCACGGTGCACTCCAGGCAAGTTTTTCAGGAATGGGCTGCCAATGGAATCAGCTAGCTGCTCCTAGGGGGCGGGAAGCCAATCAAGGTAATTACGGCCCCACTAAAGGAACTTTCCTGGCATTCCACAGGTCACCTGCTGAGTCCAGATTCTGGACTCCAGCAATGATTTGAAGATGGCCACCCAGCAAGGGGTCTAAGGGCCAGCCAAACCCAGTCTCCATAAACCAGAGCCACGAGGCTGAAATCACCAGAGACACGAGTGAAATCATTCTTATGGAATGGTTGATCCACCGGCCTGATGACCCGAACTGCTCTGGGCATTTTTTTGCCATTGAATTTTCTTCTGCCTTTCCAAAGTCCTTTCGTTTTTAGGCACTCCTGCACTCAACATGTGACTCAGCAGAACTTCCTTTCCCAGGCAAGCCAGCCAAATAGTTTTTCAGGCTCCCATTGGGCCTCCCGCATACCTGTTCCACCCGCCATCCTTAACTGGATGGTGAACATTGGCTGCTTCCCACAGGATTTTGGCGTCATGCGGATGTCAGGCACCAGCAGGGTTGGGACACAGAAATGGTCCTGAACCGTGATTATTTTCTACGTCAGGAAGATTCCACCAAAGGTTTGGGAAAGATGATGAGAACTGTAAAAGACACCTGATTGGCTTCATAAAGGACCTCCAAAAATCACTAAATAGGTCAGAATTCTGTTGAATTTTTAAATAGCAAGTGGTATCAATAAAGAATTGGTGAACTACTTAAAGAACTAAAAATATTGTCGACAATCTTGAACACTCTCCAGCTGTGAAACCTAACACGAAGAATAGTTTTATAGACTGCAGCAGTTCAAGAAGGCAGCTCAACACCACCTACTTCTGGGCAATTAGGGATGGACGACAAACGATGACCTAGCCAGCAATGCCCACATCCCGTGAAATAATTTAAAAAGTCAAATAAATAATTAAACTTGCTGACGCAATAATATTTTCTCTGTTAAAAATGCTTCCGACAATTTTCTTTTAGAGATTTGCGCCTATATGAGAATGGATTCATGCATGTTTGCAGATGTATCAATGCTAGTTTTTGGGTCTCAAGCTTAGGGGCTGTAGTTCTCTTTATGCACCTGTGTAATAATAATAATAATAACAGCTTATTGTCACAAGTTGGCTTCAATGAAGTTACTGTGAAAAGCCACATTCAGGCACCTGTTCAGGGAGGCTGGTACGGGGATTGAACCTGCGCTGCTGGCCTTCTTCTGCATTATAAGCCAGCTGTTTAGCCCACTGTACTAAACCAGCCCCTATGACATTGGACATTATTAGGGCTGAAGGATCACCAGTCACAGAGCATGGCATTACTTGCCATCTGTAAGCCTACCGACTTCCTTTGGAAAGTTACTGAGAGCGAGTACTCTCGGGGAACCCATTTTCAGAAATAATCAGAATGTGGGCGGGTTTTACCACGTCACCTGCCGCAAGTTGGCCCGCCATTGGCTGGCAGCAGGATCTTCTGGGCCCTCTGCTGTCAAAGGGGTTTCCTGTTGAATGCCACCCCTTGCTACTGTGAAACCTTCGGCAGGAGTGCACCAGAAGGTCCCCCGGCATGAACGACCAGAACATTCCGGGCTTTATTTCCTCAAATGTCAAACTGAACACTATTAAACCTGAGGAGCTGCAATCCAATATCTCATGTGTTTTTTGATATCTCACATTTTTTGTTTCAATGCAAAAACCCATTCACACTGAGCCATCTGTCCTGTTCTTAAGTTTGCTACATCTTGCTCAGTTACCGTATAATATCCAACATATTTTCCCTCTCTTAGAGGTCAAGAGTTAAATGGACTGCAAGTATTAACTGTGTTTTTCTCTCCCCTGATGCTACCAGACCTGCTGAATTTATCCAGCATTTTCTGTTTTCATTTCAGATTTCCAGCATCTGTAGCATTTTGCTTTCTTTGGGCCGGGGGGGGGGGGGGTTTCTGGTGATTTTCCATCAAAGTTACGACGGAGGAATCGGAAGAATCTCCACAGATGATGCACAATCAAAGGACACAAAACATAGGTGAAGTCCGAAACAAAAGGCTTTAATCAGCAAGAAGTGAGCCCGGCAGCAGACACACAGAAATGGCCTGGCTGCTGGGGAGCACGGGTTCTTATACCCCGCCTCGTAGGCAGAGCTACCTTCCTCTTAGCCAATAGGAATACAGAGAACACGATACTTGGGCCAATGGGCAGCGAGCCCTCTGCACCAATGGCAGCTCACACCCCCAGGTACTGTAATACCCCTAGTCATACTACCACAACAGACATTCTGCCCCTTTAACTTCCACCTGTATTGGTAAAGTGTTGTCACTGTGCTGAATACACATGTGGCTGAGGAGAAAATATCAAATGGAGAGCAATTGGGAGCATGTGATGCCATCAAAAGGATTCTGGGATGAATCCTCAGGTCCTAGCTAGACCTGTTTCTGATTGGACAGCTACCACTCTTACAAAAGATGCAATTATCAGAGCCTGGACTAGTTTTGATTTCCTAAGGAGTGGTGAGGGGAGGGCTGGTGGGGAGAGGACTGGGGTGGGGGAGGGTGAGGGGCAGGGCGGTGGGGTGAGGGTGGTGGGGGTTGGGTTGTTGGAGATCAGAAAGGAATTTTCCACAGTTGTGATCTGTTTTCTCACAAGGTATCACACTTACGTGCAACATAGAACATAGAACAGTACAGCACAGAACAGGCCCTTCGGCCCTCGATGTTGTGCCGAGCATTGTCCGAAATCAAGATCAAGCTATCCCAGTCACTGTCATTCTGGTGTGCTCCATGTGCCTATCCAATAACCGCTTGAAAGTTCCTAATGTGTCCGACTCCACTATCACAGCAGGCAGTCCATTCCACACCCTAACCACTCTCTGAGTAAAGAACCTACCTCGGACATCCCTCCCATATCTCCCACCCTGAATCTTATAGTTATGCCCCCTTGTAACAGCTACATCCACCCGAGGAAATAGTCTCTGAACATCCACTCTATCTATCCCCCTCATCATCTTATAAACCTCTAATAAGTCGCCTCTCATCCTCTTCCGCTCCAAAGAGAAAAGCCCTAGCTCCCTCACCCTTTCCTCATAAGACATATCCTGCAAACCAGGCAGCATCCTGGTAAATCTCCTTTGCACCCTTTCCAATGCTTCCACATCCTTCCTATAGTGAGGTGACCAGAACTGCACACAATACTCCAAATATGGTCTCACCAAGGTCATGTATAGTTGTAGCATAACCCCACAGCTCTTAAATTCAAGCCCCCTGTTAATAAACGCTGACACACTATAAGCCTTCTTCACGGCTCTATCCACTTGAGTGGCAACCTTCAGCGATCTGTGGACATGAACCCCAAGATCTCTCTGTTCCTCCACATTCCTCAGAACCCTGCCGTTGACCCTGTAATCTGCATTCAAATTTTTTCTACCAAAATGAATCATCTCGCACTTATCAGTGTTAAACTCCATCTGCCATTTTTCAGCCCAGCTCTGCACCCTATCAATGTCTCTTTGCAGCCTACAACAGCCCTCCACCTCATCCACTACTCCACCAAACTTGGTGTCATCAGCAAATTTACTGACCCACCCTTCAGCCCCCTCCTCCAAGTCATTGATGAAAATCACAAATAGCAGAGAACCCAGCACTGATCCCTGTGGTACCGCTGGTAACTGGTCTCCAGTCTGAAAATTTTTCATCCACCACCACTCTCTGTCTTCTATGTGCTAGCCAGTTACTTATTCAATTGGCCAAATTTCCCTCTATCCCACACCTCCATACTTTCTTCATGGAGAACCTTATCAAACGCCTTACTAAAATCCATGTAAACGACATCAACTGCTCTACCTTCACCTACACACTTAGTTACCTCCTCAAAGAATTCAATCAAATGTGTGAGGCAAGACTTACCCTTCACGAATCCATGTTGACTATCCCGGATTAAGCTGCATCTTTCCAAATGGTCATAAATCCTATCCTTCAGGATCTTTTCCATTAATTTACCGACCACTGAAGTAAGACTAACTGGCCTATAATTACCAGGGTATTCCTATTCCCTTTCTTGAACAGAGGAACAACATTCGCCACTCTCCAGTCTTCTGGCACTATCCTCGTGGACAGTGAGGACCCAAAGATCAAAGCCAAAGCCAAAGCCAACCTACAGCCTGGATGAACCAGAGAGTCTTTCCTTGTCTGTCATTGTTTGCATGTTCACGGATCTCTTTGCAAGCTTCTTCCAAAGGTTTTCCATTGGAGGCGTGCACCTCCTTCCCAACCACCACATGTCACAAATCCACACCCCCTTGCGATATTTTTACCTCTGACTCCCCATAACTAAACCCACTGGAGGTCTGCTGTTTTCTGTGTCATTATTTCATTTGAAAGAATTTTAATAGAGGTATTTTATTAAATTACAATGTTTTCCTGCAGTAATTTCTGATCGTCTCGTGAGACTGTTCTCGATTTTTCTCTTAATAACTAATTTCATTTTTAAAATTTATTTTCCTCAACAATTTATTCTAGAAAGTCTTTGTTAATATTTTGGTCCCAATGCCATCATTTTCCACTTCTGGTTAGGTGATTTAATCACCGTTAATTAATAATAATGAGGTTGTCAAAAATAGCTGGAGAAAAAATAATCCTGGTTCGGTTTGCAAGCACCTTAGTTTGCTCCATAAGGTGGCAGGTGTCTGTTAATACATTATCATTCCCTGTTGATTTGATTTGCCATTTTTCATTGGAACTCCTATTTTAACCACTTGCATTTCTTTCACTGACAAAAGATTACCCAAGGTGACTGATGTGTGGCAGAACCAACCAAAACTTTCAACCCAATATTGCTTGATATTATTAAGGGGCCAGTTTAGCACAGTGGGCTAAACAGCTGGCTTGTAATGCAGAACAAGGCCAGCAGCGTGGGTTCAATTCCTGTACCGGCCTCCCCGAACAGGTGCTGGAATGTGACAACTAGGGGCTTTTCGCAGTAACTTCATTGAAGCCTCCTTGTGAAAACAAGCTATTATTATTATTAGAAAGTATTATTGGCCGTTTCTCCTCTGCCAGCCCCTCAATATCAATACTCACTCTTCCTGTGTAATTTTCCACCATCAGCCAAGTGCCCCCATACACTGCTATGAACTCGTGCACATCCACACACATTTGCACATACACATGTACACAAACGCACTAAGGCAACACAGACCAGATTCAAACTTCCTGAGCTGGATGTTATCCCCCTTCGGTGTAGGATGATCATGGGAGTAGATCACACTTCATGTTAGTCAACAATAGCAACTGACATTGAAATCTCACTTTTGATGCAGTAAAACATCCCAGGGGGTGACACAAGTGTGTTCTAAAGCATCACTTGTCACAAAGCCGCATTAAAACACATTCTGGCAGGCGACCCAAGACTTGGTCAAAGAGATCGGTTTTAATGCCTGTCAAAGTGGAGAGATGGAGGGCGGGATTCTCCGCAAACCGGCGGGGCAGGCCACTCCAGCGCCGAGGAGTGGCGTGAACCACTCCGGCGTCGGGCCGCCCCGAATCCTCTGCACCTTCAGAGCCTAGGCCGACGCCGGAATGTTTGGCACTGCGCCAGCCGGCGCGGAAGGGCTTGGTACGCACCAACCAGCGCCGAAGGGCCTCCGTCGGCCGGCGCGAGTTGGCGCATGTGCGGGAGCGCCAGCGTGTGCTGGCGACATCCCGGCACATGCGCAGGGGGGATCTTCCCCGCACCGGCCATGGCTTCACAGTGGCCAATGCGGAGGGAAAGAGTGTCCCCATGGCACAGGCCCGCCCGCGGATCGGTGGGCCCTGATCGCGGGACAGGCCACCATGGTGGCACCCCCCGGGGCCAGATCCCCCCCGCGACTCCCCAAGGACTCTGCAGGCCGCCCGTGGAGCCAGGTCCCACCGGTAAGGACTTGTTGTGATTTACGCCGGCAGGATCCGCTGAAAATGGGCAGCCATTCGGCCCATTGTGGGCCGGATAATCGCTGGGGGGGGGGCCACTGCCAGCAGCTGCTGACCATTGCGCCGCCATTCCCGCCCCCACCAAAACCCTGGCGCCGGAGAATTCGGCAGCCGGCAGTGACAGGATTCGTGCCGCCCCCCGGCAATTCTCTGTCCCGGCGGGGGGTCGGAGAATCCCGCCCGGAGTGTTTAGTGACGGAGTTCCAGAGCTTAGGATCTTGGCGGCTGTGGGCATGACCGTCAATGGCAGAGCCATTAAAATGTGCAGCAGGCACAGTGGTTAGCATTGCTGCCTCACGGCGCTCAGGACCTGGGTTCGAATCCCGGACCTGGGTCACTGTCCATGTGGAGTTTGCACATTCTCGCCGTGTCTGCGTGGGTTTCACCCCCACAACCCAAAGATGTGCAGGTTAGGTGGATTGGCCATGCTAAATCGCCCCTTATTTGAAAAAAAAAATAATTGGCTATTTTAAATTTATAAAAAAACAAAAGAAAATGTTTTTTTTATAAAATGTGCAGCAGGTCAGAATTGGTGGAAAACAGAGATCCCAGAGGGTTGTAGCATTACATATATGTATAGATACAGAGATACATAGAAGATAGGAGCAGGAGGAGGCCTTTTGGCCCTTCAAGCTGCTCCACCACTTATCACGATCATGGCTGAGCATCCAACTCAATAGCCTAATCCTGCTTTCTCCCCATAGCCTTTGATCCCATTCTCCCTAAGTGCTATATCCAGCCGCCTCTTGAATATATTCAAAGTTTCAGCATCAACTACTTCCCATAGCAATGGGTTCCACAGGCTCACCACTCTTTGCGTGAACAATTGTCTCCTTATCTCTGTCCAAAATGGTTTACCCTGAATCCTCAGACTGTGACCCCTGGTTCTGGACACACCCATCATTGGTAACATCTTCCCTGCCTCTACCCTCTCTAGTCCTGTTAGAAGTTTATAAGTCTCTTTTTTTATAAAATACTGTTTATTCAAATTTTCACAAAATATCAATAACAAAATAAATACCAATAAAAGAAAGAACAACCCCCCCACCCCGTGTATACAAAAAGAAGAAATAACTTAATGCCCGTCATTAGCAATGAACAAATATACACGCCCCTTCAACCCAAAACAAAGAAACAATCCCCCCCCCCCCCCCCCCCCGGGTTGCTGCTGGTGCCGGCCTTTTTCTACCGTTCTGCCAGGAAATCCAGGAATGGTTGCCACATCCTTAAGAACCCCTGCACTGATCCCCTTAGGGAAAATTTCACCCTCTCCAATTTAATAAACCCCACCATATCGTTAACCCAGGCCTCCATGCTTGGGAGCCTCGCATCCTTCCACTGAAGAAGAATCCTCCGCGGGGCTACTAGGGATGCAAAGACCAGAATGCCGGCCTCTTTTGCCTCCTGCACTCCCGGCTCCTCAGCAACCCCAAATATTGCGAGCCCCCAGCCCGGTTTGACCCTGGATCCTACCACCCTCGACACCGTCCTTGCTACGCCCTTCCAGAATTCCCCCAGTGCTGGGCATGTCCAGAACATATGGGCATAGTTTGCCGGGCTCCCTGAGCACCTAATACACCTGTCCTTGCTCCCAAAGAACCAGCTCATCCTTGTCCCGGTCATGTGGGCCCTGTGCAGCACCGTAAACTGTCTGAGGCTAAGCCTCGCACAAGACAAGGAGGAGTTCACCCTCCTCAGGGCGTCCGCCCACGTCCCCTCCTCCATCTCCTCACCCAGCTCCTCCTTCCATTTACCTTTCAGCTCCTCCACCGAGGCCTCGTCTACCTCTTGCATCACTTGGTATGTTGCCGACATCCTCCCCTCTCCAACCCACACCCCGAGAGCACCCTGTCCTGGACCCCACGCGGCGGCAACAGAGGGAACTCCGCCACCTGCCGCCTGACAAACGCCCTTACCTGCATGTACCTAATAGTGTTTCCCGGGGAGCCCGAACTTCCCTTCCAGCTCACCCAGGCTCGCAAACTTCCCGTCTACAAACAGGTCCCCCAACCTCCTAATACCTGCCCTGTGCCAACTCAGGAACCCACCATCAATTCTCCCCGGGACAAACCGGTGGTTCCCCCATATCAGGGACCCCATCGAGGCCCCCACCTCCCCCCTGTACCGTCTCCATTGCCCCCAAATTTTGAGGGTAGCCGCCACCACCGGGCTCGTGGTATACCTCGTTGGAGGGAGCGGCAGCGGCGCCGTTACCAGCGCTTCCAGGCTCGTGCCCACACAGGGTGCCATCTCCATCCTCTTCCATGCTGCCCCCTCCCCGTCCATTACCCACTTACGCACCATCGCTGCGTTGGCAGCCCAATAATACCCACAGAGGTTGGGCAGTGCCAGCCCCCCCTATCCCTGCCCCGCTCCAGGAACACCCTTCTCACCCTCGGGGTCCCGTGTGCCCACACAAACCCCGTAATGCTCCTGTTAACCCGCCTGAAAAAGGCCTTCGGGATAAGGATGGGGAGGCACTGGAACAGGAACAGAAATCTCGGGAGCATCGTCATCTTGACTGACTGCACCCTACCCGCCAGAGACAGGGGCAGCATGTCCCACCTCTTAAACTCCTCCTCCATTTGCTCCACCAGCCTTGTGAGGTTAAGCTTATGCAAGGCCCCCCAGCTCCTGGCCACCTGGACCCCCAAGTACCTAAAGCTCCTCTCCTCCATTTTTAGTGGGAGCCTACCAATCCCCCCCTCCTGGTCCCCGGGTGTACAACGAACAGCTTGCTCTTCCCCAAGTTGAGCTGGTACCCTGAGAAATCCCCAAATTCCCTGAGAATCCTCATCACCTCCAGCATTCCCCCCACCGGGTCCGCCACATACAACAATAGGTCATCCGCATAGAGCGACACTTGGTGCTCCTCCCCACCCTGCACCAACCCCCTCCAGTTCCTCGACTCCCTCAGCGCCATGGCCAGGGGTTCAATTGCCAGCGCAAAAAGCAGGGGGGAAAAGGGACACCCCTGCCTCGTCCCTCGGTATAACCGAAAATACTCCGACCTCCTCCTATTCGTGGCCACGCTCACCATCGGGGCCTCATACAACAGCCTCACCCACCTGACAAACCCCTCCCCAAACCCGAACCTTTCCAGCATCTCCCACAAGTACTCCCACTCAACCCTATCAAAGGCCTTCTCCGTGTCCAACGCCACCACTATCTCCGCCTCCCCGTCTACCGCCGGCATCATTATAACATTCAAGAGCCTCCGTATGTTAGTGTTCAGCTGCCTCCCCTTCACGAACCCCGTTTGATCCTCATGGATAACCTGCGGCACACAGTCCTCTATCCTCGTGGCTAAAATATTCGCCAACAGCTTGCCGTCTACATTTAAGAGTTAGATCGGCCTGTATGACCAACACTGCAGGGGATCCTTGTCCCGCTTAAGGATCAAGGAAATCAGCACCCGAGACATCGTCGGAGGCAGGACCCCCCCCCCCCCCCAACCCCCCTCCCTTGCTTCGTTGAAGGTCCTAACCAACAGGGGGCCCAACAGGTCTGCATACATCTTATAGAATTCGACCGGGAACCCAATCGGCCCCGAAACCTTCCCCGACTGCATGCTCCCTATCCCTTTGACCAGCTCCTCCAGCTCAACCGGCGCCCCCAGTCCCTCCACCTGTCCCTCCTCCACCCTCGGGATTCTCAGCCAGTCCAAAAAGCGCCCCATACCCCCCTCCTCCGCTGGGGGTTCGGATCGATACAGTTCCTCATAAAAGTCCCTGAAGACCCCATTAATGTCTACCCCCCTTCGCACCACATTCCCTCCCCTATCCATAACTCCACCAATCTCCCTAGCCGCATCCCGCTTACGGAGCTGGTACGCCAGCATCCTGCTCGCCTTCTCCCCATATTCATACACCGCTCCCTGTGCCTTCCTCCACTGAGCTTCCGCCTTTCTGGTGGTTAGCAAGTCGAACTCAGCCTGGAGACTACACCGCTCCCTCAGCAATCCCTCCTCCGGAGCCTCTGCGTATCTCCTGTTCACCCTCACCATCTCCCCCACCAGCCTCTCCCTCTCTCTCTGCTCTCTCCTCTCCCTGTGGGCTCGAATGGAGATCAACTCTCCCCTAACCACCGCCTTCAGTGCCTCCCAGACCGTCCCCACTCGGACCTCCGCATTGTCATTGGCCTCCAGGTACCTCTCGATACATCCTCGAACCTGCCCGCCCACCTCCTCGTCAGCCAGTAGCCCCACCTCCAAGCCAAAGCGGGCGCTGGTCTCTCCCCTTCCCCAGCTCGAGGTCCTCCCAGTGCGGGGCATGGTCAGAAATGGCTATCGCCGAATACTCAGCATCCTCCACCCTTGCAATCAGCGCCCTACTCATAACGAAAAAATCAATCCGGGAATAGGCCTTATGCACATGGGAGAAGTATGAAAATTCCCTGGCCCTCGGCCTCGCAAATCTCCAAGGATCCACCCCTCCCATCTGGTCTATAAACCCCCTCAACACCTTAGCCGCCGCGGCCCTCCTCCCCGTCCTGGATCTGGACCGATCCAGTGCCGGGTCCAGCACCGTGTTAAAATCCCCCCCCCCACCCCCCAAGTCTGGAATCCGGCCCAACATGCCACCTCATGAAACCCGCAGCGGGGGCAATCGTCCCAATTCGGCACCCTCTTCCCCACCAGGATCGCCACCCGCCGTTTCTTTGCATCCAGCCCCGAATGAAACACGTGGCCTACCCATCCCTTCCTCAATCCAACCTAATCCGCCACCTTCAGGTGCGTCTCCTGAAGAATGGCCACATCCGCCTTCAGCCCCTTCAGGTGCGCGAACACGCGGGCCTGTTTGACCGGCCCATTCAGCCCCCTCACATTCCAGGTTTTCAGCCGGATCAGGGGGCTACCTGCCCCCCTCCCCCACCGACTAGCCATTACCCTTCCTCAGCCCGCCACGTGCCCGCCCCCCCGCTCAGCCCGTTCCCCACGGCGGCAGACCCCCATCCCGACCCCCTCTACATACTCCAGCTCCTTCCTGGCCATTCCAGCAGCAACCCGGTAACCCCCCCGCCCCCTGCTAGGACCCCCCCTAGCTGCGTTGCTCCCTCCATTGCACTCCCGCAAGTCAGCTGACTCCTGCTGACCCCGGCTGCTCCCGCCACTCCTCCGACCCCTCCCAGCTTGGGGCTTCCCCTCCTCCCCAGTGTCCACCAGCAGGCTTTCCTCCTCCCCCTCCTGCTCTCAAGTGGGAAAAAGCCCGCGCTTCCCAGCTCCGGCCCCGCCCCCTTCAACCCTCACCGTGGGAAAAAGTCCGCGATTTCCACCTGCCCGACCCCACCTCCTCTAAAGCAGCTCCCTTTACCGGCCCGGTCCCCTCGCGGAGCCCCAACCCCCCTTCACACCATCAGCCCCCCACACTGCAGGTCTGCCCCCCTCCGCGAGACCATCCAACAAACCCAAGCAGAAAACAGTGCCCCACCCTCCCTGAAAACAACAAAGAACCACCATAGAACCAACATTAAACAGAGAACCCCCCCTCAAAATATAACACTGTTACATGCAGTCCCCCGCACCCAGCGGCCCTGTTTGAGTCCAGCTTCTCGGCCTGCATAAAGGCCCACGCCTCCTCAAAGTAAAAGTGTCGGTCCTTGTAGGTGACCCACGGCTGCAGCATGCCGAACGTCACTCCCTTCCTGTGCAGCACCGCCTTCGTCCGATTGTACCCGGCCCTCTTCTTTGCTACCTCCGCACTCCAGTCCTGGTAGATCCGTACCACCGCGATCTCCCACCTGCTGCTCCGCTCCTTCTTGGCCCATCTGAGCACACACTCCCGGTCAGCAAACCGGTGGAACCGCACCAGCACCGCCCGTGGCGGCTCATTCGGCTTGGGTCTTCTTGCCAATATTCTGTGGGCCCCCTCCAGCTCCAGGGGCCCCTGAAAGGACCCAGCTCCCATCAGCGAATTTAGCATGATGGCCACATAGGCCCCCATGTCTGACCCCTCCAGCCCTTCCGGAAGGCCCAGGATCCGCAGATTTTTCCGCCTTGACTAGTTCTCCATCTCCTCGAACCTCTCCTGCCATTTTTTATGGAGCGCCTCGTGCATCTCCACCTTCACCGCGAGGCCTAAGGTCTTGTCCTCTCTTTCGGAGGCCTTTTGTCAGATCTCTCGGATCGCCAGCCCCTGGGCCGTCTAGGTCTCCAGCAGCTTGTCAATTGAATGGAAAGGCCCAGGGAAGATCATAGGCATAGATTACAAAACAATTATTTTGCAGCATGGCAATCAAACTGTTAGGATGGTTGCATGGAAAAGGTTCTTCCGGATGGAACTTATAAGGCAAAGGCCAGGCATCACCTACGGCCGGAAAGGTTATTTTAAAGATTTTCTTGGCTCAATTAGCCACAAAGGCATGGGAATGCAAATCTATAGATATAAAAGCTGCCTTCTTGCTCCAGCTCCAGAGAGACATTTTTCTCCGTCCTCCTAAAGAAGCAGCTAACACAGAAGGGGTACTCTGGAAGTTGAACAAATGTGTATATGGATTAAATGATGCATCTCGAGTGTGGTATTGTTCGGTCAGGTCAGTTTTGTTAAAGTTAGGCTGTTGCCAGTTGAAAACAGATCCGGCAATGTTTTACTGGCACTATAAAGGAAATCTTTTTGGCATCTTCATGACGCATGTCAATGATTTTTTGTGGGGTGGGATGAGTGATTTTGAAGCTATTGTAATCTCTGGTGTGAGGAAAGAATTCAGGGTTGGAAGTCAGGCTTCAGGTGTATTTAGAACAGAAGAACATAAGAACTAGGAGCAGGAGTAGGCCATCTGGCCCCTCGAGCCTGCTCCGCCATTCAATGAGATCATGGCTGATCTTTTGTGGACTCAGCTCCACTTTCCGGCCCGAACACCATAACCCTTAATCCCTTTATTCTTCAAAAAACTATCTATCTTTATCTTAAAAACATTTAATGAAGGAGCCTCTACTGCTTCACTGGGCAAGGAATTCCATAGATTCACAACCCTTTGGGTGAAGAAGTTCCTCCTAAACTCAGCCCTAAATCTACTTCCCTTTATTTTGAGGCTATGCCCCCTAGTTTTGCTTTCACCCGCCAGTGGAAACAACCTGCCCGCATCTATCCTATCTATTCCCTTCATAATTTTATATGTTTCTATAAGATCCCCCCTCATCCTTCTAAATTCCAACGAGTACAGTCCCAGTCTACTCAACCTCTCCTCGTAATCCAACCCTCTCAACTCTGGGATTAACTGAGTGAATCTCCTCTGCACACCCTCCATTGCCAGTACGCCCTTTCTCAAGTAAGTTTAAATATATTGGACTGGAAATCGAACAGACTAACTTTACATCAGCAATCTTATTTGGAAAGCATCAGCCGAATAGCAATTAGCTGTGGCCGGGTTTCACAAAAATACACAATGGTTTCAAAGATGGAAAAAGATGGAAAACTGCGAAGTTTAATTGGGCAACTGAATTGGTTAGGTAGACAGACTAGACCGGATGTGAGTTTTGATGTCTTAGAGTTGAGTACAAAAATTAATGATCCCAAAGTGGAAGACATAATAAGAGCAAATAAAGCATTGGTCAAACTAAAAATGCAGGAGTGTGTTTTGAGGTTCCCGGTTTTAGGTGACCGTCTTCCAAAAATGAAAAAAAGAAAGGGGAAATTACGTTTTTGAGTTTCTTGTAATTTTGTTTTCACCTAATTATTTTTTTTCTCCAAGGAAGGGGAGACTGTTAAGTAATGGGGTAAGAGACATTTCAATTAGTTGTCTCATTTATGTTAAGTATTCAATAATTGACACTGATATGTAAAGGGGTTTCAGGTGGCCTTTGTGTCAGGTGATGTGATGTTAGAGTTTTGTGCAGTCTGTTGAAGTAAATTAAAGGTGTTTATGGAAAAGGAGCATAACCTTTGACTCTTTATACAACAGCAGTTAAACACCTAACATGGAGTGTGGAGAATTCAGAGGATTGTAGAGTTGGAGTGTGGAGATTTCAGAGGATTCTAGGGTTGGAGCGTAGAGATTTTAGAGGATTGCAAGATTGGAGTGTCAAGATTTCAGGGGATTGTAGGGTTAGAGTGCGGAGATTTCAGAGGATTGTAGAGTTGGATTGTGGAGATTTCAGAGGATTGTAGGGTTGGAGTGTAGTGATTTCAGGGGATTGTAGGGTTTGAGTGCAGAGATTTCAGAGGATCGTAGGGTTGGAGTGTGGAGATTTCAGAGGATTGTAGGGTTGGAATGTGTAGATTTCAGAGGATTGTAGAGTTGGAGAGAGGAAATGTCTGAGGATTGTAGGGTTGGAGTGTGGAGACCTCAGGGAATTGTAGGGTTAGAGCGTGGTACAAAGATAGAAAAGGGAGCGGTCAATGAAGGATATCAAAACAAGGATGAGGATTTATACTGAACTCTTACAAAATTTTCCCTTTCATCCTTTATTGATAAGAACCCTCCTGTTATAAAGCAACATTCCCTCCATGAAATCAGAAGAGGGATGGCAAGGCGAGTTATGATAGAATTTAAAATAATTGAGGTGAGGTGTTGCTCAATGCTGAGGCTGAGAGAAGATTCTCCGCTCCCAGCAACTCAAGAACTATAAGAGTTGGTTGTGTCTGACTGTATTTCACCTTGCAATCCTAACATCATCCATAGATACATATTGTGACAATAAATATTATTTTTTTAAAAACATACGTTCAACCGTCATTAAAAATAGGAATCAACATAAGTGCTAACAAAATGTATCTGCTCTCTTACCATTGGTAATCCATATGCTTTGCTGGAAGTGGTGTGTCTTTTCCTACCTTTGGAGTGTGTATTCAAATTAAATAATTCAGCCACAAGCTTTTGTGAGTAAACATAAAGAAGGTTGAGTATTGCTGAAAAAGCTTTTCATCTTGCATTCAGCAGGACAATCACAAGGATACCATGCCAGGGGAAAAACACCTTTACACTGGATGAGAAGAGGCTGCTGATTGGTTGGCAGCTTGAGTCTGATTGGTAGAGGCAAAGCCATGGACGATGCACCAGTTGATGGTGACTGACAGTTAACTGCCAAGAATTATTTTAAATTTCAACTAACGGATTTACCCTGATTGGTTAAGACATTGCACTCTGAAATGAACCAGCGAATGGCTATCACTTACTTTGTTTGGCTGAAATAGGTGCAATGCATGTACATGTTCTTTCTGTCTGCAAAGATCAAGGCCTAGTGTATAATAGATGAAGCTTCCAGCACACACAATTGTGCCACACTGCGAGCCCAGCTGACAATCTTAAATTGGTTGTCAGCATAATTCTTCGCACACTGAGGATTATTTAGCAAATGTTGTCCAATTGCAGAATCACCTCTAATATTAGACACTGTGTTTTGCATTTGGCAAGCACAGACGTGTTGGGCACAGTCTGTACTTTGCCATTGCAAACAGTGGAACGGACATGCTGTTTGATGCAATCAGCCAGTCTTTGGGACATAAGACCTACATACCCAACATCACACTGGCACTGAAATTCATATCCCACATTACTCAATTGTGTGATAGGCAGAACATCTTTTTGGCTTGGAGGCGGCATCCACTTATGTTGCCTATTTCCAGTGTGAAACATGGAACAAACCTTCAGGAAACTCTATTGCCTTTAGGTGTCGGCCCATCCTTTAACAATGAGATGTGTGAGTTCTGCAAAGGTTGTGAGGTACCTTTACCCATTCCCATATTTCATTAGATATTCATTAGAAACGTGATACTGTCTATAGTCCAAATGCTAAAAGTCACATGATTTGTGGCAGCCATCTTAACAGCTTGTTTATGTCCAATTTGTAAAAGTATATAACAGGCCTATACTGGGCATGACACATTGAAACATAGAAAACAGGTGCAGGATGAGACCATTCAGACCTTCAAGCCTGTTCTGCCATTCATTCTGATCATGGCTGATCATCCAACTCAATAGCCTATTCCCGCCTTCCCGCATATTCTTTGATCTCTTTTGCGCCAAGAGCTATATGTAACTGCGCTCAAGTTTTGGCCTCAACTACTTTCTGTGGTAACGCATTCCACAGGCTCACGGTATCCTCAGGCTGTGAGCCCCGATTGTAAACTCCCCCACCATCGGGAACACCCTTCCTACATCTACCCTGTCCAGTCCTGTTAGAATTTGATAGGTTTCTATGAGACCCCCCCACCGACCCCCCACCTCATTCTGCTGAACTCCAGCGTATACGATCCTAAACGACTCAATCTCTCCTCAAATGTCAGTCCTGCCGTTCCAGGAATCAGGATGGGAAACCTTAGCTGCACTCCCTCTTGAGCAAGAGCATCCTTCCTCAGATAAGGAGACTAAAGCTGCACTGAATTTACAGGGTGGGAGAGGAATGGGAAAGAAATAATAATGATTTGAATAAATGTAAAATATTGCCAAAGCAAGAACAGATAATGCTGCAAGTACACAGCTGAGTTACTTTACATTTTGCAGAGATATGGGCAGCTTCTTTAGAACTGGAAACTGTAAGAATTGATAAGCATGTCAGCAGGTTCAGAAGAATGGGTTAGGGAGGGAAAAGAACGGTAAAGAAAAAGCAGACAGAGAAAGAAGGTTCAGTGCAATGATCATCTCTGGCAACTAATGTATAAAAGCATTGAAGAAATTTAAAAAGAGCAAAAAGGAAACAGGATATGTAAATATTTGAGAAATGAGGGTACCCGAGGAAAATGCAACAGATGGAAAAGATAGAAAGTCATTCTGTACTTGTTCATTACCAGCTCCTTTTGCCTTGCACCACCTGACAATTTGTCATTTTAACTTTCCTCTCTAACAACTAAACATAAGCTTCCCTTTTGTTCCTCTTCCTCCTCCTCACCCCTCCTTTGCGTTCGCTTAAAATGTGTTGCATTTCTGGTCACCAATGTGAAACTTTAACTCTGCTCCTCCCTCCTCCCATGCTGCCGGGACTGCTGAGCATTTCCAGCATTTACTCTTTATGTTTCAGATTCATGACTTACGGTGCGGTGCGGCGCATTCTGGGGTGGCAGGACTGACATTCACAGCTCCAGGGTCCCAGGTTCGATTCCCCGCTGGGTCACTGTCTGTGCGGAGTCTGCACGTTCTCCCCGTGTCTGCGTGGGTTTCCTCCAGGTGCTCCGGTTTCCTCCGGAAAGACGTGCTGTGAAGTCATTTGGACATTCTGAATTCTCCCTCTGTGTTCCCGAACAGGCGCCAGAGTGTGGCGACTCGGGGATTTTCACAGTAACTTCATTGCAGTGTCAATGTAAGCTTACTTGTGACAATAAAGATTATTAAAGATTAAGGACTCACGTCACTGGAGGCCAAACTGGTGAAACTGGATGATATGGAGAACAGGCCCACGCACATGAACCTGAGGCTGGTGGGTCTACCTGAGGGAGTTGAAGGCTCAAGACCGACAGAATACTTTGCTGCGAAGTTCTCTCAGCTGTTGAACAGCGATGAGTTATTTGCTGCGCCGGAGCTGGACAGGGTACAAAGGGCCTTGAGGCAGAAGTTGCGACCGAGTGAGCCACCTCGAATGGTGGAGATGTTTGGTTTGGGGGTGTTTCCTCTGTTCTATTTTTATGATTATCCTTCTTTATGGGCTTAATAGTTGTTGGGATGGTGGGTGGGGGGGGGGGGGGGCGCGGGTGGGGGGGGGGGGTAGGGGCTGTTTTCCCTTAGTTTAAAGCTTTTGCTCAATATGGGTGGGGAAGAGGATTAGTTGTGGTGGGGGGGGGGGAGTTGATCACCTTACTGGTGTTAGACAGCAGACCAGTTAACAGAAGTCAAGTGGGGGATGGGGCTGCGACTTGTTGGCCAGTTAGGTTAGGCATGATGGAACTGGGGGGAAGGGGAGGGAGGGAATTAGAGGAGACGGCAGGTTATCTGCTGACTGGGAAGTGGGGGATGAGGGGAACTGACATTAACCAGGGCCGGGAATCTCCCCTACCCGGCGGGGTGGGGGGTCCCGGCGTGTTGGAGTGGCGTGAACCACTCCGGCGTCGGGCCGCCCCAAAGGTGCGGAAGTCTCCACACCTTTAGGGGCCAAGCCCTCACATTGAGGGGCTAGGCCCACGCAGGAGTGGTTCTCACTCCGCCGGCTGGCGTGAACGGCCTTTGGCGCCCTGCCAGCCGGGGCCGAAAGGACTTCGCCGGCTGGTGTAAGTCCGCGCATGCGCCGGAGCGTCAGCGACTGCTGACATCATCCCGGCGCATGCGCAGGGGAGGGGGTCTCTTCCGCCTCCGCCATGGTGAAGACCATGGTGAAAGCGGAAGAAAAAGAGTGCCCCCATGGCACAGGCCCACGCCGATCGGTGGACCCCGATCGCGGGCCAGGCCACCGTGGGGGCACCCCCCGGGGTCAGATCGCCCTGCGCCCCACCCCAGGACCCCAGCGCCCGCCCGCGCCGCCAATCCCGCCGGTAAGAGAGGTGGTTTAATCCACGCCAGCGCGAGAGGCTTGTCAGCAGCGGGACTTCGGCCCATTGTGGGCCGGAGAATCGCCGCAGGGGCCCGCCGACCGGCGCGGCACGATTGCCACCCCCACCGAATCTCGGGTGGCGGAGAATTCAGGACACAGCTGGGGCGAGATTGACGCCGGCCCCGGGCGATTCTCGACCTGGCGAGGGGTCGGAGAATCCCGTCCCAGGTATTTTTCTCTATTTCTCCATTTATGTGGGACGGGTCACCATTTTAGGTGGATCTGTGGCCTGGGAATCATTGGCAAAGCTATGACCTATCGCGGTGACTGACCCAAGGCTGAGTTGTGCGAACCCTGATAAGGGTGGTGACCTGGAATGTGAGGGGCCTGGGGGGGGGGGGGGGCCATCTAAAGAGTGCGGCCTTTGCTCATTTAAAGAACCCTGGGGGCTGATGTAATGTTTCTTCAGGAGACCCACATGCTAGAACGGGACCAAGTGTGTCTTTGGAAGGCTTGGGTGAACCAAGTTTTCCATTCGGGGCTGAAAGCAGGGCCAGGGGGGTGGTGATCCTCATTAATAAAAGGGCCCGGTTTTGTACGGAGAAGGTAATAGCGGGCGGACGGTATGCCATAGTAACGGGGGTGTTAGAACGGAAACAGGTGGTGTTGATGAATGTTTACCCCCCCGAAATGGGACAATACAATGTTCATCAAACATCAGGACACCCATCAATTTATTTTGCGAGGAGACATGAATTGTGTGCTGGACCCAAGGATAGATCATTCTCGGCCAAGATCCCAGGGGATATAGCAAAGGCGTTAATTGCGTTTATGGAGGAAATGGAGGGGACAGACCCTTGGTGGTTCGGACATCTGAGGGAGAAAGAATTCCTGTTCTTCTCCTCGGTACATAATGATTTTTCCAGGATTGACTATTTTTTCATGAGCCGAGCGCTCCTGTGAGGGGTGAAGAAATCTGCGGCGGTCATTTTCTGACCGTGCCCCACATTGGATAGGCCTGGTGTTGGAGGTAGGCTGGGGACATCGCAAGAGATGGTGGTTGGTTGTGGGTCTGCTGGTGGGCGGGGGTTCTGTGCAAGGATCTCAGGGGCTATCCGGGATTGTATTTTGTATAATGACAATGGGGAGTTCTCACCCTCGATCGATGGGAAGCACTGAAGGTAGTACTTAGAGGAGAAACATATCTTTTAAGGCGCATGTGGTGCTGGAGCAAGGAGGGAGGGGGGGAAAACTGAGAGATGATATTCCAGAGGTTGATCGTAAGTATGCAGACAGCTGATCCCCAGAATGATTAGCAGAGAGAGAAAAACTGCAATCGCAGTTCAATCTGACTTCTACAGATAAGGCGGTATGACAGCTGAGGCAAGCTAAAGGGGCTGTTAATGAATATGGAGGAGAAAGCAAGTTGGCTCCTGGCGTATCACTTGAGGAAACGGGAGGCTGAGAGGGAGATTTCCCAGATTAGGATTTGGGGTGGGGAGTTGGTCACGGACCAGGAGAAGATGAATGAGGTATTGAGATATTTACGACCTTCTACGATAATTTCTACAGGTCCGAATTGCCAAGGGTTGGGAGAGATATGGTGGAATTTCTGGGGGAGTTGGAGTTTCCCAAGGTGAAGGAAGAGCTACCAGAGGGCCTGGTAACTCCATTAGAGTGGAAGAGATAAAGAAGGTGCTGAAATTGATGCAGTCGGGGAAGGCACCGGGACCCAATTTGTTCCCGGAGGAATTTTATAAAACGTCCGTAGACCTGTTGGCCTCTCTATTTTTGTGGATGTTCAGGGATTCCTTGGAGCGACGTGCTTTTCCACAGTCACTGAGACCGGCGTTGAAGGTCAAGGTGGGCCTGCAAAGACAGGACGGTCTCCCAATATCCCTGGCGGGCTGAGTGGAATCGGTTAAGGTGAATATCTTGCCAAGATTTTAATTTTTATTCCAGTGCCTTCTGATATTCTTGCCCAAGGCGCTTTTAGAGAGATTGGCCGGCTGGTGACTGGGTTTATTTGGGCGGGTAAGGGCCCGAGGATCAGAGGGATGGGGCTTTAGAGGGAGAGACAAGTAGGTGGCTTGGCCTTGCCAACATTCAATACTACTGCTGGGTGGCTAATGCTGAAAAGGTGCTCCCGTGGTGCAGGGATTGGGAAGAGCTTTGGGTCCGAGTGGAAGGAGAGTCTGTGAGGGGAGCAAGCCTAGGGGGGTTGGTAACGGCCCGGTTACAAGTGGTGCCGAAGAAATACTCGACAAACCTATTGGTAGTGGCCACGTTACAAATTTGGAGGCAACTCCATCAGCCTTTTAATTTGAGGGCTGCCTCAAGGCTAACCCCCATCTGTGGGAACCAGCTATTCGAGCCTCCGAGGTCAGATGTGAGGCTCACAGAGTGGAAGGAAAAAGGTTTGGCGAAGGTGGGAGACTTAATTTTAGAGGGTTGGTTTGCGAGCCTGGGGGGGGGGGGGGGGGGGGGGGGGGGAGTTGAAGGAAAAATATGGGCTTACAGAACACTGATGGATTCAGGCATCTCCAGGTGCGTAGCTGGGTCAAAAAGTATTTCTCTGGTCTTTCCGGTGAAGTAGCCTCTACATTGCTCGAGAGGATCTTATCCTGCCTGGGTTCGGAGGTAGCCAGCACGGCGGGTACATACCAGCAAATAGTGGGGGAGGAGACGTCCTCGGTTGAGGGTATGAAGGCAAAGTCGGCGGAGAAACTGGGGCCGATCGTGGAGGAGGTGATTTGGAGTGAGGCACCGAGGAGGGTGAACCCGACCTCGTCCGGCGTGAGGCTGAGTCTCATCCAGTTGAAAGTAGTGTTCCAGACTCATCTCACCAAGGCTAGAATGAGTCCGATTTTTGATGGGGTGGATGATAGATGTGATGTGACCATCAATTCACTCGAGACACGATAGGAAGTAAACTGTGGCTTTAATAGACTTACAACTGAGCCTGCCTGCGACCAGAAGAGCTGAGGGCAGACTCACAAGGCTGCAGCACTTTATACTTCTGGTAGTGGGAGGGGCCATGGGCGGAGCCATGGGCGGAGCCAAGGGTGGAGCCCTGTACAAGCTCCTCATCTCCACCTGTGGGCAGAGCCGCGCAACGGCTCACAGACAGAGCCAACAAGGACACAATACTATACAGTGTGAATTACACGATGTACATTCACCACAAGATGTGATCAGTGATTGGGGGTCCAGTGCACCACGCGCACATGTTCTGGTCATCCTCAAAGCTGGTGGCCTTCAGGAGGTCCTTTTTTAGGACTACGTCGGCAATCCTGAACTTGCAGCTTTGCCCAATGGTGCCGATTTTTGGGGGTTTTGACTGCCGAAGCTACAAACGGGGGCGGGGGGCAGACGTACTTTAGGATGGGGAAGGTTGTAGTGTTAACGAAGAACAGCAAGCAGTGTTTAACAAACAAAGCTAATTTATTGAACTACACTGAATTAGATTCAAACATATTACTGAGGAATTAGACAAGTAAAGATTACACTACACTTCTACAATGCTAGGTTATTGTGGCCAAGTGGTTAAGGCGATGGACTAGAAAGTCATTGTGGTGTCCCTGTGCAGGTTCGAATCCTGCTGACTACATATCTGCTTTTGTGGGTGGCATGGTAGCACAGTGCTTAGCACTGTGGCTTCCCAGCTCCTGGGTCCCAAATTTGTTTCCTTCTTGGATCACTGTCTGTGTGGAGTCCGTACGTTCACCCCGTGTCAGCGTGGGTTTCCTCCGGGTGCTCCGGTTTCCTCCCACAAGTCCTGAAAGACACGCTGTTAGGTAATTTGGTGGTTCTGAATTCTCCCTCTGTGTACATGAACAAGCACCAGAATGTGGCAACTAGGGGCTTTTCACAGTAACTTCATTGCAGTGTTAATGTAAACCTACTTGTGACAATAACAATTATTATTAAATTCTATCAATTAAGCTATCTTACACCTACTCTGTCTGGCTCCCGTCCACTCTCTCCCAGACATCAAGGAGGCATGTGATATTTATATAGTTGCTCTATAGCACCATCGAGTGACTAGTAATTACATTAACCCTTTATGTTCCTTACAATATCCCCATATTGTGACACTGGTCTTTGCCTCACTGGTGACAAGGAGGTGGATCCCCTTGGGCTGCACGTCGATTACATCGCCAAGCACCCCGATGTGACTGGGCGACTTGATGGAGGTTTTGCATCTCAAGAAGGTTAAGTTTACTGAGAGAGAGTGAGTGGGAGGGTTTTGCTGTAGATGGTGGCCGTTTATATTGTACTTTAAAGAGCTCGTCACTGTTAGCTGTTGGGGGGGGGGGGGGGAATGGAAGGAGAGGGTGGGGGATTAGTAACTAAGTTATACTGTTGCAGGGGAAGGTGAGGATGGGGGAGGGGGTTCTTACTTTTCAATTGTTATTCTGTGTTATTGTATGTTTTGTATATAAATTGCTAAAAATTTAAATCAAAATATTTTCCAAACAAACAAGTTTCAGATTTTCAGCTGCAGCAGTAATAGTCCTTTATCGGAAACCCAAGGGTCAGGTTTAGGGTTTGAAATTGGAATGAAATTTCTGGCAAATCACTGCAGGTCCAACAGCTCTGAAAAGTGTGTGTGTGTGTGTGTGTGTGTGGGTGGGGGGGGGGGGGGGGGGGGGGGGATCAAAATAACTGGCGTAAAAATAATTTATTTCCATTCACTGAAAAACATGTTGCATCATCTGGTGTATGGAGCAAAGAATTACTCCATTTATATCAGTGATTTGAGAATAAAGACCGATTTTGCATTGCCTATCTTTTGTTTCCTACACATCTGCATTTTCATTCACAACCCGGAGATGTGCAGCCTGAAATTAATACAGCTGCCTGACTAAATTTTTAATTTATATCCTTTAATCAAAAGATGTGTGTATACAAAAGAGGATTTGTTGCATGACTTATTACACAAGATGGAACAACAGAGCTTAACCTCAGTGACAGGGCAGTTCTGGGGGATTAGTATCTATAATTCAAACACGTTTCCTGCTGATGTGTGTTGCACCTAGTTAATTCAATAATTCTTCCTCACTATGCACAGCAGCAACATCAATAGCCCTGACATCCTTGCAGGATCATTTGTAACGAGGATTTGTATGTGCAACACCCTTCTTTTAATCTGACTAATTCTCTGTCTATATTACATTCGTTTGCAAAAAAAACAAAGGGCTCGATTCTCCGGAAAACTTTCTGAGTGTGGTAGTGAGCGGGAATTGCCGCAAGCTTCCTGGCGCTCAGCCCAGCGAGGTCGGCAACACTATTCAACGTTAATTGGCCCACTTAACGAGGCTCGCCAGCCGATTCACCGGCACCGCGCTCGCAAGTCCCCAGCTAACAAGGTTGAGCAGCATTTAAGCGGCACTTTCTCAGCCAACCACAGCCAGCTCACAACAATGGCACCCAGGAGACTGGCCGCAGGATTCGGGGTTGCTGACCTGGGGAGGCTCCTAGGCGCGGTCAAGGTCAGGAGAAATGTCCTGATCCTCCGAGGGTCCGGAGGGCTAGCTATTGGGCAGCCAGTGCTGCCTGGGACGAGGTGGCGACAGCTGTGAGCATCGGGAGTGTGACCAGGAGGTCCAGCCCCCAGTGCCGAAAATAGGTCAACGACCTACAACAGCCAGCATGAGTGAGTAAGTACCAATGCGCCCCCCCCCCCACCCAACAAGACCTTTCCAACCCCACGCGAGTATCCATCCCCCAATTCTCCATGCAACCCCCCAACCCTCCTTTCACCTCCCTAACTCTCCCTTCACCCTTCAAGTCCCATCGATCCCCCAACCCTCTCTTCACACCCCCACTTCAACCCTCCCAACTCTCCCTTTATTCCGTCTCCTGTCAATCCACCCCAACCCTCCTTTCACACCCCCTCCCTTCAACCCCCGCCAACTCTCCCTTCACCCTCTTTCTCCTGTCAATCGCCCCACTCTCCCTTCAATCCCCCCAACCACCCTTCACACACCCTCTCCCAATACTGTGAACCATGCGTGTGCCTAATGATGCTCTCTCTGTGACTCCTCTGGAAAAGCTCTCCCACAATCGTCAGGAGAGGGTGCAGACTGGCGGAGGGATGCCGGACTTAAGAATCCTCCCCTCCTTTGAGGACCGGGCCCTGGAGGTGACTCGGGCGGCCGAGGACAGAGTGGTCACCAACGCTGCAGAGGTGAGGAATCACCAGGCTCGACCCGGAGGGCCTGTCAAATGTGAGTAGTGATTGTCTTACTGACTGACCCCTCCCTCCCACTGACCACATGTCCATTCTCCCGCAGGTCCTCCAGCCGAAAGCGCCGGCACATCCCAGGTGGCCCCTTCTCCAGCCTTCCAGGAGACCACCTCGGAGGGGAGTTCTGAGGAAGACACAATCGAGGGGACACAGCTGTCATCCCGAGCCTTCACCAGCGCAGATACATGCAGCTCGGTAGGAAATGTTAGTGGTCAGGCTTCTGGGGCACAATCTGGTGAGCATCATTTGGAGCAGCACAGTAGCATGGTGGTTAGCATAAATGCTTCATCCTCCCCGTGTGTGCGTGGGTTTCCTCCGGGTGCTCCGGTTTCCTCCCACAGTCCAAAGATGTGCGGGTTAGGTGGATTGGCCATGCTAAATTGCCCGTAGTGTCCTAAAAAGTAAGGTTAGGGGGGGGTTATTGGGTTACGGGTATAGGGTGGATACGTGGGTTTGAATAGGGTGATCATGGCTCGGCACAACATCGAGGGCTGAAGGGCCTGTTCTGTGCTGTACTGTTCTATGTTCTATCACACAGCTGCTGATGAACATCAGGTGGAGGAAGAAACCCCCAGGCGGGAGAGCGGTCGGAGGGCTGCTGGCTCCCAGGACCCAGCTGGGTTCCAGTCTGCTGCTGAGCCAATGAATCCGGCACATGGGCCGCTGTCTCGAGCATCTTCAGACGCTGCTGTTACTGCTGCCGTCTCCGGTGTCTGGCTGCCCGGCCTAGCAACAGCACCACTCGGGCAAACTCTGGGTCCAAAATCCCTGCCATAGCGTTCGGTATCTGGAAGGCATTGGGAGAGAGTATTAGACTGACAAACTGTAGTGGCTCCCACCCCAGGACCCTCAATTCCCCCACTGATCCCCCCCCCCCCACCCAGAACACCTTGCCCATGTACTCCTGGCTGCCGCGGGCTCCCCTCACTGGACCCCAGACCCTGTACCCTGGACACCCGCTCATAACGTCACCTGGACCGGACAATGTCAGCAGAGCTTATGTGTGAGCTCTGGGCAGTTCATCATCTTTGATTGTACGAGCAACTCCCTTAATAAACCTCCCATCGTGTTTTACCCAAATCCAGAGTGTGGGCACCTCCATAACTTTTCCCT
Source organism: Scyliorhinus canicula (assembly GCF_902713615.1). Classification (NCBI taxonomy): domain Eukaryota; kingdom Metazoa; phylum Chordata; class Chondrichthyes; order Carcharhiniformes; family Scyliorhinidae; genus Scyliorhinus; species Scyliorhinus canicula. Next base: position 276,255,336 of record NC_052146.1, on the reverse strand, counting down.
TAACGGAAACAAAGACTAGCTGTGATGTCTTTGGTTGCTAAGGCCCTAAACTTTGGAATTCCCTTAAGCCTCTCCACCTCTCTACTTCTCTTCCCTCCGTTAGATGGTCCTTGAACTCTAACACTTTGAGCACACTATTGGTCATCTGTCCTAATTTGCCTTTAGGTCAGTGGTGGCTCAGTTGGTAACATGGTAGCACAGTGGTTAGCAGTGTTGCTTCACAGCGCCAGGGTCCCAGGTTCGATTCCCGGCTTGGGTCACTGTCTGTGCGGAGTCTGCACATTCTCCCTGTGTCTGCCTGAGTTGAGCACCTTGACAAGAAATGTGCCTTGGTGGAAACTTTTATCAAACTCACTAAGCATTCTTTAAACGGAAGAAATGTACCAAGTTCTTCATTGTGCAAATATATTCCTGATCTCCATTCACCACGTCCACCATTAGAAGCTAAGCAATCAGTCAATACAACTTTAACTGGGATTCTCTGCCTAAATCTCTTTGCATCGCTACCTCCTGCTGCTTTCAGAAGCCTCCAAGTGACAAACCAATCTCAGACACTGAACTCCCCGTCTCTCTTTGTGTTTCATTATTCTCCAGCTCACTGCTGTCATAGGCATGCCATGATGTTGGCCAGAGTTTTCTAAGGTTATCCCATCGCCAGAGCCTGTGCAGATAGGCAGCAGCATCCCGGGTTGGGCATTACTGATGGCAATAATTAAGAGGCTACTGCAGGATCCGTCGGCCGCATAAGGACAGTGGTCTGCACCCCAAAGATGCCAGCCCTGGTTCAGGACAAGCAGCTTGGCAGCTTTGATAAGAGCAGCGGTTGTTGAAGCTTATGGGACAAGAAGAAGGCGCCTCCATGTTGAGATGTCCTTGAAGGGTTTTTCATTGACTGTACTGGGGCCAAGCAGGTAAGGCACAGCCATTGTAGGATTTACCCCTCCAGCAGCGATGTCAGAGGTGCGGGGGGGAGGTAACCACTGTGTCATAATATCCACTCATGTATATAATGTGCAGACAGGCAGTGATTGACACACAGGATGACCAATGAACACATAACACAGAACAACCAATCACCAGACAGGACACCATCACTATAAAGCCCACAGGGCATTAAGACTCTCCCTCTCTCAGGACCCAGATACTGAGACAGTCAGAGTGCACAGGTTAGTGGGCACTACTGACATGTGGTAGCTAGTAAGTCTGGTCGAGCCAGTAAGAGGTCATCAGTAGGATTAGTAGAGTGTCAACCCACAGCTGAACTTGTACAGCAGTTCATAGTTAAATAAAACAGTGTTGGATCATCTCCGGTGTCAGGCGTTTGTTTCTAGCTTCACTGCATCCAGATGCAGTCAACGTCGAACCAACCTGCCTAACATAACACACTGCAGCTGCAATGCCCCTCCATGGGCCATGGAGCAAACAGCAAGGAAGGATATCCTCATGGGTGGGTTTACAATGAAACTCAGCGTGCCCTGGCACAGGGCATCCAAAACGTGGGATCTCAGGCACAGACTAACATTGCAAACCCACTCACAGTTGAATAATCAATCACTATTATCTACCAAATGCCGGTGAGTGGGCGAGACCCACCTGATCCACTGCAGCTCTCAGTTCTGCATAGATGCTGTGGAGATATTCACTAGTTTGCAACTACGACACCCTGGCATAGTGGTTAGCACTGCTTCCTCACAGTGCCAGGGACCCGGGTTTGCTCCATGGCCCACGGAGGGAACTTGGGTCACTGTCTGTGTGGAGTCTGCACGTTCTCCCCGTGTCTGAGTGGGTTTCCTCCAGGTGCTCCAGTTTCCTCCCACAGTCCAAAGACGTGCACGTTAGGTGGATTGGCCATGCTAAAGTGTCCAGGAATGTACAGGTTAGGTTATGGGGATAGGACGAAGGAATGGGCCTAGGTAGGGTGTTCTTTCAGAGGGTTGGTGCAGACTTGATGGCCGAATGGCCTCCTCCTACAAAGTAGGGATTCTATTACCTATACAGTACCTATACTGCCGAGTGTCTGTGCCGTGAGGAGCATCAGTATGGAACTGGGAAGGCCCCGCCCACGGCTGCTGATGGAAGGTTTTGATCTGCGCAATGGCTGTTTACACCCAGCATTCGAATCTAAGAATCTGCAAACGTGATCGGCTGTCACTTGGTTGGGGCTCGAATTGGAGGCGCGCATCTGTAAATTCCAGCCCCCGACCGCGGGAATCAGGATTCATAGAATCACTACAGTGCAGAAGGAGGCCATTCGGCCCATCAAGTCTGCACCAAAATTAGAAAGAGTACCCTGCATAGGCCCACACCTCCTCCCTAACCCCACCTAACCTTTATTGGACACTAGGGGAAATTTTAGCATGGCCAGTCCACCTAACCTGCACATCTTTGGACTGTGGTAGGAAACCGGAGCACCCGGAGGAAACCCACGCAGACGTGGGAGAAAGTGCAAACTCCACACAGACAGTTACCCGAGGCTGGAATTGAACCCGGGTCCCTGGAGCTGTGAGGCAGCAGTGCTAATCACTGTGCCACCATGCCACCTGGATTGCAGACTTTTATTCCGCTCGACCCCATCCCTCCGCCTTGACCCCCACACCCCACTTCCTTCACCCTCACCCCCACTGCCCCCCCCCCCCCCCCATCCCCCACCCTCCCATCCCCCAACTCTTCTTCACGGGGCATAGTGGGCGGGATTCTCCATCGGCAATTGGGCAGAGAATTGGCTTGACGCCAAACTCATAACGGGCGCCAGGTTCACGTCAAATTGCAATTCTCCATTACAGCGACAGTGGTGTCAATGCATCCCACTCCACACGTATAGTAAAGGCCATTGGCCTATCAGTGGGCCTGAGCCAGTATTCTCAGCGATCCTCCGCTTCCACCAGGGGGAATTCCCAATAATATGGTTCACTTGTGCTTTCAAAAATTGTGTAACCTTGAGTTGTGGATGCTGAGGGAGAGAGAGGGGGTACGGCAAGCGTCAGACATCGCCAGAGTTTGCTGCCAGTCATATCGCTGGCTGAGAATGTCTGCCAGGGCCGGGGAGAGTTCCGGGAGAGTGGCCAGGGGGCGGGCTGTGGGGTGGGGTAGATGGGCCCGGAACACCATTGCCGCAGCCTGCCAGGCTGCGCATGCCGCTGACTGCCCACTGTCAACTTAGCACCAAGGGTCATATGGGTGCCCCTCCCAGGCCACGCCCCTAGGTACCCTCTGGCCCCAGCCGACCTACCAGTGGCCATCTTGTTGGCTGGAATTAATGTGTGCGGAGAATGGTGTGCTAATATGCGGCTGCAACTTGTCAGCCTCTCGAGTGCCAATCCGGACCGCAGCAAATCCGACACTGTATTCCATTTGAATCAATCATATTCCACTTGGTGCCGGTGCTAGCCCCTCAACGGTCGGTGAATTGGCCCAGGTGTGGCACCGGTTTCGCTGTGGTAGAACTCCACTAATCCTGCCCCGGCATCAACACCATGGGCGAAATTCACCGGAGAATCGTAAAGGCTGCTGTGGGACAGGCCGTGACCCACGGCAGCCTTCACGCCCACTTCCGGGGCCGATTCTCCCCCCCGGGCGGGGCTAGGAGCGCGGCCCCGTGCGTCACGGTGGCACGGCCTTGATGACGGGCGCCAAAGACGCACGCCAAGCGTCACGCCGGCTGACGCGGCCGATGACGTCAGCCGCGCATGCGCAGGTTGGACAACGCCAACCCACACATGCGCAGTTGGCGTCTTTTCCCTCAGCCGCCCTGCAAGACGTGGTGGCTTGATCTTGCGGGGTGGCGGAGGGAAAAGAGTGCGTTCGTTACGGACGCACGGCCCGCGATCGGTGCCCCCCTTGGCACGGCCGTGGTACTGCCGTGCCAATCGGGCCCCCAGATGCCCCAAACAGGCATTTGGTGCCCGTTTCACGACGGCAGCGAGCAGGTGTGTTTGCTGCCGTGTTGAAACGGGCGCGAAGGCCCGGCCGCTCGGCCCATCGGCCTCGGAGAATCGCCGCTCGCCGTAAAAAACGGCGAGCGGCGATTCGTGGCGTGGATCGGGCGTGGGGGGGGGAGAATAGCGGGAGGGCGTGAAAAATGTCGGGAGGCCCTCCCGCTATTCTCCCACCCGACGTGGGGGGCGGAGAATCGCGCCCTTACTCTCAGGCAGAGAGAATCCAGCCGAGTGTGTTGCATTGTAAACCTGCCTCTGCATCATCCAAATATTATTTTCATGTTTCTATTGAAAGAAATGACTATGCCAGTAGTCACGGTCCACCGTGAATCAAAGGGGTAGAAAGTTAATCGAATCGCTCGTAAACTAGCTCCCCTACAAAGTGAGTATTATGAGTAAAGGGAAATCACACAGAAAGATTGAGGGAACCTCACTCACACGCTGGCAATGTGATATTAAATGAAGGTTGGACAGGAATTCTTGTCATGGCATGTTGAACAGTCAAAAATGCGGAAAATGTTTGAGATGCACCAGCCACTGTGACAGCTGTTCCTTGACACCCACAGTTTGAATGAATGCTGGGCTGGCCTGTCGGTCTCAAGCAGCTGTCAGACGAGGGAAACAAGGATAGTTATGATGTGAGTTGGGGCCTGGCACGATGATGGAAACTGCAGGGAAGAAGCTAAACTTCTGACTGAAGAGGAATTCAACAGGAAAGAGAATTGGATTCGGTCCAGTTGAAAATGGAGGGAAGCTGAATGAAAGGCTGACGTAAGATTGGGGGCGATTTGTGGCTTGGAGAGGGGCAGGAGCAAGAGAGAGATGGGGAGGAAATGAGAGCAGAAAATGAAGGCGCAAATGGGCATGGTGCATTTTGAGGAGATGTCCAGCTTTAGCTGTGGACAGGAGCAGCTCATAGAACATAGAACATACAGTGCAGAAGGAGGCCATTCAGCCCATCGAGTCTGCATCGGCCCACTTAAGTCCTCACTTCCACCCTATCCCCGTAACCCAATAACCCCATCTAAACTTTTTTGGACACTAAGGGCAATTTATCATGGCCAATCCGCCTAACCTGCGCGTCTTTGGACTGTGGGAGGAAACCGGAGCACCCGGAGGAAACCCACGCACACACGGGGAGAACGTGCAGACTCTGCACAGACAGTGACCCAGCGGGGATTCGAACCTGTGACCCTGGCTCTGTGAAGCCACAGTGCTATCCACTTGTGCTACCGTGCCGCCCTAATTTGACATTGAGCTACAAAGGGAGACATTTGGGTGAGTGATCAGATACCAAAGAGGTAGTTTATCAGGGTGTATTTGAAAGGCAAAGAGAGAAATAGAGAGCAGGGAGGAATGGGGAGCAAATCCCAGAGGTTTAAGGTCTAAGCTGCTGAAGTCAAAGCTGTCAATAGTGGGTAGGTTTAAATCTGGGCTGCACCAGAGGTTAGGATTGGGGGAGCTCAGGTATTTCAGAGGATTGTAGGGCTGGATAGGGATTGAGCAGCGAAGACATGGAGGGATGTGAGAACAAGGATGAAAATTTACAACTCAGGGTGCTGCGGGACTAGGAACTAATGTAGGACAGCAAAAAACAGCGGCAATTAATGAATGGGACTTAGATGAGTTAAAGTTTACAGACGTTAAGGGGGGCATTTAACAACGGTGATCCAAATTAGGAGTGGTTTTAGATGGAGTACATAGGCGGCACAACCCATTTCCACTGACAAAAGGATCAGTAACCAGAGGACACTGATTTCAGGTCATTAACAAAACATTGAGAAGGGACATTCGGGGATTTTGTTTTATGCGGCGCATTGTTTTGTTTTGGAATGCGTTGCCTGAAAGGTTGGTGGAAGCAGATTCAATAATAACTTTCAAAAGGAAATTGAAGAAAAACTTGAAAAGGAAACACCTGCAGGGCTCTGGGGAAAGTGTAGGGGAATAGGACCAATTGGATTGTTCTTTCCAAGAGTCAGTCCAAGTATGTTGGGCTGAGTGGTTTCTTTCTGAACTGTTCGATCCAATGATTCAGCGATTCTGAGGGAGTGCTGCACTGTCAGAGGTGATATCTTCAGATGAGAGGTGAAACTGAGGCTATTTCTACCCTCCCGGAAGGATATAAATGATCTCACTGGTCAATCTGAAGAAGAAGAAGGGAGTTATCCTTGGCATCTTGACCAATATTAACCACTCATTCAATATCACCAGGAACCATGATCTGATCACTATCACATTGCTGTTTGTGGGAGCTTGCTGTGCACAATTTGGCTGTTGTGTCTCCTGCATTACGACAGTAACTACACTTCAAAAACACTTTGTTGGCTGTAAAGAGCTTTGAGACATCCGCTAGTCACGGAAAATGCCATTTTTCTTTCTTTGATGATGGAATACAGACAGGAAACCTATGCTGTAATTTTTAGTCCATGTCAGTCCTCCTCGGGACTTCCGGAATGTCAGTCCCTGTCTGGGCCGGCTTTTATGTAGACGGGTAACGAGCCCCAGCTGGGCGGGCCACCGCCCACTAGCGGGGAAACTCATATTCCATGTGTCCCACCAGGAGATCAATTAGGGTATCCCCTTGGGCCTGGTGTGGGTTATTACATAGATACTGCAAAGTGTCCATGGGGCTCTCACTTTAACAGCCTTTCTCAGGTTTGGAAGGAGTTTGCTCATTCCTCTCAGAGCAGGAAGGTCAGACAATGCGCTAAAGACAAGCTAGAAGAAAAAGTGCAGCAGAATTGCAAAAGTTCAAAGTAAGAAACACCTTCTACATCACATAATTGATTGTGGCCTGTCAGCTTTCCTTTAAAGGCAAGTCTCTGAATTGGGGTTGGGGAGCCGCAGCATAAATAAAAGAGCATGTGAAAAATATCTTAATTCGTTATCAGCGGGACGTCACATTTTAGAGCACTGCTTTGATAATATATAATTTATTAATAACTATATTCAAGAAATCCAGATTCCCTACTGAGTCTCATAATCCTCTTTCAATACTCATCTGTTCTACTTTTCAAACTGCTTCCTTTCTCTCTCTTCACACCCCTCCCTCTCCCTTTATGCATTGGTTCCCTGCTGGCAGTGTGGCAATCTGTGTCTTTGCTCTAATTTACTCTTCCAGTGGATGAAGTTCTGAGCTGAGGGGCTGCTGGTACCAATCCGATCCACACCAGCTATCCAGCCAAATGTCTCTCCAAAGGAGTCTGAATTGCTGCGGTTGCATGTGCTTTTCCTGTCACTGGGTCAAAATCCTGGCACTCCCTCCCTAACAGCACAGTGAGTGTGCCTACACCTCATGAACTGCAGCGGTTCAAGAAGGCAGCTCACCACCACCTTCTCAAGGGTAACCAGGGATGGACAATAAATGTTGGCCTAGCCAGCGATGCACACATCCCATGAATGAATTAGGAAAATGCACTTTCAGAGGTATAGGGCGAGATTCACTGGCTTCTCAGCAGTGGGAGGCAGCCCGCCATTGAGCTTCAGCGGGATCTTCTGGTGGGATTTCTCACTGATACCCCCCCCCCCCCCCCCCACTCTGCCGGTAAACCCACAAGAGGGTGTGCCATCGGCGGGACTGGCATGAACAGCCACAAGATCCCGCCATAAACAGTAATGGTGGAGGCTCCCCCTTTCCATCACATGGCTGACCAGGCTCCCCCCTGTTCCTATTGCCTAACCTTGGCATACATTGGATGGGTTTACAATTTACTACTCAACCTATTTGGCCACATAGAGAACACACTTGTCTTGGTCATTAGGTCAGGGTGTGGGGCTTGAACCCAGAGTTTCTATCTCAGAGGCAGGGACAGTACCACTATGCCACAAGACATCCAGTACATGTGCTAGAGCAGTGTTTTTCAAACTTTTTGTCCGGGGACCCATTTTACCAACCAGCCAGCCTTCGGGACCCAACCCGGCCGACCTTTGCGACCCACGCCAGCCAACCTTTGCCGCCCGCGCCGGCCGACCTTCACGACCCATGCCGGCCGACCTTCACGACCCATGCTGGCCGACCTATGCCGCCCGCGCCGGCCGACCTTTGCGAACCATGCCGGCCGAACTTCACGACCCATGCCGGCCGACCTTCACGACCCATACTGGGCGACCTATGCCGCCCGCACCGGCCGACCTTTGCGAACCACGCCAGCCAACCTTCGCGACCCACGCCGGCTGACCTGCGTGACCCACCATTTTCTCTTACCTTGTTTGCTGCTGACAAAAATGGAGGATATGGTTTTAGGTCCCTTTGGCCCTCATACACGCTCCTCCAATGGAACATGTAGGATGAAAGTGAAGCCTTTCGGTGTCGGAAAGTATGGAATCTCCATCTGTCCAAATTCTGCATTTTTCTCCTGTAAACTTTTTTCAAATAACCCCCCACCCAAACTTGTAAAAAATAAAATGAATAAAATAAAATGAACAAAACGAACTTGTAAAAAAAATAGCCGTGACCGTTAAAAAAAACGCGGCTGCACTGCGCATGTGTGTCCGATCACCGGCGTGCATGCGCATAGTTTTGCGCATGCACACCAATGATCTGGCACGCATGCACAGTGCAGCGACATTTATTTTACATGTTCGCGGCCATTTTGATTGCCGCTTGCAGCCGGCATTATTAAAAGCGGCTGCTGCGGCTGTGGCGTGCAGATTTGCGCGATTGGGAGCGCCGGGACGGATGGCTCTGCGACCCTCCCAACACCTGCCCGCGATCCACTCGCAGGTTGCGCCCCCGAGTTTGACAATGCCTGTGCTCGAGAGCATATCAAATTGATACAGCAGCTGCTTAATGGAGCTTCTTGTTAATATGTTGTGTTCACTGCTCATTGGTCAGGCCTGCTTTTCCCATCGATAACCACAGGAAAAACTATAGCCCAATAAAATGAATTCCTTCAGAGAAAGCCACTGTCTAAGTGGATTCACTGTGCTGAAAATCATCTCAACTTCCACATTCGTCACACTGCTATACATAATAGATGTAATTATTACTTAGAATAATTTACTGGGAAAATCAGAGGCAATTTGAAATAAAAATCAATTCTAAAGCAACTTAACCTTTTCACTGGGAGAAGCCAGTTTGAACAAAACGCCTCTCAAACAGACCTGCGAAGGATGGTAAACAAAATACTAGTCCATTTCTCCCCCTCAAATTCTGACTGATGTGTGGAACCTTTCCAACTTTTCATGTTTCTTTTTAATATTTTGTACATCCTTCGATTTTCTCTTCTTTCACTCACTTTGAGCTCTGTAAAAGCCCACAGTCAGTTTCGTCCTTGTTTGGGCTCTTTCTCCCAACACTCTTCTTGTGTCCTCTGGCTTTTATGTGTTGCCAGGAGCAGATTAAACCCAGGGTTTTCCTCTACTTACTGAACCTCATCAATGGGTTATGCTAGGTCCCCATTTAGTTTAATGTCCACCGACTATTAATAATAATCTTTATTAGTGTCACAAGTAGGCTTACATTAACACTGTAACAAAGTTATTGTGAAACGTCCCATAGTCGCCACACTCCGGCGTCTGTACACTGAGTACGCTGAGGGAGAATTCAGAATGTCCAATTCACCTAACAAGCACGTCTTTTGGGACTTGTGGGAGCACCCAGAGGAAACCCACGCAGACACGGGGAGAACGTGCAGACTCCGCCCAGACAGTGACCCAAGCCGGGAATCAAACCTGGGACCCTGATGCTGTGAAGCAACAGTGCTAATCACTGTGCTACTGTGCCTCCCTCTGCTACCATGCCACCCTAATATGTTGCCACATCTGGCAAATGAGAGAATTCCCACTGGTCTTTGGCCTGGGCAAATAAGGCAATAATAGTGTGGAGCCAAAACAAGCTTTTCCTGTCATTACAATCTCAGTCACGGGTCTGTCTGTATTAAATAGGCATCCAGGGCTTCCTGAACCTTTACAAAGAACAAAGAACAATACAGCACAGGAACAGGCCCTTTAGCTCTCCAAGCCTGCGCTGACCATGGTACCTGCCTAAACTAAAACTGCACTTACGCAGTCCGTATCCTTCTATTAGGAAGGCTTTTAGCAAGAAGTGGCTGAAAGAGTGCGACTCAGGATCAGGGAATGGGAACCATTCTTCCTGTTCCCTGGAGCTTGCTGCCTCTTCTGCGATTTTCCACAGACATACTTGGATTGGATTGGATTTTAATAGTGAAAATGTGTCACAAAATAAACCGGCAGATGTTTGAGAAACAGTTGCACTTTTTGCTTCAGCGATCCCACTTTTCCCACTTCCCCACGGACAAATGGTGACAGGATTGACAGTGCTCTGCAACTGTACAACGTGACAGGATTCATATATGGTGGAATTTAAAATATTGATGGAGGGTGAGAAGGTAAAATCAAACACTAATGTTTTGTGCTTAAACAAAGGACATTACAAGGGGATGAGAGAAGAGCTAGCTAAGGTAGACTGAAATTTCATAGAATTTACAGCGCAGAAGGGTGCCATTCGGCCCATCGAGTCTGCACCAGCTCTTGGAAAGCGCACCCTACCCAAGTCCACACCCCCACCCTATCCCCAAACCTTATTCCCACAACCCAGTAACCCCACCCAACACTAAGGGCAATTTTGGACACTAAGGGCAATTTATCATGGCCAATCCACCTAACCCGCACATATTTGGACTGTGGGAGGAAACCGGAGAACCCGGAGTAAACCCACGCACACACGGGGAGAACATGCAGACTCCGCACAGACAGTGACCCAAGCCGGGAATCGAACCTGGGACCCTGGAGCGGTGAAGCAATTGTACTAACCACTATGCTAATTTAAGGAAATAATTTAGTCAAATATTCATGGAGTTTGAAAGGCTCAAACAGAGTAATTTTGATAGGTGGATAAGGGCTTTGAAAATAGACCAAACGTAAAAGTTCTCAGAGAAATTATACTTTTGAAATGAAAATCGCTTATTGTCACGAGTAGGCTTCAATGAAGTTACTGTGAAAAGCCCCTAGTCGCCACATTCCGGCGCCTGTCCGGGGAGGCTGGTACGGGAATCGAACCGTGCTGCTGGCCTGCTTAGTCTGCTTTAAAAGCCAGCGATTTAGCCTTGTGAGCTAAACCAGCCCCTTTTGGAGGAGTTAAAAAATTTAATTCCTGATGTAGTGGGAACTTAAGTGGAAGAGCAGAGGATTAAAACTGCGAGGTTAGCAGCAGCAATGGCAGATGATTATGAATTAGTTCATAAATCAAAGCTTGGTTTCCGACATCAGTTTCAGCCTGTGAGGGATAGAAACTGGGGACATGAGAAATACTCAAGTGCTAAAGGTAAAGGTGATCTGATGGGAGATAATAAGGAGAGTGTACCTCAGATTAAAAAAGAAATCCAGGAGGGTGACAGAGACTTGAAAAGTTTCAAATATTTTCACTGTAATAAACTAGGCCATATAAAGTCACAGTGTTGGTGGTTGAAGAAAAGCACTGGGAAGGCTGATGTGGTAAAACAGGATAAGCCAGTGGGGTTTGTTAAAGTGGTAAAGGAAAGACCAAGTGAAGCGAAAGAGGTGCAAAAGATTGTACAACCTGATCAAGGTGGGCTGTTTAGCACAGGGCTAAATCGCTGGCTTTGAATGCAGACCAAGGCAGGCCAGCAGCACGGTTCGATTCCCGTAACAGCCTCCCCGAACAGGTGCTGGAATGTGGCGACTAGGGGCTTTTCACAGAGCAAAGACTTTATGGTGGAACAGTGGAGAACCTTCCAAGCGATTTTTCACAGCGCTCAGCAAAAGTTTACACCAACAAAAAGGAAGGATGGTAGAAAGAGGGAAAATCAACCGTGGATATCTAAGGAAATTAAGGGAGAGTATCAAATTGAAGGAAAAAAGCAGACAAAGTGGCAAAGATTAGTGGGAGACTAGAGGATTGGGAAATCTTCTGGGGCCAACAGAAAGCTACTAAAAAAACTATAAAGAAGAGTAAGATAGATTATGAGAGTAGACTTGCTCAGAATATAAAAACAGATAGTAAAGGTTTCTCCAAATATATAAAACAAAAAAAGAGTGGCTAAGGTAAATATTGGTCCTTTAGAGCAGTGCATCTCAAACTATCTGATGTGGCGTACCGGCAGTTTTTTTTTTCAATGTGCCAGGGACCGGTGAGCGAAACAAGCCAATCCAGGATTACTGTCTCTTTCTTTTCTGGAAACACTCCAAGTACCGGCAGACGATGGCTCACGTACCGGCACCGGTACGCATACCACACTTTGAGAAGCACTGCTTTAGAGGATGAGAAGGGAGATTTAATAATGGGAGGTGAGGAAATAGCTGAGGAACTGAACCGGTTTTTTGGGTCGGTCTTCACAATGGAAGACACAAATAACATTATGGAAATGAGGCTATGAGGACCTTGAGAGTATTGTTATCACTAAGGAGATAGTGATGGGCAAGCTAATGGGGCTAAAGGTAGACAAGTCTCCTGACCCTGATGGAATGCATCCCAGAGTACCAAAAGAGATGGCTAGGGAAATTGCAAATGCACTAGTGATAATTTACCAAAATTCACTAGACTCTGGGGTGGTCCCGGCGAACTGGAAATTAGCAAACGTGACACCACTGTTTAAAAAAAGGAGGTAGGCAGAGAGTGGGTAATTATAGGCCAGTTAGCTTAACTTCGGTAGCAGGGAAGATGCTGGAATCTATCATCAAGGAAGAAATAGCGAGGCATCTGGACGGAAATTGTCCTATTGGGCAGACGCAGCATGGGTTCATAAAGGGCGGGTCGTGCCTAACTAATTTAGTGGAATTTTTTGAGGATATTACTATTGCGGTAGGCAACAGGGAGCCAATGGATGTGGTATATCTGGATTCCCAGAAAGCTATTGACAATGTGCCACACAAAAGGTTACTGCATAAGATAATGATGCATGGCATTAAGGGTAAAGTAGTAGCATGGATAGAGGATTGGTTAATTAATAGAAAGCAAAGAGTGGGGATTAATGGGTGTTTCTCTGGTTGGCAATCAGTAGCTAGTGGTGTGCCTCAGGGATCAGTGTTGGACCCACAATTATTCACATTTTATATAGATGATTTGGAGTTGGGGACCAAGGGCAATGTGTCCAAGTTTGCAGACGACACTAAAATGAGTGGTAAAGCAAAAGGTGCAGAGGATATTGGAAGTCTGCAGAAGGATTTGGATAATTTAAGTGAATGGGCTAGGGTCTGGCAGATGGAATACAATGTTGACAAATGTGAGGTTACATTTTGGTAGGAATAACAACAAAAAGGATTATTATTTAAATGGTAAAATATTAAAAGATGCTGCTGTGCAGAGGGACCTGGGTGTCCGAGTGCATGAGTCGCAAAAGGTTGGTTTACAGGTGATTAAGAAGACGAATAGAGTTTTGTCCTTCATTGCTAGAGGGATGGAGTTTAAGACTAGGCAGGTTATGCTGCAATTGTATAAGGTGTTAGTGAGGCCACACCTGGAGTATTGTGTTCAGTTTTGGTCTCCTTACCTGAGAAAGGACGTACTGGCGCTGGAGGGTGTGCAGAGGAGATTCACTCAGTTAATCCCAGAGTTGAGAGGGTTGGGTTACGAGGAGAAGTTGAGTAGACTGCGACTGTACTCGTTAGAATTTAGAAGGATGTGGGGGGGAATCTTATAGAAACATATAAAATTATGAAGGGTATAGATAGGATAGATGCAGGTAGGTTGTTTCCACTGGCAGGCGAAAGCAGAACTGGGGGGCATAGCCTCAAAATAAGGGAAAGTAGATTTAGGACTGAGTTTAAGGGGAACTTCTTCACCCAAAGGGTTGTGAATCTATGGAATTCCTTGCCCAGTGAAGCAGTTGAGGCTCCTTCATTAAATGCTTTCAAGATAAAGATAGATAGTTTTTTGAAGAATAAAGGAATAAAGGGTTATGGTGTCCAGGTGGGAAAGTGGAGCTGAGTCCACAAAAGATCAGCCATGGTCTCATTGAATGGCAGAGCAGACTCGAGGGGCCAGATGGCCTACTCCTACTCCTAGTTCTTACATTCTTATGATTCCTCAAAGTACCAGGCATTATAGAATGCACCCATATGACCATGCATATTCCTTTTCCTGTCCACCTCTTCCCCTTCCCTCCTTCTCCCTCTCCCTCTCTCCACTTCTCCACTGTCCACGTACCCTCCTCTCCCTCTAAGTCTCTCACATTCTCCATCACCCATCTGTTGGAAATGTGCCAAGGAACTCAAAACATGTAACGTGGAGGCAGAAGACAGCGGGAAATAGACTAAGCAGAACAAAAATGCATACAGAGGATTGGAAATCAACCCAAGAACAACCTAAATAGACTAGAGAATGGTCTGAGGACAGCAGAAATAGGAAGTGAATGGTAACTGCCCAAACATAGTCCTCTAAAGATACATACAGCCAGCAGATAGAGAAGACTTTCATCTCATCACAGCATGGACTTGACTGCAAATCCTGGAAATGAAACGTTAGCCTCACAATTATGCTGACAAAGAGTTCCTAGAGCGCACTATGCAAGCAAAAATCCCAACATAAAAAAATAATAAATTTAACAAAAGGATGCTAAAAGTTAGTGGTAATTCATTGGAAATTGCATTTTTTGTAGAAGGGTCTCATTGCTTTTAAAGTAATTATCGTTCATGAGTCGCATCACCAAAAAGTTTAAAGTGCTTTTGAACTGAAAAGAAATTGCAAACAGAGGTAGAAACGTACAGAGTTGAAGTGGTTCTCCACGGGAAAAGGTTTTTTATTTGCAGTTGCCTAATTCACATGTGAAAATGTATCAGTCAGGGTACCCTGGCACAGTGGCATGGTGGCACAGTGGTTAGCACTGCTGCCTCACAGCTCCAGGGTCCCAGGTTTGATTCCCGGCTTGGATCACTGTTTGTGCGGAGTCTGCACATCCTCCCCGTGTGTGCGTGGGTTTCCTCCGGGTGCTCCGGTTTCCTCCCACAGTCCAAAGATGTGCGGGTTAGGTGGATTGGTCATGATAAATTGCCCTTAGTGTCCAAAATGTTAGGTGGGGTTACGGGGTTGGAGTGGAGGCGTGGGCTTAAGTCGGGTGCTCTTTCTAGGGACCAGTGCAGACTCGATGGGACGAATGGCCTTCCTCTACACTGTTACTCCGCTACTCAAAAATCAAGGGCGCCTACCGTTCCATCCCCCGACCGCACTTTGGGAAATCAGACCATAAGACTGTGCTCCTTCTCCCGGCTTACAAGCAGAAACTCAAGCGGGAGAATCCAGCTAAGAAGGTTGTGCAGTGCTGGTCTGAGGAGACAGAAGAGCTCTTACGTGACTGCTTGGAGACAGTGGACTGGTCCATATTTAAGAACTCAGCGACTAACTTAAATGAGTATGTCACCACCGTCACAGACTTCATCAGCAAATGTGTGGACGACTGCATGCCAAAGAAAGCAGTACGTACGTTCCCCAACCGGAAACCATGGCTCAACCGCGAGATTGACTCCCTACTGAAGGACAGATCTGAGGCGTTCAAGGCAGATGACCCTGTCCTATACAAGAAATCCAGGTACGACCTCCGCAAAGCCATCCGAGATGCCAAGAGAGAATATCAAACTAAGCTAGAGTCACAGACAGACTCTCGGCGGTTGTGGCAAGGACTAAGCAACATAACGGGCTACAAAGCGAAGCCGAGCAGTATCTCTGGCAGCAGTGCACCCCTCCCCGATGAACTTAACGCATTCTATGCTCGGTTTGAGCAGGTAACCAACAACCCGCTATCGAGTGCCCCAGCAACCCATAATTCACCCATACCCACCATCACAGTTTCCGAAGTCAGATCGGCCTTCCTGAAAGTGAACCCACGGAAGGCGATGGGCCCGGACGGGATCCCTGGTCGTGCACTCAGAACCTGCGCGGACCAGCTGGCTGAGGTTTTCACAGACATCTTTAACCTATCCCTACTCCACTCCGAGGTCCCCACCTGCTTCAAGAAGACCACCATCATACCGGTACCAAAGAAGAACCAGGCAACGTGCCTCAATGACTACCGCCCGGTGGCCCTGACGTCAGTTGTAATGAAGTGCTTTGAGAGGCTGATCATGAAGCGCATCACCTCCATACTCCCGGAACGCCTTGACCCACTTCAATTCGCATACCGTCGCAACCGGTCCACATCAGACGCCATTTCCCTGGCCCTACACTCATCCCTAGAGCATCTCGAAAACAAGGACTCCTACATCAGACTCTTATTTATTGACTACAGCTCCGCTTTCAACACCATAATCCCAGCCAAGCTCATATCAAAGCTCCAAAACCTAGGACTTGGCTCTCCACTCTGCAACTGGATCCTTGACTTTCTGACCAACAGACCACAGTCAGTAAGAATGAACACCAACACCTCCTCCACAATAGTCCTCAACACCGGTGCCCCGCAAGGCTGCGTACTTAGCCCCCTACTCTACTCCCTGTACACACACGACTGCATGGCAAAACTTGGTTCCAACTCCATCTACAAGTTTGCTGACGATACGACCATAGTGGGCCGGATCTCGAACAACGACGAGTCTGAATACAGGAGGGAGATAGAGAACTTAGTGGAGTGGTGCAACGACAACAATCTCTCCCTTAATGCCAGCAAAACTAAAGAGCTGGTCATCGACTTCAGGAAGCATAGTACTGTACACACCCCTGTCAGCATCAACGGAGCCGAGGTAGAGATGGTGAGCAGTTTCAAATTCCTAGGGGTGCACATCACCAAAAATCTATTCTGGTCCACTCATGTCGACGCTATCTCCAAGAAAGCACAACAGCGCCTTTACTTCCTCAGGAAACTAAGGAAATTTGGCATGTCCACATTAACCCTTACCAACTTTTACAGATGCACTATAGAGAGCATCCTATCGGGCTGCATCACAGCCTGGTATGGCAACTGCTCGGCCCAGGACCGCAAGGAACTTCAGAGAGTCGTGAATACCGCCCAGTCCATCACACGAACCTGCCTCCCATCCATTGATTCCATTTACACCTCCCGCTGCCGGGGGAAAGCAGGCAGCATAATCAAGGATCCCTCCCACCCGGCTTACTCACTTTTCCAACTTCTTCCATCGGGCAGGAGATTCAGAAGTCTGAGAACACGGACGAACAGACACAAAAACAGCTTCTTCCCCACTGTCACCAGACTCCTAATGACCCTTTTATGGACTGTCCTCATTAACACTACACCCTGTCTGCTTCATCCGATGCCAATGCTTATGTAGTTACATTGTATATCTTGTGTTGCCCTATTATGTATTCTCATGTATTTTCTTGAATTCTGTTCAATTCCCTTTTCTTCCCATGTACTGAATGATCTGTTGAGCTGCTTGCAGAAAAATACTTTTCACTGTACCTCGGTACACGTGACAATAAACAAATCCAATCCAATGTAGATTCTATGATTTGCACATTTTTATTTACAATTCAGGCCATCTGTAGAGGAGAAGGAAGCCACACTATTTTACTGCAGATTATTACTGAGGCCACAAAATTGGGTTTTGCCAACAGGAAAGGACATTATGAAGCAGCCACGGCCATGTAAAAGCTTCCAGGGTCACCATTGCAACATCTGAGCCTCATCTCTGATAGTTTACGACAGGCTCTAACAGGTGTGTGAAAAGGAATGACCCTTTTGTGTGTCAAATCACACTTCGATCTTACTTGTCGATTACAACCTCGTGGTTATACATTCCTACTCCGAAGCCAAGCATACTGGAAAAAGCATGTCAACAAATTCACGTTATTAATGTACAAATTTCAAGGTTTTGATATTTTTCTTATTTTTTTCTTTCTGCCGCTCCTCTCTTTTAATTCAATCTTTCTTTTCCTCTCTGTATTTTTCGATCTGTATCTGATTTGACTCTATTTCAATTGCACGGGTGCATCGTCCTTTTCTGCCATTTCTGTTTCTTTCTCGATCCATAAGTCTCATTAGTTATCGAGATGCCTGTTGGTGCTGTTCACTCTGGTTCCAGATGCCCCAATGCCCTTGCTGCACTGTTATCATTGACATTTCCAGCAATGTCTCGCACAAACACATTTTGAGCTGAAGGGTGCAAGGAAACATCGAACAGCATGTGCTGTTCTGATGAATGTAGCAAATTGATATATATTGTATTGTGTGTCTGTTGCAGCAATGCTATTAAAATAACTTAGGTTAACGTATCCAGATTATATGTCTGCTAAAACTGTGATTAAGGAATTACCAGCTATACAGGCTGTGATCTCCCTCATGTGCGGGACTGGGTCTGTTTTTAGTTTTGTTTTTCAGCCCTGCCCTGTGTCTGGTGTTTTTAGTTCTGTTCTGGATTCTGAGGAAAGGGGCTGTGTTTCTCAGACTGACTTCTGAACGCGTCTCCCCCAAGGGATGGGATTCTCCGTTGGCCGTTACCGAAATCATGGAATGTCATTGGGCAGAAAATCGGTTCCGATGCCAAAATCGCGCTGGGCACCAATTTGACGCCAAATTGCAATTCTCCATCACCTCGACAATGCGTCAATGCGTACCGGAACACATATGCAGTAACACCGTTTGCATATCATTAGGGGACCCGATGCAGTATTCTCCAGGGCCTCCGCGATTCTCTGCCTCCGATGGGTCGCGTCCCCGCCGACCCAACCGCTGTACGGAGTCCCAGCACAACAGTACCACCTTGTTGGCTGGGATGAGTGTGTATGGGGATTGTAATGTGTATGAGCGGCTGTAGCTTGTCAGCCTCCCGAGTGTCAATCACAGACCCGACAAATACCGCAGTGTTTTTCATTGGAATTGATTGCGTTCCACGCGGTGCTGGTGCTAGCCACTTAATAGTGATGGAATTGGTCCAGGTGTGCAGCCAGTTCTGCTGTCGTGAAAGTCCTCAAATTCTGTGTTGGTGCCAACACTTAGGGCAAGAATCTCCATTTCCCGACGCCGATTTCATAATCAGCAATTGGGAATAGAATCCATTTTTACGACCGAATAGGGGGCAGCACCTGTTTTTCCGCAGGTTGCGCAAGACGGCATCACGCGGCATGTGCTGCACGTCGTTGTGACCGCCTCAGGACGTCACCTGAAGGCCCTCCCCCGATGCTCCGCCCCCGATAGGCCGAGTTCACGACGGCTTGGGGGATGTGTGGTCCCAGATGTGCGGGGACCTGGCATGGCGGCTTCAGATTGTGTCTAGCACCGCCACAGTCGGGTGGGAGCCGTGCTGATGGCTGGGGGGGGGGCTTCGGCGAGGGCTGGGGGGGGGGGGGTGGCCAGGAGGTGGCGAGGGGGTGTCCATGGGGCACTATCTGACAGGTCGGTTCCACGCACAGCCAGCGCCATGTTGTACGGTACGACAGCTGCAGTTCGTCGCCATGCGCATGTGTGGCCATGGACCCGGCATTCTCCGGTCGTTTATTGCATGGAAATCCGGACGTTTTATGTGGCGCAGCTGCTAGCCCCTCACCGGTCGGAGGATCGGTGCTGTGGGAGCGCCGATTTTTCCCATGTAAAAAGCCATGGATCCTCCACACAAAGCCTCAAAATCAGAGAATTTAGCCCTTAGTCTCAGAAACGAAGAATCCTGTCCAAGGACTTTGTGAATTAATCGGTCAGCTACTGAGTTTTAACTTCATTTATTTATTTATTTAAAAATATTTTTATTTCAGTATTTGCAAAATTTTTATAAAAATGACAAACTAAATAATAACATAAACATCAACATGGTAAGAAAAGACATTTCCCACCCAGCCCCTTCTGTACCTCCCTCAACCATATTGCCCCTACCCGCCCCCCCTTCAGAATGCTGCTTCTGCTGACATTTTAATTTTCCCCGAGAAAATCGACGAACGGCTGCCACTTCCGAGGGTACCCCAGCATTGACCCTCTCAAGGCAAACTTTATTTTCTCCAGCTTGAGAAACCCAGCCATGTCACTGACCCAAGTCTCCGCACTCGGGGGCTTTGAGTCCCTCCACATTAAAAGGTTCTGTCTCCGGGCTGCCAGGGAGGCAAAGGCCAGGACATCGGCCTCTCACTCCCTGAACTCCCGGATCTTCTGACACTCCAAAGATCACTGCCTCTGGACTCGGCACCACCCTAGCACCTTGGACATTGCTTTGGCAAACCCCTTCCAAAACCTCTGAGCTTCGGTCAATGCCCAAAACATGTGGACGTGGTTTGCTGGGCTTCCGGCACACCTCGCACATCTATCTTCTACTCCGAAAAACTTGCCGTCATGTGTGCCCGGTGTACCACTTTAAACTGTATTAGACTGAGCCTGGCACATGATGAGAAGGAATTAACCCTGCTTAGGGCATCCGCCCACAGACCCGCCTCTAACTCCCCACCCAACCCCTCCTCCCACTTGCCCTTCAGTTCCTCCACCAGGGATTCCTCCGCCTCCAACAACTCCTGATAGACATCTGACACCTTCCCCTCCCCCACCCAGGTACCAGAGATGACTCTGTCCTGTATCCCCTGTGGCGGCAACAGAAGGAAAGCCAACACCTGTTTCCTCAGAAAGTCCGCACTTTCAGATATCTGAAACCATTCCCCGGCGGCAGCGTGAACTTGTCCTCCAGCGCCTTCAGACTGGGAAAACTCCCGTCAATGAATAGATCTCCCATCCGTCTAATTCCTGCTCTCTGCCAGCTCCAGAACCCGCCATCTATCCTGCCCGCTGTGAACCTGTGGTTGTTGCAAATCGGGGTCCAGGCCGACGCACCTTCCACCTTCTTATACCTCCTCCATTGCCCCCAGGCCTCCAGTGCCGCCACTACCACCGGGCTAGTAACGGGTCAGCGGGAACGGCAGAGGTGCCGTTACCAATGCTCCCAGACTGGTGCCTTTGCATGACGCCACCTCCATCCATTCCCATGCCGACCTCTCCCCCACCACCCACTTCCTAATCATCGCTATATTCGCTACCCAGTAGTAGTTGCAGAAGTTCGGCAGCGCCAAACCCCCCCCCCCCCCCCCCTCCCGGGACTGCGCTCCAACAACATTTTCTTCACTCGCGGGGTTTTATTCGCCCATACAAAGCAATCTTATTTGTGTTAACTTTATTATGAAGTGGCATTTGACCCGTGTGCGTGTGAACTTTGCTTAACTGAACTTTTACACGTGCTGAGAAAGTGAACGCAAAGATCTTCCTTTATTGTGTTGGAACTGTTTAACTGCTAAAAAGTGCTGGGTCTGGATGTTAATGGGGTTAATCCTGTGTTAACAATAAATTTTCTTTTCATATAAAAGATCCCTAGTTGTCAGTGGAATCAGCATGGTAAACCTCGCCATGGGCCAAAGGGGTAACTCTTTAAGGGCCACCCCCACAATACCAGACCAGCCCACCCCACCCTCCCCCCAAGATTCACCGCCATGGTCTCCCCAGAGACCCCCTGAATAAGGGGACCTCCCGCAGAGACCTGCTAACTAGAGGGACCCTCCCCTTCAGCTGAGGATGGAAAACCAGAACTTAAGGCTGGGAATTCCAGAGCTTACTGATGGTGGAGCGATTAAAATCCAGACAAGAGACCAGAATTGAAGGAATTCAGCTATTGTCGAGGAGTTTAAAGATGTAGGAGGTGGAAGATATCAGGAAAGGCAATGGGCAGGAGCCTCTGTCCCGCCAGCCCTGTTTTCCAGTGCGGCATGTCCTCGCTGGCAACTGGATCCTCCGTTACGGCAATTGGCCAATGGGGTTTCCCATTATGGCCACCCCACGTCGTCGGGAAACCCCCATGGGTGTGGGTGCGCTGCCAGCAAAGCAGACAATCCCGCCAACGGAGAATCCCGCAGAATGGCTCCGCTGTGCCTTTAATTCTCATTCTCTTGAAGATGCTATTCAGTTTCGGGTCGAAGCATGTATGTTGCTGCATTGCATGCTGTGTTCCCAATGAATTTCTTGGGGACAATTCAGCGGACAAATATTCAAGTCCACTTTCGGATGTGTTTAGCGGGTCTCAAAGGCGCAGGCGTTGAGTCCCGTGCGCCAGGTAAGTCTGGCATCTGGGTATTTAGAAAGAAGAAAGAAAGAAAATCGCTTATTGTCACGAGTAGGCTTCAAAAGAAGTTACTGTGAAAAGCCCCTAGTCGCCACATTCCAGCACCTGTCCGGGGAGGCTGGTACAGGAATCGAACCGTGCTGCTGGTCTGCTTGGTCTGCTTTAAAAGCCAGCGATTTGGCCCAGTGAGCTAAACCAGCCCCTGTTTAAATGAGTCATTAGGCTTATTTACATATGCAGATCCAGATCTCGTCAGGTGGAGTGAGCCCGGTTAGGGGCTCTGGCGCGATTCGCCCACTGCATTCAGATCCGAGCCGGTTGCAACGAGGTCGCTGAATCGCGCCCCATGTCCTTTCCGAAAAAGATTTTCCTACCGTGATTGGAGAAAGCGCCAACCAATCTATCTGAAAAGAAAAAAAAACACTGGGAATACTGGTGTCACCTTCATTCAATACTCGTGCTGGCTTGATAAATGTGATGAGGTAAGTGATGTTACATTGGCAGAACATATTGAGACTTTCTCACTCCATTTAAGTATCACTTTCCTGATCGACTCTTCGAGCTGCCGTCTGCTGTCAAGGCTCAAGAAGGTCTGAAAAGATAAATGTATGATATTCTTATAACACCAAACAACTCTTTCGATTGGATTGTTATTTCTTAAAATAGTACTGCCCCTGTTTCGAAACCCAATCCCTTACTTTATCATCGTCAGTGGTTCAATTTATTTTGCACTGCTTGTGAATGAAGCTGTTTGGGTAAGTAGGTGCTATCGTGTGGTGACAGAAGGATTGATGGAATTATTTTGTTTCCTTAAATCTTTTGAATACCATATTATTTAATTTGGAAACCAGTTGAGGTGTGAATTGCAAATGTAGAAAACCTTGGAATCATTTATTAAGTGATGAGGACAAACGTGTTACAGTGATTGTTCCACAGGAGAGTTATTAAATAAAATTTGACACTGAGCCACTTTCGGGAGATATTAGAGCACATGACCAACCATCTGATCAAAGAGGTATCATAGAATCCCTACCATGCAGAAGGAGGCCATTTGACCCATCGAGTTTGCACTGGCCCTCAGAAAGAACCCATTATCTAGGCCCAATCCCCCACCCCATCCCCATAACCCCACCCAGGGGCGATTTAGCATGGCCAATCCACCCAACCGGAACAAGTTTGGACTGTGGGAGGGAACCGGAACACACGGAGGAAACCCACGAAGAACATAGAACATAGAACATAGAACAGTACAGCACAGAACAGGCCCTTCGGCCCTCAATGTTGTGCCGAGCAATGATCACCCTACTCAAACCCACATATCCACCCTATACCCGTAACCCAACAACCCCCCCCTTAACCTTATTTTTTAGGACACTACGGGCAATTTAGTATGGCCAATCCACCTAACCCGCACATCTTTGGACTGTGGGAGGAAACCGGAGCACCCGGAGGAAACCCACGCACACACGGGGAGGACACGGGGAGAACGTGCAAACTCCACACATCACCGGAGGCCGGAATTGATCCCGCGTCCCTGGCGCCGTGAGGCAGCAGTGCTAACCACTGCCCCATGTTTCAACTCACGTCTTAAAGGAGGAAAGATAGGTCGTAAGGAGAGGACGTTTAGAGTTAGGAATTATTGTAGTTAGAGCCATGGCAGCTGACAGCAGGGCTGTCAGTGTTGGAGTGATTGAAATCAGGGATGTGAAGGAGACTGGAATTGCAGGTACCTCGCTGGGATGGAGAGCTGATGAGGTGCAGTGAACTGAAGGGGTGGGGCCATGGAGGGATTTGAAAATAAGAATGAGAATTTTAAGACTGAGTCCGTGGGATTTTCTAGGCATCGGTGGGACAGGAAGGTCTCGCTGGCGGAAAGGGTTGGAAAATCCCGTTGTTAACTTCTATTCAGTGTAGGCGAGCGAGCACAGGGGGTAACATGTGAGTGGGACTTGATGAGAGGCAGGATATGGGTAGCAGAACCTTTGATGAGATGAACTTTATAGAGATTGAAAGATGGAGCTGAAGTCGAAAAGTTACACAGGCTTGGCTGAGGTTTACAAAGCAGCTGAGCTGAGTTAGGATGGAGCTGGGCCATGTTTCAGAGGTGCGAGTGAGAAGTCTTAACAACGGCGCATTTATGTAATGATAAGCTCATCTCTGGGTCAATGAGCATGCCAAGTGTCTCGCCCAGAAAACAGGAAACGGCTACTTTATAAAATTATTATATTATATTTTAAACGACATGCCTGACTACCCATGACTCATACCAAAGTAATTTCTAAACTTCAAAGCCAGCAGTAACCATCTTCAGCTGCTTCATCAATGACCTTCCTTCCATCATAAGGTCAGAAGTGGGGATGTTCACAGATGACTGCACAACGTTCAGCACCATTTGCAACTCTTCAGATACTGAAGCAGTCCATGTCCAAATGCAGCAAGACCTGGACAATATGCAGGCTTTGCTGACAAGTGGTAAGTGACATTCTCACCGCACAAGTACCAGGCAATGACCATCACCAACAAGAGTGGATCTAACCATTATCCCTTGACATTCAATGACATTGCTATCACTGAATCCCCTACTGTCAACATCCTGGGGGTTGCCATTGACCAGAAACTGAACTGGACTAGCTATATAAATATTGTGGATACCAGGACAGGCCAAAAGCTGGGAATCCTGTCGTGAGTAACTCACCTCCTGCCTCCCCAAAGCCTGTCCACCATCTACAAGGCACAAATCAGGAGTGTAATGGAATACTGTCCATTTGCCTGGATGAGTGCAGCTCCAACAACACTCAAGGAGCTCAACAACATCCAGGACAGAGCAGCCCGCTTGATTGCTCCTCCTTCCACAAAGATTCAATCCCCCAACCGCTGAAGAACAGTGGCAGCCGAGTGTGCCATCTACAAGATGCACTGCAGTAACTCACCAAGGTTCCTTAGACAGCACCTTCCAAACCCACGACCACTACCATCTGGAAGGATAAGAGCAGCAGATACCTGGGAACATCACCACCTGGATGTTGCCCTCCAAGTCATTCACCATCCTGATTTAGAAATATACCACTGTTCCTTCACTGTTGCTGGGTCAAAATCCTGGAATTTACTCCCTAACAGCACTGTGGGTGTATCTACACCACAGGGACTGCAGTGGTTCAAGAGTTTAGCTCTCCACCACATTCTGAAGGGCAACTAGGGATAAGCAATAAATGCTGGCCTAACCAGCGATGTTCACATCTCGTAAATAAATAAAAAATGACAGGCCCAGAAGGTCAAGGAGGAATAGTTTACCAAAGTCACAGTAGGGGAGGCAGTGACATAGTGGTATTGTCACTTAATAATCTGGAGACCAAGGTTCAAATCCCACCATGGCAGATGGCGAGATTTGAATTCAATAAAAATCTGAAATTAAAAGTCCAGTGATGACCATGAAACCATTGTCAATTGCCGTAAAATCTCATCTGGTTCACAAACAGGGCAGCATGGTAGCATCATGGTTAGCATTGTTGCTTCACAGCATTGGGGACCCGGGTTCGACTCCCGGCATGGTTCACTGTCTGTGCGGAGTCTGCACGTTCTCCCCTTGTCTGCGTGGGTTTCCTCCGGGTGCTCCGGTTTCCTCCCACAGGTCCCAAGGACGTGCTGTTAGGTGAATTGGACACTCTGAATTCTCCCTCTGTGTACCCGAACAGGCGCCGGAATGTGGCGACTTTTCACAGTAACTTCATTGCAGTGTTAATGTAAGCCTACTTCTGACACTAATAAAGATTATTAATGTCATTTAGGGAAGGAAATCCATCATCCTTACCTGGTCTGGCCTACATGTGATTCCAGCTCCACAGTAATGTGGTTGACTCTTGGGCAATAAGTGCTGCCAGCGATGGCCACATTCTGTGAATGAATAAATGAAAACATAGAATGAGATTCGTGGCTTTGTTTGGAGTATCCTGTAAGACTGACAGCCACCAGGTAGATCTATGAATAGACGGTTTATTAAGGTAAGTAACTATTTACAGAGTGAGATAAAGGTTACCACACTCCACAACCCCAGGCTCCAAACTGACTGGGAAAACACGCCTCAGCCCCAAGATTCGTGCGTTCTGGCCTGATTGGTCCAGCAGGTCATATGATGCTCCGAGAACACACCCCTTAAAGGGGCACACTACCACATCCCCCGCACCTTTAAGTTCCCGACTAACCCTTTTCAATAACAATTGAGCTATTTACAATATTATACAACAAAGGGATAGGGAATTTGGTCCACATGGTCCACCACAGTCACTTATAAGGTAAGTCAGTCCGAGGAGTGGGAGTGGGCTTTGGGAGTGTCGTAATTCATTAGTGAGCGCTCCAGCGGTCGACATAAATTCAGTTTGAACCTCAGTGAGTATACTCTGAAGTTGCGTCAGTACAGATAACTTCCCAATTCCCACTGGATCATTACTTGGCTCCTCCTGTGGGTAGCTTGCTGCATGCATTACTGACATGCATACTGGGGGGGGGGGGGGGGGATTGCCCCATTGGCTCTGTGTGAGATTTTGTTCTCAAATGGTCCAGGAGTTTCTTCACCCTTTTTCCTTGGACATTGATCGCATATCACACTGGATCTACTCTGGCCACGACCATTCCAGGGGTCTAATTTGGAGCAGCACCAAAATTCTTTTCATAAACCAAGCCGTTCATGTCAAATGATCTCTCACTTATTATGGAGTCATGATGTGGACCACATTCCCTATACCTCTACACTCTCTTTCCTCTTTGCTCATTGCTTTCTGCGCCCTTATCCCTGGCACCATGACTAGCAGTGGCTTCCCAACAAACTTGGTGGACCTTGCCTGCTTGCACATTTTGCGGTTCCATCTCCCCCCCCCCCCCCCCCCCCCCCCCCTTTGGTACTTCACATAGCCTGAGAGATCTTTAATGCCTTCTTTAAGGTAATCGCTTCCTCTGCTAATAATTTCTATTGTCTGGCCGTGTTGTTAACACCACAGACTAGCCTGTCTCTCAACACGTCATTGACTGCAGACCTGAACATGCACTACTCAGCCTTCGACGCACCACAATCGCAGTTATCACCTCCTCAGGGCTCTTGTCATCAAATTATCAAATTGAATTTGTATCATTGCATTATCACTGAGGGCTTTGGATGATAATGTCCCTTGGCTAATCCCACAAGCTCCTCAAATGTTTTTAAGTCGAGGGCATCTGGAGAAGTCAGATCTCTTATCAGGTTATAGGTCAGAACCCCGCAGGCTGTTAATGGGCTTACCAGCTGCTTCTCTTCTCCCCCCCCTCCCCCAACCATTACATTGGTCTTAAAAGAATAGCACAGAGGCCATTGCTGTCTCACAGTGCCGAGGTCCCAGGTTCGATCCCAGCTCTGGGTTACTGTCTGTGTGGAGTTTACACATTTTCCCCGTGTTTGCGTGGGTTTCGCCCCCACAACCCAAAAGATGTGCAGGCTAGGTGGATTGGCCACGCTAAATTGCCCCTAAATTGGAAAAAATGAATTGGGCACTCTAATTTTTTTTTAAAAATAGCACAAGCATTCGACATATGTCACCCACTGCTCCGTGTTAGGGTGAATGGCTCAAGTTCCCGAAAAGGGGCATTTTGACACTCGTACTGCTGAACGAAATTTCTTCAAAAAAGGCTTCCACGCTCGAGGTCTGCTCTCCTGATTTCTGTAGCTGTAAGAAGGCACTCTGACTGATCCTCATCGCCAAACACAGTATCCTGTAAG
The DNA here is from genome assembly GCF_902713615.1 of Scyliorhinus canicula. Classification (NCBI taxonomy): domain Eukaryota; kingdom Metazoa; phylum Chordata; class Chondrichthyes; order Carcharhiniformes; family Scyliorhinidae; genus Scyliorhinus; species Scyliorhinus canicula. The sequence goes on along the minus strand of NC_052146.1, from coordinate 276,227,715 downwards.
ACTGGTGACCACCAAGTAGATCTATGAATAAATGGTTTATTAAGGTAAGGAACTATTTACAGAGCGATAACGGTTACCGTGCTCCACGACTCCAGATTCCAACCGTCGAGGAAAACCAGCGCTCAGCCCCAGGGTTCACACGCCCCAGTCCGAAGAGCGGAAGATCCATGTTGTGGCAAATTAGCGACTGCAGCTGTAGAACAGACCTTCACCATACTGAGTCTTCAGAGCATGAGCAAGCTGCTCTTTTTACAGGCACTTAATTTAGTTAATTGGGGTGTACATTACACATTATGTACTTCATTGGAATAGATGAGGAAAAGATGTTATGTGGCAACATAAAAGCAGTCAAGTCCTGAATAATTCCATAAGAGAGTAAGAATGTTTGTAGCAGGATGTAACCAGTGATTATGATGGTTATGTGATATATTCTTTTCTTAACTGGAGATAATGTGACAAATCTGGACTCAGAATTCTGTACTCAACCCAGCTGTAAAGGGTTGTGATCATCTAACCTCCCGGTGGCTGTATATGGAGACAGAAATGGTGGTAACCTGTACAAAAGGTTTCAATACGTCAATGTAAATGTCAGCATTGCCTTTTGCAGCATAAGGGCCTGGCAATACCCAATGGTTGGCATGTTACGTTGAGGAGGGGGAAACTGAGTCTATGGCCATGTTACAAAGTCAAAACAGAGGGTGGGGGGGGGTGTCGCTGCTGCAAGGGAGGGTGCCTCCTCCGAATGCCTCTCGACGAAGGCACCCTGCTCCTATAAGGGGAATGCAGAACACCTGGAAGGGGCAGAGCCAAGAGAAATTTGAGAACAAAGCTGATGATTAATTCCATTGTCAGTCCTATGCCGATGATGTGCACAAACTACAGGCCTGCTTGCAACAGATGGCACAGGTATGACACCACCTCAGTGCTGATCGAGGGCATCTGTGGTCAGAGCCTCTCTAAATCCAGTTAAATGGACTTCTTCCTCCATTGCTAACTCTTCAGTCTGCCTCCCGGAGTATGCCTCCAGACACCTGACAGACTTCAACCTCGGGCAGGTTGGAGCGTTGTGGGGTGTGCCATCCGCCATTGAAAAGGCCCTGGTGGCATCACTGATTGGCCCCAAGTGAGCACATAATGGATTTTACTTGGCTAGTCACCCCTGCTGGGAGGGTGGCCAATGCAAGTCTGATCCTGCTCCTAGATGGATTGCTCAGAGATGGGTAAGTCGGGCAGACAATCCAAGGAGCAACATTCAGAAATTCCTGCCCAAAATCATCTTCTCGTGGCTGATCAAATTCCACCCAGAGAGTCTTTGTCACTGTGGTAGTCACCACTGATGTATATATCGTATATAGAGGATGTCGGTGTAGGTGTTTTGTGGTAAGGCCCTGTACTACAGGTACGGGGGTAGTTCCCTGCCTGCTGGCTCCGCCCAGTAGGCGGAGTATAATTATGTGTGCTCCCCGTACAGCAGCCACTTCACCAGCTGCTGTAGGAGGCCACATATCTCAGTGTAAGAAAGCCTCGATTACATTCAACTCTCGTCTTTGTGTAATTGATTGTGCATCAGTCACTTGTGATGAATATAGGAAATTTTTATATATACTGTATTATATGTCTGTTGCAGTAATGTTATTTGAAGAATGTAGGTCAGGGCATCCAGATTATAGGCACGATTCTCTGGGAAGAGTTCTAAGTGCGATAGCGAGCAGAAACTGCCGCGAACTTCCAGGCGCTCGGCCCAGCGAGGCCGGCAACGCTATTCAACGTTATTGGGTCCACTTAACAAGGCCCCACGGGCTTCTCGCCGCAAATGAAGGCTCACCAGCTGATTTTCCAGGACCGTACTTGCCAGCCCCTCGCTAACAAGGTCGAGCAACACTTAAACAGCACTTGCTCAGCCAATCCCAGTCAAGTCTGGGATTGGCCTCACGGTAGCATGGTGGTTAGCATCAATGCTTCACAGCTCCAGGGTCCCAGGTTCGGTTCCCGGCTGGGTCACTGTCTGTGTGGAGTCTGCACGTCCTCCCAGTGTGCGCGTGGGTTTCCTCCGGGTGCTCCGGTTTCCTCCCACAGTCCAAAGATGTGCGGGTTAGGTGGATTGGCCATGCTAAATTGCCCGTAGTGTAAGGTTAATGGGGGGATTGTTGGGTTACGGGTATACGGGTTACGTGGGTTTAAGTGGGGTGATCATTGTTCGGCACAACATCGAGGGCCGAAGGGCCTGTTCTATGCTGTACTGTTCTATGTTCTATGTTCTAAGTCGCAGCCAGGGCGCCAAGGAGACCAGCCCCAAGATTCGGGGATGGAGACCTGGGGAGGCTCCTCGATGCAAAGTAGGCGAGGAGGGATGTCCTGTTTCCCGAGGGTCCTGGAGGATCAGCCATGATGCAGCCGGTGCCACCTGGGATGAGATAGCAGCGGCCGTAAGATCAAGGAGTGTGACTAGGACAACTGACCGCCAGTGTCGTAAGAAGGTCAACGACCTACACCGGGCAGCACAGGTGAGTTGACACCAATGCCCCCCACCTCCCCTGCCTCCACCCCTGAGATTTTTACATCCCCACGCAAGCAGCCCCCCACCCTCCATGCTGCCCCCTCAACCCTTCCTTCACTCCCCCCACCTTTAAACCCCAACCCTTCCTTCACATTCCCCCTCCCACAACTGTGAACCACACGGGTGGCTAACAATGCTCTCTGTGTCTCCGCAGGAGAATCTCTCCCACAATGGCCGGGAGAGGGCCCAGACTGGAGGAGGCATGTTGGACACATGGATCCTCACCTCCTTGAAAGAACGGGCCCTGGAGGTGACTGGTGTGGCTGAGGACAGAGCGGTCACCAACGTGGAGGTTTGCAGAAGCCACAGAGGTGAGGATCCACTGGGCACCACCCGGAGGGCCTGTCAAACATGAGTTGTTCGCGCCTTACTGACTGACCCATCCCTCCCACTGACCACATGTCCATTCTCCCACAGGTCTCCCAGCTGTCGGCGCCAGCCCGTCATGGGCAGCACCCTCTCCAGCCTCCCACGAGACCACCTCGGAGGAGAACTCCGAGGATGCAACGATCAACGCATCACAGCTGTCATCCCCACCCTCTACCAGCGCAGAGACACACACACGGAAATGTTAGTGGACAGGCTTCTGGGACACAATTTGGTGAGCACCACACTCTGCTAATACACATCAGGTGGAGGCAGCAATCCCTAGGCGAGAGAGCGGTCGGAGAGCTGCTGGACCCCAGGACCCAGCTGGGTCCCAGCCTGATGTTAAGCCTGTGGTACAGAGGCATCCAGAGCTGATGGACACGACAAGGAGCAGCTAGACATCAGAGGGAGATGTCAGTGTCACTCCAGCAGGACCCGAACCCCTTGGAGGAGTCCCAGAGGTTACGGGGCCAGGAGATGTCCGCGACAATGCGCAGCACCGAGACCAACACTGCTAGGATGGCAACCGCAGTGGACAGCTTGGTGCACGACGTCAGCATCATTAGTGACGGTGTCCAATGAGTCACGCAGTCAGTGACAGCCATGGCTGAGGGCCTCGGCAGAATTCCGACTCGCTGTGGATGTCACCCAGTACCAGGCTGACCTTGATGAGGTTCTGCAGAACGTCCCACTCGCAGATGGGTATGGATAAGGTGCTGCGGAACTTGTCTCAATCGCAGGTGGGCATTGCTGAGGCGCTGCAGAACATGGCCGGTCACTGAAGAGCATCTCAGAGGGCGTCAACAAGATGGATCTGACATTGGGGAGCTGCCAAGGCTGGCAGAGACAGATGATGCAAGGGCAGCCCCTCTGCCTTGAGACGAACCCCAGGGCCCTATGGGCACTGAAGAGGAGGAGGGGCACTGGGTGCCAACCCAGACCCAGCCCATGGAATGGGATGGTGGGGCCATCAGCTCGCCCATGTTCTATCCCTCTGATGAGCCCGTGTCTCACAGCCAGCATGCGGGTCAGGGCGACACGGCTGTGCGCTGACAAGTAAGCCGGGGCCCTACAGCCCCAGAGCCCCCAGAGAACGCCCGCCAGGGACATCGAAGGCGATGGGTAAGAAGCTGGCTGCCTCCACCTCAGATGTGCATCCTGGGGACACGACTAGACATAGCGGTAGAGCTAGGAAGCTCAGGCACGATGAAGATCACTGAGGACACTGGGGGAGGGGTCGAGGGTGTGGGGGTGGGGTAGGTAGGGGGTGAGGGGTAGTGGGGAGAGTGGGGCGGCACCATCAGGAAAGTGGAGTATTGTTGGACACCTGTGACATATTAAAAGCTCTTGAATGCAACCGCTATGACACCTCTGTCACTTTCTTCTGCAATACGACCTGACCTCTGAACCCTTGGCCCATCTCTCCAGGCATCCCCCTGTCACCGGGCACACCACGTGCAGGTGATGGGTGTGAGCGAGCACTCAGCCGACAGGCAGGGGTCGGGCTATGATAGAGATTGAGGAGCACCAGCGCTCAGCTCTCTGCGGGTTATCATCAACCCCCTGCCCTGGACAGTGACGCGCTGACAGTGCCGATACAAATCCCGGCATCCTGGAGTGATGTGACACAGACCCTGGGAGGGTGGGAAATGGGAGTGGGGGGTGTGTAAGGTACTGATGGACGGACCAGGCCACGTCCTAAGTGAAGCGGGGGAGTATGAGACCCACCCTGGTCGTCCAGGCTTGATGGACCCTTGCCGCTGCCACCTGTCCTGCAGCCTCAGGCTGGTTCTCCAGTTCTTCCCTAGCCTCGTCCTTCAGCCCCTGCTGATCTGACTCCGCCTCATCCTCCTCCTCCTCCTCAGAGGTGGGCCCATGTTCCTCATCCCCAATCTCCAGCTTGTCGCCCCGCTGCTGCGCCAGGTCGTGGAGGACACAGCAGGCCACCACAAAGTGGGCGACCCACTGGAGGGGTGTATTGCAGGGCACCACCGGAGTGGTCGATGCATCGGAATCACTTTTTCAGCAGCCCGATGCACCGCTCAATGACAGCCCGGGTGGCCAGCTGGGCCTCATTATATCAGGTGTCCGCATTGGGCTCCGGCCTCCCCGGGAAGCGGGCCCACACGTGCATTATCTTCATCTGGTGGTCACACACAAGCTGTATGTTCAGGGAGTGGAATCCATTCCTGTTAACGTAGGACACTCCCGGATGGCCTGGTGAGCACAAGGCGACACACGTGCAGTCTATCAACCTGGGGTATCCCGGCAAAGGCGGAGAATCCTGCTGCCCGGGAATCCTGTTAGGCTTGATCCATGTCAAAGTTGATATAGTTTTCTACCCAGGTCTAAAGGGCATCCATTATCTGTTGGATGCACTTGTGGGCTGTGCCCTGAGAGATGCCACAAAGGTCCCCGCTCGAGCCCGGGAAAGATCTTAAGGGATAAAAGTTCAGGGCTGCAGTCACCTTTCACGGCCACTGGGAGCGGGTGTCCTTCTCCTCCTCCACGTGGTGCCAAGTCTGCAAGGACATGGCACAGGTGCCACACTGTCCCCTTGGTGAGGCAGAGCCTCCTCCGGCACTGTCTGCCATCTGTTTAAAGGACCAGCGAAGCCTGTACACCCTGGGCCATCGCGAACATTCGCCACTGAGTCTCACCCTGGTTTGATGGGCGGCCAGGCACTCAGGGTAAGGGGCGGGGCCCAGCACATGGGCTGCCGTCTCTACCTGTAGATGCTGTTGCCGCCGTCTCCGGCATCTGGCCACCAGCCTACCAGCAGCACCACTAGGGCTCGTTCTCCGGGATCCAAAATACTGTCCATACAGTTCAATATCTGTAAGGGATTGGGAGAGGGGGTTAGACTGACAAACAAGGTGGCTCCTATCCCCGGACCCTCCTATCCCCGGACCCTCCAATCCCCCATTGACTCCCACTCCCCCCCTCCCCCCCCTCCCCCCCCCTCCCCCCCCCCCACCCCCCCCCCCCCCAACCTGGAACACCTTCCCCATGCACTCCCGGCCGCAGCGGGCTCCCCTCACGAGGGGTGGAATTCTCCGACCCCCCGCAGGGTCGGGGAATCATCGGGGCTGGCGTAAATCCCACCCCCGCTTTGGCCGGAATTCTCCACCACCCGGGAATCGGCGGGAGCGGGAATCACGCCCCGCCAGTCGGCGTATCTCCCGCGGCGATTCTCCGGCCCGTGATGGGCCGAAGTCCTGCCGCTGACAGGCCAATCCCGCCGACGTGGTTTAAACCACCTCTGTGCCGGCGGGATTGGCGGCACGAGCGGGCCCCCGGGGTCCTGGGGGGGGCGAGGGACGATCGGACCCTGGGGGGTGCCCCCACGGTGGTCTGGCCCGCGATCGGGGCCTGCCAATCGGCGGGCGGGCCAGTGCTGTGGGGGCACTCTTTTTCTTCCGCCGCCGCCACGGCCTCCACCATGGCGGAGGCGGAAGAGACCCCCCCTACCGCGCATGCGCCGGTGGTGACATCAGCGGCCGTTGACGCTCTGGCGCATGCGTGGACTCACACCGGCCGGCGAAGGCCTTTCGGCCAGCCCTGACGCCGGCCGGCATAACGCCAAAGGCCATTGGCGCCAGTCGGCGGAGCGAGAGCCACTCCGGCGCGGGCCTAGCCCCTAAAGGTGCGGAGAATTTGCACCTTTGGGGAGGCCCGATGCCGGAGTGGTTGGCGCCACTCCGCTACGCTGGGACCCCGCCGGGTAGGGGAGAATTTTGCCCCAGATTCCAGACCCTATATCCCGGACATCCGATTATATTGTCACCTGGACCGGGTGCTGGTCCCCTCCCCATTGCACCCACCAACCCTCTGCCATGGACATGTGACTGGAGTTGTGTTTCATCTCCTGAATGTTTGGATGTTGGCTGCTGCTTGTGTGGTGCTGCCTCCCACAGTGTTCAGGTACAGTGTCCAGGCATCACAGTCTGATTGGGATGCGAGGCAATGACTTCCACATGCTACATGGCCCACCCACCCACGGGAATCCACTTGGGTTGTGTGAAGTGCTCTCGCAACCATTATTGCCAATTCCCTATTAGCAGCAGCCTTCACCTGCACGGCCAGAGGCCTCAGCAATTGGTAAGGGTTATGAGTGGTCGTTGGGTAGACGGGCGAGGGGCAAGGATTGCCCCCGGAACACATACATGTGATCCAGGGGTTGGCATGATAGTGTCGCGCATGGTTGCCCCCCCTTACCCCCAGTGACTCCCTCCCACCCTCCCATGGTGACCCACCCCTGCAGAGGGTGGCTCCTCCTCCCCAGCCGAGAGACTCCCACACCCCACCAAGCAGTGGGGTGGTAAGCACAGTGCCCCCGGGCTCTTTGCCTCTGAGCAAAAAAGACTACTCGTCTCCTCGACACCCCACAGAAGCCCTTCCACCGAGTTCATGTTTTTCAAAAGGAGTACTAATCAGCGCCAGCGTGACCACTCACTGCGGAGTACTAATCAGCGCCAGCGTGACCACTCACTGCGGAGTACTAATCAGCGCCAGCGTGACCACTTGCTGCGGAGTACTAATCAGCGCCAGCGTGACCACTCGCTGCGGAGTACTAATCAGCGCCAGCGTGACCACTTGCTGCGGAGTACTAATCAGCGCCAGCATGACCACTCGCTGCGGAGTACTAATCAGCGCCAGCATGACCACTCACTGCGGAGTACTAATCAGCGCCAGCGTGACCACTCGCTGCGGAGTACTAATCAGCGCCAGCCTGACCACTCGCTGCGGAGTACTAATCAGCGCCAGCATGACCACTCGCTGCGGAGTACTAATCAGCGCCAGCGTGACCACTCGCTGCGGAGTACTAATCAGCGCCAGCGTGACCACTCGCTGCGGAGTACTAATCAGCGCCAGCGTGACCACTTGCTGGGGAGTACTAATCAGCGCCAGCGTGACCACTCACTGCGGAGTACTAATCAGCGCCAGCCTGACCACTCGCTGCGGAGTACTAATCAGCGCCAGCATGACCACTCGCTGCGGAGTACTAATCAGCGCCAGCATGACCACTCACTGCGGAGTACTAATCAGCGCCAGCATGACCACTCGCTGCGGAGTACTAATCACCGCCAGCATGACCACTCGCTGCGGAGTACTAATCAGCGCCAGCGTGACCACTCGCTGCGGAGTACTAATCAGCGCCAGCATGACCACTCGCTGCGGAGTACTAATCAGCGCCAGCATGACCACTCGCTGCGGAGTACTAATCAGCGCCAGCATGACCACTCGCTGCGGAGTACTAATCAGCGCCAGCATGACCACTCGCTGGGGAGTACTAATCAGCGCCAGCGTGACCACTTGCTGCGGAGTACTAATCAGCGCCAGCGTGACCACTCGCTGGGGAGTACTAATCAGCGCCAGCGTGACCACTCGCTGCGGAGTACTAATCAGCGCCAGCGTGACCACTCACTGCGGAGTACTAATCAGCGCCAGCGTGACCACTCACTGCGGAGTACTAATCAGCGCCAGCGTGACCACTCGCTGCGGAGTACTAATCAGCGCCAGCATGACCACTCGCTGCGGAGTACTAATCAGCGCCAGCGTGACCACTTGCTGGGGAGTACTAATCACGCCAGCGTGACCACTTGCTGGGGAGTACTAATCAGCGCCAGCGTGACCACTCGCTGCGGAGTACTAATCAGCGCCAGCGTGACCACTTGCTGGGGAGTACTAATCACGCCAGCATGACCACTTGCTGGGGAGTACTAATCAGCGCCAGCGTGACCACTCGCTGCGGAGTACTAATCAGCGCCAGCGTGACCACTCGCTGCGGAGTACTAATCAGCGCCAGCGTGACCACTTGCTGCGGAGTACTAATCAGCGCCAGCGTGACCACTTGCTGCGGAGTACTAATCAGCGCCAGCGTGACCACTTGCTGCGGAGTACTAATCAGCGCCAGCGTGACCACTTGCTGCGGAGTACTAATCAGCGCCAGCGTGACCACTTGCTGCGGAGTACTAATCAGCGCCAGCGTGACCACTCGCTGCGGAGTACTAATCAGCGCCAGCGTGACCACTCGCTGCGGAGTACTAATCAGCGCCAGCGTGACCACTTGCTGGGGGAGGCCACTGAATGATGGGAGGCCGTTGGGTATGGGGCCTCTCCCGTTAATAGTATGGAAATGGGGCTTAAGTGTAATAATTGGCGAGTTCCTGATTTCACCTACGGAAGCAGGTTGGTTGCATCGCAAACTGTTTGGCGCCTGACGCGGTTCTCGTTTTCGGCCTCTCCCGCTATTCACCGGTCTCATTGCGCTCGAGCGAAAATGCAACGGGGCCTGAGAATCGCACCCAAAATGTCTGTTAAAACTGTGATTCAGGGATTACCAGCTAGGTCGGCTGTGATGTCACTTTGTGGGAGGGGCTGGGTCTATTTTGGTTCTCCTGTCAGCCCTGCCCTGTGTTGTTTTTAGTTTCATTTGGAGTTTTTGCTCTAGATTCTGAGGAAAGGAGGTGTGTTTCTCAGACTGACTTCTGAAAGCTTCTCTCCCAAGGACCTTGTGAATGAATCCGTAAGCCACTGAGTGTTAACTTTATTAGCAAATGACATTTGACCCGTGTATATGCCCCCCTCCGTCCGCCCCCCCTCGGCCCTGCCCCCCCCACTCGCCCCCCCCCCTTGGCCCCCCCCCCGGCCCGCCCCCCCCCTCAGCCCCCCCCCTCGCCCCCCCCCTCGGCCCCCCCCTCGGCCCGCACCCCCCTCCCCTCCCTTCGGCCCGCCCCCCCTCCCCTCCACTCGGACCGCACCCCTCCCCTCCACTCGGCCCGCCCCCCCCTCCCCTCCCCTCGGCCCGCCCCCCCTCCCCTCCCCTCGGCCCGCCCCCCCTCCCCTCCCCACGGCCCGCCCCCCCTCCCCCCCACGGCCCCGCCCCCCCACGGCCCCGCCACCTCATGGCCCCACCCCCCTCCCCACGGCCCCTCCCCCACACCCCACCCCACTGCCCGCCCCCCCACGGCCCCGCCCGCCCCCCCTCCCCCAAGGGCGCCGAAGTTCAGCTTGCCCGGGGCGCCAGCAACCCTAGGGCCGGCGCTGCCAGTTTCCTAATATAAATTGGGGTCTGGTCTGAGTACCGTAACATAACATCTTGAAGTAGTGTCATCTGACCACCCCACTGCCCCTCTGCTCACCTCAAACAACATAAGTAAAGGTAGATTCGCAGAGGCCAATATCCTGATTGTGGTAGGCTATATTAGGGGTATTGCAGTGCCTGGCGGGATGTACGTTATACTGTAGTATGAATGGTAGAACCTGCCTGCTGGTTCCACCCAGCAGGCGGAGCATAAGAATCTGTGTTTCACCCACAGCAGTCATTCTGTACCGGAGCTGCTGGGGTAACTACTTGTTCATTAAAGCCTTCAATTGGTCTACAATCTTGCTTCAGTAGTGATTGATCATGCATCACTGATTATTCCAACAGAAAAAGGGAGGGATAAAACACTTGGCATAAAGGCTCAATAATCATTCACTTTTAGCCAGCCAGCTCCTATTAGCTACATTAGCTTGATGAAACTGAGACCCAGGGCCAATACTGGGGCCACAACAAGCCTTACCATTCAAGCACAGATATTCATAGAATCATCAAATCCATACAGGCCATTCGGCCTCCCATACAGACCCTCCCAAAGACCACCTTACTAAAGCCCAATCCCTCACCCTATCCCTGTAACTCCACCTAAACTTTGGACAATAAGTGGCAATGTAGCACGGCCAATCCACCTAACCTGTACACCTTTGGACTGTGGGAGGAAACCAGAGCACCGGAGGGAACCCACGCAGACATGGGGAGAGCGTGCAGACTCAGACAGTCACCCAAAGCCGGAATTGAACTTGGGTCCTAGCGCTATGAGGCTGCAGTATTAATCAGTGTGCCACCTTTATTGAACCCTGTGCCACCCGCATATGTATCCCAAAAATAGGGTGCCCGAATTTCTGTTGTTCACTTTTTCATGCATTTTTGGTTGGAATGTCTACCCTAATCTGCATTGATTGCTTGTGCCTTTATCTGCACTTCAGTCTCTCTCTGTGTCTCCACACCTAAAGCTTTGACCTAATCAAGCTCTGCTTATTGTTTAGCTACTGGAGTTTCACCACATTTCAATAACAGAAAATTCTATGTTAAGGTGTTTATCAGGAAACATTTTGGGAGTGATAAATTTCATGTGGTTAACGACCAGTTAATTTCTGACTAGACAACGAGATAGACAGTGGGTCTATTTCTATACAATTTAGCCCTATATTTGCAATTCGAATGTGACTATTTTTCTGCCCTCTCTTTCTAAAATAATTCTTAGTCAAACAAACAAATGGGCAAGGGAACAGACGCATTGGAGAAACTTGGATAGGTTTTGCTTTTCCTTCATCACTGCTGGGTCACAACCTTGGGAACTCCCTGCCTATACGATTGTAGGATCGTCTTCACCACATGGGCTGCAGTGGTTCAGGTAAAAGCCTCACGGCCACTTTCACTGGACAACTAAGAATGCTGGCCTTATCCACGATACTCGCAGGCAGCGCCGGCCCTAGGGTTGCTGGCGCCCCGGGCAAGCTGAACTTCGGCGCCCTTGGGGGGGGGGGGGGGGGGGGGGGGGGGGCCGAGAGGGGGGCGGGGCCGAGGGGGGGGCCGAGAGGGGGGGGCCGAGAGGGGGCGGACCCGGGGGGAGCGGACCCGAGGGGGGGGGGGCGTGGCGGACCCGAGGTGGGGGGCGGGGGGGCGGACCCGAGGGGGGGGGCGGACTCGAGGGGGGGGCGGGGCGGCGGACCAGAGGGGGGGGGGCGGGGGGGGCGGACCCGGCGGGGGGGCGGACCCGAGGGGGGGGCGGGGCGGGCGGACCCGAGGGGGGGGCGGGGCGGGCGGACCCGAGGGGGGGGGCGGGGCGGGCGGACCCGAGGGGGGGGGCGGGGCGGGCGGACCCGAGGGGGGGGGCGGGGCGGACCGAGCGGGCGAGCGGACCGAGCGGGGGGGTGGACCGAGGGGACGGACCGGGGGGGGCCGCCCTGGGGGAGTGCGGCCATACTGAGGGAGTGCGGCCACCGCGCATGTGCTGGTTGGCGCCGGCCCAACTGCGCATGCGCGGGACCCGAGTCTGGCACCCCCTAGCACATGGCGCTCCGGGCAACAGCCCGAGTTGCCGGTGCCTTGAGCCGGCCCTGCTCGCAGGCTGACAATGAACGAATAAAATGTTCCTTTGAGTAAACCATACTTGAATTATAAAGTGCAGGTTTGCATTCCCTCTCCGAACCCTCAATCGGCACAATCCGATGGCCATGCTGTGCCCGAAAAGCAGCCCGCCGCAGCGTAGCCGATAAAAGCCGAGAGGCCCCACTCCCAGGATCTACCTGGCTCACAACACTGCATGAGATCCAACGCAATCTCGCGAGACATTGCGATGTAAATCCCGCCTATTGTGGACAGCAACACTTTTTGGCAAATCTGCACATTAGAGCGAGACAGCTAGTCTCACTCCAATGTGCAGATTCCTGAGGTACCTAAGGCTTTGGGTCTCCTTGGAGACCTCGGATAAGCACAAAATGGAATGGCACTCATGGGGGTCTCCCAGGGGATCAGAGACCAGTTGCAAGCCCTTTGGGCAAGGTGGTGCCCTGGCACTGCTGGTGCCACTTGGGCACCCTGGCAATGCCAGCCTGGCACTGTGGCAGTGCCACCGAGGTGTCAGCTGAGCACTGCCAAAGTGCCAAGCTGGCATTTTTTGCGTGTACGTGATCAGGCTGGGGTACCCTGGTGGGTGTTTGGGGGCCCAGGACCCTCGCACACTGTGATTTACTTTTCATGGAGCTGGGTGTGATACCAAGAATAATGACAGCTTGAACAGAGGATGTGAGTGTGGTCTTTGAATATAGATGAGATGTGGGAGAAAAAGAAGATCAGACTGTAAAGATCTCAGAGCAGCAGTAGTTCAGTGGCACATCTCAAGCCAGTGAGTCATTGATCCAACCAGCCGCACCAATGGAGAAGTTAACCTTTGCCTGTCCATATAGTTACCATCATTCTGTAGTGCGGCTTGTTGTCCGCTTTATGCTGAACATACTTTGCTTCCATTAACTCTTGTTTTTAGTGAGGTTAGGTTCATGGGAATTATGTTGATGATGAGGAATTATATGTTTCTCCTTTTTGGATTATATTTTGTTAGATGGGCAAAGAACAAAGAACAAAGAAAAGTACAGCACAGGAACAGGCCCTTCGGCCCTCCAACGCTGTGCCGACAATGCTGCCTGTCTAAACTAAAATCTTCTACACCTCCTGGGTCCGTATCCCTCTATTCCCATCCTATTCATGTATTTGTCAGGATGACCCTTAAATGTCACTATCGTCCCTGCTTCCACCACCTCCTCCGGCAGCGAGTTCCAGGCACCCACTACCTTCTGTGTAAAAAACCTGCCTCGTACATCTCCTCTAAACCTTGCCCCTCGCACCTTAAACCTATGCCCCCTAGTAATTGGCCCCTCTACCCTGGGAAAAAGCCTCTGACTATCCACTCTGTCTATGCCCCTCATAATTTTGTAGACCTCTATCAGGTTGCCCCTCAACCTCCGTCATTCCAGTGAGAACAAACCAAGTTTATTCAACCTCTCCTCATAGCTAATGCCCACCATACCAGGCAACATCCTAGTAAATCTCTTCTGCACCCTCTCTAAAGCCTCCACATCCTTCTGGTAGTGTGGCAACCAGAATTGAACACTATACTCCAAGTGCGGCCTAACTAAGGTTCTATACAGCTGCAACATGACATGCCAATTCTTATACTCAATGCCCCGGCCAATGAAGGCAAGCATGCCGTATGCCTTCTTGACTACCTTCTCCACCTGTGTTGCCCCTTTCAGTGACCCGTGGACTGAACACCTAGATCTCTCTGGCTGTCAATACTCTTGATGGTTCTACCATTCACTGTACAGTGAGGCACTTGAAGGAAATAAACTTGCAGGGCCACAGAGACCAAGCGGGGGAGTGAGATTGATTGGACTGTCCCATGGGGAGCCAGCATGGACCCGATGGGCTGAATGGCCTCCTTCTGTGCTGTAAATGTCTCTATGGCTTTATGTTCCCAGGTCAACTATGGCACCAGCTGGATATAGTTAAAGCTCACTCGATGAGGCCAACGAACGCAATTGAATATGTTAAACATTTATACAGTGATATCTGATGGAATCATTCCAGGGTCTGTGTTCTTCAAAATTTGAAAGAGTCAAGGGGCAAAATCTTGTATCACGATTGGCTACGCACAATCACAGGGTGGCCAACCAATTCGGTCCCAGGTCCATCATGCACCAGAATGGACAGGAATTCACTATTACCTCATGGGCTTGAACATCCAGGCAGAATATTTGAATGGCACCTAAACATTCATCCACCCCTTGCCATCCAGCAGTATCAGTCTGGCTATTAGTGAGAACTTTTTAATCCCTGAATCTGCTGGCGTTTACACAGCGACATATCGTGATGAGATCAAAAGATCGTGTAGCGACTTCATTCTGGCTGGAACCTGGATGCAATGAGAGTGTCACAGACCAGTCTTGCAGGTTGCTCTGTCGTCCTTGTCCTGCCTTTGATGACCCTCAATCCATCCCTCCACCATAATAATAATCTTTATTATGGTCACAAGTAGGCTTACATTAACACTGCAATGAATTTACTGTGAAAAGCCCCTAGTCACCACATTCCAGTGCCTGTTCGGGTACACCGAGGTAGAACGCAGAATGTCCAATTCACCTAATAAGCACGTCTTTCAGGACTTGTGGGAGGAAACTGGAGCACCTGGTGAAAACCCACTCAGACGCGGGGAGAACGTGCAGACTCCGCACAGACAGTATCCCAAGAAGGAATCGAACTTGGGGCCCTGGAGCTGTGAAGCAACAGTGCTAACCACTGTGCTACCATGACGCCCTTGACCAACTATCATTCACCCTAGAGCTACCTCCCATCACCATCAGTCAGATCCTGGCACAGTAAAACTGCTGCTCCCCCCCCCCCCCGTCCCATCCCATCCCGTTACCCTTGACTTGCCATCCTTCATCCTCAACCCTCTTTCTATCATCCTTCACCTGCCCTGTGTTACCCTCCACTATCAGCACCTCATCATTGACCTTCCCTTTGATCACTCCATAAAAGTGCTTGACCTGCCGTCTGTAAACGTTGACCCTTCCCTGTGTAGCCCTGCTTCCTCCCTCAGGCTCCCACCGGCCTCCCTCAGGCTGCCACCGCCTTCCCACCCTCAGTCACGCATGCCTCTTTCCTCTTTCACAGCCACTAACCGATATCAATGTATCAATGCTGCCTCTCCCAGGTTCAACGTATCTCCCCATACAAGAAAAGCAGCTTCTACTCAATCCTGCTGCCTGCCACCTTTAACCACCCTGAATCTGAAGGGACGTGTTTCTTGTTTGCTGCCTACTTAATCAAAAGTGTATAATTTAATCTGCCAAAATGTTGCATTTTATTGAGCGTGTACGACATGCCAATATGTTAAAAAGATTCCAACTATTTGCCGTCGAGGAGCACGATCCACCCTCAATAATAATGACCTTTCATCCCTCCATCAGAAAGCTGATATTTGGTATCCCTGCCCATCTCGTTTCCCGCTCTCGCGAGATTTGCAAGATTCCACCCAAGGTTTCAAGAGTCCTTCAATGCGAAACTCAGAAGACGATCTCTGATTACATAACTAAGAATCTGGACACGGTTTAACAGCCTTGTCACATCCGACTTGGTGTTTGGACGAGGCCGTTGAATCTCGCAAGAGGCCACTCGCAAGATTTGCGATCCTCGAAGCACCTTTTGAGATTCAAGCGAACCTCGCGAGATGTCGCAATCTGGATCTTGCCCTCGCTGGGCATATTTAAAAGATCATGTGAATATGCGTTTTCCGGACTCTCCCCGCGTCCGGGATCTAACGGCCATGCCTGGGAGACCTCGGCAGGGCTCTGTTGAGTACTGGTCTCCACAAACACGACCAATCGTAAAGGCACCTGGGTGGGAGTCTTCCGAGATTTTAGAGACCCCCAGGTTGTTGAGGCTAAGGCAAGGTGGCACCCTGACACTCCCATCAGTCACCTGGGCATGCTGGCACTGCCTGCCTGACACCCTAACTGTGCCACCCAGGCACCCTGGCATTGCCACTGTGGCACTTCCAGGCTGGCAGGCGCACTGCCAGGGTGCCTTGGTGCCAGGTTGGCACTTCCAGGGATCATGTCCCAGGGGGCATTACCAGGTGGAGCGGCAGTTTCTGGGGGCCTCCCCAAGTTTGGGAGGGGGTTGAAGAAGGGGAAGGGAGAGCTGAAAGCGGGGGTGGGGGGGGGGGGGGGGTTGCAGAAGATCAGGGCAGTCAGACAAAATGACGCTCTGATCTGCAAGGAGCCTTTCCTGTTGGGCCCACCAGTGTAAGTGCAGTCTTGGTAGAGAGAAACTCCCAAGGCCAAAAAAATCAGCAAAGTGCGGAGAAACACCCCACTAAATGTGTCCAAAATCGGACATGGATATTTTCCAGTTAACCGTGCCTAGATTCTTTTCCTTTTTCTATCCCAACGATTTTGCGACCTCTGTAAAAATGCGTGCCAATTAAGTATCCACATTATGATCAGTTTGGTGCAATCTGAGTTGTTTCCAGTGCTAAGTATCAGTTACAAAAATTCGCACTGATTCACACCCACCAATATGCTGACTTCAGCATCTTTACCCTCGCCCTCCAAATCTCTTCATAGTTTCACCCTTCCCTGATTCTGCAAGCTCCTCCACATTGATGTCCAAGTTTATCGCCTCCATTCTCCAGCCTCTCCCTTACTATGGGTACGATGTGTTCTCCCCTCTCCCACCCAAGCCCTGCTACACTTCCTAAGTCACAACTTACATTCATCAGGCCCAGGTACTCGGCAAGTCCCACCCTAAAGCCCTTGCCTCGCTACTACTCCCCACAACGTCGTAGAACCGAATCCAGCATGGACTCAGTGGGCCGAATGGTTTCCTTCTGTGCTGCGAGAGCTCTAATGATTCAATAGCTGTGCTCAAAACCTAGCTCTTCAGCATGCATTTCCTCACTCTTCTGTCACCATCACTTGGTGTTGACTGATCCCTGTGTGAAATAACATGGGACTCTTTTATTTTAACGGAGCTATATTAGTGTCAGTTTTTTGTTGCTGCTCAGGGGATTCATTGGGGCAAAACCTCCAATCCTGCTCTCCTACTGTTGAGCCTTCCGTGAAACGAATACAAGTCAAATAGGGTCATTTTAATCTAATCTGCACAGTGGGAAACTGGGGAGATCGGAGATTTCAATTACATTTATATCGCCCAAGATATAAACTTGGCAACAGGCCTGTCCTCTCTGGTCTCTGACTGGGGAATGGGGATGGTTTTTAACACTGATGATAAAATAATAGAAATGGGTTTCAGTTGAATATTTTAGAACATAGAATCGGTACCGGGCCTGTGTTTTAGAGAGAGTAAAGAATTTTATTATCCCTTTGCAGGAATGTTTTCATTCAGCCATTGCATCATTAGAGTAATGGAGATGGTACACACCGAGAGCTTGCAGTCTGAAGCAAATTGATGAATGTAGACAGGAACCTTCAGCAGAAAAGTAGATCGGGTTAGATGATAAATGGAGATGTTTATTGCTATGAAAGAGAAGCAGTGGGAACTGTTTAGTTAATGGTCAAAGAGGATAAGCTGTCAACTACAACATAGAGGAAGCTAGACAGCTAAACATAAAGCTTTGTTAGAAAATCATTTGGGGGCAATTTGCTAAGTAATGTCAGGTCCTCGATATTTCCAATCGCTTTGGAAGTGCGGCAGGTAATAACAAGTGATTCACTAAAGTGATTAAGGGTAGATTTGCAGAAATGCGTTACGAACGATACAAGATTATTTGTGGTGCAGAGAACCATATCCTTTATCCCAAGTTCAGATATTGATTTATTGTCACGTGTACTGAGGTACAGTGAAAAGTATTATTCTGCACACGGTCCAGGCAGATCGCCCCATACATGAAAAACATAGGACATTCAATAAATAGAACAAGCTAATCAAATTCTAAATTGGTTCTCATGTTATACTATACATTGGTATAAAGAGGGATTTCATTTACTGACAGCATTTGGGACTTTCTTTCTCCATAGTTGCTACAGACCTTGGATATCTCATCCAAGTGGGCCCATAATGGGACCCATCAGGGATGGGACAGAAAGTTTGGTGAGGCAACCAAACTTCCTTTGACTTGGGTGGGAATTTCGGCAGAGGATTCTGGCCTTAGTGTAACTGTTTAGCACAGTGGGCTAAACAGCTGGCTTGTAAAGCAGAACAATGCCAGCAGCGCGGGTTCAATTCCCATACCGGCCTCCCCGAACAGGCGCCGGAATGTGGCAACTAGGGGCTTTTCACAGTAACTTCATTGAAGCCTACTTGTGACAATAAGTGATGGTTATTATTATTACTGAGGTATTAAGGCTGTTGGTCATTGGGAGGGGATCATTGTTGAGCCCAATAGTGTGCTCATACACCATCCACACCAACATACTCCCCTGTGAGGACCATTGGATAGCGAGCAGGAGCCAGAGGGTATCTCTGCCAGACCGCCATTACAACTCTAGGAACATAGGATCAGGAG
The DNA here is from genome assembly GCF_902713615.1 of Scyliorhinus canicula. Lineage (NCBI taxonomy): Eukaryota > Metazoa > Chordata > Chondrichthyes > Carcharhiniformes > Scyliorhinidae > Scyliorhinus > Scyliorhinus canicula. The sequence goes on along the minus strand of NC_052146.1, from coordinate 276,209,157 downwards.
TAGGCCATTCAGCCCCTTGAGCTTGTCCCACCATTTAATGAGATCCTGGCTTCTGTGGCCTAACTCCATGTACCTGCTATTGGCCCATATACCGTAATATTTTTCCTCAACAAAAATCGATATCAGATACCCTTCGTCGTCCAGTACTTCCCCGGAGCGGAGAAACTATGACATCTTCTTCACAACCTTCAACACGTCATCGATGAAGACGAACATATCTTGCCAAGGTTATCCCCACACCCCACTACTTGCCTTCAAACAACTGCGCAACCTCAAACAAACCATTGTTTGCAGCAAATTACCCGGCCTTCAGAACAGCAACCACGACACCACACAACCCTGCCAGGGCAATCTCTGCAAGACGTGCCAGATCATCGACATGGATACCACCATTACACGTGGAAACACCACCCACCAGGTGCGCGGCACATACTCGCGCGACTCGACCAACGTTGTCTACCTCATACGCTGCAGGAAAGGATGTCCCGAAGCGTGGTACATTGGCGAGACCATGCAGATGCTGCGACAACGAATGAACGGATATTGCGTGACAATCGCCAGGCAGGAATGTTCCCTTCCAGTCGGGGAACACTTCAGCAGTCAAGGGCATTCAGCCTCTGATCTCCGGGTAACCGTTCTCCAAGCTGGCCTTCAGGACACGCGACAACGCAGAATCACCGAGCAGAAACTTATAGCCAAGTTCCGCACACATGAGCTCGGCCTCAACCGGGACCTTGGATTCATGTCACATTACATTCATCCCCCACTATCTGGGCCTGGGCTTGCAAAATCCTACCAACTGTCCTGGCTTGAGACAATTCACACCTCTTTAACCTGGGGTTACCCCTATCTCTGGCTCTGTAAAAACGTAATTACCTGCAAATGCTCACATTCAAAGTATCGTCTTGCATCTTTGACTTTGTCGATAAAAATGTTTGTGGAACATACCTCTACATTCACCTGAGGAAGGAGCAGTGCTCCGAAAGCTAGTGAAAGACTTCTTACTGTGCTCACCCCAGTCCAACGCCGGCATCTCCACATCATGGATCTCAGATTTAAAATGAACAACTATTCTAGCTTCAACTGCTGTTTGTGGGAGAGATTTCAAAACCTCTACCACCCTTTGAGTGAAGAGGTTCTTCCTAACATCTCCCTGAACAGCCTAGCCCTAATTTGTAGACTATGTCCCCCGTGGTTTTAGAATTTCCAACTAGTGGTACAGTTTCTCTTTATCTACCCTGTCTTTCCCTGTTAATATCTTGGTCAGATCAGCCCATAACTTTCTAAATTGTAATGAAAACAGATCTAGTTTGAATGATCTCTCCTCGTAACTAAACCCTTGTAGTCCAGGTATCATTTTTGTAGGCATACATTGTACTCCCTCCAGGGCCAAAATATCCTTCCTGAGGTGTGCCCAGAACTGCCCACAGTATTCCAAGTGGGGTCTAACTGCCATATCCTGCATCAGATGTATGGAGTGTCAACAATTATCTTCCACGTGGAGTTTGAGCCGCCTACTGACGGGCGAAGAACTCCATTCAGCTATTTATAAAAGTACGGCCAGGAAGGGACTGATCGTGGGGAAACTCGATAGAGATCTATCGGGAGGTGTATATAATGTTACTGTAAACAAAGCAAAGTTCTTTATTCTTACTCGGTGTGGATTCCCCGTGTCCTTATTAAACTGGCGACGAGGAACAGACTGATTTGCTGCCAACGCTACAACCTACTCAGCTGAACCACCTGCCTGATTTTTTGGACCCAGGTTGGAAACAATTATTTTGCCTCTGTTTGGACGATTGGATGCATTTGACGCCAGTGTTGAAGACTGGAGCCAGCTTATAAAAGTTGGCATCTTCCGGGCCAACAGGCATCACAGAGCACAAGCACCAGATGGTCATACTGTTGACGCCCTGTGGGGTGCACACGTTCGGTGTGATCAGAGTCTTCTGTAACTGGTGCCACCAGGTGCACGCTCATTCGACCAACTCATGTCATTTGTGGCACAGCATTTTAACCCAACCCCGTCAGTGATTGTTCAAAGGTATCATTTTAATATGGCGGAGAGGTCCCCCGGTGAGTCCACCGCCAGGTTCATATCGCAGCTATGGAAGATAGCCGAGTTTTGTGAGTATGGAACTGCGATCGTTTGGTCTGCGATCGTTTGGTCAATGGTATAAATAATATGGAGACACAGAAAAAACTTTTGGACAAAATCTCCCTGACTTTTCAGCAGGCACTGCAGATTCTCTGTCCTGACGGAGCACGGAACGCGACATTTAAGAAAGACAAGGGATGGAGGTTAACGTTTTGGGAGGTCGCCCACATGTGGTTTCCTCATGGCCTGGACCAATCGCCGCAGCGACCCTGGGCGAAGGGCTGACGTCGCGATGTGGGACGCCCCCAGACTCAGCTGAAAGAGTTTCCGGCCCATGTGCGACATGTGGGCGCCGGTTTAGTTGTAACCGTATACAGCAGGAGGGCCAGGGCTTCAGGCACCCCAGTCGAAGTAGGTGTTATCCCCGGGACTGGGCCTTACATCTGGATGACCCAGAAGAGGCAGAGGGTGAGGCTGAGATGCAGTTAAGCTGTTTGGCAGCGCAGCGTTTGGCCCCCATTCAAGTTCCAATACAAGTGAATGGCCATATGCTCCAGATGGAATTGGATACTGGAGCTGCCGTTTTTGTGGTGGCGCAGAGCAGCTTTGGTCTTATTAAATGGGTTGTGCACACTTTGACTTTGGCTGACACGGTGGCACGTATGGTGACTTATATTGGAGAACAACTGAATATTGTGGGGGCGACACTTGCTCTGATAGTTTATGGACCCCAATCGTTTCGCCTTCCCCTCATTGTTGTGCAAGGAAGCAGCCCCAGCCTGTTGGGCCGCAAATGGTTGCACCAGCTGCAGTTGGATTGGCAGCATATTCTCCAAGTGGGATCTGGCGGTTTGTGTGCGGTACTGAGCAAGTTCCCAGAGGTTTTCCGACCTGGCTTGGGTACCGTTAGAGGGGCTCCAGCCAAGATCCATGTGAACCCAGAAGCCCGACCCCAATATTTTCATGCCCGCCAGGTTCCCTACGCCTTAGTGGAGAAAGTTGAGACCAAACTTCATTGTTTGGAGAGTTTGGGCATCATTAGACCTGTGCACTTCACCGATTGGGCGGCGTCGGTGGTCCCCATCATGAAGCCGGAAAAGACACTCTGCCTCCTCAGGGACTATAAATTAACGGTGAATACGACTGCAAGATTAGGTCGTTATCCTTTACCGCCCATCGAGGATTTTTAAGCAACATTGGCCGGTGGCTGCACGTATACAAAATGAGACATGAGCAACACTTATCTACAGCTGGAGCTCGATGCGTCCTCACAGAAGTATGTCATGATCAATATGCACAAGGGTCTCTACGTGTATACCTGACTGCCCTTCAGGGTATCCTTGATGTGCCCGCTCTTTCAGCATGTATACCTGACTGCCCTTCAGGGTATCCTTGGTGTGCCCACTCTTTCAGCGTGTATACCTGACTGCCCTTCAGGGTATCCTTGGTGTGCCCGCTCTTTCAGCGTGTATACCCGACTGCCCTTCAGGGTATCCTTGGTGTGCCCGCTCTTTCAGCGTGTATACCTGACTGCCCTTCAGGGTATCCTTGATGTGCCCGCTCTTTCAGCGTGTATACCTGACTGCCCTTCAGGGTATCCTTGGTGTGCCCACTCTTTCAGCGTGTATACCTGACTGCCCTTCAGGGTATCCTTGGTGTGCCCGCTCTTTCAGCGTGTATACCTGACTGCCCTTCAGGGTATCCTTGGTGTGCCCGCTCTTTCAGCGTGTATACCTGACTGCCCTTCAGGGTATCCTTGGTGTGCCCACTCTTTCAGCGTGTATACCTGACTGCCCTTCAGGGTATCCTTGGTGTGCCCGCTCTTTCAGCGTGTATACCCGACTGCCCTTCAGGGTATCCTTGGTGTGCCCGCTCTTTCAGCGTGTATACCTGACTGCCCTTCAGGGTATCCTTGATGTGCCCGCTCTTTCAGCGTGTATACCTGACTGCCCTTCAGGGTATCCTTGGTGTGCCCGCTCTTTCAGCGTGTATACCTGACTGCCCTTCAGGGTATCCTTGGTGTGCCCGCTCTTTCAGCGTGTATACCTGACTGCCCTTCAGGGTATCCTTGGTGTGCCCGCTCTTTCAGCGTGTATACCTGACTGCCCTTCAGGGTATCCTTGGTGTGCCCACTCTTTCAGCGCGTGACAGAGAACATCCTGATTGAGGTTTACTTAAACGATGTGCTAGCCACGGGGACCACGGAACAGGAGCATTTACGGAAACGTGAAGTGGTGTTGCAGCACGAGTGTGGGGTCCGCCTGCGCTGCGTGAATTACGTGTTCCACACAAAAGAGGTTGTCCAATCGGGTATTGGATAGACCGAGACGACCTGTCCCCGGACGCCGAGAAGGTGAGAGCCATCCAACTGGCCCCCTGGCCTGCGAGTCGCCACAGAGCTTCACTCTTTTCTTGGATTGATCAATTATTATGGCAGATTCATTCTGGATTTGCCACCTGTCCTGGTCCCCCCCCCCCCCCACTTCATTTGCTCCTCAAAATGTTCTAGCCTCGGGTGTGGAGCAAGGCCCAGGATGAGACGTTTAAAAAAGTGAAACGGTAGTTTTCCTCTTGGGGGTTGTTGACGTATTTTGATCCTTCGAAGCCATCATTTGTCACATGTGATGCATTTCTATATGGGATTGGGGCAGTCCTGTCTCACCGGATGAGTGATGGCCTGAACATCTGATCACTGGCTGTGGCTGAGCTCAAAGAGAAAAAGGCCTGGCGGTGGTATTTGGGGTGAAGAAATTCCAGCAGTATGTCTATGGCCGCCATTTCTTTATCGTCACGGATCACAAGCCACTGCTGGGCCTCTTCCGCGAGGACAAGGCGATCCCATCAATTTATTCCGCAAGGATTCAGTGCTGGGCTTTGTTATTGGCTACGTATGAGTTCTCTTTTAAGCACCGCTCAGGGACCCAGGTTCCACACGCCGATGCACTGAACTGTCTTCCTCTACAGTCCGAGTCAGCAAACGCCCCCTACGGCCGAAGGGATGGAGGCTGTCCTGAATTTTATGGAATCCTTGCCCATCACTGCATCATGTATTCGTGACTGGACGCAAACAGACCCCGTCCTTGCTGAGGTGCGGCATCTGGTTCTAAACGGTGGCCAGCACTGACAGCCACCAGGGGAGTTGAAGACTTTCTCCTCGAAGTTCTGAGAGCTGACCATAGAAGGTGTTGTGGGACACGAGGGTTGTTGTTCTGGCAAAGGGCCAGGAAATTGTGTCAAAGGACCTTCACAAAGGGCACCAGGAGTGTCCAAGCTGAAGATTTTGGCAAGGCGTTATGTCTGGTGGCTGTGTTTGGATTAGATGTAGAGACATTAGCTCAACAGTGCTCCATCTGTCAAGAGCACCAGAGATCCCCGCGGTGCCACCCCTACTCTCTTGCAAGTGGCCGGACGCCCTTGGGCTCATGTACACGCCCAATTTCGCTGGTCCATTCCATGTTTCTCGTCCTGGTGGACACCCTCTCCAAGTGGCTGGCGGTCCACATGATGGCGATGATCACCTCCTGGGCGACAGTTGAGTGATTGCGCATTTCATTTTCGACCCACGGAATCCTGGGGCTGCTCATAAAAGTGAGTGAAGAATTTGCCACTTTCTGGAAGGACAACGGGATTTGCCAGGTCCACGCCGACCCATATCATCCAGCATCAACTGACTTGGCAGAGAGGGCTGTGCAGATAGTTAAACAGGGACCAAAGAAGCAGACTTCAGGCTCCATGAACACCAAGCTGGCACTTTTTCTCTCACACAGGACCACACTGTAAGCCGTAACTGGGATGGTCCCTGCTGAGATGCTGATGGGTTGTTGGCTTCATACTCGACCTAGTTTGCTTCTCCCAGACATCGGCGCAAAGGTGCGCAGTAACCAAGAGTCTCAATGGTGTCCAGTTTGACATTGAACTCTCCAGCGCTTTGCACCTGACGAAGCAGTGTTCATCCTTAACTTTGCCAATGGTGCTCACTGGAATGGTCGTCTGTGAAACGGGAACAGCCTCTTTCCAAGTTTGGGTCCGGGCACAACTGATGAGAAAACATTTGGATCATATTCGCTGACGGAGGTTGGTCCTTCGTGAGGTTGTCCTGGATCTTCCAGCTCCATTGCCGAACCAGCCTGCTATAATGCCTCCAGTCTGTGTCGACGCCGACATACTCAACATTTTATCTTCAGGTTCAGACATGGAGACACAGACGTCTGAGGTCTCGGATGCAGATTTAACGGTTTAGCCGTCTCCTACGGATCGCCCAAAACGGTGTTCCTGCCACAGACGACGTTCCCCTTCGAGGTTTATGCTGCCTGATCAGGCACTTTGGGGGTTCGACATTTCATCGGAGCTGAAGAGGGTCCGATATCCTCCACCTACTCCTCCTCCTTCTCCTCATCGGCCGTCAAGGGTGTCTTCAGATTTTGTGAGGGAAGAATGCCATATCCCACATGGGACTTAGGGGAGGAGTGATTATCTTCCCCGTGTGTTATAACCCCAATGAAGGTCCCAGGATCAGGACTGTATGATTCCCGTGACTGCCCCGGTATATGAACTTCCCTTTTAAGACAGGCAGGCCTTCCCCTTTAAGGGGACAGTGTTTCCCCTTTACAAGGAGAGCCCCAGTTGTATAAAAACTCCGGTCTAGCTGTAGATTGGTGAAGGTGACCCTTAGGGGAGTGGAGGAGTATTGTAATTGTATCGAAATAAACCTTGTTCTGTAATTTCTACTTCCGTCTATGGGTCCTGCCTACCGTGGATTCAACACCGTGGTTCTTGCGGAGTAGGTTCTCCCACACTGAGGAGTGGGGAACTCCATTCAGCTATATACAAAATGTCAGCCAGTAAGGCACCGATCGTGGAGAGACCCGGTAAGGGTCTATCGGAAATTGTATATACTGTAACTGTAGATAAACCAAAGCTTTTTATTCTTACTCGGCGTGGACTCTCTGGGCGGGATTCTCCAATAATGGGGCTATGTCCGCACGCCAGCACCATAACGCGGGATTTCACTCTGGACTTTCCTTAAGAAAGTCCAGAGTGATTCTCCAATTTGCAGGGGGCTGGCAGGGCCCCAGAATGCTTCTCGCAGCTCTAGCTGCGGATACGGGGCCGTGCGCTTCCGGTTGGGCGCCCACACATGCGCACGATGGCGGCCTGCAGTGGCTGCCCCGTGCGACATGGCAGACTCAGCCCGTGGAGCAATACCAGTAATGTAGGTCCCCACGAGATCGCGTGCCGCCCAATCACTTGCCTGGCCGTCTGTGAGGCCCCCCCAATGAAGGATCCCCCCACCTCCCACCAGGGCAGCCGCGGACTGAGTCCGCAGCCACCACCCATCGTTCCCGACAGGCAAAACGTGGTTAGAACCATGCTATTGGGAACTCGGCCAGTTGTTCTCGGAGAATCGCCATGGGGACCTCTGTCAATGGCCCCCTCACCTCGGTGTGTAGACCACGCCGCACGATTCACGGAGGTTCTTCGGGGACCGGAGAATCGCGGGAGCGGCGCCGTGCCAGGTTCCGTCGTCAATGCTCATTCTCCGCCCCCACGCCGATCACGATTTTGGCGCGGAAGCTCGGAGAATCCCAACCCCGGTGTCCTTATTAATCTAACCAAGGGTTTGTATAACTGCAGCATAACCTCTGTGCCTTTATACTCCAATCCTTGAACTATAAAGGCAAGCATTCCATTAGCCTTTTTGATTATTTTCTGCACTTGTTTGCAGCATTTTAAGGATCTATGCACCTGATCCCCCAAGTCTCTTTGGACATCGACTGTACCAAACTCTTTCCATTCAGAGAGTACTCCGCTCTATCCTTTTTTGGTCCAAAATGGATAATTTCACACCTGCTAACATTGAATTCCATCTGCCACAATTTTTCCCATTCACCTAGTCGGTCAATATCTCCTTACAATTTGATGCTATCATCTAGGCTGTCCACAATACTATTTTGTTCTTTGTATCATCTGCAAATTTGAGTGTCTAACTCTAATGGGTATCAGAAAATCTCTGCCTGAATCTTACAAGGCTACTGAAATGGAACGGCTGGGGCAGGGGCAAGGAGTCTTTATTTTGGAAGTTCCTCCTTCCCTGGCCCATAAGGGAGCCAGCATAAGATTGGGGGCTGCCACATTAAATCAGCAGCTTCTAGACAAACACAAGTGGACCTCACAAAGGTAGGGGAAGAACCAGGCTAGGGAAGTAGCTCGACCTCAAAGACTTTGGGTATCAGCCCAATATACAGGAGCTGATGGGGCTGTGAAGGGTGCAGCAGGAGAAGGGAGAAAATTGGGCACCCCTTCACCTAACCCAAAAGCTAACAAGCGCTGGGATTTCTGCAAGTATGGGGGCAGGCTGGCATCCTGACATCCCTTCCAGTGAACGTTTGCAAACTTGGTGGACATGTACAGATGTGATCCACGCACAACCTCCACTCTCCATATCTGCTAGGATTGAGTCCCTCAAATTTTCACTTGGCAAATGTTACTACATTTTTCCTCTCTAATTCAGAGACACTGAAGCTAACTGTGTCGTCCCACTGATCCAATTAACTCAGTGCAACACTGATGGATTTGTTTTTAATTGGAGGGTATTTGTAACATATTAATATTCACCATCATCCCCTTATATTGCAGAAGAGGCTTTGTCACGGAAATAATTGTCAAGAAATGTGATTAAACACGAATAGCCGTTCTGTGAGATGGTGCATTTAGATACACATTACATATAAGCCTAACTAAGGCGAAGGGCAAGGAAGGAAATTAAAAAAGGAGGAAGCAGAAATTGCACCAGTTAATGGATTGCTTGATCAGAGCAGTGCATCCCAACAAATATTCATGCTTATCCAGCTGAAACAGACAACACACAGAGATCAGGCAATTAGGAAAGAACTGCTTAGTAATTTGGATGAGCATTGAAGTAAGCTTATGACACTAAGGTGGGACTTCTTATGCCTTGCTATTGATAACATTATAATAGCTCCTAAAACAATTCTACAGCCAAGGCATCTTCTTTATTCTGTGTACTGGTATTTGTTACCTGAGAGATGTATTTCTGCCCTGGTCCCTTAATGGTATTGGATAGTCTCATTATCGAATCATAGAATGGTCTCTTTTCAACCTTCTTTTCTCAAAGGGAAAAACCTCACCTTCTTCAATCTATCCACATAACTGAAGTCTCTCATCCCTGGAACAATCCTCATCAATCTTTTCTGCACACTGTCCAAAGCTTTCACATCCTTCTTAAAGTGTCCCGAATTGGACACGACACTCCAGTTGAGGCTAAACTAGTACTTTATAAATGTCCACCATAACATCCTTGCCTCTACTTCCTTTTGTACCCTGTGCCTCTATTTATATAGGCCTGGATCCTGTATGACTTTATATCCCATTACCGACACACTTAACAATAATTAAAGTAACTGAGGCCGATTTAGCTCAGTTGGTTGGACTGTTGGTTTGTGACAGATTAAGGTCAACAGCACGGGTTCAATTCCCGTATCAGCTGAGGTTGCTCATGAAGGCCCCATCTTGAAATGAAATGAAATGAAAATTGCTTATTGTGACAAATAGGCTTCAAATTAAGTTACTGTTAAAAGCCCCTAGCCGCCACTTTCCGGCGCCTGTTCGGGGAGGCCAATACGGGATTTGAACCGTGCTGCTGGCCTGCCTTGGTCTGCTTTCAAAGCCAGCGATTCTCAACCTCAACCCTCGTCTGAAGTGTGGTGACCCTCAGGTTAAATCACCACTATTCAGCTCTCTCTGTCAAACAGAAAAGCAGCCTATGGACATCTTGGACTATGGCGACTTAACTTTCTATCAATAATTATAATTATAATCATTCCAATTATTTAGAGTGTGGTTTACAGCACACCTGCTCATTTTGTAACAATGTACAGTCAGCCTCTTATTTCTGATGTGATTAGAGATGAGCTCCTGATTCATTTTCAATATGTGTAATCAGCTTTCCTATATGTCAATCTAGTTCAAAGTTATGTTTTGATTCTTTTACTGTAATGTATAGTCAACCAGTGTTCAAATGTATAGTCTGGCGAAATGACATATCCTGATTCCATGATAATAATGCAACATCAGCCTCTTATGTGTTGCTCTAGTCTTCTGACAACGCTTTTGCTCTCACCCAATTTATTACAACAGCTGTGGTCCTAGCTTTATTTTTAGAACCATGGAGGAGAGTTATTGAACAAATTCACAAGAGTCTGCTGATAAACTTTTAACACATAGAATAAAGCATTTATTAAAAAAGAAAATTAAATGATATTACACTAGAATTAAAGGTTGGAAAGATCCCAATACAAACACAAGAAGATGCTTCAAATTCATACTATTCCTTTACCCCAGCAATATCTTTACAGACACATAAACCAGTGAAGAGTTATCGCTAGTTTGACAAACAGACTTCTCACTTAAGACTGGCACAGTGGCAAATGGTTTTCTTGCAGTGAATTCCTGAACATTCACTCAATGCTCGTCACCCAACTCATAACTGCTCATGAGTTACCCAAACCGCACTCCAAACTCAATTGGGCCATAACTTGCGGGCAGCGGGGTAAAGTCATGTTCAGCTGGAATTACAAGAGTTTAAAGTGCATTCACCTGTTCTGGAAGGCTTTGTTCAAATCTCCGCTGGCTGGAACTGCTTGGGACCTGCAACGCAAGAGTCCCTAAAGGCCAAAGTGCAGAGCAACACAGGCAAGCTCGGGGAGGCCATATCCCCTTTTCTAATGCACTGGATGTCAGAAAGCAGTTGGGTATAAGCTGCAAATCAGTAGGCTACAAAATGAGCGACAGCAGATCAGCTGCCTGTTACACACCTGCCCAATTCACTTCAAGTTGAATGTCTCGCTGAAGCTCAAACCTCTGCTCACAAGTTGTGATTTTATTGAGAGGCTGCCATCCTTCACTGCATGGGGATAAAGTTATAATGAGTTTGCATTAACTTCCACAACAATATAGCTGTCAATTGTAGCCATTGTGTCTCTTTTTTAATTACCAGAGGAAAGTAGAATCCCAGATGTGAGTGGCTAATCTCATCAACTGAGTCCCTCATTATGGATTCACACCTTGTGTTAAATCAATAGTTTGGATAGAATGAAAATAGTCATGAACCATGAAATTAGCACCTTCTACTAATTGCTATATACATTCTCAGATTTCCTGAAGTGTTGCGCAGAGATAGCCCAGGCTGGAAGTGGGATTGTTTTCCTGCCAACCTTGGAGATGGCAGCTGACATGTGACAATGATTTCCATATCCCCTTTTCTAATGCACTGGATGTCAGAAAGCAGTTGGGTATAAGCTGCAAATCAGTAGGCTACAAAATGAGCGGCAGCAGATCAGCTGCCTGTTACACACCTGCCCAATTCACTTCAAGTTGAATGTTTCGCTGAAGCTCAAACCTCTGCTCACAAGTTGTGATTTTATTGAGAGGCTGCTAATTGATATGGCTGCTAATATAATGCTACAAATATACTCAAGTAATTTGTCACATGTCTGAACCAAGGGGGAAAATATTCCATATCTCCCTGATGTAAAAGAACCTCGGCCTCACTGATACTTCATTTGCTCCCCTTTACTTTGACAAGTGGATTCTGGCTTAACCCCACTCAGGGAGCCTGCTTTCCCACTGTCACCTCCAGAATGACCATTATTTATATTCCGGCCTGCTTCACTGACCAACTCTAAATGCAGTTTCAGAGATCAGAAATAAAGCACCTCTTATGCATTTGCCTTCAGCCCTGGCAGAGATGTCTGTTCCTCCTAGTAATGCTAATTTAAAAAAAACTTATCCCAAGAATCATGGTTGGCTCAGACAGGGTCACTGAAAAAAATATGTTGTTTACAATATTTGATCATTCCACCATTATCACATATTTGTTACCTAGAAATGTTCTATCTAGTTTCCACAGTACATACTGAACAATGGATTATCATTGGATCAGAGTAAAAACTCCTATGGTGTATCTCTTTCTCCCACACATACAAAGGGCTGGATTCTCCGCAGCCCCGCGCTGAAATTGCAGCCAGCGCGGGGGTGGGGAATCCACTTTCACACCGTAATCGGGCCCGGAGGTGGTTCGGCGATTCTCCAGGACCCGGAAATTGGCGTGACCACGGAGTACAGCACGGCTGGGGGCCCACTGCCAGAGGCCCACCCAGCAAACCTCTGCTCCCGACCAGCCGAGTTCTCGACAGCGTGGAACTAACCACCTATTGCTGGTCGGGATTCTGACGTAGCGGCTGCGGACTCAGTCCGCGGTCGCCCTGGTCAGGGGTGGGAGAATCGGACACTGGGGGGGGAGCCTTATAGGCGGCCGGGGATTAGATCCGAGTGGTTAGATGCTTGGGCGCGCGACCGTTCGGGGGGGTGTCTCCATTCTGTGTGTGGCTCCGCTCACTCCAACAGCACCTTCTTATCACCACAGGGTTTTCCCCACTCACACAAACCCCAAAATCAAAGTGTTGACTTTCTTAAAGAATGATTTTGGGACGAAGACCCTGAGGTTCTGAAAGACAATAAGAGCCTTGGCAGCACCGTCATTTTCACCGTCTGCATCTGCCCGGCCAGCGACAGTGGCAGCACATCCCCCTCTTAAAATCCCTCTTCATCTGTGCCACCAACCGAGCCAGATTCAACTTATGCAACTGCACCCGTCCCCGCGCAATCGGGATGCCCATGTATCTGAAGCTCGCCCCCACCACCTTGAACGGCAGCTCTCCCAACTTCCTCTCCTGCCCCCTGGCCTCGATCGGGAACACCTCACTCTTCCCCATATGTAGCTTGTAACCGGTAAACCGGCGAAACTCCTCCAGGATACCCGTGATTCTCCCAATGCCCCCCAGTGGGTCCGAGATATACAGCAAGAGGTCATCTGCATACAGCGAGACCCTGTGCTCAACCACCCACCCTGCATAATCCCTCTCCAACTCCTCAACGTTCTAAGTGCCATTGCCAGTGGCTCTATTGCCAGGGCAAAAAGCAACGGGTTGAGTGGGCGCCTCTGCCTTGTCCCACTATGTAACCCGAAGTACCTCGAGCTCACCCGGTTCATCTGCACACTCGCTACCGGCACCTTGTACAACAGCTGGACCCAGTCCAGAAACTCCGGCCCAAACCCAAACCGTCCTAACACTTCTCACAAATACTCCCCTCCCACTCGATCAAAAACCTTCTCTGCATCCATTGCCACTGCCACCTCCACGTCCTGTCCCTCCGAGGGCATCATTAGCACGTTCAATAGCCTCCTGACATTCGCCGACAATTGCCTACCCTTTCCAAACCCCACCTGGTCTTCCCCTATCACCCCCGGCACACAGGATCATTGCCAGGAACTTAGAGTCCACATTTAATAGCGACATTGGGCGGTAGGATCCACAGTGCTCCGGATCTTTATCCTTCTTCAGTATTGAGAATATGGATGCCTGCGATCGATAGTGTAGGGGGAGCTCCCCCTTTCCTTGCCTATGCCCTCACCAGCAGGGACTCCAGATTCCCCCCCAAACTTCTTTTTTTTTAAATTTAGAGTACCAATTCATGTTTTCCAATTAAGGGGCCATTTAGCATGGCCAATCCACCTAGCCTGCACATCTTTGGGTTGTGGGGGTGAAACCCACACAGACACGGGGAGAATGTGCAAACTCCACATGGACAGTGACCCAGGGTCGGGATCAGACCTGGGATTATTGGGCCCGGGGCCTTCCCTGCCTCCATTGCCCCCAGACTTTAGGGCAGCATGGTAGCACAGCAGTTAGCACAGTTGCTTCACAGCTCCAGGATCCCAGGTTCAATTCCCAGTTTGGGTCACTGTCTGTGTGGAGTCTGCACGTTCCCCCTGTGTCTGCGTGGGTTTCCTCCAGTTGCTCCGCTTTCCTCCCACAGTCCAACGATGTGCAGGTTAAGTGGATTGGCCATTGCTAAATTGCTCTTCGTGTCCAAAAAGGTTGGATGGGGTTACTGGGTTATGGGGATAGGGTGGAGGTGTGGGCTTAAGTAGGGTGTTCTTTGTAAGGGCCGGAGCAGTCTCAATGGGCCGAATGAGCTCCTTCTGCACTGTAAATTCTATGAAAAATACACTCTCCATCACCTCTACCAGTCCAATGGGAGCCACCAGCCCCTCCACCAGTTCCTCCTTCACCTTGAGGAACTCCAACCCATCCAGGAACCGCTGTATTCCCCCCGGCCCCCATCCCCTCCTGACCGGGCTCTGATTCATAAAGTACCCCCCATCAAACTCCCCAAATACATAATTCACCCCACCGGGTCCAAAACTACTCTTCCCATCCGGTCCTTCACCTTTCCAATCTCCCTCGCCACCTCCTGCTTCCTGCGTTGGTGGGTCAGCATCCTACTAGCCTTCTCCCCGTACCCATACACTGCCTCTCTGGCCCTCCGCAGCTGCCCTAATGCCTTCCCCATGGACACCAGCTCAAACTCCATCTGGAACTTCTGCCTCTCCTTCAGCAATCCTGTCTCCGGTGCCTCTGAATACCTCCTGTCCACCCTTAGAATTTCGTCCACCAGCCTCACCATCTCAGCTTGTTCCTCCTTCTCCCAATGCGCCCTGATCGAAATGAACTCCCCACTAACCACTGCTTTAAGCACCTCCCATAGCCTGGTGGCTGAGACTTCCCCTGTATCAGGGGAAGGGGCAGCACGGTAGCCTTGTGGATAATTACTTCACAGCTCCAGGGTCCCAGGTTCGATTCTGGCTTGGGTCACTGTCTGTGTGGAGTCTGCACATCCTCCCTGTGTGTGCGTGGGTTTCCTCCGGGTGCTCCGGTTTCCTCCCACAGTCCAAAGATGTGCGGGTTAGGTGGATTGGTCACGATAAATTGCCCTTAGTGTCCAAAATTGCCCTTAGTGTTGGGTGGGGTTACTGGGTTATGGGGATAAGGTGGAGGTGTTAACCTTGGGTAGGGTGCTCTTTCCAAGAGCCGGTGCAGACTCGATGGGCCGAATGGCCTCCTTCGGCACTGTAAATTCTATGATATCTATGATATCAGTTCAATTCCACATATCCCCGGAAGGCAGCCCTCACCCGCTCGCACACCACCTCATCTGCCCGTAACCCCACAGCCAGCATCCACTATGAGCACTGTGCCAACTCCCCCAGTCCCTCGCAAATCCACCCAATGTGGCGCATGGTCCGAAACCACGATTGCCAAGTGGCCCGAAACGACAACCCCCGCCACGAAAAATACCAATCCGGGAGTACACCCGGTACACACGGGAGAAGTACAAGAACTCCTTCACCCTCGGCCTCCCAAATCTACACCCCCTCCACCCCCCTGCCCATGTGCTCCATGAACCCCTTCAGCTCCTTTGCCACTGCCAACACCCTCCCCCAGCATGGACTCAGCCGGTCCAAACCTGGTTCAATGACCGTGGTAAAGTCCCCCCCACCACGATCAACCGGTGTGAATCCAATTCCCATGCCTCATAAACTCCACATCGGCCCAATGTGGGGCATAAACATTAACCAAAACCACCTGCATCCCCTCCAGCTTCCCACTTACTATTGCAAACCTCCCCCGTGTCTGGCACAATGTTCCCTACTTCAAGTGCCACCCGTTTGTTTGCCAGTGGAGCAATTCCCCTTTTCATCATGTCCAACCCTGAGTGAAAGACCTGTCCTGCCCATCCTTTCCTTAACCTTATCTGACCCCCGATCTTCAGGTGACAGCATCGCTCCTCACACCGCAAGGCCGACTGGAGGAGTCCCATCACCTTCTGTGCAAGGAGATGGTGCTGCCACTCCCATGCAACAGGGCCAACGCTGTGAAGATGGCATCCGTAGTGGAGGCCTTGGTGCAGGAGGCGCACGCCATGGGGGGATGTTCCCTCCATGGTTCTGCTAGTGACCTCCATGGCTGAGGGTATGAGCTCCATGGTGCAGGACGTCAACAGCATGGCGCAGGCACTAATGGGGATCAACGAGTGTCAGTGCCAGAGGACAGCAGGACTTCTGGATCTTACTCCAGCTGCCCTTCCATCCCATGGAGGAGCTCACGGGCCCTCTCACACCCAAAGGGAATAGGATCAGCAAGAGTACAGCCTGGGTCTTCCAATCAGGAGACCCTCGGGGTGTAAACCCCAGCTGACACCCTCCTCTCTCCAGTCCCACACACCGAGGAGGGCAGCACTGCAACACCCGTGCTGCCCAAAAGCAGACCTGGACCGTCATGATCCAGGCCCACCGGGACACCTGCCAAGGTTACCTCGGGCAACAAGGGTTGGAAGCCAGCAGGCCACCTCAACCTCAGCTTTGGATTCTGAGGATACATCTCGACATAGCAGGATGGTGAGGACGAGTAAGAAACGATAGGCACTTAGTGAGCACGGGTGAACCTGTACACTTGTAGAGATAAGTCACACACGGGTCCTCCACGACATCATGGTGCCATGCCCCACAGATTCCGACACAAACTCGGCGCTTCCTCCCTGTGGAGTGTGAGAATGCCAGTGCGATGTCTCTCTCACCTCCCACACTGACAATGCAGTAATGTCGCACCACTGCTGGTGTGGGCCCCCAGCCCCAACACCTCACCCCCCCCATCCATGGAACATCCACCCCCTCTCCCACTGCAACTCTCAGGCCTCTATTGTCCGTCAGCATTCTCTAGCTATGAGGATGACAAGGGCTGAAAATGGGACACAGTCTGTTCACCTCGTCAGTAGGTGGATAAACATACCGGGACCGCTGACCTCAAAGGAGGCGGTAGCAGCTGAGATATGCCATTCAGCGTCTCTGCGCCCCTAGATCACCCCGTTCTGTGTCAGGTCGCGTTCAGCTCTCTGTCAGGCAGGAGTCAGACATCTCGCAGTGAGCAAGAGGAGCATCGCTCTGTCCTCACTGCATCATCATTCTCCTGCAGCATCCGGCCAATCACTTTAGCATCCTGCCCATGAATGTAGCCACCATCACAATGATCTCCCGCAGACACCACAGCAGTGAGAGGATGCCAGATCCCATGGTGGGAGAGGTCTTCACAGCCTAGTCCTGGTCTTCCCCAAACTGAGAGGTGATGAGGGTGTCCCTAGCTCTGTGCTACATGTGGGCCCTGGCCATTGTCTGAGGTCCTTCCTCCGCCCCCTCCGTGGGTTGCCCCTCGACGTCCTCCTCAGCGTCCTCCTCATCCATCTCCTCCTGGTTCAGCTGCTTGACCCCCTGCAGTGCCAGTTTGTGAAAAGTGTAGCAGACCACTGTGAGGAGTGACACCTTCTGGGGGCTTACCCCGACTGGTCCAGACGCCCGAAACACATCCTGAGCAGACCAATTGCCTGTTCCACCTGTGTGTGCATTGACACATGGGCCTTATTGTAGCACGTCTCAGCGAGTGTTTGTGTCCTCCGCACTGGCATCATCAGCCACCTCCTGTGTGGGTACCTTTTGTCCCCAAAGAGCCATCCCTCCAGCTGCTGCTCACTTTAAAACAGCTGGGATCAGCGAGCGTCCCAAGGTGTAACTATCATTGGATTGGATTTGTTTATTGTCACATGTACCGAGGTACAGTGAAAAGTATTTTTCTGCGAGCAGCTCAACAGATCATTAAGTACATGAAAAGAAAAGAAAAGAAAATACATAACAGGGCAACACAAGGTAGACAATGTAAATACATAGACACCAGCATGGGGTGAAGCATACAGGGGTGCAGAATTAATCAGGTCAGTCCATAAGAGGCTCGTTTAGGACAGGCATTGTCACATTCGGGGGAGTGACCCGCGGGTGGGTCGCGGGCGGGTGTCGGGAGGGTCGCGGAGCCATCCATTATGCTCTCCCGATTGCGCAAATCCGCGCGCAACAGCTGCAGCAGCCGGCTATTAAAAATGTCGGCTGCAAGCGGCCTTCAAAATGCGGCCGCACTGCGCATGCATGCCAGATCATCAGCGCGCATGCCCAAAACTATGCGCACGCGCGCCGGTGATCGGGCCCGCATGCGCAGTGCGGCCACTTTTTTTTTAAACGGTCAGAGAGATCTAGGTGTACAGGTCCACAGGTCACTGAAAGGGGCAACACAGGTGGAGAAGGTAGTCAAGAAGGCAATACGGCATGTTTGCCTTCATTGGCCGGGGCATTGAGTATAAGAATTGGCAAGTCATGTTGCAGCTGTATAGAACCTTAGTTAGGCCACACTTGGAGTATAGTGTTCAATCCTGGTTGCCACACTACCAGAAGGATGTGGAGGCTTTAGAGAGGGTGCAGAAGAGATTTACCAGGATGTTGCCTGGTATGGAGGGCATCAGCTATGAGGAGCGGTTGAATAAACTCGGTTTGTTCTCACTGGAACGACGGAGGTTGAGGAGCGACCTGATAGAGGTCTACAAAATTATGAGGGGCATAGACAGAGTAGATAGTCAGAGGCTTTTTCCCATAGAGGGGACATACTAGGGGGCATAGGTTTAAGGTGCGAGTGGCAAGGTTTAGAAGAAATGTACGAGGCAAGTATTTTTACACAGAGGGTAGTGGGTGCCTGGAACTCGCTGCCGGAGGAGATGGTGGAAGCAGGGACGATAGTGACATTTAAGGGGCATCTTGGCAAATACATGAATTGGATGGGAATAGAGGGATACGGACCCAGGAAGTGTAGAAGATTTTAGTTTAGACGGGCAGCATGGTCGACACAGGCTTGGAGGGCCGAAGGGCCTGTTCCCGTGCTGTACTTTTCTTGGTTCTTTTTTGTTCTTTGTTTTACAAGTTCGGTGGGGGGGGGGTATTCATTTTTATCATTTATTTTATTCATTTAATTTTTATTATTTTCATTTATTTTATTCATTTTATTTTTATTTTTTTTTACAAGTTTGCGTAAAATTTCTTACAAAGTTAACCGGAAAAAAATGCAGAACTTTGGACAGTTGGAGACCCCATACTTTCCGGCACAGGAAGGCTTCACCATCATCCAACAGGTTCCATTGGAGGAGCGTGTACGAGGGCCAAAGAGACACAAAACCATTTCTTCCATTTTTGTCAGCAGCAAACAAGGTGAGAGAAAATGGTGGGTCATGCAGGTCGGCCGGCGTGGGTCGCGAAGGTCGGCCGGCGTGGGTCGCGAATGTCGGCCGGCGCGGGTCGCGAAGGTCGGCCGGGTTGGGTCCCGAAGGTTGGCCGGTTGGTAAAAATGGGTCCCTGGAACAAAAGTTTAAAGAACACTGGTTTAGGAGTCTGGTAACATGGATGCTCTGCGGGAAACAGGCACACACCTGCATACAGTGCATCAGATGGTGGCAGACCATCTGGACATTGAGGGAATGATGTGCCTTATGGTTCCGTAATGGCATCCCATGTCGCCATGGGGAGCGCAGAACAATGTCGATAGCACCCTGTACCTGGGCATGGCTGCTAAGCAGGTGAAGCCCATTTCACTGATACCCTGGATCACCTGGTCCCAGTCCAAGTTGATGTACATGTGGGCCCTCACAAATAGTGCATGTGTGACCTCCCTTATGCATTTTGTGCACAGCTGACTGTGAGATGCCACACAGGTCACCCGTGCAGCTCTGAAACGAGTTGCTTGCATAGAAGTTCAGAGCGACAGTACCTTTCAGGGCCACAGGCAATGGGTGACCTCCCAATTCATTTTGATGCCAATTCCTGCAGCACCTGGTACAGGTGGTTGACCATCCCCTGGGACAGATGCAATCTTCTCCCACACTGGACCTCTGATATCTGGAAGTAGGAAGTTCTCCGATGGTATAACCATGGCTCCTACTGTCTCCTCTGAGGCTCTGCCACCTGTGGCCCTGCTTCCAGAAGATCTGCTGCCAGAAGGGCGCAGTTCCTGGCCGGGTGCAGTGGCACAGCAGTAGCATGGTGATGTCACCGCTGCTGCTCGATCACAATCAAAGGAATTGCCAGTGCGACTGGCTCCGTGATTCAGAAACTGAAAGAAAGAGAACATCAAAATGAGCAATGGGAAGGCTTAGCAGTTCCAAGACCTACGGCCCTCTCAGGATCTGCGACAACCACCCATGTGCATCTCCCTACGTGAGCGCCTTTCCAATGAGCCTCACTTCCTTCCCATCACAAAGTCACTTCCCCACAGTTGCCCCTCTCAACTCCACCTGAATGAAGAGCTCTGACCCTTGAGAGCCTCAGTGAGCTGTGTGACTCCACTCCAAGGGTGAGGAGTGAGGGCAGTTGAGTGCATTCAATGGATCTGCGTTCTAACCTCATGGAGGAACAAGACACTGCCACCTGTCATCCCGCGATGAACCAATGCATCCTACGGTTGTATGAGACTGCTGAGTGGAACACCCTCCACCCTAGATCCCCATTTCTAAGTGGTTAACAATTGGATGCCAATCAGTGGGATACTCATACATTGCAATACTGACTGAATTGGCATAATTGACTCATCAAGGAAGGGTCAGGCAGCTGATCAGGCAATTTGCTTCCTCTTGTGGCAGCCGAGGCACACCTGGTGCATGTGAAGACTGCACTTTGCAGTTAACTTCTTAGAGGGAACCCTCATTCCCTCAACTCTCCTGGGCTGTGGAGTCTCTCAACTCCATTGCTGAGAGACTGCTACAGGCATTTGCAAACAAGAGAGAGAGAGAGGGGCATTCTGCTGGCAAGGCCTGCGGTGGAATAGATTTCCTGCTGGGAAATGATTTGGTTGACAGTAAAGTGTTAGCTAGTAAAAATAAAGAGGCTAGGAAAGCCAGAAGGAATCTGTAGATGAACAGGGAATCACGAGTGGCTTGGAGGTCCTGCAGGGGGCGATAGAGCTCAGTTGCCTGGACAGCTAGTTTGTGATGCGGAGCGAGGCCAGCAGCGCCGGTTCAATCCCCGAATCGGCAGAGGTTATCCATGAAGCCTGCGCCTTCTCAATCTTGTCCCTTGCCTGAGGTGTTGTGACCCTCAAGTTAAATCACCATCAGTAAGCTCTCCCCTCAAAGCAACTTGTGGTCATCCGGGACTACAGCGACTTTACATCTGTGGTGTGTGTGTGAAGTTGCAAACACTTACTCCCCAGGGTTTGATTTCTGGACTTAACCGTAATGTGAGTTTGCTGTGAGCTATTATTAAATTGGATCACCCAAATTGAGGGTTTGAGGAAACAGGTCACCCTCTACTTCAAAGATAATTCAAAAACACCTCTGTGTATGAACAGGAGAGAGGATAAAAAAGTTCAATTTCTCTCTCTCATGTCCTAACAGTTTGAATGATTCCCGTTCTGTAACCATTTGGTGATTTTGAACACAAAGGACCAAATAGTGTGTTCCTATTCTGTCATCTTGGGCCTGAGATATTTGGCTTACACCAACCCATTGATATGTTTGGGGATGTCTTTGGTACAAACATGTCTTTGGAGAGGAGTTCATAGCACTGCCTAGAATCACACTTATCTAACCTGATTAAGGTTTTTGTGACCATCCCCATTATGTATCTGTGACATATTACAAGCCACCATTCAGACATACACTCTTTTTTATTTTTGCAAGCATCCCCAATAGACAAGTAAACCTGAGTAATAACATTCATTACTCTGCGTCACAGCACTCAGCTGCTGCATCGCTCAATCTACTCATAAATACTCAGGGGAATTTAGACTGAGGTGGGTACATCGGGCGAAACATGCAGCGTATAGCAGCAGGTAGTGTGGGCACAGGAGCTCCAACCACCTGCTGGTCGATCGGGCAGCTGCAGGGTACTGGATTCAAGGTTTGCTTTCGGATGACTGCTCAGCAAACACTAATGGGTGAATCGTTAGAGGATGTGCCTTGGAATCTTTATGATCCGATGTCAACTGAAGAGGAATCCACGACTGCAGCCTCACACAACTGCTAAACAGAACTGCAGTCTAACATGCTGTACGTGACAACTACAAGGTAGCCCACAGCTGAAAGCCTGTTTCTTCAGCCAAGCAGGAATATCTTTCCACACTGCTCCATGCACTTCTAGAAAAGCCTTGAATTATTCAATCCCCGGTCTCCTTTTTTGTCCATGTTGAGGAATTTGGATGGAGAAAGCCACGATGCTCAGCTCTGCTGTCGACTAGGGGCTTTGCACAGTAACTGCATTGCAGTGTTAATGTAAGTCTACTTGTGACAATAAAGATTATTATTATTCCACGCTACAAAAGCTTTGCTGTCACAGAGGTCACTGGATGTGCCAAGGGTGTAGCCAGCAGGGGGAGCATATCTGGGTCAGGCACAGACATGGCTGCTGTGTCTCGGGACAATATACATCCTCCAAACGATTGTAAATGTGCCGTGAATGAGTACGAGCAGGCAGCCACTGCAATAGCGGATATGATTGGGGAAGTTTCCGAGACCCAGCACAAGGACACCGAGAGTCACTCAATTCCAAAAGGTGTTCACTGACACTGGAAGAACACAACAAGCACAGGCAACACCCATTACCCCCTGGGGAAGCACCAATCCCATTCCCCAATTTTGGGCAGGGAAGTAAATGGAGTCACGTGCTAGGGCAGGAGCAAATGGTGGCCTTGACATGCAGAAGGTATACTGGCTTCTGCAAAAACACTGCTGCTTCTGAGCTGAGGGCAAACACTACTCCCTTTGGCATCAAACTTGATTCCAGTAGGTGTTTGACTCTGTGATCCTTGGATGGCAACTTACTGGGAATTTAATTAGGTTGTGGCAACCCTATGGTCTCCTCATAAAATGTACATAACTAGACTTTATGCTTTAGACATATTACCCTAATTTTCAGATCTGCTATCTGCTTTAACCTGAATTAGCACAAAACCACCAAATTCAACCATTGGAAATTGCTGTGACAACGCTGTCAATTCAAATGTCACATTGATTGACTTTAAACTCCCCTGAGCAAACCCCCACCCTGCACCACGTGCTGGTACCAATACGGGGCGCTATGGCCGGGTGCCCTAACCACTGAGGCCACCAGATACCCACCCCGTAGGCTGCATTCGTCGCACTGTTTCATGCCGTCTTTTATTCCCCCCCCCCCCCCACGGCCAGGAGAAGGCTGCGCACCGCTGCCGGGGGCAGGAGAAGACAGGAGGGGGGACCCCCGGACCTGTGGCCGCTCACCTTAGCCGGGCAGAGGGCACTGGACATGGTCGGCGGCCCAGAGGAAAGGGAGGTCGCCGAGGTGGAGTTCAGCCGTGGGCGAGGAAGTGAGGCCCCGCTTAGTTGCAGTTTCCCATGACACGTGTGTCAACAACCACCAACAGAGCTCTCACCCCCACACCACCCTCACCCCCACGCCACCCTCATCCCCACGCCACCCGCACCCCCACACCACCCTGACCCCCACGCCACCCTCACCCCCACACCACCCCCACACCACCCTCATCCCCACACCAACCTGCACCACCCCCACACCCCCCTCACCCCCACGTCAACTCCGCACCACCCCCACACCACCCTCACGCCACCCTCATCCCACTGCCACCCGCACCCCCACACCACCCTGACCCCCACGCCACCCTCATCCCCACGCCACCCTGACCCCCACACCACCCTGACCCCCACGCCACCCTCACCCCCACACCACCCCCACCACCCTGACCCCCACGCCACCCTCATCCCCACGCCACCCGCACCCCCACGCCACCTGCACCCCCACACCACCCTGACCCCCACGCCACCCTCACCCCCACACCACCCCCACACCACCCTGACCCCCACGCCACCCTCACCCCCACGCCACCCTCACCCCCACACCACCCTCACCCCCACGCCACCCTCATCCCCATGCCACCCGCACCCCCACACCACCCTCATCCCCACGCCAACCTGCACCACCCCCACACCCCCACACCACCCTCAACCCCATGTCAACTCCGCACCACCCCCACACCACCCTCACCCCCACACCAACCTGCACACCCCCACACCACCCTCACCCCCACACCACCCTCACCCCATGTGGTGGTCATGAATGAGCTGGACGTTCAAGGAGTGGGACCCCTTCCTGTTGATGTAGGCCCAGTGAACACAAGGCGACATGCATGCTATCCACTACCCCCTGGACCTGGGCATCGCGGCGATGGTGGTGAATCCTGCTGCCTGGCATCCTGTTGGTCCTGGCGCATGTCAAAGTTTATATAGTTCGCTGACCGAGCAAACAGGGTGCACTTGTGGGCTGCAGCTTGTGAGATGCCACACAAGTCCCCACTAGAGCCCTGGAATGATCCTGAGGCAGAGTAGTTCAGGGCGGCGGTGACCTTGAGGGCCACTGGGAGCAGGTATCCTCCTAATAATAATATAATAACCACTTATTGTCACAAGTAGGCTTCAATTAAATTACTGTGAAGAGCTCCTAGTCACCACATTCCGGCGCCTGTTTGGGGAGGCCGATACGGGAATTGAACCCGCACTGCTGCCTTGTTCTGCATTACAAGCTAGCTGTTTAGCCCACTGTGCTAAACCAGCCCCTGGTGACAGGTTCGCAAGGACATGGCACAGGTGCCGTACCGTCTCCTTGTTGAGGCGGAACCTCCTGCAGCACACGCTGTCTATCATCTGTTCGAAAGACCAGTAACACCTGTACACCTTGGGCCATCGTCGGCCTCCACCTTGGGGTCCCACCCTCATCCGATGGCTGGCCTGGTCCTCAGGGTGTGGGGCGGAGCCCTGCACATGGGCCGCCACCTTGAGCCTCTGTTGATGCTGCTGGCACCTGGGAGCCTGTACTAATCGACAGTGTTTTTTTAAAACAAATTTAGTGTACCCAATCATTTTTCCAATTAACAGGCAATTTAGAGTGGCCAATCCACCTAGCTTGCACATTTTTGGGTTGTGGGGGCGAAACCCACGCAAACATGGGGAGAATGTGCGAACTCCACACGGACAGTGACCCAGAGCCGGGATTGAACCTGGGACCTCAGCGCCGTGAGGCTGCAGTGCGAACCCACTGCGCCACCGTTCTGCCCCTAATCGACAGTGTTAATCGACAGTGTGACCACTTGCTGCTGACCAGGTCTGATCATGAGAGGCCATTAGATAGGGGGTCACTCCCGTTAATTGTATGGAGAGTGACCTTAAGTGGTGATTATCGGTGCAGCGGCATGGTGGCGCAGTGGTTTGCCCTGCTACCTCACGTCACTGAGAACCTGGGTTCGATCCCAGCCCCGGGTCACTGTCTGTGTGGAGTTTACACATTCTCCACGTGTCTGCATGGGTCTCACCCCCACAACCCAAAGATGTGCATGCTAGGTGGATTGGCCATGCTAAAATTGCCCCTTAATTGGAAATGAAAATAATTGGGTACACTAAATTTATTTTTATAAAAGTGGTGATTATTGGTTTCGTGCCACACTATGGCAGGTTATTGATTCCGCCAATGGGAGTGGGCCGGTTACATCACAATCCGATCGCCGCCCAGCACGGTTCTCGTATACGGCCTTGCCCACGATCTAACGGCGTTGTTGCACTCCTGCTTCGGCTCAATGTGCCCATTAAATTGAGCCTACAATCTCACAGCGGATGGAACATTTCATAGAAAATCCTGACCAATCAGCACAATCCATTGATGAGTCCTGGCAATCTGATACAGTCCATTTGCCAACAACCAAGTACTGGGCTAATGGTAAGATTCTTGGTAGTGTGGACGAGCAGAGAGATCTCGGTGTCCATGTCCATAGATCCCTGAAAGTTGCCACCCAGGTTGAGAGGGTTGTTAAGAAGGCGTACGGTGTGTTAGCTTTTATTGGTAGAGGAATTGAGTTTCGGAGCCATGAGGTCATGTTGCAGTTGTACAAAACTCTGGTGCGGCCGCATTTGGAGTATTGTGTGCATTTCTGGTCGCCACATTATAGGAAGGATGTGGAAGCATTGGAAAGGGTACAGAGGAGATTTACAAGAATGTTGCCTGGTATGGAGGGAAGATCATATGAGGAAAGGCTGAAGGACTTGAGGCTCTTTTCGTTAGAGAGAAGAAGGTTAAGAGGGGACTTAATTGAGGCATACAAGATGATCAGAGGATTAGATAGGGTGGACATCGAGAGCCTTTTTCCTCGGATGGTGATGTCCAGCACGAGGGGACATAGCTTTAAATTGAGGGGAGATAGATATAGGACAGATGTCAGAGGTAGGTTCTTTACTCAGAGAGTAGTAAGGGCGTGGAATGCCCTGCCTGCAACAGTAGTGGACTTGCCAACACTAAGCGCATTCAAATGGTCATTGGATAGGCATATGGACGATATGGGAATAATGTAGAGGGACTTTAGAAGGGTATCACAGGACGGTGCAACATCGTGGGCCGAAGGGCCTGTACTGCGCTGTAATGTTCCATGTTCTATGTTCAAGATGCACCAGCACTAATGTCAGACCAAACAGCACATCCTGCTGGAGTTTTCTTATTTGTAAACTTAAAGGTGAAGTCCATCTTAAAGGCATAGGTCCCATTAGCCGGCCAGGTACAAAAATTGAAATTGCAGAAAAACAGAAATTAAAAGGAAAAAACAAGGGCCAGACAGGGATTAACATGAAGATCCTTACAAGATGAAGAGACAGAGTATAATGTATCAAAGTTTACTGATTATTATTATTAAAGCGAAGCTGTGGGAAGGACACAGAGAGGCTGCAAAGAGATATAGACTGGTTAAGCGAGTGGGCAACAAGATGACAGATGGAGTATAATGTGGTGAAGTTATTCACTAGGGTTGTAAGAATAGAAAAACAGATTATTTTGCAAAAATGTGAAACGTGTAAGTGTTGGTGTTCAAAGAGACTTGGATGTGCTTGTACAAGGAATTCTGAAAGCTAGCATGCAGATGCAGCAAGCAATTAGCAAGGCAAAGGCATGTTGGCCTTGACTGCAAGGGGATTGGAATACAAGAAGAAAGAAGGCTTGCGACAATTATACAGGGTTTTGGCGAGACCATATCTGGAGTGGTGTGTGCAGTTTTTGTCTCCACATGATATACTTGCATTGGAGGCGGTACAACAAAGGTTTACTGATATGGTCCCTGGGATGAGGGGGTTGTTCTGTGATGAGAGGTTGAGTAAATTGGGTCTATATTCTCTGGAGTTTAGAAGGATGATAGGTGATCTCACTGAAACCAACAATATTCCGATGGGGCATCATAGGGTAGTGGCAAGAGATTGTTTCCACTGGTCGGGAATCTAAAACAGGATGGGGGGAGGGGGGGGCACAGTCTTGGGATAAGGGGCCGATCCTCTAGGACTGAGGTGAGAAGAAATTATTTTGTCCACAGGTTTGTTAATCTTTGGTCTATCACAGGGGGCTGTGGATGCTCCATTGCTGAATCTAAATTATCCTGGAACAGAGATTTTTAATCTCTTGGGAAATTAAGGAATTTGGATTTGTTTTATTGTCACGTGTACCGAGGTACAGTGAAAAGTATTGTTCTGCATACAGTCCAGACAGATCATTCCATACATGAAAAAAATAGAACATACAAAAATACACAATGGGATATGGGAAATGGACAGGAAAATGGGATTGGAGCCTATGATCACGTTGAATGGCGGAACAGGCTCCAAGGGCAGAGTGGGCTACCCTCCTATCTATTGTGCTCCAGTGTGTCTTTATAAACTATGGTTAAGTTGGGGGTGTTAACTTAGTTTGAGTTCTCTTTATATACAATCGGTTTTGGCATAGTTCTGTCTTTTAATTACTGAGTTTTGGGATTTCTTCTTTCAATGTTAATCGCCCCTAACAGGATGATAATATGGAATGGATGGATGAACAGGATGGATAATATGATCATTTAAAACAAATGGAAACCTAGGAAGCTGAACTCAACGATACCAAAACACTGGCACCAATTTGTAATAAATGCCAATGAACAGCAGAATATGAATGCTGCACATGAGTAATCCAGAAGGCCAAATGAGTTTTCACTTGGGTAATTCCCCCGCCTCGTCTGAGGGAGAAACTGCTTTTAACCTCAGCCAGGAGTGGGAAGCCCTCCCGTGCATTGCGCTGGGACCTGCGCCTTGCAGGTAAGGGCCCCTGATATCAATCTGTCTCCTGGGGCTGGGTATGAATTCAGTCTGGGCTTGATCTCAGACCAAGTCTAAACTCCACCACAAAGTGACTGTCAACCCTGCATTTAAAACACCCACGACATTCCCCAACTCCCTGAGAGTCTGGAACGGGAAGGCAGGTTTCCATTGGTATGCTGATTGAAACAGTCTCCCGAATTCTCCATGAGCGCTCAGAGGGGAACTGCTGGTGTTCTGCTTAACCAGAGGGGGCTCAGTGCGCCTCAGGAACCGCGGGGAGCCTAACACCCCGCAGTTTAAATTCAGCAAAGGGACAGAGACCCCCCACCCCACCCCCAACTATCCAACAAACTGAAGCAACTCTGCAAATGGCAACATCGACGTTTGAGGATGAAATCGCTTCGATTGGAAATCTGACCGAAGCTAGGTCAGGGACTTGTTTCATTCCTTTTTGTTTTGAAGAGTTTCAAACATTAATTGGAAGTAAACACGTGGCGTGGCTCCGACTGTGAGCTGGTGGATCTCATTGCCCAGACTGGCAGCGAGAGTGAAGATGTTCCTTGTGAGACTGGTGCAGAGAGAAGCTGGCTAGGTCCACAAAAACAGGCTGTTCTGCCCAGCCAGAGAGCGCTGGATCTCTGCCTAATGTTTTATTCGGGTGGACCTTCAGAGTGGCTCCGGGAATTCAGGATTCGGGAGCAAGTTGCATTGCCTCCCCCCACCCCGGCCGCTCTGCGGTGTTTTCTGCTTCGTTTGAGCTTTCCCCGAATATTGGAACATGTCTGTATCAATCTGAGGTTGCAATGTCTCCCTCCACTCCCCCTCCTCCTATCAGATCTGTCTGTTCACTCCCAGCTACCGAGGCCCCGGAGTTTCTGAGCCCCTTCTCAATGTGTGAAAAAAAAATCCAGTCGCGAATTCACAAATCTTTATTTTAGTCCATCTCCCGGGCAACGCAGCTGAGTGGAACTGCAGGACCTGTCTCGCTGGGTTAATGTTTAACGAGGCCAGTTCAGATAATCTCTCAAATAGAGCCGCTCGTAGCTTGATGATAGAGAGGGGGAGCAAAACGTGTGATTACTTTTTTCCCCTGGTTTTATATATATATAGCAAACGAGGAGAGAGAGAGAGCTGTGGAAACGCGATGGGTTTTTTTTAATGAACTGGTATAACATTGAAAAGTAGCTGTGTCGAAACCCAGTTTAGCTGCGACTTTCATACTCTGTGCTGCACCCAGCCTGTTCAGCTGGATCTGAACTTGTCCCTCAGACTGCTCAGTGCTGTCTCTGGGGAGCTCTATTTAAAAATGGGATGGGTGTGGGGGGGGGTTTCTGTTCAATTCTGGGTTCAGAATAAAAGCCAGTCTGTACAAGAAATGAAAGGTGGCGCTTTTCGCTTCCTTGGGCGAAACTGGGGCTGGAGAATGAGGGGGAGCTTCCAGGGACATGCCATGGGGACCTGGGTGGGGACGGGCGGGTTGGGACGTTGGCAGCGTTAAATCATCGCCCTCCCCAGCCTGGGCAGTCTTCTCTTCTGGAGTTGGTGGTGGTGGTTGGGGGGGGGGGGGGGGGGAAGAGTGTGTGTGTGTGTGTGGGGGGGGGGGGGGAGGGGGGGTTGGTGGTAGGTGTTGAAAAAGGTCGGAAGGGGTAAAGGAGGTGGGGGAGGGGGAGGAGGAGGAGGGACAAATTGCTGAGCCATAACAGGCAGCCGTAGCCCTGTCCATGGTGCTGGAATGCAGGCTGGAGTTGGTTGTTGCAGGCAGGGGATCCGCCTTTCAGCTTTCTTCACCTCTCTCTGCCTCGCTCTCTTTCGCTCTCTCTCGCTCTCAGGCTAGCATCTCCAGAGGACACTCTCACATAAGAATGGACTTGACACGTTGTGGGAGACAGGGCAGTGGGCACTGTCCTCCACTGTCTGCCCATGTGGCCCCCGGGTAACCCCTCTCCATTCCAAGCCCCCCCCCCTGCCTGCCTGGGAGTGTGACAGCTCGCTGAGGACTGGCTGCTGACTGGGGGTTTGGGGAGCCGCTCAAGCAGCTCGAGTTATTATTATTTCCCTGACTATCTGGGACAGCGAGAGAGACAAAGAGAGAGAGATTTTTAAAAATCGATGTGACTGTGTTGGAGAGATCCCGGGCTTTTCGGAGTGGAAGTGGAAATGCTGCAGAGCGACGGGGCGAATTTTGGAAACTAACGCACCACACGGGGGGCTGCACATCCCAGCTCTGTTGGTTGCGGAGGAAATGTTGGAGGGGAAAGCCCTGCAGTTAAAATTCTTCCTGTTTCCAGAGCACTGCTGTTGAATTCAGACTCAGCGGCGTTTCCAGTATTGGAGGTGTGGGGGTGTGGGGAGGGGGGGGGGGGGTCTGATTTACTGAGGCTGGCACAGGAGGGGGGGGGGGGTCTGATTTCCTGGGGCTGGCACAGGGGGTCTGATTTACTGAGGCTGGCACGGGGGGGGGGATTTCCTGGCAGGCTGGCACGGGGGTCAAATTTACTGAGGCTGGCACGGGGGTGCCTGGCAGGCTAGCGGGGGGGGGGGGGTCTGATTTACTGAGGCTGGCACGGGGGGTCTGATTTCCTGGCAGGCTGGCACAGGGGTCGGTCTGATTTCCTGGGAGCTGGTACGGGGGGGGGGGGGGGGGTCAGATTTACTGAGGCTAGCACGGGGGTCTGATTTCCTGGGAGCTGGCACAGGGGGGTCTGATTTCCTGAGGCTGGCACGGGGGGGTCAGATTTACTGAGGCTGGCACTGGGGGGGGGTCAGATTTACTGAGGCTGGCACGGGGGGGGTCAGATTTACTGAGGCTGGCACTGGGGGGGGGGGGTCTGATTTACTGAGGCTGGCACGGGGGGTCAGATTTACTGAGGCTGGCACTGGGGGGGGGTCTGATTTACTGAGGCTGGCACGGGGGGTCAGATTTACTGAGGCTGGCACTGGGGGGGTCAGATTTACTGAGGCTGGCACTGGGTGGGGGGGGGGGGGTTATATTTCCTGGTTGAAGTTTGCCCCAAGTCTCCTCTCCGGAAAGTTAGTTTGATGAGTGGGGGGGAGCTGGCTGCCCCTGGCAGTGGGTATGTGTTGGTGCTGTTGATGGGCGGAGGATGGGCAGTGCCAGCGCCCGGGGCTGCGCTCCGCTCCACCTGAACGAGGACAACGGGCGCCTGGTGCTGCTGGCCCTGCTGATCGTGGCTTACCTGGTGTGCGGCGCCGCCGTCTTCTCGGCCCTGGAGCGGCCCGCCGAGCTGCAGGCTCGCGCCAAGTGGAACCGCACCGTGCGCAACTTCGCCGACAGGTTCGACATCGCCGCCGGCGAGCTGAGCGCCTTCCTGCGGGACTACGAGGCAGCCATCGCCGCCGGCATCCACTCCGACACCCTGAGAGCCCGCTGGGACTTCACCGGGGCTTTCTACTTCGTGGGCACCGTGGTGTCCACTATCGGTAAGGAAAACTCCCCAAGGTCACTGAGTGAGGAGGGTCAGGAGAGGGGAGTGAGTGTGAGTGAGTGTGAAGTGAGTGAGTGTGGAGTGAGCCAGTGAGTGTGAGTATGAAGTGAGAGTGAGTGTGGAGTGAGTGAGTGTGGAGTGAGCCAGTG
Source organism: Scyliorhinus canicula (assembly GCF_902713615.1). Classification (NCBI taxonomy): domain Eukaryota; kingdom Metazoa; phylum Chordata; class Chondrichthyes; order Carcharhiniformes; family Scyliorhinidae; genus Scyliorhinus; species Scyliorhinus canicula. Next base: position 276,177,541 of record NC_052146.1, on the reverse strand, counting down.
AGTGTGAGTATGGAGTGAGAGTGAGTGTGGAGTGAGTGAGTGTGGAGTGAGCCAGTGTGTGTGGAGTGAGTGTGGAGTGAGTCTGTGAGTGTGGAGTGAGTCAGTGAGTGTGAATGTGGAGTGAGCCAGTGTGTGTGAGTGAGTGTGAGTTAGTGTGGAGTGAGTCAGTGAGTGTGAATGTGGAGTGAGCCAGTGTGTGTGAGTGAGTGTGAGTGAGTGTGGACTGAGTCAGCGAGTGTGGAGTGAGCCAGCGTGTGTGAGTGAGTGTGGACTGAGTCAGCGAGTGTGGAGTGAGCCAGCGTGTGTGAGTGTGAGTGAGTGTGGAGTGAGTCAGTGAGTGTGAGTGTGGAGTGAGTGAGCCAGTGAGTGTCAGTGAGTGTGGAGTGAGTCAGTGATGGTGTGTGGAATGAGTGAGTGAATGTGGAGTGAGTGAGTGAGTGTGGAGTGAGTGAGTGTGGAGTGAGTGAGTGTGGAGTGAGTGAGTGTGAGTGAGTGAGTGTGGAGTGAGTGAGAATGAGTGTGGAGTGAGTGTGAGTGAGTGTGGAGTGAGTGAGTGTGGAGTGAGTCAGTGAGTGTGAGTGTGGAGTGAGTCAGTGTGGAGCAAGCCAGTGTGAGTGAGTGAGTGTGGAGTGAGTCAGTGAGTGTGAGTGTGGAGTGAATCAGTGAGTGTGAATGTAGAGTGAGCCAGTGAGTGTGTGTGAGTGAGTGTGGAGTGAGTCAGTGAGTGTGAGTGTGGAGTGAGTGAGTGTGGAGTGTGTGAGTGTGGAGTGAGCCAGTGTGTGTGAGTGAGTGTGAGTGAGTGTGAGTGAGTGAGTGAGTGAGTGAGTGTGAGTGAGTGTGGAGTGAGTGAGTGAGTGAGTGTGGAGTGAGTGAGTGTGGAGTGAGTGAGTGTGGAGTGAGTCAGTGAGTGTGGAGTGAGTGAGTGAGTGAGTGTGAGTGGGTGGAGTTGTGAGTGTGGAGTGAGTGAGTGAGTGAATTAGTGAGTATGGAGTGAGTAAGTGCGGAGTGAATGTGAGTGCGTGGAGTGAGTGAGTATTGAGTGAGTGTGGAGTGAGTGAATGAGTGAGTGTGAGTGTGTGTGGAGTGAGTGAGTGTCGAGTGAGTGAGTGAGTGTGAGTGGGTGTGTATGGAGTGAATGAGTGTGGAGTGAGTCTGAGTGAGTGGAGTGAGTGAGTGGAGTGAGCAGAGTTTGTGAGTGAGTGAGTGAGTGGAGGGAGTGAGTGTGGAGTGAATGAGAGTGAGTGTGTGGGTGAGTGTGGAGTGAGTGTGAATGAGTGAGTGTGAGTGGGTGGAGTGAGTGAGTGTGGAGTGAATGAGAGTGAGTGTGTGGGTGACTGTGGAGTGAGTGTGTGGGTGAGTGTGGAGCGAATGTGAGTGAGTGAGGGGAGTGGAGTGAGTGTATGAGTGAATGGAGTGAGTGAATGAAAGTGAGTGTGAGTGAGTGAGTGTGGAATGAATGAGTGTGGAGTGAGTGAGAGTGAATGAGTGAGTGAGTGTGGAGTGAGAGAGTGTGTGTGGGTGAGTGTGGAGTGAGTGAGTGTGAGTGAGTGAGTGGAGTGAGTGTGAGTGAGTGAATGAAGTGAGTGAGTGTGAGTGAGTGTGAGTGAGTGTGGAATGAATGAGTGTGGAGTGAGTGAGAGAGTGTGGAGTGAGTGAGAGTGAGTGTGTGGATGATTGTGGAGTGTGAGTGAATGTGAGTGAGTGAGTATGGAGTGAGTGAGTGTGAGTGAGTGGAGTGTGAGGTGAGTGTGGAGTGAGTGAGAGTGAGTGTTGTGGGTGGAGTTGTGGAGTGAGTGAGGTGAGTGAGGGAGTGTGAGGTGGGTGGAGTGAGTGAGTGTGAGTGAAGTGCAGAGTGAGTTTGTGGGTGAGTGTGGATGTGAGGTGTGTGGTGTGAAGTGGAGTGAATGTGAGTGCGTGAGGGGAGTGGAGTGAGGTGGATATGAGGAATGAATGGAGTGAGTGACATGAGATGTGAGTGTGAGTGAGTGAGCGTGTGGAATGATATGAGTGTGGACGTGAGTGAGAGTAAGTGAGCTGGAGTAGTGGGAGTGAGTGAGAGTGAGTGTGTGGATGATTGTGGAGTGTGAGTGAGTGAGTGAGTGGAGTGAGTGAATGGAGTGTGGAGTGAGTGAGAGTGAGTGTGAGTGAGAGTGAGTGTGAGTGAGTGAGTGGAGTGAGTGGAGTGAGTGAATGGAGTGTGGAAGTGAGTGAGAGTGTGAGTGAGAGTGAGTGTGAGTGTGAGTGAGTGAGTGGAGTGAGTGAATGGAGTGAGTGAGTGTGGAGAGAGTGAGAGTGAGTGTGAGTGAGAGTGAGTGAGAGTGAATGAGTGTCGAATGAGTGGAGTGAATGAATGGAGTGAGTGAGTGTGGAGTGAGTGAGTGTGAGTGAGGAGTGTGGAGTGAATGAGTGTGGAGTGAGAGAGTGTGGAGTGAATGAGTGTGGAGTGAGTGTGGAGTGAGTGAGTGTGGAGTGAGTGAGAGTGAGTGTGGAGTGAGTGAGTGTGAGTGAGTGTGGAGTGAGTGAGAGTGAGTGTGAGTGAGTGTGGAGTGAGTGAGAGTGAGTGAGTGAGTGTGGAGTGAGTGAGTGTGAGTGAGTGGGAGTGAGTGAGAGTGAGTGTGAGTGAGTGTGGAGTGAGTGAGAGTGAGTGTGAGTGGAGTGAGTGAGAGTGAGTGAGAGTGAGTGTGGAGTGAGTGTGAGTGAGTGTGGAGTGAGTGAGAGTGAGTGAGTGTGGAGTGAGTGAGTGTGGAGTGAGTGAGAGTGAGTGTGAGTGAGTGTGAGTGAGTATGGAGTGAGTGTGAGTGAGTGTGGAGTGAGTGAGAGTGAATGTGTGAGTGTGGAGTGAGTGAGTGTGGAGTGAGTGAGTGTGGAGTGAGTGTGGAGTGAGTGAGTGTGGAGTGAGTGAGAGTGAGTGAGTGTGGAGTGAGTGAGTGTGGAGTGAGTGAGTGTGCAGTGAGTGTGGAGTGAGTGAGTGTGGAGTGAGTGAGAGTGAGTGAGTGTGGAGTGAGTGAGAGTGAATGTGAGTGAGTGTGGAGTGAGTGAGAGTGAGTGTGAGTGAGTGTGGAGTGAGTGAGTGTGGAGTGAGTGAGTGTGGAGTGAGTGAGAGTGAGTGTGGAGTGAATGAGTGTGGAGTGTGTGTGGAGTGAGTGAGTGTGGAGTGAGTGAGAGTGAGTGTGAGTGAGTGTGGAGTGAGTGAGTGTGGAGTGAGTGAGGAGTGAGTGAGAGTGGAGTGTCTGACTGGGTCACCCAGTCTGTGGCTGCCAGCCTGAACAAATTGTCAGAATATCAATAGTGACTGTTTAGGTGGAGGGTCACCGAGGGCCCTTGTGTAAGTCTGTCAACGTGAACCTGTGGCCTGAGGGTAAGTTCCAATATGGACTGAGTGTGAGTCAGTCAATTAATATGTTAAGGACAGTGATCCATAGTTTTCCAGTATCTAATGGCATCAAGGGATATGGGAATAGTGCGGGGGAGGGAGATCAGCCATGATCTAGTTGAGTGGGAGAGCAGTGTGGAGGGGCTGAATGGCCTACTTCTGCTCCTATGTTCCTTGAGCTGATCTCTGCCTCTTTGTTTCACTGTGTGCATTTGAGTGGACGGTTGTGAGTTGGAGCATTTGCGACAGCCAATGTTTGAGTGAGATGGGAGATTCTATGTGGGCTGTGTCGGAATTAAGTGTGTGCTTATGGAGCGTATATCTGCCGTATTGATTTGAAACCCCCTGTGCTTTTGGCTATGTGAATTTGTATGTGTGTAGTTGGATGTGTGCATATGGTAAACCTCACTGAGTGCTGAGTTACACTGCTTGGGACTGTTCTATGAAATGTTCTGAATTTTATGGAATGAAAAAATACAGGGGCGGGGGGGGGTGGGGGTGGTGGGAGTTAGATTTAGAAGTTAAGTCTTCCATTTGCCTTTGTATGGTGGAGGTTTTGCTGTGATTTGTTTTGACAAAGTGAGTGTTATCTCTATATTGTTCAGTATTGTAAGAATGTGATGGTCTAGATGCCGTTTTAACATTATGATGATCTTCAGTATCGTATTTGTCAGACGAGAAAGATTCACATTTGACCCCCTTCTGCTCGGTTAGCTCATCTCACATACGTTCGCGCTAGGGACTATCACAAAGCAGAAAGTGTATGATACAGAACAACTTCACCGCTAAAATCAGACCGAATATTTCGAGATAAATGTTTGAGCTCAGGGCAAAGCTGCCGTCCAATAACGCACGGGCAGTTGGCGACTACGTTCGTGTACGTGTGAAAAAAAGCAAGGATGCGAGAGAGTGTGAGTTTGTCACAAGTGACTGTGACTGAGAAAATATGTGAGCGGGATTTTCCACTCAGGCAGGAACAGCTTCTAGGCACAGCTCACACCGAATGTGGTGGAAATATCTTGAGCAGCCAAGCTATGACAAGATGCAAATTACGAGAATACATCATATTTTATTTCTCCTTTTAACTGTACTGCAGCACTTCAAATTTACCAGTATTTCACCTCTTACCTCTTACCCTCCAAGAAGGATTTTATGTAGAGTGAATTCACTCAAAGTGCAAATGATGTTGTTATCTGGGTGGAAGTGCCAACCATTTTACATTTGCAGTGCCCCAAAAATAAATAAATGAATGAGTGACCAGTTAAGCTGTTCGCGGTGAGGTTGGTTGAGGGACCAATGTTAAGCAGGACACTGAGCAAATTCTATGAACTGGATAGTTTTATTGGAATGTTAAGGATTGTTTATCCATAAAAACATACCCCCCTCCCCACTCCATCGTGCACCTAATTTTGTGTTGATACAAAAGTGTGTCCATGATTTCTTGATATTACTAACTTATATTCCGTTTTTAATGCACCAGAATTTCAAGGTTGTCCAGGAATTTTACTGGAGTTTTAGGGTCGAAGTCGGTGATATCATCCATTTTCTAACAAAACCACAAGTCTTGTTATTGGGATTCGATAAGACTGCATTGTTGCCCTTCTCTGATTGCCTTGCGAAGGTGCTGCTTAGCCTTCTCCTTGAACCATTGCAGTTCTAGCACTGACGGTGTTTCCGTGATAGTGTAAGGTATGGGGGAATTAGAGAATATTGACCCTTGATACTGACCTGACTATACTCAAATGGTCTTTGCACATGGGCTTCCAGATTGATATCCATTGATGCCAATCACTCTCATTTGTAGTTAAGTTTCAACTTCAAGGAAATTTGTACCATGAATATCCATACCAATGAGTCCTTTGTACTATGCCTTCCTTTCCATCTTTTTAAAGTTAACAATTGGAATATTAACACCAGGCAATTTTAACAGTGTTAAGTGATTGTTACCTCCATGTTGTTCGGTATTGTAAGAATACGATGGTTTAGGTGGCATTTGAACATTATGGTGACCTTCAGTGTCATTTTTGACAGACTAGAAAGATTCACTTTTGTTCCCTTCTGCTAATCATAGAATCATAGAGTTTACACTGCAGAAGGAGGCCGTACAGCCCATCAGGTCTGCAAAGGCCCTTGGAAAGAGCATCATACTGAATCCCATGCCTCCACCCTATCTCCGAAACCCAACCTAACCTTTTGGACACAAAGGGGCAATTTAGCATGGACAACCCACCTAACCTGCACATCTTTGGACTATGGGAGGAAACCGGAGCACCTGGAGGAAACCCACGTAGACACGGGGAGAAAGTGCAAACTCCACACGGTCACCCAGGGCGGGAATTGAACCCGGATCCCTGGAGCTGTGAGGCAGCAGTGCTAACCATTGTGCCACTGTGCTGTTAGGTTAGCTGATCTCACACGTGTTACTGTTAGGGATCAGCACAGTTGGCATTACTGCAGCCTTTGTGTAACTGTTTTGGAATAGTTATATCAATGATAAAGAGCATGTATGAATTTCTGTCTGAGGCCTATTTCGTTTGTGTGTTCAGGAAGAGAGGGAAGTATTTTGCCGCAATTATTCTGCTTTCACTTCCAAAAATTCAAGCCAAAGTCCCCACTTTTCCAAAATTTAAAACGATCTTTCTCCTGGAGTGCAGTGGTTCATCGCATCAGAATATTAATAACTGGTGCCACGGGTAGATGGGTGGAGTTTCAATTATTTGCTGTTTTTTAGCCATGTTTCTGGTCGGAGTTGCCATGGAAATATTTTCTTAATCTCTGGTTTACTGGTATAACATTAATGAACTGCTCACAGAGGTGAAAAATGACCAATCAACTTTGTCCTCACAGATATTTGTTGTAACAGTCCTATATATAGAAACTGATGACTTGTTTATTAAGAGGAACAGTCCCTGCAGCATCTCAATAGCATGCAGGACAAAACAGGTGGTTTGACCTATCCATCATCTTAAACATTCACTCCCTCCACCACCGGCACACAATGGTAGAAGTGACTGCTGTATACAGGATGCACCATATCAACTCACCCGCGGCTCCTTCAAAGGCACCTTTTAAACCTGTGACCCCCACCAGCTAGAAGAAGAAGGGCGGCAGATACATGGGAACACCACCACTTGCAAAGAGCCATCCAAGCCACACACATTCTTGACTTGGAGCTTGAAAAATCTCTGCAGCCCCCAGGATGCTGATTCCTACCATTGCTTTAAAGGGGACAATCTTCTCAAGTCTAGAGAGGTGTCAACACAAAACACCCCTTGGGTATGATCTCTCTGTAATTGATTACAGTTTCTGGAGTGGAACTTGTACTTATTAAAGGAATGAACCACATGAGCAATCCTGGGTGCCTAAAGTATACAGATGCTCCTTACGTTAAGTGTTGCTCTGATCTGATTATTTTGGTCATGCCAACTCAACAATGCCACAGTGCTGAAGTGGGCAGAAGCATGATGATATGTGTATCTGTAACAGTATACCAGGTTGTGGCTCAGTGGGTGAATATAATTGGTTCTTTCATACCCCTTTCACTTGTATAGATATTGGGCATGTATGTATGCAGATTTATATTGTGGTTACTGCTTTGTGCACCAGTAAAGGGGATTATTAAAGGGACAATTTAAAGGGAGCAGGTAAGTTCAATGGGAAGTGGTTCAGGCAATTGGGTGAGACTGGGAGAAGCGAGACAGGGGAGACCAGGAGAGGGAGTGGGTAGACCGGGAGGGGGAGGAACCAATAAATGGGGGAGGGGGCAGGGCGCATTGGACAAGAGGATGCAGGAAGGAGGTGGGGTGAACCAGACAGGCGGGTGCGGGGCAGACCAGAGGGGAGAGGGCGGGATGGACTGCAGTGGAGTAGCGGGGCAGGAGGGAGGAGGCTGAACCAGAGCAGGGGGGTGGGGCGATGAGAGGGGTTGGTCGCACCAGAGGTGAGTGGTGGCTTGGACCATTGTTGGCGGGTGGGGGGGTGGGGGTTGGGTTGGGAACGTCAGACCCGGGGTGGTGGGGGATGGAGACGGTGGGTACCCTGGGGGTCATGTTTGTGCGGAGTGTCCCTTGCAAGGCTGGGTTTGGGTGTTTAATTAGTTGCTCTGGGGCTACAAATGATATTTTTGCCTTCTAACTCTTCTAGAGTAACTATCAGGGTAAAACTGACAGAACTATCTGCAGTTAGCGATTTAAATCGGTTCTGTCGGAAGTTTCCCAGCCCAGCGCAGTTGTCCATAGAAAGTTAGCACTCCTGGACAATTGTGGGTAAACCCTTACATGGGAGCTTCTGAGAGGAATTCCCCAGCACATCATTGGGGTACCCCCGAAATGCGACACTGAGGAACCAGGAAGTTATGGGCCAATAATAAAATAATATTTGATTCAGATTATTTACTTTTCCACGGTAAGGAACACTATTTTCCCATCATGTAACCAATATTTGTAGAGCTGTTCTGACTGTATGATATTCACTCAGGGGTTAATAATTTACATATTTATAACAAGGCGTGTGGACATAGAGAATGTGCAACACATGTCATAAAATTAATTGGGAAAAATCATAAACCAATATCTAATCCAGAACCAGGGGTCATAGTTTGAGGATAAGGGGTAAATCTTTTAGGACTGAGGTGAGGAGAAATTTCTTCACCCAGAGAGTGGCGAATCTGTGGAATTCGCTGCCACAGAGAGTAGTTGAGGCCAAAATCTTGTGTAATTTCAAGGTGGAATTAGATATAGCTCTTGGGGCTAAAGGGATCAAGGGATATAGGGGGGAAGGCAGGATCAGGGTATTGAACTCGATGACCAGCTATGATCATAATGAATGGCGGAGCAGGCTCGAAGGGACGAATGACCCCCTCCTGCTTCTATTTTCTATGTTTCTAGTTTTCTATGTAATGGCCCTAAAATACAGATAGTGCAATTCCTGAATAAATTTAAGAAAATAAAACCCATTGCCATCACAAGTTAAATCACATCATACAATTGTTTAAATATCAAATTTAAAATGATAAAGTTAGGAATCAACATTGGCCGTAACCTTTTCTCCCAATCATTCTTATGCCAATAAAGGCTGCTCGAACAGATATAATGGCCCATACCTTGCTGGGGTGGGCACTCTTGCAGCATACACATTTCTCTGCACTCTGCAACATGGGGCTGGATTCTCCGCTCGCTGACGCCAAAATCGCGTTCAGCGAACAGCCGGAGAATCATATTTCTCAACCGAATCAGGCCAGCGGCGCTTTCGCAATGCTCCGCCCCCTGTACGCTGCATGCCGTATCAACAGTCTCAGGACATTGCCTGAGACCTCCCCCCCCCCCCCCCCCGATGCTCCACCCCCAACCAGCCGAAGTTGCGGTACACATGTGGTCTCATCGCCGTCGGGAACTCGGTGTGGTGGCTGCGGACTCAGTCCAGCACCGCCAAAGTCGGGGAGGGCCGATCTGCGGGTATAGATTTCATAGAATTTACAGTGCAAAAGGAGGCCATTCAGCCCATCGCATCTGCACCGGCTCTTGGAAAGAGCACCCTACCCAAGCCCACACCTCCACCCTATCCCCATAACCCAGTAACCCCACCCAACACTAAGGGCAATTTTGGACACTAAGGGCAATTTATCATGGCCAATCCACCTAACCTCCACATCTTTGGACTGTGGGAGGAAACTAGAGCACCCGGAGAAAGTTCACACACACACACACACGGGGAGAACGTGCAGACTCCGCACAGACAGTGACCCAAGCCAGGAATCGAACCTGGGAGCCTGGAGCTGTGAAGCAATTGTGCTAACCACTATGCTGCAGTCGGACATTATTCGTGGTCGGGGTGGGGCCGTCCCCGGGGTGCGCGAGCCGGCCGAAGAAGGGGACTATTTCGTAGGCCGGATCTGCGAGCGGCCTCCGCCATGAAGCACAGTGCTGGCGCTGCGGGCTGCCGCTGTGCGCATGCGCGGCCACAGACCCGGCAATTCCCCAGGACGCATCAGCAGCTGGAGCTGTGAGCTCTATGCTGCCGTCCTGCTAGCCCCCAGCAAAACGGGGAATCGGTGGCCATTTTGCGCCGGTTTTCCTGGCGTAACCGTTCCCACGCCGGTATGGGGACATAGCCCCAGAATCGGAGAATCCAGCCCATGATGTGCAGGCTGATAATGGGCCATGTTTATTACATGACCAATAGCACCCCATCCTAATCAATGACATTTAAAGAGTGAGAAAGAAACAGGGAAACAACTGAGAAATAAAATAAATTAGAGTCAATTCAAATAGAGAAAGAGTAATGGAGGAACAATACAATATTATAAAAATTGAAATTTAACATCTTTTAAATCTCTAAGAATAATTTTTCACATTCGGAAATGGAACTCAACAGTTTAAATGTCTCTCAGGTCTAGAGAGGCATTGCATTCATAATTATCACCTTGTTCCACTTTTTAAAAATAAATTTAGAGTACCCAATTACTTTTTTATCCAATTAAGGGGCAACTAAGCGTGGCCAATCCACTTAACCTGCGCATCTTTGGGTTGTGGGGATCAAACCCACGCAGACATGGGGAGAATGTGCAAACTCCACACGGACAGTGACCCAGGACCAGGATTCGAACCCGGGTCCTCAGCACCACAGTTCCAGTGCTAACCACTGCGCCACATGCCACCCCTCCTTGTTACACTTTTAAGTACCGGCTCTAACATCCCGCAGTGAGGTTAATGGGTAATTAACATGGAATCCCAGAAATTTCTCAAATTTATGTAATTTTAAAAAATTGTTGCATGGGATGTGTGCATCAGCATTTGGCCAGCATTTGATGCCTATGCCTAATTGCCCTTGAACTGAGTGCCGGTTAAGAGTCAACTACGTTGCCGTTGGTCTGGAATCACATGTCGGCCAGACCAGTCAAGGACGGCAGATTTCCATCCCTGAAGGATATTAGTGAACCAGATGCATTTTTGCAACAATCAACACTGGTTTCATGGTCATCCTTAGACCAGTGGTTAGCACTGCTGCTTCACACCGCTGAGGACCCGGGTTCACTGCTGGCCCCAGGTCACTGTCTGTGTGGAATTTGCACCTTCTCCCTGTCTCAGTGTGGATATCATCCCCACAACCCAAAGATGTACAGGGTGAGTGGACTGGCCACACTAAATTGCCCCTTAATTGGAAACATTAAAAAAAAAACTAATTCCAGATTTTAATTGAATTCAAATTTCACCATTATCTGCGGTGGGATTCAGACCCAGGTCCCTAGAGCAGTATCTTGGGTCTCTGGATTACTAGCCCAGCGACAATGCCTCTACGCCACCACCTCCCAGGGAAGGTAAGCTGCCATTTGCGTGAGGTAAATTGCAGAGGGGTGTAAATCACCTGAACTTGCTAGCTGACTTGCGCATTCATAAAGACATGCACAATAACTCACCCTTATTAACCTGACAAGATTTAAACCAACATAACTGGGTTCAAGAAACAATTAGAATCTGTTCTGAAGAAAGGATTGAGGGTTAAGAAGAGAGGGCAAATTTGGATAGGCCAAAATGAAGGATTTACAATGCTGAGCATAACTCATTGTAACTTTTTCTTTTCAAGTGATGCAGAAAATTAGACTGTCTTTGGACTATTTGCCCTTAAATTGCAAAAACACTGCAGCAGATGTTTCCTTATATTTGGTTGTCGAGAACTCCAAAACCCATGATGCTGCTCAGGATCTTATAGGTGGGTTTTCAATGCTGTCATTCAGGAGACATGTTTCATTACATATTTCCAATTGATGCAAACAATTTACACATTGAATCGTAGAATCCCTACAGTGCAGAAGGAGGCCATTCGGCCCATTGAGTCTGCACTAACCCTTTGAACGACCACGCTACATAGGCCCAACCCCCTGTCCTATTCCTGAAACTCCACGCTAAGGGGCAATTTATCATGTCCAAACCACCTAACCTGCACATCTGTGGATTGTGGGAGGAAACCGGAGCACCCGGAGGAAACCCACACAGACACATTAAGAATGTGCAGACTCCTCACAGACAGTTACCCGTGGTCAGAATCGAACACGGGTCCCTGGTGCTGTGAGGCAGCAGTGCTAACCATCGTGCCACTGTGCTGCCCTACTGTAGCATCATTTTCCATTTTTGATCTTTTTTTGCTAGATGCACAAAAAAATTGTTTCCTTCGGAAAAAATATTGGTGCTTTGAAAGGGCTTCAGAGAGGAATGGCAGGGATTACTGTGATCTCAAGAGCGGTGAGGATTGGTAAAGGTCTTTGAAATTCTGAGAGGAATTGTTGATATGAATATTTAATTTAAACTGCAACCACAGAACTCGAAGCCAAGTGCAGAATTGACAGTTGTGAAGCAAGGTTAGAAATGAGAAGAAATGTTATCTCCCTGAAGAACGGTTTTAATCTTTTGAACATATCAGACAAAATAAGGGGACAAATTAACAAAAAAGTCGAATCAACCACCTGATGCCCCCAGCCCCCACGATGCGCACTAGTCCCGGAACAGAACAGCTTTCTTGTCGACTGGATTCTCCACCAATAACGTGGTGTCAATTAACCTCTTTCTAAAGGAATTGGATAATTATCTGATTAGGAGCTGGTTTCAGATTTGTGGGGATAAATATAGCTGGAGATAGCAGTACAATAACTCCCATTTATATGATGAGTTTTACGTAGAAAACCATTTCACGGTGTCACAATTGAAAGATTGTTGCTGAGCCAAAGGAGAAAATATTTAGCCAGGTGATCAAATACACCCTGTTCTTCTCCTGGACATGTACCCATCCCATTATTGCCAGAGAATGATCTGGAATGGCTTCTCATTATCTCTGGTGTCACATATGATGTGCTGTGTAGGCTGGGTCTGGATGGACTATACTTCGCCCATTTCTACTTCTTGGCTATTTAATCTGAAAACGCAATATTAAGTTCCAAATATATACTGATGACATCCAGTTTATCTCCCTGCCACCTCACTCAACTGCTCCACTGCCTCCTGTTGTCAGACGGATGAATCAAATTTTCCTTCTATTAAATATTGGGGAGGTTGATACCATTGTCTTTCACTCCATTCCCTTGCCACCAATTCCATTCTCCTCCCTGGCTACTGTTTTAACCCGAATCAGATTGTTTACACCTTCCTATTTGACTCTTAACTTGAACATTCAATCCAAAAAGACCATTTTCTGCCACCTTTGTAACATTCCCCACCTTGTAATATTTCCTACCACTGCCTCAGCCCAACTGCTACCAAAGCCTATTCCATGTTGTTGTTAGAGCCTCGCTCAGGTATTTCAATTCACTCCTAGTTGTCCTCTCCTCTTCTTTCTGCCTTCCATAAACGTAAGCTCACCCAAAGCTCTGCTGCCGCGTCATAACTTGCAACACCAATCACCTATCCCAACTGGACATGCTGACCTACATTGACTCTCAGCCCAGAAATACCTTGGGCAGGATTCTCTGTTGGCTGACGCAGAAATCGGGAAATGCGATTGGGTGGAGAATAAGTTCCGACTCCAAAATCGCGGAGGACGTCAATTTGATGCCAAATCACAATTCTCCACCACCTCAACAGCAGCGTCGATGCATTCCAGAATGCACGTACAGAGGACACCATTTGCATACCATTAGCGGGTCTGACCTGGTATTCTCCGGGGCCTCCGCGATTCTCCACCCCCGATGGGCCGAGTTCCCAACGGCGCGGTTCACTTGTGCTTTTAAAAATCATGAAATCGGCGTTGTGGCTGCTGAGAGAGAGAGAGGCGGGGGGGGGGGGGGTACGGAAAGTGTCCAACATCACCATAGTTTGCTGACAGTTGTTCTGCTGGCTGGGTGGCTTCTGCCAGGGCCGGGGGGAGTAGCAGGGGTTGGCCAGGAGTTGGGCTGTGGGGTCAGGGTGGACAGGCATGGAGCTCCATTGCAGCAGCCGGAAAGGCAGCTATGCAACTGCGCACACCGCTAACAGCCCACTGTGAACTTCGGGCTGCGGGTCGTATAGGTGTCCCCCCAGGGCACACCCTAGGTGCCCTCTGGCCCCAGCTGACCCATCAGTGGGATGGGTACACTCCAGCGCAACCAGTGCCATCTTGTTGTCTGGGATGAGTGTGCACGGAGAATGTAATGTGTATATGCAGCTGTAGCTTGTCAGCGTCCCGCGTGCCAATCACGAACCCGGCGAATCGTACAGTTTTTCATTGGAATTGATTGGTCCCACGTGGCGTGGTGCTAGCCCTTCCACAGTCGCTGAATCGGTCCAGATGCGGCACCAGTTCTGCTGTCGTGAAAGTCCACGAATCCTGCCCCGGCGTCAACACTTAGTCTCAGAAACGGAGAATCCAGCCCCCTACCTCTTTGACAAATCTTTTGGTCACCTGCCCTATTTTGATCTGTTGTTATTGTTTGTGTACCTGGGACGTGCCTTAGGGCATTTTACTACATTAAAAGCACTATATAAAGACAAGTTGTTGCTGTAATAGGACTGTTATATGTGAAAAGAAGCAGTAACAATCAAACAATCCGGCGGACTGAAATGTTGGAGCATTCACCGAGCAAATTCGGGAAAAAAAACACAGATTTGTCTTGAAAGTTTCATCTGTGGTTTGTTTAATGCCCAAATATTCATGGATATTATTATGAAAGATGACCGTTTAAAATAGATTTCGACAACTGCCATCAGTGACACTTAAAAAAAGATAGGAACAGAAATCAATGAAGCTTTATTTAATTTATTTGCAAGTTTGCAAGTTCAATAACGAATGTAGAGGCTAATTATGACTACGGGAACTCCACTATTTAACATACAGAATGACATTCTTGGAACCAATAGCCCAGGAATATGGTGGAAAAGCTGTAGAGGAAGTAATCCATCAAAATGGATTGGGCTGATTAATTTTCCTATAAATTCTTACATTATTCCTTCCTGTTACTTACCTCCCAGTAAATTAGATAAACTGAGTTGAGTGTATAATGATGCACATTCTATCTAGCTATTGGAAGGAGTAGGGTTAATGAGCCAAGTGTTTTTTTAAAATTCCATAAGAAAATATTAAGAAAAGCAGAGATGCAAGAAAACCATCTGGCCCATTAAAGCTTGCCACACTCGGCAGAAGGTTCCAAACATTTGATTAAAAAAATCTCTTTTTAACTGATTCTAAATTAAATTTCTATTTTAGCCATTTGGTTCTATTTTCTCAGTGTCATTTGAATTAATAATGGCCAACAAAAAATGCATCATCACCTGAATGGTGGTACTTACAGACTGAATTGCAACTCATTGGCACAGAGGCTGAAATTCTGTGAATTTAACCGAGTCATGTAAAAATATTTTAAAAAATAAATTGACCATTGCTCCTTCTTAAATGTGTTTCTTATCTAAACGTAAGGTGTACATGACTGGGACAGGAAGGATAAAATCAGCATAAAGCTTGAGAAGCATGATGGAGTGATAGATTTAATTCTTGCAAACATTTACTGGATCAGAGAAGCATCAACACAAGTGGCTCCTGAAGCAAAATTAAACATGACATAGAGAGAAGTTGAGGAAGAAAAAATGTCGACTGCAATGGGGATGAGCAAGATAATGGGATGCATGTAGTTAGCTCGATTGTGAGGATAGTACAGGCCTGGTGGAGTAAACAGCCTCCTTCAGGCCTGGTGGTTTTTATACTGGATGAATCAACTTTATGCCTGGATGAGTGCAGCTCCAACAGCACTCGTGAATCTCGACACCATCCAGGACAAAGCCGCCCTCTTGATTGGCCCCTCATCCATCAACATCAACATCGACACCCTCCACCACTGACCCACAGTAGCAGCCGTGTGCACCATCCACAAGATGCAATGCTGCAACTCAGCAGGGCTCCTTTGACAGCTCCTTCCAAAACCGCAACCTCCACCACCTGGAAGGCCAAGGGCAGCAGATACACGGGAACACCACCACCTGCAAGTTCCCCTCCAAGTCACTCACCATCCTGACTCGGAGATATGTCACTGTTCCTTCACTGCCATGGGTCAAAATCCTAGAACTCCCTCCCTAATAGCACTGTTGGTGCACCTACACCAAATGGACTGCAGAGGTTCGAGAAGGCTGCTCACCACCACCTTCTCAAGGATATGTAGGGTTACATAATTTTTTAAAAGTGCTAACCTAGACAGCGGCATCGACTTCCCATGATATGAATTTTAAAAATGCTTCTTAAAAGCACAGATATTGTTAACAAGAACAGAAAATGGCGGAAAACCTCAGCCGGTCTGGCAGCATCTGTGGAGAGAGAAACGGTTAATATTTTGAGTCCAAACTGATGGTTCTTCGGAACTCCAAAATCGTTAAGAAATTGTTAAGCTCCAACTAAGAGATCAGGATCTGCCTTAGTTTGAAAATAAACAACAACGATATAGTCAGTGAATGATTTCAGGATTTTCTCTTGCGAATGATCCCTTGTCCGTATCAGGAGATAATGGTGTTTATCTCCAAAGATTCTGCATGTGGACTGTCAGAAGGTTTGGTGCCTTCAGTAAAAAATGCCTCAGACAGACTGACCTCAAAGAACAAAGAAAAGTACAGCACAGGAACAGGCCCTTTGACCCTCCAAGCCAGCGCCGACCATGCTGCCCGTCTAAACTAAAATCTTCTGCACTTCCGGGGTCCGTATCCCTCTATTCCCATCCTATTCATGTATTTGTCAAGATGTCCCATAAACGTCACGATCGTCCCTGCTTCCACCACCTCCTCCGGCAGCGAGTTCCAGGCACCCACTACCCTCTGTGTAAAAAAACCTACCTCGTACATCTCCTCTAAACCTTGCCCCTCGCACCTTAAACCTACGCCCCGAGTAATTGACCCCTCCACCCTGGGAAAAAGCCTCTGACTATCCACTCTGTCTATGTCCTTCATAATTTTGTAGACCTCTATCAGGTCGCCCCTCAACCTCCGTCGTTCCAGTGAGAACAAACCGAGTTTATTCAACCTCTCCTCATTGCTAATGCCCTCCATACCAGGCAACATCTTGGTAAATCTCTTCTGCACCCTCTCTAAAGCCTCCACATCCTTCTGGTAGTGTGGCGACCAGAATTGAACACTATACTCCAAGTGTGGCCTCACTAAAGTTCTATACAGCTACAGCAAGACTTGCCACTTTTTATACTCAATGACCCGGCCAATGAAGGTGAGCATGTCGTATGCCTTCTTGACTACCTTCTCCATCTGTGTTGCCCCTTTCAGTGGCCTGTGGACCTGTACACCTAGATCTCTCTGACAGTCAATACTCTTGAGGGTTCTACCATTCACTGTATATTCCCTACCTGCTTTAGACCTTCCAAAATGCATTACCTCACGTTTCTCCAGATTAAACTCCATCTGCCATCTCCCCGCCCAAGTCTCCTAAACGACCTAAATCCTGCTGTATCCTCTGACAGTCCTCATCGCTATCTGCAATTCCACCAACCTTTGTGTCGTCTGCAAACTTACTAATCAGACCAGTTACATTTTCCTCCAAATCATATACTACAAACAGCAAAGGTCCCAGCACTGTTCCCTGTGGAACATCACTAATCACAGCCCTCCAATCAGAAAAGCACCCTTCCATTGCTACTCTCTGCCTTCTATGACCTAGCCAGTTCTGTATCCATCTTGCCAGCTCACCCTGATCCCATGTGACTTCACCTTTTGTACCAGTCTGCCATGAGAGACCATGTCAAAGGCCTTACTGAAGTCCATATAGACAACATCCACTGCCCTACCTGCATCAATCATCTTTGTGACCTCCTCGAAAAACTCTATCAAGTTAGTGAGGCACGACCTCCCCTTCACAAAACCGTGCTGCCTCTCTCTAATACATCCATTTGCTTCCAAATGGGAGTAGATCCTGTCTCGAAGAATTCTCTCCAGTAATTTCCCTACCACTGACATAAGGCTCACCGGCCTGTAGTTCCTTGGATTATCCTTGTTACCCTTCTTAAACAAAGGAACAACATTGGCTATTCTCCAGTCCTCCAGGACATCACCTGAAGACAGTGAGGATCCAAAGATTTCTGTCAAGGCCTCAGCAATTTCCTCGCTAGCGTCCTTCAGTATTCTGGGGCAGATCCCATCAGGCCCTGGGGACTTATCTACCGTAATATTTTTCAAGATGCCCAACACCTTGTCTTTTTGGATCCCAATGTGACCCAGGCTATCTACACACCCTTCTCCAGACTCAACATCCACCAATTCCTTCTCTTTGGTGAATACTGATGCAAAGTATTCATTTAGTACCTTGCCCATTTCCTCTGGCTCCACACATAGATTCCCTCCCCTGTCCTTCAGTGGGCCCACCCTTTCCCTGGCTACCCTCTTGCTTTTTATGTACGTATAAAAAGACTTGGGATTTTCCTTAAGCCTATTTGCCAATGACTTTTCGTGACCCCTTTTAGCCCTCCTGAATCCTTGCTTAAGTTCCTTCCTACATTCCTTATATTCCACACAGGCTTCGTCTGTTCTCAGCCTTCTAGCCCTGACAAATACCTCCTTTTTCTTTTTGACGAGACCTACAATATCTCTCGTTATCCAAGGTTTCCGAAATTTGCCGTATTTATCCTTCTTCTGCACAGGAACATGCCGATCCTGAATTCCTTTCAACTGACATTTGAAAGCCTCCCACATGTGAGATGTTGATTTACCCTCAAACATCCGCCCCCAGTCTAGGTTCTTCAGTTCCTGCCTCATATTGTTATAATTAGCCATCCCCCAATTTAGCACATTCACCCTCGGACCATTCTTATCCTTGTCCACCAGCACTTTAAAACTTACTGAATTGTGGTCACTGTTCCCGAAATGCTCCCCCTACTGAAAATTCTACCACCTAACCGGGCTCATTCCCCAATACCAGGCCCAGTATAGCCCCTTCCCTAGTTGGACACATTGTTTTAAGAAGCCCTCCTGGATGCTCCTTACAAACTCTGCCCCGTCCAAGCCCCTAGCACTAAGTGAGTCCCAATCAATATTGGGGAAGTTAAAGTCTCCCATCACAACAACCGTGTTGCTTTTACTCCTTTCCAAAATCTGTCTACCTATCTGCTCATCTATCTCCCGCTGGCTGTTGGGAGGCCAGTAGTAAACCTCCAACAGTGTGACTGCGCCCTTCTTATTCCTGATCTCCACCCATATTGCCTCGCTGCCCTCTGAGGTGTCCTCCTGCAGTACAGCTGTGATATTCTCCCTAACCAGTAATGCAACTCCTCCACCCCTTTTCGATACCCCTCTATCCCGCCTGAAACATCTAAATCCTGGAACATTTAGCTGCCAATCCTGTCCTTCCCTCAACCAGGTCTCTGTAATGGCAACAACATCATAGTTTCAAACTCTACGTTCATCTGCCTTACCTGTTCTTTTCTTGCATTAAAACATATGCATTTCAGGCCACCAGTCCCTCTGTTTCAGCAACATCTCCCTGTTTGCTCTTCCTCAGAGCCATACTGGCCCTATTCCCTAGTTCTCCCTCAATGCTTTCACCTTCTGACCTATTGCTCCGGTACCCACTCCCCTGCCATACTAGTTTAAACCCTCCCGTGCGACACTAGCAAACCTCGCAGCCAGGATTTTTATGCTTCTCCAGTTTAGATGCAACCTGTCCTTCTTATACAGGTCACGTCTGCCCTGGAAGAGCTCCCAGTGGTCCAGATAACGGAGACCATCCCTCCTACACCAGCTGTTCAGCCACGTGTTTAGCTGCTCTATCTTACTATTTCTAGCCTCACTGGCACGTGGCACAGGGAGTAATCCCAAGATTACAACCCTAGAGGTCCTGTCGTTTAACCTTCTGCCAAGCTCCCTGAACTCCTGCTGCAGGACCTCATGCCCCTTCCTGCCTATGTCGTTAGTACCACTGTGTAAAACGATTTCTGCCTGTTTGCCCTCCCCCTTCAGGATGCCCGCTACCCGTTCGGAGACATCCTGGACCCTGGCACCAGGGAGGCAACATACCATCCTGGAGTCTCTATCACGCCCACAGAAGCGCCTATCTGTGCCCCTGACTATAGAGTCCCCTATGCCTATTGCTCTTCTGCGCTTTGACCCTCCCTGCTGAACATCAGACCCAGCCGTGGTGCCACTGCTTTGGCTGCTGCTGTTTTCCCCTGATAGGCTGTTCCCCCCAACAGTATCCAAAGGGGTATACCTGTTCGAGAGGGGGACAACCACAAGGGATTCCTGCACTGACTGCCTGCCCCTTCTGGTGGTCACCCATCTCACTGCCTGCTCCTTGGGTGTGAGCACGGGCAAAATTCTCCGACCCCCCTCAGGGTCGGAGAATCGCCCGGGGCCGGCATAAATCCCACCCCCGCCGTGGCCGGAATTCTCCGCCACCCGGGAATTGGCGGCGGCGGGAATCACACCGTGCCGATCGGCGTGCCCCCTGTGACAATTCTCCGGCCCGCGATGGGCCAAAGTCCCGCCGCTGAGAGGCCAATCCCGTTGAAGTGGTTTCAACCACCTCTGGTGGCGGCGGGATTGGCGGCGCGAGCGGGCCCCCGGGGCCCTGGGGGGGCACGGGCCAATTGGACCCCGGGGGGTGCCCCCACAGTGGCCTGGCCCGCGATCGGGGCCCACCGATCGGCGGGCGGGCCAGTGCCGTGGGTGCACTCTTTTTCTTCTGCCGCTGCCATGGCCTCCACCATGACGGAGGCGGAAGAAACCCCCCCTACCGCGCATGCGCCGGTGGGGACGTCAGCAGCTGCTGACACACTGGCGCATGCGCGAACCGGCAAAGGCCTTTCGGCCAGCCCTGACGCCGGGTGGTGGGCGTCAAAGGCCGTTGGCGCCGGTTTTGCCGCCTTTTGGCGTGGCGCCAACCACTCCGGCGCAGGCTTAGCCCCCAAAGTTGCGGAGAATTCCGCACCTTTGGGGAGGCCCGACGCCGGAGTGGTTGGCACTACTCCACTACGCCAGGACCCCCCCACCCCGCCGGGGTAGGGGAGAATCCCGGCCCACATCTATATAACTCCTATCTATGATGCTTTCCGCCACCTGCATGCTCCTAAGTGCATCCAATTGCCGTTCCAACTGAACCATGCGGTCTGTGAGGAGCTGCCATTGGTTACACTTACTGCAGATGTAGTCGACCAGAATGTTGGAAGCGTCACAGATCTGCCACATATGTGACCTCGAAGGTAATTTTGATTTGTTTGATGATGCAATAATAAAGACACAGTCTGTCTAGGATTACCCAGCAGTAACTCCATGTTGCTTCATACTCTGAGGTGATGTTTAATCCCATGCATATGTGTAGTCGTAATGTCTATGCTTTGTATTAATCTGTAAAGAGGAGCCTTGTAGTAATGCAAACTAAAATATGCCTGAGTAGATTCCAAATTGTAATGTGCTTTGTTAATTATGCAGATGATAATTCAACTGATCCACTAATTGCATCGACATTTTAAGTTGCTACTTGTTGATCTCCCATGCCATTACAGATCTGGAAGTGGAGTTAAAGTGGTGTATAAGTCAGTCATCATTTGACCTTTATGCACTCTGTCTTTATCTTTAGGTGATACCATGATATAATATTCTTACTTATTTAAATAGCAACGTGTGTGGCAATTGCTGAAACAGAGAAGTAGAATTGAGGGAACTTCAGAGTTCCTCTATAAAAAGACTGAGGAGATGCCAACTCCAGAGCTACCGCATCACCATCGTCAGGAGGGTGTAATGGTAACAGGGACGCAGAAATCAACAGCGGAATGTGCATAGATATGCAGCGGAATTCTCCGTTGGTGGGACCCTCCAGTCCGCCGGCACTGCACCCACGCCCACGGCTTTTCCGGTAGCGTGGGATGGCCACAATGGGAAACTCCATTGTTCAGCTGCGGGAAAGGAGAATCCCGCTGCCGTCAGGAAAACACGCCTGACGGAGCAGAGAATCCAGCCCATGACATTTGAATACATTTCTTGTTGACTATGCATGGCACGGCACAGTGGCACAGGGGTTAGCACTGCTGCCTCACAGCTCCAGGATCCAAGGTTCAATTCCGGCCTCGGGTGAGTGTCTGTTTGGCGCTTGCACTTTCACCCCGTGTCTGCGTGGGTTTCCTCCGGGTGCTGCGGTTTCCTCCCACAGTCCTCCCTAACCCACAGGTTAGGTCAATTGGCCATGCTAAATTGCCCCTTAGTGTCCTAAGGTTAGGTGGCATTACAGGGATAGGGTGGGTGCATGGGCCTATCTATGCACATTCCGCTGTTGATTTCTGCGTCCCTGCTCTTTCAGAGGGTCAGTGCAGAGTCGATGGGCCAAATGGCCTCCTGCTGCACTAAAGTAATACTATGATTCTATGATACTTCCATGACAACTGTATAGTCTTCCGTTGAAGTGGATTTGAGGGTGAAGATCATTGGATCAGGGTGGAAGGACTGCACAGAGGGTGGAGAGCAGTAATGGAAGGAAGAGAGGATAAGGGGAGGAAGAGGCACAGAGACAGTACTGAGAGAATAGAGAGAGAGAGTTCAATAAGGAAAAAGTACTAAACAAACTATTGGGATTGAAGACAGACAAGACCCCAGAGCCTGATGGCCTAAATCCTAGGGTCAGCGGAGATGGTGGATCCATTGGTTAGAATATTCCTAAATTCCCTGGATGTTGGAAAGGTTCCAGTGGATAGGAAAAATGCTAATGTAATGAACACCCTTCTTCAAAAAGGGAGGGAGACTGAAAGTATGAAACTATAGACCAGTTTAACATCTGTCGTTGAGAAATTGCCAGAATATATTATTAAGGAAGTAATAACAGGACATTTGGAAAATCAAAATAAATGGTTTTATGAAGGTAAATCATGTTTGACTAATTTGCTGGAGTTCTTCAAAGATGGAACAAACGAATTGGATAATGGGGATCCTGTAGATGTAGTATATCTGGACTTCCGCAAGACGTTTGATAAGGTGCCGCACAAAAGGTTAATTCACAAGGTTAGATCACATGGGGTTAGGGATAATTTATTAGCTTGGATAGAAGACTGTCTGACGGACAGGGGACAAAGAGTCAGGATAAATGGATCTTTCTCTGGTTGGCAATGTGCAACTAGTGGGGTGCCAGAGGGCTATGTCCTTGGGCCCCAACTATGTACAATCTATATTAATAACTTGGATGTAGGGATAGAAGGTACTGTAGCCAAATTTGCAGATGGCACTAAAATAGGTGGAACAGTAAGTTGCCATGAGGGAATCAAAAATTATTTCCAAATGGACATAGATGGGTTGGGAGAGTGGGCCGAAATTTGTCAGATGGAGTTTAACATGGATAATATGAGGTTATCCATTTTGGTCGGGAAAATGGAATAGCAACTTCTTACCCAAATGGAGAGAAACTTCACAACACTTCAGTGTAGAGGGATCTGGGTGTCCTCGTGCATGGATCACAGAAAACTAGCATGCAGGTACAGCAGGTAGACAAATGGAATTTTGGCATTTATAGCTAAAGAATGGAGTATAAAAGTTGGGAAGTGTTGCTGCAACTCAAGGCAGAGACTACACCTGGAGCACTGTGTACAGTTTTGGTCCCCTTATTGGAGGAAAGATGTAGTTGCTTAAGAGGCAGTTCAGAGGAGGTTCACCAGATTGATTGCAGAGATGAGGGTTGTGTTATGATCAGAGATTAAGCAGTTTCGGCTTATACTCTCTCTCGAGTTTAGAAGAATGAGGGGAAATCTAACTGAGATATATAATTTGGGGAGAGAGGAGGAGGGGGAGCATCGAGAGAGTGGGTGGGGATGAGTGGAGATGAAGGGAATCGGATCGAGTGGAGGGACGATGAGGAGAGTGGCGAGAGGGGATGGGGATCAGTGGACAGGGGATGGGGGAGAGAAGAGAGAAGGATGAGGAAGAGTGGAGAGAGGAGGAGGGGGAGAGTGGAGAGAGAAGGGCTGGAGTGGAGAGGGGGATGGGAGGGAGGGGTAGGCAGGGAGGGAAGTGGGGGGATAGGGAGAGTTGAGAGAGGAGGGTAAGAGAGGATGGGGAGAGAGAAGGTGGAGAGTAGAAAGAAGGGGATGGGGAGAGTTGGAGAATTGGGATGGGGAGCGTGGAGAGAGGGGGATGGGGAGAGTGGAGAGAGGGGGATGGGGAGAGGGGGGTGGGGAGAGTGGGGAGCATGGGGTGAGGGAGATGTGGAGAGTGGGGAGAGGGGGATGGGGAGAGTGCAGAGGGGGGGATGGGGAGAGTGGAGAGAGGGGGGTGGGGAGAGTGGGGTGAGGGAAATGAGGAGAGTGGAAAGGGGGGATGGGGAGCATGGGGTGAGGGAGATGTGGAGAGTGGGGAGAGGGGGATGGGGAGAGTGGAGAGAGGGGGATGGGGAGGGGGGTGAGGGAGATGGGGGGAGTGGAGAGAGGGGGATGGGGAGAGTGCAGAGAGGACAATGGGGGAGGGGGTGAGGAGGGGGGGGGATGGGGGGGCGGAGAGGGGATGGGGGGAGTGGAGGGGGGGTGGGGAGAGGGGATGGGGAGAGGGGGGAGAGGGGATGGGAGAGGGGGGGGGGGGGGAGAGGGGATGGGGAGAGTGGGGAGAGGGGATGGGGAGAGTGGAGTGAGGGAGATGGGGGGGAGTGGGGAGAGGGGATGGGGAGAGTGGAGAGAGGGGGATGGGGAGAGTGGGGTGAGGGAGATGGGGGGAGTGGGGATGGGGGATGGGGAGAGTGGAGAGAGGGGGATGGGGAGAGTGGGGATGGGGATGGGGAGAGTGGTGGTGAGGGGATGGGGAGAGTGGAGAGTGGAGAGAGGGGATGGGGAGCGTGGGGTGAGGGGATGGGGAGAGTGGGGAGAGGGAGATGTGGAGAGTGGGGATGGGGAGAGTGGGGATGGGGGATGGGGAGAGGGGATGGGGAGAGTGGGGTGAGGGAGAGGGGGATGGGGAGAGTGGGGAGAGTGGGGATGGGGAGAGTGGGGTGAGGGAGATGTGGCGAGTGGGGATGGGGAGAGTGGGGATGGGGATGGGGAGAGGGGATGGGGAGAGTGGGGATGGGGAGAGGGGGATGGGGAGAGGGGATGGGGAGAGTGGGGATGGGGAGAGTGGGGTGAGGGGGATGGGGAGAGGGGGATGGGGAGAGTGGGGAGAGGGGGATGGGGAGAGTGGGGAGAGGGGGATGGGGAGAGTGGGGAGAGGGGGATGGGGAGAGTGGGGTGAGGGGGTGGGGAGAGTGGGGAGAGGAGGATGGGAAGAGTGGGGTGAGGGGGTGGGGAGAGTGGGGAGAGGGGGATGGGGAGAGTGGGGAGAGGGGGATGGGGAGAGTGGGGAGAGGGGGATGGGGAGAGTGGGGAGAGGGGGATGGGGAGAGTGGGTGAGGGGAGATGGGGAGAGTGGGGAGAGGGGATGGGGAGAGTGGAGAGAGGGGATGGGGAGAGGGGGATTGGGGAGAGTGGGGAGAGGGGGTGGGGAGAGTGGAAAGAGGGGGTGGGGAGAGTGGGGAGAGGGAGATGGGGAGAGGGGGGTGGGGAGAGTGGGGGAGGGGGATGGGAGAGTGGGAGAGGGAGAGGCGGAGAGGGGGATGGGGAGAGGGGATGGGGAGAGGGAGATGGGGAGAGGGGGATGGGGAGAGGGGGAGAGGGGATGGGGAGAGTGGGGAGAGGGGGTGGGGAGAGTGGAAAGAGGGGGTGGGGAGAGTGGGGAGAGGGAGATGGGGAGAGGGGGATGGGGAGAGGGGGATGGGGAGAGGGGGGTGAGGGAGATGGGGGAGTGGAGAGGGGTATTTGGAGAGTGGAGAGAGGGGGATGGGGAGAGGGGGATGGGGAGAGGGGTTATGGGGAAAGGGGGTGAGGGAGATGGGGGGAGTGGAGAGGGGTATTTGGAGAGTGGAGAGAGGGGTATGGGGAGAGTGGGGAGAGGGGGATAGGGAGAGTGGGGTGAGGGAGATGGGGAGAGTGGGGAGAGGGGGATGGGGAGTGGAGAGAGGGGGATGGGGAGAGGGAGAGAGGGGATGGGGAGAGGGGGGTGGGGAGAGGGGAGAGGGGGTGGGGAGAGTGGGGAGAGGGGGATGGGGAGAGTGGAGAGAGGGGGATGGGGAGAGTGGGGAGAGGGGGATGGGGAGAGTGGGGAGAGGGGATGGGGGAGAGTGGGGAGAGGGGATGGGGAGAGTGGAGAGAGGGGATGGGGAGAGTGGAGAGAGGGGATGGGGAGAGTGGGGAGAGTGGATGGGGAGAGTGGGGAGAGGGGATGGGGAGAGTGGGGTGTGGGGATGGGGAGTGTGGGGAGAGGGGGATGGGGAGAGTGGGGTGAGGGGGATGGGGAGAGTGGGGAGGGGAGATGGGAGAGAGGGGGATGGGGAGAGGGGTGAGGGAGATGGGGGGAGTGGAGAGGGGTATTTGGAGAGTGGAGAGAGGGGGATGGGGAGAGGGGGTGAGGGAGATGGGCAGAGTGGAAAGAGGGGGATGGGGAGAGGGGATGTGGAGAGTGGGGAGAGGGGGATGGGGAGAGGGGGTGAGGGAGATGGGCAGAGTGGAGAGAGGGGGATGGGGAGAGTGGGGTGAGGGAGATGGGGGGAGTGGAGAGGGGTATGGGGAGAGTGGAGAGGGGGAGATGTGGAGAGTGGAGAGAGGGGGATGGGGAGAGGGGGTGAGGGAGATGGGGGGATTGGAGAGAGGGGGATGGGGAGAGTGGAGAGAGGGGGTGAGGGAGATGGGGGGAGTGGAGAGAGGGAGATGTGGAGAGTGGAGAGAGGGCGATGGGCAGAGTGGAGAGAGGGGAATGTGGAGAGTGGAGAGAGGGGGATGGGGAGAGTGGGGTGAGTGGGTGGGAGAGTGGAGTGAGGGGGTGGGGAGTGGGGTGTGGACGTGGGGAGAGTGGGGTGAGTGGTTGGGGAGAGTGGAGAGAGGGGGATGGGGAGAATGGGGTGAGGGGGATGGGGAGAGGGGAGAGGGGGATGGGGAGAGGGGAGAGGGGGATGGGGAGAGTGGGGTGAGAGGACTTTGGAGAGTTGGGTGAGGGGAGTAGGATGAGTGGAGAAAGGGGGATGGGTAGGTAGAGAGGGGGGTTGAGGAGTGTGGAGTATAGGGCATGGGGATGGAGAGGGGGTTCGGGGAAAATGGAAGGAAGTGAAAGAGAAGAGGAAAGATAAACTGAGAAAGTGGAGAGGTAGAGGAGACTAGCCCCCAGCACAAAACAAAAATTAGGCAGCTTTTCCTCCATATATCCTTTATGGATGCATGCCAGTCTGCACAACGTTTTAATAAATTGAGTGAGGCTAGTGTTTGTCATAAAACAGACTAGGGCTAATCTATATTGGATCAGGGCCATTAATTATCAGGTCGAGGTAGACTGGCCCTGAGTCAATAGTCAATGTTATTCCCTTGTTTAAGAAAGGAAGCACGGACAATCTAGCAAATTATAGGCCGTGAGCCTGGCATCAGGGGTGGGGAAGCTTTTGGAAAAGATACTGAGGGACAGAATACATGCACATTTGGAGGAAAATGGACTAGTTAGTGACAGGCAGCATGGTTTTGTATGGGGAAGATCGTGTCTGAACAACTTGATTGAGTTTTTTGAAAAGGTGACAAAGAAATTGATAATGGAAGGGCTGTGGATTTGTTTATAAGGGGTTTGGTCCCACTTGGCAGACTGGTACAAAAACTAAAATCACATGGGATTCGGGGTGGGCTGGCTAGATGGGAACAGACAGGCTTGGTTATAGAAGACAGAGAGTAGCGGTGGAAGGTTGTTCTTCTGAATGGAGATCTGTAGCTAGTGGTGTTCCGCAGGGATCAGTGCTGGGACCTCTGTTGTTTGCAGTTTTGATCTGGAGGAAAATGTGGGTGGCCTGATTAGTAAGTTTGTGGATGACGCAAATATTGGCGGAGTTGCTGATACAGTAGTGCCGAGGATTGTCAGAGGATACAGCAGGGTATAGATAGATTGGAAACTTGGGCACAGAAATGGCAGAATATAATCCGGACAAATGCATTTTGGAGGATCAAATCTAGGTTTGAATTAAACTGTAAATGGCAGAACCCTTCGGAACATTAACATACAGAGGGATCTGGGCGTGCAGGTCCACAGTTCCCTAAAAGTGGCAACACAGGCGGCCACAGTGATTATGAAGGGATATGGCATGCTTGCATTCATTAACCAGGGCATTGAGTACAGGAGCTGGGAAATCATGTTGCAGTTATATAAAACTTTGGTTAGGCCGCATTTGGAGTATTGTGTGCAGTTCTGGTCACCACGTTATCAGAAGGGGGTGGAAGATTAGGACAGAGTGCAAAGAAGGTTCACCAGGATGTTGCCTGGTATCGAGGATGTTGGCTATGAGGAGAGGTTGAATAAACTAGGATTGTTTTCACTGGGAAGACAGAGGCTGAAGGGAGACCTGATGGAGGTCTACAAAATTCTGAGAAGCATAGACAGGTCGGATAGTCAGAGACTTGGAGGGTTGAAGGGCCTGTTCCTGTGCTGTACCTTTATTTGTTCTTTGAGTCCATCATTTATCTTTATATCTACATGGGCCTAAACATTGTGGCTTGACTTGTTCTTCTTCCTGATGAAAGATGTTCAAAATTTAAAATCTATTATTTAAAAATAAATAGTGCAAAATAAAACTTCTAATGGAAAGGTTAAGCATCACCACCTCTGAGATCAAGCTGGCTGTCCAGGTAGCACAGACAGCTCAGACAACTGCTGCAGTGACAGCACATAAGTGCATTTATTGTGAAAAGTTTACAAAAACCTTCTCAAACATGGGCAAAGGAATTAAAAGTGGAAAAACTGATACAAAGGGCTGAATTTTACAAGCCCCAGTAGGTGTGTTTCCCAAGGTAGGGGCCATGTAAAATAAGGCAGGTGCCCACCCACCATCTTCGTGCCTACCCCCAGCTCACCCCCATTGTACCAGGGAGAGGGGTGGGAGAAGCAGATAGGGTGCACCGAAATCAGCAACCTATCTGCTGTATTTAAATGAACAATTGAGGGTCAATTTGGCTCGTTATCAAATCAATTGACCCTGATAATATGCTGCCCACATCATAAATCTTTTGTTGTGCACAGCCAGGCGGAAGCAGGAAGCCCGATTTTTTTACTCAAATGCTTAAAGTGCCGGAAGGAAGGTGGGGGTTGGGTGCTCTTCAGGATTCTCCCTTTCCTGATCGCATGGTGGACCCCTTAGGTTGAAGACCCGGTTCCTCCCTGTCTGCTCCCTCCCTTAAACCCACCCCCTCCCCCCACCCCTCCCGCTAACCTACCCAAATCCTCCCGGCCCAAGACTCTGGACCTAACAGCTGTGGGGACCCCCGGGCCTTGGAACCATCCCTGGGCCTTGCTCTTCTTCTCCTGCAGTACTGGCAGGGGCCACTGACACCTTCCTGGCACTGCCGAGACTGATGTAATTGCCTGGCAATCGGATTCGCCGGCAGCTCCAGAAGGCAGGACCTGTTCCCCAATGAGGGACGGAAGTCTCACTTGTCCCTCGTTAACCCACCTCTCAGTACTTTATGGTTACGGGGCGAGATGGCGGGATGGTTCCATGGCGAAATTGTTTCGGGGGAGGGCGTGCCACCTTCCCCACAGTAATATTCAGCCCAAAAAGTGAGACAAAAATATAAAACGGGCGGCACGGTAGCACAGTGGTTAGCACTATTGCTTCACAGCGCCAGGGTCCCAGGTTCGATTCCTGGCTTTCACTGTCTATGCGGAGTCTGCACGTTCTCCCCGTGTCTGCGTGGGTTTCCTCCGGGTGCTCCGGTTTCCTCCCACTAGTCCCAAAAGATGTGCTTGTGAGGTGAATTGGACATTCCGAATTCTCCCTCTGTGTACCTGAACAGGCGCCGGAATGTGGCGACTCAGGGATTTTCACAGTAACTTCATTGCAGTGTTAATGTAGGCCTACTTGTGACACTAATAACGATTATTATTATTAACAACCAGGAATTGGTACCAATTGGTTTGTGCGGATGAAGAATTTTTAACATCCTAGAGAGATACAGCGGTTTGTATTTTCACAGGGGCTGTGACCATTGTTTGCTGTAACAGGAGCTTTATGCCATATAAAAATGGTGTTTTCATGTCTGCGTGAGTTTCCTCCGGGTGCTCCGGTTTCCTCCTACAGTTCAAAGATTTTTTTTAATTTAAATTTTTTTTTTAAAAATTCCTAATTAAGGGATAATTTAGCATGGCCGATCCACCTACCCTGCACATCTTTAGGTTATGGGGGTGAGATCCACGCAGACACGGGGAGAATGTGCAACCTCCACACGAACAGTGACCCGGGGCCGGGATCGAACCTGGGACCTCAGCGCCGTGACGCAGCAGTCAGCACCACCGTGCCACCCCACACAGTCCAATGGTGTGCAGGTTACCTGGATTGGCCATTATCAATGCGTGGGTTTACAGGGATAGGGCAGTGGAATGGGTCGGGGCAGAGTGCTCTTTTAGAGGGTTGGTGTAGACCCAATGGGCCAAATGGCCTCCTTCTGCACTGCAGGGATTCTATGGATTAGATATAGAGCGGGTGATGTTGGCTCTCTTGTTCCCTCTTGCAGAGCTTTCCCATAATCTTTCTGCAGTTTCATTAGCTTATCTCCCAGTGAGAGCCAGGGAAAGAGTAGCTTCGAGTTTCCTAGGTGTACATTGCTGGTGCAGCCCAGGTGAGCTAAACTGAGGCAGAGAAACAGCTTTCAGAATCACCAGATCAAAATGGGAGGCAGGCATTTGTGAGCATTGAATAACCTGGAGCGTTTAAACACCAGGTGGGTCACTTTAACTTGGCAATATTGTAAAACGGTGGTTGAGCTGAGATGGAAGGACACAGAAGAGCAGACACCAAGGAAAGCTATCATGGCCTTAAAGAATAGGAAGATAGTTAGGTTTGTCATCTGGGAGATGTTTTAGTTGCTGATGAGATTGGTGTTGAATGATTTGGGGCAAGGTGGAGGGATGTCATGTGAAAAAGCAGCAGAATGATGTCCAAATGGTGTATAACGGTTTGGGGAAGTTGTGTGGGATAGGTCAATGCCAGCATGTGACCGAATCATCAAAAGGAGGACCTTGATGACCATGGATTAATTTGGCAGTAGCTTCAGTTCCCAGTAAGGCGAAGGTCTCCTTTTTGAGATGTGCCGACCACTGTCTGGCTGCTGCAACAACTTAGCTGTTGTTTCCAGAGGAATGCACTGTCTTCTCAAGCAGTGTTGGAGTGGTGCAAGTCACAGGCGGGAGCTGAGAACCCTTTTTCCATTCCTCTGCATCCTCACACCACTGTGGTCATCTTCCTGATCTTCCTGCTGTCATGGGCCAGGGTTAGAGAACCCCAAAGTGTACCATGGAGTTCATCTGACCCACAACTTTTAATAGATTGTGGTATGGGGAGCACACGGCCCACTCTACAGTTGTGGTACAGGAGAAATGGAAAAGTATTTTTTAAAGCAAAACAATGTTTATTCTATGAACTCAAGTTAACCTTTTTAAAACATACAGTGAACATCTCAATTCAAATACAACCCCCAAAGAATACAACACTAAGTAATCCTTAATAACTTCCCAAACAACATCCAGAAGACAAAAGAAACACCTTTTAACAGAAGCACATTAGGTTTACATTCACTATTGAGAACATTTATAATTCTGAATTCACCAAATGATCAAGAGATAGTCTTTTCATGGCAGAGAGATCAACAGTGCGCCTGCTCTGTCTGGCTTCAGCTCCAACACTGAAAACAAAACTAAAACACACCCTGCAGTAAACAGCCTAAAATGAAAGTAAAAAGCTGACAGGCAGCCCAGCTCCACTTACTCTCTGACATCACTGATAAACACCCATTTCTTAAAGGTACTCTCACTACAGATATTTATATACACACCCATTTATAAACACTAATGTCTTAAAGGTACTCTCACTACAGATATTTATATACACACCCATTTATAAACACCCATTTCTTAAAGGTACTCTCACATGACACCGCTCAAGTCAGAAAGAAATCGACAAGCTTTTAGTAGGAAAAGAGCAACTGTCAAAATTCTTACATATAATTTTAATAATCTTAGAGAATCGGTATAAAAGCTTGAAATGACTTTTAAAAAACAAACTTGCAAAAATAAAACACTTCGTAGAAAATTGCAACAATAAAGCATTTGGGTTTTTCAGCATAGTTTGGTTTCAGGCTGCCTCTTTCCTTCAGCGATGAAAGTCACTGTAAACAGGCCGACAGGAGTTCCTATCCTCTCATAGCCTTTTAGTAGTGAGTGAGAAACATGAAACTCACCCGCCTGCCCGTCTTTTGAGTTTTGTAACACTCTACATTTGATCAAGGTATTAGACCTCCAGCATTCCCCATGTGGGAAAAGCAACTGGTATCATGATCGCAATATTCTTTGATTATTCCAAGAATTCTTTAGAGTTGATCACAACTGAGTCAACATGACAAAGAACATTCGGGACTGATGGTACCCTCAGATGTTCTGACATGTGACCAAAGGGCAGGATTTTCACCCCAATATGGGGGTAGGAATGGAGACAGGTGGGTGCCTAATTTCATCCTGGTCCTGAGCCCATTTGGGAAAGACTGGGTCGCAGCGGAATGACTACTTGCCATAAGTGATGGGTGGCTCGTTAAGGTCATTAAACGGTCAATTGGGTCAGCCAGTTGGTTGAATGGACTCTCGGGCCCAGCCTATCTGGTCACAGCTGCGGTGGCAGGTTGCCCAGTGGACAGGTCACACAACTGTGGCCAATCTTTATTTCAACCTTTTTAAAGGTGCCTTGAGATGGAGATGTTCTTTCTCCCTTACTTGCAATGGCAGGCTGCAACTCCCTCTGACCCTATGGGCCTTCTATTGGCTCTCCAGTTTCAGAGGGTCCAGCTGCTCTCCTTAATTGGACGACAAGTCTGGCCTCTGGCCTCCAGTCAAAATCACTGTCGGAGGACTCGTTCCAACATGGCACAAGGCCGGTTCTGGGTTTGATCCTGAAGTCGGAGTTCTGATGCAGAAGTGGGAAATCTCAGTCAATTGCCTCCTGCAGTGGAAATCAATTCCTGAGAGAAGTATGGAGACCACACTGCCGCTGCTTGACTGCAGGATCAGTGCATCTTTGACCTGATTTAATTCTTCTCCTTTAAGTTGTTCCGTCTAACCATACACATACATACCCCATTGCCTGGGCCCACAATTATGGCCCCTTTTCCAATTTGTCAAAAAGAACTTCTTGATCATACAGTCAATATCATGTCTAATGCAAACCGTGATATCATACACAGGAATGAACATCTTTTTTAATTTGTGGCCACACACACTTCACCTCCCATATCTCCGCCAAGAGTGGTGATTCCCCAAATGACAGCAAACAGTAAAGTTGAGCATCTCAAATGGTAGCGAAAACATGATTAACTGGTGGTGGAATTCCTCTGTACGGCCCCTACAGAAGAACTGAGGTTAGCTAAAAACGGCATTCTCACCTTCCAGACAACCAGTTTGTTCTCAATTAACGAGCACAGGGCCCAGAGAGTTGTTATTGTTATTTATGTTTCTCTTTACAGCTTCTAATAATAATCTAGATGGAGGTGTTAGGGCACAATCTGCAAACTTGCAGATGATACTAAACTTTGTGTGAAGATTGGAGAACATGCCCAGGGGTAATGTGACATATGATCACATAAAGCAGGAGCAGAAATAGGCCATTTGGCCCCTCCGCCATTTGATGAGGTGATGGCTGGTCTGTTTGTGTTGAGTTCCACATTCCCATCTATTCTCGATAACCATTGATCCCCTTGCCCAACAAAAACCCGTCTACCTCTGCCTGGAAAATGTTCCGCCATTTCATTTCTCCCCGGGGGTGGCATGCGGGTGTTCAGGGGGACACTATCTGGCAGGCCGGGTTGGCGCACGGCAGGCGCCATGTTGTGCAGTGTGACCACTGCAGGTCGTCACTGTGCGCGTGAGTGGCCACGGACCCAGCAATTCTCCAGCCGTTTATATCGGGGAGGCCGTGCGTTTTACATGACGCGGCTGCTAGTCCCTCACCTCTTGGAGGATCGGTGCTGGGGCCCCGCCGATTTCTTCGTCGTAAAACTAGAAACTTTTTCCAGACAGAGCCTCAAAATTGGAGAGTCCAGCCCAATAACGTCCACTTCAACTGTCCACTTCTCCTTCAACCCTTCCCAAATAAACGTCGTTCCAACTGGACGTTGGAACAACCCTAATCTCTTCCCCAGGGATTGGAACCTATTTCCCTCTGTTTCCTGTTTGGGAAGCACCTGAGATCATTTTAATTACCAAAGACACGGTATAAATTGAAGTTGATATTTCTCCAGAGTGAACATGATCAGCAGCTGGAGAACATTTCGTATTGGCCGTTTGTTAAAAAATGTTTGAATTTGCTAAGTGATTCTGAAGGATCTTATGCTACAAAAATTAATCAACGGGATCTTCCTGTGCCACTGAGGTCATTCGACTTTTGCTTGGCTCGCCAACTGCCGCGCGGGGCGGAAAAATCTCAAACAAAGATTTTAATTCTTAAATAAAACAAAAGTTTACATTCACATGTCATTTATTCCCTTTCTCCTCACTCGACCATCCCATATATCACCCACTCTGCCACCAGATATTTCCCCCAATCTGCCGTCCCATATCGTCCCTACTCTGCTGTCAGATATCCCCCCGACTCTGCTGCCCCATATCGTCCCCACTGTGCCGCCCCATATCGTCCCCACTCTGCCGCCCCATATCGTCCCCACTCTGCCGCCCCATATCGTCCCCACTCTGCCGCCCCATATCATCCCCACTCTGCCGCCCCATATCATCCACACTCTGCCGCCCCATATCTCCCCGACTCTGCCGCCCCATATCTCCCCCACTCTGCCACCCCATATCTCCCCGTCTCTGCCATCCCATATAGTCCCCACTCTGCCGCCCCATATCGTCCCCACTCTGCCGCCCCATATCATCCCCACTCTGCCGCCCCATATCGTCCCCACTCTGCCGCCCCATATCGTCCCCACTCTGCCGGCCCATATCGTCCCCACTCTGCCACCCCATATCATCCCCACTCTGCCGCCCCATATCATCCCCACTCTGCCGCCCCATATCTCCCCCACTCTGCCACCCCATATCTCCCCGACTCTGCCATCCCATATCGTCCCCACTCTGTCGCCCCATATCTCCCCCACTCTGCCACCCCATATCTCCCCGACTCTGCCATCCCATATCGTTCCCACTCTGTCGCCCCATATCTCCCCCACTCTGCCATCCCATATCTCCCCCATTCTGCCATCCCATATCTCCCCCACTCTGCCATTCCATATCTCCCCCACTCTGCCATCCCATATCTCCCCCACTCTGCCCCCCATATCTACCCCACTCTGCCATCCCATATCTACCCCACTCTCGCCGCCCCATAGCTACCCCACTCTGCCGCCCCATATCTCCCCCACTCTGCCGTTCCATATCTCCCCCACTCTGCCATCCCATATCGTCCCGATTCCGCCGCCCCATATCTCCCCGACTCTGCCATCCCATTTCATCCCCACTCTGACGCCCCATATCACCCCCACTCTGCCGTTCCATATCTCCCCCACTCTGCCATCCCATATCTCCCCCACTCTGCCATCCCATATCGCCCCCGCTCTGCCATCCCATATCTACCCCACTCTGCCATCCCATATCTCCCCCACTCTGCCGCCCCATATCTACCCCACTCTGCCATCCCATATCTCCCCCACTCTGCCGCCCCATATCTCCCCCACTCTGCCATCCCATATCTCCCCCACTCTGCCATTCCAAATTTCCCCCACTCTGCCGCCCCATAGCTACCCCACTCTGCCGCCCCATATCTCCCCCACTCTGCCGCCCCATATCTCCCCCACTCTGCCGCCCCATATCTCACCCACTCTGCCGCCCCATATCTCCCCCACTCTGCCATTCCATATCTCCCCCACTCTGCCGCCCCATATCTCCCGCACTCTGCCATCCCATATCTCCCCCACTCTGCCGCCCCATATCTCCCCC
Source organism: Scyliorhinus canicula (assembly GCF_902713615.1). Taxonomy (NCBI): domain Eukaryota; kingdom Metazoa; phylum Chordata; class Chondrichthyes; order Carcharhiniformes; family Scyliorhinidae; genus Scyliorhinus; species Scyliorhinus canicula. The sequence continues at coordinate 276,142,237 of NC_052146.1, read as the reverse complement.
ACTCTGCCGCCCCATATCTCCCCCACTCTGCCGCCCCATATCTCCCGCACTCTGCCATTCCATATCTCCCCCACTCTGCCGCCCCATATCTCCCGCACTCTGCCATCCCATATCTCCCCCACTCTGCCATCCCATATCTCCCGCACTCTGCCATTCCATATCTCCCCCACTCTGCCGCCCCATATCTCCCGCACTCTGCCATCCCATATCTCCCCCACTCTGCCACCCCATATCTCCCGCACTCTGCCATTCCATATCTCCCCCATTCTGCCATCCCATATCTCCCCCCACTCTGCCATCCCATATCTCCCGCACTCTGCCATTCCATATCTCCCCCACTCTGCCATTCCATATCTCCCCCACTCTGCCACCCCATATCTCACCCACTCTGCCACCCCATATCTACCCCACTCTGCCATCCCATATCTCCCGCACTCTGCCATTCCATATCTCCCCCACTCTGCCATTCCATATCTCCCCCACTCTGCCATCCCATATCTCCCGCACTCTGCCACCCCATATCTACCCCACTCTGCCACCCCATATCTACCCCACTCTGCCATCCCATATCTCCCGCACTCTGCCATTCCATATCTCCCCCACTCTGCCGCCCCATATCTCCCCCACTCTGCCATTCCTTATCTCCCCCACTCTGCCGCCCCATATCTCCCCCACTCTGCCGCCCCATATCTCCCCCACTCTGCCATTCCTTATCTCCCCCACTCTGCCATTCCTTATCTCCCCCACTCTGCCGTCCCATATCTTCCCCACTCTGCCGCCCCATATCTCCCCCACTCTGCCATTCCATATCTCCCCCACTCTGCCTTCCCATATCTCCCCAACACTACCACCCCATATCTACCCCACTCTGTCATTCCTTATCTCCCCCACTCTGCCATCCCATATCTCCCCGACTCTGCTGCCCCATATCTCCCCCCTTCTGCCACCCCATATCTCACCCACTCTGCCACCCCATATCATCCCCACTTTGCCGCCCCATATCTCCCCCACTCTGGCGCCCCATATCTCCCCCACTCTGCCACCCCATATCTCCCCGACTCTGCCGCCGCATATCGACCCCACTCTGCCGCCCCATATCTCCCCCATTCTGCCATCCCATATCTCCCCGACTCTGCCACCCCATATCCCCCTGACTCTGCCGCCCCATATCGTCCCGACTCTGCCGGCCCATATCTCCCCCATTCTGCCATCCCATATCTCCCCGAGTCTGCCGCCGCATATCGACCCCACTCTGCCGCCCCATATCTCCCCCATTCTGCCATCCCATATCTCCCCGACTCTGCCGCCCCATATCCCCCCGACTCTGCCATCCCATATCTCCCCGACTCTGCCGTCCCATATCTCCCCAACTCTGCCACCCCATATCCCCCTGACTCTGCCGCCCCATATCATCCCCACTCTGCTGCCCCATATCGTCCCCACTCTGCCGCCCCATATCGTCCCCACTCTGCCGCCACATATCGTCCCCACTCTGCCGCGCCATATCCCCCCGACTCTGCCGCCACATATCTCACCCACTCTGCCGTCCCATATATTCCACACACTGCCGTCCCATATCTCCCCAACTCTGCCGCCCCATATCATCCCCACTCTGCCGCCCCATATCTCCCCCACTCTGCCGTCCCATATCTCCCCCACTCTGCCGCCCCATATCTCCACCACTCTGCCGTCCCATATCTCCCCCGCTCTGCCATCCCATATCTCCCCCACTCTGCTGCCCCATATCTCCCCCGACTCTGCCGCCCCATATCTCCCCCGACTCTGCCACCCCATATCTCCCCCATTCTGCCATCCCATATCTCCCCGACTCTGCCGCCCCATATCTCCACCACTCTGCCGTCCCATATCTCCCCCACTCTGCCGCCCCATATCGTCCCGACTCTGCCGCCCCATATCTCCACCACTCTGCCGTCCCATATCTCCCCCACTCTGCCGCCCCATATCGTCCCGACTCTGCTGCCCCATATCGTCCCGACTCTGCCGCCCCATATCGTCCCCACTCTGCCGCCCCATATCGTCCCCACTCTGCCGCCCCATATCGTCCCCACTCTGCCGCCCCATATCGTCCCCACTCTGCCGCCCCATATCGTCCCCACTCTGCCGCCCCATATCGTCCCCACTCTGCCGCCCCATATCGTCCCCACTCTGCCGCCCCATATCGTCCCCACTCTGCCGCGCCATATCACCCCGACTCTGCCGCCCCATATCTCCCTCACTCTGCCACCCCATATCTCCCTCACTCTGCCGTCCCATATATTCCACACTCTGCCTTCCCCATATCTACCCCACTCTGTCATTCCTTATCTCCCCAACTCTGCCGCCCCATATCCCCCCCGACTCTGCCGCTCCATATCTCCCCCACTCTGCCGTCCCATATCTCCCCCACTCTGCCGTCCCATATCTCCCCCACTCTGCCGTCCCATATCTCCCCCACTCTGCCATCGCACATCTCCCCCACTCTGCCATCGCACATCTCCCCCACTCTGCCATCCCATATCTCCCCAACACTGCCGCCCCATATCTCCCCCACTCTGTCATTCCTTATCTCCCCCACTCTGCCATCCCATATCTCCCCCACTCTGCCGCCCCATATCTACCCCACTCTGCCGCCCCATATCTCCCCCACTCTGCCGCCCCATATCTCCCCCACTCTGCCACGCCATATCTCCCCCACTCTGCCTTCTCATATCTCCCCCATTCTGCCGCCCCATATCTACACCACTCTGCCACCCCATATCTCCCCCACTCTGCCGTCCCATATCTCCCCCACTCTGCCGCCCCATATCTTCCCCATTCTGCCGCCCCATATCTCCCCCACTCTGCCGCCCCATATCTCCCCCACTCTGCCATCCCATATCTCCCCCACTCTGCCGCCCCATATCTTCCCCATTCTGCCGCCCCATATCTCCCCCACTCTGCCGCCCCATATCTCCCCCATTCTGCCGCCCCATATCTCCCCCACTCTGCCGCCCCATATCTTCCCCACTCTGCCGCCCCATATCTCCCCCACTCTGCCGCCCCATAGCTCCCCCACTCTGCCGCCTCATATCTCCCCCACTCTGCCATTCCATATCTCCCCCACTCTGCCATCCTATATCTCCCCCACTCTGCCATCCCATATCTCCCCCACTCTGCCATCCCATATCTCCCCCACTCTGCCATCCTATATCTCCCCCACTCTGCCATCCCATATCTCCCCCACTCTGCCATCCTATATCTCCCGCACTCTGCCATTCCATATCTCCCCCACTCTGCCATCCTATATCTCCCCCACTCTGCCATCCCATATCTCCCCCACTCTGCCGCCCCATATCTCCCCCACTCTGCCGCCCCATATCTCCCCCACTCTGCCACGCCATATCTCCCTCACTCTGCGCACCCCATATCTCCCCCACTCTGCCATCCCATATCTCCCCCACTCTGCCCACCCTCCCATTCATCGCTCCTATTTTTTAAATTTTCTTTTGACTTTACTTTTCTCTGATTTTATTCACTATCCTGTGCTCAATTTAATTGACATTCTTACCTAATTTACATTTTGTTGTGTGTGCAGGAGAATGGAGTCAGGAGTGAGGTAAATGCAGAATGTGTCTGTGCCAAATGATTTTGTCTGCTCTGAGTCAGTTTGTTAATATTACACTTGGCTGCTTCCCAAAGTGCTAATGTCGCCCGGCAAAGAAAGAAAACTTGAGCAGGAGACAGAGAGCAGCTAACGACAGGAGATAATTTCTCTCCCATCATTGATCCTCCTCTTCCCCCCACAAGGAAACCTTCCCCAATACAGGGCGGAATTTTCCAATATTTATTCAAAATGTTGGCCCCGGTGACAACAGCGGAGAGAACCGGCGGGAAATGTCACGGCATAATCAGCCTCCCTAACCAATTCTAATTTCCACAAGTTTCACACTGCGCCCATGGTGGCCTGCCTCTGGCTCGCTCACCCCACCACAACTCAATGGCTGCAATCAGTGGGGCTCACCATTTAAACAAACTTCTCACCAGAACTTATTGCAAGTCCATTTGGGGTGATGGCTGCATCATGTTCCACCGAGGGAGCCCTCAGCAAGCTTCTGGATGGGGTCCAGCAGAGGTGGTTGGCCTTGGCCCTTTACCCTCAGTCGGGCAGACGGCACCAGCCCGGCCGGTGAGGCTGTGGCCGTGATTGTGAGCGTCAGCTCGTTCCATGTCAGGATGGGGCTGCAGTGCTGTAAGAAGATGAACGACCTTCTTCGTGCAGCCAAGGTAATTCTACCTCCTCATGTCTTCCTCTGCACCTCCTAAACACCCCTCACAGCTCCATGGTGATCTCATTTCCACCCACCTCGCTGGGCCCCAGCACTTTTCAGGTCGACCACCTCCATCCCCCTCCAATTACCCCTTAGTCGCCTGCCTTTACCAGAAAACACGCCTAGTCCCTTGATGTGTGTCAGTGATTATAATGGCCTTAAACTTTCTGGACCCCTTACCTGCAACCCAGCGCAGCAACTTAAATACTGGACTAATAGAGACCCATTTTTATCGAAGGTTATATATATGGTACTGCATGGATGGTGGAATGAGAAAGCTTCGAAGGAAATTAGCCTGATCAGCTCAGGAAAGGTGAGCATAGTTGTGAGGATGGTGTCATCCTTTGTGGAACAAGAGTGTCCGGCCCCTTACCAGGAAGAGAATCGCTGCTTGAAGACTTGCATAGTGCCCATTGGGGCATGTCCAGGATTAAAATGCGAGAGAGAAGCTACGTTTGGTGATCTGGCATCGATGTGGATATAGAAAGAGTTGTGAAACAATGCAACCAATGGCGGTTATACCAGAAGTTGCCGACCACAGCTCCCTTGCACCCCCGGGAATGGCCGGGTTGACCGTGGGTGAGTGTTCAGGTAGACTATGTTGGCCCATTCATGAACATTATGTTCCTTTTTCTGGTGAACGGTCATTGAGAATGGATGGAAGTGTTTGAAATTGTTACAATACCCTGACAAATGCGCAGTCAATCCAACCCCAATAATTCTTATTATCATACCCAAAGTCTTTGGCCCTGGGCAGCTCAATAATTACAGTCGCCAGGTTTGTAAGTTTAAACACAATTACTGTTTATTTACAATAAGATGAATGGTGAAATACGCAGCAGATACAGTTGGTTAAATATTATAGGTAACTAACTCCTACTTTAACTTGCCCCCCTCACCCTCTCTACACACACACACACACATACACACAAACACAAACACAAGACAGACAGACACAGAGGGGTGGAAAAGAGGCCATTCCAAGAGAAAAGAGTCTTTGCTTCAGATGATGGTTCCTTGCGGGCTTTCTCCACAGTAAGCTTGAAAATCACAGTCTTTGTTTTGCAGCCCTTACAGGTTTTCCTGCAGTTTTTAAAACCACCAAACCCACACTTTTCCTGAGGCCACTGTTCTGTGAAACGACAGAGCAGGACAAGGTTTTGAAGGAACACATAGGTCATCTGAAGGGATGGGTGCTACCCCAGGGTCCAATACAACTGCCTGATCTAATTGAGCCAGCAAACTGTGTTGTTGTTGGCCAACGTGTGAAACGGTTGATCAGCCAGTAAGTATTGCTTCCAATGGAGCTGAGAAATAGTGGAAAGTGATGTGCTGTTACAAAGAGAGTCGCAGTGAAGCTGGTCCAACCAAAGCTATCTCTACATCAGAAGCTCAGCTAGTTGAGCTACATCATTCCCAGAGAAAGAGAAAGTTCCTTGACGTACTTAGCCTCCGTTCCTGAGGCTAAGTGCCAGCTCTTACGGAGAATCCGTGGGGGTATCATGACAGGAATATCAGCGCGAACCCCCTCACCGATTTCGGTACCAGTGAGGGACTAGCACCTGCACCACGTGAAACGCCCGCGAAACACCTTGAAAACGGCTGGAGATTGGCCAGGTCCCAGGCCACGCATACGCAGGGCTGACGACCTGCTCCAGTCGCATCGGAAAACCTGGCGCCGGCCGTGCTTAAACCCTAACCTGCCAACCGCAGCCCCACAGCCGACCCCCTGTCCAACCCCCAGCCCTAGCAGAAGCCCCCCCCCCCCCCCCCCCAGCCAGCGGCGCGAGTCCCGGACAAGTGTAGCGGCGCGGACACTGTCAGCCGCCCGCATGTGAGGTTCTTGACTGTTGGGACCACACGTGGTCCGCGCCATTGGGAACTCGGCCCATCGGGGGCGGAGCATCATGGGTTGGCCGGTCAATGGCGTTGCAGCGGCACGTACCGCGCGTCCCGATGACGCCAGTTTGGAGGGGGCAGAACATGGCAGACCGGCGTCAAACCGCTGCCGGCCCCAATTACGGCGTTGGAACCCATTCTACGCCCGATCGCTGATCCCAATTTCGCCGTCGGGCTATGGAGCTACGTAGAATCCCGCCCAAAGTTTCTGATAAACTGTGTTAAAATAGTTTGTTATTTCTAATGTTGTGAAAGTTGTGCAAGTTATCAATGTATTATATTATAAGGGACTTAAAGCGGGAGGGATGTAGTCACTCGACCCTTTAAGGGGGCATACGTTGGAAGGGTCATGTGACCCAAAGGGCCAATGGGAAACAAGCGTGAGCTTTTGCAGCCAGTTGTGATCCGAGTGCTGAGAATGGGTGCTCTGTGTATGGAATGTTATAACCCTGCATGGGACTCCTCCAAGTGGGGGTGATTGTTTCCTAGTGCTGATTGGGCTGTGAGTTAACCAGCATCAGTGTAATAGGTCAGTCACTGTAGCAGCTCTACAGGGAGGAGTGAGGAACTTGAGATGTGTAATCGGGTCCTGTGTAAATATTGCTGTTATGCTGAATAAATGTTTTTCCTAGGAACTTTTCTGAATCCTCTTTGCCATTTACTTCATTGGTGACAAGGATGAATTGGAGCTGTCGGCCACCTTCCCCCCAAATTTATTTTTAAGAGTGTGGACTGAGGCATGGACTTTTGTTACTGCGATGCCTTTGTTTTTTGGAAGCCGTATTGTAATGGCAGGTGAGCATCGGGCCGAGGATTGATGCCAGCTTTCAGAGTGCTTGTGCTGGGAGAGTTCCAGGGTTTGCTGTATCCGGCAGTACCAGAGGCGACGTCATTGGGGTGAATTCGGTGATGGTCGCGAATCGTTTTCATCCGTTTTCCATTTGTGGCCTTTCCGTGATGTCGCCTTGCTTTAGTGGAATAGTTTACTGGGGTGTCCATATTGGAGTTGGCCACTGCCCTTTGGGACTGTCTTTAGGGTTTGTGAGTGCGGCATTGATTTTGAAAGACTGTTCCATGATGGCTGGGACTACAAGATGGACTACAGTATTTCACATGGCTATATGTGGGACAGCACAGTAGCACAGTGGTTCGCACAGTTGCTTCACAGCTCCAGGGTCCGAGGTTAGATTCCTGGTTGAGACACTGTCAGTGCGGAGTCTGCACGTTCTCCCTGTGTCTCATCCAGATAGCGTCAGGGAGCTGATCAGGCAATTGGCTTTCCCCTCTGACAGGCAAGACTCACCTGATTCATGTTAAAACAGCAATTTGCAGCCAGCTTCATCCTTGGGGCACCCCATTCCCCCAGCTCTCATGGGCTGCGGATTAAACAAATCACCCATCTTAAACAGTGAGCCACCCAGACTTTTGTCCCTGATGGCTCGGCCTCCATAACCATTGGCTTTTCCCTTCCAGACCGTTCATACCCTGAGGAAGGGCTTTGCAGCCTGAGGGTTGGGCGGCTCATTCTGACTGCACTTGTCCTCTCTGCTGCGGGAGTGTCTGCTGCCCTCGTGTAGCTAGTCATCCGCTCTGCCCATGCAGCCTGGCATTTCACGGGGCCCCAGCCAGGGACCTCACAGTTGCCTCTGTGCTGACCCAGTGATTGTACCCGCTCCCACCCACCTCCAGCTGCCACGTTACAAGAGCAATGCCTCAGCAGAGGAATGGCCAGAAGCCCAGCAAAGGGGGCCTGAGAAGCGAAACATGCCAGCCACCAGACCACTTGAAACCTGAAGGACCAAAACAGTGATGAGATGTGATGGCCTGCAAGCAACCCCAGCCTTCAGTGACACTTGCCTGGTTCCCCCTGCCCTTTCCCATGCCCCCTCTGCCCTTTCCCATGCCCCCTCTGCCCTTTCCCAGGCCCCCTCTGCCCTTTCCCATGCCCCCTCTCCTGTGGAGGCCTGAATGGTAATGCCCACCTGAGCACTTCCCTCCGTTATCCCCTTCGGAGGTGAGGTCACCAGGTTATCGTTTTTATACTGTTGCAATGAAGACTTAGTCAGGGAGGAAGTCCCAGCGGGAAGGTTTGCTCATTATATTAGAATGTATTTAAATGAGGTTCCCAAAGTTCCTGGTCGGAAACCTCATTACATCATGGGCAAGGGGTGTGGAAAGTTGTGAAGATCTTACCGCTGAGAATTACGTTTCTGACTCTCGCAGTAGTTTGCGCCTGTCGCAGTTCTCACTGACTGCTTATGCTGGCACAAATTTCTGCCCATACTGTCTACATACACTGAGTCATCCAACCCTGTGATAATAAACTCCCCTCCTGTTACAAAGCACACATGCCAGTTGCCTGTGCTTCATTTATTAATTCTGGAGTCAATGGCCGGAATACTCTGACCGTTGGGATGCAGTTGCTGCCGGCATTGCACACCTGCCCACAGGTTCCCCTGCAGTGTGGTGTGTCTTCAATGCAAAATCCCATTGGCGGTGGCGGGAACAGGGAATCTCGCTGCCGGCGAACGGCTCACCGCCGAGAAATACGCGGCTGGGAGACCGGAGAATCCACTTCAATGAATGAAAATCAATGATACCAATCAATGCTGTGGCCTGATCCTTGCTCCCAAACTCTCCCTCCTCACTGATCCCAAACTCTCCCTCCTCACTGATCCCAAACTCTCCCTCCCCACTGATCCCATACTCTCCCTCCCCACTGATCCCAAACTCTCCCCCCCCACTGATCCCAAACTCTCCCCCCCCCACTGATCCCAAACTCTCCCCCCCCCCACTGATCCCAAACTCTCCCCCCCCACTGATCCCAAACTCTCCCTCCTCACTGATCCCAAACTCTCCCCCCCCCCCACTGATCCCAAACTCTCCCTCCTCACTGATCCCAAACTCTCCCCCCCCACTGATCCCAAACTCTCCCCCCCACTGATCCCAAACTCTCCCCCCCCCCTCACTGATCCCAAACTCTCCCCCCCCCCACTGATCCCAAACTCTCCCTCTTTATTGATCCCAAATTCCCCCCCCCCCACTGATCCCAAACTCTCCCTCCTCACTGATCCCAAACTCTTCCTGCCCACTGATCCCAAACTCTCCTTCCCCAATGCTCCCAAACTCTACCACCCAACTAATCCCAAATTCTCCCACCCCAATGTTCCCAACATCTCTCCCCCCACTGACCCCAACATTTCTCCCATTTGACTGATCCTGAATTCTCCCCTAACAGTGATCCCAAACTCTCCCCTAACACTGATCCCGAATTCTCCCCAACACTAATTACAAACTATCCCTCTCCACTGATCCCAAATTTTCAATCTGCCCTGATACTAAACTCTCTCCCCCACTGCTCCCAAAATCTCCCCAACACTGATCCCTTACTATCCCTCCCCACACATCCCCATCACTCCCACAACACTGATCCCTTACTATCCCTCCCCACAGATCCCTATCACTCCCACAACACTGATCCCTTACTATCCCTCCCCACACATCTCCATCACTCCCACAACACTTATCCCTTACTATCCTTCCCCACACAACCCATCACTCCCACAACACTGATCCCTTACTATCCCTCCCCACACATCCCCATCACTCCCACAACACTGATCCCAGCATCTCCCTGAGTAGCAGAAGAAGTGGATGTCTAATATTCACTGGAAGAGAAGATTGTTGGCATGAACTGAGACAGCTAGACATGTACCAGCAAGAACTGAGACAGCTAGACATGTATCAGCATGAACTGAGACAGCTAGACATGTAACAGCATGAACTGAGACAGCTAGACATGTATCAGCATGAACTGAGGCAGCTAGACATGTACTAGCATGAACTGAGACAGCTAGACATGTATCAGCATGAACTGAGACAGCTAGACATGTACTAGCATGAACTGAGACAGCTAGACATGTATCAGCATGAACTGAGACAGCTAGACATGTACCAGCATGAACTGAGACAGCTAGACATGTATCAGCATGAACTGAGAGCTAGACATGTACCAGCATGAACTGAGACAGCTAGACATGTACCAGCATGAACTGAGACAGCTAGACATGTACTAGCATGAACTGAGACAGCTAGACATGTGTCAGCATGAACTGAGGCAGCTAGACATGTACCAGCATGAACTGAGACAGCTAGACATGTACCAGCATGAACTGAGACAGCTAGACATGTATCAACATGAACTGAGACAGCTAGACATGTATCAGCATGAACTGAGACAGCTAGACATGTATCAGCATGAACTGAGACAGCTAGACATGTACTAGCATGAACTGAGACAGCTAGACATGTATCAGCATGAACTGAGACAGCTAGACATGTACTAGCATGAACTGAGACAGCTAGACATGTATCAGCATGAACTGAGACAGCTAGACATGTACCAGCATGTATTGAGAGCTAGACATGTACCAGCATGAATTGAGACAGCTAGACATGTATCAGCATGAACTGAGACAGCTAGACATGTACCAGCATGAACTGAGACAGCTAGACATGTACCAGCATGAACTGAGACAGCTAGACATGTATCAGCATGAACTGAGACAGCTAGACATGTATCAGCATGAACTGAGACAGCTAGACATGTATCAGCATGAACTGAGGCAGCTAGACATGTACTAGCATGAACTGAGACAGCTAGACATGTACTAGCATGAACTGAGACAGCTAGACATGTACCAGCATGAACTGAGACAGCTAGACATGTACCAGCATGAACTGAGACAGCTAGACATGTACTAGCATGAACTGAGACAGCTAGACATGTACCAGCATGAACTGAGACAGCTAGACATGTATCAGCATGAACTGAGAGCTAGACATGTACCAGCATGAACTGAGACAGCTAGACATGTACCAGCATGAACTGAGACAGCTAGACATGTACTAGCATGAACTGAGACAGCTAGACATGTATCAGCATGAACTGAGGCAGCTAGACATGTACCAGCATGAACTGAGACAGCTAGACATGTACCAGCATGAACTGAGACAGCTAGACATGTATCAACATGAACTGAGACAGCTAGACATGTATCAGCATGAACTGAGACAGCTAGACATGTATCAGCATGAACTGAGACAGCTAGACATGTACTAGCATGAACTGAGACAGCTAGACATGTACCAGCATGAACTGAGACAGCTAGACATGTACTAGCATGAACTGAGACAGCTAGACATGTACCAGCATGAACTGAGACAGCTAGACATGTACCAGCATGAACTGAGACAGCTAGACATGTACCAGCATGAACTGAGACAGCTAGACATGTACCAGCATGAACTGAGACAGCTAGACATGTACCAGCATGAACTGAGACAGCTAGACATGTACCAGCATGAACTGAGACAGCTAGACATGTACTAGCATGAAACTAAAACAGAAAATGCTGGAAAATCTCAGCTGGTCCAGCAGCATCTGTAGGGGAGAAAAGAGCTAACATTTCGGGTCCAGATGACCCTTTGACACTGCTTTGTACCAACATGATCTGAGGCAGCTGGACATGCACCAGCATTAAATGGCAGATGTGTGTTAAGTGAGTTAGTTCAACGTTGACTGCAACTGGATGCAGTGAAACTAGAAACAGGCCTCTGACACAGGAGATTGTCCAACACCATTTTATTGAACTTGCTGATTACTGTACATAATCTGCTGTGGGTTGTCACTCTATTAACCTAACTGATAACTTCCTACTGGCTTGACCAGACTAGCTCTCTATCACATGGAGATGATGCTCACTGGCTTGTGCACTCTATCTCAGTAGCTGTGTCCTGTGAGAGAGGGAGAGTCTTAATGCCCTGTGGGCTTTTATAGTGGTGGTGTCCTGTCTGGTGATTGGTTGTTCTGTGTCATTCTGTGTTCATTGGTTATCCTGTGTGTCAATCACCTGTGTCTGCATCTCATTATATACATGAGTGGATATTATGAGAGCAGGGAGGGACGTAAAGTGCCAACAGGAGCAAAGGAGCGATGGGTGCTCCTATAGGGCTGATAGAGCAGAGCACAGATAAACTGGAGAAGGATTAGAGAGAACACTTCCAGCCTCAATGGTAGTGGTGGAAGATGGAAATGCAGCCCGATGTGTTGGTTTGGTGATAGACAGGAAGGAGAGGGTTCCCAGGTGAATTGAATTGGGAATGAATTGTTTTTCTGATTCACTGTGTTAACTGTATAAATAATTGAACAGCCAGATTTTGCAAAGCTGCAAACCATTGCATCTCCACCCTAGCCCTCCACAAAAAGCAATGGAAACTCCTTTCATTTGTTGCCACCATTGTCTGTGTACAAATGATTGAATGCTGGTTTAGTGCCAGATTTAGTTAGGAGAAGCTTTCTCTGTGTTTTCAGCATAACTACACAGCTGATTTCCCAGTATCGGTGTCGGTCTGGCATATAAGTGGCTGCATTGCAACTGCTGGCAGAGGAGCTTAACCTGGATGAAAATTTGAGTTTAGCTCATTTGGATCACCCACCCATTCAGCCAAATGCTCCTGAGCAGTGACCCCCCCCCCCCCCCCCCCCAAAGGTGGGGGGAAGGGACTTTGTCTTTTGACCTCCCACTGACCTCCAGTTTTGCTGAGACTTACTGCTGCCATATTTGATCAACTGCTGTCTCTGATGTCGAAGTTGTGTCACGTCCAGTATTTAACTCCTGAGCATGTATGAGAAAATTGCATTGCAAAAAGGTACATTGTTGAATTGAAAACACATTAACTGAGATGCCGAACTTACACCAGCGTACAGTATTCTTCAAGTGTTGTTCCACAAACATTAATCATTAAAGTACCGGTCATTGGATAGTAATAATATTTAATAACATGATTATAATACATTGATATGACAATGGTGGTTCTCCATTATAAAATTACATTTTAAATATTATTTATCAAAGTACAATCGAACAGATTTGAGCTAAACTGAGCTTTCTTGTTGGAAATGCTATGGGCATTTCATTAAAAAACCCCATTTAGCTTTGATTTTTTTACAGTTGTTTATAACTCTGGATTTAATCTCTGTTGCATAGTTTTGTTTACACTTCCTGCCCTGGCCTGTCACACTATGGCAGTTCCCTCTCACTATCCTGTGCCACCGCTCCTTCATATACCCTGATCTTTTAAACCTTCCATTCTTGGAACCCCCCCTCCTACTTAGGGCTCTTGTACGAGTCCTTGGTGCAATATAATGTTTATATGATCTGTCCCTACCTTCTGCATTCTGTTGACAATCAAACTGATCACTAACCTGCACTCTTACCGTTAACCTTGATTTCCGAATTTTCCAAGCAACTCCTTATATGTCAGTCCCACCATCCGTGGAATCAGAAGGTGGTGAAACTGGAATTACACTCAGGAACTGGAAACCTCTGTAACACCAGCCTTCGCGCTACCTGACACTGCATTCACGAGCTGCCAAATGTCCTCTTCCACAGGACATTAGACTTTGTTAAATAAATCTGGTCTCATCTCTGCTCCACCTCATTGAGGAGAGCTCCTACGTCACCATTACTGATGTTTGGGGACCTGTGCTTCCTCAAGGCTGCATCAGATCTGTGGAAAATAAATTGCAGGATTATGGGGAAAGAACAAGGGAGTTGGGATAACTCGCCTTTGACTATCATATAACGAGTATGATTGTTCACCTAAGAAACTCTGTGTTACTGGTCATGTGTTCTGTGGACTCTTGCATGGCTGGTGAACCTGATCCGAGAGCCGCAGCTTTGACTGCGCACCTGGCAGGTGTGCTGACACAGGCACAGTGGGCTGAATGGCCCCTTTTGTCCTGTGTTATTCAAAATTACTTTCGAGCAAATTTAAACTAAATGTAACTTTTAAAAATTGATTTAAGACGAGTTCAACTGACAACCCACTTATCACCCGTGAGAAAGCCTTACTCTGAATTATGGGTTGAAATTTAGTGAGGCCAGCGGGAGGCTCCATCCCCATTACCAAAACTGGTAACGTCAGCACCTACCCGATCTTCGGAGGCTCAGAGGCAAGTAGGCGCCTATTCAGCGGAGGAGGTCCTGACTCTCGGGGGGGGGGGGACATTTAGGGCGCCATTCACCAGAAACATTTTGAGGTACGGTTTCAGGAGTGTTTGGCGGGGTGTTTCGCAATGGCTGCAATGCCAAGATCGAGACCGCTATTCAACGGTACTTAGCCCTTTTTTGGGCCTTGGGGATTTCTCCCTGCCGAGGCCACACTTGACATTTGTCTGGCAAGGGGAAGCTGAACCCGCCAACAGTTCCAACTCTTCACAGATGGGGGCGCCATTTTAAAAGGCAGCCCCGGTCTCGACACTTCCCCCCCCCCCCCCCCCCCCCCTCCCCCCTTTCAGGACTCCCCACTTTCAGGACCCGTGCACCCCCCAACCTTTCTGCAGCCAGCTGAAACACACCTCACTCCCCCTTCCGTAAGCATGAAACATCCCCCCCCCCAGGACCTGACCCTTGGCGCTGCCAGTCTGGCACCCTGGCAGTGCCAACTGGGCACCCGCAGTTGCCGGTGAGGGGTCCAATGGGTCAGAGAAAAGGGCAGGGGACTGGCATTCTGCAGATGCCCCCACTCAACTGTGGTGAATGTAATATATATATGTATATATGATAATTCACACTGTCTTTGTAAGCGCAGTAGCGCTATCCTACCACTAGGGGGAGTACTCAGGAACTTGTACTGGGCTCCACCCTTGGCTCCGCCCATGACTCCTCCCCCTAGTGCAACTGTATAAATACCCTTGTCCAGAGTCAGCCCGAGTTCATCAACGGGTAACAGGCTGGCTCTGAAGTAAGTCGATTAAAGCCTAGATTCATATCTACAACACAGTGTCAGTCACGAGTGAGCCCTGCACCCCACTGCAGAGAGCCTCATGTGTACCCTCGGCTTCCGACACTGGGCGGCTGATGGCCTTCGGACAGTCGCCCTCCGGGCCCGAATCCTCCACCACTCAGTGCAGCGGGCGACACGGGCCCACCAACCAACCCAGGGGCTGCCTTGATCCATCACCGGGATCATCGACAGGCGGGATCTCCTCAGGCTCCTCCTGGGATCCCAGGCCAGCGGGAGGAGGTGGTGCAGATTCCTGCTCCGCCCCTGCTGCCTGGTCACCGGAAGGCCGCGAAAATAACTTCGGAACAAGCCCGGGATGGTGACAGAGGTGCCCGAAGACAGAGGGTCTTCCAAACTGTAACCCACTAAGAACCTAAGAAGCAGGGAGTTATCGCTGACCCCCTCCCCTGAGAAATTTCTAAATTGTCCCTTAATTGGACTGTTCAGTCAGCCGTACTAATGGAATGTTGTGCTTTACCTTATAGCACTTTCTGGCCTGTAGATTGTTTTGAAAACACATTTTTTTAATGTCTATTTATAGGTATCAATGTAAAACAGGTACAGCACTGAACAACAATCGTTACATATTTGGGAACAAATCATACCGGATAAATGAGGAACAAAATCCTCAACATGTTCATTCCACAGAGAAATGACCCAAACAGGATACAGGCAACACTACAGACCTATATCTCACCCAGAACTACAAAACACAATGACAGAAGGAGAAACAGTACCCAGAGTACGAACAATATCCCAGTACGAAGGGGGAATTGACTAACTCTTACAGCGTAATTTGAACTCTTCCCCATAACTTAATCAGAATAGGAGCAGAATTAGACCATTTGGCCCATCGAGTCTGCTCTGCCATTCGATCACAGTTGATCTTATCCTGGCTTTAACTCCACCCTCCTGCCCATTCTTCACAACTCATTACCGATTAAAAATCTATCTAACTCCTCCTTAAACTAACTCACTGCCCGGCATCCTCTGCATTCTGGTATAGCGAATTCCACAAATTCACAACCCTTTGGGAGAAGTAAGGCGGGGTTCTCCATCCCGCTGCACCAGGGATTTCTGGCTGCGGAACACCGTTGGGAATCTCCATTTCGCCTGCTGGTCAATGGGGTTTCCCATTGTGGGGCAGCCCCACGCCATTGGGAAACCCCAGCACAATGGAGAATCCAGACAGCGGAGATGCCAGCCTATAGTTTCTCCTCATCTCTGTTTCCAATTCGCTACCCCTTATTCTAAGACTATGACCTCTTGTTCTAAAATGCCCCAAAAGAGGAAGAATCCTCTTCACGTCTACTTTATCCACACCTTTTATCATCTTGTACACCTCAATTTGATCTCCCATTATTCTTCTAAAGTCTGGAGCGTATAGGTCAAAACTGTTCAATCTCCCTTCATATGACAAACCTGGGGCTGGATTCTCCGATTTTGAAGCTATGTCCTGACGCCGGCGTGGGAACGGTGGCGTTTTACAACTGAGAATTCGGCGCAAAATGTCCACCGATCCTCCGTTTGGCTGGGGGCTAGCAGCCGAGCAGCATAGAGCACCGGCGCTAGCTGCCGAAATGGCCCGGAGAATTGCCGTATCTGTGGCCGCGCATGCACACAGCAGCGGCCGTGCAGTGCAACATCACGCTGGCCGTGCGCGGACCCGGCCCGTGAAATAGTGCCCCCACTTTGGCCGACTCGCGAGCCCCGGACCACCCCCCTACAGTGCCCGTCCACCGCCGCCACAGTCGAGTTCCGACGGATGATAGCACACGTGACCGATACCATCGGAAACTTGCCGGTCAGGGGTAGAACATCGGGGGGTGGGCCTCAGGAAACGACTTGAGGCTGTCGAAACGGCCTTGGAGGGAGCGGAGCATAGCAAAAGCGCCACCACCCCCGATTTAATCAGAAACGGGGATTCTCCGGCCGATCGGCGAATGAGATTTCGCCGTCAGCGACCAGAGAATCCAGCCCCCTCCCCTTATCTCAACCTAGTGAAACTCCTCTGAAATGTCTTCAATGCCACTACATCTTTCCTCAAATAAGGGGACCAAAACTGTGCACAATACTCCAGATGAGATCTCACCAATGCCTTGTATAGTTGCAAGAATACTTCCCTTAGCTTTATACTCTGTTCCTTTAGCTATAAATGCCAACATTCCATTTGCTTTCTTTATTATCTGCTGTACCTGCAGACTAGTTTTCTGTGAATCGTGAACCGTGACTCCTAGATCCCTCTGCATCGGACTACCCCGATGTCTCTCCCCATTTAGATAATAAGTTACCTTCCCATTTTTCCAACCAAAATGTATGAGCTCACACTTATCCACGTTAAACGCCATCTGCCACATTTTTGGCCCATTCTCCTAACCTAATGGAGCTGTTCCCATGCTCATATCTTCAAAACAAGTTTGAAAGACCCAGGGGGGGGATTCTCCGACCCCCCGCTGGGTCAGAGAATCGCCAGGGGCCGGTGTGAATCCCGCCCACACTGTCTCCCGAAGTCTCCGGCACCAGGGATTCGGCGGGGGCGGGAACTACGCCGTGCCTGTCGACGGGCTCCCATCCCCCCCCCGCGATTCTCCGGATCATGATGGGCCGAAGACCCGTTGCCGTCATGCCGGTCCCGCCGGCGGGAATCAAACCACCTACCTTACTGGTGGGAGCAGGCGGCGCAGGCGGGCTCCGGGGTCCTGGGGGGGGGGGGCGATCTGGCCCCGGGGGGTGCCCCCATGGTGGCCTGTCCCGCGATCGGGGCCCACCGATTGGTGGGTGGGCCTGTGCCATGGGGGCACTCTTTCCCTTCCGTGTTCGCCATAGCCTTCACGATGGCGGAGGTGGAAGTGACCCCCTCCCCTGCGCATGCGCGGGGATGACGTCAGCAATTGCTGACGCTCTGGCGCATGCGTGGACTTCCGCCGGCCGACAAAGTCCCTACGGCCCCGGCTGGCGTGGCGCCAAAGGCCTTTCCCGCCGGCCGGCGGGGCGCCAACCACACAGGCGCAGGCCTAGCCCCTCAAGGTGAGGGCTTGGCCCCTAAAGGTGCGGAGAAATCCGCACCTTTGGGGCGGCCCGACGCCGGAGTAGTTCACGCCACTTCATCACTCCAGGATCCCCCGCCCCACCGGGTAGGGGAGAATCCCGACCCAGAGCACAAAATAACAAAGCTTAATTGAGATAACATTTATAATAAATATATTTTTTAATTAAATAGGGCTTTCAGAAGGCAATTTGATAAATACTTGAACAGAAGACAAATTGCAGGGCTAGGCAGAAAGAGCGAGGGAGTGTGACAAAATGGATTACTTTTCCAGAGGAGCCAGTGCAGACTTAATAGGCCGAATGGCCTCCTTTGCTACACTGTTCTAACATCGGTAGGTGGGGGGAAATGTGAGAGATTCGGAAGGAGATGGGAAAGGGCCCAATGAGGGCCACATTTATCCCACGCCAAATGCAGCAACCAGTCATCAGTAGCACCTTTCCATGTCACCCACCAAAATAAACCCCCTCCCCCACCCCCATCTCCTTCCATCTGTCACCCCACAAAACCAAACCCCCCCACCCCATCTCCTTCCATCTGTCACCCCATCAAACCAAACCCCCCCACCCCATCTCCTTCCATCTGTCACCCCACCAAACCAAACCCCCCCACCCCCATCTCCTTCCATCTGTCACCCCACCAAACCAAACCCCCCCACCCCCATCTCCTTCCATCTGTCACCCCACCAAACCAAACCCCCCCCCACCCCCATCTCCTTCCGTCTGTCACCCCACCAAACCAAACCCCCCCACCCCATCTCCTCCCATCTGTCACCCCATCAAACCAAACCCCCCCACCCCATCTCCTTCCATCTGTCACCCCATCAAACCAAACCCCCCACACCCCCATCTCCATCCCATCAGTCACCCACCAAACCAAACCCCCCCACCCCCATATCCCCCCATCTGTCACCAAACCAAACCCCCCCCCACCCCATCTCCTTCCATCTGTCACCCCACCAAACCAAACCCCCCCCCCACCCCATCTCCTTCCATCTGTCACCCCACCAAACCAAACCCCCCACACCCCATCTCCTCCCATCCATGTGACCCCATCAAACCAACCCCCCCACCCCATCTCCTTCCATCTGTCACCCCATCAAACTAAACCCCCACACCCCCACCTCCTTCCATCTGTCACCCCACTAAACCAACCTCCCCCACCCAATCTCCCCCCATCTGTCACCCCATCAAACCAAACTCCCCACCCCCATCTCCTCCCATCTGTTACCCCATCAAACCAAAACCCCCACCCCATCTACTTCCATCTGTCACCCCATCAAACCAACCCCCCCCCCCCCACCCCCATCTCCTCCCATCGGTCACCCCATCAAACTAAACCCCCCCCACCCCTATCTCCTTCCATCTGTCACCCCACCAAACCAAACCCCCCCACCCCCATCTCCTTCCATCTGTCACCCCATCAAACCAAACCCCCCCCACCCCATCTCCTCCCATCTGTCACCCCATCAAACCAAACCCCCCCCACCCCATCTCCTCCCATCTGTCACCCCATCAAACTAAACCCCCCACCCCTATCTCCTTCCATCTGTCACCCCACCAAACCAAACCCCCCCACCCCCATCTCCTTCCATCTGTCACCCCATCAAACCAAACCCCCCACACCCCCATCTCCCCCCTTCTGTCACCCCATCAAACCAAACCCCCCCCCCCCCCCACCCCCATCTTCCCCCAGCCAGAATGAAAGAACAGAGACAAAGGGAAGCCAAAGAGAACAGAAAAGTGGAACAGAGAATAAAAAGAGTAATGAGACGTAGAACAGAGAGTCAGACACACAAAAACACAGAGACAAGAAAGGCAGTGACCATGTACTGCCCCTTGCTGTGCACAATCTCATGAGAGAAGATTAGTTATATATTGAATTTAGGAATTGCGAATTTCCATGGCAGCTGTGGCCCGAGGAGCCAATGTGCTGCCGAGTGTATCATTAGTCTATGATTCTGCCACATTTCAAACACTAGCACGGGAACTTCAGTCAGCGAATCTCTGTTTGTTCATCCACCTGCCTTCACCCCACTCACCCAACATCAAACGGCCATCTCAGGGAAGTGCCCAGTCTTCACTATTCTTAACTGAATCTGGCAGTAATACAGAGCTTTGTTCTGTTCTGTTGGTTGTTGGATTGATGAGCTCTGTGTACAGCCCACGATTTTCCAATATAGCTAACAGCAGGCAAGCTATTTCTCAGCCAGTGCAGTCCTAAAAAATATATCCCATGGTATCCTTGGACTAACTCTCATAATGTAGCAATGGCTCATTGTAATTCAAATCATGCTGAAAGCTGAAATCCAGAACTGGCATTGTGGTCCTAGGATATGAACAACCTTCTTGATAAATTATAGACTTTCTTAGTTTTATTTTATTGTGACATTTACCAGTAGAACGACACACTCCACCGTTAAATTAATTCACTCAAAGGCTTGTGAATATTTGGAATTCTCTATTCTAGAGAATTATGAATGTTCCATTGTTGAATATATTTAATACTGGGATAGAGAGATTTCTTGTCTCTCAGGAAATTGGGGGATGCGGAAGCGGGTGGGAAAATGTGCTTGAGGGAGATGATCAGCCATGACTGTATTGAATGGGAGAGCAGGCTCAACGGGCCACATGGTTTGCTCCTGCTGATCCATCTTGTGTCCATGTGCTCTTGTGAGAGACAACAAGTAACAGTCTGGAAAATGACACCCAGCCGTAATTCGCTTTTGAGATTCTCTTCTGGCGCTGGCAGTGCCACCCCGCCTGCGGGTTTCCCAGCGGCATCAGGTAGCTTCAATGGGAAGCAGCGGGAAGAGAACCCCCCCCCCCCCAGTGAACAGTGCACTGCTGAGAAACACACGGCCGGGGGGACTGGAGAGTCCACCCTATCTTCATACCCACCGCTGCAACTTTAACACAACTCAGTATTGTTGGCTCTAAAAACGAACAACAATAATTTGCCACATATCTGTGACCAACATGTCAGATGTGGCTGGTGATGTGGCTAGCATTAGACAACTGTGTCCCAGATGCATGGTCGATACTTTTGAAGGTTCTTGGATAGGGAAGCAGCTCACAAACAGTTTGGAGAAGCTTTTACAGTCTGGATTTTATCACAGGGTGGGATCGGGCTCTGCCATTGGCCTGGGCGAGCAAAAGGTTCACACATCGCAGCTTGGAGAGATTTTAATACCCGAGCCTCTTTTTAGTATTCAGGCTCCAACTCTAATACAGGTGTTGTATATAGTTGGTGGTGCAACCTCCAACCAGCAGGTGGTGGTACCGATCCACCATGCGGTCTCGAGACAGTGGTCATGTGACAAGGCACTCTCATCAGAAGGTTGTAAGACGTACATGAGGACAGTCACGCATGGGGTAGTTCCAGGGGAGCCTAAAGAAACTCCATGGTAGCTTGCTCTGTCTCTGATCATCACCTTACCACGTGTACGTTAATAAACATCCTGGTTTGGACAAGTCACCGGCAGTTTTGTAGATTCCTTGCTGGACACCAAACACAACATGTGTCTAGTCAGCAGGGAGGGGTGGGAATTTGGGCAGGGGGAGGCTATCCTTAGGGAAAAGTCTCAGTGAGGACGGGAAGTTATAATTTATGTAATAAAAGCAAAACCCTGCAGATGCTGGAAATCTGAAATAAAAACAGAAAATGCTGGAAAAACTGAGGCCTGGCAGAATCTGCAGAGGGAAAACCAGAGTTGACCGGCAGAATACCCTGGCTGTTGGGATTCTCAATTCGCGCTGGCTGCACACTACACACGTGGGTTTCTCAGCATCTTGGTGTGGTTACAGTGGGAAATCCCATTGACAAGCACCGGGAAAATAGAATCCCGCGGCTAGCGAATGGCGCTGCCAAGAAACACGCGGCTGGGGGACCGGAGAATCTCGCCCAACGTCTTCGAGTCCAATATGGCTCTTCTTCAGAACTCCGGAGAAATCGGACTCAAAACATAAACCCTGTTTTTCCCTCCACAGGTGTTGGGAGATCTGAGCTTTTCCACCAATTTCTGTTTTCCTTTTATTTTTCATGTTGGGTATAACAATTCAACGGAGGAGACTGGGCTTGGAGAGCTAAAGTTGGGTGGATTGGCTGTGCCAAACTGCCCCTTAGTGTCCAGGAATGTGGTTAGGTTAGGTTACGGAGATAGGGTGGGATGGACTGGGGAGTGGACCTGGGTAGAGTGCACTTTCAAAGGATCAATGGGCCGAATGGCCTCCATCTACACTGTAG
Organism: Scyliorhinus canicula; assembly: GCF_902713615.1. NCBI lineage: Eukaryota > Metazoa > Chordata > Chondrichthyes > Carcharhiniformes > Scyliorhinidae > Scyliorhinus > Scyliorhinus canicula. The sequence continues at coordinate 276,119,890 of NC_052146.1, read as the reverse complement.
GGATTCCATGATTCTGGGGACATGATTTGAAATCCCACCTCAGCAGCTAGTGGAATTTAAATTCAATTAATAAAATCTGGAATTAAAAGCTAGTCTCAGTAATGGTGACCATGAAACTAACATCGGCTGTCATAAAAACCCACCTGGTTCACCAGTGTTCTATAGAGCAGGAAACTGCCAGCTTTACCCGCTCTGGCCTACATGTGACTCCAGATCCACAGCGATGTGGTTGACTGCAAACTGAAATGGCCTAGCAAGCCATTTGGTTTATGGGCAATTAGGGATGGGCAACCCATGAAAGAATAAATGAAATGAATTTGCATTTTTATAGTGCCTTCGGATGGAAAACTACCTCAGAGTGTTTTCCAAAAGGGCAAAAGAATGGACATGGGGAGGATTAAACTTCAACCTCAAAGCACACTTCAGAAGATTAGTTCTGGTCAGATATATGCAGAAAGATAAAAAGCTGAAGTAATTTTAGGGAGGTAGTTTCAAAGGGTAGCTGCCAAACGCTTAGCTCCGGGGGCGTAGGAATCCAAGGATGGGAGGATGCTGGACAGGACATTCATCCGCACATCATTCCGGGACGGCAGGGTGAAAATGTGGCAAGATTTGAAAATTAGGATTAGGATCTTGACTTTGATGCACTAGTGGACAGGGAGCCAAAAAAACGTTGCATCAACAAGCATGTTGGATAGATGGAACAGATGTGTAGCTAACGAAGGCCGAATTGACAGGAATTTGTGGAGGACAGGAAGAGGGCTGGTGAGAAGAGGATTAGCAAAACCAAGGCTCGAGGTGATCAGAAACAGATGTGGAAAATGCAGATGACCAACTATGGCAGATGACCAACTATGGCAGATGACCAAATATGGCAGATGACCAAATATGAGGTGGGAAGGGCAGCTGAAGGTTGAGCAGAGTGCTGAGGTAGTACACCACCTGGCTCAATTTAACAGACTGCCAGGGATGTTGATGGACCAGCACCAATTGCCCTGCTGTTGGAATCAAAAACAATCTTTTCAGTTTTCTGACATTAAGCCAGAGAAAATTGTATCTGATCTGCAACCTGGCGTCTTAAAGAATATATAAATTATAGAAATTGCACGGACCCTTTTGAGTGGGCAGAAGAGCAAAATGGGGGGGGGGGGGGGGGGGGGGGAAGGGGGTTGGATGGTGAAGGGCAGGGAACATAGTACTTAGGAGCAGGAGTAGGCCATTCAGCCCTTTGAACCTGTTCTGCCATTTAATAAGATCATGGCTGATCTGGTTGTGGTGATTTACCATCTGCCTGCCATAACCTTCCACTCCTGTGACTATCAAAAATCTGTCCAATTCTGTCTTGAATAAACCTAGATATATTACTCTCAGTCTCTTTGTTTAAGTGATTAATAAAGATTGATAGCTGAGGCTCCATCTTTGCAAGACTCCAACAGTTATAGCCTGACAACTTAAAAATGCCTTGTTTATCCCTGCTTCCTGCCTGTTAACCACCCTTCCATCCATTCCAACATATTATTACCAACTCCAACATCCCTTATCTTGCACATTAACCTTCCTTGTGACACTCAAATGCCTTTTCGAAAGTATCTTACATCTACTGATTTGCCTTTATCTACCTGTTATGATCCCAGTTGATGTTGTAACTGGATGGGAAGATCCCAGAATGGAACCCTGGCTCAAAAGACTGTGGGCGGGATTTTGTGGTCCGCCAGCCGCGTTTTCTGGCGCGACGCTCCCCCACTGGCAGCGGGACTCTCCATTCCTGCAGCCAGCCAGTGGGGGTTCCCGTTGTGGCCACCTCACGCCAGTGGGAACCCCACCAAGGGGGAATTCCGCTGAGTAACTTTTACTTTTTTTTAAATTTAGAGGAATGGAGTCACAAGACCGCTAATTAGTTTTAACAAAAAGAAAAAATATTTATTGAACATGGCAAGTTGAATTATGACACAATACCTCTTTACTTCCCCCTTAACTAAATAGATATACATGGATTTTAAGGCTAGCATGGATCACACAATATATCTAAAGCTACAATTGTCTCAGTCACACAAAGTCCCTTTAAACACGCAGACTGGCTGTGTCAAAACACACACTTCACACTGAACCCAAGTTAGTGTCTGTGGATTTCTCCTCAGAATCCCCCCAGATGATTGTCCCATGAGAGTTTCCAAACTCCATTCGCAGAAAACACGCTTTAGAATCTTCTCTCACAACACTGCTTTCCATCAGCAGTTTGTATTCTGAAATCCAGTCCAGGTTTTCCAAATTACACTTTCAAACAAAGCTTCTGCTCCTCTTTTAACAACTAATCCAGTATCTAACTTTCACACCTCCCTATTCAGTATTTCTTTGTCTTGACTGCTATACAACTGTTCACCATTGTTTTAACTCTCGATTCCCAGACTCTATTAAAATGGCATCAAACTTTTGATTTACCTCAGAAGTCTGTTTTCCCACTTTAACTCTGGTTATTGCAGTTGTGTATTTCACTCACAACACTTTGTCTGCTTCTCCCTTTGAATTCTCCCTTTGGTCTCTGTTCTCTTAACTTCAGTCGTCTTAAGATATTCTTTCTGTCCCAATTCCCTGGTTATCTGGACTGCATCTGGTTCTTTAAGAAGTCTGCATCTTTGTACAAAGAACAAAGAAAAGTACAGCACAGGAACAGGCCCTTCGGCCCTCCAACCTCGTGCCGATCATGCTGCCCGGCTAAACTAAAATCTTCTACACTTTCTGGGTCCGTATCCATCTATTCCCATCCTATTCATGTATTTGTCCAGATGCCCCTTAAATGTCACTATCGTCCCTGCTTCCGCCACTTCCTCCGGCAGCGAGTTCCAGGCACACACTACCCTCTGTGTAAAAACACTTGCCTCGTACATCTCCTCTAAACCTTGCCCCTCGCACCTTAAACCTATGCCCCCTAGTAATTGACCCCTCTACCCAGGGGAAAAGCCTCTGACTATCCACTCTGTCTATGCCCCTCATAATTTTGTAGACCTCGATCAGGTCGCCCCTCAACCTCTGTCGTTCCAGTGAGAACAAATCGAGTTTATTCAACCTCTCCTCATAGCTAATGCCCTCCATACCAGGCAACATCCTGGTAAATCTCTTCTGCACCCTCCCTAAAGCCTCCACATCCTTCTGGTAGTGTGGCGACCAGAATTGAACATTGTATCTCCCTTGTCCTGTCCAGTCTTTCTTCTCTTGGTAGAATTAAGAGATTTTCACTCCCTCGTGTACTATCTTCAAACTGCCAACATATTCAGCCACAAACTAAATTCAAAAAACTCTTTCTACCGTAAAAGGCTCCCAGTTGCTAAGCAACACCCACATTCTTCTGCCTTCTATTTACTCTTCATGCTGTAAGCCTCTCCAAACACAATACAAGCACAGTTGGAATTGAAACTGTTATGACCTGCCTGCTTGCCACTGGCTGGGGACAATGACAATCCCACAATCCTTAGGGAGAATGAGCTTCCCCAATGAGGGGGAGGTGGAGAAATCATTCGTAGAGTCCCTGCATAAATAGAGCTGGCCAGTATGGAACCAGCTAGAGAGGAGTGAGCAGGAAGGGAGTACTGCTGCTGTTGTGTATATATATATGTAATTGTAAATAAAGTTGTTTCTTTATATTCTACAAACTCGTGCTGGTTTCTTCGTGGCCCTCACAAACGAAACTAACCCCCATACATACAAACACCTTTGTCCAACATGAATCCACATATAGGGCGAGATACTTTGGCCGCGCCTGCCTGCCAACCGGAAATTCCCACCCGATGTCAATGGACCTTTACATGGTCCGCGTCCTGCCTGCGGCGATCTTGCTGTGGGCAGGGCAGAAGAATCCCGCGTGTAGCTTTTACCTACCCTTATACAGAAGCATTAAATTAAATCCACATACAACTATACCTTAATTCTACTGTTTACCAGTGCAAATATAAATCCCTTAAAACTGCCTTCATTTTCCTAAAACTTTGCCAGTAGTTACATCCTCAAAAAACTATATTCATTTGTCAAAGGCAATCTCCCTTTTGTCAGGCTACACCACCATTATTTTTTGTATAGATAAGATTCCCTTATTAGATTCCATCATTTTCCCAATGACTGATGTCAAGCAAATTGACTGTAGTTCTCCATCCCTCCTTTCTTAAATAGCAATGTTAAGTTTGCCAACTGTCATTTTGCTGAGATTGTTCAAGAATCTGGGGAATTTGGGGAAAATCATAGCCAGTGCATCCACCATCTACACAGCTATATTTCAGAACCATTGGATGTGGCCTTCAAGTCCTGGGGACTTCCAGCTTTAAGCTTCTTAAATTTCTCCAATATCTTTTCCCTGGTGATATCAGTTACCTTTGGTTCTTCATTCTTATAAACCCCTTGGTTAGCTTCTAGTAATGTTACATAATTTGTGTCTCAAAGGGAATATGGCACAGGAGGCCATTCAGCCTATGGAGTCCATGCCAACTCTCCACAGAGCAATCCCGTAAGTCCCATTTCCCCATTCTATTGCAAGTTGGTTCCTCATAAATACCCTTTCAGCTTCTACTGTGAAACCAAATATTTGCTCAGTGTCTCTATTTCCTCAGTCCCCTTAATTCCTCCAATCTCGGTCCCCAGTGGGGGCCAACGTTTACTTTCACTGCTCTTTTTATATATTTGCAAAATCTCTTTACAATTGGTTTTATTTTCCTGGCTAATTTGTACACCAGGCTCAATTAACCTCGTTTCCTTCCTTTCAAGCTAACGATTAACCAGTACAACACTAAAGTGTGTTTCATTTGTTCTTCCTGGATGCTTGCACACTTTGTCAAGCAAACAGTGGAAGATACAACAGGTGATGCAAGCTGCAGGATCCCTCTGGTGTACATCCATTCTTTAGTCAATAGGAAAGTACTGCCCACCCCTTTTTCTTGCCACTGACCCAATCCCAGCGATGGGATTATTTGATATTTGAGTTAGGAGGCAGAATTCTCCGGACCGCCAGCCATGTTTTCCTGCATGGCACGTCCCCCCACCAGCAGCGGGATTCTCCGTTCCCACTGCCAGCCAGTGGGGTTTCCCACTGTGGCCATCCCATGCCGTCAGGAAACCCGCAGGCATGGGTGCACTGCCGATGGATGGGAGGATCCCGCCGACAGTGAATTCCGCTGAGGAAATCTGCCCATGTTGGGGACATGGGTGACTACTTCACCAAACTTCCGGTTCTTCCAGCTTTAACGAAGAGTCATCTAGACTCGAAATGTTAGCTCCGTTCTGTACAGATGTTCTCAGACCTGCTCAGATTGGGGCAACATGGTGGCGCTGTGGTTTGCATTGCTGCCTATGGCGATGAGGACCCGGGTTCGAATCCTGGCTCTGGGTCACTGTCCGTGTGGAGTTTGCACATTCTCCCTGTGTCTGCGTAGGTTTCGCTCCCACAACCCAAAGATGTGCAAGGTAGGTGGATTGGCCATGCTAAATTACCCCTTAATTGGAAAAAAAAATAATTGGATGCTCTAAATTTTTTTTAAAAGATCTGATTGCCCAATATTTTCTGGTTTTGCTCTGATTTTCCACATTGTTTCAGCTTATCAGATTCCCACATTCTAAGCTCTTAATGTGCCGCTATGAGCACCCTTCTTAGCCTTGATCACCCGCATTTACTTTCCTTTTGTCTCTCTGTCCACAAATTCTTTGTCAATATCCACCTATCGCTGACCCCCTATCCAGCCCACTCCTTCATGCCCCCTCATCCCACAACAGTACAAATTCGATCCTATTTCCACTTCTTTCCAGCTTTGACAAAGTCATCCAGAAGGTTGGCTCCCTTCTTTCTCCACAGTGCTGAGATTTTCCAGTATTTTCTGTTTTTGTTTCACATTCCAGCATCCGCGGTCATTTGTTTTTATCTTCTGGAAAATCAGAGCATTCAGTTGTCCACGATTTGAAGGAGCCTTTCCATCAGTTTCTCATCACCGTGTACCAGAATCTTCTGTCGGAAGTGACTTGGTTCATAGAAAGTTTGCCCAAGAAGGTTCAGGAGTATTTTTTAACAATGGACTCTGACCTCCAGAGATGGAGGAGGAGGCACTGCTGTGCCCGAGTGGCCAGGTCATTCTCTTGCAGATACTGCTCAGAGTTCAGACTGCACATATTTGACCAATTTCAGACCAAAAATGACAACTGGGGCTCTGTGTACATCGTAGAACCCTTTCCCCATCCCGGCAAAAATGGGGCCTGTTTTGTTATGCTCTTGACATAGCATAAGCTGCTTCCTTGATGTGCACTCTGACAAAGGAAGGTTCAAACTTGGAGATAGCTTTAACACATTTAGTAAATTGTTAACGATACTCCTATTTGGATTCGACTCTCCTATTAATCCTGCTATAGCTACTCAGACTATCTAACCAGTCTGCTACAATCCACGTGGTGGGTGTGATGTGTTTCAATCAACCCTGTGTACTCACTAAGTGTCTAAGTTTCCACTCCACTGGAAAGAGGAAGATCGTGTGTGCTGTGTCCTTATATATGGGTTGGTGTAATGCCCTCCTGCGGTAGTGTCATCTGTGTGTGTGTCTTGAATGTCCTATCTTACTGACCTATTGGTTGACTGTCTTTGTGTCATGATGTCTATGGTGCTCCCTCTAGTGTCTAGCTAGGTGTGGCGTGTTCACATTAACCCCTTGTGTATTTACAGTGTCCTAATGTATCTACTGTCATGTACCTTTAAGAAATGGATGGATGTTTAAGCAATGTACCTTTAAGAAATGAAGCAGCTCATATTACTGAATGATGTCAGAATGTGGATGGAGCTGGGTTTTTAGCTTAGCCATTTTGCAGTGTTTTGGTTTTCAGTTTGAGAGCAGCTGAAAAGTGCCTGGCTGGTTTGCTGTGAGCTGTTTGAAAGGAAAAGCCAGTTTTGAGGAAAGGAGCTTGGGTGTATCTGTGTTTGCAGTGAGCTGGATCTGCTGAGATCTCTGCCATGAAAGACTATCTCTGAATCATTTGGGTGATTTAAACTCATAATAGTAATGTCTTTAACCTGATGTGTTTCTGTTTAAAGGTGTTAAGTCTTTTGGAGGTTTGAAGGAACATTTTGAGGGATTATTTAGTGTTGTATTATTTCAAGTAAGGGGTGTTAAAGGATCCAATGTTTATTTAAGAAGGTTAAGTTGAATTCATGGAATAAACATTGTTTTGTGTTTAAAAACTCACGTGTCCATAATTGTAATACCACACCTGGAGACTAAGCCGTGTGCTTCAAAAGCAACAGTACATTAAAGGGAGAGGTTGGTTGAACTCCATGATACATTTTGGGGTTCTGAAAACGCCACTCCCATAACACTACATTAACCCCTTGTGTATTTACAGTGATGCATATCACCACAGGGTCTACCTCCTGACTCACAGGCTGCTCTGGCTATGCAGCGCTAAGCCCGGGGGGGACATTGCCACAACTACAAGTGATTGTCGTGACGGGATTGTAGGTCACTGCCCTGCTCATGTTTTCAGGGGGTGCAATGCAGAGAGAGGGTAAAAGAAAATCAGCCCACAATGCCTGGCTGAACACACATAGAAAATAGGAGGAGGAGGAGACCATTCGGCCCTTCAAGCCTACTCTGCCATTCATTATGATCATGGCCGATCATCAAGTTCAATACCCGATCCCACCTTCCCCCCCCCCCATACCCCTTTAGTCCCAAGAATATCTCATTCCTTCTTGAAATTACACAAACTTTTGGCCTCAACTATTTTTGTTGGAGCGAGTGCCACAGATTCACCACCCTCTGGGTGAAGAAATTTCTCCTCATCTGAGACCTAAACGGTTTACCCCTTATCCTCAAATTACATCAACCCATTCTGCCAAATCTCTGGTCTGCAGAGAAAAACTCCTCAGCACAATGAGTGACATATGGACACTAAAAGGAGCAGACAAACGTGAAGGAAATTTTATTCAAATTGCTTATGTTCAAAGAAAAAATGTACAGAAAATAATTCTGATAATTATTTTGAACGTGTTGATTTTTCATCTGGACCAAATGGTTCATGTCATTGTGCCAGCAGTTCCCAAGGTGCCTGTGCCAGGAACTCGACATTGTTTGAATGACAATCCCAAATGCTTGACTGCAGCATACAGCCGCAGACCACTGCGACTATGTTAGGATGATGTCAGATTTTGCTTCCTGTTTAGACAGAAGACCCATTGCCACAATATATTCACTAAGCTGTTTGCTTCTGACCAGTTCAAGAATGCATCTAAAGTAATCACGTCTTTATTTTCCACTGATATGTTTGAAAATAGCATGTTAGAAGTATTGCAGTTCAGCTGGCAATAATTCTTTGTGTTATTTAATTTCATATCATTTCCTAAACTCCATTTCAACTTCCTACTGGTGCCTATTGGGTTTTGCTACTGGGAGGCACGGTGGAACAGTGATTAACACTGCTGCCTCACAGTTCCAGGGACCAGGGTTCAATTCCGGCCTCAAGTGACTGTGTGGAGTTTGCACGTTCTCCCCGTCCCTGCGTGGGTTTCCGCCGGGTGCTCCGGTTTCGTCCCACAGTCCAAAGATGTGCAAGGTTAGATGGATTGGCCAGGCTAAATTGCCCCTAGGTGGGGTTAGGGGATAGTGGGGGGGGGGGGGGGGGGGGGGGGGGGGAGCAAGGGAATGAGTAGGGTGCTCTTTTTAGGAGGTTCGGTTCAGAGCCGATGGGCTGAATGGCCTCCTCCTGCACTGTCGGGATTCTATGGTGCCTCGCAGCAAAAACAGGGCCATGACTATTAAAAATCAATAACATCCAAATAAAAATCCTAGCTCTTAATGAGGCACCTGGTCTAATGAATCCCAATGAGGGGTTGCAAGGGGACGATAAACAGGAGCAGTTCTGGGTGATCAGGAAACATGATCTAATGTACGTCACGCTGTGAGAAGGTGGCATAATGCAAGCGTCAGGATTCAAAAGAACTTTCTTCCAATTTCCTCTGTCTACCTTGAGGTATGGGTTAATTGGCCCAAGCTCAGAGATGTGTTTCTTGCTATTTACAAATTGTGGGGCTGGTTCCGAATGTTAAGTGCTGAGGGGGTAATGATTTCATCTCTGGGAACTGCAGACTACTAATCCATTTGTGGAGTTCAATGACACTCATCACAGAAATGTGACACTCGCCACTGTCACTCCGCTAACTCAGAGGTTGCATTCATAGAGCCTTTGATTCATACGTTATATGCGTGTGCGAACATGATTTTCGATTCCAGTGTTAATCAGGCCGTGATTACGGTGTGCTCCTGAACATATATGGATGGGGCCGAAGCCATTTTCTTGCTGGGGCCTCATGTTGACGAGCAGCTCATACCAAATATGCTCCCTGTGTGAGCCCATTGGTCGGGAGAGTGGGAAAGGTGTCATGGCTGATCTGTGAAGTCAGCCTTTAACCCCCTGAAAAGGAGTTGCTTTTTCAATGGCAAATAGGTAGTGATATTTTAAAAAATATATGCCTTTATATACTGTCCACTTCAGGGACTTTATCCAACACCCCCTCCGCCAGTATCCTCAAAAGGTACCTCGTGGAACTCACACCTTCCACTCCTTCAGGCAGGCCCATTATCCACAGATTCTGCCTTCTCAATCTATTTTCCTGCTCCTCCACCTTTGCTCTCAATGACTTGCAAAGGTCCCCTAAGAGCCCCACCTTTGCCTCCAATGCCCCCACCCGATCGCTGTGGTCCGACATCACCCTCTCAATCTCTTGCATTTGCGACGCCTGCGACTCCAAACATTTCTCCGCCCTCTCCATCGAGCCCCTCAGGGGTGCCACAGCCCATTCGATGGCCTTTGATTGATCCTCCTGCAACTCCTTCCTCTGCTGGTGGAACTCTTCCTTGATGAAGGCCATCAACTGTTCCATCTGGAGCTTTGCTAATTGCACTGACCCTACCCCTCCGCCACCCTTCCACTGGCTGCTGCGCCACAGGTCCCTTCCAACTCCTTGGACAGGTCTTTCACCTTCTTTTGCCGGGTTTGGTAATCAGCAGACATAACACTCCCGGGGGGAACTTCTCCTCCGACCGTCAGCTACATTTTCTGTCACAGTTACACACAATTATGGGTAAAAATAGCTCTTTCCTATGCCTTCAAGTAGGAGAGGCCCTGTGTGTGACCACTTACACCATGGCTGCCACCAGATGTTGATTATCTCCCACCTAATTGCCGCCTGCAAAGCCTCCCACAACGTGGAAGGCGAAATCTCCCCACTCCAATTAAAATCAATATACCCCCAATGGCAGAGGAAACCCGCGTACTGAATCCCTTATCTGCCAACAATGTTGTTTCCAACTTCCGGGGGGGGGTCGCTGGGCATGATCCGAAATTATTCCTGCTGAATACCCCGCCCAAACTACCCCAGCAACAGAGGCCTACCCAACACAAAAATGTCCATCCAACAGTAGACCTGATGTACCTGAGAGAAAAAAGAAAAATCCTTCTCATTTAGATGTAAGAATATCCAGGGGTCTGACAAAAACATCTGCTGCATAAAGGTCACAAAGTGCCTTTGCCACTCCAGAAGGACTCAAAGACTAAGCCTTGATCTATCCAGCCGAGAGTCCAGTGCACAATTAAAGTCCCCTCCCAGAATTAGCTGATTTGAGTCCAGGTCGGGAACAGATGCCAGAAATTTGTTGAGAAAAGCTGTATCAACACATTTTGGTGCGTATACATTGACTAAGACCACTGGGGTACCCACCAATGACCCACTGACCATTACATACCTCCCATACTTAACTACTAATCAAACTTGCAACACCCCAGGCCCTATTGTGAAATCCCGAATGGAATACTTGCCCCACCAAGCCCTTCCATCAACTTGTCTGATATTTAATCCGCAAAATGGGTCTCTGACAAAAGGACCACATCAGCTTTCAAACTCCTAAGGTGTGCAAACACCTTTGATTTTTAACAGGCCAGTTAACCCCCTCACATTCCAAGTGACCAGCCGAATAGGGGGTTGACTACCCAACCCCCCTCCCCCCCCTCCCCCCCGACCTAGAGTCAGCCATTTCCAACTCTGTGGGGCCATCCAACAACCACTCAAAGAGAGCTGACACCCGGCACACCCAAGATGGCCGCCAAATCCTCCATCAGGACATAACAAAGAAAGGGAGACAGCCACTGTCAGAGAACTACTCCTCCCGCAACCCATTAATGTGAGCCCACTTGTGAGGTAATAAAGATTATTATTATTAATGCCACACCCAGATAATCCAGCAAACAGCAACAGGACAAACAAAGACTCCCCAACAACAGGACAAATAAAGACTCCTATCTCTCCCTCCAAAACACCAACCATAACAAAAACAAAAATCCTAAACTCATGTTAAAATAAAACCCCACAGTATGAGCTGCCGATGCACCCATCCCTCCGCTCCTGTTAACTAATTATTTAGCTATCAGGATAACCAACACACAGAATAAAATGCATAACAACAAAAACCCACATCATCAACCAGCCCCCCCCCCCCCCCCCACACCTAAATCCAACTTTAATAGTTCCAATAAAAAAGAAAGATACATGAATAGCAACAACACCAATCCCGCAAAACCCACAGTAAAAATCCAGGTACAAAGCTCCAAAATGCCCAATAAACACCCCACCAACACCCCAAAATTCATACTCCCACCACCAGACATGCATCTCCCATCCAACATAATTCACAATTATCACAATCCCAGTCCATGCTACTGCCAAACACCTCAGCCTCCTCTGGAGTTTCAAAATGGTCATCTTTCGATTGATAAGTCACTCGGACACGCGCAGGGTAAACCACGCCAAATTGAACATTGCTCCAATACAATGCAGCCTCAGCCTTGTTGAATGCTGCATGCCTGTTGGCCAGCTCCGCTCTGACATTCTGGTAGATCCTCACCACGTGGCCCTCCCCAATGAAATCCTGATGATCTTTTGCCCACCGTAGAACTCCTTTGTTGTCTTGAAAATGGTGAAAGCGCACGCTGATTGCACACAGTGGCTCACCAGCACGGGGTTTCTGTCTCAATGACTTTGCGGCCTGATCCAACTCAGGTAGAGATGCCATTTTCTCCTCCCCCACCATTTTACAAAACAACTGCAACATAAACTTTTGATGAACTCAGATCCTCCAAGCCCTCTGGCAACCCAAATATCCTCAAGTTCTGTCTTCTGGAGTGATTTTACAAATAATCCACCTTGGCTCTTACTGCTTTGTTATCACCGCTTCCAGAGAGGTGATCTGGTCATCTTGCCTTGAAAGACTGCTTCCACATCCTTTTGCACCACACTGTGTGTCTTTACCACTTCATCCACTTCTGCCAAGGTCAAGATCACTCGAATAGAAAACATTCTATTCTCAAATCGCTGTTCCATGAGCCTCAGAGACCTCCTGCCGTATTTTCTGAAGTTCCCCAGCTGGGATGCCTGTCAGCACCATAGCAGTTAGTGGAGTCGCTGCTGCGGCCTCCTCCATTTTCCTCATGGACAGAGCTCACAAGGCTTCCGAGTTCAACACCGGTTCCTTATTTTTCTGCTGCCGAGTGCAGCCATCTGGAATGGCCACTTACAAAGGATCCCGGAGAATATGGCCACCTGCAAAGGACTATGGGAAATATGGTCAACCCGGGACTCAGACGCTCAGAGCTTATGTATATTGGCAACTCAGATAACTAGACACTATCGAAACCCCCAGCTATTTTGCATTCTAATGGCCCATTTCCCCAGAACAAAAGACCTGTAACTGATACAGAAACAGACTTATCGGCACCATTCCCTTTGCTCAGGGAGCCCAAATAGCCAAGGTCAATTACCTCTCGGGACACACCCCGCCATCAAGGCACCCGCCCCTTTATTGGCTCAAATCGAAGGCAGTAATCAAAGCCTGCCGAATTATTGGGTCCAAAGCTAAGGACCGCCCAAAAGAGCGCGAAACCCCAGAAGGATAAAGAGAGACATTGCCATGTGTTCAGTCTCTCTTGGCCCTGGCGCTCGGTCTGTCCTGGCTAATGCCCAACCAATTGCAGCATTACGACCAGAAGACAAGTTCAAGACCAACATCGCTACCAGACAGATGAGCCCAGCAGAAACAAAGTCACTTCTCCAGACCCAGCCACACAAGATCCGAACAAAGGCCTTGTTCCTCTGTATAAAGCCGGGTGCCTGAAGTTAAGTACAGGTTGTTGTAGTGTTAGGTGTAATTTAGTTTGTAGTTTGTTTATGTTGCATGTTGAAGTAATTCTGGTGTGTAAATAAACTATCGTTGAACTTGAACTAACTAACCTGTTGTTTGATCTTTGATCGATATCCAGTAAAACCTTGTGGTGGTATCATTTGGTACCTGGCGACTCTGAAAAGCAATATCATCATTAATAACTATCATATCAGTAACCCGTTAAAAAGAGCAACATTATTGGCGTCTCTGGTGAGAATTGGCAACATTATTGGCGACATCTGATGGGACTCGACCCAGAAGTGATTTTGTCACTCTGAGAGAACCCATAAAACTTTGCATTAGAAACCCAATTGAGAAAAGTGAAAGAAACCACAAGCGTAAGGCCCGTATCGATCAAATCTCCAAGATTCGGAAGTGTGTATTAACTTGTATGCATACTAACAGGGATATAAGATAAACTCATTAGATTTTGTTGCGTAAAACTATCGGGAGTATTGTGAACTGGAAAATAGCCGAGGCCATACCCGCTGTTCGAATCGCCGCCCCGTTCCCCCCTGTCCCAAATTAACGGTAGGAAAAGAGATATTAGAAGCAATGGCAGCAAAGGCAATAGAACGCCTAATGAACCCACAGCAACCAGTAGAGCAGAGCAGTGCCCCATATGGGAAGAGGAATTCAGGAAGTATTTGAAGGGGAAAGGATGGCCCCTTTGTTCCGGGTTTTGTTCAAATGAAGAGTCAGGTCCAGGAAGCATTGAACAAACCTGGTGGGACAACCTAACCAAGGTACATAAAAAGAATGCAGTGAAAGCTCGTAAGCCGATAGCAGTCATGTCCTGTTTGGCACAATTGCAAGGCACAGAGGAGGTCGTGAGGATGCTCCGCAGACAGCTAGTTGAGAAAGAGGAGAAGAATGAGGGAAACTTTAGTGAATGTGAGAAAATTAATGAGCAACTCCGGGATCAGTTGGCAGCTGAAGATAAAGAGATGGCTGATGTCAAACGGGCACACCAATCTTGTATAGTTCACCTTAGCAGCTTTCAGCCCCAGTACGATAAGGCCTACCAAGATGCACAGCGTGCAATTTTGGTACGAGAAGAGATGGAACAGCAGGTAGAACAGCTAAAGAAACAATGCGCAGATTTGAAGGCAGCTTTACGAGTGCTCCGTACCTGCGTTACAGGACAAAGACAGAGCACAGTAGATCACGCCAAATGTAGGCAACAAATAGCAAAGTTACAGTCACTGCTTTCAGTGCAAAACGGCTTCAGAGATACCTTTGGACCGAATTTAGATGTGGAGAATGGCCCCAATTGGCAAGAACTAAATGAAACCGCCCATAGATATGTGGAGGATACAGAAAATCAGAACAGAGCCCCCCCCCCCCAGGTCCTGAAAAGGAAAGCACCCGTACCACCGACTGCACAGCAGCACACACCCCCATGAATCCAGTCACCACACAGCGCACGTCACAGGATCGCGAGGAGCCTGATTTCGTTGACACCACTCCACTAACCCATTACCCAATTGAGAGATGCCTGCGCCACAATTGAACCATTTGAACCCACAGCAGGCATGCATAATTTCTTTGAGAGAGTACGACAGCAAACAGTTATGTACGGTCTAGACGAAAGGGAGGAAGTTAAATTTATAGACATGAGCGTTGACCCGTCCGTTAGTTCAGCTTTGCCAGAACCCCAGAATGTAGGAGGAGGAAGCCTCCAGGAGATGAAGGCAGCTATTTTGGATGTGATTGGATACAACAGAGGAGATCCCATAGAAGGTTTGAACCGATGCAGACAAAAGAAGGGAGAGCATCGACTGCATACGCAGGTCGCGTTTGGATCCATTTCAAAGCGGTATTTGGGGAATTGAACCGCACAAACTTCGATAACGACAACACAACTAAACACGACTACTTTGGTCTCCCACGCCACAGAAACAGGTCAAAAAGCCTGTGTAAATTACGACCCCGCAGATGCCACATATAATGAAGTTTGGGTTTTAAAGAGACTCTCCAGAGTTTGGGAACAATCCCTACATAGAAAGGCAGATCAGGAGAAGGCAGAAGCCAATATGAACCCGGTCAGGACTACTCAGGACCCCGCATGGGTAAATGAGGGCAGACATGAAGGACAGCACTCCAGAGCACAGGCACCACGAGGTTGCTATAATTGTGGACAAAAGGGACATTACGCCCGCGAATGCAACGCCCCCCCCTCCCCCCGAACCAGCAACAGAACCAGCAATCGAATGCTCCACCTAGGAACAATGTTAGGCCCATACATAGCATTAGCGCCTAATCAGATAATTCAGTGATTAATAGCACAGATTGACGGTGTTCGGACTCCCCAACTTGGGTCTGCGACACACTCTAGGACAAATCAGGCAGATCAGTAGTCACAGGCACAGTCCGGGGACACCCAGTAGAGTTCTTTTGGGACACAGGAGGGTCCCGCAACACTTTAAACTCCTCCACAATGTGTCAGCATGACAAATGGCCCCCCACTCTTAGTGGATTTACAGGACATGTACAGCAGGGATACATTACGGCCCCCATAGATATTCAGATCGGAAACATAAACACCAAGCACCCCGTTGTTTTAGTGGACTTGCCCCAAACAGCAGAGCACATTTTAGGAATCGACTTAATGAGCTCACACAACCTTTCCTTTGACCCCATGAATAAGTGTTTGGAAAATGGCCAGAACAGCAAGAGCCCCCGCCACGCTCACAGTAGGAGACTACAAACACAGAATCTGCTCAGTAGGCGACTATCGGTTTGATCCGCAAGCCATTAGTACAGATAAGATGATTAGAGAGGTCCTAAGAAAACATAAAGCATCCTTCATCCAGGACAAGCACGATTGTGGAAAAATTCCGGGAACATTCACAATTATAGGTCCCGATCCCAAGCTCCAGAAGCAATACGGTTTCCCACAGCAAGCCGAGGTTGAGATTGCAAAAGTTATCAATAGCTTACTCGATCAAGGAGTAATTCAGCCCGTAACCTCAACAAACAATGCCCCAATTTGGCCCATAAAGAAACCCGACGGTTCATGGAGATTGACCATTGACTACCGAAAGCTCAATGTTAGCAGCCCCCACCTTTGCCGCGAGTCCCGAAACCATGCTGAAGCAGGGAGTACATGCTAAGTACTTTATTGTGCTGGATATTAGCAATGGCTTTTGGTCCATTCCCTTAGATAAGGACTGTCAATACAGGTTTGCGTTCACATTGAAAGGACAGCAGTATACGTGGACATGCCTCCCGCAAGATTTCCACAACTCCTACTCCATCTTTCACCGTCAATTGGCCAACGGACTTTCCAAATTTTCCCGACCAAAATGCCTTATTCAGTATGTGGACGACTTACTCCAACAGACGGACACAAAGGAAGATCACGTTAAGCTTCTTTCCGAATTGCTAGGTCTCTTACAATCATTTGGATGCAAAGTCAACCCGAAAAAAGCCCAGATCCTGAAAGAAAAGGTCCTTTACTTAGGAACCATTATCACATACAGGAAAAGAGAGATCGAACAGAAACAGATTGAATCAATAGTTAAATTGTCCCTGCTCCACAATGTCACTGCACTCCGATCATTCTTAGGATTACTTGGGTATTGTAGGAACCATATAGTTGGTTTTGCCACAAAAGCAGCCCCACTTTCAGAAATCCCTAAAAAGAATGCCCATGGGAATGGCTTCCTCAGCACACGGACGCCATTGATGAATTAAAATGTGCCCTCAGCACAGCCCCGCTTTGCATGTACCAGACCCATACTCTCTCTACGCCATATAAGTAGCGACCACCGTCCCGTGGAGCAAGGATTTTCAGCCTGCGAACGGCACTTGCAGTCTTTTGGGCAGTTCAATATTTTGCATATATCACAGGCCTCAACCCCGTAACAATTTTAACCGAGCACACCCCAATGCAGATATTGTTAGATGGTAGGTTAAAGGACGGTTCACTTAGCCAGATTAGAGCAGCTCGCTGGACACTGTTATTACAAGGAAGGGACATCACAGTGAAACAAACAAAGACATTTTTAACGGACAAGCTGCAGTATGAAGGAACCCCACATGAGTGCCAGATTATTGCAGCCAAACACCACACAGGACCCTTTATTCCGAAATCACTGCCCACACAAGCAGGCATCAGAACACAGAATCCCCCAACTGCGGATAACTCTTTAAAAATTCATGTAGATGGTTCCTCCACCATTGACAATGGAAAGAGAATAACAGGATGCGGTATTTATGTGGAAGACGCGCAGGGACGCGCATTAGAGGAAATATCTTTAAAATTGCCAGGCCACTTAGGATCACAAGCAGCCGAATTAGCAGCAATAGCAGATGTAGTGCAGCACCCAGATTCTTTCCCGACCCCCGCAAATATATATTCGGACAGTTTATATACGTCTGTAATAGCTCGACAGAATTTCTGCCCCTGTGGTAATCTAGAGGATTCATATCCGCTAATGGTAAACCCCTACCCTCAGCCCCATTATTAAAGCATATTCTGGAAACAGCAAAATACTGCACATATTGCATAATCAAAGTCAGAAGCCATCATTGCTCCTCCCCACCCAGTAACGTAAAGGCAGACGCCCTAGCAAAGGCAGGATCATGACATGGTCACTTTTGGCAACCCCCCCCCCCCCCCTTCCCCAGAGTGAACCGATACACGCAGTCCAGGTTTCACAGACCAATATCAAAGATTTAGCACAGGCCCAAAGGCAGACAACACTCTTAAGCAAGTTTTAGACGGAAACTGCCCAGCCCCCATGACATTGTGATCATCGCTGGACTCCTATAACTGCACACGTTGACAGCCTTTATACCCCACACCACACCGGCCCTGGACATGACCATACAATATGAGACCCCTAGCCCGGACACCACACCTCACATGGAAATAAACACTGATACCCCCACATGGTGCAAAGACATTGTAAAATGGTATTCCCTTTCCTATACTGTAGAAGCCCTTTTGGTAATAGCAATACTCTGCAGTGTCGTTCAGACACTTAGACTCAGCAAATGGCGAAGGAGAGCCTCCCACTCCCCGATATACACACTCCGAGCCCCTTTCCTTGGAATCCAACAAACCCCACAAACCTTTTAAACCTTTTTCACTGACAAAATTAAAAGATTGTTCTTCTTCTATGACTATAATAGATTAAGTAGAGGTGTGATGCTGCTGTTTATTTCTTTAAAATTTTTGTATCGTACATAAGTTCCTTTTTTGATATTTGCCAGCAGCAAGAGAGTAGCTTAGGTAATGATAGTTAAAGGTTCCCTTGTGTAAATAAGTTAAATGTGTAATGATTAAATGTTTTATAGTGGCCCCTTAGAGTTTATGAATTTATGATGTGTTGATAAAATTAGGTAAATGCTCCAAAAACAAAGGACAGAGTAGTGTAGAACCTGTCCTTGACCAAGGGTATCCGGCACACCAAGGATGGATGAGGATCAACAGTGTGATCAACCACGCTTCGTGTTCAGGATCAAAAAGACTGGATGTAGCCATCTGGGATGGCCACTTACAAAGGATCCCGGAAAATATGGCCACCTGCAAAGGACCATGGGAAATATGGTCAACCCAGGACTCAGACGCTCAGAGCTTATGTATATTGGCAACTCAGATATCTAGATGCTATCGAAACCCCCAGCTATTTTGCATTCTAATGGCCCATTTCCCCAGATCAAAAGACCTGTACTCAGGGAACAGATAGAGAAATAGACTCATCGGCGTCACTCCCTTTGCTCAGAGAGCCCAAAAAGCCAAGGTCAATGACCTCTCAGGACACACCCCACCATCAAGGCACCCGCCCCTTTATTGGCCAAAATCGAAGGCAGTAATCAAAGCCTGCCGAATTATTGGGTCCAAAGCTAAGGACCGCCCAAAGAGTGCGAAACCTCAGAAGGATAAAGAGAGACACTGCCATGTGTTCAGTCTTTCTTGGCCCCGGCGCTCGGTCTGTCCTGGCTAATGCCCAACTAATTGCAGCATTACGACCAGAAGACAAGTTCAAGACCAACGATCGCTACCAGATGGATGAGCCCAGCAGAAACGAAGTCAGTTCTCCAGACCCAGCCACGCAAGATCCGAACAAAGGCCTTGTTCCTCAGCATAAAGCCGGGTGCCTGAAGTTAAGTACAGGTTGTTGTAGTGTTAGGTCTAATTTAATTTGTAGTGTTTATGTTGCATGTAGAAGTAATTCTGGTGTGTAAATAAACTATCATTGAACTTGAACTAACTAACTGGTTGTTTGATCTTTGATCGATATCCGGTAAAACCTTGTGGTGGTATCATTTGGTACCTGGCGACTCTGAAAAGCAATATCATCATTAATAACTGTCATATCAGTATCCAGTCCATACTCTGCCACAAAAGCCTCAGCCTCCTTCGAAGTGTCGACGTAATAGCCCTTTGACCCAAAGATAACCCGCAGTCCCGCCAGGTACACCACTCCAAACCACACTCCACTCTTGTACAATGCTGCTTTGGCCTTATTGGAGGCCGCCTACTTCCTCTCCAGCTCCACTCCAACATCGTCTTTCTTCAACTATTTTGGATGGAATCACCACTCTTTTTAATGACCTCAATGTGTTGCGATCCATGTAATTTTCTTGTCGGATGGCCTAATTTATATTACAGGAACACTTGTAGCTAAAACTAAAAATTATTTCTTAACATTAACTGTGGGTCAAATATATACAAAACAACAGATGAATAACAGTGTGATCATACACAACAAGCAACCTCTCTCCCAGCTTCCTAGTCAGTCTGAGGTCACCTGACTCTAATATTCACTCATATACTACTGAGACACCTAGTGGTCAGTTGATGAATTACAACACAACCATGACATCACTACATCCCCTTTCTTTTGAAGGAATAAATTAATACATCATCATCAGTATATTTACATGTGAATTAATTAGCCTGTGAGTCTAACTATTAATTTTGTTCTTTAAATTTTTTATAACTGCTTTAACGAATATATATTATATATATATATACACACAAAGATCAGCAAGCATAGTATATATAAATAGTCCAAAACTACAAATTGGGTCGATCAGGTTTCCTTCTGACGCTGGTTGAGCTTCTCAAAGTTTGACCTTGCTGCTCGGAACTTGTCAATTCAATGTTCTCCATGACATTCTCATGCACAGGAACTGCTGAACTATCTGATACTGCAGCTGACTTTGATTCTGACGTAGATTCGTCATCTATCACGTTGTTGTGAAAGTCTTCTCTGGTTTTCTGATGATTTCTTCTTGAAACCAACCTGCCCTCTGTCTGTACATTGTAGGAATGAGGTGCTACTTCACCAAGTACATTGGCTTTTCCCGACCAATTGCCTGAATCTTCTACTCTCACAATGTCATTATTACTCAGGGGTGGTAAAGATCTAGACACTCCATAATAGAACTGCTTTTGTTTTACGTTAATGTTTTGCATTTCCTGCAGTACCTCTGCATTCTCCTCCTTTTCCAATTATGGAAGTGTGATACGCAATCTTGTATTCATAAGGAACTTGGCTGGCAAGCTACCATGTGACAATGGTGATGCTTTGTAATGTGATTTCATGAGATATGGGTCAGATTGGTTGTCCATTGCTTTCTGTAATGATTTTTTTACAATATGTACGCTTTTTCCGTTAAGAGGTGGAATTCTCCCATCGGGAGACAAACAGCCGACGCCGGAGTGAAAACCGGAGTGTTTCACGCCAGCGTCGGAGGCCGCTCCTGGCCCCCTATTCTCCCCCCAACCCCCCCCCCCCCCAAGGGGGCTAGGAGCGGCGGCGCGTGCCAGGCCTTGACGCTTGCGTCAAAGCGGCGCGCCGGGAATGACGCGGCCGGCGGCGCCGAAGTGACATCAGCCGCGCATGCGCAGGTTGGCCGGCTCCAACCCGCGCATGCGCGGTGGCCGTCTTCCCCTCCGCTGCCCCGCAAGACATGGCAGCTTGATCTTGCGGGGCGGCGGAGGGAAAAGAGTGTGTCTTTTAGAGACGCCGGCCCGACGATCGGTGGGCACCGATCGCGGGCCAGACATCTGCTGAGCACACCCGTGGTGCTCGATCCTCCCTCCGCCCCCCACAGGCCCCACACTCACTGGTCGCGCGCTGTTCACGCTGGCAGCGACCAGGTGTGGTTGGCGCCGGCGTGAACCGGTCGGGTTCGGCAGGCCACTCGGCCCATCCGCGGAGAATCGCCGGTCGCCGTGAGAAACAGCAAGCGACGATTCTCCGAGCGGCCTGTCGCAAAACGCAACACGCCATTTTGGGAGGGGTGGGAGAATCGCGGGAGGTGCCAGGGTGGCGTGGCGTGATTCGCCCGGCACTCCCGCGATTCTCCCCCCCGGCGTGGGGTGCGGAGAATCGCGCCCAGATTTTTGGGATCCATGCCTATACGAGTATCACCATTTTTTTGTTTCACACATACCATGGAATTTACCCCATTGGTAGGTTCTTCTATCTTCTTGATAACTTGTGGTTTTGCATCAGATACGGGTGGTAGGGTAGAAATGAGATTGACATGCAGATCTACATCTTCAGCAATTTCACTACTAATAGTTTATATCGGTGCTTAGAAAATGCATCTTCTTCAAATTGTATCTCGTTGGCGAATAGTAGTACACTAAAATCAGTGAATGCATCACTGAATTTGCTGATAATAGTCTCAGAATCGTTGGAGTGTTGATCCAATCCATTGTAGATGCTATATACCAAGTGCACTAGACCAAATTCTTCACAGGACTGATCACTTAATAATGAATCCAAAACGTCAGGCACAAAACAGAATGGGACGGAATAAATTGTGTTCTTCACCACCACACTCCGGTCGCAAGCATCATAACATTTAATGCTTGAACCATTAGAATCTCTCAGAGATATTTTGTGATTTCTTCTAATTGGCTAAATTTTTAGATTTTTTAAATCCGTCATGCTGATTAAATTGGCTTTGGCACCAGTGTCTAACTTCAATTGGACCACTGTACCGTCCGCTTCAAGTGGTAGCAGTCATTTGCCCTCATCAACCGCATTTAGTTTAAATGAAGTATCAGCTTGCATTATTTTTAGTGCTGGAGAATTTTTTGATGTCTCCAAAATAAATTCTTCTTCTCTGTTAATACTCCAACAAATAATGCTGTTTCATCACTGGAGACTGTGTCTTCCACTGTGCTGACTGATCTGGAGTTGAGTTTAGAGTAACAATTCTGAGCAAAGTGATTTTTTCTTTTGCATCTGGAACAAAACTTGCCAAACGCTGGACGCTGCCTTAATTTGCGGCTTTGACCACATCTTTTACACAGAAATACTTTGTCCTGATCTTGAACCTGTTTGTTGGTGTGCGAGGAGCTGCAGGAACTTTTCCGCCTTTTTGGAAAAAGGGCGACAACCGGAGTGCTTTCCTCCAAGAAGACGCCACCATTACTGAGAAACATTTTAGAATGCTGTGCTGCAAGCTCGTGAGCCTGACAAATCCTAACTGTTTGTTCCAAGGACAACGATTCCCTCAGCAACCATTCCCTCAGCTTATTTTCATTCGTACAAAACACAATTTGCTCCCAAATCATGGAAGATTCCACCACAGAAAAATTACAGGTATTAACTTTTAACTTTAAATCAATGATGAAATGATCTATGGACTCTTCTGTCTTCTGTAAACGTGATCTAAACACATAGCATTCATAAATTGCATTCTTTCTGGAAGTGCAATGTTCATCAAATCTTCGAATGACTTTGTTAAAATTTTTACTATCTTCACCGTTTGCAAATTTAAACATATTAAACACAGCAATTGCTTCAGGCCCTGCCACTGTAAGGAGCATCGCTACCTTACGTGAATCTGATTGATCTTCTAAATTTACTGCAGTAAGATTAAATTATTGTTTAAACAGGCGCAAGTTGCTGTCCACATTACCATCACATTACATTATCTGAGACTCTTGAGGGTTTCAGTGACTCCATGTAGTTCATTTGTGCAGTCTGCAAAATCTTCAAATCTTTGTGGACCTCATGGCAGGCTTGGTGATAGTTTTTTTCCCCAGTCCTTAATACCATCCAACTCTGGTACCATGTAATGTTCTTATCAGATGGCCTTATTTATATTATAAGAACACTTGTAGCTAAAGCTATAAACAATTTATTAACATTAACTATGGATCAATTATATACAAAACAACAGATGAATAACAGTATGAACATGCACAAGCAACCTCTCTCCCAGCTCCCTAGTCAGTCTGAGGTCACCTGACATTCACCTATATACTAATGGGACTCCTAGTGGTCAGTCAGTGAATTACAACACAACTATGATATCACTACAATCCTCTAGCCTGAAACAAATACAACTTTATTCCTTCACCTTACTTTGATCCTTACTATTGAGTGAGTCTAAAGAAACCATCTGTTCCACATGCTGGCAAGGTGCAATCTTTTTCTCACATGGCGCAATTAAATGAATCTGCAACTAATACACTCATTACTGACTAAGGTTTCTTGCGACTAGTACAATTCCCTCAAACTGATCATTCCCATCATCTTTAATTTCCAAATTCTGAGTGTCGTGCGCTGCTTCAAGTCCCTGACTGTTCCTCTCATCATAATACCTTGAGTCACATATGGAGCACCTGTTAACTGTTCCCCAGGTATCCCTGGGTTTCATTCTTCTCTAATTGCTACTCCAATCCTGTTACCTGTTGCAATATCCAGATGTGCTAATAATGCCTTCAGCCTAATTCCTTCTGTCTGTAACCTACCTTGAAAAACTGCATTCACAGAGTCCTCCATCCTGTGTAACGCTGCAGAATGTTCCATTTCCACCCTCAAGATGCTGCAATGTTTTAAAAATAATAATCTTTACTGTGACAAGTAGACTTACATTAACACTGCAATGAAGTTACTGTGAAAATCCCCCAGTCGCCACATTCAAACGCTTGATCGGGTACACAGAGGGAGGATTCAGAATGTCCAATTCACCTAACAGCACATCTTCGGGAGGAAACCGGAGCGCCTGGAGGAAACCCACGCAGACACGGGGAAAATGTGCAGTCTCCGCACAGACAGTGACCCAAGCCGGGAATCGAACCTGGGACCCTGGTGCTGTGAAACCATAGTGCTAACCACTGTGCTACCGTGCTGCCCTATTGATTGTTTCCCCATGGATTTTTTTTAAAAGCAGCAAATGTTGACCCAAAAGGGTGGCTTTTTCTGAGAATTTGAACTAAGACCAGCAGCCCGTCCAAATTCAATACCTTAGCACAATCCAACAATTTAAACATGAGCTCTGAATAAGGAATCTCCAGATTGACTTTCTGCAGTCTTTTATGCAATGTATTATAGTGCTTTATGGAATGGTATCTTTCAAAATCTATCAAAATCTAACCATACAAAAGGACATCTCTTTGTTTTTTCTTCAGTAATGTGAAACCCCACATCTATTTCATTTTTCCACTGGCCATAAGAGTTTAGCGTTGGTAGGCAATCAAACCTTGATCATTTATACTTGCTTTCAGCCATTCTTCACAAAAGTAGCTCAGATTACAATCTTCTTTTTGGAAAGAATTGTCTTAGCCTCTAATCTTCACCATCCTCTGCTGTCATGTTAACTCACTCTGAAGCCAGTTGGCCAAATAGCAAAGCAGACACCAATCCTTTGCTCAATACTAGATTTATTCACAGAATGCAACATTGCAAATGTCTGCCTCCTCCTTGTTCAGTGCCCAGTGTCCCAGAATTCTCCTTTTCTACACATTAGAGCAAAACCAATAAAACAAATAAACTAACAAATTAACTAATTAACAGACTGTTCAAAATTCAAAAACTTGAACTGAAGCTTTTCAAATTAAATTACAATAACGTTGCTGGGGCTGATGATGCTCTCCAGTCCTGCAGCACCCACTGGAAAGGAAAGACTCAAGTGTATGGGGAGACACCACGGCCTGGATCCTCCGCAATTGGCGGGACGGCCGGCGCCAAGAGTGGCGCGAACCACTCCGGCATCGGGCCTCCCGGAATGTGCGGAATCCTCCACACTTCCAGGGGCTAGGCCAGCGGCGGTGGTGTTCGCACCGCGCCAACAGGTGCCAACGGGCCGACGTGGGCCGGCGCGAGTTGCCGCATGCGCCGAACCACCGCCGTGTTCTGGCGCATAGAACCGCCGGCGTGTTTCCTGCACATGCGCAGGGGGTTTCTTTGTCACGCCAGCCATGGCAGAGCCTTACAGAGGCCGGCGTGGAGGGAAAGAGTTCCCCCACGGCACAGGCCCATCCGCAGATTGGTGGACCCTGAGAGCGGGCCAGGCCACTGTGGGCCCCTGAGAGCGGGCCAGGCCACCGTGGCCACCCCCCCTCCCCCCCCTGGGCTGGATCCCCCCGCACCCCTCCCAAGGACTCCGCTAGCCACACTTCAAGCCAGGTCCCGCCGGGATGGACCATGTCCATTTCATGCCGGCGGGACTGGCCGAAAACGGGCGGCCGCTTGGCCCATCGGGGCCCAGAGCATTGCCGGGGGGGTGGGGGGGGGGGGGGGGAGTCCCTGCCAACGACCCCCAATCAACGTGGCGAGATCCCCGCTCCTGCCTGAAAACCAGCGCCGGAGAATTCGGCAGCCGGTGTCAGAGCGGTGGGGTGGGATTCACGGCCCCCCCCCCCAGCGATTCTCCGACCCGGCGGGGGGCCGGAGAATCCCTCCCCACGTGTTTCCTCTCCAGGGTTACCTGGACACAAACGGAGTTGCAGACTGCCATGCTGATCGACCCCCTCAACCACTCACTGCCTGGGCCTGTTAATGACCGCCTTGATTTGGCCCAGGAACAGGGCAATAAGGAAGTTTTCCAAACTACCCTCACACCACCAGCACCAAACTCCTACCAACGCTCCTAACTGACCCCCCCCCCACTAGCACCCACCTCCCCACTATCACCAACCCTCTCACCAAACCCCCACTTCCCCATCACCACGAAACCCCCAACCAACCTCTTCACCCCCACCACCAACAACCTCCCCAATACCACCAACCCCCCACCAAACCCCCCCACTCCTCCATCACCACCAACCACTCCACCCGCCCTACATCCCCCCAAGCATCCCTTAGGACCACCAGCCCCCCCCCCGCAGCAAACCCCCCTATCACCACCAGCCAACTCCTTCACCCCCCCATTACCAACCTCCCCACTACCACCAACCCCCCTATCAAACCCCCACTCCCCCATCACCACCAAACCCCCCACCAATCACTCCACCCCCCTACATCCTCCCAAGCATCCCTTAAGACCACCAGCCCCCCCCCCCCGCAGCAATCCCCCTACCACCAACCACCCCAATCACCCCTACCGCCACCAACCGCTTCAACATCCCCCACCACAAACCCCACTCCCCCCACCAGTACAACACGGCCTCACCACCCTCCAATACCATCCCCTCCACCAACATCCTCACCAACCCACAGAACTCCCCCCACCCCTACCACAAGCTGGTCATTATCATATTGCTGTTTGTGGGAGTTTTCTGTGCAAATTTACTGCTGCAGACATCACAACAGTGAATACATTTCAAAATAGCATCTCATTGGCTGTAAACCATCTTTCTTGAAGTCACAAAAGCCACATTATAAATTCAGGTCTCTCTTTCTTCTACCTCAGCTATTGGGCCTGAGTAATGCCAGCAAATGCCAGTGAAGCATCAATTAGCCTGACCTGCCCATACGGTTGAAGTGCCTCAGAATGTCACAGGCTCCAGAGACACGGGGGCAAAACCGAGGAACTGCTTTACTGCAAAGTTTGCAATTACTAGAAATGTTACAAATAATGTTGTTAGGCGTAGGAAATGCTGTTCGGGATTATTGACTCCCTGTACAGAAATCTGGTGCTGTTCAAGCAGAAAGGCAAGTAAGAACATTCTGCTCTTTGTGAAATCCTTCAACCATGTAGACACAATTCTCCTGCACTGAGTAAAGTCTAAAATCTTGATCAGACTATTTACTGAAAGAAGTAAATCAGAATATCTGATTTACTGAGGTGTTCCCACCATCGTTTTGTTGGTGGCCATTCCTTTTTAATTAAAGATCTGTCACTGCAAAGAGGTTTGGGGGTTAAATTGAAACCCATAGGGGCTGACTTTGACAGCCAAATTGGCATTAGCAAGGTGTTAACAACCTTCAGCTGAGGCCAGTGGACTTATCAGTTCTGAGGAAGCATTAACAACTCAAAATGGTGGGCTGAATCTTTGTTTGACTCTGCGAGCGGGATCAGAGGTGGGTAGAAGGCAATTTATAGTTACCAGGCCACAAACAGGAGGGTGCCATTTAAGCTGATTAAGGGCCTAATAGATCCATTCTTAGGGCGGCACGGTAGCACAGAGGTTAGCACTGTGGCTTCACATTGCCAGGGTCTCCGGTTCGAATCCTAGCTTGGGTCACTCTGTGCGGAATCTACATGTTCTCCCTGTGTCTGCCTGGGATAGCCTACTTGTGACACCACTAAAGATTATTATTATTAAAACTAACTTGAATTTTCTAGTCAGCATATCCACTGAGGCCATCACCCAACCGATGAATGGAGACGACGTCTCCATGGCAGAACAGTGCTCCCTCATGAAAGATAATCCAACCCCTTCCCCCCAACTCCTCACCACTACCCCTAGCCACAATTGCCAGAGGCTGTCCTGCAGACAGTTTGGCAACTCTGATCACTTTTCATTTATATCCTTTGAAAATTTCTTCAGTGGAATTTTTAGGTGTCCCTGAGCAATATCACGCTCCCAGCTTGGACAATGGGACAGCCAATCTCTCAGTGCTGGAGGGCCTCCAATTGCTTTACATGTCTGGAGCACCCCCTTCATCCCTAAGTGGACGGGGGCTCCCTGAGACAACCACAATCGGCCATTTCCTCAAACATCGCCCTCTGTGTCCCACTGCTGGTACTTGTGGGTTCTGGATGTACCTTTCCTCCCGGTCAGCGTGACCGAGGTCGCGGAAAGAAAACTCAGCTTCTCCCACCACAGATGTTGCGAGACCTGTTAAGTAGAGACCTGTTAAGTATTGCCAATGTCTTCTATTTTTTTTAAGGTAAGCCTACCACGGAGGTCAGTTAGCCCGGATAGCGAGAGTGTGATGGTGTATAACGCCAACTGCATGTCTTCAATCTCTATACTGGCTGTGGCAGTTCATGGAGGCTTGCCTCCTTGCCTTGCTCCATGCTCGATGCAGAACAGTGTCCCTTAAGCCAGATAACCCATTTGTCTCTCTGCAATAGGGACAAATGCCTGTGTTACCTCTTGGACTTTGGCCAATTGCTTCAGCTCACCAGCCCATTAACATCAAGTACAAAATGATCTCCGCCCCAGCCAGAAACAGCTCCACCTCTCGCATGAAGAAATTCAGTAAATCAGCCTTCGCACCATATAAGCCAGAAACCTGTTCCACGTGTTCATTATTCTCTGAAAAAAGAAGCTCCCAACACTTAAGTAAAAGCAAAACATCGAAGATGCTGGAGGCCAGAAATAAACGCAGAAAATGCCAGAGAAGCTTAGCAGGTCTGGCAGAACCGACAAAGAGTCTTATTGACTTGAAACATTCACTCTGTTTCCTTCCACTAATGTTTACTCCAAATTGTCATAATATCCACTCATGTATATTAGGAGATGCTGCCAGGCAGTGATTGACACACAGGATAACCAATGAACACACACAACGCAGACCAACCAATCACCAGACAGGACACCACCACTATAAAGCCCACAGGGCATTAAGGCTCTCTCTCTCTCACAGGCTAATGAACATCATCACCATGATAGAGAGCTAGTCTGGTCAGGCCAGTAGGAGGTTATCAGTTAGGTTAATAGAGTGTCAACCCTCAGCAGATTATGTACAGCAATTAGCAAGTTCAATAAAACAGTGTTGGACCATCTCCTGTGTCGGAAGCCTGTCGAAAATCTTACTGCATCTAGTTGCAGTCGATGTTAGACCAACACAGATAACACATCACAAATATCTAACCTAGCTCTGCCCTTGCTTAACTAATGAGAGTGATTCCTGGTCTTCTCTAACCTATTTAGTAGAAATAATTGTGTTCCACCAACACAATCAACGTTTCATGCAAATCTAAGTTACCTCCGAATCTGAACTTCTCTGAAATATAGAGACCCAGCTTTATTGAGCCTATCTTGATAACTAAAGATGCAACTGGGAAGTAATCTGTGGTCCTCGTCTGCACCCGATCCAAAGCCTCAAAGGCCAGAACTGAACACAGTATATGGATTGTGGCCGAGCCAAGGTCTTATACAAGGACAAGATGGCATGCTTTAATTAAGAGTTAATTTTCCTGTAAACATACCCAAACATGCTTTAGCTATTATTTCACAGCATTGTTCTTGAATCATTAGATACTGGTGCACTAAAATGCCCGGCTTTCTGTCTTGCCCCACTGGCTTTAATTCTTTTCCCTGAAGACTATGTGTACATTCAGTGTTTCAAGTAAAAGGGTAACAGAGCTTTGTTGGAGTCTTGTCTCCAGGTCAGCTTGTAGAAATCTGGGAAACTCGTCAGTCCTAACTCTCACACTGATCTTGGTATTATCAGCAAACCTGCAGATAATTCACTCAACACAATATCCCCGTGGTTAATGAAAATAATAAATAACAAAAGTCCTAATGCTGATCCTTGTGGGACAACCCTGATGACTGGTCTCCAAGCAGATCCAACTCGATTAACAACCACTTTCTGCTTATGGGTTTCCAGCCGATATTCAATCTAGTGCAGCACATCACTTACTACCGGAAGGTTCTATCTTGTTCCTCAATTCTTGCAATTTTCCAAGTCATTTGGAGTTTGAGATATGCGGCTGGTGATGTTTCTTACACTTCTGGGCTCTGTGAACCCAATGGTTTCTAGAAACTCCCATATTATGTGCATTTTTCCACAATACTTGTTTTCAGTGTCCTGCTATAATAAATTGACCATTCAGGCAATCAAATAGCTGAAAGTCAACCACGCTTCAGTGTTTATTAAAATACAACTAAAATACAGTGCTCATTAAAATACAAAGGCCTGGATTTTACAGTCAGGATTAAAAGCCTCACTGAGAGGCTTTGCGATCTCCCTGAGTGTAATTGACTGCAGCATTCTTTAAATGGGAATTCCCGCATGGAGCTGCTATGATAGCCTCAAGTTGTCCAAGCAACCAATAACATTAAATAATTCTCACAGACAGCCAACCAGGAAATGAAAATCACTGAAATGAAATTGTGTTTCAAAAATGACCTACAGCAAAATAAAGGTTGGGATGTTCCGACAGAGTGAACGTGGAAGTTGAAATATGAAAAACTGTTTTTAAAAAATCAATTGTTTTAAAAAATTAATTCAGAAAATTTGGCAATCAATCACAATAGAGACATTTAACAACACTCCACAAATATAGCATTATTATTTCAGGCCAGATCAGTTCTTCAGCAATAGTTATGCTTGATGGAGTGAGGTGTAATCTTTTAATGAGTTCATAACAGGAATATGGGAGCAGAAAAGATGACGTTCTTGCCACATCCACTGATTTGCTGGTTCTGGGTGGTTGGTTGGAGTGGGGGAAAGGGGTAATCCACGGCGCAGCCTATGGCAGAGTAGTGAATGACAGACCATCATTTCAGGATTTTTGTGTTAATCTGCACTTGTGGTAAAGCCAGAAGTTTTGGTTTGTCTCAGAGGGATAATTGGGGCAGCAGGGTAGCATGGTGGTTAGCATAAATGCTTCACAGCTCCAGGGTCCCAGGTTCGATTCCCGGCTGGGTCACTGTCTGTGTGGAGTCTGCACGTCCTCCCCCTGTGTGCGTGGGTTTCCTCCGGGTGCTCCGGTTTCCTCCCACAGTCCAAAGATGTGCGGGTTAGGTGGATTGGCCATGCTAAATTGCCCGTAGTGTCCTAATAAAAGTAAGGTTAAGGGGGGGGTTGTTGGGTTACGGGTATAGGGTGGATACGTGGGTTTGAGTAGGGTGATCATGGCTCGGCACAACATTGAGGGCCGAAGGGCCTGTTCTGTGCTGTACTGTTCTATGTTCTATGTTCTATGACGGTCAACACTCACAACTCGACATTAAGCATCCCTACAAAATCAAGGCCAGTGACTTTAAGTGTGATTTTTGCTACCGTGTTACTGCTGCCAATATGGCAGAGAGGCTAACTAGTGTATACTCTTTAAAATGGTAATTTCACTGGCAGTAGTTCACCTTTGGACTTGTCTTAATACGCAATTATGTCAAGATGCTTAAGACTAGTTATTGTCATTTCGCAATGTTCACGACACCTAAGCTTCAATTAAACCGCATTCTTGAACAAGAATGAAAATACTTTTTAATAATTGATGTGACTTCAGTCATCTTGTAACAGAGGATTGTTTTTGTGAAAATGATATAATCAATCTCAGACTGTTGGCAGGTTGAGGGAAATTCAAATCTCTCTGGAATAATCGTTTTTGCAAGTTTTCAGCTCACTCACAATGAGGGGGTAACCATGACTTCCCTGCAGTAAATCTACTCTTAAAGCATTCTTTCTCAGAACACTTTTCACTCAAACCACAATTGCAAGACAAGGGGATATTAATACAGGGCGCAGTTCTCCGGGGAGATTTCTAAGTGTGGTAGTGAGCAGGATTTGCTGTGAGCTTCCTGGCGCTCAACCCAGCGAGGCCAGCAACGCTATTCAATGTTAATTGGTCCACTTAACGAGGCCGCACGGGCTTCTTGCCACAAATGAAGGCTCTCCAGCGGATTCACCGGCACCGCGCTCGCCAGCCCCACGCTAATCGCTGGCTTTTAAAGCAGACCATGGCAGGCCAGCAGCACGGTTCGATTCCCGTACCAGCCTCCCCGGACAGGCGCCGGAATGTGGCGACTAGGGGCTTTTCACAGTAACTTCATTGAAGTCTACTCGTGACAATAAGCGATTTTCATTTCATTTCATTTCAACAAGGTCGAGCAGCACATAAGCTGCATTTGCTCAGCCAACCCCAAGTCAACTCGCAACAATGGCACCGAGGAGACTGGCCCCATGATTCGGGGATGCAGACCTGGGGAGGCTGCTAGATTCTGTGGAAGCCAAGAGAGATATCCTGTTCTCTCGAGGGTCCCAGAGGGTCAGCCATAGGGCAGCCAGTGACGCCTGGGCCGAGGTGGCGGCGGTAGTTGGGGGGGAGTGTGACCAGGAGGACTGGCCTCCAGTGCAGGAAGAAGGTCAATGATTTACACCAGGCAGCCAAAGTGAGTAGACACCATCCCCCCCCCCTCAGAGAACTCTACCCACCCCACACAGGAGGGTCTGACCCGCTTCCCCCTTCATCCACCCCAACCCTTCCTTAACCTCCCTCCCCCTTCAACCGCGCCCCCCCCCCCCCCCCCCCCCGGCCTGCCCCCACCCCCGGGCAAGGTAGCACAGTGGTTAGCACAGTTGCTTCACAGCTCTAGGGTCCCAGGTTCAATTCCCAACTTGGGTCACTGTCTGTGCGGAGTCGGCACGTTCTCCCCGGGTTTGCGAGGGTTTCCTCCGGGTGTTCCAGTTTCCTCCCACAGTCCAAAGATGTGCAGGTTAGGTGGATTGGCTATGATAAATTGCCCTTAGTGTCCAACAAGGTTAGGTGGGGTTACTGGGTTTGAGGATGTGGTGAAGATTTGGGCTTGGGTAGGGTGCTCTTTCCAAGGGCCCGTGCAGACTCGATGGGCCGAATGGCCTCCTTCTGCACTGTAAATTCTCTGATTCTATGAACCCTCCTTCACCCCCCCCCCCCCCCCCCCCCCCCACACCATTGTGAACCACATGTGTGGCTAATGATGCCCTCTCCGTGTCCACTCAGGAGAAGCTCTCGCACAATTATCGGGAGAGGGCCTAGACTGGCGGTGGTGTGCCAGACATCAGGATCCTCACCGCCTTCGTGGAGCATGCCCTGTAGGTGACAGGTGAGGCTGAGGATAGACCGGTCACCAACGCAGAGGCTGCAGCGGTGAGGATCCACCCGGCTCCACCCAGGGGAACTGTCAAATTGTTATTGCCATACTGACTGACCCGTCCCTCCCACTGACCACATGTCCATTCCTGACTGACCCGTCCCTCCCACTGACCACATGTCCATTCCTAACTGACCCGTCCCTCCCACTGACCACATGTCCATTACTGACTGATCCGTCCCTCCCACTGACCACATGTCCATTCCTGACTGACCCGTCCCTCCCACTGACCACATGTCCATTCCTGACTGACCCGTCCCTCTCACTGGCCACATGTCCATTCCTGACTGACCCGTCCCTCTCACTGGCCACATGTCCATTCCTGACTGACCTGTCCCTCTCACTGGCCACATGTCCATTCCTGACTGACCCGTCCCTCCCACTGACCACATGTCCATTCCTGACTGACCCGTCCCTCCCACTGACCACATGTCCATTCCTGACTGACCCGTCCCTCCCACTGGCCACATGTCCATTCCTGACTGACCCGTCCCTCCCACTGACCACATGTCCATTCCTGACTGACCCATCCCTCCCACTGACCACATGTCCATTCCTGACTGACCCATCCCTCCCACTGACCACATGTCCATTCCTGACTGACCTGTCCCTCCCACTGACCACATGTCCATTCCTGACTGACCCATCCCTCCCACTGACCACGTGTCCATTCCTGACTGATCTGTCCCTCCCACTGGCCACATGTCCATTCCTGACTGACCCATCCCTCCCACTGACCACATGTCCATTCCTGACACCCGTCCCTCCCACTGACCACATGTCCATTCCTGACTGACCCATCCCTCCCACTGACCACATGTCCATTCCTGACACCCGTCCCTCTCACTGGCCACATGTCCATTCCTGACTGACCCGTCCCTCCCACTGACCACATGTCCATTCCTGACTGACCCGTCCCTCCCACTGACCACATGTCTATTCCTGACTGACCCGTCCCTCCCACTGACCACATGTCTATTCCTGACTGATCCGTCCCTCCCACTGACCACATGTCCATTCCTGACTGACCCGTCCCTCCCACTGACCACATGTCCATTCCTGACTGACCCGTCCCTCCCACTGACCACATGTCCATTCCTGACTGACCCGTCCCTCCCACTGACCACATGTCCATTCCTGACTGACCCGTCCCTCCCACTGACCACATGTCCATTCCTGACTGACCCGTCCCTCCCACTGACCACATGTCCATTCCTGACTGACCCGTCCCTCCCACTGACCACATGTCCATTCCTGACTGACCCATCCCTCCCACTGACCACATGTCCATTCCTGACTGACCCGTCCCTCCCACTGACCACATGTCCATTCCTGACACCCGTCCCTCCCACTGGCCACATGTCTATTCTCCTGCAGGTCCTCCAACTGACAGCAC
This sequence comes from Scyliorhinus canicula, assembly GCF_902713615.1. Taxonomy (NCBI): domain Eukaryota; kingdom Metazoa; phylum Chordata; class Chondrichthyes; order Carcharhiniformes; family Scyliorhinidae; genus Scyliorhinus; species Scyliorhinus canicula. Next base: position 276,085,305 of record NC_052146.1, on the reverse strand, counting down.
CGATCTATCCTGGGCGGCATGCTCTCCAGTCTCCCAGGAGTCCACCTCGGAGGAGAACTCCGAGGACGCCACTATCCAAGCGTCACAGCTGTCATCCCCACACAGCACAGATATACACACCTCGGTGGGATATGTTAGTGTCTTCTGGACAACAATCTGGTGAGCACCACATTGCTGCTAATGTACATCAGGTGGAGGTAGAAACCCCCAGGCGAGATCGCAGTTGGAGGGCTGCTGGATTTCAGGACCCAGCTGGGTCTCAGCCTGATGCTGAGCCTGTGGAAAAGGTCATTCAGAAGCTGCTGGAGATGATAGGGTGTGGCCGGCACATTCAGAGGGAGGTGTCAGTGACACTCCAGCAGATCCCTAGCCAATTGCAGGAATTCCAGACGCTATGAGCGCAGGAGATGTCGCCGGCAATGTACCGAGGCTAAGACTGCGAGCGTGGCAACCGCAGTGGGGAGCCTGATGTCAGCATCATTAGTGAAGGTGTCCAAGGCGAGTGCAGTCGGTGACGGCCATGGCTGAGGGTCGCGACAGAATATCTGCCTCGCTGGGGGATGTCACCCAGCACCAGGCCGACCTTGTTGAGGTTCTGCGACATGTCCCGCTCTCAGGTGGAATTGGGCGAGGCACTGCGGAGCTTGTCCCAGTCACAGGTTGGCATTGCCGAGGCTCTGCAGGACGTGGCCCAATCACTGAGGAGCATCGCTGAGGGCATCTACACTGATGTGTTAGGTAAGCTGGGTCTGCGAGGACTGCGTTTACTGCAGCAGTGAGAGAGACAGGCTTCCAACACTTGAAGAAATGCAACTCGATTTTATTGAACTCCTAACTATTAAACATACTTTAACTGTGGGTTGACACTATGCTGACTTGACTGGAGACCTGAGGCTAACCTGACCAGACTATCTTACTACCACATGGTGGATGTTCTAGTTGTTGCTCACGGGCTCTGACTGTCTCAGAGGCTGCATCGCAAGAGAGCGGGAAAACTAGTGCCCTCTGGCTTTATAGTGGCCGTGTCCTGTCTGGCGATTGGCTGCTGTGTTCTGTGTGTTCATTGGTCCTCCTGTGTGTCAATCAATGTCTGTCTGTGCACCATCATATACCTGTGTGTATATTATGACAAACACGATGGTGCAGAACATGGGGAATCGCCAGCACTGGCAGAGCCAGGCAATGCAGGGGCAGCTGGGGCTCAAACCAGCTGCCTCTCCACCTCAAGGTGAACCCCAGGACTCTATGGGCGCCAACCCGGACTCTCCCATGGAGGGTCACCAGCTCCACCGAGTTCCACCCCTCTGATGAGTTTGCATCTCACAGCCAGCAGACGGGACAGAGCGGCACAGCTGTGCATGTGCCGCCAACACGTGAGCCAGAGCCCTCCAGCCTCAAAGCCCCCAGAGGACGCCCGTCAGGGGCATCGAAGGCCACAGGGCGAGGTAAGCAACTGGCTGCCTCCAGCTCAGATGTGCATCCTGGGGACACAGCTAGACGTAGTGGTAGAGCTCGGATGACAAAGCACATTGAGGATCACTGAAGGCACCGAGAGAAGGGGGAGGGGGTTGGGGGGAGGTGCTAGGTAGGGGGTGAGGGGCGTAGGGGGAGGGGCGGCACCAACGGGAGGGTGGGGTATTGTCAAACACAATAAACACCTTTGTGCACCACCATTATGATGCCTCTGTCACTTTCTTCCATGATGCGGGCCGACCTCCAAACTCTCCAGGCATCTCCCCTTCGCCGTGAGACTCAACCACCCTCCTGCTGTGGACATGTCCCAGGAGTTGTGCCCCATCCCCTGGGTCTGAATATTGGTTGCTGTTTGTGTAGTGGTGCCTCCCGCAATGTTCAAGCACAGTATCAATGTATCAAGTTGTGATTAGGATGCTAGGCAATGACTCCCACATGCTACATGGCCCCCCCCACCCACGGGAATTGACTTGTGTTGTGTGAAGTGCTCACTTTAGCACGATTGCCAATTCCCTATTAGCAATTGCCTTCAGCCGCATGGCCAGAGGCCTCAGCAGTCAGTGGGGCTTATGGGTGGTCTGTGGGGCAGACAGGCAGGGACAAGAGTTGCCTCAAGAATGGGTGCACACAATCCAGGGGTTGGCATGGTGGTGTCAAGTGCGGTTGCCCACCCAGCGCCCCCCCCCCCCCCCCCCCCCCCCGCCACCTTCCCATGGCAACCCAGCCCTGTAGAGGGTCACCCAACCCAGCTGAGGGTCCCCCACCCCCCGCTGATCACTGGCGGTGGAAATCGCAGCATCCCCGGTCTCTTTGCCTGCGATGCCTGTGAGCAAAGATGGCTACCCACCTCCTTGGCTCCCAACGGAAGCCCCCCACCCCGCGAGATTCACATTTTTCAAAAGGAGTACTAATCGGCGCCGGTGAGAGCACTTGCTGGGAAGGCCGGTGAACAACCGGAGGCCGTTGAATATGGGGTGGTTCTCATTAATTGTATGGAAATGGGGCCTAAGTGGTGATAATTGGTTTCCTGTGACGCTACGGCAAGATCCTGATTTCACCTAGGGGAGCGGGCCGGTTGCATCGCAAACTAGTCCATTAGCTTTGGGCAGGAATTCTGAGGTGGATGGGACCAGAAACCCTTAGCTTCCATGTAAAGAATCATTTTGGAAAATGAAGCATTTATGTCAAAGATTCAATTCATATTGGCCTTCACTCAGCCAAAACACGCAAAAAAATTAAAATCAACTTCACTCACAGAAACCATGTTTCACCTTAACTTAAACAATTATTGTGACATTTAGCCTGTTGAAGGGCTGTTTGATTGATGGAGGAGGCGAGCTATTCAATTCAAACGTAAACATGCTGTGTCACTTGTGCAGATACGTGTCAGATCATCAGCTTTTTGAATTTAATACAAATAGCTACTTTAAATTCCACTTGTCTGCAAATACTGTTTTTGAAGGGAATATTCAGTCTGGTCTTTTCAAATTAATAAATCAGTGAGACTTTCAAAAAAGCAAGCGGCTATCCGTAATAAAGGAGAAAGCCTTGTATTATTAACGCAACTTTCGCCACCACCGGACATCCCAAAGCATTTTACAAGCAGGGAAGTCGCTGTAGTCACTGTTGTATGAAAGGCAGCAGGCAAATTACACAGTGAAAACTCCCAGCACTGTGATAACGACCAGATAATGGCATTATAATGTAACTCGGCAGAGCAAGAGTTAACGTGCAAATGGAGAGTGGCACTGCCCACAAGGTGTTATATGTAGTCACATGCTCCTAAAACAGTCTGGGACAGCACTTAGAAAGCAGCTCCATTTGGAACATTTCACAGTTAAAGCTTGCCAACAGAAGTGTTTATGTTTAAACACACGAGCCTCAAGGTCTTGGGTGCGATTTAATGGCTTTGTCGCGCGTCTGAGATTTGTGACGTTTGAAGTGCCTCACGTGATTTTGCAAAATCCTGCGAGACGTCACAATCTGGATCTTACCCTAGCTGGACGGGATCCAGATTGGCATATTTGAGTGAGCCATTCGACTCATTTACATATACCTGTGCCGTATTCTCATGGGGCCCAGGAACTAAGGGCCTCGCCTGGAAGACGTCACCATGGCGCCGTGCAGCACTGATTTCCACAAACATGGACCAGGCGTAACAGCACCTGGGGGAATCTCCCAGGCCATTAGAGGCCCCTGGGTGGTCGGACTCTGGGCAGGGTGCTACTCTCGCACTCCCACTGACACCCGCTGGCATCTTGGCATTGTCAAGATGGAGCCCCGATCCACGAATACTCTTCCTGCACTGGCGAGCTGAGCTCATCAGTGCAGGAAATGATGTAAGTGCAGCCCCGGCGGAAAAAAACCATGCCGTGAAAGAACGGGGTCTTCGGCATCGAGAAACACTCCACTATACACGGCCAAAATGGGGCTCCGTTTCTGTCCCGTTAAATCGTGTCCCTTACCAATGAGCCATCTCAACTGGAACATAAAAAACCCTTAAGTAAATGATATGAAACTTTGGTAATGGATCAAGTTTGATCCCCAGAATTATTATCTATAAGATCAGACTCCTTTCATACCAAGTGGACAGGGAGGGACAGATCATTTGTAAAGATATGGACCACTTCAGGAGCAGAGAGTCGCTCCAGCAGTCAGTATTGTCGTCAAGAAATGTTTTTGAACCCGGACGTACCTGATCAACCTGTTATCAACACAACTGATGTCTCCGTGGAAGCAAATAGTGATGAATCGCCTGTGTCAGAAGAAGTACCCGTTATTGCAGTTCCTGTTAACATCAATCCTGTGGAAGCATCTCAGATTGCACTATTATGCTGCTCTATAAGAAAACCTTCTCAAAGACACAATTTATAATTGTCCAATCCATGTGTGTAATAAGACCATAACATCATAAGACATAGGGGCAGATTTAGGCCACTCGGCCCATCGAGTCTGTTCCGCCATTCAATCTTGGCTGATATTTTTCTCATCCCCATTCATCTGCCTTCTCCACATAACCCCTGATCCCCTTCTCAATCAAGAACCTATCTATCTCTGTCTTAAACGCACTCAGTGATTTGGCCTCCACAATCTTCTGCGGCAAAGAGTTCCATAGATTCACCACCCTCTGGCTGAAGAAATTCCTCCTCATCTCCGTTTTAAAGGATCGTCCCTTTAGTCTGAGATTGTGTCCTCTGGTTCTACTTTTTCCGATAATTGGAAATATCCTCTCCACATCCACTCTATCCAGGCCTCGCATTGTCCTGTAAGTTTCAATAATATTCCACTTCATCTTTCTAAACTTCAATGAGTACAGACCCAGAGTCCTCAACCATTCCTCATACACAAACTCTTCCTTCCAGGGATCATTCTTGTGAACCTCCTCTGGACCTTTTCCAAGGTCAGCAAATCCTTCCTTAGATATGGGGCCCAGATATGGGGCTCATAATACTCCAAATGGGGTCTGACCAGAGCCTTATACAGCCTCAGAAGTTCATCCCTGCTCTTGTAGTCTAGCCCTTTTGACATGAATGCTAACATTGCATTTGCCTTGCTAACTGCCGACTGAACCTGCACGTTAACCTGAAGAGAATCTTGAACAAGGACTCCCAAGTCCCTTTGTGCTTCGGATTTCCTAAGCATTTTCCATTTAGAAAATAGTCTATGCCTCCATTCCTCCTTCCAAAATGCATAACCTCACACTTTTCCACATTGTATTCCATTTGCCACTTCATTGCCCACGCTCCTAGCCTGTCCAAATACTTCTTTAGTCCGCCTGCTTTATCAATATTACCAGTCCCTCTGCAGGTCTTTTTATCATCTGCAAACTTAGCAACAGTTCTTTCTTCCAGGTCATTAATGAATATTGTGAGAAGCTGTGGTCCCAGCACAGAACCATGAGGCACACCACTAGTCACCAGCTGCCATCCCGAAAAAGACCCCTTTATCCCCACTCTCTGTCTTCTGCCAATCAGCCAATCCTCTATCCATGTCAGGATCTTACCCTTAATACCATCGGCTCTTAGCTTATTTAACAGTCTCCTATGTGGTACTTTGTCAAAGATCTTCTGGAAATCTAAATAAATCACGTCCACTGGTTCTCCTTTGTCTAACTTCCTTGTTACCTCCTCAAAGAACTCTAACAGCTTTGTCAGACACGACCTCCCTTGACGAAGCCATGCTGACTCAGTCCTATTTTATCATGCACTTCCAAGTACTCGGCGATCTCATCTTTAATAATGGGCCTTACCAATGACTGAAGTCAGGCTAACTGGCCTATAATTTCCCGTCTTCTGCCTCCCTCCCTTTTTAAACAGTGGTGTTACATTAGGCACTTTCCAGTCCTCTGGGACCTTCCCTGCCTCCAGTTCTTCCTGAAAGATCACGACTAATGCGTCCACAACTCCTCAGCTATCTCTTTTAGAACCCTGGGGTATAATCTATCTGGTCCAGATGGCTTATCCTTCAGACCTTTCAGTTTCCCCAAAACCTTCTCCTTGGTGATGGTTACTGCACTCACCTCTGCCCCCTGATTTTACTGGAGCTCTGGCATCCCACTGGATGTCTTCCACTATCCAGTTCCTTTGCCATTTCTTTGTTTCCTATTATTATTTTCCGGCCACATTTTCCAGTGGTCCAATGTCTATTTTTGCCTCTCTCTTACTTTTTATATATTGGAAAAAACTCTTCCTGTCTTCTTTTATATTACGAGCCAACTTGCACTCAGATTTCATCTTCTCCCCCTTATTGCTTTTTTAGTTGTTCTCTGCTCACTTTTAAAGGCTTCCCAATCCTCTGGCTTCCCACTAATCCTCCAAACTTTGTATGCTTTTTCTTTTGCTTTTATGCTGTCCCTGACTTCCCTTGTCAGCCATGGATGCCTCATCCTCCCCGTAGCATGTTTCCTCCTCCTTGGGATGAATTTCTGTTGTGCCTCTTGAATAACCCCCAAAAAACTCTTCCCTGCTAGACTCCTTTTCCAATCAACTCTGGCCAGCTCCTCCCTCATGTCCTTGTAGTTTCCCTTATTTAATTGTAATACCGTTAGATCTGATTCCAGCTTCTCCCTCTCAAACTGCAGGGTAAATTCTATCATATTGTGGTCACTGCTCCCTAAGGGTTCCTTGATCTACAGTTCCCTGATCAAGTCTGCTTCATTACACATCACCAAATCCAGAATTGCCTGTTCTCTATTAGGCTCTGTCACAAGCTGCTCCAAAAACATCATCTCTGAGACATTCCACAAATTCCTTTTCCTGGGATCCACAACCAACCTGATTTTCCCAGTCCACCTGCATATTGAAGTCCCCCATAATGTTTTGTTAGAATTCAGGGCTGAATGAATTAGTTATTGAAGATTGTATAAAGGAGTTAAAGGGGGAGGGATGTGGTGAGTGTCCCTTTAAGGGTACCCAGCACATAAGGATCATCTGGCTTGAGGGAGCAATTAGGTCTGAGAGTGCGGAATCACCGTAGGGGGTGGAGTTCTCGTAGGCAGAAGAGCACGTGGGGAACAAGGTGCAGCGATGAGGCTGCCATTTTCCTCTTAATTAATCTTTTTTGTATTCACAAATGAAGTTTGTGAAAGTGTATCATTACAACAGTTAAAGCAAAAAACTGTGCCCGATGAAATATAATTCGCTCTCAATTTGGAAAACAGCCCAGTGTGTATAAATGAATACATTTATAGAACTTTACATATATTAATGTAAGTGTTGAATTGAAGTTATTAATCAGTACAGCAGTCAGCCATACAGGGCTTCCTGGAAGATCCATTTGGTTTATAAAATTGGTCAGAGGGGCTAACTGGTAAATGGCTCCCCACTATGTGTTTAAAGGACTGTAAAATGTATTTGACAAAACCATAAAACCCACTCTTTTTCTTTGTTTGCTTTTAGGTTTTGGCATGACAACTCCAACAACTGTTGCAGGAAAAGTGTTTCTGATATTTTATGGCCTACTCGGGTGTGCAGGAACCATTCTGTTTTTCAACCTCTTCCTGGAGCGCATCATTACCCTGCTGGCTTTCATCATGAAGGCTTGCTACCTGAGGCAGCTGCGGAGGAAAGGCCTGCTGCCACCCACCATTCGGAGGCAATCGGCCATCATGGACATGACCAGCTTGGCTGGGTGGAAGCCTTCTGTCTACTACATCATGCTGATCCTGGGCGTCACAGCCATTATCATCTCCTGCTGTGCTTCTGCAATGTACACTCCAGTGGAGGGATGGAATTACACCGACTCTTTGTACTTCTGCTTTGTCACCTTCAGTACTATTGGCTTTGGGGATCTGGTCAGCAGTCAGAATGCAGCCTATACAAATCAGGGATTGTACAGATTTGGTAATTTTGTATTCATACTCTTGGGGGTGTGCTGTGTCTATTCACTCTTCAATGTCATCTCCATTGTGATCAAGCAGTTCCTCAACTGGCTCCTGAAGAAACTGGAATGTAGCTGCTGCCCCAGGTGCCGGCGAGGAAAGATGCGCACTGGTCGCCGGAATGCCATCACGCCGGGACAATCCCGTATCCGTAGGAACCACATCTTGGCAGATGCAGAAGGGCCATGTGACAGTGATGGAGATGGAAGGAGGCTCTCTGGGGAGATGATCTCCATGAGGGACCTCACTGCCTCCAACAAGGTGTCACTTGCCATCCTGCAGAAGCAGCTGTCAGAAACTGCCAATGGTTATCCTCGGACAGTATGTGTCAACACGAGACAGAATGGCTTCTCAGGTGGGGTGGGTGCTTTAGCCATTATGAATAACAGATTAGCAGAAACCAGTGAATGTAGGTAATAAATAAAAAGCTTTAGCGGCAATCAGGGCAGTCAGATTTTTATTCAGAAAATGTGCAAAGGGTTCCAAGGCCGAGCACACATCCTGCTGTCTTCTGCAGCACATTGCATGGAGCAGGACAATAAGATTGTGATCCTGGAACTCCCTAACGGCACTAAAGGGTGTACCTACACAACATGGACTGTGGTGGTTCAAGAAGGCAGCTCACTACTACCTTCTCAAGGGCAATCAGGAATGGGCATTAAATGCTGCTCTAGCCAGTGATGCCCACATCCCATGAATGAATTATACTCAGAGTGATTCATTACGCCCCATTCCACATCAAACTCTAAGGTCTACAGGACCCCCCTTACAATACGTACATTTCTGAGGAAGCATCTATTAAGTTTTTTAACTTTCCATTTGCCTTTTTCTGTTGTTTGCTGTATTTCCTGATAGGTTTATGTGGAAAGTAGGAACTCAGAGCAAGGTTGGCGATTGCACTACATTATTCAAAACTTCCCCAAACCTTTATCGCCTGACTTTTCCCTGATGCCTAAAATGGGCGTGAAGAGAAATCCCTCCTTCATATCTTAAGCGAGGTGTAAAACGTTCCCAGCCCCTGCTACCCAGGTACAAAGAAAGTGAGGGACTGGTTTTATTTACCAAACTGGCATTGTTCACATTTGTGAAGGTTTGGTATTATTGGGAATGACACGTTCTTCAGGTTCTAATTATAGCAATGATCAGGAAAACGGAATATGCCGCTGAAAATATTGCTCCGCGCCGTACCCTAAAAGTCAATGTATGAAGGATGGTGTGAACATCTGCATAACAAACAGGTCAATGAATCACATTCAGACTGGCAAAGAGGTAACCGGAGCAGATTAAATGGTTCTGGGCAGCTGTTTACACTGTCCCAAAATTGTGGCAAAATTTAACTTTCCCCACCAGATCCCCTCTTGCTAAAATAAATCTCATCTATCATTACATCAAGTTTTTTGAGGATCGTCCTCATATGCCCACAGGGGGTCAGCACAAACAATGTGAAATACATATATAAAGTTCACTAGTAATTTGTGCGTAACTGGTCAGTCTGCATTTACAATACAAACTCATCAAGGCTCCCTCGACAGTACCTTCCAAACTCACGACCACTACCACCTAGAAGGACAAGGGCACCAGCTGCATGAGAACAGTAACACCTGAAGGTTCCCCTTCAAGGCACACACTGGGAGCTCTAGGCTGCATATTACAGGGGTTGTGGGGTGAGACAAATGGCTCACTCACCCCCGGATGCTGCCAGGCCAGCTGAGCATTGCCACCATTTTCGATTTTTATTTCAGCTTTCCAGAATCAACAGCATTTTTTGCTTTCCCCGTATGAAGTAAAGTCTTGACTAAGTATTGTTGCTTCGGAACGTTTAGTAGGTAAACAAGGAGGCAGCTGGACCCTGCAGTGTTGAGTAAACAAGCACTAAAGTGAAAAGAGAATTAATATTATTATTTCTGATTTGAGCACTTTCAGAATTTGTAGTTGATATAAATTCCAAAATCAATCAGTAGTTTTGGAAAGATCCAACCAAATGTTTGCGTTTGAACAGGGCTGAGAAATAAACAGATAAATACAAGGATGATCTAATACTGGATGGTATATGGTGGGTTGCTGAGATTATGAACCAAAAGACGGTAGGCCGTAACCAGTTAGGAACGAGGAGCGGAGAATGTGTGACTGAAATTAATGTTACAAAGTTTTTCTCAACTTGCCCTCAGGAGGTTAGATGCAGTGTAATTTTTGCCTCACAATGTGTCTTAGACTCAAACTCAGAAGGACACCTCTACTTCACGGGTATAATTTCCAATTCCTGCCGCTGTCCGCTGTGACATTGAGATTGCCAATTTAGTGCCAATTAGGTTTGAATTTAGGTTCATAAGGTATAGGAGCAGAATTAGGCCATTCGGCCCATCGAGTCTGCTCCACAGAATTTGAGGAGGTTCGCCATTTCTCGCTCAGTATTTCTGTGTCAGGTGGGTGCGAATGTGAGGTGAAAGAGAAAGGGACCACTCGGTGACATGGATTCACGCGTTTCAAGCTTCTGCATGGCCAGTATACTTGCCCAGGCGGTGAGTATTCATTCCAAACAGCCCACAAGTGTACAACTACCAAATGCCAAATGGAAATCGTCCAGGACCTCGTGATCATGATTGGTAATGTTCTGGAAACAAAGTACTGAACGTTTTGGTCTGAGGCTGAAAGTGCCAAAGGAAGGAATGGGGCATCCAGAAGATTACACTGGATCACACCAGAGTCTGGACGGAAGTCAGCAAAGGCTCTACAACATGATAAGGGCAGAAGGTGATGCAAGAGTATTACTATATCTTAATATGTATTGAAGAACATACATTAAGGATTCCTTTTAGTGAATTTTGTTAATAATGTAATTAAATAAATCTTTTGACATAGTCAAATGAATTAATATACCATAAACCACATGAGTGCCTATATGCAGTTCAAGATCATATACTTTTAAAGTTAACCGAGTGAAGAAAATGTAATTCTGACACAATGAAATGAATGAAATGCCATTGTTGATTCATATTGTTCTTATGATTGAAGGCCAACTCGTCCCGAATACTAGGGTAATGTATGAAGCAGGACTGTGTGGACGAAACCTTAACCAAAACATGATTAGCATGTGGTGCAGTGCAAAGGAATAGGAGTTCTCCGAGGGACGAGGGATGGTACGTATTATGTTAATTACATATTTCACGTATCTCATACTCGTTTGGTACAAGTACTTCATAGTTGAAAGAATGAAAGTACAGTGTCCAAGTGGAGAAATATGCTTATGTGCTAATAATGTCCCATCTGCTGTCTTCACAAGAGTTTAGAAGACCTATTGGTCTTCAGGTTAGAATGCACGTGAAGCATCATCAGCTGGACTTGCATCAGGCACGTTGCATCTATTACCCGACAATGAGGATGAGGCATGTTAGGATTCTTCAGCACATCACAGAGATTCAGTGTTCTCCCCTCAGACAAATACGTGCCTCATAGGGAAATGCTCTCCAGTAATGTAGAGAAAGAAATAATGACATTTCTGGGTCATCATGTTTCCTGTGCAATTGACTACAGGCACTGTTTAAGAAAACATTGCAATCCCAGCAACTGGAATCCCAATTATATGGCATTATTGCACATACATCAGTGTTGGTCTCAGATGCGAGTAACAGGCCTTCTGACTCAGAGCCAGCCTGTCAATGATTCAGGAGCCAAACACCATTGCTTTACCTCAGCGGGGGAGCACTCAGGAATGGAGCAGAAATAACATGTGGAAGTACATGAATCACAAGGGACAATTTAAAACACCCTCGAAAAACTCCTTGGGGTCCTTAGGCCACGTGCTATCTAGCCACAAGCCCCCAAATACCACATGAACTCAATAACCACCAGTTTTCAAATATTTCATGTACTGAAACACCACATGCATTCAGTCAATAATAAAATTTGCCACGGTGAATGTATCTTGCAGTTGTTCAGTGTGCCTAAAAGAAAATGTGGTCGATTTTGAATTTGGGCAGAAGAGTAAAATGGTTGATGGTGACTTTGACAGCCTCTTTTACATCTCTCCCCAATTTCTCTTTCCATTGAGTTCAATCAAAATAAAATTCGGAAGAGATATAAAAATGACTGTCGAGTCATTAACATCCATTTTACGCTGACACACAACCTTAAAAACAACCAAAGGATTTTAAAAAATAAAGTAGAACAAAATGAGTCAGACACCAGAGATTTTGTGATTGCAAATATATATATTTTTCTTTATTCGATCATGGGATGTGGGCAGCGCTGGCTGGACCAGTATTTATTGTCCATCCCTGAGGGAGAGGCAACCACATAATAATAAACACTGCAACATTGCCAAGGGTCTGGAGTCAATGTAGGCCAGACCAGGTAAGAATGGCAGATTTCCTTCCCTAAAGGACATGAGTGAACCAGATGGGATTTTACAACAATTGACAACAGTTTTGTTGCCATCATTAGACATTTGATTCCAGATTTGCATTGATTTCAATTTCACTGTCTTCTGTGGTGGGATTTGAACCTGGGTTCCCAGAGCATTACCCTGGGTCTTCTGGATTATTTGCCCTGTGATAATACCTCTACCCCACCACCTGCCCTGTTAGAAAGTCAGGTCTCCATGAATAGAATAAATATTATCACACTTGAATCTTACCAAAGTGCTGCTACGTCTATGCCACAATCAAGTGGAATTTGTTGGAAATATTTTTGCATGTCATATAGTTTTATTTTATATACAAGAGGTTTTTATACAATTGTATTTTTATATCAATTATCCAATACATTCACCAGCCTCCTTGTTTTAATTCTTTGTATGTGTGTGAGTGTGTAGACACCTCACGGTATTATATATATTTTGTTTATTTTTAGACATTAAGTACTAACTGTACTGCTATTTTGAAATCTCCTCCTCCTTTCATTATAACTGGTCTGAGGTGAATTAAAAATTAGGTTTTGTTTTCAGTCCTATCCTTCTGTCAAATGGAGTCATTTTACTGGGTTCCCAAAGTTGACCATTCACGGGGACTTAAAACTCTGTAACAGCAATGTTTCAAATCAACTAATTTTGAGAATTTGTTTCCCATGGGAACAGAGACAGAAACCTCCAGGCCGTGGAGATCTGTCTGAAGTCCCATTATTTTATTGAAGTTAGATTAAATCCACTAAATTCCTGCCCTTGATTTGTTTCTAGATTCCTTTGTACTGTTGGTATTTTTTTTCCTTTCCTTGTAAAAATAGATGCAAGTTACCCATGCAACAAGTCTTTCAATTCCTTATTGTCCATTATAACATCACCTGCATCAGTCATTAAGCCCACATTCACTTCTACCACTCTTTTGTTCTACATATATTTATAAAGGAAACATTGAGTTCAGTCTAATGTTTCTTGCAAATGTTTTCAGATTCGCTTTTCACTGTGCAGCACATTATTTGTGTCCCTTGCTTGCTTTTTCTCGCTTTCCAATCTCCTGGATTCCCACACCTCTTTGTATGTGTCTAAACCTTGTTTTTAGCGTGATTCGATCTGCCATCTCATTTGTTGTCCACGGTTCCTTAACTACACAAGTGATAGTCATGACTTATACAACACAACCTCCTGTATCAAACAGAACCAGCTGTCAACCAATGCAGTTGATAAATCTGTGGTTTGCGACTGCAATTATTTTTCTTTAGAAATGAGGCAGAATCTAATATCACCCGTGAGAAGTGTGCATTTGCAACAGATTGGAATACATTGAAGAAAGGTCATGTTTAAATATCCCTGGTGTATGCTCTTTGTCAATTCTACAACATGGGAAACAAGCAAGGCTCTCCAACATATGCTGCATTGTCATTGTCTTGTTACATTCAAACTGGCAGGGTCCTCAGAAAACCCATCTGAGATTAGCCAAGAATTCATAAGAAGAAATTTCCAATACTTTTAGATTGTCAGATTGAGAAATCTGAGTACAATGTGCCGTGCTATCTATGAAGGCACGCCTTCTCAACCTTGCCCCTCGCCTGAGGCGTGGTGACCCTCAGGTTAAATCACCACCAGTCAGCTCTCCCCCCTCAAAGAGGAAAGCAGCCTCTGGTCATCTGGGACTATGGCGACTTTATATTTACCATGCTGCAGTGTTTGCTTCTTGATTTCTTCATTATATTAATGGCTGTCCAAAATTCCTGACATCCTTCGTGCCTTTGGGTTTGTGAGCCATCTTTGATGTGCTTAATTAGCCATGTTCAGGAAGCTTAGATATTAATTTGCTTAGTACACCTGAAATTCTGATTCTTGCATGGTCCAACAAAAAAGCCCAGAAAAATGTGAATTGCACCATTGTATGGACATTCTGGTTTCCTAACAGGAGGGTTATATATTTTTAAAATAAATTTAATGTACCCAATTCTTTTTTTCCAATTAAGGGACAATTTAGCATGGCCAATCCACCTACCCTGCACATCTTTGGGTTGTCGGGGTGAGACCCATGCAGACACGGGGAAATTGTGCAAACTCCACACGGACAGTGGCCCAGGGCTGGGATCAAACCTGGGCCCTCAGTGCTGTGAGACAGCAGTGATAACCACTGTGCGACTGTGCCACCCCTTCAGCAGAGTTATAATACCAACGATTAGACAGGCCATTAACTCTTTGACAGATGTGCATCAATGTAGGTAATCACTGATTGACCAGCTATAAGTCAAGATTCACAAAATCATGGCAAGCTTAACCGAAGGGAAGACAATTCATGTCTACCTGCCAGTTTTAGTCATTCATTTACAGAAACATGTAAATGTTAAGAGTTTTCTTTTCAGGAGTAATCCTTTATTATGCTTAATATTTTTCCTCTTCTTATTTTTCACTTCAGTTTTCTTGTGCGGGATTCTTCCCTACCCGGCGGGGCGGGCCGTACCAGCGGCGAGGGATGGCGTGAACCACTCCGGCGTCGGGCCGCCCAGAAGGTGTGGAATCCTCCGCACCTTCAGGGACTAGGCCGGCGCCGGCGGGGTTGGCGGGGCGCCAGCCGGCACCAAAGGGCCTCTGCTGGCCGGCGCGAGTTGGTGCAGGCGCGGGAACACCAGTGTGTGCTGGCGTCATCCCAGCGCATGCGCAGAGGGGTTCTACTCCGTGCCGGCCATGGCGGACCGTTACACCGGCCGGTGCGGAGGGAAACAGTGCTCCCACGGCACAAGCCCACCCGCGGATCAGTAGACCCCAATCGCGGGCCAGGCCACCGTGGGTCAACCCCCGGGGCCATCAACCCTTGCGCCCCCCCCCCTCCCCAAGGACTCCGCAGGCCGCCCGCAGAGCCAGGACCCGTTGGTACGGACCTGGTGTATTTTATCATGGGCCGAAGAATCGCCGAGAGATAATCCGGCAGCCGGCGGCGGGGCGTGATTCACGCCGCTCCCCGGCAATTCTCTGGCCCGGCGGGGGTCGGAGAATCCCGCCCCTTATTCCTCTGAAATGTAGCAAACATCAATATAATATTCCAATCTGTTATGTCATAGGAGTTTACAGCATGAAAACAGGCCCGTCGGCCCAACCTATCCATGCCGCCCAGGTTTTTACCACTAAGCTAGTCCCAATTGCCCACATTTGGCCCATATCCCTCTATACCCAGCTTTCTCATATAACTGTCTAAATACATTTTAAAAGACAAAATTGTACCTGCCTTTACTACTGCCTCTGGCAGCTCATTCCAGATACTCACCATCCTCTGTCTGAAAAAGCTGCCCCTCTGGACCCTTTTGTATCTCTCCCCTCTCACCTTAAACCTATGCCCTTTAATTTTAGACTTCCCTACTTTTGGGGAAAGATGTTGACTATCTATCTTATCTATGCCCCTCATTATTTTATAGACCTCTATAAGATCACCCCTAAGCCGCCTACCCTCCACGGAAAAGATCCCTTCACACTGGTAGGCTCTGTTTCTCTGCCTCGTCAACAGATGTGGAAATTCAGGGCAGTGCATTTTTGCAAAATGTTCAAGTGGTGAAATCCTCAACGTTAGAATGGAACCAAAATCTAACACTTGTCTTTCCCCAATCCCATGTTCAAATTCTGATGAATAGGCCACAAGATTACAATGACATGTAATTGTTAAACAAAACCTCCAAATACACAAAGCAATCCATTCCTTGACTACTTCAACAAGATCATGATAACATTTGAAGTTAAGTGCAAACTGTGAAATGATGAGGGTGGCTGAGTATTTGGTGACAGTTTGAAATAAATGACACTTCTTAGAAGCACAGTCTAATGCAATGCATGGCCAAGGAGTAATGTTTAACCTGAAAAAACAGAAAATTAAGGCAATCAAATGACGGGCACGGGCTTGACAGGGTGCCTTCATTTTGGGTGAGATCGAGACCTGGAATAATTCACATTTAAGTCATTTTTGTGGGGGCTTGGGGAGTTTCTCCCAGTCTAACGCACACTTAGAAATGTTTTTGTCAGTGGGGAGCTGAACTCGCCGGCTCCTCAGAGATCGGGGCACCATTTTGAAAGGGTGCACCAATTCATAAGTGAGCTTGAAGATCCGCCACATCCCCTCACCCGTAGATGGTGCTTCCCCCCCCCCCCCCTTTGCAGGTATAAACATTACGCCCCACCCCCAAGTGAGCGCACCCTGCTATGATGTCGCTGAGGGCTTTCAGGACCCCCACCCCTTCATCCCCCTTCAACATGCACCCTTCATACCCTCTTCACCTCCCCCAACCTTTATGAAGCCCCAGCCCACAACCCCTTCACCCCTCCCCTTCATGGGAATGCCCCCCCTCAGGTTGACACTGCCAGTGTGCCTGGGTGCCAAGGGGAGTACCAGGTGCTGCCCTGCCCTGTCCCCGCCACCCGGGGGGGCTTCAATGGCCTCCGAGATTCCCGGAGTGGCCATGTGGCCAGGTCTCCGCTTGTGGAAACCAATGCTAATTGGCACCTGGTTAAGGCCACACCGGTGTGGCCGGTGACTCCCAAGCGCCGGGAGAATGCGGCCTCAATTGCTCATTTAAATATTATTATCTGCGGGGCATCACGGGTCAGGTGACCCATGTGATGTTTTGCATCTGGAGCTTAGCCCAATTTGGGTCTCTCGCATGATGCTTCCGCCCCAACGGAATTGGCGCCAGGTGCAACACGGTGGAAAAATTGCACCCGACAAAAACTGCGGCTAGTACTAGTGCGGCTCTGGATCAAGAATGGTTTATGTACTGATATATATGAACAAAAGAACAAAGGACAAAGAAAATTACAGCACAGGAACAGGCCCTTCGGACCTCCCAGCCTGCGCCGATCCAGATCCTTTATCTAAACCTGTCTCCTAGTTTCCAAGGTCTACTTCCCTCTGTTCCCGCCCGTCCATATACCTGTCTAGATGCATCTTAAGTGATGCTATTGTGCCCGCCTCTACCACCTCCGCTGGTAAAGCGTTCCAGGAACCCACCACCCTCTGCGTAAAAAACTTTCCACGCACATCTCCCTTAAACTTTCCCCTTCTCACCTTGAAATCGTGACCCCTTGTAACTGACACCCCCACTCTTGGAAAAAGTGTGTTGCTATCCACCCTGTCCATACCTCTCATAATTTTGTAGACCTCAATCAGGTCCCCCCCTCAACCTCCGTCTTTCCAACGAAAACAATCCTAATCTACTCAACCTTTCTTGATAGCTAGCACCCTCCATACCAGGCAACATCCTGGTGAACCTCCTCTGCACCCTCTCTAAAGCATCCACATCCTTCTGGTAATGTGGCGACCAGAACTGCACGCAGTATTCCAAATGTGGCCTAACCAAAATCCTATCCAACTGTAACATGACCTGCCGACTCTTGTACTCAATACCCCGTCTGATGAAGGCAAGCATGCTGTATGCCTTCTTGACCACTCTATCAACCTGCGTTGCCACCTTCAGGGTACAATGGACCTGAACTCCCAGATCTCTCTGGACATCAATTTTCCCCAAGACCCTTCCATTGACCAAATAGTCCGCTCTTGAATTTGATCTTCCAAAGTGCATCACCTCGCATTTGCCTGGATTGAACTCCATCTGCCATTTCTCTGCACAACTCTCCAATCTATCTATATTTTGTTGTATTCTCTGACAGTCCTCCTCGCTATCTGCAGCTCCACCAATCTTAGTGTCATCTGCAAACTTGCTAATCAGACCACCTATCCCTTCCTCCAGGTCATTTATGTAGATCACAAACAACAGTGGTCCGAGCACGGATCCCTGTGGAACACCACTAGTCACCCTTCTCCATTTTGAGACACTCCCTTCCACCACTACTCTCTGTCCCCTGTTGCCCAGCCAGTTCTTTATCCATCTAGCTCAGGGGTGGGCAAACTTTTCCGTGCAAGGGCCACATTCAGAAATTCACAATTTTAAAGGGCCGCATAGTATATTAAGTAAAATAACTAATATTTAAAATAGCCAAAATAAAAGGTTTTTAAAGAAAAAAAAGCAATTAATTTTTATTAATTAATATTTTAAAGTAGAAACTTCACATGAAACACATGTTGTGCCGAGCAATGATCACCCTACTCAAGTCAATGTATCCACCCTATACCAGTAACCCCCATTAACATTAAAATTAAAATAAAAGAATTTTAAACATTAAAAAAAATGTAAAAAAAATTTTTTATTTTTTATTTTATTTTTTTTGACTTGATCTTGGTGGGCCGCATAAAGACCTTTGGCGGGCCACATGCGGCCCGTGGGCCATAGTTTGCCCACCCCTGATCTAGCTAGTACACCCTGAACCCCATACGACTTCACTTTTTCCATCAACCTGCCATGGGAAACCTTATCAAACGCCTTACTAAAGTCCATGTATATGACATCTACAGCCCTTCCCCCATCAATTAACTTTGTCACTTCCTCAAAGAATTCTATTAGGTTTGTAAGACATAACCTTCCCTGCACAAAACCATTCAGCCTATCACGGATAAGTCTATTTTCTTCCAGATGTGAATAGATCCTATCCCTCAGTATCTTCTCCAACAGTTTGCCGATTACTGACGTTAAGATCACAGGTCTATAATTCCCTGGATTATCCCTGCTACCCTTAAACAAAGGGACAACATTAGCAATTCTCCAGTCCTCCGGGACCTCACCCGTGCTCAAGTATGCTGCAAAGATATCTGTTAAGGCCCCAGCTATTTCGACCTTCGCTTCCCTCAGTAACCTGGGATAGATTCCATCCGGTCCTGGGAACTTGTCCACCTTAATGTCTTTTAGAATACCCAAAACTTCCCCCTTCCGTATGACAACTTGACCTAGAGTATTTAAACATCCATCCCTAGCCTCAGCATCCGTCTTGTCCCTCTCCTTGGTGAATACCGATGCAAAGTACTCATTAAGAATCTCACCCATTTCCTCTGAGTCCACGCATAAATTCCCTCTTTTGTCTTTGAGTGGGCCAATCCTTTCTCTAGTTACCCTCTTGCTCCTTACATACGAATAAAATGCTTTGGGATTTTCCTTAAACCTGTTAGCCAAAGATATTTCATGACCCCTTTTAGCCCTCTTTATTGTGCGTTTGAGATTCGTCCTACTTTCCCGATATTCCTCCAAAGTTTCATCAGTTTTGAGTT
Source organism: Scyliorhinus canicula (assembly GCF_902713615.1). Taxonomy (NCBI): domain Eukaryota; kingdom Metazoa; phylum Chordata; class Chondrichthyes; order Carcharhiniformes; family Scyliorhinidae; genus Scyliorhinus; species Scyliorhinus canicula. The sequence goes on along the minus strand of NC_052146.1, from coordinate 276,065,907 downwards.
GCCTTGATCCTATGTATGCTTCCTTTAAATGTATTCAGTTCAGTTCAGTTCATATGTATTCAGTTCATTTAATATTCTGTTTCAGCACAGTGCAATGCAAAATTACCATGTGTTACCAGACAAAAGATAAACTGTTAAGCCACATCAGAAAGAGATATCCTTTTTGTGGGTTAAGGAAAAGGCTCTGCACCACAATTAGGTAACTAAGGATGGGCAATAAATGCAGTCTTGTTAACATCACTCACATACTGAAAACAATAAAAAGAAAGTTTCATCTGAATGTATATTGAGAGACTGAGGTTTGAAGAGCATCGAATAAAAGGTTATTTAAATCACGCAATAATGGTTAGGTGATGCCAAGCTTCGGTTTATGAGGCCATATTGTCAGTATGAGACAAAGTAATAAATAGAGTTAAGGATGAAAGCTCTGCCTATTACCTCTGGATTCTTATTGCACCTAGCCGTATCGAGGAGATTTCGTGGTGGTAGCGTACCAGATTTATCGACCATCTATTATAGCAGTTGGGATTGTTTTGAAGAAGACAGAAATTTGTGGGAATGATTTAAAGAAGTAAATTTAGTTACCTGCTTCAGGTGCTGAGAGAAGTATAATGTACTGGTTGAAATTCCCAATCAAAGTCTCTGGGCGGGATTCTCTGTCGACTGAGACCGGAATCAGGAAACGGGATTGGGCGGAGAATCGGTTCCGACGGCAAAATCGCGATTTGACACCAAATCGCAATTCTCCGGTGCCTCGACAGCAGCATCAATGTATTCCATTCCCCACGTACAGTAAACGCTGTTGGAATATCATTAACGGGTCCGACCCGGTATTCCCCGCGGCCCCCGCGATTCTCCACCTCCAATGCGCCAAATTCCCGACGGTGCGGTTCACTTGCGCTTTTAAAGATCGTGAAACCGCGTTGTGGATGCTGAGAGAGAGAGAGGAGGTAGGACACAAAGAGGAACAACCGTGGGCTGCCGAACCAGATACTGGCTGGGTGGGTGGTGGGTGGGGGGGGGAGGCAGGAGGAGGAGTACCAGGACCGGAAGAGAGTGGGGAGGGTGACCGGGGAATGGGCCGTGTGGTCGGGGCGACCCCCCCATTGGACTGGAGCGGTGTCTAGACATAGACCGCCATTGCCGTAGACTGCAAGACAGCCACCTTGCTACACACTCCATTCTCCACCCACCTTGGCCTCTGGTTCTGCAGAGTGACAGCGGCCATATGGGTGCCCCCACCACCCCGCACCCCAGCCCCCACTCTCCCACCCCACCACGCCTGCACCCCAGCACCACCCTTCCACCTCCTGCACCTCACAGCAGCACTCCACCCTCCATCCTCCAACCCACGCTCCGCCATACTACCCCTTCCTCTGCCACCTGCTGGCAGATCATCAGGTGGCATACCCAAGGGCAATGCCCACAGTAGCCATGTCAGGGTCGCCGGACGGGGGCTGGCATGGGCATCACCAGCTGATGATACCTCTGGCAGCAGTGACGGGCACCAGGTCCAGAGGTCCTCCTGGTTCCGGACACCGGTGGGTCCAGAGGTGCGGGGATGGGAGGCACAACATGTGGGTGCAGGGTCCGCAGTGTCAACTGGGGGCACCGTGTACTCCGCTGGATCTGGTTGGGCACGGGGGTACGCACTATATTAACATGTCAGCCTTTCGCCCCCTGCAGACAATGGATATTGAAATTCAACCAGCAATGGTGGCCTTCTTGCCAGTTATCGCACTCCTGGGGGGATGCACTGCAGCTGTACGAGCTGGTGCTGCTCGAGGAGAAGGAAGCTGCAGCAGCGGAACGTGCAGCAACAGAGCATACCCCAGAAGAATAGGAGGCACCCCCTCAGGATGGAGAACTGGTTGCCCAACAGGCCGAGGAGGAGGAGATGCAAAGGAGGTGTCGCATGAGGCCTCATGTGTACCAGCAAAGCCTGTCATTCGAGGACCTGCCGGACTGGACAATGTCGTCGAAGACTCCGGCTGAGCAGGGAGACAGTGCGACATATCTGGCAGATCATGGCGCACCTGAGCACTGCAGATGAATGGGAGAGGAACCCGCTTGGGGTCCTTCCAGGCGCCAAGTGGGGACCTGTCTGGGATCTCACAGAGCTCGGTGCACAGGTGCCTCCGGACCATCACGGAGTCTCTACGTGCCCAGGCAGGTCAATACATCCATTTCAATGTAGACCAAACCCAAAGGATGTCCGGGCAGCAGGGTTCGCCGCCATCACCAGCATGCCCCAGCTCCAGGGATGCATGTCCCCCTACGAGCACCTGCTGATGATGTGACCATGCACCTGATATGTGACCATCAGCTGTGCATCATGCACGTCTGCACCTGATACCGGGCTGTGTGCACAATGCCTTCATCCTGGCACACTCAATAATTCCTGACATGTTTGAGAGCCCACCTGTGGGCTGGGGGGTTTGCTCCTGGGCGACAGGGGTTATCCACTGTGGTCGTGGCAGATGACGCCAATCCAGAGCCCACAGACAGAAGCGGCGACCCACTGCGACGACACCCATGTAGCGACCTGGGCCTGGATCGAGCGATGCTTCAGCATTCCAAAGATGCAGTTCAGCTGCCCGGACTGTTCTGGAGTGGCCTTCCAGTATGGTGCTGCGAGGGCCTGCTGTGTCCTCCACAACATCGCGCAGCAGAGGGGCAATGTGCTGGAGGAGGAGGATCAACACCAGGTCTCATCCAATGAGGAGAATGCGGGCAAGAGCGAGGATGGCAGGACATGGACCCAGGCTGCAGGACATTCTAAAGGGTGAACAGCCAGCTGTCATGGTGCATATAGGCACCAACGATATCGGTAAAAACACAGGAAGAGGTCCTACTTGCTGAATTTAGGGAGTTAGGAGATAAACTAATAAGTAGGACCTCAAAGGCAGTAATCTCGGGATTGCTACCAGTGCCACGTGCTAGTGAGAGTAGGAATGACAGGATAGATAGGATGTATGCGTGGCTTGAGAGATGGTGCAGGATGGAGGCATTCAGATTTTTGGGACATTGGAACTGGTTCTGGGAGAGCTGGGACCATTACAAATCGGATGGTCTATACCTGGGCCGTACTGGAACCAATGTCCTAGGGTGGTTGTTTGATAGCGCTGTTGGGGAGTGTTTAAACTAATGTGGCAGGGGGATGGGAACCAATGCAGGGCATCGGAGGGTAGTAAATAGGGGATAGAAATAAAAGTCAGAGAAACGGATTGAACTGCGATTTCAATGCAAGAGGCCTAACGGCAAAAGATGACCGCAGGGCATGGATGGGTACAAGGGACTGGGATATTATAGCTATTACTGAAACATAGCTAAAGGGGGGAAGGACTGGCAGCTCAATGTTCTGGGGTACAGATGCTATAGGAAAGATAGACCAGGAGGTAAGAGAGGAGGGGGAGTTGCATTTTGGATTAGGGACAGTATCACAGCAGTACAGAGAGAGGATATATCCAAGGGTTCGTCCACTGAGTCTATATGGGTAGAACTGAAAAATAAGAAGGGTGAGATCACATTGATAGGACTTTCCCAACATTAACTGGGACAGCCATAGCACTCGGGGTTAGGATGGAGAGAAATTTGTCAAGTGTATTCAGGAAGAATTCCTCATTCAATATGTGAATGGCCCAACCAGGGACCGGGGCGAAACTTGATCTCCTCTTGGGGAATAAGGAAGGGCAGGTGAAGGAAGTGTTAGTGAGGGATCATTTTGGGACCAGTGACCATAATTCCATTAGTTTTAAGATAGCTATGGAGAATGATAATTCTGACCCAAAAGTTAAAATTTTAAATTGGGGCAAGGCCAATTTTGAGGGTGTTAGGCCATGGTCAAAAGAAACAAGGAGGCATATGACATACATAGGAGGCTGGGATTAAATGGATCCCTTGAAGAGCATAGGGCTTGTCGAAGTAGAGTTAAGAGAGAAATCAGGGGGTCATAAAGGGGACATGAGATTGTCTTGGCAGATAAGGCAAAGGAAAATCCAAAGAGCTTTTACAGATACATAAAGGGTAAAAGGGTGACTAGGAAGAGGGTAGGGCCTCTTATGGATAAACAAGGTCATCTATGTGCGGATCCACAAGGGATGGAAGAGGTCCTAAATGAATATTTCTCATCAGTAATTACTGTTGAGCAAGGCACGACTGTTAGGGAAATTGGGGAAATAAAAAGTGACGTCATGAGGAGTGTACATGTTACAGAGAAGGAGTTGCTGGAGGTATTAAAGCGCATCAAGATAGATAAATCCCCGGGACCTGATGAAATGTATCCCAGGACATTGTGGGAGGCGAGGGAGGAAATTTGCGGCCCCCGAGCTGAGATATTTGAATCATCGACAGCGACTGGAGAGATGCCTGAAGATTGGAGGGTAGCAAATGTTGTTCCCTTGTTTAAGAAGGGCTGTAAGGATAAGCCTGGGAACTACAGACCGGTGAGTCTTATTTCTGTAGTGGGTAAGTTGTTTGAAGTTATTCTGAGGGACAGAACCTACAGGCATTTAGACAGGCAAGGGCTAATTAGGGAAAGTCAGCATGGCTTTGTAAGGGGAAAGTTATGTCTCACCAATTTGATTGAGTTTTTTTGAAGGGGTAACCAAGAAGGTTGATGAGGGCAGTGCAGTCAACGTAGTCTACATGGACTTTAGCAAGGCCTTTGACAAGGTACCGCATGGTAGGTTGTTGCAAAAGGTTAAATCTCACGGAATCCAGGGTGAGGTAGCCAATTGGATACAAAATTGGCTTGGCGAACGAAGCCAAAGGGGGGTTGTGGAAGGTTGTTTTTCTAACTGGAGGCCTGTGACCAGTGGTATGCTTCAAGGATCGGTGCTGGGTCCACTGTTATTTGTTATATATATTAATGATTTGGATGAGAATGTAGGAGGCATGGTTAGTAAGTTTGCAGATGACACCAATATTGGTGGCATAGTGAAGAAGGATATATAAGATTGCAACAGGATCTTGACCAATTGGGCCAGTGGGCTGATGAATGGCAGATGGAGTTTAATTCGGATAAATGTGAGGTGATGCATTTTGGTAGATCAAATCGGGGCAGGACCTACTCAGTTAATGGTAGAGAGTTGGGGAGAGTTACAGAACAAAGAGATCTAGGGGTACAGGTTCATAGCTCCCTGAAGGTGGAGTCGCAGGAGGACAGGGTGGTGAAGAAGACATTCAGCATGCTAGGTTTTATTGGTCAGGACATTGAATACAGGTGTTGTGACGTCTTGTTGAATTTGTACAAGACATTGGTAAGATCACACATGGAATACTGTGTTCAGTTCTGGTCACCCTATTATAGGAAGGATATTGTTAAACTAGAAAGAGAACAGAAGAGATTTACGAGGATGCTGCCAGGACTTGATGGTCTGAGTTATAAGGAGAGGCTGGATAGGCTGGGACTTTTTTCGCTGGAGCACAGGAGGCTTAGGGGCGATCTTATAGGGGTTCATAAAATAATGAGGAGCATAGATAAGGTAGATAGTCAACATCTTTTCCCAAAGGTAGTGTAGTCTAAACTAGAGGGCACAGGTTTACGGTGAGAGGGGAGAGATACAAAAGAGACCAGAGGGGGAATTTCTTCACACAGAGGGTGGTGAGCATCTGGAACGAGCTGCCAGAGGCAGTGGTAGAGGTGGGTACGATTTTTTCCTTTAAAAAGCAGTTGACAGTTACATGGGCGGGGTGGGTATAGAGGGATTTGGGCCAAATGCGGACAAGTGAGACTAGCTTAGTGATAGAAGGTGGCTTGGACAAGCTGGGTCAAAGGACCTGTTTCCATGCTGTACCATGTGTTCCATGGGCACACGCAGCAGTCAACATCCGAACACTCAGGGGATGGGACACAGCTCCAGGGTCATGTCCACAGCTGGAGAGTGGGTGGGTGCCACAGGGATGGGTAGATGCCTGGTGAGATGGCCCAAGAGTTACCGAAGGTGACAGAGGCGTCATAATGGTTGTGCACAAAGGCGTTTATTGTGTTCGACAATCTCCAACCCTCCAGATGGTGCTGCCCCCTCCCCCACCCAAGCCAGCTGCTTATCACGTCCCATGGTCTTCAATGCCCCTGACGGGCGACCTCTGGGGGCTCTGAGGCCGGAGGGCCCCGGCTCACTTGTCAGTGGCACATGCACAACTGTGCCGCTCTGTCCCGTGTGGGTCTGGGTTGGCGCCCAGCTCATGGCCATGGGCCCTACTATTCACCTGGTTTGAGCCCCGGCTGCCCCTGCATCATCTGGCTCTGCCAGCCCTGGCGGTTCCCCACGGTCCACATCATCATTTTGATGCCCTCGGCGATGCTCCTCAGTGATTGGGCATTGCTCTGCAGGGCCTCAGCAATGTCCACCTGTGACTGGGACAAGCTCCACAGCGTCTCGGCCATTCCCATCCGAGAGCGGGACATGTTCCGCAGAACCTCATCAAGGTTGGCCTGGTGCTGGGTGATAGCCCCAGGTGAGGCAGACATACTGCCAAGATCCTCAGCCATGGCCATCACCAACTGCACAACGCCTTGGACACCTTCACCAATGGTGCTGGCGTCATGCACCAGGTTCTCCACTGCAGTCGCCACTCTAGCAGTGTCGGCCTCGGTGCCACGCTTTGCCGGTGACACCTCCTGCACCTGTAGCCTCTGGGCTCTACCAATCGGCTATAGATCTGTTGGAGTTGCTGGCACCTTCCCCTGAATGTCCCAGCTGCTCCCTATCATCGCCATCAGCCCCGGGATGACTGTTCCACAGGCTCAGCTTCAGGCTGGGACCCAGTTGCGTCCTGGTATCCAGCAGCCCTCTGTCTCACCTGGAAGTTGCTGCGTCCACCTGATGTACATCAGCAGCTGTGTTGTGCTCACCAGATTGTGCCCCAGAAGCCTGACCACTAACATATCCCACCGAGGTGTGTGTACCTGCGCTGGCGGAGGGTGAGGATGGCAGCTGTGCCACGACTATAATGGTGGCATCCTCGGAGCCCTCCGCTGAGGTGGTCTCCTGGGAGACTGGAGATGATGTCGCCTGGGATGGGCCGGCATCGTCGGCTGGACTTGTGGGAGAATGGACATGTGGTCAGTGGGAGGGATGGGTCAGTGAGTAAGGCTATAAAGACTCACGTTTGACAGGTCCTCACCTCTGCGGCAGCCATCAGCCTCTGCGTTGGTGACCGTCCTGTCATCGGCCACACTGGTCCCCTCCAGGACACGCTCCTCGAAGGTGATGAGGGTCCTGATGTCTGGTGCACCTCCGCTAGTCTGGGTCCTCTCCTGGCAATTGTGGGAGAGCTTTTCCTGAGGAGACACAGAGAGGGTATTGTTAGCCACATGCGTTATCCCATAGGTGGTGGGATGGGGGGGCATGAAGGTTGAGTTGGGGGGGGGGGGTTGAAGGGAGGAGGGGGTGGAGGAAGGTTTGGAGGTTTGAAGGGGGGAGTGGATGCTCCCATGGAGGGGGGGAGGTAGGGGGGGGGGGCTGGCATTGGTGTCTACTCACTCATGCTGCCTGCACTGGAGGCCAGGCCTTCTGGTCACAGTCCCCAAGCTCACTGCTGCCGCCACCTCATCCTAGGCAGCACTGGCTGCCCCGTGGCTGACCCTCCTGGACCTTCGGGAGAACAGGACATCCCTCTCAGCCTCCCCAGGTCTGCGTCCCCGAACCTTGGGGCTGATCTCCTGGGTGCCATTGTTGCGAGCTGGCTGGGAAAAGAATTGGGTACTCTAAATTTATTTTTAAAAATACTTTGAAACAGCAATGTTATTCCACTTAACATTCCAGTAATTTCCCACCAGTTTTAGGGCAGGAAACTGGAATGTCAGAGTCTCCGATTTTTCTATTTTACTTTTAATTACAAATATATTATTTAAGTGAAAATTTGACGATGACTTCCATTCAAGTGGTGCCCGTGACCTGTATAAATAATTGCAGGTTGACATTGAGTTTGATATAACCCACATAACTCCCTTGCAGGTTATCCTGAGTTCCAGTTACGCTCAAACTAAAAGCTGCTTTTCATTGATTTTCCTGTTTTGATGTTTTTTGAGGCTCTTTTTATCCCCAGTGATTTATTTCCTTTCAACATAAAACCTGCAAAAAAATACCTTAAAAGGTGCATGTACAAATATTTTGGCCAAGAAAATACTTAGAAGAATCACATCACAGCAGGTCCCTCGATCTACCCTAGTGCAGCTTCCACTGTTCAGTCACCCAAGCTCACCAGGTAAATGGGAGTATACATGCTGTCACAGACAGAATGTATTTGCTTTCTTACTTCCCATTATCAGTACGTTATTTATGGGAAAAAATGTGTACTTTCTTACCCTTGGAGTGTGTTTTCCAATTAAATAATTCAGTGGTATGCTTTTGTGAGTTTAAAATAAAGGACGCTATTTATTCCCATACACTTACCCCGAATTATTGTGACATCACTAAGTCTGCTAAGGGGTGTGTTTGGCGGGGTGATTTCCGGAGACGGCAGCGTCGAGAATCACCCCACTATTCAGCGACACTTTGTCATTTGTTTGCCTCAGGGAGTGGTCACTTCTACCGATACTGTCATGGACAGATGCATCTGGTGAAGGTTGGTGAGGATGGGGTCAAGTATGATTTTCCCTCTTGTTGGTTCCCTCACCATCTATCTAGTCCCACTCTAGCAGCTATGTCCCTTCGGACCCAGCTAGCTCAGCCTGTGGTGGTACTACCAAGCAATTCATGGACATTGAAGTTCCCCCACCCAAAGCATATTCTGTGCCCTTTCCACCCTTAGTGCTTCCTCCAAGTATAATAATAATAATTTTACTTATTGTCACAAGTAGGCTTCAATGAAGTTACTGTGAAAACCCTAATCGCCACATTCCGGCGCCTGTTCGGGGAGGCCGTTACGGGAATTGAACCCACGCTGCTGGCATTGTTCTTCATTACAAGCCAGCTATTTAGCCCACTGTACTAAACAAGCCCCTAGTGGTGTTCAACATGGAGCAGTGCTGATTCATCAGTACTGATGGTGGCCGGTATGTGGTGATCAACAGGAGGTTTCCTTACCCATGTTTAACCAGAAGCCATGCAACTTCATGGGGTCCAGAGTCAATGTTGAGTACTCTCAGGGCAACTCCCTCCCGACTGCATATTACTGTGTCACCACCTCTGCTTGGTGTGTTCTGCTGGCGAGACAGGACGTACCCAGGAATGGTGATAGTGGTGTCTGGGACATTGTCTCAAGGTATGATTCTGTGAGAATGACTATGTCAGACTGTTGCTTGACTAGTCTGTCAGACTGCTCTACCAACTTTGGCACAATCCCGAGATGTTAGTAAGGAGGACCTTGTAGGGTTCTCAGGGCTGGGTTTGCCGATGTCATTTCCGGTGCCTGGTTCGATGCTGGATGGTCTGTCCAGTTTCACTCCTTCTTTGCGTTTTCGCTGCGGTTAAATACAACTGAGTGGCTTGCGACGCCATTTCAGAGGGCATTTAAGAGCCAACTACATTGCTGTGGGTCTGGAGTCACGTGTAGTCCAGGTAAAAAGGCAGATTTCCTTCCCTAAAGGGCATTCATGAACCAGATGGGTTTTTGCAACAATCGACAATGGCTTCATGGTCATTATTAGACTTTTAATTCCAGATATTTTATTGAGTTTAAATTCCACCACCTGCTACGGTGGGATTCGAACCCAGGTCCCTCGATCACCATCCTGGGTCTCTGGATTTCTAATCCAGTGACAATATCACTGCGCCACTGCCTCCCTTATCACTAGGCCAATGCCTCCCCTACCACTACGCCACGTCTCTGCTCCTGTCACCCTCCCAACTTGTAACAAGAGCCTTCTTGTAAAATTTTAAAACAAAATTGTCCCTCAGTTTTCGGAGTCCAAGCTCTAGTTTATACATGTTGGGTTTCAACTTGGGATTGGGGCAAAGGAAACACCTAACAGGGGGCTGGATTCTCTGTTTTTGGGACTATGTCCCCACGCCGTCATCAAAACTGTGTCATGACAGAAAAACGGGCGTGGAAGGGCCACATAATCCTAGCCCTGCAGGGAGCTAGCATTAACCCATCGGGAAGCTGACAGCTCCAGCTGCAGATACAGGCTCCTTCTCTTCCGGGTCAGAGGCCACGCATGTGCACAGCAGCAGCCTCCAGCGGCCGCGCCGTGCTCCATGGCGGACTCAGACCGTGGAGCTGGACCCTCCAAATAGTGTCGCCGATCGGCTGCACGCCCGACCCGGACCGCCTGCCCAAAATTAGCCCGGTGCCGTATAAGCCCCCCCCCCCCCCCCCCCCCCGCCCTCTGCCCTCTGACTGACCCGCCCCCAACCAGCAGTGTCTGAGTCCGCAACCACCACGCTAGTATCCCGACCGGCAGGACCACATTAGATCCACGCCGTCGAGAGTTCGGCCGGTCAGGGGCGGAGAATGGCGGGGCGGACCTCCAGCAATGGCCGCAGGTAGGGGATACCGCGGCTCCAAGTACGCCGCTTTTCGGAGACCGGAGAATCGGGGAACCGGCGGCGGTCCCGATTTTGTGCGTTGAAAAGGATTCTCCGCCCCGGCGCGGCCGTGATTTTGGCATTGCGGTGCGGAGAATCTGCCCAGGAATTCCCCAAGGCCCAACTCCCTGTAATGTTAGTCCCACTGTCGAGAATACAGTGGATTTGGCTTGATTGTCACGTGTACTGAGGTACCGTGAAAAGTATTGTTCTGCGCACAGTCCAGACAGATTGTTCCATACATGGATAAACATAGGACATACAGTAACGACACAAAGTAAAACATAGACATCAGGTGAAGCATATGGAGTGTAGTAAACAGTGGAATAGTTTTTATCTCTGCCAGGGCCTCGGTGTATTGAAGTTACAGTGTGAGTGCACCAGAAAGGTTATAAATATTCCGCCCCATTGTAATAGAATTCTTTTTCACTTATTCGATCAATATAAATCAATGGCCCTGACAGCATGCTGTGTGATATACGGGACAAAATAGCATACATTCCAGCTGACCATCAACGGCACCATGGAATTTCTCTACCATGTTGAACACTGTTAGGTTTATTACAGCCGGGCAGCACGGTGGCACAATGGTTAGCATTGCTGCCTACGGCGCTGAGGACCCGGGTTCAAATCCTGGCCCTGGGTCACTGTCCGTGTGGAGTTTGCACATTCTCCCCGTGTCTGCATGGGTTTCACCCCACAACCCAAAGATGTGCAGGGTAGGTGGACTGGCCATGCTAAATTGCCCCTTGAAAAAATAATTGGGTACTCTAAATTAAGAAAAAAAAGTTTATTACAGCTTTCATCAAATTTGATTATTTTCCTTTCTTGTTAAGAGGATCAGAGTGGGCCATGTTACTGATGGGCAACACCATCTATAATAAAGAATCATGAACCATCAGTACAACTTAAACAAGTGATGATTAGCAATTGATTACTGGCAATGACCAGTATATATTGCGTAATTATACAGTTGAGTGTATAAGTCAGCATAAACACTGCTGGTTTATATTATAGAGAAAATTCTACTCTTCCATCTTTTTTGGTATGTACAAGAGTAAATTCTGCATGTCTGCGGGAAAGCTACGATCAAGGAAGAAAAGTTCAGAGATGGGCTTCATTCCCTGCCAAGGCAGCATTGCATAATTTACCAGTCTAAATAGCAAACAAGGTTCAAGTATTTTAATATTTACAATAACTGCACTAGTAGACACTTCTTTTTTTTTTCATTAAAGCAGGTTCCACAGTGTTAAGTCAATCATAATTTTATGGTGCAATTTGTCTCATATTATTTCCAATCTGCAAAATCCCTTTTGTATGTGTAAATGTCCTTCTATCAGTAACTGCTGGATTCCACCCACATCTAGATACGTAAATATGGATTTACAACACTGATCGTTTTGCAGTATTGCTGTTGCATACTACCAGGAAATGAATGCACTTCATTCATTTTAATGATCCCATCTGTCCCTCATTTTGATCATTCAAGTTAAACAACCTGGTTCAATGCATCTGGCTAAACAAACAAAATTCCATTTTGTAGATCATTATGTTTCAACTGAACAAAACTGATAGCACACAGTTCAAAGTCCAAACTGGGGGAAAGAAATTTGGAAAAGCAAAGGTATTCATAGACAACTAGTAATCCCTTTTTGCAATCACTCATATTTGTCGCTGAATATGAAAAAAAAACCTGCATTGAAACCACTGTGCCAAAATAGTTAACGAAGTCCATCAGGCTAGTTTTAACGGATCTTATTGCATATCTGTCTTTGTTGGGTTGTAATTAATACTTCTTAAAGGCGCACGTGTGCATGAAAAGGAGTAAAAAGATCTCCTGTTACCTCCAAACGGAGGGGGAAAAAAACAAAACGATCCTTGCAACCGTGATTTGCAACTGTACATACGTTAAGAAGATTTTGCCATCTGTGCAATGATGCATGTCGGACACTGTAACTTTGAAAATGACAATTATTTTAAAATGCATTAACTCCATTCCTTTTAACTTAGAACCCATTTAATAAGCAGGATAAGGTTGCCACCTCCCTCATCTTGGACCGGACAATCTAATTTGTGAGTCTGTAAATTGTTCAGACGTTGCGCATTTTTCCTACTTTGTCAGTCTCAGAATGTGATTGACTTTGTGAGTCATTATGTTTACATCACCTGCAGCATTCGTCCACAGCAGAGAAAGCATTAGAACCCAAACCGTGGAGAAGCTGTGTACCCCAGTCCAGCTCCTGCCATGGCAAAAGATGCCAACCTTAATGGGAGACAAACATTTCCCCAGCTAATGGCCACATTTCAATTGCTTTTTGCATTGGCAAAATGCATTTCCATTGATTGCAATCGACCTGAGGAAGCAATGTGCACATCCTTCTCCAAGATACACAAAAAGATACAATGATTTTCAGACATGTAAAGCAGTGAGGTAGACCAAGGAGATTCACATGTGTATTTTCCTTCTGAGTAATGGAGTGCTTGCATCTGCTGCACCATTGTATGCAAACTGAATCCTTGTTGCAAGTTGCATATTTATACCAATGATTGTACTTTTATATTTCAATAAAGTTTAAATTGAAGTTTTGATAGTGAATGTTCAAAGACTTCTCAAACAGATCCCACTGAGTCATCAATAGTCAATGGTATTTATGTACACAAACACAATAGATGCTGCAACATTGCCAACTTAATGCTGTTCCCTGTTTTTTATGTATTTCTTTTCCTTTTTTGTCCCTATTTTCTGCCTCCTCTCCTACAGGCTAGAGGAACATAGGAGCAGGATTAGGCCCCTCATATCCTTAAGCATGGTCTACTATTCTGTTCAATCATGAGCGATCTGTACTTATAATTCGTACAGGGTGATGTGTTGGGCAGGCTGGGTCGATGTGGACTGCACTTGATGCAGTGTAGCGAGAGACAGGCTTCCAACACTTGATGAGATGCAACACGATTTTATTTAACATCTAAACTATTATACATCTTCAACTGTGGGTTGACACTATGCTGACTTGAATGGAGATCTGACACTAGCCTGACCAGACTTACTAGCTACCACATGGTGTTTGCACTGGCTAGCTCACGGGCTCTGACTGTCTCAGAGGCTGGGTCCCGAGAGAGCGGGAAAACTGGTGCCCTCTGGCTTTATAGTGGCCGTGTCCTGTCTGGTGATTGGCTGCTCTGTTCTGTGTGCTTACTGGTCATCCTGTGTGTCAATCACTGCCTGTCTGCACTCCATTATATACATAGATGTATATTATGACACAGGGGTAACTTGTCATCTTTCAGTATCTCATCATTCTACCTGAGCGAGCCTATACGATAAGTGCCAGCAGGAGTTGGGAGCTGAGCCCAGTTCTATCCCGACCTGATACCCCATGTATACTCATCAGTTTAGGTGACTGGATAATTGTCGTGAGTGAGAATCCCAGGCAATTTTGTTCCCTTGCCAGGAACATTAAGGTCAATTGTAGAGGACTCTTACCAGCACCCTGGCTGAAGTCAGCTGATCCAATGCAAACTGTGATCAAATCTGTGATATGCTTGATATAGGTGGTCACTTCCACACTGTAGAATATTCACTCACTTAGGGAGCATTGCTGACCTTTCAATTTAAAAAAACACCTTGCGTTCAGATCTTCGGTACCTTAGATTCTGCTTCTCAGTTTCCTTGAACCAGTATGATTCCATAATGTTATAGTTTTGAGCAGATCCATTAGAGATTATCCCTTAATATTTGGACATTGTATAACTTAGTCACCAAGAGTGGTTCCCTAAATATATCTTTGTGTGTGTGACACTCTGTATGCTACAGATGTGTGGGAATTTTTGTTTAGAGGGAGATGCTACTTTTCAAACATGTTTTGTTAAAATCCGGATTTGTTCAAAGGTGCAGTTAACTCACGTTTGACTCTCTGTTAGTAAGGTTTTGTGAAAAGACAGGTTATTCATTACTCAGGCAAATGAAAGATGACGACCTTAAATCCAGCTGTTGTTACACAACGTAGTTGTAAAATATTATTGATGATACGTCAACAAAGGTAACAAGGCTACGGACTGCAAAAACGGTTGATGCGAATCGGTGCCCACCATCCATCATGTTAAGGTTAAAGAAAGCACTCCGTCAACAAAACAATCCTCTCACAAAAATGTCTACGCTAACCACTGAGATTGATGATCAATGATGCCTCCCTCCTGCGGTTAACGGCAAACCTATTTCATGGCAGTGGCATTTTATTGCTACTGTAAACAAATCTAAGTATAATAACAGGAACCGCAAAAAGTTGCCATTACCATAAGAAGAAAGCATTTCATTACAATTGCAGAAACATGTAATAGTGGCATGGCATAAAGACATCTCATCATAATAGCAGGAAGGCAATCTATTCTAATTGAATTGTACTCCCTAATGGCACTCGATATGTTCTCGATGACTCATACTGGTGCATAATTCCACAGGAGGTTCCAGTCTTCAGTATTCACTCAAGCGGCTATTATTTAATTGTGGGCCTATTTGACAAAAGGGTTTATCACAGTCCTTACTTGACATATGGCGTACACATTTGTTAACATTACACCTCATTGTACACATGTGAATTTGACACCCAATTGTCCAATATGGTGTGGGGAGCATTCTGCGCACGTGGGGCTGGGTTTTGTCAGCTCCTAGGGTTGGGCGAAATAGGCTGTGCAGTAAAATGGTGAGGGAAGGTGAGGGGTGGAATACCTGCCATTTTACTGGCAGTAGGGAAGTTGGAGAATGACCACCCGCCCAGAGGTCAAGTGTGCCAGTTTTCTGGCCAATTAAATGCCTCCTCTGTCGGTTTACCAGTGGTGGGTGGGCTTTCCACCGCCACATGGGGAGACTGTCTGGTAAAGGCTTGGATGGGGAGCCTTCTGATTAAAGAGTCTGTAACCCATGGAGGGCACCCCCATAGCAATGGCTCCTGCTGCCGCACCTGCAACAATAGAATTTCATAGAATTTACAGTGCAGAAGGAGGCCATTCGGCCCATCGAGTCTGCACCAGCTCCTGGAAAGAGCACCCTACCCAAGGTCAACACCTCCACCCTATCCCCATAACCCAGTAACCCCACCCAACACTAAGGGCAATTTTGGTCACTAAGGGTAATTTATCATGGCCAATCCACCTAACCTGCACATCTTTGGACTGTAGGAGGAAACCGGAGCACCCGGAGGAAACCCACGCACACACGGGGAGGATGTGTAGACAGTGACCCAAGCCAGAATCGAACCTGGGACCCTGGAGCTGTGAAGCGATTCTGCTATCCACAATGCTACCGTCCTGCCAATCTCATCCCTATCCTCACCAAACATCCAACTACTTTCCTGGGACCCACCTGAATGTCCTGGCAGCCCGTAAGGCCATAAGACCGTAAGACGCAGGGGCAGAATAAAGCCATTCAGCCCGTCGAGTGTGCTCCGCCATTCAATGAGATCATGACAGATCTGATATGAAAATCCTCAACTCCACTTTCCCACCTTGTCGCAATAATCTTTGGTCCCCTTACTGATTAAAAATTGGTCTATCTCAGCCTTGAACAGACTTGATGACCCAGTCTGTATGGCTCTCTACGGTAAAAGATTCCACAGGTTCACTACCTGCCGAGAGAAGAAATTCCTCCTCATTTCTGTCATAAATGGCTGACCCCTTACTCTGAGATTATGCTCCCTGGTCCTCAACTTTCCCACAAGCAGACCCTCACCTCTCAGAATCTATCCCGACAAGCACCCTGAGAATTATGGACTGGATTCTCCGATTCTGAGGCTATGCCCCACGTCGGTATGGGAACGGTGGCGTTTTGGACAAAATGCCATAAAACGGTCACCGATCCTCCGTTTAGCTGGGGGCTAGCATGCCAGCAGCATAGAGCACCCTGCTCTGGCTGCCAATATGGCGGCTGTCTGCAATGGCCAGGCCGTGCGACATGGCGGAGGCCGCTCGCGGACCCAGCCCACTAAATAGTGACCCTCTTTGGCCTGCTCACACGCCGGACCACGCCCCCCAAAGTGCCCCCAGCCCCTGATAAAGTCCCCCCTTGCCTGCGAATCGGCCATCCCTCAGTTGTGGCGGCCCTGGACTAAGTCCATAGCCGCCACACTGAGTTTCCAACGGGTGAGACCATGAGTGACCATGCCGTCGGGAACTCGGTCGGCCAGGGGCGGAGCATCGGCAATGCCCTGAGGCCATCAATATGGCGCTCCGAGTACGCCATGTTGAAAAGGTGTGAGCATCGTGAAAGCAGCACCGCCCCCGATTCGGTCTAAACTTTGATTCTCCGGCGTTGGCTACCAGAGAATCCAGCCCTATGCGTCTCAATAAGGTTGCCTCTCATTCTTCTAAACTCCAATGAGCACAGTCCCAACCTACTCAAACTCTCCTCATAAGAAAATCCCTCCACACCCCGGATCAACCTGGTGAACCTTCTCTGTACTGCCTCCAATGCCAATATATCTTTCCTTAGATAAGGAGACCAAAAATGTTCACAGTATTCCAGGTGTGGGTTAACCAGTGCCTTGGCAGGACTTCCCTATTTTCCATTCACCTTCCCAATTACCTGCTGACCTTGCGTGCGCGCCTTTTGTGATTTGTGCACGAGAACCCACAAATCCCTCTGTGCTGCAGCTTTCTGCAGTCTTTCTCTGTTTAAATAATATTCAGCTCTTTTATTCTTCCGGTTTCCATAGTGACCAAAAAGGTTAGATGGGATTATTGGGTTACGGGAATAGGGTGGAATTGAGGGCTTAAGTGGGTCGGTGCAGATTCGATGGGCCGAATGGCCTCCTTCTGCACTGTATGTTCTATGTTCTATGTTCCTACCAAAGTGTATAACTTCCCTTGGCCCCACCCACCTTGCTGCGAGGGCGGCGTCCATTATTGCTTATTGTCGGCTGGGTGCAGTACCAGCAGTGGTCACCACTCCCAGTGGTGCTGCTGAGACAGAAGAACCTCTGATCCTCCCATTGGCCTACAGCGTTTGGTGGTAGCTCTTGCTGGGTCCTTGTCCCTTAAAGGGACGGGAGACCCGACACAAACCAATTAACTACATGTGGCTGGGGGTCCATGAGACTGCCAAAATGGGGTTGACCCCTTGCTTTGGGCGGCATGGTCGCACAGTGGTTGCTCTGTTGCTACGCAGTGCCAGGGACCCTGGTTCGATTCCCGGCTTGGGTCGCTGTCTGTGTGGAGTCTTTACGTTCTCCCCATGTCTCCATGGGTTGCCTCCTCCCACAAGTCCTGAAAGACGTGCTTGTTAGGTGAATTGGAAATTTTGAATTCTCCTTCAGTGTACCCGAACAGGTGCCACAGTGTGGCGACTAGGGGATTTTCACAGTAACGTCATTGCAATGTTAATGTAAGCCCATTTGTGACAATAATAAATATTATTATTATTTTCAACTCTTGCTTTTCATTGATGCCCTTGCCACCCAAACAAAATTCAGCATGTTGACGATCACCTTATCATATTGGTAAAGGCTCCAATAGGTGTCCAGGGACTGAAACAGGAGTTCAGGAGTTTGCCTGTGCAAAGCAGTGGCCTAATTAATACCTGCTGGAGGCACCCTTTTCAGAATGGAGCTGCTCTGAGCACAGCAATTTCCAGGTCTGTTGTATTCAGGCTAACCTGATCTATCTGAGGCAGCCCTTAAATAGATTGTTAGAGGCTGCCAGCAAAGATGTGGGGCAAGATTTAATTGCCATTTTGCGCTTAAGTGAGAGTGCAACGAGGCCATTTAATAGCGGCCCAAGCCAAAATCGAGAACTGAGCCGGGCGCCGATCATTCCCACTCTCCAAACAATTAACAGAAGCGACCCCCTATCTAACGTCCCCCCCCCCATGATCAAACAGCCACCCCAGTAAGTGGTCACGCGGGTGCAGATTAGTCTACCTTCTTCAAAAGGTGAAGTTGGTGGGAGAGATGCTGCAGGGAGCTGGGGAGCTGAGGATCTTCGCTCACAGGCAATGAGCTGGGGCACTGGGGTTGCTGCCCCGGTGCTCGGAAAAGGGGTGGGGTGCCCCCAGGGGCCAGCCTCATTTGGGGCGGCCCGCCTTCGATGGGGAGATTGTGGAACAGAGGGGGTTGCCCATGGCCTGGGCTGGCGGAGGGTGGGGGGGGGGAAGTTGGGTGTCTCAGCGCTCACGAGTCCACTTTGCCAACCTCTGGACCATGTGTTCACAATCCGGGGGCAACCCCAGCCCCCATGCCCGCCTGCCCCACGGACCACCCATAACTCGCGCTGACCGCGGAGGCCTCTGGCCGTGCGGCTGAAGTTTATCGCTAATTGAGAATTGGCAATGATAGTTAAGTGAGCACTTCACACATCCTAAGTGGATTCCTGTGAGTAGGCGGGCCATGTAGTATGTGGGAGTCATTGCCCAGCATCCCAATCAGACCTTGATGCCCGGACATTGTGCCTGATCACTGCGGGAGGCAACACCACATATGCAACGTCCAAACACCCAGGGGCTCGACTCCAGCACCGGGGACATTTCGGCGGCCAGAGGGTGGGTCTGTGCACCAGGGAGGGGACTGATCCCTGATCCAGGTAGTGTTACATGCAGGTGTCTGGGTACAGGGTATGGGGTCTGGTGAGTAGGGGCTTCCGCTATGGCAAGATATGCATGGGCAGAGCGTACTAGTTTGGGGTGTGGGGGGGTGGAGCAATGGGGGGACTGAAGGGTCTTGGGGTGGAAGACACCGCCTTCTCGCGCCTGACAATTTCTTACACAACTTACATGGTATAGATTATATCTTGGCCCCACGGAAGTTGCCCTTATGGTGCTGCTGGCTAGACTCAAGAGAAGGCGGAGGCAGCAGCATCAACAGAGACTCAAGGTGGCAGCCCATGTACAGGGTCCCGCCCCACACCCCATGGAACCAGCCAACCAGCAGGACAGGGAGGGACCCAGAGGGGGATGCCCGTGACAGCCAAACGTGTACAGGCGCCTGGTCTTTCGAACTGATGATGGATGTGGCACCACGTGGAGGAGGAGAATACTCACTCCCGGTGCCCATCCAAGTCAGCGCAGCCCTGAACATCTATGCCTCAGGATCATTCCAGGGCTCAAGCGGGGACATGTGCTGCATCTCACAGGCTACGCCCCACAGGTGCATCCGTGAGGTAACGGATACCCTGTTTGGCCAGGCAGTGAACTAAATAAACTTTGACACGGACCAAGCCCAACAGCATGCCTGGGCAGCAGGACTCTCCGGCATCAATGGGATGGCCCAGGTCCAGGAGCTAATAGATAGCATTTATGTCACTTCGTGCTCACTGAGCCGTCTGGGAGTGCTCTACATCGACAAGAAGGGGTCCTACTCCTTGAACATCTAGCGTGTGTGACCACCACATGCAGATAATGCATGTTTGTGCACGCTTCCCAGGGAGTGTGCATGACATCCTGGGGCAGTCGGATATGAAATGAAAATCGCTTATTGTCACGAGTAGGCTTCAATGAAGTTACTGTGAAAAGTCCCTAGTCACCACATTCCGGCGCCTGTCTGGGGAGGCTGGTACGGGGATATCCCCGGCCTATTTGAGGACCACCTATTTGATGGTCGGTTGGCTCTTGGGGGACAAGGGTACCCGCTGAAGACCTGGCAAATGACACTAAAATGGAGGTCAGTGACCAATGCGGAGAGCCGGGCTGTCATTGCGCGGTGCATCGGACTGCTCAAGAGGTGGTTCCAATGCCTCGACCACTCTGGTGGTGCACTACAGCCCAGCCCCCAGAGGCTCGCCCACTTTGCGGTGGTCTGTGATGTCCTCCACAACCTGGCACAGCACCGGTGCGACATGATGGAGGTGGAGGGGAAGGAACATGTGGCCACCTCCGAGGAGAAGGACGAAGAGGCACTGGACCACGAGATGCCGGAGGACGATCCCATGGATGATCCACAGGACCAGCTGGAGGATGGAGGACAGGAGGCAGCGGCAAGGGTCCGGCAAGCTCGAAGGGCCAGGGAGGGCCTCATCCTCGCCCGCTTCACAGAGGATGTGGCCTCATCTGTCATTTACCCTCACCCCAACCCCCCCTACTTCCTGCACCCCTCCCCATCCCTCAGCCTTCCCCTTCCCTGCTCCCATTCCACAACACCTTTACCCTCCGCCCCAACCACTTCTCCCCATTCCCCAACCCCCTTCACCCTCCCCCCAACCACCTCCCCCCCCATTCCCAACCCCCTTCACCCTCCCCCAACCACCTACCCCCATTCCCCAACCCTCTTCACCCAACCCAACCACCTCCCCCCATTCCCCAACCCCCTTCAACCCTCCCCCAACCACCTACCCCCCCATATCCCCAACCCCCTTCACCCTCCCCCCAACCACCTCCCCCTCATTCCCCAACCCCCATCACCCTCCCCCAACCCCCTTCACCCTCCCCCAAACCACCTACCCCCATTCCCCAACCCCCATCACCCCTCCCCCAACCCCCATTCCCCAACCCCCTTCACCCTCCCCCCAACCCCCTTCACCCACCCCCCAGCCACCTCCCCCATTCCCAACCCCCTTCACCCTCCCCCAACCATCTCCCCCCATTCCCCAACCCCCTTCACCATCCCCCCAACCACCTACCCCCCATTCCCCAACCCCCTTCACCCTCCCCCCAACCACCTACCCCCATTCCCCAACCCCCTTCACCCTCCCCCCAGCCACCTCCCCATTCCCCAACCCCCTTCACCCTCCCCCAACCATCTCCCCCCATTCCCCAACCCCCTTCACCGTCCCCCAACCACCTACCCCCATTCCCCAACCCCCTTCACCCTCCCCCCAACACCCCCCCATTCCCCAACCCCCTTCACCCTCCCCCAACCACCCCCCCCCATTCCCCAACCCCCTTCACCCTCCCCCAACCACCTCCCCCCCATTCCCCAACCCCCTTCACCCTCCCCCCAACCACCCCCCCATTCCCCAACCCCCTTCACCCTCCCCCAACCACCCACCCCCCATTCCCCAACCCCCTTCACCCTCCCCCAACCACCTCCCCCCCCATTCCCAACCACCTCACCCCCCAACCACCTGCCCCCCGATTCCCCAACCCCCTTCACCGTCCCCCAACCACCTACCCCCATTCCCCAACCCCCTTCACCGTCCCCCAACCACCCCCCCACATTCCCCAACCCCCTTTACCCTCCCCCAACCACCTCCCCCCATTCCCCAACCCCCTTTACCCTCCCCCAACCACCTCCCCCCCCATTCCCCAACCCCCTTCACCCTTCCCCAACCACCTCCCCCCCCCATTCCCCAACCCCCTTCACCCTTCCCCCAACCACCTCTCCCCCCATTCCCCAACCCCTTCACCCTCCCCCAACAACCTCTTCCCCCATTCCCCAACCCCCTTCACCCTTCCCCCAACCACCTACCCCTATTCCCCAACCCCCTTCACCCTCCCCCAACCACCTCCCCCCCCATTCCCCAACCCCCTTCACCCTCTCCCCAACCACCTCCCTCCCATTCCCCAACCCCCATCACCCTCCCCCAACCCCCTTCACCCTCCCCTCAACCCCCTTCACCCTCCCCCAGCCACCTACCCCCACTGCCCAACCCCCTTCACCCTCCCCCAACCATCTCCCCCCATTCCCCAACCCCCTTCACCCTCCCCCAACCATCTCCCCCATTCCCCAACCCCCTTCACCCTCCCCCAACCACCCATTCCCCAACCCCCTTCACCCTCCCCCCAACCACCTGCCCCCCATTCCCCAACCCCTTCACCCTCCCCCAACCACCTACCCCCATTCCCCAACCCCCTTCACCCTCCCCCAACCACCTACCCCTATTCCCCAACCCCCTTCACCCTCCCCACATCCACCTCCCCCCATTCCCCAACCCCTTCACCCTCCCCCCAACCCCCATTCCCCAACCCCCTTCACCCTCCCCCCATCCACCTCCCCCCATTCCCCAACCCCCTTCACCCTCCCCACCCCCCGTTCCCCAACCCCCTTCACCCTCCCCAACCCCCTTCACCCTCCCCCCATCCACCTCCCCTCATTCCCCAACCCCCTTCACCCTTCCCCAACCCCCTTCACCCTCCCCCAACCACCTACCCCCCATCCCCCAACCCCTTCACCCTCCCCAACCACCTATCCCCCATTCCCCAACCCCCTTCACCCTCCCCCAACCACCTCTTCCCCCATTCCCCAACCCCCTTCACCCTCCCCTAACCACCTCTCCCCCTGTTCCCCAACCCCCTTCACCCTCCCCCAACCACCTCTTCCCCCATTCCCCAACCCCCTTCACCCTTCCCCCAACCACCTACCCCTATTCCCCAACCCCCTTCACCCTCCCCCCAACCACCTGCCCCCCCATTCCCCAACCCGCTTCACCCTCCCCCCAACCACCTCCCCCCCATTCCCAACCCCCTTCACCTTACCCATCCCCAACTCGCCCGTGCCCCATTCCCCACCCACCCTGAGTCTGTAAAACATTGCCCCAGATGTGCCGGTACCATCAGCTGAGGATCCTGCGGGACAATGGACATGTGGTCAGTGGGAGGGACGGGTGTCAGGAATGGACATGTGGTCAGTGGGAGGGACGGGTCAGTCAGGAATGGACATGTGGTCAGTGGGAGGGACGGGTGTCAGGAATGGACATGTGGTCAGTGGAAGGGACGGGTCAGTCAGGAATGGACATGTGGTCAGTGGGAGGGATGGGTCAGTCAGGAATGGACATGTGGTCAGTGGGAGGGACGGGTCAGTCAGGAATGGACATGTGGTCAGTGGGAGGGACGGGTCAGTGAGGAATGGACATGTGGTCAGTGGGAGGGACGGGTCAGTCAGGAATGGACATGTGGCCAGTGGGAGGACGGGTCAGTCAGGAATGGACATGTGGTCAGTGGGAGGGACGGGTCAGTCAGGAATGGACATGTGGTCAGTGGGAGGGACGGGTCAGTCAGGAATGGACATGTGGTCAGTGGGAGGGACGGGTGTCAGGAATGGACATGTGGTCAGTGGGAGGGACGGGTCAGTCAGGAATGGACATGTGGTCAGTGGGAGGGACGGGTCAGTCAGGAATGGACATGTGGTCAGTGGGAGGACGGGTCAGTCAGAAGGACATGTGGTCAGTGGGAGTAACGGTCAGTCAGGAATGGGCATTTGTCAGTGGGAGGACGTGTCAGTCAGGATGGACATGTGGTCATGGGAGGGACGGGTCAGTCAGGAATGGACATGTGGCCAGTTGGGAGGACAAGTCATCAGGAATGGACATGTGGTCAGTGGAGGGACGGTCAGTCCAGGAATGGACATGTGGTCATGTGGGACGGGTCATCAGGAAGTACATGTGGTCATGGGAGGGACGGGTCAGTCAGGAATGGACATGTGGTCAGTGGGAGGGACGGTCTCAGGAATGGACATGTGGCCAGTGGGAGGACGGGTCAGTCAAATGGCATGTGGTCAGTGGGAGGGACGGTCAGTCAGGAATGGACATGTGGTCAGTGGGAGGGACGGCAGTCAGGAATGGACTTGGTCAGTGGGAGGACTGTCAGGAATGGACATGTGGTCAGTGGAGGGACGGGTCAGTCAGTAATGGACATGTGGCCATGGGAGGGACGGTCAGTCAGGAATGGGACATGTGGTCAGTGGGAGGGACGGGTCCGTCAGGAATGGACATGTGGCCAGGTGGAGGTAAGGGTCAGTCAGGAATGGACATGTGGTCAGTGGAGGGACGGTTCAGTCAGGGAATGGACATGTGGTCAGTGGGAGGGACGGGTCAGTCAGGAATGGACATGTGGTCAGTGGGAGGGACGGGTCAGTCAGGAATGGACATGTGGTCAGTGGGAGGGATGCGTCAGTCTGTATGACATTAACAACTCAGGTGTGACACATCATCTGGGTGGGGGCTGGTGGATCCTCACCTCTGTGCCGTACGCCAACCTCTACATTGGTTACATATCTCTCCACGGCCACCCTCGCAATCTTCATGGGGGTGAGGACTCTGGGGCGGGATTCTCTGACCCCCCACCGGGTCGGAGAATAGCCGGGGGTCACCGTGTGTCCAGCCACCGCCGTCCTCCGAATTCTCCGGCCCCGCAAAAATCGCACCTGGCGTGAATTGCGCCGCCTGCCAGAGTAACGCAATGGGCCCCGGGGCAGTCCGAATTCTAGGGCCGCAATGGGCCGGTCCCGCCCGTTTAATGAGGGTCCCGCCGGCTTAAATGAAGGTTGGTCCCTACCAGCTGGACCCAGCTCCGTGGGCGGCCTCCGGGGTCCTTCGGGAGGGGGGGGGGGGGGCGTGGGGCGATCTGGCCCCAGGGGGTGCCCCCACAGTGGCCTGGCCCGCGGTCAGGGCCCACCGATCCGCGGGCGGGCCTGTGCCGTGGGGGCACTCTATTCCTCCGCGTCAGCCTTGTACCGATCCGCGATGGCTGAAGCGGAGATTAACCCCCTTGCGCATTCATAAGAACATAAGAACTAGGAGCAGGAGTAGGCCATCTGGCCACTCGAGCCTGCTCCACCATTCAATGAGATCATGGCTGATCTTTTGTGGACTCAGCTCCACTTTCCGGCCCGAACACCATAACCCTTAATCCCTTTATTCTTCAAAAAACTATCTATCTTTATCTTAAAAACATGTAATGAAGGAGCCTCAACTGCTTCACTGGGCAAGGAATTCCATAGATTCACAACCCTTTGGGTGAAGAAGTTCCTCCTAAACTCAGTCCTAAATCTACTTCCCCTTATTTTGAGGCTATGCCCCCTAGTTCTGCTTTCACCCGCCAATGGAAACAACCTGCCCCCATCTATCCTATCTATTCCCTTCATAATTTTATATGTTTCTATAAGATCCCCCCTCATCCTTCTAAATTCCAACGAGTACAGTCCCAGTCTACTCAACCTCTCCTCGTAATCCAGCCCCTTCAGCTCTGGGATTAACCTAGTGAATCTCCTCTGCACACCCTCCAGTGCCAGTACGTCCTTTCTCAAGTAAGGAGACCAAAACTGAACACAATACTCCAGGTGTGGCCGCACTAACACCGTGTGTACAATTGCAGCATAACCTCCCTAGTCTTAAACTCCATCCCTCTAGCAATGAAGGACAAAATTCCATTTGTCATTCTTGGGGATGACGCCAGCACACGCTGGCGCTCACGCGCATGCGCCAAATCGCACCAGCCGGCGGAGGCTCTTCGGCGCTGTCCTAGCCCCCGAAGGGTGTGGAAGATTACGCACCTTTAGAACATAGAACATAGAACGATACAGCGCAGTACAAGCCCTTCGGCCCACGATGTTGCACCGACATGGGAAGTCAAAAACTAAAGGCCATCTAACCTACACTATGCCATTATCATCCATATGCTTATCCAATAAACTTTTAAATGCCCTCAATGTTGGCGAGTTCACTACTGTTGCAGGTAGGGCATTCCACGGCCTCACCACTCTTTGCGTAAAAAACCTACCTCTGACCTCTGTCCTATATCTATTACCCCTCAATTTAAGGCTATGTCCCCTTGTGCTAGCCACCTCCATCCGCGGGAGAAGGCTCTCACTGTCCAGCCCTATCTAACCCTCTGATCATTTTGGTATGCCTCTATTAAGTCACCTCTTAACCTTCTTCTCTCTAACGAAAACAACCTCAAGTCCATCAGCCTTTCCTCATAAGATTTTCCCTCCATACCAGGCAACATCCTGGTAAATCTCCTCTACACCCGTTCCAAAGCTTCCACGTCCTTCCTATAATGAGGCGACCAGAACTGTACGCAATACTCCAAATGCGGCCGTACCAGAGTTTTGTACAGCTGCAACATGACCTCATGGCTCCGGAACTCAATCCCTCTACCAATAAAGGCCAACACACCATAGGCCTTCTTCACAACCCTATCAACCTGGGTGGCAACTTTCAGGGATCTATGTACATGGACACCGAGATCCCTCTGCTCATCCACACTACCAAGAATTTTACCATTAGCCAAATATTCCGCATTCCTGTTATTCTTTCCAAAGTGAATCACCTCACACTTCTCCACATTAAACTCCATTTGCCACCTCTCAGCCCAGCTCTGCAGCTTATCTATGTCCCTCTGTAACCTGCAACATCCTTCCACACTGTCTACAACTCCACCGACTTTAGTGTCGTCTGCAATTTACTCACCCAACCTTCTGTGCCCTCCTCTAGGTCATTTATAAAAATGACAAACAGCAATGGCCCCAGAACAGATCCTTGTGGTACGCCACTCGTAACTGAACTCCATTCTGAACATTTGCCATCAACCACCACCCTCTCTTCTTTCAACTAGCCAATTTCTGATCCACATCTCTAAATCACCCTCAATCCCCAGCCTCCGTATTTTCTGCAATAGCCGACCATGGGGAACCTTATCAAACGCTTTACTGAAATCCATATACACCACACCAACTGCTCTACCCTCGTCTACCTGTTCAGTCACCTTCTCAAAGAACTCGATAAGGTTTGTGAGGCATGACCTACCCTTCACAAAACCATGCTGACTATCCCTAATCATATTATTCCTATCTAGATAATTATAAATCGTATCTCTTATAATCCTCTCCAAGACTTTACCCACAACAGACGTGAGGCTCACCCGGCCTATAGTTACCGGGTTATCTCTACTCCCCTTCTTGAACAAAGGGACCACATTTGCTATCCTCCAGTCCTCTGGCACTATTCCTGTAGCCAATGATGACATAAAAATCAAAGCCAAAGGCTCAACAATCTCTTCCCTGGCTTCCCAGAGAATCCTAGGATAAATCCCATCCGGCCCCGGGGACTTATCTATTTGCACCCTGTCCAGAATTGCCAACACTTCTTCCCTACGCACCTCAATGCCATCTGTTCTAATAGCCTGGGTCTCAGCATTCTCCTCCACAACATTATCTTTTTCTTGAGTGAATACTGACGAAAAGTATTCATTTTGTATCTCGCTTATCTCCTCAGCCTTCACACACAACTTCCCACCACTGTCCTTGACTGGCCCTACTTTTACCCTAGTCATTCTTTTATTCCTGACATACCTATAGAAAACTTTTGGGTTTTCCTTGATCCTACCTGCCAAAGACTTCTCATGTCTCCTCCTTGCTCGTCTTAGCTCTCTCTTTAGATCCTTTAGGGCGGCTCGACGCCGGAGTGGTTCCCGCCAGGGTTTGTGCCGTTTTTTCCCGCCCTGACAATTTGCGCAGAATCCCGCCCCTGATATCTGGCACTTCACCGCCCATCGTTGCCCTCTCCTGTCTGTTGTGGGCAAACATCTCCTTTGAGGACACAGAGGGGGAGTCGTTAGCCGCACACATCATTCATTGTGAGGCTAGGGGGAGCTCGGGGTGCGGGGGGGGGGGGGGGGGGTTTGGCCCTTCTCCTCAAGGAGTGAGGGAGAGGCCTTTAGCCACCCATGGGGAAATGGAGCATGAGCCAGACACCCCAGGGCCATCCACCCAGGACTTACCTGAGCTGTCCATCCACCCAAAGTCCCCTTTGCCTGTGGCCAGGGATGCATACGGGAGACTCAGAGCAGTTTGGGGCCCTCTAGAGGGCGCCCGCCAAGGAAATCACTGACAACAGGGTGTAGTGGTCAGCAGACTGCCTCCACCTCTGCTGCTGGTGTTAGCAATGCACCTTGATGTAGCAGTGGGGGGGGGGGGGGGGGGGGGGGATGGAGGAATTTTCAGATAATAAAGGTGTTTGCAATCTGAATATATATATTGCCCATATGTAAATATATTTAGTTTCTCATCTCGTGAATGGCTCTTCTAACTGAAGCAATGTTCCAGGGTCATTCAAACGGAGCCAAGACTGCCCTTCCTCACATATTTCCCATTGTGTGCCTCAGGCCCATGGTGTCTCACACCATCTCCTTACAGTGTGTCGCCTCTCTGTACTCAACAGGGACATGTGTAAGGCCTCTGGCTCCAGAAAAATAGTGGTTGGGAAATGCAAATCTCATGTGGCCCCATGAGTATAGATGTTGCAGTTTGGTTTATTCACCTGATGTTTCTGCACTGAGAAATGGTCCATGTGGTCCGCTTATGTTTTAATGTTGAGATCGCATTGGAGTCAATCTCAGTCCGTGCATCTTTCAATGGCCTCCATGTAATGGCTGTCACGTTTAGTGTGGGTTACATATCTACCAGGATTTTATGCGCTCCTGAGAGCCTGCAGTGTTATGTCATGTCCGCATTCACAAGTCCCTACTTGTCCACCTGCCTAATGCAGAACCTATTGACCTAGTTAATACTCGGTGACTCCTGAAATAGCTGCTAAAGGGCAATGAGAATGCAAGAATAGAAGTAGATGTCAGGGCCTCAGATGTCAGACTATTACATGGGAGGTTGCCACTCTGAACTTTAAACTCTGGTGAGTGTGGCTTTCCCAAACTCCCAAGGCCATTCTCTGATGGGGCAATCGTCACGGGTTACCTGATCGGGAGAAGCCATCAGTGTGCCTGGTTTCCGTATGGACTCCTGAAACTTCGGAAATTAAAATGTGGAGGTCTCGAATGGGATCAGAGCTCAACTCTACTACATCTGACCTGTGCTGTTTATTAACAAAGAATTAACTATTTAATGTCAAAATGCAGAATCTGCATTCCCAGGTCACAGATGCAAAGGCTGGGCTCCGATAACAGAATGGTCAAATGCTCCAGGAGCTTCCCAGGAATGCGGCCATCATCATGCAAGATTGTGACTGAGATTGGTGTCCCTCATTGAGATGCTGAAGATAGCAACCAAATTGTTGAGGCAGCAGGTGAAAAGAGAATCATCATCATCGCCTTGGACCTTTGTGACTATAAGAATCTCACGGGCATGTCTTCCACATCTGGTCTGTGCCATAGCCACACTTGCTCCTCCAGAGCCTCAGCTTCTTCATCCTCATTGAGCTCAGCCCTCTCAACGTCCTGCTCATCAGAGAAGCATTTTGGTGACAGTGACCACAACTCCTTGACCTTTACCATAGCCATGGAGAGGGATAGGAACAGACAGTATGGCAAGATATTTAATTCCCCCCCCCCTCTCTCTCCCTCCTCCCCCCTCTCCTCTCTCTCCCCCCTCTCTCTCTCCCACCCTCTCTCTCCCACCTCTCTCTCCCCCTCTCTCTCTCCCCCCTCTCTCTCTCTCCCTCTCCCTCTCCCCCTCTCCCTCTCCCCCCTCTCCCTCTCCCCCCTATCTCTCCCCCCTCTACCCCCCTCTCCCTCTCCCCCCTCTCCCTCTCCCCCCTCTCCCTCTCCCCCCCCCCCCCCCTCTCTCTCTCTCCCCTCTCTCTCCCCCCCCCCTCCCCTCCCCCCCTCTCTCTCTCCCCTCTCTCTCCCCCTCAACGTCCTGCTTATCAGAGAAGCATTTTGGTGACAGTGACCACAACTCCTTGACCTTTACCATAGCCATGGAGAGGGATAGGAACAGACAGTATAGCAAGATATTTAATTCCCCCCCCCCCTCTCTCTCCCCTTTCCTCCCCCCTCTCTCTCTCCTCCCCTCCTCTCTCCCCCTCCCCATCTTCCCCCCTCTCTCTCTCTCCCTCTCCCTCTCCCTCTCCCCCCCTATCTCTCCCCCTCTCCCTCTCCCCCCTCTCCCCTCCCCCCTCTCCTCCCCCTCCCCCTCCCTCCCCCCTCTCTCTCCCTCCCCCCCTTTCTCT